>NC_083564.1:19985046-22560946 GCF_019925205.1 Metopolophium dirhodum
AAATGGGCGTTAATAATAATAATAACAATAATATATTCTTAAACGGAAATCGTTTGTCAGATTTGATGTCCTCGCGACTCGCGAACGTTTTTTTTTTTTTTTAAGTATTTGAGGATTGAGAAATAATGTATATTGTCTTTAACGGGTTTTAAGAAGAAAAAAAGTGTAATCATCATATTATATTCTACTCGAAACAATGAATTATTAATAAATAATAATGATATGTTTTACGTATATTAGTAAACTATAATTAATTTATAACTAAGTTTGATCCAACTATAGTTTGATGGCAAAAATAATCGAGTTTTATACTTTCAATAATATAATATTAGAAACTCGTTAAGTATTAGTAGTAAAATCTTACCAAAAAATAGCATCTGAACTCATTTTTCGTTGATTTGATTTTCTTGAAATTTAGAATATATATAAAATAATGGAGGCTGAAACGTGTTTCTAAACTTGTTTAAAACGCGCACTCTAAAAACGCCTAATCCGTATTAAACTTATCACTCACCGTACGTCTAGATTGTGTAATGCTCAAGCTATGAAGTATATATAATGTATTAATGTGTAGGGCCAATCGAGTCAACACTGGAAACATTGTTAGTAGTTGTTACGCAAATCCGTATTTCATTATTGACTGATATACCTACCTACCACATATGTCCTATAGGTATACAACGCGTGTAAGTTCAATAATATACAAACGATTTATACCTATTCAAGAATACCATATAATATTATAACACTCGTGTAGCGGTCAAGGGACGCGTTCATCACGTAAATTAATGACATTATTACCTATTCTTAATCTAAGTATTAGGAAAAAGGGCACGTCCCGCCTGCGAGGTACCCACCGAAAGTCAGTAAAAGGGTTTCGCTTGCGCTATAGACTGCAACGTGTGCAGTAGATACATCATTCAGATACCTACTCGGTATAAATAAGTTACATATTATTATCACTCCGACTGGCTGAAGGTATCGCAATATTATATAATATGTATAAACGTATATTGCATATTATTATATATTATTATAATGTGTAAAAATAATATAGGTACCGCAATGACAGCGAAATAAAAAACTTTAGTAACGTGATTTTTATACAGAGAATACAACTGCGCGTTTATGTATTATGTTGGATACATTAGCTGAAATAATTGTGTATTATATAGAGACATAACGATTAAGTTCCTGGAGGCGTTATATTAATTTTAATAGCATTTAAAATAAGCGCATATCAAACTATTAAGACTAGATTAAAAAACTATTTTATTAACATATATATTTAATATTTATTGGGTTGGGTTTATGTGTACGTTAAAAATATTTTACCGGAATTTCTAGTCCGCATTATCGAAATACTAAACAAATTCCAGATTATAATCTGGAATTTGCTTTAAACACTTTGTATAGGTACATTGAATTATGCTAAAATCTGAAGACTTAAAATTAATATTTTTTAAGTGGCCATTATTATAAAATCTCATTATATATTATAGTATTTTAAAATAATATAAATAATATAATATTATATTATGTTCAAAAAAAGTAAATTATGATCACGTTTTAAATAATTATAAATAAAAGATATAAACTCACCATCACAAATAATTGGTTTTATAATCAGATATAGGTAATCCATTGGATTGGATATTAAAACTATAAATAAATAAATATAATAGGTGTAAAAATAGTGTAGATCACCACGATAATATATTTTTTTAACAATTTTTCATTTGTGTAACTTGGTTTGTTTTCCAACGAATTGTTATTGTTTATTTTATTGCAAAATTAAAATTATTTAATTAAAACAACTAATATTGTATTTAGGCATGGTGCAGTATATATGTATTTATATATACAGTTACCGTAACACATTGTGAATATGTGATGAGCTCCTGTTGAATCGTTTTAAAATTAATGGTAATTACTAATTACTTATAATCCCTGTAGAATAACAAAATTCGTATTCTTATTTTAATGTGCTCCTTCTACTCTTTTTTTTTTATCAGTATCAACTTTTTGTATAGATTACATTATTTTATAAATATAGTCGCACTAATTAATTTCTAATTAACCATGGGTATTTATAGTATTGAAAATACAATTAATAAAGAATAACTATTGGGTATCCAAATTGTAATTTATAGATATTATAGATGAAATAAAATATTAAAACTATAACTATAACTATACCTTTAAATCAAATCATGTATTTAATAAAAAAAAAATTTTCAGGTAATTTTATGGGTGATATAGCCGTGCCGGATGTAGAGTACACTAACAAAAACGAAAAAAACAGACAAGCATATGCAGAAAAAGTTGAAAAATACAAAAAAGAAATCAACGAAGGGTTGCAAATCGAAGAAGAGGGTATCGTACCAGGAACGAGTAAGTCAACTGATGTAGCGCAGATCAAGATAAGACACAGGCACAACAACAGAACAAGGAAAAACCACTTGAACAAGAGAAAAAACGATGATCATCGGGATAAAACTACAGTTCTTGATAATTCTCTAACCAGGTATCTATCTCAAGGGGCTTATACAATAGTATATATAAACATTATGGATCATAATTTTATAATAAAAAAAATATTGGAATATCAGACAATAGGTACGCCGAATTGGTTTTATATAAAAATTGCGGACTAAAAAAATATAATAAACAACACATTTGTCACATTTGCTTATTTGAAATCTTTATTGGCTAAAATATTTAAAAGAAATGTGCTTATATTTTACTGTCGTTTTTTTCTCACGAAAACTACTGAAAAATTACATCTGTCTCTAGTTTACAATCTAGATCGATGCCATATGAATATTTCAGAGCGCTATATCAACCCAAACAAATAATAATTATAATAAATTATTATATATTGCAGTAGCATTTTATGATTTTTTTTAATGTTTGAGTGTAAATAAGGAGTTAGTTTGAAAAATATTGAAGTGCGGATGTTTGAAATGTAGCTATCATGTAGGTATAATTATTAATATTTGTCAATGTTTTACAACATTTTTAATTTATAATGAATTTATGATGTAGCTATCTACATAATGTAGTTATGTAATTTAATCGAAACAGCAAGACTGTACCTATTTAGTTATTTTCCCATATATATATTATATAGGTATTTATTTTAGACGATGTGTTCATAACTGACAAGTGCGAAAATTCTGGATATAAATGTATAATAAATTATATATTATTAATAATACGGATTTTTTTTTATTCATAATTTGTTCTCACTTTTATTAGTACATAATAATAGGTAACGCAGTGTGAAAAATAATGAACTCGTTCTATTATATTAACACAATGAATGCGTTTATCGTGTTAAACTATATACAAGCGTAGAAAAAAAATTAAGGTACATTTTGATGATTTTTAAGTGCTTACTAGCTCTTTTAGAATATTTTTAGTTTGGCATGATTATACTGGTTATAGTACATGAAGTTAGAAGATAATTGTATTTAGTTTATAATAACTCCGAGAATTGATTATAATATAATCATAAACCAATCTAAAAATAAAAATTACTGCGTATAAGTATAATTGGTTAGGTACTCATACGTGTTACTAAGAATCTAAAAATACATAACACACCTCATACGTACGTGTTGCTGACCTGTATACTACGAGTCGATCCCTTATATTAAAGAAAAATTGAAACTCTTCATAATTTAAAATTTCTTTGCATAAATACAAATTTAACATCTTCATTTAAGAGGATGTCAGCGCACTATTGGTTTTCTCTCACTGGCTCACGCGCAACATAGACAAAACGCATTTGCGCAGAATCGTTTTTTCCATGTTTTTAAGTAATCTTAGAGTAAAATCACCCATTACAAAAAAGATAGAGAATAATATTTTTGAGAGAATGTCATATCGATTTCTCTAAATATTGTTTCAAAACAATTTAAACATCATTTAAATTTACAACATTTTTTTGTTTTTTTTGAAACTCAAATACAAAGTCAAATAACAATACAATCTAAAATCGATATGACATTCCCTCAAAAATATTATTCTCTATCTTTTTTGTAATGGGTGATTTTACTCTGAGATTACTTGAAAACATAGAAAAAACGATTCTGCGCAAATGCGTTTGTCTATGTTGCGCGTGGGTCAAAGAGAGAAAACAAATAGTGCGCTGACATCCTCTTAATGTTTTCCAAGAAACGTGTCGTTTTTACCTCTATCATCGTACATTTTATGAAATAAAAAATAATTTTTGAAACCTCTCGTTAACCACAATCCGTAGGTATTTTCATCGTGAATTATAAAATAAAATCAATATTTGACGGGTTTGAATAAACAACTTAAAACATTCTGAACAGGAGTGGACGTGAGAAATTTTCATCGGCATATTTTTATCAGGGCAACAAAACAAAACAAAAAAAAAAACATTTCTCCTCGGCCGCGGAGTGAATAATCCGTGCGGTTGGTTTCGAAAAACGAAATCATTATTGTTACCCAACCGTCGGAACCGTGGTAGCTGATAGGACAACTCTATTATAGTTAAGGTATTATATTATATTATGAGACACGTTGTAGTTGTGCAAAAACTGCAAGACGTATTGCGGAGATTGATTTTCGGTTGTCAGGTCCTCACGTTAGTCGCTATATGTATATACATTGTATAATACTACATGTACCTGTGCATACATATTATACATACAATATTGGTCTGCATAAATGTCACCATCATTGTCACTTGAGACACAATGTCATAACGTTTTTTTCTATATTAATGTTTTATTATATTAAGTTATAGATAGTTAAATTATATGTTACCGCGTTGCGTATTACATACCATTATATTATTATCACATATAGGTACTAATAATTGTATTCTTTCGATAACACGAGAAACTGGCGCATAATCATTTATACCTAGGTACCTTTATAATATAATATAATAACCAAGGTTTAGGACAAGTAGCACTGAAAATAAATGCTCTTATGTATGTATGCCCTTGACAATTTAATTATCTTCACTAAAAACGTAGAAATTAGCAAAACAATTTTTCAAAACAAATGCATTTTAATTTATTTTTTAAGCATTTCACGATAGCAGCAAATCAAAAATATAAAGAAAACATTAGCTGCATATATTATAGTTATAGTGATTATCTTAAGCCTTAAAGTGAAAAAACGTGTTGATATTTGGATATGAATTAATAGAACTGATTTGCTTTTTCTTATAGAAAATAGTTCACATAATTTTCTAAAAAAAAAAATACAAAACAATTTATAAAAAAATTGAAAATCGTTAAATATACCTTACTAAGGTAAATATTTTTCTATTGTTATACATTTTAATGTTGCAGTACTTAAATACTTTATACAAAAAAAATATATTCGTTTATTATTTTGCTTATGATGTTTAACTATATGTGCAATATGAATATAATATGATATATTTTTTGACACATAAATAGGTTGAACCCAAATAAAAATATGTTGAAATTAACTATGAAAAACTAAAATTTAAGTGTATTACAATAAGAATAGTAAACATGACACTGATAATATTTGTAAATCAAATAAGGAATGATGGGTCCTCATTGACGAACTTTCTCAGTCTGTATAGGTGCAGAGGATTACTTTTTAAATCGTGTGTGATAAATAGGAATGAAAAAGAATTGGGAACGGTAAAAAGTTCAGAGGAGATATATTTGAATTAACAATTGTTGACAATTATATTATAATATTAATACCTGTCAAAACTTTTATCAGTTGAACATTTTAAGTCGATGGCACAAAAACAAGGGGGCATTCAGTTTTTAAAATAAATGCATTGAAATTGAAGAATTTCCGCTGGACAAGTTCTAGCTGACACTCACCAGTAATAGTGATAGGATCGCAGAAAATTAAATTGTATCGTACTCCGAGACAGAACTAACAATATAACAGACAGAACAGTATAGGGATAAGAGGAAAATAATTTAAAATCAACGCAAATACACGCTTGACAAAACTCAACAATTCAAGAGCTTTATAGGACATAGTATTTTAAATGTGTTAACGGAAACACAATTTCTTGTCAAAAATAAAACCTAGATCAACCACCTCATTCTTAGACGATATTATATTAACCACGTCAATCGTGTGTCTTTTATGATTATTATAGGATTATGATTTCTTGAATAAGTCAAAGTGTGACATTTTAAGATAGTCAAAGAAAGACCCGTCTGCATCATATTTAGTGTCTTTGATATAATAATAATAGTAATAGTAATATTTTGAGTGTTTCCATCCCACCCGACACAGCTGATTTACTTGCTACCTAGTGAAAATTGGACGTGTGGGCTTGATGTTTACCATTATTATTTATGTTCTCCCGCAGTTTCAATGATATTTGATTAATTATATAGCTCTAGGAACGGTTGCAGACACGTCATGTGTGGAGGAATTGCTCACAAAATTTTCTTATACCCCATATTAGGGATAAAGGATACTATAATTTCGGGTATTGTAATATTATTATGGCCGTTTCTCATCATACCAACGAGGTTGTTTTTTAACCAATATTTTATAATACAAACATCACTCACTGAGAAATCAAATGCTTTAACAATAATAACCAAATACAAAACAAATAATATATAAACAATGTTTTTTTTTAATCATAAACAATATGATTTATTTTTCGTGAATCTAAGAAAATATAAGAAACTATTAGGATAAAAAAAATGCTCCATGTTATATTTTCATAAATATTAGGTACCTAGTTGATAATACATTGACTGAATAATATTATTCTGTACCCACACAAAGTAATATAATATACTTATGTCCTATATGAATATTAATCGCACTTAAGATTACTCTATATTTAGTGTAAGTAGGTACCTTTTTTTTTACTATCACTTGTATTCTTGCATGTAAAATTTATTTACTCCATCTCAGAACAAGTGTGATATGTTTTTTTATACTTACATTTTCTCCAAACCAATACCCTCTGAGATTAAATAAGAAAACCACTGTGTTCGCTGTGTATTATGTGAACATAAATACTTATATTATATTTATGTTTATAAGTTTTACAGTTTAAAAGTTCATCTCAAATAGCTTAATATGCTATTCATTTATTTATAATAAACTGCAGGGATATTATTATAAAATTATATTATTATACACAAATATTATATTATGTTATGTTTTGTTTTTACAAAGACTATATGTATTTCGAATTTTTAGCATTTAAAACTTTTTCTCTAACGGTTATTTTATATACGATATTTGTCGAATTTTCTGAGATTTAGTTATCTACTCGTACCTATTACAGCGATATGCCGGTATCCATATTAGGTATCCATACGCGCTTTGTGTACCTACTAATATTAATGTACATATTATAATATAATTATGTTATATACTATGTACTATATACCTACACGCGTGGCTCTTAATAAATTACGAATTTTACTTCCGAATGCGAGGCGGAAGTGGACAAATTATTAGAATACACACGTACCGGAAAACCCTATTTATTATACCTACTGGCTACTGTTTCAAATGTTTAAATAATTAATTTCGATAAAACGTCTAAATAATTTGCTCGGTTTCAGGAACATTGTCCATTCGAGGAGACGCAGAGCGGCCACGGCAAGAAAAGAAAGGGTATGGGATTTTGGCGTAATACCTTACGAAATCGACAGCAGCTTCGGCGGCCCGCACAAAGCGCTGTTCAAACAAGCCATGCGACATTGGGAAAATTTCACGTGCATTAAATTCGTCGAACGTAATCCAGACGAGCACCCTAATTACATTGTGTTCACTGAAAGACCTTGTGGGTAAGACGTTTCGTACGCATCCGTAAAATACGGTCCATATCTAAATCTCGTGTAATGCATATCCCAGTCTTGTATAATAATATTATTGTAGTAGTGCGGTTACTTTTTTAAAGTCGAAAATAAACGTTATCGTATTATTACAGTCCCCGAGATATCCAAATTTTTGTACTATATTATATATGTATGTATATAAATCTTATGGTCTTAGAACCTTACAGATAGAAAGCAAATAGGGTTGAGAGCTTAGTCCCCAGAAATATCTGTGTAATATTTTATCAAGGATTTTGTCACTTTTGGCGTGCACAACTGTGATAAATATAGTTATACCTATACCCAAATACATAACTCTGTCTCCACCCATGAGCCCTCTATAATCATTAGCATGACGAATACTTCATACTGAATATACTAATTCAAATATTTAACAATTTTATTAAATATATTATATTATAAAATAATGTAAAATTGATTATCGTACACCACTACCTGTATTATATAATAATTAATAACAATATGCACAATACACGTGTCTTGTGATGTTAATATATTATATAGATATTTATTTATTCTTCAAGAAGATAACGGGTCCATGAGTTCACGACTGTCAATAAAATATTTAAAGTATAATATAATCAGTATGAATTGAATAAAGAAAGTTGTATGAAGTACAATCGAACTTTATTTTAAAAATTGCTTCAATAATTTATATTTATTTTTAATCGATTAAATAATACATTAATAAGCAAATAATTAATAATTATTAAAACAATAAAACTTTTATCTTAATAATACAACCAACAGATGACAACTGTAACTATGATTGGTACAACGATATTAGATAAAAAACCCCGTGTTCTATTTTAAAAGTTAGAACATTTTTGTTTGGTGCATAGGTACTACTTCCGTCCGAAATTATAACCAACGTAGGTCCAAATAAATAATGTTCAGAAAAGGTCTGAAGTAATAATTTGCGTCCTAACGTGATTTTTAATTATCTATAGATGGAACCCTAAATATCTACAAATAGGTATGGATTACTATAGTTATTACATTAATTTAAAAAACTGAGTGATATTAATGTTAATCTGGATTTCCTATTTCCTTCTATGTTATTTCACAATAAGCACACACAAAATAATAATCATAATAACTATAACAAAATTGACATAACAAAATAATTTGTTTCGAAAAATATATATTTCAATTTTTAATACAATCATAATAGTTACCTACACCCATTAATTTTTTTTATTATAGACATTTCAAGTTCAAATTTATACAGACTCAAATAATTAAACAAAAATAACACTTTCAATTATTTTATTGTGTTTTATTTGTTAATGGCATGTAAGTACTTACTATAACAGGTATTATCAATGCTCGAATTGGGAAAAATTAAGTAGAGGAGCTCAATCTAACGATTTAAAAACTGCGTTCCAAGGGCACAATTATTCAACATAGACCATACAAAAAATAGCAGGGGTACGCAAAAAAAATAAAAATAGTAGGGGTGCTGCGTCTCCCTGCGCCCCCTCCCCCCCAATTCGAGCACTGGCTATTATTCAGTATTATAATAAATTAAATAATATTATATACTAATTTATTGTATTTAGAAAAACTATAATAGCAAAATAAATTACTCATAAAGCAATTAAAATTCTTAGGAATATAGGCTGATAGACGGTCTCCGCTCAGAATCATTTTTCGTATGAAATAATTTATCAATGGATTCAAATGTAATACATCCATTACAGTGACCTACTTAATAACGAGATACTCTCGCGATAACTATATACTATACAGCAGACTGTTGAGAGACTTCCTCAGATTTTTCTCTCAAAATTATGTTTTTCATACATTGTCTAGAATTGACTGAATTCTTTCGTTCCGTATACTAGTTAAAATATTATTCATAGAAAACTGAAACTATTCCTCATTACGTAGGTATAGGTAACTATTATTATTAACATTTTATAACCCTCCTATTTACGCATCTGAATTGGTTCCCATATCTGACAATTGACATCCGAATTGGTTCCCGATATTCTAGGCGGTACACATCCGAATCCGTTTCCAATAAAGACCTTCTAATTGAAACATAATATTATATTAAATTGCGAAGCACGGACAAATAACAGAACCATAAGATTAAAAGTAAAGAAATATAGCTACATGAAAACACACAAATTTCAAAAAACTGAAATGAATAGATTGAAATTTATGACTAATATTTGTTATACATTTTTACCTCAATAAAATAGAATATTAAAAAAAACAAAGAAATACATTAAGTATGTTTATTTTTATATTTATAATTTATTTTTTAATCCAAAAAAAAATATGACCTACCTATTTCAAAACAAAAAACACTATTTTTAACTATACATGCATAATAATATGTGCAGTCCTAGTTCTGTATAAATCGGGAAGGGGAATTGAAAATGCTTTTAAAATAATTTGGAACCGATTCGGATATACACTTCGTAACAACTCGGAAACCAATTAGGATTTTTCGGAACAAATTTGTATATACACCAGGAGCGTCATTTTTTTTTGGTGGGGGGGGGGGGGGGTGCAATGTATACATTTGCACCAACTTTTTTTTAAAACGTCTTCTTCGGCCTGCCATAAATAAATACAAGCGCTGTCTTAATTTTTTGAAACATTTCTCATTTTGAATACAATAAAATCAATAATGTCTCACTTACTGTCTTACAAATAATTAACAAATACAACTTACCTACTCAATTATGATATTATTAGTTATGATGAATTCTATAAAAAGTGCTCTTTAAAACATCAATTATAATTTAAGACTAAACAATACACCAACTATTTTAATATTTAGACCCATCATTGTGCACAGGGATGGATTGGAATTTAAGATCCAACTATTTGTTGGGAGATTGGGGGCGACTGGCAAGTGTACCATACTGAAGATTCTCTTCCTTTACTGCCACTTTCGTGGGCTTTACGGCTCTTCTTTATTGCGGTTTCCAAGTGATCTTTCATTTGAAAATCATATTTTGCAAAAAACAATATGATTTCTAAAAAATTTCCGTGGTCAAAAAATGGATTAGCTAATGTGTATGCTGCTTCAAATTGATTTCCCCTATAACTCAATCCACGTTTTCCTATAAGTTTAACAGCTTCAATCACTCTTGTAACAATTTCGCAGTTTTTTTTATCTCTTTCTTAGTTTCACAGAAAATAAGTGAACCAATATCATGTATATTTGAATGGAGAGAAAAAAAGCTGATACACAATTTTTATGTACTGTGCTTTTATCATGTTCATCAGTTCGAATATAAGTATGACTCCATACATCTAAACCTTTAATAAAATTATTACTTTCTGAAGAAAATGCAAGACACAGATAGCAGAATAATTGTTTTGGATTTTTATTGTAGGTTAACCATTTTCGTTCAGAGCCATTACTTCTAAAGAAACCTCTTTGAAAATTAAATGGAGTTTCTTCATTTAATTTTGGTTTTTGAGGATGATATTTAAAAAATTGATTAAGCTGTGTAATTTTAGGTTTCTTGAATATATCTAGAGGGCCAAAATTAAAAAAAAAATTACACATTGATCAGTTTGATAATTTATAAACTGCAATAGACACAAAGACACGTAGGTTATAGGTATCTAATAATGAGCCAAATGCTCAAATTATTAAATTGTAATATAATATTTCAACAAATATTTTTAATAGAAAATATTATGAATTCCTTTATTGTCGATAATTGCAAAAAGTGAGATTGACCTTTTTAGACCCGATCCACAGAATTTTAATTAATATTATTTTTGTCTTTGTGCCTTTGAATGTTCACTAAAATTGTTTCCAAAATTAATAAAAAACTTACTAGGTATAACTTCATTTTTAACACTTTTTTGATGATCAATAGATTCAATTACATTCAAGCCAATATTTGCATTATTTTTATTTCCAATACCAAAAGTTTCATTCTCCAAACTAACGTTATTAATGCAACTATCAGTCACCTATTTAATTACAATTAAAAAAAAAATATTATATATTCAGTTTTAGTATTTGTAATAGTATAAGATATATCAATTATGTTACTATGATTATAAGTTATAATAATATTATTTACTTTTATAAGAAAAATATGAATAGTTAAATATAATAATTTAATAGTACTTTTATAAGAAGAACAATAAATCACAAGACTTACTTCATCTAAAGTAGATGTTCCAACTTCAACATCTGTAGTAGTTTCATCCTAATTAATAATATCATTACTCTAAAAATAAATCTATAATTATTATACTAGGATGGGTATTAATGAGTTAAAAAGTTTAAGTTAAGTTAAAAACTCAGTTAAAAAAAAAAACATTAATTTGCCCAGCCTTGTTATCAAATCAATAAATCATAATTTATACTTATAGATAAATATTATCTATAATGTTTAGAAGTAGGTATTAGTTGAATATCACACTAAAATAATTTAATGTATATTGTCATATTAAAAAAATAAAATAGGTACCTATTGAATTAAGTATTTTGCAAAATATGTCGTTTCTCTCATTCTCCATCAATAAAATAAATTGTAGATTATTGTACTTTGTACAGTAACAGTTTAATATTTTTAATTATTAATATATTATTATTATAATGACAAAGTTCAGCTAAAACTCACTTCGCTATTCTGAGACTTGAAAAATTATTTAATGCTTTTAGAAGCAAAGGCTTCTAAAAGTAGTATTTTTTTTATTTTTGTCTCGAATTTTTTCAGCTCCTCCTTTTCGTTTTTTACTACAGTCTGATCCATCCATTTCCATTTTATTTTATAATTCATAACTATTGTATTATAAAATATTTTATGAATGATTCCTAGTTAAGTACTTAGTAATTGAATTGTAAAATTAACCAAATTGTGCTGAACTGCTGACTGCCGAGTGCTGATATCGAGGTTTTTAATGATATTTAAATATAAATAATATAAATTTCAAATAAAAATATTCTTATTAGGTATTCATATTAACGACCCACTTCGACTTGTATCGTCAAAATTCGTCGTCATTACCCGCAACCCGACGGTCCATCTGATTGACGACAACCCGAATAACCAATTATTTATAGATTTTACTGTCCACGGAAGTTGATTTTTTGATTACAGTTTGTTATTACTTATTGATAATTAATATCATTATTCAGTTTCTATTGTAGACGTTGTATACTTGTATCATTACAATTTACAACGTTTCACGTTATAATATTATAGACTGTTATTACGTAATATCATTGAATAAATAATTTATAAATTTATAATCAATGGTAATATTTATTAAATATTAGATGATAGATTTTTTTTTTTTTAGCTGATTGTGGGGTTTTTATGATTGTAGGTAGTGGGATTTTTAACGGTAGGGTTTTTACACGTGTGTGTTGTGTTAGGCAGAATTTCTTAGATTATATTTACTATTTAGTACGCGGCCCATCGGGAATTTCCTGATTTCCCTATGGCCCAATCCGTCCCTGATTGAGCAGAAACTGAACAGTAGACATAATTAAGGCAATGCGATTTTGCGACAATGACGTAGGTATTAGGTACTCGTATGTCACATTATCGTAAATTAATACCAGTTGATGGACATTTTAGAAATTATGTTTCAAATAAATATTTTTGTAATATAACTTATTACAGTGTTATAAATATTTAATAATTTTAAGCGGGAATAAAATTCAGTCACGATTAGATATTTTACACGGTCTATGGAAATGATAAATATAATATTATATGTGCGGGGATGGCCATTATAACATAGCAATATATTACCATACATATATTATAATCATGTCGTGTAGGAATCCCGGCGGACGCTTCGCCGGTGTCTTATATGTATATGAACATTCCAAATAACTATAAGTATTTAAATAATTCCTGTTCGTATGGTTCGCATTATAGATCGATGATTTATGTACGTATTCATTTTTTCCCCTCGTCTTTCAGATGCTGTTCTTTCGTGGGCAAACGTGGCAACGGTCCGCAGGCGATATCCATAGGCAAAAACTGCGACAAGTTTGGCATTGTCGTGCACGAGCTTGGACATGTGGTCGGCTTCTGGCACGAACACACCAGGCCGGATCGTGACAATCACGTGCAGATCGTGAGAGATCACATCATAGTCGGTAAGGCGATGTGAAAATATTTTGCAAAACATCATATCATAATAATATAGTATTGTACGTTATGTTGTATTTTTTCAAACACAATAATATTATTCGGTGAATGACAAATAGATTCAATTCGATTCGTATCCACGCCATCTCTCCTGTATACATACTGTATTATATAAACGTATTATTACTCACACATTTGCCCAGTTTGAGATAATAATAAAAATAATAAAATCCTTTAGGCGTTCTCCGGGCGTCCCTGTAAATAATATTATAGGTATTAGTCCTTACACCCAACCTATCCATTTCGTGTTCTATAATATTAAACTGGTAGTTTTAAAATATCATTTGGTATCCCGTGGGCATCCCTGCAATTCAATCAAAAATATTCAAAATAAATATCTTAGGTCTCGTATATAATATTCTGTTTTTAAAATAACTGCTTACTACAGACCGGTTGTATTTGATGAAAATATCAGATATCTACTGTTTAGTAGTGAAAAGAAAATTATAATTATAATACCTAATTGAAAAAATATTATGCGCGGATTGATTTTCTTGTGGAAAATATTTATTATTGTTTTTAAAACATATAAATGTAATAGTTTTCCCTTTCTCGTAAGTCGATCATTTGTTACTGTTATATATAAATATATACATAAGTCTTATAAGTTTTATACTGCTCAAATTTAAAATGTTGGGATATTATGTTTGAAAATTCTAATGTCTGTAAGTACCTACTTATTTTGCGGAAAAATTAATAATTTAATTTCATAAGAAACACATTATATACAAATAGTTAAAGTTTCACAGAATAAAAAAAAATATAAGATAACCACATTTGTGCTGTTTTATATAAAATATTAATGCTGCATATTATAATATTATAATATAGTTTATATCTATCATACATATTATTATAACGAACATAAAATTATTATTGTATACTGCGTGTTATTATCGTACAGTAAATATGTTGTAAGTACCTACCTATATATTGTAAAACGTTTACCATGAAATGGTTTTGCAACAATCGGAAACTGTTGACGGTACTACTGTAATTATTATAATCTACAATAATATAATAAAAATTAATAATCTAGTTACATAATATCATGGGTAGTGTGCATCATTTATTTGTTTTATTATTTTTAATCGGCGACGAACTGAAGTTTACGCGTGTTTAAATAGCTGCAGGAGTCAATGGTCTATGGGTATTAAATATTAATGTATTATATTGTGTATACTCGCTTACCTAATATACCTTCACACGTGCAGTGATAATACAAATTACGAATGCGAAATTTGCGCCCCAGAGCTGATAAATCATCCACCGGTGCCTGCTGGTGGTCGGGTGATGAATTAGATCTTCACTGAGCTACATAATGCTTATTCATCCATTAATCATCGATATCGTTAACTAAAACGTTGCTGGCAACGGTCAAACGTGATTTATATAAGTGTTTCCGTGTTTTTGTAGACGACCCTCATCGTAATCCGAAGTGCGATGTTCAAATTCATACTATTTTTATCTGTTTATACTTTATATACAGGATGATTCACCAAGCATGTTCACCCTCTTTTTGTTCTTCGATAATGCAGTTATTCAAAATCTGATTTTTGGAATTTTTAAATATACTTTAAGACCATATTTTCAAATTCTTGAGATTTTTGTACTACTTAAGTACTAAGTAGTGTCTTATGGGGATACAACACTTTGTTTTTCAAATGAGAACACACTTTTTCAACCGTAAATTATTCAGTGAATCATTTTTCTAAACATTTTTTTATTCAGAATCAAAATGCGTACGGGCACTTTTTGAGTTATTCAACTATGTGTTCTAAGGATAAAAAATCCATGGTAATGGGTTAATAAGATACGGGGGCTATGATGATTGATGGGTTGAACATTGTAGTAATTAATTAGGAAACTCATTAAGAATTTAAAAACATGGTCAAAGTATATTTAAAAATTCAAAAAATCAGAATTTGAATAAATTAAAAGAAAAGGTAATAAGTTCTAGGTACATAAAGAAAAAATGTGGGTAGGTATGCTTGAATCACCCTTTAAATGTGAAGCTATGCTCTAAATCTAAAATTGTTTTCTTTTCGACGATTAGAGCTAATAGAAGTTACTTTTTGTTGTTATTATACTTATCATAATTAATAAATAGTTTTTTTGTTTAATGAAATGGTTTTATACGAGACCCAATTAAACAGAATTAATTTGGATTTTTTTTTATTTTGAGAAAACAACGTATAATACATTGATTACATTCGTATTTTTAAATCCTCATTTATATGTTTATTAGGACAAGAATACAATTTCAATAAATTAACCGAAGAAGAAGTAAATTCATTGGGCCTTCCATATGATTATGATTCCATCATGCATTACGCAAAGAACACATTTTCAAAGGTAAGCTTAATTATGATTTCTATACTGTACCTACTGGCTACTATATTATATTAACTGTTGGAAAACGCGTACCTATAAACAAATGTTTTTTTTTATTTATTTGCATGGTTTATACAATTATAATAATATAATGGCACATAATTTGAGTAAGAACAAGCAGATAATAAGTTATTTTTTAAAATAACGAATGATAATAGACTAAAAATTTGTTTGTTATAGCAATAATCATAAGCAAACAAAACTTCAATAATAATATTAATTTACAAGTTAATTTCAAAGTTTCCAATTAAGTCGATTGCATCAGCGGTCGCATTGAATTAATTCTCGAGCTGACCGTTGAATTTTCTCTTTGGACAGTCTTGTACATATAATAATTAAATATTGAGAACTAAATTAATTCAAAAGGTAATAACTCCGCTTTTTATTCAATAAAATAAAAATGTTTATGATTTTAAAATACCTTTTACCTTATAGTTACCAACTACCAGGGAAATATAAAACCGTAGTAGCTGTACGGGTTTAAAATTACAAATGCTACAAAGGATTAAAACTCAAAGTAAATTTAGAATATTATTTCAGAAATATATAGTATGAAATAAGTTTTTTATTCACTGAAGTATGTATAACACACTAAACAATTGTGAATTAATCTAGGTATTTGATTAAAACAAAGTTTTTAATAAAATATTAATTCCATGACTGATTACATGACGGAAGTCCATACGTTTTAAAACACGTTCACCACAAAGATGGATTTTTAGTTCTATTATATTCATAAATATTATAAATCATTCAGCCATCATATTATATCTCAACGCGTAAATATTATTGTGGCCGTTTCTCACTGTCGAAAATGTATATAATAAATTCGATTCCGATGCGAAAACATCTTTTTGAGGAAACGCGTATACCTATATAAATTATATAATATGAATTGAAACGAATCTCAAAAAAATTACATTTTAATTTTGCCTATGACACTTAAACAAATATAGGAAGTTAATATAGATATATTGCAGTCCGGTAGGTCTGATTAAATTTTATAATTTCAAAAGAGCAAAACCCCATCTACCAAGCATATATATATATATTATATGTACAAGCTATTGAAAATAATAAATTAAGGAGGCTGTCAAAAAATATATTCATCTTATATTTTTCTCCATATTTTAATAATTTTTAATATTTTAATTACGTTTTTAAAAAAACGTGGTTGTACATAAACCATCGCGACTGCTTACTTAGAAAACCATCGAGAGTTTTGAGCTATACGAGTATATTAGTATATGATATTATACATAACATTTAAGGCGAAATCTTAACCATGCATCGAAAACGACCTAACAAGAGTATTTATATAGGACGTGTATAGTGCATATTGTACTATACCTATTTTATAATACTACTGCTAAAAATAATTAAAGTTTTTATTTTACGGAATAAAATTCAAATTTTAACAAGACAGTGCAATACAGTGTAATATACACAGTTATAATAATATCTAACACATGATAATGGATAACGACAAACAATGAATTAATTAGTATAAGAATATAATATTAAACTATATGAATAAATAAAATTATAGTGAACAATTATAGGTACTATAATAATAGTTTTAAACAGTTATAATTGGAATGAAAATTCGTTGAGAGATAAATTGAAAACCTAGTATTACCTAGGGACATTAAGACATTGCATGGAGAATTTAAGTCTTTAGAGGATGACGTACCCGTCTCCATCTTACTAACGGATAATATACCAAAATGTACGTCCAGAAGTTGTAGGGTTGTAGAGTGAATTTACCTATTATCAAACTCAAATGTAGGAACATCATCTATGTTCTGTTGTTGGTTTTTTAGGATATTTTAATTTTTAAGTGAGTATTATGAGTATGCAAAATATTAATTTTGATATATCATGCGTTAGTAAGACAGAGACTACAAATGAGGGTACGACATCCTCTTAATTTTATAGGTAATATTTAGTAATGTTTTTCAGATAGAACAAAGATTAATCGCGTGATCCTTTTGTAGGTATTTATTTAAAAGTTAATACATTCTAATAATTTCAGGGCAGTCGAATATATTTTTCAATAATTTAAGTAGGAATTTTATTTCATTTTTATTAAATACAACTTTAAGTTTTGGTAGGTGGATTAAAAATCCCTTCAACCCCTGTGTACCATGAGTGCGGAATTCTTTCGATATGGCATTTAAATGAAAGAAACTTAAGGAAATTATTTTGAATTTTCTATAGGCAGTTTATATTATTGACTTTGAGATTTGAGTGCCATATGAGAGATCCGTGTTATGTAGGTACCTATAGTAGTATGCACCTATGATACAATTTTGCTGTGTTATCTGCAGTTGAATGGTGGTTGATATGTTCTGCAATATTCGGCCTGTCGTCGCTATTATTATAACAATATATATACCAGATACCTACTATATTATAACGTAGGTATGTATAATTATTATATAATATATGCGATTTAACAATAGTAATAATATCGTATGAATATATATATATAATATATATAGTACCAGCTTCGCGTGTATAATATTGTGCGTATACCGCGGAATATATAACGCAATCATATTATTATTATTAGGTATATTATCATGACAGACCGTTACGCGGTTATAATAGACATCGTCGGAGGAGTAGTACATTATAATAATAATAATATTATGTATGTATTAAATTATATTGTACCCATAATACACGCCGTACGCGCAAGTTGTGCACCGTGTACATTGTAGGTATATATATTATTAATATATAATAATGTACAAGCTACCCGGCCAACGCGATGGTGTTTTAATTGGCCATACTTAAAACCGTGTCAATTATGGACGTCGAATGTGTATACTATAATATACATGTTATGTACATATATTTTGCATAAATATAGGTACGCATAGGTGTCTGTCTTCCTTGTAACACGTACCCACGGCATCCTACTATTACATTTATTATGTAATATAATATATATTATTATATCATATATAGCTGTTGCCTGCCATGTGCGCAATGCATTAAACGAGACGGTTTTCGACAATATTGTAATATTAATATTTTATGTATATTATATATACAGTGTGATTCACCGCAAGCATACTCACTCTCGTATTTTCCCTTTAATAATGAAATTATTCAAATTCTGATTTTTGGAATTTTTAAATATAATCAAAGAACATAATTTTTATTTAAAAATTGTTTATAGCACATACGTAAAGAGTGTCCTGAGGCAATTCAAACTTCTGTTTTTCAAATGAGAACCCTCCTTTTCGAATGTAATTGATCTACCTTATAATTTTTATGAAAACGTTGACGTATCAGAATTGGATAGAATCAAAATTTAAACAAGTTATTTGTGTGTTATATAACCTTGTACTAAGGATAATACGTCTATGGTTATGGCCTTATGGAGTTAGTAGATATTGAGACTTGGTGATTTAAAAATATTGGTGATTATTCATGAATATTAATTTGTCTACATTCATATTTTGTAAAATGGTCCAAGTATAATAAATACTAGATCCGATATCTACTATATCTGTTTTATATTTTTGTAAGGACAGTTATCCTTAGAATAAACATTTTAATCAGTAATAGCTGAGAAACTACTCGTCCGAATTTTGAATTGGACACATTGGGGTGGGCATGCTTATTGATAAATTATCCTGACATCCTGTATATAAATATTATTTTCATAATAATATATAGATACGTTTTCCATAGTTAGATTTCAATGAAAATCGGCATTATAATTTACTAGGTATGGTAAAATAATCTTGAATATTTTTTGAAACTGAAACACGTAATTCTATTCGATTTTTCATTAGTTGAAACATCCTCTTCCTCGACCATCAAAAGTCAAAACAGTGTAACCTTTGTAAAATATAAAGTTGTAATTATTATGATTTTCAACTATCGGAGAGAATATTATTTTTCTGATTATTTTGTTATACCTATACGGCTATACCTATATAATATTAATATTTAATATGTATTTTATATCATCTGATTTATTAAACTATTTTATTGTTAAAAGTGGAAATTTATGTAGTATAGGGTTAAGAAAAGAAAAGGTTACCTGCTTTAAAAATAGGTTGTAACTATAGATAAAAAATATTTATGCATTAATTTTTTTCGTTTCTCCAATTTGGTGATATAGGATATTATATCGATTTATATTATGTACCTACTACCTACGTATTTAAATATACGTTTTTTTATTTAATAACGTTTCAATTATAACTGCCACTGAAATTGAAAATTACCTACTTAACCATTTGATTCCGTTTAACAATAGTGTGTGCTTTATTCACAAAAATAAATGTTCTAATATTGCTCAAATAAATGAAATAATATTAAGATCAAAGTCTGAAAGAAGTTAAACAGTGATTCGAATATAATTACGAAAAATAATGATTTCGTAGGAATTCGACAACACAGAAAGTTTTAAATATACCACAGAACGTATTCGGAATATTTCCCGAGATATGGTTTAATATTTCACGTTTGATTACAGATCTTTATCGGAAATCGGAAAATATATCTAATGGTGGTATAGTTTTTATAGATTATACAAAGTAATTCCTCAAGCATGCTCATTTCAGTGTTTTAACACTTAATGAATTTATCCAAATACTGATTTCTGAAACTTTTAAATACACCTATAGTTAAGGGCAGTATTTTAAAAAACTTTCACTGTTTTTTACCATTTTAGGAGTGTTCTGTGGTTTTACTCGTGTTTTTCAAATGGGAATCAATTTTTTTTCTGTAAATTGTAAATCAGATGACTTATTAGAAAATGTTGTGATCAGAATTCAAATGAGTGGTTTTTTGATTAATTGACTTAGTGTCTTAAGGATGATAGGTCCCCATGATTATGGGTTTGGAAAAGCGTTTGTTTGTTATTAGTATTAATCTATCAACATTTTCAAAAATTATCATAGTAAGTAGATTTATTGTAAAAATAAATAAATATTAAATATATACTAGATCCCAGTATTGCATAATATATTTTATACTTTTTGAAACCATGTTTAAATAATAATATTATCCTTGGTGTATATCCATTTTAATAACACAGAGAATACTCTTTCGAATAAGTTTATTCTTAAATTGATTTCTCACTCATCGCTGTTGTAGTGCTAATAATTTACGAATATACTAATACACGGAGATAGTATATTTGATAATATTATAGGTAGGTGGTTGTAGTATTTTCGGCGCTGCAGCAATTATGATTAAACCGTCGCCGACTTACTCAATCATCACAACACCACCTTTTGGAACAAATCTGCGGCCGGCAGACCATCGTCATCATAATATATTATACGAGCAATTTTAATTAACCGTATTAATCTATTCTGTGGTATTTATGTAGGTATTATGATTATTATCATATCCGTAATCGCGCTGCACATTCGCGCGGGCGATTTTACGTTACGCATTATACGCGTGTACCTATAACGATTAAATTATAAAATAAATATACCTCCGAATTCGCCGTTCAAATTAGACGGAAAAAGCATGTTCCAGCACCCGGCGAATCCTCATTACCTAATAATAATAATAATAATAATATATCGCACAACTTCATATCGTAGATATTATAATTATGGGTCGTAACCTAGCTAGAGATGAAAAGCTTGAAAATATTCAATTTAATAAAATTAAAATAGGTATATAGATACTTACATGATAATAAAACATATTAATGAATTATAAATAGTTCTGACTTATGGTCTTGTGTAAAAACTAGGTACAATGTAATTTGTAATAACTTATAACTACTCATAAAAATAACAGTTAGTGTAAAATAATTGCGAAAATAACTCAAACAATATATAACAAAAAATGGAAAAATCAATAAATGTATGAAAATGTTTCTACACTCAACATTTATACTCAAGTAAAAATACAAGTTTTTAACAATGGATAAAAATACACATTTATTACCGAGATAAATATATTTGTATTTTGAATTTCCTATATTAATATGACGTTTAATATAATAGGTAATATTAAAATGGGTATAAATGGTAATACAAGTACACAGTATTAAATATAATTATATAACTGTATAATATCAAGGGATTTATTTGATAAGAAATTAATAATTTTAAATTTTGGATATTGACTTTTTGAAAATAAGTAGTAGTAAATATAATAGTATATAATATAATATAATATAATAAATATAATAGCTCTAGTCAAAGTACACAGTTATTCGTGATTGTTTTTCCGTTTATTATTGTTAGGTAGGAATTATTAATTATTATTGTCCAAACATTAAATCATACAATGTATTATCGTCGTTTTATCGCGTTCACCGCGTTCGATCAATAATCAAAATACATTTTGTATATTGTTAAATTACGTTGACACCTATTTAGGTATCTTTTTTCTTCTTATCGTTTGGATTTTTAGTCATGAACACGTCATGATTCTAAGGTCTTGATTTTATTATACTTACATCAAATGTATAAATTGACACGCATGATATTATTATACATTTCAAGAGTTACAGACGTGACGTTTATTCACTGATATAATTTATTTAGCTCCCATATATTTATAGCTTCAACTTCACGTGTATTTGTCGATGTTTTCAAAACGCGAACACAAATTTAATTTCAATAGACATAAATGAAAACATCGTGTTTGATGATAAAAAAAAATAGTAACGATGGAAAATATTAAAATAATGTAGATAAATCGTAAATTATTTTGTGGATTGTAACTAGGTATATACAATATTATACATAGTGAAACTTTTCCTAACCAGCACCTGTAAATAGTGGACACCCACGAATAGCAGGCAGATTTTTTTAGATAAAACTACCAACTAAACACTCTGAATAGTGGACACAACTTCAGCGACCAGAGTCGTCCGATATTTAGAGGTTTCAGTATTTTTTATTGCATTTAAATTAGCTATAATTATTGTAATTCAAATTTTATCATCAAAAAAAACTCTTTGACCGTCGCATCGATAACACTAAATAAGCTACCGTACCCAAATGGAATTAAACCTTTTGTAATGCAATATACTGACCGTATGTAAATGGTATTAATTATCGTTGCAATACATTTCAAATTATAATCGCTACACAACACTACCTATATTATACAAAACTGTTTCTAATTACATATCTACTTCACGTTAATTATAGAAACGGTTAATCACTTGAATTATACACCCTGGCGCGATGACCCCGAAATCGGAATTCTGCGTTTTGCAAAAACCGATCCTAAAACAAAAAGTTCAAAATGTTTGCCCTCGGAGAGGACAAAAGTTCACCGCAGTTATTTCGGATATATCAAACATCTAAATTGATTTTACATATTTTATAAGATAGCGGGCATTCTAAGTATGATAATATAAGTTACTATAATGTTTACTATAATGGTTACTATAATAGTTACTATAATGCACAACAATGCGTAAACCACATAATAATACCGATCGAAAATATTAATCACGTAAATTGCAGTAATGTGTGTGTGCGAGACAATCACAATAATCGAACTCATTGTTTTACTCAGCGTGCGGTATCCGTATACGATACATACTGCGCACAGACACATAATTTTTATAATGTTATAATAATGTTAATTTTATGTTATGTACGGAAACTCAAAACTTTTGGAAATCGACGAAAATAACTAATCACTTCAGAAGCTGGTTTAACGAGAATAGGAGCGGCTTGTACCTGTAGTTAACCACCACACACACACACACACACACACACACACACACACACACACACACACACACACACACAGAGTGATGTTTTTGAGGGTATACGGGGTCACGGGGGTATACGACGTATACCTACCCTGTGGAAATAGTAAAAATGTTAAATACCCAAGTATCCGTTCTTATACCTTAAAATTTAAACAAATTTAACAACAATTTACTAAGCAATTCGCATTTGTATTATTATATATTGTTATAATACTATGGCATCTATCAATTATATATAAGTTAGAACCATGTAATAAATTTACTATAATTGGTTATTACCACGTATACGCGTAGAACGTATTGCTGTATTGGTATATGTAGTAAGTTAATCATCGTTCGTGACCGTGACTATTACAGTTTTTTTAAATAAAATGTTTGAGTCAACAAATTAAAAAGTGGTGCCAATAGGTAGAACTATCAAAAATAAATGTTGTAAAATGTTGAATCTGACTAATGAAAAATAAAAACGTATAGGTTCCAAACTAGGTAACAGAAAATTTATTTTTGGAAAATTTTGGAAATTTGTAAATGTATTTCGTAAGAGTCTTGCAAAATAGTTTTTCGCGTGCGTATAACGAGCAGCTTTTCGAAGAGTCCACTAAAAGTCACAATATTAATTGCATATTTGTATCATTACTTCAATTTCATAAACAAGCGTATACCCTGTAGTTTTTTTACAAAAACTCCAATGCACACATGTTCAGAGTACAGGGCCATCGTCTTTGACTGTTTTCTCATATTATCACTATTGCAGGCTACAATCTATATGTCTTGCAGGCCAACCCTGTATACCACGTGACAATCAAATATATTATGGCAATGTCTAAGGTTCGAAAATAAAACAGATAACGAGCAGTCATCTGAAATCCGCTCAAGTCATCTAAACGTAAACTGTGGCGTGACGTGTCACACTCTTGAAATCCCTTACAGATACGTTATACTGTATATTACATCCGATATAATTGTTACACGGAGACAACCGTAGTCTGTTTTCCGCGATGTGAAATAATACTAATACGATAGGAACGACGCGATGAGCTTTTAATATACTTGAAGAAGCCGCAAAACACTCGAGACACTTCCTCCAGACTTAACGTATCTACGACAGGTCCCACATATATCATAATATAGGTACCTATAATACTATCTATTCGTTTATTTTGTTTATTATTTTTGATATCATCTACTGAAATACAATATATAATATAATAAACCAAAACCTCGGTCAATACCTCGTTATGTCGTTATTTTTACAGTCGTAAATCTCGACAGACAATATATTATAATTATGATTATTATATTAAATGAAAAATATCAGTAGGTATTCATTTAGTACATGTGACCTACTAAGACGATTATCTACATTATGTACGGACAACGTACGGGTACCGATCTCTAACAGGTAAGATATATTTTTAAAACTTTTGAAGTGATATACAAAATATTAAAGTGTATTGCTAAACATTTTTTTTAAAAATTAAATTGAATTATTTTATAATAAAATAATTGTATGACATTTTATGACTAATTTTGGTATAATTTATTGCTGTATTATAGATAAGTGTCTTCATACATTTTTTTTACTGATATTTTGTTTGACTGATTTTGATATTAAAAGTGATCCAGTCATACATATTTTATATTTGAATAACTAATTAATTATTAATAATAAAATAACTTAATAATTAAGTATTATTGTATTATTTTTGATTTGATTATTTTTAAATTAATTATCGGTCTGGTAGGTAACATATATTAAACGAATACCAAAATATCCAATGCAGATATGGTTCACGCATGTGCCATCGTAAATAGATAATTATTGCATTTTACTCTTTCAGCATCAGCACACACACTGTTTAAGGAGTTTTGAATAGGCAATTTCAACAAAATAATAAGATTGCAGTCAAGCAATATTTAAAAGTTTAAAACATATACGATTTCTGAACGATTGAAAAGTAGTACTATTTAGATTACATGCTGTAAGGGAGCTGATATGTTATTTCGAATAAATAATCGACTAAACATTTTTTTTCGAATACCAATCGGTACCTACTATTGTACTCGTATTTCATAAAAATTGTTATCAGCCATAATAATAGGGTGACTTAAAGCAAACCGTGTCTGCGATGATTTTTATTTTTAGTTTTTTGTAATCTAAACTCAATTATTATTTCGTATTATAGAGTTGATTTTACAAAAGCGGAAAATTGTTTATAAATCAATTTATTACTCAACGCAAATATTATTTAAATATTCATATCTACCACCGTACATTTATATTGCAGGCGACGGACGTATTTCAGTTTTTTTTTTCACTCGTAGTCAATCAAAATACCAATAATACCATTGATTAAATATTGTTCATTTAAAATCAATACGATAATACGGCTTGGACGCGAACGTTTATAATAATATTATTATACTCATCCGATTCGTTTAGAACCGAACGACTACACGTCATATCGCCATCGTTATTCATGGTTTGTGATTTTATTTTGTTTTAACACACGTGTGTGCAACGCGACCGGAGGCTCATCGTGGACGCTAAATCTAACGCATAATATAATGTATTTTTATATTGTTTTAGTATCCGTACATCTGTCACTTTTTATGGGCGTCCGCATGTGCGTTTTGAAAAGGGACGACACGGAAGGTATAAATCGTGTGACGGGGGGTGTGGGTCCGGTGTACGAAACAAAAAATAAATATTAATAATATTTTCATATAAAATAACATTATCCGCGGTAGCTGCAAAGTGTAAAAATCAGCATTTTCGCGTTTAATGTCTGTGCACACGTTCGGAACGATATTCGTCGTCGTCGCATTTACTGCGTCGTACAGGCGGTTATCCGTCTATTTAATGACGGTCGATCGCGAAAAATAGCAAATGAAATTTACAAGCGCGCGGAAATTGGAATCGACACAAACTCATGTTTGTACATATTACATGTTCGGAGTAGTTCACCAGGGCATGTTCACCCCCGTTTTTCTTCAATAATCAATATTTATTCAAAATCGGATTTTCAGAATTTTTAAATATACAATATAGGGATTATATTTTCAAATTTTTGAGATTTTTTATACTACTCGAGGCGATTGTCTTGTGGAGATACAAACTTCTGTTTTTCAAATGAGAACCCCCTTTTTCAACTGTAAATTATTCAGTTTATGATTTTCAGAAAAATTTGATCTATGAGAATCAAAATTCGTACGAGTAATTTTTGAATTATTTAACTTTGTGTTCTAAAGATAGAAGGTTCGTAGGTAATGGGCTTACAGGAATGGGGGCTATGGCGATCAAACAATTTTAGTAATTTATATAATATATCGACAAAAATAATTTGTAAAAAATGGCCCAAGGATGTAATAAATACTAGTTCCAATATTACGTTTACTTAATATTTTTGTAAAACTATTTTTAAGGACTATTATCGCTACCTAGCACAAACAATTTAAATAACTTTGATTCTACTCATTAGAATTTTGAACTAGATACACTAAAATTACAAAATTATCTACTAAAATATAATTTATAGTAAAAGAGGGAGGGGGGAGGTGGTTCTCATTTGAATAACAGAAAATTGTATCGCCACAAGACACTCATTAAGAAGTACAAACATTTCAAGAATTTGAGAAAATTGCAGTTTTTGAGTGTATTTAAAAATTCCAAAATTCATTATTAAAGAAAAATGTGGGGGGACATGCTTGGTGAATCACGTTGTACTTATGCTAGTGAATATCCGTAGATGTATACAGAATGTGTCGTCACCGTGTTTGTCCTCGCCTACTATATATAATAGTAATAGTATCACATAATACGGAAGTACTCCATTACTTGTCTTTGTCGTGGTTCCTGAGCGCTTTCAAGCAGTACACACGAACAGCCACCAAATGATAATTAAAAAGAAATAAGTCATCGGTGGCGATTATGGCGTTCGACTGTTAAATGGTGGTAGGGGGAGGGAGGGGAGGGTCGTAAGGTAAGTAAATATCTAAAAAAGCGATCGAAACGAATGTTGCCCGTACTTGGGTTTTAGGTCTTATCCGTCCGTTGCGGCATTCGTATCGATAATGTGATATATTTTCCAATAATTATTGTGCCATTTCCAATGAATTTCATTATTCACAATTGACTTACTTTTAAAAAAGATGCCATATTTTTAATTATTTTATTGAAATGGATTCATGGATTTTTTTTCTTTTTAGGCATCATCGACAAAAGGTTTTGAATTTTGATGTATGTGCTAAGAAATAATAATTTTTTTTATAAAATATTAAGAATAAATTTAAAAAATATCCACAAAAATTAAATATAACCTAATCTAATATACCTAAAAAGGAAGTTGAACTCGTCAAAAATGACATTGTCTACATAAATCATTGAAAACAGCACTTAATATACTGAATAATATAATATCAAAACATATAATATTGATTTTAATTTTAATTTTTGTTTATACAAAATAAAAAGTTTTTGTCTACTAGCATTTATGACTGAGAGGTGTCTACGCACCAACTTTAATATTGTACTCCTGTTTTGTAGCCGTTCATTTAATAAAATCGTCCACGCGTATAACGTCACTTAAGTACATTATAGCTATTTCGTTTTCACCGCAAAAGCACTGATGGTAAACGTATATTATTATGATTTTTTTATTGCACGTTAGATGACGAGCTTTTAACGTTTCAGTTTAGTGTCGGTTTAGACTTTATATTATTACCGAATTCGATTACAATATAATCTATTAAACAGATTCCGAAACTGTGGGTCGCGAGTCGCCAAACCAAAAATGGGTCGAAATTATATTTCTAATGTGTCACGTAAAGTTTTGAAATGTACCTACATTTATTTTTATAATATTAAATTACTATAAAATATGTACCTACACATAACAAATAAAAGATATACTATTATTAACACGAGTATATATTATGTTTTAGTATTTTCGCATGTAACTGTATATTATATTGTACATAATTTATTAATTTTAGTTGATGTTTGAATTTATTTTTATCATTGAAAATTATCCGTGACGATTACGAGAGTACCGCTACTAGACTAAAAGTTATCGCAAAAATAACGATCAACAATTTAAAAAAGGGTCATTATTCATTACTCATTAGTATATGGGTCGCCAAAATTAAAAAAATTTCCAAATTGGGTCGTATACCGTTGAACATGTTGGAAATCTCTGATCTATTACAATTTACAAAATATAATATTATATTATATAGGTACCACTTGTGCATACAAAATCAAATATTTTATTTTATTTTATACGCCCGCCACGTCGTACTTATAATACAATGTATAGAAACAACCAACGGGGAAGTAGTTGAGCGGCGCTCCACGTCGTTTTAGAGTGTCATCCTTTTTCTTATATCTGTTAAATATTTGCGACTTAAAAGTTACGATACTGCGGTAGTCATAGGTAGTCGCAGGGAGGATATTTTTTTCTACCGTAGTAATCTCTGTGTACTTAAAAATCCTTTATGCAGTTTGCTCAATATATAATATTTATTATAATATTTTTAACAAGCGGTGAAACGTTCAATCAAGAGGCTTATTCCTGGAGAGCATAATATATTATATTGTATTTTATACATATATGGTTCATATTTGACGATAATAATAGTACGCTCTTCGGCCGGACAACGTTCGCCCTATATGTAGAATATTATTAATGCTCCTTGAACATATTATAATGTTTGTTTAAATAATATCTCCATTTTAACATATAATATCGCGTTGTCTTATTTGCAGGGATCGTATTTAGAGACCATACATCCGATTGATGCGGTAAGAAATTTGAAGAAACGTCCAGAGATCGGACAGCGTGTCCGTCTCAGTGAAGGAGACATAGCCCAGACGAAGCTTTTGTACAAATGTTACAGTGAGTAAAACGATGTATTTATTTATTTAATCAATGTACCACGGCTGACCTCTTGAAACACACATGCTGTATAGGCAACTGATTTTACATCGATGTCTCGTTGAAGGCGTTCGACACAACTCGAAAAATGTTATTCCACGATTGGTTGTATATATATATTTGATAGCATATTGTTATGAAAATGATTTTTGCGCATCATTTAATTTTGCCGGTTGAATTGATATTAATAGATTTTAAAAATACGAATATATATCGTTAAAACGAGATAATAGTATACAATATTCTAAGAAATATTAATCTTTTATTGAAACCCACGGTACACCTATATAGCCTTAAACCATAATATAATAATATTTATGGTTCACCGAATAAAAAGAATTATCACATTTTTGAACGTTCATAAGAAATTATATATTGAAAATATAAATCTTTACTTACTACTATTAGCGATGGAACTTTTTAACTTTCAATTTTTTTTTCTCATCAATAATAATTATTTAGGATTTAATATCCCTGCATTGGCGGCTATTATAATATGTTACCTAGGAGAAATCTCAGAAATACAGTGTCTGAATGTAGGTACATTTTTAATAAGAGGATTTCTATGATAATATTATATAGGGGGGGGGGGGTATTACGCGTGGTATGAAACTTTTATAAGATACGATGGCAGTTTTGGGGATCGTATGAATCTGGCACATTGTCATGTGCAGTATAGGCACAGGTTGTAGACATCGTTTGGGAACGCCAAGCAATCGTTATTATTATTTATTACCATATACCTATGTCCTATATATTACGATAGGACGGATTAGAATGCTGGGATTTTACGAATATTATGTAAAGGCTTAGCGGGACTTTCATATCTGTAACAACCACGTGTCAATGTACTTAAATAATTTAATAATAAACTTATACGAGTTCTGAGAAGCAATATAAAGTACGATTATGTTATAGCGTTTATAAAAGAATAATTTTGCTTCAACCTCTCGTTATATATTATTATAATTAGTATGTATAGTTCAATCGGGAATTTAAAGATACATTATATTATGATATAAACCACTGCAATAATCAATGTGTTTGATGATGTTGCGCTGCCAAGTTCTGTAAGATGAATTACAATATTGATTAATTAATGGTCTAAAATCAAAATATTTTATATTTCGGAGTTACAAAATTATCGCATGTCGCTGCAATATTTTTGTGTAACGCTCGCGTTGGAATTTGATTTTCGATTGAAACGATATTAGGCGTAGTTTGCCCACGGGAGTGATCCTAACAATATTCAAAGTAGCTGAACCAGATAATATTATGTGATTCTTTACCTTATAATATACTGCTTGTATTATTATTGTTTTCAAGGATGTGGAAAGACCTTGCAGGAGAACAGCGGAATTTTCGGTTATTCGCCCGAACCTGGACAGGAGTACGGAGATAGGTGCGAATGGCGTATTACAGCCACCCATGGCGAGCGTATCGTGCTAAACATCACTGAGCTCGACATACTAAAATCGGACCAATGCAGCACCGATTATTTGGAAATCCGCGATGGGTACTGGCACAAATCTCCACTGCTCGGTAAGTGTTCGATCATCGTCATCGCGGTTGTCGTATTCTGATAAACTTTCGATTTATAGATATTATAATATACGAATAAATGAGGCATGTTAAATAACATTACGTGTGCAGTGAAAACAATAATACGAGTATATGGATAGAGCTTTCACAAAGTTGCGACCTGACCTTTGTTTCGGCTTATTCTCCGTGTACGGTAATGAGTGTATAGCGACATATTGTTTTGAAAGTCTCATTGTTTCACGGCGGAAACAGTAGAATTTTTCCACTCCAATTATGGAAGTTGTCGCAAAGAGCGGTGTTCAAAACACAAAAAAAAAATGGAATTGACAATTATTTAAATTTTGTAGAAGCAGGTGGGTGTACGAATATAAAAATAATAATATATAAGTGCGCTACTTTATACCAGTCACTACAAACAGTAGGTAAGCCCCTTTTCGGTGTACTATGCTGCAATTGTGTATTACAAACTAATTACTAATCAAAGAGTTCTTTTAATGCATAATATATTACATGAAGTAAAAAGCATTTGACGCTGTGTAAATAAAACCGTTCCGTAAACAGTTCTTCTTTGATAAAACGTTTTTGGAAAAAAAAACTTTTGTACTCAAAAACCATTTTACATTACCGCTATAGTTTAAGTTACTTTGTCCGGACAATATTTAATTAAGTTTAAGTTTTGATTTTCATTTTCATTTGCAAACCGAAATGCGCGTATCGTATTTTATAGCAGTAAAATAATATTTTTCAAAATATAGCTAGTTAGGTACCTATGACCTATCTATTGTTCATAGGATAGATATAGAAATTAAAAAAAAAAATTATCCTTTTTGGTTAACTGCCATTAAATATTAAATTCTTTATTTTTATTACGTTGACCGGAAAATCCAATAAAATAAAATTATTATACCATTATATTTTATATTATTCTAATTACTCTTTACAAACTTCAATGTTTTAGTGAAATAGGTTAACCATGTGTTATTTGAATCATTATAATAATAAACACATTTGAGACGTAGTTTTTGAGCATTTGGTTATTTTTTAATAAGATATTAAGTTACTTTGTGATTATGTTTTTTGGTGAAATTCGCTGATTTATAAGTTCAAACTTTATTTCCAGGTTAAAGGTCCCTACTACTTAAATTTATATTTTATGTTACTATGTATATTATATGCATTCAATATATTAATAACTATATTAATAGGTAATCTTTTTGTTTTTTATTTGTCCTTTTTTTTGTATTATACCTACAATAAATACATTGCATTAAACAATAATCACAAGGCACAATTATTACAACAGCACTGAAACGTTGTCTGATCATTGTTTAATTGTATTGCAACCTTGGTATTGTTTTTAGAATAATTAAAAAGTTAAAATTGGCAGAATTTAAAATAAAACGTGCTCGTTTAATATTTTTAGACCTCTTACATAAAATATAAATTACAGCTTTATTACATTTTGTGCTCATTAATAAACGCTACATTTGTTCGGATATTGAGTTAAACTCTAAAGATTTATAAATAATTTTGAATTTTAAGCAATTAATCCAGGAAAATATAAAAACTATTATAACTATTATAACTTTTATATAAACTATCTACATTTATCGTGGATTGTGTAAGTAATAATCTGCAACGCTTACATTTTAGTTTTTTTTCTCTTATGGAAAATGTATTTTGTAAAAATAACAAGTTAAATGTTATGGTCAATAAAACAGACTCAAATGTCTATTCGATTTAGATGGACAGTATATTATTTAGTAGTAATTACGTATAATATTATCGAATAATAAATATTGATTGTGTGTTAATATAGGCAGGTTTTGTGGGAGTGTTCGCATTCAAGACCTCATCGTAACCGGCAACAGCAGAATGCTCATCAGTTTTATGATATCCGACAAAGGTACAAAATACAAAGGATTCACGGCAAATTACGAAGGTTGGTGAATATACATTATTTTATCCGTTATCATTTATCCTTTAATGATTTTGAGGGATTCACAATTATTATTATTAAACAGTCGTTAATATCAGCTATAGGAGTAGGTGTCCGTGTTTCCGATCAATCTGTCGTCGTTAAATGTTTATAATAATATGCACTATTCTATATAATATACCAACAGCGACCAAACCTCCTCCCACGAATACAGAATAGACCTTATAGATAGAATACCATCAGTTAATCAGTTGGTCCTATCTTACTATAATAAAACATAATATTCTCCCTCAATTTTCTAAAAGTCACCCTCTGGTTAAAATGATCGAAACTAGTATAACCAGCCTTTGATACTGCTAAATCGTTAACTGTCAATGGGTATATATACTAATGAAGAGTGATGCTTTCTTAATATTCCGTGGTCATTCTGTCATTTCGTAATTTCGTGCTATTGATTTTATTTATCTATGAGTCATCTATTATACATTCAAAGACCAGATTTATATGCATTTCCAACTGTAAAGTATGCACTTAAAATGTTTCAAATATGCACTTAAAAAGCACAAAATATACAAAATAATTTTTGCATATTACAGCTCATCGTAAAGTTGTAAAATCAAAAAACTAATGATGAAAAAATGATTATATAAACAAACTACAATATTATATTTTATATTTTATGTATTTTATGGTTGCGTGATGAAAAAATTTACAATTTAAACGTTATTGAAAAAACCATAAGTAAGTAACAATAATATTTTTCATATTGGTCTCGGTTAAATTTATTATAACGACGATTTGTAACAATGTGTTTGTACGCACTAAAACTTCGTTCCACATCAACGCTATAGGTGCACATTTCAAACTCGACAACATTTCTGGGAAAATATTTTGGGTTGAAGAACTTTTAAACTCAACGTTCTCACCTTGGTGTATTTTAGAAATATATTTATTTTTATTAATGATTTCGGAATGTTTTTTTAAAATTAATAATAGCTATTTTCATTTCCAAAAAGATTATTAATAGTATTCGTAACTTGTTCAAAAACGTCTAAAGTATTTATAAATAAGATACTTGAAATATAAAGTTATCTAATACTTTCAACGATAATCATAATATTATAATTTATAATTAGGATACTCTCAATATGCGTTATGTTCGTAATTGTATTGTTAAAAAAAAACTGTTTATACCTAACTACCAATTGGATTATGTGATTAATATTTTGAGTCAGAAAAATTCCAAAATAATTAAAAATTTCTCTTGAGAGGAGGATGTCGGCGCACTGTTTTCCCTCTCTGACTGACGAGCAACATAGACAAAATAACGCATTTACGCAGAATCATTTATTTTTATGTTGTTGAGTAATCTTAGAGTAAAATCGCCTACCACAAAAAGTATAGAGGATAATATTTTTGAAGGTATGACATATCGATTTGTCAAAACGATTTAAACATCATTAAACTTACAATAAAATTTTTACACGTTGAAAGTCGAATACAAAGTCAAATAATAATAAAATATAAAATCGATATGTCAAACCCTTAAAAATATTATCTTCTATAATTGTTGTAATAGGTGGTTTTACTCTAAGTTACTCAAAAATCATAAAAACGATTTTAGATAAAAGCGTTTTATTCATGCTGTGCGTGGGTCTAATGGAGAAAAGAGAGAATTGCGCTGACATCCTCTTAAGATATGTCTATGACGGGTCGTAGGTACCTACGTGCAAGTTGATATTAAAAAATCACTTTGTTCTTTTCTTTTTTATTTATAGCCGTTTGCGGAGGAGAAGTCATTGTGACTGACGAACAAGGGCACTTGGAATCGCCCAATTTTCCAGACGATTATTTACCGAACAAAGAGTGCGTTTGGAAACTTACAGCACCAGAGGGATACCAAGTCGGATTGAAATTTAACGTATTCGAGGTAAATGTTTATGTTTTAATTCCGGTGAAACTAATTTATTTTTATTCCATTAACATTACCTATCCGAGAAGAATTAAAAATAAAAAAAAACAAATACATTTTGAAACCCGTTTGATAAAGTCATTAAAATAATATACAGGATAATCCATTTAACGCAAGACACTCATTATTACAAATTTATTAATGTTTTTGAAAATATTTAGTTCCCACAAATTTTAGGTTAAAATATTTTAGTATAAATATTTTTCAATTTTTCTTAATGACAACATGTATTTTTAATTCCTTATTAATTCCGATGCAGCATACTTTTTTGAGTGCTTCCACACAAAAAAAAATTGATTTTTTGACAATTAGTTTGTGAGTTATAAATTATAATAGTATTTAAACTTGAAATGAGTGGACCGAAGAGATACAAGAGTACCACCCCACTACGGTTGTTCCGTAGTTCACTTATATCATTTTGTAAGCACATGCAACTAATTAACTACATGTCCGAAATTTGATTTTTATAGATCGAAATACTCCTAATAATATTTTATTTCAGAATATGAAATACAACTGTATGTTATTCAAAAGAGTAAAAAACTAAAAAATGATCACGATAAAAATATAATTTTTTTCAAAAATTATGATTTGTATAACGACTTAAATTTATATAAATGAAGTATTTTCAAAAACGTTAGTGTTTTATCAAAATATAATGAATGTCTTAGGTACGTCAAACGAATCATCCGGTATAATATATTACAATGACTTCATCAAACGGTTTTCGAAATTTATTAATTGTTTTAAATTCTTCTCGGTCCATTAAGTTACATATATTATGTGTACATAACTTAAATAATATAATATTAACAAATATATAACAATCATAACCAATGATATAAAAAATAGACATATTAAATATAAATAAAATACCTAAAAAATTTAATTTGTACAGTAGGTACTAAAAATATATTTTACTTAATAATATTACGTGACATAAAGAAACATCAATACAAACAGAAATTTAGATCGCTAATAAAAGGACCCTTGGGAAAACAGATTCGGAATTATAATTATTATTACAAAACGAAACATGAAACAAATTATTTTTCCTTAGGCTGTGATACCTTCATTTAAGCCAATCATTAATAGTAATTTGGGAGAGTCAATATTGCCATTCAATAGATCGTATACGAAAATAACGTGGGCAACTTTCCTCCTCTACTCACGTAATTCCTAGTTTGGAAACTTATAAGTTGTATGAATTCCTGGAAATCGGTAAATTTAAATATATATATAGTTTAATTTGGTGAATAAACTTTTGACCCAAACTAAAAGTTTGATCTATGTATCTAGAAAAGTATAATTTTTTCAAATCTGTAATATTTTCAAAACATCATATTGTTTTTCTTTTTATAAACCCCTTCCACATTAAGTTGAAAGATACGGAGCTGGGCGCTCAGATCTCGAGTCAAATAGTCCTCAGAAGGACTGTTTCCTGGTTGAGAAATGTTGACGTTAGAGTTGTTGTTGCTCATGGTTGCTGTGAGGTTCTAAGAATAGTACAGCGGCCGGTGGTGGTAATTTTTTAGCCGTCTAGGGCGTTGCCCGGGGTACACTACGTGGAAGCGAATTACCTTTGTACCCCAAATCTCTAATATAAATATCGATAGTATTGAATTATCAATCTTGTAATACTGTATAATATAATAGGATTGTTTGATCGAGTATAAAAGTCATAATATTACACTTATTCACAATTCAATGGTTAGTAGTTTTTATGACCAATATAAATAACGAACATTATGTACCTATTATTGATTGTACATTTTATTTGTTTTAGAGCGTTATAACTTTTTTCCTTGATTTTTTTTTCTAAACGTTTTGTTTTATATCGACCCTTTGTATAACACATATTGTGTCAGTAAATTGAATATAATATTATGACGTGATTTATTCGAAATATTTATTCGTCTGTATAATACTGCTGTCATAAGTCAATAAGCTGTAACTCCATTTTTTCAAAATCGATTTTTCGTAGGTATCTATCTATCGATATTTTAATTCTCCGCCGATTCCACTAATACAAATTAAGGGTTTTCTCATTAGAAGTGCATATAAATAGAAAGAAAATAGTTAAAAGGTGACATGTGCATAGATTCATTAAGATCAGAAGTAAATAAGCAGTATGTCCAAATACTAGAACAAAAAGCAATAAGTAATCTGGAGTTAACGGCTTTTTTTCCTATTACCTATATAGGTACCTAATTATTATTGTATTTACAGAGCAGTATCTCCAACAAAATTATAATTATTGGCTTAAACTAAACGTAAGTCCTGAAATGGAAGTTATATTTATACTATGGTAAAGTTAACCTAATAGGGATTCATAATATCTCCACTTAAAAAAAAAATCACATTAAATGCGATCTGTATTTTCATAAATTTTGTTTCAGAATTTTAGATATTTAAATTAGATGATATAATATTACATGTTCATTATAATATTAAAAATTAATTTGAGTTTATTACAACTTATTTAAATATCTAAAATTGTAAATGTAATAATATAAATACATTTGTTAAGACAATATAATATGCTTATGATATCGGAAGGCATTTGGTAGTAACTCTATATAAAATATGTGGGCCTACTGCATTTCGTCTTCTGATTCATATAAGCCGTATCCAGTGAGTCCATTAAAACAAGTAAAGAAAACACTTTTCTTTGTGTTCAAGTGTTCATTAATTTCCTCGTACAAGAATTAATATTATAATAATTAATAACATACATATATTTAATGTTTAAACATTTTACTTTCTTGATTTTTAATCAAGTAAGTATGGTAATTGAAATGAAAAAAGTCTGAATTTTGAAAACTTCAAGAATTTGTGTTAAATACGAAAATAATTATAATTTAACTCAGTAATGGAGTAGGTGGGTAATTTAGCTATAGCTTTAATATAAAATATTAATGAGAGATATTTGATATCCCACCCAAGCGGTAAACCATTTGAATCCATAAAAACGTTGGCGTGAACAGTCCCAAAATGTCTATTTTATACTTTTTCTCCTAAACTATGATAGTTAGAAAGTTGACTGATAACTCATTAAAAAGGAATTATCAAGTAAATACTAAATGTGGAGTTAAAATTTTTTTTAAAAAATTATTTAATTTTTCACTGATAAAAAAGAGTTATTTTTCGCTAGATTTTCATTTAGTGAGGTAGATTTACAAAACTGGAGAACGGGTTTTGTTGTTTGGGGTCTTGTTAGATTCACATTGGCTAGGAGAAGTGCAGTGAAGATTTTCAGATTTTTATCTCCTATTTAATGTTAATTCACTATAAAGCTGAAAAACATCAAAAAACGCCCAATAAAATTTATTTTAATATTTTTTTTTTATGTTCTAGAGAATTAACTATTAAAGATAAAGTTCTGAAAATCTTCACTGCACTTCTCTTAACCAATGTGAATCTAAGAAGAGCCCAAACAACGAAATCCGCTCTCCGGTTTTGGAGATCTATCTCACTAAATGGAAATGAAAATGAAAATGATTTTTTGTGGGGCTGTTCACACCGACATTTTTCTGGATTTAAATTGTTATACCGCTTGGGTGTGATTATCAGTTAATAAACTTCTAAAAATTAAAAATCAAGAAAGTTTACATGCCGGTTCCTGACTTGTAAAGAGTTTTTTTTTTACGCTATGGACTAATTTATTGCTGAAAATTGTTTTATTCATTCCCGAAGAACTACGCGTATGTTTGTAGTTAGGTACTGCTTAGTGGCTATTGGTGGCAAAATATAATATCTAAAGGTATATTCGAGCGTGTTATTACTTATTATCATGTCTTATTCCACCGTTCCACGAGTTTAATGTTCAACCCGTAAATTAATAATAAATCGTCCAACTTCTTTTATCCCGATTAACTATATAACGAATCTAATCAACGGGTTTTCATACAGCGTCGAATTCTCGTACGCGCAATCAATAGGTACCCAACACTATGGTTTCGTATTATTAGTATTACCTACCTACAGGTATATACGCGTATATATAAATAAACTGCTGTGTGCGCTCGTGAAAACTTGTTCAGTAATTGGATGTTTATGCCGAGCAGATGCATTATTAATACAGGCGTATATTGTTCACGCAGGGTCCGATATTTTGACGATATCGATCATATTATTACTATTATAATTATTTTATAATATATATAATATTATATAATTCAAACCTCTAGAACAAGATTGCCACACCTCAAAGTTAATTGATTTTGAGTAATGACTACTTTGAAATAGTAAAAATTTAGCTTTATAGAATGCGCTGCAAGAACGCCACATTCAATACTATCATTTTTAATTTCGCCTCTAAAAAGATGTGCCAATAGGTATTGCATTTTATTTATTCAATTTTTAGATAATTTTTAAAGCAACAGATCCGTATTTACCTTATATGGCAGTATATATATAATATAAGTTATAAATATAATAATATAATATAATATAATAATATAATCGCCGAAATTAATATTTAAGACTGCCTTATTTTAATTTGTGGCGTTCTTGCGCTAAATAAAAACTCATATTCGTGTGATGTGTTGAGTGGAAAACAGTAGTGTTTAATATTGTGGCAGTATCGTATTTCATAATTTGTGATATTGCGGCCATAATATGAAAAACATCAGTCTTGTATTTTAAAATAGACATTTTTTACTGACACGTCTCAATAAATGGCTGTCTTGAATGGACATAAAACAATTGTAAAAATCTATGAGTCTAACTTTTTGAGTTTTAGAGAGTATTTCACAAATATTTAATTTGAAATGCATCGGTATAAAGAACTCTTTAAAATATCTTAGTTTTAAATTTCGTATCACTTTTCATCAAAAATATATGTACTTGCAGTACATTTTGAGTTGAGCTAGTCTTGTACTAGACGTGCGATCATATTATGTTATAAGTGTGTGTATAATAATTACGTTTTAATCCGATACAGATCGAAAACCACGACAATTGCTTCTACGATTACGTGGAGATCAGAAACGGACATTCGGCCGACAGCCCTTTGATAAACAAGTATTGCGGCTACAAGCTTCCCTTGGACGTCCATTCCAGCACGAACAAACTGTACGTCAAATTTCTATCGGACAGCTCGGTGCAGAAAGCCGGATTTTCCGCTACATTTATGAAAGGTATGTGTACTGTAAAATGTAAATACGAAATATATACCTTCACGTTCGTCGATCGAGACCTTTTTCGTTTCGTTTAAAAAAAAAAAAAAAAAATGTTTTTCGTCCAAACGGATCGTAAACATAATCGGGTTAAAAAAAATACAAATGTGCCCGCTGTACTCCGTGTGCGTATTGTATACATTATGATACACGCACCTACACTATAATATTATATGCTTAAAAATGACGGTTCCGTAAACATATTATAGGTATACCATCTACAATTTCGAATGGATTAATGCTAAATTAAAAAAGAAAATAGGGATTACTTCGGGTGAGACGGTCCTATATAGCGTGGACGTCGAACTGTTTGTGTTCTATAAAAAAAAATATGCGATTGTGAATCATTATTATTACTAATTGCAATGCAGTTAACGATTTTGATCATTAGTTGGATTAGATTAGTCTGTTAAAAACTGGCACTCGATTACATTCGTTAGGCAGTCTTTTTATTTAGATGTCCCAAAATAAACTGTTGCCAGTTTTTTGTCAGAAAAATCATCACTCTTTTAAAATTTGTGTTCCATTTCTTATACACATGTACCTATATCAGCATATACCTTCCATATTCTGTGATCTGTCTGCCTATCTATATATTATTTCTTCATATATATGAAAAAATGCACCTTAAGCCTTTTTAAATCTTTTTCTGCTCAAAAATTCGTTTTTCGAAGAAAACCGTATACGCCATCGTTGAAAAACCAATAACAAAAAACGGAAATTGGGTTCCTGGGAGATTATATTTTTTATTTGTAAACCGAACATGTGAGTATATTTGTCTATTTCGGTAAAGCCTTTATGGGTAACCAAATGTCACAGTTTCCCAATACTTACTCGTTTTCTTGCCTTTTCCCCTCTTATTTTGAACTACAAGTATTATAATATTGTATATTGTATAGGATTTAGGTAGTAACTAATTATTCTATTAAATTATAATAAAAGTATCTAATATTATATTGGTAACATTATTTATTTCGTAAATATAGATATTTTAATCATAATATTTATAATATTCCCACATAAATAATATAGTTTTTAATTAGTTAATGTTTCTAGTTAGTTTTAATAATTTCTATAAAAACATTTTACTGAACAAATTTATTTTACAAACATTAATTCTTTTACAAAAACAATAATTTGTGGTTTTTATTTTAGGGTTTTCCTTCATTTGATTTAAATTAAACACATTATAACTCGTTGGGAAAAATTTCCATTTTTATATATAAAAAAGAAAACAATAGATTAAAAAAATTCTTAAAATTTACTTTTGAAACACTTGAACTACAATTTTATAAAGTTATATATATTATATTATTTAACGTTCAGTGAGTACTGAATGGTATGAAAGTACTAATGCTTCGTAATAGTTCTTATTTCAGACAAAGAGTGAAATAATTGTCAAAGTAGAATTTCCATTGCTATAGTGCTGTTGATATTAATTTTACTTTAATCAATAATAAAATTTAATTATTTAGCTTTTAACGGTAATGTATTAATTTAATCATTGTAAACGCTAATGGCCATGTCCTGATAATAGCTCATTGGGTATTTTTTAATTTTTAATATTACCTAATTATTATTATGTATGCGTAAAAAATCGATAATATATTTTTAATTGAACTGCTTTACTCAAATAATTTCAAGAGTGATGAGTGAAGCCCGAAATTAGAAAATTTGTTTACTGTACCTATCGGTCAACTAAAGATTTACCGCTAATTGTTACGTCTAATTAAACCTGAAATGAAAATAGCCCGCGTGTATTCAAACTATCTGAAAAGATTATTTGTAAAAACGTCAAAACTTTTCATGACAACGAGTAATGAGTAATCAATTTTAAAATAATCACCTTGTATAGTCAAGTTTAAAAGTGTTTTTAGATGTTTTTTTTTCATATATAAACGTTATAAATGATATATATTTGACGTCCGTATTATTGCATATTATAATATTGATATAAAAAAAAAGAAAAAACAATTGTAAAACTATAATATTATGTTTTTCACGAATTTTGTGTACACATTTTATCATAATATTATGTTTAACAAATATTTCAAAACGATAATTAAAAAACAGAGTGTTTTGATTTCATTTGTAAGTTAAAAAATACACCGTCATAATAGCAAAACACGAAAACAATAAAAACATGACCATAAAACGTTTTATTAAAAAATATGTAATATAATATACTTCACGGGGGAAGAACATTCGTTTGGCTGGTTCACCGACACCCGCGTGTATTTTTCTCCTCCGTTATCGTGAACACATAATATAATTATTCATAATACATACAAATGATGCATTGCGGTGACGTTTTGTGCGTGCCGGGTTTTTGAAAAAAATATTATAGTTTTTTGATCATCAACTTTAAGGCCATATATTAACTTACAAATAGGTTTAATGTGCGATATATCAATCCAAATACATTTGAATTTTTTTCAAGTAAGAGATTTTACTGATTTGACATCTGAAAAAAATCCAATATATAGCTTCGTAATGATTGTCTGGAATGGTGTATTCGTTTCTGGCCCCCGTGAACTATTTCCATAGTTTACGACAATACTGTGCTTAACTGAAAGTTTAGTATCGCATGTTATATTGGACATGATGAAGGTTAAGTCATTTCCATCAGCTGGTGTATCTGTGTGAGATCCTCGCGACATCAATCATGAGTCATTTTTTTAGTGCTACTTCTAAACTTCTTCCTTATAGTTTATAGGATTCAAACCATTGTAGTTTGGCCAGGATTCACTTGAGTATTTAGAAAGTGATTTTTTCAGCATGCTTACCCTATTTTTATGCTTAAATTACGCATATTATATTCTGCAAGTTCTGATTCTTGGAATTTTTAAATACACTTATAGACCATAACATTTTCGAATCCTTGAGTTTTTTGTATCACTTAACGATCTTATGATACAAACTTCAAAATTCTGATTTTCAAATAGGAACCCTCCTTTTTCATTTTTAATAATCAAGCAGATTTTTTTTTTTAGTATTTTAATGTATTTAAATCAAAATTCAAACGAGTAGTTTTTGAGTTATATAACTTTGTGTACTATGTCCATGGTATTAGAGTAATGAGATTGGGGGCTTTGATGATTTGAAAAATGTAGTAATTACTATTGATTTATCAATAATATACATAATTTTTAAAAAATAATTCAAGTATAAAAAGACTACATCTAGTATTACATAATTTAGTCGAAGGTTTTACAAAAATATTTTTAAGGATTATTATCCTTAGTATAAACATTTTAATACCTCAGAAACTTCTCATTAGAGTTTTGATTTAGATACCTACTTCAACATTTTTAAGAAAATCGTTAAATAATATTTAGTAAGAATCATAGTTTGAATAAATGAACTGTTAGTGTAAAAATGTGGGTGAACATGCTTAAAAAAATCACCCTGCATATTCCCCCAATTTATTTTCCGTAACATCGTGCCAGTTAGTGTTCCGTAGACAATTGCTATATTCATCTATATTTATTATTAATTTCTGTGTACGCCTATCACTAGGTAGTGATAAAAATAAATGGTGTTTCGCTGTGGGTGTTGTCCGTAATAATTGCGTTTCGAGCTGCTATAGTATGATAGCCTCCTCAATCATTGTTATAATAATATTATTGTTAAACTAATACAATGTCGGTTTTATTTGTTCACCCCATCCCGTTGGCGCTGCAGAGTACGACGAATGCACATCGGTGGACCACGGATGCGAGCAGTTCTGCATCAACACGCTGGGCGGATATGATTGCGCCTGTAAGGTGGGCTTTGAACTACATTCTGACAACAAACACTGCGAAGGTACGTAATTTAGATATTAATATTATAGACGAAGATAGATGTTTGATATTATATTATATTATTTCGTATCTTGTATATTTATATAATATTTTACATTCAATATCGGGACCCGTTAATAATTCGTTTGAAAACCGTGAAAGACGGGATTCCAAAAACGAACGGTTCGATTACAATAATACTGTACATGTACCGGTCGAAGTGATGGTAAGCCGACGGGATTTCTTTTTTTCAATATCGTTTTATTTTTGTAATCATCCCACCACGTTCTGCTCATTTACGAAAACACTTTATCCACCTTGTGCAATGTGCGTGTTTATAAGTGGGTGGGAACAGGGAGTCGTTCACCGGTAAGATTTTGAAATGGATTCGAGATTACCTCGTCGATTTGCGGCAGACATCATTCGTGGTTATTACGTCATAAACGCTACTGAATTCAAATTTATAAAATATTCACCCTCTCCTCTCAGATAAACAATTATTTACCGGGCCTTTTTAGTAGTGAACTAGTAACTTTGACGATTATGCAGATTTTAGGTTTACCGTCATCTCGAATTTTCCAAATAATCTTCTTTTTTTGTCGTTCTTTATTAATAGTTGTCGTTGCTAAATAATTTTTTTCACCCTAGGGCCATATTCTCCCAAAGCCTAAATGCACGGTATCTGTAATATTATATTATGCATATTGTATATACTATATTATATAGCATATAATCTCATAAAAATTCTCAGTTTATTGCGACATGAAAAAAATTAGTTATTTTGTTCTGTCAGATAATGAAACGGGAAATGGAAAAAGTCTAAACAAACCTAGATGATCGAAATCAGTGCAAACATTATGACTGTTATAATTAATTTTCACGAGGTCGACTAAATTTGTGAGAATTGTATTAATAAAATGCACTCAGTGGAACCCGCGTCCCGATTTCAGCTAATTAAATTTTAAAAATATACGAAAAAAAAGTTAATGAATGACTTTTTTTTCTAAAACAACACGTTAATTTCACGTTTTTGTACCAATATAATATCATTGATTGAAATATAAATTAGTAATAATATATTAATTTATTCTATGTAACCTATAATCAATCAATGATCATATTATATTCTTATTTTGTTTATGCTTTTCAATAATAGTGTTTAATTAATAACCGTATATTTTTTCAAAATTATAATAAATAAATAAAAAATATTATAGAACATGACGATTTGGTGGGAGGGGGGGGGGGGGTAGTATCGACAGGGGGTTTAAATAGAAACTTCATATCGTACAGTATAATATACCATTTTGATAATAATATAATATTATAAATAATCATCATCCATCATGAAATAGACGCCGATAGCGCGGCGTTCTGATTATGCAATATGACAGCATGTGCGCGTAAAATGACGTCCAGTCGGCCAATTCGATTTTTATCGGGCGTTCACGAATCACACGAATTTATCATTTAAAGGCAATAATATTATAATATTATAGGTATAATTATATTTGGTTGTATTTGACTATTGTCGTGAAGGTAATATTTTATTTTCACGATTGCCCTTGTGGTTTCCGTGTGCATTCAAATCTCGAATTAATAACAACTTGATCAACAACGTTTGAGACGATTGATCGAAAAATTCAAAAAGTGATCGCGAGTAGAAAATTTAAAAAGTAAGAACAGGAGCTAACCGCAGTGAGTAAATTAAGATATAGGTACCTATATTATCTATTTACTATTCGATACTACGGAATCTCTAAACGTACCGACAAAAAAGACACTATATAACATAATATAGTGTATAGGTACCCACATTTTTTATAATAAAAAGCAATATATTTTAATTTTATTCGGGCGTGATAAATATATTACTCACGTAGTATACTTTTTATAAAAAATGTTAAAAAAAAATAATTTATTTAGCTGAAACGCTTTTGGATGGCATAAATATGACACAATATTAAGTTATGCACAATGTCACTCATAAATAATTTTGAATTGTTGCAGTTTTTAGAATATTATTTGTGCGATAAAAGCCCTAAATACAACATTTTAATGATTGTCTATGTCTAAATCCGTATAAAGTTCACCCGGGCATACATCACACTTCAAAGTCCTTATCAAAGTATGATATATTATTACAAAATAGACGTAAGCGTTTCTATTGAAAAATCAAAATCATAACATGCAGCAAAAAAAAACCATTTATAATAATATTCTTATGTTATAATATTATTAAAGTGATATGTTATGGTTCATTAAATAAAACACTTGTACTGTATAATATATCAAACGCGTTTGGAAATATCCTGCAAGTAACATGACTTATACGTCACACGATAATGTAAATGTCGAAAAGTATAAAAGAAGTAGAATTTATTATAAGGCGTTTGGCATTGGCATAAGACGTGTTTACAGTTTATATAGTTATATACCAGGTACCTATGTAGTTTCATGTAGTGCGATGTTTATTGTTTTTCGTATATTTGTGATGTAAAATAATGTCTGAGAGTTCACATTAAACGCGGTATAATAATCGTTAATTCAAGTTAAAAAATTTAATGAAAACCATCCAAAACAATATACCATTATATAAGTTTTAATTTCGTGTTTTATTAAATCCCCTTTAGTTTGCCCGAATTTATTTGAGACGTGAAGTTAGACTGATTAAAATAAATGAACATAAAATGGTTTATTTATTTCATTAATTGTTAGTATGAAATTAATTTACTTTAACTTGAGTAAGATTCACAGCAGGCTTCGACAACTGACGTCATTAGTCTGTGGAACTGTGGGGGAGGGTACTGTAGGTTTTGAACACGTGTGTATTTTGTTTTGGGAGAATTTTTGTGGGCACCCGTAGGTATCTACCATGCCCGGGGGGGGGGGGAGATGGCAGCCTCTCTCTCCGGACACTGTAGTCACAAGAAAAATGCTGCCCGTGGCCGAGTTCGAACCGGTGATAGTGCGCGTCGCAACCGATGTCTTAGTTCACTCGACCACTCCGTTCCCCTAAAGACATATTATTGTATGTAAATATTAATAATAAAATTACTTTCGCAAGTTTTGTATATTATAATAACAAAATATTGTTCGATTTTTATATTGTATTCAGGCGAAAACCATTGGTCCTTATTGGTATTTATTTGATTTATATATATTTTTTTTGATACTTCATATTGACAAGTTTATTTTTTTTTTGCAAAAAAAAAATTTTCAAAAAGTACTTACTTATAATTTTTTCTTAAAGAAATTAATAATTTGAATATGAAAACCATTCTTTGTATATTTTTGTTTACCAAGCTTTTGCAGTATTTCAAGTTTCAATCCGTATAATTATTTTACTCTTTAAGCTACTTAAAATAAATTAAAAAATTCAAGCTTTCTCTGCTTCACCATGACTTTAATTAAGTACTTACTCATTTTTAAAATATTTTTCAGAAATATAAAATATATTTTTGCTAACAAAAAGTTTACCATGTACCTAACCTACTTTTTTTTGTTAAGATCATTTAAGTTTTATGTTTTATATGTAGAGTGCCGACTATATTATAAAATACCAAATACGTCATCTGACAAAGTTTCAGGGAAATCAGATTAAATGTATTATCATTAAAAAGTTTATAGACACGATATATTATTTATAATCACGAAAATGTTTATAAAATTGTACCTACTGCAATTCGTATGAAATTAGTATTTCATGATAAAATATCTCCTTGAGTTAATTCTGCCAATTGCCTGCAATTAGGAACGCCACGGGTTCAACTTACGTGGAATTTCCAATCGATGTAGAATAAATAGAGAACTTTTCGAGCAATCTTCTCCGATGTAAAGTGTTGACATATAAAAAAACCACGAGCAAATAAATACAAAAATACGATTATATAAGACACCACTTGAACTGACAGGTAAAATAACAGAGATGGACGAAAAAGTTCTAATACAAACACGAAAAGGCATTTTAATTGTTTAGAGTACATTATTATTATTTTAAACGGACAAATAATAAAAACATATTTTAGTAATTTGGATGACGCTATCACAAAAGTGAGGCATTATGCGTGTCTGGTGAGTCGAGAACACCAATGCAGTTTGCTCACGGAGTTTTTAATATCTGGCGAAACGTTATTGATGTCACACAAAGTTGAGCAAACTTGTGGTTCCCACAAGACTCATGAGTCCTATTGAATTTTTAGCCTACACCATTGCGAACTCGAGTGAAAACCCAATTATGCAATTACCTAATTAATAATTACTAGAGATACCTAAAACAGTATCAAAAATTACCTAAAAAATATTTGTAAACAAAATTAAGTAAACATTTAAATTTTAAGTTTAATTTACAGTAAAAAAATATATATGTATATGAAATGACTACATTAATTTTATTATATTATATTAATTACTTAAATCTGCATCGGTACGCAATAAATTTAATTACCACAAAAACCCACCAATAATAATAAATAACCTTTTGAACAAAATTCTAAATTCGATAAAAATGTGCCACAAAAATACCTATAATATGAAAAAATTACCTAAAAATCTAAAAAATTACATTAAAAGAAAAAAATGCAAAAGCCATCAACATCCTATCCCTAGTAATTACTAATATAATTAATTTAAACCCATATTATTTTCGTCTCCAGGCCACATCTCGTTTTAAACGTATTAATACTAAATTGTTTATTTTAATTTTTATATACCGCATTTGACATATTATGTGATTCGAAAAGATTGTAGGAACCTATAATATAATATCCAAACACCATAATGAGATGCCACTATACACAACTGGTGTGGTAAGCTCGAATTTTAATGACGTGTGTGAAGTTAGCCCCCCACTTTACTAAAAAGCTTTCAACATTTTTGTAACAGGATTTTTTTAATTTGTAACTATTTGTAACCAACTTTTCAAAATTTGTAACTTCATAGTTCAAAAGTTACAACTGGTTTCTCAATGATGGGCTAACTTCACGCGAGCCCCCCCCCCTTTTATTTTATTTGTTGGGTAAAAAAGCGTGAAAATTTTATATAAGGCTCCTGATATATCGTTCTAATAGCAGTTGAAAAATATTAAAAATACATAGGCACAATTTTTTTTTATAAGCATTTATAGTTCAAATTTTGACAATACATTTATCAAATTTATAATTTATTAATTATTTTGTAGTTAAAAATGTATAAAATGTTTAACTTTTATGGCTAAGGATTGAAAATTTAAAACAAGGCTTCACGTAAATAGGTTATATATAAATTACTTTATTCACAATAATATCATCAAATATACTTGGTAATATCATAGGCTGCAGACTGACCGTTTTCGCTCAGAACCGTTTTTCTTATACAATGATATTATATCATTGAATTCAAATTTAACACTATCCATTACAGTGACCCACTTGTAACCTACTGTACAGCAGAGCGACATCCACTTACCCACTTTTTTTGTATTATTATTTGTTTTTTCCACCAAACGTAATTTGATTATTTTTAAAATTGGCGAAATTCTGCCGTTTCTATACACATATGAGTGTATATAAGTATGCAGTTCAGTTATAATCTCTATTGGATTTTATATTTTATTACAATAGTAATTAATACATTAGCGGCCATTATATTTTTACCGATTCGTTTTGCGAATTTAGATTTCAAGTGTCGCGTCACATAGCATTATAATATACGCACATCAATTATATTATAATATCACTGTCGTTATTAATTGAAATATATTAATTGGTCGAATAATTAAATTTATAATTACCATAATTTAGTGTTACAGCAGTTGTACATTTATATTTCGTGTGATGTGCCGGTGACATATTTTCATATATATAATATATCTTTATTATAGCCATTGAGTGCCATTATACAATGCTGATAAGTGATAATAATATGTTTGTCGGTAATTTTTCGTCTCGGGTGACATTAAAATCAATTTATCGAACGCGTTAAATAATATTTATATTATTGTTCTCGCAACATAAATAACCATATTGTTTTATTTTTACTGTTTGCTATTAACCTTTGCCCCTTGTGTCATTAAAATAATAGGCATACAATTATGTAGGTAGTGTTATAACAATAATTATTACTGTAAAAAAAATTGCATTGATTATTGTGAATTTCACAATAAATTTATTTAAATTTTTTTTTATTTCAACAGACAATTAAACAATACAATTTTTTTGTTTATTCTAACGCACGATATAAACTGTTACATTATTATTTTATCTGGAGAAAGTATTCTGTGTACAGTTATTAATATAGTACCTATACTATTTTAATGTGATAATACAATAATATAGGTAGGTACCTACACTAATGTCTAATGTTCATGGTCATGACAAACTGGCCTTGAATTCTTAAACGTGGATTATATTATACCATTATAATATGAACAAAATAATTATAACAAACTTAATAGTAATAAAAATATAATGCATTTTGCGCCGTTTCCAGACGCTTGCGGCGGTATAATTGAAGCGACAAATGGCACGATTACAAGCCCTTCGTTTCCTGACCTGTATCCCGGAAATAAAAGTTGCATATGGGAGATCATAGCGCCAATTCAGTTCAAAATCACACTGAACTTTACTCACTTCGACCTGGAAGGGAACAACGTGAGTCAATAACCGCTCCGGAGTCGATCGCGGTTTCGTGCTCCACGTGCACTACGTATTTATCCGTTTGTTTTTGTTTTGATTTTCTATTTTTCAGTTACACCAGGTGAGCGGTAGGAAATCATAGGAAATAACACATGTCTGACGGACGGATTCGAAAATAAAACCACTTTTCTAATACTGTTCGATCGTACGCGGTGCGCTAGCTGTCATCAACACCTATAACCACGTGTTGATGTATCATACAGCTGTTGCGTACTCTCGCGACGTATTCTCTCTGGCCGACCGTCATCTTATTTTATTCTCGACGTTCACCTTATTTTTCTTTTCTCCGTAGGCCGAATGCGAATACGACCGAGTGGAGGTGTACAGCAAAATCGGTTCGGACAAACTCCGGAAGCACGGCGTGTACTGCGGCCAGGAAGCGCCGTCCATGATCACTTCGGAGGCGAATGCACTGCGCGTGGAATTCGAGTCGGACAGCTCCGTGCACAAGACCGGATTCGCCGCCGTCTTCTTTACCGGTAAGACAGCATGTGCTATTCCTACCAGCGGTACCCAAACTTTTTTTCCGGAGGTGCCCTTTTTTGGACCAAATCCTGCCACGGTGCCCTGCTGTGAATACCAAGAGAAACATACATAAAATAAACGAACACTCGTTGATAATCGATTTTTTTATTATTTTTTTGAACATAATACAATAATAAAAGCGCTCTAAGCATACAGCCGACCTAAAACTTTAAACTTAAAAATTATTATAATATAATGTAACATTGTAAATTGTAACTAATGAGATGTATGTGTCTGCTAATGTTTGCAAAGTTTTGCAAAGTTATATATTTTATTTTTTATTTTCATCAACTGAAGTTGAAAGTAAGTTTCTTCTTTGAAATGTTTGTGGTAGGTATTTGGTTTTAGTTGCAGTGTAGGTAAGCTGAAAATCCTGACTAATATTTTTATAACTTTCAATTTGAAATTATTAACAAAATATAAAAAAATAATTTCTTGTGAGCTGCTGTGTCCCTGGAATGTACTATCGAGGTGCACCCAGAGTACCGCGGTGCACAGTTTGGGATCTAGTCACTATAAAAAGTCAACTGCGCCAGTAGGACGCATTAAAAGTACAATTATAGAGCAAGTCCCTTAAAATAAGCGGAATGTGTGTCACGAGAAGGGACACCAGAAAATTTTGTTTAATAAGCGTTTGAAAATATCAAAATTTCGATCGCCCGTCTGGCGCATCATAAGAAATTTAAACTGTACATATACATAGGATATATTATTTTAAATACTATGCACTTTTACCACTTAAACAACGTTTTGTTTTCATATAATATTAATTTAGCGACACGCGTTAATATAATATATTTATGAAGGTCTAGTCACTAGACACCGACTAGTCACTAGCATAATACGACTTTTGAAATAGGTAATACATTATATATTCACGCATGTGATATCTAAATACTTAAAAAATAAACAACTTTTCAAGCCCGTTAAATTTTAAGCGTGTGTCATATTATTTTGAAACTCCTTTATCATAATAAAGATGGTTATTATTAAAGATACGTTTTAGATAGCCACCACCTAATACAAAATTAATTATATCGTGTGTTGAACCAAGTGCGTTATGCGTTGTCTTGTTCACAGACATGGACGAGTGCGCCATCAACAACGGTGGATGCCAACACGAGTGCAAAAACACACCAGGATCATACGAGTGCACGTGCAACAACGGGTTTACTTTGCACGAGAACAAGCACGACTGCAAGGAGGGTGGTTGCAAGCACGAGATTTCGGCACCACGTGACGTCATTAGCAGCCCCAACTACCCGGACTCGTATCCGGGCCGGAAGGATTGCGTCTGGCATTTCACCACCACCCCGGGTCACAGGATCAAAGTGGTAACAATGAATTAACTGAAATACTACTACTAATAATAATAGAGATAATTGCTTCCATATTGTTGTGTACACAATTGTTTATGAAGTCGTTTGCATTCGTGATTCGACTCGTTTTCCTACCGTTCGATCGACCTAGTCAGACTAGACCTCCCTACTGATACATCGAACTCTGACATCCTAGCCCACCAAATGGCGTCCTTTCTTAATAGTTTCCAAACAACTGTATACATCCTATTTAATCTCCTTGTTCACTTCTCTCATAAAAAAACTCACACATTCTAACGATAGTAAATAGACAAAATAATATCCATCACCCGATCTAAGTGTTCTCATGGAATGCCAACGGATTACTGCACTTAAAAAACGAACTCTCTGCATTACTTCTATACTAAAATGGTCACGTGATGTTATCATTAATACAAACTAAATTGATTTCATATTGGAAGTAGTGTCAATGGACGCTCCCTACCCTCAAGCCGTCCAGCCTAGTTAAAAAATGTCAACACAATTACTTATTGTATTATTTGTAATTTGTATACAGATTGTACATTTTAATATATTTTCTAAAAAAAAAATCTACTTACTGGTTATTGAGAATTTAAAAGATACAAAACTTCGTTTTGAAAATAAAATTGTTATACGGTCTGCGCCTTTTAAACTGCTGGTCGACGGTCGGGGCAGACATTCATATAATATTATAATATTAAATTATGTCTTATCGATATTATATAATAATATGGTCATGATACTATATTATAGTCGTTTATTAATTATCATCTGACATTTGGTTGGTATTTCATTTGTAACGGGCATATATAATATTATGTATAAGCATGTATATATAAACACACTTTTCGCAAATGCTTTTTCTAAACAGTTTAAACAAACCTTCCCTTTAGGTATACTATTGCAGACGTCAGACAATATTGTGTTCGAATAGAATATATATATATATATATTAGGTAGACTGCAACTGAAGTGCGCACGAAGAATAAATACACTCGACGTTTCACAATATTTTTCATTTTTAATAGCACACTTATTGTTATAATATAGTTGTACTTAAGGTCATCAGTAAACGCGTGCGGCTTTTAAATCGCGTACATTTCCGGGCCTCGCACAGATCATTATCATCGTAATATACATAAAACGGTCGTTATATTATATTATTTTATACAATCGCGCCGCGTCGTGGTGTATTTATAACAACAATAATAATAATAATAATAGCATACGTTTGCGTCAAACCGAATAACATAATAATATAGTACTATAATATACCCAACTATAAACAGGGCGCAGGGTCGTCCCGATTTCCGTGATATTTAGGAGTGTTGTTAACCATATAATATATGTCTGCGTTTGTGACGATGACGATGATGATGATGTTGTTGATGACGATGATAATGATGATGATGTTGTTGATGACGATGATAATGATGATGATGTGTGATTATAATGTATAGCTCTTCGACACATTCGAAATGGAACCGCACCAAGAGTGCGCGTACGATCACATCACGTTCTACGACGGGCCCACGCCGGATTCGCAGACGCTTGGACGGTTTTGCGGCTCCAAGATCCCGCACCCCATAGTGTCCTCGTCCAATCAACTGTACTTGGCCTTTAAAAGCGACGCTTCGGTGCAACGTAAAGGATTTCTGGCCACGCACAGCACGGGTACGACCATCGACGACCGCGCGAGCCATCGCCATGATAATATTATGGCTGGTTATGGGGGGTAATACATTGGATATAACAAATAATCGCTAAAATCGTTTTCGCAGTTTGCGGTGGTAGGCTGATAGCCACGAACAACGTGAAACACTTCTACTCGCATTCCAACTACGGCGATCTGAACTACGACAGCGACGCTACGTGCGAATGGACCATCGAAGCCAAAGCCAACATGAACGTGCACCTGACGTTCTTGACTTTTGAACTGGAAGACGAAAAAGATTGCATGTATGACTACGTGGAGGTGTGGAGCAGCTTGGACACAAGCGGACCGTTCTTCGGAAAATTCTGCGGACCAACCGTTAGTATATAATGATAATATTAAAACAACGTTCGCAGCTGCTATATAAAATAACATTATTATACTCTTAATATCATATACGGTCGCGATAAGTAGAATTATATGAATAAAACATAAACCACGCGGTTGTTGTTATATTGTCCTTTTAAAATGTTAACGAAAATCCGTTTTAATGGTGAGTACTTCAGCACGTCATATTTTGAGAGAGAAAAAAATGTAGTTGATCGTATATTACGTCAATAATACGTAGTTGAGTTACACGTCCTATACAGTTAGTTCATTTTGACCCATTCCATACTCCAAACCAGACCTAACCACCATTTTGTCATTTTCAGAACCCAACGGATGTGATATCCACGAACGACGCTCTGTTGCTCCGGTTCAAGACAGACAGCACCATCGTAAGCAAGGGATTCTCCGCGTCGTACATAGCCGTGGAGTCAATGAACCCCAGCGTCGAGTATTCGTCGGTGCCTGACGAAGACGACGTCGACTTGACTTATCACAAGGCCAAAAAGAACAAGAAGAAAAAGAACAAACCATCGTCGCCGTCGTCGTCGAACAAGACGAACGGCGATGGAGACGACGACGACGACAACGACGGCGGTGGCGGTGGCGACGAAGACGACGATGATGACGACGAGGACGATGACATGCTCGCCGTCAAGGGTCCGTGATGCAGATATGATATTACATGATAATATATAAACATAGTAACCCGGCGACGACAGACGGTTAAGAAGTTTAAAAAAAAAAACAAAAAAAAAATACTTAAAAAGAAGCAAAACATTAGTTTATTATAATATTATTATTCAATACATAGCGATTTCTAGAATATTACCTCTACGAGACCCCTATTTATGATAACATTATTATTATCGTGCGTGTAACAGGTGCCCATCGTATATTATCATAATATTGTTCTTCGGATCATAAAAAAAATCTACACTTCAGTCCGCCAGCCGTGTAACTTTATGATAATATTATAATTATATTATGTGCCAAATAGAAAACGTCCGACCTACTCGCCGTGTCACACGTCACAATATTGAAATATATAATAAAATAATATAGATACGTATCGATTTCGTATAAGATTTTAGTAAGTCGTTTTCGCGATCTCATGTAATAATATAATATTATATGTTTGATATACGTGCTCCTCGAACCCCACGATCAATGTCCAGTCTTAGACACTGCTGCAGCACCCGTCGAAATCGTCACCAGCTCGATAATAATATTATATTGTTATCGAGTTTGTTATAATATAATATCGTATCGTATATAATAATAATATATCGTACGATCCCCCCCGCGGTACGCGAACCGATCGATCTCGACGCGGTTTCAATTATTTTTTATTTTTTTTCATTATTACCTACTGCCTATTATATTTTACTCGTTTTACTTTTGTATACGTTTCGATATAGGCACATTTTTACCATCGACGGTACCAGTATTTTTATTTTTATTTTTTGAAATTCGTTTTTCCCGATACGTTTATATAAATATTTATATGTAGGTAATAATATGCGATACCTATACCAGAGTGCGCGCACTTACCGCCCGTGGTATTAACCGGGTATGTTAACGATATAGTATTACCATGTTCCGACGATATTCCTATGCCTAACCTATCACGACGGCGACGTTATACGAAAATAATTATTATATACACCTGTGTGCGAAACAAAACGATTCGTCAAATGCGAATTATATTATATCGATGACGATGACGATGCCGCGTGATGGAATTAATATTTATTATTATTATTAATATTATGAAAGCGCGTCGAGATCGTCGGTGTAAATATAATTATTATGGCGACGCGGATAGCCATATACCCACCCCCGCAAGTCGTACGCGTTATATTACATAATTTTTTTTTAAATTTAATCGTAACGTTTAAAAACCCCACGTGTGTTGTTTCATGTGACTAAAAAATAATATCATTGTACCTATATAATATTATTATTATTATAATTTTACTATTATTATTATTATTATTATTACTACTATCATTATATTCGAACGAAAATGTTGATCATCGTTTATAACCAATAAAAAAAAATAATAAACAATATAATTATCCTGTTTTTTGAACGTCGTCGCGTTGTTGTATTTGCAGGATCTCGTGTAAACAATAACATTATACGCGCACAACAATAATTATTATTGCTATCCATTTTTATTCCCCGCAAAGGTCAGAAATCTTTTTAAAATCGTATTCCTCGTAATAATATATACCTACAAACTGTTTTTTTTTTTATTTTACATACAAGGCCTCGACTACAAAGGTCATTGGCCGTGGTTTGTGTATTACATGAAAATAATATTTAAGTTGAAGTATATATAGGTGATAAGGTAAATACATAAAAAAATATATTGGAAGACTTACAAACTAGATAAAATGAAGTATTTGTGTTTTTAGCCTACCAACTGTTGTCAGTGTATAGATTATTATAATATTATGTATACCTGTAGTATTAACTCGTTGACATTTTGTTTTCGATAAAGGTCAGCAGAAGCTGTTGTTCGTAAGAAAAAGAAATACACAAGTATACATTATAGCGTACAATCGGTCAAAATACCGATCGACAGATTTTCGTTGTTACTGTGACTGCGACATGGACAACGCACATAATATATCATTACATATAACAATAATTATTAATAGGCATCGCCCATTTGCGCCAAAATAAAAAAGGTATGTTTTTTTCTGACAGCCCATTTGTGTCAAATTTACTTGCGTAAAAATTTTACAATAACTGAATAGAATAACTATTTGGTTCAATTCGAATGTCTTAAAGATACGACATACCTACGTTAAAATTTGAATTAAAAAAAAATCAAACTCAAATATATCAATCAATAAAATAAGCCTATATCTATTTTTATTTTTAACATTATAATAGTTACACATTTTTTTCAAATCCTAGTCAATATCTTATATGATATTTTGACAAACAATTATCAATAAAACACATTTTTTAACATATTATTATATATTATATTTTTGGGCTGGTTATAGGTACAGATATTTTATTTTTCTAACCGATTAGACGTTATCGATTTCATGGTTAGGTACTTATCATTAAAAATAATTTTAAATTAATAACCTGTAGATTTTAAAGTTGTCTATATTATTGCGTAGATTGATTGAAAAAATGTGTATTATTGATGATTATTTTTAAAAAATCCTTATAATAATACGGATTAAAATTTGAAACAAATTGTATAATTGATTATTATTTGAGAACAAAATATATTAGTTTATTATAATTAATAAAAAAAATTTACACTTAAATAATATTATAAATTATAGCCTACAATTTAAAAAAATGTGTACCTATTATAAGGGCTGGATTTAGCACAAATGCCGCTATAGGCCGCGATATAATTTGTGGATGCTCCACCCTATCCTTTCCTACCATGAAAATTAGGCAAATTTTAGCTGTTGAAAATTTGCTCTAATATAGATATTGATATTGAAATAATTAGAACAATTTGGTCAAATATTATAATTATTGAAATAATATTTATAAACAACATCACGAATAAAATACATACATTTTTTTAAAAAATAACATTGCCTACAAAGTTTTACGGTGGACTTATCTTGAAGCGAACTCGTCATTTATACTAACGTAATTCATATTACACAACATTTTTGACTCCATGTGTATAACAAAAATAGACAAAAACTTTATAAGAACCCGATACTCAAGCAATTTTTAATATACGCTAATACGCGATTTACAAAAAATTAAAATAAATAAAATAGATTAATTTTTTTGATCACTCCGTATGGGTACAATCAATTTTTCGCTCTAGGCCCCGGGCCTCACGCCCAAAATTCAGCACTGCCTATAATAATATTATTTATTATTGCTTGAAAAAGCCATTGCACGCCACTCGATATTTTTCCTCTACAAGGGAAATCTATGAATCATAAATATGTTTTTGTTAACAACTATCATTACCAAACACATAAAAATATTATCATTGGCACAATATACCCTACTCAAAATAACTATACTCGTTCAAATTTTGATTTAGATACATCAAAATTCTCAAAGAAAAAATATTTTCTGAATATTTAAAAGTGGAAAAGGGGAGAGTTCCTATTTCAATAATAGAAGTTTCTATACTGTCACATGCTGCAGCATCATCTCTAATAAATTAGTATTTTTTAAACTGCAGATTGAGCATGCTTACAAAATTACTTTGTACAGTTAAACGGATGCAATAATAATTATAATGTTATACACTTTGAACTTTGTCTGAACGAGTAAATATTGAAAAATCGTCATGGAAATTAATATTATATTATTACTATATGTGCAGATTGTCAACGCGTTTTACTTATAATTTCAAGTTTATAGCAACTCGTCCGTGAATGTCTCGAAAGGGAGGTCAAAATAAGGACCAGGAAAAATGAAGGCGTTTATTTAACCTTTGAAAATAGTGTGGGCGTAACAACAAAAATAAAAAACGTAGAAAACATTTACGACGTATATTAAACAATAGGTAAATCATTTTGATAAAAGCACATTTACTTTTCGAAAATCCATTTGATTATACACATTTGTTTGTTTATTAATTTATTATACGTCTATATAAGATCATGAATTTAGTTGATTTTACAAAATTCACTTTTATTATTCAACTATGTAAGTATACCTCATATAATTATACCATAATTTATTGATTATAAATAGTGGTTATACATAATATACTGTACTAAAAAACCCGCAGCACACTACTCTATGTTTTTCCTCTACAATGAAAATATATGAATCATAAACATGTTTTTTGTTAATAAGTTACCATGACAACAAAATCTTTACAAAAAATCTTCTATCCAACCCAAAAATATATAATATTTATGTTAAAATTAGAAAAACAACTCAATCGTTGATAAAGAGCAGTATACTGCAGTCAGCAGCAGTAAGTTAGATATTATTTGTTGTGGTACCCTTTTAGGTTTTAATTTATTAAATCGCTCATTTTATCATCACTTTGGAGAGTTTTCAATCTAGATCTCTTGAAATTTTAAACGTTTTCATTTTTTCGTCCTTCGTATACCTGCATATATTATATCATAATAATATATATATTATAATATGTGTTGTGTTTGCGTCATCAACAGAAGTTATAGGTGTATCGTCAACCCTGCAGCTCCTGTACGTGCGATAAATCTCGCGGCGACAGACCTCGAATGGCGACATTTTCACTTTGTTCAACATTCAGTTCGGATGAAGCAATTTTTAAAATAAAAATTTAGTGTGATGGTGCAATTTTCAAATTCAAAATCCACAAACAGGCCACGCCACCCCAGATACCAATTTTTTGTTTAATAATATTATTATAACATTATAATAAAGAATAATATTAGTATAACGTTATTATAATACTATTATAATATTATCATTACAAAATGCTGTTTGGGACGTGAACATGAAGTTTCAGAATTCGTTGCGAAATCGTTGTACTACACACGCGAGACGCGCACTAGATTTATGCGTAATTAAATCGTTGCACTGCTGTTTTAAGTGTACAACTTACGATTCACGTAGGTACGGCGCTAATAATAATTAATAATTATTCACTAAGTATTGATCTACTGAAAATCTAACGCGCACAGAGATTCTGTTTCGATTGGTCGTTACAATATACTATTATTGTTTGTACCTATTGCAGGGTATAGGATGGACATGAACGAGTCTATCACAATTATAATGATTATAAATATGGCGTTATTACCTACATGAGTACATAACATTAAATAATTTTTATTAAACACCGAGTGAGTACGAAAATGAGTGAGTAAATCATTTGTTTTGGAATGGGTCAGAACGATTTTTGATCGGTTTTAAAACTTTCTATTCTACGTACAGTAAAACCTCCTTAAAACGGAATTCCTCGGTACCATCTGATTATTCAGTTATATATGAGATTTTGGTCTTATAGGAGGGGTCCGTTATAAGGAGGTTTTACTGTACAGATATAATAATATATTCGTTTTGAGTAAATATTATACACATTTACATGTTATACTCATACGCATGTCCATCAAGCGATTCAACAACATGTTTGTATTCTCACTTATAGCCCGTGTTCAGTTATCGTGCCCGTATCAGTTGCACAGCCCAGTACATCCCACTTTTAGTGTATATATAAATTCGATGCATATTTTAATGAATTTGATTTACTGACTGCAGTGTTGAAAAATACTTGAATTAGGTATATGAAGGTACAATTATTTGTATAGGTATCTCATTTTTTCTGAGAAAATAAATTTACATAGTTATTAATTGTGTAAGTATACCTACCAAGATTGGTTTTTATATAAGTGCAAACTGAATAATATACTGCTCTGAAGTTTGTTACAAACTGTTCATTGATAACTTATTTAATTTTAATTTTAATTTGGATACATACATCCATACCAAAAAATCATATTGCCTAACCTAACCTACACTTAAATAATACAAAGTGTTATTGTAATTGTAAAAAAATATTACAAGTGTAAAGTTTGAATTATAACAAAATACCGGCAGAGTGAATTATATCGATATTTTAAGTGTAGCAAAAAAAATTATACCAGACATGGAGTTTATAATCAAAACATTATACGCATCATCACATCGAACCAAAAATTCAAAATGTTAATCAGTCATTATAACAAACAAAGTAAACAATTGAAATGCTGTGCGTGGTTGCACTTGGCATTAATCCGGACCGTCAATTATTACAAACACAATACCTATATCATCCACGTTTATCTCCTTGACTGCTCATGCCAACATAATATTATACTGCAGTGTGCAGCGTAATCATGATACCCTGACAAATTAAATAACTTTTGTTCTAATCCATATTTAAAATTTATTTTTATATAGGTATTATAATTTGTTGACTAAACTAGTCTGTTACACGTATAATACTACATTTTTATTCATAATATATGCAATAAGGTAAATTTATAAATATACAAAATTGTTGTATAGAAATTTGATTTAATTTCACAGATTTAAATCTCAGTGTTAAATTTAGTTTAGTGGACTTCAAATAATAGCGACCATTATAATTTTTTCTGCAGCTTCTCAGTGATTTGGGTGGGTCCGATTCACCCGACGGTTTTAAAATTGTCTATACAAATTGTTTCGCCAAAAACTTAATAACAACAAATTTACAATAATGATTGAAATAATTAATTTATATGAACTTATTGATAAGATTATTAAAAGTGAAAAATTTCTATTTAGTTGCTTACTTTTGATATATTAATGACTTTTTAAAGACTTTCAAATAAAAACAAAAAAAGATGAGTAAGTGGAGGTGTCGCTCTGCTGTACAGTAGGTGACAAGTGGGTCACTGTAATGGATGGTATTAAATTTGAATTCAATGATATAATATTATTGTATAAGAAAAACGATTCTGAGCGAAAACGGTCAGTCAGCCTATGATATTACCAAGTATATTTGATGATATTATTGTGAATAAAGTAATTTATAAATAAATTATTTACGTGGAACCTTGTATTAAATTTTCAATCCTTAGCTATAAAATTTGAACATTTTATAAATTTTCGACTACAAAATAATTTATTATTATATTATAAATTTGATAAATTTTGTCAAAATTCAAACTTTAAATGCTTATAAAAAAAAACTGTCCCTATGTATTTCTAATATTTTTCAACTGCTATTGCAACATTATATCAGGAGCCTTGCATTAAATTGTCACGCTTTTTTTAACCGACTATTAAAATTTTATTGATATTTATAAAAAAAAAAATAAAAAAAATGTAAACTGAAAATGTCTGTAAACAGCTCAAAATAAGTCAAAATTTTTGGAAAATGTTATAGTGTATAGAAAATGCTGATATAAATATTCGGTGACATTAATTGAAAGAAAATCGTTACATTCGAAATCGAGTGAATATCAAATGTTGTACAAATATGAATTTCATTTTTACGTATTTTGTCAATATTTGAACTTTAAATGCTTATAAATAAAAATTGTAACTATGGATTTTTAATTTTTTTTCATCTGCCTTTGAAACAATAACCTAGGAGCCTTCTATATAATTTTCAAGCTTTTTTAACCAACAAATAACATTTTATTGATATTTATAGAAAAAAAACTAAAAAAAAATGTAAACTGAAAATAACCGTAAACAGCTCAAAATAAGTCAAAATATTTGGAAAATGTTATAGTGTATAGAAAATGCTAATATAAACATTTAGTCAACATTTCATGTATCTACCGTCATTTTTTTTAGAGTTGCACCAAAAACCAAAATCGATTTTCTCGAAAACGTATTTTGCGTAAATATTCCTGTTTTTCATTAATTTGTCTTTTGTTTTTCATGTCGCTTTTGAAAACTACTGGGAAATATTTACTTTTGACCCCCCAAAGTACCAAATAGATTCACTTTCCAATCAGAAAAGTTACTGTTGAAGAAAATCCAAGCACTTTCACTGTCCTAAAATGTGATGACAGACACAACAAAAAAATAAAAAACACACATCATTGTAAAATCAATACATTCATCGCTTCGCTAAGAATCTAAAATAAGTAGGGGAACGCAAAAAAAAAAATAAAATAGTAGGGGAGCTCCGTCTATTAATCTGTTAAATGCTATAATATAATATATTATTCATATAGAGTTGGCATTTTTAATGAGCTAGTTATTTATAAAATAAATAAGAGTAGGTAGTTTTTATTTCTAATAAAATGTAAAATATATAACATAAATAATGCATTTTATGACATATGACTTGAATAAAAGTTTTTACAATCAATATTTTTCGATAAACCAGGTTTATAATTTGGCTAGGTATTTCATATTTCATATCATTATTGTTAAAAAAAAAATAAACATTGTTAAGGTATATGCAATGACGTTCGTCTTCAGAAATGTAGGGGTGGGGAAACTTTATTTTTTCAATATTATTGACCTTTTTATAAACCTGTTAACTGCTAAAATATGTATGTTTACGTAGCATAATATTATGTATGGCTGTACTAGTGTACTCATACAATAGTATTATTAGTATTTATCAATTTATCATAAATATTAACTATATAATTATTTATAAAATACATAAGTGTACCTTGGTACTTTAATTTCTAATAAAATGTAAAATATAATATAGGTAACATAAATAATGCATTTAATTATTTAATTAATATAATTACTAGGCACCTACTTACTTAAAAAGTAAAAAACATTATATATAACTAAAGATGATTAAATTTTAAAACAAGAACTGTAAGTTACGTTTATTTTTTGAAAATTCGTCAATAATACATTTTGAACTAAATTTAAATCTTGAATTTTCTGTCTACGTATACTAAGCATGCATAATCCAGATGATAAATCATATTATACTTATTATTTAGTTTAATATCTATGATTTTAATATATCTGTTGTTCAAATCATTGAACTACGTGATAAAATCATCGGCATATTTTTATTTTATCAATATAATAATATTATCGTTGGATAAAATTAATTTCTATGATTATATAGAACAAGAAGTTATAGTAACGAACACTATAATACAGTTATCAATTTTCTTTATTAAATGTATCGATTATTATAATATAATATTATGTATAAATGTATTTAATAGTATAATAGGCACGGAAAGCCAGGTGGTATGTCCCCTTTCACCCCTAATGGTCGCACTTGGCTCTGTAAATTATTGAAAGTAAAATATTGAATAAAACAAAAGTTGTCAGGTTACGCTCTACGTCTACGCTATCAAGCCGGATTTCCACTTTCCACTAAACCGTGTCGTGATCTAGATAGTTGCATTTTATTTTTATACCTTGTAACCTGTGTGTAAAGCGTGTTACCGACATATTCCTACCTGTCTATACATATAAAATATACGGAAAACGGCATGACACGACCCGACGTAGTGGAAACCACCGACTTTACGATGGATCGACGGTTCGTGTTTTATTTTCAGCACCTTGAAAGCGACTTTTATCGTCATAATGTGAACAGTGATTTTCCAAACTAAAATGTTATATTTTGTATTTTATATCTTATATTCTTGTGCGCCTGCCTGCGGAGAAGCTTGATGAAGTCCTCGAACCTACATTCTGGCCTGATGCTGTAATGGTCAAACGCTTTTGGGGTCGTCTTACGCCCGAGATGATTCTAACCGACACTCCAAAAAACTAATTTCTTCGTGTACGCCTATCTGTGATCCTCCTGTTGATATAAACGCTTATAATTATAATAGTAAGGGTTATTGTTTATGTAGTGATTTATGTACTTGTAACCATATTCTTTTAGGTTTTTATCGAAATTGCCGCGGGTTAAGAACCAAACTAAGTAATTTAAAATGTAATGCCGCTGTTTTTGATTATGTTTTTATCTGTTTCACTGAAACATGGCTATGCGACAGCTTCTATGATAGTGAACTTGGTCTATCCAACTACATCATTTATAGATGTGATAGAAATAGTTTAACAAGTAATTTTTCTAGAGGTGGCGGCGATCTCATTGCCATTCGTAGTGACATAGTATCTAATTTAATTTACACTCCAGCTACTAATGTTGAACATCTATTTGTTAAACTTAGTTATAATAATATCAACTATGTAGTGTGCTCAGTGTACTTTCCTCCTAATTGCCCGCTTTCTGCTTATGAGTCTTTTATTTCCGCTGTACAATCTGTTCTTCTCCTTCATCCAGAATGTGTATTCATTTTTTGTGATGACTTTAATTTGCCAGATATTATATGGTCCAACGATGATTTTGGTTTACTTTACAATACGGTTTCTAATCCCAGAGTTCAATGTATCCCTGATGCATTTGCGTTCTTTAACTTTTTCCAACTAAATGATATTCAAAACTCTTTTGGTGTTGTCTTGGACCTTGTGTTCTCCAATGATAATTGATAACAGAATCTATATCTCTAAAGCCGTAACTTCAGCAGTACCTTGTGATCCCTACCACCCGGCTCTTGATATTATGATAAAGTTGGATAAACTCTCCCCTTTACTTGATCGTTCCCATAATTATTATGACTTCCATCGTGCTCCCTATTCAAAAATATGCGAATTCCTAAATTCATTTAATTGGTTGGTGACCATAATATCTCTCGACGTTGATGAAGCTGCTATGGTAATTTATGACGCCTTGCACTTTTGCATTTTAAACTTTGTTCCGGAAGTGTCTTATATACCTTCGACATTCCCGAAATGGTTTTCAAAAAATCTTAAGCATATTGTTTCAAGCAAGAAAAGGGCACATGCCAAGTTTAAAGCTTCACGCTGTCCCCTTGATTATGCGGAATTTTCCACACTTCGTGCCTCTTACAAGGCAGAATACAAGAGATGTCATACTGTCTACCTGTCTCGCACTGAGTCTATGCTAAAATCTAACCCCAGGTCGTTTTGGGACTTTGTCCGAATTAATAAATCTAGCAACGAAATTCCCCACTCAGTACATTTTGAGAATTTTCAAAGCTCGGGTACAGAGTCTGTCTCTAACTTATTTTCCCATTACTTCAATACAGTCTATGTTCCTCTTTTGTCTAATGACCATTCGTCTCCTTTCTTGTTCCATGACCTACCTAGCACTTGTTCATTCGACATCGACGATGTTGACGCTGGTCTAGACGCGCTAAAAAATGTTAAGTCCGTAGGCCCCGACGGCTTGTCAGGTATATTCTTATACAATGTGAAATCTTCATTATGTTTTCCACTGTGGCTACTTTTTAAGCGTTCAATCGATAGCGAAGTTTTTCTCTCTTCTTTCAAGATTAGCTCTGTCACTCCTATTTTTAAATCTGGTGATAAAGCTGATGTCAAAAATTATAGACCTGTCTCTATTTTGAGCCACATATCCAAACTGTCTGAACTTCTAGTATTGAGAAGAATTCAATCGCCAATTAACTCTATTCTGATCGACGAGCAACATGTGTTTAGACCTGGTCGCTCGACCACTACTAATTTACTCATTTTTAACAATTTTGTTATGAAGGCTGTCGAGAAGCACATCCAAGTTGATGTTATTTTCACAGACTTTACTAAAGCCTTCGATAGAGTCGACCATGACTGCCTAATCGAGACCCTATACAAAACTGGGTTCGGTGAACCACTGTTGTCTTGGTTCAAATCTTATTTGTCAGACAGAGTCCAGTGGGTAAAAGTGTTCGGATGCAAATCATCCATCTCAAAGGTCTCTTCTGGAGTTCCTCAAGGAGGACATTTATCTCCAATATTGTTTTCTTGCCATGTAAATGGCATCAAGGAAACTGTCAAAAACTGTGAACTACTCATGTTTGCCGACGACTTGAAGCTCTTTAGGAAAATTGATAACTTATCTGACTGCTCTACGCTCCAGAATGATCTCAACAACCTGGTCTCGTGGTTTAATAATATTGGTCTACAGTTTAATGTAAATAAATGTCATTCCATGTCATTTTTAAGACACCGCTCCCCTATTAACTATACTTACTCCATCAATGGTTCAAGTGTACCATCGGTTTGTAGTAAGAAAGACTTAGGTATTATCTTTAATTCCGATCTCAATTTTCACTCCCACACTGAAATTATATGCTGCAAAGCCTTAAAAACGCTTGGGTTTGTAATGCGCATATCAAAGGAGTTCAATCTATCTTCTTCATTAAAAACTATATACTGCTCATTGGTCCGTTCACTTTTAGAGTATTCATCGGTTCTATGGGACCCTTATACGGTATCTGACTCATGTCAATTAGAACGTGTTCAGAGACGGTTCTTATCTTGCGCAGCTTTTGTCTTAAAAATAAATCATCCTCTCCACGACTATTTCTTAGTTATGCAGGAACTCAGCCTCATTTCACTGGCTGACAGGCGAGTTAACGCTAACATAGAGTTTCTGAATAAACTGGTTGATGGTCGTATAGATGCTCTCTCACTTCTCTCGATAGTCAATTTCAAAGTTCCTTCCCGTACTACTAGATACCATGCTCCTTTCGTTGTTCCTGCGCACACTACCAATTATGGCAGAGATAATCCGTTAGACCGCATGATGCGGCTGGCCAATGAGAGCACCGTTCATAAAAACTGATACATTTATTATTATATATTTTTATATTGTTTTATTATCATTATTATACTTATTATTCTGTAATTATTATCTTATATATATTTAATTATGTCATTGTATTAATTATTTTAAATTATGTATTATTGTATTATGTTAAACTGTTGAATAGGGCCCAGCCCGTTAACAAATAAATAAAAATTAAATAATATTATGTGTTAAGTTGGGCTAGGATGGCCAACAGTGCCAGGAAGGCCGAATTATTATGAATTAAGTTAATTAAAAACATTTATTGTAATATTGTAGTTCTTGAGGTTTGGGGCACACTGGTAACCTTATAAGAGTGGTCCTTAACAGCAGGTGACATCCTGATATTCAAAATAAAATGAGTTATTAACCGGACGTTGTCGTGCGTAATGTTTCTGTTGATTGTTCCCCAAGTAGCGTTAACAATTTTAAACGATTTTCAATAACTTGAGCTTTTCAAAAAGAATTTACTTGAGTAGGTACATCAAATGTTTTATTTTCTATTATTTTAACAAGTTCTTCCGCTCTTATTGTTGATAATTTATAATAATCAGCATTTGAGTTCATTGTAAAACATTTGAGGGCATCTATTTCATATTCATAAGTGGCTATTATTACCTAAGCACCGACGTTTACAGAGCTACCTTTTCCCAATGTTTCATCTGAAAACTATACACACGTTTTACAAAACGTACCTTCTAGTTTATCGAACTAACCAGGGAAAACTTGGTATGTAGCATCTGAAATTGTTGAACCAACCAATACCTAAATGTATTTATAAATTCTTTATTTAATTTAAATACTTATACATTTTTTTAAGTATAGGTACCTACCTACATTCGTGATCTAACTCAATAATTTAGTTTTCAGTGCTCAGTGACTATAATATTCTAGTCTTACAATTAACTTACAACTTAAATTGTGCCACGTAGGTATACCTACAACCAGAGGTGTGCTCAAGGGGGGGGGGGAGGGAGTTTAACCCGATTATAGGACGCGAACAGACTACAAAGGTGATATGCGTTGGAGGGACGCGGATATTGCCATATGCCCGGAAGACATTGAAAACCACTGTGTGACGGGGAGTATAAGACCAGCACCTCGGGGGTTTTTAAACCTTTAGCCATGATTCTCGAGGGCGGCTCCTTCACGCCTTTGTGACGCGGTCGCATCCCTCCGACGGGTTAAGTTCAGGGCGCCCTGGCGCCATACTGACGTTCCCCCGCCGGCTACTCCCGTACGGGGTAGATCGGTGGGTCTCGCTGATCCGCGTCGGCGAGCGCTGGATTCGACCCAGGCAAATTCCTCCCCTTCTACTAAGGCGCTACTCCCACAGTCTTCGCGAGGCCATCCACATAAGTCGCGAACGCGCGGCCGGTGAGCGCGAGCACGCGAGGTACCCGCGCGCATCGGCCGGACGCACGCCACAAAGCTCACTGGGTACTGATACCGTTCGGGCGTTAGCTAAGTCGGGTTGTCAGTAGGGCTCCCCCAGTGCCCGCGAAATGAGATTTAAGGATCCGTTATCCAGAGTACTCACAACGACTCTTTTCCCACTAGCGTCAGCATCGGGACAGTTGTTTAAGCTGCCGCGGTGCGACCTTTTATGAGTGGTACGGTTTTCTTTTTGCCGGGTGCCGTGTCCGTACCGAAAGCTCGGGTTTGGGTGCCTGACGGCGGGTGTCCCCCGGCCGAACTTCCACCTTGCACGTGTTCATTCACGAGTTGGCCGGGCCCGTGAACTCTCGGCCGGAGTTTGGGCGGGGAACGTGCCGGCATGTGGCTGGAGGTCCGCGGACAGGAATGCCCGGAAGACAATACTACTGTTTCCAGTTACTTGATTTTTTGTCTTTACTATATAGTTATATAGTTGTTATTTAATTATTAGATGGATTATTATGAGATATTTATTTTATCATGACTATTGTAGTATTGTTACTTGTTAGTTGTTATAAAGTTTAAAGTAAAAGACAATATTATAGTCGGCACTTAGCAATCAGAACAATAAGCCGCAAGTCGCAACACATTTTATAATATCAGTTATAGAAAAACGATTAAATATCAGCATTAAAGAAGCCAACAGCTAAATCATTTACAGTGTGAATGGCAGTAAGTAGTGAGTCAGTACGGTGTAAGTTGTAATAAATATAATATAATAGTTATAATATCTTTTTTCAACGAATAATAGTAATAAAAGTACAAAATATTATCTAACTAATGATATAAAAATTCAATCGAAGGCGGTAATCAAATTAGCATTGATAAGCTGATAATGTGTTTATCAATATTTGAAGAAATTACAGCATAGGAGTTCTATGATAAGACGCGAACTGTCGTGACAGGGTCTGACTGGGTCACTGGGATATTGTCACCGATTATAATATTGCGAATACAGAATAACGTCTTGTCAGACACTAGTTTCTTGTTTCCACTTAATTTTTGTTCTTTATTCGTTATTACTTATTGCATACTTACATGAAAGATATTTATTTTCTCATGACTATTGTTACTTGTGAGTTGGAACTAAAAAGTAAAAGATAAAAGTCGGCACTTGGCAATCAGCACAAAATACAAAGCCGCAAACACATCAGCCATAAACGAAAGATTAAATATTAGCATTAAATTACCTAGTTAACAGCTAAATAGTTTAAAGTGTGACTGGCAGTGAGTAGGTAGTAAGTAATTTGTAATAAATAATATAAATCTCTTTTCAACGGTTTACACATAGTATGAAAAAAAACAATTTAAATACCTACCTACCTAATTCAACGCACAGCCCGCCATAAGTATTTTATTACACATACCGGATTTAAACATTTTCCATAATATCTAAGAGCATTAACTCAAAATATTTTAAATGCATAAAAAAAAAACAGTTTCAATAGGTAATATAGCTTAATCAGACAAACTTATCTCGTTCTTCATATCTCTCTATTATAGGTATTAAAATAAAGTTATATATTTTTGTGTTTTATATAGACTTATGATTTGCTATTACAACATAAGAATTTATCTATACAATTTTGAATTTGAATTCACTTTTGATTTGTGTTCAAAATGGTGTAAACGAGCAGTGCGAGCATGATATTGTTTTTAATTGTTGGTGCCAAAATGTTTATTGACTAAAAAATACCTTTTACCAAATATTAGACCTACATACCCTTCCTCCCACCAAATGACCAAATTTGACTTAAATTTAAACTTATTATTTTAATTGTTTATGTTCATAGTAATTGAGATACACTAAGGAGAACGTAATTCAGTATGGAACCATTAAGAATGTCTATTACCGATTCTGCAGTAAATTCCAAGTAAGAAAATACAATATTAAGCAGCGAAACATTTAAAAAATGTGAAATTTTTACCTACATTTGAAATTATTTCATTTTTTATAATATATATCACATTAAATATGATTTAAACAGTAATCGATTCAATACTGAATAATAAATAATTAATTTTTTTGTAATTTCTTTTAGGTATGATAGTAATATGCACAGTATAATGCATAGTTCTAGAGTTCTGACCATTCCACTTATTAGATGTGACGATCCAGCATTTAATAGAGTTATTAAACAAGAATTAATTGAAGATACGGACAATAATGATGATAATCAATTATTACAAATGAGGTGAGAATTGTATTTACTTCATAGAATTATAAAAAATTTAATGATACTAACCTAATTGATAACCAAATATAATGAACAATGAATTTGATAAAAATTTTAATAGAAATAAAAGCTTTCCAATGCTAGAATCTTAATATTTTAAACAGGTTTTACATTTTATAAGATTATCAGCTTTTAAATATAATTAACTTAACTTGAATATTATATTGATTTTACTAAAGCTTTCTTAAAGCTATAATGATTGTTATATTGGTTAATATTAATACTTAGAGATTTACATAATAACTCTCAACTGCGATATTAATACAACTTTAAATCTCAAAGACTGTACAATTTGTTTTAATCACAACAATATTTTTTTATACTTTTCTTTACTATTATTGTCACAAACACTACAAATATAATTTTTATTTTTGTATACTTGGTAGAAATAATAAATTTTTTTTAAAAAGTCTATCTAAATTAAATACATTAAAGTTAATAAGTTGGATCTGTACTATAAGATTTGGCATCCTAAGGCCGGGTTGCATAAACGTTCTGTAATGACTTACAGATCTGTACGTGCGTTAACGGCTCTGTAAATAAAATTAGGTGTTGCTTGAACACTCGGTAAAGTTCCTGGGTCTGTAAATTATCAGCTACCGGTTCTGAAAACTGCAGATAGGATTTTGCATATGTAACTACTTACAGATCGGTAAAATTATTATAATGATAAGAAAATCACATGGTTTATTATGTGTTTAATTTATTTGGTAACCACGGTTATAAATAATTTACTATTTCTGTATGCAAAACTAGCATAGTTTACACAATCATTAAAACCTTACAGGGCCGGTAAATTACAGAGCCAACTTAAAGAGTAAATGTACATACTGTTCTTTATACAACCCGGTCTTACTGAATAATATAGAGGTGGATCTATTTAAGTGGGTACACTAATTATTCCAAAAAGTATTAATTTTTTTGGATTTTTTTTTTTAAAACTTAGATTTATGCTTTTCTAAAACTGTATACTATTTAAATTTTTTTCACCCTTATGTTTATTGGTGAAATCACTATCAACTTTTGATTTTAAAAGGCAACATTGGTATGATAAAAATATCATGAATTAATAAAACCATATTTATATGAATTTACTCGTCAACATTTTTATTTTTTGTTGATTGGTTTGCGAGATACAGCTCCTCGAAGTATTAGTGGTTAAAGGAGGTGTTATAGTCGGTATATGCAGAAAAATTTTCATTTGTAAAGCCCAGAAGCTATAACTGATAAATTTGATACCATTCGACCTAAGGTACCTAACATTTAACATATTGATAACTGTTATACTTTGTACCTGATTAATTAAATGTCTTATTATACCTAAAGCCTAAAGCTATACGCTTTCCTGTAGCTATCGGATTCCTCCCCACCACGCTACATTAAGTTTCAATGTTTTCCGTTGATTCAGAATTCAGATCACACTATGACAAATAAACAATAACGAGATCAGCTGATTGAGGGTCATTTCAACTTTCTATTATATCATTGTTCTGTGATATTTGCATAAGTAATATTAATTATCATTCCATCATATCAATTATTATTCCACACATCAAATAAACCCATACGGCTTTCTCATTGGTCTATATATTTGACGCAAAAATTTAAATTTTAAATTTAAAACAATTGCTTACAATATATTTTAATTTTTAAATTGTTAAAACAATACATTTTTCAAACTAGAAACTGAGTAAACTCGTGTTTAAGTTGGGTTTTTTCACTGTTAGCAAATAGTATATTAATTGTTATTGTTGCAACACTTATGATATCAGTCTACATTTTACATAACTATTAAATCTTACAAAATACATATATAACTATACTATTTATACTTAATAATATTATAATAAATTTAATAAGTCTTATCATATAAACATAACATATTTTATTAATATTAAATAGATACATTATGCAACTATTCAACATGATTCATGTTAGTTACACTAGGTGTAACAGAAAGACCTGATATATGAAATAACTTTTGTTCTAATTAATATTAATTTTTTTTTTTAAATATTATATAATTTATAGATGATTGCACTACAAGTACTGTATAATATTTATTATTTTTATGTTTTTATACTAAAAAATGAAAAAATGTCAATATAGCCAATTTGTAAATCTAATTTTTATACAAATTTTGGTGGTAAAAATATTAATTTAAGTCAAGTATTTTATTTTTTAAAATATCAATTTATGTTTTTGGTCTTTGAAGTAAATTAATTTTAAGTTGGGATATTAGTAAATATTAAAAAAGAATCGCTAGTAAATTTGTACAGAATATTTGGTACCACAGTGAGCGATCTAAAGACTGTAGTATTATTTATAATCAATGCTACTACTGACCTAGAGTTTACTCCAATTATTATAAGGTTGATAAGATATATCTTATAATAATATGTATAAACAAATGATAACCCTGAATATTGTTTTCTGAAAACATGAAAAAAATTATAGTTATATATTTCATATTCAATGCATTATTACCTCCTGTCACAAATTAAGATATATCTTAATTTGTGCCTCCTGTTATAAAATAATAAAAAATGTTAAACAATGTATTATTTTACTATACTTTTTTTAAGTTAACGATATACATACATATACATACTTAAAAAATATACTAGGTATAATAAACAACTATACCTTATAAAAATAAATTATAGAGTTTGATTTCTTATAATATTGGCCATAACAACATTTGAACACAATAATTTTTAAATTTATCTTGTGGTTCAAATGTACATATAAATATATAAAAGCCATGTGTACAAATATACTTCATAGCTATAAAACATAGTAGGAAATTAGTAAATAATTACAAAGTAAATCATAGGATTTTTTTTATTATAACATAATATAATACAGGTGTACGCTGACATTAATTTAAGATGGTTTATGATAAATCTATGAGGCTCATTACTCTTTTGTAAAATCTCTTCAGAGGCGCATACAAAGCTAACCTAAGAAATTATCTTATACATGTACCTTATGATTTATTTAAATTAATGCATGTTCAGCAAACCCCTATGATACAACTGATAGAAGTTTAAAAATGTAACTAAATTCATATAAAATGAGGTGACTCGAGCCTTATTAAAAATATTATTTTCACAATTTAACATTATTTTATTGATTTTTTTTTTTTAACACAATATTTATTTTAAATTTTACTATAATTTGTATAATATACATATAACTGATATGTCTTATTTTTATGATTTTAAAACTATTTCACATTAGTTTTGAGTTAACTGTAGCAAGTTAGTAATTATAATTTTAAATATACATAATATAGTGCTTAACCTATAAGTATACATCTAGCATATTGTATTTTTCTAAATGCATACTAATTATTAGGGGGGTACGCACGAATGGTAAGCGTCAGAACTTTAAGTATGATTATTAAAGAAGTATACAGTAGGTGTATGCCAATAGTATTCAGCTTTCGGTGAATTTTTATATTATGTTAGAAATTGGTTCGTATCATAAACCGTACAGATATAACACCGCCGCGCCGTAGCAACAACCTTAATTCTTATGGTAATGAATATAAAAAAAAATAAAAAAATAGTATATTATGTAAAAACATAGGGCTATAATTTTTCTAATAGGTCATTTTGGTGTAAAACTATAAATTTTGCCTAAAAAAAAAAAATCAAAAAAAAAATCAGTTTTTTTTCAAAAAAGTTTTCTTAAAACTACCACGTTAGAATTTAAGTAATTAAAATATTATATTATTATAGTAAATTGTTCGGTCTTTAATTTTGGTCCTATACTTTTTTGTCATGAGTTCAACGATTAACGAGTTATAAGAAAAATAGTGGGAGGGTAGATTTTACCCCTTTTTGGGGGGTGGAGAGATATGCACAGGGGGTCAGCTGTCAGGACTTTTAGTATGTTAATTGGGAAGGTACATTTTAAGTGTGTATCAAAATTCAGTTAGGGGCGAATTTTTTTCGATCTTTGTTGATTTTTTATCTAATTTGACTGGACTATATGAAAGAGATGCACAGGTAACTGTAGCCAATAAACTCCCTTTAAAATTGTATCATAATTTAAAATCCTAGGACTATGATCAATCTATGTCAAATTAAATTATACAGTTAGATCAAAACATGTATTCAAAAAATTTAAACTAACTCAACTTAACCCTTAAATTTAAAAAATACAAAAAACTTAAAAATGGGACTAATAATATATTAACTTAGATTTAGTAGGTGGTAATAAATATCTAAAAACACAAATCAAACAGAAGGAACTATTCACTTGCAAAACACTAATACAATATAGTTTTAAATAAAAATATTTTTATGATACCTAAATATTAGGATTAAGACCTACCTAATATTATAACAAAGTAGTTATTTAAATATAATACCTTATAATAGCATGTATAATAATGAAGATGAGCAATTTATGATTTTTATAGATTTTTGATAAATAAAGAAACATACATTTTACCACACATTTAAGTAACAATGGTTGATTTGATGTGGTTAGCTAATTTAACTTAATTGTATAATATTTGTTAAAATTAAAAAAAAAAACATAGATAGATAGGCAGCCATCTTGTTGGGTCCAAGTATACGGTAATAAGTAATAATTTATGAAGCTTGTAACTGAATGAACAATACTGATTTAACTGAAAATAAAATTTAAATAAAAACTGTTAATACATAACAATATATAATAATGTATGTACAAATTAATGTATTAATCATAACAATTTATTTTTCTACTTATACATTTTAAGAAAACTTACCAATAAACTTTATGTAGATACAAATATTGTGCTTTCCAAGTGGTAGATATTATCAAATTTACATCACACTTAATAATATAAACTTAAATACGTATATTTTTGTTTAAAATATCAAATAAAATACATGAATATATTACAAATTACGATTTAGGTATAATGTAACTTTGAGTTCAATGGAATTTTTTTGACAAACTTAATGATTCAACAATTATTGCATTAGATCTATTATGTTATTAAAAATTTAAACTGTTTGTATACATATAACAGTTTAAAAAATACAATAATTAGTTTAATTATTAATTACATTTAATATTTGACTATTTAAGTATGAGTGCTATGCTGCATGGCCACATGGTTTACAATTTACATTTTAGTATTTTACTTTATATGTTTACACTTTAGTATCAGTTTATCACAACTAATTGATTTTTCTTTACTATTATCATTAGTTAATTAATATTATATAATAATATTTTAATAAATGCTATTATCTTATAAGACCGTGGTCATAGATAATTCATAAAGTAATTACTAGTAATTACTCTATGAGATAATTATAAATAATGATAAAGGTTGGCTAGTCTAATTCGTGTCTGGCTAGCAGCAGTTCCGCTGGTTCAAGCTCTAGTTTATTATTTTCCTTGGAGATGGATAGTTTCCACCTTTCTCTTTATGCCTCTTTATGCCTCTTCATTGTGTTTATTTATAGGTTTGGTCGTTTTAAAAAAGATTTCCCTTGATTTAAGTCTGAAATTGGGTGTATTTTGTCCATTTAGCGGGTGTCGTATATCAGTTTCTGCTTTGGTCCTTTCCCGGTCTGCTGCAACCTCCTGACGGATGTTCGGAGGGGTTATACCAGCGAGTTAGTAGATTTTAGGAAGTGGACAACCTGTTACTAAACGGCAAGATTCATTGAGTATGGTGTCTAGTCTGGTTTTGTGTGGACGGACATACTCCACACAGGACTGGCAAATTCTCCAGCATAGAAACAAAGTGATAATGCAGATATTCGTAATGTATGTGCGTTGGCCCCCCCACATAGAGCTTGTGAGTTTCCGGAGTATATTGTTCCTTGCAGCAATTTTTTCCCTAGTTTTCTCACAATGGTGTTTATACGTTAGGGATCGATCCAGCGTAATGCCTAGGTATTTGGGGTATGCAGAGTTCTCTAATACAGTTCCCTGCTATTTAATTTTCAGTTTTCGATGTGTCTCTTTGTTTTTAAGTCGAAAAACACAGACTTGTGTCTTAGTTGGGTTCGGTTTTAGGAAGTTTTTATCATAGTAATCAGACATTACCTTAAGCGATTCCTCCAGTGCTCTTTCAACATCATGAAAGTTGTTACTTTGGGCAACTAGGGCTGTATCGTTGGCATGTATAAAGTGTTTGATACCCGTCTGGCTAAGTATAGATTGATAATTAGTGTATATGTTAAAAAGTGTGGGTGATAGCACACTACCTTGTGGGAGGCCGTTCTTCTGAATTCTCTACCTTTCCTTCAAGCTCTACTCAATATCGTCTGTTTCGGAGAAGGGGGTTTATTGACCTGGCAAGCTTATTATATTTAGTTAGATCCTTGATCTTAAAGATCGGCTGGTTATGGTTTACTGTGTCATATGTCGCCGTTAAGTCTATAAAGACTACTCTAGCTATCGTTTTTCCTCATAACCATTCTCTATGTGTTGGGTGAGGCCCAATATTTGTCCAGTAAGGACCTCTGGTCTGAAACTGCCCTGCTCATTGATGAGTTTATTATCTATGTGTGTTTTTAGCCTGTTTAGGATTATTTTCTCGTATAATTTGTAGGTATGACAGAGAAGAGAGATGTGTCGTTAGTTCTTTGGGTCATCTGGGGTTTTACCTGGTTTTAGAAGTGCGATAATTTTTAATTTCTTTTAGATTTTGAGGATTTGTTCTGTGTTTGTGATATTGTTGAAGAGATCTAGGAGCCACTTTTTGGCAATCGGCCCAAAATGCTTTATTTGTTCTGTGCAAATATTGTGTACACCCGCTGTTTTCCTATTTTTCAGCTCAACGATGGCGGTTTGGAGTTAGAAAGAATCTCAAAGTATTGATTCCTTCTAGTGTTGCTTTTGAGCTGTTTTATATCTATGTTTCGGTTGGGTCTTTTTCTTGTCCTTCCATTTATGAGCCACTTGATTTGCTGTTAATGCTGATATTCGTGTTTTAGCTTTTGATTTGTGTAGAGTTGGAACTGTTCTGATAGTTCAGAGGTTAAGTCTGGTATATGTCTTGTTCTATAACCTCTGGGAATAAATTTCCTTGAGATACGTTTCACTTTTTTCATGAAGGTGTCATACTGGTCATTAGTAGCGTCTAGGTGAAATATTTCTGCGTCCAGGCTATTCGAGAAATCCAACCAGTTAGCCTTTTAGAAGTTAAATATCCTTCGGAATGTTGTTATGTTAGCTCTGATTGTATGTGTTATTTCACATGATATGGGTCTATGTTGTGACCGTGGTATGTGTTTTCAACTCGTTTGATTGTCTGTTGCTTTAGATAATTGCTGAAAAAAATTAGGTCCGGGTTATATCCCCTCCTCCATTGTCCGATATTAAATGAGAATGGAAGTTTGGAGTCATAGATCAGTGTAAGTTGCCATGCTTCGCCCATTATTCAACGAGGTCACTATTTTCATCATTCTCTTTGCATCCCCGTGTACTATGGCTGTTGAAGTCGCCAACTTCTATTAGTGTTCTTTGGTTATTAAAATTCCCAGGATCATGAAAGGTGAAAGGAGTTACGTGGTGTTTATACATCGAGGTAATAGTACAGTTCTGTATTTCAATAGTTAGAATCTTTATGTCTAGTTCTTCTGATAGTTAAGCAGATATTATATTCAAGTCTGGTCTAACAAAAATAGCACTGCCACATTTGTCATGAGGTCTTTTGATTACTGATTGCATGCCTGAAATTTTTGGTTTGTTGTGAGGGGCTCGATGCGTCTCCTGCAAACATAATACGTCACATGCTGTAAACTTACATTATTCTGCAAGGAGTTCTTCTTTGCTATAGTCCCTCAATATTGATTGAGATCGTCTTGAAAACTTTGGGAGGTGGTCCTGAAAATCTTTTTATTATATGTTACCATTTGAAGATTAAAAGTTGATATTGGTTTCCTCAATAAATAAAGGTGATAAAAATTAAAACAGTAAACAGTTTTAGAAAAGCATACATCTAACAATTAAAAAAAAAAAATTTAAAAAAAGTTAATACTTTTCGAAATAATTTATTATTGTACCCACTTAAATGGATCACTCAGTATAATAATTTTGTTCATAGTGGTTTTTAACTTAGTGTGATGGAAATTGAAGTTCCCTCCCCATATTTTGATAGCAAAAGTAATAAGTTATTGTACAATGGAGAAATATTTTACTTTTAGGTTTTGTATATAAAATAAATCCCTAATGTTTATAAATATATAAAAATGTTTTCTTATAATTGTTATCTTCTTCTTCTTCTTCTTCTTCTTGGTTTCGGCCATTAAGAACATGTCGATAAATACAAATCTTGCCATCTGTCCTCTGCCGCTCCTCTCCATCTGGTTCCTAATCCTATCATTTTTATATCCGTTTAAACACAGTCTTCCCTTCTCAACCTAGGTCTCCCTAAAGATCTTTTACCTATAGGGTCTTCCTATCTGCCTTACTAGAAATCCTTGCCTATGCCAGGCATGTCCCTCCCCACACGAGTCTTTTTTTTTTTGTGATCTCCTTAATTATATCTGGTCTCTGAAACTGCATTTGGAGTTCATAATTATGTAATTTTCTCCATTAATATGCTTGACCGTTAAAGACCGGTCCATGTATTTTTCTTAAAACTTTCCTCTCAAATCCACCAAGTCTCTGTTCTTCAGCCTTCCTCAATGCCCACGTCTCAGAATCATACAGGACAATAGGTCGTAATAATGTCATACATTCTGATTTTTTAATTTCTTGAAAGGGTCTTAGATTTTAGTACTTTTTCTAATCCCTAGTATCCTTTGTTAGCTAATTGTATTCTCGACGACACCTCTATCTTAAGTTCATTGTCTTGAGTTATAATCGTTCCCAGATATTCAAATTGTGATACTCTTCTAAATGTATGTCCTTTTAACTCAATATGTTGTTCTAGTTCATAATTTCTGTTGCTTCGGCTGACAATCAGGTATTATCATCATTAATGGTTAATCCCACTTTCTCCATGGCCTTAATAAGTTTTTTTCCCAGACTTTTATCGTCTCGATATCATCTCCTAAGAGAGCAATATCGTCCGCATATGCCAAGAGTCTTATTTTTATCTGCCCGAGCTCAATTCCTTCCGGAACGTTCATTTCTCGTGCTATTTTTTTTCCAGTACCAGGTTAGACAACCCTGGGGAAAGTGCATCCCCTTGCCGGAGACCTGTTATCACTCTCACGGGCTGTTATGTTGTGTACATTTAATATATATATGTTTAAATAACAATAAATCTATTCATATACATAATTATCAAAGTTCTTATAACAATCTACATAATAATAAATTTTGAAATAGTTTTTATTTTTAGAGCTAAATGCGAATTTGAAGAAGAAATAAACACAACTGATACCATTATAAAAATCGAAAAGGATATGAACGACGGATGTAGGATTGAAGGATCAGTTAAAAACGAAAGCCATTCTTCAGAAATAATTATTCATATGACTTCGGACAAGACAGCACACTCAGGGAAAACATTTTCAAATTCAAGTGATATTCAAGTCATTAATACATTTCGAACTAATCATAATAATCAAAAATGCATTATCTCTGATAAATTATTCAACTCAAAAGCACAACTCAAAAAAAATCTGAAGACTTGTACCAGCAAAAGAAAAAACCGGTTTGTTTGTGACAATTGTAAAAAGTCTTATTTTACTAAATCCGATTTGATTACACATATATTGTGTTGTACGGGAGGAAAGCTTTATAAATCTGATGTATGTGATAAAGGTGTTTCTCAAGCAGGAAATTTAAAAGAGAATAAAAGGCATCATATTGGATTAAAGTCATATGAATGTGATATCTGTGATAAAAGGTTTTCTCGAACAGAATATTTAAACAGGCACAAAAGGACACATACTAGAGATAAACCATATGAATGTGATATCTGTGATAAAATGTTCTCTCAAAAAAGAGATTTAAATAGACATAAAAGGACACATACTGGAGATAAACCATATGAATGTGATACATGCGGTAAATGGTTTTCTCAATCATATATTTTAAACAGGCATAAAAGGATACATACTGGAGTAAGGCCATATGAATGTGATATCTGTGATAAAAGGTTTTATCAAACAGGAGATTTAAACAGGCATAAAAGGACACATACTAGAGATAAGCCATATGAATGTGATATCTGTGATAAAAGGTTTACTCGAGCAGGAAATTTAAAAACCCATAAAAGTACGCATACCGGAGTTAAGCCATATCAATGTGATATCTGTGCTAAAAAGTTTTCTATAAAAGGAGATTTAAACAGGCATAAAAGGACACATACTGGAGATAAACCATATGAATGTGATATCTGCGATAGAGGGTTTTCTCAAACAGATGATTTAAAAAGGCATAAAAGGACACATACTGGAGATACACCTTATGAATGTGATATCTGCTATAAAAGGTTTTCTCTTGCAGGAAATTTAAAAGCCCATAAAATAACACATACTGGAGTCAAACCATATAAATGTGATATCTGTGATAGAAGTTTTTCTACTCAATCAAATTTAACAAAGCATTCGAGAACCCATACTGGATTAAAGCCACATAAATGTGATATCTGTGATAAAGGGTTCACTCAAGCGGGAAGTTTAAAAATCCATGCAAGGAAACATACCATTAAAAGGCCTTAAAATGCACATTTCTTTGTCAGGTTTTGGTTATACCATAAACTAATGCAATTACAATCATCCCTGTACTTTTAAACGAATTATTTTTATATTAAGATACCTATGTATAATGTTCAATAAAATATGTCTAAATAAAGAGAATTTAATTTAAAACTTTTAGCTTTATAAAAAATCCTGGAGAATAATCAGGTTACCTAACCTTTCTGATGTACATGTAGTGTTGATTGTATTTCTACATTAAGGGATACGTTACTGTAATGTTTGTGTTTATTTTGACCTCGATTCATTATTGTATATTAAAAATTGATATAAAACAAACAAAATAACAATATGGAAAAATGTGTTTATATATTTAAAAAAAAAATACAAATAAAAACAGTATACTATAATATGATAAATACATTTTGTGACAATCCAATTATCTAAGGTAATAAGACGAATTACACAAAAAAATTACCTTGTTAGTTTTATTGAATACTGTTTTTGCATAAATATGCAAAAAGTATTTATTTTTTTGTGTGTATGCTTCGATTTTCTACTTCATTACTTTTCTCAGTGAGTCGAGTTGGTTTATTTGGGTGGTCAAAATTCAAAATATTCGGTTGTTTTCAAATGTCGTAAAAAACAAAAAAAAATAAAGGAAAAACCTTGAAATTTATGCTAAATCGGTTTTCGAAAAATTTGATTTTGGTTCATGGTGTAATTCTAAAATAAATTATAGTACATACATGAACATTCACTGAATGTTTATATCAGAATTTTCTATACACCTAGAACCGTATTTAAGGGGGGGGGGGGGGGTGTTACGGGGATTTTTGCCCCGGGTGGCCAATAGTTGATGCATTTAGGCCTGCTAGACACCAGTGCAAACTGTATAAATAAATTTTTTTTTTGGTAAGAATTTGTTTGTGTACCTATGTCTTACTTGGCCTTTTTTCATTGCAATTTTGAAAGTCGAATTCAAAGTCAAATAACAATAAAATAAAATATAAAATCGATATGTCTTTCCCTCAAAAATATTATTCTCTATCTTATTTTATAATGGGCGATTTTACTCTAGAATTACTTAAAAACGCAGAAAAAAATGATTCTGCATTAATGCGTTTTGTCTATGTTACGCGTGGTACAGAGAGAGAAAACAAATAGTGCGCTGACTTCCTCTTAATATTGTATGTTGTTTTACATTTTGACAATAGTTAAAATAATATTTCATCACTAAATGTGTTTTTAACAAATATTTTATAGATTAAGAATAATAACTAAACAATTAAAAAACGAATACATTTTTATTTATGAATGTATAATCAAATGTCTTTTAATGTGTATCATTTTAAAATTTAATACCATGGTATTATAGGTATCAATAAAAAAAAAATGTCTACTGATAAGTCAAATTAAATGATCGCTTGAAATTGAAATTTTTACGACATTTGATATTCACTCGATTTCTCTTGTAACGATTTTCTTATTTTGTTGTAATTCTAAAACAAAATGATTGTGTTATCGTTTTCTACACTTGATAAAGTTTTCAAAATATTTTGACTCCGATGATAATCGAATCGCGATACCCGAAAATCGTCAGTAGTTACGATAACCAATAAGTAAGACCATAGGTTCTTTTGATAAAGGTACTTGATTTATAAGGCAAAAAATAATATTTATTAAAAATGACTACTATTTGATGCTTGATATTACACATACATCCGAAGTACCGAGTAACCGATGGCAACTATTTATATGTAAAAAAAAAATGTCTTCTTATACAACTACCTATAACCTGTAACCAATTGCAACCGTTTTCAAATAAACAAAAAAACAATTTCAAATTCCAGTGTGAATTACAAAACCTTATTGTGCGTGATATAAAATGAGGATTTCAGATCATCCTTTCTTAAAGTGCTCCTCCACGCGGTGGTACGCAATTACTGTCAAAATGTCAAGTCCATATTATAGCTATCAAAGGTTATGCTCTCCGTCAGTCTGGACACGTCCTATTACATATAATATAATATAGATAACAAGCTGTTCCTCCCGGAATTGTCCATGCCATATATTTGTGGTTTTATTTATAAATATTTTTTTTTTAAAACAAAGTTATAATATGTTCATATTAGTATTATAATATGAATACAATATGTAACCAATGGCAACCATTTGAATAAATAAAAATAATACATAATTCATTTTTCGTGAGCTGAAAAAAATAATAAATTTGTAAGCAACGACTCTTTTGGTACATAAGCTATTAGGTAACACTTTCCAAGTCTCGATAAATCTATTGATATGACTTTGATTGAAATAGTTTAAGCAATTTTCGATTTTTTAAGTGACAAACAAATAGGTAAATTCACACTTTATTTTTGTTTTAAGATATAATTTTTTTTTTTCAAGGCCATAAACGTGACGATTTTATGCATGCTTTTACCTCATCTATCTGAGTAAACAATAGCAACCATTTATAAATGTAAAAAAATATATACTAATTTCTACTATGACTATTATAACCTGTAACCAATTACAATGCACCATTCATAAAAAGTACAATTTTTTTAATTTCCATCGTCATAATCTCATAATCCTTACGTAAACATCTCTATAAAATGTTTATTTTGGAAAGGACACGTTCGATTACAAATATATAGGGCTGTTATAGTTGCTAATACCAAAGAACATAACGTATTCCAATATATTTTTACTATATTTCTGAAATCTTAATTTTCTAAAATATACAATTATCTGCTTATAATAAATCATTTCAAAATCACCTTTTAAATATGACAGTCAAGTTACTCGAATATTTGATTTTATTGATGTGGTAACGACCAACACATGATTAAATTTACACTAATCTGTATATACTATAGGTATTATATATTTTACTACTCAATACTTTTACTGTATTATGAAATGTAATATTGTATACAATTTGTTAAATGTTACAATATACGTCAAATGTTACAATATATACCTAATATATTTGGCAAGAATTTAAACTGGTAAATATATAAACATATAATATACAATTTAATGTGTTTGGTATTAGAGTTCATTTTATATTTACATTGTTAAAAGAAAGAAAAATATACTTGTTGAAATGACTTCGATCACTATATATTATCAGGGACGGGCAACTTAATAAAATTATTAAAATCGATATAATGCATATTGTAAAACGTAGATACTATGAATTCTTATCTAATATTGAATTATTAAATGTCTTAATAATATTATATCATTTATAAAAGCATAGTTAACATAGGTATTTTTTTGCCTTCTATGTGCTCTGGCCCGCTAGATTTTTGAACTCAAAAAATTGGCCCTCTATAGTAACACTGAGTTGCCCATCCCTGCTATATATCGAATCACTATTTTGATGAACAAAAATGCTTTTACAGGAAAAACTCTTACGCCTCGTTGATACGTTGGATTTTGGTTTTTTTTTTATCTGAAAGATGAGAAGTTTTTGCAGGTTGGATCAAAGCTTGAATTTTCATTTTATTTTAAATAGTTACGTAGAAAAATACTTTTAAGAAAGGTTGGCAAGTGGATGTCGCTCTACTGTACAGTAGGCATAAGTGAGTCACTGTAGTTGATAGTGTTAAATTTGAATTTAATGATATATCATAACATCATTGTATAAGTAAAACGATTCTGGGCCAGACGGTCAGTCAGCTTATGATATTACGAAGTATACTTGATGATATTATTGCGAATAAAGTAATTTATAAATAACCTGTTTACGTGGAACATTGTTTTAAATTTTAAATCCTTAGCTATAAAAGTTGAATATTTTATACATTTTTAACTACAAAATAATTATTCAATTTTAAATTTTCATAAATTTTGTCAAAATTCTAATTAATTTTTCACGTTTTTTTGGGTCAACAAATAAAATTGTAATGATATTTGTAGGAAAAAAATTAAAATAATTGAGTAATATAAAGTAATAAATAAATGGTAATTATAATAATTACCAATGGCTCAGAAGTCAGCAAACCATACAAGCGTAAATACTTTAAAAATTAATAATCAAATAGTAATCTATCAGTCTTCAAGGAATAAAAACGATCAAGAACATATTTTAGTCACTTATACGACGGGCAACGCGCAATGCTACGGTTTGTATCGTACAAACTACAAGGACTAGGATCTAGGAAATTTGACGCCCGGGGCTAATAAAATTGCTGCGTAGGTGGTGTGCCGGGTGTCAGCACAAAATAAAATGTTTAAATACAAATCTAAAACAAATTTTTTTTATTGAAATCATTGTTTTCATATATATCGTGTGTACGCAAGAACTGGGTACCTACACTATAACTCACTTACCTACATTACTCAGTACCCCTAGGTACCCTAAACATATCCTAGAGTTCTGTTAGTCTGGTTTCATGTCCCGCAATAGAAGTAAAGAATATCTGAATATGTTATACACATATAGTTAATCTATAAATCCTCGCGCGTAAACACCTCTAAATGGGAATTTTGGAAAGTTCTTTCTATTAGGTGCACCACTGTCTATACACGATGGTACGAATATTTAGGCTCAATTTTATTATGATCAGTTAGGAGTCTGCAGGACACGTTCAATTTTACATGGCGTTTAAAAAAGAATGCACCCGTTCACCAGCGTACCTGATACCTAACCGTGCCCGGAATTGTTGGTCCCGCGTGTTTAACCGCACGACCTAACCGTGTTGCGGGTATAGTGGCCACAGGGGTAGGAAGCACTACCTTAATTTAATGTCTTCGATTCGATTGCGTATGTGGTCTAATGAAGCCTGTGAGCAGTCTGTGAACAAAATAATAAGACTAGCAATAGCAATAACTGCTACCCCCGCCGCAGTGAGGCCTATCACCTATATCAGGGTTAACCAACTGGCGGACCACGGACCGCATCCGGACAACAGACCCGTTTTTTTACGGACCCTAATGGCTGCGTAATCATAAAATATTTAGGTAATATAGTTTTTTATAAAAAAAATGACGAATAAATAGTATGTTGTGTGGCAAGGGCGGGAAATGGCCTTCCCGCGCGAGCCACACATACTATTTTTTGTCACGCCCCTGCGTTCATGGAAAAGGTTATGCAGGGATCTATGCAACAATTATAGACTATTCTACAAAAACAATTTCATGGAAGACATTTTATTTTATTTCAAAATTACAATTTTCACTTTGTATATTTTATTATTGTAACTGATAAGATTAGGTATTATACAAATTGCGTGAAATAAACTTACTAACGCATCGTTCGACGCACTTATCTAGGAACAGTGAAAATTAAATATGTTTAAATGTTTATGCGTCATGCAAGGAGGTTATACTATACATTTAAGATGTAACCAAAAGTTTGTGTTTTGTAAGAACCGTGGTAGGTATACATTTTAGTTTCTGGTTGTGCAGGGGATACGCGCCCGGGGGCTGGCACTTTTGGGGATTTCTTCTTTTCCACCCTGCACTTTTGGCGATTTCCTCTTTTCCGACCTGCACTTTTGGGGATTTCCTCTTTTCCGCCCGGCACTTTGGGGATTTCCACTTTACCGCCCGCTGGACGGAAAAAGGACGCTTTCGAACGCTTCAACCGTGGTCGAAAACCAAACTTTCGGTGCAGGCGTGACAAAAAATATTTTCCGATATTGTGAGTATGGTATACAATATATTATATAATATATATCATATGCGCAAAGCTGGGCATTAACGAGTTAAAAAGTTAAAGTTAAGTTAAAAAGTTTATTTAATTTAACTTTTTAACTTAACTGTTAACTTAATACATTTTTTTTTTTTAATTAACGTGAAATTAACGAATTAATTTTTCATTTTAAGAAGTTAGGTTAATTTATTTTGGTTTTAATTTAATTATATTTCACTATTTCAGTCTATTTTGTTTTCATGTCAAATATTTACCGAGAATTGTTTAAAGTTAAAAATGTTTATCATTCGAATCTAATACTTATATGGAATTACTGTATATAAAATATAATCACCATAGATAGTCTATAATTTATTTTTGGGTTGGAAAAAAATTAAGTACGCTAGCGTTGTATAAACAAATTAACGTTTTTTTTAACTTAATAAAAAGTTAACAAAAAGTGTGTGTCAACTTTTAACTTATCTGAGTTTATCTATAGTTAAATTAACTTTTAACTTTTTGCTATTGGTGCATATTAACTTAACTGAGTTTAAAAAACAATCATTAACTTGCCCAGCCTTGCATATTATACGTGTCTCCTTCACCGGAGGTTACGTTAAAAGCCCTAAATATTTTAAAACCTAGCCAATAGTATCTTTATTACAAATTTATTTATTATATTACTAATTGTTATCAATTTTCCAAATGCTAAAAAAAAATGTAACTCAATAACAATAAGTTAGGATGACTTACGTCAGTAAAACTTTAATTAATAATAAAAAAAAAACGTTAAAAGCCCATTATAGGCACAAAAAATAATTCAGAGAAGTCGACTAATAGCCGCTGCGTTGTCGCGTGTCAAAAAACGATATCTATGAATTTCCAAAGTACGTTTTATTACGATTTAATATGATTATTATAAATTGTTTATGTGTGAAAAAAGTCATTGGGTTCTTAAATATGAGTCTTGGACCGCGGAAAGTCTGGTAAGTTACAAAACGGACTAGAAATTGAGCTATATTATACTTATACTATTTCTGTACCGTTGAAGCAGTATAGGTAATTCAAAACCTTCAAATTCTATTTGAAACGCTCTGTATATATATATATAGAGATAGATAGATAATATTATAGTGGTTTCGTTGTGCAGTCCCTCAACTGTGTCGATGACTGTCCAAAAGAGTGTGTGTGGGGGGGGGGGGGAGGGCGATTGAAAACATATTGTACGTCGAACGTCATTACATTTTATGGAAAACGTTGTCGGTTATTTAGAACGGCGACGTGGTGGCGGACACCCGGTATATATACCTACGTACGTTTACCTACATCGTGATCACGGCAAAACTTGCTTGGAAAGTTTCGCGCATGTACCCGGGTGTATAATAGGTACATATAATACCTACGCGCGTTGCGATGATCGATCGGAAACCGGATGTACCTACGTCGCGACGGCCGCGGAGCGGATATTATATTATATCGGCTACATATTATATGTTCACCGTTTTGGGCGTGTTAGCGGAATTCTTCTTTTTGTTTGTTCCGAGAAAGTCGTACGAACGCATACGGACAAGCGGCAAACTGAAAATTTTTTTTTTAAAAATACCGCTGAATTCCGTTTGCGCCTCCGACACGCCGCGGCCCATTCCTCGTCCCGACTTCCTTCCGGTCACCGATCCGCTGACGACGTCCGATCGACAGCAATAATTAATATAATATGATACCTATCGAAACGCGACGATTGATGATGATGATGGTTATCGTCGTCCTTTTCCATTCAATAGTTTCATTATATTACTGTATAGTAATATAATATACGACGGCTGACGTTCGATATAATATGATATATATTATGCCTATAGGAGTACCTGTATGTTATAACTAATTATTAATTTAGGGACCGGATTTATATGCAAATGCATATACGTATTGGAATCATCTTTTTGAAATCTGAGAAGAGAATAATTGTCTCCGATAAAGATCATTCTTATTAATACAACAAAAATTGTATTTTGCATATTTCAACGTTTTTACCTATTAAATGCATATTTGTAGTTTTATAGCGCATATTATTATTTATAGCACATTTGTTTTTCATCGTATTTTCACAGCCACATAATATCGATAATATTACGACCAGTCTTAATTGCCAAAAATAACACACTCATATGCGACATATAATATATCTATATATATTATTATAATTTATTTTCATTTAAACAACTTTTAAAGGTTTACATACATGAAATTAATACAAAATATATTAATACTTATTAAATATAACATTATGCATAAATGATTGTCCCCGTAAATTTGTAAAACGCTTGTTGTATATATATATATATATTATTATATTAATATAGATAAATATTCGTTGTTCATATATTATTAGAGTTCAAGTGTTTGATTGGAGATAAAGAATGTTAAATGGCGAAGAACTTAGTGAAGATGACGAAATACATTTTTATACTTTTAAAAACCTTTTTGTACCTTTTGTATAACTTAATTAACCAATAGCTATTTTTTATATAATTTTAAATAAAATGTTTTCGATTCAATTTTAAGGGCATATTTAAAACAACAAATGCATATTTTATAGCATATTACAGCATTTTTAAAAGCATATTTTGGGAACTTTTAGTGCATGCAAATCCGGTCCCTGATTTATTATAACTATCGTATGTACGATAATGTTATGCCTACTCACTGCACACACCCGCGCTGATGACCCACCCGCGGTCGAAATCAGTTTATAATGTTTATGTGTATATATGTTAACATATATAATATATATATATATGTATGTAATGTATAAATTATAATGTATACGATAATGTACACACGGCCCGCGGTCGAATCCGCGAAATTCAACTCTGGCACATATAATAATAATAATACACCGTAATATTATAATATTATGGGTGTGCGCCGTAAAACACATAACTACCGATGAAATCATAATTACTGTTATTATTATAGTACTATTATATTATCATTACACACATTCGGACAATCGTCCGCGCGATGGTGTGATGATCAAATTTAAATTTAAAAGGTACACACGCACACGATCGCATATAAAATAATGCGATGATGTTTACCATGACGTTTGGAAAACGTTTTTAAAAGACGTTATCAAACGAAAGTAAAAAATAAATAAAACGAAAAACAACTATTATAATACGATAACAAAAAGACACAAAAAACCGAAAAAAATCTAAAACCAAATATTATATGAATAGATATAATATACAATAACTATAGATAGCCGTTTCCTTCTTATCATCGAAGTCGGCCGCCATTTACAAAGCAGGAAATGTTTACGAAATAATATTATCACAGTATATATTATGTATATAATATATTGTATAAACAAAGCTGGACTAGTTAATGATATTTTTTAACTCAGCTAAGTTAATTTAATTATAATTTTTTCAATTAAATTAAAAATTAAGTTTATAGACATTTTTAATGCATCAATTAAGTTTAAAATTAAGTTGACAAATACCATTAACTTAAATTACGTTCAATTAATAAGTTAATTTAATAATAATAAAAAAAAAAAGGTGGATAAGTGGATGTTGCTCTGCTGTACAGTAGGTTACAAGTGGGTCACTGTAATGGATGGTGTTAAATTTGAATTCAATGATATAATATCATTGTATAAGAAAAACGATTCTGAGCGAAAACGGTCAGTCACCCTATGATATTACCAAGTATATTTGATGATATTATTGTGAATAAAGTAATTTATATATAACCTATTAACGTGGAGCCTTGTTTTAAATTTTCAATCCCTAGCCATAAAAGTTAAACATTTTATAAATTTTTAACCACAAAATAATTAATAAATTATAAATTTGATAAATGTTGTCAAAATTTGAACTTTAAATGTTTATAAAAAAAAAATTGTGCATATGTATTTTTAATATTTTTCAACTGCTTTTAAAACGATATATCAGGAGTCTAATATTAAATGTTCACGCTTTTTTACCCAACAAATAAAAATGTATTGATATTTATAGAAAAAAAAACTAAAAAAATTGAAAACTGACAATGTCCGTAAACAGCTCAAAAAGAGTCAAAATATTTTCAACATTTTATGGTGTATAGAAAATGCTAATATAAACATTCAGTGAAATTTTCAAGTATCTACAGTCATTCGTTTTTCAATTACAATAAAATAAGAAAATTGTTACATGAGAAATCAAATGAATATCAAATGTTGTAAAAATATAAATTTCAGACGCTCATAAAAATTTAATTTAAGTTTCTTCTAGACATTTTTTTTTTTGATAAAGGTAGACAAACTTATGAGTAATCTTATATTACATTTTCAAATCTTAGATTTAAAAAGAAAAATTTTTATGAATTCTCATCAAAATAATTTACTATTTTTCGTGATTTTTCCGTATTTTGTCAAAATTTGAACTTTAAATGCTTATAATTAAAAACTGTGACTAAGGATTTTTAATTTTTTTCATCTGCCTTTGAAACAATAAACTAGGAGCCTTCTATTAAATTTTCAAGCTTTTTTACTCAACAGATAAAATTTTATTGATATTTATAGAAAAAAAAACTAAAAAAATTTAAAACTGACAATGGCCGTAAACAGCTCAAAAAGAGTCAAAATATTTTCAAATTTTTATGGTGTATAGAAAATGCTAATATAAACATTCAGTCGAAATTTCATGTCCCTACGGTCATTTGTTTTAGAGTTACATCAAAAACCAAAATCGATTTTCTCGAAAACAGATTTTGCGTAAAAATTCCCGTTTTTCCTTAATTTTTCTTTTGTTTTTCACGTCGCTTGTGAAAACTACTGGGAAATTTTTACTTTTGACCCCCCAAAGTACCAACTAGATTCACTTTCCTATCAGAAAAGTTACTATTGAAGAAAATCCAAGCACTTTTACTGTCCTAAAAGGTGATGACAGACACAAAAATAAAAAAAAAAATAAAAAAAAAAACACACATCATTGTAGAATCAATACATTCATCGCTTCGCTCAGAATCTAAAACGCATTTATGAGGTATTTTTTAATAAAATAAGTTCACTTGATTAGTAATCATCATTCATAGGTATATTATTTTTCAAACAATCTATGATAGTCATTTTTGTACTAATAAAAAATAATTAATAACTAATGAGTAATTAATAGGTATTATGATTTATGAATATAATTCGAGTCGTGGGATATATTGATGTCTTCATACAGGTGACTAATGTTACCCCTATATTAATATTTATAAGTACCTACAATATATTAGTTTTATCTTTAAATATAAATACGAAGTTCTTTTTAAATATATCTTTTTTTTTCTAATAATATTTTCCGTATTATGCGAACATTATTATAGATTACATTATTACATTATTAAAGATTATTATAAACCGAAAACTCGTAATAAACAAAATATTTTTCTGGATAATATAAAAATTCAAAATTAACTTAATTGAGAAAATAAAAAATAATTGATTTTAAGTTAATGTAGAGGTAAATGAGTTAAGTTAATCAATACACTGAACTAGTAATTTAAATTAATAAGTTAAAATCAACTTTTATAATAATGAATTTTATTATTAAAATATTTTCTATAGTTGTGGACTATTATGTTAACAAATACATAAAAATAATTCAATTATTTTATTGTTAAAGTATATATAAGTACCTACAGTTATTAATTTTAATACATACCTACATTAATTTCAAAATTATAAGGCATTTATTTAATTACTAAGTTATTTGTTAGCTTTAAAAAAAAGGTATCTAGGTATAATACTTACATAATGTTGTATGACAAAAAAAAGTAACTGATTTTTAACTAAGTTAAGTTACTTTTATTTTCTAATTAACTTGTAACTTTTACATTTTAAAACAAATAATGGCAACTTTAAACTTAACTTACATTTTCCTATGTTAACTTAACTTAACGAGTTAAAAAAAAGTAGTGTCCAGTCATAAATAATTGTTGCTGTTTATAAATTAGGTAATGATGTTTTTAATTTGACCCCAATTTAATGTAACATTTAATAATCCTGTTTCTAAAGTATAACAATAAAGGTGATATGTTATTATATTTGTCCAGCTTTTAAAATTTTAAGGAGTAGGTATTATAAAATACATTAAGTATTTTCCGGAAATCCATTTTTATGACTATCAAAATTAGAAGGCGACCAAAACGCCAAATCTAAATCTATTTTATTGTTTTATAATGCATCTACTCTCCGTGCTCTCAACATATAGCTTAATCCATCATAGGTGAAGTCTTACATATAAGTTAAAAAATGAAAATATGCCAGGAAAAATTGTAAAATGAGCATGAGAAAAAGTCAAATATGCAAAAAAAATTAATAAATATGCATATAGGTAGTTATTGTTTTAAGTACCCAAAAAAATACATCTAAAATATTGTTATTAATAATTAACAATAAAATAAAATATCGAAAAATAAATGTATAATATTTAAATTATGGCAGTAAGCTGTTTGGCGTTTTGATATTTTATTGAACTTTAAAAATAGATTTAAAAAAACATAATCGACAAGACTATACTGTACTCCAGAATATTAGCGCGATGAGATTAAAATATGCACATCGCACAGTCATGTTGTCGTCGAGGTTAAGCTATCAGATGACTGAAAAGATAACAATAAATACCTAAGTTACAAAATATTAAGTTTTTATATTCAATATCATATTTTAAGAGGATGTTACACCCGCATGTGTTGTCTCTGTCTTACAAATGTACAACATAGCAAAAACTGTTTTGCGCGGGAAAGAACCAGGAGGCTACAATCATAACTAAGAAACGAAATTTTCACCACATAAAAAGAAGAACTTTGGCTGTGAAACGTTGTTCTTATTTTTTTGATATCATTTATATGAAAAAAGTTTTTCAAGTTTGAAAAACACAAACAATTATGGTTTTTGAAACGGTAAGAAATTTTTGCATATAAGTGATATCAAAAAAATTTTGCTATGTTGTACATTTGTAAGACGGAAACAACGTATGCGGGTATAGCGTCCTCTTAAGACAGAGACCTACCCGAAATATTACAAATCGCGGAACCTCACCGAAACCCTTATTTAAATTAATTTTAAAACCAAAATTTCACCGGAACTGATAATTATATTTTATGTAAAGGTTTTTTAAGATTAATTTCGGTTTCTAATTTGAAGCGAGGTCGTGCATTAAGTGACAGTGATAGGTAAACTTTTTACTTATTTAGTCATCACCTTAGTCCTAATAGGAATTAATAGGATATCTGATTGAAAATTGGTATCGACCCAATTGACAATACCAATATTATACATTTTAAAGAATCCAAATCGGAACCAAATTGTTCTTACACAAGTATAAAACCAAAACAGGAAACAAAGTTTTTATTCTTTTAAAAACCAAAAAGAAACCCTTTATTTTTTAAAACTGAAAATAAACTGAAACAGAAATTTTAGTCTTTTTAGGAACCACATCGTAAAAATCATCAAGTTTCGGGTACATGATTTTAAGTACACAGGTTAAGAAAGAAAAAAATCAAATATTTTCTAGTAAATATTAAATGTGCTTGATATACGTACAAAAATCAAGAAATATGCACATTTACCCAACAATTTTAAACTCAACATTGTATGTAGCTCTGATTTCTAACTTGGCCTGCTACAAAACGAAAGCATTTTATATAATACTAGCTAATCCCGTGCACTTCGATACCCGTTAAATGTACAAACTGTATATGACTCAAACTTGGTTCAATGCGTTATTTAATATTCGGTGTATGATGTTCTAGATTTATCTTAACTTTTCTGTTGCCTGGAATAAAAATTCTGATTCGCAGCAGTTTATTATCAGGTAGGCAGTCTACCTGCGGTAGATCGCGGACCCCGTGCTGTTTGTACATAACTGTATGATTTAACTCTAAAGTATCAAAGTTTTACCAAGTTTGTCGTTTTTACTTAATTCCACCTACGGTGGATTAATATAAACAATTAGTACAAAATCCTAACCTAACCTAACCATACTAAAATCCGACGAATAAAAAAAAAACCAAATTTAATCCTTTTTAAATTAGCCTATCATCTTCCCGGAGGTCTAATCTAAACACAAACATTCATTTTTATATGTAAATATTGACAGAAAATAATAATACAAATCAACAAACATGCCCGATTAACTAATAGCAACCAATATATTATAATACACTATTATTATTTTTATTTTTTTTTCTGGACAACGCTTATCACAGGGGTATGAAAAATAAATAGTAGCTGATTCTCAGACCTACTGAATATGCATATAAAATTTCATAAAAATCGGTCAAGCCGTTTCAGAGGAGTATGGTAACTGACATTGTGACCAGTGTTGAGACTTATCTAGATAAATTTATCTAGATAATTATCTAGATAAAAAATTACTCATCTATTATCTCATCTAGATAACTATTGTGCCATTTATCTATTGGTTATCTTAGATGACAAATTTAGTTATCTAGATAAATTTATCTAGATAAATTAATTCAAATCATATTATACATTTTCATGAATAATATTTTTTTTTTTTACTAAGATTGTTCTCACAGAACTCTTTCCAATTGTTCCCATGTTCTACTAGCAAATTGTATTAAGTTTAAACGTTATTTTATGAAGATTTCGACAACATAACCCTTATTGGCAATTTGGTATAGATAATAATTAATAGATGTGAAATGTATAGTCTTAGTCTTAACTAGCCGCTACACAAAATAATATTATAATATTATCGTAATTTTATTCATGGTATCATTGATTATAATTTATAAATACTAAGGATCCGGCCACCGATCGGTAAACAACCGTGCCATCCATATATAAATACAGTCAAATTCGCGTATAACGATGACGTATATAACGATATTCCGGGTAAAGCGATTCCAAGCAATGTATATGGTTGGTTTTATACGTTATGTCTTATGTGTATGTTACTTTTTATAATCCGGATATAAAGGAAGTTCGGTTATAACGATCAGATTCTCTAGGTCCCTAGAAGATCGTTATAAGCGAATTTGACTGTATAACATTAAGCCGCGTTATCGGGGCCAGACTAGTCGATTCTCCGAACCGTCCGAAATCGTTCTGGAATAAACCACGCGATTTGGTCGTGACGTTTTTATCGTCAACCGACAAAACGCATATTATGATCCGGCCCTATAGTACATTAGAACCTATTTATAATCAATGATGGTATCAACAATATTAATGATTGACGATTTCAACAATTCGCGTAGGCTATAATATTATAGTTGGAAAAACTCAAACACTAAAAATAGCCTTCTTAACGAAAAGATAAGACCGTATTGTCTGTATTACCATTGATTATAAATACTAGTATTTATAATTAATGGTATTACCTAGTGCCCCTGCGTATGTAATCGGCGGTCTTCAGTTTTCTGACCACTGAGTGTTGAGTGTTGACTAGTGACTACAATGGTTGTGTAAGCTTTGCTGTTAGTATTATTCATCGTTATTCGTTAACAATATATTATATAACATATTCACAATAAGTAAGTACGAAGTAATAACTTTTATTAATAGAATGCCTATTAATATTAGCCATTATCTAATATATTATGTACTTAATATTTCAAGCATTGAAGTTTACAACATTATGGACCGTTTTGTTACGAAAAAAATTCGTCTTGATCTGGCAACGGGGGCACAAGAAGAAAATGCTGACGACCCACATTTAGACAAATCTAACCAAGCTCCTCTTGAACCTCCTAGTTTTAAATACTTATTTAATGATTTTTATAAAGTATTAACTGTGGAAGGTAAAAAATTGTCAGTTATATGTCAAAACTGCCAAAAAGTAGTAAACGGATCAACTAATTCGAGTGGAAACTTTTTAAGCCACATTAAAGTAAGTTTTTGTAGTTATTACTAAATTGTATACATTGTTATTTTAGGATTATTATATAATTTATCAGGTTAACACGTTGATCGACAAAAATAAAAAAAATACCTATGCATGTTATTTAAATTACTTTTATGATTTTGTAGTTACTAATTTACTATAGTAATATTTTTACTGGCTAGTGGCTAGTGGCTACTAGGTGCCTACCTATATTATGATATCATATACATAATAATTAATAATATTAGTAGTACTGAACTGCAGAATTGTAGAAAAATATTACATTAACTTACTTGTATTAAACTAGTAACTACAAAGTATTAGACTTGTACTATGTAAACTGAGTACTGATTACCAAGTATATTTAATTTTCAATATGTTACGTCTTATGTGAAGTTTATGGCTTAAACAATTTAAATATAGTTTCTCTAGTTTGATCAGGCTAGGAACAATGTAGATAAAACATCTAAGTAAATTATTATAAAAATGCTTGATAGCTGCAAAATATGCACCTATTCTGTTCGAATATTTTTAAGTTGTTTTTCTAAAATGATGTCTTATTATAAGTTATTACATGCTGATTGTTAATATAAAGTAGTTAATGCCATGTGTAGTCTGCTTTATTATACATTTTATAAAGAAATTACCCATAAATTTACAGCTCAAACATAACTCATTGATGCAAAAAGTAAACCAAGCAAGGAAAAGACATGATGTATCCAAAACAACAGAGATTCAAACAAAACTGTTTAGTGGTCCAACTAAAAAATGGTCTAAAGATAAGGTAATTCAACTTACTAGTTATTAAATAAGACAAGTACTTTTCAATAAATTGCATTTATAGATATAATTATGCTACCTAGCTACTACCAAGTTACAAACAAAGTTTTTTTTACAAATTACAAAAATTCTAGAATACAAATTATAAAATAATATAAATTACAAATACAATTTATTTTGACCTTATCAATGTATATGGTTAATAATAAATTGCAATCATGTAGATTATTTGAAGATGATGCCAACATGATATGAAATATGAATGAGTAATTTTTCAGTTATTAAATTGTTTGTACTAAGGATAATAATCCTTAAAAAAGGTTTTACAAAAAAACTCTAAGTGAATCTAGTATTTATACTTGAGCCATATTTGCGTACAAATTATTAATATCAAACAATTAATATTAATCACTAAAATGTTCAAATCACCATAGCCATTCTTATATATCCATTATTGTGGACTTATTATCTTTAGTACACAAAGTTAAATAACTCAAAAACCACTCGTACAAATTTTGATTCTGGTACGTTAACATTTTCAGAAAAGTTACACTAAATAATTTACTGTTGAAAGCAGGTTCTCATTTGAAAAAAATAAATTTATGTCTGTTGGTCATTATTTCAGTATTACAACAAATCTCAAGAATTTAAAAATATAGGTCTTAAAGTACCTATTTTTAAAATTTCAAAAATCAGAATTAAAGTAACTTCAGTATTAAAAAAGAAAAAGGGGATTAACATACTTGACGAATCACATCCTATATAATAGTATATTGTAATCTAAAACATAAAAAAGTAATATTAATATTTTATACTCTATAGATTGGTAATTTGGTGTTCAACTACATTATTCAAGAAATGAGACCTTTAATTACATGCGAGAAACCAGCATTTCGACAGTTAATCTTTGGCCTTACTGGTTTAACATCTGCAGATTCTGTTTTACTCCCAGACCGAAATTATATATCAAAGAAACTCAATTCAAGCTATACAAATTATATTTCAATGTTGACTTCTTTGCTCAATAAACAACAGTATATTTGTACTACTGCAGATATATGGAGTACTAACAATAAAAGCTATCTTGGCATGACATGTCACTTCATTGAAGAAATTTCTTATACCCGTCATTCCTATGTTTTGGGCTGCAGAAGAATCAAAGGTGGACATAATTATTTAAATATTTCTGAGTTAATCAATGAAATAACTCAAACTTATCAAATAAGTACTTCAAAAATAACACATACTATAACTGACAACGCAAGTAACTTTGGTAAAGCATTTCGAACATTCTCAACCACATTGTGTGAAAAATCAAATACTTACGATGTAGGTAATTTATCCAGTGATTCAGATTCTAATACTATTGGTGAAAATTCGGAAAGTGAAGATGACGAAGGTTGTGAAATTCAATATGTTGATTTATATCCTTTACTTTCTGAAGAATCAAATGAACATTCTGAAGATATTAGTATTTGCCTGCCTGACCATATGAATTGTTGTGCTCATACCCTGAATTTGATTGCTACAACAGACATTGCAAAAATAACTGACAGATCTTATTTACAAATTTCAAAAGCTACGTTTGAAAAACTGTTTAAGTTTTGGAATCTGGTCAGTCGTAGTACTGCAGCTTCAGATACAGTAAGTGATAAATGTAATTGTAAATTTCCAGTGCCGGTTATTACAAGGTGGAACTCAATGTATGATGCGGCAAAAAAAATATTATATTATAAAGAAAAATTGATTCCAGTATTTGATGAACTGAAATTAAATAAGTTAAAAATGACTGAGTGGCTATTTCTCAATGAGTATTGTGAAGTTATGGAGCCATTAGCCTCAGCGCTAGACAAATTACAAGGAGAAAAAAGAAGTTATTTAGGATATGTGGCACCAACAATATTATCCATAAGACTTTTGTTATTAAAGTCAACAAATAGAGTATATTGTAAACCATTAAGTCTATGCATAATTCAAAATCTTGAAAAACGATTTGATTATTTATTTAACTTAAACAGTTCCAAGAGTAAGGCATTTATTATTGCATCAATAAGCCACCCAAAATTTAAAATGAACTGGGTACCAATAAGATATAAAAATTTGTGCAGAAATTTATTTGTCAGTGAATGTAATACATTAAGTGCTGTTATTAGTTCAACTCCAAATTCTGGTTCATCTAGTGAAGAAAATAACGAGAGTGATGATGACAACTTTTATAACAATTTACTAGAAAATTGTATTGATGAAAATTTAAACGAATCTCAATGCACCACCGAAAAAAGAAACACCAATTTAGCTGGTATTCAAAGTTCATCATTTTTAAACTCAAAAAATAAAAATTTAATCATGTTAGATTCTTTCTTTATTGTAAAGAATGTATTTTTAAAATATAACACATCATTGCCATCATCTGCTCCCGTAGAAAGATTGTTCAGCGGAGCTATACAAGTCTTAACACCACGGCGAAATCGGCTAAAAGATACTACATTTGAAAAGCTGCTCTGTTGTAGATGTAACCTTTAGAATAATATATTTGGTTAGCTACATAATATTATGTAATAAATTATAATTATAATTATTTTGTTTTTTTATTTTAATAAAGATAATATCGTTTTTTTTTTCTATTCATTGTTTTTGAAGAAACATAATAGTCAACAATTATTCTCAATAAAATGTCTACTATAAAATATAAAATAAGTAAAACTTTGTTCCAATAAATTAAACAAATAAACTAAGGTAAAAATAAAAATACTTAGGTACTAGCTACAAAAACATTAATTGTAACTATGTACCAGACACCTATTGACTTGTGACTACTAACTATAAGTTAGTTTATGTTCACGTAGGTAAAAAGGAAGTAGGTACATCTATTATTTAATTATATTAATGTAATAATTATTCTTTTTATCTATAATATTATCTAGATAAAACTTAGATTATCTTCATCTTATCTAGATGAATGTAAAATGTAGTTATCTTTATCTGTATCTAGATAAATTTCCATAAAATTATCTGTATCTTATCTAGATGAATTTTTCGTTATCTATTCTCAACACTGATTGTGACACGAGAATTTTATATATTAGATAATAATATGCAACTTGCCCTACTGATATAACATTGTTATTTTTTTTAACTTAATGTAGTCGTCCAAATCCAAAAGTTCGTAATTCCATTTTTTTGATTTTGGGATTATTTGTGATAAAATGAATAAAAAAATACTCATTGTATGATAAAGTCATAACTCCTAAACGTTTTTTCCTCTCCTGTAAACTTTACCATTTTGGACTTACGACCTTTGAGATTTAGGCGTCGGCGATAGATGTTTTTGGACTGGGTAAAATGTTTTTTCTAACCGATTTTTGTAAAGTTTGGTGTACTGCAGCCATAGAAACACAAATCAACAGAAACAATAAAAAAAAAGCCGTAGCCCTCTACTCCGATATTCTTCCTCTACAAGAAACAATCTATGAATCATCAATTATGTTTTTGTCAATAATTAACCATAACAACAAAAACTTTATGAGAAATCGGTCAGAAATAAAAAAAAACACGTATCCTGCCCAAAAACATGTTTAATATGTTAAAAAAATTAAATTAAATTCCTTACAAAATATAGTATACAACTCGATATTTTTCACTGTACTATACCCAAAAACATATTATCTAATTATCCTCAATTTTTCTTGCAGAGGAAAAATGTCTAGTAAAATGTAGGGTTTTTAAATTTCATGAACAATAAACTACATATTGTATAGGTAATCATCTGTTTTATCTATAGTAATACGTGGCAAACTGTGCACCGTGGAGCCCTTGGGGCTCCACAATGGTTTCCTTCGTTCGTTACACCACAATTCATACTTTCCAAAGGATGTTCAAGAATCGATTCGAAAAAACTATGAGTGGATTCTAAATTAATTTTCAGTGACGTCAAAACCAGCAGCTCTCGATGCAGCAGAATACGAGGTTCTAATTGATATGGTTTCGGATAGCTACTATCATTTTAAAGCAAACCAATATCTGCATTTTGAGCTCAGTCAGGGGAAGATCATTCAATATTAAGTTCAAAAGCCAAACTGCTTTTACTGCCTTTTGGTACTACGTATGTTTGTGAAACCGCTTTTTTCGAGGTATACAGCTACAAAAAACAAATATCGGTCACGTTTGGATGCAGAAAACGATATGCGTCTTCAACTGACTTCTGTGATATCGGACATCGATAAACTCAGTAGTAAAAAGCAGACCCATTGTTCACATCAAGACGTATACATTTAACGTAGTATTATTTTTAAATATTTTTAACTAGTTTTATTCTAATTTTGTAGATTTCAATAATAAACAATATTTTCTCCAGTTCTTTTAAAACTATTGTTTCCTTTATTCATAAATATAATTTTATTTTGACTCCCGTATGTATAAAGTTCATAGAACACAGGCAAATGCAAATTAACGTTAAATATTTCTTGGAGCTCCACGAGAAATTTCTCCTTAAAAAAAGGTTCCGAGTGTGAAAAAGTTTGGGAACCGCTGATCTAGATAAAAACGAGGTTATACTATTATCGTTTATCTAGCTTATTGTTTTATACTTTTATTCGACTATCTTTTGTCTTATCCAGATAATTTTAAATATAAAATTAGTTTAATATATTTTTTTTAAACTTTTTAACCTAACTAGTTAGTTGATTTTCTAATTATAACTTATGAACTTAACGAGTTTAATGGACAGTTGAAATGACTTGGCTTTTCTCTGCAGTTAATTTAAAAATAACAATATTACATGTGATATTTAACTATATATTGTACATCTTGGTGCATTATATGGGTTCTGCGGCGTCGTAAAAGTGTCCCTGTAATATAATACAGGGCCCGGCGTAACATATATGTTACGATTGGTTCAAAACTGATTTCTCGTTGCAATAAGTGTGAACAATATAACACAATTGCGAGGTATGTCAACGTAATAATAATTATAACAATATCATAAACAGATGTTGAAATGCACGCGACACAGCACACATAAACACAGAATGAACTCTAATAATAATAATATATTATAATAATATTATAATATTGTAACGTAATATTGGAGAAAAATAAAACTTTCTCGTGTCATTTAATATTTCTGCATGGTGTGTGTGCATATAATAATAATAATATTAAACTCGACGGGGAAACTAATTACAAATAAATCTTATGTAAATGAAATGTTCATATTTTTTAAAAATCAACCGGACTGGCTTCGTGAGTATATTATATTATAATCGTATGAAACTCGTACCGATATTATTATTGCTATAATAAAATTATAGCAACTCTCTCCACATAAACAAGGTGCACGTATCTCTGGAAATATGTGTGTGCTTAATCATAATATTAAAAAAAATCTCAATTATTCTCGCGTCGATGGAACAATTTTGAAAATTAAACAGGTACGTCGTAAAAATTAGCTGGGCGTTTAATTTAAACTAATTAATTAATTATGAGAAATTACCCGAACGGTTGAGATGCGTTTGATAATTTTCCCGTTTTTTTTTTCCAGTATAATCTCTCGTATATTATGGTGCGATTCGTTCAGAACAGTTTAGCCACAAATCGCGCCGAGACATTGACGAGATTTGGGCTTAAAATATATTTGTACATAGAAAATGATCTTTTTACGTCCACGGAAGTTATCGGGGCGGACTGACGAAGAATTTTTAATAATCTATTATCTACGCATTAATAATATAATATTTTAATCTATAGATAGGTATAGTATGGACTGTATTAAATTAACTGGCCATACCAAATACTCGATAAATTATTTAGCTATTTCGATAAATATCGCCGATAGTAAAACGCATTAAAAATAATTGACAGACGACAACGCAGTCTTCAGAAAATCTTATCGATTTGTACCGTTAATACGTATGAGGTGTATAAAACTATCAAATTAATTGAAAATTAAATACAATAAAGGCATTTTTAAGTGAAAAAGGCAAAAATTAGTTTATGAGAAAAAAGGCAAAACATAAATACGTTCATCATCTCACACACATTTTTATTTAAAAATTATTTCTCAATTATTATTATTAAAAAAAAAAAAGGCTTTTGCCTTCAAATCAGAACCCTAAACATTAATATACTTACTTTTTTAGTTTGTAATTTTTAATAATAACCTAAAAACACTGACAAAATTATAGATAACTACGATGGTCAATAATATATTAATAATAATAATAATAATAATAATAATAAAACAACCATATTGAAATTATAGTTATTTAATTAAGAAATTAGCAGAATATAAGTTGATAAAAAATTGGCCAAAATATCTATTACCGAAAATAACCATTACGGTAACTATAGTAGATACTCTATGCTTACAGTTTACCGACATACCGTGTATATTAGGTATATAGGGATTTCAAATTCATGTAATTATTATTATTATTGTTATTATGGACGCTCCACCCTCGTCATATTATGTACGCCAACGGTTTAATTAATGTCACAATGAAATGGAATCTCCGTCTATTGTGTGTGTAATAATTTAATGTGTCCTCGTAAGAACAAAATCATAAAAAAATTTAAAAAAAATATAATTAAAACTTAATAATACCGTCATCAAGGAGCTTATAATATATTTAAAAACACCAAGTCAGTATTATATTATATGGTATTCTGCTGCAGTTTTCTACGAGCGATCGAATTATTATCCAAATAGATATTACTCATAAAATATAGGTAATATCTGAACCTGGGTACCGGTACTATAATATAGCCGTAGTGTTGGGTAGACTACTTTTGAAAAGAACCTAATAAAATTACGTTACTCGTTACATTGAAATATATTTTTATTTTAAAATTACATTCGCGTTACCCGACATTAATTTTTATCGCGTTACGTTATATTTTTTCGTTCAAATGAAGCCAGTTTAATCGTCAATAAATTTAATTTATTTTAAATTTTCTCGATTATTCTAGCCCCTAGGTCTTGTCATGCGTTCTACAAGCACAACTCATTTTAATAACGTGGAAAATAACTCGTTACGTCCGTAGAACTTACTTATTTAAAAAGAAATTTCATCGTTACGATTGCACATTTACCCAAAACCAAACACGTTTGGGCATAAATCCTTATGCGCAATACCAATTTCCCCTTTTTAATATCACGTTGGGCCATTTCTCTGCATTTTTTTGCACAATATTATTTTCATGCTGAGCCTATATTAGCGTTACCTAGAAGTCACCACGAGGAGCGGTTGGCTCAAAAGTTTTCCAAAAATATTCAAAGATTTTTTTAAAAACGTCCTAATTTCATTTTGGTATAGGTATATATATATTTTTAAATTTCTGATCTATTTTTTGTTTATTTTTTCGGGATTTCTAAATTTTTTTTTTTGTCGCAAATCGTAGTCCTAATTTTTATATATATTTTATATTTATTTTATATTTTATTAATACATTTTTACGGATCGTGTGGTCCTTTTCGTATGTAATTTAATGTAGGTATTTGTTTCATTTAAATTGGTTTCCCAACATTAATGTATAATTTTCGATTTTTTTTAAATTGATTTGTTATTTTTCTTTCTAAACATGCACAGTGTACATTTCGGTGAGTACGAAAACGTACCATCCGCAAATACATAATTTGATTAATTTAGTAATTTTAAATTAGAAATAGGTACAAGTAAAAAATAGAATGCTGTCGCAATCGTGCTACTCATGTTTGGTGACCAAACATGTTATCAGTTTTCTGGTAGGTATATTTCTCATACTGCGACCAAACGTGTTATGTATCAAAAATGTTTAAAAGCATCTACATAAGTTGTAAAGGTACCTATATCACACATGTCGGACCAAATTTCAATACAAAATTCTAATATTGAATTTGAGAATTCGATAAAATAGGCAACTCGCATAATATGTAATGAAAATTAATATTATTTCCGTGCAGTACAGTGACAGTAGGTTAGTATGCAATTAATGTAATAAATCAGTTATATTATCATGATAAATATATGTATCAAATAACAAATAAATTGGTTTACTCGATTAAATTTTAAATAATACTCATTATTATAATGCATAATAAACATAATATTATGTGATAAAAATCTACAGGTTAGTCGTGGTTATGAGTCACCTGCTTTACAATTCAGTTATTTAATCTTGTCGTAATATTATATTTTTATAAGAAAAACTTACTAAATATTTGAAAATTTAATATTCCGCTTTTATAGTACTTCTAATCTCTACGAGTTGTATGGACAAAATATGTGTATTGATAACTATACAGGGCATGGATTTTGTAGTAGTAATAAGTTTGTAAATGTAAAGCCGAAAATTTCACAAAAATTTGGACTAAAAAATAACAACCTTTCGTTATATACGTTATATTGGTTCATATTGTTATTACATTTATTTTATTTTATTTGATTATATACGGGAAATTCCTTGTGCTATTGATATAATTTATAATAGTAAATACAGTAAAGTATATGTGATAAATTAAACTTAATAAGATAAACATGAATCAAGAAAATAGACAAACATGAAACAGCTAGTAAGTAGCGAGTCACAATATTAATAAGTATAAGGCCTGGATTTCAATGCAAAGTGCATGTTTTTTTGGTTGATCAAACACAATGCTTTCTATGTACATAATTCGTTTCATGTAACGAGGGTTTGAAAGCTACACATTTTATTATGCATTTTTTTTTGCATATTTCGAGGTTTTTTAAAATTTAGCCTATTCAAAATATTATCTAAAGATAAATTATTTTCTTGATATTTAAGAAGGTTTATCGGGTTTTTCCATATACATTGTCAATTTTTTTTTCGATTCAGTTTTTTTTTTCAATGCAATGCTCAAAATTTAGTTAGTACAATAGAATGTTAATTTTACATACATCTAATATATAAAATTCTCGTGTCACAATGTTAGTTACCATACTCCTCTGAAACGGCTAGACCGATTTTTATGAAATTTTATATGCATATTCAGTAGGTCTGAGAATCAGCTACGATGTTTTTTTCATACCCCTAAGTGATAAGGGTTGTCCAGAAAAAAATAAAAATAAAAATAATAATAGTGTATTATATTATATTGGTTGCTATTAGTTAATCGGTCATGTTTGTTGATTTGTATTATTATATAGTATATTATAAATGAGTTAATATTTTTAAGATTAATCGTATTCCTGTTTATGTATCCTAATATATTAAATGATTTTTTAACTAAAGTATTAATATGTAATATACTACAACTAACCACTGTGTGACGGGGAGTATAAGGCCATTCCCTCGGGGGTTTTTACACCTTTAGCCATCTGTCGCGAGGGCGGCTCCTTCCTATACTACAACTATCAGTTTTATAATAAAAGTCTACTAATAACATTATCTAGACAAAAAAAAGTAATAACACCGCAATTATTTATATTTAGTAGGAGGTCATTTTGATGACTATATAAGTAACAAATTTGTTTAGATTTTACTGTAAAATTAAAGTATCATTTAATAATCAATCATATTATATAGCAATATAGCCCACCCCAAAAATTATTTCTATATACGCCCCTATAGTGAATTGACTTCGTATAAAATTTAAAGTTAAGATTATTATCGAGGCAATATCATAGGGTTTTACATTATATTTTAATTTTAAAGCGAGTCATGAGTACATTTTATGATGTACAATTATATATAAGTATTTGCTTTGGGGATTTTGCTTTTAAGATTTCCGGGGATTTTTTTCCAATTACCAAGCATATATACGTCTACGCTCAGCGAGGGTATGTATACCAAGTGCTATAGCAACAGGAGAGTAATCGTGAGGTTCATGAGGAATACCTTAAGAGAAGCCAACAAAGCTGTTGGTTCAAGTTTTTGTTCAAGTTGGTTTTCACCGGCAGCCGTATATAAGGATTCCATACTACCGATCCATATTCTAAGATGGGACGAACTAGAGCACAATTTAAGGATTGTTATAAATAATAATTAATTATTATTATAATTTTTTTTCACTTAACAGTTAACAGTAGGTGCCTATATTTAATAAAAAATCTCTATCTCAAACATAAAATGAATTGGATTATAAGTGTTTGTTTTAAATGTTCAGATTCAAACGTTCTTCGATTTGGAGCCAATAAGTAAAAAACCAACAAAATTGAGAAATAATTATTATAAAATTGTTTTATAAATTAGTAAATTCAATTAAGTATTGAAGAAATTCCAAATATTGCAGAGAATTGCCTTTAAAAATTTGAGATTATAATTCGTACTTATACGAAACGTATTTAAAATTTTCTTAGCAGTACATAAGAACAGTGCATATAATACAAGTTTCAAATGCAACAACATCCGTGCCCTGCTGTTGACGTTTGATAACGTAAACGGACGGTGCTCAAACGATGCAAAACCTGAAAATCGAACGACGCACGACAATGTCTTGAAAAAAAAAACTCTAAATGAACAATAGTGATTTGCAAAATACAGACTTAAGGCCGTTAAAAATTAGGTTAAAAAAAATCTCTGATATCCACAGCGGTTAATGTGAGAAATGTTTACAAATTAATATCGTCGTTCACGAACCTCCCATGTGGAAAAGTGTAGTTTTCAGGAAACATAAAAAACGTTTTAAATAAAAAATCAAATAGGAGTTATTTCATAAACGATTTATAGTTGGTAACACATAGAAGGATTTTTCTGCGGCGGAGATATTTCATAAACGATTTATAACGATTTATTTTAGGTACCACATATGAGAATTTATTTATTATTTTTCATTGATTTTACGATACCGATAGCACATATAAGAGATTTTATCGATAATCCAGGAATACCAAAACCTCATAATCATAAATTTGGCACACAGAAGGTTTATTCCCGTGAACGACGATATTATGTTATATGGACTCATGGATTTCTATAAAAGCTATACATACCTAATATACTTACATTATTAGAACGACACCCCAGGGTTATTGCCAAAACCAAATAACAACATGTTGTTGTATGTAACACGATAATAATTAGCATCACGACCGACGACTGCTGTATAATATAAGATAGAATAGGATTTATTAAAAGTAGCAATTGGGGGCTTTGACCTATCCAATGTACCAAATAGTGTGCCTCTCGGATAAAATAATAATAACGCGTGTACCTAGGTACTATAATTAAATAGCCGATCTAGCTCTGTTTTCGAATTTGCGAAAACACCATTCACCTACAACGAACATAACTATACATGCAGGGCGTTGGCCAAATTACAGGACCTCTGATCTAGGAATAGAAGAACGGGAACACCGCGGTATGGGGAGTCAGTGGTACAAAGATGTACCATGCGATGAAGTCGATAATTGTTTAGAGCACATTCATATTTATATTATAACATATTAAAAGAAATTATTAAGTATACTTCTGTGGCTTGGTGCAAGGAGGGCCAATGTCATATTTTTACGAAATTGAGACAATGTCTCTTATGCTGTATGGCCAAATAAGATTTGACATTGGCCTTTTTGACGATAAACGATAAAATAAAAATCGATATATTGTGGGCCTATGTCGACATTGGCCATTTAGAAATCAATTAATAAAGTTTATAAATGTAGAAGTTACTAACATATTATGCTCAATTGAATATTATTATTAGGTTTTAATAAAAAAAAGTCGAGTTCTTTAATAATTATTAAAAATTGTTTATTTTAAATTTTAGTTTTTGGCCAACGTCAAACCGAAGTAATTTTTTTTCCGGGTGGCCAATGCCAAACTAAAACTTACATATTTATAGGTAAAAACGAAATGAGAGTCATTATACAATGAAATAAAAACTAATTTAATTAAGTAACTGTATTTTTGAAGTGCCGAGATTAAATTTAAAAATTGTATGTAGGTACACTTTAATAATTGACCAACTTTTTTTTTTTTAATTCTTGAACATTGTCAAAATATGACATTGGCTCTTCTTACACTAAGTCACAGAGACTTTTAAATACTCAACTGTTTTCTTTGTCGAAATATTTGATATTTTCGGTTGAGTGTAAATTCAGAGTAAAAAAATATAAGTACTTTTAAATATTTTATTCTCAACGTTATCAAAATTAAAATAGAAAATATAATAATATAAACTAAAAATAATTATTAAAGTATTTGAAAATCAGTATTTGATTTTAAATGCTGATACTTTAAGAAAGTACTTTACTATACCTATGTAAAATACTATATTGATACTGTTGATTGTACTCTTAATTCAAAATGAGTACTTAAAAAGTATTCGGGTACTCTGCAAGTACCTACCTTACAACGCCGTCGATAGCTGTTAAGCTAGTCCTGAGCACTTTTACAATAATTACATAGTATTATATTGTTTTATAATTTGTGTTTTTACTTAATAAACATCAGTTTTATTATTTCCGACCGATGAATAAATAATCGTCTTAAATCGATTTTAGAACATTTCGCAATACAATAACATTAATATCTGAATCACTGGGACAGCCACCTGCTGCAATGTGGAGGCTGTTTATTATTTCACTTTAGATTCTGAGCAGAGTTTATTATATATTATATAATATAATATTATATTATATTATATTATATAGCAGTCTGTACCAGCACAGTGCTGCAGACAGATCGGTGCAATGCGTTTGGGCACTTTTTAACATTTTTTTGAAAAAAAATCTGTGTGCACAATTGTTTTATGGTTTTTGAATATAAAAAAAGTAAAAAAAAAATACCAAATCGGATTTTGGTTCTTAAAATATTATAAAAAAATGTAAAAAGTAGTAAATGTCAGCTTTTTTAGCGGATAAACGGGCAAAAAGTGTGTACAATCGTGTTACAGATGCGAGTGCATTTTTTTTTTTTTTGAAAATACACGTTATTATCGGTTTGGTTAGAGCGGTATAAAATGTTCGCACAACTTTCAAAATATTATATTATATTATATTCAAAACGACTGCTGCAGTGGGTCATTGCGCCGAGGTGAGCGACCCGAGACGCCGGTGGCGGCTCCACAACACCCTGCAGGCTATACTATATATTATATGGCCATTAATATTATTATATTATTATATTAAATATTTTGATGTTGTCCGCAACTTTTTTTTTGAACTCTGCGTATCGATAAAATAAAAACTTCACGTAAGTATATAATAAATACGACGACGACCGAAGCGGCAAATGAAACAAAAAATGTTGATCACGTGATTGCGTGTATATTACAGTATACAACTACCGACACATTGTATAGTTGTTATGCCGTCGTTCCCGGTCAAGACAAATGCAGCTCGTGTCCACTTTCATTAAAAAACAAAAATATGATATTTTAATATACGATACACGCTACTATAGAAGTTATTACTTTCGTTGGCGTCTTATATATTATGCATTTTTCGCGTTATTCATATACATATACGATAGTTTTTAAATGTTGTAATTATAGTTGACACGCGCCACATTGAACACCATAGTTCTGAATAGGTTTTAGGTTGGTTTTGTATAGCAGCAATTTTTTTTTTTAGTTGAGTTTGGAGTGTTTACCTAGGAGTGGGTATAGGGACTTTCGTCTTAAGTTCAATAGGAGACGTTTTTGTTTAATCTGATCTGCTCAAGGTGGACGTTTGTCTAGGATCAGCCCTAAGTACTTGACACTGGTAGCCGCTGCAATAGTTTTATTTGACAGGAAAAGAGGAAGGACAATGCCTTGCCTGAGGAAAAATGTTATACCTAAGCGAAGACTTTTCATTATTTATTTTAACTTTTCATTTGGAATACCATTCATCCATGTCGTTAAGATGACTTTGTAATTGTTGGCTGGTACGACAAGAGGGGTTTCGTTAGAAGTAAAAATTACTTTGCCATCGAAGTGAGAGGATATTGGTTGTTCAGCCGCGTATAATATGTAGAGATTGGAGGACGAGATAGCACCTTGGTGTGCACCGGTCACAGGCCATAACGGGTGCTAGGTTTGAGAACTCAGAACCTACCTTAGTTAAAAAGTGACGGTTTTCTAGGTATGATTAGAAAATTAAAAAGTATGATGGGAGCAGGAGTTCTTTCAATTTAAAGAAGAGTTTCTTGTCGAATGCTTGAGCGACGTCTAGAAGTCAGAAGAACTTCCAAACAGTAAAGTTTGTTTTCAAATGAGTTAGCAATAGCGTCGGTGAAATTTATATTTTAAATAAAATAAAAAAAGATGGGTAAGTGGATGTCGCTCTGCTGTACAGTAGGTTACAAGTGGGTCACTGTAATGGATGGTGTTAAATTTGAATTCAATGACATAATATCATTGTATAAGAAAAACGATTCTGAGCGAAAACGGTCAGTCAGCCTATGATATTACCAAGTATATTTGATGATATTATTGTGAATAAAGTAATTTATATATAACCTATTTACGTGGAGCCTTGTTTTAAATTTTTAATCCTTAGCTATAAAAGTTGAACATTTTATAAATTTTTAACTACAAAATAATTATCAAATTGTAAATTTGATAAATTTTGTCAAAATTTGAACTTTAAATGCTTATAAAAAAAATTGTGCCTATGTATTTTTAATATTTTTCAACTGCTATTGTACCAATACATCAGGAGCCTTGCATTAAATTTTCACGCTTTTTTACCCAACAAATAACATTTTATTGATATTTATAGGAAAAAAAACTAAAAAAATTGAAAACTGACAATGTCCGTAAACAGCTCAAAAAGTGTTAAATTATTTTCAAAATGTTATCGTGTATAGAAAATGCTAATACAAACACTCAGTGAAATTTTCAAGTATCTACAGTCATACGTTTTTTAATTACAACAAAACAAGAAAATCGTTACAGATATCAAGTGAATATCAAATGTTATAAAAATGTGAATTTCAAACACTCATAAAAATTTAATTTGATTTGCTTGTAGACATTTTTTTTTTTTTGATAAAGGTAGAAAAACCTATGGATAATCTTGTAATACATTTTCAAATCTTTGATTTAAAAAGAAAAATTTTTATGAATTCTCAACTCAAAATAATTTGCCAATAACTAATAACTATAAATCGATGTTGTGCAACAATATAAAAATCATAAAATTATAATACCAATATAATTATATTATTTTTAAATTTTAATCAGAAAAAACTCGTATAGGTCAGGTTAGGTCGCATCATAATATTATATTATACAACACAAATATTGTAGGTAGGTAGGTATTTACCTATTACCACAATATTGTTTACTCCGAAAATCCGTACAATGTTTACGCGTGTGCAGCAGTATTATTATTCATATTACATATTATTGTTAGGCATATATTTTGCGTTCGTGAAATACTCGTTTCGTGCGTTTGATTTATTTTACCGTTGGAGGTATATTATAGTACCCCCTCCAATATAATATGATATTATGATGTAGGTAGGTAGTCACTAGTTTTTAATGATTTCTGTTTTTCGTGCTTACGATTCCGTCACCGTGTAATATGCCATTGCCATATGCGGTTACGAAACGGCGCCATCACGGTGTGCAGTTATCATATAGGTACCTATATCGGAGATGACCGATTGCGGGCCGAATTCAGGTATTTCAGTCGTATTTTGTTCCAAATATAAGTACCTCGATTGCAACCAAACACCACTGCAGTTTCACAGAACAACGTATGATTAATACAATAGTTATGTATACCTAGGTAAAATAAAAATAAACTTTTATAAACATATATTTTCATTAAAATGCATCATAAATATAGTAGGTATATATAATATGCATATTATGAATAGCTAGTCCAACTCATAGTAAAGGCGAAAAATGTTTACAGTAAAAAAAAAAAAATATGACTCGACAAAAATGTTTAATAACCCGATAATTATTTTTATATGGAACAAATTAATAATACAATATAAATGATTTAATAATCAGAACAATAAATAGTCGAGTGAAAAAAATTAAATTATAATGTCATAAGTAGATTTTTACAACTTATTGTCTTAACAAACTCAAAATTAAATATTTTCTTGTTTTTTGATTTTAGATTCTCAGCAGAGCGAGGAAACTAGGTGGTTTTACAATGGTGTTTATTTTTTTTTTATTATCCTTTATACAAAATTTCTACCAGGAGGAGTGCTTCAATTTCAACATATAGTATCTTATCTTTTAACAAATTGGATCAAGATACCTTCAACTTTAAAGAGGTCATTTTCGATTTTCTCAATAATTATTGAATTCCACTAGAAAAACCACCGACAAATTACAAAAAACCACTACAAATGGGATTTAAATTTCTAACGTTTTGTTTATAACCATAGAAAGGAATAAAAAATTATAGTATTATAATATTAATTCAACTCACAGGCTATAATAAATAATAATGTGCAAGACTGCTAATTAATTAGGTAATCTTAATTATTTTTAAATTCTAAAGTGTTTTTAATGTTTTAATATGCGTATATTATAATTGTGTAATATTATTTAATTAGTAGTATAGTTACTGAATAATTGTATTTATAGTACCTACACGAAATAATGTAGAAATATTTTATGAGCTACGAGATAGGTTAAATACAACATTTTCTGCACATGTTTTTTGCTGAAAACTGTTGACCTGGCGAATGAGCCGCATGGCGTACATATTGGCCCTAATTTTACTAAATCAATCCCTGGCTGTGTGTAAGGAATATTATGTAAAATATAGCTATAGCAATAATATAATATATTATAATCCTATTTTTTGTGCCAAATTTGTTATGATTTTATACATTATACTTATCAATAATATGATCTACTGTATAGTTTTTTTTTCTCCAAATATCGTCGAGGAAATCAATGAACCGGTAATGCATCGAAACACGCGATTAAATATATTATTATTACATGTTAATAACCATCACGTAGACCACAACTGTAATATATAGTATTAAATATGCCTATTAGTATATAGACAGTTGTCCATTTTAGTCATAGTGGTCTTTAATCAGCAATCATATTGTGTGTGTTGAATTTGTTAAGATTTTATATCTATATATATAAAAATAAGTGTACATTTTGAATAAATCTTATAGCTCAAGATGCACCGAACCGATTTCGATAAAAATTTCAGGGAATATTAAGATTGATATGTAGATGGTTTCTGTGAAGTTTGTACGCTGTGCGATATGTGGTTCCGGAGTTATGGCCTCTTAAGTTAGTACGATGTTTCGCGCCCGCGGTTTCAGCGTACGACGTGCGTGCGTGTGTTTCCATGCGATAACGCGAATAGGTTATTATTATTATCTATTAATAATCTGTTATTTATCGACGTCATACGCGGAATGCGTACAATACTAATAATATGTGATAATCGAGATAATAATATAATTTGTATCGCTATTTTTGTTCGCTTCAATTTCCGAACCGATTTCGATGAAAATTTCAGGATATATTAAGATTGATATGTAGATGGTTTCTGTGAAGTTTTTACGCTGTGGGATAAGTGGTTCCGGAGTTATGGCTATCATTTTATATATTAGTATAGATAAAAATGAATGTTTGTGTGTAGATTAGACCTCTGGGGAAAAGATAGGCTAATTATAAAAAGTGTTAAATTTGTTTTTTTTTTATTCATCGGATTTCAGTACGATTGCGTTAGGCTTTTGCATTAATTGATTATATAAATCCTCCGTATGTGGAATTAAGTAAAAACGACAAACTTAGTACTACAATTTTGATACTTTAGAGTTAAATCGTACACTTACGTACAAACAGCACGCCGGGGTCCGCGATCTACCGCAGGTAGATTGCCTACCTGATAATGTACTGCCGCGAATCAGAACTTTTATCCCGGGCAACAGAAAAGTTAAGATAAATTTTGAACACCATACACCATACGCCGAATATTAAATAACGAATTGAACAAAGTTTGAGTAATATAGAATTGGTACATTTAACGGACAACGAAGTGCCAGCGGGATCAGCTAGTTTTTATATATTATACTTCTTGTGATCCATCTGTCTTTCTCAAAGTAGGCGACAGCGCCTCTATGTAGGTGTTAGCTGCACCCTCGGGGGGGGGGGGGGGTGTAAGGTCCGAAGAAATTGTAGTGGAGTGGAATAGGACTAGACGACTAAACGACTAGGTGATCGAGAAAAGAAAAATAATATGTTCTTCTTATACTTCAAATTAAAATTAAATTCATGTCCACATAATTCCACTTACGTCTGTTTTTAAGTAGATCCAAGCCTGATATTGTTAAAGAGCATCAGGTTCGTCCTTCACATACGTATACATTTTAATTTAATTTTAATAAAAATACTTTTGAGTATAATTCAGATTAGTGATTAATGTTTGAACTTTAAAAAATAGAATTTTAAATATGATCGAGTATGTGTTTTAATTATATTTGTTATTTATTCTCATTAAACACGGGAGTTTGAACTCAGATATAAGATATGGTGCTAACAAAATATATAATAGTTACAATAACTAGGTACTATTTTTAAGATGCACTACGGATGGTAAACAATTTTGGGGGCTTTGGAAAATTATTGATTCTGAATGTGGGTGGTGGATTGAATAAGTTTAAGAACCTGTGGTGATCTACTACATAATTTTTTTTTCCAAAAATCGTCGAAGAAATCAATGAACCGTCGATGCATCGAAATACGCGATAAAATATTATTATTACATGTTAACCATCACGTACACCACAGCTGTATATCATATTAGGTATGCCTATTAGTATATAGACAGTAGCATGTTTTAGCCATAGCAGTGGTCGACGCAGAGCCAAAGATCGTTAGGCCTAAACATCATAATATTATTTTGTAACGTCAGCCGATAGTGTCGGTACGTCTATGCGTATATATAGTAATAGTATTATATATTAATAGTAATAATAATAATTAAAATTAAAATATTATATTATTTATGTGTCAGAACAAAACCACATTAACAGCAGCGGCTTGTCCGGAGGCTTGTGCGAGTTGTATATAGTTGTGATAGGTATACACTATACATCGATTATCGATTAACGCGTTAGACACACAGCTCAAACATCGCCATTTTCGAAATTATTATGAACATTTATAGCGAAATATCTATATTTGTACGTGCAAGAACGACGTAATTACTCTAAAAATGACCGCAGGATATAGCAGACTGTCGAGTCGGTCTTCTCTTATCGCATAACCACTAGTTTGTTATCACGAAGAGTGTTTGACGAATCCAAATGTGTTCCGACAGTCAAAGCACAGAGCACTGTTAATATTCGGCTAAAGTGACACACGTATCAAAATGTGCCAGTTTTTTGAGTTGTGTCACCAGACAAATTGTATATACTTACGGGCTACGACAACGCACTATAGGAGTATCCATCGTAAGTCCATAATATGTTTTAATCATAGGCGTGCGCACGGGCGTGGATTATAGGGATATAGCCACACCTGAGACTTTTTTTAGGTAGGTACTTAGGTAAAAAGAGACAATAACTCACTTTTTTGTAATGCAGGGTAAAAAATTAATAGCAGGAGAACAAAGATTAACATTTCTAAATAATTGTATTATTAATTCACATTTCACATAAGGTTTGAACTAATACGTTTATACTATGTACCAGTTTTAGATCCTGATCGGAGCGAGGAAGCTAGTAAAATTATTTTACAATGGTGTGTAATTTTTTTTTTTTATCCTTTATACAACATTCTACCAGAAGAAGTGCTTCGATTTCAACATAATATAGTATCTTATCTTTTAGAAAATTTGATCTTTAATGCCACGGAAAAAACTACCGACAAATTACGAAAAACCACTAAAAATGAGATTATAATTTCTAACGCTTTGTTTATCACCATAACAACGAATAAAAAATAATAATATTATAATATTAATTCAAATTACAGGCTATAATAAATAAAAACAATATAAAAAATCTAGACTCACTAACCGTCTTCGCTCAAAATTGTTTTTCTTGTAAAATGATATTATATCATTGAATTCAAGTTTAATACAACCCATTATACATTTACCCATTTGTAACCTACTGTACTAGCTATGTTATGTACGTCTAAAACTCTAAACAATATATTTTTGACAAGTGTATAAGTAAGTAAATTGATTGCAGTATTGTACTTAAAAAATATCAACAATTGCACTAAAAAATAACAACATTTCGTTATAAATGTTATTAATTTATATTGTTGTTAAATTATTGTTAGCATTTTTTTGATGTGACACGTTCAAACGTCTAATGTGGTGGGCAGTAAAACCGATTGAAAACGCGCAACGCGTGAAACATCTAATACGCCTTTAAAATAAAGAATAATTTTTCTTAAAAAAATCTGAATATTTCGTTTTTTATCATGCCGCCATGTTTGTTTTAAAAAAACCATCTTTTCAATTCGTTTGCATATTTCTTATACAAAATAATTACGATGTTTTACATTTGCCCCCGTCTCGCGACGGATATTATTTTACATATTTTTATTTTAACAATCTAATAAACTATACTCTACCTACCGTAAACATATTGAATCGCATTATAAGTGTTTGTTTAAAATGTTGGTATTTAAACGTTCTTCGATTTACAGCCAATAAGAAAAAACCAAAGTAAAATCATGTGAACCAAATTGAAAGATTGTTTAAATTGTTTTATAAATGAGTAAATTCAACAAAATTGCAATTAAGTTTAAGAATTCCAAAAAATTCTACTTAAATTTTAGATTGTATTTTGTACTTATATGAAACGCATTTAACATATACTATATTATATATTTAAAATCAAAATTTAAATTGTTGAGATATCTAATGCAGCGAGAGAAAATAAATGGGCTAAGATCGATTTCTATAATTCATTTTTAGTACGATTATTATTAATATTTTCGATAACGAGATTACGGAAAACCATTTTCAAATTTTTACCTTACCACATGTTGTATATTATCGTACGAATGTTTTTCTACAAGACTTGACAGGAGACATCTGTTAATTCGACATTGTGTAATATAAATTTTGGTTCAGACTTGCATAGTAATAATATAATACCGTTGGTTTAAAATATACAATTTAAAATAAACGGTAATACCAATAACAACCATCACGGACAATTGTTTTTTCCAAACCTCCAAATTGGAGGGGCAAATATCGTGGCCTCTATTACGATATTAATAATAATAATAATTTTATCATAAAGCCATCGACGTGCCGGTAATAATAAAAATTATTATTATGAAGATAATCGATCGTGTGACTATCGGTAAATCAATTGGTACTATATTATACTATTATCGTCGTCGTCGTTGCATCGTTACCTGCTTCTACGACTTTGCGTAACACGACATCCGAATATCCTATGTAATAACTACTATATTAATAATATTTTGTAACAAAACAACTATAATATAATAATATTTGGCACACGACCTCTCCCTTCCCCACTCGTTCGCAACACCCTTGTGCGGCCTATGATAATTTATATCAAATATTCGAGCGTAGGATTCTAAACGGCGACCACAACCATATCGATATTTTTGGCTCTGTCGATTTGGGACCTGAAACCATGGTGCACGACGTCGACTGTGACAGACAATTACAGTTGAAGTTCACATAATTATGATTATAATATATTATTATATTATTAATTATTATACGGGCTTGGCTGTTTTCGACCGATTCACTTTTCGACAAAATCTAAAAAAGATCAATTCCCTTTACGACCAAACCAAAAAGCTAGGTTAGGTTAGGATATTATTTTGAGTAAGTTATGATAATTTTAAAATGTACAAAAAGTGTATACAGTTTAAAAATGGTCATCACTAGTTCCTTAACAAAAATATCAATAAAAACCTCAGTGACGCCCTAGATAATCTTACCTTTACATTTTGTTGCAACCAAATTCACTCTAATTTTAAAAATTAAAAAGTAAAATGTGCCAGGAATTTTGGACGTACAGTTTGCCATGTTGTACACTTGTACGTCTGTAACACGGAGACAACAAATGTCCGTGTTGCGTCCAATTAACAGGAAATTAAAAAAAAAAATCATCAAAACATGCAGACTGTGCACGTTACATAATATCTACTGCCAGTGAAATAGAAATCGGCTTAAACTCACAATCAAACTTTATAAAATTAAAATAATCACTTGTCATGTGGGCACGTGGCCATTCCTCGATAACATACAACAATATGAGACCTTAGAATAAGACACATAAGTGACTCGCACGGCTACACTTGAGAGGACTTCGTACTCGCATATATTTTATCCGTCTAACTAAGGCATAATATATCAAAATGTACGTCTAGCCGTTTGTATTGTTAACTTAAATATCAGTGTGAGTTAACCTATATTATCAAACTCGAATGCAATACAATTACTTGTGTTCTCTTTTTAGTTTATTACGATATTTTAATTTTATTAAAAAAGACGTGGAATTATTTGGCGGAGGCTCGGATCAGAGAGGAAAAGCAACGGATAGAGAAGGATCGAAGAAAAGGTGCGAAATGGGATGGTCCTCGGAGCCCTATATAATAACCGCGAGAAGAAGAATATTAAGTCAATTCACTCTAAAATGTTGAGCTAACAACACAAAATTAAAAATTGAAACTGCAGCTGGACTTACATTTTGATAGTATATTATGCGTTAGTAAGGAAAGCTGACGACACACACGGGTACGACGACAATATCCATTTGTATCAGCTGTGGTGTCGAATATGTAACAAGGAGACATGGATCGGTTTGGAAATTTTCTGCCACCTTACAGCGAGTAGGTAAAATTAGGGCCCGGATTTAAATGCACTTAAAATCATACAAATATGCTCTAAAAATAGCCAAAAATGCCCTTAAATAATGCATTTTACCACAAAAATGAACTTAAAATGCCATATATTTTTTTTATACAAATTGTAATTTATAAATGAGATATAATTGTTATTTATTAATTTATTATTTTATTAAAAAAAAACTGAAATTTTGAAATATTGACTGCTATGATGTTGACATGCATATGTTTTGGCCGTTTTTGGGAAAATATTATTCATTTTAAACATACTAAAATATATGTAAAATTAACATTCTAAGTAAGCCTATTATACAAACTAAATTTTAAGCATTGCATTGAAAAAAAAAATTGAATCGAAAAAAATGTGTGGAAAAACCCGATAAACCTTCTTAAATATCAAGAAAATAATTTATCTTTAGATAATATTTTGAATAGGCTAAATTGTATATCTATACTGAACAAATATGCATTAAAAACCAACAAAATGACTCAATAATGCTAAAAATGAAAAGAGTCAAAATATGCAAAAAAAATGCGAAGTAAAATTTGAAGCTTTCAAACCCTCGTTACATGAAACGAATTATGTACTTAGAAAGCATTGTGTTAAGTGTTTGTTCAACCAAAAAAATATGCACTTTGCATTGAAATCCAGGCCCTACTTATAATACTATAGTGTAGTCTATAGTGATAATTTATTGAAATTCATTCTTTACGTTAGTTAATATTTTAACCAGCTGATTTCAATCTAAAACCTACGTTATGCGTCCGATTTGGCATTACATGCACGCCGCGGATATAGCTATTACGTAAGTATCTATAGTATATAATGAAATAAAAAATAAATTAATAAGATCTATTATAACGGTATTTTTTATAAATTTACTCATTCTGATTTCCTATTTCTAGCGTTCGCTAAATAGGTTTTCGCGATTCACTCACTCGTCGACATCGCGAGATCTCATTCTCAAAGTTTGTACTTACGGAAAACCCAGCCGAAGCTCATTATCAATAATTGTATACCTATGACGTGAATTGTAAACGATCGTAATAATTCCGATATGTAAACAATAGATTACCTACTATTATGAACACGTTTAGAAATCACACGTACGATATGAGTTAATAATATAACCTTCGGCGTAGACTGTAGTTTTCTACGGTATTCGGAAATATTTTTGTGTCTAATATCTATGTCGCATAGCACGTAGACTTATAATAGCTGATTTGCTTACTTAATCATACGGTCTGCTGCAGACGTCACAACGTCGTCAAGCGATTGCGTTTTTAATATTTTTCGTCTGTGTTTCAAATATTAATTTTTTTTTCTCATATTTGTAACCTCGGTTATAATAATATTATCGTATGATAATCTATATATGCATTACATTGATAATTGATATATTATTATAAAGGCACATTTGATTCGGATTGTTATTATTATTAATTATCTGTATAATAGGTTTCCCGTAGAAATACCAATGCATAGGTGCTAACTGCTAATTTACCTGCCTATAATAATATGTAATGCGTATAATAAAACAAAATATATAAACACACATTATTATCGAACCACCTGTATGCGCATATATTTAAAATTATATATATATATATAATATATATTATGACGTGACTGCGGATAGTGGTAACTATAAAAACTATCATGACTATAATATTATTATAATTTATACGCTAATTATACGTCATCGTGTACCAGTATTTAACAGATGCACTTGAAGCAATATTTATTATTATTTTTTTTAAATCAAGGTTTTCTAATTTTTACAGTCGGAGAGACGCAGAGACGGCAAATGTCGGTATAGATATTAATATTTAACTACTGTATAATAATATTATATCATTCACCATTCGCACTCACTCCAGTTCTTAAATAGGCACTGCGGCGGCAGTTAGAAGTAGTTCAATTTATGTCATAAACTCATGAATATAGCCAATATAGGTACCGTATTTATCGTTTGATATTGAAAATAAATCAAATAATAATTATGCCATGAGATCTCGAAGTACCCGATGATAATAATATAATTATATCGATATATAGTTATTGTAAATAATACGTAGTATCATAACATTATAATCTTTATCAATATTGTGTAATTGTGTAGAAGTAGATAAATAACGTTTTAAAATTTAAATAATTATAACACTAGATTTTTCGTTTTTATTAAGTGGTCTATTTTGAATAAAACACCTAAATTAATAAAATACTTATGAATATACTTGATTATTTGTATTTATCCGTAATAATAAAAAATTTAATTATCGTATTTGTCCACGCAGACAAAATATTGAAAACATTTGATTTGATTTTTTCAAAATGACTTTATGCTAGCACTTGTATACAATTTGCATATTACCACACAACGGGCTATTTAATTATATGTGCCTACCTAGGGATAAATGGTCAGTCTTCATCCGGTCCTGCATTTTCTCCAGCATATTATAATATTCTATTTGACAAATATAGGACAAGTTTCCGCCGTCGACCGAATACGCGTTTATTCTTATATTACAGCATCGCGGTTACAACTGTCGACACAATACGTAAATATATATAATATGACATGTCACCGTATAATATACAGGGTGTACCAGGAAGACCTGACAAATGAAATAACTTTTGTTTCAATCAATATTTTTTAATTTTTGTTTTAGATTCTGAGCGGTGCGAGGAATGTTTAAAAGTTTTACAATGATGTTTATTTATTTTTGTATCCCATATTTTATATATATTATAATCTACAAACGCCTTCGTTACACGAACTTATAGTATATATTTTTTTTTTAAATTTTAATACTGAAAATAACAGTTTTTAAATGTGTATAAATTTTTTTTGAAAAATTCAAAAAAACCAATTTGTGAACCTGGTTTTTAGAAAAATTGTTTACTGAAAAAACATTTATTTAAGTTATATGCGTATAGTTTATTTTTTTACAATTGTTTTTGTATTAAGTTGACAGTCGTAAAAAAACATTTTTAATTCAAAAAGTTTAAACTTCTTTTAAATATTTGATGACAATTCTAGGTTTATTTTAGTTATGACTTAACAAATTAATGATTATCCTATATACATATATTACTTAAACAAAATTTGAAAACCATAACAAATAAACTCATTCGGTTTAGATAAAATATGTTTTTACAGTCAAAAATCTTCTAAAACTCAGTTTTACAAATTGGCTATTTTGAAATTTAGAGTCAATAAATTATTTATATGTATATAAATAAAAAAATACTAAAAAAATATTGAATGGAACAAAAATTATTTCATTTTTTATATCTTCCTGTTACACCTTGAATATTATAATAAATACATCACAGTGGCCTTATTATATTAATATGATGGACCAAAAAAAAAAAAACCAACTTAAACCAACATTTTTGTGAAACGATTATTCATCTGGGATCGAGCACCGCCGCGCAGTCGCCAGAAAAAATTCATGATGTCACGTAATGATATAAAACATATATATTATCCACTTGTCATTACGACGAAATTCATTAGAAAATTATCGGCTACGAAAAATCGTCGTTCACACACCCATTATGTTATTCTTGGGCCAATAATAATAATATTATAATCCCGTAAGCACTAATGGCAATCGCGACGACCACAGAGGCGGCGGCGTACGGTGTATAAGTATAATATTATAATCGTTTTTCCATCTCCACGCGTCGGTGTTATTTGAAAACCGGAAAGTAAATAATATTATGGTGAACCGACGACGACCGCGACGTAGTGTCGAGACGAGACGTGATTACATATTATTATTATTATTATTATTGTTATATACCACAGCTGTCCGTGTCGAAAGATTAGTTTTAAAATCAAATATAAATATTTGTTAGAAAAATTATATTCCGTTTTCCCACGGCGGGTCGAGTGCATTGCGCCGTCGTATATCCCGTGCAATATTTTGTGTAAAAAGTGTGAGGTCGGAAACCTTGTTTGATTGTCCAGCAAGTCAGAAACCTCAAGTGAAAATCGATATAAGTGCAACTTAGTCACTTATTAAGTACCTATAAAGACAATCCGAGGACGTCGGATCGCGGACAATATGCAAACAATTTATTATCAGGTATAGGCAATCCGGCTGCGGACATTTTTCGACACGACGATGGAATACAGTGACTATATTTAGGGTGACCATATTTAAAAAATAAAAATAAAACCATTTCCATGGTGTATTTAAATTTATATTTATTGAAGTTTTTTGTATTAGTTTAAAATCATTGTAAAAATCCTCACATGATAGATATACTACACAGCTCTACATGGAGTTTTTTATTATACTACAATATATAGGGTGATTCACTAAACATGCTCATCCCCTTTTTCTTCTTCAAAATCTTATTTTTAGAATTTTTAAATATAATATATTTAAAGATCATATTTTCAAATTATTCAGATTTTTTTGTACTACTCTTTGTCAACTTTGTTCTATGGAGACACAAACTTCTGTTTTTCAAACAGTCACCCCCCAACTGTAAATTATTCAGAGGCTAACAAAATATTTTTGTCAACAAATTAGAAAACAAAATTAAGTATACAAATAATATATTATGTATTAGGCATACAATATGCATAGTACTTTTTTTTTTTTTATTTAACTTAAGCCCTGCGACTATGGCCAATAGCTGATGTAGGGGTTATGAACTGTGGTATGGGTAAGGTTGGTACGGTAGGTTAGATTTACGATTGTTTTTTTTGACGGTTGTTACGGTAGGTAGCAAACACGTGTATGTGTGGCAAGGTTTTTAACTACTATGAACCCGGGTGGTCACCCATCTGGAAGCTAGTAGCTGTGGCCGTTACTTACTCCCAGTCGCATTCCGCGACTGGTAGCAGCCAACGCGCCACGCCAAGCCACATGCATAGTACTATAATGTATATTATATATATTTATTAATAAGAATAATAAAAAAAAATTGTAATAGACATTAAAAAACAGGACAAAAAGCGTCCTGAAAGAATAATTTTTTCGGGACAACAGGGCACAAAACTAAAATAAAGGTCAATCCTGTATAGAACAGAACTTGTGGTCGTAATGACATAGGTATGTGTACGTTGCTACAGTAAGTGCAATTAGCCACTTATAGGTGTGCAATCAACGACTTAACTATGCTCATTAAATACTCGTCATTGTTTCAATAATTACGAATAGCCAATTGGTACCAAATCTTTAAGAAAGATCACCAATGATAAAATCTTCATTCATTACACAATCAAATATCACCGAGTTAACTAGGTAAGTACTCTTATTCGAAAATCTCGACGATTTTCCTGCGTGCCAAAATATAATCATTATGCCACGGAACAAAATAAGCAATTTCCATTGCCAGCTAAATACAATGGGAATTAATTAGTATTCAATTTTCTATTATTATCAATTAAAAACAAAATCACAAAGACTTTAAACCAAAGAAACAACAAAAAAAAAAATTTTTCTCAATTAAGAACTTTCTTATTAGAGGAACTACAGTTACAAATTTAAAGTTCATACGTCTTGTCGATTTGTGAATTGGTAAGCAAATGAGTTAGAACAGTGGAATTTTTATTTTACTCTACTATACTGGAAATATGGCGTTCTTTTTCTATTTTTTGCCATTCGGTTTCCTATTTTTCCGGTAGAGTTTTATAAAATTTTCTTTCGTGCAAACCTTGTCCTGACAATTATGAATACTTTTTTAAATTTTTTTTAATTTGATAAAAATAATTTGTACATTTCTGGTTTGATTGTGTTAAATAGCTTTAAAATTTAAAAGAATTACAGGTTTTGTTTCCAAAAACGTTGAATTTTTGCTCATAACTAAAAAAATAAAAAAGTTGTATTTTATTAAGTATTATCGTATCGTTGTATAACTTGACCTGATAAATAATAATAATTATACGTTAAGAAACTTCCATTTTTACACGAAATAACTGGCACTGCACGTTTTGAAAACTGATTTGGTAACAAAATATATAATATGATATGATGACTAACGACTTTATCAAAATTTCCCGGATGATTTTTGTGAAGGGCTAACTATGTTCACTTATGATGCATACAGACATCGCGTTTCGTGAATATTCTGCATAATTCGATGTGTCATCCGTAGATCTATATATATATATAGAATTTAAAGTTTATCCAAACTCCATTTGTACATGCCACAAATGCGATGTCGTCGGATTGTAGGAAAAAATATTATCCAAGGCCGATGATCAGTGGCGAGCTTTATTCACAAAATCGATTTATAATGAAATAACTGTATAGCCAAATATTGGCAAAATATTTTAATTTTTTTTGAACTATTGATAGCTATATAAGTAATTTTTTTAATTCCTGTCGTTAAAAAATTTTTAGTAGGGCAATAAACTTGAAAATATAATTGGTACAGTTATGCATAAATTGTTAATAGTGAAATTAAAAAAAAGTTGAGCATAAGTCCTCAATAGTTTTTTACGGCTGTCTGAAGTTAGAATTTCGACGAAATTCATCAGTCTCGAAAATTTGCAAATTACTTTTCAGTTAGAAATTAATAAAACATTTTCAAATGTAAGTAATGAAAAGAAAATGACGAAAAATTGCAAACTATATTGTAGTTAAAAATGTATAAAATGATACATTTTTTACTTAAAGATTGAAAAATTAAAACACAGTTTTTCATAAGTAGTTGATATTGTAACCCAAATCTCTCAAAATATATTCACATAGTTATATTCACATAGACATTTTAAGTTAAAATTTGAACAAAATTAGATATGTACCTAAACGAAAAATAACGTTTTTAGTTATTTTTTTGTAATTTAAAAATATTATTTGTGGGTACATAAAACTTTTAAAGTGTTACAAATTAAATGTTTTCGACAAAGTAAACTTAACATACTGTTACTATGAATTACTTTAGTATCAATATTATAAAATACATTTATAGTAATATAGGCAGACCGTCTTCGTTCAGTTTCGGTTTTCGTGTAAAATGATTTTATATCATTGAATTAAAATATAACACAGCCATTTAAATGACCCATTTGACATCTAATGAACAACAGAGCGGTACCCACTTGCCACTCTTTTTTTACATTAGTACTTCATTAATCCTATAGTATATTATGTACATATGTATGCTAAAAATTAATACCCATTACCCAATACCCACCCACCCAAAATTTGGAGTAGCGGCCACTCCTCTAGACCCCCTTCACCACGCCACTGGTGAATCCAGGAACACAACATATAAATATTTTAAAATGTAGAAAAATCGTTTTTTATAATATATATTTAATTTTTAAATAGTATACAATACATTATATTATTATTATTATTATTATTATTATTATTATTATTTTAAAATAAAAGCTTTTAGCTTAATAACGATCAAACTAAACTCAGATTTTTATTTTATTTCAAATAATGGTATAATATAATTATTTGTAAAAAAAATCTTTAAATTATATTATTTTTCGAAGACATTATATAAAATTTGAGATACAATTATGGAAAAATGAAGTTCAATGCGGCCTGCAAAATATCAACTTATTTGTTTAAAATATTAATTTATACTAGTTAGCAAAAAAAAATATCAAATTTAGTTGATCTACAGGGATCAATATTCCCGTAGAGCGTATTTTTGTGGGCAAAATATTACATTGGCAACGGGTACCTTAATAGACGGATAAATTGGACGATCTCAAGCGATTCCGTCTTAGCAAGTTTTAACTGTAAATCGTTATACATATTTTTATCTATTTCATATTATTTTAGGTATATTAGGCATAGTTTCCGTTCAAACGTTTGTAAAATCTATGGGATTTGTGTATTAGGTATTTAGGTATCTATGGTATATGGTATTTTTATTTGCGACACGGTGCAGATGGTGCCGACCGAGGAGACCAGGAGACATAAGGTCGGACGTACACATATCACACACCGTTATCATTTAAAAATATTCACTACGTTTCACAGTAATACACTGTTATTAACGTTTAAACTCAAAATATTTATTACATAAATGTTATTATATAGGTACCACCATCCACCAAAATATTATGTACCTATATGAAGTATATTTTAAGATTGAATAACATTTATATGGTTTTTTTTTATTTTTTTTAGAAATAAGCACTCATCAGTTATTTATATTTTATATTATATTATACTGTCATTATTCATTTTTGTAATATTTCCGGCTTTCCCTAACATATTTTATTTTTTAAATACTGAAAAACCCATCAAAAGTTTTTATTTTTTATTTTGTAATTGATTATAAAAATAATTTCGATCGATCGAACTGATCTATTGTAGAAGGAAATCAGAGGCGATAAATCTGTACTACAGATGTCAAGTAACGTAAGTCACAAAAAGCAAATTTTACAAGAGGTATGAAACAAAATTTTTGTGCGCAATGGACTTACAATTGTATACTTAAAAATATTATTTTGTATTTCTTTTCTTATGTATCACGCCTTCACGCTGGACATACGTTTCAATTCATAGTTTAGGACCGAAGTTACTGCATACTAGTTACTACCTATGAATTCATTGTATATTGGACTTACGTTTTAATACCTTTGAAAAAATCACAAAAAGGATATTCTGATTACGGAACTAACTCCTGCATATTTCAAAAATGGACTTGCGTTACTTTACTTCTGTGGTACAGAAATATCATTGACAGCGCTTATGGAAAATCATCAATATAGTCTCTACCGATCGTGGGTGAACATCAGCTGATGTTAAACTTAGGAGCGACATATATGTGTTGCAGCCAGGAGGAGCTTCGCAATTTAAAAAAAAAAACGAGTCTTCGTCCTCTGTAGGTACATTGCACTATTATAATAGTAGACGGTGTGTCTAGTCGCTAACGATTCCAGTTTAAACACACGCCAACTCCTGCGATATCGCATGTAGAGTCATAATTACCATCGTGTTAATTGTTATTGTCATTACGAAATATTCTCGTTTAATCGTGACGTGCAAAGTTAGCACTCCCCCCCCCCCCCCCCGACTGTTTAAGACCTCTTCCGAAATGATTTTATCCTCATTTTTCCGATTTGTAACCATTATTGTAGCCAAGTTTTTAGAATTCGTATCCTCTTATTTTTCAAGCAACGATCAATTTCACGACGAGTGGCCAACTTTTCTCCCCACAACTCAATGAAATCGTCCAATAAAGTTTGCAACACTTATATACAATTCAATTTGTATAATCGTTTGTAAATTTGTAACAATTTTTTTTTAGAATTTGTAGAATTCGTAAAATTGATACTTAAGGGACATACATTTCAGCCTGGAGCCGCTACGCAATTCGAAAAACGGGTCTGCGTCTAATTTGAGTACACACAAACAGTGACGTGCCCTGCATGAATTTCAAATGGGAGGGGGGATGCACACTATATAATTATTATAGTAGACGGTTTGTCTACTCGCCGACGATTCGAGTTTAAACGCACACGCCTACCGCGATATCGCATGCACAGCCATAATTATTATGTTAATTATTGTTATTGTCACAACGAAACATTCTCGCTTAATCGTCGGGCGATACAGAATAATATAATGCAATGTAATAATTATTCTCGACTTCTTTATATTTTTTTTTTTTGTTACCGCAATAACTATGATTATAATAATATAATGACATGATAATCTATATATGCGCGATCGTCGTTGTAGCAAGGCTGGGCAAGTTAATGATTTTTTTTTAACTCAGTTAAGTTAAGTTAATATGCACCAATAACAAAAAGTTAAAAGTTAATTTAACTATAGGTTAACTCAGTTAAGTTAAAAGTTAATACACACTTTTTGTTAACTTTTTATTAAGTAAGAAAAAAATTTATTTATTTATACAACGCTAGCGTACTTAATTTTTTTCCAACTCAAAACTAAATTATAGGATATAGTGTTAATACTTCATACAGTATTTCCATATAGGTTAGATTCGAATGATTTAAATTTTTAACTTTAAACAATTTACGATACATATTTTTTGACATGAAAACGAAATAAACTGAAATAGTGAAATATTATAAAATTAAAAACAAAATAAATTAACTTAACTTACTTCTTAAAATGAAAAATTAACTCGTTAATTTCACGTTAATTAGGAAAGAAATTTAGTAAGTTAACAGTTAAGTTAATGAAAAGCCAAAAGTAACTAGTTAAGTTAAAAAGTTAAAATTAAATTAACTTTTTAACTTAACTTTAACTTTTTAACTCGTTAATTCCCAGCCTTGCGTTGTAGTCGTATCGACAGTAAGACACGCACTATAGCAGCTCACTAAACGAAATTTAAAATAATAATACCGATATCCGAAGCCGAATTCAAAATAATATAAAATAGCTCTAAGCATATAAATATTAAACCAGGGCTTGAAACCGATATTGGATACCGATTTTGAATAGGTACAGAGTAAATCCGTTAAAACCGAAATCGATATCAAAACTGAAAGTGAAATCGAAAATAATTTGTACATATATTATACCAATAATATTCAACACCGAGATCGGAATCGGAAAAAATGTTTTCGGTTTCAAGCCCATGAAAAATATGAAAATCATACGTTACGTACATTTTTTTTATATAATCTATTCTGGATATTTTTTTAGATGAAAATTAATAAACGATGGCTCCAATGAACCGGTGTTTGTTTTTTATTTGGTACTTGATATATTTACATGACTGCGAGCTTTTATTTGAGTCTCAGCTGTTTGTCCTTCGATAGGTATGTCAATAACCTTAAAAATACTTATCGAATATCTGAATACCTGAGCCGTTAGAGAATTTACGTATTCCTGATAGATTTTTCGACGGGAGCCATTTGGGAATAAGCAAACCATGAATGGGAGCCGTTTAGGTGTTGTCTCTGTCTTCCTAACGCATAATATATATATATATACCAAAATGTATACGTCCAGCAGTTCCAACTTTGTGTGGTTGGCTTATAACATATTATAGTAAATATTGATTATTGACCTATTATTAAACTTAAACGTAAGAACATAATCTATGTTCAATTCACAATCCTGCTGAAAATCGAAACACTGGTATCATAATTAATGTTCTCGAATTCTTCAGAGCTACAGAACTTATGCATTTTATTTAGAAATTTGTCCATATAATGTGTATTATAAATGTACAATGTATTCACATAAAATATATTATTATTATCTCTATATAGCTATAAGTTTCACGGAAACTTGTTGTAACAATTTGGTCCTTAATATAATAATTATGTTAAATTTCTTGTATCCAATGGTCCTATAGTCGCAGTCACCAAGGCAGTTAATATAAATAACATTTTTTTTTTTTTAATATCTATGTTCTTTCGTATGGTTTTACTATATTTTTATTTTTAAGAGAATTATAAGCAGTGTTATGTATTAATATTTTACATGCACATTGCACATATAAGTCATAATTCACTTAAGCAACGAAAGAATAACTGAATAACACAGATCATTTTCTTACATTTCGTTTGAAAATGGGTATCAATTTACTTTAATATTTAAGCCAACAACACAACATTTGAACTGATGGACGTACATTTTGGTATATTATATTACATATTTTATACGTTAGTAAGATGGAGGCAACGTTGTGTGGAACAAAATAATATTATATAATGTAATATAATAATTGTTATTTATTCTCGACTAGGTTTTTTTTTTGTTACAATAATAGTAGGTACCAGCTCCTGCCTATACTACAATAATAATAATATAATGGCAATAATGGCATGACAATCTAATATAATATGCGCAATCGTCGTCGGAGTCGTCTCAACAGTAATACACGCGCGCTACAGCACCTTACTAATTTGCAATACCATATTGTATTATTTAATAATATTACACACACAGATTACAGACTGCTCGTACGACGTCTGTTTATACGAAATACTATATAATCACCGGCCTTAAAATCATACGCGATATGTCGTGTAGATTACCCGCTTAGACGAGCGTGTAATAAGACGTATAGGCGTGTACCTATATAATAATGTTATGTACATAATAACAAATAAAATATAACGACAGGACGATAATGATATATTATGATGTGCGACAGTAATGACGATAATATTATTATACGTACACGCTGACGAGATGTTTATATTATGATTATTTACACGCAGCCCCCCCCCCCCCCCCCCGAATATTCGGGCCTAGGTCACGAAACTGTGTCGCCCGCGTTACCTACTGCAGTTTCAACGATGGTTCAGCCACCGATCGAGACTGTTGCTGCACCGAGAACTGCACAGGCGCACAGCCATCAATGTGCAACACTTTTATGATAACGCCTAAATGATAATATTATAGCTGGTACCTAATTATGATGATGATAACGATATGCGTGTGCTGCACGTCACGAGACTTTTACTTCGATTTCCCAACCGGACGACAGTAACTGCGTTGTATACCGGCTGTAATGTGTGTCGTATTATCATCGGCTATAATAATAGCACTCTTTACCCGCGAACGTTTAAAAAATGACGTTATGGGGAAACTTCAATATCAGAGCTATGCAGAGTTGCATATATGCAACAACTATAGGTGCGTTGTCATATATCGTACCCATACATATCTATATTCGTACCAATTATTAAAAAAAATAATATCATCATCATCGCCATGTTAAGTACTATATTAATATATTGTTTCGAAACGGCGAAGGGTGCACGCCACATAATATTATCTGTGTCTCCTATATATACGGGCCGCGAGTACGAACGCGTCCACAATATATTATTGCAATAATATTATAGTCATGACACTATAATAGTATTCATTTTTTTGTTTCGAATTTACCATCGTTTTCGCCTTCTGATTCGTTTTCATTTGCTGTTATTAGATTTACAATAAGACTGCGACGATATTAATATAGCAATAATTATTTGCAGAAGTACGCGCCCGACCGTCGTGTATTTGACCGAGACTTCTGCAGTAACCCATCAATCGGTAAGCACCTACACATTCTTATAATATTAATAATATATAATACTGTTGTAGTGGATATTTTATAGAATGAATATTTCGGGTTATTAAATTACATGTTTTTATACTATTATTGATAGAGCACAATATTAGAGTAACTGCAGCAGTGGATATGAGTTTTTACGAATATTTTGTAGTGACGCGTTACATCAGTATTAGAGCATTATGGCGAACTACTCATTTTCCGTTAGTACTGCTCAGAAAATTGTTAGACTAGCTACAATAGTTATTATTGTCGTTGTAAATTTCGATTCTTTGGGGGCTATTGTTTCTATTTTCAGAGCATTTAGTGCGCCAAGAGTGGAAAACATTAATAACCGTTTTCGAAAAAAAATCATATTATTTCAAAAAATATAAATTACGGTTTTGTCACGGACAAATATTTTTTACAGTCGACCTTGAATTGAAATGTTCCTTTCTAACCACCCCCGGACAATGTATTATATTTAAATAATATTATTTGACCAACTAATAAAAAAGTAGCGTATTGTATATTTGTATGGCGCCCTATACATTTGCATATTATACAAGTTGTGATTGTAGTTAACTATTATTTTATAATGTGGCAGCATCTATATAAGAATTTAAGAATAGTTTCAATTGAATACAATTTCCATTGACACTTTGAATTTGCACTACCCGCAATGTCGACTGACGAACAATTTTTTTGAATCTAGATTTAGAAGTTTCCGATATTTGGACTAATTATTTCATGTTTTCAAGCCTAAGATTTAGGAAAAACAATCAAAAATTAATTGATTTGCAAACTACGTACACCTACTATATTAATTCGTTGATGGTCACTTATTATTGGAGCTTTATACCTAATCGTCAATTTCGTGGGGGGGCTCAATTAATGGTGCAGATTACACATGCTCCTGAATTCCACATGATATTTTGTACCGTGTTCTTAAGGTATTTTGCAAAGATATAGATGATACAGGAATATTGCTTTGTAGACAAGTCATCAAGTGGATCATTTGTCAAAAGTTTTTAAACTTTTTTCGAACTATGCGACGTGCAAGTATCCGGATCCTTTTTCTATACATAATTATTATTGAGCATTCATGTGTCGTATACTGAAGAGAGGGGTGCTCGAAAATGTATGTTGTTGAACTGAGTTTTGTTCGAAAAGAAAATAAGAACGAAGGGAGTTTTGTATACATTTTCTAGCCTGGGCATAAACGAGTTAAAAGTTAAAGTTAAATTATTTTTAATTTTTTTTTTAAATTTAATTTCTAACTTGTTTTTATTGATATAAACTTAATAAATAACGATTTACCTACTTTTCATCAAATCCAAGTTACTTTAATTTATAAATAGTTAAATAATAAATATAATAAAATTATTTTCGATGATGCTTATCGTATAAAAATTTACTTTCTATTATTTTAAACCATATTACTGGCTATTTATGTATATTAAAAAATTGATAACTCAACTTAATTTGAATAAGTGTTGTAAGTTTCCATATAGCCATTAACTTAACTGGGTTTGAAAAAAAAATTAGGGTAACTAGGTACTAACTTACAACTTTTGAAAATGTTTTCAATCAACTTAAGTAGTATTAACTCATTTAAAAATAAACCCTGACTTGCCCAGGCTTGTAAATTATAATATCTCGTATATTTTTACTTTAATACTTGACACTCGTTTCGTTATCAGACTTGCAACTATTTAATGGTGCATAATACCTAATATTAAAATAGGTATACCTATTACCTATATATGCAAATATGCAATGATTGATGTTAAGCAGGAACACACATGCTCGTTGACGAGACACTATGGCATTATTAATATTCAAAGTAAAGGTCAGGTTCCCACATTATACAGCCATAAGTAATACGCTAAATGAAAAGCTAGAACTGCGTAAAAACAAATTAATTAATTCGTCTTACAACTTTTAAACATATCGACTGCTATTGATTATACTATAGAGACTCAACTGGTTTGAATCGCAGTTGTTGCGTCGACTTCACTACTTTCGGTCAATATAATATATTTTACAAACATTCGGTGAACAGTTAAGTAACACATTTTTATATTGGTGCCACGCGACGTCGCCGACGCAAGAATAATGATTGCCGACAACTTATACGGATATTATGATATAATTACTTAATACTTTAATAATATAATCTGTGCCCATTCACGATTTTAATTATTATTAATTTGTAAATAATCTTAATGCGTTTGCACAATGTGTTTACGATAATTTAAAACAAAATTAGGTTAAGTCGTTATGTTTTATATTTTGTCTTCATCGTTCGTATAATATATTATTTCCACGACTACGTCGTAGTCACAAGTATATAGGTTGGTGCCTATACTCGCGTTACTGAATTTCGAGCAGTGGAGGTCGGCGCGGACGAGAAAAGAGTATTATGTGAAACCCGCGGCGTGTTGAAAACTCTTCTCTCGACGGGCAGCAAACTATACGCGATATCCTTATCCTTCGTCGGATTACCGGAAGTCTGGTGCGCGGTATACCGCGGGCGACCGGTCGAACCGCACCCGGGGGTCCCCGACGACCTGCAGCACGGTTCAACGGCGGCGAATTATTATAATATTATATATTATATTATTCTTACGGCATTATTTTTTATCATCATAGTATTATATTATTATAAATACCATTATTTTATCGTCGTCCGTCGTTATATTACGATGGCGATTATATTTTTTTCACTTATTATAATAATAATCGACGGTCCGTAGTCGGGTTCGGACCGGCGCGCGCGCGCACACTCCCGGCACACACTCTGCCGCCTCCGCCGGAACCCCCTCACCCGCCCCGTCGACCAGAACATGCGTGTGAGTGTGTGTGCGCACGAGAGTATGCATAGTGTCTGTTACTTGTGCGCCGCGATCGCTTCACCGACGTTATTTACAGTTCGACTCTCATCGCGGGGACCACGTGCCATGGCCGGCGTCGATCTCGATCTGGTAAGTACTCTCGCGGTTTTCTAACAACATTGTGAGGAGTTTATGTGGTTTTTTTTGTAATTTTAAATATTTTTTTACCCCATTCATCGATAAAATAATTTAATACCTATGTTACAACGTTTTACATAATATTATAAAAGGTCTCTCTTTCACGATAATAATCATGTACGTATTGCCGTCACTTGTGAATTTTCTAGTTGCAATCATAGTCCAATAATGTGCAACGATCGCGGTAGGTGTAGTTCCGGAGTGTCCTAATAGGTTTTCGACTGGCTTTGCGACTATATACGTATAATAGGAGGTAGGTGCATCACAACCTTCTCGACGCAAATGCTCTTATTGCACATTTTTTTTTTTTGTTTTAAACGGTAGGTACATAATATTATATTATTTGCGTGATATTCTGCAATAACGAATTATGCTGTTCCTCCGTCGATGCGGTCGTAATATTATACAATGTGCAAATCATCCTTCGGCGATGCGGCGGTTTCTTTATACCATTACAATATTATTATCCCATCGAATCTTCATCGAAGTTTTGCCGCGCCAAATCACGTCCGTGGGAAATCGCGCAACTGTATAATATAATATATACAACAATATATAATAATGCAGTTATCAAGATCCGCCGTAGTAGAAATCGCGAGTGCGAATCGGAATCGAGAATCGCCGGCAGTATAACACACATAGTGCGCGTAACCTTTCTAATGTAAAATTGAATTTTAATTTAATTATTACATAAAGAATATAGGTATGCGTTAATATGGCGCGTATACAATCAATTGTAATATGTCATGACCGCCGATATAGTGTTAACCCGCCACCGCAACGCATAATAGGTAATAATAATGCAATGATTTACTATCATACTAAATCGATTGGCCGAGCCTTGCGCGCATACGATGCACTCTTTCTTAAAAATTATCTCGTTTCTTTTTTTGCACATGTAAGCGTAAACGTGAAAAACGAAACGTGTTCGATCTAAAAGCTCCGTTACCTGCCAATACGTATAATAATAATAATAATATTATAACGAGTTTATGAAAACAAATATCGGAGGACAGACAATGAGTCAAGGGGTCAACAACGATAGTTACAACTTAGGTTAAGTCTTCGAACAATCGTAACACATGTGCATGCGCTGCCGCCGTTTACCCTGCAGCCGCGACCTTATTATAAAGTTAGGCGTGGGCATCGATATATAGACGACTTTTTTTTCTAGTTTCCCTTCGTTTCCGATTTTTTTTCACTAACAACTTATATACTTACCGCGTATATACACAGATACCTACTCTCGATTTTTAATCACTCGCGCGCGAACCGGTTTCGGCGGATAAAATGTTGAAACGAAAAATAATATAACATGCATGATATATGTATAAACGCACCACCATAACATAACATATATATTATATAGCTGCAGCGGCGGACAGATTATGGACTCACCATAATATTATTATCATACCTACGATGCAGCCGCAGCCAAAACCCGTTTTTCTTCCAATTCCTCGCGACCCCCCCGATCGAAGTAAAGGGGAATACGTATCGATCAATGGTCATCGTTTGGCGGTGAACATAAGAATCCTACAGGATAATCGCCGTGGCCATCTGCCATGGTGTGTACTGCAGCAGCTGACATATAATATAATATAATATAATTCATCGGCCAACCGGATAGAAAGTGAAAAAATGAAAAGCACACATTATATTTCTCGTATTCCGGTTTTTTCCTTATTATTATTATTATTGTTATTATTGTTTTCAATCGGCGCGTACTGTATCCTCGAACCCATCATCATCGTCATCATATTATTATGCACCTATATTAGCACCTCTAGCACAAGACTGTCACAACTCAAAATTTATAGTTTTGAAAAAAATCGAAGTTTGAATCCAAGATATTTCAAAGAGTTCTTTGCCTATGTGTTGAAACTAAAAACTCAAATACTTGCAAACATAGGTACTTTACAACATTATGAACTTTTCAAATATTATGAAATACCTACTCTCTCTTAAACCCCAAAAAATAAACTTGTAACAATTTTTTAAGTAAACGCAAGACTGACATATTTTGAGACACGGTTGTACTGCATACAGAAATTTATTTTAAGACAGTCATAAACTCATAATATATACTGAAACATGGCAGTGTTGAATTTTATATAGTGGCTGTGATACCACAAATTATAAAATGCAGTACCGCCACGACTGTAAATATGGCTGTTTTGCACTCAACATTATTTTACACGATAATTAGTTTTTATTCAATGCGCAATAACACCACAAATCGGATGAAGGGAGTTTTTTATTAATCGTAGATAAATTTAAATAATTTGACTGCTATAAAGTAAATAATATGGCTCTCTTGCTTTGAAAACTAGCTAAAAATAATGAAATAGTTCAACGCTGACACGACATCTTTTTAGCGACTAAATGTTTATGATATTGAATTCGATATGCGTTCTTGCATTTTATAGAGCTATTATATTTTCACTATTCGAAAGTAGTCATAACTCAAAATTGATGAATTTTGGCAAGATATAAGTTATGGCAGTCTTGTTCTAGAGGTGTGAATCCTACTATATAAAACATGAAACCGAGTTATTATATAAAATATGTTTGGGCTATATACGTACTATATTGCTTTTCGTTTTCGTCTTTGCAGAGAATAACGGCTATAGCTGTACCTAACCCTCCGCCTGGCCGACGCACAATATTTAATATTATAATGTCAATCGTACCTAATATTATAATCACATCACGCATCAATTAGCCGTCCAAAAATCGAGTTGGCGACCGTTTGCGTTCGATTACGGCGTATTGTAATATGTATACCTACCTAATATTTATATATTATATTACTAATGTTGCCCAACGAGTCTAGACAAAAAAAAAATACACACACGTATTATATATCTATATACGATTTCATACGTGAATTTATCGATAAACGCGTGGAATTATACAATAATATGTAACTGCTAGTTATATACATAATATTGTACGCTGTTCGGCGGCGGCGTGCGTATAACAATATTATATAGGTATGGTAGATACATACCTAGGTATTATAACTATGATAATATAATGTGTATATTAGATACCTATGTCGGCGACGCGATATGATCTGGTTTCGCCGGGTCATCGTTTACATAACCGCGATCTGACAAATTATCGCTATTATTATTAGTGCCTATTTATTTTTTTTCTAAATAGACCAACCGGTCGGACTTCGTTGTATGTATATTATGTTTAATATAACTCGTCGAGCATATATTATATTATATATATTAATATATGATGCAGTCTTGTTGAGAATGCTTTTCAAATGTATATCCAGAATACGTATTCGAATACTGTCTTTCAAAATTTCAAGTATTTAAAAATTAAAAGTATTCAAAATATATAACTTTAAAAGTATTTTTTTTTTAGTATTCTAAAATGTTTGTACGCTTATCAGTTATCACAAATGCAAAAAATATACTTAAAATACTTAAAATTTTTAATAAGTATTTAAATTAAATAATTCGCATGACTATTATATTTGAGCAAGGTAGATACATATTATGCAGTATTTTAGATATTGCGTCATCTGCGTATTTAATGAAATCTTAAAAACTCTTAGAAGCATTATAAATTATTTTAAAATTGTAACATACAAAACAAAAATTTTTTGTTGAAATATGACGGTAAAAATAAAAAAAGTATTTTGAAAGTATTTAAAATAGGTTTAGATGCACTAGTCAAAAAGTAGATATTTGTAAAGTATTTAGAATATACCAAAAAATTATTTAATTACAAGCATTCGAATACCTAACAAGACTGGATAATATAATAAATTTATAAGAAGGTATTTTATAGGTTTGTAAACACGTGTGACATAGAACCCACACGGTAGTCCCAGACCATCTTTTTATGCATAAATCTCGTGTCACGATGTTCAATCACGCTAATCTCCGAAACCACTTAACCGATTTTAATGTAATTTTGTAAACGTCTCTCATGATTGGTCCAACTTGAGGGATAGGATAGTTGTTTATCTCGATAAGTCGATAAGTGACCCTTAATTTTTTTTTATTGCAAATTTGAGAAAGGATTTTGAGATTTACGGCTGAATATTTTGTCTATGAATGATTGCTATTGATTACAGCTTACATATTATGATCATATTATAGTAATAGGAGAAATTAGTGTTTGTTGCCATTGGTTAAACATTGTATATTAGTATTACAATAATAGAACAAGAATAGCACAAACATTTTTTTTACAAATATATTTATTAAAAAATATACAAATCTTTAGCCCAGCAACGTCACAGCTACAATACAATATTATATAATATAAAAGTATGTGCATAGTATGTGGTGAATATAGTGTGAAGAATTATATCATTACAATATTCTCGCGATATATCGTCCCAGCGCGCAAACGACTTTATTCCTTCCCCAGCCCCCACCCCGCGGGCCGTATTTCGCTGTCGCGATATTTTCGGGAATTCGAGGCGAAAAACTTTCCAAACGTATACGTCGCATTTACATAAATTAACACTCAATAATAATTACACTGCACACATTCCGATGCGATATTACATATTATACTGGACCACCGAATTCGTATGTATTATACCTATTATATTATTATAAACGTGTCGACGAGTTTCGTTTGTGAATATACCTATTATAATATTATCTGTGTACGTATATAATATAAGTTATAACTGCATAATATTATTACATGTATATTGTATACCTACCGCAAATGAATCGAAATTAAAACGCCAAGTTATCTATATTTTACTATACGACGCATATCGACGTGATATATAGACGTTATATTTTATAACTATTTATAAATTATTTATTTACATCGTCTATGACTATACGCGATTGTTGGTTATTTTTTTTTTTCAACATATTGATGCGTTTTAGGGCTGGAAATAAGATTTTTTGTTTCTGCCCGATTTTTGTGAGGGTTTTGTTGTCGTGGTTACTTAACTAACGAAAACTTAAAGTAATAAGTCAATTCTACAATTATTACTAGCTTAATACATCCACTTTTGAATTGGTTAACTTTACCCCTCTCCTCCCCTACTCCCTTCTACTCCGACATGACTGGTAATAACCATGTGTAGGTATACTGAGTTAATTTTGATCGTAATGTGCAGGTTCCAACCGAGTTATCGCGTTAAAACGTCGTTTCGTTATAGCACAACCGATTCGAAACCGTTCTAAGGGTATAATGCAGCCTAGAACGATCGACAATTATAATTAGGGCATTGAAATCGCCAAGTGCGCAGAGGTTTAGGTGGAGAAAAACATATTTTATGATTTATAGGGATATGGGACGTAAATTAAGCACCTAGCTGTAAAAAAGAAACTCGATTATTGCGTCGGCTCGAGGTTAAATATACGGCTAATGGATGAGCCGCAGCTATATTATAATATACGATGGGAATCATGGCGGAAAGCATAATTTATATTTGATTCAGTGGAAGACTATAAGTCATTAAATTGAATCGCGAGGCTGAATTGTTGCAAACGGAGGGTATCGTTCAAACCGATTATCGCAGAATACAGTCTATACGCGCGGTGAGAGATTCCGCTTCTGATCGCTCGTACGATAAATCAACCAGGCTCGCGCACAATATTCAAAATCATTATTATTTTCCAGTGGTATTTGCATAATACCAGCTATATTATTATACCTACGTTTTTTCCTTTCGAAATCGACGCCGAATAATATTATTTAAATATCGGTCGCGTGTTATCAAAGCGATCGAACTATAATAATATATAGGTACCACATAAATATAGGTAGTCAAGTAAACGCCGAAAATTTACAGTGGTCTCCGCTACTGCAGTTGCGCACGATTCGTCCATATGGTCGTATCATGGATATATTATATTGTGCACGAGTATTATTATAATGCGCGTGACGTATCATACAGGATGTAACAGGAAGACAGGAAGACCTGACAAATGAAATAACTTTCGTTCTCATTGATATTTTGTATTTTTATATTTTATATACAATTTATTGATTTGTGTGCTGCACGTATGATAATTTAATATTTTTATATTTTAATACTGAAATAAAAACATTTTAAATGCAGAATTAAATTGTTTTTGAAATGTCAATACAGCCAATTTGTAAATCTGGTTTCTAGAAAACTTTTGATTGTAAAACATATTTTGTCTAAGCCAAGTGGTTTATGATTTTTTATTATATTTTTAGTAAGACTCGTTAATTCAAAAAGTAATAACTTTTTGAATTTAAATGTTTCTTTATGACTGGATAAACTTATTATTACTTGACAAAAATAATGAGATTTCATAAAATTTTTTAAAACAAACTGTATGATTTAAATAAACGTTTTTGCGATCAGCGTTTTTCTATGAACCAGATTTACGAATTGGCTGTTTAACAATTTTTAAAAAAAATTTATGTCGGATTTAAAATTGTTTTAGAAATCAAAAATCTTAAATATCACGCTATACGTGTGACGAAAGCGTCTGTAAACGATGTAAAAAAATGAAATAAAAAAATACTGATTAGAACAGAAGTTATTTAATTTGTCAGGTCTTCCTGCTGTTACACCCTGTACAATAGCATGGGCCATAGGTCATATAATAATATGCACCAAACGCGTAATTATAACTTTTATTTTCGACGTGTGCGAGCGCGTATAATAATATAATACTATGAATACATATATATCATACTCGCGAGAATATTTTCGCGCATTTATGTATTATATTTGGTCGTACTAAAAAAATGTTCACGTTTGGAAAGTATCGGTCCGGTAATATTTATGGCCCGTTTGTATACCTACGTGTGTGTATATACCGATTCCACTTCCGGCAAACTCGACGGCGGGGCAACGAAAATCCTGTTTATGATCCGATGCGTTATATATAGGTAGGAACACATTTGCACACGTATTATAATATGCACCTACCTACCTATATATACCGCGGTGAGCTGCGACATGTACACGCGGTGCTCACGATAGGTACCTACATTACCAGCTATATATTATACATCGGTATTCGGTATAGGTACCTAATATAATACATATATTATTAGGTATACCGAGTATATACGACCGAAATTGGCAAACTCAATATAATATAGTGGTATATAGGTATTATAGGTTAGTCGCAGTATTGCTGTGCTCGGTTTTTTTTTTTCTTTCAAATATTCTAACGGGAACCGGTCGTCGGCTGCAGCTATAGCGGAATGCGAAAACGCGAATAAATCGATCCATTCAAATATTATTATTATTATCACCATCATCGCCGCCGTTACTGCTTCCGTAGCAATGTCTCCGCGGTGGATAAAAGTCGATCGGACATTAAAACCGTAAACGTGATTATGTACTACAGCAATGCTATGACGATTTACAGAGTGATTTTTTTTAAACATTCTTGGCCTATATTATGCTCAAATTATGCATATTTTCAAATTCTGACTTTTGGAAATTTCAAATACCTACTACACATGAAGAGTGAAAACCATGTTTTCGAATATACTTGATATTTTTTGTACCACTTGAGGATGATCCTACAATCTTCCGTTTCTTATATAGGAACCCCCTCCCCCTTTTTAATTTTTAATTACCAATCAGATGTTTTTTTCGAGAATTTTGATGCATCTAAATCAAAATCTGAGTGAGTAGTTTTTGAGTTATACATACAGTATATAGTTATACAGTTATAACTGTGTGGAGGTTCTAAAGATAATATTATCTCTATACGGTAATGGGTTAAGTAGATGTGGGGGCTTAGATAATTTGAAAAAAGTTTGTAATTGATCTAAATAATAAATCTAATATTGTCCAATATAATATACTTTATATTCTTACAAAACCATTTTTAGTGATTATTATCCTTAGTATAAACATTGAATCAAACTCAGAAGCAACTCATTAAAATTTTGATTTGGATACATCAACAATTTCAATAAAATCATCCTCTGAATAATTTGCAGTAAAAAAAAGGGAGTTCTCAAATTAGAAGTTTGTATCGCCACCTTGATAGTAGTATAATATAAAAAATATCAGAAATTTTAAAATGTAGTGTTTAGATAAACTCAAAGATTCTTAAAATCAGAATTTGAATAAAATATGTTCTATCAAATGGAAAAATGGGGGTGAGCGTGATTAAAAAGTTATTCCGAGCAGGTGTACAATAACGTAGATATACCTATAATACGGTGGCTCTGCGCAACCCTATAATATTGTTCTTCCGGACTGATCTAGGAGTTCGCGGGGCGCGGACACATCCGAATTAAATCAAATTCAATATTATTAGTTTTTGTCGTATACCCATTGTATATGTAACGCGAACATTGCGAACTATTGACTAATGCATCGATAATATATATGTATGCCATCGTGATCACGATTCATAATTTTTTTTTACTTAAAATCTATATTCCCAGTTTTTGGGGTTCCGAAGACGTATTTAGCGACTTATGTTAACGAAAATGTTAGAGCCCCTCGACGTAGGCACATATAGATCCGACAATATTGCGGATGGATAGTGCCGGGAACCTCGGGAGAATGATTGCCATTGTCAGACGGCCGCCAAACGGAAGACTGTATACATATATGTCTACATATTGCCGCCGCTGTTACGTAGTAGTACGCACTTATATACACACGCGACACGCCCGAGGTAATGGGTATTATATATTATTATATACATATGGACTGCACTTATATATAATATGCTCACTGCTTAGGTTCTCACGCGCACGCGTATTAAGTGCGATTTTTTTTTACAGTACGCGTAATATAATTCGTCTTTGACGTTTTGATATTTACTTTTTTTTTTTTTTTGTCTTCGAGTTTCGTTTTACGGCTGGCGCATATATATATTATTATTACCATTATTATACAGTAATAGGTACCTATATCGTGTGTACACGACGAAATCCAATTAGGTGATACAGCGATGGCCGTTATAATAATAAATAATATTATATTATTTATCATTGTCGTTGAAGTGCACTATTGTGGTCTTCTGCGTACTATTGCGCACTATTGGATTATATTATATAGGGTGATATTTTTTGTCGTCATTGTCGTACACCCGGGAATCTTACAAAAATGTCGGTCTCGTATCGATAACTATATAATATCTTATGCAATGCGATTAGTATTCCGAAAAACCGAAAAAATAAAATTAACATTTTTATGATACCTACGTAAAATCGTAATATTATCAGTGACCGGTTGACGACGGAAGACAATTAATATTATCACCCTGTACAATCTGTGTAATGTTGTATACGCTCGTTGACGTCTCCGGGCCCGACGGGCTCTCGGGTTTCGTCTCGGACAGTCCGACTGTAATATATTAATGGCAATCGGTGTTTCGTATATTTTTTATTTATATTTACGACCTTAGAAAACTCATTAGAAAGCTTGCGGTTTTCTGCGTGCGTGCGAATTTCGACCCCGTCGGCAATGGCGGTGCCGGTGCGCAACGTTTGACAAGTGAACGTGTTTTGTTTTATTTTGTTTTAATATTATTTTATCTTCGGCGACATTTAACGGCCCTCGATTAATGTGCCGCGCGGCGGTTACTATTTACATCTATAAAACGTCGTTATACCGTGGTAGAAGACGTATAATAAGTCATGACACCGAGAGTTAGGATATATGCGTGTACCGACCGGTTCGGACGAAATACGACAATATAATATTCTATGGGACGCGACAAATCGTGACAAAATGTAAACTAGGGAATAATTACCCTTTTTCTAAGTCAATAAGTAAACATCGGCGAAAAAAATGTTAACCTTATACAATCTGAGAAAAATACTGAGAAAATACATTATACAAACTACGACAACTTATTTTATATGCATATCGATACGATAATATATAAATATAGGTGTATAAATCATTTAATATACCTATGTGCTATTATGTACCTATATCGTTTAATTAATTATGTTATGTTGTATCCAAATTATAGGTAAGGTAAATACAAATTTAATTTGAAGTTTTTACGCAACTTAATAAATATTAGATCCTTTACTTGTGATTATACTCCTAGTACCTACCTACTTACTAGTGTACTTATTTACTAAAACAGTGGCGTTGCCAGGGGAATTTTTGAGAGACTATATACAGATAAAAATGTCAAGCAAAAATCGTCAACTAAAATCCACTCCATAATATTGAGAACTTAGGACCGCTCAAGAGCAGATCGAAATGCGTTTTTGTAAAGTCTATTATTTACCAATATAATCTTTTTGGTGTGATGGTCACGCTTGTTGACGGTTAAACGGCGTATAACCGGTGAAATTTCCCTATAATTACGGGGATAAAACTGTTTTCTCTGCGGAATAGCGGTAAAAGTCTTAAGACAGCCGCGTTTACCCCACGAAAAGCCGGCCTAGAGTTATTTATTTTAATGCTCCAGCAGAACTTCAAAATGAATACGCGTTTTCGGAAACTATTTGTTTCAGTTTTCGTATATTTCATAAGTTGTCAACAAACCTGCTTTTCCCGTGTTCCTAACCGAGTTCGTATGTATATCGCAGCGCGCGCAACATCTACCCGACCGTGGACTTCTGACAGATGACTATGTTTTCAACGATTTCTTTCGCTCGTATCGTACGATATCGACAAAAACTTTACCCACTATAATATACACGCGCGAGTCGGTCGCGAAACGTGCGACGCCTAAACGGTATGACAATAATATGATTGCGACGGAAACTCGACGTAAGTGTCTAGGTGAGGTGTAGGTACCCATACGAATTACGAATAGGTACACGAATGGAATCACGACGATTTGGAACGAAAAAGTAGTGGGACGACGCGCGTTACGCATTCTTCCGTCTCCTCGCCACGGGCCCGCGCCAGTCTCACATGAGTATAATATAAATAAATAAACAAATAAATATATAATAATGTAATCATGAAATAAAAAAAATGTGTTTTCTAGTTGTAATAACGCGCGAGCGTGTGTTTCACGACGACCGGGACACAATCATTATTGAACGCATAATATTATTATTTGGCAAAGATCTGAACAACGGTCGGCGTGCGGTGATGTACATTATGGCCGCGTGCTTTTAATTATTTTTTTTTTAGATTTTTAGTACAATGTAATGTCAGAGCGTACAAAAGAAACAGACATTAAACCCATCTTTCACAACTAAACAAATACAACACTCGTATTATGTCTACCTAATAATAAACTATATTTATATGCGACTATGCCAGCGCCCAGCAGCCGTGACGAAACTCGTCGCGACGGCCACGTTTGCCGAGATAATAAGTAAATAAATAATAATAATAATATGTTTGACCGGAGAGGTAACGCGCTCATAATCACCCACATGGGACACTATAATATTATAATGTGCGAGAGGTATACACAATTATTATAATAACATAAACTTGACACACATAATATTATATAATAATATGTATTATTCAGCCATCCGTGGTTGTATGTACGACGACGACGACGACGACGAAAGAGGACGAAACAAAATTTGTATACCTATACCTATATGTTCTTGTATTCGAAACGTGCGACGACGTACCTATACACGACGTATTATTATGGTTAACAATAAGAACAAATGCGCTATTGTGCTCGTTAAACGGTCGTCTCAAAAGTTGAATAGATCCTATTATATTATATTGTTATGAATTATCACGATGTTCGGTAAAATGGTCGTTATAACGTATCCGTTATCATGAGATGATTAACGGGACAAGGTGTGATTCCTGCTATTATATAATATGGTCAAACGCGTTTATAATAATGTACTTACTGTGTAATAATATCACTTATACGTGTCTTACCTATATATTATGTGCTTGTTGTTTTTTAAATCGGTTTTCCTTTATTTTGTCACAGTTTTCTCCGAAAACGGGCTTACGAGAAAAGTGACCCACGATGAAAGACGCCATCAAGCAAAGCCATGTTGACCAATAGTAACGTCTTGATATATTTCTGCGCGGTCGCGTGGTGCACCGCCCAAAGGCTGACCTTCGAGCAGCTTTTGCCCAACAGAAACAATGGCAGGAATGTCCGAATGGTACGCATAATAAATACTATCACAATATAACATTGTATTGCATACTATAAATTGATTCACACCGTTTACGCACAACACTTTTGAACCCAATACGGTTGGAATGCGTATTGTGCATAGAGTCTAATGCGAAAAGCGTCGCACCTACTACAGTGGCCCCGACAATTTGAGTCCGTCTTTATTTTTCCATGATTTTTCTCATGGACAGAACTATTTTATTCCACTAAAAACCAGTTATAATATATACTTATATTATGCCGGTGGACTGCAGGTATCCACGGTTAATATTACGCTGTGTCTAGATAACCGGGTGCCCGTGAGTGATAAGAGAAAATGGTAAGAGTGGTTACCTTGTGACCAACTAACTTGAGGTGGTGTTGCACAGCAAGTCGGGGAATATTTTCGTTTTTTTTTTGTCCGAGCGCGGCGCAGCGAGCTAGTGGCCAGGCGGGCATCACTGTAAATAATTTATGATTTTTTTTCACGTTAGCCTCACTGTTGGGGCTTTGGCCGGTTATTAAATATATATACATGGATGGGTCCGTGTACGCTATATTATGTACACGGTCACCCGCGGATACCTAGACACAGTCTTAATATTAAAACGAACTAAGATAGAATGTACTGGAAACGAAAGCCTATAATCACCGGGCTGCTTAAGGTTAGGAGTCTTACTTGTCTACGTAAATATATTATAATAATAGATATATCTATATGCAATAAAAGGTAATTTTGTTATTTAAAGTTTGTTATTATTATTATTATTATTTAGTATGTATATCATGTATGATGAATGTTTCATTCACTATAAAAACTCCACGCCCATGCTTTTATGTACCAATACTTGAAATTACTTTTTTCGTCCAGCCCCTACATTTTTTAACTTCTACACCCACGCTTGACTATAAACATGACGTGTTGATTTTTATTTTTTGATCGACTCACTGTCCCATACGTTACCCCGACTCCTGGACGCCTTAAGCGCCGCGGTCGTAGTGGCGGTCGATCAATGATTTCCGTTTACCCTTGCAGACGCCGGCCGTGAGCGAAGACATCGTCATGACGCCTGGGCCCACGGGAATCAGGAGACAGCCGTCGTTTCCGGGATCGATGCCGTTCCCGTGCAAGAACATGACGTCTCCGGGACTCGGCAGGAGTACCGTGCGGCCGACCAGCGTGCACAGGCTTAGGCCCGGCGACATTGACGTGGTGGGAGCCATGGGTGACAGTCTGGTGGCCGGAAACGGCGCGCTCGAGGAGTTCGCCATGGGAACGTTGATCGAGTACCGAGGAGTGTCTTGGGCGGCAGGTACGGCGTAGATCCGCATTGAATACAACGTATATATTATTATATATTTTTATTAGTTTTTGACGCGTCGATAACTATAATATGACCATTAGCATTTTGTTGGGGGGGGGGGGGGGTACGGTTGGTTTTGAGCAACACGCGTGCATATTATTATGTAGAGTGTCGCTAAAAACCCGGGTGGTCATCCATCCTGGTGCTAGCGGCGCCGGACGAGGCTGACCGCAGCACACGTCATTAGCGACTGTGGCCAACCGCCTGGCCCCTGAATATTATACTATATCATACACTATAGACATTTCATATTATAATTTGTTTATGTATAGTGTACACTGCCTATGTATAGTGTATACGTATGCAATATTAAGTATATTATAGTGTTTTTAAGCGTGACCATGGAGTTCTTATACTATGCTTGAATTACGTGTTTGTTCGATGTTTTTCACTGCAATTATTCAATAAGGCCGTGTTCTAATCAGTTAACTAATTAAATTAATTAAATGATCTGATTAGCGATTCGTTGAAGACATTGATAAGCACTGATTTGAAAAAAAAAAATGTTTATGACGGCACAAAATAGTATACAGGTATCGGTACCCGTTATGGTTCTTAACTACTGTATAAGGTATATGAAAATTATACTAAAAAAATGTAAAAGTAATGTCGAATAAAATATGTGTAATTTAATCTTAATATAACAGGCATGCTTAAATAATCACCCTGTCTACAATTATTTGTATATCGATATCAAAATACTATAATATTATGCAAACTTGATGGGCTAATCTCTGTGAGTGTGCGTGAATGCGATAAACAACTGTTTTTTCCATGCCTTAATTATTCGTATACAACGCAGATCATCTTATATATGCTCAGGACAGGCGATCGCCGATCTAACTCCCATTGTAATATTAGTTTAGACGTGCCAGTTCATTAAAAAATTTAAATTTACTCGTTCTCGATGGAACCTAAGTGATCCAAAAAGTAATATCTCAAATCGTTATTTCTGTATCCAGAAATAGTACATAGGTATATCTTATACAGTATTAAACTCGATATTATTGTTATAGAATTATAGTGATCGAGATCTCGAGAGCGATACCTACTCGAGTTAGGTGCTTTATGTTGAGAATAATTTATTTTTAATTTTGTTGTGGATTAATATTGTTGAACATTCGTTGTGTTTCCATTACGTCATCATGTCCTGCAGTAGTGCCCAACATCCGGTATGATGAAAACGTATTATAGGTATTTCATCATCGGCCCTAAAAGTGTAAATATATGTATATGTGCGCGTATTATATAACATTATATTTCCATTTTTAAATGTTCTTATATCTAATAATAATAATATATCGTGTCTGATACAGGTCGACCAATATTTTGTCGTCGCTCATAATAATAATAATAATAATGATATTATGTTCGTGTTTAACACCTGTAGATACCTTGTTTCGTTCGTGTGTAATAATAAATCATATTTCTAATAATCCAACCCGCAGGTGGCGAAGCTACGTGGCGGAACTACCTGACGCTGCCCAACATCCTCAAGGAGTTCAACCCCGGGCTGAAGGGCTATTCCGTGGGCAAAGGCGAATTTCTCGCGCCCAACTCTCACATGAACGTCGCTTTCCCCGTGTCGGCCGACTTCGACGCGTACAGGCAGGCGCAGTTCTTGGTGAAGAAGATGAAAAAAGACCCAGACGTGGATTTCAAAAACGACTGGAAGGTAATACGTTGCGATATATGCATATTTTATGATATAAACGAACAGGCCCAGTACGCCGCACTCAAAACAAAATTGACTACCACGACTATACTTAATTTGGAAAACTGGTGGGCACCACGACTTTACTGCAGATCAATGGTCGCAATTAGCGTAATAATACTTGTGACACACCTCATCTAAATCAATGGTTTTATATTTGGAGTGCCGGACCTAACAATATTAATATAATACGTCATAAATCATAATTAACGCGTTAGTTGTACATCAACAATTCAGCTCAGCTGTCATTAACGAATCTCTATATTGTATAAAGACGTATATTAATTATTTCTGATATTATTATTATTATTATTATGTCGTATTGTGTGATTAATAACGTACTATGTTTTCCACGTATACAGCTGATTACCATGTTTTTCGGCGCCAACGACTTGTGTTCGGGACAGTGTTACGACAAGGACGGCACGACTCCGTTACAGCACAGCAAGAAACTGCAAAAAGCGTTAGACTACCTCCAGACCAATCTTCCCAGGACGTTCGTGAACCTCGTGCCCGTCCTAGGTGTGTATACTTACAATATATTCTCATACCCCCCAGACTTGAGTAAAATACATTTAAATGGTATTCGGAAAATAAAAGGTATTCGAATATTTCATAAAAATAGAAGAGAAATGCTTTCTTAAGTGCCAACATATATAATAATTAAATAATTTAATAATTCTAAGTACGATATAATAAAAGTTGATACTCGACTTAAAATGTGTATTGTATTGTAAAAAATGTCCAAAAATCAAGAAAAAAAATATTAATGTAGATAAAGTATTTTTAAATAGTATTCGCAATACTACCCAAAACTGCAGCTGTACGATATAATTATGTTGCGTCGTGTACGCTGCAGGTTTATATGCGGTATAGCGTGCGTGGTATAACTGTACACTATTACCGTGGTCGTTGGTCGATGGTCTGTCGTTTTAACGTGCCTAGAAGTGTCGAATTCGAATCAAATCTCTACGGTATAGGTAGGGTATTTAATTTTTAAACTTTCCTAACATCCAGAGTGCATCGACTTCACCGTCTTAGCCCGGAAGTCGCTAAGTAGTGAGCGCATAGACAACGCAGCTATAGTGTTATAGACTCTGCTCGTATTTAAGAATCGAAACGTTTTTTTTTTCCAACTTGACCTAGTTTTAAAAATGTTGTCACCGCGCCGGTCTTGATTAAACTATAATATATACATACTATGCAGCGTCCGCCGGTCAGCGATCGGAAGTGAAACCGGCGCTCACACTGCACCGTCACTCACACTGCACCGGCACTGCCGCACGTACGATAGGTACGTGTACCTTAACAGCAAGGTTAAAGCGCCGATAGGGTAACCACGGATATATAATACGTGGTCCCCCGGTTGGAGGGGTTACCGCCGCACGCTCCCGACACATATTATACCGTAAACCCGGTTAAGTCGATCGTACCTACATACATGTAGGTATGTATATATATAAATATATGTCTTATTACTATACGCTTGTTATGAATGAGAGCCGCGCCAATTCACTTTCACGACTCTCAGACCCCGCGGAATGCGTATGAAGGAATAAATGCACCATCATCGTTACCGCGGTCCGTATATTCATTCACCGCGGGCGTCGTCACACGATTACGTCATAATATACGCTTCAGGCCTGCGGGGTATATTATATTTTAATTTAATAATGTACCTATATCATTATCAACGCGACCGCTATCGATGGATATCGGTTTTGACGTTGACCGTGGTTTACTCTGTTCATCCGTCACCGTTTTATAACTTTTTTCTAAGAATCGATGAAATAATATATTATAATTAATCAATAATATCTCGCGACGCGTCGTACGTACCGTCGGAGTGTCGTAAGTCGTCGTTGGATATCCGCAAGCGACTTTTGTAGTGTTTTATTACGTCTCATTCTTGTCACATCGTCGTACCCGTTGCAGCCGCAGTCATAACGCGGAGAAATAAGCGTCTGTCTTCCGATGGTTTCACTCGGAAACAATCTTGTAGATCTTCCGGAATCTCATGACGACGTCGAGCTGAAACGGTCATGGCATTATAATAACATAAGTACCGTTAGTCTTATCGTGGCCATATGTATTAGAATATATCGTAGGTACACGTTGTTATAGCGACACGGTCGAATGCCGCCGTTTTCAAAAGTCGTGTTCGAATATCTATCTCTTTTTCCGGTAACAACAACAACAATTACGATATTATAACATCGCGATATCGGTATGTTTTGTGCTGTGTATTATATAGAACTCGTACATCGTGTGTCGTTAGATTCGATCGTCACGAAACTATACCCTATAGGTAGGTAGGCGCGACAGACTAATATTATAATATTTTAAATCAAATCGATATAAAATATTATATGGCAACCTGTTATCAACGCGTATAATGCGTACATATAATAATCATACTTGGTTGGTAATCCTAATCTCGACTCTGCACGTCTGCGGCAGCGGAGGCCAAGCCCAAAAGTGTAATAATATCATAATAGTTTTTCGTAATATATAATATGACCCCGCCAAGTTCGAGTTTCCAATATTACCATTGTTCGTCGTCGTCACAGCAGCAGATCGCAAATATTACCGCATAGACATATTAATGACTGCGCCTCCCACACACCCCGACCCCGATCACCGTGAGACCAACATTGTTAGAAAGAGATCAAAGATATTATACATAATATGTATATGAAAGAGATATTATAATGTATAGTTTAAGTAAATCTTAACAGAAAAAAATGAGATATCATGGAATGATAAGCAATACATTTTGGAAGTGGAAACGTATCGCAATGGAATAGTTACGTACCGACTCATATCGAAGTCTGAGTCCGATACGGGTCCGGTACGTATCGCTTGTACATTGCACGCGTAACTTCCTGAACGCTCGAGAACTCTAATTTCTTCCTTGAAAATCTTGAACGTATGTTTTTCACTCCATGATATTATGTGAGTTGTTCTTTATGACCGTCTCGAGTTGTATGCTTTCTTACAATGTCAGAACCTCTCTTTCTGCTATCGGTCCATTTATTAAGGGGATTCGATACCGTGATTTTCTGTTTTTGTCTAACACACGCGCGACATAGTATTTTAGACGTGTTTTTTGCCAAACATTCCAAACAATTGATCTATTGAAGCGATAAGATTTCTGAATCTGAAAACAGATTTGAATTTAACTACAAGTCTACTTGAGATCGGCTTTCCCACATTTTTGATTTTAACTTCTCCAAACATTGAAATACCAGAATTTTTAAATACTCTTTTTGAATATGACATTTTTAAGGATTTGGAGGGGGGGGGATAATATCAAAAATGTGAGAAAGTTGATTTCAAGTAGACTTGACGACAAATTCAAATCTGTTTTCAGAATTCTTATCGCTTCATTAGATCAATTGGTATATTTGGCAAAAAACACGTCTAAAATACTATGTCGCGCGTGTGTTGGACAAAAACACAAAACCACGGTATCCAATACCCTTAATAATATGTCCATATGTTATACCGTTATATTCTTTTACGGCGGCGATCTGCGTACATCACTCGTTCGTAATCCGACACGATAATATCGTCCAACAAATATTACTCGTCATTTTTTCTCTCGTCGTCGCTGCTTTCAGACGTCTAAATAATAAATTATTATTTATTTTGACACCCGTCCGTCCGTTTCCGTAGCGGCGTCGGCGTTTTGCAACCGCGCGTCTGGAAAGTGGGACGTCGTCTCGTGGATACCGCGGTTGACGTTACCACGTCGGACGGAGGTGGCGTGTTACATATATCATAAGTGCAGTGTATATATAGAGTCGCCTCGAAACACGTTGCGCATACGAAATGAACTTCCAAAAGAGCTTGTGTCGGAAACAAAAGTGAAAGCCATTTCGCGAGCGCACTGTCAATGCGAACGTCGTCGTGTCATATACGTGTCGCGTATATTATAATGTATAATAATAATAATATAATACAATATAATATGTATTATGTTGTCATTGTTTAACGTAGGCACTGCAATGCGTGTGTACACGACTGAATGATGGGAATACTTACACTTACACCACATATAATGTTATTGGAACGGCTAAACCGTAACGTTTCACAATGTTGTCTCGCGCGTAATTAATATTAATAAATTAACGAAAATATTGTGACTTGTCATCGATGATTAGAAAATATTTGTATGTAGAAACCTATATCGACTATAACAGCGTCTCTCAACCTGTGGTACGCGTACCACTAGTGGTACGCTAAATAAATCTCCCGTTATCAAAAAAAAAATGGAATCGATCATTGTTCACATTAAATGTTATTTGGTTTAGTTGATATCAATAATAATATAAATAATAAGTATTGTGCATATTTAATTTTCTTTTTATGCACTAAATATGCTTATATTATATCATAAGTTTGTAGTTCCTAATAAAATAAAATTCTATACATGTAATATAACGTATACATTTTTGAGAAGCAAAAAAAAAAAGTAATTTGGTCAAGTTGTAAATGAAAATGTTTAAACTGTGTAGCTGGAAGGTACGCGAATGTAAAAAGGTCAAGAACTATAGCGTTAATTGCAGGACCGGACCTGTTTAGAATTTTTAAGGGCCCGCGTGTCTATGATGATGGCCTTTTAAAGTTTTAAATATATTTAATCTCATGTACCTATATTCTAGAAGTTATTTTCAGTTTATGGTGTTTTATTTGATTAATATAATATTATACCTATGAGTACGTTTAGTAGAATTTCCAAGAATATTAATTTTCCTACTTGAATATTGGCAGTATACCATCATCATTATTATTATGTTTTCCCGATAAAATATTTCATAATATTCACTAATACTATATATTTTGTGTTTTACTTTTTATAGTATTATAATATTCACATAATATTAATTTCGTTTGAACTAATTTCACATTTTCACCTAAAACGTGCCGTCTCCGAATAATATGTACCTCCACAACGCAAGGGGCCCTATAGTTATACTTCTGACTATTCTTATGGAGTCATATATATGGTATTATTACATAATTCGTATTCCTAGTGTAAAACGATACACTATTATATTATCTACGAGCAATAACGTAACTATATTATATTATATTCTCGCACTTAATGATTTCTAATTGAAGCGCCGCACACTGGACACGTGCTATTATTATTATTATTATTATTATAGTGACGACCGATATCATTAATATATATTATTTTACAACAATCATTTTTGCTCCTCTTCTTTTTACGACTCCAACGTGTACAAGACATCGTGTGATGTAGTATTATGGGTTTTTCTTGGTGGTACGCATTATAAACGACCTACCTACTGCGTTCAACGGATGAAACTTTTTCGGATGCGACTATTACATAATAATAAACTCCAATAAACCGTAAATTAATATTTATCACCATTCGAATAATAACGTCCATCACTTATACAAATGCATATTATGCGTTCAGACGCACACGACCACGCATTATGTAGCGTTATAATATTATAATACATTGTGTAACGGTAATATAATATTATTAGCGAGCGACGTTTCGTTTTCGAATATTAATGTTTTAATAATAATGATAAAATAAAGTAATAATTTATTTTCTTGTCCGTGTAGACGTGTCAGTCAGCGTACGCGTGAAGAGGTCGTTCATGTGCCATATGCTACACAGGTTCTTCTGTACCTGTTTCCACCAGAAGGGAGACGAAATGGATCAGATCACGCAAATGGTCCGAGATTATCAGACTGCCGAACAAATTTTGGTTAGTTTCGTCAGAGTGTTGAAATCTATACTTGGAAAATCGATTATATGTGTCGTTTTTTTCGTTTTCTGAATTGCACTTTTTACCCAAATTAAATATTCAAATTGCACAATTGTGTTAAAAAAAGATAATGGTCAAACTGCACTCGGGTTCAAAAAGGGGTTCAAAAAAGGGTTCAAAAAATAAACTTAATATTTAAACTTTTTAAACACTAACTCCCCTGCTTGAAATGTAATCATTGGCATACTAATTAATAATATTTATACTTTTTAATTTTATATCAATGGCGCATGTATATTATATATTATTATATTTTAAAGAAATCATTTTTTTTAAATTATAAGAAAGTGAATTATGACATAATATTTCAAATAAAACTGTAAACACGTTACACGTATAATTTGTGAAAAATGCAATGAATTAGGTTTAATATTTACGCCAAATTTATACAATTTTTGTTAAATATCTTTTTTGAACCCGATTGCAGTTCGAACATAAACTTTTTTTATCCAAGTGCAATTCGACTAAAATAAGTGAAAATCGACCTTATCCCCAACATTGTAACCAAAACCGAAAGATATTAAGACCCGAAAAACTATCCGTAAAACCGAAACCAACACTATACAAGTGTCTTCTTCCAGAACATTTCACCGTTGAAAACTTTTTTTCTCTCTTTTTTACTTATCACGTAATTATATTATTATTATTGTACTCCACGGTACTGATTGTAAATTAAATTCTTTTAAAAATAAAGAAAATCAGTGTTTCATAGCCGCCATTATTACATTAAATATATTAGTCATTAGAGTGTGACTGTAAAAATATTACAAATTTAGTATTTACAAATAAATTTAAATGTTAATATCTAACAATAATAATATAATATTGAAGATGTAGGTAGGTAGTGAGTTTATTTTTTAAAATGTAATATTAATTAAATAACTCTATGGCTATAATAATAAGGACTTAATTCCATAGAAAAAACACCTTAAAATGTTTCTGTATTTATACTCTAAAAATATCTTAAACATGTACTGAAAAAGCAAAAAATGTATAGTTAGTAAAAATGGGTAAAATATGATAAAAAGTTCAGGCCATTACAGTGCTCAGCGGAGTAAAAATGGTGCATGTAAAATATAATTGAAAATAATTCAAACTTCTAAATGTTTAAGTAAACGCCAGTAAATGCAATTCCTGGTAGGTAAACAAGAATAAAGTTTTAAAAAAACAAAAATTAAAACATTTTTTTTTTTTTTATTAAAATATATTTCGGTTTCTATTTATTTTTTTTATATCCTGTAAACGAAATTTCTACCAGAAGGAGTGCTTTGATTTCAACATAAAGTACCTTAGTTTTAGTAAATTGAATCAAGATGGTACTTCAGAGAGGTCATTTTTTGATTTTCTCATTAGTTATTTAATGCCATGGGAAAAACTACTGACAAATTACGAAAAACCACTTAAAATGGGATTTAAATTTTTAACGCTTTGTTTATCAACGAATAAAAAATTATAATATTATAATATTAATTTAACTTAAAGGCTATAATAAATAATAAAAATTTAAAAAATCAACACTGATAAACCGTCTCCGCTCAGAATCGTTTTTCTTATACAATGATAATATAGTTAGAGTTAGAAATTCATAAAAATGTTTCTCTTTAAATCTAAGATTAGAAAATGTAATACAACATTTTTCATAAAATTGTCTATCTTTATCAATAAAAAAAATTTCTACAAGCGAGTCAAATTAAATTTTTATGAGCGTTTGAAATTCATATTTTTACATGATTGGATATTCACTAAATTTCTCAAGTAGTGATTTAGTTATTTTGTTGTAATTAAAGAACGAATAACTGTAGATACATAAAAATTTCACTGAATGTTTATATTTTCATTTCCTATAGGCTATAAACCATACAATTTTGAAAATATTTTGACTCGATTTGAGCTGTTTACAGACATTGTTAGTTTTCAATTTTTTTAGTTTTTTTTTCTATAATTGTCAATAAATTTTTATTTGTTAGGTAAAAATTTAATACAAGGCTCCTAATATATTGTTACAAGCAGTTGAAAAATATTAAAAATACATAGGCAACATTTTTTTTCTAAGTTTTTAATTTCGAATTTTGACAAAATTTATCAACCTAACCTAATCATTATTTTGTAGTTAAAAATATATAAAATGTTCAATTTTTATATCGAAGGATTGAAAGTTTAAACCAAGGTTCCACGTAAATAGGTTATATATAAATTACTTTATTCACAATAATATCATCAAATATATTATACTTAGTAATATGATAGGCTGACTGACCGTCTTCGCTCAGAATCGTTTTTCTTATACAATGATATTATGTCATTGAATTCAAATTTAACACCATACATTGCAGTGACCCACTTGTAACCTACTGTACAGTAAAGCGATACCCACTTGCTCACTTTTTTTTTAATTGTTTGCGTTTTTGATTTTCCATAGATCAACAGTGGTCGATACAATAAAAAAGAAGACTTCACCGTGGTCATTCAACCGTTCATCAAACTGTTCAACGCGCCGCTGGACAAGAAACGGCAATTTGAAGAGGTCATAGACATATCGTATGTCACTTACGATTGTTTCCATTTCAGTCAAAAGGGACACGCTTTAGGTAGGTACAACGGAGCGTCCGTCGGAAATGCACAAGTCCAATGTTTTTCACTTGAGCAGTATAATATTATGTACATTATATTATTATATATTTATAATGTTGTGTTGTCAAAACCCTGAAATTTTTCTTCAGAAAATAATCACAATAATACAATCTTAATCAATAATGTAAAAATCTAACATGTTATTTTTGAGTATATAAGCTACAAACATACATTAATTTATTTATGTATAAATAGATTCGGTATATTAAAGTCTCTTTTATTTCTGTGACCAATTAAAACAAAACGATTTTCGTGAGAAAAATGAAATTTTAGCAGTGCACACACTAAAGTTAGTTTACACTCACACACAATCACATAAGACGGATGTACCTGCCACATAATTTGCCTAATTCGTACTCCTTAAAAAATTACCAACTGAAACATTTTTCAACATTATTTTCAACGAAAACTATATAAAAAATCGGTCAGAAACAAAAAACGTGTATTCAGCCCAAAATAATATTTATGTTAAAAATAAAAAAAAATAGTTTATAGGTAATATTTATCTTTTTTTAAAATCATTAACTTGTTAAATTTCCGGTATATCAATAATGTCTAATTAATTACATCCAATCATAATAATATTTTCTATAACCAATGACAGCCGTAAAAATATAAATTTATTTACTTATTACATATTATGTCTAAAAAATATTTGTATAGTATTGTAGAGAAATCGTAATTGCAGTGTTATTGAAGTTTCCATATTGTGCTGAACGTTACGAAACATATTAACGTATTAAATATATTTAATATGCATGAATTGACGATATGTGGTTTTTTTTTTAATTATGAAATATTGTGTATAAATAACAGCGTAGGCAGTATTTGGGGAGGGTCACGAGAATGCCGTTGCCTCCCAGAAAAAAAAGAGAGGGTACACTTCTCAATTAAAATGGGTCAGAAAATTGTGAAAAATGTTTGCCCCCGCCTAAAAAAGCCTAAAAAAAAATAAAAAAAATTAGAGCCTATGGATAACAGGAAAGTTGAATAACTATAGTTAAACCAACAAGACCTTAAACTTAATATGATAAAAAAAAATTTTACTTCGGTAACTTTATTACACAATGTTGGGTGGCGTGGATTACGACAACTGCGAGTCCGACCCCGCAAATCTCGTAATCGTAATATCATATATTAATCAACCCTTCGAATTTCAGCTGCCAATTTGCTGTGGAACAACATGCTGCAACCCGTCGGCACGAAAACGGAGACGACGATGGACTTCATCATGAAGGACTTCGTCTGTCCGACGGCCCGCAGCCCGTACTTATTCACTGCCAACAATTCGGTGCCATTGGACTATCGATACGACAACAGGCTCAGATGAACGAACAGCCGCCGAGCGTCGTTCCCGTCGTAAGACATAATAATATTATTAGGCAAACGCCGATACACACGACGTAGGTACACCATCATCGATACATGCATAATTTATAATTATCGTTTTTAAATTTATTGTTTTATACTGTGTATACATTATTATTATTTTTTTCAAATGTTTTCTCGACGTTCTTTCATTGTCATTACTACTACTATTATTATTATTATTTTTATTATTACTATTATTATTGTTGTTGTTTTAAGATTTGCATAAAATTAATTTACACCTGTAGTACACACGAGACGCGCGTACGTCACACGTCAGTCGTCGAGTTCCGGAGTGTATCCGGTTAGCTATTAATTATTATTAAAATGACGTTTTAGACAATGTTTAATAATAATAATAATTCGGACAAATCGCATTTCCTCCCATCGTACATAATGTTAATATTATATATTATTGCAACGTGCGTGTTTATCCTATCCGTTCTGGAATTTCTGCGGGCAGCGTTTGACGACAGATATCAATTAATATTTAATACCGGGTCACCTTAAGACTTCTTTTTTTTTTTTGATCTTTATTCGTATTTATTTTTTTTTCTCGTCTCTCGCACAACACTCGTCGTCACCCTCATGAGTAGTTCCAGATCACTGAAATTACCATAACGTATACACGATAATATTATAATTGTTTTTACAACGATGTTTATCGATACCTATATTATAACACTACAATAAAAACATGTATTAAAATATTATAATATAGACTACCCAGTTTTCTTATTTATTCAACGTTTTTAGGTACCTTTTTGATTACTCCTAACTATTGGTATAATAATATAGTTCGTTATAATTGTCGGTTATAAATTACTAACGTTTTAGGAGCAAAAAAAAAAATATAAGCTATCGACGAAACCATATTATTATAATATTAATTACACGTCGTATAATTATAATATGTTTCTTTATTTGTATCTATTTTTAAATAAATATTAATTATACACACGTCATAACATACAGATATATACATGTGTGTGTGTGTGTTTAAATTAAATTAAAATTATGATTAAAATTGTGTAATGACGAATGCCCGTTAACTATACTGTTTTTATATTTTATTAAATTAAAAACGTCGATCGTTATTATAATAATATAGGCAGTGCTGGATCTAGGGTAGGGGGTGAGTGGGTAATGGGTATCCTTGCCCCCGCGCTAATAGTATAAAGACGCTCAGGCGCTCTTAAGCTTATGAAAAATAAAAAGTCATGAACATAAAATACGTATAATCTATATATTATATAAAAGAGTGTTCAAAAAAATGTTAGACCATTTATAACTCAAGAAGATTTCAAAAATTCTTTCATCATAAGAATGCTACATTATCCCTGAGTGCTGTATGCTTATTTAAAAAGGGGAAATTAAAACCCGGAGAGATGCTCAAACAGGGATTTTGAGATTTTCGATGGAAATTTTTGTTTATAAATGGTTTCATTTGCTATTGGTTAGTTAAATTAATGTTATTATAATATAAAGTACTCAACGGATTTTCATACGGTTTTCACTAATGTCTATAATAGATCGGGTCGAGTCGCGGAGAAGGATTTAATGTAAATTTTGTCTTGAAAAAATTAATTTGGTGGCCAAAAATAAAAACAGTAATAAATTAATGTTTGTCTGTATATGCCCTTTATGCATTTATAAACTATTGGATCGATTTTGATGAAATTGTTCGTGTGTGTTTGAGTAGTTTCCGGTAAGATTTTGATTCACAATTGGATCCGGTAGGTCCAATATCCCGGGGATATGCTCAAACCGGGATTTTGATATTTACGATGGAAATTTTCTTTTATAAATGGTTTGCTTTTGGTTATAGGAGAAATAATTAGTAGAAATTAGTATTTTATCTGTACATTGGTTTCCATTTATTAATCGGGCAGATCAGGTTCAAGCATGCATCAAATATAATTTTCGCACATTGCCTAGGAAGGTGGCTGAGTCGCACTTCTTACAGAGAGTTACACCCATAGGAGTTGAACAATCACAATTTTCTTAAGAGTATTGTCATTTTGTACGGGCAACAAAATGCGCGGAATCAGTTAGTTATACGTTTTTCTAAAAATATATACTTTTTGATTCGTGTTCGAACATTTTGTTTTGTGTTGGCACCCGGCACACCCCGTACCCCCGTACCCCTCCCCCCAACCAACGTAAGGGCGCTGGATTTTTTTTATTAGCGCCGGGCGTCCAATTTCCTAGAAGCACCGGATATAAGTGTAGTGGTTATATAAATAGATTATAATCTGTGTCCCTCTAGATTTTTTTCTTTTCGTTTTTTTCTCGTCATTGTTATTCATGCACACGAAATTTGCGCAGCTGACAGTAAACGGTAAACATCGCAATAGTCGTGTACGCGAAACGCATATTGTACGTAGTTATTTTTAAGTAGTATCACTAAGATAGAATCCGGTTTTTTTGTTTATCAACAACAATAATATTATTATATTACGATAAAATAATAATAATATTACATATTGTCAGTCTTGGACAGACTCCAAGTGGAATAAATATGTAAGTACTTACGACAATGTATATATTGTACAACGCGGCCGTGTCGAACGGTCTAGGGACAATCGCGATTATATTATAGTCAATGAATAATACACAATAATATAAATATTATAATATTATGCATAAACTTAATAATATTATGGTTGTGTGTTGTAGTATATTGGTACACTTATCGTCGAGCAGTCAGGTCACGAAAAACACATGAAACGTAGGTAAGTTCTGTAAGTGCGGCCCCACGAATCGCGATAACGTCATGTCCGGACAATATTTATGTATACAATCCAAATACCACTCGTCGTTATATCTCAAAAATCTATGAATCGTTCGTTTCCGAAATTTGGAATATAGTGGTCCTTCTATAATGCTCTGCGTATAGATGCGTAAATGCAGAAAGGAATTTTTCGGTATACGCATTTGAATGGGGTGCGGTAGAACTGCAGGGATCTTGAGATTCACGGTGGAAATCGAAACTTTTCGTATGTTTATGAATGGTTGCCATTGGTTACTCGGCAGATCAGGCACAAGCATAATATTATTATGCATCGTGACGCTCATACGACCTCGAATATATTATACACTATAATCTATTATATATAAAAATGAATGTACGTCTGTCTGTGTGTGTGTCCATATTATCATGACAACCATTTGTATGTTATTTTGAGATTTCCGTCTGTGTGTGTGTACATATTACCATGGCAACCATTTATATATTATTTTGAGATTTCCGATGGATTTTTTTGTTTATAAATGGTTGTCATGGGTTTTGAAGCTATAATAATAATAATTATTGGTTGACGGGCATAACGAAGTGCACGGGATAATTTGGTACGGAGATAGATTAGACCTCTGGACAGAATATAGGTTAATTCAAAAGGGGAGAGGACCGACCCCGGCAGGTGCTCAAACAGGGATTTTGAGATTTCCGATGGAAATTTTTGTTTATAAATGGTTGTCATGTGTTTTAAAGCTGTTTTAATAATAATTATTGGTTGCCATTGGTTTAAAACATATTCATATAGAGTTGGCATTTTTAATGGGCAACGAAGTGCAAAGAATCAGCCAGTATACAATATTACCTTAGAAACAAATTTAGGTATGTGTGTAGCTTATAAGTTATAATATGCTCGAAAACTACTCGATCGAATTCGACGAAAATCTCACAGATTGCAATTTGTCCGTTTGATGAGGTACACTGCCCTACACTAAAACTGAGATACACTCAAACCGTGAAACACACCTATACAGCGTTTAGTATACTATATATAAGATTTGCCAAGCCAGGGAAATTTAATGATAATTTTTAATTGAGTTAAGTTAAGTTGATAGAAGACATTTGAAAAAGTTTAAAGTTCATAGTTATCCTAATTTTTATTTTAACTCAGTTGAGTTAAAAGTTATAATGAAAATTACAACCCAAATTACAATAATTAACTTATTAACTTAAGTTAAATTATTTATTTTTTAATATATAAATAGTTGCAGGTAATATGGTTTAAAATTTTAAAATAATAAAAAGTAAATGTTTATGCAATATAGATCATTAGTAATAATTGTATTATATTTATTATTTAATTGATTTATACATTAATGTAACATGGATTTGATAAAAATTAACTCGTTATTTTAGATTCTGAGTGAAACGATGAATGTATTGATTTTACAATGATGTGTGTTTTTTTTTTTATTTTTTTTTTTATTTTTTTTTTTATTTTTTTTTTTATTTTTTTATTTTTGTGTCTGTGTACACGATAAGTAGTCGAAATAATGCTTCGATTTTCGACTTCAGTATCTTGTTTGATGGGAAAGTGAATATCGTTGGTGCATTGGGGAGGTCAAAATTTTAATTTCCCAGTAGTTTTCAAAAGCGATGTGAAAAACAAAAGAAAAATTAAGGAAAAACGGGAATTTTTACGCAAAATCGATTTTTAACAAAATCGATTTTGGTTATTGGTGTAACTCTAAAACAAATGACCGTAGATGCATGAAATTTTCACTGAATGTTTATATTAGCATTTCCTATACACCATACAATTTTGAAAATATTTTGACACTTTTTGAGCTGTTTACGGGCATTTTCAGTTTTCAATTTTTTTAGTTTTTTTTTCTATAAATATCAATAAAGTTTTATCTGTTGGGCCAAAAAGTGTAAAAATTTAATACAAGACTCCTGATATATTTTTACAATAGCAGTTGAAAAATATTGAAAATACATAGGCACAGTTTTTTTTTATAAGCATTTAAAGATCAAATTTGGACAGAATTTATCAAAATCTCGAAAATTATCAACCATTGTAATTAATAAATTATAAAATGTTCAGTTTTTATAGCTAAGGATTGAAAATTTAAAACAAGATTCCATGTAAATAGATAATTCGTTTACCAAAAAATCTAAAAAATACACAAGCACAGTTTATTTGTATAGTCATTTTAAGTTCAAATTTGGACGAAATTACATAAAAACCTAGAATAACTATTTTAGTTATTTTGTTGTGATTGTATAATATTATTCGTGGGCACTTGAAACTTCTAATTTGTAATATTTTCATCGATATATTATGATGATAGTATCACGGTTTGTTGTTGATGTATAACGCGTTATATGTACCTAATGGATATTGTGATATGATTAATTTGGAATTTATTATAGGTCAATTTTTTTTTTAATACCATAGATAAGTGTATAATATGTCTTATACCTAGACTGACATATCGTCTCCACTCAGAATCGTTTTTCTTATACAATGATATATCATTGAATTCAAATTTAATACCATCCATTATACAGTGACCCACTTGTAACCTACAGTACAGCAGAGCGACATCCACTTGCCCACCTTTTTTTTTAAATTTATATCAATAAAAATCAGTTGAGTTAAAAAATTAAGTTAAAGAAAATTAAATTCTAAAAAGTTAAAATTAACTTAACTTTTAACTCAACTTTAACTTTTTAACTCATTAATGACCAGGCTTGAGATTTGCCACAAGAAAAAACTGCAAACGGGCGAAGCCGGGATATTCAGCTAGACGGCTATAGCGTTGTTAAATATTTTTAAAAAACGTAATATTTTTTTTCAAGTTTCGGTAGTAGTCTGCGATAGGTATAATATACTTGTGGCCATCCGCATAATATTGCATAATATTATACTGGCGAAGGACCCTAAAACAGAAGACCGGAGCGAGCGGGTTCGATAGTGTTCGAGAAAGAGAGGAAAACAAACGGTGCACAATAATACTATATTATATTCGAAAAAAACAACGAAAAAAATTTTATAATATTATATACCTACGCCGTTAAAACCGGGCGGCGGTGGATCATAGACGGACCACAATTTTATTTTTGTCGATCATTTGCACGCCGGACATCGAGACCGGTCGCCCTTGAACGCGATCTCGGAGACGTAATATCATTATTATTATTTGCGCGATATCTCCGTCTCGCGTATTTTTGTTACTATTATAATATTACACTCGGCGCATTATTCGTCGACGACTCAGAAAAATATAATACGCACACATTAGTACATTACCTATAGGTGGCGTGTTATGAGATCCGCCAGGGAAACGGTTCATATTATATATTATGTGCTGCGACCAAAGTGCTGCGGATGCGGATGTGAAAAATAAATCACACGATAATATTATTGTAAAAATATGGTTATTATTACGGGAGGACATGTTTTTTTAAGGCATACTTACAACTTTATACTCTCGTTGACATCCGGGTACACTATAATACAGCTACAACTATACTACAATATAATATTATAATAGCAATAAACATAGATGCAGTGGGGACTCATATACCGATGGTGCGCTTAAAACGAATGACCTTTTTACGCCGCGCGACTGGTCCGTCGTATGTTGTATATTGTAGCGCTATATCGGTCATTTTCAGGGTTGTTGGACCAATAAATTGCGCTAAACCATGTAAGTAGGTTTAATGGCAAGTCGGTAATTAAAATTTGAAATACCTATTATGCACAATAATATATTTTATTATATTGTTCGATACAGCTTTAGTTACTCGACTTAAGAGGACGCTAAATGTGACCGTTATATATTGTCGTATCCATCTTATACAAGTGCGTAAAATATGTACGCTCGGCAGATCGCGTGGCTTAGCTTCGTTTGCAAACAAATTAGAGTCAATCGACCCAGATGCGTGTCCAGCGAGTCTATCCCGGTTTTGAACCCTGAATCCGAACGACTTTGAATCTGTGTTTTCACGTAGGTTTTTCACGATATTTTAGTTTTCAAGTGAATCGTGAGTATGTGAAATATTAAGATTTGAAAATGCTCATAATTCAATTAAAAATTATGATATCGTCAAAAACCTACACGAGAACGCAGATAATGTTCTTACTTCTTACCGTCAAGTTTCACCATAAGTCGATTCACTGTTGTTTTTAAACTATCGAAGCTAAAAATGTGTTCTGCTGAACGTAAACCTACCATGTTACGCACTTGTAAGACGGAGACGCAACGAATGGCCGTGTAGCGTCATCATAAAATATATGAAATCAAAATATATAATAACGAAGACGTCTTATTATTACCAAAAATGTGAGAAAAAAAATAAACGATAATTGTACATGTTATTATTATTTACTAGTTGCTATAATAATATTATTATACTGTCATAGTCGTGTTACCCCGTTATAATATTATCCCAAACAGTATAAAGGTATTTTACTAGTGCGGTTCAACGAACCGATTAAGATGATTATATGATATTATATCAATACTAATAATAGTAATAACCTTAGCGATAGTGATAACTGGATTTCGCCAATAAAGCCACCCGAATTCATACTCGTGTATGTTGGATATTATAACGACGTTTCATAAAAGTCCTCGATCTTGTAACGGAATTTTATTGGCCCTCAATTCGGATATTAATGTTTTAAATTTAAGGATATAATTTTTTTTTCTTTTCAAAAACGACAAAATATATTTTACTCGCTGGTCAATAAATTGATCTGGTGCGCGTTCAACCGTTTTTCGTTCCGTCAACGCGCGCCGTTTGCCGCGCGCGCGTACTTTGCGCACGGTTTTGTCCGGCGCCGTTCAGTCTTAAGGCGGGTTTCCACTAGATACGTGTAACGTGTACGTGCATAAAAATACTTTTCTGTGATTGGTTGGTATACATGGTAAGCTTTTGGTATACCAGAGTGTTATACGTTCTTACCACAGGCTTGACCATTTATACCATGAAGTTGGATCCAGTTCAACTTTTCACGTGTACACGGCTCTATATTGATAACAATATTGATAACATAAGGATATATGAGGTAACTAATATGTTACCAATCCTAACCGATCTAACCCATATTAACCGATGGGAAACGTTTGTGAGAGACCGTTCATAGCGAACGTATCTGGCATATATGCACGTAAACGTACACGTATGTAGTGGAAACCCAGCTTTATCCGGACGTCCACTCGCCCCGTTCCATTTTGTCGAGCTGCCATAGTAATAGTAAAATATTAATTGTTTCCGTTTACGGTCGTGTTTCGTCGATTCATCGTTGCCATAGATGTGTGACAAGTCTCCTAAACATTCCTAAAAAAACCGTTCCGCCATTTGTTTGTCACGAGACAGAAATGGAAGCCGACGTGGAAGTCTCAAAACGCCGTCGGTCGTACGAACGTTCCAACGACCGACAGTCCGCGATCGACACGCTCGGTCTAGCCGCTGATAGAAGGATCACGGCCTTCGGGTTACCGGTGCGGCACGGGCTTGGAGATAGGGTCCGGTCTTCGCCAGAGTCGGAATTACCCGTGTACCAAGCCGTAGCGACGAACTCCCTGCGACCTCTGCATGTTCACCGCATGGTCGACGCGCTGGACTTGGCCATCAGCAGCGGGGGCTCGGAGTCCGGTCACACCCTTGTACGGCCGAACGAAGATCGTCTCACCACAAAATATATTTTACTCGATTACGAGATAATAAATTGATCTGGTCGCGGCTGTGTTACCAGGTCACCACCGCGGTCAACTGCCCACCATGTCCGCCGGACAACATTCTGCCGACTCCATCACTCGAGTTCGTCGTGGTGCGCGTTCGCCCGTTTTTCGTTCCGTCAACGCGCGCGTACTTTGCGCACGGTTTTGTCCAGCGCCGTTCAGTCTTATCCGGACGTCCGGACCACTATCGCCCCGTTCCGTTATATCAAGCCGCCATAGTAATAGTTTAATATTAATTGTTTCCGTTTACGGTCGTGTTTCGTCGTTCCCATAGTTATATAAAACAACTAGACAGCCGACTTAAGATTTTATCATAAGACCTATGAAGTCTGGCAGCCATATATTACGTCAGGAGTGCAAAATTCTATTGACTAATCCATGTCATATTTAATTTATGCCATGAATATTATAATATGATAACACATTAACACCCAAATAATGATCAATGATAATTATTGACGATCAAAAGCTTATCAATTTACAGGTCAGCGGGGGGTGGTCTGCAACGGGCCAGATGGAAAAATAACGATGAATAAATGATACACAGCGTGCCCGTTTCAGCTTATCAATTTGATAAGCTTTTGATCGCCAATAAATCACAGAATAATCTCATAATCATTGACCCTAATATAATTTTTCGATTTAAAATATCAATTTTGATTTTGATATCGAACAACGAGAAACCAGTCATAGGCTGTGTAACAGGCCTATCTTAGTAAACCAAATATTAGTTGCTAATTATTTCCTACATAATATGAACAACATATACCCATTGGTATATACCAATTGTATATTATAAAAAAATTTAAAAAGATTATTTTTAGGTTATAAATTATCGATTTAATAATACATTTTGTTTAAAGCGCAACTGGTCAATGCAAGACAGGCAACTACAGTAATATAATTATAACATTATAATTTATTCATTCCACGGTTTTAATATTATTATTATTATTCAACTTTTTGTCGCGTGACTTGGCGTGTCTTTATCACGTCAAATTATCTATATATATAAAAATGAATTGCTGTTCGTTAGTCTCGCTAAAACTCGAGAACGGCCGGACCGATTTGAAAGAATTTTTTCGTATGCGTTTTGGTGACGCCTCGGATGGTTTAGATTCTCAAATCATCCCTCTAAGTCCAACCAGGGGATGTGCTTAAACGGGGACTTAGAGATTTACGGTGGAAATTTTTGTTTATAAATGGTTGCCATGGGTTTTAAAGCTATTATAATAATAATTATTGGTTGCCGTGAAATCTGTGTATGCATTCAATGCATTTAATTTTTTTGTACGCTGTGTTTTGATATTATATGTATCGGTGGTTAATCCACCGTAGGTGAAATTAAGTAAAAACGACAAACTTGGCATAAACTTGATACTTTAGAGTTAAATCATACACTTACAGCACGGGGCCCGCGATCTACCGCAGGTAATATTGCCTACCTGATATGGCTATCGAACGATTGTGAACGTTATACCTTTTTGGCCGAACGATTGAGAACACTTAAAAATAACAAAAAACTTACCGCATTGTACCGCCCGATATAAACTGCTGCGAATGAGAATTTTTTTTATTCCGGGCAACAGAAAAGTTAAGGCGAATCCAGAACATCGCATACACCGGATATTAAATAAGGCATATTGAACAAAGTTTGAGTCATGTACAGTTTGTACATTTAACGGGTAACGAAATGCACGGGATCAGCTATAGCAATAACAATATAATTTTACTCGAGTGCATTATATGATGATATTCATTTCAAACTTCTCATGCACTGGAACGCAGGTCCTTGGCACATGACGTCGACGCGAAACATACTATTCTGCCACCGATTACTATTATTATAGGTATTATATAATATATTATTATTACAATATAATTTATACAGCCTGCCAACCTAAACCGACGTACATAATATATACATATGGCTTAAACCGGCCGGAACAATCTACCAGATAGTGACGTCGATCGCCGCAGTGTTATGATTAGGGCTCGGAACTTGATGCACTTAAAAAGTAATAAACACGCATGCGCTTTTGCACTTAAAAAAAATACAATTGTATTTTAAAGAAATGCACTTTTATTTTTTTTTTAGTGCAACCTTTTCATAAATACAAATATTTTACTAAACATAATTGGCAGATATAAAATATATTATATGAGATAAAATAAAATAAATAAATAGCTTGAAAACTGTTCTCGAAATAAAATATTTTATTTTATTTTAAAATGTCCCTATTAAATTATGTGCCTGTAAAACAAACAAAAATTAGTAAAACTTGGGATTTGAGAATCGTGATACAATAATACTTATTTGTACAGCGATCCCTTAAAACGAATTAAAATAAATTTCCGATCGTGCCTTATCCGTAAGTCACTCGTGCTTTTAATATTAGATTCTTAGGTACCGGTAATGACCCAACACCCGCAACGGGTCAATATTGTCGACCCAACACCCGTAATGGGTGAATATTGTTGAACCAATGTGGCTGTTGGGTGTGTAATTAACATGGCCACCGTTTTCGGGGGGGGGGGGGGGGGGGGCAAGTTCTCAAAATACAGTCTGTAATATACACAGATTATATTATTTGTTTTAATTTTTAATTTATAAATAATATTACCTATTGTACCAGCCAATTATTATTATGTAACAGAAAGAACAAGATTTTCAACTAAACGTTTTGATGAAATTAGTTCCGCATGACATGAAAAGAAAATTGACTTTACTGCACGATAATGATAATTAACTATAAAAAGTTAAGTTACAACATTAAAAATTTTAACTGAAAAACAAAATTAATTAACTAGTTAAGTTAATGCCCACTTTTGGTCGTATCATGATGACATACGTCCAGACTTAACACGTAAATTGTGCTATTCATAAAAAAGTTGTTTGCTAACATTTCAAAAATAAAAAGTATGATTAAAGATTTTGTCATATTCATTTTAGAAAATGATTTTAGCACTACACACAGTTAAGACGTATTGTGCATGTATAGTTTATTTAACCTTACTCGTAATAACAGTTGCTTCAGCGGAGAGATCTTTCTCAAAATTAAAATTGATTAAGAATTACCTGCGAAACTCGATTGGTCAAGAACGCCATCTAACATAATCGGCAGCTCAATATTGGATAGAAACAAAATAATTTTTGTCTTTTCTGCCATGAAAACAAGAAAAGTTAATTTTAATATTTTATTTTACAAAAATGTAATATATAAATAATGATTATTAACACTATGACTTATGATACCTATAAAAAGTTTGAAAGTGCATACAATGCACCAAAATTGATAAAAACTTACCTTTCAACCAAAAAATACCAAAAAAATTCTAAATACAATTTGTACTATTGCATTCTGCGTGACATACATATAGGTCGAATTTCTATAAAGACGAGCCTCAAATGTAAGAATTAGAAAAAAAAGATGCAAATGCAATAAGTTCCGGCCCCTAATAATAAGGTATGACTGTTGTTAATTTTTATTTGAAAGTAAGGACCCCAGTCTGGACATTTTCACATGGGCTCTTTGCGGTCTTATAAAATATACGTTTTAAAAGATCATCAGAGTTTTTTGTCGAATTATTAGAATTTTAATATTAATTCACGGTAAAAAAATGAATTAGTTTTACATTTTTTTTTTTTTTTTCTTGATTAAGATTAAAGTTAAAATATAAAACATTATATAAGCTAAAACGAATACTAAGTATTTGATTTTGAATATACAGATACTTTGTAGAAGAATTTAAAACGCTCTGTTCAAGTGCTTTTTTCAAGTACCTACCTATACTTAACAAGACTTGTCATCAAGTTGCATCACTGCGGACTCAAAACCCTTGTTGATCGTTTACCGATATTATACGCAACGGAGGTGGTTTTTCCCGTACGCATACAGTTAACTCGGCTATTGTTGTTGTTGTTGTTGTCGATTTACAATACATTATTACTATAATTTATAACAATATAAACTTATTGTTACATAAGTCGTGAGCACACGACCTTGTCGGGGAAAAACGAATATCATCATTACCATTTACCACCTCTGGTATATAAATATCTACCTAACACATACCTATAATATACGCATATATTAATTATACGGGATCGTTGCCACCGCACGTCAGAAACACGTCGAAAACCCATAGAATTATCATTCTAATCATAATCATTACCCACGAGTGGTATCGTGGCACATCGTCATCGCCGCCGCCGCCGCCGCCGCCGCCGCCGAGAACGGTTTTCCGCGTTTTCGCGTTTTTTCTACGATGTTGCGGTGTATGATAACATTATGTAAATTACGAATGACTACGAACGATGGAAACATCAACAAACAAACAAAAAACCACGAGGCTTACCTGAGACGTCATAGGACGTTTTTAATCGTCCCGTAAACAGTTGCAGTCGTAGATGCAACGTCGTCCGGTACGCTATATAATAGAATACAAACTCTATTAAAATCACTACTTATATCCAATTACGAGTCGTCTCAGGTATTATTTTTTTATTTCGTAATCGTGATTATTCTGCAGCAGTCATTCCTCTTAACAGGTTTTAACAAATGTATAGTAGGTATATATACCGCGGTGGCGTAAACAAGGGGGGGATCAGACCCCCCCCCCAATTGGATTTTTATTACCTTAGTATAAAGTTTTGAGAGAGTGGGAGATTTTCCCATTTTCCCCTCCCATATATAGCTATGTCGTTATTCTTTTTTTTTTGATCCCTTCCCTTTCAGAAATCATGTCTACGCCACAATTATTATACGTACAGGTACCGTTTTTAGACGATTTTATTTATTTTATATAAGAGATCATGTGACGTTCTGCATAATAATATGTAACAGGTATGTACAATGATAAACAATTATTTTGTTATGTCACGACTAACCACCCAGCCAATTAATAAAATATAAAAATAAAAAATAAAATATTATAATTTATTAACATAAATATGTTTTTTTTTTTTTGGATGGTTACACGTTTTTTGTTTCTGGCCGAATTTTCGTAAGGTTTTTGTTGTCATCAATTTACATAACATAAATCTATATCAGCACTGTGTCGTTAATAGATTCTGTACATCGCAAAACCCAACATTAAGATGATGTCAGAGCATCATCATTTATTGTTTTCCGACTCACTCGCAACATAGCAAATGTATGATAAGCAGAACCAACATCGTGGTTATTAATTTTGATATCATAAGTAAAACCTGACGTGAACTTGGTTTTATTAGACGACATTCCACGAGTTTTAATAATTCTCACAAATGTCTATTCGTGCTTTATTCGCATCAGTAGGTACGATCGGTACTGGAGCTATGGAGCTATATATAGTTATATATATTTCTGATCCCAGACGATTCACTAAGAGTTGATAAAGTGCATAACAGGTTCCTAAAAATAAATATGCTGGGGACCGTTTAAACCATGAACTAAGAAGAGTAGTAAGTTCATGGTCACAGTTCATCTATGCCATGATTATCAGCCTGTAAATGAGGTTTTCCGTCTTGAATCAGTTTCATCTAGACGTCAGACACTTATTAGTTAGATATCGTCAAAGGTGGGCATTTTAATGAAAATAATTCACTGTGGCAAGTTAAATTAATTTAATTAAACTGCCTACAGTTTAAAGTTGAATTTAACCAAATAAGTTTAAAGTTAAGATATAAAACAAACTTAACTCAGTTAAAAAAAAGATTAAGTTATTATTTTTTTCAAGTTACAATATTTTTCAGTCGTACCTATACTGCCCTAGTATTTTGGTTTACACAAACATATTTTGCCAAGACGTTTAAAACTGTATAAAAAATTCGATCACTATAATATATAATTAGAAAATAAATTATCAAAATCGAAAAAGAATCGACGAATCAGTATTTTCTAGCTGGTTCCACGTGGCACGAAAAGAAAATTAACTTAACTGCATGACAATTATAATTAACTATAAAAAGTTAAGTTGCGCCAATAAACATTTTAACTGCATAAGTTGATGAATCAAAAACAACAATAATCATCTAGTTAAGTTAAAAAGTTAAAAATGTATAACTTTTTAACAAGTTAATGCCCCCACCTTTGGATATCGTTTTATCTCCGAATTATCAAATGGACAAATAGACGCTCCTCGTTTATTAGAGAGACACAGCATCTGCGGTCCCAGTAACACTCGATTTCAGGGCACTTTTTACATACCGACAAGTCGATTGTCCGCCAACGCACCCCTCCCTTGAACGATTCGGAGAGGTTATGACAAATTCGTACCTAAGCTATTTATCTAGTTGTTATCACGGTTATATCGTTCTTCTTTATGTTTTTTTACTCATCCCTGTAACTATTTTTTTATATAATTTAATTATGTTTCTACATCTTTGCACCGATTGGTGTTGACTAGTAAACATAAATAAATAAATAAATATTAGAGTGAATTCACCAACTATCAAACTTTAAGCTAAACACATTATCAGTGTCCCTACGTTGGATTTTTTACGATATTTTAGATTTTATACAATTTATGAGCATTTTTAAATTGTAATAATTTACACGCTGCCATAACATACTTACAAAAAATTAAAACATCATGAAATAGCCAACGTAGAGACACAGCTGGTAATCTTCTTAAAACCTAAAGTTTGATGGTAGGTGGATTCACTAGCTCTAATATTAAGAGTATTAACACAGGGTTGGTTTTAATAAATGTAAATTTGCTATATTATGTTGCGCGTGTGTCACAATACAGAGAAAACAAAACATAGTACGCTGATACATCCTCCTAACACGACTCTTATTATCGTACTTTGTTATATCGATAATTACAATTAGCAGGACGCGTAGTGCACATACTATTATACGCAAGCCTGGAAAAGTTAACGATAATTGTTAGTTGAGTTAAGTTAAATATAGATAGAAACCATTTTAAAAAGTTTAAATTTAATAGTTATCCTAATTTTTTTTTTAACTCAATTAAGTTAAAAGTGATATGGAAACTTACAATGAATTTATTAACTGCGCATGTTAAGTTAAGTTTTTTTTTAAATAAATTAATATTGCCAGTAATATGTTTTGAAATAATAAAAAGTAAATGTTTATGCAATATGTATCGTAAATAATAATTTTAATTATATTTATTACTTCATCATTTATAAATGAACGCAACTTGGATTTGATTAAAAGTAACTCGTTATTTATTACGTTTATATCAATAAAATTAATTCAAGTTAATGAATATTACACTTTAAAAAGTTAAAACTAACTTAACTTTAACTTTTTAACTCGTTTATGCCCAGGCTTGATTATACGCATATTCAGAAATTAAAAAATATAAATTGTAGGTAGGTATAGTTTTACATTTTTTTTATTTTACAAGGATGTATAAATCTATATAATTTCAATTTTTTTATCATAGTATAATATGTTCATATTATGTGCATATTTATCGATGATGTATGTAACATTATAATGCTCGAGAAATGCCGATAGGCACTCGCTCAGTTTTGAATATTTTTTGCATTCGTGGCTGGCAATACCTATACGGCAGTACCTATATATACGGTTTTAACGCAGACATTCAAACAAATTAGAATTTTAATCCAAACGAGAATTCAAATATTAATTACTTATATTATATAATCGATTATATAATAACGACATTGGTCTAGTATAACACTCGAAAAAAAGACGGTACTATCGTAGTTTTGAATATTTTTGTATTCATGGTTGCAGCATCTATACATACGGCTCTAACGCAGATATACAAACGAATTAGGATTTTAATGCAAATGAGGAGATAAATATTAATTACTCATAATGGAAACCATTTGTACTGAACTACAGACTATTATTATTCACATTTTCGATCGGTTTTTGTATTATTCATGGTCGCATTAAATTGAACGCCTCGAAATTTGAATATTATTATCTTAATTAATATAAGTGCTCACGTAATAGATATTTTATCATTATACTTAATACCTACCTGTTGATGATTAAATTTTTATTTTTATTTAAAATATCCATATTATAATAATTATAATGATTTTTCGGTGATTTATGTTATTATATTGACTTGACGGTTTATATTGTAATAATTCACAGTAAAAATTATGGTTTGTAGTTTTATCATTGATGCGTACATCACAATATGTACTTACTAGCACTGCCAAAATCCCGGTCATATTATCCATATTTAAAAATCAGTCATGCAGTATTGTTCATTTTTACGATTTCGGTGATTCTAAGGTTTCAAAACTTTGTTTAGTGAACAAGCTGTGAGCCAATTTGTATTGTGCTCACGCCGCGCCGTGAAATTATTCGAAACAGACAAGAGGCCTAAGCTATTGTAACTATAGATACGATATCGATTACCACCGTTTTAAGTGGATAATATAATTTAATGATTGTTGTTTACAAGTTGATGACCTATAAAATATTAAAAGCAAGTTCAACATTTCAGAAATTGTACATCAAAATTTAAAATGTAAAGAAATAATTATACCATGCAATTTAATAGCAATAAAAATAGCAATACTTTTTTGATTTAACTGTAATGCATTTAATTTTACAAATCAAAATACATTATGTTACGTAACATCAAATAATGAAAAAATGATTAGTTATACCGTCGAGTTCAATTTATAATACGAATGGAGAACCAAATTAAAAATCATAACCAATCATATTTTTGATATTGTGTTTTTTGTTTATTCATATACTTCGAAATTTAATTTAATTTTATACTTTGATCTAATAACTTTGATTAATATAATATAAATTCCGTGGCCAGTGTTGGAGAAGTTATATTTTTTTTTTACATTACGGATAATATCACCTTTGAAAATCATAATTAGATCAATTTTAAGTTACATTTTTTATTTAGCCGAGGCACATTACTTTTTATTATTTTTTTTCCAAAAATATACTGGGGGTTTTTGTCGTCAATACATTAAAGTAGTTAATAACGAGTACCTACCTATAATGATGATTATGTGATATTAGACAGTGATAATTGGTGTGTTTCGTATTGGAAAGGGGGGGAGGTGCGCCTCTCAAAATATATTATACCTATTTGGAATTCAAAATGTGTTGCTGGAAAGTGGTTTTCAAAACGTATGTAAGGCAGGAGTGTGGGGGGTATGGGGGGCAAGGCCCCCCACGGATCTGTGTTAAGTTATTGCGCCCTTGGAACGCAGTTTTTAAATCGTTGGGTTGAGCTCCTCTACTTCATTTTTCCCAATTCGAGCACTGTAATCAACAATATGTAAAATACCTAATTAAATAAAATTTTTATTACCATTTAAACCTCTTTGAACCATGGTTCTTTGCAAAGAAGACAATAATTTATTTATAAATGTATTTTGAATAACAGTGCGTTTCCAAAACTACAACCAAATATTAAAAATATAATTTTTTGTTGTTGTCAAACAGCTATTACAAAAATGTGAAAATCGTACTCGGTATATCAATAAGGTAAAATATATCATGCTGCAACTGATAAGTCAGGCACGCTGCACATTTATAATAAGGACGTGCTCAATACACCTTGGCAATAGTAAGCATATTATTACAATTTAAGTCCCAAAAACGTATGTTATTGCGATAAGCGTGGTATACGCGAACAAATTCCGATTCGAGGTTGATCAAACGAATCACGTCCCGATTATACTATTATGTCCGTATCGATTAAACACGAACTCGCGATGATATTTTTTGTTTAATCTTCGAATCTCGATTATAACATCCTATAGGTAGGTATAGTACTACATTTGTTATCGTTTATCGTACTCCAACGTGTTAACTTATAATTATTATACTGATGGGTATACGACCGGGAAATTATACGCTTCCTGCAGTTTATTATACGTTTTGTGATACCTACGTCGTTTTCTGATTTCAAAACGCAATATAAGGCTGTATAATAGAATCGAACATCAAAACGTATATTATTGTAATGAGAATAATCATTATCGACTGTTTTCGCCTTATCTGCGTCGTCAGAATAACGGAAAAGATCACGATATCACGAGTACCTATAATATAGTAAGCGATCTAGAAGAAATTGGGTCGTAAGAAAAAATAAATAAATCAATAATTAATATAATACAATGTATAATAAATAAATGTGTAGTAAAAATTAAAATTTTAAAACACGATATCTAAAATAAAAAAAATATTTATTATAATCCCCACGTCAAAACGACTACGTCTATTTGTCCCCCACGCCCCCCCCCCCCCCATTCGGATAATAATATAGTAAATGTATTTTTCTTCATTATGTCCTAACTCAGTGTTTCTCAACGTTTTTTTTTTTTTCAGGGAAACCTTTTAATGTCCAATTTTATGATGGAACCCCTAGTCCCTACTTTGTTTCAATAGTTTTATAATTAAAATAATAATAATATATTTTATTTAATTCAAAAAATATTTCCGAAAATTTACCAAAGGTTCTTCAAAATATATGATCGGACAAACTGGACTTTAAAATTTTAATGAGATGAATGGTAATGCACCTACAGATATGCTTAATTTTGGCTTATTGGATGAAAGTTGAATATCTCATGCGTCAGGTTAGGCATCAGGTCTGTAGTTGCGGTGTTTCATTTTTTTCGATACACAAAATAAGCTGAGAATTTTTTTACCATCGGCCCCGATTTTAATAGTTTTATCATGTCTTTATACCCCTGACATTAAAGGATCCAAAAACAGTATTGTCGAGTCACGAATGTTTACAAACGTTTAAAAATACAACATTCGACAGATTATATTATTATAATGCACCAATCAATAACCAGAAATTCAGTCTTTGTACGTCGCATATGGGAAGAATGCAGACACATCGACGCCGCTTCGAATAAAAATCGTTCAACAGGTAGCCATTTACAGTTATTTCTTTTTAGGCGATTATTGATTATCGTTTTTGTTCAGTTAAATATACGTAACATATTGTTACTATATACTATCATCTCATTTATAAAAAAATATGCTTAATAATTAGGTATTTTTTACCATAGGCAAATATTAAGTATTTACCCTTGATTATTATAGGATCCAAAAATAGAACACTAATCGCATAATAATTGTTTTAACTTTTCATTATATTACCACACAGAACCGTATAATGTATATTTATATACAAATAATAATGATTTTAAATCGTAGATTTCTTCATATAGATAGGTCATTATAAACGTATTTGAACATTACAAATATTACAAGTTAAAATATCACCTACTTTAACAACAATATCATCATATTCTAATGCGGTCAACACTGAGTGGTATACCTACCTATAATAAGACTCTATATCCGTAACCGCCAACCGGTAACCACTGACTTGATTTTTTAAAGTTTAAAAAATACATATTATAATATGTTCTGATATACGAGATTGTTCACCGATAGTATGCAGATCACCGCACTTGTATCCTTTAATAACAAATTTATTCAAATTCTGATTTTCGGAATAGTTTTTAATAACAATTACATACCACATTTTTAAATACTAAAATTGTTTGCACCATTTGAGGAGAATTCCGGGGCGATACAAACTTCTTTTTCCAAATAAGAATTACTCTATTTTACAGTGCACAATTTTTTTAAAACATTTTGACCCGTTTAAATACAAATCTGGACGAGTAATTTCCGAGTTATTAATCTTGATCAGTTGATGTAGATTGTAATTCGTAGGTACCCATTAAGATTTATAGTATTTAATTATGGTTTTACATAAAATAAAAAATATAAAGTAGTACGTGTATGTAATATTTATTGGTCTAGTACTTAATAATATATAAAGGATGTGAACTCAGAACATTTTTACAAACTATAAAATTGTTATTAATTTATAACAATTACTTAAACATTCAAATTTCAAATCACCAAAGTCCCAATATCTTCTGATTTCTAAACCTATATTATTATGGGCAAATGAGGCGTAGCTTCCACCTCCAAAGTGCGACTGTGGCCCACACCTCCATCTTAGTCTATAATCATTGCTAGGTACCAATATTAATAGATAACCGGTCAATTCGGTGAAATCCATTTCGGCAAAAGACATTTCGCGAATCTTTTTTGGCGAACGGTTATATCGGTGAATGGATAAAATGGCAAAACCGCAAAACCGAAGATTTGATTGAATTGTATGATATTAAAAATTTGAATTCCATATAATATAATTCAATTATTACTCAAAAAATACTTTAATAAAAAAAGATGTCCTAGAACCATAAATAAACTAATAATAAATAATAAAAATTTAAAAGTCAATATAGTATGCCAAACTTTTTAAATACGGTATTATGTCTTGATTTGAATAATTTTCCACCTTTATTTTCATATTTTCTGTGGTTCTTTTCCATTTTAATTTCCTCTTATCTTCTTTGCCAGCCTCGACGTGCACCACTTTCAATTTAGATAGATCGACCGCACTTTGTAGACCTTCAAACACCTTCCAAATTGAAACATGATGACCACCGACTTGCCGTCCCCGCCGATAACATATTGTATTTTTTTTTTTTTATTAAAATAGAAAATTTACAATTTGTAACAAAATATGTACAATAGGCAAATAGGAAAAGTGATGAAGAATATTTACATGATAATATATTTACGAGGAGGGAGGCTGTCCAGTAACAGAACCCTCTAGAGATGTTTTGGTAAGGAATTTATTAACGTATTAAATTACGAACAAACCCTGTGCTACACTGTTACGTATATTTAAAAATTTGTGTTTAATGTATTTTCGCCGATATATCCATTGGCCGATATATCCATTGGCCGATTAATCCGTTCGCCAATGTTCTCATTCGCCGAAAAAGTTTCACCGTTATCTCATTTGCCGAAATTACTTTCGCCGAGATGTCCTAAAACCAGATCTTGACAATTTACAGTAAAAAAGACGGTTCTCGTTTGAAAAAAAGAAATATATATTTAGGTGCTCTTACGATGATTCTGTATGTTGTGTGTAGGCAAATACGTAATAATGTGCAATATTGTTAATTATTTGAATATTTGTATTTAAATATAAACTACATTACCTACTTAAAATGTATATCCACCTACTTTGCTGAAGTTTAAATTGACAGTGTAATATAGGTTATAGGTTAGGTACCTATGTGACATTTGAAATTATTGGACCAACTAAATAAGGATGGTATTATTTAGTAATATTATTCAATTTACATTTTTATTAACAATTTTAAGTACCTATACATTTGTGATAAACGTACAGACGTTTTAATATTCTACAAAAAAGTACTTGTAAAGTATTTTGAATACTTTTAAAATGTATTTGTATTTATATTCAAAAACTTATATTATATTATTTATCGCTTATTCGTCGTCTTGTACCCATGCAAAGGTAAACAACGTATATTATCATATATGGCAGTAATGTATAAAGTATGTATACACACGAAAGCAGGATGAAGTGCTAAACGTGCGTTTGTTTTGGACTTAAACGGTACATATACTACACAACTATAATACACAGAACAAAAAAAAAAAAAAAAAATAAAAAGATGAATTTTAAATTTCACTTCAGACGCCATATCGTCGACGAACACGGCTCGACACGCGTGTGAATCATTGGCCATTAGAAAAAGTCGAGTTCATTGTGATTTGAAAAAAAATCCTCGGAGTCAATATTGTTTTAATTTTACTAATGGTTTTTTTCTCTTGATATTTACAATTGTAATGTTTATTAATATTACATTACTATATTATGTATACCCGGCCCAACCCAACATATGTTAAACCCGTGTTATAATACGCGGTGTTCGTCAATATTGCGCCGATTTTTCTAGACTACCGACTACTGACTGTAGGTACCCGAAACAAATACATCTTCTGCGCCGGTGGGTATATAACAAATTAAAAACGTATAATTATTACATCTTTTGCACCGACGGGTTTATCACAAATTAAAAAGTTATAAGTACATCGATTTCACCTGAAAGTTCATATAATAACAAAAACATTTACCACGGTATTTTTTGATATTTTTATTAAATATAAAAAAAATACGTGTTAATGTGGAAAGTTAGTTAAAAAAAAAAATAAATACATTTTTAAATTAATTTTGAATTAATTTTACAATAATATTATGTGGGTCATATACTCAAGTGTAAACGTTCTAAATAATTGTCTTAGTTAAAATAATTATGATTGAAAATTATTGTTGAAAAAATTTATCTAAAATACATATCGTGGTAAATACGTTTATTATTCATTATTAAATTGTTTCATATTTCATAATGACAACTTACTGTCTTCAAAAAAATTATCGTTTATTTTTCAACTTTTACTCTCAATTAAATTATAACATTTTTGGTACTCCAATATCGTCCGGTGCTATATTGACGTATAACCTTTTTTGAACCTAAATCTCTTTCGCAATTGACGTATATACTCATATATAATAAACGCTATACTCTTATATAAATTATTTTTATTTGGAATATTATTCAATAAAGAAAATAATTTAAAGAAAGTACTCTGCGTAATTTCATCGCAAGTATTGTATATAGTATCGACGATAAAAATGTACAAAATATATAAATCACAGCGCGCAATAATGAATTCAATTCGGTGAATTGTATTAAAATTGTAACGCGTGATGTCAAATTAAATGCAATTTATAAAACTGATTTAATTTTCTAGTGAATTTTTTTTATCGATTTCACTATAATATACACTGGTTGTGGGTAGGGGGTGTATATGTATATATTATGTATGTATTAATGTATAGTTAATTGTTATATTGTTATATTCATAGGCGCAATTTGGGGGCGGGAGGTTAGGTTGTGCTTAGCCAATTTTTAAATTAGCTAAATTTGTTCATATTAATTTCCATTTTTATAGGTATCCTGCACAACCATAAGATGATATGAAAGAAATTTAGGGACTTTAGCACCCCTAGTTTTTTTTTATCGAAATTGCGGCCCTGATTATATTATGTTATGTACTAATGTGTATAATTTATAATAAATTACCGCAACAATAATTGTACAACATTGTAACATTAGCCGCTGCAGGAGACTATAAATTATAATGCGTACCTATACGTACGCACTGTTCAATTTTTTCAATTTTTTCATTGTTATCCTGCATAACCATAAGATGACATAAAAAATAGAGGGGCTTCAGCACCCCCAGTTTTTTCATTGAAATTGCGCCCTTATTGTTACATAATATCATTGTGTATAATTTATAATATATTTACCGCAACAATAATAACTGTACAATACATTGTGGCATTGGCTGCTGGAGACTATAATACGTGTGCATAATATGTGATTGGTAAAATAATTACATACCGCTTCTCGCGACTTCTAGAGTTGTACCTAATAATTTATGTTTTATTACATTCGTTACGTTCATATTACCGTATGACGTATATTGGTCGTCACTGCAGGTATAATTTTTATCATACCGCAGCGTAATTTGTTTTTACGTTAGTTTGAAATAACAACAATTTCTAAAAGTTAATCCTGTGTGAAATTTATAAACTGCATCTCCTATACACACTGTAGGCATGCTGTCGTCGGACGTCAGGCGAGTAGAAGACACATTATATTATTATTTCTACATTAATAGTTGGGTAGAGGTACCCACTACGACGCGTATACGACTACAACCTATACGATGGGAATTATGTGAATGGGAACATTTAAAAATATAATAGTCTCGCGTGTATAATTATTTATTACCTATATATATATTATACTGTACGTTAATAGGCGTTAGGTGTAATTTGAAAGCATATAAATATCATCTAGGCACTGTGTCATACATTGACGTCAGTGTAGTGCTACATTAGAATGTATATTTTTCAAAAATAGCCGAAACATGTCTGACGTATCCGATATGGGTACCACAGTATAAAATATTATAGAAATTAAATGAAAGTCTATAGATTCAACAACACGCGCAGCATCCGCCGCCGCCGTCTCGACCGTTGGCTAAGAAACGGCGACGAGACGCGATAAAAACGATTTCACACACATATATAGTGATTTACCGAGCATGCTCACCCCCCCCCCCCCACCTTTTGGCTTTTTAACATAAATAATAATATTATATGTTAATGGGCAGGACACCTGCAGATTTTTTTGCTTCCGACCGATTTTCCGTAAGGTTTTCGTTGTCATGATGTCGCAGTTAATAATATTCTTGCGCCGTAGAAAATCAAGTGGATAGTAAATCAATTTTATATTCATTTTAGAATACATAACCAGTGTCCAATTTAAGGAGGGGGGTGGGTGAGGGACGAATTCCCCCAGCGGCAAAGTGTTGACAGTTTTAGTGTTTTAGAGGCGGCGGTTTTATTCAGTGTATTAGTTTTTTTTTCTTATCCCAAAATGTATAACATTGAACAGCATAATCATTGATCGTTGGATTGATTAATCAACGTTTTTATTATTTCAAGTAATAGTGATCGCCTTTTGTGTAGACTTTTTGCCGCTTAGATCTCGGAAGTTGTCTACACCTTGTACCCCCAAGTAATAGAAGTGATAACAGATTATCGTATCAAATAATTTTGAGTTGATAATGTGACGTGAGTGAAACGACTGATCTAGGACCAACGGGCAATAACGACCATCAGAACTTAGATTTTTCATTTTTTAGTAATTCAGTAAATGGTGGAGAGGGTAATTCTGAGGTTGTAAAGAGTAGTGAGTGAAGGGCGTGGGGAAAGTAGGGAAGTGGCGGTGATAAAATTATTTCATCCCATGGTGGATTGCAAGGATGGGTATTAATGAGTTAAAGTTAAAATTAAGATAAAACGTTAAGTTAATTAACTTGTTATTTTTTTTTAAATTAACTTTTAACTTAATAAGTTACTTTTTTTTATTATTAACATATTAACTTCAAGTTAATTTAATTTCAAAATTATCTAAATTAAGTTAAATATCGTCCGGAGAATAATGCAAATTTTTGAATGAAGTTTTTTCTTTGATTTATCATTTTAAATTTCCCAGTAAATTTCTTGAGCGTAAAGAAAAACTATCTAACAAACCATAACTTGTGTCTGGAAATTGTATTTATGCAAATTAGCAAATTTTAACTTTACACCAAGTTAAGTTACTTTTTTTTCAAAGTTATCTTCTAACTTAACGAATTAAATACGATTAACTTTTAACTTAACTTAACTTTATTATTTAAAATTAACTTAACTTAACTTTATTATTTAAAATTAACTTAACTTAACTTTATTATTTAAAAATAACTTAACTTAACGAGTTAAAAAAAATCGTAAACTTGCACAGCATTACCGCGGGGTGCATATATTATTCTAAATGCACCACTGTACATGACACTAGGTACTATAGTGGTCTATGCAGGCTATATAGATACACGATTAACTTAGAATTTAATATTATCATGCAATATAATATGGTCCGAAATACTACATTGTTGAAAGCCGTGGTTTCGATAAAATACCGATTGTTCTTGGAGGTGATTTTAACATCGATATGAAATCTCCACATGGACGAGAATTCACACTTTTCATACGCAACGCGTTTAGTTTGTAATACCAATCCGAACATTTCAACAACTATAGGAACAATTGTTAACATCGGTTGACGCAATATCCGTCACTCGTCGTATCGACAATTTAACTGTAGCTGGTTTTAATGAATATAATTATATTATATCTCAAACTTTTCTCACCGTAAACCTGTATGATGTGTAACGGATGTAAAAAATTAATAAATAAATAAATACAAACAATTGAATACGATAAAAGTTATGTTTTATTTGATTCAATTTTTTTTATTATTATTTGTAATAATTAAGTAAAAACGTATAAGCTATAACTCAGCACGCTATTCGATATTTTTCAAGTGTGTCACGTGGAGATGCAAACTTCTGCTTTTTATAATGCGATCACCCCCCCCCCCCTTCTACCATATATTATTTAGCGTATAATTCTTCTGAACATTTTGCCGTATCTACCAAAATTTTTTATATTTTTCGATTTCTGGTTTTTCTACATAATATAATATAATATCTTAATATACAAATCGGTAATCATGATATTATTTAGGTAACATTTTAGGAAAATCTATTACGGGGAAAATTTTTTTATTTAGCTCGCCACTCTAAAAACATTCAAATCTACACCATAAGTCAACCAGTGTGTACGAACGAGTTTGTTACTTTACTCAGTTACTTTATAGAAATGAATGAAAGACGTGCAATTGTAATTATGCATAGATTTATGAGGCGTATTGTCTGCAGTAATTTATAGGTACCTACGACAAATTGGAATAATAATAAATTAAACACATAATTATAGGTAGTGCTCATCAAGTTTAAAACGATACTGATTGTTGTGCGAGCTTAAATAAGAATAATTTGCAATAATTGATTGAATGTGAATATTCAATAGGTCCGGCGGCTCAATACGCCGTTTAGTTTTACCACAGTAATTAAATTATAGAATTATTGAAACAGAGTATAAAACAATGTCAATAACAATCGGTATGTATATACCATTTAAATTTAATTTGCAACAATATTTTAATATTGTGTGTGTGACGTTCTCAGATACATATATAGTGGTTCGCCATTCATCGAAAACTGCAGCCCCCATTTTATACCCTTAAAATTTAAATGTTATACTTTTATGAATTTTCAAGTACTTACCTAATTATACCAAGCATATATATGTCATAATGTTGAGTAAAGTTGTTTAAAATTATTACAAATCAAGTTTTTGTGCTAAAATGTTATACGCTAGGTATGTAAATTAAAAAAGCATTAAAAATTAATAATTCATTATTGTTAACTATTATATTATTGTTGTATTTTGTAATTTTTTTTTCTATAATAAATACAATTTTAACTATCGATCGTCTAAAAAACGGAATAAAATTATTCTAGCAAATTGCGTAACCCACGCGATGGAAATATAGCTGAGGTGCTCTGAGGTCGTATGCTCGCAGAAGGTTTATAATTAAGTAACATGTGGCGATACAAACCTTTTTTTTTCAAATAACCTTTTTTTTTTAATAAATAAAATTGTTGTTGTCTGATAATTTTTAAGCCTTGAGCGTATGATTTTTTTTTACAATTTTGATGCACCTGAGTTGGAACTAAAGCGAGCAGTTTCTGAGTTTTTAATACTTAATATAATCAAAAAAAAACAGTCCATACTAATGAAGTTTTACATAAAATAAAATAAATGGTTAAACAATTTTGGTTACATAAACATAATATTATAATTATTATGCTCGGACAGTTTGTACGAAATATAAAATGTTTATAATATTATATAAATGTAAAATACTTAGTTACTATAATTACTAGTTTGATAAAATCAGGAACTACACTCCTTTGAGTCTAAATTTGTATATTAGTACCAATTGCGCTCATTTGAAAAAAACAATTTTGTATTGTCACAGGACACCCGGCGAATGGCATAAAACATGTGATTTGAATATCACGGATCAATATACAATAATATAAATCATACTTTATTTCTGAACTTTATTCGGTATTTCAAGGTCACGACTCGTACAGTTTCATTGACAACATAATATAATATAAATATTATGTTTAACAAATATAACATTATAATGCGTAATGTGCAGCGTGCCTATAGTTATGTTGTACAAAGCGATCGCAAATTAATTACATCTACCTGTCGTACCTGTACACACAAGCGAACAATGATATACTTTACTATTGATTGTTCGACATTATTTCATCAAATTCTTGAGACGCAATCAATCACTATACTATTATAACGAGTATGTGTGCAGTTAATGTCTTTGTGCGACTGATGCAATTTTACGCGGTTTTTTACGGGAATTCGACGGAAAACGCGTTCGATTTCAGATGATGTCAATATTTTTATGTCCATAATAATATTATTGGATTCCTAAATAATATTTCACGTGGTTAATCACCTCCCCCCCCCCCCCCCCCGATACAGCATACGCCACCATGGCGAACCACCGACTATAGACGTCATATTCTCACATCATCGTTTGCGGTTTCGATAAACATACGAGTTTTATATTATTATTATTATATTGTGCTAGGCATATAATAATTGCAATAATAAAATACGAGAAAACCACCGTGCCGCAATATTCAAGATTAGAGGTATTTACGAGCACACTTTTTTCAAATAATTTATATAGATTTATCGTATTTTTTTTTATCAGAATACTATATTATTACGGGTGCACGTTGTATATTATACCGATTTCTAAAATATTATGATAATATAACCAATAATCTGTACAATATTGTACTAATTTATTAATTATTATATTGTTTCTAAGTATATTATAACTATAATAATATACTGTATTGCAACGTTTGCTTTATCGATCGATTTGCGCAATACCATAACTATAAATTACTGATGTTATAGCTGCAGAGAGTGATTAAAGCGCTAAACACTTTTTTTCTCGAAAACCATTTAAGTTTTCGGGGATATTATTTTCTTGTAGACAAAATTATGAAAGCATCAAAAAACAACGATTTTCAAAAAGAAAACCGTTAGGTTTTTTCAAAAACGAAAACGACTTAAACTATAAAAAAAATAACTAGCGGTTACTAATAAAACAACCGCTCTGTACACGCCGACAAATTATTATAAAACCGCTTAAGTAATAATAGTACTAGCTGTATAATAACCGTTTACATAAAATATGTATAGATCAAGTTTTTCAATATTTCAATAGGTTGATGTATATATACAGGGTGTCTCGTGAAGATTTATCCATTGATATATCTCCTGAGATAATAAATATATCATAAATCTTTTTTTTTCATTAGATTTATATAGACAAGGACCACACATATTTTATTTTTTGGTAAAAAAGTTATTGTTATATTTTCTATTTTTGAAACAATTGAAAAATAGCTATTTTAGAGTTTGTTTTTGATAACATTTTGACGTTTCAACGTTTTGTTTTCATTAATCTCATGGTTTTCAATAATTTTTTTAGTTTATAAGTAAAACAGCATAAAACTGGATTTTGTCTGGGCGGTGAGTCCCTCTGTACGGCTAATCGTTATATCCTCACGGAACACACTGTATGCTAACTGACCATCATAGTTGTATAATATCGTTACTATATATTGTACTGCACGGACCTAGCCACACAATAATATAATTATTACATGGGTTTCAAAATAACAGTGGTTTTTAAATTAAACACTTTTTGTAGAATCGAAACACGTACAATAATTATTATATTTCAAACATCGCATAATACAATATACCTATAGGTACCTTTTTTTGTTTTTATGAAAATACTTTATTATAATAGGCGTGCGTGAGTTAGTTATTTTGAAATCCCAATATTATTAACTCGATAAACAATGTGTATTACCGCGCTTTCCGTGGTGCATAAATTATAATTTTTTTAACGACTTACTCGATTCTAAAAATAGAAATTAATACGAGGGATATAAATAAAAAACCGAAATGTTATAGTAATTATTATAATACGAATATATTATTATTATCGTATAATATAGGTTTTTTTTCGTATGGGAGAAGTCGATTTCACAATATGATATTAAACCGCATAGGTATTATTATAGTCAATTATAAATTATAATAACACTAGCTGTAGTAAGTCTTGCTTATACCTACACTAAAATAGTTTTTAGAAAATGGATTACTATAAAAACGTATCTTCGACACGAATTATACCGCGAAAATGTTTTTGATCGGATTTATGCTATAAAAAGCTACGTCATCGTGTCCACTTATAGCTGTATAATATAATAATATTGCATTTTAGTATTGACTTAGGTACCTATTGTACATGCAGCCTACCTACGATTATATGTTAATGGAAATAATTAACTGAAGCTAAGAGAACACAAGATCGATAATTTATAGAATAATATATGCCAATGTGGAAAAGAATATTGAATTGACACGGTTAAAAATAGCTAATCTACTTTTTTAAATTATTGTGTGGATCACATAAAGAGTGACTGCGTTCTTTCTAAATTAGGTATAATAAACAATTATTGTATTGAACTTTTATCATAATGTACGGTGTATATACCTATCAACTCATTTATTTAATCAAATAAAAATTTATATAAGGTCATATAATATCATAATGCCTATATCTATATGGATTATAACAGCTAGAAAGACCTGAAAAATGAAATAATCTAAGTCTATACATTTTTTTATATATATAATATAATTTAATATTTATTGACTTTTGCGCATATTTTATTTTTATCTTTTAATACTGAAAATACATTTTTTTTTTGATAAATTTAAAATAGCCAAATCTGGTTTTATAGAAAAATTAAGTCATGTAGTTTTTATTTTACAATTTATTAAAATTTCATATTTTTCTAAATAAAGTTTGTCCAGGCGTAAAAAACATTTTAAATTCAAAAAGTGTTTATATACTTTTTTAAAATATATTTTGAGAATTTTTAAAAAAGTACCTATGGGTACTTTAGGTATAGTAAAAATAAAATCTAATTTTTTTTTAGTAATTTATTTGGTACTTTTAAAATTAATGAGACATACTTCAAAAAATGGTGACATTTTAAAAAATCATAAAAAATAAAAATTATACTTAACTACTTAAGTACATTTTTTCACAGTCAAAAGTTTTCTAAACACCATATTTAAAATGCAGTAAATGGGTTAGGTACACTATTGATGTACACTATTATTATAGTGAGTCTATTATAGATATTCGCTATAATGGTGTTAACATTGCACTACATTCTCAGACAGTCGGCTTAAAAATGAACACACTAAAACTAGCAACCAGTATAAAACATAACACACGTTACTACAACTCACTTATCGATCACCCAAACGTCAAAGCACAAAATCTAACCAAAAAAATGCCCGATAACCCACCCAATAAATGGGGGGTTATAAATATTATGCAAACGGTTCACCCCATTTGGCAAAACCACAATACAAAAAATAAACCATTCGAAAAACTGTAAGGAAAATTGTGTCATGACCTACTCCCTTAACCTTACCCTATAACCACAGCCCAGGAGGGTCGAAAGTGGGTGCGGCCTTCTCCCATTAAGTCTTTATGTTGAGCCTAATTTTTCTAATTATATTATTATTTAAGCTTATTATATAGGTCGTTTAAATCAACTAAAAAAATAAATGCAGGCATATTATTATATTGTATTATATACGATTTTATTTGTCCATTAAATGAGCTCAGTAGGACGGATGCAGTTTGAAATAGGTAGTTATTTACATTTACCTACCCTAAAAGTATAGAGCAATTAATATACATTTTTTAGGACGCAGTTGTGGTAAAATAATTTTTTCTCAAATCAAACATTTTTACTTTTGATTTAATCGTAAGGAGCTATTTTTGTTTATACCTAGTTAAAAATTGTTTAGCTACTTAAGCCAAAAATAAAGAATATTTACAATATGAAAAATGTAAAAAGTTGTTAACATTTAAATTGCATTTCCATTGACCACACTTGACCCCCCATACTATATGTAATGAGATTTTTTAAACTCAGGAAACTTTTTGGAATAAACGTTTTTATACAAAGAAATGTCTATATATCCTTCTATTTCGTCTCGTTCGACATTTTCCGTTTTTGAGCAATACTTTTGTACAGGGATCGAAACAGTTTCAAATTTTAACGGTTACGGTTTTGGTTTTTGAGAACGGTTTTCTACAATTTATGGTTTTGGTTTAGGTTCTAAGATCGGTTTTCAAATTTATCGGTATCAAGAACGGTTTTTGAAATTTTTTTTTTCCTTCAACTAATAATATAAAATAACTATCTATTTAATAATAAGGGCTGAGCGGCGTCTATAGCCCTAAAATATGTCCGATTTGTATAACTAGATACATACAATATAGCAGAACTAATTTCGTGTTGTTAACTTTAATATATTATATTAAAGTTATATTTTATTATATTTATACCTACTTTTGCATGCAACATACGGTTGAGATCATTATTCGATTATATTAATATTTAATTGTAATTTACATTAGTATCACACTATAATACAGTATATAATAAATCTCTTGTTAAGTGATTATGCTTATGATATTTGAACAAAATATCAATTTAAATGGATACTAAAAAAAGAGTATAGGATTATTGAAAATATTGTTATTGAAAAAGGTTTATAGTGTTCAGATTCAAGAAATACACGTTATAAGATTTGGTACACACATTTATAATCCAGGAGATTCTGTGGAGAATGATAATAATTACATAAGCAATTTATGACTGCGGGACGGATGCGGATCAGTCGAATACGAAACAATTGTAATAACATTAATAAATTGATATTTGCATTTTAATTTTGAATCAGTGAATTTAGTATTGATATTAAAAAATATAAATAGAACAATATTCGTATTATCTATTAATATTTAGTAATAATCAGTTATGGCATCGGTATTCAAACAAAATATTTTCTTGGCATAAAAATACTCGTTTTAACTAGAATTGTAAATAATATAGGTAATTTACTTAAAAAATTCGAAGAAACCGATATCAGTTTTAAATTTCAATCGGTTTCAAGAATGGGTTTTTAAGATTTTAGGTTTCAGTTACGGTTTATTAACCGGTGTTTTAAAGCTTTTGGTTTCGGTTCCGGTTACGGTGTTGAAATATGAAAAAAAAAACCGCGGTTTTAACCGGTTTTTCAGAAAGCCGGTTAAACCAGTCTCGATCCCTGCAGTTATATTTTGTAGAAACGTTGAAGTACGAGTATTGGATATCGAACTTATTAAATTAATTCAGGTTTTATAAATATGTTTTTGGGCTGGTTACAGATATTTTGTTTTTCTGATTTAGATTTCGCCAAATTGACGCTTTTGTTGCCATGGTTACTTATCAACAAAAAAATATTTGATAATGTCCTTGTGGAGGAAAAATATCGAGTGGCGTGATATGGTTTTTTAGAAAAACATTTTATCATCACGATTGTAGACGAATAAAAGAAACTCAATTCGATCCGTCAAATCTGTCGTCGACGCCAACGACGGACATTAATTTGCAAAAAATATTTGTTCTAGCAATAATATATTGGTATTAGATCTTTGCAATTTTATTTCCAAAAACGAAATAGAAATCTTTTCAAACCCTAATATACAGCGGCCGGTTATTCGTACATGACAGGTATAAAGTTGTCCGGTTTTGTGTGACTCCGGATTTGCAACAAATATCTCTTTAAAAAAAACTGCTCATTATTATCGTAGTTGTACATAGTTATAATAGTACCTTTGTATAAACGTGTATTCCCGCTGTGCGCTTTCTTCTCAGAGAGTTGAATATATAGGTATGCGGTTATACGACGACGTCATAATGTATTATCATAAAAATTGATCTCTCGCGTATTATGCATATTTATGGCGAGTGACCAATAAAAAAAAACAACAATAAAAATATCGTGTTTTCCGGAAGACCGGTTTGCAGATGTGCAGTCGAGTGGCTCGCACGACGCGATAGAAAACGGGGAAAACCCCAGACACTCCCGGATTATCCGTGAGCGACCGGATATCCCGTGAAAACCTCTCTCCAGCGTTCGCATTTCGAATAAAGATTCAACAACATATCATTAGAGCGGTATAACGAAAGATAACAGTAAAGGCATAGATGGGATAGTCCCGAGGGGTTTTGTGCAGAAAATTAGTACGTTATAAATTTATAATATTACTATATATCCGTCTATAATATTATACACTTTACGGTATACCTACAACTTTTAACATTATAATTATTAAGTGGTTAAAAATGCAGCAAACCGGTTACATCTATTGGTTATATAACAAACGAAATTGGTATTATACGTATTATTGTGTACTAAATTTTTAGTGTTTTTTTTTAAAAATAAATGTATTAATTACCTATGCACACTGTACGGTTACAACGATTGCGATATTATATTGCATAAAGTTAATTATTATTACCAACGGGGTAGATGAAAAAAAAACTAAAAAAACTAAATTAAAACCCTACGATTTCGACGAAAAGATTTTTTTTTAATAATGTTTTTTTTTTTAAGTGGGGATGAAAATATGACGTCTATACCTTCCACGTCTTATTATGATAATGAAACGTGTAGAGTACGATTCAGGAAAGCGTATATAGAGGTGTAATATGTATGTATATTATTCGTAGGTAATAAATAATAATAATTATAATTTATGTACAACCTAACGATTAACGAGTCTCCGCCGCCGCCACCGCCACCCGTCCGTCAACCACTTCCACGACCGCTGACGCCGGCGATTGGCGCACGCGTGCGCACACGGTCAATGCGATATGATTTTTTTTTATAAAACGGTCGGCAGCGCGGTCGCTCGTGGTCAGTACCGAGTTCAATGTCAATATCAGAGGAACCGCAATCGCCACTGCAATAGTCATATTTCGCGATCACAGTTCTTGGATATTTCGGCGACAGACATCACATAGACTTCCGTACGCAACGATAATATTATATAGTTTTTGTTTTTTTTTCGCTCGTTTTCCGTCTCGACGTGTCATCCGTTTCGCATCCACTACGGTCGCAATCGTTTCGCAGTCTATAATATTATAATATTCGCGAGTTTCGGCGTTTATCGTATTACAGTCGTTATAATATCGTCGCATACCACACGACACAATAATATAATATACCGGCTGATACCTAGGTATTTATACCACGCCTATTCTCCGCGACACAATGTACGTGAACCCGTGGATCAGGAAACACTCGACCATCAGACAGGTGATCGACAAGTTGCTGTCGATCAACACGAACAAGACGAAGAAGTTCGACGCGATGCTGAACAAGAAAAAGCACACAGGAAGTAACAGGACGACGGCGGCGACGACGACGGCGACGGCGACGGACAAGCGACGCAAGTGTTAGCATCGGCCGGAAGTGAGACGAAAGTCGTAAAGCGGTTTTATTTTTTTCGTGACGAGAAGAATAATAAGTCCGTCCGAAAATGTTCCTACCTATGTATAATACTTTATTATTACACCATCGTTCATAGTACAAAATATGATACGATATTTGTATACCGTCGTTACCGTGGTTATGCTATTATATATCTGTCTACGCCGCCGCCGAAGAGAGACGCTGCCGCCCGAAGAATATAATATAATATAATATAATATACCTATGACACATAATATAATATAATATACGTTTGCTATACGTTTCGAACCCTCGTATCGTAGTATAACTATAGTATAGTATTATTATCTATTATAGCTGTATAATATAATACAATATTATGTTATAATTATCAAGGCCACAAATGAAGATATTATGATAAATGATAATTATTATATGTACGCCGATTGTAAATATATATTTATATATAATATGCCGCACAAGTACTACACTACGTCTCCACGCCGAGTTCTCGCGAGGTAAGCGTTTGAATTTTTTCGCTTTATTAAAACGCGCGTTTCGCGGTTTTCACCCAAGACTTAGGCAGTAGGTACCGCTAACTGTAGCTGCAGCTCTGTACGGTATAGTTTTCAATAAATCACCCACACGCGGAGGTATAATAATATAATTTTGTGTTGTATCATTGGACAAATCGATCGGACTCAAAAGTTTTCTAGGGTCAAGTACGCCTGTCGTCAATCCGAATGTTCGGTTTCCCATATAATCATTATAAGTTTTCAATCACGTCCATGGCTTTGCGATAAACCGGCGCCAGCACAACCGTACTATAACAGAAGTCGTAAATTTGCAATAACAATAATATATCGTATAGTCCATTTAAAACAATAACATTATAATATAATACTCTATATAATAGGTGTTATGTACTATAATATATTACAGTATGCTTGATCTGTTATGATCGAGACTCACACTAGCAATATTGATCCCAAACGAAAAAGGTCGTCTTCGCGCATACGTGTACGGTCGAGCAGTCGGACGTGCTTGGGCCGTTCCATAATAACTGATTATTTTTTATAATTTTTTTTTTGGTCTATTATTGTTATTGTTGTATACACTCGCGAATCTTCTGCACAATCAATGTGCACATCAAACGCACAACGTAAATAACGTTACGGTCGTTAAATATTCGATTCGATGCGTTCATCCGTTAGAACACAATAATATTTCGCCAAATACGACGTCGATGACCATTCGCATACCTATAATAATACGCACTGGTCTGACTTAAAAACCAAAATCGAAAAAAATCCCGAAACCTTAACGTCTCAGCCGAAGCCAATACAATATCTGTATACTTACTACCTACAATCGACAATTTTTTTTACAACTGATTCCGTCAACTTTGTTTTGACGTATCCGTCGACCGTAAAGACGATCCGTCACGATTGAAAAACCATTTACGCGCGCACACCCAATAATAATATATAATAAATTATAGTGTACGGTATAAACCTATAGCGGTTTATCAAATAAAATCGTCGATTTTGGTACATTTTTCGCGTATAAATAATACAACTCGTGAACGCACATATATTAATATAATTGAGTTTTTGCTTTCGGTCGTCTGACAAAGACATAATAATGTCGTTAAAGTGTAATAAGTATACCTACGTGCGCGCAATCGGAAATCAATCGGTCCTGTGTATAAAATGCATAATATTATATTATGGGATTTCGTGAAAAATATACGACAGGCGAGACGGTTATAATAACGTCAATGATAATATTATTATAATCATATATTATTGTGATATACCTACATAGGTAACGAGTACGGCGCCTATAATATGGTATGCCAGCACCACATATTTGACATTTTATCACGAAACCCATTTGCACGCGCGATTGATAAGGACGAGTTTAGTGTGATATCAATAATTAGTATATTATTATAATAGGTACCCATTATAATACTTCTATAATACGCGCCTACACGTGCTTCTAAAACGATCGGGAATACTATTAATATTTACCGTATTCTTATACGTCCCGCGATGAATTTTATATTATAACATAATAATAATACAAACAAATACAATTATGATAAATATTATATAATATATAAATTATAATACAAAAAAAAAATATGATATATATATATATATATTATAATTAATAAATAATAATATAATTCGGCCCCAGTCGCCCGTGAAACCGTCGTGACGAGTGACGACATCGCGGTCGGCGATGGTCAAGGACTCCGTGACCGGACGAAAACCGCTAAAAAATGCGTCGATCGCGGGTCACCTTTCTTGTAGGCCGTAGCCGGTTTTTTCTCCTGTCCGTTAGCGGTTTTGATGTTTATTGTTTGGAATTTATCGTGTAATATTTTTGGAAAAAAAAACGCGTCTTCCGTTTCGTTGACCTCTGCAGCGGCACCACTCGGAGAATGCCACCGCTGTCCAGAAAAATACGAATATTATATATATAGAACGCGACTATCGGAGGCCCCAGAATCTTTGATGGTATTCTAAACAATAATATATATATATGTTACACAAACGCGATTTTTTCAACCGCGTTTTAAAATTTTTCAAATCTTTCACCAAACCCATTTTATTTATAAAGGTTTTCGTTCACATTCTTTCATTTTTTTTTTTTATTCTATATAATATAATACAGCTGGGTTATGTTTCTTTTTCCATAACTTTTTGTTCTCTGACAATTTATTTATTCGCCCACTCCTCGTCGATAAACGCACACCGTGTCACAATATAAACGTTTTGCTTGTGTATATTACTATAACGTACTTGTTTGTTTTCCGCAGCTGTTTGTCGGGGTCGTCCGGATATATTATAAACAATACAACGTCTGGAGACTGGAACATATTATTATAATACGACCGCATTGTTGTATACAATATGTACTCACACGATGTATTCCGCTGCCAGTCCACATTACCGTCAATTTAGTCAAAACGGATTTGGATTGTATGCAGAATATTATCATCACCATATTATCATCATCATCATTATATTATTTTTATTATTATAATACCGACTACCACGGAGGCGGATTCGCGTTCTCGCGGGACGACGACAAGGACGACGCATCGTCTGCAGCCATATCAGATTTACGTAGAAATAGGTGAGGACCGTTTGTGATTAAAATAATAAAAATTTTATTATAATATATTAATTTACTTATTTTTACCCACACTTATAATATTATATTACATGGAAAAATATATTATGTTTAAATCGATCGATACGATTCCGCTGCGTTCCCATAACAATAATGCATACATTTTACCGTCATAATTATAATATGTCCCCGTTATACAGACGAGACGACGCGTTATTAAGGTACATAATATTGTATTGAGTAAAAACCTTTAATGAAATCTCGGTTAGGTCGACAAGATCGGACCGCGGCGGTCGGCGATTGCAGGTTAAAAAATTTGAAAAATAAAATCGTTCCAAGTTACAAGTTAGTCGCGCGTGGGTATTATTACGAAACATAACACTACGGTCTTATGAATATGAATTAAACGATTAGATAATTTTATCGCATCAGAAGGGTTGGGCGTGACTATTATAAGAACGCAAATCTAGCAGAAACGAGGAAATTTCAAAGGTATTTTGCTCGTAATAACTTATAACATCATATTATATTATTATTACAATATCTTGTATATTGTGAATAAGGACTACCGTTGTGGAATTTGCCACGTGTTGCTTCTCTCGGAGATGATAATATATCGCATGACGTCAAGTTATTAAATAACTTAACATTAAAACACCACGACATTAAATTCCAGCACAAAAGTGGCTCATAATAATATACAAATCCCCATACCTATCGGTTTGAAACCAAAATTCGGAGTGGAGTGCCAGGCAATGATGCACATATGTTTATCCTCGGGCGGCTACACGCGATATACATAAAATTATATAATAATTTGAATAAATTATAAAAACATATATACTGTAACACGCGGTAACATTTCGGACAGAATAGACGGTATACGCTCGCTAATTGAAAACAGTCGACGAGTCAACGAACGAATCGACCTGTGTCCTTAAAAATATATTAAAACACCATAGCGATCGTTGTCGATGTTAAGTAATATTTATTTGTCCGCGCCAATCGATGATAATATTATAATAATATAATACAATCAAAGTATACCTACCTATATAATAATAAAATGTATTAATTGTTAATAATTTGTGGATCGTTTTCGACGTAGATCGTAATAATATAATATTATACTCCTCGCCAACTCGAATATTATAGTTAAAAAAGATTTATTGTTCGACCATGTTATTAATATTATGTACCTAAAATTACGTTAATCTTGTATTTATATTTATTCGTCTGTTGTTTGTTTACAGATTAAAATTGTATTTGGTTATACAGTTGAGTCAGAAAACCCATCGACATTACGAATATTACTCGAAGATGTACGAGACCACTTTTATTTAACATTTTCGACGTATGTGCTTGTAATATTGTTTTTTTATTTTTACGTGTAATTTTTTTTTTTTCATATTATTTAATTAATTTTATTGTATTTGTATGAATTTACCACTTTTGCTATTTTTATATAAAATATATTATATTTATTTAAAAAAATATTAATTTTTATATCTTCATAGACGACTCGATGCCTATGCGTATTATTATTATTATCTTTTAAGGGCGATTATACCGTGTCCGATTTTCGTCATTTGGTCGAAAATCGGTGTTATACTTTGGTAAATAATCGTTTGTTTGATTTATTGTTACATTATGTACTTATATAGGTACAATACTCTACTATTGTTATATTATAATTGTATACGGAGAGTATCGCAAATAGTTGACATTTATCAAACCTGGTTCGTGCAAAAAAATGTCAAATAATCGCAATATACACTTTCGATGGTGCATTTCTGGCAGACGTCCATAGTATTTTCCGTGGTGTCTATAATACACACCCCCTGTCATAAAAAAAATATGATAGTAATTTAATATAATATAAGGGGGAAAGCCGATTCGACCCAATGATTTTCATATTTTATTTTGTTTGGCTCCAAATATGAGATTAACGTTCAAAAGAAAACCCGAAGTTTTTAATAATTTATAGTAATTCTTTTTTTCTCTATACTGTATACACCTCATTTTCAAATTAATATTTTGATTTATTTTACAACATCCGCTGCAGGCATATAATAACGCGTTATACATAAGTCAGCAATAATAATATTGGCACTACCGATGATGAAACGCACAGTGCGCCTACTAATTTAATCGTAAATTTGTTGACAAATTTTAATATCTACATCTTTATTTTATGTACTATAGAGTTTAGACTCTTAAATCGATTTCTATTTATCGACATCGAAGGCACATTATCGCCTGTATTTAGCTAGAAAGTATAATATTGATTTTAATTAGCATTTAACAATAACACATATCCGTATAATTGTATCGATCTATGTAAATATTTAAATTACTATTTAAATGACGGGTATTATAACATCCTCTTAAAAATATAAGTAAGTACCTTGGTAGTTATAGAAATATTTTCCGATATGAATTATTAAATTGCCAAAGTATTATGACATTTATAGTAATCTATGCATTGCATTTACATTTTAATTGATTAATAGTAAAATTATCGTCTCGTGAAATTCGATACCCGCGGTACCTTATACCTATATATATATATTGTTATGTATATTATTATAATACCATATTATTCCTTTAACAATCTGCACGATCAAAACAAGACGTGAGAAATATATAACTGTAATATAACCTACTAAAACAAAAGGTTTTTATGTATCGAAATACTCGGAAAAGTATTCTGCTTTCGAAGATGAAATTAAAACTGTATATAATATAAATATGTTGTAATTCAAAAAAGTATAAAAACTTAAAAAAATCACAAGGATGAAAAATATTTAAAAATATGATTTTTTTTAAAAAAAAAAACGTTGTTTTGTAACGACCTGAAACCGTGTAACAAAAATATTTTCAAAAACATTTGTATAATTTCAATAGGTAACGAGTGTTTTAAGTTGAATTAATCACTCGGTATATAACGGTATACATGTACTTCGCCTGTATCCATCGCACCCTTCTGTATCTAACGTGTGTGAAGTTTTAACCGTCGCGAGGACGATTAATTCATTTTAGGCGTTCGTTTTTTGAACGTCCCGGATGATGGTATAGCTACTGCAGTAGGTTGAAAATATTTTCTAAAACAATAGTATATTTTTTCAATAGGTTATGAGTGTCTTAAGTTGAATGAATCACTCGGTATATAATGGTATACATGTACTTAGCCTGTATCCATCGCATCCTTCTGTATTTATCTGTATCCTTAACCATCGCGAGAACGATGAATTCATTTTTGGCGATCGTTTTTCAGACATCCCGGATGATGATACCTATAGTGCAGTACTAAACGGTTTTGCTTAGTTGCCATATTATACAAATAACATAATATGTATAGTCACGTCTTTGCGACATTTCGATTTCGTAGTCTTGTCGTAGGTACAAACTTCTGAAAACTTAGGTTCTGCTTAATAGTACGCCTGTACTCAAGTGTTTTTGTTTTCGGATGGTTAAACATTTAAAATTGAGTAAAAATGTTTTTTTTTATTTTTATAATATAATATTATATTGTAGATCATTGTCACTGCGGAGGTGTGACGAAACAACAATGACCGATGGGCAAAGACCAAAAAACGGCAAACGAATCTAGGTTTCTCGTATAAAATGTAATCATAATAATAATATATCAATGTATCATATAATTCATAATATATAACTAATTCAATATTCGCTCTGTATTTAATATAATAATATAGTGTTCATTTATAGATTCAGCTCGCACACACACACACACACATTCAAGATCACACCGATCATTGCTAAAGATAAATTTATCATCTCGGAGCAAAGACCGAAGGTTATATATCGGGGTCGGGCAGCGATAATAATAATATTATTATTAAATTGTACTCGAGCAGGCGCGCACGCGTAGAGAAGACTGTTTATAACGAATAAAAAATAAGTCAATGTCTGTGAAACGGGAACAGTGCCGTTCAGACACGAGGAAACGCTATATCAATTTATTATTATATACAACGGAATATGGTTTGTATAATAATGTGATAAGGTGACGGTTTTTCAATAACTGAGTCTGATTGAACCTTTATAAGGTTCTACTTTACATAATTACCAGAGTATAATTAGATACGGCTCGGTCGCAAGATTTCGATGAAAATACAAAAAGTTTTTGCATAAATAATCGTCATGGTAGGCGATTTTTTTAGAAAAACCGAATTTCGCTTTCCGCAAGTATTTAAGCACATGGTGATTATTTTAATGACAAACACTCATTTAAACACTCGAAAAAACTTTTACGGTTTTGAATGGTATTATTTTTTTACATACTTTAAACTTTAAAGACATCATAAACCACATTTTTGAAAAAAAATTCACGATATTTTTTCTCTACGAGATGTAATTTATGATGAATTATAAATATCTAATATTTTTTTGTAAATAACAGTTACTATGACAACGAAAACGTTACGAAAAAAAAGTATATCACCAGCTAAAAACATATTTATTTTATAACAATTTTTTACTACCTACTTGTAATCGTTATAATTTTTTTTAAGTTTTTACTTTTTTGGCAGACAACACACATTTTAATTACATACCTATACTCAAACAGTGAATGTTTTTTGAGAATTTTAAAACATAAAAATTAAATTTTCTTACGATTATTTGATATTAGTAGAGTTTTAAGTATAGATGAGAGGAGTCTAACGTCACAACGGTACCCCATCAAAAACATTGCTCCACCACTCAGCTATAATACAAACATAAAATACTTGTAAGTTACAACTAATATTGCACGTTTAAAATTTGCTTTGTACACATAATATACCGATTCTCAGAAACATAATCTGCTTAGGAATAAAAAATAAAAAAATGTACGTTTATGTCCAAACGAAATCTTAAAACAGTAAAAAATATAATGTTTTTTCAGGAAATGTTGTTTTAAGTAATTACTTAATTCAAGTTATACAAAAAAAAATTTTCCGAAAACGGTAGTGCTTTTTGAGATAAAGAGTGTTAACAGTTTATCAATGGGATCAGCTAGAGTACAAATAATTATACGTTCCAGCTGTCCTATACTGTATTAGATATAGTCCTGCTGCGTACATGTTTTCGTTTTTTTTTCACGATAAATAAAAGCTAAAATTATAAAATACCTATCATAACTTTTTCTCTAAAATAAAATTAAAAATGTAATAACACTCGTACCCCTTAAGCGCGTATTTTGAATTATATCTACGTAATGAATATAATAAATTATAGACAGGTGGTTAATAAACCGGTGACGCATAAATCCTTAAAAGTGCACCGCTGTGAAATCGCCTCGTCTGCCCAACTCACAGTGATATTTATTTATTTATTTATTCACAGTAGGTATAACCTAAGCAAGTAGGTAAAAACAAAATTGGATTTAAAAGATATTATAACGTTATGTACATAGAAATTCATTTGAAAGAATCTATAAATTGTAGAAAAAGAGGTTTCACTTCAATAATGCAGCGAAGAACGTAGTGGCACGCACTCACCTAGTTAATTTTATTTTTTCTATTCTTTTAGTTTATTATAGTATATTATATTTTCTAGAATACGTATTATTCCTATATGTACATAATTACTTAAGGTATAGAAAACATTTTGCATCTCTCCGTTTGCTGCCACCATTGGCATTTGTAACCAATGGATGAGCACTACTGGAAATTCCCAGGAAGAAAATATATTACCGTTATCGGGAATACCAACGGGCGGATTGGTTTTCGCCCAAAGAAATATTATTCATAGTAAACGAAAAAAACATTTTGGTTACCACTGCAGTCTACTAATATAAAAAAAAACAACAAAATGCATTCCAGTTAAAAGTGGAGAAAACTCCATATTCTAAATTAAATATACACTATAATCTGGCCGATAAAGATAAGTTATAATCGATAATTTGTACTAAATGTACGGAAATAATACACGGAACATTATATTTCAGAAGACAGTACTTTGGACATGTAACTCTTCAAGTCTTAGGATAACTACAAATAATAAACATACCAACAAGTTACAATTATTATCAGTATTTTTTTGTTATTATAGTCTATAGACAGTCACATCCCTTGATTTATGTATTTTTTATGCAAGAATAATTATTTTATTTTATTTTTATTAGATATTTATTTATTTATTTTTCAAATTATTTAAATTATTATTTTTGTATTTCATAATAGGTACATTATGATATTTAACAATTCCAAAATGTGTTATTAAACATGTACAGGACAATTTATACTGGATAGTTATTGATCATTAAAGGGCCCTGAGCTGGTTTTTCGAACTTTTAGCAATTCTATAAAATTTGTAAATTTTATTTTATAACTTAAGTTGCCACCTTAATATTACAGTGCATTTCTTCAAATCTACTTCCCTATAACTATTTAGGGATTGAGGGTAATACGGTTTATTACATAGAAAAAAACTACTTAACATGAATAATTATACGGTCTCGTAGAATTGTCAGATTTTTATAACATTTTTATATCTGGAAGAAGAAGATTTCCTTAGGCCGCATTGAACTCTGAATTTTATTTTATTTAAAAATATAATGATATAATACAATTTGTAAAAAAAACCTTAAAATTGTATTATTTTTGAAGACATATTATAAAGTTTGAGATTAAAATATTGAAAAACTGAGTTTATACTCGTAGAGATTTTTTTGTGGACACAATTTCACTAGCACCAAGCGCCTAAATAGTAATATTTTTGGCAAAAAAAAAGTTGTTTTGTTTAAAGACCAAAGTAAGTACTTACTTCTGATCTATATACACTACTTTACTATTAAGTGACGCACACTCAAAATTGGAATGGCATGGAAAATATACAAGATATTTTGAGTATTTATATAATTATTTTGGAATATTTAAGAAACGAAAAAAGCATGATTTATTTTATAAATTAATTAATTTATTATAAAATATTTTTCCAGTTAAATAATTGTCATTATCAAGTATACCTACAATGTTTATTTGGTATTTGTGGACCATTGGATGATCGGAAATTAATACGTACATATATATGTATATATTACTTTAATATAGAGATGTTGTTGATCCTAACTTCGTTTTATAAATCTATAGAAATCATTACATTATATCATATTATAGTATTATACACACAATGATAACAAACTATAAGTCATAGTAATTTTCAAATTAATATTAAACAAAACAATATTTATGTTGAAATAGACAAATTTTGATAATTTCAAATCGCAAATTGTATATTGGCGTTGGGAACGTTATTAACCCGGGATAATTAACGACAAAAACTAATCAATCATTTTCTTAGTTTTGTAGTAAACTATTACTACGTGAATCAATTATATGTTTAGTAGGTACTCACATTTTTATGATGATTATGCGTGTTTTAGATTCTGATAACTTCTGCTCACCGTTTAGGAGCGTTCAAGGGAATTTAATTCATTCGGCTTTTCGGTGTTTGAAATGAGATGTTGACCTCTAACCCACTGTCTTCACGTAAATGGTACACTCTTCGGCTTTTTTTTTAAAAAAAAAAATTAAAATTATTAAAACGTAAGTTCTCAGAACTTTATTTATCTAAATATATTTTGATATAGGTAATATATTATGTACCTACCTATGTTATTTTTTATCAGACCACTATTAGCATTATTATATAATTATTTAATTATAATTTTACAGTTATTCAAAGTTTACAATTATTAATATTTAACACACTATTTAGGTCAGTATTATAGATAATATTATATTTGACGCACAGAGCGTCCTATTTAAATGTTTATTATTGTACGATTTACTGCTTTGGGTTGGGCCGATTAAACTTACTAAACATAAAATAACATATTATTATTATTAATTATTATTATTATTATTATTATTATTATTATTAATTATTATTATTATTATTATTATTATTATTATTAATTATTATTATTATTATTATTATTATTATTATTAATTATTATTATTATTATTACGGCGATTATTATCATTATGGACGGAAATTATTAATTAAACAACGGCCGATAAATAATTTCAAATCTGACGAAATTATTTACAATTTTACAATGGAACTTTGAAAGGAATTAACGTTTTACGTAATACATTTTTCGTAGATTAATAATTGATTCCAGTTAATAAAAGAAATAATAATAATTGTGTATCTCATATTATACTATCATAATATGTTGGATGTTATCTCCACTAATTTTTTTAATCACTATCCTTGTTTCAAGACTTGGCCATTATACATATGCGCTATACACATAGATTTACACAATTATTATTGTAATTACATTTTAAAATTGTTAAAACGTTTTAGATGGATGATATGAATGAAAAATAATTGATATATATTCCTATTATAATACACTTTAAAGTTAATATGTTGAAATATTACACAGTATAGTTTTTTTTTTATATATTATTCTATCAGTGGCGTATGCAGGATTTTTCAATGTGGGGCTTGAAAATTAATAATTAGGTACGATTTTATTTTTATTTGGTCTAGTCCAGGGGTCTCCAACCTTTTTTTACGGTGGGCCAAATTTGATATACGCTTTGGCATCGCGGGCCAACATTTTTAGAGGAATAGATAGGTTATGAAATTGAAAAATAAATAAGAATAGATAAGATTTATTTAAAAAAATGTATGTTTATTTATATAACTTTTTTTTATTTTATAATTCAAAATTTGTTTTATTATGAATGAGTAAGTTACTTAGTGAGACGTTTAGAACTGCTTGTTTTTTAAAATGTCTTGATAATTTGCATCAAACTTCGTGGTTCCAATCAGCAGCGTAGCTTGTAAATGTTCGTCACTTAAGTTAGTTCTGTATTTAGATTTGACGTATTTCATTTTTGAAAACGTCTGCTCACATAAGTATGTTGAGCTAAATATTGACATCATTTCACGCGCATGTGTTTTGAGATTTGGAAATGATTCCTCTGGCAACATGGGCACATGGCGTAAAATTGTTGGAGACTGTATTCCATGAAATAGTCTTTGAAATTGTTGTTTGATATGAGCTCGATAACTTCAAGCTGGAACTCTGTCGGTAAAGTTTCTATTTTTATGGCAAAATGATTTTCAAAAATTCGAATACGGTCTTCTGCACTTTCGAAATCTTTAAACCGCGTCTGGAACTGCTCATTCAAGTAGGTGAGAACTCCAATAGCAAAATCTGTAGGAAATTCTTCATCATTTTCAAGTTTAAATTTGTTGCATGTTGGAAAATGGGCAAGATTTTTTCTATTAATTGATTTATGAATAGAGTTAATTTTAATTTGAAAGCTTTGATGTAGGAATATGTATCTGAAATTATTAACGAGTTTGCTCCTTGCAGCTTTAAATTTAACTCATTAAGGAGCTGAGTTATATCAACGAGAAAAGCTAGTTTCCATAGCCATGACAAATCAGCTAACTCAGTTACAACGCGGTTTTTTTCTGTTATAAACTTATAAATATGTCGATTTCTGAACGAAGATAAAAAAATCTTTTCAAGACGTAACCTCGGCTGAGCCAACGAACTTCACAATGATAGGGAATATCTGGGTACTCGCTTTCGATTTCAGCAAGAAAGTTCTTAAACTGACGGTGACTAAGAGCACTTTTTCGAATATAATTTACATTCTGCACAACAACATTAATTAGCTTGGCGGGCCGTAGGTTGGAGACCCCTGGTCTAGTCTAATAATTTTAGGCGTTTAGATGAGGTATAATTGAAAGCGTTTGTAAAACTTCTCAACTTTTTTAGTACAAAAAATGCTCTGATCATGAACTTCGGGGGAGGGAATATCATTATTAAAAACATTGTTTGGTAACCTTGGTCTTCGCTTGGATTGTCTTTGATTAATTTTAGATTTTTTTCTTAAAACATCGATATAAAATTGTTCGTTCTATTAAAAGCTTAGAACCTTAACACAATAGGTTCCATATTATACATTTTTATTGTTAATATTTAAATAGTATTAACGTTACAATAAATTATGTTTTATAAGTGTTTAAATTTTTAATTTTGACAAAACCACAATTAATTTGTAGTTAATAATGTAGTGCACACGCCATAGTATTATATAATATAATTGAATAATTTGTAAAATATAATGTATTGATTTATTCATTTGCATATCTGATTTTTTTCAAAGTTTTTTTTTGTACTGATCGCACTTAATGTTGTTAAAAGTTTTGAAAGACAGCTTATAAAATAATATAACTCAGACATATAATTTTAAAAAAGCTAGAAAGTTACATCAAAAACAAAAACCTAATATTATACCTCGATAAAAAAATAAAGAAGAAATTCACGTGATCAAGTTATCGCAGCACTGGCGGTAGCACGTTTTTGATTGATAACTGTAGATATTGTAAACATTATTAATCTCATTATGTACCTACCTATATCATACATTTATAACGATGTATAGAAAAATATTTATCATTAAAGTGTTGCAACCATGGATAATACTACAGTATCTATTATAGGCACTTGCACCGATTAAATCTGCTGCCATAATATTATATAGTAATACATTTTACTAAATAAAAATGAGCTTGAATTGAAACGAGGATGGGTAAACATCGAGAACGTATTACTACTCGTATATAGTTTTACCAATTAGTATGTAATCAATAGAGGTTTATTAATAATTAACAAAACAAAAAAAAACATTTTTTTATTTGATTAAATATTTAAATATAATAACACATACGTGTTCCTCCCCCTACCGACTTAATAACCTACAGTAAAAACTAAAAATAGCTAATGGCCTCAGCTGCCGGGCTCAAGATCGAAAAAAAAAAAATATAAAACATTATCAAAATTATCAGGTATAACCAACCGTAGATTAATGAAATATTCTAATTAAAAGTTGATAATCAATGCCAAATGGAATTATAGAGGTAACAAAAAGATGATGTGTGAAAATGTGTAGACTTACCTGTAAGTCCACTTTTTTTTTAATACATCTAAATGAGTAATAAATAAGGAAAATGTTTAGTTATATAATAGATACTTATATAATTTAATAAGCTGATCATAACAATTAATACCGACAGGCTCATATTCATAACATATTATTGCATTACTTTTCGACGAGTTTATGTATACAAGTAATACAATGGTTACATACCGTGATAAAAAAAGTGATTAAAAAGTCGGTCCTCGTTAAATACCACCAAAATTAATAGGTAAATATTATTTTCTACTGTACCTATTTAATATGTTGATGTTTACATCATCGATTGTATTATTTTCACAAATGGAAATTCACTTCTTTTAAACTGCGATGAGTATATCGATATAAATACCTATGCGATTAATGTACCTATAATATATACATTTCATGTATAACCAGTATTATAGAACAAAGGCAAAGAGTTAAAACTCAATAACACTTTCAACATGGTAGCTATTTTAGGAGATTCTAGGTCGAGACAGGGAAACACTAACACAGTTATGAAGACAAACGAGTGAGATAAAAAAATAGCAAAAACAATAATATTATACCTATCTATCAGTAAATTGTGGTGGTTAAACAAAAGTCTAATGTAATTTGTTTCGTGTGCTTTAATATTTCAAAATTAAATATTATACAGGGTGATTCGCCAAGCATGCTCACCCCCATGTTTTCCTTTAATTATTCAAATACTGAATTTTGGAATAAACTCAAAGATTTTTTTTTCCAAATTCTCAATTTTTTTTTTGTACTAATTAAGGAGTGTCCTGTGGCGATACAAACTTCTGTTTTTCGAAAAAAATCTTCCCCTTTTTTTACTGTACATAATTTAGTGAATTTTTTTTGGAAATTTTGATGTACCCTAAAAATTCGAACGAGTAGTTTCTCAGTTGTTAGAGTGTTTATTCTAAGAATAATAGTCCTTAAAAATGGTTTTACAAAAATATAAAATAGATGTAGTACCTATTGGACACATAGTATTTGTTAAATTTGAACCATTTTACAAATTATTAGTGTTAATAAATTAGTATTGATCACCAAAATGTTTAAATCACCACGACAGCCCTCATAAAATCTTCCAAACCCATTATCATGGACCTATTATGTTTAGTACACAACGATAAATAACTATTCAAAAACTTCTTGTTTTTCAATTTTGTTTCTAACACGTCAACATTTTCAGAAAAATTATCTAGTAAATAAATTACATTTGAAAGAAGGGGGGGGGGGGTGGGGTTCTCATTTGAAAAACAGAAGTTGAGTCACCAGAAGGACACCACACTCCAAAAATCAGAATTTGAGTAATTTCATATTATTATTAAAGGAAAACATGTGGGTGAGCATGCTTATTGAATCATCCTGTATAGAACCTACCTACATGATATTATTCTAAGACAGTCCTATACTTTAATAAATTGTGTTTACAATCGGCAAATTGATTGAACATGACATTGGTACAACTATATTATAATTTACATTGTACACAGTACATTGTCCATGAACTAGTAATGGCCAACGGGTTGCTATAATATTTCGTTTTTTCTTAACACAAAAAATAATAATATCTATTTATTTTATCGTGTTTCAAAGTAGCAATGCAGCTTAATATTTGTCCGATGTAAATATTGACCTCTAACAAAACTAAAACTGTGCTCCGCCATAAAGCTGTTATATTATGCCAAAATGTATGAATCCCGGACAAAGGATTTGTAATACATTTTAATTATAATAACGACAACGTTAGAACAATAAATACATTTTCCATTTATTTGGCTCTGTACCTACTTAGGTAAGTGTAATTTCGCAAAAATGTGAATCTTAAAAACAACCAAACCGATAGAAAACTTAGGCGTTTCTAAATAAAACAATTGCATTTTTTTGTAACATTTTATAATGTTTATAATATTTATAACATTATAATATATTATAGGGGGACGGAGTGGTCGAGCGGACTAAAGCGTCGGTTGCGACGTGCACCGACGCTGGTACAAAACCTCGGCTGCGGGTTGCATTTTTCTTCGGGCAAGTCACGGTGTCCGGAGAGAAGTTCCGCCATCCCCCACCCGGGCATCCGGGCATGGCAGATACCTACAGGAGCCCAACAAAAAACTTGCCAAACCAAAAACACACGTGTTTTCTAAACCTACAATTTCCTCCCCTACAAAACAAAAACAAAAACAGCTAATGGCCATAGATCAATTAAAAAATATATATATATTATATATATTATTACTATTTACTACTATAGTTTGTGAGAGTTTTAAATTTCAAAAATTATTTGTTTACGAATGGTGATAAAATTAGTACCTACATAACTAACATCAAGCATTTCGTTCTAAATAGATGTGACATATTTTATCTCTTGAATAATATGTTTTCAAATCTTAAAATAAATTCTTTTTTTTTTTTAGTTTCCTTTCGCTTAAATGAGAGTGACTCAACAAATTTCTATTGTAAATTAATATAACAAAATTATTTCAAAATATTAGGGTCACTAATTAATAGAGTAAAAAAACCTCATCGTTCAAAATGACCGGGCATTCGTATAACGTAATGTCTGCAGTCGATAACCAGCTGGATCAGTTGCAGCATACCGGGTATAGGGTAATAAAAACGTCGCGTTGACGCGGTTTGGTCATGTCATGTGGATATAATATAGGCCTGAGGATAACGCCGGGTTTCCACTAGGACCTTGTCGTGTCGTGTTCCATATATTTGAAATGTATAGGTAACAAAATGTCGGTGATCTCACAAGTCAAGTATATTAAACTGCAGTACACGACACGGTACGAGGTGGAAGACAGCTAATCGTGTACTCCGGTACTCGTGATGTGTATTACCACGGTATCGTTTGGTCAATATACGCTTGGAGTGGCGGCCACCGATCCCACAATGTATATAATATAGGTATAAATAAATATAATGGAAATATCGAACTAGGAAACCACTAGGTTATACTAGGTATAACCTGCAACCGCGGTCGCAGATTGAAGGTTTTGGCGTGTATGATAATCGCCGACGGTTATACTTCCGTAGTCTCGCCAGGCAATTATTTTGACGTGGTGAAAATACATCGATATTAAATATAATATATAACCGATAAACGGCGTCGAAAACAACAACGTTCGTACGGAATGATCATAATATTATATAGGAACACTGTAACTCCTAACTGCAATCCTGGGCAAGGTAATAAAAATTTTTAATTGAGTTAAGTCAAGTCGATAGAAAATATTTTAATGGAGACTTACAATTAACAAATTAATTTGTTAACATAAGTTAAGTTTATTATTATTATTTTTTTGTAATACATAAATATTCTACAGTTATACCTAATATGGTTTAAAGTTATAAAAATAAATATTTATGCAATATGTATCATCAACAATAATTTTATTTTTTTTTTTAATTTAATATTTTGCTGGCTTGAACAACTAGTAGGTATTTAGCCAAATTTTTTTTTTTTTTTTTCATGTGTGTTATACAAAAATGTGTTGCTATTTACAATGAAAATTAACATTGTATGTTACTTAAACTATAGAGTTTATTGTTTGTTTACATTATAGATCAATTTGATAATATTTTAGGTTTGTTGAGAATTTCTTCGATGCTGCGCGGGCGATCGAGCATGCAGTGCGTGTTAGTATATTATTTATTATATGATTCTATTTTACAAATAAACTTAATTTGATTAAAAGTAACTCGTTTTTTTATTTAGTTTATGTCGTCAAGTTAAAAATTAAATTAAAAAAATTCAAGTTAAAAAGTGAAAATTAACTCGACTTTAACTTTTTAACTCGTTTATGCCTATAAGGCTCGAGTGTAAGTATAAGCCCTCGTAATATTATACTACTGTATATCAAAGTCAAAATAATGCGGCTGTGTGTGGATCGACATGATATTGTACGTGCGTCGTTTATTGATAGTAATAATTAATAATAATATATTATTACGATTTCGGTGTATAAGGTACCTACGCGCATATAGTCTCGCTCGAAACGTGTAACGAATTTTTCCGTTAATTTTTTAACACCGAACCGTCGGATAAAACGGCATGCGCGAATATTGCATCATAACTCATAAGTCCACGCTTATATGCCCACTGGCGTGTTTATCCGAAGAGATCGTGGCTTCAAGGTCCCTAAATATATTATATATTTAGCTGGGTGTGCGCGAGTCGCAATATTATCGTGCTATAAGTTTGTCGAAATGGGAGAATTTATTATGATAGTAATAATATTATATTATTAACGACCGGCTCGTGTGTTGCATTCGAAACGATACACCCACGCGACCAAATAATATTACTATACATCGAATAATATATGATAATACGATATAATATAGTTCCGATTTTAATCGACCTGTTACGTAATATACCGTATAAAATTATTAACTGTGTCTGAAAATTCTTCGGAACAATAGATTAAATAGGAAATGCACTATATATGCTAAACGCATAAAATATAAAAATTATTGATTAATATTATTGACGATAATATGTACGCAGCCATATTATGCCTTCAAGGTTTTGTGTACGAAAAAAAATGTGTATCGCGTACGTAAAGGTACACTACTTCGATTATATTATATATAGAGTTTTAAAATGTCATACAATTTATTTTCTTGAATTGTATCATCAAATATTTCTTCGTGTGAATAATAAAAATAATAACAATATTGTTATGTCTTAGAGACTAAACGGTCGTAAACATACAGTAATACATAAGAGAACATTTTTAAAAGTTGATTTATTATTGTGTCGAATAAAAATAATTTATTAATAAATCATAGCCCGCAATAGAAAAACCCAGTCCATAACTGCGATAGCCTATAATATTATACCATTTACACCTAATTTATAACCATTGACATCGGAATAACTCGTAAACATAGCTCGATAAGACGTCATTCATTATCGTTGTTTTCTACGTGTAAAACCAGTAATCATTTCTAATCATCTACTTATAACCAAATACGTTCAAAAGAAAAAAAGAAATATTTTTCATTACTTCGTTGAAATATTTCAAGAAGAGTAAAATAATTAAAATTCAAAACCTCCCTTCCAGTAAATCAACTGGAAAATGTCGTTTAACTGTTTAACTCTCATATCATTTAAAAAAGTATGCAATCTGCAGAAAAATGAATTTCCAACCATGCGGTCAACCGTAAATTAAATATATAAATAAACTTCAATCGTTGCAATTTTTCGACATCGGTCAGTCATTCTAACTGCATCAACGTAAGTCGAAATAAAAGGTCATGTAATCCTATTAGGTTCTGAAAGGGCACGATGAAATGTATTGATTTTACGATGATGTGTGTTTATTTTTTTTTGCGTGTCTTTCATCACTTTCCGGAGCAGTAAAAATGCTTTAATATTAAATTACGATATCATTTCTCGTAGAAAATTGGACCCAGTTGGTACTTTGAAGGGGTCAAAAGTGAAAATGTATCAATATTTTTCTTAATAATTGGAGAAAACTATAATATGTAAAATCGTTACTTGATATTTTTCCTCTGCAAGAAAAATCTACGAATCATAAATATTTTTTTGTTAGTAAGTATAACCATGACAATACGAATACCTTACGAAAAATCGGATGGAAACATTTTATCGTGTGTTCGGCTCAAAATCAAAAACATTTTTTTATGTTAAGACATGCAGGAAAATATATATAAATAACGATTAACGCAACACCAATTGTTGACAAAATCGATCACCTACCTTATTTTATTGATATTCAAAAACGATTAACGAATAACCACAGGTACTTACTTGACATTTTGAATAAACGTCATTATTATTTTTTTTTTTATTTATCTAATTGCTTATTGTATTACTTAAACACAGATTGTAAATAAACTTTCTTTTGTAATCATATTTTGTACATACATAATATTTTAGTGCTTAATCTTTTTGATCTGTTTAAAGACATTAGAATATTTTATATTATGTTGATTTGTATTATATAATTAATATTTATATAACGATTTCGTGCTCGATCAAATATATTGAAAATGTAATAAGTACAATAAATTGTAATTACCAGAATTTAAAAAAAAAAATTGTGCGTAAATCCACAATAGTTTATTTTTATTTTTTAGTTTGAAGTTAGAATTTTGATAAAAAATTGAATATTTAAATGAAAATAACATGTTTAGTTATTTTGTTGTAAAAATGTATAATATGATAGTATTCTCGGGGAGTTTGTTTATTACTACGTATTGTAGGGATCATTATTTTTTATACACAATGGTATTTTCAATATACATAATAATATCATGTAGATTGGTTTTAATACGCACTGTGACAAGGTGCGTCGGTAATCACTAAGAAGTTATATTAAGTCAATAACAGCTATTACCTAGCAATATTATAACAAATAATAATAATTACTACATTCAACATAATGTTATGCGATTTGGTTTTAGAAAAAATTAATATACTTACATATTATATATTATATGCATAGATATAATATATAATGGTTCGGCCATATCAGTCTTCCCTGAGCGTTACTGAATAATAAGCTATGTATAATATATATGAGGTAATATACTTATATCATAGATAATAATATAATATACAACAACTAGTCTTTATCAGTCTTGGGTAAAATACTTTTTAAAAGTATTTGGAATAAATACTCGAATACTCAGGAAAAATAGTATTCCGAATATGTATTCGAATACATCATAAAAATAGTATTCTGAATAAAATATTTAGAATACTATAAAAATATTCCAAATACTTTTAAAATATTTTTTTTTAGATATTAATAAAATAATAACTGCTTTGGGGGAACTATAGCCAATACTTAAATATATAATATATTGTTTGTAAATTAAAATTATAATATACCATTACCTAACTATGACTATTTATGATTTACAATATTATATTATAATATTTATTAATAATTATCTGCAATATTATTATCTTCTATGAATAATATTAATTATATTATCAAAGCATAAAATCTTTCATCAGGACAGGCACAGTTAAAAACAATACATACTAAATTAGGTAAAAGTATTTATTTAAACAAAATATTAAAATATTTTCAAATTAAATGTTTGTTACATTTTAGCATTAATGTTTTTTCGAAGTTTTCATCTGTCATTCTTCCTCTTTTTTTAGTCAATACGGCACTGCCAACACTAAAGACACGTTCTACAGCTGCACTGCTTGGCAGTGGTGTGTTGAATTTTACAAATACTTTTCTTATTGTTGGAGTTTCAATTAAAGAATCTAAGCTTTTAGTTGGACTTTTGGTAAAAAAATTTGATATTTCCTGTTCCAAAGGTAGAGTTAATTTCGATTTATTTTTTGACCAATCAAAAAAATTATTTGTATCGTCACTGTCTGATGATTCACATTCCAATACATTTTGTTGCTCAAACATTTCTAAACATGAGTGCTTAAAAAATGATAAAGCTGTATCTTTTTTATCGCTATTATTAAGCCAAGCCGTTTTGAAGTATGGATGAGAAAGTGTAGCGGACAATAAAAATGGATCACTGAGCTGTTTATTAAAACGTTTTTCTACACTATTCTTAAGACAAATAACCAGAAAATCGCAAAAAATTAATTTTTTTTCTGATAGTATATCATCATATTTTTGTTTGAGTGATGTGATAGATGGTAATAAGTAACCAAAATACATATGTTTTTCCCCTTGTAATACATCTAGACACACACACAGAGGCTCCATTACTAGTAAATACTCCTCCAAAAATTCTATATCGGTTTTAGAAAAACGGTTAACTGCAAGGGCATCACATATCTTGTAAAATTTAGAAGGGCTCTTTTTAAAATGAATAATAAGAAATTTTATAGCATCAAACCAGGAATTCCAACGGGTATCATTAGGAGTTTTTAAGTATACATCCAAATTGGTTTTCACTATGTCAGCCATTTGACTAGAACGGTTCTGTTTGTTCCAAATAGCTTGACATTTTGCAAATGTTAGTCTGCTTTGCTTTTTATATGCTCCCAATAAACATCTGCTGGTTACATTTTTGTCATCATTACCTTTTAAAGCCTTTTCAATGTCCTGAAAAAAAGAAATAAGAAATAAGAATTAATTTATAATATATAGGTATATAAATGTAGCTTACAGCTGTAGCGATTAAATTGAGGGTGTGTGAAGCACATCGGTGATGTTTGGGCAAATTATACAGTAAGGTCTCTTCCCAATTAGAATTGCTTTGTGGGTTTAAACTAAATTCTTCATTATTTAGAATTTCAGAAATTGGTATACTAGAAAACTCAATGTCTTCTTCTTGTTCTTCTTCAATATTACTTTCCCCATCATTGTCATGTACATTTTCCTCTTCGTTCATTTCTTCCAAAGAATTAAGTATTTCTGTTTCTTTTTGGTTATTATAAACAGCTTGAACCTCTGAAGATTGACCAAACATTCTGAAAATAATTCACATTTTTATCATCAAACATACCAATAGGAACCGTAATTATTATTTATTATATATAATTAATAGGTAAACAGTATACTAATCAAAGTTTTATAAATAATAATTGAATCCAGCATTTATTCAGCATCAAAACTTAGTTAACCAGTTATTTTAAAACTTACTGGAAACTTTTGACAAAATTTGATCCGTTATCAGTAGTTGTATATATGACTTTATCACTAATATTAAAGTACAAATATACTGATTCCATTTCTTTAGCTAATATATCATACGTATGACTACCCTTTATTCTTTTAATGGCCAACAAACAAGATACTCTTTCAAGAGTGTTTGGATTAATCCAATGGCATGTCAACCCTAAATATGACCTGAAAAAAACATTTTATATATAAGTTTATAATATATTAATGTACATAATGATTTTAATGCTACACCTTTTAAAAATAGACCAACAATCAGCTGTTGTGGTCAAATATTCGACTTTGGAAAATGCATCTTTCATTGTAAGTATGAGATTTTCATGTTGAACAGTTATATTTTTCATCAATGTTTTCCTTGTTAATACATGGCAACCATTATATCCAACTGTTATCAATTTTTTAAAGTCTTCATGCTCCACTAAATTAAATGGCAATGAAGCATTAATGACTAGATTTTGAATCATCAAATTTAACTCCTCTAAAATATGAATATTTATAAACAATTAAAACTATATAATTTTACAGCAGTAGTAAAAAATAATTTACTATACAAATAAATTACCCAATTTATAAATGTGAAAATAATAATTAATAGTGTTAGCTAAAAACTTAACTTCATAAAAAAAACTTTGAATTGACTAACACAGCTATATCCTAAATTATCACAGATATTTTTATAAGGATTCTTAAAAAAAACCTGAACCTGGTTCATTTAACCAAACTTTTAGAATAATTGTATTAATTTTAATGGACTATACCTCGGTAGTATACTTCCGCAAATATTAACTTACAGGCAAAGGGTAAAATATTTTGTAATCAACAATTTAAAACTAAAATTTGACTTACTTTGAGATGTCAAAGTATTTTTTCTAGAAAAATCTAATATAGTAGTAAATTTTGATTTTTTTTCTTTCACCAAATTTAAGCTCTCATTTGTTTCTTCTGTAACATAATCACTTGTTCTCTTCAATTTGGTTTGAGTTTCGACAGTCTCATCATTTTTCGAAGTCCAAACATTTTTATGTTGCATCTAAAATAAATTAGGTAACCTCTCTATAATTTTTAGGTATTAGGTAATAGGTATTATATACCTAATATAGTAGGTAATATATTATACAATGCTCCGAAAATAATCTGTTTAAACTTTTATTATAATTATAATAATAGTAGGACAAAGATACAAAGTATTAATCGTTGGAATAAGTACTTACTTCTAAATGTTTTAACAGATTTGAACATGTCCTTGTGTCTGCTGTTAATAATTTAGTTGATACACAATATTTACAACGAACCAAATATTTTTGGTATGATTCAAAATCTTCTTTTAATTTTACAATTTTAAATATATTTTCATATTTAATCCAAGGAAGACGGTAGTCACTATATTTACACTATTTAAAGTTTTATCTGCCATAATTGTTAACTCGCAAATTAATGATTTAAAACACGTTGAAAACAAAAATACGTAAAATAGAATATAACAATAAATTAATAATATACTATGTCAATATAATGTGTGATGTGTCACTGTCGCACTTCATTATGCATTTCTCAATGGCTTATTGGCTTTTCATAGACCATAAACCATAGTTAGTATGGGTACAACGATGTGCAGACTACAGAGACGTCAGAGACAGACGTTCAGTCACAGTAGATAAAATATAAAAGATAAGCAACACGGCAATACCCATTAGTCTTTAATATACAAATTTATTTATAGCATTCTTGTTATTGCAATCGGTATCGCTGATCGGTAACCACTAATCAGTAAACACTAAACATGATATAAACCAATACCGGTCATAATTTTATTATTGTATGAATGTATGATATTAAAATATATTGATAGATGTTATCAAATATCGATTACTGAATTACCTACAAATTTGAAATTTCCTGCAAAAATTATACGTTTTCTATTTTTCGTTTTAAATTGTATAACCAAAATCCTAAAAAAATATATTGTTATACTATTAAAGTATTCCGAATATAGTATTTGGAATACTTTCGAAGGTATTCTGAATACTGCGTAAAATACTTTTAGGAAAAGTATTTTCAAAAGTATTCTGAATACCTAAATAGTATTCCGAATACTGTATTCGGAATACTTTATTCGGAATACTACCCAAGACTGGTCTTTATACTACAGTTGTGACCAATGTTGAAGTCGGCCACCATTTGTAAGGCAGGCAATTTACTCATATACATTATACATAACATAATATACGGTGATAATATTGTTTTTGTTAACATTGCCCACTTTGTAAATGGCGGCTGACTTCGGTTGAAACCGATTTGGTTCGGCCCCGATGAATTTATTGCGCATGCGTCAGGAATGAAAAAGATAGCGCTGGACGGGGTAACATAATATTATTGCGGTAATGTTTTGCGCGTGTGCACTAGTTTTGAGAATTCTCAGTGGTGACATCGGGGCCGAACGGGCCAACCTAATCGGCTTTAAGATTTTAAATCATAGCTCCATCCAGTATGAATGATCGAAGTATCTGTGGGTAATATAATATTTTTTATGCCATGAACAAGTCATTTTTTCTCTTAAGTTTTTATTTAAAAAAATATTTTTAATTAATAATTATTGTACTTTTATGATTGGAAACAATATTATATAATTATGTTGCCATACTTCAGTGCAAACTTAAAAACGTCAAACGATCGAATGATTCAAAATTCTTAATGAAAAATAATAAATGTTATTTATTTGATAACAATATTATTAGTAGGTACTAGGTATGCATAGTGATAAGTCGGAATGGTTACCAATTGGTTACTATAGCGGTAACAACGATATTGCTGGGCCATTTACCGAAACTTCGGGAACGCTGCTCCGTGGGTGTTTAGTAGCGGCCTATCCATTATATAATATTATCATCTATGAATACGTTACGGGAATGTTTTGCGTTTAGATTTTCTTTCTATTGTTATATCACCTTTATTGTATATAATATTATACAAAAGCGCAGTGTACACGATGTTATAATATCGACCATTCCGGTGCCGTAAGTGATATTTTTTTCGATTATTTATATGGTCAAGTGTAAGGTTAAGTGAAAAAAAAAGTCGTAGATAATTATATTGCTGCAAATTATAGTAGCACTACCTACCGCGACAGTGTCATGACCGCGCTTGTGAAACCGAACGAAACATAAATCTAGATCACGACGTGTATAGGTAGGTACAAACTATTATAATTATTATTACCTAAGTACTGGTTTATCATCGTCGTCAGTGTAATTGCCGCAGATTTATGGCGATAGGGTTACTGGACTCGTCCAGTTTGTCCCGATTTTGACAAAACGACGCCGGTCGAATCTAAAAACCGCACAGAAAACTTTTAAACATAATGTCAAGTCCACGTTGGGCAACCAGAAGTCCTTGCAAAGGGTCATCGAGACTATACCCACGGATACCGAGGATATACCTACGCTACCGTTACGGTATAATATAACCAACGCGTGGTATATGAAGTGCGGTTACGCCGAGTATCACTCCACATTACTGCTGTGTGCGGTGTACCTACACAATATTATTATATATTATTATCAAAGGTAGGCATTGACTATAGGTAGTTGAAAAGTTAAAGTCAATTATTTTTTTTGTTAACTTTTTAACTTGACTAATTTATAATTGACAGTTGAAATAGCTTATACATTTTCTCATTTGATTTAAAAAATAATCCATCAAATTAAAAATTTTTTGAAATTTTTCGTATCTATGATATTGTACGTAAATATCAGTATATATTAAAATAAAAAAAATACAATACTATAGTAGTACAAACATTTCTGTTATTTTCCTTGATAAAATAAATTTGTATATAAATATTAAATATATTTTACTAGATAATATTATATGACTTTAAATTGCTATTTGTTAAATTATTAATTGAGATGTGCATAGCTTTCTCATTTGATTTAAAAAATAATCCATCAAATTAAAAATTTTTTGAAATTTTTCGTATCTATGATATTGTACGTAAATATCAGTATATATTAAAATAAAAAAAATACAATACTATAGTAGTACAAACATTTCTGTTATTTTTCTTGATAAAATAAATTTGTATGTAAATAATAAATATATTTTACTAGATAATATTATATGACTTTAAATTGCTATTTGTTAAATTATTAATTGAGATGTGCATAGCTTAAGTATTTAATAACCATGTAAGGTAAAATAGGTGTAGGTATACACTGTACCCTACAATAATAGTTCAACAAAATTGTTTATTATAATTTAGAAATTAGAAAGAACGCAGCCATCTTTATGGGATCCACAAATTTATTAAAAAAGTAGACTAACTTTTTTCTAAATTGAATTAAGTTAATATTTATTTCTATACTTATTGGGGTTAAGTTTATGATCGGTTATAACTGTTGACTTCTAACTTATTGATCTTGTGTTCTCTTAACTTAACTTAACTCGAGTTATTTATTCTTGTCCACCTTTGTACATTATTATGTACATTTTAACTTAATACCAATGCATTATTATCGTGTGTTGCGCCCGAATACAATTATTTTATATGTCAAGGCAAAGTAGTGATGGAAAATACGTTTATATCGACCAGTGTCGACGTATTCCATTTGCTTCCTCACACGAACGGAAAGGCTGACTGTTGTGAATTGTGATATAATAAAATAAAATGTGATATAAAATAAAATAATTTATAGTTCATTTATTAACTCTTTGAGTATCAAATTAATTTCTAAAAATTATTTTATCACTATTCATCTTTTTTTACAAAATGTCAACATTCACCAAAAACAAATGGTGCATGTCAACAGTCGGTGTATGTATACATCTAAGGAGAAATTGACATTCGCCAGAAATTTGTGACATTCACCTTAACATATATAACAGGCATGTCAAACTCAAAGTATCAAGTGGGCCACATAAAAATTTAGCGAAAAAATAAATATTTTGTACAAATTTTTCAATTTTATTCTTTATGTTTACGAATACAGCAATTACAACTAAATTAAAAAATGAAAAAAAAATGAACATTAACATTTAAATAAAATATAAATCATACTAATTATTTATGAAAATAGGTGATATATAAATTACAAAAAAAAACATAATAATAATTATTATTGTTTTTAGACGATATTTGACATCTCTTTTCTCCCACCAAATTTTCAATTTCGGGAGAAATATTATTTTACGAAGCCACTTTTAATACTGCATTTAGATGTGTGTCGGTTAATCTGGATCTAACGGGTGATTTATTACTGTTCATTATTGAAAAAAGTTGCTCACATTGATAATTACTACTAAACATAGAAATAAATTTACTAGCAAATCTACGAGTTTCTACATATCGTATTGGTACAATATTGTAAAAATCAGGAACACTAACCTCATTAAATTTGAATCATTTTGAATCTCGATCAGTAAACATTATCTGTTGTTTTTTATACCCTAATATAAACTCTTTCAGTTTTTCTTGCCTCAATAACCCTTCATACTGAATCTAAGATAGCCGTGACACGACATTAGTATATTTATTTTTTTTTTTTGTCGATTTATATTGGTAGCCGCAGGTCGCGTGTTTGACATGCCAGGTATATAATATGTAATAAAATATCAAATGTATATTATTATTCATTCCAATATGCGATTGTCTGCGGAATAATAATAAATTTTGGTACATCCACTCGGGATTTATTCGAGACTAGGGTTTTAGAACATTGTTGATATCCATAGGATACAGATAAAAATAGCAGAGTATATATTTTGTTTTGTTCTCCAGAAACTCCAAATATGAAAATTAATACTGCTATTTTTTGCATATTTGAAGCATTTATATATTTTATAATGCTATTATTTTTGGTTCTATTTTTTTGCTAATATCCATAATATTGTAATGATTAATTTTATATTTTCATAAATCTTGTTTATATTGAATAAAAAATAGTAGGAAAATTTGTCATTTAAAAGATTTAAAAAAAAAATCTCCACATTTACGTTTCATTATTATTATTTATTATATATGTATTTAGGTAGCCCGGCGTTTTGGCCCATCGAACAGTATACAATAATAATTATGACTCCTTATCGGTTGTGTTTGTATATTTTTGTCTAGAATATTCTGTCATACGCATTTCAGTATCAGTCAGTTCTCCATACAAATAAATATTTAATAAATCTAAGTTATTATAACGCATATTTCCGTTATTTTTGTGCAATAAAATCTGAGCCCCGAATTTATTATACGAGTATAAAAACTTTTATTTTAAAATTTTAAAATGAAAAACAATAAGTTACCTAAGATTAAGAATATAATATTAAACTATATATGAATAAATTAAATTGTAATGTACAATATACTATAGGTAATAATAATTTTGAACAGTTATAACTGTAATGAAAATGTTTTGAGAGATAAATTGCAAAAATCGTTATCTTTTCTATGGTTACCTAGGGACATTAAAATATTGCACGGAGAATTAAACAGTTAATTTTTTGTAATGTTTTTCAGACAGATTAAAGATTTACCGCGTGATGCTATTATATTTGTTTTAAAACTAATAGGTTCTAATAATTCAGAGCAGTAGATTAAAATTACGCATACCGCATGTACCGTGGCGTATCTTGAGCAGTGTGCTTGTGAAGGCACTGGTTTATCGTACTTTCAAAAAATGATGTATTAATGTATATAGGATGGTATACCAAGTGCGCTAACTTCCTCCACCTGTAGGCCACTTGTATCAGTTGATAATAAGTGTTAGGAACCAGTACTCCTTTTTTTTATAAGATAACTTTCGATATTTTAAGTTTCCGTGAATAATATTTTTTTATCATAAGAAAAATAACTAAAATCGTTATTCTCCATGCAAAATGCAAATATCCAATTTCGTCAATATTCAAATTTCAAATATCTATAAATAAAAATTGTGATAATATAATTTAAATATTTTTAAATATTATTATACATAATTTTAAGATTTATCAATAGTTTTCCTTATGATTACCCTTGTATTGAACATTTTATTAATTGTTAACTACAAAATAACTTAACCATTTTCATGGTTTTAATGAATTTTGTCAACATTTGTAATTCAAATCCTTTTCGAAAAAAAATCTTGTCTATATTATGTAGGTTAGGGGTTCTATTGTTAATATTTTTAATTTGCGAAAATAACAACCTCATGGGAGACCTTGTATTATCTTCATTTTCAAGCTTTTTGACTGAGCTTAAGCAATTATTTTAACAATTTCAATAAACAAACCAAAATAATTAAATAATTTTAAATGCTTATAAATAGCTTGAAATTAGTCTAAATATTTCATTAAGTATAGAAAATAATAATTAAAGTAACAGCGGAATATTTAAAATATCTACGAACAATATTTTTTGATACCTATAGTAACAAAATACAAAAATCGCGGTTGAGGATAAATCGTTATTATATGTACCTACCTACGCTTAAATATTCAATGTTGACATTTTGACAACATTATTTTAACTTTTATCAATCATAAACAATTATTGTGACTTTAAGGTTAACTTTTTTGTTTAATATCAAAATGACAATATTATATATTTTAAATATGTTTTGTTTATTATAAAAATAACTTACAAGGAACCTTGTATAAATAATTTTCAAGGTTTTTTACTCACAAACAAAAATGTAATAAATTATTAAATTAATACAGTTAATACAATTATTTACTAATAATACAGTAAAAAAACTAAAAAGTCGACAATTTAAAATATCTATAAATATCACAAAAAGACCCAGCATATTTTGAAAATTATATCATATCTTAATAGAAATTAGTTTTTGGTGAAGAGTCATGGCTTTATATGACTTTTTTATTGTTGAACTATATTAATGAAACAAAATCGTATCGGTCGAAAATTGGTTTTGAGTATATAACTTACAGTCTTCCCTTAATTTCTATTGTTCATCACAGTCATTATTAAAAAAAATTCTGAGAATTTTCCCTTTTGACAGTTCATGTTTCTATCAAAAAACACCCTCAAAGTTGACGATCTACTCGATTTTTTAATATATAGGAACGTGTATAATACGCGTACACAAATAAAACATTACTACAGTTAAACCAATAATACATTGGTCGCTAAGCTTAGAATCGTAAACTTGTGTATCGCCACAGGTCGTTCAATGAGATGATTTAAAATAATGTGTTCAAGTAGATATAGGTACTTAGAATTTCTGTTATATAAATATCAATAATTTAATTATTAAAGGAAGAAAATTGTATAGTGAGCATGCTTGCAGGTTGAATCATCTCGTTTAATATAATATAGGTATACCAGAAAGGTCGACCAGTTGTCAAGTACATACAAATAAATATCTATATTTTAAGTATTAAGTGTAGGTTTTATATGTGTCATGTGCGTATTGTACATGTTTTACGACGGTCAAGTGTTTATAAAAATATTTAGGCATGAATTATACACGCCGTATACGAGTGAAAATTTCGTAAGTACTACCATTTTTGCCGAGCCAGAAAATAATCCGATTTTAACGATCACACGCGCATACCTATATACTCTCTTAATTTTATAAAATATGTTATTTTAGCACGATGGATTGTCTTACCATACTCGCCTTATAACCAGCTCTATAATGCGTTTCTCGAAGATTAGATTCGATTTGAAAACGTGAAATGGTTGAATCTTCGAGACACAACTCAAATCTGTGTGTGAATATGTGCACTCTCCACGACGATTGCGTGCAGAGACTATAAACTATGTACCATATTATGGAGACGTATATAATATTAAGGTGACACGGGCGAAAGAAACGATGAGCTTTATACTCGAAAGTAAACGACAATAAAGATCATAATAAGGTGTAATATATTATTTAATGTTTTTGTGTTGTTGTTATTATTATTATAATTTTATTTTTTTTTTTAGATCGACGAAAAATGTAGCAACACGGCATTAGGCCAATAGTATATGAGTGAAAAAAATGATACTCAGAATTAAAGATGTACTTATTCAATGTATTTTTCTTAACATAATTAATTTTTTAGGTTGGTTTGTAAGTTAATTAGTATTTTTTTTATTAGAAATTAATTAAGAATTAACGACTGTGAATACGAACTACAATTAAAATGTTATACATATACATATATAGGTACATTTTAAATAAGACATATTTATCAATATTGTAAATAGTTCTGACTTATGGCCCTGTGTTAAAACTAGGTAGGTAAAATTCAATTCGTAATAACTGTAAAGTGAGGTTAGTGTAAAATTGTAGAAATAACTCGAACAATAAATAACAAAAAAATCAACAAATGTAGGAAATTGTTTATAATGAAGTAAAAATTCAATTTTTTTAATAATAGATAACAATACACATCTATTACCGAGATAAATTAATTTGGATTATAGATTTCCTATATTAATATGTTTAATAGAATAATATTAAAATGGATAAATGGTAATACAATAGTAACTGCAGTTTTAAACATAATGTTTTTTTTTGTTAGAATAAAGGCTTTGACTTCTAAGGTCATTAGCCTATAAGTTGTACAATGGCTTATATTACAAATTGTCTTACATTACTTATGAGATTTAAGAAGTATATAATTTATTTACATAACAAGTTTTTTTTTATCTTCAATAGGCTTATAAGATTGATGGAGCTGAAAAAATTAAAAATAGCATCCGTGTTGACTTCAGTTAGTTCTTCCTCCTTGTGGGGGGGGGGGGAGGGGGGCTTAGAATGTGTCATTCTTCATCGTAATCCTACCAATTTACGTATTTTTAAATGTTTTTTATTTATCGATCAATCCGGAGGGGTCTATGACATCAAAAGTTGGTAAACAATTATTTTAATTTTATATAGAACGCCATATTAAATATCATAAATATAGTTCTGACTAGTGTTCATATTTATTCAAAATAGACAAAAAAAACTGTGGATTAAATATAATAACACATAGCTATTAGGTAAGTTGTTGAATAGAAAAATATTGTAAATAAAAAAATATATATAAATGAGGGAGTCTATTCAATGTTGAACGAAAGTCAGTCAACCAAAATTATTCGAACTTCAGACTGCTGAAACTTTGACTGTTTCTACTGTGTTACAGAACTATTGGTTATTTATATAATGTGGAATTCGTCACACTATTTAAACAGCAAATTCATTTTCTCAAAATGACTTATTATACATTTTAAATATATTTCAAAACGGAAAAATATTTTATTTTCTGTTTATAAGGACCCATATATGGATCCTATTTATAGGACCCGCTGCGAGTAATATATTATTATTTATTATTTTAGTACGATAGAAATCGTATTGATATCATGTTGCGGCGAGTGCTCATCTACATATTATGCGGATATTCGTCACGGTCTCTTGCGATACGCGAAATAATGCTCTCGTACATTAATTCCGACGAAATAAGAATACATCATAATAATATAATATATCATATTATTATTATTATGTGAGTAGAACAATTACTGCACAAGGAAGATGTTTTTAATGCGTTCACGGCGTACCTGCGCATTATTAAAGTGGTCTGAAATCTCGCGGTACTATTCAAAATATATTATTCAAAGCCGCCAGTGCATTATAAATTATATCGAGTTCGAGGGTACGGTTTATGCGGAAGTTAGCGATACTATAATATTATATTATTATTACAATATTTACACTGCTATATAAAATATAGTATATACTCCCGCGTACAATTCTAAACACACCTAACGATATTATGCTAAGCATACGTATAGGTTAGGTACAAGTTGTCAATGTTTATAATATCATGTAGCGTTATAATAATTTAATATATTACACGTCTCATTAGTATGGTGGCGAGGCTGTTAGCTGATAGTAGGAGAGGGCAACTCGATGGAGACTACTGCCCCCCTCCCCACGCTGTACCATGATAAATAAAGCCGTCTGATGTTATTAAAATACGTAATAAATAAGAGACGAATTTACCTCAGTTTTTTTTTTAAATATGTACCTTAATATCGAATGCCAATACTAACAGTGGTATATGTTGTAAAGACTTGCATTTTGTAACGCTGTATTGACAAAAAATGTGTCCCCACTTCCCCAGTTGCCATGGAAATGTTTCCTATATACCTACACATTTATTAAATAACATATTTTAAATTATTATAAACAGGGAGATTCGCCAACCACGTTCACCCCCATCTATCATTTAACAATAGGTTAAAATTATTCGGATTTGTGGAGATTTTTAAATAATGTACTCAAAGACCATATTTTTAAACTGTTGGGGGTTGGTTGTAGGTTCTACGCTTAAGGAGTGTCCTGTAGCGATACAGACTTTTGTTTTTCAAATGAAAACCCCTCTTTTTACGGTAAATTGTTTAGTGGATAATTTTTTTTGACAATAATTTTGATGTACCTAATTCAAAATTGAAACGAGTAGTTTTAAAGTTATTAAAATGTTTATATTAAGAATAGTAGTATTCCTTATTAAAGGTGGTTTTACGAAAAAATAAAATTGAGGTAAATTTGGATCTATATCATTTACTATACGTGGACCATTTTCACAAATTAAAAATGTTGATAGATTATTATACATTTTCGTAGCACTCATATATTCCAAACTCATCATCGTGGACCTATTTTACTCAAATTTCAATTACAACTAATCTTTCGAATTTTGATGTTGATACTTCAAAATGTTCAGAAAAATCATCCGTTAAATAATTTACAGTCGAAAAGGGAGGTTTTCATTGGAAAAACAGAAGATTGTATCTCCTCATGAGTCATGACACTATCTTTAAGTACCTAGTGTAAAAAAGGTCAAGAATTCCAAGACATCGTCCGGAAGTACCTATATTTGAAAAATCCGAAAATCAGATCTTGAATAACTGCATCGTTGAAGAAAAAGTGGGAGGTCGAGCATTCTTGGTTAATCACCCTGTATAATATACAGTGTATATAAACTATACTTGATAGAAACTTGTTTTTTCGTTTGAAAATATTTTCGCTCGTAAAACCCGTACCGTGCGATAGGCACCTATATACTTACCAACGATAGAGCAGGTAATTTATCCGAGGCCCTCCTCTTTTTGGAGGCTACCTGCCACGGCCGGAGCTCGGCTCTCGCGACATCGTATAATATGAGCATAGTTACGCGATAATAAACACAAACCGAGATGGTGAATTTATTCGGGATTTCGGACTTACGGCAGTAGTAGTAATACTATTATGTGAACGATCCTTGGCGTGGTTATATATTTTTATTATTCCGATGCTATTAATATTAATTAATAAGTATATTAATTTATTACAATACGCGTGTTGCATGTGGGGCACAAGTGTTTTCGTTGCGCGTCGTAAAAATTTAATATTATCTAACAAAATCTCCTGCATGCATTTGTGTATTTTTTTTTAATATATTTATGTGTAACTATGTGTGTGTGACTGTACAGGACGATATTGCCGAGATTGATCGATCCAGTTGGCGCACAGAGGGATCTCAGACATCAAAAGTAGGTAATAAATATTTTTATTGTATAGTACTATTAAAGGTGAGCATTAACTTAACTTAACTTGTAGTTAATTATTTTTGTTTTTAACTTCTTAACTTATTCAGTTAAAAATGTTTATTTTTGTAACTTAACTTTTTATAGTCTAATAATCTAATTTTTTACACAGTATATAACGACTAAAACTTCTTGATAAATGTTTGTGTCAATAAAAAAAAGCCAGTTTATGACTTAAAAATATTGTAACTGAAAAAAAATTTTGTAACTGAGTTAAGTTAAGTTTATTTTTTATTTCAACTTTGAGCTTATCTAGTTAAATTTTTTTTGGTAACTTGTAACATAACTAAAGCTGATTTAATTGAATTAACTTAACTTATCACAGTCAATTATTTTAATTAGGCAACCTTTGAGTACCATATCAAACATCATAAATACAGTTCTGACTAGTGTTCATATTTACTCAAAATAGACACTAAAACTGTGGATTAAATATTATATAGCATATAGGTATTAGGTAAGACATTTAATAGAAAAATATTGTAAATAAAAAAATATATATAAATGAGCGAGTCTATTCAATTTTGAACGAAAGGTTGAGGGTGTACCCAAATTATTCAAACTCCAGGCTGCCAAAACCTTAGACTTTTCCTATTGTGCTACAGAACCACGGTTATCTACTCAGGTTGGAAGACGAGATAAGAATTGTGGCCCCAAAACGGTGTTTTGATGAACTAAAGCGCTAGTAGTCACGGGACCATAATAATAATTATATTATATTGTTATGGACGGGAATTTACAAAATGTAAAATTTTTTTGTCATGTAAAAATTTAAATATTATTTTTAAATCAAATTATGTTATAATTATATTGTAACTATATTATAATTTCATCACACTGTTTCTAAAATTTAATTTTCCTATTATTTATACCTAAACTGTCTTATAATAAACTTAATACATTTTCTCCTCCTTCGATATCTCTCAATTATACAGAGACAACAAATGTAAGTGTAATTGTCTTTACGTATTTGTATAATATATTAAGAGGATGTCAGCGCAATATTTATTTTTTTTCAGACCCACGAGCAACATAGCTAAAACTCTTTTACCTAAGATCGTTTTTTTATGATTTTGAGTAATCTTAAAGTAAAATTACCTATACAAAAATTATAGAGAATAATATTTTTGAAGGTATGACATAATATCAGTTTAATTTTTTTTATTATTTGACTGTATTCGACTATCAAATAAAAATAAAAATTTGTTATTTAAAGATGTTAAAAATATTTAGACAAATCGATGTATCATACCCTCAAAAATATTATTCTCTATCGTTTTTGTAATAGGTTAATTTACTTGAAAATTATTCGAAAAAAAAAAACGATTTTGCGTAAATGTGTTTTGTCTATATGTTGCCCATAAGCCAGACTGAGAAAACAAACAGTGTGCTCTTAATTAATAAGTATAAAAATCAGGAATTGCCACAGTGGCGTGCTCAGGGGAGAGGAGAATAGGGGTTAACCCCCCCCCCCCCCCCCGTTTTCTTTTTTTACCGACCTACAAAAAACCACTTATTAGTTATTACAGCTGTTAAGAGTCATTAATTTTTCTAAATTATTAATTTTAATCGTTGAGTCAACAAGCTTGAAATTTAATACGAGGCTCCTAATATATTCTTACAATGGCAATGGGAAAATATTAAAAATACAGTCACAATTTGTTAATAATCATTTAGTTTGAATTTTGACGAATTACGTAAAAATCACGAAAATGTGCAAATTATTTTGAGTTAGAAATTCATAAAAATTTTATCTAACTATCTTGTAATATTTTCTATTTTATAGTTAAATATGTTTATATATTATTATATTAATAATAACAATATAAGTATAATATAAAATATCCTAGGCTGTCAAACCGTCTCTGCTGAGAACCGTTTTTTGCACACATGATATATATATAATTGAATTCAAATTTACAGTTACCCACTTGTAACATACTGTACAACAGAGCGATTTCCACTTACCCGCTTTTTTCGTTTATTAAAAAAAAAAAAATGTTGTCGCCCCCCATTTTAAATTCCTGGGCACGCCACTGGGAATTGAACATGTTCATATAGTATCCTTTTGCTTACTGATTAAAATACTAAATAGCTAATTGTTTATGTTTACTTAATAATGAAATGACTTAGCTTTTAAAATTAAATAAAATAACTACCCATACACTAATATATAATTATACAAAGGCTCAACAATATTTAATAGTAATTAGTACATGAAAACAATGTTACTAATACGAAAAAATACGTAAAAACCATTATATAAACAAGTGTTTGTAATCACTTATTCATTAACCAATGGTGCCGTGACAGGTAGCGCTGTTAGTTCGCATGCACGCCACGCGGGTCAAAACTCGCTATAGAGAATTATACGCCAATTCCCAACCTGAGTAGATAACCGTGTACAAAACTATTGGTTGTTTATATTATAATGTGGAATTCGTCATACTATTTAAACAGCAAATTAATTTTCTCAAAATAAATAACAAATTAATAATTATTATGAATTTGTATGAATTTTTAATTTATTTCAAATTTTTTCGTATGCATTTATTTATATGACATCTCAGTCAGAACCTATTAACAAAAATTAGTGCAAATATATGGTCAATTATTTAATGTGATATAGCTAGGAATACTCTATACAAATTAAAAATCAATAGTTTATTAAAATAAAGCTTGGAAAAACTCCTAGATAAGCTCAAATCTTACTGGACTATCATAATTATTCAGAACTGAAAATCATAATTTTGTAATAGGTTCTTATGTTTTAAACGTTAATAACAATTTATATACGATCAAAAATAGTTATTATTTTAACAAAACCACGATAAAAAAAGCGTGACTTACAGACGTCCGTCAAATACAAAGAAATTTCAGTTGTTCACTGCGAGACACACAATTTAGTTTATAAGTCCTTTTGTGCACGTACGTTTGGCCTTAAATCTCTTAAACCCACTCGTCCGTCGACGTAAATCATCGAATTGTTTTGGGATCTATTTTTATAAGCAGCCAGACGGATATACCTCTGGATATACCTAATATTATTATATCGTCTAGACCAATGGTCCTCAACTTTTTTATATCCGCTACCACCTACTCAGTTTTAAAATTGTCATGTACCACTCGACCAATTAATTATCTATTTTTTTTGCTAACCAAAAATGTACGCGCGGGATTTTATTTTATAAGAGACTTCAAAATGATGAGAATATTATAATAGCATTTAATGCACAAAAATAAAATGAAATACATTTACTGTTTATATTATTATTATTCGTATCAAATAAAGCAGTTAATATATTCGATATGAATAACGATCTGTTGAACGTTCCTTTCTTTTTTTTTTTTTGTAAAGTGAGATTTTCTTAGCATACCATTTGTGGTACACGTACCACAGGTCGAAAAACGCTGACTTTAGACAACGACTTTAAGGTGCGTCCACACGAAAGCACGCACAAGCATAATAATTGTAAATGTAAGCGCCAAATCTGCGTTCTAGACATTATTTAGTTATTGTTCGGTGAACGTTATTCTAATCAACCATAGCTCGTCAGTCAGTTTAACAAACTAAAATTTAATTTATCAACCATATTTTCTAAGAAAAATACTTTAACTATATATGAACATGAATCAAATGTTAAAAATGCTGCGTTCATAGTGTTACACTCGATAAAAAAAAAAAAAAAAGAAACCAAACGGAAAGATTGGAGATGCATGCGGTGGACCACTGACTTGTTTAACAACGCAAAGCAGGATCTCATTTGACGGATCATTTGAAATTTGATAAAACTACCGGACGAATTAAAAATGTTGTAAAAATGTCATCAGAAGACTTCGAATATTAATTACTATACGAAATTGGGCTACAATAATATTTTTTCTGTCTCGTTTAAAATATTGTATATTGCATATTATGCAGCATAGATATCGTCATATTATATATTTTATATTTATTAGTCTTAGTTGTGTACAACTGTTGCCTTCAAATTATGTATTTTTTGTATTTATTTGTATCGTGGTATTTTCCTTAAGCGTAAAAGGATGCGTTAAGGAAAAATTATCATCCACAAATCGAGAAAAAATGCTACATTTTCCCACATGATCGTTTGTAATGTGATCGGCTTTGGTTATTTCAAAAACTTAACTAACCTATATATAGAGGCTTGACATTGTCACCAATCATATATTTATGTATTATATAAATTACAGTATTAAGACGTAGTTTTTGTATTATTATTAATTATTTGGAATGTTTATGACCTTAAAACGAAATAAACAAGGTTATTGCGATGGTAGTGAATTTGTAGCTTTGGGCTTCAATTCACATGACATAATTGCTATACTATAAAAACCATTGCTTTAAACGTATTTAAATATTCACTAATACAATTGAACATCCGTTTTTCAATTTAACAACTATTATAATAATAAAAACCTCAGCTTTTGATGGTTTGTTTTTATTTTCAAATGTGATGTAGTTCCGTTACGATAAATGTATATAATATTAAATAATATTGTAATCCTATGCATAGATGCGTCGAGTCAGCAGTACTAATCTTGTCACACTTTTATTTTATGAAAACATAAATTTCCAACGTAATAATAATATAATATTATCTAAGCGACATATTTTAGGTGATGTATATGTTTCTTCTGTCATGCTAAACAAACAAAATATATTATTAACATTTAACACGAAGCGTCTTACTTTTGTACCGCAACAACTATAATGTTCTTAAATAATATAATATTGAGTCTTTGGAAGAATATACTGTATAGTCTTTATATTTGAACATAAATACAAATACTTAACAAGTACTTTTTTGTAGTAGGTATATTAAAATATTTGAACGTTTATCAAAAATGCATACTTAAAATTATTAATAAATATTAAAATTAAATAATTAAATACATTCCTAATATTAGGTTCAATAATTTCAGATGTCCCATACCTATTATATAATTGTCAAGTTAAACTTAAGCAAGGTAAATATGAATATTTTAGATATTGTTTCATCTGCGTATTTAATTAAAACTTAAACATTCTTTAAATCATTATGAAATGTTATTTTAAGACCAATTTTTAAAATTATAATATACGAATCAAAGAGTTTGTTCGTTGAAATACGACTGTAACAAAAAGTATTTGAAAAGTACATTTGAAATACCAAAAAATTACTCAAACTCAAAACGTAGGTATTCGATTACTGAACAAGACTGAATTAATATTATATCTCTATATGTCGTAAGTATTGACCAATCATATCATTAGTATTAATAGGATTATAATTTGTAATCAATTTTCCTTTTCACGTTTATAGCCTGCATGCATACCATTATTGTTCCTATACAAACGTTTATTATATTATTATAAATGTCTTGGTCCGTAAATTCGTAATTTACATGAAAATAAATATATTATAATATTGGTGTATGCGTATGTCAAGTTCAACATGATTATAATATTTATTTTCATGTAAATTACGAATTTACAGACGACGCGATTTATACCATTACAATAATCTAAAACTACAATTATGATATGGCTGTAAACGTGAAAAATAGAATCTATTACAAGTCGTAATACTGTCAATGTTTGTGATTTGTGAATATGATTGCCCTATAATATATTGGTTGGAGCGGTTCCCAAACTGCTGGTCGCTACCCAAAAGTGGGTCACAATTATCGTTTTGGTGGGTCACATAAAGTTTTTGAATATTTATATTTTTTTCATTACATAGGTTAATATTTAATATTATATATTACTTTAGAATATATTATAAAAGAAAAAACATATTGTAATATTATGTATAAATTCAAATGAATATGACACAGTATTTTCTATGTAACTAAATCTTACACCGATGTTGGAAAACTTGGGATTTAGTTTTATTGTTGATCATTATCCCCGATGATCACCATAGTACACCGGTGACGTACTGACGTGTAACACAAAATGTATCGCAAACATATAGTGATTATCAGGGTTGGGATTTTATAGCATTTTTGTATCTTTCTTTTGAGATGCTAAAATAGCAGAGTAAGCTAAAAATGTGTTTCAAGGTACAGAGAACTCAAATTAAAAATTTAATTTTGCTTTTTTTTGCATATTTTTGTAATTTTTTAGTTTTTAGTTCTTTTTGAGACTTTTTTTTGCATTTTTACCTGTTATTGAATCAAAATCGGTCATATTATTTTCTGAAAATATATTTTAGTAAACGTGTTTTTAGATTTTTGTCATCGAATTATTATGATAATTTCGTATTAGGTGTTTGGTTCTAATTTTTGTTATCTGCTAATTTTGTTGGGTGTTTTTTGTCGATTTCTACTCCAATTACCAACGAACGAGCGTTAAGTGCTAAATTATTTCAAATCTTAAGTAACTACCTATAATAATTTGCAAGTGATTAAAACATTATAAATTAATAAATTTCCTTTTTTTTTGAATATCTTGTTGTTTTATTGTATATTTAGCAATATTTAAGGTAGTATTATAGCACATATTTATGCAATTTTAAGTGCTATAAAATCCCAACCCTGGTGATTATCAATGAATAAAAAATTTCATAGGAATAGTAGGTTGTCACTTGTGGGTAACCAAATTTTAAACTTTTTTACAAATTGGGTGGTAACGTGAAAAGTTTGGAAACTTCTGAATTAAAGGTTATTTAAGAACATTATAGCTATTGGTATTAAAATAAGACTATTAGTGTTAATAATACAATATTGTGTTTGCTGAGCACCGCAGAAAGAATAGGGATTTCTTTTTCACAAACACACGCGAATGTGATTTAGCACCCATTCGATTTGATCTAATTATGTATTATACTTATACATTATTATTATGTAATACGTATAAGTGTTTTTTCTTTCAGTATACTATAGGTAGCTGAAAAAGGGATTGAAGTTCATAGTTTAATTCTATCATAGTTTAAAATTGGTACCTATTTATTTTATTGACATTTACGAAAACGTGTAGTTATTAGAAGCAGCAGCGGTGCGAACAAAAATGTTACAGAAAGGCGTGGGTAAGGGGGTTAATATTTTTATTGTATTTCATTTCGGAAACTGTTCTTTTCTGAGGGGATTTTTCTGATGTTTGTTTTATGAATTATGAGTTTATTCCTCTAAACATATATTAAATGTTTACCGCTCGATCGCTACGTTAATAATATTTGATTAAACAGGCTACGCATAGGACACGCCGGAATCACCCACGGGCCACGGGTACTCGGTGGCTAGATAATAATAATAATAATAATAATAATGATAACACTTAATACCAAACCTGTGGAACAGATCGAGATCGGATAAAATCCAGGATAAAATATCACAATCTGATCGCCACATTTGGACTAATTACCGATAAAACCTGAAATCTAAATATAATTTTCTTGAGAAAACTCATTTGTATGACAAAAAAATAAAAACTGTAACGTCTTACATACAATTGATATAAAACACAACGCAAACAAAAAAAAAAAATCGTAGAAATTGAAATACCATGCAGGTCACCAAATTGTAAATTTATGTACCTATATGGTAATTAATTACCTTTGCTACTAAATTTGTAAATTGGATTGATTGAAAAATAATAATAATTATGTTTGTGAAAACAAACAGTTAATTATTTATACATACCCGTATAACCGTGTGCATACATTTTCAGGCAATTATCTTGTCTTTATTAATTATACGGCTCTTTTGTTATAGGTACTCTGAGTTACGGACTGCAATTATTATATTGTAGTTGTGTAATTAGCTTGAACTACAAGTCGAATACCCGTACCGCACCTCAGGCATGTCATTAACCCAAAAATGGGTGCCAACGCCGAAATACCGTAAAATGCCTTGTTGGAGAAAATGGAGAAAATGGTCATTGCGAAGTGCCGAAGTGGACACCGTCGACTTGGAAATTTATAAACCTATTACTTATCAGTATAGGAAACCGATTTACCGATCAATCGAAAACGCGAACATGCAACTTCGGGTCGACGCCCGAGCTAAGTGAGTACCTTGCTAAATCGCTGCAGACTTCGTTAGTTTATCTAGTACCTATGCATTATCTGAGCCAAGGGTGGCTCCAGAGACTAGGTTATAGGTGGGGGGGGGGAGAAGGCGGGGACACGTCGTAATTTTCAAAAAATGTCGATGATTTATTTTTGTAATTTTGTTTTTAATAGTATAAAGTTGTTTAAAAATACAGGTTGGGGGGGGGCTGAGCCTATGCCCCCCCTGGAGCCATCCCTGATCGGAACCAGTTTTGTATAAGATATTTTTCAAAGTACTCGCGAGTACCTACAAATACAGATACTCATTTTGAAAAGGATTTAATATACGTATACGAATAAATACCTACCCAGCAAAAAAAGTATTTGAGTACACAATTTGTATTTAAAAAAAAAGTTCATAAAACATTTTTTTTGCCTTATAAATCATCTAAACTGATTTTCTTGTTTTACGTTTAAGCATATATGTTTTATAGCGAATCATTTGGTGGAACTTTAAAATACTCAACCGTTTTCTTTGTCGAAGTATTTGATTTTCTGTTTAGTATAAAAATTCATAGAAAAAAATACATTATCATACAATAATATAATTATATTATACATTCTCCATTTTTATTTTTTTATTTTATGTGATCAAAATTTTAATTAAAAATAGTCAAATAATAAGCCGAAGGTATAGGATTATGACACGATACGATTACATGGCCACTGATCAGTGATCAGTGGCGGAACCATAGGACCAATCGTACAATGTTTACGAGTGTAACAATAAATATAACGAATAATGATATACTAAAATAGTACGTAGTTTTTAAAAAAAACTAACTATTCAATAAAATTCGTCGAACCCGATGACAAGTTACCAGACAAAAACGACGATGACGACGTTATCAAATACAATAACAACTAATTTTATAATCGATAGTTGTAGTCTTATTATTATTTTCCTCGTAAATCCTAGCTACAATCTTAACAAATTCTCATAGGGAGAAAATTAAACAAAAATGTAATTTTTTTTATCATCGTGGGCTACGATTGTCGATTGTAAGATTAATCATTTTGCAATAGGTCTTTTGTAGAGTACCTAATAATTGTTTCGTGTTTGTATTATTTCATAATTTTATAATACTGGTGATGCCGGTTGTAATTTAATAAAATTTTGAAACAACCAAGAAGACACGTTGTTGCAAAGGGTTAGTTTTTTGCTATCGACTCCCTTAAAAGTGCCAACCACATTCAAGTTTCTACAAGAAACCACCCTCCAAGTTGAAGATCAAAACATTGTTTTATTCTAAAAAATTTCATGAAATCAAAATATACATACATAAGTCATTGTGAATCAATAAATTCATCGCTCCATTTAGGATAAAGTTTGTATGGTTATAAAAAAAACACAAAACTATGCGTGACCCACATCATCAGAAAAAAAATTATTGAAATTATGAAATATTATGTTTATTGTGTATTATTAATTATTGTTCACTAGAATTTAAATTCCAGAAAAACATTTACAAAGGAAAGTAATAATCAGGAATTAGGTATAATTAGTATTTCTACAACATTATATTACTTAATATTACTTTTCTGAGTAGAATATTTTCCTTATTTTTAAATTTCTATAAGTTATTTCTCCGTTTATTTTCTGGATATTAAATCCATACGAACTATATTTTCCGAAATTGTGTTTTCCTGGTTTATAATTCCCTAATTAAAGCTTTTCCTTTATTATATTTTCCAGGTTATTATTTTCCTACAAATTATCGTTCCTATTATTTTTTTACATAATATGTATATTTTCCTTATTTTATTAAAAATGTATTGTTCCCATGTATCATTTTTCTATATTTTGTTTTCCCAGTTAAAAAAAAAATAACAGGTAGGTACATTTATAAAGACCATCATCGACGGCTACGCAATATGGGAGTGCACAGTTAATTTATAGTAAATCCACACACCATAACTATGTTATGATGTAATATTGGTATAATTTATTATAATAATATTATGAGCTTTTTTGTTTTATATTTTATTTGCAGAATAGTTTTAAACAAAAAAAAAGTAGGTCAGCGCATTTCAGTGGTGGATAGTGTAATTTTACTATGTATTCGATTTGAATGCAATGATTACATTCGATAAAAAACGATTCTGAGCGGACGAGGGAATCTTTTTTATTTAATTTTATTCGTTTCTATGGTGATAAACAAAGCGTTTTAAGAACAGCTTAAGAACGATTTAAAGAAATAGGTAATTTATATAATTATAATTATAATTTATAATTAGGAAATATTATAAAAATTAAAAAAAATATAAAATAAAAGAAAAAGCTCATATAAGTCGCTCAAATGTTTTGAAAATTTTACTATGTCTAGGTAAGGCTAATATAAGTAAACAACCCAAATTTCAAGTTTTTACGAATGTTTTTAACCGAATTACAACAAAAAAAAAACTCCAAAAATTAAAATGTCTTTAAATAGCTCAAAAATGGCTAACATTTTCCGAACTTTAAACCGTAAGAAACAAAAATCCAAAATAAAACAAAAAATCTCTCTTGTTATTTTTCATTTGAAGCAATATTTCTGGTAGAAATCGTCGTCCGTAATTATTTAATATTATAAAATCGTGAAATCGAACGTTTTTTCTCCTTTAACCTTTTATTTTGAGTAGCGTTTCGAAAATCGAAAAATGACCTCTCTAAAGTATCAGCTCAAGAACATTACCTTTCAGAAAAGATCCTATACTTAATACTTTCGAGTAAGTTTAGAGGGAGAAAAAGTGTTTACAGAATAAAAAAGAAATAAACATCATTGTAAAACCATTACATTTTCGCTCCGCTCAGAATCTAAAACCAACATACAGCTAGATAATTAAAAATTATTTTTTGCGTCTTATGAAACAAACATTTTGGAAATAGATTCCTTATATTCCAATCAGGATTTTTATTTTACCATAGCTGTTATTTTTAACGTTCCTTCCCTCCACCCCACCAAAAAAAAATCTTCAAATAATATAAGTCCCCGAGTAAGCCTATGAAAACAACGTATATTATAATATAATTTATTTGTGGTTTTATCAATGGAACAATAATTATTGTATTATATTATGTACCCTTTTTTATCTGGGTGCAAGCCAGTATGTGTAAATAAATCATAATTGAAAAAATGTATGCCCCCAACTTATTAGAACGACTATCGGCATATATTTGCGTCCCTGATAATGCCAGCGATTCCATGACTTTTTTTTCATATCAGTTTGCCGAACTAACTTTGCTAAAAATGCACCATTAACTAAAATTATGTGAGTTGCTAATAACAGCGTATGACTACAGTTAACTATTCTTTTTATTTATATACCGTTTTACTGTTGTTGTTTTCTTATCATTCTTATAATTAATTAACTGTAATTAAATTTAAGTGCACTATTTTATAAATACTGATCGGCGTTATAATTGTTCAAAATAAAATAACGTTATACTTTACGCATAGTCTTCATTTTTCCACGGTACAGATTAAAATACTATTTCTTGGGAATTTCATCTAAACTATAAATCATTATTATATAACAAGTGTGGCAGGGCATTCACTAGTTAAAAAGTTAAAGTTAAGTTTAAAAAGAGACTCGTGGTAATGGGCTTAAAAGATATGGGGGATATGGTGATTTGAAAATTGTAGACATTAGTATTAATAATTTGTAAAAATGGCCCAAGTATAATAAATATTAAATACTAAAGTTCCAATATTAGGTACGTCTATTTTATATTTGTGTAAAACCATTTTTAAAGATTATTATCTTTAATACAAACATTTCAATAATTAAGAAACTACTCATCCAAATTTTGAATTGGGTGCATCTTAATTTTCAAAAAAATTAACCACTAAATAATTTGCAGTAAAAAATGGGGTTCTCATTTGAAAGACAGAAGTTTATATCGCCACAGGACTGAGGACACTCCTTAAGTAGTACAGAAAAATTCAAGAAATTGAAAATATGGTCTATGAGTATATTTCAAAATTTCAAAAATCAGAATTTAAATAATTTCATAATTAAAGGAAAACGTGGGGGTGAGCGTGCTTGGTGAATCATGCTGTACATTTCGATAAAAGTAAAAGTTCAAGAAATTTTTTTATTATAATTTAGGAAATTAGAAAGAACGAAGTAACTCCATATTACCAATTAAAAAATGTGGATTAACTTTTTTTTAAGCTGAGTTGAGTCAATATTTTTTCCACGATATTAACTTTTAACTTTTCGAGTTGAATTTATGATTTGTCAACTGTTAACAGTAAAAACAGTTAACTTGTAACTTATCGACCTTGTGTTTTCTTAAATACACTTTTTTTGAGTTAATTATTTTCATTAACTTGCCCACCTTTGGGCTATATTATAAGTATAACACATAATATTTTGTAGTTATATTTTGTAATTAGAATACGATGTAAAAATGAAGTAAAAATAGACGTCGTAAAGCCGACTATAATCGAAATTATTATTTTCTCGGTTATTCGACTTTGAATAATCGATAATCTTGGCTGTACAAAAATATATACAAATCGGATAAGTACCTATTCAGTTCATTGTAATAACATTGTTTTAATTGATGTTTGTAAAATGTTGTGTTTCTGTGGCGGCAGTACCTATATTATGTAGGTATAATGCCATCGTGTGCCATCGTTACAATATTATTATTATATGCAGCAAAACGCAAAACTGCGCACTAAGGCCTTGGGATATAGTAGAATAATATTATTATTATGTATATTAGTCTAGCAAACAAATTATTCAAAATGTACGGTGATTTTATTTGTCTATAAAAATGGTTGATACCGTCTCGTTTTGCATACGCCACAAAACATTATCATATAATATGTAAGTATAATTTATACGTATCATAATAATTGCAATATTCAAACTATTATAGTAATAGTATTAGCAAGTGCCAAGTAGTAAGTTACCTATCTAACATTCTAACTAAATCAAGCCAATCTTATTTTTTTTTAACTACGCGAGGTCCTTTCGTAATTTTTTTCATTGACCCGGCTTCCTATATGGGAACATATAGGATATAATACAATAACGAGTATAGGTAATAGTTAATTTCGAACCGAAACCCCGCAATTAAATTACATTTGTAAAATTTACCAATATATTTTATGTCATTATAAACATGATAAATTATTTTGTCGTCCGGAAGTCAAACCATACTAAGAAAAATCGTATTATGGTTTTAAATAGGTACATTTTAAACTGAAGCATTTAAACATATTATTGTATTATACTGTAATTTAACTAAATACCTATAACTATTGAAAGTCATTAACATTCGTTATTAACCGTTTTTAAATAATTTATTGACTCAACCAGCCTTGATGTTTAGTACCTAATACCTATATTATAATGCCGTGTATAAAATATATTATATTTATGATAATCATATAGTTCACGAAAATATTCTATTAAGTAGTACAATTTATAATTGAAAATATCGAGATTTTTTCATCTCGACACTGCATCTGATTAAATAATATATTTATGTTTTTAATACTAACATGTAATTATATAATATTTTATATTCAATATAAATGTTTTAACGATTTTGTTGTACCTAATCAACATGTTGTCTTCATGAATCGCAATTTGTATAGTACTCAGAATGAGTATACTATACGATAATAATGTACTGTTCTCGATAAAATTGGTATATAAGTTTGAGATAAAAAAATTCGTGAAATGTTTATAAGATGGTCAGCCGTTATTTCGATTAGATTTATAGTAATTATTTTGTATTATTATTGATTGTGAACTATTGTATCACTCACGTTAGAAAAATATTATTATTATACTAAGTATACCATTAAGTACCTATCAGTATAATACTGATGACATGTATTCGATAATGTCGTATCTTTTATGAATCGTTGGCCTGGCTACAGTCGGCACGGTTGGCTCATGAAATCTGAGATCATAATATTATACCAACTTATTGTAAAAAGAGTTATTTACATAGTTTGGAAAACGTTCATATCTGTTGTTTGGTCAAATTTTAATATAATGGCCTATATAGACACAATCCATTTTTGTTTTTCATATAAAAATATTGTAATATATTTTAACTTATGGTATTTTATTACAATTACTAATTGTCAAATTTAAAAAGGTGGAAAGTAGTAACCACTCTGCTGAACAGCAGAAGTCGAGTGTACATATCTCCTCGAGTGTATATATTTCCTGTAAAGTATGTGTTCGATTTTAATTCAATGATAATAGTCATTGCGCATATAATATAATAATATATGCAAAACGAATTCTGAGCGGAGAGAACTGGTCTCACTCATCGGCCTCTTATCTTATAAATATATTGTTATTCATTGTTACAGACATTTATATATTCTATTAGTAATGGGTACGGTATAAAAAACATAGCAGTAGCATAAAATAAGTCAATCATTTTTTGAAAATTTTTTTGTGACGTACCTACTTATATCAAATATACTAATACATATTAAACGTAAAAGTTTAAAATTCCCACGAAAAAATGTTTTTGATTTATGTACAACAAAATACCTAAAAATCGTTATTCATCGTTTAAATATGAAATTTAAACTTAAATAATGTTTTTGAAAAATTCACATTCATACATATTTTAGATTTTTCAGTCTGTAAATGAGTATATCTATGAGAAACCTTCTATTACATTTTGAAGCTTTAGCTATAAGTATTGAATACAAGTATTGACATTTATTCAATTTTGAGTTACACAAAAAATAAATAAATTTCCATAGTTATTTTATTCTTCCGGATTATTTTGAAAAATACTGGGAATTTTCAATTTTGACATCTCAATAGTGTACCAACTAGAGCCACTTTTCTATCAAAAACTGAAAAACCACTCATAAAATCGAAGATCTAAGTATTTTTTTTCTACTGTAAATTGAGTACACATACACTAAAAAAACAAACACCTCATTGAAATCAATCGCATCGATCCGATCAGAATCTAAAATTACAACTATAATATAATTATGTTTCATCGTAACATATAAAATATGAATTATCTTCGTGTGAATGCGTTATTGTTTAACTTATTGTCTCTCGTAAAAAAATTGTTATTCCTACGCATAGTCGCAACTTTGTTCGTTATCAACAACATATATTATGTGAACCGATTTCACTATCAATGGCATGAACTAATTTCTTGTTGTTCAATTTGTACGACCCCACATTACGATCTTAATGATTACTGAATGACCTAAATTCATATTATAAATGTAAGGTTAAAGTTTCCTAAAATTGCAGATTACCACCGTAAATGCGCGTGTGATTTTAAAACGTGACCACTTATTAATTTGTATAATATTATTATTATATGTTTTATTTTTAGGTTCGATAATGCAATAATTAGTATAAAGTGTCATAGTTATTGAACATTAACAAGTAAATCAACGCTTAGTATAGCTGGTACTATATAGTCAAAAGTAGGCATTAACCTGTTAAAAAGTGTTTTTTTAACTTTTTAACTTAACTAGTTAATTATTTTTGTTGTTAACTTACTAACTTATTCAGTTAAAATGTTTATAGTTGTAACTTAACTTTTTATAGTTAATTATCATTGTCGTGCAGTTAAGTTAATTTTCTTTTTGTGTCTGCGGAACCAACTAGACTTTACTGATTCGATGACTCTTTTTCGATTTTGATCATTTTTTTTCTTAAAAATATTGTAACTTGAAAAAAAAAATAACTTTTTTTAACTGAGTCAAGTTATGTTTATTTTCTACCTCAGCTTTAATCTTATCTAGTTAAATTTTTTTTTTTGTAACGTTTAACTAAACTGAAGGAAATTTAATTTAACTAATTTAACTTGCCACAGTTAATTATTTTCTTTAACTTGCCCACCTTTTATATAGTGAATACGATTATTCGAAAACTCCTGCAATAGAACATTTTAAGACATTTTTCTTTCAATTGTAAATTTTAATTTTAATTTAATGAGTGATTACGTGAACTCGTCTAAATTCATTGAAACTTTAAATTTCTGTTCCATATTCTGTTGCAGGTTAAATGACTCAGGTATCGCGGTCCATAAAATACAATTATTTTTTTTAATGTTATTGTTTTTATAGACCAATTTTACCATGATTTGCATACGATAAAAGCGATTCCCGATTGCATTCAATTTTAAATGCGTATATACATTTATAATAAAGATCAACAATATCGTATAGTGTTATGTAATGCGAAATTCGTAGTGAATAATTAACGAGCGTTTAGTAAATAATTGTATACAATTTGCCATCAACCTCAAATCTCAACACTTAAAGTGACGGTCTCATGTCGTAGTGTTGTGGAGTTTAATTATTGTCGGTCACAGTGTTACAGCGCGAATACATCTATGATGGTATTTAATCATAATATTTACTTTTATTTGTCAACACTCATTAAATTGTAATAATTATTGTTTTCTTTCCTATAGGATATCGAACACCATCCATACCAGGGAAAATAAAAAACACATTAACAATCGCATGACATTTCGCGATCGTATTGGCCTTCGTTTTTACGATTTTCGATCAGATCACCCTCATCCGCATTATAATATAGGTACAATAATATTATCATATATTAATTTATGCACTTGCTCAGCCGCTATAATATATGTGTGACTCGAAACGTTAATATGGGTAATTATTTAAGGAAATTTTCCCATCCACTGCGACATGTTTTCAAATATTTTATATTAAAATGTAACGATAATAATATGTTTGCTTAATAAATAGTTTTAAATACACTCCTTCGTTCGGATTTATTTGGCTGTTTATCTGAAAACCCACATCATAGTCGTTAATCATGTTAATTATATTACATTTTTTTTTCGACATAATATAAGAACGATATTATTCTGTTTGTTAGCTAATGACTCAAAAACTACTAGAAAGTTTTCAATAAAAACTATATCAATAGATTCCTTGAGACTTGGAACGTATTTATAGTGTAATTTATTGCCATGGTATGTAAAATCGAAATATATTTTTGATATTTTGTGGTTGTATATTAAAATAATGGAATAATATAGTATGGTGCACTACCGAAACGTTGCCTATTAATAATAAATTATAATGTCCATGACATTCATAATAATATAATCGTCCTGCTACCTGTGTTATTCCAATATTTTTAAATTGCGTGGTTGCATTTCATATATTGGCAGTATAACTTAAATACACCTATATATTATATTTAGTGAATATAGAAACTCCGTAAACCTGTAGGTACGAGCTATTAACTTCGTTGGTACACGTATCAGCTCTTCTTATTATAATTTAATATAATTTAATAATATAAAATCGAACTATGCTGACATAAATAAATAAATATATCATCAGAAGGATCTTGAAAAAGTTTAATGAATAAAACAAAATATGTTTATTTATGATTATATAAAATATAATAATTATCTTATAGGTGATTTCCGTAATTTATTCTAACTACATAATATATTAATTATTTTTGAATAAGGCAATGCTATGAAATTGTGAGCACATACTTCGAAAAAAAAAAAAAATAATTTTCCCATTTATTATATTTATGACATGTGTCCTTTCTAACAAAAACAAAATTTTTTACTCGTATGCGATAAGACACAAGTCAATATATTATGTGCATAGATTAATATAATGTATTGGAATATTAATTAGGTATGAGTAATCTATAATAATTATAGGTATGCGAGAAAGGGCAAAGACATGCAATTATTGATTTCAACGTGATAACAGTCGTTTAAAATATTAACACTTCATATTATTACAAAGTGGGTAAGTGAATGTCGCTCTGCTGTACAGTAGGTTACAAGTGGGTCAATGTATAATGGATTGTATTAAACTTTAATTCAATGATATAATATCAGTGGATAAGAAAACCGATTCTGAGCGGAGACGGTTTGTCAGTCTGGATATTTTATATATTGTTAGCCTGTAAATTAAGCTAATATTATAATATTATTATTTTTTATTCGTTGCTATGGTGATAAGCAAAGCTTCAGATATTAAAATCCCATTTTTAGTGGTTTTTTGTAATTTGTTGGTAGTTTTTACCGTGGCATTAAATAACTATTGAGAAAATCGAAAAATGACCTCTCTCAAGTACCATCTTCATCCAATTTGCTAAAAATATAAGGTACCTACTATATGTTAAAATAAAAGCACTCCTTCTAGTAGACATTTTGTATACAAGATAAAAAAAAAAAATAATAAAATAAAATAAACGCCGTTGTAAAACTGAATATAAAATCTATTTAAAAATCAATTTTATACACAATTTTAAAAAAATAATTTAAGAATAATCAAAAAATGTCCAACCAAACGATTTTTTTTAACCAGTGTTTTTTGACTTAAGCCTTTTTTCACCAACATAATATTATTGATCTATAGGTACATAGTACGATGATTTATAATAGGCTACGAGCACAATTAAGAATATTATTCGAAATTGTATATAATATTATATATTTATACAAAGTAAAAATATATCATTAATATAGAATTATCAATACGATTTCTGCAGTATGGGTTTAGTATAATAAAACATATTTCAATTCTTCCGGAAGATTGTTTAACAATTGCAGAGAAAACAATTCAATTTCTAATATCGTGTGCTTACAAAGCCGTCCGTTATAATGGACATAATATGCATAAACAATAATGCTGTTTGTTCTATTACGACGGTGTGCGAAGTGTGTTATTATTCCATTGCTCGGAACTTAATGCTCTAAAAAAAGGCCAAATACGAGATTAATTTTTTATAAAATGTGTATTCATATATATGAATAAACTTAGAAAAAGCATAATCATTAAAAAAAAAAAAAAACTTAATATTATTTTTTGCTACAAACTTTTTGTGTATATTTTTCATTTGTAGATCTCGAAGCGTTATTCCCAGAGTCCCATACTTAAAAAAAAAATTGAATGTATCAAATACAAAGAATATAATATAAAATCGTGTTATCATGTTTATTCAAAAATAAAATATCTATCAATGTTCAAAAATGTTTAAATAATAGACCGAGACGATCATAATTACGATTAATACTTGGTAATGAATATAGGTGAATAATTATACTATTATAATTAAAAATGTAGATAAGGTGACGGCGGTTATTTATTTTTAAATTATTTAAATTATAATTTTCTACTATTGGAAATTTGTTTGTTGTTAATGTATAAACATAATATACGTATTAAGAATGGGCTTAAAATCTTTATACAATATGCAATATCATAAAAATTTAATAAAATATGTAAAAATATACATCGTACATTTTTGAATTTCGACAGTATAATATTATTATGTATCATGAAACGAATTTGTATGGAATCGGAATTTGAATGTGCGTCTTCCTGAGAAACGTACAAATGCACGGAGTTCCGAGCCCTGGACTTATAACTTAGGTACTCATAACTTATATAATTACGGGAAGAATGGGTGAATTATAAGATCGAATATTTGCCACGCAAAAAGCGTAGGCACAGATCGCCACAAATTTAAATCACAAACGCTGTGGCGTGTCTTACAACGATCGAAATTGTATGACTGTCGATGGCGCTGAATAATATTCTCAATTGAAAAACATTTAAGAACCCTACGAATTACTGGCGTGTCGAGAGGATGCATTAATTGGACGTCGTAACTGCGTACCGATGTGTATTGCACGATATAATATCAAAACACAATCATTATACTGTTCTGGTTTCATACTGCATGTGCACATATCGCACGTTATTATAATATATGATATTATATTATATATAGGTAATTTAAAACTAGGTCAAATCATTGTTCGGTAAATATAATTATTGTTTTATTAGATTTATAATACCATAATATAAGATAACCGATATAGCGACGTAACATTTTGCACGCCATATCAATAGCGGTATTAATAAACACGTATTGCAGCTTCGACAAGACATTATTTTTTATTTCGTTTTGGTTCGATTTGAAATCGAAAACCAATACATTTTTTACACGTTTCGTTTTTTTTAAGTACGAAACTTCAAGTATTATTATATATACGTCCACGTTTGCCTGGAAATGGTGAACTTTATTATTTTAAATATTAAACGTTGCTATTTTTGGCGCTGCACATTTAACTGTTTGGCAAAATATGCATTTTTCAGACCAACTACGAGAAAAATAACTGCCATCCTAGATCACAATATTGTATATTATGATAAAATTATAATACTACTTCAAGGGTAAATAATCTGTTTCATTATCGACAGCCCGTACAATATCTAAGCGTGACGTTCCATGTTGCACTTTGAAAACAAAATTTAAAAAATAATATAAAATCTATGAATTGAAGATAAAATAAAATTGTTGGCAGAGAAAACGTTAACATAATTAAATTATTATTGTAAAAAAAGTGTTTAAAGTTTCGATAAATGTCTGAACACGTGCCAGGACAATTGTCCAACCAAACAGTCTTGAAACAAATACTGGGTCGTCTAGTTTACACGCAACATCGTGGGTTAATAATAATAATATAATATATTATTATATGTATACATGATACAATAATTTAGAAACACGAGTAAATTTCCTGCTCTATTGGCGGCTTTCGTGATGAAATTCGTTGACAAAGGTTCTGAATTAATGTTAAAAATGTATTTTAATAATTAGTGGGAGCATGATACGATATATTACATTCAGGCCTGTGAATTTGATGCACTAAAAACCAGGGCTCAGCACCAGAATAATTTATTCGGGTTAAGGGTTAAGGGTGCTGGATCTATTAGGGTGTTCAAACACTGGTATAAAAAAATTAAACCAACGTTTGGGTGTTAGAAATGCACAATGCACTACAAATTAAATTAAATTGTTTTTATATTGTATAATTATTGAAATTTTAACAATATGAATATTAGATTAGATTTGTATTATTAACAACAGTTACAAAAAAAAGATAAATCAACTAAATTAAAGTAGTACAATAGTTTCATAGAAGCTACCAATAAATGACATATTTTAAACAAAAACTTCAATATTAAGATAAAAAGCATTGATACGAAAATATCGTGGTGGAAGCTAGCGTTTATATGCCGGTAAAATATGCAAAAAAAAATGCAAAAAATGCAAATGCATTAAATTCGCAGCAATGATTATATTATTAATTATGTTAATTCAACTACAAAAGAATAATTATAAAAATATATTTTATCATTCGCATTGTGTGTATTGCACGTTTGGGTTGACCCCAGGAAGGTGAATACTAATAATATTGAGCAGTTTTAAATGCTAAAACTATCGTAATCGCACTCGGTTAATAATTGAAATTGGTGCGCGCATAGATTTTGACGTTAGGTAATTATGTGCATTTTGATTACAATAATGATTATACGTTAAACAACAGTTATATGTGACAGTTGTCATAATATTATTATATAGCCTTCGAGTTCGGTATTGATTGTAAAACAATATGATGATAATATAATGTTTGTTTAGTGATTGAATTGTGCGATTAAACTATTATTTGAACAACATTATTGTTATTCAAATCGATTTTAGCGACAGTTGGTGACTATGAGATGTTCCGTTATTAGTATTAACCTGCAGGGATGAAAAACGAATTTAAAAGACGTTATTAAGCAAACACAAAAATTAAAACGAAAACGAAATTCAGCATTATTCAAATATTATCAAGAATAATTAATTTTAACTTTAAGTACCTATACCTATACCTATATTGCGCGTTTACTATTATAAGAATTTAAAAAACAAAATAATCAAACACATTATTTGAAAACGCTGTAGAAAAATAACGTTTTTAAAATCGTTAACCAAAAACGTAATCATAAATGAAAACGAAAAAAACATAACACGCTTACTCGATATATTTTTTCCTCTACATGGAGAATATACGAATGATAAATATGTTTTGTTACTAAAAGTAACCATGACAACGAAAACCTTACAAAAAATCGTTCAAAAACACAAAACATGTATTTAGCCCAAAAACATAATATTTATTTTAAAATTAAAAAACTTTTTCCAAACCGGGGTTTAACCGAATAACAATGCGTTTCCGGATAAAAAAATCTTCATCGTATTGCTTTAATATTAATTAATATATAGTTCTCTTGATCCCGCCCAGAATTATAATAAAAAACGACTTACAATAGATATGATTGATATAGACTCTAAATATTACAGAGAGGAAAAATGTAGGTCAATTGAGTGGAACGATCTAAAGATAACAATGTTCTGAAACAAATCTCATACACACTGCACATTACAATATGAAATGTTAGATAAAAGCTTCATTTATGATACCAGTAATATTAATATATTATGTTGTACATTAAATGAGACCAAAGATCAAACGATCATAATGCACGATAATATAATATTACGATCAAAGTGATATTTTCTTTTTTAAATAAACGCACGAGGATTCCTGATGAAAATACGATTTTAAATACTTGTATTGCTCGGTGGCTATTAGTATAAGTAGCACTGTTAATTGCACAGGTAATTGAAGTGCGAAAATCCAAAACTTGGTATTGCCAAAAATCAAAATGTTCACAAATTAAGTAAAATTATATCACGTCCTATGGCATGAACTAACACTTGCAATTAGTGTAATCAAATGTAAAAAATGAAAAAAAAACGATTGGTGGTGTCAAAATAAATTTATTTTGAGTTTAAAACTTGGTTTTAATACTTTGAAAAAGTGTTCACAGGCCAAAATGTAGTATTGCCGGCAATACCACATTTTGAATTTAAACACCGGCAATATTGCATTTTTCCCACCATCACTAAAGTTCAGTACAAAACGTGCTTTTGCCGGCAATACCACATTTTGGCCTGTGAACAATTTTTCAAAGTATTAAAACTAAGTTTTAAACTCAGGATAGATTTATTTAAATATAATATATTATTCAAAAATAATATTTGATATAGTATAATAGTAGGTGTACTATAATTATGCATTATAAAAATTTTGTTGTTCTAATTTAGGTATTATTAAATTTTACTGGTATACAGAAATAAACATAAATGGCAGAATCTTTAATATCCGAGATAATGATGTACCTAGGTACAGGTAGCTAGGTAGGTATAACAACAATAGTAAGATGCCATATTAATATATTAATATAATTATAACTTAAAAGTTATAATTTAGCATCTTAGTATCTTACTATGTTTGTTTATTGTATCATATAAAAAAATTAGATATATTAATGGTAGAAGGAAACATTCAATTAATGTTTATAACAATAAATTATTTGTAATTTAATTTTTTTGTTCTTTTAAATGAGATTATCATACAAGAGAACACATAGGTACTTTTATACTAGTTGATAAAATGTTTTATGTAGGTACCTACTTACTTTTTGAGCAGCTTTTAAAATATCTCTTGTTCTCCTATTTTGTTATAATATAGTTTTAAAAATAAACAGAGACAGAAAATAAATTATTTAATATTATCTTATAGATTTATACAACTTAGAACTTTCACAATTTATTATACTAATCCATTACTAATAATATTATACAACAGATTGATAACACATAACCACGTTATCTTTATAAACATTATGAACTAATGCCTATATTCTATTTTTATAAATTTGAATTATCATGAAAACAAAAATATTCTGATAAATCATTATGTTAAATATAATAAACATTTAAACACTGAAAAGTTAAATAATAGTTGACTGTAATGGGTACATAAGTACATTATTATAGAATGGCAATCCAGCGTTTTGTTTTAATATAGAATGTAGTCCTATAGAAAAAACAAGGGAAATACTGCGTTTTTGTTGGAACATTGCAATACCACGTTTTGACTTGATACAAATAGAGGCAATTACACGTTTTGAATTGAATGACGATTTTTAAATCGATATTTTTCATAGATATAATCGATTAAGAACGATTTTTGCACCGGATTTGAATTCCTCGTGTTCTTTTACATAAGAATCGATGTTTATCTCGATTTCCACATTTTTTGCAATACCACGTTTTTACAATCAACCGTGAATACCGACAGTTTATGTTATAAGTTTATAACATAATAATAATATTAATTTATTATATTATAATATTGTGTATTTGTATTACGCGGCGTAACGTATAGGCAATTTAGGTACACCACTGCAAACTACTGTATTACTGTATATAAAACAAGTAAAGTTGTATCGACGGTTAATTTTCAAGATCATTTTCAGTTCCTCGAAGTCTTCGAGTTAAAATGACAAATAACCCATCAATAAGTCACTCTGCTCTAAAATAGGTGTTGAGTGTACCTGATCATAAAATAGTGCTTAGAAATGAATGAGTTAAAATTGAATTGAATGATAAATCATTGTGATACATTATTAATAAACAATTTTGAGCGGAGTTAGCTTTAAATTTTTCTGAATATTTTGAAAATCTTATTGTTTATGAAAAAAAAACTATTCATCAAATAATTCATCATTATCTTTCAAGTTTCATAATATATTTTAAAAACAAAAAATCGTTACTTTAAGTGTAAATATTCAATATTGTCAACTTTTGAACTTCAATCTCTCATAAAAACTGTATGTATCATTGTTCTAATTTTGTTTACGGTGAATACAGTATGAGAAATCCTGTATTACATTTTCAATCCTAAAATATTAAAGTAAAAAATGTCACGAGCTTCTAAATACAAAATTATTTACATATTTCTGCGATTTTGATGTCCTTTTATAAAGTTTTAAATAATTTGTGTACAAGTTTATAAAAAAAATTGTGTCTGAGTATTTTTTAATACAACTTTACAAGAAAAAACCAAAACAAAAAAATTATGTTACATACCTAAACCTAATACGAAAAAATGTAAAAAGGTCAAACTTTTCAAATATTAACAAATAGGCAATAGCGCAAGAAGAGTTAGAATATTTCGAAATATATATTATTATCATATCTAATAAATGCTACTAAAAAAGGTGGTGAAAACTATTTCCATGCAATTCTACAATAGTTATTCTTTATTGAATTACAAAAAAAAAATTGTTAAAAATTCCCTTTTTTTCCTTAATTGGTATATAGGTATAACGATTACGTACAGTAGAAAATGTACTTACTTGATCCAATGTATTGCTGTCAGAAACCATACCCTATAAATGTTCAGAATATTACTTATTCGATAATAGAATAAAGTTTTAGAAAAATAAAAAATAAAATAATAAAACGCACATCATTGCAAAAATCAATACATTCATCACTCCTCTCAGAATCTAAACAATTAATAATAATTATTTTTATTAAAACCTATAGCAACCATTTATAAACAAAAATGTCCAAAAAAAAAATATATATAGAAAAATATAGACATAAAAGCAACAAAATGTAATTAAGACGTCAAATTTGGAGAGGCTATCAAACAAGGGATTTAAACAGAGGTCATGAGTTTGAAAAACGTTTCGGTGGACAAATTGTTTGCATTGTTTTTATATTGTTTTTTTTTTGGAAATATTTGTTTATAAAATAATGGTTGCTATAAGTTCTTATAATAATTATTATTATTATAAATTTCATTGTTTTTTAGATTCTGAGCGACGCGATGAATGTATTGATTTTATAATAATATGATGTGATTTTTTTTTTTTTATTCATCACCTTTTAGGACAGTAAAATGCTTGGATTTTCTTCAACAGTATTTTTCTGATAGGAAAGTGAATCTAGTTGATAATTGGGGGGGGGGGGGGAGTCAAAAGTAAATATTTCCCAGTAGTTTTCAAAAGCGCCGTAAAAACAAAAGAAAAATTAAGGAAAAACAGGAATTTTTACGCAAAATCTATTTTTGAGAACATCGATTTTGGTTTTTGGTGTAACAAATTTTCACTGGTTGTTTATATTTGCATTTTCCATACACGATAATATTTTAAAAATATTTTGATTTGTTTTGAACTGTTTAGGAACATTTTCAGTTTCCAATTTTATTAGTATTTAGTCAATAAAACTTTATTTGTTGGGTGAAAAAGCTTGACAATTTAATACAAAGCTCCTACTACAATGTTACTATGATATTTGAAAAATATTAAAAATCCTTACTCACAGTTTTTATTTATAAGTATTTAAAGTTCAAATCTTAACAAAATACGGAAAAATCACGAATATTATTTTGAGTTGAGAATTCATAAAAATTTTTCTTTTTAAATCTAAGATTTGAAAATGTAATATAAGATTACTCATAAGTTTGTCTACCTTTATCAAAAAAAAAATGTCTACAAGAAACTCAAATTAAATTTTTATGAGCGTCTGAAATCTATATTTTTACAACATTTGATATTCACTCGATTTCTCATGAAACAATTTTCTTATTTTATTGTAATTAAAAAATGAATGACTGTAGATACTTGAAAATTTCACTGAATGTTTATACTAGCATTTTCTATACACAATACAATTTTGAAAATATTTTGACTCTTTTTGAGCTGTTTACGGACATTGTCAGTTTTCAATTTTTTTAGTTTTTTTTTCTATAAATATCAATATAATTTTATTTGTTGGGTAAAAAAGCGTGAACATTTAATATAAGGCTCCTGATATATCGTTCTAATAGCAGTTGATAAATATTAAAAATACATAGGCACAATTTCTTTTTATTTGCTCATAAAGTTCAAATGTTGACAACATTTATCAAATTTATAATTTATTAATTATTTTGTAGTTAAAAATTTTTAAAATGTTTAACTTTTATGGCTAAGGATTGAAAATTTAAAACAAGGCTCCACGTAAATAGGTTATATATAAATGACTTTATTCACAATAATATCATCAAATATACTTGGTATAATATCATAGGCTGACTGACCGTTTTCGCTCAGAATCGTTTTTCTTATACAATATTATATCATTGAATTAAAATTTAACACCATACATTACAGTGACCCACTTGTAACCTACTGTACAGAAGAGCGACATCCACTCACCCACCTTTTTTTATTTTTACTTTATTTATTTTTAGTTATCTATAAAAAAAAAACTAAACATTCGTATGTATAGATAAAGAAAAATAAATTAAGTAAAAAAAAGAAAAAAAAACAATTAATAATAATTATTTTTGTTTAAATCTATAGCAGCTATTTATAAACAAAAATTTCCAAAAAAAAAAAAATGTAAACACAATGCAACAAAATGTAATTAAGACGTCCAATTTGGAGAGGCTCTCAAACAAGGGATTTAAACAGTGGTCATGAGTTTGAAAAACGTTTCGGTGGACAAATTCTTTGCATTGTTTTTACATTGTCTTTTTTTGAAAACATTTGTTTATAAAATAATGGTTGCTGTAAGTTTTAATAATAATAAATATTATTATTAATTGCATTGGCTTTTTTTCTTTTTTCTTTATTTATTTTTCTTTATCTATAAGGTACATACGAATGTTTGGTTTTTTTTTATTAATCAGATTTTAGTACAATGAGGTTAGGTTAGGTTATAATAATTATAATTGCTTAATTATTTATTTGTTCGTTTATTTTTAGGTACTTGCAAATTAAATTTTACCGTTTATTGCCGGTGTCGGTGCCAAATTAATACCCGTTGACAAGCCTGGGAAAGTTAATGATGATTTTTAGATGAGCTAGGTTAAGTTGATAGAAAATATTTTGAAAAGTTTATAGTTTAGAGGTGATTTTTTTTCTCCTAAATTAAGTTAAAAGTTATACGGAAACTTCAAATTTTCTTTTTATATACTAATTTATATTTATTATTTAATTATTTATAAAGCCTCGTAACATGGATTTGATTAAATTTAACTCGTTATTCATTACATTTATATCAATGAAAATCAGTTCAGTTAAAAATTAAAATATAACTTAACTTTCACTTTTTAACTCGTTTAGCCCTGGCTTGTCGATGATACGTTGTTATTTAGTAGCAAGACAAAATGTGTTCATATTATTTAGGTATAGGTAGGTAGTAGGTACATAAGTGTTAGTTAATTTTTTATAATACATGAATTTATTGTTTCACATATACTTGTACAATGATGATTAATTTAAAATACATTATTGTGATTACAGATTTCAGTTTATGGTTTTCGTAGTTACATAGTTTTTTTTTATCAGCTTATATGTACTATATATATATATATTATCTTTTATAGCTCAAAAATTAAAGTACTTATACCAACCAATTAATTATACAACAATAATATTGAAATAATATAATATATCGGGAGCAAAGAATGTAAAAACATCGTAATCAGTGAATGAACATATCTTGATATATATTATATAAATAGCTATAATAGGACAATGATTATTTACTACTAACACTACTACTAGTCAACGGCCTAAGAATATGAAGTTGTTTATAAAATGTTTCTTTGATTCTAGAACTATTTAAATTGAATTCGATTCAAGCAGGGCTATGAATTTAATGCAATAAAAAACTTTGTGAATTGCTTTAGAGGAATAATTAAAAATCTTTTAACTTCTATCTATATAATTGTATTGAAAAGAATATAATATTTTTAATTATTTTTATTCGCTTACAAAAAAAAAAGTGCGTAAGAAGAAAATTAAAAAAAATCGAAAAAAAGAAAAAATTACCTATATAATATGGCTGAAAGAGAAATCAAAAATCAATTATCTAAAAAGTAAGCATTTTCTACAAATCCACAGCCCTAGTATTTTATAATTAATTATTTAATTATTTCTTACTATTTTACTATAATTAAGAAACATTTTTTACAATTTTCCGTGCTCCGACATGTCCTGGGGCTGGGTGCATAGACAAAGCCACAAGCTATGAGTATAAGCGCATACACGTTCACACTGTCCATAACCCGAAATGCAAGTTGGATGACAACCATTTTCACATGCAGATTCCGTTCTGTAGGACAGACCATATTGAATGCTGAGGTGGATAGTGAGCATAATGATTAAAAACCCAAACAATAACTTCATGATGGCTGACGCAGACTTGATTGGTGACGGTGAATGGTCCACGTGGTCCGGTCGTAGATTCTCACGCGTGTGGCGATCAGGCGATGACCGAAGACCGAGCTTAATCCGTTGGAAAAAACACAACCAGATTTTTGTAAATGAAAAATGTGATATAGCTGTGTTACTTCGACTTTGGTTCACAAAACGAGGAAGATCGTATGACGGTACAAAAGCAGTGGTAACGTTAACGGATTGGAACGGAAAGCGTAGAGTTAGAGTTCGGCCTTTGCCACCAGCCGTGCTCGATTCACAGTCCACCCCCCCCCCCCCTGCACCGTAATTTAGCATGGTGGCATATTTAACAGTGTCGTGTTATCGTATTGATAATATTGTAATATATAAATAGGTACATTATATTATTACATCATTATCATTTGCGTTCGAAAAACTCGAAATGCGTAATAATTATGCATAAGCCGTACAGTATCGTGTTATGTGATGCAGGTACTGATGTACATTAAAATATGTGAATGTTGTCTGATTGTGTTGTTACTTGTTTTTCAACTACTGGTAACATATAGTCACCCGAAAAACCGCTTCCGTATCACGCGCCAATTTGAGTTTACTTGTATTTTCGCATCAAAATATACATCGATTGATTTAAATTTTTAAATTATTTATTAAAATATATGATAAAACTATTTGTTTGTTATTTTTCAACTAGCGTTAACTAGATTATTATTAAACATTTATAGATATTGTTATTGTTGTTGTACTTAAATTATTATTATAAATCATTAAATATTAATATTGTTTAGTAAGCTATATAATTTTAATTCGTAAAAAATTAATTACGCAGATCAATAAATTACACGTGTACATTAAATAAAAGAACTTTAGGTGTTGTTCTACATCTACAATTAATCAACGATCTATTATACCTATTGCGTATTACCTATAAGCAGAATGAATGGCAGACAATTCCAGTGAATATTATGACAATACTTACAACAGAAACAACGATGTGGTACATTCATTGATGCATGTCAGAAAAGAGCTTGTGTTGAATGTAAGGAATCTTACCCTAATTCGGTTTACGGATAGAAATTAATTGCTTAGTTATTTATTTGTTCGTTTATTCTTATGTACCGACAAATTACATATTATATGTAGGTACATTTTTGCAAATTGAATTTTAGCAATTATCGATTGTGCCGAAATTATACCCCCTAATGATACGTTGGCATTTAGTTTTTATGAGTTGGAGATGAATAATTCAATCCCACAATAACTGTGTTAACATTATATGTACCCATACGATTGATAAAATTATGACAGTGAGTCAGTGGTGGCGATAGGGGTGGGCCAGGGTGGGTCGTGGCCCACCATACAATCTTCTCGGCCCCCGGCTGGCTCACCATGTATGATAATAATAATTAGCTGGTATTACACTCGTTAGTAACCTTTATTTCTTATTAACATGTAATATTGTAAGTTGTTACCTGCACCCGATAGGTAAGGCGAATTTTGTTATGTCATTGGCCCTCCCTTTAAATCAGTGGCCCCAGCTTGGCCCACCCAGATAAAAATATCTGGTGCCACCACTGCAGTGAGTATAACAGTGATTAGTGATAGGTTAGATTTTTGTAGCTAGACAAAATTCGTTCAAGTTATTTATCATGATAAGTGTATTAATTGTTCAAATATCATTAATATCTATGCAAAAATAATAAATTGTGTGTAATCTTGTATAGATTTTTAAAATAAACCGATGTTCTAGAATCATGTACAAATTATAATGTAAAATGAAGTAATAATATTATTATATGGTATGTAGCTTATAATACAAATTCATTGATTTAAATAAAATGAATATTTATTGATATTCATATGTCCATTATAAGTTAATTAATATACCTATTAAAGTTTGTACACAAACGGAAATGGTAATACCTACATACATTAGGTATAACCTATATAGGCTATAAGGTAGGTACGAGTTTAAACTGTTAATACGGTTAGGGCGGTGGTCGTTTGGGCGAAGATAATAATTTTTACCAACAAATTAATGGTCCGTTTGGGTGAATATCATTTATACCGTTTGGACAAGTGGAATTTTTTTTACCCGCTCGAGGTAAAAATCTAGATCAGTATGATATCGTTGCTAATCATTAGTAATCGCTTTTAATATTAATAATTTTATTTATAAGCCAATTCAACCTTATTATAATATTATAGGTATGACATAATATGTTATTTTAATTATTATTTATTTTTTATAATTAATAATAATACTGAATAATAATACTATGAATAATTATGTACTACATTACTATATAATATATATAATTAATTTACTTATAAACCTGTTTAAACCTTATTCGCACAAACCTCCAATAACAGTAGTTTTAGTAGAATTAACACTCACCCAAACGGTAGTTTTTGTTAAACAAACCTTCACCCAAACGGTATAGATCTATTCGCCCAAACGGGCTATAATTGGGGTCGGTTCACCCTAACGGTCTACACCCGTTAATACAACTGCATCCAAATTGCATGGCAAAAAAAAAAAATATCCAAATTGCATGCCGTCTCTTGTAGGGGTTTGTCCGAATTGCATGCCATCTCTTGGAGGGGTATGTCCGAATTGCATGCCACCTCTTAGAGGGGTCTGTCCGAAATGCATGCCGTGAACGGTGAACCACATGTTTATTTATTATGCACTTAAGCAACTTAAACTTTTTTTGGACTTTCCAAATTTAAAAAAAAAACGCGTGTATATAGAAACGCTCTTTTATGTATGGTTGTTACGACTGATTAGTTTCTAGATTGAAATATTTTTATATCCGAGTAAATATTTTTCCAAACTGTATCTATATCGGAGTAATGTAGTGTATTGTAGTCTGTTTCACAGACATAGACATAGACATATTATACGCGTATTCGTCACTAAAGTGTTTGTAGCTGTCAAATTTATAAGCTTTCATAATTTATAATTTATTATAATATTATTACCTACTATTATTATTATTGTTTTTTTAATTTATTTGTATTATTATTATTATTATTATTATATTGTAACGTAATTTTTCATTGTAATTAGGCCTCTGAATAATTTTAAACTATTTCCCCTTTAATATTTATCGTTTTATAAAATGCTATTACTAATTTATTATTCAAAAAAATATGTTCCCGGTATTAGTATTATTAATATATATTTTCCATATTGACATATTTTATTATTATGAACTATTATTATATATAATATTGTATATTTAAATTTAATATTGTGTGCCCAAAATGTCAAAAAAAACCACCAAATTTTAAAATGATATTATTTATTTGAAATACTATGTAAACATGTAAAATACACTCACTTGATTACCCTAAACTACAATAGTTTTAATTAACTAATGGCTTTTGTTGTTGATGAAGAAAAAAATAGTTTTATTTAATATTTATTATTCACAGTGTCACCTTGAATTAATTTAATATAACTTTCTGTAAAGAAAAATTCATTGTTGTGGTGCAACTAACACTAAAAAGAAGTAGCATGACTGATCAGAATTTTGGTTATTAAACTAATTATGTTTTTAAAATGCAACAAATACATTTTTGATTATAACAAATAATATCAGAACTGAAAAGAATTTTTTTTTTGTTTTTGAAGAATATTACAAATACTTCTAAAAAGTATTTGCGTATTACTCAAATACTTAAATATTTCTAGTATTTAGATGGTATTTTAAATACTTTGAAATTTGAATTTACTTCTTAAAAGTATTTATTACAACACTGCCCATACCTATGCCATAATAACTAGCGCTATAATTTATTATATGCAATAACAAATTGTAAAATATCCATTTTATTACTAAAATATGCAAAAACAAATTTTTATTATTTCTAGAAATATTATTTATCACATTTCTTAATTTATTATTATTACATTAATTATTAGTTTCATTGTTACATGCTACTGTGGTATGTAGTTTCAAATTTTCAAATACGAACGACCGGTGATTCGTACGTAGAATAGATTTATATTGACTAAAACACATTTCTACATAATTATTTCCATATTATTCAGTAACTTATGAGTTAATTTATTTTATTGTAAAAATCAATTTTATATAAAAAAAAATAATAATCTGAATTTTAAATACATTAATTTATTTATGAATAATTTATTAAACATACATTAACATATTATTAACATTTGTATACTTATTACTCGTTGCTTAATCATTAATAATATTATTAACTAACATGTACCTATGACTTATTATTATAATTTTATTCATTCATGGAATCAGAGCGATAATTTGGACCGTCGATGCAAATAATGCAAACCCACAGTATCGTATATGTTATAATTTATGGTATTTACTATTTACTTATTGAATAGAAGAACAACATATTTTACAACACGAAGTTAACTATAAATATGTACGGAAATAATAAACGAATAATTTTATTTAACGTTAATTTTGATGCAAAAATGCGATTTAACTTACATTATCGGGTATTAAGGAAACTCTTTTTCAAGTGACTTTGTTACAAGCAGTTGAAAAACATCGTTAAGCCCTCACCAGAGTAGCTGGATTTTCTATGTTATAGGTACTTTTCATTAAATTTACCTATTGTCAGATACTGAGATTTTTGAAATTATTTTGTTAGATCGTTTTCTTCTGAACAATAAGTTCTTAAATTGTTGAGCTATGATAGATATGTACTAGAAGCTGATAAAAAAAAAAACAAAAGTATCAATGTAAAAGAATACTGAAATTAGTAGATAATAATATAATGTATGTAAAACTAATTATTATTGTACAAGTATCTAAAACAATAAAAGCATGTATTATAAAAAATTCTACACTTGTTGTTTTTGATACTTTTACTTCAAAAATTTAACATAGTAACTGTTTCGGAGAATAGTGGACTGTATAGATAATCTTTAATAGACTCTCAGCTTACGATTAAATGGTGAAATTATCAACATCAGTTTTATCAATATATTGCCGGATTTGCGGCTTACTATTATAAATCATAAACAATTGTGTTTGACTGGGTAATGATTAAACTAATTGGTTTTTTAGCAAGGAAGAATTCAAATAGTACATATAGTTAATAATAAAACAGTATAAAAACCGGGTAAATGCTTGACTATGCGGAGTGGTGGTGTGGTGTTTGGTGGTAGCTGCAGTTGACGGTGCAAGTAACGCTTCATTTTTCTCTTTTACTCCCGGTGGTTTGCTTTCACCGAAGACCATTGGCTGGTGGGCTAAACGTCTCTGAAGTCGTAGCCAATATGCAGTGAGACAGAGGACTTTAGGTAGTTCAGCTGATGAATTTCAGTTTATACCCATATAAAGTAAAAGTGGATTGGACTATGACCCGCAGTGTGTTTGAATTATTGTTAATTAGGTTAATTAGTGCCGCCGTGATTGCAAAAGTACGGGACCGATACATAAAAAAAAAACTAGGTCAGGGCCAATACCATGGATTATTTTAGATACGGATACCGTTTATTTTCGTTGCGAAATTTTATCGATACATTACATATCGATTTAATTCGGAATATTAAATCTTATTATATTACGATGGAAATTTTTGAAGAAGCAAAAATTCATTTATTGGATATACAAAAACGTATTAACCGAGTGCGTAATGCTGGAGACGATTTGACAACTACCCCTACCAACCAAACAGCGAAAATGAAATTTCGGATGATGTACGCAACAGTCTTACGTCTTCAAGAGGAATTTAAAACGCAGATTTCAATAATCATTAAGCAGCTAGGGAAACCAGATCAGAAGGGTGACGACTGACGAAAAAACCTCGCCTGAAGAACTACGAGAAAAATTCTACGAGGCCTAGTTCAGTATCATGATTGTAGCAGACGAATACATACTAACGCACAAGCAGCACTCCAAGGCAGATGAAACGTTTCTTGAAGCCAGTTATTCTCGTATCAATACCCAGTCGATACCATTAAATAAGTTGTCTATACCACGATTTAAATGGGATGTGAAAGAGTACACGGGTTTTCGTAATTTATTTGACAAAGCTGTACACAACAACTCAGATTTCCGACCAGTCGTTAAGTTTAGTTATTTAAGAGCATACCTAGAGAGCGAACCGTTGAAGATTATCATCAACTTGACATTAAGTGGTGATAATTATAATCTAGCTTTAAAAATGTTGGATAATCATTACTCAAGCCGTCGTATTATTGCTCAGAGTCATTTTGATTAGTTGTGGGACATGCCGAAAGCAGTGTTTGGTGATGTGAAATCCTTTCGGAAGATATTGAACATAATTTCAGAGTCGATTAGTTTACTCAAGAACCAAAGTTATGCAGTAGATCAATGGAACAACATGTTACTACATCTGTTCCAGATGAAGATTGATCGGCAGCTACAAGTTCAATGGGAACTACTAGTAGACACCAATGATGACTCTAGTGTGGATGAATTAATTACGTTCTTAACAAAGTTTTGCAAAGCTGTATCCGCCAGCCGTCAGTCTAATGGGCGTGAAAAGATGGCAAACACTAAATCCCAACCAAAACTGACCACGTTACACACTTCACAACAACACCATAAGTCAGCATTACCTGTACACAACTACCAAAGTGAGAACCAACGTCAATTTACAAGTTTGTAAGGCGAAACCAGGCCATATATTAATCGCTTGCGCCGTCTTCAAAGGGAAAACACCGAAAGAACTATATTTGACCATTAGAGATTTAAATCGCGTTTTTCTGTGTTTCAGTGAACACATGGTCTCACAGTGTAAACATAACAAGCTTTATTTTGAAGGTGGGGGGTCGTCACCATTCACTTTTACATTTTGACACGCAAGATTCTGAACCTGAACTGACAGTTGACCTTCCAGTCACACCACCAACCCTGTCCACATGCTTTTCATCTTTGGATAACAGACCTTATAATACAAGTGTTCTGATGTCAACCATAATCGTTTACGTTCAAGATGCTAATGTACATCAGCAAGAAGCTTTACTAGACAGCGGAAGTCAGACCAGTTTTATTACCGAATTTGCCGAAAACGATTAGGCTTGCCACGACAAAAATTAGAAAATTAGAATCTCGTTTGGCTAAATAAACGCAATTGAGAAGTGACTATAACGAGGCTATGTACGATTATCTCGACTCTAGGCACATGAATCGAGTTGAAACCACTGCAACCGATGCCACTTTGTCAACATACTATATTCCACATCATGCTGTTATGAAGCCAGGAAGTACTAACACAAGAGTACGGGTGGTCTATCCTTCATCAGACTATACTAAAGATCTTGGGTTAAAATGGGAACCTAACTTCGACATCTTAGCATACCAGTATCAACCTAATCCAGTACGCTTTAATAAGCGTGCCATCTTGGCAGAAATTATTGCGCGCGTTTATTATCCGATCAGACTGCTGACACCAGTCATCACTAACCTAAAATGTCTCATGAAATATTTGTGGTCTGTTGGAGTTGGGTGGAATGATCAGATACCGGATGATGCCACCATAATATGATCCCAATATCATGAAGAGCTGCCCTTCATAGGATTAATCAAAATATCACGTCAAGTGACAACAGAAAAAGCTACTTATGAACTTCACGGGTTCTGTGACAGTTCAGAAATAACATACGCTGCAGAAGTTTATCTTCTGGTACGATCAGCCAATACCACTCAATGTTACCTTCTTATGGAAAAGTCTAAAGTAGCAACAGAAAATAAATTGTTGAATCCACGACTTGAATTTTATGACACTTTACTCCTCGCCCGGCATCTTGAATATTTACGAACCAATTTAACTTCATTGCCGATCACGAACGTCACTGCCCGTTGTCACTTCACAGTGGTGGTTACATGGATCCAAATGCCAACAGCAAGATTGAAAACTTTTGTGGTGAATCGCATTGTTCAAATTCAGCATATGACCTCGTCTGACATGGAGACATATACCCACTGCACATAATCCAGTAGACTGTGCCACTCGTGGCTTGACTCCGAAAGGAATAATTGATAACCCTGGATATTAACCTCTGGTGGACTGGTCCGCTATTTCATACTCAACCTTTGGAAACATGGCCGCACTATCTTCAACACTCTCGAACCAGACGAACACCAAGTTGGAGAAAAGCTCTTGATATTACTGACCACCCAAGCTGAAGAATACCAGATAGGTACACAAGTGAATAATAATAATTTTTAGTAAGATAATAATTTGACTTTCACACAAGTGAATAATAATAATTTTGTGGCACATAGCAGGAGCACAAAATATAATAAGTCATTAGCGAGCACAAGATGAGAATTTGGAAAAGAATAACCATGATCTGTCGCAAGACATAATAATAATTTGTATTTCGTTAGAAAAACTAATAATAATTAACAATACTCACGACACAGCACATTGCTCGTGGTAGCCCTCACAGGGTTACAACCGTTACAGGGAGTAATACATGCAACGCATCCCATTTTTTTATTTAATTTATGTTTTCCGCCTAGGCGTGGGGCTTGCGACAGAAAAGAAAAGGGAAAAAGGAAAAGAGGGGGCCCGCGTCTCGCGACGCCTACAAATCGTGCTTAAAAAGGGGGACCAAGAGAAATTTTATATTACGACATTTGACGCTGACTTGATTCGGTGAAAACTGAAATGGCTAGATATGAATCAGCTTTGCCCATCTATAGGCCCACGTCGTCGACTTAGCCCATAATTGTTGTGGGATGGTCGATGTTGAAAACAAAATTGATAATCAAGGTACGTGTTGACTACTTGACGGTTGACCACGAGGTTTATTGGTGCAGGTGTCTTAAAAATGAAAGTTTTGGAGACGTGACGGTGTGTGGCGTTAGTCTAGGTCAGCAGTCGTTGAAAAAGAAGTGTTCGACCATCGACGATGGAGCTCAGGTGACGATGAATATTGTGTATAGTGGTTGGTCAGTTTCGTCGTTTTCAATATTTTAATTCATTAATTATTTGCGGGGAACAGTAAGCCCTGTCGATGTGTACCGCTGGGAGACACATAAGGTGCGAACGGTGCCGAGTGACCGTAGGCTTCTGTGTCCCAACATTGAACACTGCATAATGGTCGGGGGGGACATTTGTTACATAATACTGCGATCATTACTGCATTAGCGCGTGCTACCTGTTTTAATAATAGGGAATTGTACCCTATAAGTAAGCTTAACTATAGATGATTCTGACTTAAGGTATGCTCGGGGACTGTGTGTTAATGATAATGAAAGCCAAAAATTCTGCAATATTACACATGGTAGGAAATAAATTTTAAAATGATGGACATAAAAAGACATTTATTTATTAATAATTATAAATAAAATAAAAAATTATCGGTATTTTAATTGTTTAGTTATAATTCTTAATCTATGAAATACATGTTAAAAACACGGATAGTGATGAAATATTATTTTAATAATTGTCAAAATGTACAACATACAATATAAATGTAAACTGAAAAAAAATTACAAAAACGAATATTTAGCATTGACTGACAAAATTAGTAAATTACGCCATATGTCCGTACCATAGTAATGCAATGCAAAAAGTCCAAGTATAGTACATACCAAGGTACTCAAACAAATACTTAACAAAAAAAATGTCATTAATACAATATACTCCGGTGCCTGGCCGCCCCCTAAATATATCAATTAATGGCCACCCGTGACAAATCCCCCCCTCCCTTAAATACGGTACAGGATGTATAAAAAATGGTGATATAAACATTCAGGGAACATTTCACGTGTTTAATAAAATTTATTTTAGAATTCCACCCAGAACAAAATCAATTTCTTCGAAAACCGGTTTAGCCTAAACATTCAAGGTTTCAATTTTTCCTTATTTAGACATATTTTGTTGAATACTATTAGTAGAAATCTTAATATTAAAATTATAATACATAGATTTTAACAGAAATATAACATTAAACATATCTCGAAAAAATGTGTAAATTATTAAATTAGATAGTAGTATAATAGCTGCTAGTGGAGAAAAAAAGCAATATAACTGTGAATTAGCAGAGAAACATAATGTACAAAAATTAATCTTTTAAAAATAGAGTGATGATTATACTTACATTATTTTACATTATCTTGGATTACATTATTTTTAATACATAAAAAATTAGTAGTTTATGGTCTTATCAAAACTGACAAAGAAATGTGCATTTTTAAAGCCTTTTAATGGTATGTTCTTTCCATGGATTTTTAAACTTCCTGCTTGAGTAAACCTTTTGTCACAGATATCACATGCTTATGGTTTAACTTCAGTATGTTTATTTTTATGCTTTTTTTAATCTCCTTTTCAAGCATAACTTTTTTTACAGATATCACATTTGTATGGTTTATCACCAGTATGTGTCCTTTTATGGATTTTTTAATCTCCTTTTCGAGGAAACCTTTTATCACAGTTATCACATTTATATGGTTTAACTCCACTATGTGTTCTCTTGTGCTTTTTTAAATTTCCTTTTAGAAAAAACCTGTTCTGACAGATATCACATTCAAATGGCTTAACTCCAGTATGTGACCTTGAATGCAATGTTAAATTTCCTACATGAGAAAACTCTTTATCACAGGTACCACATTTACATGGTTTATCACCAGTATGTGTCCTTTTATGCGCTTTTAAATTTCCAGCTTGAGAAAACAATTTATCGCAGCAATCACATGCATATGGTTTATCTCCACCATGTGTCCTTTTGTGCCTTTTTAAATCTTCTGGTTGATAAAACCTTTTATCGCAGGAATCACATTCATATGGTTTATATCCAGTATGTGTCCTTTTATGTATTTTTAAATATCCTTTTCCAGTAAACCTTTTCTGACAGATATCACATTCAAATGGCTTAACTCCAGTATGTGTATTTTTATGAATTTTTAAATTTTCAGTTCGAGAATACACTTTATTGCAGGAATCACATTCATATGGTTTATCTCCACTATGTGTCCTTTTGTGCCTTTTTAAATCTCCTGGTTGAAAAACCTTTTATCGCAGGAATCACATTCATATGGTTTATATCCAGTACACCTTCATCATGTACATCAGTTTTATAGAGCTTTCCCGTACAACGCAATAAGTGTTTAATCAAAAATGATTTAGTAAAGTACGACTTTGTCACAACCTTGTCACAAAAAAACAAGTTTTTTCTTCGGCTGGTATGAATAGTTTGACGTCTTGTTAAGAGTGCTTTTGAGTTAATTGATTTCGATGTCGTGTCAAAATTCAATTGAAAAATTAGGTCCGAAGAGTTTAATTCAGTTTTTACTGTTCCTTCCAATACATAGCCTTCGTTCAAATCCTTTTCAATTTTTGTTTTGGTATAATTTTTGATTATATCTCCTTCAAATTCGCTTTTAGCTCTAAAATGAAAATAATTTCGAAAATGATTAATGCAGATAGTAAAAGGAAAGTTTGATAATTATACACATTATCTATTATTTAAACTTATTTATATTAAATTTAATCATGCGTTAGACAATTTATTAAATTAGTTCTTTATAACTTTGGCTCCAAATTTTGTTAAAAATGTGTAAGTAATTTATAAGTTTATGTAAGCACAGTTTGGTAATTTGTAAGTACAGCTATTTTCAATAATCCTCGAAAGTTTAAATCATTGCTATAACTTCCGCGAAATTTGGCCATTTAAGTATTTCAAAGTTTTTGATTATGCCAAAAAGTCGTTGACAATTTGTAAGTATTTGTAACCATGAATTTAAAATTTGTAAGTCATCCCCCTATTAATCATCTTTAAATAGCAGTTGGTTGAAAATTAATAAAAAAAAATCCTAGGTTAATTAAAAAAAACATCTTAATAGGATAAAAATATAAAAAGAATAACAAAATGTTAGTTAAATTAAAAAAACCTTAGAAGATAAAATTGTAATTTAATCAAAAATCGAATTAAAATAAAAGGAGCCAAGTTAAATTAAAAAAATATATATTTATATAATCAATATAAAAAAATAATAATATAAGATTTTTGTATTCTATAAATATTTTTTTTATTTAACTAGGCTTTCTTTTACAATTTTCCACCAAATTCTTTTTAAGGTTTATTAAGTGGGGATGAATTAAATTCGTGCTTGAAAATATTTACAAATTGCGCAGTCAAATTGGAACAGTCAAAGTTCAAAATGCTCGATACATCTCGGCCAACTTCTTTTTAAGGATAATTAGGTTGGGGATGACTTACAAATTTCAAATTCGTGCTTACGAATACTTAAAAATTGTCTATGACATTTTGGCAGAGTCAAAAACTTTGAAATGCCAAAACGGCCAAGTTTCCAGAAAGTTAGCCGTGATTTAAACTTTTAAGGATTATTCATAACATCTGTTTAAGTGTTATTGTATTACGTGAAACTTGGTTTCGAAATGATTTCGAATTTAAACTTAATGATTATAACTAGGGCTCGGATGTTGTTGCACTAAAAATGTTATAAAATTGATTGCATTATTGCTGTGAAAAAAACCCAAAATTGCACTTAAAAATTGCAATAAAAAAATATTTTGTACCAAAAAATTTAAAAAAATATATTAACAAATTATTTTATGAAATGGATTAAGTCATTTTATTAAGTAATATTATAAAGTTTTATTAGGTAGGTTTTAAACGAGTAGATAATAAAAAAGATTCAAATTCAAATTCTCGTCAGTTGTCATTAAAAATCTGGTAAATTGTCCGGTCTTCTTATTTTTTCAGAAGCCTACAAATAATTTTATCAAAATTTAAAACTTTTTATTTAAACTATTTTTTATTTTTATTTTTAAAAAACTTTACCTTACCTTAAAAATTATTGCACTGTACTAGGTATAAACGACTTCTTCAGGTTCTCAAACTGTGATGACCGCGATATCTACTATATTAAATGGTTTTTCCAGTTACCGCCGACGACGACGGTCAAATAAGCCGTCACGAGTCACAACCAACAAAGCCCGACATAACCATAGATTAAACCTTTATAATCTAACAAAAAAAAGTGAAAACACAAAAAAATACATAAAATTGTATTGAAAATGACGACAATCAACAAAATTGCAATAAAATTGAAAAAAGGTCAAAAATTGCAAAAAGTTGCACTTAAAATTTTTATATATTAATTGGTACTCGTTTGAAACAAATTTATAACCTACTTAGCAACGAATCCGAACAATAGAAACAAAGTTGCAAATGCAACAACATCCGAGCCCTAATTATAACTAATGGTCATACTCATTAGGAACATAAATTAAATATGATTGTGTAACTGTATTGCTTAGAGAATCCTCAGACATAATAATAATCGGAAAAACAAGTACTAAAAATTGGAATTCAAGAGAACATGAGAACTTACTATTAAAATATATAAAGATTTATTCATTCAATTTTGTATTTGTAGATCACCCAATGATAACATAGATATTTTCAACTATTATTTAGGATTATTCTTATCTCAATTCAGTGGGGAAAATGTATGTATTATCTATGGAGATATTAATATTGGTATTATGAAAAACACAAAAATAAGTAGTGATATGTAGGGATAGTCATGCAACTTACTTTACTTACTTTTACATTTTTTCTTTTTTTCTTTAGTCTTTAATTTTACATTAAATAATACTTCTTAAGTACTCCTCACCTCTATCACAAGCATTGCATAAATAAGGTGAGGAAAAACATGTTAAAAATTAACTTTAATTGTTTTATTTGCAAATAAATAAATAAATAAATATTTTTTTAAAAAGTAACTTCTAACCTGATAACAAAATTATTTTCAATGACCTGCAGTTACTAAACAGTTAATATGTTTTATAGTCATATTAAGTTAATTTTTAAAAATTGTTCAATACTATACATTACAGTTTGACTAACAAAGAGACATTGTTGCCATGATCTCTTAAACAATCTCCCAAGCACAAATTAACCTAAGTAGGTAATTAATAACTTCTGTTAGTAATAATAGAAGGATTCTATCACTAGAAGGCTTCTATTTCTATTACCTACAATTTCTGTAAAATTAACTGTTAAGTATAGTTGTTTATCAGATAGGTTAGTATCATTAAATGTCATATTATATTATGAAGTAAATACAATTCTTACCCAAATTGTGATAATTGATTATCATCATTATTGTCTATATCTTCAATTAATTCTTGTTTAATAACTCTATTGAATTCTTGATCATCAGATCTAATTTGAATGGTAAATAAATTATAAACTTTTGTAATGTTTAACTGCCTTATAGTGTATTTGCTTACTTGGAATTTACTCCAGAATCATTAATAGACTTTCTAAACGGTTCCATAATTATGTCCTCCTTAGGGTATCTTAATTACTGTGGACATAAACCATTAAAATTATGTATATTTTAAATCAAATTGGCATATGGTAAGGGAAGGGACACAACATTACAGGCTAAATATTTAGTAAAAAGTATTTTTTGGTCAACAAACATTTTGGCACCAACCATTAAAAAACTGAAATTATTAAGTTCCTGTTGTACACTTTATTTCAAGTACACAAAAAAAACAAATGTATTACATAAATTGTTTTTTGAAAAATAATAGAACGTCATATTGTCATTAATAGTTGGCGCTGCCACACCATTGTCACTGCCATTTTCAACTCAAATCAAAAGTAAATTCAAAATTTAAAATTGTAATTATTATTATATACTTGTTATAGCAAATCATATATCAATAGAAACACATAAAAATATATAACTCAATTATAATATAATAGAGAAATATGAATAACTAGGTAAGTTCTTCTGATAGTTATATTACCAGTGTCGGTCTGGCACACCAAAGGCCCATAGATTAGTTTTTTTAAGGGGCCCTTATAATAAAATACAAAATTTACTTGGCATTTTGGTGAAAAAGTGCTCACCAAAGTTTTTTCCTTAATTATTCAAATTCTGATTTTTTAAATTTTTTAGTATACCTAAAGACCATATACTCAAATTCCCTATATTTTTTGTACTACTATTAAAGAGAGTCCTGTGGCTATACAAACTTTTATTTTGCAAATGAGAATTTCCTTTTTTACTGCAAATTATTTAGCAGATGATATTTTAATAAATGTAGATGTATCTAAATCAAAATTCTAATAAGTAGTTGCTGAATTATTAAAATGTGTATACTGAGGATAATAATTCTAAAATATGGTTTTACAATAAAAAACTATAAATATCTACCTAATATTAGATGTACTACATATCTATTCACTACTATCAGTGGTATACCTACTTAATAATTTTTACAAATTTTTATTTTAATAGATCAATGGTCATTAGTACATACAATTAACTACTAACATTTTCAAATCATCTAAGCCACCAAATCTATACTAAGCTCATTTCCATATACGTATTATCTTTAGTTCACAAAGTTATACCTAAAATTTAAAAACTACCAGTTCGAATTTTGATTTAGGCTACATACGCACTATGCGGTTGCCCGCAATGCGGCCAGCTGTCCGGTTGACCGCAAGTGATAAACTATGAGCAAATACTGTACATCCGAAAAATTGTATTCGCACTACGTTGCGGTTACCCGCAAATCGTTCCGGTCGCTTGAATCGTTGCGGCCGCTTCGACGGCTGACCGCACGTTCTGCGTACGCACTGTGTGGTTAGTCTGCGGTAAACCGTCATCGGCGTACCTCGCGTCCTCGCTTTTGAATTGGAGTTTGAAATGGAGTTTGATACTGAAAAATTTATCATAGAAATCCAGAACCAGCAATCTCTTTGGAACACGAAGGGCTCAGATTATTCTGACAGAAATAAAAAACAAAGAGATTGGGAAGAAGTGGTTAATATTTACGGCGCTGAATTATCAGCGGATGAAAAGAAAAAACTCGGTTAGTATTTAATTAATTTATTGTAGAATATAGTACATTAGATAATTGTGTTGTATTTAGTTTATTAATATTATTTAGAGTTATTTTGATACAAATTTAAATGTAATTGTCTTGCCAGTCTAATCTTCCCTCGGTCATAAAGTATTCTGCGAATAATTCACGGTATCTCAATGCAGTTCTGTTATTTCTTCGAACACTATCTGATGCAATGGTTTCGGTTAATGGGCTGTTTAAAGTGTCTTCAAAAGAATAACTATCTCTATCTCTCACAAAATTATGCAAAAGACAAGCAGATTTGATTATATCATTAACTAAATCAATATTTACATTGATATGAAATATGCGCCATTTATTAGCAAATATGCCAAATGTGCATTCTACATAACGCCTAGCTCTGCAATGCCTATAATTATAGATTTTTTTTGTAACATTTAAATCGTTTCTTGCATATGGACGCATCATAGTTGTACTTAAAGCGAACGCTTCATCGCCAACAAAAACGAACGGCAAACAAGTGGTACTATCTGACGAAATCGGTGATGGATCGGGAATGTTCAGTCGTTACTACTGAATTTTTTTATAAAAATTAGAATTTTGAAAAATTGCCGAGTCTCCAAATCTCCCATACGCTCCAACGTCTATTAGTACAAATTTATGGTCACTGTCACAAATTGCCATTAAAACTAGAGAGAAAATCCTTTGTAATTATAGCACATTGATCCACTATTGGCAGGTGCTATAATTCTAATATATTTGCCGTCGCATGCACCTAAAATAATATACTATCACTGTAAAATCATGTAAAATTCCCAATAGTTTTCAAAAGCACCGTGAAAAATAAATGAAAAATTAAGGTATTAATTTTTACGCAAAACTGATTTAACTCAAAATCGATTTTGGTTTTTTGTGTAACTCTAAAATAAATGACAGTAGATACATGCAATTTCGACTGAATATTAATATGAGCATTTTATACACACCATAACATTTTCAAAATATTTTTATTTATTTTGAGCTGTTTACGGTCATTTTAAGTTTCCAATTTTTTTAGTTTTTTTTTCTATAAATATCAATTAAATTTTATTTGTTGGGTAAAAAATCTTGAAGGCTCCTAATTTATTGTTACAATAGCAGTTGGCACTGTAATACTTAACTATGCAGTGACGAAAATTTGCTCTCTTAAAAAAATTATTTGCAATTTGATACCACATTTCTTTTTTTGGTTCAGGTAGACATATTTCTTTTAAACAATACCATATTGCAGCACATACTTCTCGGACAATTTCTGCGACAGTACTAATTCCAATCCGAAACACATAATGTAGTTCTGCAAATGAGCAACCTGTTGCCAAATATCTGAAACAATTATTTTTATCAGGCGTGAATCTTCAGAAAAAATGGCGGAATATACGAGATTGTTTTGTAAAGGCCCACAAAGCAAAGGAGAATAAAAGTGGTTCTGAAGCAAAAAAAAAATGCCCCTACGTTTTCTACGACAACCTTTTATTTTTAAAAGATACGGTGTCGGTTAATTTAACAAGTTCAAATATTACTTCCAATATAGAAACACATAATGAAGATGAAATTGTAGAAGGTCAACGTACAGCTGCTCATCCTTCAGATTCCTCGTGGGTACCAAAACGAAACAAAAAAAATAAAAATGATGACATTGGTAGAGACTAGAGAGTTGATAAGAATTTTAAACAAAAATTTAGAAACTAAAAATGTTGGAGAGGACGAAGATCGTCTTTTTTTCATGTCTTTGGTAAAAGACTTTAAAAAAATACCAGAACACTTGCGCATGCAAACGAAATTGGACGTTTTAAAGGTCATTCAAGACGCTCAGAGGCAAAATTATCCAAATACATGGGACTGGAATACTCAAAATAATGCACATCGTGGACCTTATTCGGCACAAATGAGACACCATCCTTACAACCATACGCCTATTCACATATCTATACCTGCAACCACCCCACATCACGAAACTGCCATAAATAATACACTATCACCTCTCTCAAATGCAGACTCAACGAACACATACCAATCTCATGAAAGTGAAACTTCTTATATTGACCTTTTTAATTCAATTCCATAAGACAATGATATGTTAATTATAATGATAATACTTAAGTAAAATATGTTAAAATAATAATAATGATTAGTGTGTAGCTACTTTTTTGTAATCATGAAAATTGAAAAATTATAACATAAAATTTAAAAATAATTTGGTTTTTTTTATTTACCGTAGTACAATGGTTAACTTTTCTTCAGGCTTAATACTTTTTCGGAATCGTGTGTTTTCCTTCGTTATTGATGGTCTTAAAATCCTCAATAATTCTTCAAATGATTTTAAACTCATCCTCATGTAACCAAAAAACTTGTCTTCATATTTTTTGAGGTTTTCAAAAAATATGTCAAAATGCCTGGTTTCATCTTTGGTTTGTAGGAAAGGATGTATCCAGTATTTTTTTTTCTTTTTCTTTTTTATGTAGCGATCGTATATGTAATAAACAGCAATCACTTCTTCAACGTCCATAGTTGAAATGGAGTTGTTAAAAGTTGTTTTTAGCATTACAGCTACCCGCTGAACCAACCGTAAACTGCGGTCAACCGGACGGCTGGCCGCATTGCGGGCAACCGCATAGTGCGTATGTAGCCTTTAGATTTCATAACTTTTGACTTTTGAGTTTTGGCAAATCTATCAAAATGTATTGCAAAATTGTCAAATGTTTAAAAAATTAACTGCACATTATTTAGTTGACAATGTATATAGTACATAGAGTAGTATATAGAGTTCAATAATTTTACCTAGGTAATAGGTATATAATATTAGGTAAACATATATGTATAATATAGATTCAACTAGATATTAATTAATTTTTTGCTTTTCGCGTACTCACGATTAGTAATTACCTACTAATTTTCAGAGTTGGTCAGTATCATGATACATAATTTTGAAGTATCAACATAATATTTGTATTATTACTGAGAAGAAATTTGCATTCCACGTCAACATTATTTGATAGGCGCGTACTTACAATTGTATTAAATATCTCGTATATATTATGCTTCTAAAATATCTACAAATAATAAATATAATTGTTTAAAAAAAGTTTGTAGATATTAAATCTAGACTTCATTAATCTAAATCATGCATAGCCGTATTATAGGTACATGTAAAAATGTAATACGATTCCGATTACGCCGAAACCGGTAGCATTTTTAAAACATTCGTAGGTTTTACTTGATAAAACTATATTGTTTGAGTACATGATTTAATTGTAACTATTTGCTACTTACTAGCTGGCCACAAGCAAACTATACTGGCCACAATATAATACTTCTGTCTACTACTATAGTTTATTGATTTCGGTAACAAATAGTTTATTGAAACCCGTCATTAAGTGTTTGGCTCTCATCCTGTTCGCCCGTCCGTTTACACGTCATATATATACAGAGATGGACGCCACATCGAGAACTGTCGTATGCCAACAGTATTATGCCAATAACGAGGGTCGGTCCATAGTAGATGTTCTGGATTTGGCAGTTGACCCCATGAACATAGCCGCGGTCAAGACATCGTTACTGCACAGCGGACACGCCGCAAAGAAGAGTAGCCGGTCGTCACCAGAATTGAGAATAATTAACTCACCCGTGTACCAGCAGGACGTAGTTATAATTGCACCATCATCGGAGCCTGCTGCAACTTTTTGTGTGATATCAAAGACGGACGCACCCGGGTATATCTCATTGATTGACGCGCTGGACCTGGCAGTCGATCGTAGGATCACTCCCACGCCTGTCCTGCAGCTACCGATACGGCGGCGTGAACATTTCCGGTCGTCTATTGAGCTGCAAATCCAGTCGCCCGTGTACGGCGGCGTGAAGTCTGACCCGCCGGTACCCGCGGAATTCCCGGAAAACCCTGCAGCGCGGTCTGTTGGTCGGCGGAGGTCTGCGTGGAAGAGAACGAAAAGATTCGTTTGGAAATCCTTGGTGAACGTGGCACGCAGGGTTTGCATCTGTCAAACCCTCGTGGACATAGAATAATGTTCACCAAGTTTTCCCCTTCCATCACCGTTGTACGCCACAGTGGTACCTGCAGCAGTTTCCGCCGTCAGCCGCCCGTCAACCTGCAGTTTTTGGCGTACCGCATGATGGTGCCAGGCCGGTCGAAACGCACCACCTGTTGTTTCCGCCGGACAATTTATTATTCGTTCGACACCGTTAAATTACTATAAAAATAGCTTCAACCTAACCTAATTATTGTGCGCGTTCGCCAGTAGTCCGTCCGACGTTTTTCGCCCCCGCTTTTAGGTCCGTTCGTGCACGCTGTTTTTCGCATACGTACTTTGTATTACATTGTACACTGCCGTTCTCCGCCGCGTGTTTAGTTTGTCGGGCTCCGTCAGTTCTTCGAATAAATATTAAATTGTATTAGTTCTCGGTGCCTGATTTTTTTTATATGTTAGTTTTGTACAGCTTTCGGCTCCTTTTCGCTTCGTTTTTTCTTGCAGCTGAGTCAGCGTCTTTATGTTCCTGTTTCAGCACTCTCAAACCACGTTGTACCTATGTGATTTAGTGAATATCGTTTAGTAATTATCGTTCATTGCAATATTGCATTATAGTTTTCCCTCATTAAATTTGTCTTTTCTCCAGTTAATAGGGCGGTCAAAATTACCGTCGTCCATCACCGTCATATCACGATCCATTGGAAATTATGTTTTATTGTATATTGTTATATGGGACTGCTGTCTAAAAATTATGTATTGTTATATGAGACTGCTGTCTAAAAACCATGTATTATATGAGACTGCGCATTATGATTCTTCACATTATGTATTATTAAATGAGACTGTTGTCTAAAAATTATGTATTGTTATATGAGACTGCTGTCTAAAAACCATGTATTATATGAGACTGCGCATTATGATTCTACACATTATGTATTATTAAATATTGTATTATTAAATGTATTTAATCTAAAAATTATGTATCATTGTATGAAACTGTTGTAAATATATATTTAGCCATGAATTTATTATTGTTTATTTGTTCATGGTAATACGCACAAAGTTTTGTATTTCGTTTTGTGTAGCTAGCGCCCTAGCGGGTACATCATATTATTATACCACGGTATAAGTACTGGCATTGACTTTTTATTGATTTGTTTTTTTTTTTTTATTAAAGAAGATTTTTATTATATTATGTTATTAACAAAAAATGATACAAAGTATTAAGGGAAATAATAAAAATTACCTACACCTTTAAGCTAAGCTTGTGGTGGATGAAGCGAGTCACGTGATCGAATTAAACTACACAATTAAATAAATGATAATACGAATAATAAGAACAAAAGAAAAAATATACAAATGTTTCTTATACTAGATTGTGTAATACCGAATCATAAACATAATCACTGACTTATTTCACTAAATAAAACATTTCTTGATGTTGGTATTATCAATAAAAATATTTCTTTTCACATCTATTAGCAAAGATTTAAAATTATCAGGGCCCAGATAGTTAACGAACTTTTGTACAAAACTCGTTTTTGTATATTCCACTTTAATATTAAATTATCTTACTTCCCCGATGGGCTTATTATTTTGTTCAATAAAGAAACAACACATTATGTGTGCGCTCACATCGATATGCAATAATTGAAGTAAATAAAACAGTAAGTTCATTATTCGTATATTATTATATGACTGAACTGGACGCCCACGTGAGAACTCCAAAATTCCAGCAGTCTTATAATGCCATTGAAAGTCGATCTACAGTGAACTCTGGATTTCACCGTCGTTAAATAAACGTTGAATTCAAAGCGTACCTACTGTATGTAGTGGTAGGTAGCAACCTACTGTAATTTTATTATCATTTATTTTTGTATATTTAATAACACCTTCGCCGATCCGACAGTGAGATGCCTGCTGGATATACACACGCACACCGTGCATTCACATCGATCAAAAAATATTTCAGGTAATGACTAATGTTTGGTGTGAATTTTTAAGTTAATTGTAGTACAAGATTATAACTTCATCTGAATATAATGGGTACCTATTTAATAATAATAATAATAAAATCAAAAATTAGTATTATATCAAGTAGTCAAGGTTAGGTAGGTAGGTCGTACAAAAAATGAATTAAAATGATAAAATATTTCACTTCGCCACGCCACTGACTGTACCCAACGTAATATGCGTATAATCCTATAATATTGAATGTATTATATAGGCACAGCAGCATATAATTAAATTGTTTTAACATATATATTATATAATATTAAGACATAAGTTTTCTGTAACTTGCGGTTTTATTTAAAAATGTTGTAGTATATTTTTTTACACAATTTAAACTGAAGTATATATCTGAATTAAATACCTAGCCTTATAAGCACTTGAAAGTTCAGATAAGACTATTTTCTATTGGCATCATGATGGACTATTAATTTAACTATTTGTGCAGTTCAGCGAAAATGTAAATTATTTTTTTTTTATTGATCTTGAGCCCGGCAGCTGAGGCCATTAGCTATTTTTAAGTTTTTACTGTAGGATATTAAGTCGATAGGGGGAGGAACACGTATGTGTTTAGTTTGGCAGAATTTTTGATTGGGCACCAGTAGGTATCTGCCATGCCCGGGTGTGGGATGGCGACAATTGTTCTCCGGACACCGTGACTTGTCCGAAGAAAAACGCCGCCCATGGCCTTGGAATCGAACTCGGGTCGACTGCGTCGCAGCCGACCCCTTAGTCCGCTCAGCCACTCCGTCCCCCGTAAATTATTATGATAGTTTAAAAGCATAAATTATGTGTTCAATATTAATTGTTGTTGAATCAATAAAAATTTTAGAGTACGGAAGACGACAAAAACATTGGTTACTTATACCTAACCGATGAAAAAAATTCTTGAAACATCGGTAAGTCTTACATAGTAAGATTAATATTATTTAAATATAAGCCACGTGTATAACTGCCTCGTACGTGTCTATTCTTGCACCCTAATTTGCATTGGTTCATAACCGATCAAATTAATTCAAATAAACAGATGAATATAAAAAAGGTGTAATATATTACAGAGGACAAACAAACAAATATTCATTTCATAGTATGTACATATTATAGGTATATTATATTATAATATTGATACATTATATTTTTGCATGTATATACACGCACGATACACATTATGTTCGTGTCGCCGTGACATTTACGGTTTTTATGTTTACAAATTATATAATATTATATCGTCTGTACGATATTTGTATAAAAAATGCGATCTAAATATTATAAAAATGAAAAGAATCAGTGGCGTTAGCAGTTGTTGTTGCGGTCGTCTCTCGTCCGTCTCGTCTCTCGCGTGGAGACTGCTGTGCGGTGGTCATCTTAGTTCGGAACGTCCTTTACAGGTAAGCCGGAGCGGCGTACGGGTAGTAACCGTAAGGAGAGGCCCCGTATGGCGACGCGGCGTAAGGAGAGGCCACGTAAGGAGCCGCGGCGACGTAAGGTGCGGCCGCGTAAGGTGAAGCGACGTATGGTGCCGCGGCGTAAGGAGAGGCCACGTAAGGAGCGGCGGCCACTTACGGAGCGGCCGGTACGACCGGGGTGGCTACGCTGTGGGCCACGCTGTGTGACGTGAACGAGCTAGCGTATGGCGTAGCAACGGCCACTGGAGCGATGGCGGCGGCGGGCACGAGTTCAGTTGGTTTGGCAGAAGCGGTCATCATGGCAGACGCGAAAACTGCAACGGCGGCTAATGTCTGCGCCAAACACAAAGTACAAAAATCATAAGTGTTCATTTATTTTGTGTTCTAAGAGAACGTGTAAATATGTATAATAACGTGGTTTGTAAATTCAATAATATTATTATTTATTATGACATTGTCGTCCGATTCACCGTGGTCTGTTTAAGGGATTCGGTATAGGCAACTTTTACGCGAGTCGCGTAAGAAAAACTAGGAAATCGAAGAATGTAGAACCACCGAACAACAGAACAATATCATTATTTATTAAGGCAGAAATGTTTGTCATTTAAACACATGATATGATGTGTGTGCCTATTATACCGTGTAACGATCGAGTGGATTGCTACTATTTTGTAACGGTCACAATTCAAAAAAATATTTATACTCGAGTTTGTCACACCTCACAAGGAACAAAAGATAAGCTCTGCACACCCGCACAAATGCATCATATTTCTAACGTCATCAAATTGTATTATTATTTTCTCAAAAATGGCATAATTTAAAATGTTGTTCCTATAAATTGATTATTTAGTTTCCAGATACAATTATTGATGTAATATGTGTTTGAAAAGCACCACTCATCGTAAATGAATTTTTTCCTTTGATAATATAAGAAGCGAATTAAATTCACAAAATGTGTAAAAACTGTAATGAATCAACAGGCTTCCTAACCGATGTTTATTATTAATTGCTTAGTAAAAATGAATTGTGATGTGTAAGTTATATAACCAACCACCATTGGATTTAGTATTAAATTCTAAATGTCATACACGCAAACATGTCTTAAAAAATAATTACTTCACAAAACAAGTTTGATAATCAGATCAATAGTGTTTTAGTATCTGAATATTATAGCAGTGGCGTATGCAGGATTTTTCAATGGGGGAACTTGAAAATTAGTTACAATTTGATTTTTATTTTGTCCAGTTTAATAATTTCAGACGTTTATTTGAGGTATTTGAAAATGTTTGTAACTTCTCAACTTTTCTGGTAGAAGAAATGCACTGATCATAAACTTTGATGTCCGATGTATGTTTTTGGAAGCAAATTAGATATAGTTGGTTAAGAGGTCAAAATTGAAAATGCTCAGTGCTTTTTAAAATAATTGGGGAAAAAAATGAAAATTTATTAAAATTGTTTGGTAACCGCTTGGTTATAATATCGTCCTCATTTGGATTGTATTTGATAATTAATTTTTTTTTTTTTTCTATAAATGTCAATAAAAATTATTTATCCGGTCAAAAAGCTTAAAAATGTAATTCGTAAGTTTTTATTATAGCTAAAAAAATATCAATACATAGGCATCATGGTTATTTTTTATAAGCAAATTTAAATTCAAATTTCGTCAAAACCACAGTTAATTTGTAGTTCAAAACTTATAAAATATTAAATTTGTATAAGCTAAGACTAGAAAATTTAATACAAGGTCTTTCATACAAGTAGTTCATACTTTTACTGAAAAATTACAGATAATTTTAGGAAAATTGGTATGCAAATACAATGTTTTTTTCAAAAATGAATTCATTGTGGTAAGACGTATATGCAATTTACGTCTTGTTTACTATAGTTGACAGTTGAAACTTGATAAATATTTTTTTTTTAAAGTAATAATAATACGGGCAATGGGGGGGGGGGGGGCTTCAGCCCGTTAGCTCCCCCCCTGTGGACGCCACTGTGTTATATGATTATAAATAAATAATTGCAGCTGTTAAATACTTGTACTTACGATTTTCATGATGGCGTTCATTTTTGGTTTTTATATTTGGTTTGGTAGGTTGATGAGTTGAAGGAAGTCGATATTAACCCATAGATATTAATATATTATATTAAAGACAAATGGCCTCATCCATAATATATCTATGCCACCACCACCTAAATTTTACATTTATAATACAAAACCGTATGTTGTATGTAAGAATATGTCATATTTTATAGTCGAATAGTAGGTACTATAGGTAAGTTAAGTGATCGGCAATCAGCCAATAGTCTCATGAAATACCCTACCGCGCAATCATTGCATATTTATACCATATTATTATGTATAGGTATACAGAATACATTGAAATTAAAGTAAAGATAACATAATATATTTTATGAATATCAATTCGTTTTACATTTACATCAAAATTTAAAATTTAAAACTTATACCACTATTGTAAATATAGAAGTTAGTATGTTATAGGTACACCGTACACGTGGCATGTAATACCAGGTAAAACATCAATATTAATTGACCGATATCTACTACATAAAACTGGATTATTAAGTACATTTTATTTTCAAAGCACCACGCTATATATTTTTTTTGCACTGGGGCCCTCAGAGTTCAAGATCCGGCACTGTTTGCGTAATGTCTATCACTCGGTCGGAACCTCTTAAGGGGGCTGCAGCTCACGTATTTTTCATACGTTTTAGACCAATAAGCGGTGGTAAATTACACATACTTCGGAATGTCCGATTTAAATTTCTTATACATGTTTGAATTCATTGATAAAATATCTAGGTTTCTTAGGAAGTCGATTTTCAATTTTCAATTTAAAATTACCTTAAAATAACCATTTTTTTTTAGAAATCCCATGAAATAATTGCATTACATTTGTATTTATTTTGGGCACATCTGATTTTAAATAAAAAAAGTGATTCCTAAGAAACATAGTCTAGAAGTTTATAAATTCAACCATTTTTTCGAAATTACAATCGGACTTCGGGAAGTATGATTAATTTACTACCGCTTTTAGTAGTTTTTATAGTCATGCAAACAAGAATATATTTCATTTTTCGCGATGTATTGACATGTGCGTGCGCGTGTGAGAGTAGTTTCCGGCGCGGTTGCCCGACTCGACGTGACAGCGATTCTCGGAAACAATTAGCAGATAAGGATTAGTGGATAGGTATACAAGAATAGTTAATAGGCAACAATAATAATCAATAATAATAATAATATTTTTCCAAAATTAAATACAACCAACATATAATATAATAGGTACTACCTCTGAATCATTTTATTTGAACACTACACTCTGATCAGTAAAGTTGCCTGTGAGTTTCCGGTGGTTTGTGCTTTTTTTTCATTAATTTACAAAATGGGTAAAGACTGGCGTTTTGGGCGAAAAGCTAGGTGTAAGTTAAGTGCACCTAGGTTAAAAAAACATCGATTGAACAATTTACAATCAAGATTGAAAAAAAGTGACATAGATCAAAGCTGCGATGATCAGGTAATTATATAAACAGATATAAAAATTACAATAGTATAAATATTCTAAAAAATTGAAGATTATTCACTACTTATTCATTATTCTTTTATTTTAATTGTAACAGGAAAAAACACATTAACTAGTGTCCGAAAATATTTTGATAGATAATGTGAATAATATAGAACTTACTACTGAAACTAGGCAAGTAAAACTGTTTTTGAATATAAGTCACTGTAAAATTGGTAAATGATAGTTCTAGGAAAAAATAATTTATTAGGAAGGTATATTGTATATTATATTACCTAATTATTAATTATGCACAACCATTATCATAATTAATAAATTGTATTTTAAAATTACTTGTATATTAAATTATTATATTAAAATGAGTTAGTAAAAGGTTAACAAAAAAATATTTTACTATTTATTATTATTATAACTTACTATAGGTACCTATGTAAGTTAATTATCACATGTACCTATAGTAAGTAAATTTGAGTATACAGAGGCACAGAGCAATTAAAACATATTATTTGAAAAAATTACTATTTAATAATAAAATATTTTTGTTTTATAATTTTTTACGAATTAATTTTAATTAAATATTTTTATTTCTATTTAGTTATTAATATGTATTATATAATTTTTTCTCGGACTTTTTTTCCTTTCATAAAAATATATAAGTTGTATTAAAATTTTTATAATTTTGAATAAAAGCTACAACATGAACAATTCTTTAAAAATTACCAAAAATGCAAAAAAAAAATATAAATTACATAATAAAAATTCATATACAAATGTGCGTATTATCAAGAATAAGTATCATAGTTACTGTAGATACTTGAAAATTTCACTGAATGTTTATATTAGCATTTTCTATACTCCATACAACTTTGAAAATAATTTGACTCTTTTTGAGCTGTTTATTGACATTTTAAAGTTTCAAAATTTCAATTATTTAGTTTTTTTTTCTATAAATATCGATAAAATTTTATTTGTTGGGTCAAAAAGGTTGGAAAATTAATACAATACTCTCGATATATTGTGACAATAATAGTTGAAAAATATAAGCATTTAAAATTCGACTTTTGACAGAATTTATCAAAATCTCGAAAATTATTCATTGTAGTTAAAAAATTATAAAAATTCAGGTTTTTTGACATCTTATTATTACATAAGGTTACAATGCATTTAATTCCATACCGTACTGTAGCAGTCTTCATTGCAATAAAATAATATAGGTAGTAATAATTAATGTTTAAATAAACAGTGAAGTAAAAAAGCGAAAGACACAGACAAACCTCAAACAACATAATATTATTATTATTTACATTATTATTTTGTTATGAATACTCGTGTATGAATGATAACAAAGACTGCTAACTGGGAAGACACAATTAGCAATTAGCAGAATTCGCGCGACCAACGCGATAACGGATTACGCACACTAATGTTCATTTACTACTCACACATAGATACAGTATTAATTTATGTGTCACATGAATTGTGTAAAAATACACAAAATGACATTGAAAGTATAAATAAATTTCAAGATTTGATGGGCTTCAAAAGTGAATCTCCTCAGTAAGTACATACTTAAATTTCTAATGATTTAATTGATGAACATTCAACAAATATTTTATGGTAACGTTAAACAATAATAATTTTTTTGAATCAAACATAGTTTAAATTTTTATCATCTGTAACAAATATTGGTATATTTTGTCATATTTTAACAGTAGTATACATTTTAATATTTTTATTACAAAAATCAATTTGTTGGATTGTGTTAATTTTTAAGTAGTTAAATTATGCTTAAAAATTGTTTTGTTTTTGTATTCCTAGTTTACTTCAAGACTCTAGAGCAGTGGTGGGCAAACTTTTTTAACGGGGGGCCACATTGTTTAAGAAATTCGTATAGGAGGGCTAGAATTATAGAAAAAATACATTATGTGTTAAAGCTTTAAACTATACGGGCCATATATTATCCGTGTCGATGGACCCTCGGCGGGCCGGATTAAATTCTTTCGTGGGCCGGAGTTGGCCCGCGGGCCGTACTTTGCCCACCACTGCTCTAGAGATTCACAAAATGATATTGAAAGTATAAACGAGTTACAATATTGGATGGACTCTAAAAGTGAATCTCCTCAGAAAGTACATACTCACATTTCTTATGGTTTAATTGATGAACATTCAACAAACGTTTCAAGGTAATATTATACTACAAATTACAATTATAATTTATTTTAATCAAACATAGTTCCAACTTAAGCTAAAATAATTCTACCAGTGCCTAGCTATAATTTTTGCTATAAAATCATGTATTTTGTGTTTTTTGTTATGTTTTTTATGAGCAGTATACTTCAATATGATATTGAGAATATGAGATACACAAAATAAAAACATTCCATGATATAAGTGTAACATCATTACTTTTATTTTTTAAGCATCATAATATGCACAATAGGCATATTATGCGCTGACTATATTATATTAAGCCACTCTGGTTTAGGCGCCACTTATATATTTTATGATTGTAAGGCTCTGGCCAATATCGCTATGTAAGAGTAAGGCAGTTCCCTGTGATTCTATCACTGGTGGGTAATATCTTTTTGTGTCTGCCAATATTATTAAAACGGTTATATGTATTAAGTATTTCATTATGAGCAGTAAAATTATGTTAGAATAACCTAACCTATTCGAGATGCACAGCTTTAGTGGCTAAACAAATAAAAACACAAATATAGCCTTTTGTCGCTAGTGCATTTCGTCGTAAACTTGTTTTTACTAGGATTGGTCCCGCATAGTCTACGCCACAAACTTCAAACGGTCTTCTCGGTTCTACTCTGTCCTTTGGCAAGTCACCACAAATGGGTTGACAAATTACGGGTTTTGTACGAAAGCACTGAACACACTTGTGGACGGTTTTTCTGGCGATATTTCTTCCGTCCAATGGCCAATATTGTTCACGTACTCCGGCTAACAGCGCTTGAGATCCGGCTCGAAGGACCAAACTGTTCGGGCCGTACGGCACTCGTAACCTTTACCAAATTGAACAAACGGTAATTTGAACTTTTGTTAATTAGTATTTAAATTTAGTAAATAAAAAAGACACGCTAAATTATCATGTTAATTTTGAATAATTTATTAAACATATATCTTAAATAAACCTTTTTTATTTTATAATTTATAATTTTGTTCTGACTATTGTCGCATTTATAGGACTCGGCGATGGGCAACGCTTCGGTCGCACCTATTGGCAGACTAAAAATCCAATAACGTACCGTGTCGTAATCAGCACAGCGGGTCGCTCGCGCTTATCTATATTTTAAGTAGAGACCGATCGCGGTCAATCGCCAAACCAGAACATTTAATTCGTGAAAAATTAGTTACGAAGATCAATTATATATTTACACGTGTACATTAAATAAACGAGCTTAAGGTATTGTTCTATATCTAACATTAACCAATGATCTATATTTTTTTTCCAATAAGCTATAACATAATAACTGAGTTGCATACAGTGCCAGTGAATATTATAACAATAATTAAAACAGAAACAACGTTGTGGTACATTCGTTAATGCATGTCTTGTGTTGAATGATAATAATTACTACGGATAGTAATTAATTGTTTAATTATTTATTTGTTCGTTTATTCTTAGGTACCGACAAATAACATATTATATGAACATTTTTGTATATTTAATTTTACCAATTTATCGATTGTGCCGAACTAATACCCCCAATGAGATACGTTGGTATTTAGTTTTTATGAGTTTGAGATGAATAATTCAATCCCAGAATAACTGCGTCAACATAATATGTACCCATACGACAAATAAAATTATGACAGTTAGTAAGCGGAGAGCCACGGCCCACCATAACATCTTCTATGTCTATTAGTTTATTGATATACCTATTATAGCTTGTACACAAATGGAAACTGTAATACCTACATACATTAGGTATAACCTATAGATTATAAGGTAAGTAGGAGTTTAAACTGTTAATACTGGTGGTCGTTTAGGCGAAGGTACTAATTTTCACCAACAAATTTATGGTATGTTAAACACAACTGTTAATGATTTATATGCCGGGAATCCGGCAATATAAAACTGATGTTGTTTTTTTCACCATTTAAACCTAAGCTGAGAGTCTATTAAACTCAGTCTAGTAAAAGATATTTTTAGTATTCAAATACAGATAGGTACACTAGTGAATAATAATACATTTTTAGTAGGATAATAATTTGACTTTCACACAAGTGAATAATAATAATTTTTTTAGTATGATAATAATTTGACATTCACACAAGTAAATTTGGTAAAAGAATAAACGTGATCCAACGCAAGATATAATAATAATTTGTATTTCGTTAGAAATACTAATAATAATTAATGATGGACATAAAAAAACATTTATTTATAAATAATTATAAATAAAATAAAAAATTGTAGGTTTTTTAATTGTTTAGTTATAATTCTTAATCCATGAAATATATTTGTTAAAAACACGGATAGTGATGAAATATTATTTTAAATATTGTCAAAATGTACAACATACAATATTATTATTGAAAACTAAAAAAAAAATTACAAAAACGAATATTTTGCAATGAATGACAAAAATAGTAAATTACGCCATATGTCCGTACCATAGTCATGCAATGCAAAAAGACCAAGTATAGTACATACCGAGGTACTCAAACAAATACTTACCAAAAAAAAATTTCTTTTATACAATACACATTGGTGTCTGGCCGCACCATAAATGTACCAAAAATTGGTTACCTGGGGCAAATGTTTCCGTTGCCCCCCTTAAATACGGTTCAGAGTGTATAAAAAATGCTGATATAATATTTCACATTTTTAATATTATTTATTTTAGAATTACACCAAGAAAAAAATTAATTTTTTTGTGTCCTTTTATTTCCTTTTAAATTTCTTTTTCGGGAAAAAATTTTATCAAAAATATCACATGCTTATGGCTTAACTCCAGTATGTGTATTTTTATGCGCTTTTAAATTTCCAGCTTGAGAAAACAATTTATCGCAGCAATCACATGCATATGGTTTATCTCCACTATGTGTCCTTTTATGCCTTTTTAAATCTTCTAGTTGATAAAACCTTTTATCGCAGGAATCACATTCATATGGTTTGTATCCAGTATGTGTCCTTTTATGTATTTTTAAATATCCTTTTCCAGTAAATCTTTTCTGACAGATATCACATTCAAATGGCTTAACTCCAGTATGTGTATATTTATGAATTTTTAAATTTTCAGCTCGAGAAAACAATTTATTGCAGGAATCACATTTAAATGGTTTATCTCCACTGTGTGTCATTTTGTGCCTTTTTAAATCTCCTGGTTGAAAAAACCTTTTATAGCAGGAATCACATTCAAATGGTTTATATCCAGTATGTGTCTTTTTATGTCTTTTTAAATTTCCAGCATGAAAAAACGCTTTATCGCAGGAATCACATTCAAATGGCTTAACTCCACTATGTTTTCTTGAATGCACTGTTAAAAGTGATGGTTTATGAAAATTTTTATCGCATATATTACATACATAAGGCTTTAATCCAGTATACCTTGTGCTTTTATGCTTCATTAAATCTTTTGCTTGATAAACACCTTCATCATGTACATCAGTTTTATAGAGCTTTCCCGTACATCGCAATATATGTTTAATCAAAAATGATTTAGTAAAGTACGACTTTTTACATTTGTCACAAAAAAACAAGTTTTTTCTTCCGCTGGTATGAATATTTGGACGTCTTGTGAAGAGTGCATTTGAGTTAATTGATTTCGATGTCGTGTCCGAATTCAATTGAATAATTAGTTCTGAAGAGTTGAATTCGGTTTCAACTGTTCCTTCCAATACATAACCATCGTTCAAATCCTTTTCGATTTTTATTTTGGTATGATTTTTGATTATATCTCCTTCAAATTCGCTTTTAACTCTAAAATGAAAATAATTTCGAAAATGATTATAATGCAGATTGTAATAGGAAAGTTTGATAATAATGCACATTATCTATTATTTAAAATTATTAATATTAAATTTTATCATGCTTTAGAGAATATAGTAAATTAGTTCAATGCATAGCTTTCAAAATTATTTTTGTAATAGGTCCGTGAGGTTGACCGCACAATGTGAAAACGTTGGCTCCAAATCTTGTCAACAATTTGTTAGTCATTTGTAAGTTAATGTAAGCACAGTTTGGTAATTTGTAAGTACAGCTGTTTTCAATTATCCTTAAAAGTTTAAATCTAAGTTTAGGTCCGTGATGTTGGCCACACAATGTGAATACTTTGGCTCCAAATCTTGTCAACAATTTGTTAGTCATTTGTAAGTATGTATTATAATGTGTAATTCATCCTTCCATTCGTGCTTTAAAATACTTTACAAATTGCGCAGGACGATTTGGAACAGTAAAAGTTCAAAAAGCTTGATAAAGCACGGCTAACTTCTTTTTAAGGATAATTAGATTGGGGATGACATACAAATTTCAAATTCGTGCTTACAAATACTTTAAAATTGTCAACGACATTTTGGCATAGTCTAAAACTTTGAAATGCCAAAACGGACAAGTTTCGTGGAAGTTAGCCGTGATTTAAACTTTTTAGGATAGTTGAAAACGGCTGTTTTAGTGTTATTGTATTACGTGAAACCTGGCTACGAAATGATTTCGAATTTAAACTTAATGGTTATAAATAATGGTCATACTTATTAGGAACATATTTTAAATATGATTGTGTAACTGTATTGCTTAGAGAATCCTCAGACATAAAAATAATCGGAAAAACAAGAACTAAAAATTGCAATTCATGGGAATCTACTTTTAAAATAAATAATCGTTGGTTCGTTCAATTTTGTATTTGTAGATCATCCAATGATAATATAGGTATTTTCAACTATTATTTAAGATTATTCTTATCTCGATTGAGTGGGGAAAACGTATATATTATCTGTGGAGATATTAATATCGGTATTATGAAAAACTCTAAAATAAGTCATGATGATCTATTAATAATTATATCAGTCATTATTTATTCTCGAACTCGTATTGACCACATATTCATTATTAACATTGATACAAATAAAATCACTCCATATAAATTAAAATGAGATGTAACGGATCATTTTTCAACAGCTATAGTACTTCCAATTTTTAAGAATTGTAATAATCATAATACCTAAAAAAATTGAATATTAGTAAAATAAATATAAATCATTTAGATTTATTAATTAAAACTGAAGACTGGCATTCTTGTTTTAAATCCTCAAATGTAGACATTATGGTTGATATTTTTAGTTGAAAAATGGAAGAAGTTATTAAATATTCATCCAGCTCTATTGATAAAAGCAAACAATAAAAAATTTTGAAACTTTTGTATTAGCAGAGATACAGGCCCTTTGATTTAAAATTTAGGAAATTCTACAAATTATATAGGAGTATGTTAAACTTATTAATAAGATCATCAAAATAAATATTCTGTCAAAATAAATTAAATTAACATAAATCTGTCAGTAAAAGAATCTAAAATGTTATTTGAGATCACGGATAAACCGAGTAAACATATATTAATAAAATTAATAAGATTACAGATAAAGATGGTATTGTCATTGAATCGAAAACTGAATTTTGTATTGGACTTGATGATTTTTTTGTAAACGTAGGAAAAAATTCAGAAATAGAACATCAATTATGATACAGTCTAATTTAATGATAAAGGAAAACGCAATGGTAATATTTTTCTTAATCCAACTAGTAATGAAGAGATTGGTGAGTATATTGATAAGATTAAAAACAATAATTATTTTTATGAGAATGGTTTGACAAATTACATTCATAAGGAAATTTCTAAATCTATTTCTATAACATTATTGTTAATTTTTAATAAGTCTTTAATTGGTCATTTTCCATTAGCGTTTAAAAAATGTATTATAACCTCATTACTAAAATCAAGCAATAAAATATCATGTGAAAATTATAGATCTAACACTTTTTTAAGAATAAGTTAAAGCTAAATATACTAAAATCTAAATTTATTTATTTTAATTCACCTGTTAATAAAGTTTTATATGGGCATAATTTGTTTTTGCTTTGTGTACCAAACCTAACTTAAATATCAAATGTGACCCACAATGTGTAAAACTTGAAAAAATTAATAAATTAAACTATCTTGGATTAATAATAGATTATAGACTAGGAAAGGATTGCAACTTATACAATTTTTACATTTTTCTTTTTTTTTCTATAGTCTTTAATTTCACATTAAATAATACTTCTTAAGTACTCCTAACCTCTATCACAAACATTGCATAAATAAGGTGAGGAAAAAAATGTTAAACATTATCTTTAATTGTTTTATTTGCAAATAAATAAATAAATAAATAATTTTTTTTTTAAATAACTTCTAACCTGATAACAAATTTATTTTCAATAACATGCAGTTACTAAACAGTTAATATGTTTTATAGTCATATTAAGTTAATTTTTACAAATTGTTCAATACCATACATTAAAGTTTGACTAACAAAGAGACATTGTTGCCATGATCTCTTAAACAATCTCCTAAGCACAAATTAACCTAAGTAATTAATAACTACTGTTAGAAATATTAGTAGAATTCCATCATTGGAAGGCTTCTATTTCTATTATAATTCCTGTAAAATTAGTTGTTAAGTATAGTTGTTTATCAGTTTGATTAGTATCATTAAATTTCATATTATTTTATGAAGTAAATACAATTCTTACCCAAATTGTGATGATTGGTTATCATCATTATTGTCTGTATCTTCAATTAATTCTTGTTTAATAACTCTATCGAATTCTTGATCATCACATCTAGTTTGAATAAAAAATAAATTATAAACTTTTGTAATGTTTCACTACCTAATATTGTATATGTTTACTTGGAATTTATTTCAGAATCATTAATAGACTTTCTAAATGGTTCCATAATTATGTCCTCCTTAGGGTATCTTAATTACTGTGGACATAAACCATTAAAATTATGTATATTTTAAATCAAATTGGCATATGGTAAGGGAAGGGACACAACATTACACGCTAAATATTTAGTAAAAAGTATTTTTTGGTCAACAAACATTTTGGCACCAACCATTAAAAAACTGAAATTATTAAGTTCCTGTTGTACACTTTATTTCAAGTACACAAAAAAAAACAAATGTATTACATAAATTGTTTTTTGAAAAATAATAGAACGTCATATTGTCATTAACAGTTGGCGCTGCCACACCATTGTCACTGCCATTTTCAACTCAAATCAAAAGTAAATTCAAAATTTAAAATTGTAATTATTATTATATACTTGTTATAGCAAATCATATATCAATAGAAAAAACAAAAATATAGTTATATAGTTATAATATAATAGAGAAATATGAATAACTAGGTAAGTTCTTCTGATAGTTATATTACCAGTGTCGGTCTGGCACACCAAAGGCCCATAGATTAGTTTTTTTAAGGGGCCCTTATAATAAAATACAAAATTTACTTGGCATTTTGGTGAAAAAGTGCTCACCAAAGTTTTTTCTTTAATTATTCAAATTCTGATTTTTAAAATATTTTAGTATACCTAAAGACCATATACTCAAATTCCCGATATTTTTTGTACTACTATTTAAAGAGTGTCCTGTAGCTATACAAACTTTTATTTTTCAAATGAGAATTTCCTTTTTTACTGCAAATTATTTAGCAGATGATATTTTTATAAATGTAGAAGTATCTAAATCAAAATTCTAATAAGTAGTTGCTGAATTATTAAAATGTGTATACTAGGGATAATAATCCTTAAAATATGGTTTATGTAAAATATGTATAATATGTTTTAGTATGCAACATTTTCATGATCATTGAATCCAACAGTGGATCCGCTGCAGTGGAGAAATATAAAACCAAACTTAACTTGCAGTACCGACATTAATCCAAAAAATCTTTTTATACTTATAACTTGACACTAATTGTACTTTTATAGTTCTTTGCTCACACTATAATAGGCAAGCATCTGTGCCCTGTAAAGAAAAAATGCGTACGGTTCAAAATATCGATGCCTAAATACTTTACAGGGTCCTTACTCTGTAGACGAGGCACATACCTTATCAAATTTTAATTTAGATGCATCAATGTTCTCAAAAAAATATATCTGCTGAATAATAAACGTAAAAAGAGGATTTGAAATACAAAAGTTTGTTTTGTAACAACATAATCCTTAAATGGTATAAAAAAGTTTTCAAAAATCAGAATTTGTATAATTATATACATGCACATATGTAAAATTTAAATAAGAAAATAGTGTGAGCATGCTTTAAAAATCAGTCTGTATAATATTAACGCAATTACGAAAAACAAAAGTATGTTTATATCAACTATAGAATTTGTAAAATTGTGAAATTGTGACACAATGTTAAGTAGGAATTTCTTAGGTACTTCATTACAGAATTCATTAAGTACTTCCCTATGGAATTCCGTAGGTGCGGACATTAGGAATACGTAAGGAATAAAATAGGAGCTCCTTCTATATTCCCTAAAGTTCTGTCAGAAGTTCCTTTGGAATACCTTAACAGTTCCGGTGCTGTTAGGTTGGATGTTCAAAATCACACGGAAAAATGTTTGATTGCCATTCCTCGTACAACAAATGGTACGACATTGTGACAAAACTGAGTAGAAAGAACTTGTAAGAGAATATATTGTTAAAATAACATTTTTACCTTGTTTACAAATAATACACCTGGAGATGATTGGTACAAATCATTTATGAAATGTCACCCAACCTGAGTTTTAAAAACCAGAACAATTACAAAAACTAATAAAAGATTCAAGGAATCCCAATACAATATTATTATTTTTATGATAAATTACAACGGTCTTACATAGATGATAATATTTTTGACAGTACATTTGTCTTCAATTTCGATGAAAGCGGTTTTAAAACTGCAGATTTATCAAAACTTGAAGCAACTGGACTAAAATGTATTGAGTTAACTATAAAGTTGTATTGCAGGTGGCCGAAAATCAATTTCTGTGTTGGGCTTGCTAATGGAAAATATTTACTACCAATTGTATTCAACGGAAAATGACACTTAAAATGCAGTTTCAAATAATGGGTGAATGGAAGAGACACTTTTTTATAACTAGATAAATACTATATTTGTAGAGTACATCAATGGTCTTCGCAAACTTACTTTAATTCATATATTTAAAAACTAAAAAGGCTGTTAGTTTGTTAAATATTTTGTTTATAATTTTTACTGTACATTGTTATTTTTTTATGTTAAATTGTTATCATCACTTTATAGACTTGGGTGTCCCAGAGGTAATGACTGAATAATAACTCAAATTGGAATGAATGATGAGAAAATATATATTAACAATAGTCTTACAAAATTCAATAAAAATTTATTTTTAAAACTATAGCTATTCCCCGCAGTACAGGGTAAAAATTTGTTTACCTTAGAGATTCAAAAAATGATGGTATTTTCATTATGTTATATATAATTATAATGTAGATTTTTTTGTTGAAACCATTATCGTTAAACTTACTTTTACTAATTCAGGTATGACAATTATTTTATTATGCATTTATAGATCACCTTCAACTGATATTAATGTTTTTAATAATAGGATTAAGAAAGTTATAAAAAAAATGACAAATAAAAGTAGATTGCTTTTTCTCATTGATCATGATTCTATTAAGAACATTCTATATGAAGAAAAATGGACAATATATGCAACGCGAATGAGTGTTATTCTGAGTTTCAGAAAATAATTTCTACTAAATCGATTACCATAATATTATGATAAATTAATAAATCTTTCACTTCTAAAAAAAACAACTTCTTAATATGTCAGATTAAAAGAGTAGATGTCATCTGCCTTGTTATGATCTATCCGCCATAAACAGTGCTTATCTCTAAAATATTTCAAAAATCAAAATAATACTAAATAAGCCCAATGCTATAAAAAATATAAAATAACTATACACAAATCTTGAGATTCGCAAAAAAGACCAATTATGAGAATACATTTAAGAGCGTTTCAGACAATCCAAAATTAACTCGAAACTCATTTATAATTTTTCTTGAATAACAAAGATGACGTTAAAACTGTAATCTTTAATAAACAGAAATATGATGTTAAGAATGATCCTAAAAAAGGTGTCAAATATGTTTTATAGATTTTTTATCGATATGTAGAAGATATAAGCTGAAAGCTCTCATTATTCTGCAAAAAATTATATTTTAAATATTTTCTAAAAAAAATAAAAACATTGATGTTATCAACATAGTTAACAATTTAAAAAATGATAGCATTATAAAATATTTCTCGTTAGCATATGTCTTAAATTTCAAAACAAAAAACCAATTATAGACTTTAATGAAACTGACCCAAAAAGCAACCTTTTGAAAGGTTATTAATACCTTACTACTAAACAAATATTGAAAAAACAATTTAAAAATGCATATTAAAGCAAATAATGATTATTTTTGCATATTTTAGTGATTATAATGAGAATATTTGAAGGTTTTATTAGAAAATACTAGCATCATATTTTAGGTATTTTAAGGGAATATAAATCCGGTCTTTAGTTGAGTTAAACAAAGTTTATCAATGACATGTTTATGTGACAGAAATTTAACACTCAATGAAGAAAAACCATGTTTATGATTTACTCAATTTATAAAAGTTCTCCAAATGACAACTCTTAACTCTATAACAATTTGTAGATGTGTCGATAGTGGACGATAGTATAACCAGTTGTAACAACATAAATAAATGAATTGTGATCTAAGAAGTAACTAGTACCCGATATCTAGGTATGATATCTAGGTGGATATCTTCACATTCAAAACCTAGTTGGGAAGTTACGATCAATAACTTATAAAGGGTATAAGTTAAAGGGATTAGTACCTAAACAAACAATGCGTCTTATTTATTTTGCTCCATATCAATGAATAATGAAGTGATACTGTTCAAATAAATTGCAAGTAAACCAGAATTAAATAATAAGAATTTGTTTAAATAAGTAGTTCCTCCCCGGTTCTACGAATCAAAATTATAGGGAGCTGGGTATTTTACCAACTTACTAGATGACTCTATTAAAAAATTTTTTAACTTCTATTTTATTTATCACTTTATTTTTTTACTTATAGAATAGAATTTGTTCTCTTAATAATTAATTATTACTCCCATGATTGTATTCTATGTAATTTATGATGGTTTAAATAAAATAAATAAAATAAATTTAAAAAATATTATATTATATAAAAACAAGACTGTTTAAATATTTAGAAAGCTTATGAAATAGTAAGTAACCATTAAACTGTGCTAATTCATGTAAAAAAAATTTAAAAAATACCTATTTAATTGATTAAATAAATTAATTTTAATTTTCCCCTTATGTGAGTTCGGTAAAACACTTGCAGTTGGAAATAGTTTTTTTCATTTATCCCAAAAGTATGGGGAAAATGTAAATTTTTTATGCAGTTTAGAATTATTATTCTTTTTCTCTTAAAGTAATCAACTATTTTAACTTTTGATTGAAATGTTAAGCGCATTTTGTGTAAGTATAGTTACATAGTATTTATCTAATTTTTTTTAAGAGACAGAAAAGACACATTTGTATATTATGATAAGTACATAGTTTTACGTAGACAGCACAGTACAAGTGTACCTATCGAAAAACTCAATTTGATTTGCAAATATTCATGATTTTGACAAACTCTATAAAAATTTTACCTATTCGGGTGTCTTGGCGGTACGTGGTATGCTGCGTCTGTGTCAGCGTTGTCGGCGCAGGATTACTCAGGAGCAGCGATTCTCAGGTGTGCCGTCGGTGGCGGATTCAGGGGCAGCGGGGCGAATATACAGTGAGGGACAATGGTCAACTTACTACTAGGTACTGACCATTGTAAGTTGTAGAATTATAAGTAGTGACTAGTAAATAATACCCAGTAACTGGAAACTCGCCACTCTACCGTCTCTACCTTCGTTTGCTTCCTATCCTATATAACTGTATCAAATATTGACACCTTAGATAATACTTACAGATAGAACAACAAATTAAGATATACTTACCCGTGTCTGGTCGTCGGCTGCTGTGATGAAATACAATGGCCGATGACGTTTTTCATCTATCGAATCGGCAGCGGTGGCGATGGCACGTCGTCTTGACGTCGACCGAACGAAAAAGAACGCGAAAGACTACGTGCGTTCTTGAGAGGTGATCGCGGTGAGGTGTGGTATATAATACTCCGATACCATTCTATGGCGATGAGATCTGCGTAATAATATCTATAAATATCATTATTGTTATTATTATTGTGATTATTGTTGTTGTTTATTTTATTACTTATATAGGTTAGGTAGTGCTGTTATCGTAGTGATTATTCCGGTCGAGGATTTAAACCTATCGTCGTCGTCGTAATCCCGTCCGACCGAGTTGTCGGTACAACGGTCGTCGTCGTCGTCGCGTTTTTATCTGTTTAATGTTTATAATATTGTAGAGGTTAACGAGACTGATCGTGTGCCTCAAACGTATTAGTATGTGAATGAACGAAAACAACGCTTGCGTTAGCAGCTTAAGTTTATTAAATTGAAATATAAATGGCGAAAGACAGATAGTAACAGAGGGATAGGTCGTTCTGCCGATTCCACGAGGTTTGCGTATACAAAGTCGGATAACTTAACCGTGACGGTCGCGGTGAGACGTGATCGTAATCAAGGAACGAAACCGATGGACTATGGCCGTCGTGTACTCGTGTCACGCTGAACGCGGTGTCGTAGCCGTTGCGTGTGTAACGGGTCTTACCGTGGATGAGTTGATGAGCGTGAGCGTTGGAGAGCTGCCGTGCGCGCGTGATAACTGTATCGGTTGACGGCCTAGAGTAAAAAAGTAAAGAGACTAGCGCGGGATCGAGCTGACGCGACGCCGACCGGTGACGTGGCAAGTCAGGCAGTGGTGCCAACCAACGGCAGTGCTTAGAGAGAGGTCAGGGGTACCACGCATGGACATATAGGGGTTGCAGTGTTTACCTCGAACATAGTTACGACGCTCTAAATTACACCGAATTTGTAATATCACGCAGTTGCTACGAAAATCAGCTCCACGATCTAATGTTACTTTGAATATATAAAATAAATATTAATTACACTACTAGCTGAATAACCCGGCGTTGCCCGGAAAAAAATTGTGATTAATTAACTTTATTTGAGTTTAATTCGCTTTGCATAGGTATGAAAGCGATATCATATTATATTTTAATTTTTAGCCATCCCGCATGGCGTTGCCTGTGAGTTTCGCTTATGGTTATGCGAACAACATATTATCAGGTAGGTTAGATTGCGGACACAGCTCAGTGAAAGATAAATTAATATAGTTCTATATAAGAACAGCTTTGTAGTTGAAAAAAAAATTATATATTAATGTGTAGATGCAAATATCAGAAAAACCTTTGTTATTGCATATTATCTAGATCATTAGAGGAACCAAATATCCAATATATAATATAGATAGATAATCACGATATGTCAATTGTCAATACCACAAAATTGAAGGTCTCGGTGCAATAACCAGGTATGTCCACATTTTTCAAAAATCATTTTTTTTTAAAGGAAACAATTATAATCCTCGGTTAAATCAGTTTCTTCAACAAGTTCTTCTTCGGAACAATATGATTTGGACAAAGACAAAGAGTATTTTCCATTCAAAATGGTGTCCGTTGATCGGTAAGTTTGATTTTGAAATCAATAACAAGTTTTTTTGTATTGCATGCATATTAATTAATATTTTTTTTAATAATTCAGATCTTTAAAGGAAGATAATGTCGGAGTAAATCATGAAAAAAATCAACTGAACAATTACGTTCATGACTGGTTAAAACTATGTGAACCAAAACCATTAGTGAGTAAAAGGTACGTACTTTTCAGCTTATTTATTATAGTTTTTCAATTTATAAATGATATGAGTCCTTTGCAAGTTATTGTTTAGAAAAATATATTAAATTGGTTAGGTTAGGTTAGGTTAGGTGAGGGTATTTTTTTGTTGGAGAAGCTTTCAATTCTAACTACATATTATTTTAGTTTTCTTGCTATATCAATTATTTACATTCAATTTATTTTTAAAATTATAAATACATTATACTATAAGACTAATATTAATATTTAATGTTGATCGATATAAATAAAACGTATATTTTTACTTATAATACCACAAGATATTTACAATTTTTATTTTTTTAATTTTTTTTGTTTGTATTCATAGTTTATTTCAAGACAATAAAAATACACAAAATGACATTGAAAGTATAAATAAATTTCAAGATTTGATGGGCTTCAAAAGTGAATCTCCTCAGTACATACTTAAATTTCTAATGATTTAATTGATGAACATTCAACAAATATTTTATGGTAACGTTAAACAATAATAATTTTTTTAATCAAACATAGTTTAAATTTTTATCATCTGTAACAAATATTGGTATATTTTGTCATATTTTAACAGTAGTATACATTTTAATATTTTTATAACAAAAATCAATTTTTTGGATTGTGTTAATTTTTAAGTAGTTAAATTATGCTTAAAAATTGTTTTAATTGTTTTCAATGTTGTTCAGTTTTATGGGATGTTCTTGCACCAAAAGTAGGTGTATCAAATTACTATATTATTAATAATAATAAATTATGTATCTTCACAATAAAATTATATTTTTAGATGTTACCCATTCCTACCCAAAAAGACTGGGAAAAAATTGCTCTTGAATTTGAACAGAAATGGAATTTTGGAAATTGCATTGGTGCTATTGATTGAAAACATTGTGTTTATTAATTAAGTTGAGTAAGAATTTTTATTTTAACATTGATTTACATAATTATTTATCTTTTTTAGGCATATCTCAATAGTGGTTTGTTAAATTACAATTATAAAGGTTCACATAGTACTGTACTGTTGGTGGTCTGTGATGCTAATTATAAATGTATTATGGTTGATATTGGAGCACCTGGCCGGTATAGTGATGGTGGTGTATTTAAAGATAGTCTAATTGGGAAAGGACTTTTAAATAATACACTACAACTTCCATGTCCAACAAAATTGTGCTCTTCTATCAAGTTGTTTCCATATTGCCTGGTAGGAGATGAGGCATTCCCTTTATTTCCAAATTTAATGCGGCCATATCCTGGTAGATAAAACCATCCTCGAAAACAAGTGATATTTAACCTAACCTAACCTAACCTAACTGAAAATTACTGTCAATCAGTTCATGACAATAAGTTAACTACCAGACAAAAAAGAAGAGATAATCAAGCAAGTGGATTGTTGCCAGTTCTACAAATGGGATCTAATAACCCCCCAAACAAAGGAAAAGATGTCTGAGAAAAATTTACCAATTACTTTTCTGGAGAAGGAGCTCTTGATTTCCAATATGATATAAATGTATCTTTTTAATGTAATAAATAAAACATAAAACTTTGAACTAAAGTAACAAAATATCATTTAAATTACAGTAACATTGCAAAATTCTGACAATAAGTAATAATATAATACTTAATAATCTTATTGATAATACTTTTCAGTCTATGTCTCTAGAAAAACATTGATAATGAATTTAAAAATATGTAGTAGGTTCACAGACAACAATATTTTAAAAATTAAACATTGTTTGATTGTTCTCTTTTTACAGCTGAGAGAAATTCATCCTGTAATTTAGTGATTGTTTCTTTTGGTAAGCCGTTCATTCTTACAGACAAATATTTAAAAAATGTTTCGTTTTCATTTAATTCTCCTGTATTTGGTTGAACTGGTAGAACTGGTGGTATTGGTCTACTCTATTTAAGTTTCTTCAAAAGTTCACGAGTAACATTTAAAGTTTCACCTGTAATATGTACAAACACAAATTAAATAGGTACTAAAATAAGTATCAATAAGTTTCTAATGAAACACTTTAAATATTATACAATGATAAATTGAATAAAAATTAAGAGCCTATTAACTCACTTTGTTTACGCTTTGGATTTTTTTCCCTTATATCAGAGTCAGTGGATAAGATTGTTTCATCATTTGCAAGGTTGCAAGATGTACTGAAACATAATATAAATATAATATATTAAAATTAAGACTACCATTATAGTATCTACATTAACTTACTGTTTAATATTTTCTATCATACTTTCCAAAAACGTTAAATGTTTTAGATGAATCCATTCTTTCTTTTTGCCTTCACATCCACTAGGTTTTAGTTTTTTTTCTATTGTATATTTTTGTGACAGTAAAAAAAATTATAAATTAGTCATAATTAGAAGCTGGAATTACATTATTTTAAAGTGTTAAATGTATAATTAAATCCACTCTACCACCCTTAAACCTATACCGTACAGCCGAGCGGTACCTACTTCCCCACCTTTTATGAATGTGATCAGAGCGATGAATATATTGATTTTACAATGATGTGTGTTTTCTTTTCTGTCTGTCATCACCTTTCAGAGCAGTGAAAATGCTCTAATTTTCAACTTCTGGGTTGGTTTCTGGTAACAAGGTGAATTATGGATGTGTATTGTTATATTTTTAAGTTGCGCATTTAAATCACTAAAACTTTCAAAGTACATGGTAGTTTAAAAAGTTGAATTCAAATTTAACACGTCCACTCCGACACCTATGGTACAGCACAGCAGTACTCACTTGCCCCCTTTTTTATTTTGTAATTTTTAATATTATATAAGATAATGAATCCATCAAAAATGTATTTATGAGAGATTGATAACATATGCATAGCCAAAACATTTTAATGTTTGACTGTATAATTCACTTAAAATGTTCAATATACTACCTACCAAGTTTTATAGCTAATTCATATTATTTTAAATTATTTAAAAAAAATATTACATTATAGTCTACAGTTTAATTAATTTGGAATAATTTACCTTCAAACTGCACAAACACTTGGTTCCAGAAACGATCCTTAACGTTTTCTGATCTATCACTCAAATTTATTTTGTGATCCCAAATTGGGCGACATGGCTCAATGAATTCTATTAGGCGTGAGTAATCCTCTTTAGAAATTTCACCAGCCTTTTTCAACCCTTCAAAATCATCAGAAATTTCATCATCATTGTAACCCATTAATTTTGTATTTTGTAATTCTGTTTTGGTAATAGTAGAAACAGGACGTAATAGTTGTTCTAATTCAATAAGGCCTATCATAAGAAATAATATTAAATTAAAATAATGTTAAATAGATTTAATAAAACATATTATAAAAAAAAAATTACTTGATTTTGAATACAGGCATGTATGATGTTGGTTTTTTACTACAAACTTATTGCAACATTTACAAACTGATCCCTGACAGTACAAAATATTATTATTGATGAATAAATAAACATAGAAAAACCAAAAATTTAAATTGTTCAAAAATACTTTAAATACCTAATAATAATAATGATATTTAAATACTTGTAGTAGTAAATACATAAATAATATATAAAAAACATACTTGAAGAAATGAAGTCATTTTGTAAAGGTAACAAATAAAATGTATAAATATTGTATTATAATAATATAATTTTATAACATATTATAATATTATATTTAATCAAATTACCAATTAATAATTATAATATAATATTATTTATTTTATCTTGATGTTTTGTAAAATTATTATTTTGATAGAAGGTAGTTGATAGGTAACAATTAAACCACCGTTACCACAAAGTTGAAAAATTTTCAACTTTCTGGTAACTCTTGGTAACATGGTATAATAATTAAGTAACCACAATGTTCAGCCAATCAAAACACTTTAATTTTAACACGACATCCTAAATTATGGGCGACACGATACAGTATAAAGGCACCTTAAGGAATGGGTTTAATCAATGTATCTTATTAAAAGTTTGCGATTTTACGTTGACATGCATACACACAACCTTGTCTTTAACAAATTTAGATTTTTTTTCCTTTTTGCCGTCTTATTTAATTATGTATAGCCCTTCAGGGTTTCAACAACTGAAATAGCGCTTATCATACTATGTAGATTAAACATACAAAAATTATCTAGACAAATTTACAGCTTATTTTTACAATAAAAAAAGAATGTATATTTAATCAATGGGCACCTTGTGGACAATTAGGTATACCTAATGTATTGATGTAGTGTGATATTATTTGAAATTTAAATCTAAATTAATTTATAAACCTGTACTTCAAATATTATGATCAATGATTCACAAATGCACAATCACCTTAAAGGCAAATTGTTAGAAGAGGCTTTACGGTTTTAAACTTATCAACTTCTTGAAAGATTTTCATAACACCTCTATCCGTTATCCACTAACAAGTGAATTGTCAATCAAATAATTCCTATTAGATATCGTTAACATGTAAAGAGGAATTCTTGGTGTCCAAATTTAATAAAGAATTAGATTGTGATTAATTTTATAATAGATATACCTATCTAACCACAAATTTTAATTTATTTAATTAAGTAAACATTGTTTGGCATAATATAACTATTTTTACCTAAACTACAATTCAAAAACTTGAATGAATACCTATTTTTTTTTACATTTTCTCAAACAAAAACATATTGACACAATACAAATTTTATTAAATTAACATTTATTATATTTATATTTTTTACCCTCTGGTATGAGATTCCTTTACAAGTTAAAAACGGCCTAATTTGTATGCGATGATGAACCACTGATAAATCATTAATGATTATTTCCATTTTCTATTGTTCTGCAAGCTTAACTTTGTACTACCATGTTAAAATGTGTGTGGACTGTAGAGTGCTGTCTGATGACAAATAATACATTTTAAAAAACGGTCTTGAAATTACTATTCATCTATCATCTATGCATAAATAAAGTACTAAGATTAATAAAATTTGTCCATTTCCATATAAAAGAAAAATAAATGACACATTTACAGTGGAAAGTATAATTATATTATTCATAAATACCTATTTACGAATAATTATAATTGTCAGGAAATCTGTCTTAAAATGAACTAAAATTGTAACATTCCAGGCTAAGTTTTATTTGATAGTATATTTTTTCTTTATCGTTATATTTATTCATATACTTTATTTTATAATGTATAAATATTAAATATATTATGTGCCTACTTATTTTTACATTGTTGACCAAATTACCACCACATTCATAAAGATAGGTAAGTATTTTAAAATAGTAGAAGAAAAGTAATGATTTTAGTATGAGAATAATGTTTATTAAAACATATAATTACCTACTAATAGAGTATAATTAGTACCTATAAGATTTAATGATGTAAATTAAATTTTTCTTTTATTATTTGACGTGTTATCAACAGAAAAATTGCATCTTTTATGTCTATTTATTAGGTATTTAACTGATGGCCATTTATAATCTGCTGCATTTCTCTCCTTACTCTCCTTTCTACTAATTGTAATCAATCTACAAGTAAAGAATTCACAATTGTTAACTTAATATTTTGTACATAAATTAATTAACTAATTATGTTGCAATTTCTTGTGTGAAGGTCCAAATTGGTGGATGTCTGCCAATAGTTGTCTTAATTGTACTATGGAAGCTTTCAATATATTTGTTGGTTCTGATATTGACACCGTATACATAGAAGTCATGTGGTCCAATTATATTCATCCAATATTTCTGGAAGTAGTGGAAAAGATCCGAGATATTTTCAGCTTATTCATGCCCCTGGCTAACCACTGTACTTCCAAAACACCTTCAAGAATATGGAAACTTTCAGGGTATTCTTAAATTCTCTCTGGTGGCAGATGTGGCAAAGATGTGTTGGTTATTGCATACTAATACCATCAAGTTGTGTGTTTGAATAAATCGCACGATGCACTAAAATAAAAAACAATATTTAATGATGATAACTTAGAATAGTCATCATATTTAATTTATCCTTTAGTATACACATGGCTTAGAACAAAAACAACTTCTGCTTAATATGTTAAATGTTCAACTCAGTCATTTAATTAAAACTCAATGATCTTGTAAAAGAAAATTTATTTAAACTTCAACAATTCAAATATAAATGGATCTATTATTAGGGTTCAGATGCCAATGAATTTGCATTATTATTTTTGAATGTTTGATACCTATGAATGATACCTATGAATGATGTACCTTTAATGTATATATAATTATATCAAAAAAAAAAAAAAATGCAAAAACCTGCATGTTTAAGTGTTAAGGAAGTCAGTCATCACCGTCTAAGACGAAACCAAAATGAGCAATCCGTCTACGGCGAATTGAATGGTAGGTATGTGCCGTCGCATGTCCGGTACTTTTTCTTATGTAAAAAGTGTAAAGTCGAAAACCGTGTTGGAGTGTCTAGAAAGTCAGTCACATCAAGTCAAAATCTATTAACTTTAAAGTTCGTCAGCTAGGTAGGCTATCCGACTTAGTCGGATAGCGAACAATGTGCTGCAGAAAATAAGTCTAGTATGTATAGCTGCTATAAGTGAATAGAAAAAATAGTATTTTCCAAAAACCCAATCACACAACATTCGAAATAACTTACGAAAAATAAAACAAAGACAATTTAAAAAAAATAATATGTGTTAAATTCCTAATAATTTAAATAACATATAGGTACATAATATATAATATACAGTCATATAATGTAAAATTAACATGTATATTATTATATTATTTATGAAATATAACGTGAAAAAAATGCAAAAAAGTCAATTGACGGGCGGCCGTGCCTTCGAATACACGGTACATCCGGTTGCCGCCCGAACAGAGCTACGACGGTTTCGAACCCGGACCTACCTATCATCCTATGTTTGGGAAGCCTACGCCTAACCTATCGAGCCACAGTTTGTGATGCAAATCATGGCCAAAACTTCAACAATTAAGCTGTGTGTCTACGGAGCGACGTAAACCAATATATTCGATATACATCGATGTAATCGTATATAATTCTATGTATCATAATTCACACACTGTTTAAACTTTAATTGTATTTTATTCACTTATCTGACCGTTATTATGTATGCTTGAATAATACATTTATTTGTGTTTAATAATACATTTAATTGTGTTTACGTTAAGCAATATACCAGCTACGTTATTAAGGACCAAACAATCACATAATGCAATATTTATTGAATCAAAAACAAAACAAAAAAAACAGTATATATTAATTGTGCACTTGTGCGTTGGAACGAAGACCGACTGACATTTCCTGAACGCGAATTTTTAAGTGTACAAACCGCATATTCACGGGGTTCAAAAGAAATAAACTTAACAAATAGAGCACAAACGGCAATTGAAAAGACGAAACGAAAAGCGATAATAACGACCTACGCTGGCGTCGATTGCGATGGCTATTGACCGATATCGCGTACAAACCACGCGGCTTTTAAAAGAAACGAACTATATGTGAAAATGTCTAAAAGTCGAAAAACATCGTAAAAAGCGTAACATTTTTCGAAAACGTTTAAAAACCGACCGCCGCCGCCGCCGCTGCGAAGGTACGCGATTGGCCGCGCTATAGGGAATCGACGGGATTGGTCCGGCGGACTGGGGAAACGGAGCGGTGTTTAATTTTTTCCACCATGAGATCCTCCATGAATTCCCTATAGATCAGCTGTTTTTCTTGCGATTTTATAGTATTAGATGGAAATGGTAATACCTACATACATTAGGTATAACCTATAGATTATAAGCTAGGTAGGAGTTTAAACTGTTAATAAGGTCGGTGGTCGTTTGGGCGAAGGTACTAATTTTCACCAACAAATTTATGGTATGTTTAGCGAATATCATTTGTATCTTTTGGGCGAGTAGAATTTTTGTTTAACCGCACGAGGGAAAAACCTAGATCCGTATGATATCGTTGCTTATCATTATTAATCACTATTAATATAAATAATTGTATTTATAAACCAATTCAAACCTTATTATAATATTATATCATGTGTTATTTTAATTATTATTTGTATGATGTAGATTAGTGATTACTATATAATAAATCATAATACTGTGGGTAATAATACTATGAATAATTATGTACATTACTATACAATATATAAAATTAATTTACTTATAAACCTATTTAAACCTTATTCGCACAAAGCTCCAAACAGTAGTTTTAGTAGAATAAACCCTCGCCCAAACGGTATATATCTATTCGCCTAAACGGACTATAATTTGGGTCGATTCGCCCTAATAACGGTCTACGCCCGTTAATACAAGCCAAAATAAAAAAGTTGGGTAATTATATATCGCTCTGCTGTACAATAGGTTACAAGTGGGTCACTGTAATGGATGGTGTTAAATTTGAATTCAATGATATATCATTGTATAAGAAAAACGATTCTGAGCGAAAACGGTCAGTCAGCATATGATATTACCAAGTTTATTTGATGATATTATTGTTAATAAAGTAATTTATATATAACCTATTTACGTGGAACCTTGTTTTAAATTTTTAATCCTTAGCTATAAAAGTTGAACATTTTATAAATTTTTAACTACAAAAAAATTATTAAATTTTAAATTTGATACAATTTGTCAAAATTTGAACTTTAAATGCTTATAAAAAAAAATTGTGCCTATATATTTTTAATATTTTTCAACTGATATTGTAACAATATATCAGGAGCATTGCGTTAAATCTTCACGCTTTTTACCCGACAAATAAAATATTTATTGATATTTATAGAAAAAAAAACTAAAAAAATTGAAAACTGACAATGTCCGCAAACTGCTCAAAAATAATTAAAATATTTTCAAAACTGTATGGTGTATAGAAAATTTTAATATAAAAATTCAGTAAAATTTTCATGTATCTACAGTTATTCGTTTTTGAATAACAACAAAATAGAAAAATCATTACATGAAAAATTAAGTGAATATCAAATGTTGTAAAAATATGAATTTCAAACGCTCATAAAAATTTAATTTGACTTTATTGAAGATATTTATTTTTTTTTTTGATAAAGGTAGACAAACTTATGGATAATCTTGTATTACATTTTCAAAGAAAATTTTTTATGAATTCTCAACTCGAAATAATTTGTTTATTTTCGTGATTTTCCGTATTTTGTCAAGATTTGAAATCCTTAGTTACAGTTTTTATTTATAAGCATTTAAAGTTCAAATCTTGTCAAAATACGGAAAATCACATATGTTAAACACTTAAACACAATTGTTTATGATTTATAGGCCGTGAATCCGGCAATATAAAACTGATGTTGATTTTTTCACCGTTTAAACTTAAGCTGAGAGTCTATTAAACCCAGTCTAGTTTAAGATATTTTTAGTATTCAAACACAGGATAGGTACACTAATGAATAATAATAATTTTTTAGTATGATAATAATTTGACATTCAGACAAGTGAATTTGGAAAAGAATAAACGTGATATTTCGCAAGATATAATAATAATTTGTATTTCGTTAGAAATACTAATAATAATTAACAATACTCACGGCACAGCACATTATTGCTTGTGGTAGCCCTCACTGGTTTACAGCTGTTACAGGGAGTAATACATGCAACGCATCTTTTTGTTTTCCACCTAGGCGTGGGGCTTGCGACAGAAAATATCAGGGAAAAAGGAAAAGAGGGGGCCCGCGTCTTGCGACGCCTACAAATCGTGCTTAAAAAGGGGGACCAAGAGAAATTTTATATTACGACATTTGACGCTGACTTGAGCCGGTGAAAACTGAAATGGCTAAATATGAATCAGCTTTGCCCATCCATGGGCCCACGTCGTCGACTTAGCCCATAATTGTTGTGGGATGGTCAATGTTGAAAACAAAATTGATAATCAAGGTACGTGTTCACTACATGACGGTTGACCACGAGGTTTATTGGTGCAGGTGTCTGAAAAATGAAAGTTTTGGAGACGTGACGGTGTGTGGCGTTAGTCTAGGTCAGCAGTCGTTGAAAAAGAAGTGTTCGACCATCGACGATGGAGCTCAGGTGACGATGAATATTGTGTATAGTGGTTGGTCAGTTTCGTCGTTTTCAATATTTTAATTCATTAATTATTTGCGGGGAACAGTAAGCCCTATCTGTCGATGTGTACCGCTGGGAGACACATAAGGCGCGAACGGTGCCGAGTGACCGTAGGCTTCTGTGTCCCAACATCGAACACTGCATAATGGTCGGGGGGACATTTGTTACATAATACTGCGATCATTACTGCATTAGCGCGTGCTACCTGTTTTAATAATAGGAATTGTACCCTATAAGTAAGCTTAACTGTAGATAATTGTGACTTGGTATGCTCGGGGACTGTGTGTTAATGATAATGAAGGCCAACAATTCTGAGATATTACACATGGTAGGATATAAATTTTAAAATGATGGACATAAAAAGACATTTATTTATTAAAAATTATAAATAAAATAAAAATTATCGGTTTTTTAATTGTTTAGTTATAATTCTTAATCTATGAAATATTTGTTAAAAACACGGATAGTGATGAAATATTATTTTTATTATTGTCAAAACGTACAACATACAATATTATTGAAAACTAAAAAAAAAATTATAAAAACGAATATTTTGCATTGACTGACAAAATTAGTAAATTACGCCATATGTCCGTACCATAGTAATGCAATGCAAAAAGTCCAAGTATAGTACATACCAAGGTACTCAAACAAATACTTACCAAAAAAAATTTCATTAATACAATATACACCGGTGCCTGGCCGCCCCCTAAATATATCAATTAAAGGCCACCTGGGGCAAATGTCTCCGTTGCCCCCCTTAAATACGGTTCAGGGTGTATAAAAAATGCTGATATAAACATTCAGTGAACATTTCACGTGTTTAATATTATTTATTTTAGAATTACACCAAGAACAAAATCAATTTTTTCAAAAACTGATTTACCCTAAAAATTCAAGGTTTCAATTTTTCCTTATTTAGACATATTTTGTTGAATACTTTTAGTAGGTATCTTAATCCTAAAATTATAATACATAGATTTTAAAATGAATATAACATTAAACATATCTCTAAAAAAATGAGTAAACTATTAAATTAAATAGTAGTGTAATCGCAGCTGGTAAAAAAAAAAGCAATATAACTGTGAATTAGCAGAGAAACATAATATACAAAAATTAATCTTTTAAAAGTACAGTGATGATTATACTTACATTATTTTACATTATCTTAGATTACATTATTTTTAATACATAAGAAATGAGTAATTTATGGTCTTATCAAATCCTGTCAAAGAAATGTGCATTTTTAAAGCCTTTTAATGGTATGTTTCCTTGCGTTGATTTTTATACTTCCTTTTTGAGCAAAACTTTATTTACAGGGATCACATTCATATGGTTTATCTCCAGTATGTGTCCTTTATGCATTTTTAAATATTATTTTTGAGCAAGACATTTTTTTACACAGATCACATTCATATGGCTTAACTCCAGTATGTGTATTTATATGGATTTTTAAATTTCCTGCTTGAGTAAACCTTTTATCACAAATATCACATGCTTATGGTTTATTATCAGTATGTGTCCTTTTATGCTTTTTTAGATCTCCGTTTAGAGCAAAACTTTTTTTACAGATATCACATGCATATAGCTTAACTCCAATATGTGTATTTTTATGGGTTTTTAAATTTTCAGCTTGAGAAAACAATTTATTGCAGGAATCACATTTAAATGGTTTATCTCCACTGTGTGTCCTTTTGTGCCTTTTTAAAACTTCTGGTTGATAAAACCTTTTATCGCAGGAATCACATTCATATGGTTTGTATCCAGTATGTGTATTTTTATGGATTTTTAAACTTCCTACTTGAGTAAACCTTTTATCACAGTTATTACATGCATATGGTTTATCACCAGTATGTGTCCTTATATGCTTTTTTAAATCTGCTTTTTGCGAAAACGCTTTATTACAGATATCACATTGAAATGGCTTAATTCTAGTATGTGTCATTTTATGCCTTTTTAAATTTGGTGCTTGAGAAAACACTTTGTAGCAGGTATCACATTTATATGGTTTTTCTCCAGTATGTGTATTTTTATGGTCTTTTAAATGTCCAGCTTGAGAAAACAATTTATCGCAGGAATCACATTTGTATGGTTTATCTCCAGTATGTGTCATTATATGCCTTTTTAAATCTCCTTTTCGCAAAAACGCTTTATTACAGATATCACATTGAAATGGCTTAACTCTAGTATGTGTCATTTTATGGGTTTTTAAATATCCTTTTCCAGTAAACCTTTTCTGACATATATCACATTCAAATGGCTTAACTCCACTATGTTTTCTTGAATGCACTGTTAAAAGTGATGGTTTATGAAAATTTTTATCGCATATATTACATACATAAGGCTTTAATCCAGTATACCTTGTCCTTTTATGCTTCATTAAATCTTTTGCTTGAGAAACACCTTCATCATGTACATCAGTTTTATAGAGCTTTCCCGTACATCGCAATATATGTTTAATCAAAAATGATTTGGTAAAGTACGACTTTTTACATTTGTCACAAAAAAACAAGTTTTTTCTTCCGCTGGTATGAATATTTGGACGTCTTGTGAAGAGTGCATTTGAGTTAATTGATTTCGATGTCGTGTCCGAATTCAATTGAATAATTAGTTCTGAAGAGTTGAATTCGGTTTTAACTGTTCCTTCCAATACATAACCATCGTTCAAATCCTTTTCGATTTTTATTTTGGTATGATTTTTGATTATATCTCCTTCAAATTCGCTTTTAACTCTAAAATGAAAATAATTTCGAAAATGATTATAATGCAGATTGTAATAGGAAAGTTTGATAATAATGCACATTATCTATTATTTAAAATTATTAATATTAAATTTTATCATGCGTTAGAGAATATAGTAAATTAGTTCAATGCATAGCTTTCAAAATTATTTTTGTAATAGGTCCGTGAGGTTGACCGCACAATGTGAAAACGTTGGCTCCAAATCTTGTCAACAATTTGTTAGTCATTTGTAAGTTAATGTAAGCACAGTTTGGTAATTTGTAAGTACAGCTGTTTTCAATTATCCTTAAAAGTTTAAATCACGGCTAAATTCCTCGAAACTTGGCTGTTTTGGTATTTCAAAGTTTTTGAGTATGCCTAAATGTCGTTGACAATTTGTAAGTATTTGTAAGCACGAATTTTAAATTTGTAAGTCATCATCCACTTAATTATCCTTAAAAGGAAGTTAGCAGTGCTTTAACGAGTTTTTTAATTTTTGATTGTTCCAAATCATCCTGCGCAATTTGTATGTATTTGTAAGTATGCATTATAATGTGTAAGTCATCCCTCCATTCGTGCTTGAACATACTTACAAATTGGGCTGGACGATTTGGAACAGTCAAAGTTCAAAAAGCTTGATAAAGCACAGCTATCTTCTTTTTAAGGATAATTAGGTTGGGAATGACTAACAAATTGTCAAAGACATTTTGGCATAGTCAAAAACTTCGAAATGCCAAAACAGCCAAGTTTCGAGGAAGTTAGCCATGATTTAAACTTTTAAGGATAGTTGAAAACGGCTGTTTTAGTGTTATTGTATTACGTGAAACCTGGATTCGAAATGATTTCGAATTAAAACTTAATGGTTATAAATAATGGTCATACTTATTAGGAACATATTTTAAATATGATTGTGTAAATGTATTGCTTAGAGAATCCTCAGACATAATAATAATCGGAAAAACAAGAACTAAAAATTGCAATTCATGAGAACCTACTATTAATGATTGATTCGTTCAATTTTGTATTTGTAAGCACAAATTTTAAATTTGTAAGTCATCGCACACTTAATTATCCTTAAAAGGAAGTTAGCTGTGCTTTAACGACCTTTTTGATCTTTGAAAATTTAGGAAATTCTACAAATTATATAGGAATATGTTAAACTCATTAATAAGAAATCAAAATAAATATTCTGTCAAAATAAATTAAATTAACATAAATCTGACAGTAAACAAATCTGAAATGTTATTTGAGATCATGGGTAAGCCGAGCATACATATGAATAAAATTAATATTATTACTGATAAAGATGGTATTGTCATTGAATCTAAAACTGAAATTTGTAATGTACTTGATGATTTTTCTGTAAACGTAGGGAAAATTTAGAAATAGAACATAAGTTCTGATATAGTCCAATTTAATGATAAAGGAAAACGCAATGGTAGTATTTTTCTTAATCCAATTAGTACTGAAGAGATTAGTGAGTATATTGATATGATTAACAATTATAATTATTTATTTGTATGACAATGATTTGACAAATTACATTCATAAGAAAATTTCTAAATCTATTTCTATACCCTAATTGTTAATTTTTAATAAGTCATTAATTGGTCATTTTCTCTTAGCGTTTTGAAAATGTGTTATAACCTCATTACTTAAACCAAGCAATAAAATATCATGAGGAAATTATAGATCTAACACTTTTTCAAGAAAAAGTTAAAGCTAAATATACTAAAATCGAAATTTCTTTATTATAAATTCACCTGTTAATAAAGTTTTGCATGGACATTATTGGATTTTCCATTCTGTACCAAACCTAACTTAAATATCAAATGTGGCCGACAATGTATAAAACTTGAAAAAATTAGTAAATTAAACTATCTTGGATTATTAATGGATTATAGACTAGGAAGGGATAGTAATGCAACTTATACAATCTTTACATTTTTTCTTTTTTTTTCTTTAGTCTTTAATTTCACATTAAATAATACTTCTTAAGTATTCCTCACCTCTATATCAAGCATTGCATAAATAAGGTGAGGAAAAACATGTTAAAAATTAACTTTAATTGTTTTATTTGCAAATAAATAAATAAATATTTTTTTAAAAAGTAACTTCTAACCTGATAACAAATTTATTTTCAATGACCTGCAGTTACTAAACAGTTAATACGTTTTATAGTCATATTAAGTTAATTTTTACAAATTGTTCAGTACCATACATTACAGTTTGACTAACAAAGAGACATTGTTGCCATGATCTCTTAAACAATCGCCTAAACACAAATTAACCTAAGTAATTAATAACTTTTGTTAGTAATAATAGTAAGATTCTATCATTGGTAGGCTTCAATGTCTATTATAATTTCTGTCAATTTAATTGTTAAATATAGTTGCATATCAGTTAGGTTATTATCATTAAATGTCATATTATATTATTAAGTAAATACAATTCTTACCCAAATTGTGATGATTGGTTATCATCATTATTGTCTGTATCTTCAATCAATTCTCGTTTAATAACTCTATCGAATTCTTGATCATCACATCTAATTTGAATAGTAAATAAATTATAAACTTTTGTAATGTTTCACTACCTAATATTGTATTTGCTTACTTGGAATTTACTTCAGAATCATTAATAGACTTTCTAAATGGTTCCATAATATGTCCTCCTTAGGGTATCTTAATTACTGTGAACATAAACAATTAAAATTATGTATATTTTAAAACAAATTAGCATTTGGTGACACAATATTACAGACTAAACATTTTGGCACCAACCATTAAAAAACTGAAATCATTAAGTTCCTGTTGTACACTTTATTTCAAGTACACAAACAAAACAAATGTATCACATAAATTGCTTTTTGAAAAATAAAAGAACGTCATATTGTCATTAATAGTGGGCTCTGCCACGCCATGCTCGTCACTGCCATTTTCAACTCAAATCAAAAGGAACTTCAAAATTTAAATCTGTAAAGATAAATTTTAATTATTATATAGTTTTTATAGCAAATCATATATCAAAAGAAAACACAAAAATATATAACTCTATTATAATTATAATATAATAGAGAAATATGAAAAACTAGGTAAATTGTTCTGATAGTTATATTACCAGTGTCGGTCTGGCACACCAAAGGCCAATGGATTAGTTTTTTATGGGGCGCCATAATGAAAAAAAAAATTTACTTGGCATTTTGGTGAAGATATGCTCACTTAAGTTTTTTCTGATTTTGTAGAATTTTTAAGTATACCTAAAGACCTTATATTCAAATTCACGATATTTTTTGAACTACTATTAAAGAGTGTCCTATAGCTATACATACTTCTATTTTTTAGATGAGAATTTCCTATTTTATTGCAAATTATTTTGCAGATGATATTCTTGTAAATGTAGATGTATCTAAATCAAAATTCTAATAAGTAGTTGCTGAATTAATTAAATGTGTATATTAAGGATAATCCATATAATATGGTTTTACAATTAAAAACTATAAATACCTACGTAATATTAGATCTATTACATATCTTTTCACTATTATCAGTATACCTACTTAATAATTTTTACAATTTTTTTATTTAATAGATCAACGGTAATTAGTACAAACAACTAACTACTAACATTTTCAAATCATCAAAGCTCCCAAATCTATACTTAGCTAATATCCATATACGTATTATCCTTAGTACACAAAGTTATACCTATAAATCGAAAACTACAAGTTCGAATTTTGATTCAGATGATTGTGTTGTAACAATATCATTCTTAAATGGTAAAAAAAAGTATTCGAAAATCTTCAAGTATATTTAAAATTTCTAAAAATCAGAATTTGTATAATTATGTACACGCACATATTATGTACAATTGAAATACAAAATATAGTGTGAGCATGCTTAAAAAATCAGTCTGTATAATATTAACGTGAAGACTGACGAGGAGAATCATTCGTTTAATAATAAACTAATATTGACATTTTTGAAATATTTGAAACTTGGAAATAATAAATAATTATTATTAATTACACAGAAACAAAATTACGAAAAACAAAAGTATGTTTATATTACTTATAGAATTTTAACTTTGAAGACAAACCCATAAGCTATGAGCATAATATCATTCAAGTAAACTTTTATAGGTAACTTTAATAACAAATTTTAACTCAGCATCGTTATTATTCTATTCTGTATAGTATAGCATACAGTTATCAATGCGATTGTGTATATTGTGATCAGTGTCATTATAGTATAGTATGTCTGGAAATCGGTAAGATGTATAAAATATGTTAATTTAATATATTATTGTATCTTAGAATATTGAATAGTATTATTAATATTACTACTTATAAGTACCTACTCGTTAAGATATGGATCTGCTAAACATTTTTCATGTGACCAGCTTGTCCAATAGCAATTTTAATAAATAAAAAGAGTATGGAATACAACTTATTACTTAGGTACAATATATTTTTTAACTTAGCTATTAACTTAATTATTTAAAAATAATATAATATTAGGTAATAGTATTTATTTTTCTGTTTGAATGTGAGTAAAACATAAAAAAAGCCATGAACTCTTTTATTATATTCATACTTTTATATTTATATATTCTCAGTTTGTAATTAAGTCTACTTATCAAATGACTTTATTTCAGATCATTAAAAAATATAATTATACACCCAATTCGTTTTATGAATTTTCAAGTAATAACTTTTCATTTACTTCAAGTTCTGCTAATGTATTTACTGAACCGGAAATGCACAATTTAAATGATTCTGATTCATTACCATCTATACGTGAAAAACTTAGGGCTTCGGCTAATAACGAAAAAATTCCATTGAAATCTGTCTCTAGTTTACTTAAAATACTGCATTACCATAATAGTAACAATTTTAAAAGTCTTCCTCTTGATGCTAGAAGTTTACTTCAAACTCCACGGTCGACCGAAATAAGAATTGTTCATCCAGGTTTATATTGGCATAATGGCTTATAAAAAGGTCTTTTAAAGTATTTGAACAGTAGGAAAATGAGTCCAACCAACTTGATCTAATTATAAATATAGATGGTTTACCTATAAGTAAATCATCAAATAGTCAATTTTGGCCAATTTTAGGTAGTATATTTAAAACAAATTATGTCTTTCTAATAGGTTTATATATAATATCATGGTTACAATAAAATGCCATCTGACATTCATCAATGTTTGGATGACTTTATTAGTGAAACTAATCAATAAATCAGTAGTGTTTTAACTTATAAAGGACAACAATATAATGTTTCTGTAAAAAATTGTTGTGCTCACGCACCTGCAAAAGCTTACATTATGAATGTCAAACATCACAGTGGTTATTCTAGCTACTCTAAATGTGATGTTGAGGGTGAATATATGAGAAATAGAGTGTGTTTTCCGGATTTTATTGGTAATAAAAGGACTGACATAGATTTCTTAGAGCATAAAGACACTGATTATCATCAAGGTACAAGTCCACTTGAAAAGTTACAGGGTTTTGGACTTGTAAGCAATGTTTCATATGATTATTTGCATTTAGTTAATTTGGGTGTGTTTAAAAAAATGATAAATTTATGGCATACTGGTGAACTGAATGTTCGATTGTCATCTCATAGTATTAAACAAATATCTGACACTCTTGAAAACATCAGAAATAATGTTCCTTTAGAATTTCAAAGAAAACCTCGATCAATTTTAGGCAGTGGAAAGGCACAGAATTTCGACTTTTGCTTAACTATACTGGACCTGTAGTGTTCAAAAATACACTGTGTTCAGATGTGTATAACAATTTTTTAACTCTTAAAATCGTTATGACAATTTTAAGTTCTAAAATGTATTGCGAAAATGCCCAATTCATTAATTATGCTAGGAAATTATTATCACATTTTGTAACATCATTGAAGTCTCTTTATGGAAGTCATAATATTAGTTATAATGTACATGGATTGTTACATTTAGTTGATGATGTAGAACAATTTGGACCTTTAGATAATTTTAGTGCATATAGATTTGAAAACTACTTAGGAAAATTGAAAAAAATTTATTAGAATTAAACGGGCGAGCCCAGTTACAATATGCATGTGAACAAAAATGAAAAAAATTTTACATATATAAACTAGATGAGGGTTGTTGTATACAATAAGTTAATTAATTAAATTACTAAGACATAAATTAAATGGAACAATAGAATTACAAAACAACATATCAATTTTGACATCATTCACATACTGCGTAGATCTAATTAAAGGAGCGTTTTTACCATAAGAAGTACGCTGGAATGGCACATAAAAGGTACAGGTTTGTCTAGTCGAAGCGATTTAGTATCAAGACCAGTCTTAATAATACGAAATACCTTAAAATCATCAGCAAAGAGTAATATATTTGAATTGTTGTTCTTGATATCATTAATATAAATATTGAAAAGAAGAGATGCCAAATTAGAATCTTGAGGAACCTCAGAGGTAATATTATACATATATGAGTTTAAATTTTTAAATTTCACGTACTGCTTCCGACCTGATAGAAAGGATACTAGCCAAGAAAAGAAAGGATCACGGAGACCTGATTGGAACAATTTATTGGCGAAATGGCGAGTATACTATGATCAACTTTGTCAAAGGCTTTAGCGAAATCAGTGAATATTACGTCCACCTGACAGATTAATTTAAATGCATTTAAAATAAATTGTTGTAAAACCAAAAGATTAGATGTAGTAGATCTACTAAACATAAAGCCATGCTGCTCGTCAAATATAAAATTTTTAAAGAGGGGACTAATTTTCCTATAAACAATACTCTCGAATATTTTTGGAATTATAGATATTATAGATACAGGTCGATAATTAATTATGTGGTTTATATCACCGCTTTTAAAAACAGGAGTGACGTACGATATTTTCCATTTATCTGGAAAAACTCCATTGGAAAGAGAATGATTGAATAGTATTAGTAAGGGAGTTGACAAAACAAATTTTCATTGCATAAAAAATATATTGGAAATTTTGTCAGGACCAGGACAAGTTTTATAAGTTATTTCATTGAGTGCATTGTAGACATCGCTGAGAGACAGCGTACATGAATTAAAATCAACAGATTGAAAAATATGTAATAGTACTGCTATAGCAGTTCTCAAAAACCGACCAAAAATGGACACTACTGCTACAGCAGTGGTTTTTTCAATGGTATCATATGAGAGACCTAGTTTACTGTCCATATACATCATAAAGTGACATTGGTCACTGACAAAATAAAGCAAATATAATTTTAAAAAATATTGATTATTTTTTTTATATAATCGATTAATAAAATTGATTAATTTAGGCATGCTTTTTATAATTACTTATAATCCACACTGTCCGTCAATGTGTTAATTGTATTTTTTTTTTTAAATTTTTATTTAGATCCATTTTGGACTAAAATGAGATATTCCTATTTTTTCGACATGTTTTCAACTCCCACAAAATCAATTCAAAGAGCTTATTCTAAAGAAAATTCAAAACTGATATTATGGATCTCTTAAAAATCATGGTAGCTACATTTAAGATATTATAAATATGTTGGTTCAGTTCTCCTGTAATAATATTATTAATAGTTTTATTTCCAGACACCTCTTTAAATAAATCTTCACATAAGGACGATGCTGATATGTTTTCGGAAGCTATAGTCCAAACTCCTAATAAACTACAAAGTAAATAATATATTGATTCATATGGTAAAGTTCAGCTCATTGATTTTTTTTGTTATTAATATTTATTAATTTTTTAGTCCAAAATAGACCTTACTCAAATTTAAATTATAAAAATATAATTATTAGCTTTTACCTTAAATGTAATCATGAATGATGTGTGTTAATAACAATACAATTTCTTGAATTATTCATTTATATTTGGTGTATATTAAGGGTCAAATATAATTCAACTGAATTATATACATTAATTATACACAATAATACACATAATTCATGATTTCTTTTAAGAAAAAATCTCTTAATTGTACTTATTTTTTTTTAAATATCTATTTAGATTTAAATGTGTTATATAAATAATGGTGCAGTACAAACATTTTTATCTTTAACAGTATAATCTGTTACACAGAGGTGTGAGTTCTGTGGTTTGGAGCTCTGTGGGAACTTTCCATCAGAGTTCATTTAATGTAATACACAATGTTAAGTAGGAATTCCTTAGGTACTTCTCTATGGATTTCCTTAGGTACTTCATTACGGAATTCATTAAGTACTTCCCTATGGAATTCCGTAGGTGCGGACATTAGGAATACGTAAGGAATAAAATAGGAGCTCCTTCTATATTCCCTAAAGTTCTGTCAGAAGTTCCTTTGGAATAACTTAAGAGTTCCGGTGCTGTTAGGTTGGATGTTCAAAATCACACGGAAAAATGTTTGATTCCCATTGCTCGTACAACAAATGGTACGACATTGTGACAAAACTGAGTAGAAAGAACTTGTAAGAGAATATATTGTTAAAATAACATTTTTACCTTGTTTACAAATAATACACCTGGAGATGATTGGTACAAATCATTTATGAAATGTCACCCAACCTGAGTTTTAAAAACCAGAACAATTACAAAAACTAATAAAAGATTCAAGGAATCCCAATACAATATTATTATTTTTATGATAAATTACAATGGTCTTACATAGATAATAATATTTTTGACAGTACATTTGTCTTCAATTTCGACAAAAGTGGTTTTAAAACTGCAGATTTATCAAAACTTGAAGCAACTGGACTAAAATGTATTGAGTTAACTATAAAGTCGTATTGCAGGTGGATCCATCCAAGAATCAATTTCTGTGTTGGACTTGGTAATGGAAAATTTTTACTACCAATTGTATTCAACGGAAAATGACACTTTAAATGCAGTTTCAAATGATGGGTGAATGGGAGAGACACTTTTTTATAACTAGATAAATACTATGTTTGTAGAGTACATCAATGGTCTTAGCAAACTTAGTTTAATTCATGTGTTTAAAAACTAAAAAGGCTGTAAGTTCGTTAAATATTTTGTTTATAATTTTTACTGTACATTGTTATTTTTTTTATGTTAAATTGTTATCATCACTTTATAGACTTGGGTGTCCCGGAGGTAATAATTGAGTAATAACTCAAACTGGAATGATGAGAAAATATATATTATCGATAGTCTTACAAAATTCAATAAAAATTTATTTTTAAAACTATAGCTTTTCCCCGCAATACAGGGTACAAATTTGTTTAGCTTAGAGATTCAAAAAATGATGGTATTTTCCTTATGTTATATATAATTATAATGTAGAGTTTTTTGAATATGTTTTTGTTGAAACAAATATCGCTAAACTTACTTTTACTAATTCAGGTATGTCAATTATTTTATTATGCATTTATAGATCACCTTCAACTGATATTAATGTTTTTAATAATAGGATAAAGAAAGTTATAAAAAAAATGACAAATAAAAGTAGATTGCTTTTTCTCATTGATCATGATTCTATTAAAAACATTCTATATAAAGAAAAAAGGACAGAAGTGTATAATATATGCAACGCGAATGAGTGTTATTCTGAGTTTCAGAAAATAATTTCTACTAAATCGATAACCATAATATTATGATAAATTAATAAATCCTCCACTTCTAAAAAAAACAATTTCTTAAAATGTCCGATTAATAGAATAGATATCATCTGCCTTGTTATGCTCTACCCGCCATAAACAGTGCTTATATCTGAAATATATCTTAATATATCTTGAATCTAAAATATTTCAAAAATCAAAATAATACTAAATAAGCACAATGCTATAAAAAATATAAAAATAACTATACATAAATCTTGAGACTTGCAAAAAAGATCTTTTATGAGAACAAATTTAAGAGCGTTACAGACAATCCAAAATTAACTCGAAACTCATTTATAATTTTTCTAGAATAACAAAGATGACATAAAAACTGTTATCTATAATGAACATAAATACGATGTTAAGAATGATCCTAATGAAGGTGTCAAATATTTTTTATACATTTTTCATCGATATGTAGAAGATATAAGCTGAAAGCTCTCATTATATTGAAAAAATTATATTTTAAATATTTCCTAAAAAAAATAGAAAACATTGATATAAAATTGTAGATTTTAATGAAGCTGTCCCAAAAAGCAACCTTGTGAAAGGTGTGTTAAAAACAGTTTAACAATATAAATAAAACACAATTTAGAACAATACTAACATACATGAAAAATCCAAAGTTAAATAATAAATAATTACTAAATACCAAGTTCAATTTCATATATAAAACAACTATTAATATCTAAACTTTTTTCATAATTTAAAAATGTTTTTATTTTTTATAAAAAGTGGGTACATCAATATTTAATTGTCTGAAGAGACTCACATATGTGCATAAAATATTTTTTTCACCAAACAATTTCTAATTAACCTGTGTATTAGGTTTACTCCATGCTTTAATCTTGTGTGATAGTGATGTTTAGGTTTATAAGCATCAATATTTTTATCAACACAGTATGAAAGAACGTTATAAATAAAGCTCAGATTTATATGTTTTTACATATCGTCACTGGGTCTATGCAGTCTTAAGAGAGTGAAAATTGTGAGCGATTTCTTCAATTCTGTATGCTAGAAAAACATTTTTTTTGCATATTTGAGAATATTTCATGGGTTAGTGAATATTTAAACCATTTAGCATATTTTGGAATATTTCGTAAATTGCGAGAAAAAATTTGTATTTATTTTTAATTTTAATATTACAATACCCAGAAAAAAATTTTAGAACATTTACAATTTTTTTTTTGTAATTTCCAACTCTTACTAAAGTGCAATAGTATTCTATTCGAATACGCAACTTTTAATACCTCACTAGTCACTACTAAACTAATGTTGATAAAAAAAAATTTAAAAATGCATATTAAAGCAAATAATGATGTTTATTGATTATTTTTGTATATTTTAGCATATTTTTTAAATTTTTAAAAGATTATAATGAGAATATTTGAAGGTTTTTTTAGAGAATATTTGCATCATATTTTAGGTATTTTAAGGGAATATAAATCCGATCTTTAGTTAAAAATTTATAAACTAGAAATATTTTTTATATTTAAATCAACCTATAATTCTTCAACATGATATCCATATAGTTTTTTCAATGTAAATCACGATAATAAATTTATTATAACATTAATTTTATGCATATACGTGTCAGTAGAATTACCCCATACAACCAAACCATAACATATTATAGATTGTACCAAATATGTATATACTGATGATACAGCTGCAGATATAGATAAGATAACAATTAAATCGATAAAATGTATTATTGAAATTAAATTGTATTATTTAACTTTAACTACCAAAATACTCGAAAAAAGAATTAAAATTATATTAATCTCATTCCTAGAGAAAAACAATAATATAAAGTTATAAAGTAATCAATATGGATGTAGACCAGTGAGGATGCTCTATTTGGTACAGCCCAATTTATTTTTAATGAATTAGATACCAGTAACAAGGCGATTGCTGTATTTTTGGACTTACAAGGAGCATTTTATACTGTGAATTACAACTTTTTACTACAGATATTGCCCAAATTTGGTATTAATAAAACTAGCTTAACAAGGTTTGAAAGTTAGCTAAAAAATTGAAAACAAATTAAATTTATTATAATTTGCCCCTTATGTAAGTTAAGTAAAACACTTGCAGTGGTAAATAGTTGTTTTCGTCTATCCCAAAAGTATGGGGAAAATGTAAATATATTATGCAGTTTTGAATTATTTTTTTTTCTGTTAAAGTAATCAACTATTTTTACTTTTGATTGAAATGTTAGTCGCATTTTGTGTAAGTTTAGTTACATAGTTTTTATCGAAGCCATAAATAAAAAATATTAATTAATACAAAAAAAAAATTAAAAAGTTGTTAAACATGTAAATTTTATATCAATTAACCCCACTCAAAATAATTATACCAAGATCTTCAGATATCCACATACATGTGCAAGGTGTTCAAACACAAACAAATGAATGTTTAAGAGGACACATAAAAGTTAAATGTCATATAAGATCACGTGGAGCAAAAAACATACCCGGAACGCAATGTATTACACGGAGTATTACAAGAAGAACGAACACGTTATTAACAATGTATTACAAGAAATTTTTTTAAAGACATATTTGTATATTATGATAGGTACATAGTTTTACGTAGACAGCATAGTAAAAGTGTACCTATCTGAAAACTCAATATAATTTGCAAATATTCTGGATTTTGACAAATTTAATAAAAATTCTTACCTATTCAGAAGTCTTGGCGGTACGTAGTGTGCAACGTCTGTGTCAGCGGTGTCGGCGCAGGATTACTCTGGAGCAGCGATTCTCAGGTGTGCCGTCGGTGGCGGATTCAGGGGCAGCGGGGCGAATATACAGTGAGGGAGAACAGTCCATTCACTACTGGGTATTGACCATTGTAAGTTATAGAATTATGAGTAGTGACTAGCGAGTAATACCCAGTAACTGGAAACTCTCCACTCTACCGTCTCTAACCTTTGTTCGCTTCCTATCCTATAAAACTGTATCAAATATTGACACCTTAGATAATACTTATAGATAGAACAACAAATTAAGATATACTTACCCGTGTCTGGTCGTCGTCTGCTGTGATGAAATACAATGGCCGATGACATTTTTCATCTATAAAATCGGCGGCGGTGGCGAAAAAAAAGCACGCGAAAGACTACGTGGGTTCTTGGGTGGTGATCGCGTTGATGTATGGTACTTATAAACGATTCTATGGCGATGAGATCTGCCCAATAATATCTGTAAATATAATTATTTATATTATTATGATTATTGTTGTTGTTTATTTTATTACTTATATAGGTAGGTAGTGCTCTTATCGTAGTCATGATTCCTGTCGAGGATTTTAACCTTTCGTCGTCGTTATCCCGTCTGACCGAGTTGTCGGTATAACCGTCGTCGTCGTCGTCGTCGCGTTTTTATCTGTTTAATGTTTATAATATTGTAGAGGTTAACGAGACTGATCGTGTGCCTCAAACGTATTCGTATGTGAATGAACGAAAACAACGCTTGTCTTAGCAGCTTAAGTTTATTAAATTGAAATATAAATGACGAAAGACAGATAGTAACATAGGCGAACAGGGTCGTTGCTGCCGATGCCACGAGGTTTGCGTGTACAAAGTCGGAGAACTTAACTGTGACGGTCGCGGTGTGACTTGATCGTGATCAAGGAACGAAATCGATGGACTATGGCCGTCGTGTCATGCTGAATGTGATGTCGCAGCCGTTGTGTCTTGCCGTGGCCGAGTTGATGGACGTGAGCGTTGAAGAGTGACCGTGCGCGCGTAATAAGTGTATCGGTGGACGGACTAGAATAAAAAGTGATGAGGTGAGCGCGGGCTCGAACTGACGCGACGCCGACCGGTGACGTGGCAAGTCAGGCAGTGGTGCCAATCAACGCAGTGCTTAGAGAGGTCAGGGGTACCACGCATGGACATATAGGGGTTGCAGTGTTTACCTCGGATATAGTTACGACGTTCTAAACACAGACATATTATCATTATTATATATATTATATATGTTTGTTATTTTTTATATCTGTGGTTCTAAATTAAACCGAATTTGTATTATCACGCAGTTACTACGAAAATCAGCTGCTTCGAATATACACATTCCACGATCTAATGTTACTTTGAATTTAAAAAATAATATTTATATTTAAAAACTACTAGCTGAATAACTCGGGAAAAAAATTGTGATTTATTAACTGCTTTTGGGTGTAATTTGCTATGCATAGGTATAGAAGCAAAATCATATATTTTAATTTTATAGCCATTCCGCATGGCGTTGCCCGTGACTTTCGCTTATGGTTATGCGAACAGAATATTATCAGGTAGGTTAGATTTTGGTAGATTGTGGACACAGCTGAGTGGGAGATAAATTAATATAGCCTATACAGGGGTAGGACACTTCTCGGCGGCGGGCTGATAATAGAGAATCAACCACTGCAGGTCCGCAGTAGGGGCATGTATCTGGGAAAATATGAAATCTTAACGTTTTCATTTTTGGTAGCACTGAATTTGCCATGATACGACGTTTTATTGTTATCTCAATTATATTAACGTATTAGAATTTTTAAAAATAATTCTATATTAATAGTTAATACCACTTTTTATTTATTTTTGTAATTTAATTGTATCAATATGAATGAAATACCTGAACATGTATTCACATATTCGGACATGTTATTTTATTTCAAATTTTTTAAAATCTATGGTAAGTAGTAACATAATTAAGGTACCTAAAAATAAAAAAAATTGTATTTATAATATTGTATTAAATATTTGTATTTATATTCAAATACTTAGTGAGTAATCGCAAAGGGCATTTTTATACTAGTATTTTAAAAGTATTTTTAATACTGCTTTATTCCAATACTAGTATTAACTATTAGTTGTGTCCGGATGTCCGGTGAAGAGTTAACTCATTGTTTTAAAGCAATTAAATTAAAATAGTACATTTTATCGTATAAAAGTATGCCATATTTATTTTTCGTATATTAATGGTCAAACTGTTAAATGAACTGGCCCTACTGCGGACCTGCAGTGACTGACTCAAGCTTTCGTCCTATGCTGCCTGTATAAATTTTTATCAGTGTCCATTCTGATTGTTATATTCTGTGGCCTATATTAGTACAGCTTTGCATACAAACATTTACATACAGGGTACCTAAAAATTGAAGTCATAGTTGAATATCCCGGATTTTAAGGAGTATTTAATATTTATAAAATAATATATTTTTGGGGGTTATTTTATTTTGTTTTAACGGATAAACCGGCATAATTGTACCTAGCTTTGTGAAACAATTCGTATTTTATATAACTTGAAACGGCTGATCAAAGGCAACCATTAATAAACAAAAAAAGGTTTAATTTCCACCGTGAATCTTAAGATTTTACCACCTCTTTAAAAAGCAAATATCAGAAAATCCTTTCTTTTTGCATATCTAGATCATCATGAACCACTCAGTATTCTAAATATCCAGTTCGTACGTTGTATATTTTAAAATCAATATTGTATATTAGTTAAGACATTTCTTGATAGATAGCGCCAATTTTATATTCTTACAACCCATAATTTTCCTCTTTAGGGATTAAATTTCCTAAAAATCCTTTCTTAGAGGATGCCTACGGCATAATAGCTATATATAAGCCAGATCTCGGCCAGATCCGTCCAGTGGTTCCGGCTAGGTGATGATGAATCACTCAAATATTATGATTAATGATTCACAAATTCACAATGACCTTAAAGGCAAGAAGGGGCTTTACGATTTTAAATTCATCAACTTCATGAAAGCTGTTTATAATACCTCAATCCGGTATCCACTAACAACGGAATTGTTTATCAAATAATTCCTATTAGATATCGTTAACATGTAAAGAGGAATTCTTGGTGTCCAAATTTAATAAAGAATTAGATTTTGATTAATTGTATAATAGACAAACCTACCTAACCATAAATCTTAATTTATTTAATTTAGTAAAAAAATTGTTTTGCATAATATAACTATTTTTATATGGTTGTCTATTTATTGATTTTTTTTGTCTACTTTGTAAATGCTTAATTACAGTTATTATTTAATTTTTGATTTTTTTATACATACAAATAAAAAAACCTTTGAATGAATATATATTTCATTACATTTTCTCAAACAAAAACATATTGACACAACACCAACTTTATTAAATTAACATTTGTCATACAATTATACTTACATTTTTTAATCTCTGGTATGAAGTTGCTTTGTAAGGTCAAAACTGCCTAATTTGTTTGGGATGATGAACAACTGATAAATCTTTAATCATTATTTCCATTTTCTATTGTTCTGTAACTTTGTACTACCATTTTAAAATATTTATGAACTGTTGAGTGAAGACTGATGACAAATAATACATTTTAAAAAAATGGTGTTGAAATTACTAGTCATCCATCATTTATGCATAAATAAAGTACTAAGATTAGTAAAACTTGTCCATATTTATTTAAAATAAAAATAAATGATACATAATATGATATTATCTATGCATTGAAAGTGTTAAATTGTAAATGAAAAGTTATAATTTTAGTAAAAGAATAATGTTTATTAAAAAAATAACTACCTACTAATAGAGTATAATTAGTACCTATAGGTAAACTCATTTAAATTAATAAACAGGTTAAATATAAATAAAAATACAATTTTAACAACTTAAAACCATTAAATAAACTTGACACACTAAATACAAGCTAAATATAAACATCTTATATTTATAAATACAGTAGAACCTTTCTAATCCGTCACCTTCAGGACTGGGGGTTTTTAAATTACATAGTATTTATTATATTTTATCATATCTTCTTGGAAAAGTGCGAATTTGCATTGGCCTGTACTAATAGAAAGGTACAAACTCGTCTTCTTTAGGGGATTACAGTGCGACTCACTGGGAAGGCCCGGCAAGCAATTAAATTCAGAACCTTCAACTCATGGACTGCACTTCGAGATACTCTAAAAGCCACGTTGGAACCGCAACGTACCACTACGCATTTATTTTTGGAATTATATTCCACAAAACAAAAAAATGGGGAAGACGTACTGACCTACTAATCCCGAATCGAAAAATTGCAAAACCTTATTATTGAACAAGAGACTAGTGGAAAGACTTTAGAAGTAGCCAAAGCTTTGGAAGCAAGCTTTAAGCAGCAATCAGTACAGGTGTTCAATGAAGGGCTAGGGCCCTTGAAAGATTTTATTAAGACTAGGAATTCAACAACCCTGGAAAAAGCCATCCAGACGTCCAGAGAGGAAGAATGGGTTAGACGATCTGCGGAAGAATGAAAAAAACTATATACCTTACCAAAAAAGGTGGAAGGGACAAAGCCAAAGTATGTTTTCACTGTGGAAAGTCGGGACACTGGGCAAAAGATTACAGATCAATGGACAAAGAACCTAAGGCAAATCCAACGGGTTCGACAAAACCAAGTTCAGTACGAACAATTACGTGTCAATATTGGAAGAAATATAAAGATATATATGAATCTACCAATGGGAAGTATTCTCCCAATGGAAATAAATACAGAATCTTTGACAGAATTTCTTAGAATCTCGGAAATTACAATTTTTACCCAAAAGAACTATTTAATTTTTTTAATAGAAATTCCACTACTATCTAATGATAAATACACCATTTATCAGCCTATACACTACCTATTCCACATAAAGACAGGACAATAGTATTAACAGACACTGAAGTGGAAATATCTAGCACTCAGCAGCGATAACGAGAAATTTTTCACACTAAGTACAGAACAATGGGATAAATGCAAAAGTTTAGGGTCTGACAAACTTTGTACATTGGTACTTATATGATAAAATATAATAAATACTATGTAATTTAAAACCCCCCAGTCCTGAAGGTGACGGATTAGAAAGGTTCTACTGTATTTATAAATATAAGATGTTTATATTTAGCTTGTATTTAGTGTGTTGTTGTGAACCCCTGAATAATATTCTATTATATTATGTTCTCATACAATATAATTTTAACAGTATAGGAATAGTGTGTTAGTCGACGGCTCGTCGACAGGAATCCGCTGACTAGACGATCCGGCGTCCGGCGGAGTCACAGGCCACGAATTAAGATATACAGGATACCGAACGAACGTATGATAAGTGAGGCCCGAACCTTCTCACTTGTTGGCAGGGCCACTAACACCATCTAGTGCACTATTTACAAACTATGTCAATATTTATTTTCCCTCTGATTTTGAATTTTGAAATTATACAATATCGCGAATTGAAATAATCTACATAAATCTTATAAATTCATGATAATTATCACGAATTAATATATATATTAAGATAATTATAGACATTATAATATGGCTAAATATTCCTTTATAGGTCTATAATAATAAATAATTATATTATATTATATTTTGTATTAATCTTTAATCGCTGTGAGCTACGAGAGTATGGGATTCCACATTTAGTTGGAGTTTTGCTATTTGCTTGTAACTTGCCTAAATATGCCTTTTTTAGACAAGTGCTGTGTCGAAAATTGTATGGGAATATCTAAAAGTAGATTTAGTGTTCCTAAACTTTCCCATGAAAAATGGGAAAAAGCTTTAGGAAAAGTTTTAAATAAAAGGTCTAGAGTTTGTGGAGACCACTTTGAGCCACAAGACATTATAAATACTTGGGTATCAGGCGAAGGAAGTAGCAAGTACACCGTAAGTATAATTAATATAAAATAATTAACTTATATAATACATATTAAAATATAGGTAAGATCCTACAATATCTTTATTGCCTAATTAATAAAAAAAAAACCTAAATTGTATTATTTTTAAATTGTGTACAAGATATGTTTAAAAAAGCCTCGTTTGAGATCTGGAGCTGTACCACTATTAAGCAACTGCTCAAATGAAAACATTATAAGTGAAATTGAAAAATCATATTGTGAAGATACATCTATTGCTTCTAGTTTATGTGCTCAAGATATATCATATTATTTCCTCCAATATTAAATAGAAACATATCCATTGAAAACATTGAAGAAATCATTAATATCTTTGATTCAGTGAATATTTGTTATGGAGCAGTTCTAGCAAGTAAATATCCACATATTAAAGCATCATTTGGCCAGATATTTGGCCAGAAAATTATCTAAAAAAACCAAATGTGAAATATGCCTGTCTGGAATAAGAAATATTGATTGTAAAACATGTAATCTAAATGAAGCTCAATTGATTCACCTCAAATCTAAAGGATTTTTAACTTACCCAGATGGAAATTTTTTCATGTTAATTAGACTGATTGAGACTTCATTTGAAATCCATGCTAAGAGTCCTAACGTTTTTGATGACACAGTAGAGCATTTTTTTAATAATAATTATATAATACCTTTTCCATGCAATGATCACAAAACTGAAATTGTTGAATATATTTTCACGTCATATTTGACAATGAGAATGAGACAGTTTACATTTATGAATAATAAAGAAAAAAAAAGTGAAAATAAGGTAAAAAAGAAATTATCAAAGTTATCTGCTACCTAATTTTTTAAGTTGTATCTTATTAAGATATTATATTACATACCTATAATCTTATGTAAATTTATTTAAAACAATAACAGTAACATTTTTAAAATATTATGCTTTGTTTTCTTGTTGTACCTATGCTTCAAAGTTCAAAGCTTCAAATTTCAATTTTTGCATCAGACATTCAGGTATAAGTATCATACAATTATATTCAAGATAATACTGTATTAGTATTATTAATTATAATTGTAATTTGTATTACCTTGGTGGCTATTGCTATTGGTGTTATAAAACTTAAACTAAATTAATTTACATGGTTTTAGTTGATTTTTATACCAATATTGTCTTTGAGCGCTAGTTGTCATGCCAAACAGTGAGAAGCGGGCGGCCTCAGAAAAACATTGATAAGACCTTTCCGTTCCGTATCCTGTATATCTTAATTCGTGTCACAGGCTGACACACAGGGAGGAAGTTAGTCAGTCGCATTAAAACAGAGCATTATACATAACGTATGTTTAAGAAGAGCATTTTATATTTCTTGTACAATTAGTTAAAGTTAAACCCGTAATAAAACCTATGTCGCGTATGCTTATTATATATTATTTATATCTATACACTTTAATGAGTACCTGGTCGTTATCAGTGTATTTTTCTTCTTCTTATTATTATTATTAGTAATGTTAATTGTCACTAGATCGGTGTCTCCCTCTTGCACTGCTGTTAGTCGGACGTGAGCACTGTGTCGAGCATAATATCGTGTAAAAATAAAGATAAAATGTACAGTCCACTAAAAGAAATGCGTTAAATTTATTAACCAGCGTAACAACCTATATAATTAATATCTATCTAACCGTGTGTTAAATTATTTGTGTTGGAAACACGGTTTCATAACAATATCCATTAAACTATAATATCAAAAAAAAAAATATTTTTTTTTATTTTTATATTAACGGTTAAATGTCAAAACATACCAAATGTATACCAATAGCTAAACTTGCAACATAATATTAATATTTAGGGTTCTTTGATTTTCTACCCTGCAGACAGGACATTTGGACAATCTTCGAGCACACGGATCACAACACCACCCGTGTCCATATGGCCATACAATATTAATACCTAAAACGCCATCTCTGCATTGCCAACAGACAAAATAACAGTCATATTCTTCGCCTATATAAGTATAAAATAGGTTATAGTTAATGTAGTATTTTTATAGTTATTACCTAGTATAAAGAATATTTTGCTTAAACTAATAACAATAATTGATAATACATAAGACGTATAACCTGATATTTGTGGTAATGCCTGATCCTCCAAAATGATTGTGTTCAATTCTTCAGCTCCTGCTCCAACCACCACAATCTCAACATTATTATCCTCTAAGAATACAAGTATTTACACATAAATATTTATTTAAACAATAAATACTTTGTCTTACCTAAATGAAAAAAAAAAAAGCGAGTACCGGCTGCCGGCGGCAACTCTCTTGTTTACCCAACGTCGTACCAACAATTACACAGTGTCCACGTCGTACGCAACATCAAGATATTATATACAGTGGCGAAGCGTCATGGGAGACACAGAGACAACGTTCCACCACTTAAAAATTAGAGCACGGGACAAATAAATGATTATTATTTTGTTTTATAAAATATTTAAAAATGTGAATTTATTTTATTATATTATATAAAATATATGACGTATGTTTCAGTATTTGTTAAAATCGGTTTTCTAGTGTTTTGTTATACAGTTATAGAATTCTTGAAATAGATTAGAAGCAAGCGATATAGCCGTGCGTACGAGCTGGCGATACAGGTCATTCCAAGAATGGTATTATATCTAAATTTTATAGACGTTGCGACGCAATGACTCTCAAATATGAGCGCACATGTACGGGAAGAAACCTAATGTGAGTGGAGCTTACTATGTACGCTATGAGACACGTCTCGCCTTTCGTAATTACCTCAGTTCTCAATATTTATTATCGACGTCGACATCGCATTGTCACACTATCGTGATAAGTACGTCGAAAATGTGTTTCTTAATATTTATTATATAACCTGACATCTTTATTATTTAGGAACCACCCAACTATAGATAAAAAGGTAACATGATTACATGAATGGGCGAATGTAAGTTCCCACACGATATAGCAGGTAAAAATCACACCCAGGTATGCATACGTAAGTTCCCACACGAAAAAAATTACACCTGTGCGTAAATTCCAAAACGAAAAAAAATTACGTCGAATACAAACTCTTTTCCAAATTTATTTAGACTTAGGACTGACAACTTAAATGTAATTTGAATTGTTAATGTTTGTTTATTTTTGTGTTGCATAAAAAAGTACATTCAATTTTTTAGTTGAATCATGTAGGTATGGTCCACATATTATCTGTATAGGTATAAGATAATAATAGTTATAAATTATAATAAAAATTAATGATAATGAAGGCCAAAAATTCTGCGATGTTACACATTTAATTTTAAAATGATGGACATAAAAAGACATTTTTTTATTAATAATTATAAATAACATAAAAAATTATCTATAATAGCGCTACTGGAGAAAAAAAGGAATATAACTGTGAATTAGCAGAGAACATAATATACAAAAATTTATCTTTTAAAAGTACAGTGATGATTATACTTACATTGTTTTACATTATCATGGATTAAATTATTTTTAATACATAAAAAATGAGTAGTTTATGGTCTTATCAAAACCTGACGAAGAAATGTGCATTTTTAAAGCCTTTTAATGGTATGTTTCCTTGCATGGATTTTTAAACTTCCTGCTTGAGTAAACCTTTTATCACAGATATCACACGCATATGGTTTATCTCCACTGTGTGTCCTTTTGTGCCTTTTTAAATCTTCTGGTTGATAAAACCTTTTATCGCAGGAATCACATTCATATGGTTTGTATCCAGTATGTGTATTTTTATGGATTTTTAAACTTCCTGCTTGAGTAAACCTTTTATCACAGTTATTACATGCATATGGTTTATCACCAGTATGTGTCCTTATATGCTTTTTTAAATCTGCTTTTTGCGAAAACGATTTATTACAGATATCACATTGAAATGGCTTAATTCTAGTATGTGTCATTTTATGCCTTTTTAAATTTGGTGCTTGAGAAAACCCTTTGTAGCAGGTATCACATTTATATGGTTTATCTCCAGTATGTGTACTTATATGCCTTTTTAAATCTCCTTTTTGCGAAAACGCTTTATTACAGATAGCACATTGAAATGCCTTAACTTTAATATGTGTGATTTTATGGGCTTTTAAATTTCCAGCTTGAGAAAACGCTTTATTACAGATATCACATTCAAATGGCTTAACACCACTATGTTTTCTTGAATGCACTGTTAAAAGTGATAGTTTATGAAAATTTTTATCGCATATATTACATACATAAGGCTTTAATCCAGTATACCTTGTCCTTTTATGGTTCATTAAATCTTTTGCTTGAGAAACACCTTCATCATGTACATCAGTTTTATAGAGCTTTCCCGTACATCGCAATATATGTTTAATCAAAAATGATTTGGTAAAGTACGACTTTTTACATTTGTCACAAAAAAACAAGTTTTTTCTTCCGCTGGTATGAATATTTGGACGTCTTGTGAAGAGTGCATTTGAGTTAATTGATTTCGATGTCGTGTCCGAATTCAATTGAATAATTAGTTCTGAAGAGTTGAATTCGGTTTTAACTGTTCCTTCCAATACATAACCATCGTTCAAATCCTTTTCGATTTTTATTTTGGTATGATCTTTATTTATATCTCCTTCAAATTCGCTTTTAACTCTAAAATGAAAATAATTTCGAAAATGATTATAATGCAGATTGTAATGGAAAGTTTGATAATTATGCACATTATCTATTATTTAAACTTATTTATATTAAATTTTATCAGGCGTCAGAGAATATATTAATTTAGTTCAATGCATAGCCTTTTAAAAATCTTAAAAGCCTGATGTTATGAGTTGGTGAAAGGATAGATACATATTTTTTATTATAATTTGCTCCTACGATTAATATGGTTCACCACACAATGTCGTTGTCTAATGGTAGTGATTAAGTTATTCAAACTATAAAAAGTAGTATTAAAGCACATTGCAATGAATTAATAGTCTTATAAAGTTACACACTGCGGCGGTAGCGGTTACGGCAAAATGAGTCCTGCCAAAATGTTTTACGTGAAACCTGGATTCTGAATGATTTAGAATTTAAATTTAATGGTTATAAAAAAGGTTATATTCATTAGGAACAGCAATTAAATATGATTGTGTAACTGTATTGCTCAGAGAATCATTACGCATAATAACAGTTGAAAAATAGGTCTAATTGCAATTCATTAGGACATACTCTTAAGATGAATAATGGTTTATTTTTTATATTTTTTATTTATAGATCAGCCAATGATAATTTAGAATTATTAATAATTATTAATTTAGAATATTCTTATCTCGATTGAGTGGAAAAACGTATATATATTATCTGTAGAGATATTAATATAGAGAATATTAAGAAAAACTCAAAAATAAGTAATGATTATCTATTAATTATTTATAATAGTCATTAACTATTCTCAAACGCGTATTGACCACATAATCGTTAATTATATTGATACAAATAAAATTGAAAAAGAACATAAATTCTGATATAGTCCATTTTAATGACCAAGGAAATAGCAATGGTAGTATTTTTCTTAATCCAATTAGTAATGAAGAGATAAAGTAGTATATTGATAAGATTAAAAACAATAATTATTTTTATGAGAATGGTTTGACAAATTACATTCATAAGAAAATTTCTAAATCTATTTCTATACCGTAATTGTTGATTTTTAATAATCTTTATTAGTATTTAATTGGTCATTTCCTTAAGTATTTAAAAAATGTGTTATAACCCTATCACTTAAATCAAACAATAAAATATCATGTGAAAATTATAGATCTAACACTTTTTTAAGAATAAGTTAAATTTAAATATACCAAAATCTAAATATATTTATTTTAATTCACCTATTAATTAAGTTTTACATAGACATAATTGGATTTTCCATTCTGTAAAATGTAAACCTATCTTAATTACAAAATGTGTAAAACTTGAAAAAATTTGAAATTAAACTATCCTGGCTTAATAATAGATTATAGACTAGGAAGGGATAGTCATGTAAATTATACAATTATATCATCAAGTAAGGGTAATGTTATCATTGTGTGACTTCACCCACCAAGTTTTCATGTATTTATATATTTTTTTCTATTATCGCTTATTCTAAATATTCCTAAAGGAACATAATACTAAATAATACTAACTAAATATTCATAAATTTATTTTCAATGACGAGGAGTGATTGATGATGTGAGACGATGATGTGGAGTTACTAATCAGTTAATACGTTTTATAGTCATATTAATTTAATTTTTATAAATTGTTCAATACCATACTGTACAAATTGACTAACACTTACTAATTTTAGACATTGTTGTTATGATCTCTTAATCAATCTCCTAAGCACAAATTAACCTAAGTAATTAATAACTTTTGTTAGTAATAATAGTAAGATTCTATCATTGGTAGGCTTCAATTTCTATTATAATTTCTGTCAATTTAATTGTTAAATATAGTTGCATATCAGTTAGGTTAGTATCATTAAATTTTATATTATATTATGAAGTAAATACAATTCTTACCTAAATTGTGATGATTGATTATCATCATTATTGTCTGTATCTTCAATTAATTCTTGTTTAATAACTCTATTGAATTCTTGATCATCACATCTAATTTGAATAGTAAATAAATTATAAACTTTTGTAATGTTTCACTACCTAATAGTGTATTTGCTTACTTGGAATTTACTCCAGAATTATTAATAGACTTTCTAAATGGTTCCATAATATGTCCTCCTTAGGGTATCTTAATTACTGTGAACATAAACCATTAAAATTATGTATATTTTAAAACAAATTAGCATTTGGTGACACAATATTACATACTAAATATTTAGTAAAAAGTATTTTTTGGTCAACAAACATTTTGGCACCAACCAATAAAAACTGAAATTATTAAGTTCCTGTTGTACACATTATTTCAAGTACACAAACAAAACAAATATATCACATAAATTGCTTTTTGAAAAATAAAAGAACGTCATATTGTCATTAATAGTGGGGTCTGCCACGTCATGCTCGTCACTGCCATTTTCAATTCAAATCAAAAGTAAATTCAAAATTTAAAATTGCAAAGATAAATTTTATTTATTATACAGTTGTTATAGCAAATCATGTATCAATAGAAAACACAAAAATATATAACTCTATTATAATTATAATATAATAGAGAAATTTGAATAACTAGGTAAGCTGTTGTTCTGATAGTTATATTACCAGTGCCGGTCTGGCACACCAAAAGCGCATAGATTAGTTTTATAAGGAGCCCCATAATAAAATACAAAAGTTACTTGGCATTTTGGTGAAAAAATGCTCACCAAAGTCTTTTCTTTAATTATTCAAATTCTGATTTTTAGAATTTTTAAGTATACCCAAAGACCATAATATACTCAAATTCCTGATATTTTTTGTACTACTATTAAAGAGTGTCCTGTGGCTATACAACCTTTTATTTTTCAAATGAGAAATTCCTTATTTACTTCAAATTATTTAGCAGACGATATTTTTATAAATATAGATGTATCTAAATCAAAATTCTACTTCAAATTTCTGATCAAAATTGTTGAATTATTAAAATGTGTATACTAAGGATAATAATCCTTAAAATATGGTATTACAAAAAAAAACTAAACCTATACCTCAAAAAATGCTAGTTCAAATTTTAATTAAGATGCATCAATGTTCTCAAAAAAAAATATCTGCTGAATAATAAACGTAAAAAAGAGGATTTGAAATACAGAAGTTTGTTTTGTAACAACATAATCCTTAAATGGTATAAAAAAGTTTTCAAAAATCAGAATTTGTATAATTATATACACGCACATATGTAAAATTGAATAAGAAAATAGTGTGAGCATGCTTTATAAATCACTCTGTATAATATGAACGCAATTACGAAAAACAAAAGTATGTTTATATTAACTATAGAATTTGTGAAATTGTGACAAAACTCAGTAGAAAGAACTTGTAAGAGAATATATTGTTAAAATAATATTTCTACCTTATTTACAAATATTACACCTGGAAATGATTGGTACAATTCACTTATGAAATGTTACCCAACCTGAGTTTTAAAAACCAGAACAATTACAAAAACTAATAAAAGATTCAAGGAATCCCGATATAGTATTATTATTTTTATGATAAATTACAACGGTCTTACATAGATAATAATATTTTTGACAGTACATTTTTCTTCAATTTCGATGAAAGTGGTTTTAAAACTGCAGATTTATCAAAACTTGAAGCAACTGGACTAAAATGTATTGAGTTAACTATAAAGTCGTATTGCAGGTGGATCCATCCAAGAATCAATTTCTGTGTTGGGCTTGGTAATGGAAAATATTTGCCACCAATTGTATTCAACGGAAAATTACACTTTAAATGCAGTTTCAAATAATGGGTGAATGGAAGAGACACTTTTTTATAACTAGATAAATACTATGTTTGTAGAGTTCATCAATGGTCTTCGCAAACTTATTTTAATTCATGTATTTTAAAACTAATAAGGCTGTTAGTTCGTTAAATATTTTGTTTGTAATTTTTACTGTACATTGTTATTTATTTATGTTAAATTATTATCATCACATTATAGACTTGGGTGTCCCGGAGGTAATAACTGAGTAATAACGCAAATTGGAATGATGAGAAAATATATATTAACGATAGTCTTACAAAATTCAATAAAAATTTATTTTTAAAACTATAGCTTTTCCCCGCAATACAGGGTCAAAATTTGTTTAGCTTAGAGATTCAAAAAATGATGGTGATTTTCTTATGTTAGATATAATTATAATGTAGATTTTTTTGTTGAAACCAATATCGTTAAACTTACTTTTACTAATTCAGGTATGCCAATTATTTTTTTATGCATTTATAGATCACCTTCAACTGATATTAATGTTTTTAATAATAGGATTAAGCAAATTATAAAAAAAATGACAAATAAAAGACAATTGCTTTTTCTCATTGGTCATGATTCTATTAAAAAAATTCAATATGAAGAAAAATGGACAGAAGTATATAATATAAGCAACGCGAATGAGTGTTATTCTGAGTTTCAGAAAATAATTTCTACTAAATCAATAACCATAATATTATGATAAATTAATAATTCCTCCACTTCTAAAAAAAAAACTTCTTAAACTGTCCGATTAAAAGAGTAGATGTCATCTGCCTTGTTATGATCTATCCGTCATAAACAGTGCTTATCTCTAAAATATTTCAAAAATCAAAAAAAGAACAATGCTATAAAAAATATAAAAATAACTATACACAAATCTTGAGATTCGCAAAAAAAGATCTATTATGAGAATACATTTAAGAGCGTTTCAGACAATCCAAAATTAACTCGAAACTCATTTATAATTTTTCTTGAATAACAAAGATGACGTTAAAACTGTAATCTTTAATAAACAGAAATATGATCTTAAGAATGATCCTAAAGAAGGTGTCAAATATTTTTTATACATTTTTTATCGATATGTAGAAGATATAAGCTGAAAGCTCTGCAAAAGCTCTGCAAAAAATTATATTTTAAATATTTTCTAAAAAAAATAAAAACATCGATGTTATCAACATAGTTAACAATTTAAAAAATGATAGCAATATAAAATATTTATCGTTAGGATATATCTTAAATTTCAAAACAAAAAACCAATTATAGATTATTGACCCAAAAAGCAACCTTTTGAAAGGTTATTATTACCTCACTACTAAACTAATATTGAAAAAAACAATTTAAAAATGCATATTAAAGCAAATAATGATTATTTTTGCATATTTTAGTGATTATAATGAGAATATTTGAAGGTTTTATTAGAAAATACTAGCATCATATTTTAGGTATTTTTACTTTTAATACCTCACTACTAAACTAATGTTGATAAAAAAAAATTTAAAAATGCATATTAAAGCAAATAATGATGTTTATTGATTATTTTTGTATATTTTAGCATATTTTTTAAATTTTTAAAAGATTATAATGAGAATATTTGAAGGTTTTTTTAGAGAATATTTGCATCATATTTTAGGTATTTTAAGGGAATATAAATCCGATCTTTAGTTAAAAATTTATAAACTAGAAATATTTTTTATATTTAAATCAACCTATAATTCTTCAACATGATATCCATATAGTTTTTTCAATGTAAATCACGATAATAAATTTATTATAACATTAATTTTATGCATATACGTGTCAGTAGAATTACCCCATACAACCAAACCATAACATATTATAGATTGTACCAAATATGTATATACTGATGATACAGCTGCAGATATAGATAAGATAACAATTAAATCGATAAAATGTATTATTGAAATTAAATTGTATTATTTAACTTTAACTACCAAAATACTCGAAAAAAGAATTAAAATTATATTAATCTCATTCCTAGAGAAAAACAATAATATAAAGTTATAAAGTAATCAATATGGATGTAGACCAGTGAGGATGCTCTATTTGGTACAGCCCAATTTATTTTTAATGAATTAGATACCAGTAACAAGGCGATTGCTGTATTTTTGGACTTACAAGGAGCATTTTATACTGTGAATTACAACTTTTTACTACAGATATTGCCCAAATTTGGTATTAATAAAACTAGCTTAACAAGGTTTGAAAGTTAGCTAAAAAATTGAAAACAAATTAAATTTATTATAATTTGCCCCTTATGTAAGTTAAGTAAAACACTTGCAGTGGTAAATAGTTGTTTTCGTCTATCCCAAAAGTATGGGGAAAATGTAAATATATTATGCAGTTTTGAATTATTTTTTTTTCTGTTAAAGTAATCAACTATTTTTACTTTTGATTGAAATGTTAGTCGCATTTTGTGTAAGTTTAGTTACATAGTTTTTATCGAAGCCATAAATAAAAAATATTAATTAATACAAAAAAAAAATTAAAAAGTTGTTAAACATGTAAATTTTATATCAATTAACCCCACTCAAAATAATTATACCAAGATCTTCAGATATCCACATACATGTGCAAGGTGTTCAAACACAAACAAATGAATGTTTAAGAGGACACATAAAAGTTAAATGTCATATAAGATCACGTGGAGCAAAAAACATACCCGGAACGCAATGTATTACACGGAGTATTACAAGAAGAACGAACACGTTATTAACAATGTATTACAAGAAATTTTTTTAAAGACATATTTGTATATTATGATAGGTACATAGTTTTACGTAGACAGCATAGTAAAAGTGTACCTATCTGAAAACTCAATATAATTTGCAAATATTCTGGATTTTGACAAATTTAATAAAAATTCTTACCTATTCAGAAGTCTTGGCGGTACGTAGTGTGCAACGTCTGTGTCAGCGGTGTCGGCGCAGGATTACTCTGGAGCAGCGATTCTCAGGTGTGCCGTCGGTGGCGGATTCAGGGGCAGCGGGGCGAATATACAGTGAGGGAGAACAGTCCATTCACTACTGGGTATTGACCATTGTAAGTTATAGAATTATGAGTAGTGACTAGCGAGTAATACCCAGTAACTGGAAACTCTCCACTCTACCGTCTCTAACCTTTGTTCGCTTCCTATCCTATAAAACTGTATCAAATATTGACACCTTAGATAATACTTATAGATAGAACAACAAATTAAGATATACTTACCCGTGTCTGGTCGTCGTCTGCTGTGATGAAATACAACGGCCGATGACATTTTTCATCTATAAAATCGGCGGCGGTGGCGAAAAAAAAGCACGCGAAAGACTACGTGGGTTCTTGGGTGGTGATCGCGTTGATGTATGGTACTTATAAACGATTCTATGGCGATGAGATCTGCCCAATAATATCTGTAAATATAATTATTTATATTATTATGATTATTGTTGTTGTTTATTTTATTACTTATATAGGTAGGTAGTGCTGTTATCGTAGTGATAATTCCGGTCGAGGATTTTAACCTTTCGTCGTCGTTATCCCGTCTGACCGAGTTGTCGGTATAACCGTCGTCGTCGTCGTCGTCGCGTTTTTATCTGTTTAATGTTTAAAATATTGTGGAGGTTAACGAGACTGATCGTGTGCCTCAAACGTATTCGTATGTGAATGAACGAAAACAACGCTTGCGTTAGCAGATTAAGTTTATTAAATTGAAATAAAAATGACGAAAGACAGATAGTAACGGAGGGATAGGTCGTTTCTGCCGATGCCACGAGGTTTGCGTGTACAAAGTCGTAGAACTTAACTGTGACGGTCGCGGTGAGACTTGATCGTGATCAAGGAACGAAACCGATTGACTATGGCGGTCGTGTCACGCTGAACGTGGTGTCGTAGCCGTTGCGTATGTGATGGGTCTTACCGTGGACGAGTAGATGAGCGTGAGCGTTGAAGAGCGCGTAATAAGTGTATCGGTGTGCGGTCTTGAATAAAAAGTGAAGAGGTGAGCGCGGGCTCGAGCTGACGCGACGCCGACCGGTGACGTGGCAAGTCAGGCAGTGATGCCAACCAACGGCATTGCTTAGAGTGAGGTCAGGGGTACCACCGGTGCAACACGGTTGTGCAATTTTTCTTTTTTTGACCCGACTAATTATACCACGATTGCGCAAAAAATTTGTAACACGATTGCGCCCCGATCCTTTTTTACCTGTTAAAATTACAACACCATTGCGCACCAAATGATATGTGTATATATTAAATAATATAGTACCATATTATAATACTATATACTATGTATATGCTATGTATAATAATTTATGTAGAACATAAAATAATTAATCAAATAAATTGAAAATAAATAATTAATTCCCAATTGTCCTTATATATTATAAATTATTTTAAAGTCAATACCCAATATTATTTGTTTTTCGATATTATTATATTATATCAAATTAAACGAGTAACTTCTTTCTGCATTGGTTTTTATTTTTATTTTTATTTTTATAATTTTATCTAATCGTCGACTCGGTGTAAAGCAATAAATTATAGTAGACCTTTAAAGATAATATTATCTTAATAAGCGATATCACCATATCGGCGTTGGATATTGGTATTTTTGTTTCATTCGCAATTTGTATCGCGTATAAAGTGAACGTTTATAGTATATTCTAGTGTAGAACATATAGGGTCAATTATTGAAATGGAACTGAAAATTCAAAAGAAATTCGAAACCGAAAAAGGTAAGCCATGCATTTTAGTCGATGGACATAAATACAGGGAATTCAATGTACTAAAAAATGTAGTAGTATCCGATACCGTTGTACCTATAAAAATTGTTCTGCATGTCTGCTTGTTAATAAAGATGTGACAATAGTTATTAGTATGCTTAACGATCTTAACCACAATGTAATTGCTGAAAATATCGTCGGTAGGTAAATTATCAATTCCCGTATTAAAAGGAAATGTAAGAATGATTTATTAACAAGGCCGAATAAAATAATTCGAGATGAACTTCAAAACGCAGAAAATGATATTGAATTTGTGCATTCTGATGTGAGGTTATGGAGAAAAAGTATGTACGATTTCCGTCGTAAGAGTATGCCTAAAATTCCATAAAGTGTAGAAGAATCAAAAGTTCAAATATTTGATAGACGCGAAAATATAATAAGTAATACTGGTAAGTTGTTTTGTCATATGGAAACAATTTCAAGTCCGGTAATGTTTACTTGTACTACTAATCTTAAAATATTAAGTCGAAGTTCTCACATATTCGCCGATAGGACGTTTTCACATTCCCCCTAACATTATAAACAACTTTATACTATTCATATATTACAAAATGGATTTTATATACTTATAGTATATTGTTTTTTGACTTCAAAATCAACTCAAACATATATAGATATGTGGCTTACAATTGTAGAATTGTGTTTGAAATTAACCGGTATAAATTTACAACTATCTTTAGCTCAATCAACTTTTCATTTCGATTTTGAAAAAAGTACACATAACACTGTTAAAGAAATTTTCCCGAACTGCAGAATTCTGGCATGTAGGTTTCATTTAAATCAAGCTTGGTTTAGATATATTCAAAAAGATAGTCAGCTACTAAATGAATATAAATCAAATTCGGAATTGGGTGTTTGGCTAAAAATATTTTTTGCTTTAGAATTTTTACCAGCCAATTTAGTAGAGAATGCTTTTTTATATTTAATTGAAAATGCTCCTACGTCTAATTTTGGATTTACCGATTATTTACTCAAAAGCCGATGCACAATTTCCACCAACTTTATGGGCAGATAAACCATCCGAAGAAGCTAGAACAACTAATGGTCCAGAATCTTTTCATATTTACTATAATTCGCAGTTTTATACCTCGCATCCATCTACTTTCCAAGTAATAAACATATTATTAGGTATTCAAACTGAAACCTATTTAAAAATAAATAGTATTAAACGTAATGAAAAAAAAAAATTACGAAAAAGAGCAAGAAAACAATATTAAATTAATGATGGATACTTGGGAAAAATTTAAGAACAACAAAATATCAATGAATGACTATTTGCAATCAATGGGACCACGTTTTTGTGCTAGTCATCAAATGTAATTCTTAAAATCGTATTATTATTATTATTATTATTATTATACTCTTATTATTAAATTTATAACTGATTATTTTTATATGAAAAAAAAAAATATCGACTATTGACTATGTCTGTATATACATTTAGCATACGTCACGTGATTTGGTTATCACTAAACCACGCTGCCATGTACCATGCCAGCATGCGAATTTTATTGTTTGTTTGTACTTTCTGTATAGTTATAGTACTCATAATTCATAGTAAATAATTTGTTTAAAGAGTAAGACTAATGAATTATTGGCTTATTATAATAATGTTCTGAGTTTTGACAACACGTGACACGTTAAAATGGAAAACGTATTAAGGAGACGTTGGTCTAATAAGTTATTAGAATTAACTAAAAGGAAACAATTATTATCCTCAGTTAAATCAGTTTCTTCAACAAGTTCTTCTTCGGAACAATATGATTCGGACAAAGACAAAGAGTATTTTCCATTCAAAATGGTGTTCGTTGATCGGTAAGTTTGATTTTGAAATCAATAACAAGTTTTTTGAATTTCATGCATATTAATTATTATTATTTTTTAATAATTCAGATCTTTAAAGGAAGATAGTGTCGGATTAAATCATGAAAAAAATCAACTTAACAATTACGTTCATGACTGGTTAAAACCATGTGAACCAAAACCATTAGTGTGTAAAAGGTACGTACTTTTCAGCTTATTTATTATAGTTTTTCAAATTATAAATAATATGAGTCCTTTGCAAGTCATTGTTTAGAAAATATATTAAATTGGTTCCTTTATACCTAGCCCAAAAATCATTTATAATTAAGAATTTTGAGACCCAAGGCTCATAGTTTATTTCAAGACAATAAAAATACACAAAATGACATTGAAAGTATAAATAATTACAAGATTTGATGGGCTTCAAAAGTGAATCTCCTCAAAAAGTACATACTCAAATTTCTAATGATTTAATTGATGAACATTCAACAAATATTTTAAGGTAACGTTAAACTATAATAATTTTTTCGAATCAAACATAGTTTAAATTTTTATCATCTGTAACAAATATTGGTATATTTTGTCATCATTTTAACAGTAGTATACATTTTAATATTTTTATTACAAAAATCAATTTTTTTGGCTTGTGTTAATTTTGAAGTAGTTAAATTATGCTTAAAAATTGATTTGTTATTGTATTCCTAGTTAACTTCAAGACTCTAGAGATTCACAAAATTATATTGAAATTATAAATGAGTTACAAGATTGGAAGGACTCTAAAAGTGAATCTCCTCAGAAAGTACATACTCACATTTCTTATGGTTTAATTGATGAACATTCAACAAACGTTTCAAGGTAATATTACACTACAAATTACAATTATAATTTATTTTAATCAAACATAGTTCCAACTTAAGCTAAAATAATTCTACCAGTGCCTAGCTATACTTTTTGATATAAAATCATATATTTTGTGTTTTTTGTTATGTTTTTTATGAGTAGAATCAGGGGCGTTATTAAGGGGTGATGAGCGGGATAGATCCCCCCCCCCCCAGAGCCTTCATAATATTATATATTATATTATATACTCACCAATGTACTTGAAAATTTAATATTTTGTGTGTAAAAAAATGTATATCCCCCATGACAAATTCCTAATTATGCCACTGAGTAGTAAAAAGTCACCTATCAAAATGGATAAAAAGTTGACAAGAAAAAAACAAAGAAATCCCAAAAATTGGAAACAGTCAATCAATAAAGATTTGACTGAAAAAGGACTTGAACATGTATCTAAAACAGGCGAAATAATTCCAGCCAAAATTGTAATCTTTCTAAGGTTTTGTAATAGTTGTGCCTATATTTGTTTAGTTAATTTTGATCGAGATGAAATCATGAGTATTCATGATTTATACTATAGTCTCAGCAGAAAAGATAAACTTGGATTTATACTTAACTATACATCCTTAATTACTTCAAAAAGTAAAAAAAAATGAAAGGACAACATTTTACCGGTATAATTTTTACAAAACCGATACATTATTGATTAGAGTCTGCAAAAAATATTTCTTAAACACATTATGTAGTAGCCAAAAGGTTATTTATAATTGTCATTCTACAATAAACCCACCATTATCATTAACTCCACCTGATGAAAAGCGAGGCAAGAATACAACTAGTCATATTAAAGCAGAGGACTATATCTAGTTTTCCTACTGTTGAACCACATTATTGCCGACATGATACAAAAAAGTAATATTTAGATTCTGAGTTTAACATATCAAAAATGTACAATCAATATACAAATAAATGCTTTATGGATGAGAACTCTAGAACGCCAGTAAAAGCTCACCTGTATAGATCATTATTTAATTGTAATTTCAACTATGGATTTTTCCGTCCTAAAAATGATTTATGTGCTACATGTGAGGAATTTAAAGTATCTAATAATAAACAATGGCAGCATAAAGAACATATACTTAAAAAAGATACTATGAGATTGGAAAGAGATGAAGACAAAAATAGATGTGATCAAGAAAATGTAGTTGTTTGTTTTGACTTGCAAAATGTAATCACACTTCCAAAAACAAATGTCGGCCCAGCGTTTTATAAAAGAAAATTAAATGTTTATAACTATACAGCCCATTTGTCTACTTCCAATACTATATATTGTGCAACAATTGTTGGTAGATCGGGCAATAACCTTGAAAATGCGTTTATTAAGATATTACAATATATTGTTGATAATCATTTGGATATACTAAACATTGTAACGTGGTCTAATAGCTGTGTGCCACAAAATAGAAATAAAATAATGTCAACGGCTATTATTGGGTTTATGTTGAAAAATCCCAGGATAAAATCTGTTACAATGAAGTATTCAGTTCCAGGCCACTCGCGCATCCAAGAAGTGGATAATGCACATTCACAGATAGAGAAACATATCAAAAAATTTATATTTGGTCACCATTGTCATTTGTGAGATCTTTAGTGAAAGTTAACACTAAAAAAAACCCTTTATTGTCTTACAGATGTCTCTTAATAAGTATAAATACATAATTTATACACAATTTTAGCCGTTCACACAAATGCATCTTTCTTTTTTTTTGAAGTTCAAAACATTTACCAGTAACTGAGTGAATAATTAAAAATATGAATAAGTACTTAATTTTAAAAGATTATTGTACTTGATTTCATTTTATTAAAATTAATTATATTGACTGAAAATGTTTTCAAAAAAATTAACTTATAACTAATACAATCAAACAATAACTTACTTCAATGACTGGCTCGTACAATTGTAATACAATAAACTTACATCAATACATTTTAACAATTTGAATAGAAAAAGTTGTAGTCGAATTATACCGAACTTATGAATCAAAACTATTTTTATACTATCTAGTATTATAAATTGTGTTAAATAATTAATTGGAGCCCACCTATTCAAAATATTTTTTTTATAACAGACTACCTTTGTATTGTCTTTTATTTGTTTAATCGTTTGTGTAAGACTATATTTATGTAACGTATAGGTAAGGTTAGTGCCTATTCGCATACTATGGTATTATGAACATTTATGTAAATACATTGAAATATGCTAAAGCAATTAACATTCTATCTTTATTCAGAACTAATAAGAACCTTCCCAAATACTCTTGAGTTGTTTTTAAAATTATCTAATAGTTACAAATTTAGGTAGGTACATTAACTTAGCAGTGAAATGGTCAATGAAATTAAAATATTAGATACAACTCTGTACCACAGAAGACAACTAACGCAAGTCCATTTTGTGAAATGTTGAGTTAATTATATAACCAGAATATGCTTTTTGTGATCTTTTTAAAGGTATTGCAACAAATATTTTTGTTTTGTCTCTCCTGTAAAATTTGCTTTTTGTGACTTGCGTTACTTGACTTCTGTGGTACAGAACTTAAGATAAAAATTTACAACATTTTCTCTTCAGACTTACTTATATCAGTAAATAATACAATCATTACAATCTATAAAATAGTATAAATTAATAAATATTATACTAAGCACTATCGAATAATTATTAATTGCATTTATTTTATTCATATCTATTCAAGAGAATTTTACAATCGAGATACAGATTATTATTATTACATTTTTTTGTGTTAGAAGGTTGGTAGCAATGAGAAAGGATTCTTTTAACAAAAATACAAATAACAGTTAAAAATGAAAAAGTTCTAATTAATAATATTTGTTTTTTATTTTAGTATGAAAAGGTTCTAATATTGTAGAACCTTTTCATACTAAACAATTTATAATTTGTATTTTATTAATTGAATTACCAACCAATACAGCAAATTATTATTATAATGATGTGAATTAAACTACACAAGTTACTACATGCCTTAGAACTTTAATTTAAACAAAATATTGATCCAGGAGTAAAATATTTTTACTAAAATTGCTCTTCTGGATAATTTCATAAAAACGATTTAGAACCTTTTCATTCTAGACCCACGATAATATAAGCAGTGTTGCAAACATGTTATAGATGATGGTACAAAACCCTTCGTGCGCGAGTCTGACTCTTATGTATAACCCTTCAGGGTTTCAACAACTGAAATAGCACTTATAGTACTATGTAGATTAAACATACAAAAATTATCTAGAAAAATTTACAGCTTATTTTTACAATAAAAAAAGAATGTATATTTAATCAATGGGCACCTTGTGGACAATTAGGTATACCTAATGTATTGATGTAGTGTAATATTATTTGAAATTTAAATCTAAATTAATTTATAAACCTGTACTTTAAATATTATGATTAATGATTCACAAATTCACAATCACCTTAAAGGCTTATTGTAATATGACATTTTATTATATAATAAAAAGAAAAAACATGATATTTAAAAAAAAGAATTTTTATTTTACAAACTATTTACAATTTTCTTTCAATTAAATGGATTATAAGTTATAATTTGGTCGTGTAAGATGAGACAATAAGCTGCAGTCTTTTCAGGTATGGTAATATCAGTCTCAAATTCAATACGTAGGTCCACGGTTGACGACTTCACATTGTCGTTTTGATGCGATAGATCGACAACGGCGATTGGTACATGGTTTTGATAAATATGTTTTGACAGTAACGGCTCGCAGTAGTCTCTTTCGTAGTACGATTTTTGAAAATCTGTGTAAGCTTTATACAGTATCGACGTTTGTTTGTTTTGGAAGTCTGCTCGAAAATCTTCGTACGGATACGCTTCAGAATTTAAGTATACCTTAAGATTTTTCAATCTACAGTGGTCGAATCGACCGGCATCGAGTGTTATATTATTTTTTCGATCTGTTTGAAATCCAATCAATACAAATCTAGGTTTTTCGAGTAAATTGCTAGACTTTACAGTCCACGAATGTAAAGTATTTTTAGGTAGCACTGGATATTCGCAGAGATCCCAGGTTCTGAACGCGCACGATAACGTTTTACGAGAATCCAATATTTTTAACAGTCTTAACTTTTCTTTATCACTAACTTTGATAATAGGCATCTTTCATAATATCTTAGTCAGTTCAACTGTAATTTTTTTATTTTTCTCAGAGTTATCAGTAAGGTGTAATGTGTCAAAATCGGTTGACGAGAGATTCAAAATCAATTGTTGATTACAATTAAGTAATATTTTTTTGTAATCTTCAAAAAATCCAAATAGATGTTTCAGTGGAACGCAGCCGGTAAACACATTGTTGGCCATGAAATGTTTATTATTTTCGTTACCACACAACGACGACCCCCAAGCCGCATTCTCAGGCGTGTTCAAGTCGTTTGGAGTATATGAACAGCAACCTTTCAAACAAGATGAAAATCGGGATGATTTTATTTTCTGTACTTCTACTTCGTTTATCTCGTATCGCATTTCGGAGAATAAAAACGCCAATCCATTATTCGAAAAACTAACGTCTCCAACAGCATCGGTAGGTTTATTTACTTTTCCCTCGATGTACAGATAACTCTCACACGGAAAAGTGTAAGAATCCATGTTTAAAACACTTATTCTAATTTCATCGTTATTAGAAAAAGACATGTTTGAATATGGGGTGAACGAATGATAATTATTTTGTGTTATTTTACACTCGTCGACATAGCCGGCTGCTACGTCTAAATACGAGTCATCCATGATTAAATTTTCAAGGAACGAAGAAAATTTAAATTATTTTTCGTGAGTTTGGTTTCGGGTTTTTTCGGTTTGGATGTTGACTTCTTGACTGTAGATATAATACTGATGGGTTTTTTGATTGTAGCTCTTTTTATATTGATAGTAGTATATAATAGAGAGTTCAGAAGGCTCGCCCCCTGATCCACTGATCCTTGCTGATCCACTCGCCCCCTGATCCGCTGATCCTTGCTGATCCACTCGCCCTCGCCCTCACCCTCGCCATTCACCCTCGTCATCACCGCCGCCCGATCGCAAACGTACGCGACGTATATTTACCCCACCCCACCTCATACACCTTCTCAACCCCTGATCCTTGCTGGCCCTCCCCACCCCACCTGCTGGCCAACCCCGTTTCCTGGTCATCACGTGGCCGAAATACCATATTATTGTACACACCATATTATTGTGTATATTATTGTACATATTATTGTAAGCTTTTTCTCATTAAATAAATATTGAAAAAAAGATTGGTGGGATCGAACCCACGACCCCCGAGTTAAAGCGCTGACGCCTTAACCCACTAGACCTCAGACCTGATATACTTTTAATTGGATTCTTAACGTATATAGATGAATGAAATACACAATGACCGCCTACATGACCAAGACATGTTATCATATATCTGTTATCAAGTTATCACTACCAACATATATATTTTTTTTTCTATCAATAAATATTGAAAAAAGGCTTTGGAGAGATTTGAACTCTCGATCTCCGTCTTACATTCTGGCGCTTTAACCCACTAAGCCACAAAGCCGTAATACCAATAGAATGATTCTTAATGTATATAGCTCTATGAATATTATTCTATACTTCTCTTGCGCACGAGGAAGGTACTCGCACGCACGCACATGTCGCAACAATGTTATCATATATCTGTTATCACTAACGTATCATAATATACCATATTATTGTGTATATTATTGTGTACACCATATTATTGTACTCGTCTCAGGCCAAATCATAATAATACATTTGTGGGGAAACAGCATTCCTTAGCATGTTGCTACAGGTCTGTTATCCATTGTCATTAGATTTGTAAAGAAAAACCCATAATATATGAACCCTTTGTCCATATATCCATCTTAAAGTATGAGTCATGTGAACAGATGTCTTCATCCTTTGTTATTGGGGGATTCACCCCCACCTAATATTTTTTCTCCCACCAAATATTGTCTCAATTCGATAGACATTTGACTCTCCAAGAGTCGATATTCAATCAGTCTGTCTTCAGTCTTTCACACTTACGATTCTACTCCGCGATACTTAGTTTATTCAAGTCTTTTAAATTTTCAAGTGATTATTATTTTAAAACGATTTTTAAAAACATGGCTGGTTCAATTGAAGACAACGCAGCATTATATAAGAAGAAGACCTACACTTATGTGCCACCATCGTCACCGGCTGAACTCATTGAAGCCACAAGCTTCACACTTGACTTTGCGAGTCGCAAATTTATACAAGTCGGTATTCTACCAGATGAAAAATACCAGGTCGTTGTAAATATATTAACTTCACCGAGATACGTTCATATTACTCCAGTCTTTTTAAAAAAAATATTTTCTTATATGGGGCATATCCTGTCTTTTATACTGGATACGCCGCAGAAATATAAACGCGTTATATTTTTCGAAGACGAGATAGTGAAACTATCAAGTATGGTCTATACCGGGGAAAATGTGCTTGTGATTGAGTCTAAAACCCGAGACGGTTGTAGAGTTCTACTGAACCGAGCAGATCTTATTCAACTACAATATCTGGAGCGGAGCATTACAGAAAGTATTATACGAAAAGAAGTTTACAGCACGCCATTAATTCAAAGCCAGAGCAAGGAGTTCGTAATATACCTACACGAGAAATGTTTACAGATGGAGTCACCACCGATAAATTTGAATGAGATGACAACATTCATTAAAAACGTGGAAGACGATAGAGTCATCAAATCTTTTCCAAACCTGGCACACCAAATACAAATATGTGCAGCTAAACCACTAGCAGAATCTGTGCTAAATAAGGTAATTCATAAATATAATAATATTACATGTAGAAAAAATATTTAATACAATTCTATTTTAGTTACAGAATGTTGAGATGGATTCACCAACCTCGCCAAGCTATTCACCGGTCGGCGATATATTCAACGAGCAAGACGAATCACTTATACAGTTAAAGGTAATTTATATAATCATATTTTTAAAAATAAAAACAATATTAATTTTATATTTTTTTCCCAGCCACTAGATTATATTGACGGCCCAACCGAGATTTCTAATCAACATTCGGTCGACGTAAACGATGGACCAGATTTCTACAATCTATTTTATTCACCGCCGGCTTACATCGAACATGCAGTGCCAACACAAAAACGATCTCCTTCAACATTCGCTGAACACCCAAAACCAGTACGCAATGTTAAACCGCGTCTATTTTAATATGTGTAAAATAATTTATGTGAAATAAAAACAAGCGTGATATATAAAAAAAGTATTTTCATTTATTAATATTAAGGTTTACAATAAATATTAAGATTTACAATAAAATATTAAGGTTTACAAAAAGTATTTACAATAAATATTTACAAGGTTCTTACTTCGCCATCAAATGGATTATAAGTAATAATTTGGTCATGTAATATTAAACAATATGTGGAAGTGGAAGCTGGAAACGCCTCATCAGCTTCTAGTTCAATTCTGAGGTCAACAGTTGACATTTTCACGTTGTCGTTCTGTCGGCTCATGTCAACAACTATGATTGGAGAGTGATTTTTGAATTCTGATCGGTTCATTAGAGGTGTTACATCGTCGTGACCGTAGTAAGATTTTTGGAACTCAGCATACGCGCGGTATAATGTCGCCATCTTATTCTTGTTCAAGTCACTTTGAAAATCTTCATATGGAAATACTTCGGAGTTTAAATAGACTTTCAAGTTTTTAATTTTACAATGATCGAAGTATGACATTGCTTTACTTGTGCTATTTTTCCTATCAGTTTGAAATCCGATTATAACATATCGAGGTTTTTCCAACTTGTTGGATGTCTTTACTTTCCACGAATGTGAAGTGTTTTGAGGTAAAAATGGGTATTCACACAGTTCCCACGACCTGAACGTACATGTCAGGGGTTTTTGACTGTTGACTACTTTCAACAGTCGAATTTTTTCTCTATCGCTAACTCTCACTATAGGCATCCGCCACAATATTTTTGTTATGTTTATTTTAGCGTCTTTTAGTTTAGGAGCGTCTACGACAGCTTCATTATTTTTATACTGTTTGATGGCATTCATATCAATCGAAGCTCTATTTAATATGAGTTGCTGGCTACAGTTTATTAAAATGCGTTTATAATCTTCACAAAAACCAAACAAATGTTTAAGATTAATACATCCGTTAAAATTACCACTATCAATAAAATCTTTATTAACATTTTTAAAATCACTATCCCAGGCAGCGTTTTGGTGTGAGGAAATATTTGTTTTATTGTACGAACAATATCCTTTTAATGTGGTCGATATACCCGGATTGACGAGTTTCTGAATTTGATTTCGGTTTATTTCATATTTCATTTCGGAGAAAAGAAATGCCAGTCCGTTGTTTATAAATCCAATCTCGTCAGTTATTTCTGAAGGTTTGGTTATTGTTCCCTCGATGTAAATATAACTCTCGCACGGTAGTGTATAAGACTCTGTGTTATGTAAAGCAATACGCACCTCATCATTATTAGAAAGAGCCGATGTTAAATACGGTAAAAAAGAATGATAATCAATTTGTGTTATTTTACAATCGTCGATGTAACCAGCCGTCACGTCTAAATATGTGTCGTCCATATTAAATGACGTTAATCGAGCGTAGAAAAGCCAAATTATCAGGTGTTAGACTATGTTTAGTCTGTTTTCGTCTCGAATATTTTTTCTTCTTCGGAGTTGTTACCTTGTTAGTGTTTTTAACACGACTAACGGGTTTTTCATATACAGCCCTATTTATATTGTAAAATTGAAGCCCCATCACGAGTCTTGAATTAATAATCGTATTGATAGCGGTTCGCCCCGTAGATCGATCAACTCGTCGTCCTGATTTTTTAAAATTATACTTGCGTGTGTTATAGATGTAGAATTAATGGAGTAAAAAACCAAATGTGTTGGTACCTCTATTATTTTATAGCCTGGAGGAACATTCGGATAGAACTCGTGGATTGTATGGCACTGCTTACCGTTGACGAATGAACCCATAACTAGATTTGAATCGATATATATACAGTTTGTTTTGGTAATATTGACCAACGTATCTGATTCGTGTTTGACATTAGCAGCATATTTACGATTTTTGAACCCCAACAACTGTCCTATACTATCAGTCATACGAAAATCTACAGTTTCACTACAAAACATTGTACATTTTAGTGTATTATTATCTGCTCTCAACTCGAATAAAGTATCTGTATTATGCAATACACGTTTTATAGCTGCTTCAATTTCATTCAACTCATAAGAGCCGGTAGGTATTACATAGCTGTCGCTATTCATATTGTTATCATTACTGTATGTGAAGCATATTTTATTACACTTTTCGTTTACGTTAGGAATAGAATTATTCGTTTGAAAACCTAACAGACAGATTTTTGCATTTTTACTGACTTCTATCGGTGGAAAAAAGTCACATGACAATTCGCTAGAGTTGCCGGTTAATGTTATAGTGTACATGATAAAAATTTTAAGCACAGATGACCACAGTTTGTTGTGTTATATTTCTGATGTCTCTCGTAGTTATATTCGATATTGCAACCGTTGAAATATTTCTGTAATTCTAGCGGTGGCGTTAAATTTCCATAACTATCATAATATTTAACTTTTTTTCCGATTTTCTTATACGCTACCCAATGAGTACCTGTACCGTTTTCGATGTCTAAATTAACTACAGCTGACTCTTGATGTTTTGCTCGTCGAGGTAACTTGTCTCTAGCAAATACACCGATGAAATGAGGAATTTTCGACATGTCAGCGTATTTTATAATCTCATAATCGTACAACGCTCTATCGGGTAACGTAGAAATTAGTTTTTTGTCCTTGATTTTTTAACCGAGCCGCCCTTGTGTGGTGCTAGGTATAAACCTTTACCTTTTACGATTTTATAAGAACTACCCTTGTGAGGAGTAAGATATAATCCTTTGCCTAAATGAATAGGTGTGCTTTTTCCAGAATTTAATTCTTTCACGACTTTTACTATATTACCTACTCCACCGGTAAGTGCGCCTAATGCTGATAAACCAGCGAAAATAGGAATTAAAGGTAGAACACCACCTTTTTTCGGTATTGGTATAATTCTTGGTGTTTTAGTTTTCTTATTTTTATTCTTTTTAATTTTTTTCGCAGCTGACAGACATGTTCTTACTAATTTTGTTATATTATTTTCATTCATTTTATTTTTGATGGAATTTTTAGCAGCCAAAACCATTTGTTTAAATCCACAACCAGCTCCAAGCTTACGTTTGACTTTCATGGCTGTAGTGACTAGCCAAGACGCCGCTTTTTCTTTGATACCTGTGTTTTTAGATTTAAACACTTCCCAAGCCTGATTTTCTAATACTTCGTCTGCTCTATGTCGATCAGTTAGCAAATTACTTTCCTCGTATGCGATATCGTGCGCTCTGGCCAACTCGTCAAGTCTGTTTATACCACGTTCTCCTCGTGCTAATCTTTGTTTCAATTTGGTTCCGGGACCGGCAAATCTAAAAACAATTAATCACAAAATTTAAAACGGATTTATTAGTCAAAATATATTGTAGCGACTTACCTATAACCAGGTAAATGTAATTCCACGGGTAAATGATTTATAACAGAGTTAATAAGACCGGAGCCTTTATTGTTGTTTCGCTTACAAACAGGAGACATCGTGTGACGCTATCGCTAACATAGCACCTATATTTATAGTGAAAAATTTAAAAAAAAAAAATGCGCTTTATCGAACAAGAGAAAAAACTTCGAATTTATAATATTGATTCTCCCGAGACAATTCAACAGAGACATGGAGAGCTTTTCCCAAATACGATAAGGTCGTTGGTACTTGGCAGCTCGGGGTGTGGTAAGACCAATCTGATGTATTTTCTACTAGTCGATGAAAACGGGTTACGATTTGAAAACGTTTACATATACTCCAAGACGCTGGAACAACCTAAATATAAATTATTAAAACGTATTATTGATGGAATAGATGGTATGAACATTTTTACCTTTTTCGAGAATGATAAAGTAATTCCACCCGAGAAAGTTTTACCAAATTCAATTTTTATCTTGGACGATGTTATTGGTGAACACCAAAACGTTATAAGAGATTATTTTTCTCGAGGTCGCCACAATAAAATAGATATATTCTATCCGGCCCAGAGTTATTCAAAAGTACCAAAACAGCTGATACGTGACAACGCGAATTTAATAGTATTATTTAAACAGGACGAAACAAATTTAAAACATGTATACAACGAGCACTGTTCGGGCGATATGTCATATACACAATTTAAACATTTCTGTATAACATGTTGGAACCGTGACAGGTTTACATTTTTTGTTATTTGTAAAGATAGCGAACGTGATAACGGACGTTATCGTTTTGGGTTTGATACTTTTGTAGTTATATAAGATGAAGCAACTAATAAATATTATCATTTAAAACGTAGTCATGACGGAAGCAACTACTGTGTTAGATGAGCTAGTTAAAGCTAAGGAAAGTATTAAACGTAAATATATCGCATTAAAAACCGGATCAGATAATGTTCAACAATTAATGACACAGACATTAAAACCAATAATCGATCCTTTAACTAAAATATCGAATAAACCTCGATTGAACAAAGAAAATATTGCCAATAAATCCTCGATTTTGGACTACAATCAACAAGAAATTGAAAATTGGTTTCAGTCTACAGACTTGGATAAGATCTATGGTCCGAAAAAACTTCCAAACGGACATATTATCTTGGGTAAAAAAGAAGTAAAATTTATAGAAAACACTATACTTATTGACGGTACTGTTTACCCATCTACGTCGGGTCTTAATCAGTTATTATTTTTAAAAAATCCACTTATTTTTACCGACAACGATTTAGATGAGTATAAATCTATATTAACTCAAACATCGGTACATTTATCCGCAGATGGAAATAAAATAAAAAAGGGTGGTACTAAATATTCAACAATTATTAGTAAATTATTCCCCTCGGGTGGCGAGCTGTCTATGAAATTACAGAAAAATAACTTAGTGTATTGGGATAATCCAAACGAGTTGGTTGATCGATTACGTCTGCTTCTCGCGTCAAAAGCAGCTGGCAATACAAGCGTTTCAAACGAAATAATATCGATTTTCAACGAATTACACGAGGCCGGACTAATAAAGCGAATTCCCGATGTCTAAACGGGAAATCGCTAACGAACTTCACAAACCAGCAAGGAAAAATTTCACTAGGCATCGAGTTAACGTCTATGGAAAAAATGATTTATGGCAAGCTGACTTGGTTGAAATGATACCATATTCAAAAGTAAATGGTGGTTACAAATACTTCCTGGTTGTGATTGATTGTTTTACAAAATTTTCTTGGGCGAAACCGTTAAAGTCTAAGACAGGTAAAGAAGTTACTAGTGCAATGTCTACAATATTACTTGATCGTTCGCCGAAACTTTTACAACTCGATAACGGAAAAGAATTTTACAACACCACTTTCGACGCTTTGATGACCAAGTATGGCATACACAAATATTCAACTTTCAGTATTCTAAAGGCCAGCATAGCAGAGAGGTTCAATCGTACTTTGAAGGGAAAAATGTATAAGGAGTTCACTGCCCGTGGCTCTCATGAATGGGTTTCAATTTTACCAAAGTTACTTGACGAATACAATAATTCATACCATAGAACTATAGGAATGACTCCAATACAAGCAGATTCCAACCCCGCTTCGGTGGTAATAAAACATTGTGAAATTAATACTGTAAAAAATAAGTTTAAAGTTGACGATAACGTTCGTATCAGTACACAAAAGGGCGTGTTCACAAAAGGTTATTTACCAAACTGGTCTACGGAAATATTCGAGATTATCAAAATAAATAAAACATTACCCGTTACTTATCAACTACAAGATTATATGGGTAAACCTATAGCTGGTTGTTTTTACTCTGAAGAAATATACAAGACCAATTTCCCAAACGAATATTTAATTGAAAAAATTATACGTAAAAAACATAATCAAAATAATGTACGTCAAGTGGTTAGGATTCGATAATACACACAATAGTTGGATAAATACACGTGATGTTAAAAAATAGTGTCAGTCGTTTTATAACTATGAACGTGTTCGGTAGTTCTCAGGCGAGCGATGCTAAAAGAATTATATCAGATATTCAGTCAAGTAACAAAACGATACTAAATGACGTGAAACTCCAACAGAAAGAAATCGAAACTTTGAAGAATAATATTGTTAATCTAAGTGATAAGATACAATTGCTTGAAAATAATATACAATCAAGTAATAAGTCTTTATTAAATTGTGAAAATCGTATGTCGCAGCTAATTAATGACTGTGCTGACAACAGTACAGCGATCGCTATCCGGGGGCAAGACGTGGCCCAATTAAAAGATGAAATAAATCGTATAACCGGAATATTTGATGAAAATTCATTGCCGAATCACGGAACATATATTTCAGAATTAAATTCACGTTTGTTAATCCTGGAAGGCAGAAATATTACGAAAACTTGATTTTACACAAAATAAAATAGTTGGTTAGAGTCATACGGTATATATAATTTCAGTCGAGCTGTATACACCATCGTGTTTGGTAGTCTTTTGCCAGTGTTATATAAACCTGAAATTATGTCGTCGGCCATCGCAGACATGCAATGCGTTCTTGGAGCAGGCAATAAATATTTTATTAAAGAATTATCTATAGTCGACACTGAAACATGGGCGAACCAACACTGGATTTTTAAAAATTCTAAATCTAAGCAGGACAACAAGAGTCGAAAAACTAATAAGTGGTTGGAACATAACTATCATAAACTTACTATAGAATATGGTGATGTTGAGTATGAAGAACTAAGTAGAATATTAAACTCTTTAAAGTTCTCATGCATTTACGTCAAAGGTGAGCAGAAAAAACAGCTGCTTACAGAATTTATACCTCAAGTCGCACTAATCAACATCGAAGACCTTGGATGCCCACGTTTGGATCAATTATGTGACAATGAAACTCTACCTTGTTGTATTTTTCATATGGAATTTAATCCAAAACAATGTACATTCTATAAAGTATTTGCTATAAGGAAATGGTTTATAAATAATTCTTAAAAAATTGTGAATGTATACATTTTATTTAATAAACATAATTATATTTTAACATTGTTTTTTTTAATTTATATACTAACATACATACATTTATATATATGTTAACATTTACATACATTTATATATATGTTAACATTTACAAGGTTTTTTTTAAATATATTGGCTTCCATCTACCTGAAACAGAAAAAAATGATTATAAACATTTATACAGGAAAAAAACTTAAATATCTAACAATTATACATTATAAAATTATACCTGGATATTTATAAAGTATACAATATAAAATAATACATGAAATATATTAAACTAACTTAATATCTAGCAATTATACATTATAAAATTATACAAGGATATTTATAAAATAATACATGAAATATATTAAATATATCTAGCAATTTGACACTATAAAATTATACACGGATATTTAAAATATAAAATAAAAAAAAAAATATTATAAGTTTATACACTACTATTTTACAAACTACACTTACATTTACAAACTACACTTACATTTACAATATAAAGGTCTAATATTGCAATGAAACATAATAATCCAACTTATATCATGGTTATACGTACATAGTATTTACAATAATTTCAAGTTTATGTGAAACAAACTAAATATTAAAAAGGTAGAAATATATATATATTAATCTATCTCAAGTAACATGATAATATTTACAATATAAAAAAAAAACTATATAACATCTAATATTTACAATAAAACTATTTAACAGAAAAATATATACAATAAAACTAATTAACAGAAAATATATAAATTAATTTATACATTGTAGTAGCTCTCTCATCAATTCTTTTTCCTCAGCGCCCCATTTCCCTCCATCTTCCTCAAGTTCTGGCCATATGTCATCTTCTCTATAAAATTAAGAGACAATTTTAGTAAAATAATTTAAATATATATTTTGTAATAACTTACTCTATACTATAGTGTCCATGGGCTAGTGTGTTGACTTTATCTTCTAACACCACCCTCTTATCGTCATAGCTATTGTAAGTTAATTTTTTTGTCTTTATGGTCATGAGTTGATGGTTAAATGACCTAATCGATACATTCTCCTTGTACGCCTCCACTCCATCTTCCCCAAACAAACACTTTCTATGGTCCTCGAATGTCATGTGGTTTTTAACCACATGAGACCGGATTCCTTTCGCCTTAATCTTTTCTCCTCCTACTCTATCATTTGCAACCTCATCCTCTGGACCAGCATATATATTAAAAGCGTAGGACTTGGCCCTCAACGCACAGAAATGAGTAATAATGTTGCCGTCCACTTCATCGGAAAAGTATCCTGGAGACTTCTTTCTGCTTGCCACATAGCACTGATGGTCAGTGGGCAAGTTGGCAGTGTCCATCCGGTCCAACAAGTTATGGTTGGTCGCCAAGTCTGCATAAAAATCATCCGTTTGTATGTGGTAAATCAATGAATCTAGTAAAAATAATGTTAAATTAATATATTATATACATGAGTATAGTTTTAATATATTTACCTGTATCAGTGTACATTAATTTAATTTTGTCTCCATAGTGCCTCTGCATGACATCATAATGGTACTCATACATTAGCGTTTTTGATACATCCAGTACAGCGAATCCTGTAAATAATAAAATGTGTTAATAAATGATAAAAGTGGTAAAAAAGTATATTTACCAATATATATAGGTTTATCAAATTTAATAATTTTATTCTCCAGTGCGACAGCGTTTAGGTTTTCGTTATAATTGGTACAGTGTTTAAATGTACTCTTGTTGATTAATTTTTGTAACCTCCTCTCACACGACACTAGCTCCATCTTCATCTCCTTTCTTTTAGACTGCATAGTCTTCCCTAGAAAATTAAAAAAATATCAGTAAAAATGTTTAATACATAGTATTATTGACTTACCAAATACAGCGTTGTTCATTAATTTAAAAAAGTCCTTTTCAAAATCATTCCTCGCCTTCTTCCTCATCTCGGTGTTCAACTCAATATATTTAGCCAGCCAGTTAGACTGGTTAAATTGTATCACTCTATGTACCTATAAAAATAAGAAAAATGTTAAAAATCTGTTTTAAAATCTTATAAAATATAAATATTTACTTTTTCTACTATTAGTCCATTCTTAATGGCCTGCTGCAGGCTCCTATAGTGAATTATGTAATTTTTTTTCTCCTCGAACGTCGCCATCAACTTTCGCACCTTCGATCCATGTGGCACACTATTTTGCGGTAGAAAGGGTAAGTCATTGTGGTTATCATGCAAATGTCGTGGGTATGACACATCCACCTCATACACTCGTCCTATGGGGGAGGTATCGTCCAAATCATTCAAACCGTTTAACGTAGGCTCGATCCAGTTGAACCCACCGTACGGCATGTACTGCGACATGGCCCATCCATACAAGTTGTTACCTATAAAAAATAAAAAATATTAATGAGTATGAAAATAATAATACGGATATAAAAATATACTTACAGTCCTGATAAATAATCCACGATTTATCTTTTGTCTCGTCGTAATCCGGAGTCTTCTCGTTGTTCGCCTTTCCATACCTCTTACTCGCCTGCACCAATCCACCGCGTATACCTATAAAAAATAAATGAGATTATTATATGTACATTTTTAAAAATAATATATATATATACTAACCATTTTCGAACATCAACAACATGTCATAATCGTGTAGCAATTGCAACTTTTGGCCTGTGAACTTTAGCATGGCGTCAAAACTTAAGCCTGGTGCTGTATAATAGTGAGCAGGGTCCAGGTTGTACGCCCTCATGCATACGTCACGAAAGTTTTCGAAAACGTCTGCCAGTAGTAAAACGTCAATTTTTAGGTAGAGATCACTATAATCCCCGAGCGTCTCACAATCAAAGTGGTCCCAGACCTCCTTCGCATGCTCAAAGTCACTCTCCTTTATACTGGTCTCCGTCAACGTACTAAAAAAATCCCTCTTCCTCGGTAATCTCCTGTCTTCCAGCCGCTCCCAACTATCCGTGTACTCGTAAGGGTACACACCCTTCCGAGTCACGAGTGACATATCTCCGGTGACAAAATGTTTAGCTGTCTCACGGAAGTTCTCATGTTCGGGTGTAACTAAATTTTCGGCCAGGGACGACAAACTCGACGCCATAAACCTGAACGAGTCGATAAACCGAACAGTGAAGGTACTATTTATATATTTCGAAAAAGATATATATTTCTCCTCACTGTTCGGTATAACGTTGATAGTCTGAGTATCATAACCAAGTTCAGATATTATGAAGTGCGAGTCGTAGTTTGAGAGATTATGAAAAAATACGGGGACAAATTTAGGCTGTTGCAACTCTAAGTTACACCTAGAGCACAAGGTCTGCCTAAATTTGCCCGTCAGATGATCATGATCCTTAACCTTATCGCCCCCGACTAATACACATTTGCATAAATTACACGTACTACACTCTTGATATGTTTTTTCTTCACCCTCAGTCATAATAATCGCTATATTCGTCTTCATCAGATTTTCAATTTTATGGGCCACCTCAACTATTGACTCTACAAAATGCCTCGCCACGTCCGTCCTGTCTTCACTTCCTCTATAGATTACCGGCCCCGCCGGTATCTCGTGTTGTTCCAATAAATCCGCCGGCACGTCCTCGCTCGCCTTCACTAAAAACCCATAACTCATCGCCTCATGCCTCTGTATAACTGTCGTGCTACCTCCTTTTTTCTCCTCCGTCTTCACCAAGATCGCCTCGAAATCCGCGTAAATTACAAACGGGTGCCTAACCGTTTTTTTCCACGCCCTGAACTCAACACACTCCCCCTCCTTCGGCATCTCGGGTAGTATCGGCTTGTGCGCGCCGCAAATCAATTTGTGTTGGTCCAGGGCCTCCTGTCCGCTCAGCTTGTATTTATGTCGTCTATCATCAAAACTAGTAAAACATCTTTTGCAGAACACTAATCTCTCAGTGTGTGATGTTTTCTGCTTGCGTATGAGCCGGGAAAAATTCGAAATGTAAACATAGTGCGAGTTGTCGCCATCTGTCACCAACAACAGGTCGAAATGGTCCGGTTTTTCTTCGCTGATTACTCGCAGCGGGTACACCTCGTATGTCGGGTATTTTCTAGGTGGTTGGAATTTCTTATCAAGCCCATAGACGTTAACACTTACATTGATATTATTTTTTTCAAATTTTGATATATCCGACAGAGGTGTAGGGAACGAAATACCGTCAAAATTATATTTCCCCTCATGCTGACTATATCTATTTCCCTCTACACGACATACCGTTGGTCCGATCACATGCCTTGATAGGATTGCCCACTTAAAACAATGCTGGTCCGTATTCTTTGGGTTGATGGTACCCCGCTTCCTATCAATATATTCAGGTAATTGTATGTACGATGATCCGCCCATCGGCGTATATTTATACACTGCCAGCAACAGCCCATCGATCGACTCTAATGTAAATCCACTTCCTCTTCCCATATATTCGTCCTTCTCCTTCATTAACTTGATATACGCCCTCTCTATAATCGTTCTAAAATCGCTGTCAGGGTAAATTTCAACTGCCGAGGTCTTGAACGCCCTGTTCTCCGACGAATTGGGGACGTTGGGACGGTTATAAGTCGCCTCGAGTTTCAAATTAAATTTTATTGCGTGTTTTTGTACGTGAGTTTTCAACAAATTTATTAGTTCAGGTATGAGGGGTCGAAGAAAGTCTGAATAAATCATTGTATTGCCGATATTTTTGGTATAGTACCACACGATTTTACGGCTCGCAGACGACAAAATTTCTACGAATCCGGGGGCCTTCACCATATCCATACGCGTCTTTTTTGCCCTAACAGCTGAGGTTGTGTTAGCAGTCGAAACACGTTTCCCGTTAACGGCAACGGTGTAAGAATCTTTAAAAATAAAAAATACCTAATATCAATATCTAATAAATAAATCTAATAAAAATCTAATCAACCTGCGACTGAGAAATAAAATCTTTGCAGCTTATAAAATAATATCTGTCTTTTTAAAAATCTGAAGATATAGATACATCTTAAAAAAAAAATATTACTATATTTATTGTCATCGTAAATAATTCATATTACTATATTTATCGTCATCGTGCAAATAATTCGCGATAGGTAATTTAAAAAATCTAATGGTCGAATAATAAAATAAATCTAAGTATTTGATAAACATTGAGTGTTGTACGGTAACTTGTGATAAATCTATTGATATAGAAGCGTCTTTTAAAATAATGTAACGTATTCGTTTAAAATAATGTAACGTATTCGTTTAAATAATTTAAGATGTTTAAAATCATTCAGTCTTTTAAAAATTTAATTAATTCTAATAAAACTAACCTGTATCCTCAAATTCGTCCATGGCTTCCATACACATTTCGTCTTCGGTTAACATGTTCGATCCACCGGCCGGGACATCAGGAACAAATATTTGCGGTGCAATCTGGACCTGATGAGCTGGAGCAGGTTGATCGATGATCGGCGCAGCTGGCAATGGTCTTAAGTGGGCTGGAACATTTATGATACCTTAGGAAATATAATAAATTAATATTGTATAAAAAAAACTTTATATTATTAATACATACCATGACCATTTTTCATATGTTTGTTGAGTCCGGTTTTGTAAGCGAATGTTGATGGGCATACAGTGCACGGAAAACGTACACCCGTATGCTTCTTTTGGTGTGCTGTCAAATTACGTTTTGCATTGAAAACTGACGGACACTGATCGCAGTTAAACATATTTAAAACGAGGTGAAAAACACTTGTAAAAATTAAACACTTAGAAAAATTAAACAGAGTGCGTAAAGCGAATTGTTAGGACTGTGAAAACACGGAGAGAGCAAAGGCAGAGTAAACGTAAAGGTATGGGTGTCTGGAACAGACTGATTATGTCTTGGCGGACAACGGATCGAGTGTCCGGAAATCTGAGCATTTGTGGTAGGAGTAGCATTTCAAGCCGTGGGTTACCAAAATATTAATCGGGTATTTACTATGATAAATGTGTACATCACTAGTTATTACCAATTATTTTAGGAACCATCGTTTATCATTACAATTTCTGGGAATTGTCCTGTGCATTGTCAACAACAACCCATCGAAAGACGGGTCGGAATAGGTCGCTGGGTTAACAATAGGTGATGTATACCATCTAGCGGCATCTAGAGTACGTGATGGAAACAAAGGACGATTAACCGAAATACACTTCACTCGATGAAGCCGTACAAAAATAGTTACTAACATACCAAGAAATGTGAACATATGGCACTAAGAAATTACTATATAGCGTTTTTACCATCTAACGATATATTATATAAATATTAATAGGGATTTATAATAATAAGAGTGTACGTGTAAAAATGTTAAAAGATTATATTTTAAACAATATTACAAACAATTTTTTTAACATTTTTTTTAACATGGGTACAACATTCATACGTATCCATATAACGGTTAAGCTCTTCATATGTATCCAGCCGTGACGGTTCAACTCTTCTCCATTTCCAACGGCTGCTCTCCAAAAAGTAGATTCTACCACTCCCAAATTTCATCTTTACTTGACCCGAATTTGATATTGCGATGATTTTCCTGAATAGCTAATTTGTTACAATCGTAATGTATATCTAAGGAATCTAAAAATACATTTTTGTAGACAATTTTATTTGTTTCTATAGGTAAATCATACTTATTTATTGTAATATTAATATTATTTTCTTCACATTTTAATTCTAATATCTTATAAATTAAATTATTCCAATAATTGTTGCTGACAGTCAGCTTGTTGTGTGTTATGCTTTTTCTAGTAATTTTCCTCTTCCAGAAATCATGTCCACTATCGCAAATAATCCTGTACACTTTCTCATACAACTCGCGTAATAACACTTCAAAATCAAACGCTGAATATGTTGCAATATCATCTACTAACCATACTATTTCACATTTACCAAATTTACGACTTATAATTTCAAACCACTTTGAACTATTAACTAAATGATAATTTTTACAGAAGTTACCCCTTTTTATCCTACATTGCTTGCACATGTCCGATATAGCGCAATTTACACCACATATTGCTTCTAATTTCTCTCCCAACGATTTTTTTAAAACGATATGTAATATTTCATTGACTGAATAAAAAAATGTATCATAATATAATATAATATAATATAATATAAAATATTCTTACATGATTAGGGATCCATTATGTAGTTAAAGACTCTTTGAATTAATTAAAACAAAGAATAGAACTGTTTATGTTTATTTGCGAAGTATTAAAACAGAGATAAGATTAATTAAAATATAGATGCTGATGTCGTGACAGATGAATACGATGTGATTTAAATTAATAATGATTTTAGTGGTATGAATAAATTATTTTGGGGTGGTATAATGATCTCATATAAGTGAGAATGATCCAATTTATCAGGTGGGGTGTTGAAGGTATAATTCAGTTTGGAGGATATACCGTAATTCCGTTAATTTCATCCCACATCATGTAAAATATTCATAATTATAATACATATGATTTGACCTGAGACGAGTACAATAATATGGTATAATATGATACGTTATTGATAACATGTCTTGGTCAGCGGAATATAACTTTGTGTATTTCATTCGCCTATATACGATAAGAATGCTATAGTTCGGGGGTCGTGGGTTCGAAATGTTTTTTTCAATATTTAATGAAAAAAAGATTCATCACTTGTTGCGACATGCGCGTGCGTGCGAGTACCTTCCTCGTGCGCAAGCATGAAAAATATGTTGACCATGTGACGAGTCGGGCGGCGGGTTGAGAAGGTGTATGAGGTGGGGTGGGGTAAATATACGTCGCGTACGTGCGCGATCGGGTGGCGGTGATGACGAGGGTGAGGGTGAGGGGCGAGGGCGAGGGCGAGGGTGAGGGGCGAGGGCGAGGGCGAGGGGCGAGCAAGGATCAGTGGATCAGCAAGGATCAGGGGATCAGGGGATCAGCGGTTCAGCAAGGATCAGCAAGGATCAGCGGATCAGGGGGCGAGCCTTCTGAACTCTCTATTATATACTACTATTGATGTTACATTTGAGCGCCATACCCACGCGTTATTTGCAAGTGAATCGTAATTGGTTCACCGCGTAGATTTATTAGACATTACTAACCACTGTGTGACGGGGAGTTATAAGACCATTTTTTAGGGCGCCCTGACGAAACCCGTCGGAGGGATGTGATCGCGTCGAAAAAGGCGTGAAGGAGCCGCCCTCGCGACATATGGCTAAAGGTGTAAAAACCCCCGAGATTTATTAGACAATCGTTCTGATCTTTTAATACGATATTTACTCTAGATATCGAAGTCATGTTGAGACCATAAAAAACTGGATGTCTAGGTACCTCGACGATTTTATAGCCTGGTGGAACAGTTGGATAAAGTTCGTGTATGATCTGGCTCGGTGCTCCGTCACAAAATGAACCAGTAATCAAGTTGCACTCTACTTTTATACTATAGATTTTCATTATTTTGACCGTACTTTCAAATTCATGATTAAGATCCGTAGTGTATACAACATTTCGGAAACCCAACAATTTCGCTATGCTATTCTCGACGTCCAAGACCACATCATGACTACACGAGAGTGTACATTTTAATGTGGTATTGTTTGCTTTTAATTCAAACCAATCGACATATTCGGCCATATTTTTTTGTATAAAAGACTCTAAATTATCAAACTCATACGACCCCGTAGGTATAATAACGTCATCATTTTGACCGATGATATTTCGGAAACCGATAGTATTGCAACCGGGTTCGATGTTTGGTATCGAATTATTTGTCTGTAAGCTCAAAAGACATATTTGTGCTGTGTTTTCTACTTCTAGTGGTGGAAAAATATCGCATGACAGTTCACTCGAGTTCCCGTTTAACGTCAACGTGTACATGATAAAAATTTTAAACACAAGTGTCCGCAGTTTGTAGTATTATATTTCTGATCTCTGTTGTAATTGAAATTAATGTCACAGCCGTGAAAATATTTTTGTACTTCTAATGGAGGTTGTAAATTTTCAAAACTGTCGTAATAATAGACTTTATTTCCGATTTTTTTATACGCTACCCAGTGAGTGCCCGTACCGCTTTCCGAATCCAAGTTAACAATCGCTCATTCTATTCGTTTGGGACGTTCAGATAACCTGTCTCTAGTAAACACGCCGATGAAATGAGGTATTTTTATTAAACGGGCTATTTTTATAAGTTCGTAATCGTACAGTGCTCTTCTAGGTAACGTAGATATTAGTTTTTTTTCGCTTTTTGCCTCCACATCTTTTATATGGGGCGAGATATAGACCCGAACCGATTTTGTACGAGTTTCCCTTATACGGAGCGAGACATAACCCACCGCCCAAATGCGTTGGTGTGTTTCTTTTAAATTCATTAGCCAGTTTAACTACGTTGGAAACGCCGCCAGTTAGAGCTCCCAAGGCCGATAAACCAGCTAAAATCGGAATAAGTGGCAACACGCCGCCTTTTTTCGGAACTGTTATTATTCTAGGAACTTTTGTCTTTTTATTTTTGAATGTTTTTCGTGCGACGGCTACACATTTTTTACTTAATTTCATCAGGTTTTTTTCACCTATATTTTTCTTTATAGCGTTTTTAACTGCTTTGATGGCCGCTTTAAACCCTCATCCAGCCCCGATTTTACGTTTTGCTTTCATGGCCGTTGTCACGCCCCAAGCCACTGCTTTTTCTTTTAGACTAGAATCTTTTGCCTTTAACCTATCCCAGGCTCGCTGCTCTAATATATAGTCGGCCTCGTTACGATCTGTGATAGAGTTACTACGATCGTACGCAATATCGTGATCTCTACACGCCGAGTCCAAGGGGTTGATTCCTTTATCTCCGTGAGCTAAACGTTTTTTTAAATTTGTTCCCGGTCCACAATATTGAACGCTAATTTTATTCTATTATTTAAACAAGATTAAACTAATTTAAAACATGTTTACATGGAGCATTGCTCTGGCGATATGTCATATACTGAGTTTAAAGACTTTTGTACGACATGTTGGCGTAAAGGGAGATTTGAGTTTATCGTAGTTAATAAAGACTGCGAACGCGACGACGGTCGATATCGTCACGGATTCGACACATTTGTCGTTATATAAACCAACATTTTTATAAAACTTCGTCATTTGCAAACATGGCTGCTAATGGTGAAGTACTCGGAGAATTGATTAAAGCCAAAGAAAACATTAAACGCAAGTATACAGCATTAAAACAGGGTAAAGCCGATATTCATTCATTGGTATCAGAAACATTATACCCGATTATCGAACCATTGAAAGAAATTAAGCGAAATAAACCACCAACGTTTCAACCTCAAATCGCAGAACTTGATTCAAAAACTATAACCGAAACAGAAAACACTTTAGATTCTGAAGTTTTATTAGACTTTTTAGATTCTTCCAAAAGAGACTAAAATTATGGGCCTAAAACACAATCAAATGGCGCTATACATTTAGGTAAAAAAGAAATTAAACTTATCGACAAGACAATGACTATCGAAGATACCTTATACCCGCTAACGCGAGGTCTTAGCAGTTTAATATTTTCGAAAGTCCCGAAATCATACACCGCAGACGATTTGAAGACATATAAAACTATATTAATTCAAACATCAGCGCATTTGACATTAGACGAGAAAAAAATTAAAAAAGGTGGAAATAAATTCACTGATATAATCAAATCATTGTTCACATCCGGTAGTAGGATATCTGTAAAACTGCAAAAGCACAATTTAGTTTATTGGAACGACCCTAACGAGTTGGTTAGTCGCTTACGGTTACTTTTAGCCTCTCAAGCTGCTGGTAATACAAGCATTTCCAATGAAATACTTTCAATTTACGAAGAATTGCTTGAAGCGGGCTTAATAAAACGTATTCCAATTGTCTAAACGCGATATAGCAATCGAACTACACAAACCTGCCAGAAAAAATTATACGAGGCGGATAGTTAATGTGTATGGTAAAAACGATCTATGGCAGGCCGATTTGGTTGAAATGATACCATATCGAAAATAAATAAAGGTTATAAATATTTTCTAACAGTCATAGATTGTTACACGATGCAATTTTCTAAACCTTTAAAGTGTAAATCGGCTAAAGAAGTTTCAAATGCAATGTCAAAAATACTACTCAAGCGCTCACCAAAACTATTACAGGTAGATAACGGTAAAGAAATTTACAATGCAACATTCAATGCGTTGATGGAGAAACATAATATACACAAATATTCTACGTATAGTACAACGAAAGGGTGTATCGTAGAACGCTTCAACAAAACTCTTAAGGGAAAAATGTATAGGGAGTTCACTGCACGAGGCTCACACGAATGGGTTTCTATTTTACCAAAATTGGTTGATGAATACAATAATTCAAAACACAGAACAATATCTATGACATCAATACAGGCCGATGCAAATCCTTCATCAGTGAAATTAAAACAGCGCAAAATTATTAACGTAAAAATTAAATTCAACGTTGGTGGTTATGTTCGCGTTAGTACATATAAAGGCATATTTACAAAAGAATATTTACCAAACTGGTCCACGGAAATATTTAAAATTATGAAAATTAATAAAACGTTAGCCGTTACATAAAACCCGATCGCTGGTTGTTTTTACTCTGAAGAAATATTAAAAACAAATTATCCAAACGATTATTTAATAGAGAAAATAATTCGTAGGAAGGGGAAACAGATATTGGTAAAATGGAAGGGGTTTGACAATACGCACAATAGCTGGATTTATACCCGTGATATCAAAAAATAATTTTAGTCGCGCTACAGACATGACCGTGTTTGGTAGTTACGGGATAGTGAAACAAAAAATTTATTTCAAATCTCGAACAGTCGATCAAATCGTATTCGTCCAAATTTATTAAATTTGAGCGTTTACTCGAAGAAAATCAAAAATCCGTTCAAATACAAGAAGAACAAACGGAAACGTTACAAATAACGTGTTCAAATATAGCTTAGCGTAAAAGTAAACTTGAAATCCATTACAAGATATTACAGAGCAGTTGAAAAAAATAAGCAAGGCTGTCGATACTATAAACAAACTATAATGTCTTCGGCCATTTTGGATATGCATTGCCTTCTCGGAGTCCACAACAAATACGAGATTAAAGAGATGTCTATTTTAGACACGGACACTTTCACAACTCAACACTGGATCTTTAAACACACTTCTTTGACACAAGACGCAAAAAGTAGGAGTGTAAACAGTTGGTTACAACGTTTGTATCATGGTTTATCATTGGAATACGGAGATGTGGAGTATACAGAGATACAACAAATATTTGATTCGTTCAAATTCAGTAGAATTTACGTCAAAGGTTTGCACAAACAACAGATTATCAATGAGTTTATGCCACACGTCACCGTCTTTGACTTGGAAAACTGGGAAAATTGTCCTCGGCTTCGTGAATTGAACGAAGAAACACTACCCTGTTGTATTTTTCATATGGAGTTTAATCCAAAACAATGTACATTGTTTAAAGTATTTGCATTAAAAAAATGGTATCTTAATAATGTTTAAGATTATAACAATATTTTTTTATTTAATAAACAATAATAAATTTGAACATTGGTTTTTTTTTCTATGCTTAAGGTTTAATTAAAAAAAAAATCACAGATATATACAATAATATTTAAACATTGGTTAATTTATAAGGAATAATTAAAAAAATCACAGATATATTACACAATAATATTTAGTTTTACAAGTACCCCCCATGGTAACGTTTTTATTACGTCACCGGCCAAATACATAACCATACGTTTATCGTATTCTATTTTAAACGTCTTTGATGTAATTATTGTCCCTAATTCCTTAGTTTTTGAATTTCGTGTTATTTGTTGAAATCGCAGTTCTATGTCCCTTATTTCATCGTTCATTATTTTTTTCATACTGTCCATATTTAATTTTTGAATATTTTCGTAACTAAGTGTAAATCCTTTTATTTTTGTCGTTGTCCGATTTTCAATATCTGTGTGCGCTATACTTTTAGGGCCTGTAGATACCCAGTCGGTTATATGTATACCTGGACCTAATTCATCCGTCCACTCACCTAGCACTTCGACATCATCGTAAATATAAAACACACTATCTGTATCGTAATATACGACTCTCTCGCCGAGATTATCTAACATGGTATATAATCTTAATCTAGCATTCGATGTTGTGAATGCAGCTACGTATATATTAGTATTATATTCGTGCCCGACGTATTCATTAATTTTTTTATATGACACTTCCACTAAATCGTCAGTCAAAAAAAACTATATTTTCAGTTTCCAATTTACTGTCCGACAATACTTAGTACCACCTGTCCGGTTTTGATATTATTTCGGTTTTCGTCTGATTAGGCCTTTGTCCAAACTTACCCCAAAACGAATTTAGACATATTTTAGCAAGTCCTCATAATCCAGGATTTTCTTTTAAATTTTCAATGTCCATATCGATTTCTACTGCATTTTTTACTGCTTAAATATAATCATTAACCGTCCGATAGTCATTTTTCCACGAACTTGTTTCTAACTTAATTTTTAAAATTCCCTTAATATACTCCTTAAATAATGTGTTGGATTTTTTTCAAAATGTTGCACTTCATAAATTTTCATGATTTTATATCCTTTTTCTAAAGCTTTTTGTACTTTGTCCGTTGTCCTAGGCATTGTTTACAAAGTGTAAGTATTAATTTATTAGTTTTCACCGGAAGTACGGGATGATATAAATCGGTCGGCGGTAGTATTTTGCATTTGATGAAACCATACCAATTTGATTCCGAGTATTTTTTTATTGATGGATTAAAAAATTATTTAGGATGACCTATGGGGTAATTGTCATAGTACATTACTGTTGGGTATAAACTACACACATCAATGTATTTAATTTTTTTATTTTTAACCATTAATTTTGTGACATTTGGTTCTTCCCCCGAAAAATGCATCTCTGGGATTTAGTGGTTCAATTACATCATTTTGATACTGCATCATTTGTTTGTAATTTTTGTGCTTTTTACATTTACAACTCCACATCTCTTCAACTTGGTACCCTTTTTGTTTCAAATTAATTGTTTGTCTTATCGTATCGTTGTATAAATCAGTCATAGTGTTATTATTAACGGGGTTAATATCGTTAGGATTGAAACACTCCGGACAACCGTGCCAGAAACAGCCATGATATTGGTATACTTTTTTCTCTGTCTCGTCGTAACCGTCTACTCTAGCACCACATATAGTAACTTCTCCACCATTTAACGCGTGTTTTATATTTTTATTTTCGTTCAATATTTTGCTTTTCAGCCACTTTATCGACTCGTCTGAAACATTGTCTTTTTTAACATTTTGAACGACTGCTATAGTACCACCAGACAAGTCGCTCTGTCGATAAATGGCCATAAAAACACTAGCGATCGTTATATATTTAAAAGGATCAATATTACACACGTCCAAAAATTGTTTTCTCAGCTCCAAACAGGTGGATTCCATACCTGGTGATATACGCTTCTCATTATGTCCGCGATTCGACGCAGTCGGATTGCCTACCTATGAGATTTGATGACTGATACCTAAATAATCGAATATACCTATCGACTCTACACTTTTTAACAACAGGAGATCGTATCCAGCCTATCCATTTACAACGTTTGTGACGGTTTGCTAGACACTCTAACTTTTAAACATTCCCGCCAAAACGTCAAGCCTTATCTCCAATCCATATCACTAATTCTTCTCACAATTCCTAAATTTTAGTTTTCAACTGTCGCGACTTTTACTCCAAAATCTGTACCCACTCTCAGCGAGTCCAACGTCCCCAGAGTTTCACTTAGAGCTGGTTATGATAATAAAACATAAATTTATATTTTATAAATTGTATGTCCGTTGTTTGGTCTAACGGGAAGTCACGAGTAACCTGTAATACGAACAATACGATGTACGTTTGGCTCAGATCAATCCCGAAGCCCGTATTCGAGACCGGATGGCGGATATTTTATCGTAGCCGCAACACCCAAGTGACGAGTCCTACGTATGGACATCGACGTCAGTAGGCAAATTTTCGCCGTCACTCGCACCCCGCTGTACCTAACCTCAAACCGGAGTTGTCAATCGTCAAGTCGTTATTATTATTATATTATGCTATGAAGTAAAAACAATTCTCACCCAATTTGTAATAATTGATTATCATCAAAATTGTCTGTATCTTCAATTAATTCTTGTTTATTAACTCTATTAAATATTTGATCATCACATCTAATAAGTGGAATAGTCAGCACACTAGAACTGTGCATTATACTGTGCATATTACCATAGGCGTTCGAACGGTGGGAGGCAGGGAGGGGGGGGGGGCCTGCAGCCCTGGCATTTTCTTTAATAAATACTTAGATATCTATACTTTACTAGATAGCGAACATTTTTTACATTTTACATGAAAAAAACGAAGCCAGTTTGAATCTCATATAGTATAGATATCTGTGAATAAATGTAATTAAGTTCTAAATTAATCAGTTATCATCGACCAAATGATTTATTATTATCACAGAATACTCTACGTTTCTACTATCCACTATTTTAGCTAGTAGACTATTTTTTTTTTATCGCAGTGTGATCTATCAACTACTTTATTTATATACTTACGTTATTTCACAGTTGTAACTTGTAGATAATATTACATACCACATAGGTTAGTTAAAAAAGTAATTACAAATAACGAATATTTTAGACCTAAAAAAAGGTGGGTAAGTGGATGTCGCTCTGCTGTACAGTAGATTACAAGTGGGTCACTGTAGTGGATGGTGTTAAATTTGAATTCAATTATATAATATAATTGTATAAGAAAAACGATTCTGAGTGAAAACTGTCAGTCAGCCTATGATATTACCAAGTATATTTGATAATGTTATTGTGAATAAAGTAATTTATATATAACCTATTTACGTGGAGCCTTGTTTTAAATTTTCAATCCTTAGCTATAAAAGTTGAACATTTTATACATTTTTAACTACAAAATAATTATTAAATTATAAATTTGATATATGTTGTCAAAATTTGAACTTGAAAAGCTTATAAAAAAAAATTGTGCCTATGTATTTTTAATATTTTTCAACTGATATTAGAACGATATATCAGCAGCCTTATATTACATTTTCACGCTTTTTTACCCAACAAATAAAATTGTATACAAATTATAAATTTGAATAATTTATAAATTAACTGAAGAACCATATTTTACACTAAATATAATGACAGTTAAAATGTCTACCGACATAGAAAATCAATAATTTGGGCTTACTTGTGGATTGTGATCCCAAACTTAAACAAATATTTATTGAAACTTTTTTGGCAATGTTTTGAGCTCACAAAAACTTGAAATAAAATGAAAACGAAAAACAACAGCGAAACATTTGTAAAAAGATTCTAAAAACGGAAAAAAATAAAACAAAATCAAAAACAAAAACAAAAATAATTTATTCTATGATAAAATAATTAATATAAAAATTCTTTTTACAAAAAAATGGTAATCCTGGTCACTAATAATTGTTAAGTATAATCATGTGTAAAAGCAACTTTTTGATTTTTACTTGTATTTTATGTAATTGTATTTTGAACTTCTGGATTATTAATTTTTTTTTTACTCTATTACTAGTGATTCACTAATTTAAGAATATATTCTTAAAATTGAAAGCCATTTTAATTTTTAATTTCCGTATAAATTATAATTAGGAATTATAATTTTAATTTTAATAATATTAAAAATAATAAACATATAAGAAAATAAAAAAAAAACGTAATACGCCACTCGATATTTTTCCTCAACACTGAAAATATAGGAATCATAAATACTTTTTGTTAATAAGTAACCATGACAACGAAAACCTTACAAAAAATCGTTCAAAAACAAAAAAAAAATATAGGTATCTAGCCAAATTAAATAATGTTTATGTTAAAAACTAAAAACTTTTTCTAATCCTGACGGTTTTAACCGAATAACAACGCGTTTCCAGAGAAAAATTATCGTCGTATTGCTTTAATATTAATATATTATAGTTCTCTTGATCCCGCCCAGAATTAAAACAAAAAACGACGCATAATATATGATTGATATCGACTCTATATATTATAGAGAATAAAAAAAAGGTGGGTAAGTGGATGTCGCTCTGCTGCACATTAGGTTACAACTTACAAGTGGGGCACTGTATAATGGATGGTATTAAATTTGAATTCAATGATATAGTATCATTGTATACGAAAAACGATTCTGAGCTGTGACGAATTTGTCAGTGTGGATATTTTATATCAAATTATTTTTCATATTAATTTATTTAACGATCATAATGCATAATAATATAATGAAATTGTAAGCACCCAGTAACAGGGGGAGGGGGGGGGTAAACCGAAGGACCACTTGGTGACAACCGTGACTAAGTTGAAAACGTAATATAATTTGTTCGATGGCGCCTACTATTGCCCGCATAGGCAATCCAAACAACACGCCAGACTGAACGGACACTATGGCGATGACTGCAGGACATGAAATAGTTAATAGACGCGTGAAGTACAAGGGAATCAGAAAAATGCAAGTTAGTTAGGGGGGGTCTCTGCGATCGAATCGGTCTGGTGCAATGACCACAGAGCTCACACGAAATAGAGACTTAAAATTAAACTTAAATATACAATAACGATAAGAGATGTTATGGTAACTGATATTGTTACTAACACAGCATTTGTGTGGAATCTCACAAACCACGGTGGGTTCTGGGTGTTCTAGCGCGATGGTACGTCTAGCATCGATCCCAGTTTTGTTTGTAAGGAAATGTAACTTGTGAAGGATTTCACACTCCCTAAAATGTAGTCATAAATTGTAATATTAATTAAATTAATATTAAATTATTTGTATATTGTATTTTATAATGATAATATTCATATTCATAAAAATTATTAAAATATTTGACAGTGCTGTAAACACAATAGGTAATTATAAAATCACAATGTAGAGAAGACGATGTATTTTCTCTACATCGTTTATAAAACACACAGACTTCTATACTACACTAGATAAGGAAGTCCTATACAATTAACATTGTTACAAGTGAAGCTCAGCCCCAGACAGCTGCCATTTTGTCAAAAAAATTAATTTATTATACAGAATGTATAAGGAATAATATCGTTTCTAATGGTAAAATAAAATAGTAAATGTCAAATGATTTAAAAAAACAACAGGCTTAGAAATAATAAAATACAATACGAAATAAATCATAATTAATTTTATTTTCCATTTAAAATACCATACAATTGCCAACCGACCTCGAAGCTTCAATTCATAGTGGAAGTTCGCGATCTTACTATGTAGAAAACTGTGATATAATAATAAAATAATTTAAAGGTATTGATTATTATGACCAGTGCTTTAGATAAAGCAAATTCCATAATATGATGGTGTAGTGCAGCGGTCACCAAATGGCAGCCCACAGACAATAAATAAAAGTAATAACTGTTAAATAATAATAAACTACATAGGTAGGCTCAGGGTCCTAGGCCGTTTGTTTCATTTGCCACCAGAAAGTAGCTATTTTTAAAGATTTCAATATTAAAGTTATAATGAGACTTTTGCATAAATCATTTTCAAAAAAAATTCCAGTAAGTAGGTAGTGAACTTTGTAAATCAGAAATTGATAACCTGCATATAAAATATTAAGTGCACTAATAAAGCGTGCACGAATCATACACCAAATTTCAAGCAGTTAGTAGAGAGTAAGACTTACCATTTTCCCCACTAACTTTAACCCAACTTTCTATTATTATAAATTTATATTTTATTTTAATTTATTTGTATTAACGCTTTGTATTTTTCTGGCCCCCGGAAATTTTCAAAATTCCCAATGTAGCCCTCCAAATATATTAATTGGTGACCCCGGGTGTAGTGTATAATATTAGCTACATGAGTACAATAATACGACACCGTGTGCACTATTTAAGAACTAAACCGTGGTAGTGTGTGAATATGGCATAACCACGAATAATTAAGGTATCGTAATTCGTAGGCATAACAGAATACATTTTACCAAGGCTGGCAAGTTAATGATTTTTTTTTAACTCAGTTAAGTTAAAAGTTAATACACTCATTTGTTAACTTTTTATTAAGTTAAAAAAAAGTTAATTTGTTTACACAACGCTGGCGTACTTAATTTTTTTCCAACCCAAAACTAAATTATAGACAATAGTGTTTATACTTAACACAGTATTTCCATACAAGTTAGATTCAAATGACATACATTTTAGATTCTGAGCGAAGCGATGAATGTATTGATTCTACAATGATGTGTGTTTTTTTTTTTTTTATTTTTTATTTTTTTTTTATTTTTTTTTTTATTTTTGTGTCTGTCATCACCTTTTAGGACAGTAAAAGTGCTTGGATTTTCTTCAATAGTAACTTTTCTGATAGGAAAGTGAATCTAGTTGGTACTTTGGGGGGTCAAAAGTAAAAATTTCCCAGTAGTTTTCACAAGCGACGTGAAAAACAAAAGAAAAATTAAGGAAAAACGGGAATTTTTACGCAAAATCTGTTTTCGAGAAAATCGATTTTGGTTTTTGGTGTAACTCTAAAACAAATGACCGTAGGGGCATGAAATTTTGACTGAATGTTTATATTAGCATTTTCTATACACCATAAAATTTACAAAATATTTTGACTCTTTTTGAGCTGTTTACGGCCATTGTCAGTTTTCAATTTTTTTAGTTTTTTTTTCTATAAATATCAATAAAATGTTATCTGTTGAGTAAAAAAGCTTGAAAATTTAATAGAAGGCTCCTAGGTTATTGTTTCAAAGGCAGATGAAAAAAATTAAAAATCCTTAGTCACAGTTTTTATTTATAAGCATTTAAAGTTCAAATTTTGACAAAATACGGAAAAATCACGAAAAATTGCAAATTATTTTGAGTTGAGAATTCATAAAAATTTTTCTTTTTAAATCTAAGATTTGAAAATGTAATATAAGATTACTCATAAGTTTGTCTACCTTTATCAAAAAAAAAACGTCTAGAAGAAACTTAAATTAAATTTTTATGAGCGTCTGAAATTTATTTTTTTACAACATTTGATATTTACTTGATTTCTCATGTAACAATTTTCTTATTTTATTGTAATTAAAAAACGAATGACTGTAGATACTTGAAAATTTCACTGAATGTTTATATTAGCATTTTCTATACACCATAAAATGTTGAAAATATTTTGACTCTTTTTGAGCTGTTTACGGACATTGTCAGTCTTCAATTTTTTTAGTTTTTTTTTCTATAAATATCAATAAATTTTTATTTGTTGGGTAAAAAAGCGTGAAAATTTAATATAAGGCTCCTGATATATCGTTCTAATAGCAGTTGAAAAATATTAAAAATACATAGGCACAATTTTTTTTTATAAGCATTTAAAGTTCAAATTTTGACAACATTTATCAAATTTATAATTTATTAATTATTTTGTAGTTAACAATTTATAAATTTTTAACTTTTATGGCTAAGGATTGAAAATTTAAAACATGGCTCCACGTAAATAGGTTCTATATAAATTACTTTATTCACAATAATATCATCAAATATACTTGGTAAAATCATAGGCTGACTGACCGTTTTCGCTCAGAATCGTTTTTCTTATACAATGATATTATTGAATATCATTGAATTCAAATTTAACACCATCCATTACAGTGACCCACTTGTAACCTACCGTACAGCAGAGCGACATCCACTTATCCACCTTTTTAACTTTAAACAATTTACAGTAAATATTTTTTGACATGAAAACGAAATAGACTGAAATAGTGAATATAATAAAATCAAAAACAAAATAAATTAACTTAACTTAATAATAATAATAATAAACTTAATTTACATCTTAAAATAAAAAATTAACTCGTTAATTTCACGTTTATTAAAAAAGAAATTTAGTAAGTTAACAGTTAAGTTAATGAAAAGCCAAAAGTAACTACTTAATTAAGTTAAAAGGTTAAAATTAACTTTTTAACTTAACTTTAACTTTTTAACTCGTTAATGCCCAGCCTTGCATTTTACCACGGCCAAATAATTGTATTTCTTTATTATAAACATTATATTTTTTATATAAATACAGTAGAGGGGGGGTTAACACAGAACAATAAAAATATATAACTCAAAGTTTATCTGCGACGGGTATTTATTACAATAATAATAATGCTTCTGTTACATTAACGGCACGATTTCATGTAGCAATGACAATAAGACGTATAATGATAATTGATAATATTATTGTCTGGTCGCCCTGACAAATATAATCATAATTTCTGGTCACAATGACCACACGGTACAAGTTGACGATAATAATAAAAAACATGAGTTTGTGTGTGTACCAAACGGGTACGAGAAAAATCGTAAGAGACGAAAAAAGCGACAACGAGAGAACAAAAAACTGAAAAAAACATATGTGGTAGGTACTATAAGGGCGTTGGCCGAAAACAATTAAATGATAAAGAATTGTAACAACGTTGATAATAAGTATGAGGCAAAAACTGAACAATAATTTAACACACAGAAAACGAAGACAAACAGAATAAATGTCAGAATAAATTATAATAATAAATTAAACGATTAAAATTTGACGGAGTATGGAGGAGAAGGAAGGTGTCGCCGTCGCGCAGAGTAGCGTTCCGCGATAAAGTAATTGCACGGCCCGAACAATTACGATCAAAGTGATATTTTCTTTTGAAAAAAACGCACGAGAATTTCTGATAAAATTACAATTTTAAATACTTTTTAGTTCAGGATTATTATTTTCTTTTGCTTGATAACTTAACTAGTGATTCACTAACAACGCACTTTTCAAATTTAAAGGCATTTTAATTAATAATTTTCATAAAAGTTAATATACCTAATTAGTAATTATGTAATTTTATTTAATTTACTAAAATAAAATTTAAGTACCTTTATAGGTATAAACCTATATATTGCGCGTTTATTATTATAAGAAAATATTCCAAAAAAACAAAATCATCATAAACGTTATTTGGAAATGTTATAGTAAAATACCGTTTTTAATATCGTTAACCAAGGACGTAAACATAAATTAAAACAAAAAAACTTAATGAGTTACTAGATATTTTTCCACTACACGGAAAATCTAGGAATCATAAATGCGTAACCATGACAACAAAACCTTACAAAAATCGTCCAGAAACAAAAAATCGTGCAATTAGCTAAAAAAAACTTAATATTTATTTAAAAAATTATAAACTTTATCCAACCTTGATGATTTTAACCAAATAACAGCGCGATTTCGGAGAAAAAAATTCTCATATTATTGGTTTAATATTATAATATATAGTTCTCTTGATCCTGCCCAGGATTAATATCAAAAATTATACGTACAATATACTCCTATGATTTATATAGACTCTTTATTATAGAGAGTTAAAATGTAGGTCAATTGAATGGTACGATAATAATTATAATGTTCTGAAACAAATCTCATATACATATTGCACAATGACAATATTAAATGGTAGGTACAAGCTTAAATTGTGATACACTAATATTATTTTGTATATTATGAGCCCAAAGATCAAACGATCATGATGCATAATAATATAATATTACGATAAAAATTATGTTTTCTTTTTAAATAAACGCAGGAGGATTCCTGATGAAAATACAATTTTAAGTACTTGTATGATAATATTGCTCGGTGGCTATTAGTATAAGCAGCACCGTTTTGTAAAAAGTTTTATTGAATTTTGAAAAGAGTTAAGACTAATAGTATTCTGTTTACTTAACTGCTGCGTGTTTACTACGAGTTTAATTGAAACGTATTTTTACGATATTAAGCAAAAATGTTCAACTATATTTTATTTGTTCTTCACGCTGTAGGTAAATTAATTTACGATTTTATGAATTAAATGTGCAAACGACGTACGTTGCAAAGTCGTAGTGCCAAGCTCGGGCCTACCTAAATTGGCCCTAATAGAAATGAACGATAATAATTATTACACTCAAAAGTTTCACCGATATTCTACTCTATATGCACAAACGCACGTGCAGTGCCAGTGAAAAAAATTTAACGTATTAAAATAATATGTATTGATTTAGTCTACTTTGGTCGATTTTTCTTAGTATATTTTTTAACGTGGACGTAAACTCGTCATCTGTATTATTATAGGTACGTATTAAAATGTACAACACAATGTAATTATTATATGATAATATATTCCGATAGTTACCGCATAACAGAGTGAGCGATGCCTCTTGGGTTGTGATATATATTTTTTTTGTTAAATGTATTATTGTTAAATCTACTAATTTGTTTGTTAAATTGTATTAATAAATATATTGATGCTAATGTTATTATTGTTAAGAGGACGCCACACGGACATTTGTACAAGGCGTAACATACCAAATTTACGCTCAGCAGATAACGTTATTTTGAAAATTAGAGTGAATCGACGATCGACCTATTATGAAACTTGATGGTAAGAACATTGTGTTCGTATGTTTGTTTTTTACGGTAGTTCAATTTTTTATAAAGTTATGCGTACCTATATAATATAGCGTAAATTAAAAATTCTCATCACGCTTAAATCTGTATCGTACAAAACATACGAACACTGATAATGTTCTTACCATCAAGTTTCATAATATGTCAATTCACTATAATTTTTGAACTAATGGATCTAAACGTTGTCTGTTGAGCGTAAATTTGTTAAGTTATGCAATTATTGTAAGATGGAGACAACAATTAATGTCCGTGTGGCATGCCCTTAATACTGAATAAATACAAATTATGTGTAGGTAGTTATAAATACTAATTATTATCATACAAGTGTAATATTGTTTAATAAAATATAAAATTTTAATTCGTGAAACATTAATTATTATACACGAATCAATATTACACGTGAACATTTGGTGTTATTCTTTACGTAACATCGTTAACCAATTATCATATATAACAATATAATTGTTATTATCTATAGGCTATATCATGAAAACTGTGAATGACAGTGAATATTACAGTGAAACATTTATATATTTATATTATACGTATTATAATGAGAATACTTATAACAGAATATCGAACGATGATGTGGTACAAACATTGATGCAAGCCAAAAAAGAGCTTGTGTTGAATGACGATTCACATGCATTTGAATGTACGGAATATTACTTGATTTCGGTTAACGGATAATAGGTTATGAATTGCTTAATTCTTTATGTGTTCGTTTATTTTTAGGAAGTGACAATTAATCGTAAGGTTGTGCAAGTTAATGAAAAAAATAAACTGTGACAAGTCAAGTTTTTTCAATTAAATTGCCCTCACTCAAAACTTAAAAGTTAATTTTTTCAAGCACAATATTTATAAGTCTTAAAGAGCCAAGTATTTTAATTTACACGAACATTTACCAAGATTTTTAACATTCTGCAAACATAAGATTATTATGATATATTATTAAAAATAAATGAACAAAATCGAAAATTAGTCAAAAAATCAGTATTGTCCGTTGGCTTCACATGATACGGACATAAAATTATCATAACTGTACGATAAGGATAATTAACTATAAAAAGTTTAATTACAACAATAACAATCTTTACTGAATAAGTTAAACAATAATAATTAACTAGTTAAGTTAAAAAGTTAAAAAATAAATAAACTTTCAAGTTCATTTTATTAGTAAATTTAACTCTTTCAAGTTATTTATTTAGGTAGGTATTAGGTAGCACAGTTATATATGTTAGAAAAAATTATACAATTCATGAATTTATTGTTTAACATACTTGTACAATCATAATAAGTTTTACATACATTTTTGTGATTACAGATATCAGTATTTTGTTTACGTAGATACAATTTTTTTTTATCAGCTTCGTGTACATATTATAGCTCAACAATTAAAGAACCTACACAAACAAACTAATTATACAATCAATTGAAATATTGAAATAAAGAATAAATTAATAAAATAGTGGTTTAATACTTTAATAGCATGGATTGGAGACAAAAAATGTACAAATACTTAATTTACTACTAACACCACTACTGGTCGACGGCCTGAGCATATGACATTTTCTATAAAATATTTCTTAGAATCTAGTACCAGTTAAAACTTATATTGAATTGGTAATAAGTAGGCTATGAAGCAATCAAAGACCTTAAAAAATACCTTAGAGGGACAATCTATAAACGTCAACCAATTATTATTGAAAACAAAATAATATTTTTAATTATTTGTATTGGCTTACAAATTTATGTATGTAAGTTGAAAATCAAAAAAATATCAAAAAAGGAACAAAAAATAAAAAAATTACCTATAAGGGCTACAAGAAACTCGTAAACCAAAAATTCGTTTGTAACTAATTCAATCATTGTGATAAGAATAAGCTGTCACTGTATTTTACAATAAGTTAATAAAAATGATAATGCATATTATTATGAAATTCACATAACAAGTAATTTATAATTGTTAATTATTGGATTATTTCATAGTGTTTGACGTTAAGAAAGAAACTGTTTTTCTAATATGGTTCTTCTTCGGGCTGCACACCTGCAGCATGCCCGCTGCGACAACGAGGAAACCACAGAGCATTCATTACATCGAATTGCAAACACGAACAGGGGTTACTGAAACCGCAGATTCTAGTACAAACCGCTTCACAATTATATTTCGATGCGAATGGCCGCCCGGGATAGTATGAATATTGAACGCTGAGATGGATAGTTAGCATGATGATTAAAAACCCAAACAATAATCTCATGATGGCTGACGCGAAGACGTGGTCGTTGACTGTGCAGGGTCCCCGTGGTCCGGTCGCAGTGTGGCGTGTGGTGATCTGTTGGATAAGACACCACTCGATTTTTGTAAACGAAAAATGCGGTATAGCGGTGTAAACTTAGTCGTAGCTCAAAAAACGACGACGATCGCCCGACGGTACAAAAGCTGTGTTAACGTTAACAGATCAGAATGTAGAGTGAGAGATCGGCCTTTGCCGACGCCAACCGTACCCGAACCGCCGTCCCTCTAAGCACCGTAATTGAGCGTGGTGGGAGATACGCCCGTGTCGTGTTATCGTTTATGCGCCGTAATAGCATAACTGTATGTTTTTCATAGACCAGACAAATCAATCGCTTATTCCATTTACCTCTCGTAAGTTCTAGGATAATAAGAATGTGGAACACGTATATAATATTATAATGACCACGGCAACTTGACCGAGAACGTACAATTAAAAATGTAAAAATGTCCAGATATCAAATTGGTTCAAACATAATACATTATTGTTCACAGTAATACCTACTATGATTCAAATGTCAAATCTATTTCTTTTTATCAACTTCCAACAAATAAGTTACTAAATAATATTATGTTTAAAACAGCAAAGTTGCAAATAGACGTACCTACAAAATTGTTCACAATACATAAAATCATGAGAAGTACTGTCGTATTTCGATCCACCGTCAATAAATATACAACACGATATAAACAAGATAGTTACTATGCAATATAATACGCGCGACTATACGAGTGACTATACTAATTACTTACAAATACCGCCAAAATAATACACTTAAAATAAATAATAGGAACAGTCATTAAAATTCGTTTAAATATAATATAGCATCGAATATAATATATTATTATGCAGAGAAATGTTCCGTAATACTCTGAGGTAAAACTTCAAAATCAGACTTATATTCCATTCGATTGTGCTTCGATTTGGCGAGATAACATTCGGTAAATTGACGTTATCATATCACAAAAGAATTCATATTTGAACGTTTTTGTAATCGTATAATCTATCGTATAGGAGTGGCTTTTCGTGATGTGTAAACGTAGCATTATATAATATTTATATCGTCACAGATTTCCCAACGTAATCCGACGTATACTACTTACATATATAAATCCTTACCAATAGAGAGACCGATAGACCTGATATTATATATTATTATTTTAGACATAGTTTTTTATATAGGTAATGACTAATGAGTAATTTAACTTTGTGCGTGCATCGTGGCCGTGTCTCTTGTTTGTCCATAATTATGTGTAACGCATCCAGTGGCGGATCCAAGGGGACGGTAATATGGTTAATACCCCCCCCCCCCCTTGAGCTTATTTTATAAAAAAATATTACATTGTTACTTGTGAGAAATACTAGTTCTATTCAGCGTTACGTATCGTTATAACGATTATAACGTACCCACTACCCACTACCCCAAAATAATTACGATAAACTGTCAATCGGGGCTTGGAATGACGATTTATTACACGATAACTACACTACACTCGTTAAGACCACAGGTGCAATAATAAATAATAATAATAACTTTATCTTATCTTTTTGTATGTATTTACTGTATAATAGTTACCATATAATAGCTAGTACTCTTTAGATTTCCAGTTTAGTCGTGTTCTACGCATCAAAGTGTATAGTGTGTGTTATAATTTAATTTTTTCACGTTATAATGTCCAAACGAAAGTGTAATCCTATTCTACAAATGTTCAATAAAAAACAAAAAAAACAGCAAAATGATGTTAATCGAAAATATATTCAAGTCTGAAGTTGAACTATGGAATGCCAAATGCAACATTTTATAAATTTTCACGTTTTTTTACCTAACAAATAAAATTTTATTGATATTCATAGAAAAAAAAACTAAAAGAATTTGAATTTTGAAATGGTCCGTAAAAAGCTGATAAAAGAGTCAAATTATTTTCAAAATTGCATAGTGTATAAAAAACTTCTAATACAAACATTCAGTGAAATTTTCAAGTATCTACAGTCGTTCGTTTTTTAATTTCAACAAAATAAGAAAATCGCTACATGAGAAATCGAGTGAATATCAAATGTTGTAAAAATATGAATTTCAAACAAACATAAATATTTAATTTGACTTTCTTGTAGACATTTTTTTTTTTTTGATAAAAGTAGACAAACTTATGGATAATCTTCTATTATATTTTCAAATCTTAGATTTAAAAAGAAAAATTTTTATGAATTTCTAACTCAAAATAGTTTTCAAATTTTCGTCATTTTTACGTATTTTGTCAATATTTGAACTTTAGATAGATGCTTATAAAAAAAATTGTGACTATGGATTTTTAATTTTTTTATTTTGCCTTTGAAACATTAACTTAGAAGCCTTCTATTAAAATTTTAAGCTTTTTTAACCAACAAATAACATTTTTTGTTATTTATAGAAAAAAAAACTAAAAAAATGGAAACGGAAAATGTCCGTTAACAACTCAAAATATTTTTAAATGTTAGGGTGTATAAAAATGCTAATAAAAACATTCAGTCAAAATTTCATGTACCTACGGTCGTTTGTTTTGAGTTACACCAAAAACCAAAATCGATTTTCTCGAAAACAGATTTTGCTTAAAAATTCCCGTTTTTCCTTAATTTTTCTTTTGTTTTTATGGTGCTTTTGAAAACTACTGGGAATTTTTTTTGACCCCCAAAGTACCAACTAGATTTACTTTCCTATCAGAAAAGTTACTGTTGAAGAAAATCCAAGCATTTTTACAGTCCTAAAAGTTGACGACAGACACAAAAATAAAAAAAAACACACATCATTGCAAAATCAATACATTCATCGTTCCACTCAGAATCTAAAATATGTCCAAACGATAGTAAAATAATAATTATTATAATAAACCATAATAAAATATAATATTTTATAATATTACTATTATAGTTAGGTAAACTATTATACTGTAATAATATATATTATATGTTATATTCAAGTTAATTATTATAAATTACACACTTATCGCGTTTTCAATGAGATAAAGTTAAATCGTTACCACGTACCAATTAACCAAAATAGTTATATTTATTCAAACGAAATAACTACAGCTTCTCAAGAACAACAACAACTACTATTTAGGTAGTAGGTACATAGCATAATATATTGTGTTAGTCAATTTAATAAAAAACATACATTTATTGTAACATACTTGTACAATCATAATTAGTTTTAGATACATTTTTCTGATTACAGATTTCAGTATTTTTTACGTGAATACAATGTTTTTCATCAGTTTCTAGGACATAATATTATTTATTATAGCTCATCAGTTAAAGAACTTAGTTAAACTATTAAAATGTGACGGAGATGTGAATGGACGAGAAGTGAGATGTCGTCGTCACGTAGAGTAGCGTCCCGCGATAAGGTAATTTATTGCATAGCCCGAACAATTACGATCAGTGTATATTCATACGTTTTTTAATTACAACAAAATAAGAAAATCGTTACATAATAAATAACGATAAAAATTATATTTTCTTTTTAAATAAATGCACGAGAATTCCTGATGAAAAAACAAATTTTAAAACTTATTTTATTGCTGGGTTGCTATTAGTTTAAGCAGCACTGTTTTGTTAAAAAAATGTTATTGACTTTTGGTAAGAGTCACGACTAATAGTATTCTTTTTACTTAACCACCACTTGTTTACTTTGAATTCAATTTAAACAAAACATAGTTTTACGGTATGTTGGATTATATTTTCATTGTTCTTCATGCTGTAGAAGTATAGGTAATGAATTAAAGATTTTATGAACGAAATGTGCAAACGACGTACACTTCGGTTCGGAGTTTCCAAAAAAAAAAAAATCAAAAAAAAAAATTTAACACGCAGAAAACGAAGACAAAGAGAATAAATGCCCATAACAATATTATAATAATCAAACAATATTTAAATATGACGGAGTGGTGTATGGAAGAGAAGAGAGGTGTCGCCGTCGCGTAGAGTAGTGTCCCGTGATAAGGTAATTGCATGGCACGAACAATTACGATCAAACTGATATTTTCTTTTTAAATAAACGCACGAGAATTTCTGAGGAAAATAAAATTTGAAATACTTGCTTAATTGCTCGGTGGCTATAAGTTTGGGAAGCACTGTGTTAGGTTTAAAAAATGTTATTGACTTTTGAAAAGGGTTAAGACTAATAGTATTCTGTTTACTTAATCACCGCGTGTTTACTACGAATTTAATTGAAACATATTTTTACGATTTTCAGCAAACATTTTCGATTATATTTTATTTGTTCTTCATGCTGTAGCTAAATTAATTTACGATTTTATGAATTAAATGTGCAAACGATGTACGTTACAAAGTCGTAGCGCCAGGCCTGGACTTATCTAAATGGGCCCTAAAAATGAACAATAATAATTATTACACTCAAAAATTTTACCGATATTGTACACTATGTACAAAAATGTACGTGCAGTACCAGTGAAAAAAATGTTAAAAAATTTAACAATCTAAAAATGTTACAGTATTAAAATAATATGTAATGATTTAGTCTACATGGTCGATTTTTTTTAGTATTGTTTTGAACGTGGATGTAAACACGTCAATTATCATCTTTTCTGTTTTATTATAGGTATTAAAATGTTTATAATTAAATATTACGGGGGACGGAGTGGCCGAGCGGACTAAGGCGCCGGTTGCGCTGTTCCAAACCTCAACCGCAGGCGGCATTTTTCTTCGGGCAAGTCACGGTGTCCGGAGAACAAGTGCCGCCATACCCCACCCGGGCATGGTAGATACCTACAGGTGCCCACTTGAAATTCTGCCAAAAACAACGCACACGTTGTCTAACCTTACAGTACAATCCCCCATAGTTTAAAAACCACCCAATGGCCTAAGTTGCCGCAAGTTAACTAATAAAAAAAAAAAATTAAATATTACAATACAATTTAATTATTATATGATAATATATACTGATAATTATTACCGCATAACAGACTAATAGAGTGTTCACGTCGCAAGCGAAGACTCTTGGGTCGCGATAGCCGGTAGGCTTTTTAGTATTATTATTTCTGTAATAATGTTTCGTTAAATGAATAAATTATTGTTAAATCTTCTAATTTTTTGTCAAATCGTATTATTAAATATATCGTTTCTAATGTTATTATCATTGTAAAGAGGACGCCACACAGACATTTGTTGTCTACGTCTTACAAGGCGTAACATACCAAATGTTAGATCAGCAGATAACGTTTAGCTCCGTTAGTTAAAAATTTAGAGTGAATCGACCATTATAAAAATTGATGGTAAGAACATTATCTGTGTTCGTATGTAGGTTTTTTACGATAGTTTATTTTTTTAGAAATTTAAGTGTTTAATTATACTAATTATATTATAGCGTAATTTAAAAATTCTCGTAACTCACTTAAAAACTGTATGATCGCATAAAACCAACATACGAACACAGATAATGTTCTTTCAATCAAGTTTCATCATTGGTCGATTAACTCTATTCATTAAACTAATGGATCTACACGTTATTTGCTGAGCGCAAATTTGCTAAGTTACGCAACCGTAAGACGGAGACAACAAAATATGTCTGTGCGTCCCCTAAATACTGAATAAATACAAATTATGTGTAGTTATAAATACTAATTAGCACGCAAAAGTAGTGCCCGTGAAAAAAAGTTTAAAAATAAATATAACAATCTAAAAATGTTATAGTTTTAAAACAATATGTATTGATTAAGTTTACCTGGTCGATTGTCTTTAGTATTGTTTTGAACGTTAACGTAAACCCATCATCTGTATTATTATACGTATTAAAATGTTTATAATTAAATATTACAATACAATGTAATGACACGTGTTGAAATGTTTTAAGCACTTAATCGATGATTCAATAATAATATTATGTCCTATTGATAATATTCGTATAATCTTAGACATTTCTAATTTTAGTAAGAAAATTTGCGAATCATAAAATATATTTTTTTTTAGCAATGACAAAGAAAACCTTACGAAAAATCGGTCGGGAACAAAAGACGTGTATCAAGCACAAAAAATGATTTATGTTAAAGACTATTATCACACGTCATATACGCTTTGTACGTGTTCTACAATTAATAATGAATAGGTTCTTGTTTTAACTTAATAATAATATTATAATATCGTGTTACATGACATAACATATAGGCAATTTAGGTACAACCCTGCAAACTACTGTATTAACAGGTATAAAATCATCGACAGTTAATTTTCAAGATTATTTTTTTTAGGTCCGTGTCTTGAAGTTTTATCAACTACCGATTATAAATCAAATGTTAGAAATTAGTCAAATTTCATACTTAGTAAAAGATACCGAATTAGCCATTGAAAGTTAACTTACTAATTTTCTTTTTTAATTAACCTGAAATTAACGAATTAGTTTTTCGTTTTAAGAAGTAAGTTGTTAATTTATTTTGTTTTTAATTTTATTACATTTCACTGTTTCAGTCTATTTCATTTTTATCTCAAAAAATATTCATCGTGAATTGTTTAAAGTTAAAACATTTATATTATTCCAATCTAACTTATATGGAAATACTGTATAAAATATAAGCACCATAGTCTATAATTTAGTTTTGGGTTTGAAAAAAATTAAGTACGCTGGCGATGTATAAACAAATTAATTTTTTTAACTTAATAAAAAGTTAACAAATGTGTGTATTAGCTTTTAACTTAACTGAGTTAACTTATAATTAAATTAACGTCTTGTAACTTTTAACTTTTTGTTATTGTTTCATATTAACTTTACTTAACTAGGTTAAGAAAAATCATTAACTTGCCCAGCCTTGGTATTAACTTGTTGTTTATAATGTGGCATGTGTATTTTTGTATTTTGTAGGTACTTTTGTATTTTTGGCTTCCAGATTTCCTAATTTTTCGGTTTATTTTCCTACAATTTTCTTTCATATAAACCTTGTCCTAACAATTACGAACACAACAAAAAAATTAAGCCGAATTAGTCACGTAGTTTCTGAGATTAGATGTTTCAAAGTGTAGAACCATATTTAAAAGGCAATATCAAGCAATTAAAAAGAAATAATATTTATAAAAAGAAGATAGTCTGTTGAATTTCAAATATTAAATTCTTAAATTACGACCAATTTGTAATAATTGACTATTTGATACTTGTACCTAATATGCTCGAGTAACCAATGGCAACCATTTATAGACAAAAATAAATATTACTAATATCTACTATTACTATTATAATAGTATATATACAACCAATAGCAACAATATGTATAAACAATATATTATTAAAAATACTACGCACTAGATTAGATTTGCTTTTGCGGGGAATGTTGAAATAATAAAAAAATAGCATAATACCTGCTTGTCAAGCGCGGATGTAGAATCTAAAAAAATGGGTTTCGTCTTTGTGGTATTATTTTTTTAAACAAAATATGCAAAGCAACGGATAAACATTATTATAATCATTATTATTTAGTAGGCACACTTTATGGTAGACACCTTATAATAGTGTCGAACAAATTCCCCTTCAAGCATTTCTTCGCGTCAAAAGGTATCCTATGTCTTTCTCCAAGGTCTAACCTATCTCTGTACCAAATGTCATCAAATTCAGTTTAGTGGTTTAGGGATGAAAAAGTTACATACAGACACAGTTACTTTCACATTTATAATATTAGCAATTTGTAGGTTTATGTTTATATATACATTATAAGTACTGACTGACTGATCTATCAACTCACGGTCCGAACCACTGGATGAATAGGGCTGAAGTTATAGCATCCAGATAGCTATTATGTTGTAGGCGTCTGCTAGAGCTATATATTTATATTATAATTGAAATTTTAGACTTTGTTTCTAAAATTATGTAAATAATCAATTTTTTGATTAAAAATCATGAAAATATATTATATTATGCTCGATGGTATAATATTGTGTAACGAGGCATAACGTATAGGCAATTTAGGTACACCGTTGTAAATTAGCCGTTTAGGTATGTATATGATATACCTATAATATATTATATTATATGATAATAATATATACCGATAATTACCGCATAACAGAGGTAGGTATTCACGTCCAGTGCCGTAACTCCGTGGCGCCCTTGGCGAATTTTATTTTAGCGCTTATTTTTGTTTTATTTTTTAGATATAATTTGTATATAATATAAAAATATAATAATATAACATTCTTATATGTTAATCATAATAACGCTATATTTTTTAAATAATTGAGTCTTTATAGTTAATGAGTTATAATAGATTGTTAATATTATGTAAGTCTTAGTTTACAAAAAAAAAAATCAAAAAAGCACAATATTTCTTATTACATGTAAATACATGTAATGTTATATAATATAAAATATTACAATAAATCATTAAATTATCTTTCTAGCCTTTGCTGCTGCGAAATTGTCTATAATATCATCATAGCTGATCGAATTACTAGTTTCAAATTCAATTGATAATATTCCCAAATTTGTAAGGCGCTCCTGTCCCAACGTTGAGCGTAGATAGTTTTTTATAATTTTTAATTTACTAAAACTTCGTTCACAAGAAGCCACGGTCACTGGAAGAGTAAGAACAATTCTTAGGACTATTTCTTTGTTTGGGTATATATCTTTTAAAGAATTAGAATGTATCACGTTTATAAGATCCAATGGAGATGCTGAATTTAAATCGGAAAACAGTGACAACGATTGGTGTTTGAAACATAATAGTTCTGAAACTAACTATGTTACATCTAAATCTTTTGAATATTTTATTGCTAGATCAGATGCATATTTTTTTATTATATCATCTGATTGATGATATAAGAAATGGCCGCTTAAAAATTCAAAATCAGTAGATAGTTCTTCCATTTTTTTATACCTCCATTCCATCTGAACAATTATTGAATCCATTACAGCATTAAATTCTCTTTCAAACTCTCGTTTGGAATTTATTGAATGATCATCATCCTCCGCAAGTTCTGATACCATACGTTTCTTTTTTGTCTTACGTTTTTCGGGGAAAACAGTTTTCAAATGCAGTTCTACTGCTATATTTTTTGCTACTTCAACATAAGATGCTATACCACTGTTTCGCAAATTTTTAATTATATTTACTAATCCTTTTATCATTTTATATGCGGTGTCAATTGATATATTTTTGGATTGTAAAGAGCAATTAATTCTATCAATGTTTGAGAGAATATCATTCCATATATGTAACAAACAAAAAAATTTAAAAGTTATTTGTTTTAGAAGAACAGTAGCTCCTGATACTGTATCATTATTACAGCTAGGATCGTTTGTAACATTTTGCAAAACTATATAAATATCTTTTATGTTTTTACAGAGTGCTGAAACCACATTTTTTATTCATTTAAAACAAAGTTAATTTGCTTAAATAACGCTAGCGTACTTAATTTTTTTCATATCTAAAACAAAATTATAGACTATAGTGTTTATACTTTATACATTATTTCCATGTAAGTTAGATTCGATAGATATACATTTTTAACTTTAAACAATTCACGGTAAATATTTTTTGACATGAAAACGAAATAGACTGAAATAGTGAAATGTAATAAAATTAAAAACAAAATGAATTAATTACTTCTTAAAAATGAAAAATTAATTCGTTATTTTTACGATAATTCAAAAAGAAATGTAGTCAGTTAACAGTTAACTTAATGAAAATCCAAAAGTAACTAGTTAAGATTAATGCCCAGCCTTGCACACACGTGTATAATGTTACACATTATTATAATATTGTCGTTATCACAACATAATAATATAATCATTATCATTGTAATATATTATTATTATGGCGGACGAGTCGAGTTAGCATAATCTCGCGGGTGACCGTTGCGGCGGCGGCGAACAGTGCACCGCGGCTGCAATAAGACGTATGACCATTATTAACCAGTAACCGGTATAATATTATTATATACATTCTTGCGGCGGCGGCATCGCGCGCTTTGCGAACCACTGCGTCAACGGCGGCGGTCGAATTCCTCGGCGGCCCACAAGACGGCGACGAGAGGATTGTGACCGCGACCGTCTTGCGGGGAGGAGGTAGCCGAGGGGGGGGGGACACTTTGTAGAAAGTGGTCGCGCGACTCGGCTCGGTACATAATAATATAATATTATTATCTACGCGCTTTAATAATAAAAGTGGTGGTAGGTACCTCGGATACCTATTATAACCGGTGAGACGGACCTGTGGCGGGGCCGTACGACAACAACAATAATAATATTCAACATGGCCGGTGACGCGGCGTGCGCTCGGCGCGCGGTGTTCGCCGCTCAGTAGTCCGCGATACGCGCGCCCGAGTCGACGTCCGTCCGCCGGAGATTGCGTGAAACCCGTGCGCGAGTGATATTATATATATATATATATATATTGTGTTTGTGTTTTTGTAGAGTTTTAGAATTTTTCGGTTTTGGCCGCCGTGACTATAAGTTCGGTTCACGAGTCGAAGACGCGCCGGCGGCGGGCCGTTTCCGTCGGCGTTCTCGACGGTCGTCGCCGTTATGATTATGATGCGCCGGCCGACGGCCACGACGACGAAGACGACGACGGTGAGGCACCAGCTACGGACGGGTTCGGCCGGCTGAGCGCGATGAAGTCCGCCGCTTGGATCCCGGCCGCGGCCGTCGTACTGGTCGCCCTGTGCGCCCCTCGGCCAGGTCAGTAAAAACGCTTTTTTAAAAGAACTTTCCAAGCACTATACGTACTGTACCAACTGTACCTACCCACACTTAAGTCGAGCTCCCGCAGCGTCAGGTTAGGTTAGGTGTTGAATCGCATAGAGTTTAACCCGCCAAAAATAACTTTTCGGCGACTTCGGTCGTTACATTGCAGGCGTGTAATAATTGTAGGTATGATTATTATAATATGACTCAATGTGACAGAGACGTATTATTGTGTTTTTAGATTTGTTTTCGAGGGGGGTGGGGAGAGACGTCTATTAAGGTATCTATTAAAAAACGCGTTAAATATAGAAAACGTCAGCTTACACGAGGGGTTGTTATCCGAAGTATAGACCAAACAACGTTTATCAGCTTTAGATTAATAATATATACCTATAGCTGATCATGTATGGCGTTAAATTAAATGATTTCAGTGGACTTACCCCGTCATAAGCCCCACTATAAATGTAAGCTACACGTCATATTCTTGTAATGGGTACCTAGGTATTATAATAACTATTTTTCTGAAATCTGCGGCGGAAACCCTAAAGAAATAATATGTTCGTTTTTCTCGAGCCAACAATAGTCCCTGCGTGAGCCCCTCTTAAAATATTTCAAATTTCGCAAAATCTTTTACTGCAACCTTACTGCACGGTGGTACTAAGATATACGGAGGTGCTATGTACCTACATTTCAAGGCTCTATAGCTATCATGGTCTTCACCGTACGTCGATTAGTCGATCAAGACACCTTTTATATAATGTATACAGATATGATATTACGGTAAAACGCTGCAACTCGCCCTGTATAATTACAGCAAGGTGTTCAAAAGAGTTTACACACTGACTACGGGGCAGGACTCCAAGGGTTGAACCCGATACACCTAGGTACATAATATATTATGTAGGACACTCCGAAAGCAAGTCTCCCACGAAGATCTCCCCGCGGAGCACTATGAGATCGACACGGCGATCATATATTATAATATTATTATTGTTATAGTGTACGCCGTGGTTTTCCACTATACTATTATTATAGGTACCTCTTAGGTACAGTCCATAGGTATTATTAAAATTGTGCTTATTATACACGGCTGTGTCGGTGAGGTCAAGGCGCTGGCCATAGACTATAGGTGTTTATATTTTTCATTCCAAGCTCTTTCCTCGAAACACATATTATTATTTCGTCTGCTGCTGGTCTATTGTTGTATATTATAGACTTTGCGGTTTGCGTAACGCCACCCGCGTAGACAGGCCTCGTACTCGTTACACGGTAGAAATCGTGTTATTCCAAATTTTAACCCATACAATATGATATGTTACAATATGTAGGTACTTATGACGCGATTTATCAGCTAGGTATACCTACTTTATTTTGCTAGGAGGACTGTTGTTGTGAAACAAAATCTCTAGGTACCGAACCCCGCCGGATGAGAGATTTGACGGAGTCACTACAATCGCACAAATCTCTCAGGGCCGTATTTAAGGGGTGGTGTGGAGGTAGATTTTGCAAAATAAAGTATTATTATAGATTATAGATCCCAGCCATATTTTTGATTTTAAGACATTATTATGTTTTTTTTAGAATTAACTTAAAAATATTATAATTCCTATTCATAAAAACAAAATTCGTCTAAAAATTGTAATACAAATACATATGGTAATATCTCTATATAATATAGTACATTATGTGTGTATAACAGAATTAGACAATAAATCTAATCAGTAATCGCCGTCCGCCAATCTCGCCATTTGTCATCATCTGTTAAGCCAGGTCCACTCGATAATAGACGATACTATTACAATTTTATAGATAATATACCTATCATGAATTTTGATAGTTTAAAGAGCAGTCTCTTCCGAGATGACAATATGATAGTTTGTTGATGTTGTAATTTTTTAATAGAGCTATCAAACGCACGCGGAGGGCTTATGTCACATCAAAAATTAATTTTTCTAACACTAATGACGTTTTTTTTCAGATCAATTTAAATGCCACAACATTTCTATTTATTGTTCATATAGATTAAATTTCTTTCCATTTATCCCCCCCTCCCCCACTCAAAAGTGATGTAAACGTCATTGGGATCACTATCATTAAAAACTAGAAAAACATAGGTACCTTAGGTACATAGGTAAATATAGGTACCTTCCATATATAATATCGTATTGCAATTATTATATTGTACATCATACCATTGACCGGACTCACCGCAAAACGTGTTCTAACTTGTGCGTCTCGGAATGTCTAAGTCCGGACATTGCTTAGCACGAAAGGATTATAAATCCGTTTCGAGAAAAAATACTTATTTTAGACTATATGAAAACTAGTTGCGGTCAATCAATAAGTCTGATTCAAGCAAAGAAAGTCGCATCATATGCTATCGTTAATGCGTTAGGATTTTAATAGTTAAATTATAAGTATCTATAAAGTCTATATAGGTAGTATGGTTATGAATTATGATCTGATTTGCCTATACTATTTATATGCTAAAATGTTTATTTAGGAAGTTTTTTGTGTAGATACTTGTAATGTGACATTCCTTAGATAACTTCCTAAATAGTTACTTATATATTACTTGCTGTGATTTCCAATATCGATGAGAAATGAATCCTAAGCAAATTATGATTAAAAACGTGTATTGGAAAATTTCTGATAATTGTATATTAATATGATTAACTGCGATTTTTTTTTTTTATTTGAAATCCATGTTTCAAATTAGTGGTTCACCGAATACTTTTGACCGAGTTTCGAGACTCGGGTAGAAAAAAATGGCGCACGATTCGCGGATCACTTACCGTTTATATCGTTTAGATCTGATTTCAAAAACGGGTGTATAACTCGTGAAACCGATCGTAATTTATACGGACCTAACTAAAAAAAAAATATAATTAATATTAATCAGCCACCGCGTACGTTTTATTCGAAAGTAAACGAATATATTATTATTATGGTAATAGGCACCGATTCGTATTGGGCATACTATCGCAGTAGGTACCTATAATTCTACATTTCATCGATTTTACGTACCTACTGTACAGTCACATTCAATGTTTTACACTGAAACAATTTTATCCTATTAGGTATAAATACCTACGGAATGATAATTTATTATTGTTGTTTTTTTTAATGCGTAAGTGTTGATATCAAGTAAAATATATTGAAGAAATTAAATGTAAAAGTTGATTTTTCTACAGTTGAATCCTTTCTCTTTTCGTCTTCTTGAACGCTACAAAAAAAAAAAGAGTGCAAAAATATGATTTGTTTCTAATTCGGAGTATAATTTATACGCACAATGAATAAAACCGGTCATAATGTTATTTTAACACATTACTATTTGGACCGTATAGCTCTGCTGCAGCTGTTAAACCGTTTCGATGAAAGCCTTTTGGCTATGGATCAGTTATTATATTGTACATTAAAATTTATAATTATAACTAGCTTAGGATTTACGCTGCACATGATTTTCCTTCTCGGTCGAACGAACAAAATATTATGATCGGTGTGTACCCACCTACACGTGGAACGCACGATACAACTTCTTGGTACCTAATATCTGGTTAAGTATTTCTGCCAAACCGTAAAATAAAGAGTGTATTAAGGACAATGTCGCGATAATGTGGTTATGATAATATCACAATTAATTATTAAAAAAAAATATAGTCCATACAGGATTTAGGAAATTATAATATTTTTTGAATATTTTAAAGAGCTTGAATATTTGACTAATAATATTTTATAAATATTTTCTATTCATGATAAAAAAATATTGTAATATATAATTGCATAAAAATGTTGACTTAATATTTTTATATAGTTTCCATAAAAATGTTTTTTCTAAATATATGGTTAAAATCTTTTGTAAATGTTTTTTATAAAATATTTTCAAAAATATGAACTTCTTGGCCAAAAAATATAACTAAAATATTTCCTAATTATTTACGTAACTTTTTAAAACATTTTGACAACTATACTATTTTCCTAAAAATGTTTTTACCATAGTTAGGAGATATTTGTATGCTGTGTGTGATGACTATGAATAATTGGCAAAACGTGTTGCAGAAAATCTGCAGTTTGATGCATCACCCCAAAAATATTATAATATATGTAGGTATTTATCAAACCATCGAACAACGCTGCGTATAATATTATGATGATAATTTATGTAAACCAACGATCAAGGTCGAAAGAAATATTTTAACAAGACAATATTAATATAATAAAAAATTAATATTATACAATATTTTAATGGTTAAAAATAGTAGTAGGATATTCGACGGAAAATTTATTAATAATTAACCGTGTATCCGGGTTACCGATTCGCGTAGATTTCTGTCGAATGTATATTATGAGTATAGGTACATAATATAATAATAATATCGTAGCAGACGATGTCGATGTGAGTACGACAACATATGCGTTGTCAAGGTGAACGGGCGCGTATAAGTCGAGAGTCCGGTGTATGTATAATAATATTATAATAATGTAATTTTATAATCTTATACAACCGTTGGCGGCGGACTTCACGTTGCGGAACGATTGGGGGGGGGGGGGGGGGCATAGGAGGGTTATTGCTTTCGAACACTACAGTCGCATTATTTAACCGTCGAAGGATAATACGTAGGCACGTCGTTTCGAATTCAAACGTCATAATACATACGACTTGCACAATACTAATTGTACCAGCTATACCTGGTATAATATGCTATTGACAACCGTGATTGTTGGGTGTTTACCGTGTAGGAACGACGGGCGAGCTGACATACTATTTCGCGAGTCGATTATTGCAAAAATGTCACATAATATTATGTACCGCTGCAAATTTCGATGCGCGTTGTGTATTGTGGTGTGTCGTGTGTGGTGGAAGGGGATATTGTATTACCGGGACGAGAAAATTCCGTTAAGCGAGACGCATTGCGCTTATTGTACGACGGAAGAAGTTTCCCACTTCCTCGAGTTTCGGGTACCACCCATTCCTCAGAGTGGACTATTGTATAATTATTTTTGTGGAATTTTTTTAGAGGGCTTTACATTTTTAGGTTTAATTTTCTTCCACGCCACAATAATTAAGTGAGTCGCTTATTGTATGAATTATTTGTTGGTCAGAGTGTGCTAGTCGGCCAACTATATTCTAGCCACATATCGAGTGCAGTTGACGTTTTAAAAAAAAAAAACATACCCACTCAAAACTATTTGATTATTGGATTTTGGATTATAAATTTGTCAGGGGCATACCTAATTGATATACAATTTTCACATTTAGTAAATAATATACCTATATATTATATACACTATACAGCTAACCACCGTGATTCAGTTCAAAAAATTAAATTACTTAAATAGTTAAATATAATAATAGTTTGTTCCGTTTTTCATATAAATTAGTTTAGTAAATTATTTAAGAAAATTGAGAGTTTTAATATACTATATTGTTAATTCGTTTAACGTGATTTTGGCTAGAACAATTTTCTGGGGTCGGGGAGCGATAATTATTTCGATACTGTCAGCGTACCGATTTGCAAAAGTTATTTATTAAACTTGTTAAACGCGGTATTCGGCGTAAAATATTAAAACTCGTTTTAAGACTTAATTAAGGTTAATAAAAAAAAAACAAAAGCGTAACTCGTTTTACATGTACAAAAAAAATTAAATGCACATCGTAGACTTAACTTTGATGCTTGTCTATATACTTGTCACTTCGCCACTGTGCCTGTCGCGTCGATCGTCGGTATCCCGGCACAGCCGACATCGTATTATTATATTATTTCTATAATAGCAGCAGGCAGGACTTACGTGCGTTGCTTGATAATTAACGAACGGATCAACATGTATATATAATATATATGCACTATATAATAATATATACCTGGGTATAGTTGACGCGGCCGATTGCAGGACCGTAACCGCTGCAGCGTCCGTTCTCGGCGGGTATACGTTTGATGGTATACCTACTATTATATTGGCTGCGGTGTTATTTTATAGGTCGTCGTATATTATTATATAGGCATGTGACGCCGAGTAAATAATATGAGCATACAATCCAATACGACGCGTTTCACGCCGGTTTCAAGGAATGATGAAACGGTCGTAAAATAACGTTTCCGCGGCTGTAGACAATAATAATAATATTATATCCACCGTATACGTACGTGTATAGTATATTATAGTCGTCTCGTGTTGGAAAACGCTAACGTTAAGGAGGGATTTACGATGTCATTCGTCTCAGACGACCACGACCTTACCTTTGAGACGTACGCGATGCGTCGATACGATAATAATAATAATATTATTGTGAATATCGGGACGAAGTGTGCTTGAACTGTTGTACCTGTGTAATAATAATAATCCGATCGAAACGCGAGCGCGTATATATACAATATAATTCAAAAATTCCTTCTCTGATACAATTATATTAGGTTCATATAGTTGTAGACAACGTTGTCATGATATTTTTGTGGCAGCGGAAGACTTCTGTGTTTTATGAAAACCAAGCTTGGGCATAACCGAGTTAAAAAGTTAAAGTTAAGTTAAAATTAAGTTAATTTTCCATTCAACTTAACTTTTTAACATTTAATTTTTATTAACTTAACTAATTTTTATTGATATAAATTTAATAAATAACGAGTCAAATCCAAGTTACGATAATTTATAAACAATTAAATTATAAATATAATACAATTATTATAGATGATACATGTTGCGTAAACATTCACTTTTTATTATTTAAAATGGTATTATTGGCTAATTATAAATTTAAAAAATAAATAACTTAATTTAAGTTAGTAAGTTAATTGTAAGTTTCCTTATAACTTTTAACTTAACGGAGTTAAAAAAAATTAGGATAACTATTAACTATATAAACTCTCTAAAATATTTTCTATCGACTTAACTTAAGGGTCCCGGTGCCAGTTTTTCAAAATTTCCGCAATTCTATAAAATTTGAAAATTAAATTTTATATTTTAGTTACCACTTCAATTATAAGACTTTTCCATTACGAAAAAAATAACGAATAACTCTCAAGCTTTGTAGAATGTACAGATTTTGATGACAATTTTTTATCTGAAAGAAGAAGACTTCCTACAGCCCGCATCGATCTCTGATTTTGTATTTTATTTCAAATAATTTTATTAAAAAAATTGTAAAAAAATGCTTTTTACCTCGTATTTTTTTTAGACATATGATAAAGTTTGAGAATAAAATATTGAAAAACAGAGATCGATGTGGGCTGTAGAATATTTACCTCTAGCAATTAAAAAAAAATTATGAAATTTGATTGATTCTACAAGGCGGTATCGTTATTCCCGCAGAGTGTATTTTTGAGGACAAAATGGTATCGCCACCGGACGTCTAACCCAATTAAAAATTATCATTAACTTGCCCAGGCTTGATGAAAACGAGGTTCGATCCGGCCGACACGAAAACTATTTTATATATACCACTATATAATATTTCGTTACAAAATACAGTAATTCTGATGGACGACATGATTAATAATTATTACTATATTAAATATTTAAATATAATATTATACACATTATGATTATGTATACCCATCAATATTATTATAATTTAACGTATAACAATATGAATCGTGTTTTTCGGGACATAATAATATACCCTGATTCCCCTTGGGAAACGATCTGTATAAATATAATACTGCAGCATGTCGAGAGTTCCGCGTCATCGTCGAATCGTTTTCTCGACACTTAATCGTCAGAATAATAGATCGACAACACAGTATAATAATACAGTTCCTGTATACTTGAATAAACGTCATGGATTAAGGTGAACACGGTGTAAAAATTATAATATTATATAATTGGGACGTTTACCTAGGAAACCGGGAGAAAAAAAATTGTGTTCGACGCGAGCTCGTCAACATGAATTCAAGGGCGGAAATTAGTGTATACTTTAATATTATATAATATATGTACTATATTTCTTTCAGTATACCGTGATATAGAAATAGCGTTTAATTTTTTTAATGATTAACATCAACACGGGGTGTCGGGGTCCCGTACACATTTATCAACCATTAGTCATAATGATATTCCTCAAACATAGAATAAGGGTGTGGGTTCATAGGTATCAGTTTTCCGGGGAAACGGAACTATTTTCGTCGCGATTTCAGTCAAGCTGTCAAACCTTTCACAATATGTCACAATATTCTACTGTGGCAGTGTAATATAACACTATCTACTACCGCAGTAATAAATTTAATTATACTTACCTAAAGTATGTAGCTGTAACTGTATAAAATATTAAAAATTGTCAATACGACGTCAAAGTGTCGTGCGAAAAAATTAAGCTATGATGCGTAAGCACTAAAATACACTCAAATATTTTTAGACAAATATTTTGCTTCTCATTACACGAAATCAAAAATGTTGTACCCAGCTAATTAAGCAATTATGTATAATTAAAACATATATTTGTTTTTAAAAAATGTATCTTATCATAACATAAATATTCAAAACTAAAAACATATTATATTTTATAACGTTATAGGAAATGGGAATACGTACCTATTATATTTTTTCAACTTATGTCTTACATGCGTATATTATTAAGTGATTGAGTAGTACGTATTTCAAAGTAGGTAGGTTTGCTGCATGTAATAGATTCGGCACAGATGATCTGTTATTAGTTGTTATGTGGCACGTATCATTTTGTCCTAGTCTGTAAATCTATATATGCATCTTTACCACTATTTGGTCGTTTTACGCACGTTCGCGATTCCGAAAAACACATCCTTGGAATTGAAATGACAGCAATATTTATACCTCTTATGGAAATGAAATACATCGACATTCTTCATCATCGGTCATCGATATATCTGACCAGACTGTGACCGTCAATGACGTTGTGATTGATATTATTAATTATTATTAAACTGTACGCGTATACTCGAGCTATGTCGACTTTATATAGAAACGGTTAACTTCCTAAATAGGTATAACTAATTTAGCTCATTTTCAACAATCGATTCTGTATATTATTATAGAACGAGCTATGTATAAAATAACTTATTATAATAAGCACAATATTAGGGGTGGTCGAGTGAGAGCTATGAGACAAGGACAACGCATTGCTCGAATTAATCCCCCCTCCCACCACCCCAAAAATCAAGCAAACACTATCACGTGGTATATTATGTGAATATATTACGCAAATGTTGAAATGTTTAATAGTATATAATAGTAGTTGAACCCACTAAACAAAATTTAAAAGATCATGATATCGAATTTCTCGAGAGGTGATTAAAAGGAATGTGTAATATAAATACAATTATAATAATAATAATATAAACACGCGTAATAAAAATTATTGTTTTATCATAATATTATGGTTGGGTTACCTATAACCTATAACCTTAGGGGTATATAATAGGTTTAAGCACGAGTGCCGCTGTGTATATAAGTAACTAATATTATACGTCTGTCACCTATACAATAATAATATTATAACAAAACTTAATTTTGTCGCGTGTCGCGAGAGTGTTAGCTATATTTTCCGAACGATTTTCCGTTTCTGGATATACGAAAACAGCACGATGACGGACGCCACAGCTATATAGTACGTATTAATAATAGTCGACTATCGTACATCTTTCTCGGGCGAAATTTTGGTGTTTTTTTTTATACCTACCCGCGTCGTATATAATAACATAACGATAGTTATTATTTTATCACCATATTGTAGTCATTATTTAACTGCCGTTATATAGGCACGTTTTCGATTCTACGACGGCGTATACATAGCAGCTGCAGTGTATATTATACACGCGCACCTATTATATTCATGTCGCCACGCATTGTTCTATGCGCGAACAGCTCGTTGCCGAAGCAGTTGGGTCACGGTAAAATTTCCCGAAACGAAACAATATATAAAATTATGCAGCGCGCGTACACGGTTATGACACCGCCTGTAACGATATAGGTACCGAGGTATATAGGACATTTTTTAAACAATTTTTTTTACGTAACCGACGGACGGGTGCGTGTTTCTAGCCTAGGCGGGGGCATTAACTTGTTAAAAAGTTAAAGTTAAAACGTTATTATTTTTGTTTTGAACCTATTAACTTATTCAGTTAAAATGATTATTGTTTTAACTTACCTTTTTATAGTGAATTATCATTGTCATGCAGTTAATATATTTTCTTTTCATGTCTGCGGAACCAACTAGACAATACTGATTCGATGACTCTTTTTCGATTTGGTAATTTTTTTTCTAATGAGGTATATCTTATAATAATCTAATTTTTTACACAGTGTTAAACGTCTTGATAAATGTTTATGTAAATCAAAATAAAGGGCAGTTTATGACTTGAAAAATTTTTTTTTACTGAGTTAAGTTAAGTTTATTTTCTATCTCAACTTTAAACTTATCTAGTTATATTTTTTTTTGTTAATTTTTAACTTAACTAAAAGAAATTTAATTAAATTAACTTCACTTGCCACAGTTAATTATTTTCATTAATTTGCCCACCTTTGTAGGTACCTAATACCTATATACAGTGTGTATGTCGTGTTTGTCGATATTAGTAGTTCACATTATATATTAGATGTATATAGTTTCGTGTCGAGAACTTTTTAGACATATCGCTGGCCGACCGAGGGGTAGCAAGCCAGCGTTTAAGTCTATTGGGCTCAAAACGATAAATGATCCTCCGCTGAGGCAACTGCGTGCAGTTTACCGTCGTCGTTAAATTCTCTAATGTTTTTACCGGAACACGTCATCATTGTTTTGTACGTGTATTACTATATTGTACAAGTAAAACCTCTCTATTTGTTCGCATGATATCGTTTTTTTGCTTCCGGAAAAAACCGCACAAGTGTTTACCCTACAAAATATGAACCTATATGCAACTAGACCTCCAATTCCGGGGTTCGTTAAAATTATGGACACATTACAAAACTCTCATGATAACTATACATTTCATTCAAATATTTTATATTTTTCTCTACAATTATTTTATATGACAACTGTTGTTTAAGATACCAATGTATTTTGTTCTATTTATTAATTATGAAATACATAGATTTCAAAAAATAAAACATCAAATATTTAGTAGATACTTTGAAAAAGTGTATTGGGGGACATTTTGGGAGTGATAAAGATTTCTTTGCACCTTCTCATTGCGCCTATCCAATGTGGCAATGTATTATAATCATCCTATAATATTTATACAGAAATATTTTGTGTATCAATAAAGTAAAAATCATCTGTAATATTGCATGGTTGTTGAGTGTGTAACATTCAATCAAAGATTTACCTAATTATTTCCACTACGCATTTCAATGAAATATAAAATGAATGTGTTTTTAAAATGTTACTATGATGTTTCCATGCAACAGATACCTAAGCAATATTTTCTGAATGACAGCAGTCTTAAGAATTAGGAATCGTATACAATATACATATTACGCAGTTAATATACATATGATGTTCCATATTTCCATGAAACATATTGCTATTGAATATTTATGGAGTAAGAATTTGCACTCTGAGATAATATATTATATTATGTATATTGTTCGGTCCTTACTATATATTATGATTCGTTGATAATATTATAATATGGCGTAACTTCGAAAATTTGACAGTATTTATTTTTTTACTGAAATTACATTTAAATATGTAATAATATTATAATACATAATATACCAGATACACCCGCTGTACAGGCATAAGAAGTCGAGAAAAAAAACGGTAGTCGCACAAACTGAGAACATAATGTTGTTGTTGTTATTATTAGTCGATGGTAATAACTAATAATATATAATGTGAAAGTAACTTGCACCGCGCGTTTCCCAATCAGAAAGCATAACATCGGCCTATACACATATAATAGTAGTACTTATATAGATATTGTGTGTGTGATGCGTTCGTGAATGTGTTCACTAATTAAGTATTATAAGTATATACGTTTACCGTTCTATACACGTTTATGCTAATTGCCAACATACCATCCGACTGTGGCCATTATCATTATAATTTAATAATTATAACGCTAAAAAAAAATTGAACAATAATAATTCGTTTGGGAGATTTTTTTTATTCCTCCCCAGGTGGAAACCAATTACACCACGTTACCACTTTAAACTTGAAAAAAATACACGTGCGACATTATTAATATTAATGCGATTCTATAATAATATAATCTGAAAACCTATAACGACGAGCATTGATTTATCACCTCTGTCGTGCCACGTCGACAATAATAATTTATACCATTATCGCACATACACAAAAATTTCAACTATTTTTACCACTAGGTATTCGATTGACAATGTGCATTTTATAATGCGCAGTCACATGAAAATCCTTCGTTATATATAAGTGGTCCACGGCTTACAGGCGGAACATGGTTGGAAAGGTAAATAATTCTGTTTCTCGGAATTTCTTCAGTGACTCATATGTGACATAACACATACGCACACACTTAACTCATGTATATTTAATATTTATATAACAGTGCGTTTTCCTAAAACTATAACGGGGCAGCTATATAGTGACAATGGCATACATTTGACTTCATACGGATGTAGAAAAAAATTAGGACCATATATTTGTTGTTATATTATAACAATTATATTACCTATTTTATCGGTTGTCCGTCTGATGTGAAACAAAAATATATAGGTTTTGAACTCCTCGTTTGGGTTTGGACTTCACGGCGATGAGAAAGCTACATGCATAAGCTGGTTGCTTGTTATAATATATCTATATTAAAATTGAAAATCTACTTCGTGACGTGACTGCACGAGTTTCAAAAGTGATACGTGAACACGTGTGATAATATATACATATATACCTATACATTATATATAGGCAGGTAGAAACAATAATAGCGAAGAACAACGACGAAATTCGCATTAAGCGAATTTACTCGCGCGAAAATATGATAGCCCCCGACAACAATGTAATATCAATCATATAAAATATAATATTATTGTGTAGGGATATTGAAAATCGATTTCCTGTCGACGCCGCCGGCTGTCTATTATTCGATATCGATGCATATATAGGTAGTGTTGTCGTGCCTCATCATCGCTGCGGCAGACGAGTATAGAGGAAAAGAAAAAAGACGTTGTATACACCGAGCATCCCTCCCCGAGCGTTCATAGTATAATATTATGACGCATTAAAGTCTCCGACAATACGGTTTTATTTTTTTCCTTCTCAGTAAAAATTACTCCGTGATCACGGTGCACTGCCATCCACTGTACCTACGTAAAATATACAAGACTGGGCAAGTTAATGATTTTTTTTAACTCAGTTAAGTTAAAAGTTAATACATATACTTTTTGTTAACTTTTTATTAAGTTAAAAAAAACTTAGTTTGTTTATACAAGGCTAGCATACATAATTTTTTTCCAACCCAAAGCTAAATTATAGACTTTAGTGTTTATACTTTATACAGTATTTCCATATAAGTTAAATTGGAATATTATAATTGTTTTAACTTTAAACGATTCACGGTAAATATTTGTTGACATGAAAACGATATACACTGAACTAGTGAAATGTAATAAAATTAAAAACAAAATAAATTAACTTAACTTACTTCATAAAATGAAAAATTAATTCGTTGATTTCACGTTAATTAAAAAAAAAATAATTAAGTTAACAGTTCAGTTAATGAAAATTCAAAAGTAACTAGTTAAGTTAAAAAGGTTAAATTAACTTTTTAACTTAACTATGACTTTTTAATTCATTAATACCAATCCTAGAAAATATACCATGGATAAATCGTAGCTGAGCGGATTGTACGTCACACAAACAGCCCGTATATACCGTTTTTTACGTAAATTTTTTTTATACGTTTAATTTCCACCGATCGCTATATGCCTATATTATTATTATTCCGTCTGTTTTCACCCGATAGCTCCGTCTTCATGCGGCCGCAACGAAAGCGTATATAATCTGCGCTTGACTTCATCATGGCTGCTACAACACCATTATAGCAGCCGAGCCACATAGCTAGGTACGACGGTTTTTTTTCCACAAAGTGAAATTATTTTGGACGGGAAAACGCCTGCAGGTGACCCGTCGCCTGCGAAAGGTCGTTTGTTCGAACATTTTCATTTTTGTTATATTTTATTGATTATTGATTATTAAAGAGCGAGCTATAAAAAACAAAATATTTTAAATTAAATTTTACTGTAAATAATTACTCTCATAAGATATAATATTATGTTATATTCTGCACAACCTATTTTTTTAATGTTTGAAACGAGATTGATTTTCAAACCGTCCTTCACATTGTTTTTTATACTCGGTGTTGATTTTCTTAGCAAAGAAACGCACACGCTCGAGGATATGAATGTAAAAAACTATTTCACGGACGGTTAAAATGTTTACACGACGCTAATATCATGCTGTGTACATGGACATCGTGCACACAAATCCCAAATCTAGGTTTGTGACCCTTTTTCACTAAAACTGCCTACAGGTGTTTCGGAGGCAATTCGAGTATACCCAAATAGTGTACTTACTCGCATTTCCACCCAAATGATACCTATAGATTATAAAATATGAATATTATACCGATAGTACGTGCAGCATTGTACCTAATTCGATTATTATATCGATTTTAGTTATGTTAAAAAATATAATATATATAATTATTTCCTGTACTGTTATTCGACATAGACATAATTATTTACTATTATATTCAGTTTTATTACCGAGTTGATGTATTTTTATTAAAATATGTATTTCTTTTTTATAACTAATTATTATAATGACCGTGGTATTGAATGCAACCATAGGCCTATTGAATTATAATTTTTATTATTATAATACCATCACACGCATTTATTATAGTGACTTATTATAATTAGTTTATTGATTTTTCTTTGATGTAAGAACAGACGCCAGACTTAGGTTATCCTTTTGGATTAACCGTCATATCGTGTGCGTTCATAATAATATTTTTAGTTTTTTAAAAATAACCATTGTTTGAGATTCAACCAACTAACATTCAAACTAGAAATAATCGGTAAGTTTATCTATCGGGGTGATTCTGGTACCATAGAGTCATTGGTAAACTACCCATAATACGAGGCAATTCAATAGAATGATATTTTTAAAATCGGGAGGCAATTCGATGGTCAAACAGATTCACAATTCGAGTGTGCCCGTGAACATACACGTGGTCTATCAGCTGATCGAGATACTTATTCTGCGAAATTACAAGTCACGATAGTATAGTAAATAATGATAATATGACATATTGATAATATATCATAATATATTGCGCTCGCATCACAAATTTTCGAAAAATGTATTTTTTCCCGACACTTAAATAATATTAATCATGTGAGTTTTTTTTTCATACCATTTTTTTTTGTTACAGGACTATGTGATCTAACCGGAAGTCCTCCGACAATATGGGTAGACCGGAATTGGGTGGTCGACTCCACGGCGCCCGTCGGCACGGTGGTGGCCCGGGTTCGCGTATCCGACGTCGGCAACGAGACGGTCCTGATGTACGGGCTGGAACACTCGACGGGCTTCAACATCGTCCAAGAGAACGAGGACCCGTTGCCGTTCACCATCGACGAGAACGGAAGAGTCACCACAAACACGTCTCTGACGAACAAGGTATAATATTTTAGGTACCATCATCGTCATTAAAAATCAAATCTTCATTCACAATGCATACCATTTTTTTTTCAATCCGTAAATTGGTTCATTGATGAAACGTTTCTCCACTTCTCTCTATACATAGAAACTTCCTTCAATTCTTTATAGGATTCGTTCCCCAAATATAACATGATGATCTGTTTCATACAAGTCTATCTTAGTCTTCCTCTTCCTGGTTTTCCTTCAACTATATAGATGTTACCCATGCATTATTTCTTAGGAGGTGTCCTATCCATGTTTTCCTTCTCTCTCCGATTGTTGTCCATACCGACCTCCTTTCATGTATTTTATGGTACACAATATGCATCTTCATTTAATTGTTGATTTTTAATACTCTTCTCCAACACCAAGTTTCGAATGCTTATTTTTCTTTTATAGGCCTTTAGGATTGTCCATGACTCAGCTTCATATAGAGCTACACTCCATTGTTTTAATAAGTGTTTTTCTGACATTCATGCTTAACGTTTTTGTGGTGAACCATAGTCCATAATAGTGTTATTTACGTCTTCGTCGATTATCATTACCTCTAATCGCGGTGTAGTATAAAGGTACTTACCAGATGTACCTATATACATGTCTTGTAATGTCGATCCGAAATCTTTGGAGGATAATTTCGTTCTTATACATTTGTGCAATAACCCGCAGCGAACTCACCTGTATAGGCGACGGTGTCTCGTACCAACGTCAAAATAAACTTATCGTAAATCTATCTACCATTATGACATATTGCATTATTGCATATAATATCCGGTATCGAATATGCGTGTATACCTACAGTGTACAAATTATTATAATAACGGCAAATTTATACATAATATTATTTAATACATCTAACTACCTACGTTATTATATTATTATGCTGAGCGTATCGCGACTATTATTATTTTCGATCCGACACGTCCAATCACGGGTAGACAATTATAACATATTATGGGCGAGTAACATATAATATTATGCAGATAATAACGCTAATGCTCACTTTCCGTAAGCTTATTGTGTACCGACAAAGTGCGTAGTTTACTGGTATATCAATTTCGGATAAATAAGAAATGAGAAATGGAATTCAACAACAATATAATAATGAGTAATGACATACGTTGAGTCGTACACTATATATTTAAATTTTTAGTCTGGGAGTAAAGAAAATCGAGAAAATTTATAAATCAGATTTTAATAGAAATACATTAAGGAAAACAATATAGGTACAGCGTGATTCACCGAGCATGCTCACCCACTTTTTTCATTAATGCAGTTATTTAAAACCGGATTTTCGGAATTTTTACATAATATACCTACTTAAAGAATACATTTTCAAAACTTGAGATTTATTGTAGCACTTAAGGAGTGTCTTGTGGGGATACAAACTTCAGTTTTTCTGATTAAAACCCACCTTTTCAACTATACATTATTTAGGTAAAATTTTTCTGAACATTTTGACGTATCAGAATCAAAACTTGAATGAATAGTTTTTTAGTTAATGGATTTTGTATACTAAGGATATAATAGGTCCAGGATAATAGGTTTGGAATATATGGAATCTAATATGGTGATTTTAGTATACTACTGATATTAATCCATGAATATAAATAATTTGTAAAAATTGTCCAAGTGTAATAAATAATAGATTCAATATTATATATATTTTGTATTTCTGTAAAAACATTTTTAAGGGATTATCATTTGGTAGTATAAACATTAAAATATCTAAAAACTACTCGTTTGAATTTTGAATAAGGTATTTAGGTACATTAAAATTTTAAAAAAAATTATCCACTAAACGATTGTTAGTAAAAATCAGGACACTATCCTTAAGTAGTAAAAAAAAGTTCAAGAGTTTGAAAATATAGAGTATTTTGGGAGCATCCAGGGAACCATCGAAAACATTTTTGATGAAGAGATGTCGACCTCAATTTGGAGGGAATCTATGAGGTAGAAATTCTTTAGAATGGAATGGAATGGATTGTGATGAGGGTGTTTGATTTTTAGTAAGAATAAGGCAGCAAAGAACAAAAATCTATTCTGCACTCTCTCCCCACGACCATACGCAACTGGTAACAAGCCAAGTCAGATCTAAATCGATTATAAAAATATAAATATATAATCGTGCATAGTTATAACTAAAAATATTTCATACTTCCTTATAATGTATACAATTAGGTACCAATAACCTATATATCACATCATAAGTGGCTTCAAATTTCCCTATCTATGCGTAAATATTTTTTCATTTAACCAATTTTCGAAATCATATTTCTATGTTACGCCTATACCTAGTTAATAATTTGAGAGCAATCGATACATAATAATAATATGCAACGTGCGTAATATAGTACATCAGAACTTGTTCAACGGTTGTATTTCAATTTTGCTTCGATATCTTCATCTAAGTCACGACAAGCTGATAAATAACGACACCTACAACAATAATTATTTTTAATTAAAGTTAATTCACGATATTTATAACTAAATTAATCGGAAAGGTTCGTATAATCATTAATAGTCGTATCGATTCTCGACCATAATATTATATTACTCGACTGATATTACGCGTATTGGCCACAGACACGATCTGCGCGTGAAATGTAGGCATAATAATGGTACCGTGTCTAACGTGTTATCATAATAGGTATCTACCTAATCATTCATGGTTTTATAACGTGGATTATGGACTACCTATTGATGAAACACAATGAACGATGTCGCCCGTCCTGTTTCAACATGCTCGCGAGACCGAAAAACGTTCAATATGAGAACTCGTGATATAATGAAATATTTTACGGTATGAGCGATGTATACATAATACTATAATAGATTTTAATAACAATAGATATCTGTTTTCCGGAGTAAGAAACTTGGTATATCGATCTATAACAGTGAATATATTGATAAGTGCAACTATATATAGAGGTGATCATTTTCACTCGTTTTATCTATCCTCGAGCTTATACCTTTATTTTATATAAAATATATTTTATACAATTTTATTTCAGTTTATGTAGGTAGTGTTCTATGACCATTGACTATACATCTAGTTTTTGTTGATTAAAAAAAAAAATACCAAATTTTAACTTCCATTGTTTTGCTTTCGGTGAATGAATTATGTGTAACCGATTTCCAATCCCCCCCTTCCAATGGTGACATTAGATTCTGTTTTATTTCCATTCTCAGTCTTCAAATTAAATACATGCTGCGTAACGCCGTAATAATAGGTATGTTCTAAAAAGTGTGGATTTTAAAAATCAACTGAATTTAATATTTTTTCTGTTTACTTCATAAAAAATCCTTTTTTGGATTCACGTGCGTTATCGATACTTCTTAACCGATTTTTTTTATTATTATTATTAGAAATCAAATCAATATAAATTAGGTTACATATATGTATCAACATTTTTTCTTATCGATTTATCCACCTCCTAAGCTATGATTGTCTTGTAGGATGAGAGTTAATATTAGTACTTAAAATAATTATACGTTGTGCTATTACACGATGCTTATATTTTATTAGGTAGCAATTAATTGAAATATATACCTCATTTAGATTAAATGCAATATTTGGAAATTATTTATTATACCTATAAAAAATAAAATAAACAAAACAAAACAAAGTATACTGATAACATAAACGAATATATAAAGACAAATACGAATACCAATCGCATAAAGTAATACACTAATAATACAATATAAAAGCTAGATATTTTATGATAAAAATTTCCAATTTTATTACTATTTTTTATTGCAATTTTTGGTATTATAATTATCATTTATTTTAATTCTAAACTTACTGAACTGTATAAATAGCTGGAGCAATATAATAATGGAAAAAAAATCCGAACTCTTTGATCGAAAGATATATTTCTGTACCTATATAATTTTAACGTTATATTATGCCCAATTCTTCTTATTTTTTTCTGATTTATTTAATTCATAACAGTTTATGGGAAATTATAACTTCGAGCTTTCATAGTTTTGTAGCGTAGATCGTTCTAAATTACGTTTTATTAAGACGTATTCATGACAAGTGATAATTTTTTTGTGTATAGTAAATCGTTTAGTAACCTTTTGAGTAACACCTCCCCAGGCTACAAGAAACTTTTCAAATTGATTTACATTTGCTATTGTTGCATCGTATCTTTTTTTTTTATAATTATTTGGACAGTCATGTTATGTACAGTGTACACTGTCTTTATAAATAGCAAAGAAATCATTGTATCTAAACATTTAGTATAGGTAATAGTTTTCTTGAACTCATGAATTAACAACTTTTTTTGTCTCATTTTCTGGCTTTTGATTACTTACTTAAATCTTGCTCACCGACGTTTTTAGAAAATTACCATAGTTACGCCTAAATATAATAATTTATCGTTATTTACCGTGTTGCGGTATTATGCTAAATATTATACTATACCTTTGAAAATGATAAAATGACTATCGAAAAATGAGTGGTCAATTTATCAATAGTAAAATTATAAAAAATATAATCTCTTAGCCGTCAAAAATAATAAACTTTTAATATTCTACTACCTAATAAATAATAATCTATAATTTCTTACACGTGGCTCGTCAATGCCAACTCCTCTATTAAATAATATGTACCTATACTTTTAATTTATTTTACTCATTATTACAGTAGTTCTTAGTGTACGTAATGGTATTTGGTAACTTTATTCTTAAAATTCCTTTGTTTTGATCTGTTTTTACTCATAATTAAATAGCTATATAATAATTAATATATTTCTTTCGGGGTACCTATAAATTAAATAAATTAATAAACAATAATAATTATGAATTGTTAAACATTAGTCAACTATAAACATGTATAATATAATATATTATATACGTCATAGTATACCTAAATCACCTATAGGTAATCGTTTCCCGTGTCGAATCAAATAACTGCCATTGTATGTTGTTTTCCTTCCTATTAAGGACTAATTATTTTTGTTTGAAAAAAAAAACTTTCGTTTCGTTTGTTTTTCCGGACGTCTTGTTCCGTTAGTTAAATGCCGAATTTATTTGGCATAAAACGGTGTTTTGCAGTAAACTGGAGTACGTCGCCTAATTAACATCCGTAATTATTATTAACTAGGTTATTAACGCTAAAGACTTAAATAATTTATTACGTTTTAACGTAACCCCGAAATAACACTGGGTATGTGTACGTTTTAATATAATAATAGTAGGTACCTACATAATAATATAATTTATGATAACCTACACGAAAGTCAAAAGTAGAACACAGTGTTTCTCTGCGGCGTGTATAATGTATATAGGTATAACTACTTCCAACAAGTGTGCCTGTTATAGCTAGTATTGACGTTATTGTATCAACGTATAAATTAGTGTTATGCTGCAACCATGGTTTTCTACTCGGTACGTGTTTTGATTTTGTGATTGCGAACTTCAAAAACGATTTCATTACTATTGTGTTTGGGCCTATGTGGTTGCTCATAGTTTACTCTGGAAAAACCATAGGTCTATGCTCGCGTAATAATATAATAACAATAATTATTAATCAGACCACAAATAATTATCTATTCAAAGCGCGTGTCGAGAAACCGGTAAAAAAAATTCTTTACAAAACAGTTACTCAAATGTACGATTGATTTGATTAATCAGGATTTCGACTTTTCTTTCTACGGTGGCGTCTTTTAGGGGTGGGCCTGCGTATAATTATCTACAAGATGAATAAATAATGAATTTTAAATAGCACAAACAACTAAAAAATGGTTTATTAAATACATTTAAAAATAAACACTCGTATTAAAACCATTTATCTTTATTGGTGCTGATTATTATCATCTGACGTTTTCATTTTATAAATTTAAAATTTTTATGTAAATTTAGTTCCAAATACCTATATTAATATATTCATCCCCGTCGACCAAAGTGCATTTTTATTTTATAATAATCGTATTCGTTTGTGTTACAGGAGGGAAAAAATATTTACCTGTACGTGACGATCAACGACGGACACTTAACGTCCAAGACGCAAGTATGGGCGAAAGTGGAAGGACCCGGCGGTGGTGGCAGGAATAAGCCGAGTAGCGGAGGACTTCCGACAAACTTCTTGTCATCGCAGTTCCGACCACCACCCCCGCCGTCGATACCAATCAACGGGGCTGGAGGCAGTTTTCCGGGCGTTGTTTTCACGCCTCCTAACAAACTTCTACCCCCTGGACCGGCCAGGACGACGCCGCCCCGGCCGACGAACAAAGTTCCTACGGCGAAGCCAACGACGCCCACAGTCGTTGCCACGCAAAAGACAGTAGCTGCTGATATACCCGTCGCCGAGGCCTCCACGTCGCCGACCGCGGTCGTCAGCACAGTCACCTCGACCGTGGTAACCGATGCAGCCGTAAAAGCGGTAAACAACTCCACCACCACAGAGTCAGCGCCCAGCACCGTCGCAACCGCGGCCGCTACCACCGCCCGGCTCGGCGACACAAGAAACGTAACAGAACCAGCGCTCACCCCTCCCACGGTGACCACCCAGCAACCCGTTCAGAATAACCTGGTCTTGGCCCTGGTACCCATTGTGATTGCTACAGTCTTCCTGACCACGGCTGGCGTGCTAGCCTGTTTGTTCCGAAAAAGACTGTTTTCCTCCAAAGTCAAGTCTAAAAAAGTAAATTCGATTGTGAGTATAACAATATGGTGCCTTCATTATATGATATAATATTATTACGCCACGGTATTCGTCAAATAAGATACTGGGTCACGCCCAGTCCAAAGTAACTAAATCTAATTCTACGTTTATAATATATGAAGCCCACGTATAGGTACTAGATAACCAAATTTCAGTTTGATTTTCGGCTACGCTGTTATAGTGTATCATACATTGTTGATGACCACATCAGTGTAGATACTAAAGTGCCTTCCCAAACATTGAAACATACTGTTTTCGTTCTGCAAAAAAATACGTCCTTCGTCGTATTTTGAAGCCTTATACCGATGCAGTCGCTGCACTTTTCTCATTTATGGATTTCCTCTCTGGAAAACTTGTGGCACTATAAGGCCATTGACAATCACATTGTATCATCACGATATGTATAAAGTTTGTGGCAAACTTCAGTCGCACGTAACTGTGTCGATATATTATGCTGCACATAACATAATAGTATACTTACGCTCTTGTACGTTTTCTTGCAGGGGAAAAAGAAGAGCTCCAGATCTGACGACCCGATGGTCATGCACCACTGGAGCGGGCCACGGGCTTTCACCAGATACGAGAGCTGGGGCTCGGATCCGTCGACCAATGGGCAGTACATCGGCGGCAAGGAATCGGCGATCAAAGAAGGCGACCCGTGGGAGATACCCAGGCACCACGTGCGCGTGTGCTCGATACTCGGAGAGGGTAGTTTTGGCCAAGTCTGGAAGTGCGAGGCGTACAACGTCATGGGTAAGAGACACACGTTCAAATGACAACAACAATAATAATAACTATTATTATAAGCACTGTTATCGGCTACAGCGATCATCGCGATGATATCATCTCGAATGCGGTAAAAAAGTTGAACACGACTAATGTACATTACGATGCGCGTATATTTGTTTAGGGTTCAAGGGCAACATGGTGGTCGCGGTAAAGACGCTCAAGGACAACGCCGGTGAACGCGAACGACTCGACCTGGTACAGGAACTGCAGGTGATGAAATCGCTGGAGCCACATCCGCACGTCGTAAAACTCTTGGGATGTTGTTCGGAGAGAGGTATATTATTATAATATTATGTCATTAGAGTAAACGAGTTTTGGTGACAAAAAGCTAGCGAAAAAAAGCAAAATATCATAATCGTACTCATCATCCAATTTTTGACTTAATATATTTTATAAACAAGCTTTTATAATATTATGTGAAAATGTTTTTTTAAACTAATTTGATAATCATAATGTCCACGGCATTCCGCAAAAATTCTCAATACTATAAATGTACACATAATTCATAACACGTGAACAGATTGCACGAATAATGTCATGAGACACAGACAAGTATAATATTTTATGATGGATCCTCCTATACATCTACGGTAAAATAACCTTTGGTTGGCAGCTCCGCATTCTAAAAATATTTGAACACCAAAAGTCCACACGCCATAAAACCGATATAATATAAAATTGATAACATATTAAAGGTAATAACCAATATATTTATTTCCCTAGTGTGGAACGTATACGCGCGGGACGAATTCAGTTCTCTGAGCATTCTCTGTGTAGTAGTTGCTTAAAATTTATTTGTTAGATTATATTGTTTCTTAAATTAAGCACATCTTCAGGACATCCAAATATTGCAGTTTTCATTAAAAATTTATTAGCTATGCAGACGGATTCTTATATACGAATGAATTCTGCCAATAATAATGAAAGTAGGATAGTTAGAACACAACAAAAAAACAATATACAATTTATAAATAAAAAAAATAGAATTGTATAACGACAACCAAATTGATAGGTATAATTTTGTAAAGAGTTTAGCTTAATTTAATGCAATTTAATTTTTTTTTTATTTAGAGGAAAAGAGCCCTCGGCAACATAGGCCATTGGGTTTAGGTACATAAGATTAAATTACATGTTTAATGTTAAATATGAATAAACTATTGAGGACTGAATTTTAAATTTTTGGTTGAGCAATTTAATTTTAATTTACATTAAATATTATATATTTTATTTTATTTTACCGACGACGACAATGTCTTTATTATTGTTATTTTTATACTATTTAGATTTATCTTATATAATAATTGATATGCATGAACCTTTTTATTCTAAAATATTATTTTTATTTAATTTTAATAACATAATATATTGTATTTAAAATAAATAAATTAATACAATAATAAATACGATATATTTTATACCGTGTGCGGAGTTAATGTGATATATTATAAAATGGCGACGATCCGTGCGGAGTTACGGTGCACCGGGATACTCAATAATATGGTTTTAATAATAGGTGGACCGATACGTAAATGTTTATGTTCGATATAGTAAAAACAAAAACCCCCCGTCATATCACACAAACGTACCCATACAAAAATTGATTGTTGCTATAATAACAATAATAATAACTAATGCCGATTTTTTTTTTATAGTTATTTCCAAAAATGGCCGTGGGTACATTTGAGCACAAACTATCAAATTTGATTATTTGATACATTTTGTTAGTACCTTTTTCTTGTTAGCTTTTTTTGCCAACACTCATACAACTATAATCATAGGTATACGTTGATATCTAATGTGTTTAGTGACACGTCAAAATATACCTAACAAAATAATCCCAAAACCAAAATATCCCCACAAAAAATATCCCATGACAAAATATCCCGATTAAATATTAATTCAAAATTGTAACATTCATTGTAAATCTTAATTCTGTATTTGAATAACTAATAATAATTAACTGCAACTACTACCCAAGGCTGGATATTAACAAGTTATAGTTTAGTTATAGTTAAGTTTAAAAGTTAATTATGTTTCAATTTTTCAACTTAACTAGTTACTTTTAGATTTTTTTGACTTAACTGTTAACTTACTAAATTTCTTTTTTTATTAACGTGAAATCAACGAATAATTTTTTTACAGTAATTACTGTTTCTTGCTGTAATTTTTTTGACTTAATAAAAAGTTAACAAAAAGTGTGTATTACCTTTAACCTTAACTGAGATAATCTATAATTAAATTAACTTTTAACTTTTAACTTTTTGTTATTGGTGCATATTATATACTATATATTTTTAATGTATTTTATTAAACTGTTTTTAATTACTTTTTTTGTGTTCTATAAAAAATGTTAATAACTGCAATTGTATTGTATTGATATTATCAGCTATGCGACTTTTATAAAAAAAAGAGTTCAACATTTTGAATTAATATTTACCCGGGATATTTTGTCATGGAATATTTGTGCGGGGATATTTCGGTTTTGGGATATTTTGTCGCGGAACCCTAATGTTTAATAGCATTAATAACAATATGCGTATGATATTCACCGACTATCGGACTATATAATATTACGGTTCAACGATGATGTGCATATTATACAACGTGTCTAAATATTTTGTTCGTTTCCGCCGCAGATCCCTTATTCGTCGTTATGGAGTACGCGAAATTGGGCAAACTCCAGAGCGTGTTGCGGAACTCTCGTGGCGCAAACTACTACACGAATACGCACGGGCCGAGTTCGTTGACGTCGCACGAACTCATTATGTTCTGCTATCAGATCGCCAAAGGAATGGACTTCTTGTCGTCGAAAGGGGTACGTTGAACTTACTGCCTATACACATTATACCCATAGTATTAGATATAATGTTATATTGTATGTACGTACAATGCACAGACGACCGCACGCTGCAACGTTAACGATTGCGTTTCGCGCTCCGTAAAATGTTATAATATATTATTATTATTATTATGATGCTATTGTAATTGGTGCACGAAGCGTTCAGTCTGTAGACGCGCAGGAAATCCAAAGACGATATAATTATAGTGTAGGTACCTGCGGTGAATCGAAATTCCATCAAAAGTCTCAAATCCGTATTTTTAAATATTATGGGTGGGCGCTCTGATATTATTTTGACTTTGGTTCCGAAAAGCAAATATTATTATTTTTGGATTATTATCATTGCTTGTCGACGAAGAAGACTTCCGATAAAATAAAATATTGCGTACGCGATGCTTTTGCTATCGTTATTTTTTTTCATATAATATCTAGGTTACACATTTTATTTTTATAAAGTTTTTCAATAAATGATTCATTATTTAAAAAGAATAACTAACGGAATCTAGTCGAACAAAATGTTTAAAACAATATAGGTATTTAATTAATATTTAATTTTAATAAAAAATAATAATATTTTAAAATACAAGATTTTGTAATTTCGCTCAATTTTGATGCACAATTTATTATACACATGCCTGATGCCTATTTGACAGTTTTCTTAGCCTTAGTGCATTCAATTTTCATAGTTTATTTGTGACTAATGGTGTCTGTGTACACTGTACATACGAGTACTTAATTATATGTAACCATACAACTAATTATAAGACTAATAACCTTCGTAATTAGAGTTTAATTATCATAGCGCACTGTCAATATAAATAAGTGTGAGTAATAACGCAAGAAACGAAAAACGATTTCGCAAAATATATTTTTCATTCAATCTTACGTCAATCTTACAATATTTTAATACCATATTTCGTACTTATATAATCTAATATATCCAATATACCCCAGATACCTATACAAATATTAAATACTTCTCGAGTGTATTGTCGAGAACGTAACTTTTACCAAAGCAACATTCTCGAGTTACTAGACTCGAGCTCTTATGTTGTATTGACAGTGCGATGGAACAGAGCAAAAAAAAATAAAATACCGAACAACATTATTTTTATTTCAAAAACGTATACCTACTGCAGAAAAAAACGACCAACTGATGAATCTTTATTTATTATATTTTCGTGGTATACAACAGCTCTACCCATAGACAATTGATGACTAATACATTAAATACGTGCCTAATATTATTGTAGTCGATTAGTTGGCCGATCGGTTTCCCTAATTCTCCGTCGACACGAATAATAATTTATACAATGAAACGGGTTCCATGGTTTTTAATATATCACTCCTTTTAAATTCCGTACGAAGTAATAAAATATAATACACGTTGAACGACAATTTCACATTCCAGGAAATTACGTTTAGATTTACATCTGCAGCTGTACAACGATAATAATAATAATATTATGTTCCCATGAACCGTGAGATAAATAATTTGATAATTTGACTAAAAACGCAGTATAAGAATGAAATAAACCTGCGACCTTGAATGCACGCGTGTAATTACAAACATATTATTATAATATTATGTACTTACTATTTGCTTGTCGTATGCGAATAACGAATAAAATAATAAGTAATGTTATTAAAGTGGCTATCTATAATTATAATCGCTTTAATAATCTTTATTTAATAGTCAATGATGAATACGATGACGATTGTGAAAACAATTTTAAAATTATTCGCCGAAAATACAATACTTAGTAGACTACAATAATGATAACCTTTATAATTGTATGCAAGCCTGGGCAAGTTAATGATGATTTTTAATTGAGTTAAGTTAAGTTGATAGAAAATATTTTAAGAAGTTTAAATTTAATAGTAATCCTATTTTTTTTAAATCTGTTTAGTTAAAAGTTATATGGAAATTCACAATTAACTTATTAATACTTAAGTTAAGTTATTTATTTATTTTTTTTAATATATTAATAGCCAGTAAAAAAATAGCTAAAAATAATAAAAAGTAAATATTTACGCAACAAAATATATCATCGATAATAATCGTATTATATTTTTGATTTAATTATTTATAAATTATCGTAACTTGGATTTGATTAAAACTAACTCGTTATTTTTTAAGTTTATATCAATAAAATCAGATAAGTTGAAAATTAAATTTCAAAAAGTTAAGTTAAAAAAGTTAAAATTAACTTAACTTTAACTTTTTAACTCGTTTATGCCCAGGCTTGATAATATATGCGATGGTTTACCTATTCAGTTTTAATTTAAAGACGATATTTTTTTTCATTCGCATCTCCGCGTACATTCGGTCAATCATTTCTCGTTTACGTTTTACGGTTAATAGCAAAGCGAAAAACGGGATTTCAAAGTAAAAAACGTCAAATATGTATATAACAATAATATTATATTATAAACCGACTATTATACTGTCCGGTGGTGCCTATATAGGTACATGTTTTTAACCGCAACAATTATTATTATTGTTCGTGCATTTGGATTCGTAATAAAATATTATACCTTCATCTGTATTAATATAATGTAGAGTAGGTTGTAGTCGTCTGCTGCTGCAGTACAATATTACACTGCCGCGGTGCGGAATGTCGTTCATTGACCGTCGCTTATTATTATTGTTTGTGGTTCCGATTTGGATAGGTATAGCGAAATATGTTTCTGAAAAACACGCCCGCGATTGTGCAGTTTCGTTTTTGTGCGAAATCATTCGGGGGCACGCGGGGGCAATAGCCGGTAAATTCGAACCGCGCTCAGTGACGCGACTACGATAACATTAAAAAATTCATCAAGGCTATATATACCGATGCAGTTACAAGTCACCACACTCTTCTCATTTATGGATAGGTACTCCCACTCGGCGGAACTCCAAAACGCACAGCAATTAAACGACACATTGTGCAATAATTAAATAAAAAAAAACGTCGATCCTACCCAAAAATCTGTAGGTACGGTGCGATGACCAAGACAGATCGATCAAACGGGACATTTTTCCGGACAGCTGACTGTGAATTGTGATGACGTGCGTTATTTGCCTGCTGGTCCTGTAGGTCCCACTCCTACCGTAACAACAATAACGCATCGATAACGACAAATTATTAGTGACACGTTCATTAATATACAGGGTGAAACGGGAAGACCCAACTGATGAAATTCCTTTTTTTCTAATTAATATCTTTAAATTTTTGTATACAAAATGTATTGACCTTGCGCCACACGTACAGGCATAACTACAATACATAACGTTTTTATTTTTATTTTTTTAAATCTGGTTTCAATTTTTTTTTTTCTAATTCAAAATAGCCTATTTATAAATCTGGATTTTACAAGAATTTCGATCGTAAAAACATTTATCTAATTCAAGTGGTTTATTATTTATGATTTTTTAAAATGTGAACAACAAATTTTTTGAAGGCTCATTAATTTGAAAAGTATTAGTAAAATATTTAAATTTTAACAAGTACCTATTTAAAAGTTCTCATAAAACAATAAATTATAGTTTATACTTTTTGAATTTAAAATGTTTTTACGACTGGATCAACTTGACATAACAAAAATTATGAGATTTCAATAAATTGTAAGAAAATAAACTAGGTATGACTCGAATAAACGTTTTTACAATCAAAAGTTTTCTAAAATCCAGATTTACAAATATTTTCAAATTTTCAAAACAACTAAAATAGGATTTTAATTTTTTTATATATAAATTATACATCTAAAAAAAAAAAATTAAAAATTATCGATTAGAACAAAAGTTATTTGACTTGTCAACCGTCACAATTTGTCAGGTCTTCCTTTTACACCCTGTATTGACACGGTTATTGTGTTTTAGCACGACGGGTCTCGCGCGTACATTTTTAACATTCTAAGCGAGTATAAACTGACTGCCGCGATCAACGGAGCTAAATTATATGTGCTATCGTGGATAATAATTGTATTTATTAATATAATATGCATCGTACAATAGTATCAACACTCCGCGATCCGTCGGTTTGTAATTTATACTCGTTAGAAGAATAAAAATCCCACTATGAATATTGTATAGTGTCCCGCGGAGTCGAGGAATGGGTACATCGAATAATATAATACTACAGATAATAATATGATCTAATATATAAATCGAGTACTATTGGACTGCGATCAATGTTTATATTTAAATTTACCTATTATATAATATAACCCCCGTACAGCATTCTGCACATCGGTCGCACCCTAAACGAGCGCACAGGGGTGGCAAGGTGGCATTTACTGTCCCTGGACGGCTTCGACAGATTCGTAAGGGCCGAGAATAGGTCCAACTGTTCAAGCTGGGCCACCGTATAATGCTCAATAAAATTAAGTTAACTATTCAAAACGTGAATTGAATTACCAAGTCCTAACATTTTTGCGTAACTATAGGTCTGTCTAACAGAGACAACAGTAAATTATTATCATTATAATTATTTATTTCATTATTAACATTCGTTAAAGATATTTTTATGACGTATATTTATCAATTATACTATTGATAGAAAACTAAAAACAATTAGGGTTTCTAGTGTCCCGTCACAAACGATGCAGTACACTAATATTAATTTCGTTAATCCATCGTCAACCCGGCCATATCGTATAGGCCAGGGGTCACCAACTGGCGGACCGCGAGCACTTTTTTTACGGATCCTTATCCACGGAATAATTTTTAAATTTGTATATTATACAAACTATAAATGTGTCATATAAAATTTATATAAAAAAATTAAAAAAACATTTAATTCAAAATTGAGAGTTTATATTTATCTTATTCAACATCAACTCAAATTATTAACAAGGCAATGAGTGAACAAGAAAAATGTACAGAGGCTTTATTGCATATTTCGTGGATTCTTACCAAACACATGAAACCGTTTACCGATGCTGATATTATAATCAACGAATGTATGGTTGAAGCTGGAAATGCGTTATTTGATAGTAAAAATGATATTATGGAGACTATTAAATTCCAATTTATTAACGTGTGTAAAAGTCATTGAAACTGTTTGGACCGCGCGAAGTTTGGTAAGTTTCAAAACGGACCCCCATAGAAATAAGTTGGCGACCCCTAGTATATAGGCAATTTGTAAATGAAAAAAAAATTGGCCGATAAAAAATGTGTCCGCTGCACGTCTGACTTGAAACTCTGAGCCCGCATATTAGTATGGATTGCACCAAACGTTTTGAGTAGTTATTTTCGATAAAATCATATTACACGTCTACGTAACGTATAACACATTAAAGCACATGATAATGCATAATGCATAATAACATAATACTCTTGTAGATTGTACATTGCAGCGCGTAGAAATGAGTTCGTTTTTCGGTAAAAGACTTTTTTTGTTGCTATTTGCCACGAGAGACTTGTTGTTACACACGCGCATTCGTATCGAGGATTTAATAAATAGATTTCAACTCGACTAGAGCCAGAATAATTCGTCGTTTGCCCACGCAGGGGCCCACCGAGAACGTTAAGGAACCAGTTGCTCGTATGTATCTTTAATAAGGGGCAATATTTTGGCAATATTATGCAATTACGTCACCACCGCTCATGGCATTCGTATTAGTCGCCAATTATGATTAGTTTCAGTGTGATTGTATGTGGGGCTTTGTACGCACCCGCTGCATGCACCCACAACAATATGTCAACCAAAGACCAAAGATTAAAAACGTGATTTTTTGCCCAAAACCCGGTTTACAGGAAAAACTCTCAAGCGTAAAGTGGTCTGATTTGATTAATCTTTTATTCTTTAGAAAGAGGATCATTTTCTACAGGGCGCAATATTGGGCTTCAATTTTTAATTTCACATAACAAAAACAACAAAAGCTTGTTAAAATATTGGTCATATCCAAAACCGTAGTAGAAATAGAATTTTGAAAATCCAAGTCCAATGCGTCCGGTTAGAAATGTTTTTCTTTTAAAAAAAAAAATAAAATCCCTTTACGAGGCGTGAGAGTTTTCCCTGTGAAGCGTCGCGTTTTTGAGCAAAATAACAGGTCACATGCAACCCCTTAAAATATAGTATGCGTACGTTTTGAAAAACCGAACGTGATAAATCATAATTAATATATTATTATTATTTTATTATACGAGCACAATGTTACACAACGGAAAACGGCTCGTGTGCGTTCGGTTCCGGCATAGTAGTGGGCGACAGACGAGGTGTGACAGATACGGGTGCTGGTGGGTGGGCGGGTGGGTAGCGGTGGAGACTCGGACAAAAAAAATGTGTTGCGACGATTCGCGAAATCGTATTTTTCACGCGTTCAAAGACCCCAAGTGCGAATTTGAAGAAGTGTACCTATGTGGCATATACGCACAAAACACGAGCGACGAAAATATTAACGAGATCTGAGCTCGACTACCTGTTGCGTATTATTTATTTGCATAAACGATTACGCATCGAAACTTACGGCGCATATTTCGTACCACGTTAACCGAATAAATAAAGTGTCACTTACACCGCACCACCACACGAATAATATATTATGTCGGACACGATATTAATAAATAAGACGTACGGAGTATCTGTAAGGAATACGTGCAGTCACGGGATTTTTCCGTATTTTGTCAAGATTTGAACTTTAAATGCTTATAAATAAAAACTGTGACTAAGGATTTTTAATTTTTTTCATCTGCCTTTAAAACAATAACCTAGGAGCCTTCTATTAAATTTCCAAGCTTTTTTAACCAACAAATAAAATTGTATTGATATTTATAGAAAAATTTAAAACAGAAAATGTTCCTAAATAGTTCAAAACAAATCAAAATATTTTTAAAATTTTATTATGTATAGAAAATGCAAATATGAACAACCAGTGAAAATTACATGTATATACGTTCATTTGTTTTAGAGTTACACCAAAAACCAAAATCGTTTTTCTCGAAAACAGATTTTGCTTAAAAATTCCCGTTTTTCCTTAATTTTTCTCTTATTTTTATGGTGCTTTTGAAAACTACTGGGAATTTTCTTTTACCTCCCCAAAGTACCAACTAGATTCACTTTCCTATCAGAAAAGTTACTGTTGAAGAAAATCCAAGCATTTTTACTGTCCTAAAAGGTGACGACAGACACAAAAATAAAAAAAAAAACACACATCATTGTAAAATCAATACATTCGTCGCATTGCTCAGAATCTAAAGTGTGGGTCTAACTTTTTTTCTTTTATTACTTACGGGCCATACAACTTTTTTTTAAACAAACCGAATCTATTACACATTTTCTGATGTATTTTCAAAACTTCATTTTTTGTCATAATTTTTTTTTTTTTTTTTTCGAAACTATTTTACTGTTACACAGAGACCTTACACTATAAAGTATCAACTAATATACACAATCAAACCTGAAATGTAAATATTATTTTTATTAAATTTAAAAAATTTCTGAGTTCTGTAGAATAATAAAATTAAAACAAAAACTGCAGTAAGTACGGCATTATTTGGAGTTAAACTTGATTTACTTTTAAAAATGCCAATTTTCGTAAACTTTTTTTTACTCTTTTTATGTAATAAAAGTAATTTGTACATTTCTGGTTTGCCATATTTCAAACATTATAAATTTAATTTTCCGAATCGTACATGTAATTTAGTGCAAATTAATAGGACGCGACAAACACACAATTGTTTTTTTTTTTTGAAGTATGAATTTTTATGAATATATTTTATCAAACCATTTTGAAAAATTTGAAATTTTTTCACGCATATTTTTCCTCCTACAACTTCCGAGCCCTATATATTATATCTAATAATAACACATGTTCGCAGATCATACACAGGGACCTGGCGGCCCGGAACATACTGGTGACGGAGGAACGGGCGTGCAAGATCTCCGACTTCGGGTTCGCGCGGGACGTGGCCAGCAGCCGGGTGTACGAGCGCAAGTCCGAGGGCCGTCTGCCCATCCGGTGGATGGCGCCGGAGTCGCTGTTCGACAACATGTACTCGGCCAAGTCGGACGCATGGTCGTTCGGCGTGCTCATGTGGGAGATCGTGACGCTCGGCTCGACGCCGTACCCGGGCGTGGCCGCGGCGGACGTCATGAAGCGCATCCGGGACGGTTACCGGCTGGACAAGCCGCAGCACTGCCGGCGCGAGGTGTACAACATCATGTTCTACTGCTGGGACAAGTGTCCGGACGACCGGCCCGACTTCGCCGAGCTCATGGGGCTGCTTGACAAGCTGCTGGTCGACGAGACCGACTACATACAGCTCGACCGGTTCCCGGACAACGCGTACTACAACATCACCACGTGCATCAGTGGCGAGCGCCTGTGACGGGACTCCTATAGCGCCGTCGCCGACGCCATCACTTCCGCCCGGAAGTGGATGACCGGCTGTAGCGACGACGGCTGTGCAGTCGTTTCCGTTTATCATAATAATAATAATATTTTATTGTACATTGTCTATTATGCCCACGTATTTCGGTGGTCGATCGTCTAAGAATAAAATTAAAATTATTAAAAAAAAAACACTTTCGTAGTAGCTGCAAGTATGTTGTATAGGTAGGTACGGCACGATAAAAATGTTTATTACGATTTTTCGACATCCGGCCAGGCGGCACACAATGCAACAATAAAACTGCGTGTGATCGCGCTTTATACGAGAATTTATCAGTTGTGTAATATTATTATTGTATGTATTTTTTTTTACTTTCATTGTCTATAAAATAAAATGATATTACGCCGCTTATTGAATGTACATAATATATTATGTTAAGAATTTAAAACTTCGTCGACGTCGTTTATTTAGTTTTCACGACGTACGCCCTTCTTATTGCTCATAATAATACCTATGTTATAATAATTATTATACAAATATACGATGATGTCTGGATATATAGATCGAAACGAATATTTATATCATTACGAAAAATGGCGTATTTCGTTGTTTTTTTTTTCTTGAAAAGAAAATCACTAGTCTTTTTTTTTTAATTTTTGTACTTACCATCGCGACTGTATTACTGTAAAAGTACCTTATTTGTATTTAAGTCATGTTTTTCTGCAAACGTTATTAATTGATATACTATATATAGGTATTATATTATTATGTAGGAATGTTATATTATTTTGCGCGGAAAATACGATCATAATATGCTATCATAATATATATTATATTTGTTATAATTGTAGTATTATGATAATCCATTATTTAGTACCGAAAATATATTTATTCATAATATTGTATCCATCAATTATTGTAAAACAATATATAGTTGCAAAGTATACTCGATTTTATGGTATATATATATTTTTTTTTTTAAATCATAATTATTATAATAAAATTGTGTTATTTATATTTTGTGCCCGGTTATTTGACTTTGCGTTTCCGATGACTGACGATGAAGTATCAATAAAATTATAGTAAACTTAAAAAAATCAACTAAATTAATTCAAGTGTACCAAATTGTACATACCTATACCTTAAAACAGTTTTACCTAACAAATGGTAAACATAATATTATACCAAATACTTATTGTTCCTGTCGTGTAGGAATACGCATTTAAGTAGGTACACGTCATTGTATAAACAGGCGTCACCGTTTTCGGCCAAAACATACTGCTCCTTTTATAATATTATAACAACTGAACTTAACAATTTTTATATTTAATTAAATATGATTGTATCCAAACATGTGATTTTTTGATAACCTACAACTGAGTGAAAAAATAATAAAATAAAACAATTGGCAATAAAATGGTTTAATGTAATGGGAAATCCTAGTATTTTGAGATTTTCATGAATTCATATTTTACTATCATAATTATTATTTATTTAATATTTTTTTTTTTTTTTTAATAGATCTTGAGCCCGGCAACTAAGGCCATTAGCTATTTTTGTTTTTGTAGGTTTTTATGTCGGTAAGGGGAGGAACGCGTGTATGGTAGTTTTGGCAGAATTTTTGATTTGGGAACCCGTAGATATCTTTCATTCCCGGGTGGGGGATGGCGTTCTCCGGACACCGTGACTTGTCCGAAGAAAAATGCCGCCCCATTACCGAGGATCGAACCCGGGTCGGCTGCGTCGACGCCTTGGTCCGCTCGGCCACTCCGTCCCCCCATAATTATTATTACATACCTTCTTATTATACCTATATGTATTATATGACAATATAATAATTTTTATTCGATTAATGTATTATGTAAGTAGTATAACATTGATTATAAATACTAATATAATATAGTAATATTTTGCCAATGGCCATAGTTGCCGAGGCCTAATTCAATTAAAAAAAAAAAAAATATAGTAATAATTGTAATAATATGTTATTACAGTTTATTGCCAATTGTTTTGTTTTTTATTTTTTTCAGTTTTTTTACAGTTGTAGGTAATAATGTTTAAAAAAATCACAGTTTTGGATACAATCACATGTAATTAAATATAAAAATTGTTAAGTTCAGTTGTTTTAATTGTAAATTTTAAAGAACTACAGGCCGAAAAGGGACAGTGGCCGAAAAGGGGGCCGTAAGTTTTGGCCGAAAAGGGGGCCGCCTGTATAAACGTAAAGGTTTCAACGTGTCTTGTGAATTTATTGACGATAGAATCCCATACTTTCTTTGTTTTTCACGTCGATATCTTTATCCTATACACTCCCGATTAATGGGTTTACTGTGACTCTGAAATCGCGATCATTGTACAGCTTATTATTATTTATCATACGGCAAAAAGTACAGAAATAATACAGAATTCTATGCGTGACTTTTGTCCATATAATAAACTAAACGCACGTAATTATTTAAAACTCATGACGCCATTTCAAAGTATTTTGTTTAAATCAAACGAACAAACCGAATATATTATCGTAGTAGGAGAGTTATGACAAGGTCCTTTTCGTATTTGGTGTCGATAGTTATGTTTTAACGCAAATCATAAATAGGTACTAAAATATTTATCATACCTAAACTATATACAGACCGGACGCACAATAAATTGCGTACATTCGTGGCATACCTCGAAACGTATTGTGGTACGTTATTAATAGCTGTCTCATTAGATAATAATAAATATTTTTATTAATTAACTCGTAAATTACCTATACTCAATGCTCGAATTGAGTAAAAAATAGAAAAAATGCGCATGGGGCGGAGCTCCACTACTATTTTTAGATTCTGAGCGAAGCGATGAATGTATTGATTTTACAATGATGTGTGTTTTTTTTTGTGTCTGTCATCACCTTCCAGGACAGTAAAAATGTTTAGTTTTTCTTCAACAGTATCTAGTTGGTACTTTGGGGGGTCAAATGTAAGAATTTCCCAGTAGTTTTCAAAAGCGCTGTAAAAAAAAAAAAAAATTAAGGAAAAACGGGAATTTTTACGCAAAATCTGTATTTGAGAAAATCGAGTTTGGTTTTTGGTGTAACTCTGAAACAAATGAACGTATATACATGAAATTTTCACTAATTGTTTTTATTCGCACTCTATATATACGATAAAATTTTAAAAATATTTTGATTTGTTTTGAACTTTTTAGGAACATTTTCAGTTTCTAATTTTATTAGTATTTTTTTCTATGGATGTCAATAACACTTTATCTGTTGGGTAAAAAAGCTTGACAATTTAATACAAGGCTCCTACTATATTGTTACAGTGACTTTCGAAAATTTTAAAAATCCTTAGTCACAGTTTTTATTTATGAGTATTTAAAGTTCAAATCTTGAGAAAATACGGAAAAATCACGAAAATTAGCAAACTATTTTGAGTTGTTCAAAATTTATAGCTAAGGATTGAAAATTTAAAACAAGATTCCACGTAAATAGGTTATACGAGTATATAAATTACTTAATTTAAAATAATGTCATCAAATATACTAATAAGTAATATCATAGGCTGACTGACCGTTTTCGCTCAGAATCGTTTTTTCTTATACAATGATATTATATCATTGAATTCAAATTTAACACTATCCATTACAGTGACCCACTTGTAACCTGCTGTACAACAGTGCGACATCCACTTACCCACTTTTTTGAAATTTTATATAGTATAATAGAAGGCTCCTAGGTTATTGTTTCAAAGGCAGATGAAAAAAATTAAAAATCCTTAGTCACAGTTTTTATTTATAAGCATTTAATGTTCAAATCTTGACAAAATACGGAAAAATCACGAAAATTAGCAAATTATTTTGAGTTGATAATTCATAAAAATTTTTCTTTTTAAATCTAAGATTTGAAAATGTAATACAAGATTATCCATAAGTTTGTCTACCTTTATCAAAAAAAAAATGTCTACAAGAAAGTCAAATTAAATTTTCATGAGCATTTGAAATTCATATTTTTACAACATTTGATATTCACTTGATATCTCATGTAACGATTTTCTTATTTTGTTGTAATTAAAAAACTTATGACTGTAGATACTTGAAAATTTCACTGAATGTTTGTATTAACATTTTCTATACACGGTAAAATTTTGAAAATAATTTGACACTTTTTGAGCTGTTTACGGACATTGTCAGTTTTCAATTTTTTTAGTTTTTTTTTTCCATAAATATCAATAATATTTTATTTGTTGGGTAAAAATGAGTGAATATGAGGCTCCTGATATATCGTTCTAATAACAATTGAAAAATATTAAAAAAAAATTGTGCCTATAGGCATTTAAAGTTCAAATTTTGACAAAATTTATCAAATTTATAATTTAATAATTAATTTGTAGTTAAAAATTTATAAAATGTTCAACTTTTATAGCTAAGGATTGAAAATCAAAAACAAGGCTCCACGTAAATAGGTTATATTATATAAATTACTTTATTCACAATAATATCATCAAATATACTTAGTAATATCATAGGCTGACTGACCGTTTTCGCTCAGAATCGTTTTTCTTATACAATGATATTATATCATTGAATTCAAATTTAACACCATCCTTTACAGTAACCCACTTGTAACCTACTGTACAGCAGAGCGAAATCTACTTACCCACCTTTTTATTACAAAAATATTTAAATATTTTTCTATCTTTTCTATGGTTTAGATTTTTAGAACACCTCGTCATTTTTCCTACAGTTTGTTTACATTATATCACGATTCTTCTCTGCCCAGTGCACATTGCACATAGTTATAGTATGTACGATAAACCAAGCCTGGGCATAAACAAGTTAAAAAGTTAAAGTCGAGTTATAAGTTTAGTTAAATTTAACTTTTTAATTTAACTGATTTTTATTGATATAAACTTAATTAACAATGAGTTACTATTAATCAAGTACGTACCCCAATAACCAAAATACTCTCTTAATGTTAAGGTATAATAACTTATGTCTATACGTATTTTTTGAATAAAATTAGTTATCGCATAAATGCATGATCAATATGAGAGGAAAATGTATCTAAATCGTCATTAATACAATACATTTTTATATAGGCAATATGACAAAAAAATAAGGCGATTTATAAGAATAGCACCATAATGGACAGTGGTACCTAACATAAGTAAAATGGTTAGTTAGTAAGATGTATGAGGCAACGGTGTTATAACTTATAGTTACAAAGGATTTTTCGGTAAATTTCTATTTGGATCCAACAAAACAAGCATTATAATTGGTTTCTATATTATAATTTTAACACTATTATAATCTATATAATATTATTATGTAATGGATGATATCAAGTACACTTATCAATACCCAAACCAAACCGCTGTACCTGTGGATTTTTTTGCTATATATTATGTATATTATATGATATGATAATAATATAATATATCAAATAGTTTATAGGGGTGAGATGATAAATAGATTTTAAAACTTCGCATTTTAAGTATTAGCAGACACAAGAAAGCTTTTTTTTATTATTATTTTTATTAAAGCCTCGGCATCGAGGGCCATTAGCTAAAACAGATTTATAATGGTCACATCTTAAGTTGAATTACATAAATGTTAAAAAACAAATTATAAATTATATGCTACAGGAGATTGATTAACTTAGAATTGATTAAAAATGAGATGGTGTTTTGTATGTTGTCTGGTTTTATGGCATCTGCAAGATTGTGTGGAACTCCTGCTTTCCGTTTTTCTGCCTCAAATTGGATGCATTCTGTTATGATGTGCTTAATTGTGAGATGTGTGCCGCAGCTGGTACTACTAGGGGGGGGGGGTCTTCCCTCTTCATCAGATATTGATCGGTTAACGATGTGTGTCCGCTGATTGCAGTTTCTATTTTTCTTAAGATGTTTGGTGGCGACGGCCATGCTAGGATGGAGTGTTTAATTTTGTTAAGTTTTGAAGAACCTAGTGTCCAAGCCCGAAGCCATATTATTATGTTGTTTGTGATAATTTTTGATAGAGATTTAGTGTCATGTAGAGTAAAGCCATTAAGTTGTATAGCGTCCGGGGATGTTATTGCTTGCCGAGCTTTTTCATCGGCTCTCTCAATTCTTTTTTTTGTATTTTTATATAGTTGCTATTGATTACAGAAAACAAACTACATAATATTCAATGTAAGTTTTTTAGTGGTAAGTACGTTACATCGCTTTAAACGAGCTCGTGTCATAATGTATAATTGTAATTTATAGGTATTAACTACTAACCGTCAAGTTCGAATTTACGTCGGAAAATTGTAATACATAATATTGATTGAACGCGTCCAATAGCAAATGTCTGGACTTCCGATTCGGTATGGACTGACCGGAATTCCGTCTGAGGATTTTGCTGTACAGTGTTTTCACCGGTCTTAAACAACAACAAAAATCATTCTAATACAGAGCCATGTGATGTGACTTATACTCAAACGAATGCAGGAGTCTGTAGAATTTTTTTTTTAAATATAGATAAATGTAGAAAATTAAAAAAAACCGATCAATATTATTTTATCTTAATAAACCAAAAATTGGTTTGTTAAAATATTTTCTTGTTTCCTTAACACAATCAATCCACCTCAGTGTTACGACAATACCACGTTATTACCTATACACTATACAAAATATGTTAGTATCTTGAGCGATTTTATATCCATTCCACAGTTCCCGCGAGATGTACCACCACCTAATCGGTCGTGAAGCAATTGCCCTGTCACGCCGCCACTGCAGTCTCAAAGCGATATGTTCTCGTCGGGAATGATTATATTCGCGAAATTCAATAACGATCGACTACTGATCTAGCCCGGATAAAAACCTTCAGAGACCCAGGGGCCAATACATGGTTTTAGGCCCCCCACAAATGAAAACAACTCTATAAAATAATAAAAAATTATGACTAAGGGCCCTTTACATTCGTGGCCCCGCGGACGTGGTCAACCCTGGCCGGCTGCCCCCCCCCCCCTTTAATTTAGACTTTGTTGAGTCCCATAACCCGCATACTATTTCCGAATCCATATAATTTCGATTAAGATTTTAGATGAAGAACAGGAGCAACTGCATTGGAAGTATGACTCAATCGACGTGTTAAGTATACATTATGGCACTATTGGCACTGATATAAAAATTTTCATAATCAAATGATATAAATACAATAATTATGTATAAAAAGAAGAAAATTGTATACATATAATGTTAATACATAATACATAATATATGTATCTGCATATGTATATATTTAGTAGGTAATGTGTAAATGTGGAATTATTTGTGATTACTCGTGGGCCGGATAAACAGTGGCTAAAACACCACCAGTTATTAAACTGATATAATATCCATCCTTCATTTTGTAAAATGAGCAACCATAATGATAATGATAGTCAATCTGTAATTAAATTAAAATATTATTTAAATTGATAATGTATCTATAAAAGTAGGTCGTTAATAAATTATTATTGGTAGGTATAATATATACTTACTTTATTTTGTTGTTCCATAAACTCAATACATTTATATTATATACTCGATTGATGTGTCGTAATAGATAAACCTATAAAAAAAATAAATAGTTTACCACCTATGTACGTATATATATATTTTGGTAAAAGTAAGAATCACATTTTCATAGTAGCAAGTGTTCATGTATAGGTACAGACACAGATACATATTTTGAAAAGTTCCTATTTAAAATACGTATTTGAATTTTGAATACTCAGAAAAAATGTATTTGAGTATAAATATCTACAAATACTTAAAAAAAAGGATGTACTTTTAAATACTTTCAAATTGCATGCAAATTAAAAATTGCAAAAAGAATTTTTTTTTTATCTTATAAATCAGTTGAATCGATTTTCATATTTTACGTTCATTTTATAAGAGTATATTTTACACAATATCATCCAGTTGAACTTTAAATTACTTATGTTTTCTCTACCAAAGTATATTATATTAGTGTATTTATTATTCTCAACTTTTATTTTTATTTTACGTGTTCAAAATTAAAATAGAAAATATATAAACTAAAATGAATTTATGAATATATATTTTATTTTAAATAAATTAGGTACCGTTAAATTATCGACATCAGTCCATAAAACCTATACGATTTACCGACTAATCCTAGGTTTCTCAGGTATTTGTAATTTTACTGTTATATAATATGTATATGTTTATTACACATTATATATTATATTTTCATCTCCGGCAGCTTACAGGTTTAATAAATTCAGAATAGCTAGCCAGAAAGGTACCTAATAAATTATTTATCAACGATAACTCAGCTAAAATAAATACAATATAATATTATTAAGCACGGTTTACCTTCCTGAATATTATAACCATAATGGCATTATTAGAATTTTTTCGCCATACGTGTGTTAAGAATACTTACCCTACGGGCTACGAATAATATAATATTTAGTTCTAGCACGATCTATTTTTACGTATGGTTCGATAGTGCGTGGGGTAGTGGCCGTAGTGCTTATAATATCGCTGAAACTATTAACTTTTTAATTTTTTTCATAATACAATTTACAATCTGTTACAATGTAGAAAAATAAGTAAAACAAGATGGACGATTTAATAGCCTGATAAAAACGGATTTTAGAAGCCTTCAATTTAGCTAGGGCATTTTGAAATATTTAATTCAAATAATTTCGTTCAAACCACGTTTCTATACTAAAAATGTAATTTATACAGAACTTAATGTTTATCATTTTTACAATATTATATTTGTATGTTTTAATTTAGTCTACATATCATATAAAGCAGGGCTTAAAACCGATAACCGCTTTTAGTTATGGAATGCTGGAAGCGGTTATTGGTTATCGGTGATCAAGGTAAATATCTAAATATTAACATCAAAGCGGTTCCTCGTATTTTCAATCCCGGTTTTATAACCAAAACCTATTCCCGAACAAAAATTTAACGTTTTTTTCGTGGAATTTAATACTTGAATTATGTCATGAATCATGATTATATTATAGTTGAATTTAATTTTCCAGTAATTTTTAAATTTTTTTCCCCAATTAATTGCCGTCGAGTATTGCTTAGTTCCTACACGGCGAAAAAGGTTGAATATGTATATACTAAGTTAAAAAAAATAAATAAATGATGATTAAAAAATATAATAAAAATCGCACAATGCAAAATTTTACATTTTATAAAGGTTTATTTTTATAACTTAAAAATTTAACATCATCGTTTTGATTAATTTTGTTTGTTGTATAATCTGAATTTATTTCATTTATGCGCAGCACCAATAGGCGTATCGTTTTAATAATTCTCGGTCCAGCTGTAGCTAACTAACATACACTCAAATATACTTAATTTAAAGCAAAACATATACTCACGAAATTACGGGAAAATACGACAAGCTACAAGCTGATAATAGTATCCCGACTCGACGTAGGGCAAAAGATAAAATATCTTATTATCTATATGTTTTGACATACACAATATTTATGACTTTTCATTACCTACGGATAAAAATGATACATAACTTGATTTTGGTTTAATAATCTTATAATTCGTTATAACTATATACACAGTAAAATGTACATCTGATTATTTCTCTTAAGTTTTGTTAGTATTGTCTGAAACATCCGTGTGTCCCAAACATTAAGTTTATTCGACATAAAAACAAATAGATGTGAGTTATTTTTATATGACAACGATGTCCTAAATGAAATAACTATTTTTCATGTAAAACGAACATCGATTTTTTAAAAGAATTAAATGTTTTGTGTGTGAGGCAGTGAAGGCAGTGAAGTTTCGCCATGTTTTAGTTTTATTGCATTTGACTAACATTTTCTTGCACGTACAAAAAAGCACCGGACATACGCTGGGGGATAGTATCATCATTGAATTGCCGGTTTTCATGGGCCATGGGAGATTTCTAGACACTGAATCTTGACTGTCAAACGTTTCCACCTTTGAAACGAGACCGCCAAAGAGCCAGGCCATATCAGAAATTCTTATCACCTTCTATATGTATAAGTGCGACATTTATAATTCGAATGTGTCTCCAAAATCGGTACTCACTTACAACTAACACGGTCAAGGGGTCCAACTATTTTTTTGATTATTCACCTATCTACGCAACTAACGGGGTCCGCAATCCACCGAAGGTGGATTGCATACCTGGTGATATACGCTTCGCATCACCTTACCTATGTGATTTTATGACTGATAGCTAGAAATCAAATAAACCTATCGACTCTACACTTTTTAACAATTTTAACAACCAAAAGCAGCGGAGAAACGGGAGATGATCCTGAAGATCGTATCCAGCCTATATCCATTTACAACGTTCGTGGCGGATTGCTAGACGCTCAAACTTTTAAACATTCCCGCCAAAGCGCCAAGCCTTATCTCTAATCCATATCACTAATCCTTATCACAAATCGTAAACTTTCGTCTTACAGCCTTTGTGACTTTGATAATTCCAACGACATTGTCTCCAAAATTGGTACCCACTCTCAGCGAGTCCAACTGTCCCAGAGTTTCACTTAGAGCTATTAGATAATAAACTATTTTTTGTTATCTGTATCTGTGAGGTAAATAATCATGGACAAATGTTTATCTCTAAATCTTTCTCTCTCATCTTCTTAGACCTATTTTAAATAAAATAAGTAAAATAATAAATTATACATAGTATAATTAATGAGTAGAAAGGTAGGTATTAATATAAGCCTAAATAACAGGAAGCGTAGATCAAAGATGAAAACAACAAGTTGTTTTACCGAGTCACAAAATGGTGTACTTCAACAATATTAGGGAGGTATTAATACCCACAGCTATAATAGGATATCATACAATATCACGTAAAATAAATTATACATTTATAATAATTTATAATGGGTAATGTAGTGTTAGCACTGAGTTCTACCTACGGTAGAAAACGGCTCGGTGTCGGGATAAATAAATGTAAACAACGGTTAAATTCGAATTAATTACGGTTAGGCAACTGGCACCCAAAAACCGCACACTTTTGATTTTATCCCTAAAAAGGTCGATAGCCAAAAACCGTACAGCTTAACGGCCATTGTATAACCAATTACCGTACATTTATAGTGGGTTAAAACCGCACACTATTTTTAACCTTAATTAAACATGGTAAAGAAATCAATATATGGGTTATAGTGAACGGATAATACTAACATATAAATTAGCGAATACGATTTAATTATAAGTTATGTTTAGCTCAGTGACGGCGTGCCAGAAATACTAACACGACTACTTTGAAATGGAAGACAGAACCGGGGACAACCACTGCAGCAGTTCAGATCAAGACACGTGGTAGGACAAGGCGGTTTATCACCGCCACGTGGAAGAGCGCAAAGCGCCTGCTGCTGTGTGGTTGTTGCCGGAAAGCTTGAAGCCGGCAGTGTAGTCGTCCCCTCTCCCCAGACGAAGACACCAAGGCAAGACGGCGGCGACGGGGGAGTGGGACGTGAAAGAGCACTTTATGGTGTCCGGCGGTAAGTCACCCTATACGTTTTCCGGCCACCCGCAGAAAGACGAGATCGCAGTTGCCTGCGTCGCGCGCTCGTGGTTGCCGACACGCGAGACCATTGGCGCGGACTCGGCTGCTTCGGTCACACCAGGAGCAGTGGACGACGACGACGGTGGTGGCTAGCTGTACCCGCGCGGGCAACGATACCGCCCCGACGGTACCACGACGATGGCAGAGCGCACGAAGACGACTCGCAAAGGCGGCGGCGGCGGAGACTGAAAAACACAACGGGTGAGCGATACAGCTGAGCTAGGAACAAGGACGTCAGCATCGCCGGACTCGAGGAAACGGATAACGTTTCAGGGTACGGCGATGCGCGACTCCAGGACGGCCACCGGATGGTGACTCGGTCGAGTCAGGGCCAAAATCACGTGGAGAGGATCAGGACCTTTGCAGCGCTGTCCGACGATCCTCTCCCATTTTTGACCAGTGGCAATCGGTCGAGTCACGTCTCCAGTCGCCGACGGTTCCGTAGCACCAACAGCTGCCTTTGCTCGCTCAGTGTCTTAGGTCACCGTCGCCGTCGTCACGCATCAGTCGTCTTCGGCACCTGCACATCGTCGATGCGCACAACATCGCGCACTAGCCGCTCGCCGTCAAATCACCTCATTGCTCCCGTGGCCGTCGCAGTCAGGACCTCACCCGCCGTCATGATGGTCGTCACCCGCGAGCAAACGCGCTGGCCATTGCACTCGTCCGCCTGCGGGATGTGCCGCGAGAACGTATAGAGGTGACCAGTAGCCTTATTATTGCTTTAAGCACCTCGCCATCAGGTACCACTCCCCCTGCTTAATGTGTCTTGTCTGGTGTCCCCCCCCCCCCATTAGGCCACTTTGTGCCATTTATTTATTATGATATAAAAATGATGAAAAATGATAAAAAAAATGATAAAAATGTAAAAAAAAGGCCACTTTAAGCCATTTGTATATTTTTAAAATTTGTATATTCTATAGTTAACATTTTTCAAAATTAGGCCATTTTGAGCCGTCAATCCATTGACACTTTTGATTGTACTTCAGACTTTAAAAAGTATTTTAAAAAATTACATTTGTTTGTTAATAACTTAATACACAATAAAATTGTCTATTCTAAAACAAAATATTGTTACTTTTTTACGTATTAGAGTGTATTTGTATATTTATTTATTTCAACAGAATAATGGGCTCCACTGGACATGCCCTTGTGAGGACCAATGCAAATTATTAACTACTATAGCAATGTTTTTGTCACGCATCAAATATATCAATAAAATATTATAATAATGATACCTAACCCCAAAAGGTGATGACACACAAATAATAATAAAGCAGGTAAGTGGAAGTCACTCTGCTGTACAGTTGGTTACAAGTGGCCTAAATGGGTCAATGTAATCGATGGTGTAAAATTTGAATTCAATGATATAAATCATTGTATACGAAAAACGATTCTGAGTGAAGACTGCCTGTCAGCCTATAATATTACTAAGTAGGTATATTTTATGGTATTATTGTGATTAAAGTAATTCATTTCCGTATTAGGCTTTAGTAAATATCTACTAAAGTGGGTTAAATTAATTTTTGTCAAAAAAATTACATTTGAAAATGTCAATGTGTACACTTATAAAATATATTAATATATTCTAAATTACAAAAATTTTTACAAATTTTAGTCAGTGCTTTGCTTCTCCTACCAACAACTTACTACTTAGTATTAAAGTTGTTCTGAACTCGCCAATCACATCATTCACAAAGCACAAAGCGAGATTGTTCTCTTTTGAGACAGAGTATAGATGGTATTATAATAATGGTACAAAATTAATGAACATTAAACAGCCAATGGCCCTCGGCCCCTCGCATATGAAGCATATTATTCATAATGAAAAAAATGTATACAACAGAAAAGTCATTTTCTATTTTACAATAACTATTTTCTGTTTATTATACATAATTAATTCTATTTGTTATTTACAACAGGTATTTCTGTATGTATTCGTATTCCACACATTGACTTAATTTCATCTTTTAAAACCTGAAACAAATAATATAAAAATTACTTTTTTTAATTAACACCTATTGTAAATTGTTGCATTAAATGTATTAAGTTCAAAATATATAAGAATTAAATGTATAAGTATATTGATGTGACACAATATTGAATATATTAAATACTATAATATTACAAACTTTTCAATTGGTTAATAATTTATTCTATATGATTATAAATTATAATTAATAATAGGCTCATAAACAGAATAGATAAAGGGTTCAATCCTTCGAAATATTTCAAAAACATTTTTTTTTTTTTAGATTTTGAGCGAAGCGATGAATGTATTGATTTTACAATGATGTGTGTTTTTTTTTTATTTTTTTTTTTGTGTCTGTCATCACCTTTTAGGACAGTAAAAGTGCTTGGATTTTCTTCAACAGTAACTTTTCTGATAGGAAAGTGAATCTAGTATTAAATAATATGACAAAATGTGCGTTTTTTATAATGATTTTAATATAATATTTATTAAATTTTAATTATTAAGGGAAATTATACAGATATATTATAACCTATTATACAGAAAAACCAGGAATTTTTATAGGTACTTCACATAGTTTGTTTTAAGAAATTTATTACGGGTCGACATTTTTACAGTCGGCATAAATTATAATATTTCAGTCGACAAATGCTTGATCTCATGTGGCGTAGTGAACAATATTTAATGTTTCTCATTTATTCAATGATTATAATACACGGTAGCTGTTTGTGGAAACAAGTACGACGATTAGAAAGTTTAGAAAGTTTTGAGCAGTTTATTTAAATTATTTTTCCAAATGTATATGGGGCATGGGGGCCAGTTAAGCCGGGGCTCGGGATTCGATTGAATCCCGGTATCAATTACCAGTCTGAAACTGCATGGACGTAATTTATACATATTGAGATTTTCATAACAATAATTTGTGAATGCAGTTCGATAAGAAACAAAGACTTTATAAATTATACGATAATATCGTTTGTTATAATAATATATTATCTGGTTTAATTGTTTAAACATCAAAACATAACATGATATAAATTATACATGACTACGGCTTACATATAAACAAAGTGCTCATAATATTTTTTTGAAAGTTGAACCTTCATTTTGTTGAACCTTCGCTGAAAAATATATTGCTTAATAGAATTTTCGTACAGAATATCGTTTTCTTGCATTAATTTAGCTGCAATGTCATTCTTTTTATCAAGATGGACTACCCCAACCACCAATAAACGTGATCCAAGAAATATGGTAGAAGTCTTGGAGGTAAACAAAATATGATACATATTATGTAGATTAATATTATAATAATGAAATAGCTCGGCGTATCTTACCTTCTTAGCGTAGCCAAGTTAGAGGCAAGCTGCAGGTTGAACGGATACGAGGGTGATTACATTTCTTTAAATATGTATTATAATATATTATGATTCAGTATTAAATAAAAAAATTATTTATTTTTTGTTCAAATAGTAGGTACTTTCCGTATTTTATAATTTGTAAGTTGTAAGTTGTAATACAAACTAAATAGTACATATTATATTATTAAAGTACTTATTTATATTAATAGGACGAAACTGATGAGTTTTTCTATGAAGAAACTAGAAATTCTACTAGAAATGAAAGCTTAAATAAAACGACACAAACGAAATCAATAGAAGGTTATATAGTCTTGCACATAATTAAATTATATTGTTGAGTATTATTTTTCAAATATTTCATATAATTCCATTCTTTCTAGAACTGTCTATGAACGCTGTAGATAAAAAGGCATTCAAAGATATACAAGTATGAAACGAATAACGACTTAAGAACAATCGAATAATATCGCGGTACTGATAAACGGTTTTGATTTGATTTTCAGCATGATTTCAAAGTATGTGAAATGAATTGCCTGGCATTAAAACATCACGTGGCCGACGCCATATACACCTTACAACAAACAGTCGACGAGCAGCGCCTATCTTTCAACAGCTTGAGATAGGAAGTATCTCACGTTAAAAAAGATTTAAACCATTTGATTGAAAGCGTCGACCAGATGAAAAACGCAGAGACGACGTCCGCCGAAAGTAATATTATATAATATATCGACCTGACTATATCCATAACAGTGTAACACATAAGTCGTTTCCGTTCGTTTAGGAAACGCAGAAAACTCAGAGGAAAAAACAGACGGCTGCAAGCTTCGCAGACTGAAAATACGGGTCTCAATTCTCGAAAGTAAAATATAGAAAAATATCGGTTAATAGATAATAAAAATTACTAATGCCGTGTGCCCGTGTAGGAGATGTGACAAAAAACTCATCAGAAATTGTTGGAATGAACAACACGATGATGTTACGGGGCTTGGTCTCGGGCGCGACGGCCGCTGCTGCTATGACGTCAGCTGGGAAAAACACGCCGAATGCGTTATGCCACCAACCTACCGCGCCGACGTCCGGCTTTACACCAGCTTCGGGGCCGCCACCGGCACTTCCGGTCCCGAGGCCACCACTCTCTCATCCTGCGTATTTCGGGCCACCTCCGCCGATGACGACCGGAACGGCGGTGTTCCCCAGTAACCCCGTGCAGAAGCCGCGCACTCCCGAGGTGGCCGGAGCTCGGGGAGCCGTGAGGAAAGCGGTGAAAACCTTCTGCTGCCGTATACCCAAAATTGAGGATTTTTTCAGCGATGGTATTTTGCGCCAATTTAATTACTTATAATTTGCACCACCAATAGGTACATTTAAGCGCGTATGTAATTTGCGCCAAAATACAACAATTAAACATGTACTTTGCGCCACCTCTAAATATTAATTTTGGTAATTTGCACTACGACGGAAAACGAAATGGAATATGTAATCTGCAACACACTTTCAATTTTAATTGTTGTAATTTACCAGCAGGTAAATTTACTGCCATCGCATCGAAAATACGATAATACCAATGCTTGCTGGACATAATATAATTGTTGTGTTCTACTAATAATATAAGTAGAGGAGAGATCGAATACGTCTAATCTAATAAAAACTATCAATTTTCAAAATATCGAATAATATTGAACAGCAGTATATCCAAGCCTGGGCATAAAATAATTAAAAAGTTATAGTTAAGTTAAAAGTTAAATTTAAATTTAATCACAAATGTACAGTTATTAAGAACATAATATTATCATTAAATATTTTCGCCATAAATAAGTTATTTCTTAATTAAAATCAATTGGGTTATGCTCATATATTGGTTATTTCCTGTGTCCAACAATATTTATGATTTTTATTATTTTAAACCATATTTATAAATATATTAATAAAATAATAATAATACTTAACTTAAGTTAATAAGTTAATTGAAAATGTTCATATAACTTTTAACTTAAATGAAAAATAAAAAATTAAAATTAGGTTAACTGTTAACTTTAAACTTCTTTAAATGTTTACTATCAATTAAACTTAACTCAGTAAAAAACTATCATGAACTTACCCAGGCTTGAGTATATTATGATATTTACAGTAGTCAAATATTAAAAATATGTTTATTTAATTAACATAGAGTACGTATACTTAGTACTTATTATATTAATATAATACTTAGTATTGTCTCCGTTGTAATATTATGTAAAACTTAATACGTCTCTTTGTTTTCAGAGATCCCATATGCTGTGAAGTCCATTGTCTTCATGATTTTACTTGTGATAGTCGTTCATCTGGAAAATAATAAAATAAGTGAGTTTTCCCAACCGTTCTAAGGAGACGAAATAAATAAATTAAATAAAAAATTAGATTACCAGAGGCAACTTGGATATTGCAAAGAGATAGACGGTTTTAAGTGTGAAAACGGCGGAATCAGGATGTACACCGAGGAAAATGGATTATCGTGCTGGTGCACTTCAGACTACGTCGGCGAACGCTGCCGTGAGTTTTATAGCGCAGTGGTTTATTAAATTATATATTATTATTATACATTCGGGTAGGTTTGTTATATTATCGCAACATTTGTATCGATAATTTTACTGATTTACTGGGTATCGAATAGAAAACTAATAAATATCGTTACCTACAAAATATTGCAACAAAGTAGGTACCTATATATTGGTAAAAAAATATAGTAAATATTAATATTAAACTCTGTGGCCTGTAAGGATGGCAAAAATTACACTCGAAAACCTACACAACAAAAAACCAATCATGAAATACGTAAAAAAAAAAGCGTTAAGAATCTTAGCAAATTATTTATTTAATGTTAATATAATATATTATACGCATATAAAAATAAAAGAATAAAAAAAATGTACAGTTTATTTATTACTTTAGCAATTACAATTGATAAACTATGAAAGCCCCATTAATTTTTTTGTTAAATCTGCTAAAATATCGATTGCTTTTTCTTGCCTAGAACTAGAATTCGTGACTGAGTCAGGTGGCGTAACTATAAAATTAATATTGGACCGTGTCCCAGTTTATCTTAACAAGATAAATTTGGCGATGTATAGATAATTCGAATAGATAATTTTACTAATATGATATAATATAATGCTTAATAGTAGTGTAAACCTTAATTATATTTGTCATAACATTTTTTTCCCAATCTCAGAGGAACCTGTGTCGTTTATATCACGTGCAGTAACACTGTTTCGCTTTGGACACTTGGACATCAGTAGAGGCAGGCCAACGATGTGGTGGAGCATTTTACCGTTCACTTCGGGACGCCAGCTAAAAAGCAATTATGCTTGTAAGTTACAGTTACAATATTATAACAAGTTCAGGTTATTTTCATTTAATGAAATATATAGACAGTAAATCCTTCCTTAATGAACACTACCCCGCCCCTCCTTCTAAATAGCTCAGTTTTTTTTTTGGAACAAGAAGTGGACAACTATTTTTCAGGGGGTTCACTGTACTTATGTAATATTATATATACTAAGTGGCAAGGCTGGGCATTAACGAGTTAAAAGTTAAAATTAAGTTAAAACGTTAAGTTAATTAACTCGTTACTTTTTTTTCCAAATTAACTTTTAACTTAAAAAGTCACTTTTTTATCAAGATTAACGTGTTAACTTTAAGTTAATTTTATTTCAAAAGTATCTAAATTAAGTTAATTTTCGTCCGAAGAGTAATGCAAATTTTTGAATGGGTTTTTGCTTTGATGTATCATTTTTAATTTCCCCAGTAATTTTTTTGAGCGCAAAGAAAAACTATCTAATAAACCATATTATGTGTCTGGAATTTTTTATTTTTGCAAATTAGTAAATTTTATCTTTACACTAAGTTAAGTTACGTTTTTTTCAAAGTTAACTCTTAACTTAATGAGTTAACGAAAAAAATTACGAGTAACTTTTAACTTAACGAGCTAAGTGGTTGCCCTTTAAATTATTAAAATTTTAATATAGTATGATATTATATTTTAACAACCGAAATTAAAAACAAAACCCTACAGGAACTCGATATAATTTTTAAATATTATATATTATGATTAGCGACATTTTTTAATGTTTGTATACATTTCAGTAATTGTACATTTTATAACATTGTCCACTTTGTTAATATTGGTTCTTTTCCAAAACTAGGGTTTACAATCATTAATCTAGAAAATAATTCTATATTATCTTCACGAAATGTACCTAATTAACGCTGTTCTGTAACTTTTAATGCGTAAGTAATTAAACAAGATCTATAATTTAGCTTGCAGTGATTGATTGAGTGTATTAATAAGCTAAAATATGTTTTATAGATTTTTTCAGTTTTACGTATACATGTTATATAATAATATTAACCGTACTATAATAGCATGATATATATATATATATATATATATTTGATTAGTCCATCAAACAGTTGTGAAAAGATTAGAAAACGTGTTCGTTGGTGCCAAGAACAGTGTATATTCCGCCAGAATATTGCCTCCAGCATGTCCACTGGAATGTTGTGCAAACGACAGTAAATATTTATGCCTCACTACTATATTATATATTATCATTATTTTATTATAATAATATAAAATAAAATACATATTCGCAAAAACGATGTAAAACTGCGTATTGTCTGTTATTGACGAAAATGTATCGTCGTATTGTAACGCGCAGTTATTAACACTGGGTTAAAAGGAAATTCAGAAAAATTAATTTTTTCAGAAAGTTTACCGCCGGTGAAAACAGTGTACAACAAAATCCTTAGACGGAATTCCGGTCAATCCATACCGGATCGGGAGTCCAGACATTTGCTGTTGGACGCGTTCTATAAATATTTTGTATTACAATTTTCCGACGTAAATTCTAACTTGACGGTTAGTAGCTAATACCTATAAATTACAATAATACATTTATGACACGAGCTCGTTTAAAAGCCATGTAACGTACTTACCACTAAAAAACTTACATTGAATATTAATAATAATGTATGTATTGTCCACACTTAATATTATAGGTAACGGCTTCCCAATTGTACGGCAGTGACGCTGCGTCGGAGAGATCGATGAGGTCGTTCTCCTGCGGTAAGCTCGAGACACGGAAATTAAATTATAAACATTATGCGACGAACCATGCGTTCGCACCATACTCAGACGTATACTTAAAAGCGTTGACACAAGGCATTTCGACCAACAGGTCGTGGGTGAGCAAGGCTTTTATTTTACACAAAACAAAATTGTTGGATAAAAGTTAAATTTTTACTTTTCTGAATGACAACATATACATATAGGTACGTTTTAAATTATAATACCGAAGCTGAACTATAGTTCTGCACTTATTATACCTATGAGTATATTTTAATGTCTATTTAATGGACGGAATTACATGTGTAACTGTTAATCCGATAATTTAACTATTAATATACTTTAAAACAAATTAACTGTATGTCTGTAGGTACTCGTTTGTAATTTAATTGTAATACATCAAAATGCACGGTAAAAATATTTTTTTATACCGTCGTTCATGAAAGTAAATAAATTTAAAAAAAAAAGTAACGATTATAAATACTATTTCTTCAAAAATGTTGTGTTTTTCAATGATTTCAATTAATAACACGGACGATTTGTGAAACAGCTCAGCCGAATGATCGCTCGAATATTCAAACGGACCGAGATGTTGAACACAAGCACAATGCTTCACGTACTGTCGACCCTCTGGGTACGTGAACATAACCGATTGTGCGACGAGTTGTCACAGAAGTGGCCATCGTGGACAAACGAAGAGCTGTATACTAAGGCCAGGAACATTGTAACCGGTCAAATGATCAACATAATGATGACCGAAATCCTAAATTTGGAACTCAGACCGGAAATGTACGACCGTAAAATGGAAAACATCCGTGATTCCGGGAAACCTATTGAACTTTACTTTATGATGGCCGTATCAAATCTGCCACAAAAATTTCAATACAGTTCAATGAATTTGACATCTTACAGTAACACCAGGTCAGTCTGAGACTTTTTATGGGTACATCAATAATAACTTAAGAAACGTCCACTTTACATTTTGGCCCTTACGAATTTTACAGAGCAGCCCGAAAAGGGGTATATAATATAGTGTATAAAAAGGTATTTGCATGTACCAAAACACGGTAGTTAATGATTTCAATTTAGAACTTCGGGGCTGATTTAGTATACAAAAACATGTCTTATGGGCAAAACTCTCCCTCTCTGTTTGGAATTCGTTAATATTTTTGTTTATTATTTAAAAGAAGAGAACATTTTGGATTTCCGATCAAAACCCGATTTTCAAACTGTAATATTATTATAGAAGCTAAAATAAGCATTTGAATAATGCATATTTGTTATTTTTCAAACGTGTTTGTCCAGCAATGTTTAAAGTAAAATGAAAATTCAGGATTTGATCCCAGAAAATATTGTTTTTCAGATAAAAAACAAACTATCAAATTTTGACGTATCAATAATGCGTGAGATTTTTTCCCGTGAAGTAAATTTTGCTGATATTATAATTCTTAAAATTGCGACTAAGATATATAATTTTTAATTTTTATTGAACTGCGAAAAATTGGAAAAACCAGCACTTACATCCTTAAGGGGATCACATGTCACGTATTTTTCGTACGTTTTAGACCAATAAGCGATGGTAAATCACACATACTTCCGAATGTCTGATTTTAATTTTTAATATATGTATGAATTTTTTGGCGAAATAACTAGGCTTTCTAGGAAGTTGATTTTCAATTTTCAATTTTAAAAGACCATAAAATTTGGACATTTTTTTAGTATACAATTTAGTATACAAAAACATGTCTTATGGGCAAAACTCTCCCTCTCTGTTTGGATTTCGTTTAATATTTTGTTTATTATTTAAAAGAAGAGAACATTTTGGATTTCCGATCAAAACCCGATTTTCAAAACTGTAATATTATTATAGAAGCTAAAATAAGCATTTGAATAATGCACAATATTTGTTATTTTTCAAACGTGTTTGTCTAATGAAATAATTGCATTACATTTATATTTATTTTGGACTTTTTGGGTTTTATATCAAAAAAGTGGTTCCTACAAAGCATAGTCTAAGAGCTTACGAATTAAACCCTTTTTTCGAAATTACAATCAATTTTCAGGAAGTATGTTTAATTTACTACCGCTTTTGGTAGTTGTTATAGGTGATGCATAGAAGAATATATTTCGTTTTTCTCGAATTATTGACATGTGCGTGTGCGTGCGAGAGTGGCAAACGACGGATTCCGAACGTATCTACGCACATTAATGATCATTTACTTCGCACACAACCACACTGCGTAACGAGTATAAGACATCGAATTGTCTGTACGCGACCTCTTATTAAATCATCGCCTTCAGTCCCCATAAGACGCATTTAATTAAATAATGACAAGCATATTATAGACGCTCTAAATCGACTAAACTTGATCCTACGCAATCTTAGATATATTTTTATTCGTGGGTACTGTACGTCTGTTGTACCTGCATAATATATAGCCACATCGTTCAACTAATGATAAATATACCTAATATGTTTTTTTAAAGAATGCTTTAGGATTTATAAAAATATAATACGCTTCAAACTATGATATTATAAATTATAATCACCAACTAGTATAGGTACCCGTATTATACAACCCTAGATGGTGACCAGAAACTATAGAGGTACGATAGGGAAGTGAAACTAAACATGTGGGAAACTGTTCTAGTCCCCGGAGAACTATAGTTTCAGAAAAATAAGCGATTTCAACAACATTCACATATTACTATATCATTATACGTGTGTATACGATTCGATTTTACTATACTTTTAGTCAAGTTTCGGAAGCTGGTTTAAAAGACGCCCTGCAATTAATGATGAGTTCAAAGATGCGCATGGCCACGGCCCACGATGACGGCTCCTTGACTGGACAGCTTACCAAGACACTAATGACACTCTCGAGAGAACAATGTTTACAAGGTTTCAATAGCTACAGAAGACGGTTAGGGCTGCCTGCTTATAACAGCTTTTTCGATCTGACCGGCAACGTCGAAACCGCAATTGAATTGGAAAAATTGTATAGTACCGTGGAGAAAGTGGAGTTGTTAACCGGCGTGTTGACGGAAAAATCCAGTTCCGGAGTTCTACCCACGGCCAAAATACTGTCTAACAGCTTTATCGTTAACGCGATATTGACAAATAGTCTCACCTCCAAACACATGTGGGCACCGGACACGTTCGGTGGAGTCGAATTTTTTGACTTGGTCAAATCTTCAAGTTTAGAGTCATTGGTGTGTCGAAATGTGGACAATTGCGACGAGTTAAAAGTTGGTCGTTACGCGAAATAAGTACATTTATAATATAATATCATGGTTGTAGGACCAAGGGTTAAAATATTAGTCTTCGTATTTCTGGCGCACCGTCATCAAGTCAAACATAATATTTTATAATTTAACCGTATTCGGTAATTTATATGCTAGTATTTTTCGATCATTATTAACATTAACATATTATCATCATAAACCCAATAACTCATATTCATTTATTTACTATATGTTCAATTAAGGTTATAATTCTTGTTTTTTCAAACCTCCTTAAGCAATTGCTTATTTCATTGAAGCGTTCTTCTTATTTTTAGGTCTATAAAAGACTAAATTAATTATAATATAGTTGTTTCTATATTATTATATTTATATACGTTTGTCTTGTTCGTTTTGTTAGCCAACGTGTGCAAGGGTATTTTACCATTATATTTTTCTAAACGCATTTGCGTTCAAAGTGAAGAGTTTTTTTTTCTTGTTAAATTATTATAATGGGCACAAATCAAAACGCTTTAGTATTTTATTTTTTCATATGTGTGAAAATCACCACGGCTCATTATTAAATCGCAGTTGCGATTCGCCAACTTAATTAATTATTATCATGCGTAAGCACAGTTTATTTATTATAAAATAGGTAAAGAGTTTTTTTCTTCTTGTTAAACTATTATTTAAAGAAAATGGGCGCCAATCAAAACTTTTAATATTTTATTATTTCAAATGTATGAAAGTCACAACGGCTCATTATTAAATCGCAGTTGCGATTCGCCAACTTAATTAATTATTATCATGCGTAAGCACAAAGTTTATTTATTATAAAATAGGTAAAGAGTTTTTTTCTTCTTGTTAAATTATTGTTTAAATAAAATGGGCGCCAATCAAAACCTTTAATATTTTATTATTTCAAATGTGTGAAAGTCACCACGGCTCATTATTAAATCACACCACAGCTCATTTTTAAATCACACCACAACTCATTATTGAATCGCACCACGGCTCATTATTAAATCTCAGTTATGATTCGCCAACCTAATTAGTTATGATCATGCGAAAGCATAAAGTTTATTATTATAAAATATGAAAAGAGTTTTTAATCTTGTTAAATTATTATTTAAATAAAATGGGCGCAAATCAAAAGGGTTGTTGTAGAGTTGCCCCCCCCCCCCCCTCTCAAGACTATTATCGGTGTTTTACTAATATACCAGTTGCCATTACATGTTAATAGATAAACGATTACAATATGTAGCCCGTAAAATAGGGGAGGTATATTTACAAATAATAAATAAAATTATGTATAAAAATAAAGTAAAATAGTATAAAATGATAAAATTAAATTTTGATTTTTGCAATAAATATAATGATATATTATACAAAGAATATGGATAAAATGAAAATTGTAATAATTACTATTATATAATAAACTTTGTGCTTACGCATAATCATAATTAATTAGGTTGGCGAATCACAACTGAGATTTAATAATGAGCCGTGGTGCGATTTAATAATGAGCTGTGGTATGATTTAATAATGAGCCGTGGTGACTTTCACATATTTAAAATAATAAAATATTAAAGGTTTTGATTGGGACCCATTTTATTTAAATAATAATTTAACAAGAAGAAAAAACTCTTTACATATTTTATAATAATAAACATTGTGCTTACGCATGATCATAATTAATTAGGTTGGCGAATCACAACTGAGATTTAATAATGAGCCGAGGTGCGATTTAATAATGAGTCGTGGTGCGATTTAATAATGAGCTGTGGTGTGATTTAATAATGAGCTATGGTGACTTTCACACATTCGAAATGATAAAATATTAAATGTTTTGATTTGCGCCTATTTTATTTAATTGATAATTTAACAAGAAAAAAAAACTCTTTACCTATTTTATAATAAATAAACTTTGTGCTTACGCATGGTAATAATTAAGTTGGCGAATCACAACTGCGATTTAATAATGACCTGTGGTGGCTTTCACACATTTGAAATAATATAAATTTAAAGCATTTTGATTTGTGCCCATTTTATTTAAATAATAATTTAACGAGAAGAAAAAACTCTTTATTTTACTTTATTTTTATAAATAATTGTATTTATTATTTGTATATTTACCTCCCCTATTTTAAGGACTATATATTGTAATCGTGTATATATTAACATATGAGGACGACAAAATACGGAAAAATCATGAAAATTAGCAAATTATTTTGAGTTGAAAATTTTTCTTTTTAAATCTAAGATTTTAAAATGTAATATAAGATTACTCATAATTTTGTCTACCTTTATCAAAAAAAAAGTCTACAAGAAACTTTGTTGACGTATCTAATAAAATATTTTCCCTCAGTGTGTGGTTACTACTGTCGGCAAAAAAAAACCCCATTCCAATATTATTAATTTTGTCGGTAGTTCCATTATTATTTAATTTTGACTCGTTTATGTTAGTGGTTTCATTATTATTTAATATTGACTGGTTTATGTCATAAATAGATATTGTTATGCACTTATTTCGAAATATGAACCTCAGCATACTGGAGATAACGGGCCATTCTTTTCCGTCTTGTCCTACGCATATTTTAGGTAATGCTACTCTTTTAATTAGTTGTTCTAAGCAAAATGTTCACAGGTTTTGTAATGTGGCGAATATGTTAACGTATGTTGGTTTTTCGTAATAGTGGTTTTTTGTAATTAAATATAATAGCCATTGTTTTTCTGTTTTAATGAATGCGATTTCCCTTACTCTTTTTCTTTGTAAAATCAAATTATCGATATTGTTAATTTTTTTACGAAACTGTAAAGCAATACCACGGTTCATCGTTAGGCATTCGCTGACGGAGTGAGCGATTGCGTCACTTGACCAATCGCTGAACAAATCGCCAGTTATTTCCTCGTATCTATGGTTAAAATGTAGTGAATTATTATCAAGCAATACAAATTGTTGATACTCGTTTAATATTTTGTAGGAAAAGTTTTGTACTTCGGTTCCCTGTATATCGTTTTTTTATTTCCCGAGTTTCTATTGGTAATTTTACTTCTTGATCATCGTATCTGAATAATATAATATTGTCTTTTAAATCCATGACTTTTTGTGTTTTTATCAAAAAATCTAAACCTAATAAGATTGGGGAGCATAAACTATCTACTACCACTGCCTGATGGTGTATTATGAGCGATGCTATTAGTATTTTAACTATCGTTGAGCCTACAATGATTAATTTTGAGTTAATGGCTGTTTTCAAATCTATATCGTTGATTGGCTTAATATTATCAAGTAACATCATTATTTTATTTATAACTGTCACGCTGGCTCCTGTATCTAACAGTAGTAGTGTCGGTTCGTCATGAATATTTCCTAATATTTCAATTTTATGTTTTATTTGTTCGTTTATTTTGTAGCAACTATATATTACATGATTTATTTCATTAGTTATACTATTGTAATTCCTTCAGTTTTTTATACTTATAGGTATAATAAGTGCGGAACTATAGTTCAGCTTCGGTATTATAATTTAAAACGTACCTATATGTATATGTTGTCATTCAGAAAAGTAAAAATTTAACTTTTACCCAACAATTTTGTTTTGTGTAAAATAAAAGCCATGCTCACCCAAGACCTGTTGGTCGAAATGCCTTCTGTCGACGCCTTTAAGTATACGTCTGAGTATGGTGTGAACGCATGGTTCGCCGCATAATGTTTGTAATTAAATTTATGTGTCTTGAGCTTACCGCCAGAAAACGATCTCATCGATCTCTCCGACGCAACGTCACTGCCGTACAATTGGGAAGCCGTTACCTATAATATTAAGTGCGGTCAATACATTATTATTAATATTCAATGTAAGTTTTTTAGTGGTAAGTACGTTACATGGCTTTAAACGAGCTCGTGTCATAATGTATAATTGTAATTTATAGGTATTAACTACTAACTGTCAAGTTCGAATTTACGTCGGAAAATTGTAATACAAAATATTGATTGAACGCGTCCAACAGCAGATGTCTGGACTTCCGATCCGGTATGGACTGACCGGAATTCCGTCTGAGGATTTTGCTGTACAGTGTTTTCACCGGCATTCAAGTTTCTGAAAAAATTAATTTTCTGAATTTCCTTTTAACCCAGTGTTAATAACTGCGCGTTACAATACGACGATACATTTCGTCAATAACAGACAATATGCAGTTTTACATCGTTTGTGCGAATATATATTTTATTTTATATTATTATAATAAAATAATGATAATATTTATTATAGTAGTGAGGCATAAATATTTACTGTCGCTTGCACAACATTCCAGTGGACATGCTGAAGGCAATATTCTGGCGGAATACACACTGTTGTTGGCACCAGCGAACACGTTTTCTAATCTTTTCACAACTGTTTAGATTAATGATTGTAAACCCTAGTTCTGGATAAGAACCAATATTAACAAAGTGGACAATGTTATAAGTTGTTTATTTAAAACATTGTTGATTATCTTACCACTATATTGTAATATTTATGTTTTGTATTTCTGCCTATTATTGTAGTTTAAAATTGTAATATTATTATTTATTAACTAATAAAATATAGGTAGTTAATGGATACCTAGTTATGTTTTGAATAATATATTATCATTTAGGTTTTGCAAGTCATATAAAATATACGTATTATACATACACTAGTAATGTTTTTTGAATTCTCACTATGCTTAGAATTCAATGGTATAGTAAAACTTCCATAAACAGTCAGTAAATTATTGAATAATATAATGTTATACGTTAAATGATTTTAAAACACTTTTTAATTTAAATAAAACCGTTTTAATAAATTATCTCGCAATAAGAAGTAACGATAAACGTAGTGAAGTTAAGGTTTAGTATTTGTAACTAGCTTTGAACATGGTGTGCTGGGGACTACTAACCGTCAAGTTCGAATTTACGTCGGAAAATTGTAATACAAAATATTGATTGAACGCGTCCAACAGCAAATGTCTGGACTTCCGATCCGGTATGGACTGACCGGAATTCCGTCTGAGGATTTTGCTGTACAGTGTTTTCACCGGTCTTAAACAACAACAAAAATCATTCTAATACAGAGCCAAGTGATGTGACTTATACTCAAACGAATGCAGGAGTCTGTAGAATTTTTTTTTTAAATATAGATAAATGTAGAAAATTAAAAAAACCTATCAATATTATTTTATCTTAATAAACCAAAAATTGGTTTGTTAAAATATTTTCTTGTTTCCTTAACACAATCAATCCACTTCAGTGTTACCACAATACCACGTTATTACCTATACACTATACAAAATATGTTAGTACCTTGAGGGATGTTATATCCATTCCACGGTTCCCGCGAGATGTACCACCACCTAATCGGTCGTGAAGCAATTGCCCTGTCACGCCGCCACTGTCTCACAGCGATATGTTCTCGTCGGGAATGATTATATTCGCGAAATTCAATAACGATCGACTACTGATCTAGCCCGGATTAAAACCTTCAGAGGCCCAGAGGCCAATACATGGTTGTAGGCCCCCCACAAATGAAAACAACTCTATAAAATAATAAAAAATTATGACTAAGGGTCCTTTACATTCGTGGCCCCGCGGACGTGGTCAACCCTGGCCGGCTGCCCCCCCCCCCCCTTTAATTTAGACTTTGTTGAGTCCCATAACCCGCATATTATTTCCGAATCCATATAATTTCGATTAAGATTTTAGATGAAGAACAGGAGCAACTGCATTGGAAGTATGACTCAATCGACGTGTTAAGTATACATTATGGCACTATTGGCACTGATATAAAAATTTTCATAATCAAATGATATAAATACAATAATTATGTATAAAAAGAAGAAAATTGTATACATATTATGTTAATACATAATACATAATATATGTATCTGCATATGTATATATTTAGTAGGTAATGTGTAAATGTGGAATTATTTGTGTTTCTCGTGGGCCGGATAAACAGTGGCTAAAACACCACCAGTTATTAAACTGATATAATATCCATCCTTCATTTTGTAAAATGAGCAACCATAATGATAATGATAGTCAATCTGTAATTAAATTAAAATATTATTTAAATTGATAATGTATCTATAAAAGTAGGTCGTTAATAAATTATTATTGGTAGGTATAATATATACTTACTTTATTTTGTTGTTCCATAAACTCAATACATTTATATTATATACTCGATTGATGTGTCGTAATAGATAAACCTATAAAAAAAATAAACAGTTTACCACCTATGTACGTATATATATATTTTGGTAAAAGTAAGAATCACATTTTCATAGTAGCAAGTGTTCATGTATAGGTACAGACACAGATACATATTTTGAAAAGTTCCTATTTAAAATACGTATTTGAATTTTGAATACTCAGAAAAAATGTATTTGAGTATAAATATCTACAAATACTTAAAAAAAAGGATGTACTTTTAAATACTTTCAAATTGCATGCAAATTAAAAATTGCAAAAAGAATTTTTTTTTTATCTTATAAATCAGTTGAATCGATTTTCATATTTTACGTTCATTTTATAAGAGTATATTTTACACAATATCATCCAGTTGAACTTTAAATTACTTATGTTTTCTCTACCAAAGTATATTATATTAGTGTATTTATTATTCTCAACTTTTATTTTTATTTTACGTGTTCAAAATTAAAATAGAAAATATATAAACTAAAATGAATTTATGAATATATATTTTATTTTAAATAAATTAGGTACCGTTAAATTATCGACATCAGTCCATAAAACCTATACGATTTACCGACTAATCCTAGGTTTCTCAGGTATTTGTAATTTTACTGTTATATAATATGTATATGTTTATTACACATTATATATTATATTTTCATCTCCGGCAGCTTACAGGTTTAATAAATTCAGAATAGCTAGCCAGAAAGGTACCTAATAAATTATTTATCAACGATAACTCAGCTAAAATAAATACAATATAATATTATTAAGCACGGTTTACCTTCCTGAATATTATAACCATAATGGCATTATTAGAATTTTTTCGCCATACGTGTGTTAAGAATACTTACCCTACGGGCTACGAATAATATAATATTTAGTTCTAGCACGATCTATTTTTACGTATGGTTCGATAGTGCGTGGGGTAGTGGCCGTAGTGCTTATAATATCAATATCGCTGAAACTATTAACTTTTTAATTTTTTTTCATAATACAATTTACAATCTGTTACAATGTAGAAAAATAAGTAAAACAAGATGGACGATTTAATAGCCTGATAAAAACGGATTTTAGAAGCCTTCAATTTAGCTAGGGCATTTTGAAATATTTAATTCAAATAATTTCGTTCAAACCACGTTTCTATACTAAAAATTTAATTTATACAGAACTTAATGTTTATCATTTTTACAATATTATATTTGTATGTTTTAATTTAGTCTACATATCATATAAAGCAGGGCTTAAAACCGATAACCGCTTTTAGTTATGGAATGCTGGAAGCGGTTATTGGTTATCGGTGATCAAGGTAAATATCTAAATATTAACATCAAAGCGGTTCCTCGTATTTTCAATCCCGGTTTTATAACCAAAACCTATTCCCGAACAAAAATTTAACGTTTTTTTCGTGGAATTTAATACTTGAATTATGTCATGAATCATGATTATATTATAGTTGAATTTAATTTTCCAGTAATTTTTAAATTTTTTTCCCCAATTAATTGCCGTCGAGTATTGCTTAGTTCCTACACGGCGAAAAAGGTTGAATATGTATATACTAAGTTAAAAAAAATAAATATATGATGATTAAAAAATATAATAAAAATCGCACAATGCAAAATTTTACATTTTATAAAGGTTTATTTTTATAACTTAAAAATTTAACATCATCATTTTGATTAATTTTGTTTGTTGTATAATCTGAATTTTTTTCATTTATGCGCAGCACCAATAGGCGTATCATTTTAATAATTCTCGGTCCAGCTGTAGCTAACTAACATACACTCAAATATACTTAATTTAAAGCAAAACATATACTCACGAAATTACGGGAAAATACGACAAGCTACAAGCTGATAATAGTATCCCGACTCGACGTAGGGCAAAAGATAAAATATCTTATTATCTATATGTTTTGACATACACAATATTTATGACTTTTCATTACCTACGGATAAAAATGATACATAACTTGATTTTGGTTTAATAATCTTATAATTCGTTATAACTATATATACAGTAAAATGTACATCTGATTATTTCTCTTAAGTTTTGTTAGTATTGTCTGAAACATCCGTGTGTCCCTACATCCGTATTTATCCGTCACAATGATCGAGAATGTATCATTCATGTTGACTGAAAAAGGCAAACTAATGCTAGTTTTAAATTTCTTAAACATCATACATCTAAAAAAAATTAAAATGCGTGGCGTTGTGTTATAAATAAATGTAGTGCAAAAGATTATACTGTTGGTAAAAATGTCCAGTTAATAAATAGAGATAATTCGTGTTTTGATCACAATCATAATCATGCAAGTGATTAGCACTTTAAAACGGCAACAAATTAGTAATTCTTGCAAAAGGAAAGCTGTCGGTTCTATAGTTGAAAACCCGTCAAAAATAATACGAAAAGAAGTATCTAAATATGTTAACGAAGGGGATTTGATTTCACCCGATTTAAAACTCATAGCAAGGAACATTCACAACGCAAGGATGCATTGTTTTCCCAAACTACCGACATCAAGGAAAGAAGTTCACAAAACATTAAGTTTATTCGACATAAAAACAAATAGATGTGAGTTATTTTTATATGACAACGATGTCCTAAATGAAATAACTATTTTTCATGTAAAACGAACATCGATTTTTTAAAAGAATTAAATGTTTTGTGTGTGAGGCAGTGAAGGCAGTGAAGTTTCGCCATGTTTTAGTTTTATTGCATTTGACTAACATTTTCTTGCACGTACAAAAAAGCACCGGACATACGCTGGGGGATAGTATCATCATTGAATTGCCGGTTTTCATGGGCCATGGGAGATTTCTAGACACTGAATCTTGACTGTCAAACGTTTCCACCTTTGAAACGAGACCGCCAAAGAGCCAGGCCATATCAGAAATTCTTATCACCTTCTATATGTATAAGTGCGACATTTATAATTCGAATGTGTCTCCAAAATCGGTACTCACTTACAACTAACACGGTCAAGGGGTCCAACTATTTTTTTGATTATTCACCTATCTACGCAACTAACGGGGTCCGCAATCCACCGAAGGTGGATTGCATACCTGGTGATATACGCTTCGCATCACCTTACCTATGTGATTTTATGACTGATAGCTAGACAATCAAATAAACCTATCGACTCTACACTTTTTAACAATTTTAACAACCAAAAGCAGCGGAGAAACGGGAGATGATCCTGGAGATCGTATCCAGCATATATCCATTTACAACGTTCGTGACGGATTGCTGGACGCTCAAACTTTTAAACATTCCCGCCAAAGCGCCAAGCCTTATCTCCAATCCATATCACTAATCCTTATCACAAATCCTAAACTTTCGTCTTACAGCCTTTGCGACTTTGATAATTCCAACGACACTGTCTCCAAAATTGGTACCCACTCTCAGCGAGTCCAACTGTCCCAGAGTTTCACTTAGAGCTATTAGATAATAAACTATTTTTTGTTATCTGTATCTGTGAGGTAAATAATCATGGACAAATGTTTATCTCTAAATCTTTCTCTCTCATCTTCTTAGACATATTTTAAATAAAATAAGTAAAATAATAAATTATACATAGTATAATTAATGAGTAGAAAGGTAGGTATTAATATAAGCCTAAATAACAGGAAGCGTAGATCAAAGATGAAAACAACAAGTTGTTTTACCGAGTCACAAAATGGTGTACTTCAACAATATTAGGGAGGTATTAATACCCACAGCTATAATAGGATATCATACAATATCACGTAAAATAAATTATACATTTATAATAATTTATAATGGGTAATGTAGTGTTAGCGCTGAGTTCTACCTACGGTAGAAAACGGCTCGGTGTCGGGATAAATAAATGTAAACAACGGTTAAATTCGAATTAATTACGGTTAGGCAACTGGCACCCAAAAACCGCACACTTTTGATTTTATCCCTAAAAAGGTCGATAGCCAAAAACCGTACAGCTTAACGGCCATTGTATAACCAATTACCGTATATTTATAGTGGGTTAAAACCGCACACTATTTTTAACCTTAATTAAACATGGTAAAGAAATCAATATATGGGTTATAGTGAACGGATAATACTAACATATAAATTAGCGAATACGATTTAATTATAAGTTATGTTTAGCTCAGTGACGGCGTGCCAGAAATACTAACACGACTACTTTGAAATGGAAGACAGAACCGGGGACAACCACTGCAGCAGTTCAGATCAAGACACGTGGTAGGACAAGGCGGTTTATCACCGCCACGTGGAAGAGCGCAAAGCGCCTGCTGCTGTGTGGTTGTTGCCGGAAAGCTTGAAGCCGGCAGTGTAGTCGTCCCCTCTCCCCAGACGAAGACACCAAGGCAAGACGGCGGCGACGGGGGAGTGGGACGTGAAAGAGCACTTTATGGTGTCCGGCGGTAAGTCACCCTATACGTTTTCCGGCCACCCACAGAAAGACGAGATCGCAGTTGCCTGCGTCGCGCGCTCGTGGTTGCCGACACGCGAGACCATTGGCGCGGACTCAGCTGCTTCGGTCACACCAGGAGCAGTGGACGACGACGACGGTGGTGGCTAGCTGTACCCGCGCGGGCAACGATACCGCCCCGACGGTACCACGACGATGGCAGAGCGCACGAAGACGACTCGCAAAGGCGGCGGCGGCGGAGACTGAAAAACACAACGGGTAAGCGATACAGCTGAGCTAGGAACAAGGACGTCAGCATCGCCGGACTCGAGGAAACGGATAACGTTTCAGGGTACGGCGATGCGCGACTCCAGGACGGCCTCCGGATGGTGACTCGGTCGAGTCAGGGCCAAAATCACGTGGAGAGGATCAGGACCTTTGCAGCGCTGTCCGACGATCCTCTCCCATTTTTGACCAGTGGCAATCGGTCGAGTCACGTCTCCAGTCGCCGACGGTTCCGTAGCACCAACAGCTGCCTTTGCTCGCTCAGTGTCTTAGGTCACCGTCGCCGTCGTCACGCATCAGTCGTCTTCGGCACCTGCACATCGTCGATGCGCACAACACCGCGCACTAGCCGCTCGCCGTCAAATCACCTCATTGCTCCCGTGGCCGTCGCAGTCAGGACCTCACCCGCCGTCATGATGGTTGTCACCCGCGAGCAAACGCGCTGGCCATTGCACTCGTCCGCCTGCGGGATGTGCCGCGAGAACGTATAGAGGTGACCAGTAGCCTTATTATTGCTTTAAGCACCTCGCCATCAGGTACCACTCCCCCTGCTTAATGTGTCTTGTCTGGTGTCCCCCCCCCCCCCATTAGGCCACTTTGTGCCATTTATTTATTATGATATAAAAATGATGAAAAATGATAAAAAAAATGATAAAAATGTAAAAAAAAGGCCACTTTAAGCCATTTGTATATTTTTAAAATTTGTATATTCTATAGTTAAAATTTTTCAAAATTAGGCCATTTTGAGCCGTCAATCCATTGACACTTTTGATTGTACTTCAGACTTTAAAAAGTATTTTAAAAAATTACATTTGTTTGTTAATAACTTAATACACAATAAAATTGTCTATTCTAAAACAAAATATTGTTACTTTTTTACGTATTAGAGTGTATTTGTATATTTATTTATTTCAACAGAATAATGGGCTCCACTGAACATGCCCTTGTGAGGACCAATGCAAATTATTAACTACTATAGCAATGTTTTTGTCACGCATCAAATATATCAATAAAATATTATAATAATGATACCTAACCCCAAAAGGTGATGACACACAAATAATAATAAAGCAGGTAAGTGGAAGTCACTCTGCTGTACAGTTGGTTACAAGTGGCCTAAATGGGTCAATGTAATCGATGGTGTAAAATTTGAATTCAATTATATAAATCATTGTATACGAAAAACGATTCTGAGTGAAGACTGCCTGTCAGCCTATAATATTACTAAGTAGGTATATTTTATGGTATTATTGTGATTAAAGTAATTCATTTCCGTATTAGGCTTTAGTAAATATCTACTAAAGTGGGTTAAATTAATTTTTGTCAAAAAAATTACATTTGAAAATGTCAATGTGTACACTTATAAAATATATTAATATATTCTAAATTACAAAAATTTTTACAAATTTTAGTCAGTGCTTTGCTTCTCCTACCAACAACTTACTACTTAGTATTAAAGTTGTTCTGAACTCGCCAATCACATCATTCACAAAGCACAAAGCGAGATTGTTCTCTTTTGAGACAGAGTATAGATGGTATTATAATAATGGTACAAAATTAATGAACATTAAACAGCCAATGGCCCTCGGCCCCTCGCATATGAAGCATATTATTCATAATGAAAAAAATGTATACAACAGAAAAGTCATTTTCTATTTTACAATAACTATTTTCTGTTTATTATACATAATTAATTCTATTTGTTATTTACAACAGGTATTTCTGTATGTATTCGTATTCCACGCATTGACTTAATTTCATCTTTTAAAACCTGAAACAAATAATATAAAAATTACTTTTTTTAATTAACACCTATTGTAAATTGTTGCATTAAATGTATTAAGTTCAAAATATATAAGAATTAAATGTATAAGTATATTGATGTGACACAATATTGAATATATTAAATACTATAATATTACAAACTTTTCAATTGGTTAATAATTTATTCTATATGATTATAAATTATAATTAATAATAGGCTCATAAACAGAATAGATAAAGAAGGGTTCAATCCTTCGAAATATTTCAAAAACATTTTTTTTTTTTAGATTTTGAGCGAAGCGATGAATGTATTGATTTTACAATGATGTGTGTTTTTTTTTTATTTTTTTTTTGTGTCTGTCATCACCTTTTAGGACAGTAAAAGTGCTTGGATTTTCTTCAACAGTAACTTTTCTGATAGGAAAGTGAATCTAGTATTAAATAATATGACAAAATGTGCGTTTTTTATAATGATTTTAATATAATATTTATTAAATTTTAATTATTAAGGGAAATTATACAGATATATTATAACCTATTATACAGAAAAACCAGGAATTTTTATAGGTACTTCACATAGTTTGTTTTAAGAAATTTATTACGGGTCGACATTTTTACAGTCGGCATAAATTATAATATTTCAGTCGACAAATGCTTGATCTCATGTGGCGTAGTGAACAATATTTAATGTTTCTCATTTATTCAATGATTATAATACACGGTAGCTGTTTGTGGAAACAAGTACGACGATTAGAAAGTTTAGAAAGTTTTGAGCAGTTTATTTAAATTATTTTTCCAAATGTATATGGGGCGTGGGGGCCAGTTAAGCCGGGGCTCGGGATTCGATTGAATCCCGGTATCAATTACCAGTCTGAAACTGCATGGACGTAATTTATACATATTGAGATTTTCATAACAATAATTTGTGAATGCAGTTCGATAAGAAACAAAGACTTTATAAATTATACGATAATATCGTTTGTTATAATAATATATTATCTGGTTTAATTGTTTAAACATCAAAACATAACATGATATAAATTATACATGACTACGGCTTACATATAAACAAAGTGCTCATAATATTTTTTTGAAAGTTGAACCTTCATTTTGTTGAACCTTCGCTGAAAAATATATTGCTTAATAGAATTTTCGTACAGAATATCGTTTTCTTGCATTAATTTAGCTGCAATGTCATTCTTTTTATCAAGATGGACTACCCCAACCACCAATAAACGTGATCCAAGAAATATGGTAGAAGTCTTGGAGGTAAACAAAATATGATACATATTATGTAGATTAATATTATAATAATGAAATAGCTCGGCGTATCTTACCTACTTAGCGTAGCCAAGTTAGAGGCATGCTGCAGGTGGAACGGATACGAGGGTGATTAAATTTCTTTAAATCTGTATTATAATATATTATGGTTCAGTATTAAATAAAAAAATTATTTATTTTTAGTTCAAATAGTAGGTACTTTCCGTATTTTATAATTTGTAAGTTGTAAGTTGTAATACAAACTAAGTAGTACATATTATATTATTAAAGTACTTATTTATATTAATAGGACGAAACTGATGAGTTTTTCTATGAAGAAACTAGAAATTCTACTAGAAATGAAAGCTTAAATAAAACGACACAAACGAAATCAATAGAAGGTTATATAGTCTTGCACATAATTAAATTATATTGTTGAGTATTATTTTTCAAATATTTCATATAATTCCATTCTTTCTAGAACTGTCTATGAACGCTGTAGATAAAAAGGCATTCAAAGATATACAAGTATGAAACGAATAACGACTTAAGAACAATCGAATAATATCGCGGTACTGATAAACGGTTTTGATTTGATTTTCAGCATGATTTCAAAGTATGTGAAATGAATTGCCTGGCATTAAAACATCATGTGGCCGACGCCATATACACCTTACAACAAACAGTCGACGAGCAGCGCCTATCTTTCAACAGCTTGAGATTGGAAGTATCTCACGTTAAAAAAGATTTAAACCAATTGATTGAAAGCGTCGACCAGATGAAAAACGCAGAGACGACGTCCGCAGAAAGTAATATTATATAATATATCGACCTGACTATATCCATAACAGTGTAACACATAAGTCGTTTCCGTTCGTTTAGGAAACGCAGAAAACTCAGAGGAAAAAACAGACGGCTGCAAGCTTCGCAGACTGAAAATACGGGTCTCAATTCTCGAAAGTAAAATATAGAAAAATATCGGTTAATAGATAATAAAAATTACTAATGCCGTGTGCCCGTGTAGGAGATGTGACAAAAAACTCATCAGAAATTGTTGGAATGAACAACACGATGATGTTACGGGGCTTGGTCTCGGGCGCGACGGCCGCTGCTGCTATGACGTCGGCTGGGAAAAACACGCCGAATGCGTTATGCCACCAACCTACCGCGCCGACGTCCGGCTTTACACCAGCTTCGGGGCCGCCACCGGCACTTCCGGGCCCGAGGCCACCACTCTCTCATCCTGCGTATTTCGGGCCACCTCCGCCGATGACGACCGGAACGGCGGTGTTCCCCAGTAACCCCGTGCAGAAGCCGCGCACTCCCGAGGTGGCCGGAGCTCGGGGAGCCGTGAGGAAAGCGGTGAAAACCTTCTGCAGCCGTATACCCAAAATTGAGGATTTTTTCAGCGATGGTATTTTGCGCCAATTTAATTACTTATAATTTGCACCACCAATAGGTACATGTAAGCGCGTATGTAATTTGCGCCAAAATACAAAAATTAAACATGTAGGTACTTTGCGCCACCTCTAAATATTAATTTTGGTAATTTGCACTACGACGGAAAACGAAATGGAATATGTAATCTGCAACACACTTTCAATTTTAATTGTTGTAATTTACCAGCAGGTAAATTTACTGCCATCGCATCGAAAATACGATAATACCAATGCTTGCTGGACATAATATAATTGTTGTGTTCTACTAATAATATAAGTAGAGGAGAGATCGAATACGTCTAATCTAATAAAAACTATCAACTTTCAAAATATCGAATAATATTGAACAGCAGTATATCCAAGCCTGGGCATAAAATAATTAAAAAGTTATAGTTAAGTTAAAAGTTAAATTTAAATTTAATCACAAATGTACAGTTATTAAGAACATAATATTATCATTAAATATTTTCGCCATAAATAAGTTATTTCTTAATTAAAATCAATTGGGTTATGCTCATATATTGGTTATTTCCTGTGTCCAACAATATTTATGATTTTTATTATTTTAAACCATATTTATAAATATATTAAAAAAATAATAATAATACTTAACTTAAGTTAATAAGTTAATTGAAAATGTTCATATAACTTTTAACTTAAATGAAAAATAAAAAATTAAAATTAGGTTAACTGTTAACTTTAAACTTTTTTAAATGTTTACTATCAATTAAACTTAACTCAGTAAAAAACTATCATGAACTTACCCTGGCTTGAGTATATTATGATATTTACAGTAGTCAAATATTAAAAATATATTTATTTAATAAACATAGAGTACGTATACTTAGTACTTATTATATTAATATAATACTTAGTATTGTCTCCGTTGTAATATTATGTAAAACTTAATACGTCTCTTTGTTTTCAGAGATCCCATATGCTGTGAAGTCCATTGTCTTCATGATTTTACTTGTGATAGTCGTTCATCTGGAAAATAATAAAATAAGTGAGTTTTCCCAACCGTTCTAAGGAGACGAAATAAATAAATTAAATAAAAAATTAGATTACCAGAGGCAACTTGGATATTGCAAAGAGATAGACGGTTTTAAGTGTGAAAACGGCGGAATCAGGATGTACACCGAGGAAAATGGATTATCGTGCTGGTGCACTTCAGACTACGTCGGCGAACGCTGCCGTGAGTTTTATAGCGCAGTGGTTTATTAAATTATATATTATTATTATACATTCGGGTAGGTTTGTTATATTATCGCAACATTTGTATCGATAATTTTACTGATTTACTGGGTATCGAATAGAAAACTAATAAATATCGTTACCTACAAAATATTGCAACAAAGTAGGTACCTATATATTGGTAAAAAAATATAGTAAATATTAATATTAAACTCTGTGGCCTGTAAGGATGGCAAAAATTACACTCGAAAACCTACACAACAAAAAACCAATCATGAAATACGTAAAAAAAAAGCGTTAAGAATCTTAGCAAATTATTTATTTAATGTTAATATAATATATTATATGCATATAAAAATAAAAGAATAAAAAATATGTACAGTTTATTTATTACTTTAGCAATTACAATTGATAAACTATGAAAGCCCCATTAATTTTTTTGTTAAATCTGCTAAAATATCGATTGCTTTTTCTTGCCTAGAACTAGAATTCGTGACTGAGTCAGGTGGCGTAACTATAAAATTAATATTGGACCGTGTCCCAGTTTATCTTAACAAGATAAATTTGGCGATGTATAGATAATTCGAATAGATAATTTTACTAATATGATATAATATAATGCTTAATAGTAGTGTAAACCTTAATTATATTTGTCATAACATTTTTTTCCCAATCTCAGAGGAACCTGTGTCGTTTATATCACGTGCAGTAACACTGTTTCGCTTTGGACACTTGGACGTCAGTAGAGGCAGGCCGACGATGTGGTGGAGCATTTTACCGTTCACTTCGGGACGCCAGCTAAAAAGCAATTACGCTTGTAAGTTACAGTTACAATATTATAACAAGTTCAGGTTATTTTCATTTAATGAAATATATAGACAGTAAATCCTTCCTTAATGAACACTACCCCACCCCTCCTCCTAAATAGCTCAGTTTTTTTTTTGGAACAAGAAGTGGACAACTATTTTTCAGGGGGTTCACTGTACTTATATAATATTATATATACTAAGTGGCAAGGCTGGGCATTAACGAGTTAAAAGTTAAAATTAAGTTAAAACGTTAAGTTAATTAACTCGTTACTTTTTTTTCCAAATTAACTTTTAACTTAAAAAGTCACTCTTTTATCAAGATTAACGTGTTAACTTTAAGTTAATTTTATTTCAAAAGTATCTAAATTAAGTTAATTTTCGTCCGAAGAGTAATGCAAATTTTTGAATGGGTTTTTGCTTTGATGTATCATTTTTAATTTCCCCAGTAATTTTTTTGAGCGTAAAGAAAAACTATCTAATAAACCATATTATGTGTCTGGAATTTTTTATTTTTGCAAATTAGCAAATTTTATCTTTACACTAAGTTAAGTTACGTTTTTTTCAAAGTTAACTCTTAACTTAATGAGTTAACGAAAAAAATTACGAGTAACTTTTAACTTAACGAGCTAAGTGGTTGCCCTTTAAATTATTAAAATTTTAATATAGTATGATATTATATTTTAACAACCGAAATTAAAAACACAACCCTACAGGAACTCGATATAATTTTTAAATATTATATATTATGATTAGCGACATTTTTTAATGTTTGTATACATTTCAGTAGTTGTACATTTTATAACATTGTCCACTTTGTTAATATTGGTTCTTTTCCAAAACTAGGGTTTACAATCATTAATCTAGAAAATAATTCTATATTATCTTCACGAAATGTACCTAATTAACGCTGTTCTGTAACTTTTAATGCGTAAGTAATTAAACAAGATCTATAATTTAGCTTGCAGTGATTGATTGAGTGTATTAATAAGCTAAAATATGTTTTATAGATTTTTTCAGTTTTACGTATACATGTTATATAATAATATTAACCGTACTATAATAGCATGATATAATATATATATATATATATTTGATTAGTCCATCAAACAGTTGTGAAAAGATTAGAAAACGTGTTCGTTGGTGCCAAGAACAGTGTATATTCCGCCAGAATATTGCCTCCAGCATGTCCACTGGAATGTTGTGCAAACGACAGTAAATATTTATGCCTCACTACTATATTATATATTATCATTATTTTATTATAATAATATAAAATAAAATACATATTCGCAAAAACGATGTAAAACTGCGTATTGTCTGTTATTGACGAAATGTATCGTCGTATTGTAACGCGCAGTTATTAACACTGGGTTAAAAGGAAATTCAGAAAATTAATTTTTTCAGAAAGTTTACCGCCGGTGAAAACAGTGTACAACAAAATCCTTAGACGGAATTCCGGTCAATCCATACCGGATCGGGAGTCCAGACATTTGCTGTTGGACGCGTTCTATAAATATTTTGTATTACAATTTTCCGACGTAAATTCTAACTTGACGGTTAGTAGCTAATACCTATAAATTACAATAATACATTTATGACACGAGCTCGTTTAAAGCCATGTAACGTACTTACCACTAAAAAACTTACATTGAATATTAATAATAATGTATGTATTGTCCACACTTAATATTATAGGTAACGGCTTCCCAATTGTACGGCAGTGACGCTGCGTCGGAGAGATCGATGAGGTCGTTCTCCTGCGGTAAGCTCGAGACACGGAAATTAAATTATAAACATTATGCGACGAACCATGCGTTCGCACCATACTCAGACGTATACTTAAAAGCGTTGACACAAGGCATTTCGACCAACAGGTCGTGGGTGAGCAAGGCTTTTATTTTACACAAAACAAAATTGTTGGATAAAAGTTAAATTTTTACTTTTCTGAATGACAACATATACATATAGGTACGTTTTAAATTATAATACCGAAGCTGAACTATAGTTCTGCACTTATTATACCTATGAGTATATTTTAATGTCTATTTAATGGACGGAATTACATGTGTAACTGTTAATCCGATAATTTAACTATTAATATACTTTAAACAAATTAACTGTATGTCTGTAGGTACTCGTTTGTAATTTAATTGTAATACATCAAAATGCACGGTAAAAATATTTTTTTATACCGTCGTTCATGAAAGTAAATAAATTTAAAAAAAAAAGTAACGATTATAAATACTATTTCTTCAAAAATGTTGTGTTTTTCAATGATTTCAATTAATAACACGGACGATTTGTGAAACAGCTCAGCCGAATGATCGCTCGAATATTCAAACGGACCGAGATGTTGAACACAAGCACAATGCTTCACGTACTGTCGACCCTCTGGGTACGTGAACATAACCGATTGTGCGACGAGTTGTCACAGAAGTGGCCATCGTGGACAAACGAAGAGCTGTATACTAAGGCCAGGAACATTGTAACCGGTCAAATGATCAACATAATGATGACCGAAATCCTAAATTTGGAACTCAGACCGGAAATGTACGACCGTAAAATGGAAAACATCCGTGATTCCGGGAAACCTATTGAACTTTACTTTATGATGGCCGTATCAAATCTGCCACAAAAATTTCAATACAGTTCAATGAATTTGACATCTTACAGTAACACCAGGTCAGTCTGAGACTTTTTATGGGTACATCAATAATAACTTAAGAAACGTCCACTTTACATTTTGGCCCTTACGAATTTTACAGAGCAGCCCGAAAAGGGGTATATAATATAGTGTATAAAAAGGTATTTGCATGTACCAAAACACGGTAGTTAATGATTTCAATTTAGAACTTCGGGGCTGATTTAGTATACAAAAACATGTCTTATGGGCAAAACTCTCCCTCTCTGTTTGGAATTCGTTAATATTTTGTTTATTATTTAAAAGAAGAGAACATTTTGGATTTCCGATCAAAACCCGATTTTCAAAACTGTAATATTATTATAGAAGCTAAAATAAGCATTTGAATAATGCATATTTGTTATTTTTCAAACGTGTTTGTCCAGCAATGTTTAAAGTAAAATGAAAATTCAGGATTTGATCCCAGAAAATATTGTTTTTCAGATAAAAAACAAACTATCAAATTTTGACGTATCAATAATGCGTGAGATTTTTTCCCGTGAAGTAAATTTTGCTGATATTATAATTCTTAAAATTGCGACTAAGATATATAATTTTTAATTTTTATTGAACTGCGAAAAATTGGAAAAACCAGCACTTCATCCTTAAGGGGATCACATGTCACGTATTTTTCGTACGTTTTAGACCAATAAGCGATGGTAAATTACACATACTTCCGAATGTCTGATTTTAATTTTTAATATATGTATGAATTCTTTGGAAAAATAACTAGGCTTTCTAGGAAGTTGATTTTCAATTTTCAATTATAAAAGACCATAAAATTTGGACATTTTTTTAGTATACAATTTAGTATACAAAAACATGTCTTATGGGCAAAACTCTCCCTCTCTGTTTGGATTTCGTTAATATTTTGTTTATGATTTAAAAGAAGAGAACATTTTGGATTTCCGATCAAAACCCGATTTTGAAAACTGTAATATTATTATAGAAGCTAAAATAAGCATTTGAATAATGCACAATATTTGTTATTTTTCAAACGTGTTTGTCTAATGAAATAATTGCATTACATTTATATTTATTTTGGACTTTTTGGGTTTTATATCAAAAAAGTGGTTCCTACAAAGCATAGTCTAAGAGCTTACGAATTAAACCCTTTTTTCGAAATTACAATCAATTTTCAGGAAGTATGTTTAATTTACTACCGCTTTTGGTAGTTGTTATAGGTGATGCATAGAAGAATATATTTCGTTTTTCTCGAATTATTGACATGTGCGTGTGCGTGCGAGAGTGGCAAACGACGGATTCCGAACGTATCTACGCACATTAATGATCATTTACTTCGCACACAACCACACTACGTAACGAGTATAAGACATCGAATTGTCTGTACGCGACCTCTTATTAAATCATCGCCTTCAGTCCCCATAAGACGCATTTAATTAAATAATGACAAGCATATTATAGACGCTCTAAATCGACTAAACTTGATCCTACGCAATCTTAGATATATTTTTATTCGTGGGTACTGTACGTCTGTTGTACCTGCATAATATATAGCCACATCGTTCAACTAATGATAAATATACCTAATATGTTTTTTTAAAGAATGCTTTAGGATTTATAAAAATATAATACGCTTCAAACTATGATATTATAAATTATAATCACCAACTAGTATAGGTACCCGTATTATACAACCCTAGATGGTGACCAGAAACTATAGAGGTACGATAGGGAAGTGAAACTAAACATGTGGGAAACTGTTCTAGTCCCCGGAGAACTATAGTTTCAGAAAAATAAGCGATTTCAACAACATTCACATATTACTATATCATTATACGTGTGTATACGATTCGATTTTACTATACTTTTAGTCAAGTTTCGGAAGCTGGTTTAAAAGACGCCCTGCAATTAATGATGAGTTCAAAGATGCGCATGGCCACGGCCCACGATGACGGCTCCTTGACTGGACAGCTTACCAAGACACTAATGACACTCTCGAGAGAACAATGTTTACAAGGTTTCAATAGCTACAGAAGACGGTTAGGGCTGCCTGCTTATAACAGCTTTTTCGATCTGACCGGCAACGTCGAAACCGCAATTGAATTGGAAAAATTGTATAGTACCGTGGAGAAAGTGGAGTTGTTAACCGGCGTGTTGACGGAAAAATCCAGTTCCGGAGTTCTACCCACGGCCAAAATACTGTCTAACAGCTTTATCGTTAATGCGATATTGACAAATAGTCTCACCTCCAAACACATGTGGGCACCGGACACGTTCGGTGGAGTCGAATTTTTTGACTTGGTCAAATCTTCAAGTTTAGAGTCATTGGTGTGTCGAAATGTGGACAATTGCGACGAGTTAAAAGTTGGTCGTTACGCGAAATAAGTACATTTATAATATAATATCATGGTTGTAGGACCAAGGGTTAAAATATTAGTCTTCGTATTTCTGGCGCACCGTCATCAAGTCAAACATAATATTTTATAATTTAACCGTATTCGGTAATTTATATGCTAGTATTTTTCGATCATTATTAACATTAACATATTATCATCATAAATCCAATAACTCATATTCATTTATTTACTATATGTTCAATTAAGGTTATAATTCTTGTTTTTTCAAACCTCCTTAAGCAATTGCTTATTTCATTGAAGCGTTCTTCTTATTTTTAGGTCTATAAAAGACTAAATTAATTATAATATAGTTGTTTCTATATTATTATATTTATATACGTTTGTCTTGTTCGTTTTGTTAGCCAACGTGTGCAAGGGTATTTTACCATTATATTTTTCTAAACGCATTTGCGTTCAAAGTGAAGAGTTTTTTTTTCTTGTTAAATTATTATAATGGGCACAAATCAAAACGCTTTAGTATTTTATTTTTTCATATGTGTGAAAATCACCACGGCTCATTATTAAATCGCAGTTGCGATTCGCCAACTTAATTAATTATTATCATGCGTAAGCACAGTTTATTTATTATAAAATAGGTAAAGAGTTTTTTTCTTCTTGTTAAACTATTATTTAAAGAAAATGGGCGCCAATCAAAACTTTTAATATTTTATTATTTCAAATGTATGAAAGTCACAACGGCTCATTATTAAATCGCAGTTGCGATTCGCCAACTTAATTAATTATTATCATGCGTAAGCACAAAGTTTATTTATTATAAAATAGGTAAAGAGTTTTTTTCTTCTTGTTAAATTATTGTTTAAATAAAATGGGCGCCAATCAAAACCTTTAATATTTTATTATTTCAAATGTGTGAAAGTCACCACGGCTCATTATTAAATCACACCACAGCTCATTTTTAAATCACACCACAACTCATTATTGAATCGCACCACGGCTCATTATTAAATCTCAGTTATGATTCGCCAACCTAATTAGTTATGATCATGCGCAAGCATAAAGTTTATTATTATAAAATATGAAAAGAGTTTTTAATCTTGTTAAATTATTATTTAAATAAAATGGGCGCAAATCAAAAGGGTTGTTGTAGAGTTGCCCCCCCCCCCCCCTCTCAAGACTATTATCGGTGTTTTACTAATATACCAGTTGCCATTACATGTTAATAGATAAACGATTACAATATGTAGCCCGTAAAATAGGGGAGGTATATTTACAAATAATAAATAAAATTATGTATAAAAATAAAGTAAAATAGTATAAAATGATAAAATTAAATTTTGATTTTTGCAATAAATATAATGATATATTATACAAAGAATATGGATAAAATGAAAATTGTAATAATAGTAATAGCCTACTTGGTGCAAAGCGAGATGAGGTGCAGATTTCATCTAACTTAGAAAGATGACTTGGTGGAAACGCATACAATTGGGATTAAAGCCACATTATATGGATCCAAATTCAGAAATTGGATAGTATAATTATAATGACCAAAAATTAAGTGTAGCCATTTTCCAATTTCTGAATTTGGATCAATATAATCCGGCTTTAATCCTAATTGTATGCGTTTCCACCATGTCATCACTCTGAGTTAGATGAAATTTGCACCTCATCTCGCTTTGCACCAAGTAGGCTATTATTATTATTACAATTTTCATTTTATCCATATTATTTGTATAATATATCATTATATTTATTGCAAAAATCAAAATTTAATTTTATCATTTTATACTATTTTACTTTATTTTTATACATAATTTTATTTATTAATTGTAAATTTACCTCCCCTATTTTACGGGCTATATATTGTAATCGTGTATATATTATTAATATGTAAGGGCAACTGGTACATTCGGTTGGGGGCAACTAGTACATTTGGTTGAGGGCAACTGGTCAACAACCCTTTTGATTTGCCCCCATTTTATTTAAATAATAATTTAACATGATTAAAAACTCTTTACGTATTTTATAATAATAAACTTTGTGCTTACGCATGATCATAATTAATTAGGTTGGCGAATCACAACTGAGTTTTAATAATGAGCCGTGGTGCGATTTAATAATGAGCTGTGGTATGATTTAATAATGAGCCGTGGTGACTTTCACATATTTAAAATAATAAAATATTAAAGGTTTTGATTGGGACCCATTTTCTTTAAATAATAATTTAACAAGAAGAAAAAACTCTTTACATATTTTATAATATACAAACTGTGTGCTTACGCATGATAATAATTAATTAAGTTGGTGAATCACAACTGTGATTTAATAAAGAGCTGTTGTGACTTTCACACATTCGAAATGATAAAATATTAAATGTTTTGATTTGCGCCCATTTTATTTAATTGATAATTTAACAAGAAAAAAAAACTCTTTACCTATTTTATAATAAATAAGCTTTGTGCTTACGCATGGTAGTAATTAAGTTGGCGAATCACAACTGCGATTTAATAATGACCTGTGGTGGCTTTCACACATTTGAAATAATATAAATTTAAAGCATTTTGATTTGTGCCTATTTTATTTAAATAATAATTTAACGAGAAGAAAAAACTCTTTATTTTACTTTATTTTTATAAATAATTGTATTTATTATTTGTATATTTACCTCCCCTATTTTAAGGACTATATATTGTAATCGTGTATATATTAACATATGAGGACGACAAAATACGGAAAAATCATGAAAATTAGCAAATTATTTTGAGTTGAAAATTTTTCTTTTTAAATCTAAGATTTTAAAATGTAATATAAGATTACTCATAATTTTGTCTACCTTTATCAAAATAAATGTCTACAAGAAACTTTGTTGACGTATCTAATAAAATATTTTCCCTCAGTGTGTGGTTACTACTGTCGGCAAAAAAAAACCCCATTCCAATATTATTAATTTTGTCAGTAGTTCCATTATTATTTAATTTTGACTCGTTTATGTAGGTGGTTTCATTATTATTTAATATTGACTGGTTTATGTCATAAATAGATATTGTTATGCACTTATTTCGAAATATGAACCTCAGCATACTGGAGATAACGGGCCATTCTTTTCCGTCTTGTCCTACGCATATTTTAGGTAATGCTACTCTTTTAATTAGTTGTTCTAAGCAAAATGTTCTCAGGTTTTGTAATGTGGCGAATATGTTAACGTATGTTGGTTTTTCGTAATAGTGGTTTTTTGTAATTAAATATAATAGCCATTGTTTTTCTGTTTTAATGAATGCGATTTCCCTTACTCTTTTTCTTTGTAAAATCAAATTATCGATATTGTTAAATTTTTTACGAAACTGTAAAGCAATACCACGGTTCATCGTTAGGCATTCGCTGACGGAGTGACCGATTGCGTCACTTGACCAATCGCTGAACAAATCGCCAGTTATTTCCTCGTATCTATGGTTAAAATGTAGTGAATTATTATCAAGCAATACAAATTGTTGATACTCGTTTAATATTTTGTAGGAAAAGTTTTGTACTTCGGTTCCCTGTATATCGTTTTTTTATTTCCCGAGTTTCTATTGGTAATTTTACTTCTTGATCATCGTATCTGAATAATATAATATTGTCTTTTAAATCCATGACTTTTTGTGTTTTTATCAAAAAATCTAAACCTAATAAGATTGGGGAGCATAAACTATCTACTACCACTGCCTGATGGTGTATTATGAGCGATGCTATTAGTATTTTAACTATCGTTGAGCCTACAATGATTAATTTTGAGTTAATGGCTGTTTTCAAATCTATATCGTTGATTGGCTTAATATTATCAAGTAACATCATTATTTTATTTATAACTGTCACGCTGGCTCCTGTATCTAACAGTAGTAGTGTCGGTTCGTCATGAATATTTCCTAATATTTCAATTTTATGTTTTATTTGTTCGTTTATTTTGTAGCAACTATATATTACATGATTTATTTCATTAGTTATACTATTGTAATTCCTTCATTTTTTTATACTTATAGGTATAATAAGTGCGGAACTATAGTTCAGCTTCGGTATTATAATTTAAAACGTACCTATATGTATATGTTGTCATTCAGAAAAGTAAAAATTTAACTTTTACCCAATATATTATCATTTAGGTTTTGCTAGTCATATAAAATATACGTATTATACATACACTAGTAATGTTTTTTGAATTCTCACTATGCTTAGAATTCAATGGTATAGTAAAACTTCCATAAACAGTCAGTAAATTATTGAATAATATAATGCTATACGTTAAATGATTTTAAAACACTTTTTAATTTAAATAAAACCGTTTTAATAAATTATCTCGCAATAAGAAGTAACGATAAACGTAGTGAAGTTAAGGTTTAGTATTTGTAACTAGCTTTGATCATAGTGTGCTGGGGACAGACATAACAGACTGCTTGTGGTATCAAAATTGGGTGCTAATTATATTATTGACTTTTAGTACTTGTTTATTTGAAAAGGTACATAGATACAAAATGTGTTATTGTTAACGAACATTTTGTCATATTATTTAATATAATATATGATTATCTTAAGTGCTATGCATATTTTTTGATTATACTAAGGTACACGTTACAGTTGTTTTATTAGGTTTTAAGAATATCATAATTAATAGTATTATAATGATTATATTATAAATTGTGGCTTTGTGGCGTAATAATGTGAATATCATTACAACACTAAATACGTAAGACCAAAGAAAATTAGAATATACAAATCTAAATTTGCTGTTTTGAATGTTTATGCGTAGCTGCAGTGCACAGTGGGATATTTTCATAAAAACCCGGCCAAAATATTGTATAAAGATTAACCAAAATTTTTCTGCTCTGTGATGACTGCCATTTAGATTTGCTTATGACAACAATTTATTCAATAAACAGACATTTTGTTAATGTAATTAAACGTTTCTTCAAATGGTACAAAATAATTGTCTAAATATATCTTGGAAGTCTACCAAAAATAATGTTGAAATTTGTATTAGTATATTATTTTGTTTTAATTTATATGTTATATGTTATAAGTTATAGTTAAAATTGTATATTGATTTGATATTTTACAAAGTTATAAAATATGTTACATACTAAATCTGCATACCTTCTTGGTAATGAGGCTCGTAATTAGGCATTATTATAAATGTAAAATCGGCTATCAGGTTAGGTTATACGATTTTGAGGGGGGGGGGGTGTGATGAGATCAAGTATTTGTCGACTGAAATATTATAATTTATGCCGACTGTAAAAATGTCGACACGTAATAAATTTAATATTATTATTATTATTTATTTATATTTAATTTTTATATTATTTAATATATTTAATTAATTTCTACTATGTGAAGTACCTATAAAAATTCCTGGTTTTTCTGTATAATAGGTTATAATATATCTGTATAACTTCCCTTAAGTTAGGTTGCCATTTAAAAAAATGGAAGTTTTATTGCGCATGCGCAAGATACACGAGTTAAAAACATTGTAAGTCATAGAAATTTACGATCTATTAGTCTAGTTTAATGTCCCGCAAACAGAATTGAAAAATATTTACATGGTAATGAGTGGTAAAGTGGCCCCTGTTTTTTGGGACACACGGTATATATCTTACCTTTTCCGCCGTGTAGAAACTAACATACGTACCTGGTTTTTACCGTGAAGGAACTTACATAACTACCTTTTTCTATCGTGTAGGAACTAAAGTAAGTATTTAATGTACCTGCTACTCTCGTGTAGGAACTTACATTCGCTCTATAAAACAAAAAGTCAAAATATCTCCGACAAAATATCGCTAGTTAATAATATCTCCTATTTAAAATATCTCCAGTACCATATATCTCTTATTATAAATATCTCCAGTACAAATTAATATCTCTAATGGAAATATCTCCCATGGAAACAAATTAGAAAATGAAGATAAGTACATTAGTACCAACAAAAAAGTTATTATTAACATGTATACGTAAGACGAGAATATGTTATTTTACAATGACAATAGCAAAATTTAAATGCCCAATGTAAGTATACTAAAATATGGTAATATCACCGAACTACGAATTATAAAAATTAACAATATACCATATAAATAATTAATAACAGCTAAATGGTGGATGGTGCATTTGATAGTTTAATACACTTCGTATTCTCCCTGCTTATGTTATTTTGAATTAGTTGATGTAAACAAAAAGTTAAACATTTAAACTTATTACTTGTGGTATAAAAGAGTTTATGTGCAAAGTGACATAGAATCAGCAATAATTTAAATAAAACTGATATCTATAAATTACCTACTTAATATCTAAAAGGGCACTTCTATTTACACTACTCGGGTAAATCACAAAAAAACTGTGGAAGGAATTGAGCACAAACGAAGGGATTTGCTGCACAAACCAACACAAACGGAGCACAAACGAAAGCTCCGGGTTTTGACCCAAAATTCAAAATGGGCGGTGCCAGTGACATGGACCTTTGTATCACACATTAAAATAATTTCACATTTTATATACACACTGTATTACGCAGTTATAAGCTTTAAAATTTAACGGTACCCACTTGCAAAATTGTTATTCTTTTTTTCCTTTTATTTCTCTTGAGTATCACAAATTAAAAGTATTCAAATCCGATATGCCTACACAGTGCATTCCCAACGTACACGATTAAATACAATGTTTCATGAAACTCACACAGATATGCATATAACATATTATTACCACATATAGGCTTTGAAATGAATGAACCGATTTTGATAGGGATTTCACACGTATTTATTTAGTATTTTATTATATGGTAAATTGAACATTTTTAATAATTAGATATAATTCTAAACTCGTTGGTGCTCTATATATCAAATAACAGTGTTAAGCTGTGCATTTTACGTAAAATTGAATTTAGGTAGAAGTAAATCCTCAGGCGTTTGATTTTTCATGGCAACGCCATTCAGGATCGACAGGACAACTTTACGCAACATTATTTTATTTTACAGTATTAATTTATTATTATAAAATAAGATAGCGAATACATAACCCATACCACTGGCGTAGCAAAATCATCTATCTATTACGCCGTGTGATATGAATACGTCATATTATAATAGTTTATAATATTGTAAGAATATTGAAAATATATATCATTTGAGATATTATGTACAACTGTACAAGAAATATCTACAAAAGGTGTTGTAAACGTTGAGATAAAAATTTTTTAAGCGATTGATTGTAATAAATTAATATATTAAAATGTCATAATTAGGACCCGGATTTTCATGCAAATGCATATTCTTCTACATTTAACTTATAATAATTCTTATTAAATATCTTGACGTTTCGTAATACGTAGATTAAGCTATCAAATTTTTTTTTGCATATTTTTGCATATTTGAATGAAAATGCATATTAATTGCATATTTCTATATAATTGCATAAAAGTTGCATTTTTTAATAGTTGATGAATTTTTTTTTTTTGCAAAGCAAGGCGAGTGTGCATAAAAGTTATTTTAAGCATTGATTGGGAAATTGCCGTCGCCGATTTTTATCGACAGTCTGCGTATTTGTCTCAGATAACTTATCTGCACTTTAGGTATACGCACACGGCTTGTGTATTTCAATTAGTTAGTGACGGCAATTTGTTGGTGTAGTTTGTCCACCGCAGTTTTTGTGTTCGTATGAAATAATATTTTGTCTACTTTAGTGTCAAATTTTTATTTTTCTCTAAGAAAATGCCAAAAGTAAAGAAAGCTCATTGTTACGTGAGAGATTACCCAGGTGTCTTTCGTACAGATGGAGCTATATTATTTTGTACTTTTTGTGAAACCAACGTATCGTGTGATAGAAAATCACAGATTACTCAACATTTAGGAACTTCTAAACACATTGAAAATAGTAAGTTGAAATCAAACAAAGACCAGGTTAGTCAACAGTTTATAAAAAATTCACTTGATCAAACTAGAACAAATAATCAAAATCTGAATGAGTTTAGTAAAGATATTTGTACCTTAATGGTGGCAAATGATATTCCACTTTGGAAACTACAAAACTCAGAATTCAAATGTTTTTTCGAAAAATATATTAAATTAAAATTACCTAACGAATCGACACTACGAAAAAACTATGCTCCGTTGTGTCATTACGTAAAATCCGAAAAGAAATAGGGGATAGTTCCATCTGGGTATCAATAATTGACGAAACTACGCATGTCGAAGGGCGTTACGTTGCATGTGTAACGATTGGTTCCCTATCGTCAGAAAATTCTACAAAACCAATAGTTTTAACAATTGAAAACTTAGAAAAGGCTAACTTTCAAACGATTTCAAAATTGTTCAATGACTTAATGAGTTTATTGTGGCCTGAAAAAGTATTACATAATAAAGTATTACTTTATGTCACAGACGCTGCACCATACATGATAAAATCTGGAAAAGCGTTAAAAGTGTTTTATCCTAAACTAACTCACATTACATGTATGGCCCATGGCCTTCATAGGGTATCGGAAGCTATAAGGGATAAGTACCCAAAAGTTGACATGTTAATTTCTAACACAAAAAAAATATTTTTAAAAGCACCTTCTCGTGTTAATACTTTTAAAGAAATGTGCCCAAATTTAAGTTTACCACCACAGCCCGTTATTACTCGTTGGGGTACGTGGCTTAATGCAGCTTTTTACTATGGTAAGAACTTTAATAAGGTCAAAGAAGTTATCAATAAATTTAATGAAAACGATGCAATATCTATTCAAAAAGTTCAAGATTTATTTAAAGACAATTCAATAAAAAATGAACTTGCAGTAATATTAGCCAATTTTCAATGCATCACAGAAACAATCTTACAAATAGAAAAATCTGGCGCCAACCTACGAGAAACCATCTCGTTGGTTAAAAATGTTGAAATTAGGTTAAGTGAAGGAGGAATAGGCATAGAATTTGCTTAACTTAAACTAATGCAAGTATTATCAAAGAATCCAGGGTATTCTCAAATTATAAAAATTTGTGGAATATTAAGCGGAGAAATAAGCAATGACAATGAAGGCATCGAGGAGTTGACACCTGAAGACATTTCTTGTTTTAAGTATGCACCTATCGTGTCTTGCGACGTAGAAAGAAGTTTTTCAAAATACAAATCTATGCTACGTGACAATCGTAGAAATTTCGAATTTGAAAATATAAAATCACATTTCGTAACTTCATGTTGGTACTCGTTCCAAAATTAATATTACATTTTTTATTATTATTTTATTAATTTTGCATTTATTTAGTTAAGCAATAGATATAAATGTATAGTTTGTACACATTTGTGAGCAGAATTATATTGATATTAAAATTGTATTTTTTTCTCGTACCTAAGATATTTTGTAATTGTTTTAAGATGTTCATTTTTGTTTTTAATACACAATAAAAAATTTTTTTTCGCATATTTTTTTGCATATTTTTTGCATATTTTAGAATTTTTGAGTGCATAAATATGTGCATATTTAGCAATAATTTTTGCATAAAAATCTGGGCCCTAGTCATAATTTAGATTATTTAAATTTGTTTTAACTTGATAAACAAACTATATAAGGTAATATGAAACCCTGCAGTGTCTAATGCCGGTTAATTAATATGTTAACTGATGTATATGAGCGCGAGAGAGAAGATGTCAAGATGATCATCAGTGATGCATTCAAAGGTTAGATTATTGAAAATAGAATTATAATCAAAATACTGACCAAATAAACTACATGAAAAAAGGGAACGAAAGGTTTTTGTAAATGCTAACTGTTAGTTAAATACGAAACTTAATATTATATTATATTTTATGAACAAGGGACTACAAAATTCTAAATTTTTGAATCTACAAGCTCACAGGTTTTTTATACAATAGGTACAAAATATTAATAAAATTAATATCATTGTTACAGGTAATAGAAAAAAAATGACACTTTTAAAATAACAAAAAAAAATTGCAATATTATAAAAAAATATGGGTAATTATGTATTCATAAATTATGTTAATTTATATTTTACACTAGCTGAACCCGAGTATTTCGTTGCCCGTTAACAGTGCCAACTCCAGGGCCAGATTGGTTGGGCGAGCTACCGAGAAAATCTCGGTGGGTCGCTTAAAGTTTGGGTCGGTCGTATGAGTGTCGGTGAAAATAAATTCATCTTCAAAATACGATTGGCCACCTATAAGCTCGTAATAGTTGTAGACGTAATTTTGGTCCACTGAATATGAATATGATAGAAGTGAAATTCACGATGGGCCGATACATACCAATCCGGCCTTGGCCAACTCTGTATGATTCAAACTTTGTTCAGTTCGTTTATTTAATATATTCAGTGTATGATGTTCAAAACTTAAAAATGTTTATCCATCATCTTGAATTTAATAATAATTGTGCATGCACCACTTTAAAATTAACATTTTGGAAGATGCTATTTTATTTCACTCTTAAATGGATGTACGAAGGTTCCTGCGAAGTGTGAAGTGCGCAAATGACATATATGTTTTACTAACACGGTGTTAGTGATGTGTTTGTGTAGGTTCCCGTGACAACAGTCGACAAACCCCAGTACACCACCAATTTTAGTCATTATATATATATACCTACATAATCTGAATAACTACTAATTAGTTACGTTCATATGTAGGTACGTCGAAACTGATAATGTTCTTGACGGTGAAACAAAATTGTGCCAATTTTATCTTTTTACATGCGAAAAAACCCAATACGATTGCAAATTACTTTGAGTAATAAATTTCAAAATTGGTCTTGGTCTTGCGGTCTCGCAAGACTCTTACTGCAAGACCAAGACCAAGATAGTAATGGTCTAGCAAGACCAAGACCACCGATTAGGCTTGCAAGAACAAGTCCAAACCAATACCGAAGCTACACGACCAAGAACAAAACAAGACCATCTCTGCAAAATTCTTGCAAATTTTTATTTCCTAAGAATACATTAGTGTATCTAGATTTCATTAACTAATAATTTATAACGAAAATAATAAGAAATTATTTGTATTGTTATTAAATTTGATAAGTATTCTAAGAAATGGCGAATTATTGAAAAAAAGATTAGAAATAATTGGAATGAATATTACAAAATAACATAATTGTTTCATACTACCTAATTAGGAAATACTGAAAAATTATTTTACTTTCCCAAAATCGATATGATGGTCTATTGTCAATATATTATACTAGCTGATCCCGTGCACTTCGTTGCCTGTTAAATGTACCAACTCTATAGGACTTATACTTTGTTCCATTCGTTATTTAATATTTGGTGTATGGTGTTCAACATGTATCTTAACCTTTCTGTTTCCGGAATAAAAATTCTGGTTTGCAGCAATATGTATTATCAGGTAGGCCCCGTGCTGTTTTACATAAGTGTATGATTTAACTCTAAAGTATCAAAGTTTTACCAAGTTTGCGTTTTTACTTAATTCCACCTACCGTGGTTTAATATAATCAATTAATACAAAATCCTAACCTAACCTAACCGTACTAAAATCCGATGAATAAAAAAAAACAAATTTAACCCTTTTCAATTTAGCCCATCTTCTTCCCAGAGGTCTAATCTACCTACAAACATTCATATATATATTATATTTATATATTGACAAAAAATAATAATACAAATCAACAACCATGCCCGATTAACCTATATCAACCCATATATAATACACTATAATTATTTTAATCTGTAACAATAAACTACATTTTTTATTATTTAGTTTATTTTTTCTGGACAGATAGCACCACTGTTGTATTTTTAACATCCAGATTTTCTACATTTCCGGTGGATTTTCCTAAAATTTTCTTTCGTAAGAACCTTCTCCGTAATATACTCTTTCGTTTAAAAAAAAATCAAGAAGCTCTGAGAAGTAGTTCCAGAGTTTAGCCTGTAGAGATATTTTCATTTCACATTTATATCGATAGATAATATAGATTATACATTATATTATTGTGAACAATGTACCTACCTATTCATATCTAACTATTTTTACTATTACACTATTTTCAAAAAAATTTTTGATCGATACATAAACCCATTAATTTTAGTTTACTAAATAGAAAAAAAAATCACGCTTCCGTGATAGATTAATTGTTTTTTTTTTTTTTGCTAAACTAAATAATTATAATAATTGTTTGAATGTTATTTATTTTCAGCCAGCGACTATTTCTTACTAAAAAGATATAGGTATACAATTTGCACATTTTTTTAATTAAAATTAAAATTAAAAAATTCACACAATATATTATTATTAATTGTAGCCTATGTGTTATTCTGATGTATAACCTATATTATTGTAAAGTTTCATTAAAATCCATTCAGTAGTTTTCACGTGATCTTACATAATCTGAGTAACTATATTCACTAGTTACGTGCATATGTATAATGTATAGGAAGGTCGTAGGTGCGTCGAAACTGATAGTGTTAATGACGGTGAAACAAAATTGTCCTAATTTAACATTTTACATTCGAAAAATCCCAATACGATTGCCAAATATTTTGAGTTATAAATTTCATAACAATTTTCATTTTGTTTCTAAGTTTTGAATATTTAATACAAGAGCCTTCATAAGTTTGTCTACTTTTCTCTCGATTTCGAGAAAACCGAATAATCGTAGACACTTGAAATTTACTATATGTTTATTTTATCAATTTCTACACGCACCATACAATTTTGAAAATATTTTTACTCGCCTTTAACTGCTTACAGACATTGTCAGTTTTCAATCAATTTTAGTATTTTTTTTAATCTACAAAAAATGTCTATAACATTTTATTTGTTCAGTGGAAAAGCTTGAAAATTTTATACAAAGCACATTGTTTAAAATATTAAATGCACTATTTTTTAAAATATACTAAGTCATATATTATAGACTGACCATTTTCACGTAGGAACATATTTTTTCGTATAGATACAATGATTTTATATAATTTAATTTAAATCTTACACATCCATTATAGTGACTTCTCTTATGTAGGTACAACAGCATCCGTTTTTTTCAATACCTAATACAATTTATTTCATCATATCAATTTTTAACCTGAGACCTCGGTAATAATCTCATTATAAATACAGTCCCTCGTCTCCTTTTTCAGATAAGATATTTTAATTAAGGCATAAATATTAATATATTTTTTGTTTCTGAGTGGAGCATTGAATGTACAATTTATTTTATAGTGATATATTTTTTGTTTTTATTTGTGTACACGATTTGTAGTCGAAATAATGCCACCGATCTAGGTAGTTTGACTTTAGGTCAATCATGTTATCGCATATAGTATTGCATATAGGTAGATCGTAGATAACAACAAACAGGCTACACACCAATACTACGCGATGGACATGGGCATAATATATTATAATATATTAGATTTTTAGAAAACCCGATATTATGTGTTTAGAACTCTCGTTCTGTTGAGTTGTATTTCGCGAAGTAAATAATTAATAAACAGGTACATTAAATTATTATTATTTTTTATTTTACTATACCTATACATGTGAGAAAATGTATTTGATATAGCGTATGTACCTAAAAACATTCATTTTACATATTTATAATTATATTTGATTTAATTTAGTTTCAGCTCACCTCACAATTTGCAATGAAAGAGAAGAAAAATTCCAGGATAATATTATATTCATGTCTGATTTTCGGTACGTAATACCAGTGTTAACAATATATTAGTAAATTGAAAATCATGTTTTAAGGCATTATGTATTTATGTTAGTACTTAGTTACATACTATTAAAATAATTAATATAATAATAATAGATAGGTACTAATCATAATAATAACATAATGTCTGAATCATTATATCATGTATTGTATTAAATTGTTAAAATTAAGATTAATATGCTTGACCTTGTTTTACGTCCTATACTAAACGTTAGTGCATTTTTGCAAACATTAGGTATTAATTTATAAACTTAAATTCAACTAGATAAGACGTTAAGTCATTAAGGAAGTCACTTGAAAGTGTGAGATTACCGAATAAATTTTAGGTTTTATTTATAAAAAATGTGTAAAAGTAAAATGATGCGAAGATCAGTAATTCATATCATTAGTTTTTAAGTTAATTATAAGTGTTTTAAAATATCGATGTTTTACATACTCATAACTCACTTAAAAACTAAAATATCGTAAAAAAAAACAACGACAGAACGCAGATAATGTTGTTACTTAATAATTTGTTAAGTCGTCCGTCTTACAAACGAGTAACATACCGAATTTACTCTCAGAAATTCAAGTTGTATGCTGTTAGCACATATTAGAGTCAACGACATATTATGAAACTTGATAGTAAGAACATTATCTGTGTTTTGTTGGAAGTATTTTTACGATAATTAAGTTTTAGATTCTGAGCGAAGCAATGAATGTATTGAATTTACAATGATGTGTGTTTTTTTTTGTGTCTGTCATCACCTTCTAAGACAGTAAAAATGCTTAGATTTTCTTCAACAGTATTTTTTCTGATAGGAAAGTGAATCTTCTTGGTAGTTTGTGGGGTCAAAAGTAAAAATTTCCCAGTAATTTTCAAAAGCACTGTAAAAAACGGAAATTTTTACGCAAAATCTGTATTCAATAAAATTGATTTTGGTTTTTAGTGTAACTCTAAAACAAATGAACGTATTTTACATGCAATTTTCACTGGTTGTTTATATTAATTGCATTTTCTATACACAATAAAATTTTAAAAATATTTTGATTTGTTTTGAACTATTTAAAAACAATTTCTGTTTTCAATTTTTTTAGTTTTTTTTTCTATAAATATCAATAAAATTTTATTTATTGGGTAAAAAAGCGTGAAAATTTAATGCAAGGGTTCTGATATATTGTTACAGTAGCAGTTGAAAAATATTAAAAATACATATGCACAATTTTTTTATATGCATTTTAAGTAGGATTTTAAAGTTTGGGAACCCTACGTACAGGCGCGGATCTAGAACTAAAATTGAGGGGGGGGTCATATTTACGAAAAGACAAAAACTTAATACACAGTTAAGACATAATAAAATAAGAACTTTATTGATAATTGTTGTTTTAATTAATTAAATGACAAAGTTTAGTCTCCTTTGTTTTGTTTTTCCAAATCTGGTTATAATGTCATCAACATTTACTGCTATATTCTTGTGAATATTGAGTAAAGCGAGACCAGTGAGGCGTTCCTCTCCCATGTTTGAACGAAGCCACGTCTTAAGGCGCCTGAGAGTGGAGAACGATCGCTCCGCTGTAGTTCGTACTTTATTTTAATAATGAAAAATAAATAATTTGGAATTTAAAATTTAAAATTTAAAATTCAATTATATGTTAGTATGTTATAAATTATATAAACTTAATTTTTATAGAAAATACATGTTTTTACTACGGATGTGTCCCTCAAGATTTCTAGAAAATAATAGGGCCACTGCATAAAAAAGTTGTAGACTCCTAATATAAATTATTAGCTTATACATTATAATCATTTGAATAATAAAATGCTCGATTGAAACTTCATTCGAATAGGAATTGCATCGATTATTACAATAATTATAATTATATACTCACCATAGTTTTTTTTCGTACTCGACGACTGATGCACGTGTCCCAGACGTTCACAGCAAAATAAAATGATTCAATAAACAGTCAAACATTTAACGTTGTATATGGTATTTTCAATTTTGTAACAAATTATTAGAACGCAAATTAGTGATTAGCGGTGGCTGCGTCGCCATTCCAAGTACCTATATAATATATAGACGTACGCGTGTAGACTGTAGGTAAGTGTAAGTGTACCTTATATTATTATACGGGTTGAAAATAATATTTCCGTCGAACGACGAACATATTCTTTCCGCCGATTTCTTATTAATTATCGTCAATCGTCAATCAGTTTATAAACACTATTAATATTCTTAGAAAATATATGTTTATTGGAAATCATGATTTTATGAACAAGTGGTGATTTAGTTTAAATGCAGGCTGTAGCCTGTAGGTACCTATATAATATAATATATAAATAAAATATGTTCTATATATTATATTTTATATATTTTTTTTTTTGAAAAAAAAATCTGTGAAACATTAAAAACACAATTTCTGGATATTTTAATTTTTAAATAAAAATAAAGGACTTAATTTTGATTTTTTGGGGTGGGTCATGACCCCCGTGACCCCCCCCCCCCCATAGATCCGCGCCTGCCTACGTAAGAATTTAATAATTTTACATATTTTTTTAAGTCATTGTATTATATTTTATAGGTACACACTATAGAGTTAAATAATAATATTTTTTTCAGTTATTACTTATATTATAATAATAATATTATAATATTATTATTGTATAATAGTAATGATATTAGTGTACCGACAAAATAACTCAAAAAATATAATTCTATCATAACACTTATTAGGTAGGTACAATAGATATAAGTATTAAAAAAATTATATTTATATTTGCATTGTTTTGATGACAGTCACAATATGTCAATATGTCAGCGCTCGATTTATTGGTTGAAACATGAAATTGAAATCACATTGTAAAAAACTGAAACATAGTTAAAATAAAATAAAATATATACAATATAAGTATATAATATTTTAAATATTTTATTCGAACCTTATTTAGCATAATGATTTGATATCAGTTTTACGAATTCATATCTACTGATTTCATCTCGCTGGTATTTTGAAATTAATTCTTCATTTCGTTTACGTTTGTCATCCATATTTTTTCTTGGTGTTTTACATTCATTAATACTCTTTAAAGTAACATAGACATTAGTTTGAATATTTTCTATAAGTACAGTAATCCATGGTATTATATGTGGTGTTCGTTTATAAAAACTATCTTTGAATATAGCGTGAAATGATTCACATGCGTTCGTCGTCCTAGTTAAACTTCTCGATAATGAAGCCCACAGTGATGGAGGGTAAGCACAATCGTCTCCTATGTAATTATCTACTAAGTAGTCGGAGTATTTTGTTAATAGTTCATTAACAGGGCGATCACTCATAAAATCATATGAAAAACAGTCTGATACTTCCTGCGCATCAAGAAACAAAAGACCAAATGTGTGTCGTAACCATTTGCCGATTTCGGAATTGTTTTCATTATATTCAATTGATAAACCAAGAGATTGTATTTTCTTCCACCAAGAATTAGTCAAATGAAATCCACAACCAATTATATTACTTTCTGGCCAAACTTCAGTAACTGCATTTATAATAGCTTTTTTGTAAACGATAGTCACATTTGCAGGTGAAAAAATCAAATTCATATCTTTGCATTTTTGACAAATAGAACGAAGTGCAAAAACATAGGAAGATGTTAGTTTATTTGGTAATAAGCAAAATATGAGTGGAACATAGTGGCCGTTTTTAAATCCATGGATAGTAAACATTTGCATAAAAAAGCGAGTACAATAATCTAATGTCCCATCCATATACACAGTATCTACCGAAGTCAAAAATTGTAAATTTGTGTAACACGAAAAAATAATTATATTTTCTTTTTCATTATTTAATAGTAAGAAATGTTCTTTTTGTTTTGTTTTAATATTTAAAACATTTAAAGCTTGGTGTACCTCAGAAATGGATTTCGGATTTGCTGGGAGGGTTTTGCGTCTCTTTTCATACATATTTTTTCTTATTCTATTAATGTCGTTTACTGTTATTTCTTTGGCACACTCATTATGTATTAATTCTTGTAAAATGATTTTTTTTGGTCTTGTACTTACGTCTTCTAGCGCTTTCCTTTTGCACGAGGTATTAACAATTTGCCGATTTATGGTATTTTCATTAACAGCTTCGTGATGGTGTTCATTTTCTGTGTACAATACTTTATTGTCGGAATTTTTTTTTGTATATACTTTTGCATTACATACTTTGTTAATACATCTCCAACGCACTTTATTTATTCCTTCATATGCTTTACTGTATTTAAAATTATCAATTACAATTTGTGGATTTTCGCGTTGACTCGTAATTAATTGTGCAGACATTACTGTAGCTTATATTAGTTAAAACACATCAAACACTATCCACTGATCGGTGATCACTAGTCACTGCTCAGTACTCAATACCGTAATATTTCTGACAAATCGAACAAACTATTGCAGTATGATATCAGATGTCGGATTAGATAATATTATCTATATCTATAAAATAATATTTTCTACGTAGATAAAGACGAATACAGGTATAAAAATAAAAACCTACCATATAAGTTATTATTTACCATAATATAAACTATTATATCTCAAAATAAACCATAGGTTCACCGTAATAAGTGTTATGATAGAATTATATTTTTTGTCGGCACACTAATATCAACTTATGTGCATAGGACGTTTGCGCATCGCAATTGTTATGAATGACCTTTTTTGTAGGCCGTTTGCGCATCACTATTGTTAAGAAAGGCAAAGGGTGTTTTCCGATCGCTATTGTTACAAAAAACCTTTATATAGGCCGTTTGCGCATAGCTATTGTTAAAAAGGCATAGGGTGTTTTCCCTAGCTATTGTTACAAATAACCTTTTTATAGGCCGATTGCACATTCCAAATTACGTATACCAGGTTTTATTTACACTTACAAAAATAATCGTCAATATTCATAAGTCATATATAAAAAAAAATTAAAAAATTAATATTCACATTTACCAAAAAAAAAAAAAATATATAATATTATTTAATCATCTTTCGTATAAATCTACAACCGTGGTTGATAGGCTTATAAATGATCATTTATCAGTTATATATATTATTATCTCACCAATATATCCGGTCATATCACTAATAGGTAGTTAAATAATAGGTAGTAGGTACCTTTCTATTGTTAAAATTTGCGATGCGCAAACGGGCGAGACCGTTTTCGACCAAAAACGTACCCTTCCTTTTTCGGCCGATTCACTTTTCGACCAAAACAAAAAGTTTTGTAATATGATATGTAGAATAAATAATTGATATATAATTTTTGTAAAATAGAATACCCATATATTAACATTTTTTTTTTTATTACGATTATTACGATTTATTATATACGATCGGTGATCGTCGACTGTGATTGTTACTACCATAATATATAGTTATATCATTATAATATGTAGTATGTACCTGCAAGACTGATCGTTATACGTATTGTAGAGAGTCACTATCTTTCTTAATATTATATTATACTCATTACTATTAGACTTAATAATTATTGACAAAAATTGTATATTATTATGTTATTCTTTTTATAAAATATTATGCACAGTGTGACATATTAACACAAAACTAATGTTAATAATATATAGGTATTCTTATATTTAAATTTTTTTTATATTTTATTTTACAATATTTTATTTTACAACATTTTATGTAACTTATACTTTAAATAATTTTTAAAATTATAATTGCCACAATTTTACAAAAATTATATACCAATTATTTTATTTATTTTACATATCATATTACAAAACTTTTTGTTTTAGTCGAAAAGTGAATCAGCCGAAAAGGGAAGGGTACAATTTTGGTCGAAAAGGGAATGGACCTTTTTTAAATTTGGTCGAAAAGTGAATCGGCTGAAAAGGGAAGGGTACGTTTTTGGTCGAAAACAGCTATGCCCGCGCAAACGACCTACCAAATTTCTTACCTGAGGTACTAATGATGCGCAAACGACAAACTCCGCAACTTATATAATAAGTAATAACTGGAAAAAATATTATTTTTTTTTTTTATTTTATTTATTAATACGGCTTCAACATTAAAGTCATTAGCCGGGAACAAAACATGTTTACAAGTTATTTACAATCATCATAATATTTAAATAAAGGAAATACAGTATAGTACAAGTATATGGTGATAATGGTATATGTAACAATAATATATAACTATTTAGATTCTATCATATAGATTGGTTATTTTAAGGAATGTTATTAAATAGTTAAAATTGTCTATACTTAAAATATCTCTTAATGTTAGGTGAAGAAAAATTTTTCTTTGTTCCGTTAGGCTATTATTATTTAACTCTATAGTGTGTACCTATACGATATATTATTATAGTGACTTAAAAAAATATGTAAAATTATTATTAAATATTTACGTAAGGGTTCACAGACTTTAAAATTCTATAACTTATAATTGGTGGGAAAAGGTATTGGCGTAAAACGGAAAGTTCATTTTTGTCGGATACCGGTGACACCCGTCTATTTGTGTCAAAATAAAAAAGGTACGTTTTTTGAGACAGCCTATTTGTGCCAAATTTACCTGTATAAACATTTTACATTAACGACTTGGTTTCATTATTATATTTTAAAGACACGTTATAACACTTGTAAGTAGTTGTAACTCATAATAAAGTTATTTTTATAAGCCTATAGATTTAAAAGTTTTGTATAATAATATGTCTCAATGAATGATTATACTTAATATCACACAATCCTACTATTATTAACACTTCGCGTAGACGCTATATTCATATTATTATCGTGTATTTATGTTATATACGTGCTACAGAAATTTATTACATTCTCCACTATCGATAAAGGTCGAACCACCTATTTTTTTAGATATGCCTTTAATATTAATATATTATTGTACAACTGTCGAAAACTCACATACCTACTGTCAAAAAGTGATTTCCTAGTACAATTTGTACAAAAGATAGGTACCAAGTTTTGTTCGGATTAGGATATTACAACTTGAGTCAATAATTATGTAGAAAATAAGGTATCGGTACATGCGCGTATACACGGGGGTTTAATGGTTCAAACCTAAACTGAAATGTTATCAAATAATATTATTTTTCGACATGCAACTATTATATTATTATATGAAAATTATATTATTATTTTACCTATGTAAAATACAATTTTGAATTTTTTTAAATATTATTTTGTACTAACTATATTCGACTATATATTGACGTTCGCACGTTCTACACAATGCATATTACCTATATTATTATTATTCACAATTCTTGTATGGTTAATATAACTGTCCATGTCGTATCCGCCGGTGTAATGCGTTATTTTATGATTTATTCAGCAGTTTTTGTCGCCTTTAGTGTTTGATGTCTTAAATATTTCTTGGAATATATTATAATATCCGTATATCGTTTATACTGCAGGTCTACTCTGTATAATTGATTAACGAGTTTTTTATTACTTAAAATATATATTTTAACGATTTTTTAGTCGTTAAATCTGTAAAAATTGATTATACACTCGACAAAACGAAAAAAAGAAATAATATTTTTTTGTTCACATCAAAATATGTTAAACCAAAAATAATACGAAAATGTATAAACAATAATTTTCAAAAAAATTAGCACATTGGCTATAAATATAATATTTTACATAATAATTATGTTCATGATAATAAAAGGAAAAAAAATCGAAATTTACTATAATATGTGAACAATTTAACAATTTGAGATAATTTAATGAAATTTAAAGAAAAAAAAAATATACCTACGATGGACAGGAGACACAATAAACAAGGGGGGGGGGGGATGCGAGATGGCGAATTGGTGCGGAAATGCAATGTTGCTGGCCACTGGTCACCTCTGCACGTTCTCCGACATGTCTCGCGGGTTGACGAGTGTCACTGGCGCGTTTGCTCGGACGCTTGACGACCTTGCCCAGCCGGCGAGGCCAGACCGAGACGGCCACGGGAGCGACCACGGTTGACGGCCACGGACGGCGGCTAGTGCGCGATGCCGTGCGCGTCGACGGTCGACGGCGCGACGACTCGGCTGACGGACGGCGAAGACCAAGACGCGGAGCGAGCGAAGTGAGATTTTGTGCTGCGGAACCGGTGGGGACGAGCGAAGAGACCGATGTGGGGATTACCGCTGGGCGAAAAGGCGAAAGTCAGCGGACCACGACGCGACCCTTGACTCTCGGTAATTTTCGCCCTGGCGTTGTCACTTCGGCCGCGTCTTCGTTCCGCCGCCGCGGTGAAGTCTCACGCCACCAGACCCTGTGAAACAGTTAAATTTCCGCGAGTCCGGCACTGCTGACGTCACCGTGTTTCTGCACGCAAATCTCCATACCACTCGCACCCCGTGCCGAAGTCTCCGCCGCTGCCGTCGTACCGAGTCGCCATCGCCGTCGTACCGGTCGGTGTACCGTTGGGGCGGAATCGTTGCCCGCGCCGGTACCTCTACTACAGCCGCCGTGCGTGTCGTAGCCGTCTTCCGTCGCCGCCGCTCCACGTAACTGCAGTCGGGCGCTCGCCGGACCGCCAGAGGGTCTCGCGCGTCAACGACGACCGAGCGCGCTACGCCACCGAACCCGTCGCGCCGCGGGTGGTCGGAGAACATGACGACGCACATCATTCTCCAATAAACTATTTCTATGCGGGTAGGCAGCTATTGTTAATCTATTTGAATTTTTGCTTTGTAAACAAGGCAATAATTGTCGTAGAATCTATTATATCAAAACTTCATATTTGTATTTCGTTACCGAATTTTTCAATAAAAAAATAAATAAATCTATTACGTATGTAAGTATCAAAATAAATAGATAAAAAATTAATAAATAATAATAGCTCATTGGTCTTACTTGAGCCCTAAGGAATATATTATTTTTAATAATAGCGCATAAAACATTAATGTAATTAGCGTGGCGTTAACTGGCCGACAATTAGTGTTCATTTAGGACCTTGTCTACCTATGTATTATTTATTTTCTGTCCAGAGATTAGGGAGTGATATGGACGATTATTGTCATAATGTCATATTTCTACAATTTCTAGATAATTCTCTTACTACAAGAAATTTTGGATGAACTTTGTAAAAAAAAGACAATAAGATTTTGTAATTTAAAATTAATATACTTAATATAATATACTATAATATACTTGTGTTAAAATAAGCCTATGAAATATAATATAATAAAAAACTATTTTCCATTCTTATAATCTATTAAAAGTTATTTCTTTATATCAGTTCCTACCATCATTATGTGGGAATTATTGAACCCCCCCTAAAAAATTGAAAATACAGTGCTATTGAATTCAGACTACATGCACAGATTTAAACAATAAATTATAATCTTAATCCATTAAACATTAGTTATACCTACGTATATAATGCATAAGAATAATTCATTATTTCAGCATCCGGCATGTTGTGTTATAAAATATTCGAAAGACGACTAGCTGTACCATCTTCATTCGTGTAAGTGACTGTATTATAATTATATACTATGTTATTATAAATGGCAAAAAAGTGGTAGTTGGAGCCTTTGGGGCTTAGAGCTCTAAAGTCTTAATAATCGCCGTCAAACAATATACGAACATACAAGGGCACCCATCAATCAGAACCTAGTGGGGGGTTACAATATCATAAAAAATTAAATATAAGAACCAACAGAACTGACTTTATTAAATAACAGAAAATATATACACAACATAGATAAACGATGTAGCTATGCAATATGTCATGTATTATAATATCATCAATAAAAATAGTTTATTATTTATAATCACAAAAAATTACAATCATTTAACATTACAATCATTACAATCATTTGTCTAGGGAGGTCACATTTATTATGGGTGCCCTTGCAAACATATATGATTTAGGCATATTTAATATTTGGTATTCTGAGTACAAATTACACATTACGATCAGGGATTATTAACTAGGTATGTAAGATCTAACTTATCTACTACCTATATAATCTCATTTTTTTTATTGTTAAACATTTTACAACCTACACAATAGACATCAGATTCCGAAATGCCGTACAATCGTTTTTCAAAGGAATTTTGTCAATTTTTAATTTATTTCTCATTGGCGGATAAGTAATTATAATTGGATTTGGCGCAGCTGTCTATTATTGTAGCAATGAGTAAATCCATGAAAAATTTTAAAATTCTCTTAGCTTTCATATGTTTGCTTATAATATTTATAACTAATATGAAATAATAATTTGTTGCATAATAATTGAATAAAATCATAGAAACACCGAAATGAAGTTTAATTGTTCAAATGGAGTGTCGATCAAACCTTCCAAGGTTTGTGATGGTCGTAAGGATTGTTCAGATGGTTCAGACGAGACCGTAGCATTGTGTGATCGAAACGAATATGGAAAAAATTTTACAAGGGGTACAAATAATAGCTATATTACGTTAAATATTTTTTATACGTTCTTGTAATTAGTAATAACACTAATAATACGATGAATGAAATATGTTTAACCGTAGGTAATAATTACGATGTGGATAATGTGGTGTAGTAACTCGGTATCGAAAACTGAGTCCTTATTTGACCAACAGTAGTGCTAAGAAGCCCAATTCTTTAAATAATTCTGTGTAGTGGTAAACGCATTAAACATTTAGGAGCGAATGAAGATTTTTCCTAAGCGATTCTTTGAAATGTTAGTATTTTTATGTGCAACTTAATTTTGAAAAAAGAATTTACCTACCTTACTTAATTTGTTTGTTATTGTTTATAAGCCCCGTAAAACTTAACTGTAGGCTTTCATTTCTTACGATTTTAAAAACATTCTGTGAATCAGCCCGTATTAAACTCTGATTTTTTATTTGATTTTAAATTATGGTATAAAATAATTTGTAAAAAAAGATAAAAATTATCTTTTTTAAGACTTATTTCTAAGTTTGAATTTAAAATATTTAAAACGAACGGGTTACTCACCGGGTGCATAATCAAAGATAGGAAATGACAACACTGTAGTATGTTGGTATCCACATCGTGTCAATAACTAATAGAATATGCTAGTGTTAAGCATATTTTCTAAATCATTTATATCATATTTTATAATATTACATCTTATAAATTACGTATATATTATTTTAGATTGCGGTAGAGTATATATAAACCAAGAAACAATCGTCAATGGTCAAAAAGCAAATGTCGGAACGGCGCCATGGCATGCGGAAATATATAGATTCGTTAAAAACGTTTCCAATTATGAATTCCTTTGTGGCGGATCAATTATTTCTTCAAATTTAGTCGTCTCGGGTAAAACATCTGTAAAACAAATTTGTTAAAGAATTAAAATTAAATACATATTCTTTTTAGGTGCTCGTAGTTTTTGGCATAATGATATGTCATCTAATATAATATCGAACATCGACGGTCTGTACAAAATTGCGGTTGGGAAATATGATGGAAACGTTTCAATTATTGACAATAACTTTACTCAAATAATGGATGTATGTTATTAATAATTCAAAATTCTAAAAATAATTGCTATCACAAACATAATATAAATTAAAACAATTTTATAGGTGGACAGTATTTACCTGAAAGAAACTTTTAGTGGATCTAGCCGTGGGGTATTTGCTTATGATATAGCTATTGTTGTGTTGAAAACCCGAATTTCTTTTAGTTATTATGTTGCACCTGTGTGTATTGACTGGAACGGAAAATACAATGTAGTCAACGGAGATTATGGAAAGGTTAGTATGTAGTAGTATTTAAATATTAAAATTGTGAATTACTGTACTTACCCATCACTATTGACCATTTTTCAATTGTATAATATGTAAAGAGCAAAATTTAACGTGAGATTCTCTGTCATAGTATGTTAAAATATTGACATGATGCCTTATATATTAGGTAACCCAAAATTGAACCTTAAAAGTAAAACTGTAAAACCACTAAACAATCTTTTTATTTTATATTTGATCAAATTCTTAAATTTAAAAAACTTTGAACAGTCAGTATGTTTTTAAGTGTTTTATTAATTAGTAATTTTACACATTCTCTAATTCATTTAACTAATTAGTAACTATACACATTCTCAACAGTAACATAAAAATCAATACATTTTATACTTTAATTATAATTGTACATTATGCAATTGATGTTTTATACTTTTGTAGATTGTTGGTTTGGGATATAAGAATAACGAAAGCTCCAGTCCGGTTATAAGAGAATTATCTTTACCATACGTCGACCGTAGTACTTGCCAGAATATATTGCACACAAACGGATTTGATAAATATGTAACTGTTGATAAGTTTTGTGCCGGTTCTGCATTGGGTAATATTATAATATTTAATTTAAACATAAATACCATGAAATCATTGATATTTTTAACAAACTTTACTTAAATGTATTAAACATTTAATACAGAAGTCAGACACATTAAAGATTAACTTAAAAATTTATTAAATTATGAATGACATTTGACATTTAGTATAAAAATAAAAAATGTATTCCTACAAAATACAAATCCATCAAACAATATTTAAATATGTACATAGCGAGTGTACGTGTGGTGCTACTTTGCCGTACATATAACTATTGCTTATCTTCATTGACCCTAGCTAAATCTGGTTATTGTTCCATAATAATATCTAAAAGGTAATTTGCTATTTCCTATGCTGTTAAATTGTATCGAGGTACGAGATTACGACGGCATATAATTATCTTTAGTTCCATTCCTTGTAAGACCTCAATACCTCATTGACTCGAATAAGGTGTATAATTCATTTTTTTTTTAGAGTTGTCATCATCTCACATAATAGTAATAGGTACCTACCCTAGTTCAATTTAAACTCTAAATGCCAAATTCCAAACGATTGTAAGATACTAATATTTAACACCACTATAATATATTATCAGATATCGTTGTAATATAGTACCTACATCATTTGTAATCAATGATGTAAATATGTATTGTACCTACCCACTACTAAGTAACAGCTGTATGATTAATTAAAGTATTAAGTACAAGGTATTTTTAGTTGCAGGAGAAGGAGCAGGTGTAGGGTATGCTGCTGCAGGGTTAAGCTTTTTCCACGATGATTCTTATTATATAACCGGAATAACGAGTCTAAAGGAATCAGATTCAAATAATTCAATCACAATTTTTACAGAAGTTCAGTACCACACACAATGGCTTCGTGGACTGTATGACAAATATAAATAATTAAATTAGATTATGGTAACGTTATTAAAATAATGTATTCCAATATTCTAATGTAAATCCGTATTTCTATAAATAGGTTTTTACTTATGTGTAACAACTTTTAACAGTTCATAATATAAAAATTGTTCATTTAAATAAATCGTAATACATAATATTATGTCATAGTTATTAGTAATTATTAGAACATTAGCATTGTATTATATATATTATGTCCCTCATTGACACATATTGAATTCAAACAGTTTATTATACCAATTTTGCATTATAGATTAATTGTTTTATGATTAATATTACTAGGCACCTATTGTACTTTGTATTTGAAATTACTACTAATTGTATTACTTTTTATCAATTTTATTTTTTGTTAATGACAACTTCTGTTTCAAAACTAACATATTTTAGGTATCATATATTTTTTTAATTCTATATTTTAACAATAAATTTTTATACAGGCTACATGAAAAACAATATGGTGATTTTATATTTTCACAAATACAGTAACTTACTGTGTTATTAATAGTAAAAAAAAATTATTGAATTATAACTTTGACATAAAATATATTCGATAATATAGATGATCACTGCAGTTCCCCAGAATCAAATTTATATTATTTGCATAACACATTAAAATAATTTCACATATGATATAGCTACGCAGTTATAAGGTTTAAAATTGAGTGGTATCCACTTGTCAAATTGTTATTATTGTAGATTCTGAGCGGAGAGATGAATGTATTGATTTTACAATGATTTTTGTTTTTTTTTTTACGTAACTGTCATCACCTTTTAGGACAGTAAAAATGCTTGGATTTTCTTCAACAATATATTTGATGATAGGAAGGTGAATCTAGCTGGTACTTTGGGATGTCTAAAGTAAAAGTTCCAATTACTTTTCAAAAACGCTATAGAAAAGAAACGAAAAATTAAGGAAAAATGGGAATTTTGACACAAAATCGGTTTACAGTGTGTTTTTGTTACTTTTTAAATTGTAATAATAATAATAATAAAAAAAATTATTTAAGTAAAAAAATAAATATAATAATCAAAAGAAAATATTAATTATTTGTAATATAATAATGTTAAATTGTCAACATCTAAATAGGTGCTGGTAAACCTTTAAATGATACTGATTTTAAAAAATCTAATCTGCAAACTCGTTTATTTGTATATTTGTTTATCTGCTCCAGTTTAAAATGTTCCTATTCCAATGTTTTTTACATGGTATTATGTTGCTTTGCCTTGTAATTTTGTGATTACTGAAAGATCTTTCCAAAGTTTGTGAGGGAATTGTTCAATATTATAGTCAACGTTATTATTAAAAACTATATTAAAGATAAACCTTATAACTGTAGTTGTAATGATATCTTATCTTTACGCACTCAATATTCAAAGATATTAAGGTAACAGGCTGGAATGCAAACACATAAAAGTAGCATGGACTCAACTCAATGTTGTTCCACATAATCTTTGCGAGATCGTTACTTAAACTACGGTATATCATTATCATTTGAACATTTTATACATTTTTAGCTAAAAAATAATTATTAAATTTTAAATATAATACATTTTGTCAAGATTGAACTTTATATGCTTGTAAAAAAAAATTGTGCTATGTATTTTTAATATTTTTTAGCTGCCATAGTATATGGAGCTTTGTATTACATTTACAAGCTCTTTTACCCAATAAATATAAAAACAAATTTAAAAAAAGTTGGGTGTGATTTTCCTAAAATGTTCTTACATAAGAACCTTGTCCTGACAATTACGAATACAACAAAAAAAGAATCAGCCAAATCGGTTCAGTAGTTTTCTCGGTTAGCGCGGTCGTAGAAAATACCATACAATTGTATATAATTTTATAATATACTAGCTCTAAGTGAAACTCTGGGAAAGTTGGACTCGCTGAGAGTGGGTACCAATTTTGGAATATAAAAGTCGCAAAGGCTGTAAGACGAAAGTTTAGGATTTGTGATAAGGATTAGTGATATGGATTGGAGATAAGGCTTGGCGCTTTGGCGGGAATGTTTAAAAGTTTGAGCGTCTAGCAATCCGTCACGAACGTTGTAAATGTATAGGCTGGATACGATCTCCAGGATCATATCCCGTTTCTCCGCTGCTTTTGGTTGTTAAAATTGTTAAAAAGTGTAGAGTCGATAGGTTTATTTGATTGTCTAGCTATCAGTCATAAAATCACATAGGTAGGCGATCCGACTGCGTCGGATCGCGGACTATATACGAAGCGTATATCACCAGGTATGCAATCCACCTGCGGTGGATTGCGGACCCCGTTAGTTGCGTAGATAGGTGAATAATAGAAAAAATAGTTGGACCCCTTGACCGTGTTAGTCGTAAGTGAGTACCGATTTTGGAGACACATTCGAATTATAAATGTCGCACTTATACATATAGAAGGTGATAAGAATTTCTGATATGACTTGGCTCTTCGGCGGTCTCGTTTCGAAGGTGGGAACGTTTGACAGTCAAGATTCAGTGTCTAGAAATCTCCCATGGCCCATGAAAACCGGCAATTCAATGATGATACTATCCCCCAGCGTATGTCCGGTGCTTTTTTCATACGTGTAAGAAAATGTTAATTCGAAAATCTGCATGTTAGAGTGTCCAGCAAATCAGTCATTACCCATCTAAGACAAAACAAAAATAAGCAATCCACCTGCGGCGGATATAGTGGTATGTGCCGTCGCATGTCCGGTGCTCTTTCTTATGTAAAAAGTGTAAAGTCAAAACCCGAGTTGGGTTGTCTAGCAAGTCAGTCATCTCAAATCAAAATCGATTAACATCCAATTAGCCACCTAGGTAGGCAATCCGAATTCGTCGGATCGCGGACAATGTGCTACAGCATATCAAGTAGGCAATCCACCTGCGGTGGATTGCAGACCCGACGTTGGGCGTCTATAAGTGAAAACTCTATCACACAACTTACGAAATAATTTGCGAAAAATACAAACTATAACTATACAATATAAATACAAACAAATATAATATTTTGTACCTATTTATTATAATTCATAAAAAAAATAACATATAGATACATAATATTATATTAACCAAAACAATACATATAAACATGTACCTGTAATGTATATATAATTATATCAACAAAAAAAAAAAAATGCAAAAACCTGCATGTTTAAGTGTTAAGGAAGTCAGTCATCACTGTCTAAGACGAAACCAAAATGAGAAATCCGTTTACGGCGGATTGAATGGTAGGTATGTGCCGTCGCATGTCCGGTACTTTTTCTTATGTAAAAAGTGTAAAGTCGAAAACCGTGTTGGAGTGTCTAGAAAGTCAGTCATATCAAGTCAAAATCTATTAACTTTAAAGTTCGTCTGCTAGGTAGCGAACAATGTGCTGCAGAAAATAAGTCTAGTATGTATAGCTTCTATAAGTGAAGAGAAAAAATAGTATTTTCCAAAAACCCAATCACACAACATTCGAAATAACTTACGAAAAATTAAGAGCAATTTAAAGAAAATAATATGAGTTAAATTCCTAATAATTTAAATAACATATAGTTACATAATATATAATATACAGTCATATAATGTAAAATTAACATGTATATTATTATATTATTTATGAAATATAAAGTGAAAAAAAATGCAAAAAAGTCGATTTACGGGCGGCCGTGCCTTAGAATACACGGTACAGTCGTTGCCGCCCGAAGAGAGCTACGACGGTTTCGAACCCGGACCTACCTATCATACTACGTTTGGGGACCCTACGCCTAACTTATCGAGCCACAGTTTGTGATGCAAACCACGGTCAAAACTTCAACAATTAAGCTGTGTGTCTACGGAGCGACGTAAACCAATATATTCGATATACATCGATGTAATCGTATATAATTCTATGTATCGTAATTCTACACACTGTTTAAACTTTAATTGTATTTTATTCACTTATCTGACCGTTATTATGTATGCTTGAATAATACATTTATTTGTGTTTAATAATACATTTAAATATTTAATTGTGTTTACGTTAAGCAATATACCAGCTACGTTATTAAGGACCAAATAATACGTCTACAATCACGCATAATGCAATATTTATTGAATCAAAAACAAAACAAAAAAAACAATATATATTTATTGTGCACTTGTGCGCTGGAACGAAGACCGACTGACATTTCGTGAACGCGAATTTTTAAGTGTACTAACCAAAAGAAATAAACTTAACAAATAGAGCACAAACGGCAATTGAAAAGACGACACGAAAAGCGATAATAACGACCTACGCTGGCGTCGATTGCGATGGCTATGGACCGATATCGCGTACAAACCACGCGGCTTTTAAAAGAAACGAACTATATGTGAAAATGTCTAAAAGTCGAAAAACAGCGTAAAAAGCGTAACATTTTTCGAAAACGTTTAAAAACCGACCGCCGCCGCCGCTGCGAAGGTACGCGATTGGTCGCGCTTTAGGGAATCGACGGGATCGGTCCGGCGGACTGGAGAAACGGAGCGGTGTTTAATTTATTCCACCATGAGATCCTCCATGAATTCCCTATAGATCAGCTGTTTTTCTTGCGATTTTATAGAATAAGACTAGCTGTCACCCGCATGCTCCGCCCCCATGGATAGTTGTTTGCAAATTGTGGTGCCGTTTCGTAACTCCACAAATCCTGTCTATCGCTTGCAACTTTTTTTTTATATGAAGAGTAATTGTGTAATATTTTAGTAGTATTGAGTAGTATTTTAAGAGTAATGTATAATTATCTCGACCGGGGTTATCCTGTGAGATTTGCAGCAGTATATTATCAGGTAGGCAATCTACCTGCTATAGATCGCGGATACCGTATTGTCTGTACTGGTGGAAGATATTAGAACTAAAATGAGTTGGTATCATACGAAAGCTCAAAAATCCTTGATACCTGTGTACCACATTTAATAGATATTACATTTAACAATATATATTTTATTTTAACAATTTATTATTGACGATTTTTTATAATATCGAAAAAATAACTGATTTATTCAAATTATATTTATTTGTCTGTATGTTATATTTTATCAATTTATTATTGACATTTTTTCATAAGATCAAAAAAATCAACCAATTTATTAAAATTATAATTTATTAATTTCTATTATATTTATTGAAAATGTTTCCTAATAACACCATGTGTGGAGCGGCCAAGGTTTGATTTCCTCTTTTTATTTTAATAAAATTCTTCAAAATTAACAACTAAAACTACAACAATCATAACCAATAGCAACGTTACAATAAACAAAAATATAATATTATTATTTAGTTTATTTTTTTCCTGTACAGATGGCACCACTGTTGTATTTTTGACATCCAGATTTCCTACTTTTCCGGTGGATTTTCATACAAATTTCTTTCATAAGAACATTGTCCATACAATTATGAACAAAACAAAAAAAGAATCAGCCAAATCGGTTAAGCCGTTTCGGAGCCAACCCGTGACACAAAATCTGGACTTGCTTTTATAGTATATAGATTAATACCGTAAAATAAAATAATAAGATAAAAAAAGTGTTGGGTAAAGTTGTTCTTGATCCTGAACGGCGTTGCCGTGAAAAATGAATTGCTTGAGGATTCATTTCTACCCAAATTCAATTTTACGTAAAATGCACAGCTTAACACTGTTATTTGATATATAAAGCACCAACGAGCTTAGAATTATATCTTATCACTAAAACTGTTCAATTTACAATTTATCATATAATAAAATACCTGTGAAATCCTTATCAAAATCGGTTCTTCTATTTCGAAGCCTTTATGTGGTTATAATAATATGTTATATGCATATCTGTGGGGGTTTCATGAAATATTGTATTTAATCGTGTACGTTGGGATTGCACAGTGTAAGTATGTCAAATTTGAATACTTCTAATTTGTGATACTCAAGGTGATAAACAAAGCGTGAGGAATTAAAATTCTATTTTTAGCGGTTTTTCTCGATTTGTCGGTGGTTTTTCCCGTGCCATTAAATAACTATTGAGAAAGTCGATATATTATGACCTATAATATATAGATAAAATACTATATGTTGAAATCGAAGCCCTCCTTCTAGTAAACATTTTGTATACAGGAAAAAAAAAATAAGAAAACAAACACCGTTGTCAAACCACTAGCTTCTTCGCTCCGCGAAGAATCTAAAATGTAAAGCCAGAATAATATTCCATTGGAATTTTAAATATTTTTATTTCCGGTAACGTTTCCGGCGTGCGATTAATGAAAAAGACTACGCGTAAGAGAACGTGAAAATGCAGCTCCAGGAATAAGGCCCTCAAACATTTTATGATAATTGTTAACTGTAATATACCAGAAGATTGTAAAAAACATCAAAATATAGTAGGTAAGTAATTTATATTATTTGATTCTTTCGATCATGAGTCATCGGACAACTCCGATCGTTTTCTACAATATTTTCCACGGAAGAAAATGTTTGCCCTATCTATTTTTACTCGACTGTATACTATTTATGGAATTCAATCATTAAACGTCATACCTTCGGTTTATGCTATATTACCAAATAAAAAAAAAAATACATATAAATAACAATATAACATTGAACGGTAACTTAAAACCAAAAACTGGCATGTTATATATTTTGAAATAAGCACAATATAAATGATTTAAATTTAAAAAAAGGTGGATAAGTGGATGTCGCTCTGCTGTACAGTAGGTTACAAGTGGGTCACTGTAATGGATGGTGTTAAATTTTAATTCATTGATATAATATCATTGTATATGAAAAACGATTCTGAGCGAAAACGGTCAGTCAGACTATGATATAACCAAGTACATTTGATGTTATTATTGTGTATTAAGTCATTTATAAATAACCTATTTACGTGGAGCCTTGTTTTCAATTTTCAATCCTTAGCTATAAAAGTTGAACATTTTATAAATTTTTAACTACAAAATAATTATTAAATTATAAATTTAATAAATTTTGTCAAAATTTGAACTTTAAATGCTTATAAAAAAAAATTTTGCCTATGTATTTTTAATATTTTTCAACTGCTATTAGAACGATATATCAGGAGCCTTATATTACATTTTCATGCTTTTTTCCCCAACAAATAAAATTATATTGATATTTATAGAAAAAAAACTAAAAAAATTTAAAACTGACAATGTCCGTAAACAGCTCAAAAAGAGTCAAAATATTTTCCAAGTTTTATGATGTATAGAAAATGAAAATATAAACGTTAAGAAAATCGCTATATAAGAAATCGAGTGAATATATCCTCCAATGCTGTAGGAATATAATATTATATCTTTATATATAAATGTCAAAATGAAAACCTTTGAGGCCTATGTTTTCGGAAACTACTGAACCGATCGTTATGATTTTTTTTTTTAAATTAAGAGCTAATTGCGGAGAAGGTTTATGGCATTTGATCGATTCTCTAACTTAATATACAAAGGAGTTAAATATTTATAAATAATGGCCTGTTACGTAGTCTTGGCAACATGGCAAGCATTCCGGGTTTCCACAATCACTACTAATTCGATCCTCTCTGACCTCCAGCGTGTCCGACGGCTGACGGTTAGTCTTAAGATGCTCGGGTTATCCCCACCCGTACAGCAACAAAAACAACAAAAACGACGTCGCCGACAAGAGGCGTTGTGTACGGTGAGTGCATTCCACGGCTGCCGGCTACTAAGGACGAATTGACCGACATTATAAGTGAAACCACGTAATAGTCGGAACGCTGCCCAATATTTGTGCACCGATGAATTGTCGAATATTCAAAATGCCTGCATTTAAACGGTAAATAATAATAAGTAATAGTATTTAATTTTTAAATTTTTTTCGTTCCTTTTAATTATAAGATTGTATTATAACCTCTAATCACGTCTTCCATCATTTTAAACGGGTAATTTTATATTATATATTCAAGATGATCGATGAACATTTTTTTAAGTTTTGAACATCATACACCGAATATTAAATAAACGAATTGAACAAAGTTTGAATCCTATAGAGTTGGTACATATTTTAACGAGCAACGCAGTGAACGGGATAAGCTATAATATATGTACAATTAATGCATTTTTGAGTCCTTGAACTTATACACATAAGTTATAATATTGGCTTTTTCCAACTATTTCACCTGAGGTAACTTTTACCCGTCAACGCCGGGAGGGACAGCTAGTAATATATATAATTATTTATAAATTTATATACATACATATCAAATAATATAGATGGATTGTTGAATTTTACTTCTCGGAACAATTATTCTTATCTACTCTCCGATTAAACACACACAAAAGAATAAAAGGTCAGGGTACAGGTAGCTGGAGACCCGCGGTCCGCCGTGCCGCACAATATGTTTAATAATATATATACATATTTATAGGTATACAATTTACACGTTTTTTTTAATTAATAATAACTAATTATTTATTGACTTTATCGGACTAAATGTATGCCTAAAACCTTCTCTGTGATGTCCTCTTTAATTTAAAAAAAACGGCACGACGATTGAATAAGTAGTTTCGGAGTTTATCCTGAACATACAAACAAACACTATCATTTTATATATTAGTATAGATTATACATATTGTGCGGCACGGCGGCCATCCGGTTTACAGCTACCTGTAACATGACCTTTTTTCTTTTGTGTGTATTTTATCGGAGAGTAGATAAGAATAATAATTATTGTTCCGAGAAGTAAAATTCAACAATCTATCCATATTATATGATATAATAATATGTACGTATCTAAATATTCAAATTAAATATATATTCTTTTGGACGCGGCATCACGAGTGAACGGCTGGACCGATTTCGCTAATTCTTTTTTTGCTGTATTCATAGTATATTCCTTATACTAGGTCTATGGTTGTATTCGTAATTTTATTGTCAGGAGAAGGTTCTTATATACAAACAATTATGTAAAGGGACGGTCCGGGGCATGTCTCGACCGTCCTATGTGGCTACGCCAATGTAAATTATGTAAGGCATCATCAACGTTCTTATGAAATAACATTTTAGAATAATTCACCAGAAAAGTAGGAAATATGAATGATAAAAATACAATAGTGGCGCCGTCTGTCCAGAAAAAAATTATTTAGCTTAATGTTGCAGATTAAAATAATAATTGTGTATTATATATTGGTTGCTATTGGTTAATCGGGCATGTTTGTTGATTTGTATTATTTTTCGTCAATATATAAATATATATAAATTAATGTTTGTGTTTAGACCTCTGGGAAGAAGATAGATTAATTTAAAAAGGGTTAAATTTGATTTTTTTTTTTATTCGTCGGACTTCAGTACGGTTAGGTTACGTTAGGATTTTATATTAATTGATATAACTTGGTATGACATTGATACTCTACAGCTAAATCATACACTTACGTACAAACAGCAGGGGGTCCCCATCTACCGCAGGTTGATTGCCTACCTGATAATATACTGCTGCGAAACAGAATTTGTATTCTGGGCACAACGGAAAAGTAAAGATAAGTTTTGAACACCATACACCGAATATTAAATAACGAACTGACCAAAGTTTGAGTCATATAGAGTTGGTACATTTAACGGGAAACGAAATGCAAGGGATCGGTTTTTGTTTTAATAAAAATATCATCTAATAAAAAATAAAAAAAAATAAAAAAATAAAAATATATTTATCATTAATACCGCTAGAAACATTTCAATACGTTTTCATAAACCGTTTTCTATACTTACTTGACGATCACATTAAATGATCAAATTTGAATAAACAATTATACAATATATCATCGTCCGAACGCAAAATAATTTAACTGCTTACGGACATTATCGGTTTTCAATCAGTTTTAGTATTTTTTTTAATGTACAAATGTCTATAAAATTGTATTTGTTCGGTCGAAAAGCTTGAAAATTTAATACAAATAAACATTGTTAAAATAGCAATTTTAAAATATTAAATACACTTTTTTTTAAGCCTTTTAAGTTCAAATTTTGACAAAGTTTATCAAATTTGAATTTGCAAATTATTTTGTAATTAAAAATGTATAAAATATTAAACTTTTAATTCTGAGGATTGGACATATAAAACAAGATTCCGCGTAAATAGTAAATAAACTAACTAAAAATCAAAAAAAATATAAACTCAGTTTTTTTATACATATTTGAGGTTAAAAATGTAAACGAAATTAGATATTTAAACGAAGATTTACTATTTTAGTTGTTCTGTTGTAATTTAAAAATATTATTCCTGAGTACTTGAAACTTTTAAAATATACAATTATATTTTATACACTGTGGTATCACCCGTATTAGACAATACGCGGTAAACCAACTATCACCTTACCCTCGTATTCTCTAGTTAATGACACTCTCTAAAGTTAATTAGAATGGCACTGTTAACTCGTTGAGGTACGATGGTAGGCGCTTGTCAATTCTTAGTTCGTTCCTATCTAGTTGAAATGACTCAAAGATTACATATACCTTGGCACTATTCAGTTTAATAAAACTTCATTGACACATAGTACGTATATCCCGGCGCTGTTCCTATAAAAGGTAAGAACGTAAGAATGACTAAAATAATGTTTAACTCGGGTTTTCAGGTCGGAAACACTTTTATTGTATTTAAAACAAACATAAATAAAACACTTAGCAAATTCAGATCGCCTAGCCCGTACTACGATCGGCGTTTCACACGCACGTCGTAGCTACGTCCTCGCCGAATCACTCAGCGACAACGGGGGCCGTGCCTGCGCGTACGGCGGGGTTATATAGAAAATATTATTATTGTCGCCTCAGCACATATTGCTTCGCTGGCCTGACCTATGTCAATAATTTACAATTTGAAATATTCCCACCTATATTACATATATATTAAATAATATTATATTGACGACTGTCTGCAATATACGACAACACACAACACACTTTTCAAATTCATTATTTTTGGCAAAAATTAATCTAATCTACTGTAGTGATTTAATCACAATAATATCATATAAAATATACTAAGTAATAATTTAGGCTGATAATTTTCGCTCAGGAACATTTTTCGTATAGGTACAATGATTTTATATTATTTTATTCAAACTTAACACGTCCATTACAGTGACTTCTCTTATGTAAGTACAACAGAGCATTGACCGCATCCGGTTTTTTCAATAATACAATTTATTTCATCATATCAATTTTTAACCTGAGACCTCAATATTAATTTCATCATAGTTTCTTTTTTTCAGATAACATTTAATTAAGGCTTAATTATAAATATATTTTAAGCTCCTCAACGGAGCATTAAATTAACGATTTATTTTATAGTGATGTATTTTGTGTTTTTACTTGTGTACACGTTTTGTAGTCGAAATAATACCACCGATCTAGGTAGTTTGACTTTAGGTCAATCATGTAATCGCATATAGTATTACATATAGGTATATCGTAGATAACAACTAACAGGCTACACACCAATACTATGCGATAGACATGGGCATAATATATTATAATATATTAGATTTTTAGAAAAACCTGATATTATGTGTTTAGAACACTCGTTCTGTTGAGTTGTATCTCGCGAAGTAAAATAATTAATTATACACAGGTACATTATACTATTATAATAATTTTTTTATTTTATTATACCTATATGTGAGAAAATGTACTGTAAAATATTATTTAGTTTACAGTGCGTTAATTTGATATAGCTACAAACATTTATTGTACATATTTATAAATATATTTTAATTTGTTTAGTTTCAGCTCACCATTTGCAATGAACGAGAAGACATATTCCAGGATAGTATTATATTCAACTTTGATTTTAAGTACGTAACACCAGTGTTAACAATATATTAATACAAAGAAAATCATGTTTTTATGGCATTATGTATTTTTGTTAGTACTTAGTCTAATATACTATTAAAATTAATATAATTATAATACAAATAATACAAATAATAATAATAACATAATGTCTGGATCATAATGTATTGTGTTATAGGTTATTGTTCAAATTAAGATTAATATGCTAGACCTTGTATTAATCCCGGTACTAAAAGTTAGTGCATTTTCTACAAACATTAGATATTAATTTATAAACTTCAATTCAACTAGTTATAACGTGAAGTCATTAAGGAAATCACTTGAAAGGGTGAGAAATACCAAATAAATTTCTAGCTATATTTATAAAAAATTGTAAAAGTAAAATGATGCAAAGACCAGTTATTCATATCATTAGTATTTAAGTGCATTATGAGCATTTTAAAATATCGATATTTTACATATTCTTAACTCACTTAAAAACTAAAATATCGTAAAAAAAAACAACGAGAGAACACAGATAATGTTTTTCTTAAAAGTTTAATAATAAATCAATTCACTCTAATATCAAAACTGACAGCATCCTATTGAAACTAGCGAACGAAAATTTGGTATGTCATCCGTGTGTAAGATGGAGAGACTACATGCGACGCGCTCTTTACTCTTAAGATGTCTCCGTCTTACAAATGAGTAACATACCAAATGTACGTTTAGTAATTCAAGTTATATGCTGTTAGCATAAATTAGAGTGAACTTATAAAACTTAATGATTCAGAACATTATCTGTGTTATGTTGGAAGTTTTCTTACGATAATTAAGTATTTAAGTGTGTTATAAGAAACGTAAATTAAAAATGCTCATAACTCACTTACAAACTGAATTATCGTAAAAAAAACTGTCAACAAAACACAGATAATGTTCTTACTATCAAGTTTCATTATAGGATGATTCACTATAATATTTAAGCTAACGGCATAAAACTTGAATTTCTTAGCGTAAATTTGGTATGTTACGCGTTTGTAAAACGATGACAACACATGCGGGTGGGGCGTTCTCTTTACACGGGGACAGCACAAACTAATGCCAGAAATAAAATTTTTAGTTTAATGTGGAGTGGATTTGAATTGTTGTGACTAATTTAACTTTAACTTTTTAACTAGTTTATGCCAAGGCTTGTAATTTAGTCCAGTTGATAGACTTTAGATAATACACTATAGATATTTAATCTCCAGCAAACCAATTAAATACATTATCAGAATATTCTAAATCAGTAACGCATTTATAAATTATAGATTAGTAAAAAATATTAGATATTTTATTAAAATCAGTTTCAGTATGTTTAGCATAAGCTAACCTAAGGGATAATTAACATAATTAAATTGCATTACCGTGATTGTATTTCCAAAATGTCCGCTACTAATTAATTTTCCTTAAAAAATTAACATGATTAAGGATTATTATATAAAAGAATTACTTTTTATTCAAGTACCCACCTACATCGACTTTTTTTTTTTTGGAATTTTGTTTTCTTTCAAACCGGTTTTTTAACGAGTCATGTGGCCGCCACGTAAGCATCCTGTCAACAATTTCTAATGTTCGTTATGAAATGAAAATGTCTATAAATTTAAAAATTAAAAATATTTTGATCATTTTTGAATTTAAATGCGTCTAAAAACTAGTTGTGCCCTTGTATCTTTAATATTTTAGATTCTGAACGGAGCGATGAATTTGATTTTACAATGATATATGTTTTTTTTTTCATTTTTATTTTTTGTGTTTGTGTACACAATACTTAGTCGAAATAATGGTTTGATTTTCAATTTCAGTATCTTGTTCGATGAGGAAATCAAAACCCCATAATCCCATTAGTGTTCAAAAGCACCGTGAAAAACAAAAAAATGAAGGAAAACCGGGATTTTTTACGGTTAAAGCTAAAATTTTGATATCGTTTATAACCAAGAAATGTTCACTGTTTGTTTATATTGCCATTTTCTATACACGATAGATACGTTTCAAGATATTTTCATTTATTTTAAACTGTTTATGGATATTTTCAGTTTCCAATTTTTTAGTTTTTGATTTCTATGAATGTAAATAAAATTGTATTTGTTGGCTAAAAAAGTTTGAAAATTCAATACAATTCTCATAATATATTTTTACAATGGGGTTTGAAAAATATTAAAAATCTTAGTCACAGTTTTATTTTTTAGCATTAAAATGTCTATCTAAAAGTCAAATTAAATTTTTATGATCGTTTGAAATTCATGTTTAAAAACGTTGGATATTCACTCGAATTCTCTTAAAGCGAGTTTATTATTTTATTATAATTCAAAAATGAATAACTTTATATACATGAACATTTCACTTAAAATTTATATTTTTATTAATATTTTCATTTTCTATAAACCATAAAACTTTTAAAAATAAATATATTTGTTTTGAGCTGTTTACCTACAATTTCCAATTTCAATTTTTTTAGTTTTTTTCTATAAATATTAATTCAGTTTTATTTCTTGGACCAAAAAGCATGAAAATGTAATACAATACTCCTGATATTTTGTTACAATAACAGTTTAAAAATATTAAAAATTCATATATGCACTATTTTTTTTCATAAGCATTTAAAGTTCCATTTTTGACAAAATTTATCAAATTTAATAATTATTTTGTAGTTTAAACTTTTATAACTAAGGATTGAACATTTAAAACAAGGTACCAAAAAGAGTTGAACAATCACAAAAACCTAGCATTAGCAAAGCATTGCTGTGTCCGCTAGCATTTTAATTATTAATATTTACAATAATATACTAAGTAATATTATAGGCTGACCGATTACAATATGATATGTGCCAGTGGCGTATTTACGGAGGGGAGAAGGGTCCAGAGGTACTAGACCACTCCCAAACCACTCCAAAAAAAAAAAAAAGAAAACTAAAAATTCTTATATATTTTCAGACCCCGATTTATGTAGGCTTTTGCGGACATGACTTTTTATATGGTTATTAGCTATTAGCTATTACCACTTTATAAAATACATGTATTAGATAAACATCAATAATTCTGGAAACAGTCGAAACATTGCAAGAAATTTTCCATTCTTATAATCTATTAAAAATTATTTCTTTATATCAGTACCTACCTGTATTATGTGGGAATTATTGAACCCCCCCCCCCCCCTAAAAAATTGAAAATACGCCACTGATAGGTGATATTGAATTCAGACTACATGTACCTACTGATTTAAACAATAAATTATAATATTAATCCGCAAAACATTGGTTACCTTCGTATATAAATGCTAACATTTTATTATTTCAGTATCCGTCTTATTGTGTCTTATAATGCTCGGAAGACCATCATTTTCATTCGTGTAAGTGACTGTATTATAAATATATATTATGTTATTATAAATGGCAAAAAAGTGGTAATTGGAGCCTTTGGGGATTAGAGCTCTAAAGTCATAATAATTACTGTCAAATAATTTTCGAACATACAAGGGCGCCCATCAATTAGAGCATAAGGGGGGGGGGGGGGGTGACTTTATCATAAAAAAATTAACTATAAGAACGAACAGAATTGACTTTATTAAATAACAAAAAGTAAATACAAAACATAGATAAACAATATACCTATGTAATATGTCAGTAAAAATTGTTTATTATTTACAATTACAAAAAATTACAATCATTTCACATTTGTCTAGAAAGGTCACATGTCACACCTCCTTGCACCCCCTCATGGGTGCCCTTGCGAACATACATAAATAAGGCATATTTAATATTTGGTATTCTTATTACAAATTACACATTACGATCAGGGATTATTAACTAGGTATGTAAAATCTAACTTCTACCACCTATATCATCTCATTTTTTTTTATTGTTAAACTTTTGACTACCTACGACTTAGACATCAGATTCCGAAATGCCATAAAATAGTTTTTCAAAGGAATTTTGTCAATTTTTAATATATTTCTCGTTGATGGCAGATAAGTAATTATAGTGGGATTTGGCACAGCTGTCTATTGTAGTAATTAGTAAATCCATAGTAACTTATAAAATTCTATTAGCTTTCATATGTTTGATCATAATATTTTATAACTACTATGAAATAATAATTTGTTGCATAATAATTGAATACAATTATAGAAACACCAAAGAGAGGTTTAATTGTTCAAATGGGGTGTCGATCAAAACGTCCAATGTTTGTGATGGTCGTAAGGATTGTTCAGATGGTTCAGACGAGACCGTAGCATTGTGTGCTCGAAACGAATATGGAAAAACGGGTACAAATAATAGCTATATTACATTAAATATTTTTTATACGTTCTTATAATAAGTGAATTAAGTAATAACACTAATAGTACGATGAATGAAAAATATTTAATCGCAGGTAATAATTTATTACGATGTGGATAATGCGGTGTAGTCACTCAGTGTCGAAAACTGAGTCGTAATTTGACCAACAGTAGTGCTAAGAAGCCCAATTCTTTAAATAATTCTGTGTAGTGGTAAACGCATTAAACTTTTTGGAGCGAATGAAGATTTTTCCTAAGCGATTCTAACTAATGTTAGTATTTTTATGTGCAACTTGATTTTGAAAAAAGAATTTACCTACCTTACTTAATTTGTTTGTTATTGTTTATAAGCCCCGTAAAACTTAACTGTAGGTTTTCATTTCTTACGATTTTAACAACATTCTGTGAATCAGCCCGCATTGAACTCTGATTTTTTATTTGATTTGAAACTATGCTATAAAATAATTTGAAAAAATAGATAAAAATTGTCTTTTTTAAAACGAACGAGTTACTCACCAGGTGCATAATCAAAGATAGAAAATGACAACACTGTAGTATATTGGTATCCACATCGTGTCAATAACTAATAGATGCTAGTGTTAAGCATATTTTCTAAATCATTTATATCATATTTTATAATATTACATCTTATAAATTACGTATATATTATTTTAGATTGCGGTAGAGTATATATAAACCAAGAAACAATCGTCAATGGTCAAAAAGCAAATGTCGGAACGGCGCCATGGCATGCGGAAATATATAGATTCGTTAAAAACGTTTCCAATTATGAATTCCTTTGTGGCGGATCAATTATTTCTTCAAATTTAGTCGTTTCGGGTAAAACTTTTGTAAAACAAATTTGTGAAAGAATTAAAATTAAATACATATTATTTTTAGGTGCTCGTAGTTTTTGGAATTATGATATGTCGTCTAATATAATATCGAACATCGACGGTCTGTACAAAATTGCGGTTGGGAAATATGATGGAAACGTTTCAATTATTGACAATAACTTTACTCAAATAATGGATGTAAGTTATTAATAATTCTAAATTCTAAAAATAATTGCTATCACAAACATAATATAAATTAAAACAATTTTATAGGTGGACAGTATTTACCTGAGAGAAACTTTTAGTGGATCTAGCCGTGGGGTATTTGCTTATGATATAGCTATTGTTGTGTTGAAAACCCGAATTTCTTTTAGTTATTATGTTGCACCTGTGTGTATTGACTGGAACGGAAAATACAATGTAGTCAACGGAGATTATGGAAAGGTTAGTATGTAGTATTATTTAAATATTAAAATTGTGAATTACTGTACCTACCCATCACTATTGACCATTTTTCAATTATATAATATATAAAGAGCAAAATTTAACGTGAGATTCTCTGTCATAGTATGTTAAAATATTGACATGATGCCTTATATATAAGGTAACCCAAAATTGAACCTTAAAAGTAAAACTGTAAAACCACTAAACAATCTTTTTATTTTATCTTTGATCAAACTCATAAATTTTAAAAACTATGAACTGTCAGTATGTTTTTAAGTGTTTTATTAATTAGTAATTTTACACATTCTCTAATGAATTAAACGAATTAGTAATTATACACATTCTCTAATTCATTTAACTAATTAGTAACTATACACATTCTCAACAGTAACATAAAAATCAATACATTTTATACTTTAATTATAATTGTACATTATGCAATTGATGTTTTATACTTTTACAGATTGTTGGTTTGGGATATAAGAATAACGAAAGCTCCAGTCCTGTTTTAAGAGAATTATCTTTACCATACGTCGACCGTAGTACTTGCCAGAATATATTGCACACAAACGGATTTGATAAATATGTGACTGTTGATAAGTTTTGTGCCGGTTCTGCATTGGGTAATATTATAATATTTAATTTAAACATAAATACCATGAAATCATTGATATTTTTAACAAACTTTACTTAAATGTATTAAACAGTTAATACAGAAGTCAGACACATTAAAGATTAACTTAGAAATGTATTAAATTATGAATGACATTTGACATTTAGTATAAAAATAAAAAATGTATTCCTACAAAATACAAATCCATCAAACAATATTTAAATTTTAAATACGTACATAGCGTGTGTACGTGTTGTGCTACTTTGCCGTACATATAACTATTGCTTATCTTCATTGACCCTAGCTAAATCTGGTTATTGTTCCATAATAATATCTAAAAGGTAATTTGCTATTTCCTATGCTGTTAAATTGTATCGAGGTACGAGATTACGACGGCATATAATTATCTTTAGTTCCATTCCTTGTAAGACCTCAATACCTCATTGACTCGAATAAGGTGTATAATTCATTTTTTTTTTAGAGTTGTCATCATCTCACATAATAGTAATAGGTACCTACCCTAGTTCAATTTAAACTCTAAATGCCAAATTCCAAACGATTGTAAGATACTAATATTTAACACCACTAGAATATATTATAGATTAAAACCACATTTGCCACATGTTAGGTTAGATTCCCCCGGGATTGGTAAATTGGGTCCCATATGTCCTTATCTCAGTAAATTGGGTCCCGGAAAAAAAAAGGCAGTAGGTAAGTTGAGTCCCGGATAAAAAAAGGTTGTTGGTAAGTTGAGTCCCGGAAAAAAATATATGTGGTTTTTATAATATTATGTTTTAAATAAATAATATATGGTATGAATGATTAAAAAATTGTGCACCGGGAAAAAATGTTAATACGCTAAATTATATAGTACGTCAAATTTTACAAAATATATTTAAAAATATTATGCTTTAGGTAAAAACTTTAATGATAAAGATTTAACAAATTCTAATCGAGTTATTAAATTATTAGTATATTTCATCATTTGTTCTCTTAAGTATTTTTCTTTACCGATTTTCTTTTTTTGTATTGTACTTCGTAATTTAATATGTGTCTCAGACTGTATTTGTAATAGTTCGTCCACAAAATTGAAAATATTAGGATGGGGACTATATAATCTTCGGTTTAGTACAGCATGATAGGAGTCACAGCTATTTGTTGTACGCACAGTGGTGGCGTAGAATTAATTGGTGTCCAGGCGGTGTACGACTGTATGCAATATGACGTATTATTGTAACATAATTATTCAAAAGTAAATTACATAAGTATGAAATATTTAGGTTTTAAGTTTTTAATATTTTAGACCTAATTGCGCCAATGATTTATAGCCGTGACCCAACTTACCTATTACCTTTTTATACCCGGGACGACTCAACATACCGCTTTCAAAACGAACCCAAATTATCGCGGACCCAATTTACCTAGCTCCGTTGTAACTAAGTTAGACCTACTACCTACTATAATATATTATCAGATATCGTTGTAATTTAGTACCTACATTTGTAATCAATAATGTAAATATGTATTGTACCTACCCACTACTAAGTAACAGTCGTATGATTAATTAAAGTATTAAGTACAAGGTATTTTTAGTTGCAGGAGAAGGAGCAGGTGTAGGGTATGCTGCTGCAGGGTTAAGCTTTTTCCACGATGATTCTTATTATATAACCGGAATAACGAGTCTAAAGGAATCAGATTCAAATAATTCAATCACAATTTTTACAGAAGTTCAGTACCACACACAATGGCTTCGTGGACTGTATGACAAATATAATTAATTAAATTATTAGATTATGGTAACGTTATTAAAATAATGTATTCCAATTCTAATGTAAATCCATATTTGTATAAATATGTTTTTACTTATGTGTAACAATTTTTAACAGTTCATAATATAAGAATTGTTTATTTAAGTTAAGCTTAATACATATTATGTCATAGTTATTAGTAATTATTAGAACATTAGCACTGTATAATATATATTATGTCCCTAATTGACACATATTAAATTTTAACAGTTTATTATACCAACTTTGCATTGTAGATTAATTGTTTTATGATCATTATTACTATAGGCACCTATTGTACTTTGTATTTGAAATTACTTATTAATGACTACTTCTGCTTCACAACTGACATATTTTAGGTATCATAAAACATTTTTTTTAATCCTAATTTTTAACAATAAATGTTTATACAGGCCACATGAAAAACAATATGGTGATTTTATATTTATACAAGTATAGTGCAATAATTTTAAGTAAAACAGTTAGTTGGTAAGATGAAGTAGACAATGCTGTTATAACCTATACAAAGAATCGTTCGTGATATTTCTGCTTGGTTGCAGCAAAACAAGCATAGTCATTGCTTAATGTCTATATTATAATTTTAATACTATCAAAATCTACATTCTATGTATTATTCTGTAATGGATAATATCCAATACACTTATCACTTACCTGTACCTGTTTGGTGCTATATATATTATATATTATATCGAATAGTGCAGGGGTGGTATAAAAATGGATTTTAAATATTGGCTAACGCAAGAATTCTTTTTTGTGTTTATTTTATTTATAGCTAATTGCTATTGGTTACAGAAAACGAAATAGTTAATATGATAGGATAAAGGTAATTCACAATATTAAATTACCTAAATATTTTATAACTGTCATAGAATCATTATTATATAGGAGAATATGTTTAATTGGGAAAACCCTTATTTTTTAAATGAGTTTGGAAAATTGACTTGCAATTAAAAAAAGATTTTACTGTTGAATTTCAGCAAACGTACTTAAAGATTTTACAATGTTGTGTATTTTTATGTTTTTATTTTTTTATTATACTTGTTTTTAAATTTTTTTCTGATAGAAAAAATGCTTCAAACTTCTATTTCAATATATTTTCAGTGAAAAATGTAATCTAGTTAGTATACTTTTAAGAGGTCAAAACTGATAACAGGGTTTATGAAGCAAACCTGTTGTTTGATAAAATTGAAGTTATTTGACTAAATGAAAAAGCAAAAAGATGGATATTAGATACGTGAAATTGTCATCGAATGTCTATAATATTATATTTATAAAATTCATAAAAAAATTTCAATTTTTTATGGTTTTCTTAATTGTTGTAGACTCAACTTATTATATTATTAATAGTAAAACAAAATTATTTAAATGTAACTTTGACAAAATATATTCGATAATATAGATGATCTGTGCTCCCCAGAATCAATTTTATATTATTTTCATAACAATTAAAATAGTTTCACATTAGATATAAATACGCAGTTATAAGCTTTGAAATTTGGAGTACCCACTGGTCAAATTGTTATTATTGTAGATTCTGAGCACAGAGAAGAATGTATTGATTTTACAATGATTTTTCTTTTTTCTTTTACGTAACTGTCATCACCTTTTAGGACAGTAAACATATGCTTATATTTTCTTCAACGGTATATTTGGATGATAGGAAAGTGAATCTAGCTGGTACTTTGGGATGTCTAAAGTAAAAGTTCCAAATAGTTTACAAAAGCGCCGTGAAAAGCAAAAGAAAAAATTAAGGAAAAATGGAAATTTCGACGCAAAATCGGTTTACACTGTTTTTTCTTTTTAAATCGTTATAATAATAATATTAAAAAAATTATTTAATTAAAAAAATAAATATAATAATCATTAGAAAATATTTATTATTTGTAATATAATATGTTAAATTGTCAACATCTAAATAGTTGCTGGTTAACATTTAAATGATACTGATTTTAAAAAATCTAATCTACAAACTCGTTTATTTGCATATTTGTTTATCTGCTCCCGTTTAAATGTTCCTTTTCCAATGTTTTTTGTATGGTATTATGTTGTTTTTCCTTGTAATTTTTTGTATGTATCTGGAAGTATTCCTAGAAGAGTGTTAACAATAAAAATATTTGGATATCCTGAGTGTAAAAATGCATTTCAGTGAAAACATTCACAACTATTAGTGGTCCGATTAGTGATTACTAAAAGATCTTTCCAAAGTTTGTGGGGTAACTGTTCAATATTATAGTCAACGTAATTATTTAAAACTATATTAAAGATAAATCTTATAACTAAGTTATAATGATATCTTATCTATACGCACTCAATATTTAAATATATTAAGGTAACAGACTGGAATGCAAACATATAAAAGTAGCATGAACTCAACTCAATGTTGTTCCACATAATCTTTGTGTGATCGTTACTTAAACTACAGTATATCATTATCATTTGAACATTTTATACATTTTTAGCTAAAAAAAAATTATTAAATCTTAAATATAATAAATTTTGTCGAAATTCTAACTTTAAATGCTTGTAAAAAAAAAGTTGCTATGTACTTTTATTATTTTTCATCTGAAATACCTAGTAACAATATATCTGGAGCTTTGTATTACATTTTCACGCTTTTATACCCAACAAATAGAAAAAAAAAAATTTTTAAAAGTTGGGTAAGTGGATGTTGCTCTGCTGTACAGTAGGTTACAAGTAGGTTACTGTAATGGATGGTGTTAAATTTGAATTCAATGATATAATATCATTGTATAAGAAAAACGATTTTTATTATTTAGTTATATTTTTTCTGAACAGATGGCGCCACTGTTGTATTTTTGACATCCATATTTCCTACTTTTCTGGTGAATTTTCCTAAAATATTCTTACATAAGAACCTTATCCGGACAATTACGAATACAACAAAAAAAGAATCAGCCAAATCGGTTCAGTAGTTTTCTCGGTTAGCGCAGTTGTAGAAAATCCCTTACAATTTTATATCATTTATAATAATAATAATATACTAGCTGTCCCCCACGTGCACTGCCCCCGTGGATAGTTGTTTGCAAATTGTGGTGCCATTTCGTCAATCTATCTTGCAACTTTTTTTTTTTTCTATGAAGAGTATTTGAGTAGTATTTGAGTAGTATTGAGTAGTATTTGAAGAGTAATGTAAAGCCATCCGTGAGATTCGCAGCAGTATATTATCACGTAGGCAAACTACCTGTGGTAGATCGCGGACACCATGCTATAATAAGATTAAAAAAAGTGTTGCGTAAAGTTGTTCTTGATCCTGAACGGCGTTGCCGTGAAAATTAAATGCTTGAGGATTTACTTACACAGTGTAAGTATGTCAAATTTGAATACTTTTAATTTGTTATACTCAAGATTAATAAAAGGAAAAAAAGGTGCGTAAGTGGATTTCGCTCTACTGTACAGTAGGTTACAAGTAGGTCACTGTAATGGACGGTGTTAAATTTGAATTCAATGATATAATTCAACGTTGTATATTTGTATAAGAAAAACGATTCTGAGCGAAAACGGTCAGTCAGCCTATGATATTACTAAGTAGTAAGTATATATTTGATGATATTGAGATGAATAAAGTAATTTATACATAACCTATTTACGTGGAACTTTGTTTTCAATTCTCAATCCTTAGCTATAAAAGTTGAATGTTTTATAAATGTTTAACAACAAAATAATTATTAAATTTTAAATGTGATAATTTTTGTCAAAATTTGAACTTTAAATGCTAATAAAAAAATGTTGCCTATGTATTTTTAATATATTTCAACAGCTATTGTAACAATATATCAGGAGCCTTGAATTAAATTTTCACGCTTTGTTACCAAACATATAAAAATTCATTGATATTTATAGAAAAAAAAAAGGTGGGTAAGTAGCTGGTGTCAAATTTGAATTCAATGATAAAATATAAGTGTATTTGATGATATTATGATGAATAAAGTAATTTATATATAACCTATTTACGTGGAGCCTCGTTTTAAATTTTCACTTCTTAGCTATAAAAGTTTAACATTTTATAAATTTTGTCAACATTTGGACTTGAATGCTTATAAAAAAAATTATAAAAAAATTGTACCTATATGTATTTTAAATATTTTTCAACTGCTATTGTAACAATATATCAGGAGCCTTGCATTACATTTTCACGCTTTTTTACAAAACAAATAACATTTTATTGATATTTATGGAAGAATAAACCAAGAAAAATGAAAATTGACAATGTCTGTAAACAGCTCAAACAGTCAATTTATTTTAAAAATTGTATGGTGTATAGAAAATGCTAATACAAACATTCAGTGAAATTTTCAAATATCTACAGTCATTCGTTTTTTAATTACAATAAAATAAGAAAATCGTTACATGAAAAATCGAGTGAATATCAATTGTTTTGAACAATATCAAAGATTTGAACTTTAAATGGTTATAAATAAAATTGTGACTAAGGATTTTTAATATTTTTTAAATATCATTTTAATATTATAGTAGGAGCCTTGTATTAAATGTTCAAGCTTTTTTACCCAACAAATAAAGTTTTATAGACATCTCTAGAATAAAATACTAATAAAATTGAAACTGAAAATGTTCCTTTACAGTTCAAAACAACTCAAAATATTTTTAAAATTTTATCGTGTATAGAAAACGCAAATATAAACAACCAGTGACAATTTCATGTATATACGTTCATTTGTTTTAGAGTTACACCAAAAACCAAAATCGATGTTCTCGAAAACAGATTTTGCGTAAAAATTCCTGTTTTTTCCTCAATTTTTCTTTTGTTTTTCACGGTGTTTTTAAAAACTGCTGGAAAATGTTTACTTTTGACCCCCCCCCCCCTCCAGAGTACCAGCTAGATTGAATTTCCTATCAGAAAACATAAAAAAATGAAAGAAAATCCAAGCACTTTTACTGTCCTAAAATGTAATGATAGGCACAAATAAAAAAAAATAAATAAAAAACACACATCATTGTAAAATGAATACATTCATCGCTCCGCTCAGAATCTATAATTGAAACTGATAAGTCATAACGTATTAATTTCTGTAAACAGTTCAAAACAAGTCAAAAAATTTTCAAAGTTATATAGTGTATAGAAAATGAAAATATAAACGTCCAGTGAAATTTTTATGTACCTCCAGTTTTTCGTTTTTGAAATACAATAAAATAAGAAAATTACTACATGAGAAATGTATATATTATTATATTATTTTAATTTATATATCCAATGCTGTAATAATATACTTCAAACACTCACAAAAATTTAATTTAACACTCTTGTGGACATTTATTTTTTGACAAAGGTAGACAAACTTATGAGGAATCGTGTATTACATTTTCAACTCTTAGATTTAAAAAGGAAAATTTTTATGAATTTTGAACTCAAAATAATTTGCACCATTTTGTGATTTTTACGTATTTTGTCAAGATTTGAACTTTAAATGCTTACAAAAAAAATTGTGTGTATGAATTTTTAATCATTATAAAAATATATTAGGAGCCTTGTATTAAATTTTCAACTATTGTTTACCAAACAAATAAAATATTACTGACTTTCATAAATAAAAAACTAAAAAAATTCAAACTGAAAATTTCTGTAAAGAGTTTCATACATTAAACATAGTTTGAAAACTTTAAAAAATGAGTCCACCGAAACTGTGGTTCGAACTTGATACATTATGTACAACTATAATACATAGAAGTGCCACTGCGCTAACAAGCTTACCGCACTTATAGGTAATAATGATTATTATTAATAAAACCATTAATAACCATTTATAAATAAAAATTTCCATAAATCTCAAATCTCAAAATCCCTGTTTGAGCACCTAATAAAGGACACACGGACAGACAAACAAACATCAATTTTTATAAATGCAAAAATGATATATCATGTGTGTCAATTTTAGTATTTTTATTAATGTACAAATGTCTATAAAATTGTATTTGTTCGGTCGAAAAGCTTGAAAAAGTAATACAAAGCTTCTAAAAAATTTTTAGAATGGCAGTTTTAAAATATTAAAAATACTAATGCATTATTTTTTTAAGCCTTTAAAGTTTAAATTTGAAGTTGGACAAACTTTATCAAATTTGAAGTTTGCAAATTATTTTGTAATTAAAAATATATAATTTATTGAACATTTATTTCTAAGGATTAAACATATAAAACAAGATTTGACGTAAATAGTCCATAAACTAACTAAAAAATCAAAAAAAAATATAAACATAGTTTTTTTTTTACATATTTGAAGTTAAAAATGTGTACGAAATTAGACATTTAAACGAAGATTTACGATTTTAGTTGTTCTGTTGTAATTTAAAATTATTATTTTTGAGTACTTTTAATTTTCAAAATATACCATTGAACTTTATACACACAACAAACTTTTAAAATTCATTATTTTTGGCAATAATTAATTTAATCTACTATTGTGATTTAATTACAATAATATCATATAAAATATACTAAGTAATATTATAGGCTGACCATTTTCACTCAGGAACATTTTTCGTATAGGTACAATGATTTTATATTATTTTATTCAAACTTAACCAGTCCATTTCAGTTACTTCTCTTATGTAGGTACAACAGAGCATTGCCCGCATCCGGTTTTTTCAATAATACAATTTATTTCATCATATCAATTTTTAACCTGAGACTTCGATATTTATATCATTACAAACACAGTCCCTATAGTTTCTTTTTTCAGATAACATTTAATTAAGGCTTAATTATAAATATATTTTAAGTTCCTCAGTGGAGCATTAAATGAACATTTTATTTTATAGTGATGTATTTTGTGTTTTTACTTGTGTACACGTTTTGTAGTCGAAATAATACCACCGATCTAGGTAGTTTGACTTTAGGTCAATCATGTTATCGCATATAGTATTACATATAAGTAGATCGTAGATAACAACTAACAGGCTACACACCAATACTATGCGATAGACATTGGCATAATATATTATAATATATTAGATTTTTTGAAAACCCAATATTATGTGTTTAGAACTCTCGTTCTGTTGAGTTGTATCTCGCGAAGTAAAATAATTAATTATACACAGGTGCATTATACTATTATAATTATTTTTTATTTTATTATACCTACATGTGAGAAAATGTACTGGAAAATATTGTTTAGTTTACACTGCGTTAATTTTATATAGCTTATGTACCTACCTACAAACATTTATTGTACATATTTATAAATATATTTTATTTAATTTAGTTTCAGCTCACCATTTACAATGAACGAGAAGACATATTCCAGGATAGTATTATACTCAACTTTGATTTCAAGTACGTAACACCAGTGTTAACAATATATTAATACAAAGAAAATCATGTTTTTATGGCATTATGTATTTATGTTAGAACTTAGTCTAATATACTTTTAAAATAGGTGCAAATAATAAAAATAACATAATGTCAGGATCATGATGTATTGTATTATAGGTAATTGTTCAAATTAAGATTAATATGCTAGACCGTACTAAAAGTTACTAAAAGACGGTACTAAAAGTTAGTGCATTTTTACAAACATTAGATATTAATTTATAAACTTCAATGCAACTAGTTAAGACGTCAAGTCATTGAGAAAATCACTTGAAAGGGTGAGAAATACCGAATAAATTTTTAGCTATATTTATATAAATTTGTAAAATTAAAATGATGCGAAGATCAGTTATTCATATCATTAGTTTTTAAGTGAATTATGAGCATTTTAAAATATCAATGTAGAACCCTCTAGAACCACTCCAAAAAAAAAAAAACAAAACTAAAAATTCTTGTATATTTGCAGACCCCGATTTATGTAGGCTTTTGAGGACATGGTTTGTATACCTATTGGCTATTACCACTTTATAAAATCCCCGTATTAGATAAACATCAATAATTCTCGAAACAGTCCAAACATTGCAAGAATTTGACGACGCACATCATTCTCCAATAAACTATTTCTATTGGTAGTTAGCTATTATTAATCTATTTGAATTTTTGAATTGTAAACAAGGCAATAATTGTCGTAGAATCATTAACTTCATGTTTGTATTTCGTTACAAAACAAATAAATAAATCTATTACATATGTAAGTATCAAAATAAATATATAAAAAATTAGTGAATAATAAAAGCTCATTGATCTGACGTGAGCCCTAAAGAATATATTAATTTTAATAATAGCACATAAATCATTAATGTAATTAGCGTGGCGTTGACAGGCTGACAATTAATGTTCATTTAGGACCCATGTTCACCTACGTACTATTTATTTTCTGTCCAGAGGTTAGTGAGTGATATGGATGATTATTGTCATAATTTCATATCTCTACAGTTTAAAAGATTCTCTCTTACCACAAGAAATTTTGGATGAACTTTGTAAAAAAAAAGACGATAAGGTTTTGTACTTAAAATTATAAAATATACTTGTGTTAAAATTAGCCCATGAAATTTGAAAACCCTATTAAAATATAATAATAAACTATTTTCCATCCTTAAAATCCATTAAAAAATATTTCTTTATATCAGTTCCTACCTTTATTATGTCGGAAATATTTCACCACCCCCCTACCCAAAAAAAAAATTCAGACTCCATGTACTTATACTAATTTAAATAATAAATTATAATCTTAATCCACTAAACATTGGTTACCTTCGTATATAAATGCTAACATTTTATTATTTCAGTATCCGTCTTTTTCTGTCTTTTAATGTTCGGAAGACCACCATCTTCATTCGTGTAAGTGACTATATTATAAATATATATTATGTTATTATAAATGCAAAAAAGTGTTAATAGGAGCCTTATTAACTAGGTATGTAAGATCTAACTTATCTACTACCTAAATCATCTCATTTTTTTTTTATTGTTACACTTTTGACTAACTACGCATCGGACATCAGATTCCGAAATTTTTAAAATTCTATTAGCTTTCATATGTTTGCTTATAATATTTTATAACTAATATGAAATAATAATTTATTGCATAATAATTGAATACAATTATAGGAACATCAAAGAGAATTTAATTTGTTCAAATGGAGTGTCGATCAAAACGTCCAAGATTTTTGATGGTTGTAAAAATTGTTCAGATGGTTCAGACGAGACCGTAGCATTGTGTGCTCAAAACGAATATGGAAAAATTTTTACCACGGGTACAAATAATAGCTATAGTACAATATTTTTTATACGTTCTTTTAATAAGTGCATTAAGCGCAATGCCAACGTATACAACGAACCTAGTCAGTATATTTTTAATCATTGAAAATTCCTATGCTGTAGCTTATATGTATATAGTAAAATAAATGGTAATAACACTAATAATACGATAAATTAAATATATTTAATCGTAGGTAATAATTACAATGTGGATAATGCGGTGTAGTCACTCGGTTATTTTTTTGTTATTGTTTATAAGGCCGGTAAAAATTTACTGTAGGTTTTCATTTTTTACGGTTTTAACAACATTCTGTGAATCCGCATTGAACTCTGATTTTTTATTTGATTTTAAATTATGGTATAAAATAATTTGTAAAAAAAGATAAAAATTATCTTTTTTAAGACTTATTTCTAAGTTTGAATTTAAAATATTTAAAACGAACGGGTTACTCACCAGGTGCATAATCAAAGATAGGAAATGACAACACTGTAGTATGTTGGTATCCACATCGTGTCAATAACTAATAGAATATGCTAGTGTTAAGCATATTTTCTAAATCATTTATATCATATTTTATAATATTACATCTTATAAATTACGTATTTAATATTATTTTAGATTGCGGTAGAGTATATATAAACCAAGAAACAATCGTCAATGGTCAAAAAGCAAATGTCGGAACGGCGCCATGGCATGCTGGAATATATAGATTCGTTAAAAACGATTCCAATTATGAATTCCTTTGTGGCGGATCAATTATTTCTTCAAATTTAGTCGTTTCGGGTAAAACATCTGTAAAACAAATTTGTGAAAGAATTAAAATTAAATACATATTATTTTTAGGTGCTCGTAGTTTTTGGCATAATGATATGTCGTCTAATATAATATCGAACATCGACGGTCTGTACAAAATTGCGGTTGGGAAATATGATGTAAACGTTTCAATTATTGACAATAACTTTACTCAAATAATGGATGTATGTTATTAATAATTCAAAATTCTAAAAATAATTGCTATCACAAACATAATATAAATTAAAACAATTTTATAGGTGGACAGTATTTACCTGAAAGAAACTTTTAGTGGATCTAGCCGTGGGGTATTTGCTTATGATATAGCTATTGTTGTGTTGAAAACCCGAATTTCTTTTAGTTATTATGTTGCACCTGTGTGTATTGACTGGAACGGAAAATACAATGTAGTCAACGGAGATTATGGAAAGGTTAGTATGTAGTATTATTTAAATATTAAAATTGTGAATTACTGTACTTACCCATCACTATTGACCATTTTTCAATTGTATAATATGTAAAGAGCAAAATTTAACGTGAGATTCTCTGTCATAGTATGTTAAAATATTGACATGATGCCTTATATATTAGGTAACCCAAAATTGAACCTTAAAGGTAAAACTGTAAAACCACTAAACAATCTTTTTATTTTATATTTGATCAAATTCTTAAATTTAAAAAACTTTGAACAGTCAGTATGTTTTTAAGTGTTTTATTAATTAGTAATTTTACACATTCTCTAATTCATTTAACTAATTAGTAACTATACACATTCTCAACAGTAACATAAAAATCAATACATTTTATACTTTAATTATAATTGTACATTATGCAATTGATGTTTTATACTTTTGTAGATTGTTGGTTTGGGATATAAGAATAACGAAAGCTCCAGTCCGGTTTTAAGAGAATTATCTTTACCATACGTCGACCGTAGTACTTGCCAGAATATATTGCACACAAACGGATTTGATAAATATGTGACTGTTGATAAGTTTTGTGCCGGATCTGCATTGGGTAATATTATAATATTTAATTTAAACATAAATACCATGAAATCATTGATATTTTTAACAAACTTTACTTAAATGTATTAAACATTTAATACAGAAGTCAGACACATTAAAGATTAACTTAAAAATGTATTAAATTATGAATGACATTTGACATTTAGTATAAAAATAAAAAATGTATTCCTACAAAATACAAATCCATCAAACAATATTTAAATATGTACATAGCGAGTGTACGTGTGGTGCTACTTTGCCGTACATATAACTATTGCTTATCTTCATTGACCCTAGCTAAATCTGGTTATTGTTCCATAATAATATCTAAAAGGTAATTTGCTATTTCCTATGCTGTTAAATTGTATCGAGGTACGAGATTACGACGGCATATAATTATCTTTAGTTCCATTCCTTGTAAGACTTCAATACCTCATTGACTCGAATAAGGTGTATAATTCATTTTTTTTTTAGAGTTGTCATCATCTCACATAATAGTAATAGGTACCTACCCTAGTTCAATTTAAACTCTAAATGCCAAATTCCAAACGATTGTAAGATACTAATATTTAACACCACTATAATATATTATCAGATATCGTTGTAATATAGTACCTACATCATTTGTAATTAATGATGTAAATATGTATTGTACCTACCCACTACTAAGTAACAGCTGTATGATTAATTAAAGTATTAAGTACAAGGTATTTTTAGTTGCAGGAGAAGGAGCAGGTGTAGGGTATGCTGCTGCAGGGTTAAGCTTTTTCCACGATGATTCTTATTATATAACCGGAATAACGAGTCTAAAAGAATCAGATTCAAATAATTCAATCACAATCTTTACAGAAGTTCAGTACCACACACAATGGCTTCGTGGACTGTATGACAAATATAAATAATTAAATTAGATTATGGTAACGTTATTAAAATAATGTATTCCAATATTCTAATGTAAATCCGTATTTGTATAAATAGGTTTTTACTTATGTGTAACAACTTTTAACAGTTCATAATATAAAAATTGTTCATTTAAATAAATCGTAATACATATTATGTCATAGTTATTAGTAATTATTAGAACATTAGTATTGTATTATATATATTATGTCCCTCATTGACACATATTGAATTCAAACAGTTTATTATACCAATTTTGCATTGTAGATTAATTGTTTTATGATTAAAATTACTAGGAACGTATTGTACTTTGTATTTGAAATTACTACTAATTTTAGTACTTTTTATCAATTTTATTTTTTGTTAACGACTACATCTGCTTCACAACTGACATATTTCAGGTATAATAATACATTTTGTTTTAATCCTACATTTTAACAATAAACGTTTATACAGGTCACATGAAAAACAATATGGTGATTTTATATTTTCACGGGTATAGTGCAATAGTTTTAAGTAAAACGCGGTAAGATGAGGAAGGCAACGTTGTTATAACCTATACTCTATAGCTATAAAGAATTGTTCGTGATATTTCTGCTTGGTAGCAGCAAAACAAGCATAGTCATTGCTTAATGTATATTATAATTTTAATACTATTAAAATCTACATTCTACGTATTATTCTGTAATGGATAATATCCAATACACTTATCAATACCTGTACCTGTTTGGTGCTATATATATTATATCAAATAGTGTAGGGGTGGGATAAAAATGGATTTTAAAACTTCACATTTTAAATATTGGCTAACACAAGAATTCTTTTTTGTGTTTATTCTGTATATCGCTAGTTGCTATTGATTTCAGAAAAGGAAATAGTTATTACGATAGGATATAGGTAATTCACAATGTTGTATAACATATAATTTAAAATTGTCAAGTATCTACAGTCATTTGTTTTTTAATTACAATAAAATAAGAAAATTGTTACATGAGAAATAAAATAAAAATCAAATATAAAAATATAAAAATATGAATTTCAAACGCTCATAAAAATTCAATTTGACATAGACATTAGTCAATAGATTTGTAGACATTTTTTTTGATAAAGGTAGGCAAACTTATGGATAATCTTGTATTACATTTTAAAATTTTTAAAATTTTTATGAATTCTCAACTCAAAATAATTTTCTAATTTTCGTGATTTTTCCGTATTTTGTCAAGATTTGAACTTTAAATGGCTATAAATAAAAACTGTGAATAAGGATTTTTAATATTTTTCAAATATCATTGTAATATAATAGTAGGAGCCTTGTTTTAAATTTTCAAGCTTTTTTACCCAACAAATAAAGTTTTATAGACATTCATAGAATGAAATACTAATAAAATTGAAACTGAAAATGTTCCTTTACAGTTCAAAACAAACCGAATAACTGTAGACACAGTGTCTAAATCAAAGTACACTTCTTTTCCAAATCAAAAATATTTTCATTATTTACATTAGTGATGATACAAATTGGTCTTGGTCTTGGTCTAGCAAGACCAAGACCAAGATTAGGTTTGCAAGAACAAGTCTAAACCAATACCGAAGCTACAAGACCAAGAACAAAACAAGACCATCACTGCAAGATTCTTGCAAATGTTTACTTCCTAAAAACACATTAGTGTATCTAGATTTCATTAAATAATAATTTATAACGAAAATAATAAGAAATTATTTGTATTGTTATTAAATTTGATAAGTATTCTAAGAAATGGTGAATTATTGAAAAAAAGATTAGAAATAATTGGAATTAATATTACAAAATAACATAGTTGTTTCATACTACCTAATTAGCAAATACTGAAAAATTATTTTATTTTCCCAAAATCGATATGATGGTCTATTTCCAATATATTATACTAGCTGATCCCGTGCACTTCGTTGCCTGTTAAATGTACCAACTCTATAGGACTTATACTTTGTTCCATTCGTTATTTAATATTTGGTGTACGGTGTTCAAAATTTATCTTAACTTTTCTGTTTCCCGGAATAAAAATTCTGATTTGCAGCAGTATGTATTATCAGGTAGGCCCCGTGCTGTTTTACATAAGTGTATGACTTAACTCTAAAGTATCAAAATTCTACCAAGTTTGCGTTTTTACTTAATTCCACCTACCGTGGATTAATATAATCAATTAATACAAAATCCTAACCTAATCTAACCGTACTAAAATCCGATGAATAAAAAAAAACAAATTTAATCCTTTTCAATTTAGCCCATCTTCTTCCCAGAGGTCTAATCTACCTACAAACATTCATATATATATTGACAAAAAATAATAATACAAATCAACAACCATGCCCGATTAACCAATAGCAACCCATATATAATACACTATAATTATTTTAATCTGCAACAATAAACAACATTTTTTATTATTTAGTTTATTTTTTCTGGACAGATAGCACCACTGTTGTATTTTTGACATCCAGATTTTCTACATTTCCGGTGGATTTTCCTAAAATTTTCTTTCGTAAGAACCTTCTCCGTAATACACTCTTTCGTTTAAAAAAAAAATTAAGAAGCTCTGATAAGTAGTTCCAGAGTTTAGCCTGTAGAGATATTTTCATTTTACATTTATATCGATAGATAATATAGATTATACATTATATTATTGTGAACAATGTACCTATTCATATCTAACTATTTTTACTATTTTTACTATTTCACTATTTTCAAATAAATTTTTGATCGATACATAAACCCATTAATTCTAATTTACTAAATAGAAAACAAAATCACGCTTCCGTGATAGATTAATTGTTTTTTTTTTTTTTGCTGAACTAAATAATTATAATAATTGTTTGAATGTTATTTATTTTCAGCCAGCGACTATTTCTCACTAAAAAGGTATAGGTATACGATTTGCAAATTTTTTTAATTAAAATTAAAATTAAGAAATTCACCCAATATATCATTATACATTGTAGCCTATGTGTTATTCTGATGTATAACCTATATTATTGTAAAGTTTCATTAAAATCCATTCAGTAGTTTTCACGTGAAAGAGTAACAAACATACTTACAAACTTTCGCGTTTATAATATTAGTAGGATTTCCATCGTAAATCTCAAAATCCTTATTTGAGCACCACACGGAATGTGATGGACAGACAAAAAACAATAATTTTTATATATGCAAAAATGATATGTACCATGTGTGTGTTTATGTACGTTTTACTTACATAATCTGAGTAACTATACTCACTAGTTACGTGCATATGTATAATGTATAGGTAGGTCGTAGGTACGTCGAAACTGATAATATTAATGACGGTGAAACAAAATTGTCTTAATTTAATATTTTACATTCGAAAAATCCCAATACGATTGCCAAATATTATGAGTTATAAATTTCATAACAATTTTCATTTTGTTTCTAAGATTTGAATATTTAATACAAGATTCTACGTTTGTCTTCTTTTCTCTCGATTTTGAAAAAACCGAATAACCGTAGACACTTGAAATTTACTATGTTTATTTTATCAATTTCTATACGCACCATACAATTTTGAAAATATTTTTACTCGCCTTTAACTGCTTACAGACATTGTCAGTTTTCTATCAATTTTAGTATTTTTTTTAATGTACAAAAAATGTCTATAAAATTGTATTTGTTCGGTCGAAAAGCTTTAAAATTTTATACAAAGCACATTATTGTTTAAAATATTAAATGTACTATTTTTTTTAATCCTTTAATTTTGACAAATTGTATCAAATTTGAAGTTTGCAAATTATTTTGTAATTAAAAATGTATTATAATATATTAAACGTTTATTTCTAAGGATTGGACATTTAAAACAAGATTCCACGTAAATAGTCCATAAACTAACTAAAAAATCAAAAAAAAATATTAACTATTTTTTTTTTATACGTATTTAAAGTTAAAAATATTTTCGAAATTAGACATTTAAAGAAAATTTACTATTTTAGTTGTTCTGTTGTAATTTAAAAATATTATTCCTGAGTACTTGAAACTTTTAAAATATACCATTATATTTTATACACACAACAAACTTTTCAAATTCATTATTTTTGGCAATAATTAATGTAATCTACTGTAGTGATTTAATCATAATAATTTCAAATAAAATATACTAAGACATTATAGACTGACCATTTTCGCGTTGGAACGTATTTTTTCGTATAGATACAATGATTTTATATAATTTAATTCAAATTTTACACATCCATTATAGTGACTTCTCTTATATGTAGGTACAACAGAGCGTTACCCGCATCCGTTTTTTTCAATGATACAATTTATTTCATCATATAAATATTTAACCTGAGACCTCGATATTAATCTCATTATAAATACAGTCCCTCGTCTCCTTTTGCAGATAAAATATTTTAATTAAGGCATGATTATTAATATATTTTTTGCTTCTGAGTGGAGCATTGAGAATGTACAATTTATTTTATAGTGATGTATTTTTTGTTTTTATTTGAGTACACGATTTGTAGTCGAAATAATGCCACCGATCTAGGTAGTTTGACTTTAGGTCAATCATGTTATCGCATATAGTATTACATTTAGGTAGATCGTAGATAACAACAAACAGGCTACACACCAACACTATGCGATGGACATGGGCTTATATTAATATATTATAATATATTAGATTTTTAGAAAACCCGATATTATGTGTTTAGAACTCTCGTTCTGTTGAGTTGTATTTCGCGAAGTAAATAATTAATAAACAGGTACATTATACTATTATTACTATTTTTTATTTCACTATACCTATACATGTGAGACAATGTACTGTAAATTAATATTATTTTGTGTACAGTGCGTTAATTTGATATAGCTTATGTACCTACCTACAAACATTTATTGTACATATTTATAAATGTATTTGATTTAATTTAGTTTCAGCTCACCTCACAATTTGCAATGAACGAGAAGACATATTCCAGGATAGTATTTTATTCAACTTTGATTTTCGGTACGTAATACCAGTGTTCACAATATATTACAATAAATAGAAAATCATGTTTTTATGGCATTATGTATTTAATAATAATAATAATAATAATAACTTTATTAATTCAGAAACACAAGATACAATTTAAATTGTAAATATAATATTCTTTCTGACTCACCCCATAAGATAGTAACATTGTTTTAGTTTGGGTGAGTCTTAATAACAATAGAATGTAATCATTAAAAGCATTACAATGAATAACAGGTTAACTAAATACTTTGAATTAACACATTTTAAACTAGTTAATCTAAATTTTTAATGTACATTTTAAATTTAATAAAAGTTTGGAACGAGTCGATATTAATATTTTTACTACGGAGTAAATTTATACCAGTATTTAAAGGTGACATCATATCATAAAGTTTCTTACATATAGGAGTATTTGCATTAGTCTTTTTTTTAATCTGGTACCAATATAATGTGCTGGTTTTCTAATAAGATGCTTATATTTGTATAGTAATAAAAGCAAATGATTTCTATGCAGTTTTTCGATATTATTAACATTAAATATTGTGTATATCACGTTAGTTGGAGTTAGATGTGTTTTTTTTATGATATATTTAATTAAGGAATTTACAGCGGTGTTTAATAAAGTAAGATTAGTTTACACCCCATATACTTATACCATAAGAAATAACTGAATTTACTAATGAATAGTAAACTATTCTTAAAACTTTAGTATCTTAGAATAGTCTGAGTGTTTTAAAAATATTGAAAAATGTCCTTACTAGTTTAGTTAAATGCTCAATATGGTATTTCCAGTTTAAATTATTGTCATAGATCAATCCTAGGTATTTTGTACTTGATAGTTCTTTTATTTCATCACAATCACAATCGAATATTTGTTTACAGTTAGTCTTATGGAAAAATAGTTTGTTATTTTTAATACTAGTAGTTTTATTCTTATAAATATTAAATTTTATAAAATTAGATTTATTTAAATTTATTGCCATTCCGTTATTGTCAAACCTGCACTTATTAGTTTAATTGATGTATTGCCTAAATTAAATAATAGGTCATCTGAATTTTCTTTAATGAAAATTGGATGTTTTATCAGTTTTAAATATGTTTGGATTAACAATTCTAGAATTGTTTAGCTTAATAAATATATGACCCAAACAGGATTTTGAGTTATTGAAAATTCGGGTGTATTTATCGATGTAGGAGGTAAACCCATAAAATGCTAATAAATTAAGGTAACCATTTAAAATTACATTAGTTTTAATTATATCGTTATTTATGTCACCAATTAAAAGCATGGTATCATTTTAATTCCAACTTTCGAGAAATAGTCCTAAATTATTTAAAAACATCTTAACATCATCACTAGGTGACCTAAATATACCAATTAATTTTATTTCTTGATCGAAATATTTGATTTTATGTTCTATTGAGTTACATGATAAAATAATATTTTTTTTACAACTAATTAAATTAATCATTAATTCATTTTTAACATATATAGATATACCATCAGATATGCTTAAATTACCTAATGATTGAATTTGTTGATAACCATTTAATCCTATATATTTTTCTTCTAAAAGTCAAGTACCGCTAAGTACAGTAATATTAAATCTATTTTGAATTGTTTCTAATATTCCTACCAAATTATCAAAATTTGCATTTAACTTTCTTATATTAATTTAAAAAACCGAAAAACTAACATTAAAAATCATATTATTATACAAATAGTCAACTGTTTTAATATTATTTACAGATTTATATTGTTGGTAGCATTATCGATAATATTTTTCATGTGGATTGATAAACAAACATATACATTGAGTTAGAAGATAGAAAAATTAATAACATACCTAGATATCTATTAAATATACAATTGAAATATTTTTTTCTTAGTATCTAATTGGCGGTGTCAGCACCGATGCGGTCAGGACATTTGCGGTCGGCACCTTTTGCGGTCAATTTATTTCTATCTACCTGACTATAAGATTTGGGTGCTAAATATAATATTTTATATACTATATACTTAATTTATACTAATAGGTATAATATAATACTTTTTTACTATAATTCAATCCATATTTAAACTTCCCTTCACACTTTTCTAGGTTTAGGACTGGCAGTATTTTTTATTGGCGTGTTTAAAAATTCACAAAATAATCACAATTCACTGTACTTACATAAAAAAATTTAAAAATATTTATTATTATAAAAATGCACATAATAATATATTTCACAGACTCACAGTACATAATAAACATAACCTTATTCTATTTTTTTAATAATAGCTATTTCTAAATCATTAGGTATCTAATTCATAGTTTCATGTTTTTCTAATTCTTTCGTCTAATTGTATGTACATTTTTTTTCTCCTTTTACCTTCCATATTCAAGTAGCTTCTTTCATATAAAAGTTCCGCATTTTCAGTCTCTTTTTTAAGACAGCTATATAAGTTCATAAACGTTGGTCGTGGTGTATTTAATATTTTATTAAGTTTACTATTCCAACCCTCAACAATATTATTGGTTCTGTGTCTTCTTTTATGACAGTTCCACATTCCCCTTGAAATAATTGGATTGACAAAAATATTATTATTATGTGCATTTTAGATTCTGAGCGGAGCGATGAATGTATTGATTTTACAATTTTACAATGTGTGTTTTTTTTTAATTTTTTAATTTTTTTTAAATTAAATTTTTATTTTTGTGTTTGTCATTAGATTTAAAAAAAAAATTAGGGTATGTTCTTTATGTAAGTACAGTGAATTGTGATTGACAATTATATAATTACCAATATCAATTATAGTAAAAAAGTATTATATTATTACCTATTAGCATAAATTAAGTATATAGTATATAAAATATTATATATAGCACCCAAATCTTATAGTCAGGTAGATAGAAATAAATTGACCGCAAATGGCACGCAAAAGGTGCCGACCGCAAATGTCCCGGATCCCTAATTGGCGCAGCTGCTCGCCAATATTATCTTTATTGCTTTGTTTCCAACATCTTTCTTGATAAATACACCCGAACTATTTGCTCAAGCATATTGTAGCTAAATTCGCTAATGTAGAGCTTTGATATCCATAATAATTTTCTATTTTCTTTAGTCAGCATGGAATTAAAATATACAGGCCTTTTTTAAAACTAGTATGAATATTATTGGCAGTAAGGATGATTTTATCTTTAAAACGTTGCTTAGCATTGGAAATAAACTCAATTTTCTTATTGACTGATGTGAGCTGCACAATGATTTTTGAGTTGGACTTATTCTTATCGTATGTTACTCGGTGTATACTTTGAATATATTTGGTATTAAAATCAATTTTTAATTCTGTGGCTATGCGATCAACTATAGTAGATAAGTTTACATTAGTAGACTAGTAGTATATGGAATGCCGGATATTTCTATGATATTTTCAAGTAATCGTTGTTAGAGGTAATTGGTGTGTGATTTTAATTGTTCGAATTCTGACGTGAAATTTTTGTAAGATGTTTCAGCGATGTTTAGTCTATTTTCGTGGTCGTCGGTGATTTTTGAAAGATTTTTTTAATTTTTCATCAAAACTATCGATCTTATCAAAGCAAAAGTTAACCGACTTTTCTAACTCTTTATTAGTATTTTTTAATTCCTCAATTTTAAATAATATAATATTAAGTGCGTCTTTAACACTATCTAAATTAGTACCTTTACTAATAGTATTAACATAGCATAATATTTTCCTGGTAGTGATACAACTAGTTCTACATTCAAGACATTTCAAAATATTTTCATCTTTAATTAGCTGATTGTAGTTAGAGACCGACTTCAATTCTGTGCAGGTTGCATAGTATTTCTTTGTACATACGTTAAACGACATAGTTTTAGACGGTGATATTGCTTTACAACACGTATTGCACGACAAATTATTAAAACTATAACGATAAAATAACGGAACGAAACGATTAAACGATCGACCGTATCGGACTGTTGTTCATGAGAGTATTTATGTTAGTACTTAGTGTAATATAATATTAAAGTTAATATAATAATGATAGATAGGTACAAATAATAATAATAACATAATGTCTGGATTATGATGTATTATGTAATATGTAATTGTTCAAATTAAGATAAATATGCTAAACCTTGTATTACGCCCGGTACTAAAAGTTAGTGAATTTTTACAAACATTAGATATTAATTTATAAACTTCAATTCAACTAGTTAAGACGTTACTTCCTTAAGGAAGTCACTTGAAAGAGTGAGAAATATCGAATTTTTGGTTGTATTTATAAAAAATTTGTAAAAGTAAAATGATGCGAAGATCAGTTATTCATATCATTAGTTTTTAAGTGAATTATGAGAATTTTAAAATATCGATATTTTACATACCATATCTCACTTAAAAACTAAAATATCGTAAAAAAAATAACGAGAGAACACAGATAATGTTGTTACTTAAAAGTTTGATAATAGATCAATTCACTCTAATATCAAAACTGACAGCAGTACAGCACCCTATTGAGACTAGAGAACGAAAATTTGCTATATCGTCCGTCTTACAAATGTACAACATAGCAAAAACTCTTTTGCGCGGGACAACTTTTCTCGCTCCATATTTGTCGTAGAACTACCAAATTTTCACAACACGTAAAGAAGAACTTAATCTGTGCAACAGTGTGCCCATATTTTGTATAACATAAATACGATAAAAGTTATTTGCTTTTAAACATTTTGTTTTTTTGTTTTTTTTTTTCATTTGCTTATAAAAAATGATTGTATGGTGCTATTAAAAAAAGAGCTCGCTGTTAAAGTTCTTCTTTACGCGTTGTGAAAATTTGGTAGTTCTACGACAAATATGGTGCGAGAAAAGTTGTCCCGCGCAAAACAGTTTTTGCTTTCTTGTACATTTGTAAGACGGAGACAATACATGCGGGTGTGACTTCCTTTTAAAAATTAGAGTGAACGACTTATTACGAAACTTGATGGTAAGAACATTATCTGTGTTTTGTGGGAAGTTTTTTACGACAGTTAAGTTTTTAAGTGTGTTATAAATGTAAATTAAAAATGCTCATAACTCAATTAAAAACTGAATTATCGTAAAACAAACTTCCAACAAAACACAGATGATGTTCTTATACCACCAAGTTTCATAATAGGATGATTCACTCTAATTTTTAAGCTAACTGCATAAAAATTGAATTTCTGAGCGTACATTTGGTATGTTACGCGTTTCTAAGACGAAGACAACACATGCGCGTGTTGCGTCCTCTTAAGATTACAATATAATTATGATAGGTGTCAGTGGTGTATTTATGGATGGGGGAGTCCCAGGGGTACTGGACCCCCCTCCCAGAACATCTCTCAAAAAAAAAATAAAACTAAAAATTCTTACATATTTGCAGACTCCGATTTATGTAGGCTTTTGCGGACATGGTTTTTTTTGTATGTACCAGGTAGGTACCTATTACCACTTTATAAAATACCTGTATTAGATAAACATCATCAATAATTCTCGAAACAGTCGAAACATTGCAAGAAATTGACGACGCACATCATTCTCCAATAAACTATTTCTATTGGTAGGTAGCTATTATTAATCTATTTGAATTGTAAACAAGGCAAAAATTGTCGTAGAATCATTAACTTCATGTTTGTATTTCGTTACCGAACAACGGTGGCGGTCACAACTGCTTGTCGTTACAAGTACAGTTCATATTTTTTCAATAAAATAGATAATATCTATGACGTATGTAAGTATCAAAATAAATATATAAAAATTAGTAAATAATAATAATAGCTCATTGATCTGAAGTGAGCCCTAAGGAATATATTATTTTTAATAATAGCGCTTAAAACATTAATGTAATTTGCGCGGCGTTAACTGCCCGACAATTAGTGCTCATTTAGGACCATGTTTACCTACGTACTATTTATTTTCTGTCCAGATGTTAGTGAGTGATATGGACGATTATTGTCATAATGTCATATATCTACAATTTAAAAGATTTTCTCTAACCACAAGAAATTTTGAATGAACTTTGTAAAAAAAAAGACGATTAGATTTTGTACTTTAAAATTATAAAATATACTTGTGTTAAAATTAGCCCATAAAATTTAAAACATAATAAAAAAAACTATTTTCCATTCTTATAATATATTAAAAAATATTTCTTTACATCAGTACCTACCTGTATTATGTCTGAATTATTGAACCCCAACCCCCCTAAAATAAAAAAAAATTGAAAATACGCCACTGATAGGTGCTATTGAATTCAGACTAAATGTACCTACTGTTTTGAACAATAAATTATAATCTTAATCCACTAAACATTGGTTACCTTCATATGTAATTCATAAGAACAATTCATTATTTCAGTACCCGTCATATTCTGTTGTATAATACTCGGAGGACAACCATCTGTATCATCTTCATTCGTGTAAGTGACTGTATTATAAATATATATTATGTATTTATGTTATTATTATAAATGGCAAAAAAGTGGTAGTTTGAGCCTTTGTGGCTTAGAGCTCTAAAGTCTTAATAATTACCGTCAAACAATATACGAACATACAAGGGCGCCTATCAATCAGAACCTAGGGGGGTGACAATATCATAAAAAAATAACTATAAGAACCAACAGAATTAATTTTATTAAATAACAGAAAATAAATCCACAACATAGATAAACGATGTATACCCATGGCATGTATCATAATATCATCAGTAAAAATAGTTTATTATTTACAAATGCAAAAAATTTCAATCATTTCACATTTGTCTAGAGAGGTCACATGTTACCTCCTTGCACCCCCTAATTGAACATCAGATAAAATCATCTGAAATTCCATACAACATTCGATTATATGCTCCACAATCTAATTGTTAATTATTATCTTGAATCTATTTAATAGTAATTGTTGTAAGTTATTTACAAATTTCATACTTACGAATACCTTATCTTATCTTATTAAAATATTTTGTTCACTGACAAGTCTCTGATTCAGTTAACACAATAATATGCTGAATTTCGTCAATTTTTAATATATTTCTCGTTGATGGCAGATAAGTAATTATAGTTGGATTTGGCACAGCTGCCTATTGTAATAATTAGTAAACCCATAATAATTTTTAAAATTCTATTAGCTTTCATATGTTTGCTTATAATAGTTTATAACTAATATGAAATAATAACTGAATACAATTATAGAAACACCAAAGAGAAGTTTAATTGTTCAAATGGAGTGTCGATCGAAACGTCCGAGGTTTGTGATGGTCGTAAGGATTGTTCAGATAGTTCAGACGAGACCGTAGCATTGTGTGCTCGAAACGAGTATCGAAATAATTTTTCCACGGGTACAAATCATAGCCATATGACATTAAATATTTTTATACGTTCTTGTAATAAGTGCATTAAGCGCAATGTAAACAGATACAGCGAACCTAGATAGCATATTTTTAATCATCGAAAATGCTTAATATGCTGTGTCTTATATATGTATAATAAAAAAAATGGTAATAACATTAATAGTACGATGAAAGAAATTTCTTTAATCGTAGGAAATAATTATGATGTGGATATGGGGTGTAGTCACTTGGTGTTGAAAACTGAGTCGTACTTTGACGGCATTGTCCAACAGGAATGCTAAGAAGCCCAATTCTTTAAATAATTCTGTGAAGTGGTAAACGCATTAAATATTTGGGAGCAAATGAAGATTTTTCCCAAGTGATTTTTTTAAATTTTTTTTTGAAATCTTAGTATTTTTATGTGCCACTTGATTTTGAAAACAGAATTTACCTATCTTCCTTCATTTTTTTGTTGTTGTTTATAAGCCCCGTAAAACTCAACTGTAGGTTTTACATTTTTTACGGCTTTAACAATATTCTGTGAATCAGCCCGCATTAAACTCTGATTTTTTATTTGATTTTAAACTATGGTATAAAATAATTTGTAAAAAAAGATAAAAATTGTCTTTTTTAAGACTTATTCCTAAGTTTGAATTTAAAATATTGAAGAACGAACGGGCTACTCACCAGGTACCTTAATCATAGAGATAATAATTGACCACACCGTAGTATATTGGTATTCACATCGTGTTAATAACTAATAGATGCCAGTGTTAAGCATATTATTCTAAATATTATGAAGCTTCTATTTTCTAATAATATATCTTATAAATTATGTATCTCATACTATTTTAGATTGCGGTAGAGTATATATAAACCAAGAAACAATAGTTAATGGTCAAAACGCAACTGTTGGAACCGCACCATGGCATGCTGGAATATATAGATTCGTTAAAAACGTTTACAATCATGAATTCCTTTGTGGCGGATCAATTATTTCTTCAAATTTAGTCGTTACGGGTAAAATCTTTGTAAAACGAATATGTGAAAGAATTAAAACTAAATACATATTATTTTTAGGGGCTCGTTGTTTTTGGTATCATCGTGGTATGTCATCTAATATAATAACAAACATCAATGGTCTGTACAAAATTGCCGTTGGTAAATATGATAGAAACTTTTCAGTTATTGACAATAACTTTACTCAAATAATGGATGTAAGTTATTAATAATTCATAAGTCTAAAAATAAATGCTGTCAAATATATAATATAAATTAAAACAATTATATAGGTGGAAAATATTTACCTGGAAAAAGGTGGATTTTTTGAGTTTTTAGCTAATAATATAGCTATTGTTGTGTTAAAAAACCGAGTTTCTTTTAGTTATTATATTGTACCTGTTTGTGTTGACTGGGATGAAAAATACAATGTAGTCAATGGAGATCAAGGAAAGGTTAGTTTCTAGTATTATTTAAATATTAAAATTGTGATTTAATGTACGCCATCACTATCGATCATTGTCCATTTGTAAGTTCAAATACCGTGAGATAAAGTATGTCTCGGCTTAAGTATGCACAAATGTTGGCATGTTACCATAAATAATAACAACCAATTGAACCTTAAAATTAAATCTGTAAAACCACTACTAGACTTTATGAACTTTGATGAGTCAGAATTTATTTAACTATTTATTCACTTTCTCAAGAGCCGTTTAAAAAATTATTGATTTTATAAATTAATTATAATTGTACAATATACAAAATGTTTTATACTTTTACAGATTGTTGGTTGGGGATATCCGAATAACGGCAGTATAAGTCCTATTTTATCAGAATTATCTTTACCATACATCAACCTTAGTACTTGCCGAAAAATGTACCCAAACGTATCTCGTGTTGTTTTAACTTTTGATAAGTTTTGTACCGCTTCTGAATTAGGTAATATAATATTTAAGTTAAATACCATGAAATCATCGATGTTTTTAACAAAATAGTATACAGTAACACACCCCTAAATATTATAGTTTCAAACCACATCTGCCACATCTTATAGGTGCCTACAGTTACCTAACCGTCCTAACCCATATAGGCAATAATGTGTACCTATACTGTAATATTATCAGTCATCACATATCGTTGTAATACAGAGGCGCAATTTGGAGGTGTTTGGGGGTGTTTAGCCGACCATCATCGAATTTATAATAATTATAATATTATGCATTTATGTTATAACACTGCCTTCCACGGACCGAAATAGTCGACATAAATCTAGCACCACCCATACATTTAACCCCGATTGCGCCTATACTATTGTAATTTAGTACCTACTTGTACATAATTTGTAATAAATAATGTAAAAATATGTTTTGTACCTACCACCACCCAGTACCCACTAACAGTCATATGATTAATTAAAGTATTAATCAAAAAATATTTTTGGATTCAGGACCAGATGTAAGTGTGGGGTATGACGGTGATGGCTTGAGCTTTTTCCACAACAATTCTTACTATTTGACTGGAGTAACGGGTATCAAGGATCCACTAAGTTCACTAACAGTTTTTACAGAAGTGAAGTACCACATACAATGGATTCGTGGACTGTATAACAAACACAAATAATTTAATTAGATTATGGTCATGTTATTAAAATGATTTATTCCAATTTTATTATTGTAATTCAAACCGATATTAGTATAAATAGATTTTTACTTATGTGTACAATTTTTTAACAGTTCTTACAATAATAATTGTTCATTTAAATTAAACCTTATGCATGTCATAATTATTAGTACCTAAGCGTTGTATAATATAAAGTTGAAACATATTAAATTCGAACAGTTTTACCACATTATACAAATTTTGCAATGTAGATAAATTGTTTTATAAATATTAATATATTATTACTCAGTGGCGTCATTTGAGGGGCTGGCAAGGTGGGCATTTTCCCCTGTCTGATTTTAAAAGCGGCCCAATGGGTCGGTGTCCAGTTGTTGCCGTTTTACCATTATTATATTTTATTAGCGCAAAAACATGCCTATTTTATAATATTTTCAGAAAATACTAAGATATTATTGTCACAATGATACATTTTTATTAATTGATAGTTGGAATTTCATGTATTTATATTTAGACGTGTGCGGTGACGTACACATTGTATGTAAGGGTATGTATTAAATGTATGTTTGTTTGTGTGAGTGTGTTTTGTGAAGAAAAATGAACAGTATCATAATCTCGTATGGTTTAATTTCTAAAATCTGAAATTCTAAAATTAATACAAATTCTAAAAACAACAACCGATTGGCACTCTTATTAATTATCATTGATCACGGACTTCGGTTAACTTGCGACGGTCGTGTATGATTCAACTATTCTGCGTATTGTGTTAATTTAGTTGAGTACCTTATTCTACCTAAATTAAGGGGTATGAATAGCATTGAAAAATTCTATGAAAATGTACTTTTGCATTTCCAATAATATGGTTTATTGATCGGTTTGAGCGTAAATACACCTATTATCAATATTGTAGTAGAGAAGTTAATTTATGTCTGTGTAAAGTCAATTTTAAATATTTTAATTACTAAACTCAATAATTCAAATTGAAAAAGTAAAATATCACAAGTTAAATATTGGACTTTGAAAACAAAATATCGAAAATCGATTCCTATACAAGCCTAGACAAACTTCTTCTCTTAAATTTGTATAATACGTGTTCATACTGTAATGTCACTATCAGTAAGCTATATTATTGGAAATACGAAACTAAGTTTCAGTGTTTCACTAAAATTCACATTTGTAATGTAGCGTGTAAAATGCTGTGTTACCGACATGTGCGTGCACGTGCGGGTGCGCTTCGCTTTTTATTTACACAAAGTCACTCACACTAATGATCACTTACTACGCACACATTTACACGACCCGTATGCACACAAATAAAAATATTGCCTATATTGAACTCCTTAAAAACGGTCAGTATGCATAGGTACTCCTTAAAATTATTTTTTTTCGTGACGCGTGTTTACATTAATCTTTTAATTTGGGCAAAATATGACTTAAAAATAATAAATGGGTGGTGCGGCTAGAAATATAAAACTGCTCGAAAAGAATCGAAAATAATATCTGGTATATTTGATAAACAGACAAAACTTGAGCCGGTAAGCAAGCAATAAAAAAAAATATATTAAAATTTAAGATAATATTAGTTTGTAAATATATCGTATACCTATACAAGAGTAATATAGAGAATATGCTATAAGTGACGAATCAGGTTAAATTGATTTATAGATAATGCAGTTGATATATTTTCAAAAATAAAAAAAAAAAGATATCCTAATAAACTACTAATATTTTTGTTTATCAATATAAATATTGCCATACAATAGTTTGTAGACTTTTAACTGATATAGGTATACAATTGTTTTTATAAAATATCTGCTACCTTATATTTAAAAATTATGTTACCTAATTAGTAAAAAGGCTACCATAAAAAAATGTAAGCAGATAATATGTGGTTTCGAGCGAAGCTTGTGGTTTTTTTTTACTCATTCGGGCCGATCAAAACCTTTGCCCCCCTCTATTGAAAACTGAAATGACGCCACTGGTATTACTAGGTATTTACGTATTGTACTTTGTATTTGAAACAACTACTATCGTATCATATTATAAAATATATATATTTTTTTTGTGTCTGTAATCACCGTTCGAGGAGGTAACACTGCTTCAATATTCTTCAAAAGTATCTTATTCGATGGGAAAGTGAATCTAGTTGCTGCATTCAGTAGATCAGAATTTTAAATTCTCAATAGTTCTCAAATCGCAGGGAAAGACAAAACAAAATTAAGATTAAGGATAAACGGTAAATTTTACGCAAAATCGGTTTTCAACAACATTGATTTTAGTTTTTGGTGTAACTCTAAAACCAATAACCGTAAATACATTAAATGTTCACTGAATGTTTATATTAGTATTGTCTACGCATGATAACATTTTCAAAATATTTTGACTTGTTTTAAACGATTTACGGACATTTTCAGTTTCCAATTTTTTTTTTTTCTATAAATGTCAATATAAGATTGTATTCTTTGGGTAAAAAATCTTGAACATTTAATAGGTACAAGGTTCCTAATAAACAATAATATAATATTACAATGACAGTTGAAACATATTAAAAATACATAGTCAAAATTGTTTTATAAGCATTTAATGTTCTAATTTTGACAAAATACGTAAAAATCATCACGAATCTTTAACTATCTCTAACTATATAAAGCAGAAACCCGAAGGCGCTCCTCTGGCGATTTTTCGTACTGCTATAGAGGAGAATGGAGGGAAAGCGGATCTCTTTTGTGGCGCTTCTTTGGTGATTTTTGAGACGGTCAATGAAAAAATTCGATGGTCTCCCAGGCCTCTGGTTTGTAATATTATATATCAGAAAAAAAAGGTATATTTACGAAGAACTTAGAGATCATAAGTTTGTATAGAAAATATTATCAGAAAAAAAAGGTATATTTACGAAGAACTTTGTATTTATATTTAAAGATAACAACTTATATATTTTATTGATTAGTTTATTTATTAATCTATTAAGGGGATTCCACACTAACACTTTTTAGAGTAAAATAGACCTATACGCGTTCCAACGTACTAACTTGAGTTTTACTCCTATAATAATTTTGAAAACATATTTGACTTTATTATGAAGTATATTTTGAATCCTTCGAATCAGAATAGTAAAAAAAAAAATTTAAAACTATTTATCTCCATTATAATTTTTAAGAATACAAGTTTTTTTTTCTAAATTTTGGTTCGCGGTGAATTGGTCGCGAACATTTGATCGCCGGTGAATTGGTCGCCGGTGAATTGATCGCTGGTGAATTTATCGTGAATATAATTGGTCGCTAAGATAATTGATCGTCAAACGAACAATTTTAGTTTTTTAATTATTTTATTATACTCATTACATAGTTAATATTTAATATATATTATATACACATCCGAGTTTTATGTTTATTATTTTAGATGATTCAAATACTCTTATTTATTTTTAAATAACGTACAGTAAACCCAATTTACAATGGGATTCACAGATATAATAATCTTAAATACTATTATATAATGTACACACGAGATGATTGAACTAGCGTGGCAATAACTTAGATAAGCTTATACGATCGTTATCGATTTATCGTCATCTATATTCCGATGGTCGTACCAATTTGTCATTACATACTTGCATTTGTTAGTCCATGCTAGTACGTTATTGTGTGTGTTTACTGTTTTTTTATTTTATAATAATGGAGTTCATAAAGAGTGAAAAAGGCAAAGATAAATTAATTTATAACGGTTATATGTATACTTTTGAAAAATTTGGAACCGAAGAAAAGTCTATATGGAAATGTGACCAATATAAAAAAATGAAATGTAAAAGTCGTATTCATTCTCTTAATAATGAAATACTTAAAGAAATACAACACAATCATGTACAAGATTGTGGAAATATTGAAGCTGCCAAAGCCGTTAATTTAATCAAAAATATGGCTACGCAAAATGTGGATTTGAGTACTCGCGCTGTAATTAGCTCAGCTTCGACATCTGTAAGTTAATATTAAATAAATCCTTCTCAGTATCTCAGTAAAAATTAAATGTTGATTGAAACAAAGTTAAAATATGTGAATTATTGGAACTTAATTTATTAAAAATACCGGAAAATTAACTAAAAAAGGAAAATACGCGCGCCCGGTTACCTAACTGCTTCGTACGCTGCACTCACACACCGACCGACCTGTATAAAGTGTGTATTTTTGTATAGCGATAATAATAAATGTGTACGTACCTACCTATAACTATAATATAAAATACTTTAAAATACCTAAAATATAAATACCTATAAAATATATTTATATAATTAAATTAAAAATGTATGTTTTTTTTAAATTGGATAGTTGACAAGTGCTGCTGCAGGGCAAATGCCATCATTGTCTGTCTTAAAGAGAACAGTACAGCGTATTCGACAAAAAGAACAAGCTACTCCACCAAACCCAAAAAGTTTATTAGAATTGATCATACCAGACGATTATAGAACAACATTTGACGGAAAACCTTTTTTATTGTTCGACAGTGGTCCTGTAGAAAATAGAATTTTAATTTTCTCCACCAAAAAAAACCTACAACTTCTACAAAAATGTGAACACTGGTTTGCTGATGGCACTTTTTCTACGTCACCAAATTTATTTTACCAAATTTACACTGTTCACGGAATTAAATTTAATAATGTTTTTCCATCAATATTTGCATTGCTACCAAATAAAACTAAAACCACATATGTTAATTTCTACAACGCATTAAAAACATTAAACGAATCATTAAATCCAAAATCAATTATGGTTGATTTTGAAAAAGCTGTGATTAATGCGATTCAAAGTGTTTTTACCAACACATCAGTTCGTGGGTGCTTTTTTCATCTATCGCAAAGCATTTGGAGACGCTTGCAAAACTTAGGATTCCAAAAAAGGTACATGGAAGACTCGGAATTTGCTTTGCAAATTAGAATGATGGCAGCACTTAGTTTTGTACCAGAAGAGGATGTAGAAAATGCCTGGAATGAACTACTGGACTAAGAATTTTATTCACTGAACGAAGAAATATTAACACCTTTAACAAATTATTTTGAAGATACGTGGATTGGACGTCTTGATCGAAGAAATCGAAGGAAACCAGCATTATTTCCAGTGACGCTGTGGAACTGTTTTAAATATATTTTCGAAAATATCCCTCGGACCAACAATTCTGTTGAAGGGTGGCACAATGGCTTTGCATCTAGTCTGAACGCGTGTCATCCAACTATATGGAAATGTATAGATTCGTTCAAAAAGGAGAAGAGCCTTATCAAGTTACAGACAGAACAACTAATTGCAGGAATGACGATGGGTGTTAAACGGAAGTACAAAGACCACGCAGAAAAAATTATAAAAATATATGACGACTATCATACTAGGAGTAAATTAGACTTTTTAAAAGGAATAGCCCATAATCTTCAACTCCAACTTTAAATAAATTAAAATGTATAATTATTAATATTATTACTATTATTTTATTTTTATTATTATTTATTTATTTATTATAATTTTAAATTTAATTAACTGTGAGAAATTTTAAAAGCATAAAACTCAGAAATATACCTAATATTATAATAAAATAATTAAAAAACTAAAATTGTTCATTTGACGATCAATTATCCATTATATCAATCCATCATATCAATTATATCCACGATAAATTCACCCACGATCAATTCACCGGCGACCAATTCACCGGCGATCAATTGTTCGCGACCAATTCACCGGATACCCTAAATTTCAAATGAGGTTTTTTCTTTTTAAGAATAATAAATTAAAAATGTGGCTCGAAGGATTCAAAGTTGATTGAACAACAAAACAAAATTTGTTTTCAAAATTATTATCGGAGTAAAACTCAAGTCGGTATGTTGGAATTCGTTTAGGTCTATGATTTACAACATTTCGCGACGAAATAAATTTGTTGTTAGGCATAATGTGACATGTGCATGCGAGTGCGAGTGCGCAACGCTTATCTAGCTCGCCGTCGGTCGCACTATCGGAAATCTAAATATAATATAACCCGAATTTTACCGATAATAATCGAAGATAATTATTGTCGCCGTCGCGCGTCGCTGACTATAATATTATAATAATATATAATATTATATTACATGGCACACGCGCATTCACGCTCAAACCGTCACGGCGATTATCAGATATTCAGATCTTTATTCTTTAGTGCACATATAATAGTAGCTTAATATACTTTTATAGTTTTATAGTTGTAGTTACACTTAGTTTTTGTAAGTCTAGAAATTTTCCAATTTTTAAAAAATGGGAAAATTTAAAAATAAGTGTTTGTCAAAACGAAAAAAATGAAAGGCAATGGATTTAATTTCATAAAAAAAATAGTGGAGATATCAAGCGACGGCTTAGTTTATTTGTAAGTTAATTTGTATTGAATTATTTATTTTAAGTTATGAGTGAAGCAAGTTATGTGTATCATTGTATATGAAAAACGATTCTGAACGAAGACGATTTGTCAGTCTAGGATATTTTATTTATTTATTTTATATCTAAACCAGTTTGATAGTAAATCGCAATTTCACTAGTGAATTTTTAATTTAGACGCTCGTAAAAATGTTTGAATTGACTTATGCTCGATTTTTTTATAATTATTATAATCAAAACTTATGGACAACCTTGTATTAAATTTTCAATTCTTAGCTATGAATCCAAGAAAATGTATACATTTTGAACTACAGAATAATTCGCAAATATTCGCGATTTTGACGAATTTTCTCAATATTTGAACTTCAAACGCTTATAAAAAAATTGTGATAAGTAAAACTTATGAGAAACTTTGTATTTAATTTTCAAAAAGGTTTGGCCAAAAATATTGAGAATTTTTCCCTTTTGACCCCCACGAAGGTTTTAGCCTCAAACGATTTTTGATATTTATTTTTATTCAAAAAGTATTAGCTGTAAAAATGTGATACTTCTACCAGCTGTTTAAAGTGACATTTTATTCACAGGATTTTTTTTTCAAAATATTTCGTTAATTGTTCAGCTTTATATGTCGGTTATTTTGTAGTTGAAAACTCATAATTTTTTTTGAATTCATATAAAAATTTAATACAAGGTTGTCCATAAGTTAATTTCGTCCTCCGACACAAAAACACACATCATTGTAAAATCAATATATTCATCACTCCGTTCAGAATGTAAAAACAAATTTTGAAATTAGGTTAAAATTAACCTAGTAGCAGATCGTAAAGTGTTTGATTTTTTTTAAAAAAAATACAAAAACAGATAACATTTATCTAAATCAAACGCCAATTTATTCATAAAATTTCAAGAATGTATTTTAGATTATTCATAAGCTTTATATATTTTTATCGTTATAACTAGAATCTCAAATTCAGCTTCGAATAATTCCATCCCAACTGCTGTAAAACAAAACATCCATGGAAAATATTCAAATACGTTTACTCCAGACGATATGACATTGGCTGTACCGTTGAACAATGTACATGATGTTTCAAATTTAACTGTTGATGGAAATAATATATTCGGCACTTCTTCACCCAAAGAAAAAAGATTAATAGATTCTTCATCTTTTCTTAACTCAGATGCACATTTATCGCCAATTTATGAAAAAAGTAGTACATCATCACTCCAAAATAATAGTATGGAAATAGAAATTTGTGGAAGAAGAGTAGTAAATATATCACACTTATTTCAAGAAATCAAAAGTATTGATAACCACAAACCACTTGACTGTGGATTTAAAAATATGATATTAATTGGTGAAAGAAAGCTTGGCCTAAAATCATTTTTTAGCTTCAAATGTTGCATGTGTAATATTAAAAAAACTATATCGTCCGAAAATGAAGATCTTATGGCTATAAATACTTCGGCAGTAATAGGTACATTGAATATTGGATGTGGTTTCAGTCAATTACAAGAAATTATGTCTGCAATGGAAATAACTACTTTAAATCACAAAACGTACCAAAATGAGCATGATCGGATTTGCAAAGGATACGAAATAGCTGCGTTAAAAGCAATGGATAATGCGGCTAAAGATGAAGCAGAATTGGCTATAAAAAATGGAGAAGTAGACACCGATGGAATGCCATTAATTACAGTAGTAGCTGATGGGAGTTGGTGTAAGAGATCGTACCGAACAATGTACAATTCACCATCTGGAATGGTAATTACAATTACATAAGTTTTACATAGAAATTAGTAGGTAATAGTATACTTTTTGATGAGGACATAAACAAATTAAACATTGTTACTAGTAGGGTATAATCTATTATTAGAATGATTAGAAAATTAACAATAAGTTTTTTAGTAAAAATATAGTATTACACTTCATTCAAGTCATATCTCTCTCTAAATATATATAATATATTATGTATATAATCGATTCACGATTACTCGAAAAACTTGACAACTCGAAATTTTTTTACCGTTTGTATATATTGTATTTACCTATGTGGTTATTTGAATTAATTTTTATCAAAAAAAATTGCATTTAAAAATGTCATTATGTGCAAAAAATTATAGAAACGTAAAAGTAAATTACGTAAAAGTTTTGAATTACAACTAAATAACTACCTAACTAAAATCGTTATATTTCGTATTTAATGTCATCCAAATTTGAAAACGCATCATTGTGAAATTAATAAATTCATTACTTTTTTAAATTCATTCAAAAATAATTGTTAATTAATTAAACAAATAATTTATTTGTATTCGTATTGTGTTTATTTGTGTAGGCAGCCATCGTTGGGTATCGAACTAAAAAAGTGTTGTTCATGGGCGTAAAGAATAAATTTTGTTCGACATGTGCCAGAACTAAAAATGGAGATAAACCAAAAAATCATACATGTTTCAAAAACTGGAAAACGTCAGATGGATCGTCAGGAATGGAAGCATCAATAATAGTAGAAGGATTCAAAGAAAGTGAACAAGTACATGGAATACGATATCATAAATTTATTGCTGATGGAGATAGTAATGTTTATAAGCGCATTTTAGATTCACGCCCGTATAAAAATCTTACAATTCAAAAAGTTGAATGTAGAAATCACCTTCTAAGAAATTTGTGTAAAAAATTAAGAGATATGTGTCCTAAAAGAGATGCTGGAAAATTAGTTCACAGAAAGCTACTTCAAAATAATATATTACGTATAAGAAAAGGTATAGTTACAGCAATTAAGTATAGAAAAGAAAATAAACATTCAGAAACTGATTTACAAAATGATATTTTAAATTGTGTCGATCACGTATTTGGTCAGCATACTAAATGTGCGGCTTATTTTTGTGAAACGGTCAATGATACAAATAATACAAACGCTCAATGTACAAATTTCACTGAAAAAATGAAAGCTACAGATCCTAATTTTTACTCAACAATAATGAAACATATCCGTTATTTAGCCAGGCATAGTCGTAGTTTGATTGAAAACGTTGATAGTAACGTTGTCGAGTCACTAAATGGAATTATTGCGAAATTAATAGGAGGGAAAAGGGTAAATTGTGCAATGTCTGGGTCTTATCAAGGTCGATGCTCTGTAGTGACTGTAATAAAAAATACCAAACGTCCCTTATACACGTTGCATAAAGTTTTATTACATCGCAGTCCAAATAAAAAGTGTCCATCGTCAATATTAGAATTAAATCGCCTTAAAAAACGCAACAGACAAAATGAACTGAGACAAAAAACATATCGCAAAAAATTAAAATATGTAAATGACTCTGCAGATCCATCATACGGAAATAATGCCCAAAAACCGGATATGACTGAAAATGAGTATGAAGAAGAAAAAAAATTTTTTTTAAATAACTTAAAAATAATAGCCGATAATCGCATAAATATTGAAAGAGAAACAGTCGATCAAACAAATTCCACTAAATGGTTTGAATTAAGGAGGAATATAATTACAGCCTCAAACTTTGGAAGAATTATTGCATTACGCCCAGACACTGGATGCGAAGGAGTGTTAAAAAGTTTACTTTACTCTACAAATCTCGATACCAAAGCCCTGGAATATGGTAGGGAACATGAATATCAAGCCAAACGAAATTTAGAATTGGCTTTAGAAGTTGAAATTAACGATTGTGGATTGTTTATTGATTCAATTGATGTTTTCTTAGGAGCTACTCCTGATGGTTTAATCGGGGAAGACACTTTAGTCGAAATAAAATGTCCGTATTCAGCAGAAAATTTAGATCCCGACGAAGCAATTATTCAAAAAAAAATTACTATTTGGAAAACTAACAAAAATAAAGAAATAACAGGTATAGATAGAAATCACAAATATTACTACCAAGTTCAGGGACAGTTACACATTACTAAGCGAAAATATGGAATTATAGCTTGTTGTACTAGAAAAGGAATCAAGTATGAAAAAATTGAAAGAGATGATACTTTGTGGCAGACAAAAATGTTTCCTAAACTAAATGATTTTTTTTTCAATTGTTTATTACCGGAGTTAGTAGATCCAAGACACCCAAGATCAATGCCTATTCGAAATCCAAACAATATACTGGAAGCAAAACGGAGAAAGAACGAACAGAAAATGAATAAACAAAGTAAAAAAAAAGTTTAACAATTTAAATAATTTAAAACCAAATTATTATAAATAACAAAATCACGTATCTTATTTGTATTGACATTATTATTAATATTTCTATTATAAAAATCTCAATACAAATACATAATAATATGTAAACAATATAATGTTGCATTGTACATTTTATAACAAAATATAAATAATAAATATATCTATATATTATAATCTCATGATTGAAAAAGTAGAGTGTTGGAATCACATAGTTAAAAACGTCTAATATAATATATATTTCATAACTACGTATTTTAAAAAGTTTGTCATACGTTTATAAATATAAATCAAGCTGTATTATATTAAATTTGTTGTGTGCTACATATTGATACACATATTAAAGTAAAGAGGAGCATTAGTCAATAAGTAGGCTGTGAGCGTAAATTGAAGAGCGAGCTCGCTGTGCTGCTTCCTTAGGTTAGGTTAGCCTAACCTTAGAAGTAGGTACATAAATATATAACTGTCAACTGCATCGACGCGAATTGTTCAATAATAAAAAAATGTAAAAAAAATATGTTGAAACTAGTTTAAATTCTACTTATCAGTACGGTCTAAACTCTAAATACTTCTATTCATAATATTATAATTTATCATATTAAGATCATCGAAGACGTATCATAATTCATAAAATATTGTTTAGTATGGAATACAGAATGAACCTTTGGCAAACAATTTTTGTATTTTATATTATTATTTTTTCACATTCATTTCATTTTATTATAATAAATTACTTTTGAGAGTTTATATAGTATTATAATTTATAATAAATAATACATAAATATTAATTATTGATAATTAATATGACCAATACGTAGGTAATAGCGGAATAAGTAATAACGGCCGGTAATAGACCGGCACATTCAGTTTTAAATAGTCATTAGAGCGCTGGACAATAAAAATAATATTAGACGCGACACGCTGCACGTCGGGTACACGGCGGTGGAACGATAGATGGGCCGCGGTACAGGGAAGTCACTCACACTAATGATCATTTACTACACGCACACATGCACGCCACAACGCACGTACTTTACAGATTGTCTGAAAATTGCCTATACTCAACTCCTTAAAACCGGTCGGTATGGAATCCCCTTAATATAAATAATTTAGTTTATGTATGAAGATATCAATCTTTACCCCCTTTGAGGACTTCCTGCGTCCTCGCTCGGACCTTATTCGCGTTCCCCGCTAAATTTACAGGTCGTACTTTGTTCCCGGCGGGCCCGCCTCGGCGGAGATAACGTGAAAACCGAGTGCCGCCGTCGCGCGCGTTCATCGATAATTTTTTTAAAAAGTCGAGTTTTACCACTATACGTCGCGTAGGTATTACTGTACAGGCATAAATACATGCGTCGAAAAGTTCGATTTTTTCATTGATTTTTTTTTGATTCAATAAACAGCGTTATTATTATATTATATTTGACTGCCTTTTGTCATTTTGCCTACTCGGTCACGCCGTGGCTTCCTTATATTGGTATTTATATATTTGATTTAGCATAAATATACACGATATAGCCACTGCATCAGTCTGTAGGTAGGTTTATTTATTATAATATACACATGATATATTATAAATTATAATTTATTTATCCGTTTATTTATTATAATTTATAATAAATAAACGGATAAATATTAATTGTATAATAAAATATCTTAGCTCGAGTCGAGTCGACTATACTATAGGTATGTTTAATCATGTGCATAAAATCAAATTAATAACTAACCTATACATGTATATACTATATGACTTAATGAGGATCTATTTATTTATTAATATATATTATATAGTACCTGTAGCAGTATTTGTATGCTACATTAAATTATTAATTACCAAAATAAGAAAGTGGCTATTTGATTACCTCAACCAGTTAACTCACCTGACAACTATTATATTGATATGTACGTATTAATTAGTTCATATATCATAGATAGGTATATACAATATGTTTTTTTGGTCTGTGTAGTATATATCGTTTGCATTGTGTGTAGTTATATACTACGGAGAACGTCATTCGAGGTGACTGACCTGCTAGACACCCAAAAAATTCGTTGGCTATATGATTTGCATGGACGCCCGAAATTTTTTAAATTTTTTTTCACGTAATTTATTACTTATTTTTCCTTTTTTGGTGACAGTAATGAACGCTGTCCGCGATCCGACGCAGTTGGATTGCATACCTTACGACGTGACCCGACCGTCGCACATTGTCCGCTATCCGACGAAGTCGGATTGCCTACCCGGATAACTGAGGTAACTGCCCTGCTATACACCCAAAAACACGCGGCTATATGATTTGCATGGTCGCCCGAATTTTTTCAAATTTTTTTTTCACGTAATGTCGCGTTTTCGGCGGCAGTAAGGAACGTTGTCCGCGATCCGACGCAGTTGGATTGCATACCTGATGCCGTGACCCGGTCGTCCCACATTGTCCGCTATCCGACGAAGTCGGATTACCTACCCGAATAACTGAGGTGACTGACCTTAATGACTGACCCCTAACCTAACCTTATCACAGTTCCTTATCACCAGACCTCCTTACACACACCAACCAGCTCGAGACCGACGACCAGACACTGCAGTTTCCGACATCGGTTAAAACTCTTCGCCTACTCGGGGGGTTTGGGGGTCTCCCCCAGCGACAATCGGAGAGCTAGTTACATAGTATAAAATAAAAACAATTATAATGATTGGATATAATGTTGGACTCATACTTTATATATTAGCAAAACAGTGTTAAGCTGTGTAGTTTATACGTAAAACAGAGTTCAGGTAGAAGTAAATCCTCGAAAATTTAATTTTTCAAGGGCAACGCCGGGCGTAGGACCAATAACATCTTTATGGTACTCTTTTTTAATCATATTATTTTATTTCACAATATTAATACATAAGATGAGATACTAAAATTAATATAACCCAAACCACTGGCGCATATAAATTATCTATCTGTAACGCCGTTTGATAATTATACGTCATAGTACCGAATTGTAAAAATAAAAAATAGAATCATCTATCAAATAGGTGTTGTAAACGTTTAGATAAAAATATACTTTAAACAATCGATGCTAATTTTATTAAATTGTCGTAAATTAAATTATTTAAATATGTATTAAATTGTTACACAAACTCTATACAACATTAGACAATGTGAAATCCGTATCTAATGCCAGATATTTAATAATCATCAGTGATACATTCAATGGTTGGTTTATTGAAAGTAAAATTATAATCAAAATACTGACCAAATAACCGTCACGAAAAAAATGGAACGGTCATCGATGTTTTTGTAAATACTAATTGTTAGTTAAATACGAAATTAAAAGCAACCGCAGGAATACAAAACTTAAAATTACATTATACTTTATGGACAATGGATTAAAGAAATCTAAAATTATATAATATCTACTATCCCACAGAATTTTTATATAATACATTAATAAATATATAAAATATTAATAACATTCATAACATTGCCAGGTAATAGAGAGAAGGTGATGCTTTTCAAATAAAAAAATAATTGTGTTTTGGGTAATCATGTATTCGTGTTAATTTATATTTTACCATGCCATAAAATATAAAATGATAAAAACAACTTTTTGGGTCAATTAGGAATTACAATATAGTACCTACATCCTACCTATATAATTTACAAAATAAAATAATCATATAATCGATATTCTAACAAAACTTTGCACATGTTGAGTATTTTTAATGGTGGCATGGCAAATACGTTTTAAAATATTAATTTTACTGGATGATTGAAGAGATAAACGTTAATAATATATTTTCTTCTGATAGTTATTAAAAAATTTGGTACTGCGGTCATTCGACTATACCTATCAGTAATAACTTTGATAGTTTGATAATGGAGAAGAATCTCCCTAGATCTATCTAGCCCACGGAGCTGACCCACGTAAGAATTGGCTGGATCAGCTGCAGGTCCAGAATCCGCCAACCACACGCGCCCAGATACAACAGGTGCCACGGCTTCAGCTACACTCACCGCAGCTGCTGCTGCCGTATTTGTAAATTGTTATAAATTGTATTAAATGAAATATATTATTATAAATTTGAAATAGAAAAATACAATAGTTATCCAGTGTGTATAAACGATTATATATTGGGTACTCCAATATCCACGCCCCGTCTCTATTAAGTCACTATTCTTGAATAATGACATCAAAAACTTCCCCACAGTTTTAAACTTTATCCCTATAGCATCCACTAAACATTAAAATAATATATATTTATGATATGATCTGATATGATATGATATTAATGCTGTACAGATGGTTATATAATAATGCTATTCGTATAATTATCATGATTCATGAATGACAGACAACAAAATATCATATCACGACTTTATAATGCCGAACACGTCTTATATATAGTTATATTAATCCACATAATTGACCCAAAAGTCAAATAAATATTGCTGAACATGTAACTAAATAAGTGCATGTGGGGGAGAGGGGACAGCAATCGCATATTAATACATTAAATACACAACCATCAACACTACTAATTACCGGAGGACGGTGGTTACAGAGTACTAGTGCAAACGATAAGAAAATATTTACGATAAGATCAAAATCGGGATTTCCCGTCGTTCTGAGTAGCCTGCGAACCATCGACCTATAACTAATATTTAATTATAATTTATAGGTCTGTGCTGCGAACTGAGCGGTTAACCTTTGCCGCTGCCGATTTGTAAAGGAACACGAAGAGTGGGGTGCTGACGCTTCTATAATATTCTATGTGCCTATATATATTATAAACCCGATTCCGGTTCATTTGTCGAGTGTACACCGTACAGCACAGTCCGTGCACAGGGTTGTTATGTTTAATATTTTTAAACTGCTATTGAAACAATATATCAGCAGGAGCCTTGTATTAAATTTTCTGGATTTTTGAAAAAACTAATAACAATTTATTGACATTTTATAGAAAAAAAACTAGAAAAATTAAAAATTGAAAATCCGTATAAACAGCTTGAAAACAAATCAAAATATTTTGAAAATTTCATCGAATTGAGTATACGAATTGATAAAAAAAACATATGATATAAATTTCAAGTGTCTGCGGTTATTTATTTTTTATTACAACAAAATAAAAAAATAGCTACTTGTGAAATCGAGTGAATATCTATTGTTGTAAAAATTTGAACTTCTAAACGCTCATAAAAATTTAACTTGACCTTTTTACGAACATTTTTTTTTTTTTTTTTGATAGAAGTAGACAAACTTATAAGGAATCTTGTATTACATTTTGAAATCTTAGATTTAAAAAGAAAAAAATTGAGGAATTTTTAATGCGAAATAATTTGCACATTTTCGTGATTTTTACGTATTTTGTCAAGAACTTTAAATGTTTATAAAATAATGTGAATATAGATTTTTAATATTTTTCAGATGTCATTGTAACAATATATTATGAGACTTGTATTCAATTTTCACGCTTTTTGGCCCAACAAATTATTATAATTTTATTAATCTAAAACACACATTGTTGTAAAAACAATACAGTTTTTTTGTTCTTTTTTTCAAAAATTATAAAACACACCAACTCTGTCCGTGCGCAATGTCTGTCGCAACTCGCCATGGTGTAAACGCAATATTTATTTTTCAGCATGCACAAATACACATTTTTCCTGGCACACGATCTGTTTTTAGAATCGCTCACATATTATAATTTTTAATTCTGAGTGGAACGATGAATGTATTGATTTTACAATGATGTTTTTTTTTTTTTTTACTTTTGTGTCTGTCATTATGGTTTGGGGTAGTAAAACCGCTTCGATTTTCTTAAACATTTTTCGATGGGAAAGTGAATCTAGTTGGTGCATTCGGTCAAATTTTAAAATTCCCAATAGTTTTCAAAAGCGCCGGGAAAAACAACATAATAATTAAGGAAAAACGGAAATTTTTACGCAAAACCTCTTTTCGAGAAAATCAATTTTGGGTTTTGGTGTAACTCTAAAACAAATGAACGTATATACATGAAATTTTTACAGGTCGTTTATATTTACATTTTCTATACACGATAAAATTTTAAAAATATTTTGATTTGTTTTTAACTAATTAGGAACATGTTTAATTTCCAATTATATTAGTATTTTTTTCTATGGATGTCAATAAAACTTTATTTGTTGGGTACTTGAAAATTTAATACAAGGCTCCTACTATATTGTTACAATGATATTTGAAAAATATTAAAAATCCTTAATCACAGTTTTTATTTATAATCATTTAAAGTTTAAATCTTGACAAAATACGGAAAAATCACGAAAATTAGCAAATTATTTTGAGTTGAGAATTCATAATAATTTTTCTTTTTAAATCGAAGATTTGAAAATGTAATACAAAATTTCTCATAAGTTTGTCAACCTTTATCAAAAAATAAATGTCTACAAGCAAATCAAATTAAACTTTTATGAGCGTTTGAAATTCATATTTTTACAACATTTGATATTCATTTGATTTCTCGTGTAACGATTTTCTTATTTTATTGTAATTAAAAAACGAATGACTGTAGATACTTGACAATTTCACTGAATGTTTATATTAGCATTTTTTATACACCATACAATTTTGAAAATAATTTGACTCTTTTTGAGCTGTTTACGGACATTGTCAGTTTTCAATTTTTTCAGTTTTTTTTTCTATAAATATCAATAAAATTTTATTTGTTGGGTAAAACAGCGTGAAAATTAAATGCAAGGCTCCTCGTATATTGTTACAATAGCAGTTGAAAAATATTAAAAATACATACGCACAATTTTTTTTATAAGCATTAAGTTCAAATTTTGACAAAATGTATCAAATTTAAAATTTAAAATTTAATAATTATTTTGTAGTTAAAAATTTATAAAATGTTCAACTTTTATAGCTAATGATTGAAAGCGGGGTCCATGTAAATATAGGTAAATATATAAATTAATTTATTCACAATAATATCATAGGCTGACTGGCCATTTTCGCTCAGAATCATTTTTCTTATACAATGATTTTATATCATTGAATTCAAATTGAACACCATCCATTATAGTGACCCACTTGTAATCTACTGTACAGCAGAGCGACATCCACTCACCCACCTTTTTTTTTATATTGTAGTTAAAAATGTATAAAATGTTGATGATAATGATTTCTTAATTAAATTGAGTATTAACTTACTATCGTCATATACAATATTATACAAAATAAAATGCATTGATTATAGTTAGGGATGGGCCGATACGAGAACCGATACTAGATATCGGCCGATATGAGTGGTATCGGTTTTATCGTTATCGCTTTTTTTTCAAAACCGATACTTCAACCGATACCAAAAAAAAAACCCCCTATAGATCAGCATATTAATATTAAAGTATTAAAGACTGAAAAATAAAGAACAAACATGTGATAACTATTAAATAATAATTATGAATTTATTACCATTAATAAGTATTAAATAATAATCAATGTTTTCACCTTTCTAGGTAATATTTGTGTTATTGGGTATCGGTTTTACTATAATATATCGGTTGATAGTATCGGTTTTATGGTGGTATAGGCTCATGCTTTTTTGTCAAAAATGTTGTTTTTATATTTTCATATATTATCGGGTATCGGTTTTATATCGGCAGCATATATCGGAGTATCGGATATCGGTAAAAAGTGGTATCGGCCCATCCCTAATTATAATGTTTATCTTGTATTATTAATATATTTAACAAAAAAAATTCAATGATTATAAAGTTTATCTAATATTATGAATTATAAATTATCAGTTTAATTAACTAATTGGAAGTTTGATTGTGCATCACATCTGGTATTTTTCCTTTTACCTATCTAATTATATGTTCCGGACTTTTTCACCACGGACTTTTTTACCTCGGTTTTTTTGTTAGTATACCTATTTAGTTAAGTCGTAATCATTAATATGTTTTTTTTTGTTATACCTAATGTCAATTTGAATAAGACCTGCTTGAATACTATTTATAGAAAAGTTAGGAGTATCTAGTGAGACGGTATAGTGGCGCGAAGCTAAGTAAAAAAAAAACTGACTAATGAGTATACAAACGTGTATGGGAAACTGAAAGTAAATAGTTATATTTTTCTTGTATCGAACTCGTGTAAAATTTAAAGGTAAAACCTATGATCTCATCGGTTTTTTATTATATTTTTATTTTAAAGCGAGTTATGAGTATTTTAAGATTTACAAACAACTTACAATTTTAGAACACTCATAACTTGCCTTGAAATTAAAATATGATAAGAATTCAATAAGATTGCTCAGATAATAATGTTACCTTTAAATTGTATAAGAGGTCAAAATGCACTCTAATATTTAAACTATCGGAGCTAAACGTTTTACATTTACAATAACAATATGGCGCAAAAAACATGCAATATGTTGTAACATTACCTATAGGTATAGATAATATTATAATAAATAAATTATATTTTCAACATAATATTATTATTATTATAGGTCAAAACAAGTTGATAAATCATCATTTTTTCTTTGCCACCTATCAACGTAGTTTGGCTTTAGGTCGATCACAAAATTATCGAATACGGTAATAGGTACATGATAACAAACAAACTACGCACCCGCATCCTGCGATAGATATATAATATATAACTACATTTTATTAGAAGATCCTATATTATGTGTTAAGAACTCTCGTGCTGTTCAGTTGTATTTGTATTATCGTATCGTACATAGTGTCATCTCGTGGATTAAATAAAAAATATAAAGGTACATTATATTATTTATTATTATTGTTGTTATTATTATAGTATATTTGTATACACCTATACGTCATGTTAGAACATTTTCGGTAAAATATATTATTTTTTTTCAATTGATCGTAAGGCCCGGTAACTATGGCTATTAGCTGTTTTTGTTTTGTAGGGGAGGAAAGTGTAGGTTTAGAAAACACGTGTGTTTTTGGTTTGGCAGATTTTTTACTGGGCACCCGTAGGTATCTGCCATGCCCGGGTGGGGGATGGCGCCATGGCGGCACTTCTCTTCGGACACCGTGACTTGCCTGCGGAAAAATGCCGCCCGCGGCCGAGGTTTTGAACCGGCGTTGGTGCGCGTCGCAACCGACGCCTTAGTCCGCTCGGCCACTCCGTCCCCCGGTAAAATATTGTTTAGTGTATTATAGTGTGTTAATTTGATATACCTAGCTTATGTATAAACATTTATTGTATACATTTTTAAATATATTTGCTTCGATTTCAGCTCAACATTGGCAATGGAGATGACGTATTCCTGGATAATATATTCATGTTTGATTTTTGGTACGTAACAGCAGTGTTAAACTGTTAACAATATTTATAGTATAAATAGAAAATCATGTTTTATTGACATAATATTGAAAATGTAAAAAAAAATTGTAATAATAAGTAAAAACAATGCTTGAGGTAGGTCTTGGCCAACCTTAATTTAAGTAATACATTTTTTTTCTTAAGCCAAAATCTCGTTTATAAATCTTATTTGAGTCATAAGTATACGGACCTAGGTATTAATGTTAGTACTTAGTGTAATATTTATTATGTTTAAACTGTAAAAATATACTCAAAAAATGACTTAAACACTGAAAGGTGTGTCTTTTCCTATATACAGCGTGTATCTTATGTCATTGTACGCGGGGGTAAAAATATTTAATAAAATGCTATGTATAGGTAGGTACTTGAAAATAATTGTCACGATAGAAATCAATACCTATCTAAAGTTATTACTTATTAGGTGCAAACATAATGCGTTGGTATGTAACGGCATACTGTAGTATAAAATTATCAACTGACAAAATAAAAAATCTAAAAATAATACAACCACTCCATAATTATTTTCTATACTACAAATGGAAACGGTACAATATTTAATTTGTTTTTATAATCATTTATAATATATAAAATAATATAAGATAACGATTAAATTGAGACAACCATTGCAAGTGAAAATTAGTGGCTTGCGAGTGAAACGAGTGTTTTTTTTAAACTTTTTATTGACTTGTCAAAACTTTTGTCCCTCACACGATACACCTTCTATAATTAACTGAAATTATGCCACTGTACATATTATTTCACATGAATGTCACGATATTTAATATAATAAAATTATGATATTATTAATTTGTATTTACAATTTGTTTAATATTGATTAAATTAATAAATAATAATCATAATCCACAAAAAACATTTTTGACGTATGTAATGAATAATAATAATTTATTATTTCAGGATCCGGCATTTTGTGTGACAGAAAACTCGAGAGCCGACAAGCTGTATCACCTTCATTCGTGTAAGTGACTACTGACTGTATTATAAATAGATATTATGTTATTATAAATGGCAAAAATAGTGGTGGTTGGGGGCTTAGAGCACTAAAGTCTTAATAATCGCCATCAAACAATAAACGAATATACAATATAGGTATATTTAATATTAGGTATTATTATACATTTTTATCACCTATGTACAAATCTAACTTTATCTACTACCTAGGTATATCCTCTAATTTTTTTTCTGTTGTTAAACTTTTGATTACGCATAGGACATCGGATTCCAAAATGCCGTACAATATTTAATTATATTCTCCGCAATCGAATTGTTTATTATTATCTTGAATCTATTTTATACAGATCGTTTTAAGTTATTTACAAATTTCAAACTTACGAATATTTTATCTTATCTTATTAAAATATTTTGTTCACTGACTATAGTCTCTGATTCAGAGAACGTGATAATAATATGTCAGACAATCGCACGGACTAAGATATAATGGTCTGGAAACGAGCAGCTTATCACGGCCACGAATGTATGTGCAAGAGGCAAAGTGCGGGGGGTCGCTACGTGTTCCTGGAGTTCACAGAGCCCTCTGCATTTAACATGGACTAAGATACAAATTGTGTAGCCGAATAAAACCACCGGTAGCGCTGAAAACTTCAAGAACAGTATTCTTATCAGCTAAGTGACACCTTTTCGTGGCCATCCCGCGATCCCCGCCGACCTTGTCGTTTCCAGTCCATTATATCTTAGTCCGTGGACAATCGTTTTTCAAACGAATTTGGTTAATTTTTAATTTATTTCTCGCCGATGGCAGATAAGCAATTTTAGTTGGATTTGGCATAACTATCTATTGTAATATTTAGTACACCCGTAGGAATTTTTAAAATTCGATTATAGCTTTCTTATAATAATATTGTATAATTAATATTAAATAATAATTTGTTGCATAATGATTGCAAATTATAGAAATACCAAAAGGAAGTTTAACTGTCCAAATGGAGTGTCTATCGAAATGTCGATGGTTTGTAATGGTGTTAAGGATTGTTCAGATGGTTCAGACGAGACCAAAGTGTTGTGTGTTGGAAAAGATTATAGAACAATTAATATGAAAACGAGTAAAAAATAATATCTATATGACATTTAAAATTATTTATATGTTTTTGTAATAAGTGCACCCTAACTCTTTCACTGTTACACTATTTACCAACTGAAACCGGTGTACCTATGCTACGCAAAATAAAATACTTAATGTTTTTTTTTTAATTTTTTTAAGATTGTATTTTTGAGATCTATATGATCTAATTGTTTAAGTTTAAAATAATGCGAACTATATGGTTTCCAAAACTTGTACTGTTACCGGAAAATGGGAATATTATAAAATACAGTGACGTAATAGCATACATTTGGAGCAGTGAATGGTGTAAATGTTTTGGACGTAATAGTACGTCTGGAGCCAAGGCTGTAATTGAGGTGGACCCTACGTTCCCCCCTCCCCCCCCCCCCCGAAAAAAGTCTGGATTCGGCCTTGTCTGGAGATGTGTAAGAGTTAAGCGCAATGTAAACGGATACAGCGAACCTAGACAGCACATTTTTAGTCACCGAAGACTCCTATGCTATAACTTATCTGTGTATATTAAAATCAATGGTAATGAGTAATTAGTAATTACACGATTAAAGATATCTTTAATCGTAGGTATTAACCACGATGTAAATATTACGGTGTAGTCACTCGTCGTCGAAAAGTGAGTAAATTCGACGGCATTTAATGTGTCCATTGACCGGTAAGAAGCGATAAGAAAGCCGCCGATTCTTTATATAATTCTGTGTAGCGGTTTACGCATTAAAACTTTAGGAACGAATGTTTAGTTTACTTTCCCAGCGATTTGTTTGTAATCTTTTTTTTTTAAATATTAGTATTTTAAATTTTTATACTCAACATGTTGGTGAAATCAAAATTTTAATCTATATTAGGTAGGTACTTACATTGTTTTGTTATTGACCACGCAAAACTTACGTACCAGGTTTTACGTGGCTTATTAAAAAATAACAAAAGAGTAAGTAAGACAGATAAATTGTGATTTCCCCAACATATTAAGCATATAAATTCCAACATTTCAAAATTCAAAGACAAAGCCCCCGGCGCTGGCTATTTATTAAGGAGCAAATTATCGGCAACCTAATTCACATATCGTTTCAGCGTCGCACGATTTTGTGAGTGACGTGTTGTGTAAATGGTTGTTTGTCTGAGTGGTGAGTGGTGAGTGGTGGTATATGAACAACGCAGTCGCAGGCACATGTCATTAAAAAACAAATAACGAAATACAATGAAACCTCGATAACTCGAATCGGTTGGGGGCGAAAACAAAATACAAGCTATCGAAAATTCGAGTTATAAAAAAAATTGTGTGTACTTATTGAAATGCAGAGTCGAAGATATTCCTTCGAGTTATCGAAAATTCGACTTATAGACGTTCGAGTCATCGAGGTTTGTCTTTTCCGGGCGTTTTTGCGGACAAAAGTGACTTCACAAGAGTCAATGCGGATAACACGCGTTGACAACTGAATATTATCAGTTATTTCTTTTTTAATTGATAAACAACAATCTACAGCCCGCATTGAACTCAGATTTTCATATTTTAAATAATCGTATAAAATAGTTTATAAAAAAAGCTAAAAAATTGTCTTTTTAAGACTTATTACTGAGCACCGTACGCCTTTATCGAAGATAGGAAGTGACCACACCGTATTATCTACACCGGGGTTATGACTATTAGATGCCAGAGTTACGTATATTGTTCGAAATAATATTTATATTATAATAAAATTATGAACCTTCTATTTTCTAACATTACATTTTACAATATGTATCTAATATTATTTTAGATTGCGGAAAAGTATATGTAGACCAAAGTATGATCCTTAATGGTCAAAGAGCATCTGTTGGAACGGCCCCTTGGAATGCTGGAATATATAGATTATCTGAAAGCGATTCCAAATATGAGATGATTTGTGGGGGATCAATTATTTCTTCAAATTTAGTCATTTCGGGTAAAATCTTTATGAAACGAATTTGTGAAAGAATTAAAATTAAATACATAGGTAACATTTTTAGCGGCACGTTGTTTTTGGGAAAGTAAAAAGTCATCTAAAAGAATAATAAAAGACGATGGTAAGTACAAAATTGCTGTTGGAAAATATGATAGAAACATTACAATTCTTGACAATATATATACTCAAATAATGACGGTAAGTTATTAATAATTCAAACATCTAAAAGTAATTGGTATCACATATATAATATAAATTATAACAATTGTATAGGTGGACAGTATTTACCTGAAGGAAACTTTTTATGGAGTCAGTGGGTTTTATGCTGAAGATGTAGCTATTGTTGTGATAAAAAACCGAATTTCTTTTAATTATTATGTTTTACCAATTTGTATCGATTGGAATGAAAAATACAATCAAGTCAATGGAGATCGAGGAAAGGTTGGTTTGTAGTATTATTTAAATATTAAAATTGTGATTTAATTAAAGTTAATTACTGTACTTATCAATATCGGCCATTGTCGATGTGTATGTAAAGAGCAAAATATAACGTAAGATTCTCTGCTAAAGTAGGTATCCATAAATATTGACATGTTACCATACATAACTAACAATTGAACCTTAAAATTAAAACTGTAAAACCACTAAACATTATAAATTCTTATATCATATTTGATCAAATTTTAAAATTAAAAAAACTTCGATCAATCAGAATTTATTTAACTAATTTATAATTGTACACATTCTCAACTGCCACATAAAAAGTGATGAATTTTATACTTTGATTGTAATTGTACATTAAACAATTTTTTTATACTTTTACAGGTTGTTGGTTGGGGATGTCCGAATACCGGCAGTATAAGTCCTGTTTTATTAGAATTATCTTTACCGTACATCGACTATCATACTTGCCGGAAAATGTACACAAACGGATTTGAAGCTTATATGACTTCTGATAAGTTTTGTGCCGGTTCTGCGTTGGGTAATATAATTTTTAATTTGAACATTAATACTTACTTAATCATTGATGTAACAAGGTTACTTAAATTTATTAAACACTTAATACTGAAGGCAGACTCTTTTAAATATGAAGGTTAACTTAATTTTTATTAAATTATGAACCACGTCATGAGATCACAAGACTTCAATACCTCGAATCGTATAATTCAGTTTTTTAAAGAAAAGTTGTCATCAACAAACTATGATAGTAATACCTACCCTAGAACAATTTAAGCTTTAATTGTCAAATTCCAAACGATTGTAAGATAATAAATTATAATAATACGATGTTTATGGTCGGTAATACTTTTATTAAATTAAAATATAACATTTTTAACATGGTAGTTGATTCATTCATTCATTATAAAGATTTGAAAATCACCTTATGTAATTTAATTCGCAATTAAGTCATCAATAATATGTATGGCCTCACATACCTATTCCATTCATGGAGTGGGGGTTATTGTGGATATGTAGTATACAACACACCACTAAGTATTATAGTTTAAAACTACATCTGCCACTTGTTATAACTAGGTACTATATTATAATTATTATATTAAGACATATTCATATATCGTTTCAATAGGTATATAGTATATATAGTACACATAAATCATTTGTGAATAATAATGAAAATATTTATTGTACTTAGCCACTACCCAAATAACAGTCGTACGATTGATTAAATTATTAAGTATAAAATATTTTTAGGTCCAGGAAGAGGAGTGGAAGTGGGATATGCTGGTGCGGGCTTAGGCTTTTTACACGATAATGCTTACTATTTAACTGGAATAACAAATGTCAAGGATACAGAATCAAATAATTCAATCGGACTTTTTACGAGAGTTAATTACCACGTACAATGGATTCGTGAACTGTATGACAAGCATAACTCCTTAAATTAGATTATGGTAATGCTATTAAAATAATTTATTCTATTTGTAAATTTAAAACAATATGTGCATAAATAGGTTTTTACTTATATAGCTATGTGAAATAATTTTTAACAGTTCATAGTTCATACAATATTAATTGTTTGTTTAAATTAAACCTAATACGTTTGTCATAGTTATTAGTAATATTATTAGTACCTATTACTAGCATTATATAATATTATATACCTAATTGACGCATTAAATTCGAAAAGTTTTAGCATATTAAACTAATTTTGCATTTTAGATTAATTGGGTAATGATGATTATCATAACTAGGTATTGTACTTTGTATTTGAAATAACTACTAATTTAGTAATTTTATTACTTTTATCAATTTTATTATTTGTAAATAACAACTTCTGTTTCAAAACTAACATATTTTAAGTATCATATATTTTCTTTAATTATATTTTTTTAACAATTAATCTTTATACAAGCCACATGTTAAAAAAATAAGGTGATTTTATGAGTATAGTGCCATTATAGTGGTAACATAAGTAAAATGGTTAGATGGTAAGAAGTAGTAGACAATGGTGTTATAACCTATAGGACATAGGTACAAAGAATTTTTCGAGATATTTCTACTTGGTGCAGTAAAATAAGCGAAATCATTATTGCATTATTTCATTCTACATTATAATTCTTATACTATTATAATCTATGTATTATTATGTAATTGCTGATATCACTTATCAATACCCTAACCAAACCGCTGAAGTTATCTGTGATTTTTGGTTCGGTATATATTATATACATCGCGAGTAGTGTATGGGTAAGATAAAAATAGATTTTAAATCAGGGCTTGAAACCGGTATAAAGTATAAACCGTTAAAAACAGACACCCAAAAAAAAAAATGGATACTGGTATTATAATTTAAAATCGAAACCAAAAATATAATTTAAAAAACGGTATTTTTTTGAAAATCTATATACCTATCTTGAACATTTTGGAAAGTTTATTTTACACAAAAGATGATTCGAATGCGCGATCCGGTGATTCAAATAAATTAATAAAGTAAGAATGAACCTAAATAGTCCGGCCTTAAAACCGATTTTAGAAACCGGTATAAACTGTTTAAAAACTGAAACCGAAACCGAACAAAAATTGGAAATACCGGTATTGAAAAATTGAAACCAAAATCGAAAAATTAAAAACCGGTAAGTATACAAATTCAAAACCAAACCAAAATATTTCAATCGGATGAACCGATTTTGAAAGAGAAATCACAGGAAATTTATTAGATGGTAAATAAAACAGTTATAATGATTGAATATCATTTTAGACTCATACTTTACCTATGATCAAAACAATTAAATAACAGTGTTGAGCTGTGCAGTTTACGTGAAGTAGAGTTTAGGTAGAAGTAAATCCTCAGGCATTTAATTTTTCACAGGCAACGCCATGCAGGATCAAGAACATCTTTACGCAACTCTTCTTTAATCATATTATATATTTTATTTAACAGTATTAGTATATAAAATTAGATACTGAAAATATAAATCAAACATGCACTGCCGTAGCTAAATAATCTATCTATTACGCCGTGTGATATAAATACGTCATAGATAGTACCGAATCGTAAAAATATCGAAATATATCAACAAAAAAATTATGTCATTCGAGATAAGTACAAGAAACATATATCAAAGGTGTTATAAACGTTGAGATAAAAAATACCTTAAACAGTCGATGGTAACATTTTTAAATTGTCGTAGTTTAGATTATTTAAGTTTGTTTTAAATAGATACACACACTCTGTAGTCTGTACAACATAATACAATATAAAACCCGTGTCTAATACTCTAATGTCAGTTATTTAATATTGTGTTGATCGTAAGTTATGTTACATAAGAAAATGATTATCAGTAATACATCCAATAGTTTCATTGTTCAAAATAAAATTACTATCAAAACACTGATAAAATAACCTACACGAAAGAAGGGAACGGTCGTCAATGTTTTTGTAAATACTCACTAGTAACTGATGGCGAAAACGCTAACTGCAGAGAGAGAAGCTTTTGAAAGTGAGCATTTTTCAATTAGGTCAGAAATGCAAGAAATCAATAATTTAGAAAAAGGTCAGATTTTGTTGGCACACAATGTCTCAGCGAGTACCCCCGTGCATTACTCAGAGGTAGACTTGCTCCAAGCTTCCAAGTTTCGATGGTGACAACTAGAACGAGAGTCCTTGTTTGACTGTTATAAGGCAATGGTGCACACTTCTATTCTTCGGCCCAGAAGTTTTCATACCTCAGATGAACTCTCAATGGACAATCGTTGAGCATTATTGTTGAGTTTAGGATTAGTTACTAAAAAATACTACACTGCTTTTAGTTATATGGAATGTATATTTTGCTATGACGTACACATAAGCAATATATTATTTATAATGCACTGTCCACTGCCTACAGTACACTAAAAGTCGGCATTATAATATACAAGTGACCAATAATCGACATTTGACACCTGTTCACGTATATTATACAGACTTTACACAAATTACCCATTAGTACCACAAAATAAATATTATAATATTTATAATAACCATAATAATTATAAAAAGTCACAACAGTAAAACTGAATAAGTTAATAAGTTAAAAACAAAAATAATTGACTAGTTAAGTTAAAAGTATAAAAAAAATAACTTTTTCTCTCTCTCTCATACACATGCCCATTATAATAGTATCTCTAAAAAGTGGTTGTGGTATGACATAGTAATAAATGCGCATATTATATTGCGTTTTATAAAAAATAAACATCGAAGCTCTTATATATAACTCAAATCGAGAGCATAATATTATAAACATTTATCATAATATAGGTATATAATAATATACGTAGGCAAGTGTAATATCGACGTACGTCTTCCACACACCGCCCCGGAATGGTGTAAATAAATTATGATATTTAAATTGTTGAGAAATATTATGGCAGGTAGAAACGTATATTTCTATGGATACAAAAAAAAATGAACAAAAATAGGTAACCCTGCGGATGTGTCAATAGTCTTTCACTTGACGTACTGTGTCTTGAGAGTTGCGGTGAAAAACGTAGTTAAGTACTTAGGTGAGTAGATAGTTGTATAGGGTTTAAGAAAATTTTCATAATACACAATAATATACTATATATATATAATTGTTTAGCATTAGCAGTTGCGTTAGTGTGCACCTCTATTTTTGTTCGCATGTTTGTTGGCAAATTCATTCATATCGATTGTCAAATCTGTAAGCTATGGCCACGGTATACACAGAGCAGTATTTTTACAATGTTGAATGACTGACCATAAGTACAAATCGGTTTGATAATAGCTACACATAGAAGCCGTTTGTTTCCGAGACAGGACTGGATTTGAAAGGGAGCATTAAGGGCATATGCCCTGGGCCTCCAAATTGTTAGAGCCCCTAAGTCAAAATTACATTAACAATTATAATGCTAGATCCCGTTCTATATATTTTAAGAATAACTATTAAAGGAACATTAATTTATTGAGCTATGAAAATCAGGGAAATTTAAAACGGCAACAAAAAAACTCTGGAATGATATTTTTCAGATATTTACAATTTGTCAATTTCACTAACACTGATTATCTGGAAATATAATTTAACGATATGTTTTTCACAGGAAATATAAAACTCAGGAACTATTAAAACCAGGAAAGTATTTTTCAGAACCAACTATTTAATGGTACATTTAGAGGACTGTCCGCGGAAGCAGAAAAGTCAAAAATATTGTGTAAAGTTACACGTAGGAAGAGTTATGTAATAGGATTTTTATTATTATTAACTGTTATAGTGTGATTTTGTTTCAGTTGAAGCAGGTATATATATACGAAGTATATATAGCACGAAATAAATAAAACACGCGTTGCCGTATAAAATATTGTTTAAATATAGCCATATATAGCTATCGATTCCGCGTAAAATGTTCGTAATACGTGCCAACTCTCAAAACAATAAAATATCAGAATTCATGTTTTTATTGGCGTTTATTTGTTGTTGTTTTTTAAGACTTCGATTAAGAAAAAAAACTAATTTCTATACTTATGTGCCTATAATATCTTTATATTATAGTTGCTGCTAATGCCGACCGAACGCGTGTTTGCAGTTACCTACCTACTATATTATACTGCAGTCTACAACTGCATACAACGGTACCTATAACAACAATAATAAACAATAATAGTAATAATATATAATTCACGCACCGTAATAATATAATATAATCAATCGTCGTCGTCATTGTCGTCATCGTCGTCCCCGTCTCGGTTGTAAAACGAGCAAATTATTCTCGAATAGATCTTCCGACTTCTCGACAAATGACTCGGCTCATCTCTCGATAGCTACGACGACGAGACTCGTTTCCGCTCCGTGCACCGTGTTCGGTGCGCCGCCGCGTTTTTATTGCCTAGAAATCCGGTGAAATACCACGATTCAGTATATTATATACATCATATTACTATAGATATATATTTTATATCGTATACTAGAGCTGCCTACGCGTAATTTATGCAAATCGGTTGAAATCCGTCACGGCGTAGTAATACAATTTGTTTGAAAAAAAACTTTCGACCGGACCGTCTGGGCGTGCGCACTCGCGCAGGTTATTCGAGGATTGCGGATAACCTAACCCAACGCGAATTCTTACGGATGATTCATCCATCGTATATGATATTATATAGGTAGGTATGTGAAGTATTTTCGTTTTCGCTTTAAACACAATAATAATAATTATAAATTATACGATATCGATGATTTTATACGATCCCGGGCCTAAACGAGTAAAAAGTTGAAGTTAAGTTAATAATTGTAACTTTTGAACTTAACTTTTTTAAATTTAATTTTTATTAACTTAATTTTTAACATACACAATTTTTAATGACATAAACTTAATAAATAACGAGTTAATTTTAATCAAATCCAAGTTACTTAACTATTGGTTGTATAAGTTTCCATATAACTTTTAACTTAACTGAAACAAAATTAGGATAACTATTAACTATAAACTTTTTTTAAATATTTTTTATCAACTTAACTTAACTTAACTTAATTAAAAATCATCATTAACTTTCCCAGGCTTGATTTTATATACATAATATATACAGGACGATTCACCAGAATCATGGTCACCCTCTTTTTTTTCTTCAACATTGTAGTTATTTAACATCTGATTTTTGGAATTTTTAAATTTTCTTAAAGACCATATATTCAAATTCTTGTGTTTTTTGTACTATTCAAGGAGTGTCTCGTGGAGATACAAACTTCTGTTTTTCAAACGAGACCCCCCCCCCCCCACCCCTCTTTCAACTGTAAACTATTCAGTGGATAATTTTTCTTGAAAAATTGACGTATCAGAATCAAAATTCATATGAGTATATTTTTTGAGTTTTTTAACTTTGTGCTCTAAGGATAAAAGGTCCATGATGGTAATTGGGTCCATACGATTTGGGGGCCATGGTGATTTGAAAATTGTATTTATCTACATTAATAATTTGTAATAATGGCCTAAGTGTAATAAATACTATACGAATACACAACGAAATGCCATACATGTATAAAGTAAAATATCAACGTAACTTACTGACTGATTAAATAGGTATCTAGATCCAACCTAAAGTTTGAAAATAATCTTATAAATCATTGGGGATTCACTAGATTATTTATTACGTTTATAGTTGATCAAGGTAAATCGAACTTTATATGCTTATAAAAAATAATTGTGCCTTTGTATTTTTAATATCTATCAATTACTATTGTACCAATATAATAGGAGCCTTGTATTCAGTTTTCAAGCTTTTTGACCCAACAAAAAAAATGTGATTGAAATTCTTAGAAAAAAAGGTGGGTAAGTGGATGTCGCTCTGCTGTACAGTAGGTTACAAGTGGATCACTGTAATGGATGGTGTTAAATTTGAATTCAATGATATAATATTATTGTATAAGAAAAACGATTCTGAGCGAAAACGGTCAGTTAGCCTATGGTATTACTAATATATATTTGATGATATTATTGTGAATAAAGTAATTTATATACAAACTATTTACGTGGAACTTTGTTTTAAATTTTCAATCCTTAGCTATAAAAGTTGAACATTTTATACATTTTTAACTACAACATAATTATTAAATTTTAAATTTGATACATTTTGTCAACATTTTAACTTTAAATCCTTATAAAAAAAAATTGTGCCTATGTATTTTTAATATTTTTCAACTGCTATTGTAAAAATATATCAGGAGCCTGGCATTACAATTTCACGCTTTTTTAAATGTTATTGATATTTATAGGAAAAAAAACAAAAAAATTTAAAACTGACAATGTCCATAAGCAGCTCAAAAAAAGTCAAAATATTTTCAAAAATGTATGGTGTATAGCAAATTAAAATATGAACATTCAGTAAAATGTTTATGTACCTACAGTTATTCGTTGTTGGAAAACCGATTTTACGTAAAAATTCCCGTATTTCCTTAATTTTCATGTTGTTTTTCCCGGCGCTTTTGAAAACTTAAAATTTGACTGGATTTTGACCTCCCAATGCACCAACGATATTCATTTTCCCAACGAACAAAATACTGAAGTTGAAAATCTAATCATTATTTCGACTACTTATCGTGTACACAGACACAAAAATAAAAAAAAAACACATCATTGTAAAATCAATACATTCATCGTTCCACTCAGAATCTAAAATTGAAAATTGAAAATGTATTCATACAGTTTTAAAACAGCCAAAATATTTTGTCAATTTTATCAAGAATAGGAATCGATAAAATAAACATATGATATAAATTTCATGTGCTACGGTTATTAATTTTTGATTTACAACAAAATAAGAAAATCGCTACTTGAGAAATCAAGTGAATATCTATGTAAATATTTGAACTATTCAAACGCTCATAAAAATTGAATTTGACTTTTTATAGACATTTTTTTTTTCTTTGATAAAGGTAGATAACCTTATAAAGAATCTTGTATTACTTTTTAAAATTTTAAGGTAAAGAACATTTTTTAGTAATTTCTAACTCAACATAATTTGCAAATTTTCGTGATTTTTACGCCTTTTGTTAACATTTGAACTTTGATAATGCTTATAAAAAAAATTGTGACTATAATATATTTCTTAATATTTTTCATCTACCATTGTAACAATATATTAATAGCCTTAGAATGTCTTATCTGAATTTTGTGTGTGGAATATGTGCCAATTCTGATTTTTACTAATCTAGCTATTTAATTGGCAACCTAATGGACTTCTGAACACTATAAATAAATATTTAAGTAATATTAATTAAACTATACATATTTAACTATTGTTTCAACTTTCAATGTCCAATATAATTATATTTGTAAATCTAAATTTCGTTAACATAACTCATAAGATTTTTGTTTAGAGTTCGTATTAGTCATAATACTCAAGTCATTACTCTAAAATGTCTTAAAAAAATTGATTTAATTTCAAACAAAATACAAATCATAAACCCTATATTAAACACATTAATAGTGATTTAAAAAAATGAAATCTAATTGACCCTGTGATAATAGCCGGGTTAACGTTAAAAAAAAATCACACTACAAACATCTAACCAAACCTAAGTCCTAAATATAATTATATTGACATATATTGTGTGTGGAAGTAAAATGTATAATAATATATAATATTTAAACCGTCGTGCGTATTGTGACCGTACACGCAGTGTGAGTTTATATTATTTAGTAATTAGTATGAAAGGATTTTCTTTCGAAATGTTTTTCTGCTATTGTTAACAAACGATCAAGGTTAATTCAATTGGCCTAATGTACACACAGATGGGTGGAGTGACGATACGACATTTACACACAACATAATTATAATTTATAATATTAATAAATAGGTGAATGAATCACCCAAAAAGTCAACACAATTATTTTAACAATCAATATTTTGCAGGACATACGTATTATAATAATATACCTTTAATAATACATTCAGTACTCTGAAGGCGTATTCTTTTTATTATTATTATTATTATTATTATTATTGATATTATTAGGATTTAGGGTAGATAAAGTATTATAAGCATGCCATAATAGTTTAATATAATATGATGTATATTATATTATTTAATTTTCTATTATTATTATTATTACAGTTAATTATAAAAATATAATATTATTTTAGGCTACGAAATATTCAAAATATTGAAGATAGAACAATGTACACGTCGAACAATAATAGTTGGCAAAATACAAATATAAAATCTAGCAGTTAAAATATTAATTATTAGTTACCCTTATTTGGATACCGGACACTGCATAATTCTATAATAATATCTTATACCAGAGATTCTGAGGAAACAAAGAAGCCGACCGACAAGCAAAAGACCACATCACCCGCAATAATAATTCCGAATCTCAACAAAACTATAAATGTTGTTAGAAGCTAATAAAAATGTATAAAAAAAACTACAATTTTAAATATAAAAAAAACAATACATCACTCGACACTTGGCAAAACTACTGGTCGAACCAAACAAAACTAAATAATGTATAATACCATGGCACCCTACCGGGTCATCTAAAAAAATGGGAACAATAATCAATAGATAATATTGAGAATCGGTCATATACCTACCAGTTTAACTGCACATGAATATACGATGACCTTATGACAAACCGAGAGCCAACAAACTACACCTCAGGGCTCAGGTGGAATAACAATAACAGTCAAACACATCTCCGCAGACTGCAGCCTAGCTACCTATCATATACGAAAAAGCAAGATTAAAGAATAAGGTTCACTCAAATGGGCGGCCCCCTTTTCGGCCAAAATTTACCCTTCCCTTTTCGGCCAGTACCTACAGTTTTCTATAAAATGTACAATTATAACAACTGATTACTGAACTTAAGAATTATTATAATTAATTAAATATGATTGTATCCAAAAATTTGATTTTTTTTATTAACATTATTACTTACTACTGTGTGAAAAAATAATAAAATAAAACAATTAAACAAATATACCTATGTGAAGCCGTAAGCCAAGATATCTCGAACGACTTCATTCGACTCATTCCCTTCCTCAAAGTAGGTACCGGACTGGGTAAACAAATGTAATAGGTAATATTACAATTATTAAGCAATCTACTCAATTGCACCATAGTATAATATATTATATAGGTATATAAATAAAATAATTAAATTTAATGTACCTATATTAACTATTTAGATGTCTAATAAAAATATTATGTTTAAACTAATGAGTAAACTAACTTTAGTTGCTGAAGTTGTGAATGGTGAATACAAAAAAAAAGTATGTGCATGTAATAGTATGTATTGTGTATAATGTATACCACGCTATAAATACCACATCACGCCGGTAGACGCACACATAGTATTATATACATAGTCTTATTGTATATACAATGATAATATTAAATAGGCAGGATAGGTGGGTACATATTTTATGTTTATTTTAATTTTTCACAATAAACGACGGACGAGTCATTTCTGAAATGAGCAAGGTGATATTATTATAATATTATGTATATGCTGCTTTGCTGCAGCTGATGATGATGTAAATAGTCATGTTTGAAAGCCGGAAAAAAACGTGAAATTCCTCTGATTCGTAAATATTTTATTCATTATAATATGATATTAAACATCACGTTTTGTATGTTATAATAGCATATTGTTTGTATATGTGGCTGTGTTTTATTATTTAAAAACAAGTCGTTGTAGATTTTAACGATATAATAAAAAAAACTCGGGCTTTTCTGAAATTTATATTAAATATATTAGCATCGTATCCTCACGTTACTATGTTGGTTGTAAACAGTGGCGGATCCAGGGGAGGGGGTAAAGGGAACATTTTATAGGTGGGTTCAACAATATTATGAGGGGTAGGTCACCTACAATTATTTGAGCAACACCAATTTTTTTTTTGATACACGCCACTGGTGTGTTACATAAATATTCATGTTTTCCGCTGTCCTTCGTTAGTTTTTCCCAATTACTTAATTGTTACTCCCGCAATTACTTTCCCAATTAATTTCTTAGTTTGCCACCCCCACCCCCTTCTGAACTACAACATCAAAAACCCTACCAGAAAGTAGAAACCACCCTCAATGGTAAAGATTGTAGGACCAAATCTTCTGCTCGAAAACGTAATGAGTAATGACAGACACAAAAAAAAATACATAATTGCATTAAAAACCAATGCATTGCTTAGCTCCGCTAAGAATCCAAAAATTATATTGTGAGATTATTTCTTCGTATTACTTTTATACGTAGGAACTAGGAATGAACGATGTACCTACTTATTAATAATTTCACATAGTTATATAGTAGATATACCTACCTAGATATTACCCAATTGGTCAATTCGTTACAAATACAATCGTTAATAGACAATAATCTTACTTGTTTAGATTTCACATCTTACGTGTATGGTGTATATCGGTATAATTGGTTTTTCTTATAGTATGTAGGTTATAACTTATAACTATATTATAATATGCGAATTCATACTTAAATCAGTATAGAATTACGATAAAACAGTCCAATGCGTTAGCTCTTGCAGTTATTACTAAATTTACCTATATACCTATCATATTTTCTTACCTAGGTAGGTACTTAACATTTTTAGAAATAATACTATAATAGCTATAACGTATAGTCGTTCTACGTTTTTCAGAACGCAGTGTATGCAAAATTATTAAACTTTACTCATAAAAAAAATAGCGTCCTACGGAGTTAGACTATAGTTAGGTACGACTACTTACGAGCGAATAGCGATGACGATAATAATGTATTATACCTCACGTATAACGTTTGTATGTACTGTAGGACTCATTAATACATAGGTACACACGATTTACGGCCTAGGTATATCTATATCATATTGTAGGTATTATACATAATATAGGTTACATAGTAATGTCCTATGATGCGGTACTCGTATTCCGAGAAACGTGCAGCAGTTGTAACCTGTATAAGTAATATATTATGTATAAGTATACACAGTTGACGGCACGCAGGAGACGGAACGTAAAATTTTTTTCTCCCCGGTCGGTCCTGCGCAGTCATTCGAACGAATTACACATGTACACTTCTCTCACACACACACACACACACACACACACACACACACACACATACACACGTACATATAATTTATACATACATATATGATATGCATACGTAGGTATATACATATAGTATACGATGATGCGCGTGTAATTGTTATAATAGGTATGAGTTCTCTCTCTCTCTCTCACACACACACACACACACACACACACCCATTATAATAGTATCTTCGTAGGAAAAAGGGGTTGTCGTATGACATAATAATAAATGCGCATATTATATTGCGTTTTATAAAAAACATCGAAGCTCTTATATAACACAAATCGAGAGCATATTATAAACATTTATCATACTAGGTAGGTATATAATAATATACCTATGTAGACAAGAGTAATATCGACGCACGTCTTCCGCACACCGCCCGGAATGGTGTAAATAAATTATGATATTCGAATTGTTGAGAAATATTATGACAGGTAGGTAGAAACGTATCTCTATGGACACAAAAAAAATGAATAAAAATATGTAGCCCTGCAATGATGCGTCAATAGTCTTGTACTTGACGTACTGTGTCTTGCATGTTGCGGTGAAAAACGTAGTTAGGTACTTAGGTGAATAGATAGGTGCAGTATAGGGTGTAACAAATTTTATAAAATCATAATGCACAAATCTATTATTGAACAGTCACAAATCACAATATATAGGTTATACGATATAATAAACGTTTTGTAAAAGTATAAATATGCACGAATAGTGCAATACTTTAACGCGCGTGCACGAATGGGTAGGTAATAAGTGCGACTTTTGACTTCTGAACCACTCAACCACAATCGACTTTACGAACTCGACCGGTAAAAAACCCAAAGCGATACGACTTTTTTTCCGTACCCAGTGAACAGAAAAAGAAACTACGAAGACTAGGTATACAGGTGAAACCATGTACACGGCGGCGGAGATCACCTGTTCGGCAGCTGGAGTCGCATGAGCAGCAGGTTGGAGCCGATTCACGACGTTTTCAGTATAATATTATTATTACTATTTTTTAAGACAAGACACGCGGCGGCGGCTTTACCGTTATCACGGAGAAAACGCGTTGCCATCGGCGTCGGTGGTGAGGGGGGACGGGGCGGGGAAAATTCGCGTCCTTGATGTGGCTACACGTCGCCGCCGCCGCAACAACAGCAACTCCAGCGCGCGCGTGTGGACGGCGTGGACGGGTGGACGGCCGGCGGGCGGACGGGAGGTTTGTGCGTAAAATGGTAGTCGCGCGCCAGTCATTCGGTCGTCGTCGTCGGTCGTCAACGACTCTACATAAAAAACGAGTCTTAAATATTGTTATCATTAATAATATCGTGTCGACGTCTTCAAGACTTGAACGCGGACACGTCACATCGTCCCTCTTTCTCCTCGTCGTCGCTCGATACGCAAAGATTATATTATTATAATATTTTATTAACATTACAAGATATTATAGGACGTACTTAACTAAGGACGGAAAATAGCGAAACAATTTTTTTTAAAAGCCAACTCTTGGTATACGTCTATCATCTACGTCCTACGACGATAAAGCGATTTATCGATACAAAATATCGTGCGCGGTTCGCGTCGCGAATTCGATCGGCCAATGCCGTCGAGTGTCGATCGCCGTCGTCGACTTCGCGGGAAAGTCGTGTGGCCGGCGATTGCGCGTGGCGGCGATAACGGGCGGGTGATATTATAAACATTATAAAAAGATAAAAACGCGCACGCACCGAGCGGCGAGTGCGACGACGGTGGGTCGGACGGGATTACGACGACGGCGACGACGAAAGGTGAAAATCCTCGCGCGGAGTTATCACAACGATAACAGTACTACTTCACCTATATAAGTGTAATAAAATAAACAACGATAATAATAATAATAATAATATTTACGGACAATAATTATGATCTCATCGCCGTCGGAATCGTATCGGAGTATCAAGTAGCAACACCGCGCCGCGATCACCTCCCGAGAACGCACGTAGGTAGTCTTTCGCGTGTTCTTTCGTTCGGTCGACGTCATGACGACGTGCCATCGCCACCGCCGCCGATGCGATAGATGAAAAACGCCATCGGCCGTTGCGTCTCATCACAGCAGCCGACGACCAGACATGGGTAAGTGGTGGTGACATTTGCTCTGTTTTTTGTACGTTTGTTTGTCTGTTTGTTTCCTCGTCTGGCGATTGTTATCGTGTCATGTTTACCTACCTGTTTGTTGTTTTTTGTGCACCACAGAAGCCGTGGTCCAATTCGATTACGCGGCCCGCGAACCCGATGAGTTGACGTTGAAGAAGGGAGACGTCATCACTGATGTCAAGCCTATGCCCGACGGATGGATGGAAGGACACAAGGACGGCAAGAAAGGAATGTTTCCCGACACCTACGTTAAGGTGAGTTGTACTGCACTAACTTATAATCTTCGGCTATAACTCGGGAACTTCCTAAAACTAATTGTGTCGTTACTGTACGTTATAGATCGTTCATGCTTCGGGTGGCGTCGTTTTGAGAAAAAGTAAGTGTTCTATTTTATAAAAGTTAATCCATGTAATTATGCTATTTTTTTTACCTCACGTTCCTTACCTGTAGAAAATGCCAGAAAGTGTAAGGTGTTGTTCAGTTACAAACCAGCAAACAGAGATGAGTTGGAGTTGAACATAGACGATGTAATCGAAGTTCTTGGCGAAGTTGAGGAAGGTTGGTGGAAAGGAGAGCTTAGGAATGAAGTGAGTACTGATTTAATTATACCTACACAAAACATTAATCATTAAGTTTTTACACTTAAGTATTTTATCTTTATTCAAACTTGAAATATTTATTGACCTCATTATCACAATTTTTTCTATTATTGAATTCTTGTATTATAATCTAGTGAATGATGATTACCTATGTTTTTGGTTTTTTTACAAAACAGTTATTACCAATATGATTGTTTTGTAAATGGTTACCTACCATTTTTTATTTTTACCTGTTCTTCTGATATTAATTTTATTAGATGTAATTGTGTAAGTAAGTAATATACATTTTACTATTGTAGTTCAAATGTTATAAGCCTTAACTAAGCGTTAATTGATTTTTAAATGAAATAATGACCGTGTTAAACATTATGTAACTAAACTTTGATCTTTAAACAATTACATAGATATTACATTTTTAAGAACATCAATTTTGTTAAACTACTTGTCTTTTGAGGGCTAATATTACAATCATCGGTTTCATTCGAATTGGACCACACTAACCGGCTGATAACAGATTTTATTATCGGCAGAATTCCACCAGTTAAGTTGTCTGTTAAATTTAACCGGAGATGGTAATACTGACCCTTAGTATTATTAAATATTATAATTTTAAAATTACATTCAAGTATTTAACATAATGTTTACCTTTTTAAGGTTCCACATTTCATGATAATAATAGGTAGGTAATACTATTTGATAACACACAAAATCAACTTTTCGAATTTTTTATTGACCAAATAACTCATTTTGTAATGCGCCTCTATACATCAATTAATTAACTCACATTAATTGCATGTGAATAAATTAATAAATTGTTTCTTTATTGTCTTGGTAAATTAGTTTGACAGAATAATGGTGCTTTCTTCGCATTTAATTGTTGATTATTAAATCATTGAATTTTTATTGAATTGTTTTAATTACCAATTGTTACTTTCATCCTAAAATATTAAGACAGCAAGAATACTTTTTGATTAGTAATAATATTATAAAAACTTATTTATCTACTACAATAAAGAAATTTACAGTATTTTTATTGCACAAATACACACATCTATGTGTTTATCATGAAATAATAAAGAAGTGACAAATTCCTACCATATGATTAATATTTAAATAAATGATTATTTAGAAGGTTCAACTGACTTATGTGCATATTATTATATTTCAATTGCTGTAAATAATAAAAATTTTATTTTTATTATTTTCCTTAATTATTAAAATACATTCCCTAATAAACTAATAATGTCAATAATGAATATTACTATCCCTGAAAAGTGTTTTTTTTTTTATAGATTATTAAGAAAACAACTGTGTATGCCTTAGTATTAACTATTAAGTATTAGATTTTTAAACATAAACTATTTTAAATCTGTTTGTTTGTTAAATACAAAAAAAGAAAAATTAATAGTTTTAATCAGTAAATACTAAATATTTTAATATTGATTGATTGTAATTTAAATTAAATAGGTAATTGATTCAAATTTAAAGTTGAAAAATAAGTTTTATTCATCCTATCTAAATTTTGGTTTTACTCTTACAGACATAAAATATATTCAAGTACCTATCAATATACAATACAGTTTAATTGTGTGTAATGTAAATATATATATATATATATTTTTTAAATAAGCACTATACCATATTGTTTAATAATTTGTCTTATGTTACTTTTTTGTTTAAAAGAAACAGATAACCAATTTAAATGTTTATATGTTTACATGTTTTAGTTAAAATATCATTATAGGTAGTGAAACTTAACATTTTTACTTTACTAAAATATTGTTATGCACATATAAAGTGGCTGACCCAATTAAAGAAACTTAAGTTGTTATTTTTAATTATTTGTATACTGCTCAAGGTAAATAGTTCAATGCTTAGAAAATACTTGTATGTGAAAGTTTTGGAAAGGTTTTCTTTAGATATATTTTTATCAATTTGGTATTTTGAAATCTTTGATAATTTATTTTTTGTATTTAGAAATAAAAAGGTGGGCAAGTGGGTGTCCCTCAGCTGTACAGTGGATTACTGTAATGAATGGTGTTAAATTTGAATTCAATGATATAATAACATTGTATCAGAGTAACAATTCTGCCTATGCAAATATATTACCAAGTATATTTGATGATATCTATTGTGAATTCATCATAAGTAATTAATTTACCTATTTATGTGGAACTTTGTTTTACATTTTTAACTACAAAATTGTTTTAACTTTAAATGCTAACGGGGTGTTGCCAATGGGCAACTTCCCCCTCCTGAAATCAATTTCCATCACATTTACTTATTGTATAACTTGTAAATACAGATTGTGAATATTATGTTTTGTTCAATAAAAAATAAAAAAAAAAAAAACTTTAAATGCTTATAAAAAAAATGTGTGCTTATGTATTTTTAATATTTTTCAATTTCTATTGTAACAATATATCAGGAGCCTTATATTACATTTTCATGCTTTTTGACCCAACAAATACAACTTTTTTGACATTTATAGAAAAAAAACTAAAAAAAATTGAAAATGTTCTTAAACAGCTCAAAATGAGTCAAAATATTTTGAAAATTGTATCAAGAATAGGAATTTATAAAATAACATGAACATAATATGGTGTAAATTTAAATTATCTACAATCATTCGCTTTTAAATTACGGCAAAATAAGGAAATTGCTACATAAGAAATCAAGTGAATATGTTGTAAGAATATGAACTTAATGAACTTCAAATTGAATTCGACTTTCAGGTAGATATTTTTTTTTTGATAGTTTGAAAATCTTATAAGGACCTTTCAATTAAATTTTCAAATCTATATTTAAAAAGAAAATATTTTATGAATTTTCAACTCAAAATAATCTGCACGTTTTCATGATTTTTACGTGTTTTGTAAAAATTTGAACTATAAATGCTTATAAAAAAAATAGTGATTGTATTTTTAATATTTTTCAATTGTCATCGTAATAATTAAGGAGCCTTGTATTAAATGTTCACACTTTTTGACCCAACAAATAAAATTTTATTGACATTTATAGAAAATAATACTAAAAATGTTGTAACCGCTCAAAACAATTCAAAATATTTTAAAATTCTATTGTATTTAGAAAATGCCAATATAAACAATCAGTGTACATTTCATATTTCTACGGTTATTTGTTTTAGAGTTACACCAAAAATCAAAATCGATTTTATCAACGTCGATTTAGCTTAAAACTTCCCGTTTTTCCTTAATTTTTATGTTGTTTTTCCCGGCGCTTTTGAAAACTCTTGGCACTTAAATTTTAACTGGATTTTGACCTCCCAAATGCACCAACTAGATTCACTTTCCCATTCAACAATATACTGTTGAAGAAAATCGAAGCAGTGTAAATGGTGATGACACTGAAATAAAAATATCAATGTAAAAAATCAATATATTCATCGCTCCGCTGAGAATCTAAAATTGTATTATTGTTTGATTCTTACTCAATTATTTATAATTCATTCATGATTGACTATCTAATATTATTAATAAATTAATACAACTATTTTTTTTTTTTAAATTTAGATTGGTGTTTTTCCATCTAACTATGTCACTGAAATATCAGATGTTAAGAGTATTATTATTAGTAGAAGTGACTCAAAAACTTCAACTGGATCCCTCAAGAAAGAAGAAAGCATCAAGAAAGGTAATTTTCACTTTTTTATTATAATATAATCTGTATAATTATTAGCAATTTCTATTTGAAGTTTCAATCAAAAAATTACTTAAACGTATTTTATACTTCAATATAATTATTTTTATTTAGAAAAATCTATTGTGGAACCAATCAAAACTGCTGATAATAATATAGAACCCAATGCTCCAGTTCTACCTCCAAAACCAGGTATAAACATTTAATACCACAGTGCTAAGTAAGATAATTAAATAAAACAATTTTTTTTTAAAGTATTCTATGTATCAATTAAATACATGACGTATAGTACTATATTATATTGGATTTAGTAAATAAATAACTATTTTACACCAACACAAACTGATAAAAGGAAATGAATGCAATACTGATTATTATTAATCACTTGAAAGATAAACCGTATTTCAATATGTCAACTTTTAATTATATTATTTTAATGATATTTCAGACTTCAGTTATTCCTGTCATTAACAGCGATTATGATAATGAGTAATGACACTTTTAAAAGTATTGCTTCTATCAAAAATAATATTTCTTTTTAAATTCTATCATATTATTTTTTTTTCTAATTTTCATACCCTTCAAGTTGTCCAGTTATGAAAAAAATCAAACGGAGATTGTCTCACTTATTTCATTGTAGGTGTACATAATATTTTAAATCCTAATTTCAAATTTGATGACATTTTGTTTATTTCACTATTTAAAATATATTTAATCCAATCATCTAATTTTCTTTTTAAATAACAATTTTGTTTAGGTCAATACTTAATAAAATTAAATGTGTACTGCTAATTTTATTGACATTCTTAAATTACAGTAATTATCCAGTGATATTACTAAATTTATTTGCATAATATAACTAATATTTTAAATGTTAAACTATTTATTAATTTGTAGGATAAGTAAATAAAATTTTATCTTTAACTTTATCATTGTTCAAATTGTATACAGCTAAAGAAGTTTGTGTGGCACTCTTCCCTTACGAAGCTGTCAATAGTGATGAACTATCACTGGCTGAAGGCGATATAGTTACTATTTTATCACGTGAAGTAGAAGACAAAGGCTGGTGGAAAGGAGAGCTTAAAGGAAGAATCGGAGTGTTTCCTGATAATTTTGTTCAAATAATGAATCAAGATGAGGTATTTTTTATTATTACTATTAACATTTTACCTATAGGCTATATTACAATACACAGTAGTCACATGTTTTTTATATTTTTTTTTTACTTTTGTTTATTCAGTTGGCAACTAAATCTGAAAAAACTGTTAGTAGTCCACGTAGCGGTACAACGGCTTCACTGCGTAAAGTTTTTCAGAGCCAAATGGAAAATAAACCTTTGGGACCAGTGGTGAGCAAAAAACCTGCTCTGCCACCACCACCACCTACGACCAAGAAACCACCCACTGCCAAAAGTTCTTCCACGTCTTCCTTGTCAAAAACTATTAGTGGTATTAAATCCATGTTGAATTCTGAACAAAATACCACGGATAAGATGAAGCATATAAATTCTGAAACTGGGGATTCTAAACAATACGGCTCTATAACTGTAAAACGTTCAGAGTCTGTGGGTTCCATGAAGAAATCCTCGGATTTGCCAGATGGATCAATTATGAGTAGATCAATATACCATGTTACGCCAGAATCGTCCCCAACATCATTAGTGTTTACAAATGTATGTATTTTAGTATAAACATACAAATTGTCTCTATAGTTGGCTAATTTGTTGTTTAATGTATATTTTTTTTACTTAGCATGATAACAATTCTCCTGAGCCCAAGAGTCCTGATTTCGATCAAATAGAGAGAACCGCAATGCTTAGTCATCCAACAGCATCTCGAGCTAAGGCACCTAGAAGGAGGCCACCGTCTGCAGCGTTTAATGTATCTACTGAGGATGATCCAACATTGGATACCCCACCAACAAACGGAATACCCGGTGTGGATAAAGAAAAGGCCCCATGGGTTCAAGAGTTGAAGATGAATCAGGCAAAGAAATCATCGATCGCTAATTCTGTGATAGGTATGTTTCTTATAGGTCATAATTATTATACATTAAACTTTTATGATTTTTACACTATTCATCCATCTACAAATTGACTGAAAATAATATAGTTATTATTATTTTTTAATATAATGTTTATAAATTAGGTGGTGGTAGAACACGAGTGATGATCAATCCGTCTACAACCACCATAACATCAGAGAGTTCATCAGAAACCACAACAGTAACATCCAGATCAGGATTGACTTCAGTGGGCTTGGGCGGTGTTGTTTTTAAACCTCCTGGTTACGTGCCACCTCTGACCACACCTGAACCGGTCACAGTTAGCACACCAACCAGTCCTGTTGCACCTATATCAGCCGATTTTAGTCTGTCAACGCCATCTATAGAGGGAAATCTAATATCAGTGTTAAATGAGAAGGTAATTATTGCATTTGAGAATGAAAATGTTTTTATTTTTATTTTTTTTTAAATATTTTAATGTGTGGTTATTAGGTGAAACAATTGGAGTCCACCGTTCAACTACAAAACAGTTTACTTGACAAGTTGTCGACAAAGTTGGAAGTGGAAATGGAAAAGCGTATGGAGATTGAGAAAGAAATGAAAAAGATTATGGAACTCGTAACAAGAGTTTGACTTGGACAACAGTATTTCCGTATAAATTAATAGTTATAATAATGAAAAAATAATCAAACACGTACTTAAGACCATTACCAATTTGTTGCTTATAGTTTGTTTATTTCACGAGTAGCCATGCATTGAATATCATGATTACGTTAATTGTAGGTACATTTTTAATCAATTAGTATCAGTAATAAAAATTTATTCCAAAAGTCAACGTCAAAACTCTAATCTCAATTCTGTGTTCTGTGTCTTCGGGAAAATTAGTATTGATTATCATCTTTTGGGATTACCTATATGCATATCCCTTGCACATTATATATTTATTTTTTATTCTTCTAGTCTTTAGAGTCAAATAGTTCATCATCTTCATTCATATTTTTAATTAAGTATTATCATTATTATTATTATTATTGTTGTATTCTAATCATTCCTTGAATTTTTTAGTTAATTTTCATAAACTAAATGTGATAAAAAGTGGCATTTCCGACAGTAAATTTTTGATTCAATTTTCACACTATTACCTCTTACTTCTTGGTACTCAATAAAAACAAAATTCTAAATCTTATTGGATAATTAATGCAATTTGTATTCTATTATAATATCTTAAGAGTAACATATAAAGATAAGCTACTATTTCGACTGTATCCTGCCACCTGAGTTCATTTATTAAATACATTTTACAGTGATTTTTTTACCTACTTTTTTTAACATTCCTTAGAGTTACACACGTTATTATTCATTATATCCAAAAAAAATGTACTTACTCAGAATTGTTTTTAATAATAGTGTACAATTAGTGTGTTCTGTTAAGTTTCGTTATGTATATTTAGACTGCCATGAATGTGGCGTCTATGGTGTTTGAAAATCGATGTATGGAAAAATTAATATTGATAATCGGATGTTCAGTTGTAATTTTATAAAGTTGCTTGCAAATCGATATCCATTTATTTACTCTATTATAATATAAATTATATTTTTATATGTTTATTAATTAATTCCCTAGTCCAATTTTTATACCGCTAAATGTTTAATGTGCTAAAAAATTAATTTTTTTTTGTTTACACGCAAATTATTCAGTCATGGCTAAACCGTTTACTACCATTATAATGTTAGCCTCTAATTTTATATGAATTGTATTGATTTTATAATAATTTTAATAGTTTTTATTTTATACTAATTTATTTTTAGAAAATATTTAGTTTAATTCTTGTTCAACGAATTGTGTACATATTATAATGTATTTGATAGTATTAAAATAAAAAAAAATAATGTGCTTAAAAAATAGGCAAACGACTGATTTTGCACACAATATGCTCTACACGGCATCATGTCATGTCTTACGAAATTAAAAATATTACGCCTCCCCCTCTCCCCCTAATCGACTGTCCCTCAAACGACCAGTAATATTTATTTAGTTAATTTTTATAATGCATACCTATATTTTCATAAATAAAGTCTTGTAATAGCGATTATTCAGATAAATAATTACAAACATTTTGTAAAAATTATTTTTCAGAAATGTGAAATGTCTATTTAAGCCAATAATAATGTTATACGATTATATACCATTGATTATTATAAATATTTTTATTATAGAAAAATGTATGATTATCATTATTCAAATATTATTATTATTATTAAAATTATTATTACTAACTATTGTAAGTTGTCCAACGGTGTCATATATATTTTATAAATTGTTAATTTTTATTTCCAATAAAAGTATTAAAAATATATTCATATGTAATTATATTTTGGTTATTATAATATAAACACTGTATTGATTTCCTTTTTATTCATAATCACTTAATATATTTATTATTGTTTACAAACGACAATCAAATAAAAAAATTTTAAAATATGTTTTTATTTCCCAAGGGAACTTACTTTATATCATGTGAGTTGTGCTGTATTAGAGAAAATGGTGCTATTAGAAGTCAGGTTATAAATTAGCCCCAATAGGGGTAAAGACTATATTATTATACACCCATCAAAAACGTGTACTATATTATTGCATCCTAAAAGTAGTTTTTAGATTCAGAGCGAAGCGATGAATGTATTGATTTTACAATGATGTGTGTTTTTTTTTTTTATTTTTGTGTCTGTCATCACCTTTTAGGACAGTAAAAGTGTTTGGATTTTCTTCAATAGTAACTTTTCTAATAGGAAAGTGAATCTAGTTGGTACTTTGGGGGGTTAAAAGTAAAAATTTCTCAGTAGTTTTTAAAAGCGACGTGAAAAACAAAAGAAAAATTAAGGAAAACTGGAATTTTTACGCAAAATCTGTTTTCGAGAAAATCGATTTTGGTTTTTGGTGTAACTCTAAAACAAAAGACCGTAGGGACATGACATTTTGACTGAATGTTTATATTAGGATTTTCTATACACCATAAAATGTTGAAAATATTTTGACTCTTTTTGAGCTGCTTACGGACATTGTCAGTTTTCAATTTTTTTAGTTTTTTTTTCTATAAATATCAATAAAATTTTATTTGTTGGGTAAAAAAGCGTGAAAATTTAATATAAGGCTCCTGATATATCATTCTAATAGCAGATGAAAAAAATTAAAAATCCTTAGTCACAGTTTTTATTTATAAGCATTTAAAGTTCAAATTTTGACAAAATACGGAAAAATCACGAAAATTAACAAATTATTTTGAGTTGAGAATTCATAAAAATTTTTCTTTTTAAATCTAAGATTTGAAAATGTAATATAAGATTACTCATAAGTTTGTCTACCTTTATCAAAAAAAAAAATGTCTACAAGAAACTTAAATTAAATTTTTATGAGTGTGAAATTTATATTTTTACAACATTTGATATTCACTCGATTTCTCATGTAACAATTTTCTTATTTTATTGTAATTAAAAAAGGAATGACTGTAGATACTTGAAAATTTCACTGAATGTTTATATTAGCATTTTCTATACAACATAAAATGTTGAAATTATTTTGGCTTATTTTGAGCTGTTTACGGACATTGTCAGTTTTCAATTTTTTTAGTTTTTTTTTCTATAAATATCAATAAAATTTTATTTGTTGGGTAAAACAGCGTGAAAATTTAATATAAGGCTCCTGATATATCATTCTAATAGCAGTTGAAAAATATTAAAAATACATAGGCACAAATTTTTTTATAAACATTTAAAGTTCAAATTTTGACAACATTTATCAAATTTATAATTTATTAATTATTTTGTAGTTAAAAATGTATAAAATGTTTAACTTTTATGGCTAAGGATTGAAAATTTAAAACAAAGCTCCACGTAAATAGGTTATATATAAATTACTTTATTCACAATAATATTATCAAATATACTTGGTAATATCATAGGCTGACTGACTGTTTTCGCTCAGAATCGTTTTTCTTATACAATGATATTATATCATTGAATTCAAATTTAACACCATCCATTAGTGACCCACTTGTAACAGCAGAGCGACACCCACTTATCCACCTTTTTAAAAGTTCAATATATTTTAACAATTTTGTATTTAAAGGAGTTTGAGTAACCAATCTTAGTGATTTGAAAGTTGAAATTAAAGCAGTATAAATGAGGGTCATAATCTTTGTTTCATAATACATACAACACAAATTCAAAAATTATTGTTTATTCACCAAATTTAAGATGATTTACAAAGATTTTGAATATTTATTTTTATTTTTTAATTATTCTGTGTACATCAATAAATCAACTAAAGTAAAAATTCTACTCTATATTAATTATTTTTCAATACCTATGCATATATTAGTAAGCAATTTGGAAATTTAGAAACACACTACCTAATGTTCATTTATTACTTACAAATAGTATTATACATAGCCCAAATGTTTATGTCATGTGTATTGCCTAAATATTATTCTTTAAAACATGATACGCTGGAGCTCTCTTAATAGTGAAATATTAGATAAGAATTCATATATACGTTGTACGATAAACATTATATCGATTTCAATAATTTTATCAATATAATAAAATAAAATATAGAAAAATCCTAACGTTTAAAAATTGTATTAAGTCTTTTGAAATGTAGCACGGGTCAGTTAAAAATGGTACGCTGGCCGGATGCGACCCGCGACCTGCCAGTTGAGACCATCTCTCTGAGCCTATAATATAATGTTTCGAGTACACAACATATATTTTAAAATTGTGACTAAAAAATAATTACGTGAGGGACTAATCGAATTTCAGGGGAGGATAAAGCCCCCCACCCAGTCTCCGCCTACGAGCAAGTACCTATATACATATATTTTATATACATTTTATACCAGTTGTATACCTATATATACCACACTCTTGCCTTCAGGCTGCAATATAAATAATATGCTACATTATAATAATTCGGGTTGTCCTGATGTACAATACTGTACAATATATTATATATTATATACAAATACTTTAGAAAACTTCAAAGTAGGTTGTTAAGTACGTAGGTACAATATAATATATAGGTATTCATTTTTTTAATGTCATTAGTTATCGCGCATCTACATAATTTTTTCTCGTCCATCGATTTAACGGGATTTCGGTGATAATAAATTGGGAAACGTCGATAAACCGGTTCGCGTAATCGTATATAATATGGATATATATATAATAATCGTATTAAATGTGCAATAATATAATAATATATTATAATGTGCTAAATATATAAACAGAAAATATAATATACAAAATACACATATAGAAACGATGATAATATTATTAAACATTTTGCTGGTTTGCTGGTATTATATGTAGGTAGGTAGGTAGGTATAGGTAGGTAGCGGGTACTTACTACAAAACGAGTAAAATTTGAGTAGGTAGGTGTAGAGAGAGAGATATACATAATATACCTAAGTATTACGAATATACATATATATATAGCCATAGGTATCCGCGGTGCAGGGGCGTCTTTTCAACTTTTTGAAAAGTATGCAAACCAAAAGACAGGCCAAAAAATTGTTCAGCAAGCCAATATATATTATCTAACTAATAGTATGCTATTATAGAGTTATCAGAAAAAAATAATGTTTTTTTCGCTCTAACTGTTAATTAAAATTTCTATATTGTCCACCTAATAATTTAACATAATATTATGAATATACCTACCTAATAATGCTAAGTTAGTAATTAAATTATTAAAATTGTATTATTTATAAGCACTATTAGTAAGTATCAAGCTAAAATCTAAATACATTATATACAAAACAAATCCGGAAATCCTCAGTCACACATAAAATATTTAACATAAACCGAACATTATTACATTTACTTTCACATTGCTGCCATATAGTTGCCGGTAATTATACTTAAAAGGTAGTGAGTGTCGCTCTGCTGTACGCTTGTACGCAGTAGGTTACAAATGACCAATCCGGCCAATGGGTCACTGCTGTAATGGATGGGTATGAATTTGAATTCAATGATATAAAATAGCATTGTATACGAAAAACAATTCTGAACGGTGACGGTTTGTCGGCCAATAGGATACTTTATGTTATATTATTTATAATGTTATTATACGGTAAGTTGAATTATTAATATTTTCATGTTATCATATTTCAATATATTTTGTACATAATAATACACTTATTGTGGCTTGGCGTGGCTCGTTGGCTGCTTGCTCCTAGTTGTATACAATGCGACTGAGAGTAAGTAACTACTAGCTCCCGGATGGGTGACCACCGGGTTCGAAGTAGTTAGTTAGAACCTTGCCACACGCACTCACACACACGCACGAGTTGCTTACCTACCGTAACAATACCTTACCAGTTACCGTACCAACCTTACCAACCACAGTTCATAATCTCTACAAAAGCTAATGGCCATTTAGTCGCCGGGCTTAAGTTCAATTAAAAAAAAATAAATAAATAATATACTTGAAAAGTGTCAAATACCTACCCACGAATAATATTTTTAAATTATTACAAAATAACTAAAATCGTTATTCTTTGCTACTAAATATGTTATTTCGTCCAAATTTAAACTTAAAATAACTACTTATAAAAAAACCTGTTTATATATTTTTTTAGATTTTTTGGTTACAGAATTAAATAATTACCTGGAACCTCGTTTTAAATTTGTAATCCTTAGCTTTAAAAGTTGAACATTTTTTTACATTTTTAACTAGGTATACTAATTTGTACATTTTCAATATGATAAATTTCGTTAACATTTTTAATTTAAATGTTTATAAAAAAAAAAAAACGTGATTATGTATTTTTAATATTTTTCAACTGCTTTTGTAACAATACATCAGCAGCCTTGTATTAAATGTTCAAGCTTTTTGACCCAATAAATACAATTTTATTAACATTTATAGATAGAAAAACTAAAAAAATTGAAAATTGAAAATGTCCGTAAACAACTCAAAGCGAATCAAAATGTGTTAAAAGTTGTATCAATATAGGAAATTATAAAATAAACATTTTGTGTAAATTTCAAGTATCTACGGTTATTATAGTTTTAAACAACAACAAAATGAGAAAAGCGTCGAAGGAGAATAATTTTGTTAATTTACGGACGAATATCAAATATAATTAAAGATTCTGGACTTACGTTGTTTCTACAATACACGATTCTCCGTGGTGTAAATGCTTTGCTGAATTACTTTATCAGGTTCATACTGGACTTAGGTTTATTCTCAAACAAGCGTGGTCGGCCTATAATTACGACTATAAAATATTATTATTGAAATATTATTCTAATTTTTCAAGTCCAGGACTTACGTTATTTCTCTTCCATACGGATCATTTACAGTGGTGCAACGGTCTTAAAATGAAATATTTTTTTTGCAAATGTTCACACATGATCCGTCCAATCAATTGATAACGCATTCCACGAATAATCTCAATTTGTGATATTTTGTGACTTAGTCGTTTCTCAAAATTAAATGATTGTGCGGTTTACTAATAACGTTATACATATTAAATCTAAAAATATTGATCAGAACACAAGTCTTCAGACTCGACATGACATAGGTAACGACATAAACGAACATAATGTAATGTATGTATATACTATGTATAGTTATAATTTATATAAAATATTTACTGAAAGGACTCGCACGTGCTCGCCGAAATGCTAAGCAGCATAATATTTTACAAACATATATAGGTATTAATTGTGCAAAAAATAATTTCGAGACTATATTACATTACAGCTGGTATTATATGGTAGTTTTAAAATATTATATTAGGTAGGTATTATAGTAGGTACCCATGCATCATAATATATAATATTCTTACGGCGGCGCATATAACTATATAATTATTGTCGATCGGTCCGTGACTATATTATATTATATTATACTCATTGCAGAAACGAAGGCTATATTATATTAAGTTATATTATTATTTTGCTGGTACTATAAAAGCAGACGAAAAAAAAAAAATTCACGAAATATCGTAATTTGTTTTGTTTTTTTCAGACCATATAATATAACCACGTTATATATATATATAGTGACCTAAGTTCACGCCGCTCGCGACTCCCGACTGCGCGTTCCAATAAGATAATGTGTAATAATAATAATAATAATATATAGGTGGTTTAACTACCCGGAACGTTCCCGCAAGTCGAGGTCGTAATAATTTTCGTATTTTAATTATTGCGGTGAGCGTCATAAATAATATTAGAGACGTATAATATAGGTACGCACTACACGTAAACTATATTTTAATGTAATATATAGGTATATAGCTGATAAATATATTTCGTATAGGTACATCGTTTTGTTTCTATGAGTTTTAACACTCCTATCTATTATCATAATAAGATAGGTACCTACGCTATATAATTGATTATAAATAATACTAATATACTAGCTATAGTAATTATAATCAATGGCTCAAATCTTTCATCTTTGTCTCCCCCCAAAAAAATGTATATAGTTACCCAGTGCTCGAATTGGAAAAATAAAAGAAAGGTGGCTCAGAGACTTGAACAAATTATTAGCGTTTCTTACAAAGATTAAGTTCAACCTAGTACATGGCCACATGAGTTACACACCCCCAAACATTCATCTTAAACAATAGGTATAGTTGAAATATAATATACAATTACGAGTAACATTTACCATAAATTACAATAAATATTATTTTACTTATCATGTATATTTTATTAACATAAAAATTAACAATTACCTACATAAAAGTATATTCTAACATTTCTAATTAATAAGGTAATTATATTAATCATAGTGTAACAATGATAAATAGATAAAATACTTTTGACCACGGACTAAGACAATATAGGTAATAATTTTGACAACTTAACGAAATAATAATTACAAAATTACAATTATATTATTTTAACAAAATAAAACGTTCCGTCCCTCTGTTGGCTCTGTTCTAATGGAAATAATTAGATGGGGTGCTTTCAAAATATAAAAAAAATTAAACAGGAAGTCCACCCCCCCTGTGTTTTCCCCCAATTTGAGTACTGTAATCACCATGTTTTAGTATGTTAAACATTTTATATAAATTAATACTCTTTAGTAATTTTCTAATATCAAGTATCTTAGTAAAGTAGTAACTAAGTATATATATATTATCCACCTACACGCTATTATTAACAAGAGTAATTATACTAATAATTGTATACTAATTTTAAGTTGTAATATTTCCATACACTGTACTCAAGGCATTTACGGGATCATTATATCTTATAAATAAATATAGATATACCTATACCATTGTGGCACTGTACCTACGCATATACACACAACACGTGTATCAGTGGCGTGGGGAACTGAAAAATGTCCGGAGGCAAGTTACAAATATCCCAAGTATTAATGCATAATTATGTATTAATATAATACAACTAATTACATTTCAGACCATTATTGACCACCAGTTAGGTATTGAGTATATCATATTACATTTTTTATAAGGGGACCCACCGGTCACCACCCACCCTTCTATTTAAGAAAAATCTCAGAGGCGATTGCCTCAGAAATTACCGTTCACCACGCCACTGGTGTATACACCAGCCGGGCATTAACTGAATTGACGTGATTGTCTTCCTATAAAATCAAACATGTTTGAAATTCATCAATCAGATTGTCAATCTTTATCAGTGCATATAAATACGTTACTGATTGTCATTCTTTGATAATGACAGTGTATGGCCCTTAAAGAGGGTACCTACGCTTCATCCACATGTGTTTATCGTCTCCGCGTCTTACTATTATAGTGCATTAGTGCGCAATATTGAAAATTTGAGTTTCAGCATTTTTCGTGTAGCTCTATTAGTTTTAATATATGAAGCTGAGTTTCCACTATACAACGTGTCGTGTCGTGTTCCGTATATTTAATTGGTACCTAAAATAGGCAATACAAAATCTCGGTAACACCGCGGTTACCTACGGGGCTCAGACTATACAAATGAAATACTATAATATTCAACGCTACACGACACGCATGATATATTAGAAACCCGCAGCTTTAAAGTGAATTCATCCTGCATAGGCGGTATTTTTAATCTTCAATCAATTATACTAGACATCAAAGGCGTATGTGCAGACTCTATTGGTTCCGGGGGTGTATTATAACAATTTAGGGCCCTCAACATTTTTGAAAGTCATTAAGTACAGGCATTTTTTTTACAATTTTAATAATTCTTATATAGTTAAAAATTAAAATTGATCAAAAATATAAATAAGTGTATATATCACACATACGTCCTCATATGCGTTCCATCGCGCAATGATCACAACTGTAAACCCATACTTCTGTATAAGTCTAATTTTAATATAGATAAACTATGTTATGTAGGAAAAAAATATAAAAATTACCTACTTATAGAAATAAATAATAATTGCGGTAACATACCATTTTTTGAGAAATTATTCAAATTTTCAGTGAACAACTCCAATAACAGATCCTGTTTTTTTTTGATAGAAATACAAAGTTTTTGTCAGTGGCGCAACCCGCCCCCCCCCCCTTGTTTCACCTCTTGTTTTTTTTGTTTCGGATCATCGGCAACTTTCATTTTAGAGGACATTTTAATATTAACTTGTGACAATTTGATTTTTATACAATTTATGCGCATTTTTTTTAAAAATTAAAATATTATAAAATAGCTAATATCGAAGAGACGCATGGGTCATGTTCTTAACTTAAAGTTGGAGATAAAAGGTGAGTTTATTCTAATATTAAAAGTAAAAACACAGGGTTGGTTCTGTTAAACGTAAATTGTCTATGTTGCGCATGATGGGCATGTAGAAAGAGAAAACAAACGGTGCGCTGACGTCCTCTTAATATATATATTGATGATTATTTTCTGATTTTTTTTATTGAACAAGTTTCATCGCACAGTATAATATATAGGTCTCTGGGGCAATCACGTTTTAATCAGCAAACAGTGTTGTCGGACATTGCTAAAAAGAATATGTGTTGGACTATATACAGACGGTTGTTGGAGTATACCTACCTATACTTTGAAATGAATTAAAAAATAACGTATTTGTGTAAGTTTGGTAAAATTATATAAATGGAGGCCATTATGTAAAGATGCGTGTTATTTATGTATACTAGAGGGCGTCAGTGATAATTCTTAATAGTTAATGTGACGGATTGGAATGCTTGGAGAGAACGTAATATATTTATTGATGGTCTCAAGCTTTCACAAAAATATTATACAGCTGCAAATAGGTATACATTTATAAAGATTAACAAAGGTCAAAAGATAATACAACACTATAAAAGTCGTAGTAAACCTTTAAACTGGTAGTGTTGCCGTTTATTATTACTAAACCTTCATAATATTATAATTGAATATTATGTTATATGACTAACAAATAATTTAATTTAATTATTTTCATAATGCAATTTATTAACTATTTTAATTTATAATCGATTTACTTGCTATTAAGTATTAACTATTACAAATTAAAAAAGTTTTGAAATAAAAAAAAAAACTAAATTGCTGGTAGCTGCATGCACAAAAACTCGACAAATGTTTCATCATATTTTGGTGAAACTTAATAATATCATATTCAGTGCGGGCTTTAATAGTTTCATCTAAACATTGGCTACCTATCTGGTAGTGGTTTAGAGCCATTTGGTTACGCCCTTTACTCGCTTATAGGACCATCTTATATTGGTCATAGTGTTATACGTTATATTTATTTAATAATTTATAAGACGAATTGTACATATTTTGACTAATTTGAGTTACACGATTGTGTACGTTTTTTTTAATCAAAAATTCGGCAAATTTGCCGAATTTTCACAACAAAATAATTTAATAAATTATATTATGTTGTTTATGAAGAGTTCTAGTCTAATTGAAATAAAATTTTACGTTAGTCATGTATACCTGTAGTCGGTATATTATAATAACTGACAATTATTGAAAAAAATACTGTCGGAAAATAAAAAATGCTCAATAGCATCCAGTTCCATCATATATATTATATGCATTATAATGCATTATAATATAATCTACTGCAATATTACTGCACCAGTGGCGCAACCAGATTAGGTTTAAAAAATCCCCCCCTCCCATGGGTCATACCTATAATGGGGTGAGTATATACTAGTATACTACCCAAATAGTATGGAAAACGTTTCGTAACGTTCTAACAAGTATGGACCCCCCCCCCCCCCCCATTGAAGAAATTATATATTTGCGCCACTGTACCTTCCGAGTTCTTGCGATAATCTCAGTCTCCTAAAGAGAAACACAACAATATCTGCGTCAAAATACAATGTGACATTATAATATAATATAATATAATATAATATTATATTGTTCTGTGATTAAACGTACACGCGCGTTAAATATTTAAATAATAAACGTTATAATATGTACCCTTCGGGTTTCATCAAATATGACAATAAAAGTGATTTGTACTATCTGCTGCAGTGTAATATATAAAGGTACAATACAACCATACAGGTTGTAGTAAGTAATTAGCAAGACAATAGCTATGGTGAAGTTCCGACCGGAAATTAAAAACCTAACCCGTGGGCTGCTACCCATCACGCATCGTCCCGTATTAAAATCAAAGTGTATATACTATAATACAATATTACAATGCTATTTGAAATAGATTTAGCGAACCGAGCTATTATATTTCAGACGTATTACATTATGTTATACGATTCTGTGATAGACGGTAGTTGAGTGATTTATATTAATATAATGTTTGTTTAATTTCGTGCATACCCATAACATAGGCGTGCGTAGACTCTTGATTTGGGGGCAGCACGCGATTACTCCGGCCCATTTTCCAACAGTATGTTTTAAAAATAGGGCTTTTGGTAAACGTTTTCAAAATAGGTAACAAAAATGTACGCTAATTATTGGCGTAGAAAAAAGTGCAAAATCGATTTTTTAATTTTAGTATAATATTAGTTAAAACTATAGTTATTACATAATATAATATTAAACAGTTAAGTTTGTTTACTAGTTGAGTTTCATATTATATTAGGCACTATAGTACTATACACTTCGAGGTACGCATATTAATATTCGGTTTTGTAACTCAATGCTCCGTAATCCACATTGCATTTAAGGAATGACATTTAAATAATTTATTTCATCATTCTGTGTTGTATTTATGCAATATTTATTATATCAATGACTTTAAACTCGGATATTTAATACTTTTTTATTCAAAATATTATTCTATGCAATTATACTGTGATAAATGATAACACTATCATAGCAAAGTCTCAGTCCCCATAAGTATACTAAAATAAGTTACATAAACAATAATTTAGGTACGGTATAATATAGTACTATATTGTTAGTATATACCACTATTAATAATTACCTACATACACCTAAAAGTTTTTGACCTTTATTATTTGTAAAAGCATAAATTAATGTACAATCCCTATGGAAAAAAAAACTAAATATCTTTAACAACTATATTTGATAATAAATAATAATATAATAGTTCCGGTATTTGATGACGTTGCATATTATTATTCATAATAGGGTTGAAAATATAATGTTCTCGTTACTATTGTCCTGTAGTATAACCAGTATATTTGTATATCACTAAATATAGGTCAAAGGTGAGCATTGAAAATAATTAACTCAAGTTAAGTTAAGTGAAAAGAACATAATATAAGATAGAAGTTCACAGTTAACAAATCATAAATGTAATTCGATAGAAAAAAATATTGTCTTAACTCATTTTATAAAAAAATTAATCTATTTTTTTTAAAAATTATATTAGTATGTGGATCGCATAAATGATGACTGTCTTCTTTCAAATTTCTTAAATTATTATTAACAATAATCATAATGTACAGTACAGTGACAGTACAGTGTATAATATAACTATTTTATTTTACATGATTGTTAAATATTTAAACTATACACATCTCAATTAATAGTTTAACAAATATTAATATTTTTATATCAATTTAAGTTCATATATTATTATGACTATCTATTCAACTAAAATATATCTATATACAAAATTATTTCATCAAGAAAAATAACAGAAAAGTTAGTACTATTATAGTATTGGATTATTTTTAATTTAATTTTTATATTAATATTCAGTGCTCGAATTGGGAGGGGGTGCAGGGGGACAGACCTCCTCTTAAAGTTTTTTTTATATTTTGAGAGCACTACACCCCTTCTAATTATTTTTAGTGTAACGAAAGTACGGAACGTTTTATTTTGTTAAAACGATATTATAATTTATTAATTATTATTTTTTTTATGATAATTGATAACGCGGTCAAAAGCACGGACGTGTATAAGTATAATATTATTTTAGCTCGTGGTCAAAAGTCTTTTATCTATTTATCATTATTATTTAAATGTTTATGGTTAATTACCTAATTAGTCCAATATTTATACAATTTATAGAATTTAATATACAAAGTTTAATGTTAATATATACTATATATTATGTAATCATTAGTTTTTATACTAATAAAATGACAAGTAAAATAATATTTTAATGTAATTGTTTGTATATGTCTCTAGTAAGTAGTATTAATGTATTATATTTCAACTACCTATTGTTGAAGATGGATGATTGGGCGTGTGTAAAACTTACACTTAGCGTGTAACCTACGGGCTAGGTCGAATTTAATCTTTGCAAGGAACGCTAATTTTTTTCAAGCATCGGAGTCCCCTTTCTTTTATTTTTCCGATTTTATTCGAACACTGTTAATATAATTTGTGTATAAACCGAGTTATTTCAACCTTTGATTAAATTAGTATAATTTAGGTAATAAGTTAAAGTGAATTAACTTTTTAATTTTTTAATGCCCGCCTTTGGATTACCTTTGGGTGCCATGCGTATAACGTGTATACACTCTATACTTGCAAGTATATGCATTACGCAGGCGGCAGGCATTAGAGATTGCAGGCATATTATCGATATACACAGTTATTTATTTATTCTATATAATTATTGGCTCTATTTCTACATAGGTAGGTATAACGCAATGTACGCGCGTTTTTATAGTAAGTCGACCGGAAATATTTGCAGCAGGAAGCGTGCTCCGCGGTTATTATTAGTTTTCGAACAGCAGTGTACGAAGGACGGACAGGACAACAGCAATAATATATTTATACAATATACATAATATATATTATATATATTATACAGGGTGATTCTTTTATCATTGAACACTCCTTATTTCAAAAAGTGTAAATGTTTTTGAAAATATAATATTTTCAAATAATTTTTATTCTTATAATTTTTTTAATTTTTTACTTTTTTGAATGATAACATAGAGTTTTAATTTCATATTCCAAAGCAGAATATTTGTTTAAGTATTTCAAAACATAAAAATCGAATTTAGGGTGAAAAGTTTATGAGTTATAAATTATAATATGTAATTAAAGTTTTGATGAGCGGAGTGGAGTGGTATGGAGTTACTCCGCGAAATGTCTGTCCACTACTCCGCTCATCGAAACTTTAAATACTTACATAAACTACTCGCCCTAAATTCGATATTTTGTTTCGATATACTTAGACAAATATTCTGCTTTGGGATATGAAATTAAAACTCTATGTTATCATTCAAAAAAGTAAAAAACTTAAAAAATTATAATTTTTTATTAAAAACGTTGTTTTGTAAACGACTTGAATAACTATGTAAAATAATATTTTCAAAAACATTTACACTTCTTGAAATAATGAGCGTTCATTGATAAAATAATCACTCTGTATATATGTATATATATATATGTGGGTATATAATATAGAATGGGTTGGTACATATTTACCAATTACCATATCATAATATACCGCGACGCCGCCGCGTGTGTCCGGTGCGCGGCGTTTAACGGATTCGACGGAAAATTTGCCGTTTTGTAGGTTTCTGTATAGCTTTTCACGTGCAAAATCGAGTGGAAATCTAATAAAAGTGCAACTATACAAAATTATATAACGAGGTACCTATATAGGTACTCAAACCGGCCGGACGAACCATATACCTTGGTCTCCCTCCGGTAAAATTGAATGCGCACAACAACGAATTCACCGCAAAGTGCGTATAATATTAAAACAAATTATATTGCAAATTTATGCGGTCCCGAAGCGTGTATAATATTATACATTTATAACCGCATAGTAATTATAAAGTTTTTGTGAGAAACCTTTATAATTTTGTTTTTCTCAATGTGATATATTATTATGTTGCTCATCATATATCTGTTATCACGCATCATAATATAACATATTATTCTGGGCGTATTTATATCCTAGTAGGTTCCGATTCCATACCGGTACATTAATTGTATCGGTACCTATGTGAGCTCCATCGTTACTAAAATAAAGCGAAAATTCCACCGATATTATATAAAAAATAAAATCAAATCCACATATTGTTATATGCTCACATATAATTATTATTAAATATAAATTATATATACATATAGTAAGAATCAGTAAATTAAAACTATATTTACCAATAATTATCGTTATCGGTAATAACGGCATATAGTTAAAATGTCCGGGAAAATTTAGCATTACGCTTTATATAGGTACGCTTTTTTGAGGACAGACGTCAACTTTACAAAATATGTGTATGAACACATAATCTGCAAGATGGTAAACAAAAAAATCAAATATTGAACCAATAAATATGATAGTCCTTGACATTTATTAACGCATTGTGTAATTAATACTAGCCTTGAATTGGGAAGGAAAATGTGTGTCGTTTTCTCTAATTTAGTTTTAACTTAAAATTTAAAAATAAAATCTGTCAAAAAAATAATGGGTGTACTCAGGTATATACTCAGGTGTATACTGGTACAGTTAATCGGTCAGTTGGTAGTATAATACTCGTATGAAATTGGTAGCGGTCAAATTGGTTGCCTGAAATTAGTCGTTTGAAAAATTTTTGAACCACATTCTTGAATGTGCCTCCAGTTATATTATATTGCGCAAAGTGAAAAGGACAACAATTATATATAGGCATAGCGCTATGAATTTATAAAGGGGGGCTATAGCTTATTATGTTTCTGGTACATAAAATAATAATAATATATCATATAATCTAAAAATGTAACTAAAAAAAAATGTACGGCATGGAGAGCTCAATAAAAATTTCAAGGGGGCTTTACTGCTTTAACCCCCTCATTCTACACCTATAACGACAACAAATTTTGATATCACTAAATTCTTTTAGATTCTGAGCAAAGCGATGAATGTATTGATTTTACAATAATGTGTGTTTTTTTTTTAATTTTTGTTATTTTTTTATTTTTGTGTCTGTCATCACCTTTTAGGACAGTGCTTGGATTTCCTTCAACAATAACTTTTCTGATAGAAAAGTGAATCTAGTTGGTACTTTGGGGGGTCAAAAGTAAAAATTTCTCAGTAGTTTTCAAAAGCGACGTGAAAAAACAAAAGAAAAATTAAGGAAAAACGGGAATTTTTACGCAAAATCTGTTTTCGAGAAAATCGATTTTGGTTTTTGGTGTAACTCTAAAACAAATGACCGTAGGTATATGAAATTTTTACTGAATGTTTATATTAGCATTTTATATACACCATAACACTTTCCAAATATTTTGACTCTTTTTGAGCTGTTTACGGACATTGTCAGTTTTCAATTTTTTTAGTTTTTTTTTCTATAAATATCAATAAAATTTTATCTGTTGGGTGAAAAAGCTTGAAAATTTAATAGAAGGCTCCTAGGTTATTGTTTCAAAGGCAGATGAAAAAAATTTTAAATCCCTAGCCACAGTTTTTATTTATAAGCATTTAATGTTCAAATTTTGACAAAATACGGAAAAATCACGAAAACTAGCAAATTATTTTGAGTTGAGAATTCATAAAATTTTTCTTTTTAAATCTAAGATTTGAAAATGTAATATAAGATTACTCATAAGTTTGTCTACCTTTATCAAAAAAAAAAAGGCTATAAGAAACTTAAATTAAATTTTTATGAGTGTCTGAAATTTATATTTTTACAACATTTGATATTCACTCGATTCCTCATGTAACAATTTTCTTATTTTATTGTAATTAAAAAAGGAATGACTGTAGATACTTGAAAATTTCACTGAATGTTTATATTAGCATTTTCTATACAACATAAAATGTTGAAATTATTTTGGCTCTTTTTGAGCTGTTTACGGACATTGTCAGTTTTCAATTTTTCTAGTTTTTTTTTCTATAAATATCAATAAAAATTTTTTTGTTGGGTAAAAAAGCGTGAAAATTTAATATAAGGCTCTTTATATAACGTTCTAATAGCAGTTGAAAAATATTAAAAATACATAGGTACAATTTTTTTTTATAAGCATTTAAAGTTAACATTTTGACAACATTTATCAAATTTATAATTTATTAATTATTTTGTAGTTAAAAATGTATAAAATGTTTAACTTTTATGGCTAAGGATTGAAAATTTAAAACAAGGCTCCACGTAAATAGTTTGTATATAAATTACTTTATTCACAATAATATCATCAAATATATATTAGTAATACCATAGGCTAACTGACCGTTTTCGCTCAGAATCGTTTTTCTTATACAATGATATTATATCATTGAATTCAAATTTAACATCATCCATTACAGTGACCCACTTGTAACCTACTGTACAGCAGAGCGACATCCACTTATCCACCTTTTTTTAAATTTAAATCATTTATATTGTGCTTATTTCAAAATATATAACATGCCAGTTTTTGGTTTTAAGTTACCGTTCAATGTTATATTGTTATTTATATGTATTTTTTTTTTTATTTGGTAATATAGCATAAACCGAAGGTATGACGTTTAATGATTGAATTCCATAAATAGTATACAGTCGAGTAAAAATAGATAGGGCAAACATTTTCTTCCGTGGAAAATATTGTAGAAAACGATCGGAGTTGTCCGATGACTCATGATCGAAAGAATCAAATAATATAAATTACTTACCTACTATATTTTGATGTTTTTTACAATCTTCTGGTATATTACAGTTAACAATTATCATAAAATGTTTGAGGGCCTTATTCCTGGAGCTGCATTTTCACGTTCTCTTACGCGTAGTCTTTTTCATTAATCGCACGCCGGAAACGTTACCGGAAATAAAAATATTTAAAATTCCAATGGAATATTATTCTGGCTTTACATTTTAGATTCTTCGCGGAGCGAAGAAACTAGTGGTTTGACAACGGTGTTTGTTTTCTTATTTTTTTTTTTTCCTGTATACAAAATGTTTACCAGAAGGAGTGCTTCGATTTCAACATATAGTATTTTATCTATATATTATAGGTCATATATCGACTTTCTCAATAGCTATTTAATGGCACGGGAAAAACCACCGACAAATTGAGAAAAACCGCTAAAAATAGAATTTTAATTCCTCACGCTTTGTTTATCACCATATAAACGAATAAAAAATAATAATATCAATTCAAGTTACAGGAATAATAAATAATAACAATACGATATATCGTATAAAATATCCACATCCAGACTCCGCCCAGAATCGTTTTTCTTATACAATGACATTATATCATTGAATTCAAGTCATTATACAATCCATTATACATTGACCCACTTGTAACCTACTGTACAGCGGAGCGACATCCACTTAACACCTTTTTTTTTCTTCAAATTTTCCGCACATTTCCGTAATATGCTTTTTTCGTTGTTTTTACTTTCAAAACGACACAAAAACCTCACATGCTCACACGAGCATATCTCTGCTTCTTTCACCTTGTGTAAATAATTATTTTTGTATTAAACTGACAGCATATATATGTTTATCACAGACAACTGAATCGCGCATACAGGAAAAACATATTATTTGGATTTTAGATAAATGACATCCGATTATATTATAACGAACGCAATATAATAATATACCTTATCGGTAATTCTATATTCATATATAATGACTAATAACGATAAATGGCTTTTCCCTGAATATATCACCAGAAAACAGGAAACGGTCATTACTCGGCGGCAAAAACGGCGTCGGTGTAAACCGCACTGTATCTTCGAACGAGATGGACTCGTGTCGGATTGGATTTAGCACTCTGTATATTGGATTCGAGCGTGGTTCAAGCTATATACACTCTAAACTTTCTCGATATCTTTTTAAGTAGGTATACTGGCCTCTGAATTTTTCGTAAAAATCGATCGAGTATATTATAGTTTTCGAGTCTTTAATAGATAAAATCGGCACACGGACATTATTTTTCTGCAGCAATCAATGGCAAACCTATATAATATTATATTGTAGTGACAAAAACATTTTAGACTTTCGTCGGCCAAAACGAAGCTCACGTGTGAACTATAACAATATTTATATAGCGGTTGAAAAAGAAAACTATATAATCCGGTGTCGGTGCAATTTTTTAAAATGTATTCTGAATACTTACCAATAGATTCACATTTATGCGAATACGGTTTCCGAATACAAATCATAAGTAGGTATATTCTTTACAAGACTGGACGAATAGCATAATATTATATATTATTATTAGCGCAGCCGCCGACACGAATTTAAATCGTTAGGTCGTATTATTATTTTTTATAGGTACATCACGCGGCCACAACAGCTGAGGTATTGTTATCATATAATCATCCCGGACGGCCGTGGCCTCTCGCACCCTCAGAGTCATCGTTTGCGTTCGTGAACACCTGTTATGCGATAATTATCGGTACATATTATCATATATATGATATTTATGCATCAAATGCATACCTGTAGACATAATATAATATATGTATAGATTATGCATGTGTGCGTGTGTGTGTGTGTATATAGGTATATAAATTTATATATATGTATTATATACATATAAGTATACCAGGCCATTTTTTTACATTTATTATTTCTCAAAAAATATTTTTTTCTTAGAAATGTCTTTTAGTTTTTATTTTTTTGAATGACGACATACAGTAGTTAGAGGTGCCTATTTCGATACGTAAAATCGAATTTCGATGTAACTCGTCTACGAGTTATAAGTACCGATTTGAAGTCCTGATGAGCCGAGTGGTACGCGAATTCCCCGCGAAATGTTGGTCCATATACCATATACTAAACTCCGCTCATGTAAACAGTAAATAATTTTGACTTGTAAACTACACACCTTATACTCGGCTATACTCATCCTAAATTCGATTTTTATGTATCGAAATGCCCAGGAAAATATTCCGCTTTCGGAGATGAAATCAAAACCGTATGTCGTAAAAAGTAAAAATTAAGAAAATATTATGAGGATAAAAAATATTTAAAAATATTATAAAAAAAAAAAACATAAAGTCTTGCAACGACTCGATAAACCACGTACATAGAATATTTCCAGTGACGTCAATATTGTTTTTTGAATAATGAGCACGTTGTCTCGCGTTAAACGAATTACCCGGTATATACCGATGTATTACAGTACATATCTTGTTCATATTTAAAAATGCATATGTATACAGTGCAGAAACCTCGATAACTCGAATTTTCGATAACTCGAATTTTTTTTCGCCCCCAACCGATTCGAGTTATCGAGGTTTCACTGCATTTATATATACATTTTTTAATATTATAATCAGACAGCAGTCGCATAACATAACATTGTAACGTCACAATATTATAATTATTGTGCGGCGGCGTACGTATATAATTATTACGTTTTTCGATCGCTCGCCAGCAAATGATAATAATATCGTAATACCTATATATGTGTATACCTATCTCGTATGTGTACCAAACGTTTATCGCGATCCGTGACCTATACGCATAATATATGATATTGTCTACACCTATATAACACGACTATACACCGCTGCAGGGAGTGTCCTATACAACAACAACTATGTATACAATCACCGCGTGGCAGCAGTACAATAATAATAATAATAATAATAATATATAAGTACACATTATAATGTTATTATAATATTTCGATTGCGCGCGAGGTTGACCTTTGGCGAATCAATCACTCCGCGACCGGACACTCGCGCGCCACACCGCCGCGGCCTCGAGTTTTATTATTATATTATTTCGTTTCGTTTTTTTATTTTATTTTTGCCACGCCGCTGCATTGTGCAGTGTGCTGCGGTGTCGCAGGTTCACAATATGCGTATAATAATAATATAATAACAATATAACCCACAATATGCGCTATGTATACGACTGCGGTTTGCCCTGGGACCGATAACGAATTGGCCAACGCGCAGGATTCGCAGCTATAAGTCGTGTGGCGTAGGCGTGCAGCGCAAGGGGGTGTGCCCTGCAAGCAGTGGATTAGCCAGGATTTTAATAAACGAGGCGGGGGATTCAAACCTGCAAGTTCTTTACAGTTTTCGTATAAACTATTGGTGTGATGATGCATTCATTTGGGGAAAAAATCGGTCATATCGGTTAATAAGAATTAAAATCTTTTAGCCTTATTGAAAATAATATAATTACCTACCCGTTGGCGCGGGCCGCCAGTTGCCGACCACTGACCTAAAGTCTGATTTAGTTTTTGAAACTATTTAGGTACTTCAAATGAGTCCAACGATATTACAAATGTAAAAACAAAATATAAAAACAGCAAATCTACTGATAAATGTATAATATTAAAATAAAGGTTGCCAAATGACCAGAAACAACAAAAACTTTGGTTTTCTATCAAAAAAACAACGGGCTGTGTATAATAGTGTGTATTGGAGTCGTTGACTGAAAATTCAAATAATTTCTCAAAAATTGGCATGTCTCCTATTATTTATACAGGTAGATAATTCTTATATTTTTTTTATACTTAACTTAGTTTACCTATACATAAACACTTATTTTTATTTAGATAGATTTTTTGATCAGTTTTACATTTTTAAATATAAGAGCTCTTGAAGGACTTATCTTCAAACTCAAAAAAATCCTCCCTGCCCCCTACTACCTTCTGTTAAAATCATACCTCGAAAATCGCACCTTCTGTGTTCGCGTTAACAACAGCTACTCGTCAAACTTCCAAATACTAGCTGGAGTCCCTCAAGGAAGTGACATAGCTCCCTTATACTCTATATTCGCCCACGACACTCCGACCTCTCCTCATACATCACTGGGTACATATGCTGACGACACGATCACCTCAACTCGATTCAACTATGGTCAAACCGCTGGAAGATCAAAATTAATGACGCTAAATCATCCTTTATCACTTTCTCTCTTAGACCAGGGGACTGCCCCTCTGTATCGTTTAATAATAACCAAATCCCAATCACCCCTATAATAAGATACCTAGGTTTAATCTTTGACAGGCGCCTCAGATGGGCCCAACACCTTAAAATAAAAAGAAAAACAGTCAACTCCAGACTCCATTTACTCCGCCCACTTCTTAGATCCAAGACATCATTAAAAAATAAACTATTAATATACTAAACCATCATCAGACCTGTTTGGTCCAATGGCATCTAGATTTGGGGCTCTGCCAAACCCTCCAACAAGAGAACAATCCAGGCATTCCAGTCTATCTGTCTGAGGCAAATTGTCTCTGCTCCAGGGTTTATCACAAATAATAATCTCCACAAAGATCTAAATATTCCATCGCTCTCTCAATTAACAAAGTCTCATTACGTCTCCTTTCATTCCAAGTTAATCCAACATTACAATCCATTAATAAAACGCATATCTTCTCTAACAATCCCGGATAACCCCCAGAGACGTTTAAAACGCTCCTGGCCTAGAGACCTTCTAATTTAATCTGTCGGGTGGCACTACTGAGTGCCCTCCCCCATCTGTTATTCTCGATATGTAAATACTATATCTAAATTACTTATTGTACTAAATTGTTGTATAGATTGTAATTATATTTTAAATAAAAAAAAAAAATATAAGAGCTATTAAAATTGATAAAAATTTGACTGTACCTATAGGTATAATGGCTTTCAATATTTTAGTGGGCCCAAATTTTTAATATGCACCCACGGAATCTGCGCAGGAGTCGTGGTCGTGCAGTGTAGTGTGGGGGCGTGGTAACTATGTAGTCACCACTGGTAAACATATATTGGTTTAACAGTGGAGCTGCGTAGTCAATTGTTGGTACCTTTGCTCGGTTTGAATTTGATGATATACCAAAAATTAACGTCCAATCACAATGTAATTTGATCGACACGACACGATGCAGCTATGTGCGAATGCATCTTATTTTAAAAATGGTCCAATCGTAAAACCAGATTGAGTAAAATAATATACTTACCTACTATTATATTATATTATAGGGCCGGCGTCTATTCATTACTATAATGCCGCCGGGTGGCAAATCGCTGAACATTATTTATTTTGACCAATCGATAATAATATATTATCGTGAGCTATAATATGGTCCCATAAACGAGTGATTTAGAGCATGGTCTGCCATTGGTCCATTGGATAAATAATAAATTATTGTTCACTCGCACCCCGGCCACAATTATCTCACCCCCGCCGACATGACTCGTTATTTTTCAATCGTTCCGGCGGGGGCTTGACCGTTATATATATTATATCAGATACATATTGTATAGATTCCACCCCCGCTGGACCGCAAATCGTATAATGTAGGTTTTTTGCCAAACACTTTTTGTATATAGTTGATTGTATAACAAATTGTAGTTGGTCTCAAATTTAGTCTGCGTTTATAACACTTGAGTGTTTAACCTGCGCTTCACCTGGTCATAGAGGAGCCTCTTCGGGTCGTAATAAACGTGGTAATAATCGATGATACATGATGATACGCCGTTGATGCGACGGCCATGGCAGACGTTTAACAATGTTCTAAATCAGCCAAAAAAAAAATTGAAACAATGACTGTCGACGTCTTTGTCAATGTATTTTATGTTTATTAAAAATGACCAACAACTTATCGACTCTGTGTGTATTGAAACGGTGGTAAATAAGATTTTTTTGTAAAAAGGAGAAATTTCAGAGGGGGGGGGGGTAGATCCCTACCCCTGCATACGCCACAGAGTATAAACATTGGACCTGTCAGGGCCATCAATATACAGCGTCCAGTCCAAAATATTTTGTGCAAAAAAACCCGTTTATATATTGGTAGTCGGTACAATGATACTATAATAATAATCCCGAGATCAAGCTGTATATTTATGTATACAGTCGAAAACACGAAAAACTTGACAACTCGAATTGTGTTTTATTCCCCTGGAAAATTTTTCCCCCGTAAATTACCAAGATATCTCGAAGTGAATTTTTATCCCCCATATCAACTTCGAGTTAACGCGACTCGACTGTATATATATAGTAGTGTGTGAAATTTTTATTTTAAATTATGATTATAAGTGTCGTACAAAAAAAAAAAACCGAAAAAAGTCTAGGCCGGATGTAAAAAATCCTTAAAATCCGATCTGACCTTGGCTTATTATTTTGAAGTCTGGCCCGAAAGGTTTTGACAGCAAATCACCCGGTCCAGCCCTTTTTAATTTTTGCTGGCCTTTAGACTAGGTATAGGTTGCTCGACGCGTGCAGGACTCGAGTGACAGCGGCGCGGGATGCAGGCCTGCAGATTTTATTAGTTTTTCATCTCGATTTCCTTTTTTTTTTTTTTCGAAATACTTAAGTTGAGCATACATAATATTACGTTGTCGGTACAACATATATATAATATAATATCATATATCCAGTCACGACCGTTGGACGCAAATCTTACCCACATAATATAATATATAACACGCATATTACACGGTTATAATATATATACATTATACATACACACAATATAATATTGTTAAAATATGTTATATAGAATTACTACCTGTATATAGAGAACACGACGGAGAAAAACCAAGCTTCACAATATTGACTATAAGATCACGAGTTTATTGTACAGTTCTTTTCGAAACATACACGTATATAATACATCTGTTTTATAACACATATTGTGTATTTATAGTTTTTTTTCACACAAAAATATCATCTATAATAACACTACATAAAAAAAAAAAGAAAAGAAATAATACATTTACAACATTAATAACATATATATATATAGGTACAATAACAATAATAATAATTATAATATAAATTTTATGTATAAATTTCATTTTTAAAAATAAATATAATTTTTTTTTATGTGGTTATACAAAATTACGCAATAATAATAATAATAATAATAATTTATGATTTAATGTTTTTTTGTTTAAAAATAATAATATATAGGTACCTAATAATAAACGTGACACTTACATAATATAAATATATTTATTCTATAAAGTATTATAATATCATCAGTGAGCTTTGTTTTTTTATTCATTTAACTTAAGTATAATATTATAATAAAAATTTGTACATCGGAGAAAAGGGGCGGTAGGGTGATTAAGGACGGTTAGAATATCTATCTATATATAGTGAATGCAGGAGATACATGACCCCATTACCGTGGATTTATATACGTTGAATTTTTTTTTCTATGCGTGTAAACGATAAACTAGAACACTCTTTTCCGTGTAAAGTTTGCAATGAAAACAAACCCACGGGTTTTAAAACACAAATGTATTAGAAAACGTACAATCAATTCTCGATGGGGCTGGGGGAAGGGCAGGGGAGGATCGACTGAAGAGAAAAATGTCGGGTTGGAATTCAGATTATACAATTTATTACTACGCAATAATCAGTCTAAATTTATAACATATAAATACGATTTATGGAAAAATAATAATAATAATAATATGCAATATGTTAATGTCTGGAATGTCGAGACGCGGATGGAAAAAAAATAGGCAAGACGTACCGATGTTCATTTTTTTTCCGATTACATAATTATAATATATTATATGGGTAAAGGTACCGCCTCGCAGCATTGTCATACACGCGCGGTATTGTAGGTACTATAATAATAATATGTTGTATTATATTTCAATTTCTCCAACCGTATATATGAGCACCACAAAAGTAATTAAACAAAAATAACATAATAATAACAAAAAAAGTATTACGATAGCATAATATAATACAGAATAATAATATGTGTGTTTTCTTTGGGGCAAGATTTTCTGGTGAAAAAAGTTTTTAACGTTAGCTAGTAAACCCAAGGGGCTTTTTCTTTTTTTACTGGATTTTCGAGGAAATCGATACGACAGAGGAGTTAAAATACAAGTTGATGGGTCTCATATACGCACAAAATACCCATTCATGCTGACGCTCTCATACAGCATGAGATAAATGATTTGCCGAAGAGTCAGACAACAGTGTTGCCGACCCATGTCCAGACGGTGCAGGGAAGACGTACCTACGTATGTACATAATAAGACAGTTGGTTTGCACAAGAGGAGAGAAAAAAATTCATTGCATCGTTGTCACCCGGACTATTAAAATTTCGAAAAATAAAACAATTAAAAATGCACATTGATAATCGTATAAATAATTATATAGACAAATTATAATATATTATAGTTTATAAGGATGGCAAACGAATCGTCAAAAAATTGATTTGAAACATCGAAACACTTAAAAAATAATAATACACATACATATATATATATATATATAATATTATACTCGTTATGATAATAATATTGTGTACGTGTTTATTACTTAATATTATATTATGCGCGTGTGCTATATGGCAATAATCATCGTCAAGTCCAAAATATCATATCGGGGGATGTGTCGAGGACGCGAAAAGGATTAGATGTTGTTGTTGTTGATGATGATGATATGTGTGTTACGTTATAATATATAATATATTATATAGGATGATAACGACGACGTTATGCGGTAAAAACGAGCGAGTGATAAAAAAAAAAAAATGGCAAAATACAAAATTTTTTTCCCCCTCATATATGGTCGTGGGCAAAGTATCTCTATACATATCCGTAACCTTAACTATAATAATTTTTACGATAGTAAGTAATAACATTGTGACGAAAAACCGTCGTCGTCGTCGGTCAAGTGGCCGTCAACGACGAGTCGGGTTGCGACAGGTCGATGGAATCGCATTCGGGCGGCGGCGGTCGGGAACTGCACGCGCTCGTGGCCAGGCTGCTCTCGATGCTGTCGAAGAAAAACTCGTCGTCGTCGTCGTGGCCGTCGTCGCGGCCACCGTGGTCGTCGTTGCCGGTCCCCCCGTCGTCCAGGTCGCGGAGCCGGGCGGCCGCTGCGGCCACTGCGGAGTCGTCCGGCGGCTCTTGTACTTCGTCGACGGCCGGCAGGACCGGTTTCTTGCAGGCTTCCATCAAGCAGCGGCTCTGCCGCACGAGGTTACGGCGCCGGAACAGTTTCTTGGCGGCGGGCTGTGTGCAAACGGGGAGAAAAAAATCCGTAAAAATCGAGCACCGAAATATCGTAAAATTAATAATATAAACATTATTATCGTTAAACTATATGGATGTTATCACGAAGACTAGAATCAAATTGGTACTATATATATGACAGGGATGGCAAATAATAAGTGGCACCCAAAAGACTTTCGTAGTTGATTTTTTTAATAATTTTTTTCTACATTATTATCATTTATTTTTCATTTATATTTTGTAAAAATTCTCTGTTTTAACAAAGATAATTATAGTGGCGCGGCTGAAATTTTTTTTTTTTTGAATTGTGTCGAAAATTGACACGTCGAACAAATCCTTTTTGCCATCCTTGCAGATATATGACAATACGGGACATCTAGTATCAAAAATCGTGACACATGTATGCCACCCCTGAGGGGGCCATGTCTCCTACAATTATCATTGATTGTCCCGTATTGTCATATTATTATATATAGTGTTTTATAGAATAAGGAGACCACACTACGCTTCCTGCAGATAACGACCCGAAATGAATCGCCGGGATAAACGGCCACAGCCCGCGTGGTCTTCAGGGATTATTCATGATTTTTGCGATCTTTGGAAAATATATGCACTTTTTTGAACCGTGGCCCTTTTCAGATTTTATAGCTTGTGCGATTACGAATTTATACATGCATATATATGTGTATATTTCATAAACATTCAAAATTCTTAAGAAACAAATTTGAGTGATACAATATATCTGTGCAAAATATGATCGTTGAAGAAAACACATGTGTATAGTGTATCGAATAATTCGGACTTAATGTGAATACAGATATATAGGTATCAAATAACTAGATACAGTTTTAACGGATTGTGTACAGTTTAATTATTTACACACCTATAAAAAAATATATTTATGAAACATACACAAATGCGTAATCGTACAAGCTACAAAATCTACAAATGACCGTTGTTCGAAATGACGCATAAATTTCCCAAAAAAACGAAAAAACATGAATACCTACTTCATTTACCGCGCGGGTTAAAGTAACAACCCTATCGTAGGCCTGTGACCGTTTAATCGCGTGCGGCACGTTTTTTTCATGCGGGCTGCCGTGCGAGTTTGATCTCCTTATTTCTAGTCTTCATAGATATTAATAATATTATGATTGACATTATATACGTGCAATAGTGAAGCGTTTGTTATAGATTTATGAGAAGAAAGACCGAAAGACCAATATTAATATAAGCGTCAAACAGTACAGCTAGGCGGGTTATTGTTTATGTATAGGGGATGCAGGTCGAGAAGACTATTTAGTATTTACTCGTGGCCACAAAAGTTTTTAAGACGAGTAAACGACTTAACCGTATTATATTAATACACTAATACAGCCAATAGGCGGGTATATAATATTATGTACATTGTACATCGCTAAATATAAATATTACATATTATAATAACACGTGCAATATAAAATATACATTTAGTAATAGGTATAGAATCACCAGGTCGGCAATGAAGTCAAGGCGAGCATTAAAGCGATCGTCTTTGGCATAGGATACACCTATATAAAATTACACGATTTGACGGCGGAAGTCTTTGCGCGCGATCGTTACCGCTTAGGAAATTTTTTTCAAGTTACCTATACAATATATATTTCTTAAATCTCGGTTTATGCTGCTACAGCAGTTGCAGTCACGATCTATAGAGAATTATTTGTTTTCGGTTGAAACGTTTGTTTTATAGTTACGTAACGTATAAACCTTACATATACAAACGAGTATCAATAATTAAGCCGTACACTATTATTAAAATATTACTAATTTAAACGTTCAGTTATGCAACTGTGCATGTGCTGGTTTTTAAGTCCAGGCGGCTATAAAATATATAATATAATATACAAATAAATAGAACCTTGAATGGAACCGGTAAGTGCTGCACCCTGTGTCCCTGTATATTATAATTATATATGTATAGAAGTGAGACGGCCGATATTGTAAGTACTCACAATCGTCTTTTATTTGTTAATATTTTAAAATGTATTATATACCATGTCATAGCATAGGTATAGGCATAACTATGAGCTATTATGTACCATACGTTACGTGTAATCGATTGCGACGAACGACGTTAACGCGCGAGAGCAACGCGATTTTCTTTTTCGACGGTTTCATATAATATTACGTTTCGTACACGGAGAGATTTTATTTATTTTGTCGTTTAATCATTTTTACTCGTATCGCGTGCGTAGGTACATGTGCGTGTGCGCACGCGAGCGAATGATTTTGATTGGAAAAAAATACCAAAACCGTATGGGTACCCCAATATTATATGATATCGCTTTACATCATTATATATATATAGGTACTTGTGTAGCGTATTATGTTATAATAATAATGTGTAACGCGGTCGAAAAAATCCGAAATACTTTTTTTGGCGAATCTCGTCGGCGTCGGGGGAAATCGCATACGGGAACATCGCCATTCTATGCGTGCGCTCTGCAGTATGTCTCGTAATAGTGCACCGCAGCGGATATTATTATTTCTTCCCGCGGTAACTATAATGTTCGCCGCGCAATATTGTGCACGTTAGGGTCGATCCATGGCGAAAAAAATTACGTCCGGGAAACGAATCCCGTGATGGAGATATCGCAGGCACCGCGGCGTGCACGAAATGCGAAATATACAACATTAAATACGCACAACGGTTTATAACGCGGAGACGGAATAAAATATTATGTATATAGGTACCATTTTTTTGTTTTTTAAAACTGTCATCCTCGAAACTCTCTATATATTTATGTAAATATAATGAGCGTGTCTCGTCATAGCACGCGCGCGGTGTGTTTGTCGCATATACTGATAAATGCTGCGTAAATAGCTGGTGATAAGTGTTATTTATTGTACGCTCGTATATTATATCTGTATAGTAACCATCATACGTCATAATATTATGCCCGCTTCGTAGTGATGTATAAACACACACGAATAGGGAAATCGATAGTTCAACTTTTAAAACATTTACGCTGTGCATACATAAACGCGGGGCCGTCTCCCGCGCGGGTACATAGTGGTGCGCGAAGAAAAGAATTTTTTCAGTTTAGTCGAGGGCGGCGGCGGTATACGCAGATAGACGGCAGTTAGGGTGGATATTATACCTACTCGACATCTTTTTAACAGGCGGGCCCCCTTCAAAACGTTTTTCGAAAACATTACGATCGGAGTAAACCGTTAAACACGCCAGCTTAATGCGTATGATATTACCAGGTATATATAATAATAATATATTATGTGGTGCAGCGCGATGTAAACGACGAGATTATAGAGACGCGCGACGTATATGCGGAAATCCGTTAAAGTCTCGGAGGAGCCGAATTCATTTTTTCCGACGTGTTTATAATATTTTGTGGACGCACAATACATAAGCACACTGCTCGCAGCCACTTCAGCATACATCGCGTTCATGATATTAAACCACACGCCGAGCCGCACGCGCGGTTCCCAACGGCGGCGATAGATCATTTTGATAATCGTTTTGCGCTGTACCCGTAGTGCACATAGGCATTACACGTTTAATTTCTGTGTAAGGCGAGCGTATTTACTAGCATATACAGGGTGCGTTTCCTCGACGTGCCGTTCGCCCTGTGGTTATGTGCGTATGTATGTAATATATGCCAGTCGAGTGAAAATTCCGTGGTGGCGGGGGCTAAGCATGTCCCCAGTCCCATCACTTTGAGAGTTGGATGACTTGGGGAGGGATGGAGCACAAACGACGGGATTAAAAGTACAAACCAGCACAAACGAATATGGATTTAATTTTGTTTCGAAATTCAAATGTGCAAGGGGGGGGGGGGAGGGCACAGAGCTTAGGTATCAGGTATGTGTGTACTATAAATATACATCAATGTGTACTGGAAAATTGTAATAGGTAATTGAAATGCACTACGGGGTACGATAGAAATTAATTATATTTCGATCTACTGCGCTGAAACGTTAACGCAAAAGATTTGTAAAGAATTAGAAACCATAATATGATTTTTTTGAACAACCGAGGTTATAGTTCTAACCATAAAAACCTGAACATCGTACTCGTTTTAATTCATTATTTTAATCCTAATTCGGGAGTTCATTTCAGCATGTGAAGTCGGAAAAGTAAAATAAAAATAAAATATAGGAATAAAATCTAATAATGTAGAAAATCATCAAATATTTTATCGCTTTTAAATTATGAAAAAAACAAAATTTTATTTTATAATACTTGAAAAATGGATTGCCACTTTGACCAGTTAAAATTCACATTTATTTGGTTTTTTTAAATTTCATTTTGTAGTCACCCTGTAAGTGTACTATATAATATGTCTATGTATGGTAAATAAATTGGATGTGTAAAATGTTCGATTAAACACTGTAGGATTTTTATTGCGGGCAAACCAAATAATACATAACAATTACCAGTACTTACAAGTACTTAGATCGTTAACGTGCAGGTCAAACGCGGTGAGGTACCCTGTACACTGGTTTGGTGGTTAGGTTACCTACGCGTTTACGAGCAGCATTATATTGTTGTACGTACACAAGTATACCTGCACAGGAAGACACGGTCGGCTAAACGCGCGCGGTTGTTATTATAAATTGGTGTCGCAATCCGAAAGCGACAGCGGCGGAATAATAATAATAATATATATAATATACCTATATAGGTACTACATGCGAGTTTCCTATATAAATTATAATATTTACAGTTTACAGTTCGTATAACCTGTTGACGTGTGTACCGGTACCCGCGTACCTAAATAATATTATTTTAACTGTCATTTTATCGTGTATAGGTCGTCGTCGTCGTCCGTTCTGCGGGCAAGGGTGGTTTTCCTGGTTCAACTCATTCTTCCGAAAATGTTTCAGACGGTTACATCGCAGTGACTTATACACGTTCCCCTCTCCCCCCCCCCGGAATATTCATGATTTTATTACTTAAAACCAATTTATTAGACATACATCATTACCGCGTCCAGAATATTATACTGTCGTCGAGCGCGATGACCTCTGCAGCGGCGTTTGGCAATCGGCTATAATATGATTAACGATTTCTCTCCTGCGAATTTTTAACGACATTTTACAACGTGTATGCATAACACCCCCCACCTACTGTTACTACTGTTATTCGCGTCATATCATACCATAATATACCAATATAAGTATATACAACAATTCAAAACACGCGCTTATACAACCACCGCGCAGCAACAATGTCATTCAATTATGTTCCGTCGGATCGTTTAACGGATTCGATTTATTCCGCGGTAATTATAAATACCTCCGTATAACTATATAAAACCCTACTGAAGTCGCAGTGGTGCGTACGTCACGAAATGGCAAGGAGAGGTGTATATATAACGTACCTACCTAAACAGACTGTATAAGAGCCCCTATACTATACTGAATAGTACTATATAGTGAGTATACCCAGACCACCAAAATGTTTGGCCACAAAATGTTTTTGCGGGCCCTAAAAAATGTTATTTAATATAAAATAAGTGTTTCTATCAAATTTCAAAAATTACAAATTGTTTTCGACGGGCTCCTAAAATAACCAGGCCGCTGAACTCCAGGTCCAACAGCCTCCCCGCTTGTAGGGTCCCTATATATGCCCCATTGTCTATTATATGATCCCCACCAACCATCATCATACTTTGTCGTCACGCGAATTCGGCATCACGAGGAGATCCTGCAGTAGCAATTTACGGAGTGCATATATACCTACATATACAGACAAACAAGAGACGCGGCCACGATGCGCGCACGACGAAAATTACACAGTACATAAAAAACGTATGCCTACAATAATAATATCAGCTGCAGCTGGTCTATCGGTCTCTCTATCTATAATATGATATGTCGGCTGGCGTTGGGAAATCTGTGACGGACCGAGTGTGAAACGCCTCGAAAAAAACCGATCGCTTTTTAGTTCATATTCTTCTTCTTATCATTATTATTTATAATTGAACAACACTGCTGATCCGACGAAATCGTTTGCGGTACATGCTGTGGTGCCTTATATATTATATAGGTACATGTACATATTATATATATATAATATATAATAACGAACCAACAGAAAAAAATCGTAAGAAGATTATGTGTTATACGCGCGCGACAAGTAGGTTAACATTTTCTTTTGCGGTCTTTAACGCGGCTCGCTATTATGTTACCAATATACAATATACGAATGTATATCATAGCAAATTAAAACATTAATATTACACTATATATACTTATATATGTCCTCATACCCGTTATAATATGTATAGTTATAGATATTGTTCTCGAAGTGATCATATTTTACATTAATACACCGCATAATATTATATACTACAATACCCGAAATCCAATAGTTATATACAATAAGCGCATACTACACGTCATAATATTTTAATATATACATATTACGATTACTACAGGTACCCATACCTATACCTACGTAATATCAATTACGATTTACAAAAAAAAAAAAATGATATAAGTAGATATAGGTATCTGGTATACATATAATAATATTATAGTTTCGTTTTGTTCGCAGATAAAATGTATAAAATGAAGAAAATCACTCAGAACGCCTATTGCGATTGGTTCGAAAATTATAACATTACCTATAGGAGGTATCCACCTATAGTAAGTATACTATGTAAAAAAAGAAGTTTTTTCGATCATGGTAAAAAGCAATTATAAACTTGTAACGATTTTTTTCTCTCGATATATTATACTGTATACACCTACTACAACACAATAATATTATGTTGACGTGTATATGATTAACTATCATAAATGACACATGAGTTCCGAATGCAGGAAAATTTCATTTATCTCGTCGGAATAGAAAATTCTGATGTAGGTACTATATAGCCATTACCGCTTATTCGTGTAATTGTTCGTGGCTTAAAAATTATTTACACGGACAGCCGTGACTTTCTATGCGAATTAAAAAAATATCAGAATATAATATGTATAGACAAACAATATACCAGACACCGGTGGATTGCAATTTTATCAAGAAAACACACACACACTTGCATACACGAATTATATATAAATATATATATAGGTAGAGGCATGTAAATATAAATATTATATATTAATCTGCAGACGAAATTAACGGATTTTGACTTTCGTTTTCGTATATTATTATAATGGTACCTACCATAAATTAAAAAAAAAAAAAAAACGAAAAATCGAATGCGATAACTGCAGAGTATAAACGAGCGAGAGTTTATAATATTGTTATACAAATAATATACGATTTAGGCGCAGAGCGATTACCGCGATTTACTAATATACATCGTCGCGGTATACGGTAGGTACATCGTGTACAACACTATTATGGTATATAACGCAGATGAACGGCTGCTAATCTGTTAATATATTAATATAAAAAAAAAATTCACGACGCGCGATGCGGGCCGATGGACGCGCGGTACGTGCGCTATTGTAATGTGCATGGCAATCAGGAAGTGACAATTTCCGGTCGTACACGGGCGGCTACTCTATTCCTACCTTATATTGTTATTATATTATATTTAGGTAAAAACAACCGAGAGGAACCGAAACGCGAATAATATTATCGATGACCCGCCGGTTTTCGGACAACGACGCGACGCAATTAGCGACGATTTCAATTCTCTCCGCACAGACACCGCCGCCGCAGTGGTTCGTCGCAGAAAATTCGCTGGTATATAAATGGTTCCTATATAAATAATATTATGTACCGGCGACGAGTCACAAAAATACATAACGAGTATTGTAGGTATCACTATTATTTCCGAAACGATTTCGCGAAGAAATTGTGTTACATATTTTATTGTTACCGTGTACCCGAGAAGGTGCAGTATTATACGAATATACAATAAGAAATCTGGTCCGCACCACCGCAAATGAGCAAAAATTATTTATTTTCGTACTACTTCTAACTACTTCTATGTAATTACTAGCAGATGACGACATGTGTACCTATAATATAATAATATATAATGCACCTGCAACAATCGATGCGAAAACGTATTTTCTCTCGAACCATATAATATAATACAAGTATATTGATATATCTTCTGGCGCGCGTGCCTACTTGTTGATTGCAATCGTATTACTACTATACCTATATAGGTACAAATAATATACAGAACACAAATTATGTACAGGGTGTGCGGTCCAACCGACTACACTAATTATATAATTTCGAAGAGAAAAGTGAAAATGTTTTTTCTACGGTTTGCAAAAATCAAATCTGATTTCTCGACGGTTTTTTTTACCACATAAGTATATTTTACTTTTAAGCCGAGAGGATAATAAAGTAGTGAGGGCACTATCCCACAAGTTTGTGGTGGACTACTCCGGAGATCTCTAAACAATTTGGAATATATCCAAGTGTTTGATTTGAAAAATGTAAAATCCCCCGAAAAACGTTTCTGCGATGACGACGAATTAGTAAAAAGTTGTCAACATGTCAACGAGTCCGAAGTACTTGGGAGACTGAAAACATTTGTTTTTTCGACTACACAAATGACAGAAAATCAGTGCACTACTCCAAACGGAGTACTATCTGTATAATATTATATACACGAATGGTATACGTGCTGCAATCCGCATGTTGCAGTTGTGTAAGGATTTTCGACTATAAAGGTCAGCGCTCAGCCGGAAATCGAACGGAAGTAGAAAGTACGGTGCTATTATTATATTATTATATTATGTACCTACACACAGGTACTAAACACCGGACAACAATAAATTGCGCGGACGGACCGGACAGAGTCGAAAACCGACGCCGTGTACTATTTTATTGTACTGCAATAATAATTATTATTATTGCAGTACAACGATGACGCGCGATTTTGTATCGAATTGTTTTTCGTTTTTCTAATAATTGCTAAATCAATTTCGATGCGTATAAAAAAAGCGTCGGCGGCGTAGTGTATACACTACCTATATAGTATGATATTATAATGTAAAATATATAATATTAATAACGTTTTCCCTCGGCTGCGGTGCGGCGGCTAGTGTTCGAGTCGAACCAGCCACGACGGTATAATAATAATACTATTATGTTATTGTCGTCGTCGTCGTCTTCGTCACGTAGGAGATGACGAGAAACGATGAGGGGGGCGGGGAGGAGGGGCAACGAATCGTTTTGTGTGAAAAGATTTAAATTAAAAACTTACGCTGCAGCTGACGTTGTGGTTTGTGCCTATATTATATTATTATAAAGTAAGTGCGACGGAAAATCGTTATGAGCGTCGGGCACGCGTGGACGCTGCAGAGACTATACAATAATATCATATACACATTGCCCATTTGGTATAAATACGAGCATTACATAATATAGGTGTATAAACTGCTGGGTATACCGTTTTTGTCCTTGATTTCGAGTTGGGGAAAAAAAAATATAATAAAGAATCGCCGAATGGAAAAAAAAAAGAACAAACAAATTATTGTAATAATAATTATACGGCTCCAGGGGCGAGCGGGGAGATGAGACGGACGACGACGGCTATGGGCCTTGAATCTCTCGATTACTGCTCTATCACTGTCCCTCTCTATTTCACTCTATAGTGTCCGTATAAATACGCTACACGCATGCGCACGTATACTATGCATATACACACGAGAGGTGTATAATACACCTATATCGGTCCTTTGTATATTACATTATAATAATATTACTATAGATATATCGCTAACCAGACGCTAAAAAAGAATCAACGGACCGCGTCGCGTCGAAATATCGTTAATATTATTATTGTCCGCATATGCGGTACGTATTATTATACAACGCGGTTTTCATTATTATAATCGGACCGGGACGCGGAAAAAAAAATCCCATTAAAAGTTCGGAAAATACGTGACGATCGCCGTCGGATTATAAAGCGCAAATCGACCTCGCGACGAACAACGGAGATATATTTTTATCATACGACGTTGGCGTGGTGGATCATCATCTATCGCGGTCGCCTCGTTTTCCTGCTGGTTTGCGCGATTCCAAGGCAAATCGAAAATCGGTTATTTGCGAGAAACCATCGTAGGCAACCTATACCTACACCTATATCGTTTATGTCGGATCGTGCGGATCGGACGAGAGCGGAGCGACGTAAACGCCTGCATATATACTGCGGTCTGCAGAGGCGACTGGAGCGAGACGGATTTTTCTTCAAAAATATACCTCCTCGTTCGACTTTGTGCTGGTTATATTTTATAGCGTGGTCGAATTCGGGTTCTCGCGTAGAGAGACGAGTGCCACGTGGCGACTTCCAGCAACGAATTATGCGAAGAATTATCAATAACGAGAACGATCCTAGAACGATCAATACATGATATACATATGAAAAGTTAGCATAATCTATATGGTGTAAGTGAGATTAGCGATATAATGAATCCTATACCTATACCACATCCGTATTTATTTATGTAAAAAGTATTTTTACGACGTCCTGCAAGGTGAATCATGAGCGCGCAATACAAGTGAGTTAACTTATGGCTATAACCTACATATAACTCGTATACATCGTAGAATTATAGTACAATTATGACGTTCAGTGAAACCGAATAAAATGCCTAAACATCGCCTATAGGTGTATATCTATAACACGCGTGTAGGCGGGAAAGTCTAAAAACAATTACGTGTTGGGCGGTACACACGCGGAGCTGCAGGGAGATGAGTGACCTATATACATCATGCAATAAGCCACAACTCTACAAAATAATACATATATTATTATAAAAAAAAGGGCAAGAAGACGGTTATGTAAAATTTGAAACTTAGTAAACAACAAAAAAAAGACAGAAAAAAAAAAATTATCAGACTTACGGGTTTCGGCCGACTTGAGTCGTCGCGTGTGAACGGTGTGTGATGGTATAATCGCGGGGACACGATATGCGCGTATATATATATATGTACTATATTATGTATATATTTTTGTTTTACTGCGCATAATGTCCAATATAAGAAGCAATAACATAAGCACACGTTGAAAAGCTATAATCCTTTTTCGCATCATATATATATCATATTTAACACATTTTTTGGTAGTTTTTTTTTTTTGTGACTGCGGTGTGATTGGAAACAACAGCATAATAATATGGTGCGATAATATATATATATTATATATTATATTATAAAATATATATATAAAGTAAAGCACGCACACACATTATCATATTATCATATTATATACATATCGACACTATCGACTTAAGTCGGAGTGCGTGTGTGTGCGCGCGCCCAAGTTTACGATATATATATATATATGTACGTGTATGCAATGTTTGAGTGTGTGTGTGTGTGTGTCCGAAAACGTGCGCGTGCGCACACGTCGTAGAAACGTCGGACGATATATTACGATGACGTCATCATCTTATAATAATATGTATAATATATATATACGGCCGATAGTGTGTGTGTTTTTTTTTTTAAAAGCCTTCCGTTAGGATTTCCGCATCCAATTGTTAAGTATGTTGGCGAATCTCTTGGTCGGCCGTACCTTGTTGGTATCGTCGGCCGCCGGCTGTTGTTGTTGTTGCAGCTGCTGCAGCTGATGACCCGCGGCCGCAGCCGTCGACGCGGTCCTGCCGACGAATTCTTTGGCCGCGGCGCCGCCGCCCCGGTGCGAGTGATTGTTTTGCGACCGGGCTCGCGTCAGGGACGCTCCGCCGCCCGAATCCCTTCGGGACCTGTGCTGCTGCTGCTGCTGCTGCTGGTACTGCGACGAGTCCAGTCTGTTGCCGCCGCGCTGCTGTTTGACGGCCGCGCCGCCGACGCCGCTGCCGATGGACGACCCGCCGTTGCTCTTGTTGTGGCTGTTGTTGTTGTTGTTGTTGTTGATGGACTCCCAGTTGCGGGGCAACGATTGGTCCGACTTGCATTTGGTCCACGACTGGTACTGCTGCGCGTCGCCGCCGCCGCGGTACGACGACGACGACCTCGACTGCACCGGGCACGAAGTCGGCTTGACCACCGGTATCTTGCTGGGCTGGTGCTGCACGCCGTGTCTGCCGCCGCTGCGGGTCTGGTGCGCCGACTCGGTGCTGCTGCTGCCGCCGTTCTCGTCCTGGCTGTGGTTGAGGTGCAGGTGCAGGTTGTTGTTGCCGTTAGCGGACACCGCCGCCGACGGCGTTCCCGGCAGCGCGATCTGAGGTAGGATCGGGTTCGACGGCACCAGGTCCAGCCACTGGTTGGTGGCCGCGGCCGCGGAGCCGGCCGACTGCGATCCCGCGACCACGGGACCGTGTTGCTGCTGCTCCTGGTGCAACTGCAGCAACCTCACCCGGGCCATGGTGCCCTCCAGCTCGATGCGCTTCTCCTCCAGCTAAAACAAACAAGCACGTGATGACGTCATCGTTCTCCAACCCAAGCGCGCCACTAGCGTCGCCGCGGAGGCGGCACGGCACCACTCACTTGGAATTTCAGTTCTTCGTTGTCCTCTTTGCTCTTGTTCAGCTCGTTGGAAACGTCGCTCTTGGAAATGTTCAACATCTCCATCTGTCGGATGAGATTCTGAAAAAAAAAACGGAACGGTTTATCAACAATATTCAATACTGCAATATGCGATATTGGTTTAGGACCAATTTGGGAGCATGTACTACAACAATGACGTTTATGACAAAAGTGCGAATATTTCTTAGTTTCTCACACTGTTGCTTAGCCCAAGTATAGAACAATATATGATCTGCGAGCCTGGATTAAGGATTAACTGGGGCCCGGCCCTTTCAGATTTAAATTCAACAAATTGTATCCCTACATTTTTACGACTACTTGCTTTTCAATGTTTAAAATTGTATAATTTTGAACTATATTATCACGCACAATCGTCAATCATAGATAATAAAGATTATGCGTAAGATGTAGTTCACAACTCCCATTTCATAAACGTCACCATAGAATATCAATTTTATATTTATTATGATTTAGTCATTTTTCGTGATATAAAATTAAGAACATTTTTATTTTATAATTATAACCTATTAAAATTATTTTATTTTTTTCAACGCATTAAAGTATAAATATTTTGGGGATAAAAATTGGCCCCCAAAATCAATGGGCCCCGGGACCGTGCCCCTCCTGGACTCCTCCTTAAACCGGGCTTGATGCCCTGTGATGTGAATCTCATCGAATTATTATAAAGTCTGAAAATTGTAACTATATATAGGAGGTACCTATACTGCTGAAACATATTATATATGTATATTAATTTTGTGAATTTTAAAAACGAATGACATTATAATATCATTACAATGCGTAATATTTAACAATATTAATTAAACCATCGGTTTTTTACTGATTCTATATTATATTGTCACGAACGTTTTTTTCGAGACTTTATACCGATCGATTAATGTAATTATATATAGCCCTCGCCGCGCGCGACAGACAAAAACACAATAATATGTGGCGTATTCGTACCCATTTGTTATTATAATATACAATAATTCTAAAATGCACGTAATGCGAAACCCATCATGGCCAATGTCATCGAAACCCCATAAATCCTATGCGCGTCGACCGAACATAAAATAACATACGACAACTATATATTATACTCATAATATCATAAAACCCGAACTGGATTAGGTACGTATAAGTGTATAATATAATAGAATACAGTGTTTTTTTTTTCCTCTCGTTCATTTGCGTCAAACGTCGCGAGTCCCGCTTTATAATCTCGTCGAAGGGCGTTGGCCCGTTTTCGTTCTCCGTATACTATATATAGGTACACGGAGATTTATTTATGGGGAACGTTAATATTCGTCGATATTGCGAAAGTGGATATCGCACACAGACGCAGACACACACACACGAGTGCGAGCTGAGGTCAGTTAATTATCGCCGGGCCAGCGACTCTATACGAATGTAATCGCGATATACCTGCAGTAGTGGTTGTATAGCAAACTGCATCACCACCGACCGGTGTCCCAGATGACCAAGACCGTGTTTCTAATTGGCTTTGTTTCCGAATACCCGGGTACAATAGTATATAACAATATTTTATTTTTTAATGCAATAGGAGGTAGCCAGGACGTAGGTAAACCAACCGCGCTCTATACTGATATATAATGTTTTACGGTTAGGATTTTCGTTCTGCGTTCTGCAGGAATCACGGTTACATAACCATCCATATTATACCAACACCGTGTGCCTACAAACCTTACCCGGGGGACCTATACCGTTCATTGTTTTTCGAACAAAAACGTATTCGAATTCAGAACTCATCTGCAGCAATAATCATTGTATACGCGTCAAACGGTGTTTAAAAACAACAACGGCCGGACGGTGTAGTATGTACGAATTCATTGCGATAATGATATAATTTTATTGCACAGAAACAATAATAATAATATTGTCGTCGTCGTCACCGCCACGGGATAATTAATTATCATCGGCTCTACGCAGCGATTTATTATACAATTGCATTTCGATGACTGAGTATAATATATACACATAAATCATGCGTTGTGGAGATAAATAAACGCCATACATCCTTGAAAAGTGCATAATCATAATCGTATGCGTGTTTAGAGATGAAATATTAAAACAGCAATACGGTCCTACGCCTACCGAAAAAAAAAAATTAAAAGTCGAAACAATGAAGACCTTTACTATACACACAACAATAATAGGTTCGGTGTAATAAATTGGAATCGCGTGGGTTTACGCACCACTCGCAGTGCACGTATATGGTCAACTTGTGACGAACTTGAAACTTCAATGTAAATATATGTCAATGTGGGTTCAAAAACGAAAATTCATATAGTACATAATAATAGTAATAGTAGTACGACAATAATACGAACGTCCGCTACACGACAAAAGGGGTTCTTCAAACCGGTGGGCGGTCGATTAATATTACCGAACAGTCTTTCTAATTTTGAACGTAGTTTTTACAATTTTTTTTTTAACCAGACACCCCCATGAGTCTTTCACGATCACTAACAATTATATTATATTGTGTCCATAGACGTAGTCGCATCGCTACAATCATTTAATTATTTATCTTCTATATAGCTCTTAATCGTGCCGCAATTATTACACTCAATAACGACGTTCAACATGTATTCGTCGAAAGTATTTAATATTTATAATGCGGGTTTTGGAGCGTGTCCAGAAAAAGTCTACAGCAATTGAAACGAATAATCATGATCATCTGAGACTGTCTGATAAAAAATGTTCCATATTGAAACTAACTGATAGATATGTTAATGAAAGCGATTAAATATATATTATTATAGTATGCGAATCGCTAATAAAATATAAGACGACGTACGGTAGGAAGCGAGAAAAAATTTGGAATTTCTTTTTGACCGCAAATCTACAGTAATATTCCTGCATGTATCACGCACCAATATCCTCCAAAGAAAATTGTATCCATACTCATTGAAGGCGGACGTGCCAAAATATTTGGGATATATTATGGTCAGAGCAAAATACGTGATTAAAATGTAAACATATATAATTTCGGAAAGGTTTTCTGCACACATAAAACCCTCGTATAACATTCGCTCATATAAATTGCGTTTTGATCTAATTCTCGATTTCTCTCTACCTAACCTGCAGATTACGCGTGGTTTTGAATCGAACGACCGCGTGTTTGCGAATAGAAAACTTTTAGCACGCCTTTAACCGCAAAGAAAGTATCTAAACAAATAATTGTTCCAAATTGAAAGCGTATATGTTTATTACTGCACGAGGAAAATCGTATTAGAGATAATATATATACATAAATATATATCTACATTATTCATAGGAAGAACGAGCGCGTACTTACAAAGTTTGTCAACTGGAACCGTTTGAAAACGTTCATTAGTATTATAATATACATATAAAACATATTATGTATTGTTCTCTTTCAGTTGTATCCAATTGTAGGGGGAAAAACAGATTTCCGAGTCGTAGACATTCTGTGCGTACGAGAAGGCGCGAAAGTAAAAAAAAAATAACGAAGATGATGATAGTGATGATGACTCATCATAAATAATAATAATATTACAAGTGAATGATATAAAAAGAAAAACACACAAAAAAATGTTAACCTGCAGAAAAGTAATGCGCGAATTAAAACGAGGTAGTTGAAAAAAGAATTACTTAGCTATGTACTACATTTCGCGAAATTCTAAAATTAAAAAAATGTTTGTAGTTCTTGCATTATTACATTTACGTTAGTATTCGTTATGTTCGTATCAATTTCATATAACATAATATATAATAATATGTAATATAATAATATTATAAATGACGACTTGGAGTAGTTTTTCGTAACGGCACGGAATGCAAAACGCTTTAAGTACGTTGGTACTTAAACATAAGTACAACAACCAGTACCTAACGACTATAATTTATTATGCCTATCATAATATTATGCTCAAAAAATTTTTTTTTATTAATCATTTTAACGCGTACAAGACAACTGACTATACTCGTTTACACAAACAATAGGTACATTATAATATTATATAATGTTGTTATCTATATTTATAAAAGGCAATGTGTGTGTGTAAGCGATCCACGGCCAAGTATAATATCACACAAATGGTTCTGAAAATCGGTTCATAGGTTGATGTGCATCTCGAAGCCAATTGTTTTAATTTCACATTTCAAATAGCAATAATATTTAGGTTCATAAGAAAACGAATATATTTTTGTTTGTGTAAGGTTACCACCATTGTCGATCACAGGAGTTATATATTAGTTTTTCAGATTAAACAACAATACATTATGGTTTTAGATTTTAAATTTGGTCAAAACGACCGGCAAACAAGAAATGACTGTTAAAACCTGCGCTGTTCACATTTAACTGAGTTTAAGAAGGATCAAAAACTTATAGGATCATCTATTTTAATTTTTTAGTATAATATTGTTACACTCTTTATCTCTAACTCAAGCTCTGCTTAAAAGAGATGGATAATCATAGTATTGTAATTTTTAAATTTTTATTAAATGATAAAAAAAAAAAATAATATTAATAATATAGTTTATAGTTCTCACCTTGTTCTCGTAGGATACTGTGATGAGGTGTCGCTGGAGTTCGATGGGATTGAACGTTTTTAGTATGGCGGCGAGGGTTCTTTTGGGCAACGGGGTGCCGAACCCGGGAGCGTGGGGTTTGCCGATCCGGTCGCCGGGACTGCTGACAACGCCGTCCAGGGCGCCCAGCCGCTTGGCGAACGTCGGCGACCCAATGTCGAGCGCCGGTGACGATGCGCGGCCCTCCAGGTTCCGGGAAATGGGGTCGGACGGCCGGACCAGCAGGACCCTCCTGGACCGGTGGCGGTCCCGGTCCCGGTCGCCGCCGCCGTCGTCCATGATGGCTGATGACGAAGACAGCGACGCACAAGAGGCGGACGACGACGAACCGTCGTGCAACAGTTTGCCGCACTGCAGTTCGATGGACGACAGGTTGCACGCCGAATGTTGGCTGGGCGTGTAGAACGCGTCGCGGCCGGCCGACGACGAGCTGGGCCCCGTCGACGATTCAGGCTGGACCGGGGCGAAGCCACCGTTATGACTAGATGACGATTTCCTCGACGCGATGGTCGCGGCTGCTATGGCGGCGGCGGCCGACGGCGACTTACCGCCGCACAGCCGTTCCTCGAGTTCCCTGTTCTCGCACACGACAGTCTTGAGCTCGGCGAGCAGCCGGTGGATCTGCGCCGCATTCGACAGGCTCTCCGCTTCCATTTCGGTGACCCGGTCGAGCAGCGCGTCCCGTTCGCGTTTCACGTTGGCCACGTGCGCCCGGAACACGTCGTAATCGGCGGTGCAGCCGCGGGCGCGCAGGTCGTCGGCGTCGCGCGGCCACGACGGCTGCAGCAGGTCGTCGACGCTCCGGCACGGCCGCAACCGCAGCCGGCGCCGGCGCCGCCGCAGCCGCTCGTCGTCCACCAACAGCCGGTTCTGCAGCGACTCCACCTCCAGCTTGAGCTTGGTGCCCTTGTCCTGGATCATCTCCAGCAGGCTCCACAGCTCGTCGTCCTCGTCGTCCTTGCCGCCGCAGTTCTTGGTGGTCATCGTCGTCCGCGAGCTGGTCGAGCTGCTGTCCTTGCTCTCCGTGCAGAAGCCGCTGTCCTGCACGGTGCCCACCGACGAAGCGGCCGCCGGTTCGCCGCTCTTCGGGCCCTTCCCGTGGCTGTTGCTCCGGCTGCGCGGCGCCGCCCCGGCCGCGGCCACCAGTCCGACGACGCCGACGCCGCCGCCGCCTCCGCCACCTCCCCCGCCGGCGATCCATCCCGACGACGAGCCCTGCAACTTCCGGCGGACCCGCACGCCGGGCTCCCAGCGGCTCTCGCCGGAACCGACGCCCTGCGACCCCGAGCTCGGCTCCGGGCTGGACGCCTGCTTGTGACGCAGGTGCGGGAACGTGTCCATGACCATGTCCCTAAACTCCAACAGCGCGCCGACCTCATTCTGTAATTCCTGAAACATTTCAAGCGTTATACATTTCAAGCGTCGTGTCAGCAGCATTAGCCGATAATAAGTATATGATAATAATATGGAGTCAGCGGTCCGGAGGCTGCGAGAGCGAACTTATTATTATACGGCCGCGCGATAAATATACTGCTAAAACGTGTTGCAGGCTTATTAAAACATAATATATTTACGGTATTATGTATATTATTATAATATATTCTGCGGGTAAAATTTTTGCCAACAAACCGCCAGATTAAGTTATATTATTATTATACGCGTCCCACATTTTTTTTTTTTTATTCACATATCAAGTATACTAGTATACTATATTATGAATATGTGCGGACGGCAAACGAGGCAGATCGTTACTGCAGTCTTCCTGAACGAAACTCTAATACCTAGTTGGTCTTGAGATTCGGGCGAAAATAGTAATTATCCATTATAAGTCAGTGCATATTTAGTTTAATAATATTGTAATAAAACGAAACGTACTTCTATTCCAAAACACATCAAACGTATAGGTTTTATTTATTCAATTGGTGGGATTTAAACCGTGAACATAATATACCAGCAAACCATATATAGGATAATAGACGAATCGTGTGTGCCATATCTGCACATAAACTTTTTATTATGATTAATACCTACTTAATTAAAAATGTATTTCGTAATGAATTTAAAAACGCACTATAATGAATAATGATATACACCCACATCGTGTTTCTTTATCGATAAAACGCAAAATACGAGTCTGCACGTGCAATCTACAAAAAAACATTTCTGGGTGGAATATTCGCTAAAATCAATTGGGTAGGTACTCAATAATATAATAATATAAAATGTTAACATTAAAACGAAAATGATTATTAAGTTTTAGTATTTAAAATGAATCCTTGTAAATGACTGCATTGGACAAATTATTTTAGATATTAACGAAGAAATAATTGTGTATTTAAAATAAATGGCAAACCCACTTTTATAATGATTGTAAATTTTGACTCATTAAAAATAATAATAAGTATTCAATATTTATACTTATAATAACAATAATAATAAATTATAATTATTTACGAAAAATCGTAATAAATCGTTTTCGAAGCCATTGAATTAAAACGTATTAATAGTAATAATAATACATTTCAAGGTCCATTAAAATTAAAAGAACAATACAAATTTAAAATATAACTCTCACTATGACTTTTATAAGTGACCACATAAAGAAAAAATAGAAAACCTTGCAAATAAAATAATGAAACATAAATCACCCGATTTTTTTTTAATGCATAAAATCTTAGTAAGTAATATAATATTTCTGTTATTATAATATTGTAGTTATTTGTACAAACCCACACTCATGTGGTGTCAAATTTGTATAGTACCAAAGTATCTAAAAAAAGTTTAATGTTTATGCATTTGGATAAAAAAATAAGTTGGTACATTATGTTAAAGTGGGAAAAACAAACCACACAAGGTACATTATGTTGTTTATCGAAGAATCATTTTAATGATTTGATAATATTTTATAAGTATTAAATACATGAATGTGTTAAATTTTATATGACATTATAATTTATAAACAAATTTATAGGACAAAACACGTTAATTGTTCAATATCGTGAAGCAACAATGTAATAATAATAATATTATACAGTCCATAGTTATGAGCGCAATATTTATTTATGATATTATGTTCTATTAAAACTGTAATATTGTAAACTGTAATAATATTATATAGTTTTATGATATTATGTCGTTATAATGATAGGCGTAATAAAAATTGTAATACTGTAATGTTAAAAAATATTATCTCAACAATATGCGGCGTAATATTTTGTCTTACAAACACACATTCTTTAATAAAAAGAAAAACATTTGGGTCTTGATGAATTTTTTTTATTAGTTATTGTACAAAATACAAATAAAGTTTAATTACTTTTTAGTTTTTTTAACCATGAAAAACGACTATACTTGACCTATTTTTAGGCAAAATTAAAATATATTAAAAATACCTTCAATTATTTTTTATGGGTATTTTGTTTGATCTATATATTAGTATATAATTTAATGTAAGAACATTAATCAAAAATAACTTGCAAAAGAAATTGAAAATTTTAACTTGCTGTGGCCTGTGATCCCTGTATGCCTGTATACGTACATCGTAGATTTTACTTTCGAAACACGAAATTCATTTACGATCATGACGATTTTAGCATCAATCAACAGGAAATCGAAAGGTAAAACTTTTGTTTTACCTCATTTGTCGAAAATATACAAACCGGTTAAGTGGGTCATGCATGCAAGTCATATTACGCGGGATTATAATAACCAAATAATAATAATATAAAAAATAAGTTCCCGGTAAGGTATTTTTGTATTTTAAACATTATAACCTGAGGAATAAAATTTCAATAATTTTATTCCCAAACAGCAAGTAATTTATTCGAAAGTAGAATAGCAAATAAACCGCGTAATCATAGGTTATATTTTGTAAATCATTATGGATATTATAAGTGAGTAAAATAATAAGTTTCAAGTAGGTACCTACTTGGCTACTTATACTGTATAATAATATAATATAATATAAGGTACCCATTTTCAACGTATTCTAATAATTAATATATCATTTAGACATTTTACAACATTATATTCTATTAACAACATATAGGTAAACTAACATAATACCTATTTTAAATCACGGTGTTATAGACAATATAATATAAAATAGGTAATGTTTGATTTAATTATATGAATGCTAACGTGATAACAACCTATTATTTTTTTCATATTTAAATATTTGTTATTTATCAATATACACGAAAACGAATGGTTAAGAAAAATATTAATGCTTCAATTCAATATTTATTTTTATAAAAAAAACTGAAAAACCAAGTTAGTTGAATACGTAGAAAAATCATCGTGGTGTTGCAATCCATTTCATTCTTTTATCAGTAATCTAGCGCATTCCGAGATTTTTAATATTACTATGAAAGATTAAATAAATGTACAGTCCACATAATGAAACATAATGAAATATAATTATTCGATATTACGAAACTGCCTTTCCATTAGAAATAATTATTTACGACATTTTTAGTATTCGAAATGATCTCGCATTATATAATAAATTATAATATTATATCACACAAGCCACATATTATCACTGAAATTCAACTATCTTTTAGTAATTGGGAATTATAGTAATAGGCCAATGTAATTAATACTGTACAAAATATTTAGAAACACTCTAATAATATTATAATATCTTCCTTACAATTAATAGCGGATTTTTTTATGCATCAAGTCATCAACCATCAACATAGGTATACACTATATAGATATATAAGCAACTATAACGAGATGATAATTATCGATTTCGTAACACGCGTGTTGTGCAACGCATCAGTGGGTAAAAAAACAAAAAAAGATTGAAATAATAGTTTACACCAACCTGTAGAGCGAGGATAGACTTTGCCTGTTCGTTGATGAGGTATTGAAAAGGCACAGCTTGTGCCGCTGTTCTGTTATTGTGTTGGATGAGCTCGTCGCCACGGCAGTCCATCCCACAGGGGCTCGAGGCCCCTCAAAGTCTGTAAACAAAAAATGAGATGCCATTTTAGCTCATCTAATCCAAAACTCTAAATAGCGATTCATAGGTAAACGTAATAGCTGTTTTTGAAAAAAAAAACGTTATTCGTTATCATTATATTGTATGCACCAGAAATACACGCAAACGAAACGGATTCGAAAAAAACTCGTTTGCACTGAGCAGCATATAATATACTATTTTAAGTACATAACGACGTAACATATTGCAATACATAAGTCCTATTTCATCGAATCGTCCGATTCCGGTTATCGCAATAATCACATATATTACCTATTTATTACCATTAAAATTCGCAAAAGAAATAACAATATTATTATATTCAAGGCGATCCTCCGTCGGCTCTGTGAGCGAGATTTCGAATATTGTATACAATTTTTATTTTATTTTTCCCGTACACGTTCACGTGACACACACGCACACGTTACGAATACACAAAATACGTATGTTATCGAATTTTTTGGATTTCAGTACAAATCAGTGCTGGTCCACCGAACGCGGTATACACGAACACGAGTATCGGAGTATATTATGTATAATATATAAGTACACTTTCCTGTTATTTTTATATAAATATACATGTGTGCATTACGCGTTATGGACCGTTCAACAACAGTCCTGCATTTCAAACACAACTGTTTTCTGTATTTCACGCATTATTAGCTGCTGTCGTCCGCGTGTACCTATAATATTATAATATTATGTTCTTTTACGCGCACCGAGACCAATCGTCCGTGGACATTATTTTTTAGCTTGTCGTCCCGGGTCGCGTTATAACCCCCCCCTTCTAACGCAAGGACGTGGAGAACCTATCGCGCTCCGCATGGGGATATGAATAATGAAAAAATAAATTCGTCGAAAAAATCACAAATCATTATAATATATTATTATACAATATACTTGACCGAGAGAATATCTAAGAATAACTGTGCATGTACGGACGCATGCGAACGATATCATTTGTATTGTATCCGGTACAGTGGAAAAATTATTTCGAGTCATCGGAACCTGTGGTCAATTTCCAGCTCGCAGAAACCGCTAGTCGATCACACGCTCGCGCACACACATTCACGGACGCACGCACAATGCACATATACCGTCGACGACCTGATTTCGTGCGATATCGGAGAATATAATATAATATTATATATATTTTATATAGGTGGTAGGTAATACCATAGGTATACCCATCGAGGACCGCTTATAGCTCGTGCGAAAGGCGTCGTCGTCGTCGCGACGATCGATCATTTATCGCGAAAATAAAAAAATGTTAGCGTGTTCCAGACAGTTTTCTACACTACGACCTTCTGCGCGCGAAATAAAAAATACTATATTTAATTAACTGGTTTCGTAATGCTGCTGCTACTACTGCGAAGAACTACTGCCACACGCCGTGGATCTGCACCCTCTCTCTTCGGATTCATAAATAAAAAGAACGAAATCCAACCAGTCTGGAAACCCCGAAATAATGGCACGCCGCGGCCGTGAAAGTCGTATGTTACGCGGCGGTAACCTATAAATGAGTACCGTCGTCGTTATATTATTATATGTGTATCGACCGTCGGAAACGTATTTATAGTTATACACGCGGTCGATTTTTTTACAATACTACATTGCAATAATATTATATTTACCTATCGGTTGCTGCGCGTCTAGCCGGTAGAATTTTAATCGCAATCGAAAGAGGAGTATTCCATAACAGGAAAAAAATTAAACGTAAAACGCAAGAATAATAATAAACGTAATTTTTAACTAATTAGACCATGTGAACGAACGATTAACGTCATGTCCGCGCACGCTTTATAACGTACCTACTATACACTAATTACCACGTCGTCGGGATGGCCTAGATCAAGATTTTTAAACACACAATAGCCGTACACGTGTATGTACACATTTAAAAGTGAACGTCTCTCAAAAATACGAAATAAATGAAGAAAAAACATCATTATTGTTCGCGGAATCTGTCCGATCTAGATAAAACAACGCGGAAAACAACGAAATCCTAACAAAAAATATAATTTATAACATTAATAACCGTTGTGAGCGCAATGGGATTATGCGGGTAGGCACTAGGTAGACAGACAACAGACACTAGACATTAGACAATTATAATGCCGCGCGTAACTCCAACGCGAATATTAATGAGTAATGACCGAATGCCGAAATGCTACACGTTAGGTAATCACTCTGTAAGGATTAATGATAAATGATAATAAAATGAGTATTACGCGTGAGCATAATAATAGCATAAATATCCGCGTGACGCATTTAAACGTTATCGAAATTAACGCGTGTTTTAATACGATTTATACAAACGAATATTGCTGAATTGCATCACCCAAAGAGGCGGTGGTTAGGTGTATGATGTATTGATATTCCATAAATGTAATATAAATGTATATATTATATTATGCGCAAGTTGGTGAGGCGTGCGTTTTACGTTCATCGCGGGCGATGGCAAAATAATGAAACCTATAACAAAATCGATATCGTATAATCATAGTAATAATTATAATATTTATGACGACTAATGTTTCTATTATAATAATTATGACAATTTGACGTCCTTTTCGGTTGCTTTTGTTATTGTTAAGCGTACGTGGTGATTGAAAATCCGGTAACAACGCCCAGGATGCAAATCGTTAAAATTAAATATCTATACCATACGAGTTTATTTAATCCTCCCATATTTGTATGACATCATAATAATATACAATGTTTAACGATAAACAATATGAATTTGAAGGAATAATAGTAAACACGAAAGCACAATATCGCATGTCACGACAAAATAGTTACATCGACGAGTTCAAAGATAATAAACCTAAAACTATGCGATAACAAATAAAATTATGAAAATAAATGTTCCAAAATTGATCGACAAGACTAAGGAAATACTGATAACTGATAAGTGACAATAAACAATTTAGAGAATTAAGGCTCAGTCAAACAGAAAGCGGTCTGCCCGCGCGGGCACTGTAAAATAATACAACCGGCCGCTGCCCGCCGCGGTCAGCGTACCCGTAGACCATGGCAGCCCGCTCTCTGTTTGACCGAGCCTTTAAAAATGAAAAAAATAACGATACAAATAAAGCAGATAAGAATTAACTGAAAAAACAGGATGTGGAATATTAATGGATATATTATTTAAAATAGATAAAAACATTACACGAATGATTTGATGACAAATGGCCGATAAAAATGAGAATAATATGTTATTAAATAATAAAAATATAAATTCTTTAGATGCAATTATTAATTATTACTTATTAGTTATTACTAACACATAAATCACATAAATAATATTATGTAAAATCAAATTTCAGATTTCAGTTCTTGTAACAAAAACATATTTGCTAACACTATATTTCTTGGCATTTTACAAAAATATGCAAATGGTAGTGAATCTATCATTTCCTGGGCCTTGTAGTAATTATATTATATATATTTGGTATACCTATGGAGAAAAATAATTATAATACAAAATTTGAAAACAGTCATTTAAAAAAAGGCGATTCGCCGCCCACCACTGTTCGCACGATATATACATAATATAAATATAAATATACTTCAATCGTAAACAACACAATAAAATATAATTATTATTATACACCGAAACCAACTGCTGCAAGAATAGTCATCGTCAGTATAATATTATAATGTGCGCGTGCATATCCGTTTATTAGTGGGGCACGCTCGTACTGACTTTTTCAGTTAGACTTCTTCAGTCTTCGATCTTGTGAAATAAAATTAATATTTAATAATATAAATAGTGGGCAGATTTTTAATTATTTTCGAGACGACCACCGAAGATCAATACACCGATAGATCACGACTATCCCTATATTTATTGGACAGGACTTTCATAACATAGTTACCCTAGTGAAACTATAAGCCCATAATTGATTCAAAATAGTTGGACAAATATATTGTAGGTAAATATACCTATACATCAGCAGAATCAGCTAAAAATCGCCTACAAAATCAATAAAATATAATATGTTTTAGTTCACTTAGGTACTTCTTGGGAATATGTACGCGTTATGAGTGGATACATTATTCCCCTCCAAAGAGCTGTGCTAATCATAATATTATCCATTCATTTACAACGTCAGTTCCTCAACGGGGAAAATAGTGAATAAATTAGGAGATTCCAAAATTAAAATTATTAAAAAAGACAGCTTAAATCTCCTTTGTACTATAATCACCTAACTAAAATCGCCTAAAATCAAATACCTACTGCAAGTTCAACTATGGTGCATATTACGATTGTTTTTTTTTTACATTGGCTGTAGCCTTGTCAAAACATATGTGGACAACTGACTATGTACCATAATAAATAAATATAATAAACACCATAATTCTGTTTGGAGGGGTGATGGGATCTCTCCGTGCGGTAAATCGGGAGTATATATATACTTATAATTGGCAGGAGGACGACGCCCAGCTTTTAAATTAATGGACATACCATAATACATTATAGTTTACAGAATCTGGTATGTATAAAATATAAATGATTACAGTCGACGACGTCATCATACGGCATAAAAAACTAGCCATCCTATTATATAATATTAGGTATTTAATGCGTAACCTTGTGGGTACAACCACGGTACCTTTGCAATCCGGTATAACTCATGATATAATGATAAAAGTGGAGTTCGATCTTGGATTTTTCTATCTGATCCTGCGCGAATCTTCTATTTCACGTTGTATCAACAGGTATTACAATGTATATACTATGTACCTATACTAAACGTAGTAATTTATTGTGGCAGTACGAAATAACCGTATAACACTTAACATGTATATTATGTTTAACAACGGAGAGAATCTAGAAAAAGCGTGTAAGTAATATGGAAGGGATACTTCCAAAAATATAACCTATGTTGGTATATTGGTAGAAAAACAAACAAAGGATATTTTTTACAGAATAATCTTTTACGATTTTATCGTACCTCGTTCACGGGTGTCTCGGTGTTATGAAAACGGCAACGCCGTCGTCGTCGCAAGTCGCGACGCGTACTAGCCAAGGACACTGGAAGGGAGATGACGACGGTCGGACAGCCTCGTGTCACATTTTCGTTATTTATTTATAATTTTCAACCCGTTGTATGTAAACAACGGCCGGGCGTAAGGCCAAACGGGCCTAGTGTAATTTTATAAACTCGAGCTTGCAGGACCGCAGCAGGAGTGTACATTTTTAAATGTAAAATATACGTTAAGAGTCCGTTTCTGAATCTGAAGGGAGTAGGGAGGAAGAATTAAGTAAATCCTTTGAAATCGGTTTTTAAATAATAAATACTTTTGTGACCTGTCACCTCACACTAGTGTTAAAAACGTCTATATGAAGATATTTCTTCTATCCAACTCTCTATGTATCCCTATGTTAACATCACCTTCACAAAAGTAATAACTAACATTTTAAAAAACTATGCGTGACGTAAGATTCGATACTTGTAAATTATTTCATAATACTATATCATCTCGATGTCAACCTTAACAAAACGTAACTGAATATCTATTTCCATGACATGACATCTGAGAACTATTTAAATCAGTATTGGTAGGTAACATCGAAATACCGTATTACAACGTAATTTAAATTCAACTCATATTACATTAACATCTTGATTTAAGGACACTTTTATGAATCATATAATACATCAATGTTCTAAAACTTATACAAAAAATATACATAAATGTTTTATTTTGTTTCTTGCCAGTGTATTTATTTATTAATATTTAAAAATACATATTATGTTTATTGTTTATATCATACTACTTATATGAGTTATAAGTTACAAGTAATAGTTATACATATACTTGAACGATATTAATCCTAACTAATGTTTAAATTACCCAATATATCTTATTATATCAAATTAATTGTTCATTTTGAAATATTTCACGTTCTGAACAGTGTGGCCCTGCAGTTTGGCCCATATTCAAGTTATCGATTTACACTTATGAGTTATGACACATTAAAGTCATCAGAACTCTACCTTTATATTATACTCATACATGTTTAAGATATTTAAAACACGATAAACCTTGTTATAACCAATGAAAGAACGCGTCCTACGTGTAAATTGTTCTCAATTTTTAACAAATTTTTTTGTAATTATGTCACTTTGATAGTTGCAATACTCAAAGAATACCTAAATTTAAAACGAATTCAATAAATGTATATATATTTTGTTGGTATATCAAATACTAGCTACTACTAAATATAGGTACTTATGAACACGATATATTTATATACTGTTAAAAAGTATTAACTTTTCTTATAGGTATAATATTATGATAAATAATCTCTTTTAAAATACCCGAAAGCGGCGTTTATTCAATAGTTAAATCGATGTGCAATATAAACATTCTTTTAAACAGGTTTAGCACGTGAATTGTGTGACCGGGTTAACGAAATGCATATATGCCATATTAATACAATAAAATATTACATGCTTATGTAAGTTACATTATGTTTTTTTTTTATATATAATATATATTTAATATTTAGGCAACAAGTAAGATTTTTTTTTACATGTGGAAATAATTGTATCTTACATCTACAGGATATTTTGTGGAGTACGCGACGAGATTATAATCTACTATTATCTACGTTAATAGAAAATCGCATTATTTTCACAATATTGTAGTACATCGTCTTGTATATAAAAATATATTACATATAATAATATATAAAAGCATTAAAAGGAGATTCGTCGTGAATGACAGCGACAGCCGACGAGTAAATTCAATGGAGACTCTGCAACGACATTTGTCCGTCATTTTCCACCGTATTGTTATATCTATTTCCCCCAACAATTTATCGTACCATCTACCTATTCGGCAATAAATTACGTTAATGACCGGAAAACGCGAAAAATTATTAAAAAGTCTATTTTCGCATTTGTGTATACGCGCGGGTGTTTGTCCGGTATATAATAAAATATAGAGATGACGATAATAATAGTTCATAGGTATATATACCTATATAATAAACTGGAAAATAATTTAATTGCTGCATTGTACGCGGACATATTTTCTATCTAACGGCATCTTCTCTACGCGTATACATACTACTCGTGTTAACAACGCGTGTGCGTGCGTATATTAAACACTATAAATATTTATACATATACATGTTCAAAATTATATATCACAGTTCGATAGACTATAAAGAGTATAGGAGAGTACCTATGATAATAACTGCAGTGCAAGACCAAAACGATTTACTTACCTAAAAGATTTGATCGAGCATGTTAAAACATCATGTGCGCGGATTTTTAAGTTCGTTCGTAGAGATAACGCATGGGAAACCCAATTACACGGGAGTAGAAAGCGAACGAAATGCTGCATCAGCAACGGTTTTATTTTAATTATCAGCGATCTATATAGTGAACCACACCAGGTGAATCGTCTATTTTGTATTTCATCTGTCTCCTACACGCGAGTTTAAAACTCTTACAGTGACGTAAAGGTTGCTGGCATATCGTATTAAATATAATACATATTATATGCATGTACCAAATGCAGCATCATTAAGCGCATATATTATATTATACAGTCGGTCATTTTTCTACCTTTTCGGAATGGCGAATAATTACTATACGAGTGGTACATCGTCGGCCGTGTCCGGGACGATCGCTACGTCAGAGAAAGTTATATACGCGTATCTATACGTTATTATATGGTATTTTAAAGGAAAAAAAATGAAAGTCGATATATTAATATGGCCGGATATCATGATGGTCAATTGTGAGGATTCGTACAACGGGTATGGTATAGGCGCATATATAATATTGTATCCGCACGCATTGGCATCGGTGACCTTTAAGACAATAGAATGTCAAAATATCCGAGACGAACACAAAACGTATGTGAAACAAAATCCACAAAAAAATTATTGGGGTTTTTTTCTTATGAAAAAAAAATGTTTTGATGATATTAAGAATGAGCACATTTTTAGATCTATAGATTATATTAATATAGGCGTGCGGCGATTTCTTGTGAATTGCGATTGTAAAAATGCTAAAATTGGTATCAACTTAGAACAGTGTGATTTATCGCAGTGATAACTAATGTACATTGTACAGTATTAAGGTTAATAATAGTTATGTTAAATTTTTTCTGAACAATCATGTACAAGCCATTAGGACTTAAATTATCCATATTTAATCTAAACTTCATACTATGTATTAATGTACTTATATAATTAATTACATAACAATATAATATATATTATATAAATATAGTTATCATCAATTATTATCTTATTATTAATTCTCAATGACCAAATCTCAAGTATTTGATAAATTATAAACGGAACGCAAAACGGCAGAAAAAAGAGTAAAAATAAAAAACCAAGTGATCCGTTTGTTATGAAAAGCGCGTATAACTGTATACACTGTCGAGGTGCTACTACCTACGTTTATATTATAAAATGACTACAGTTATTATGAGGTTTTTTCTTTGCTACGCGGCTCGGTCTGTATAATATAATAATATAAAAATATACAGATTTTATTCGACAACCATACGACAGCAGAAAACCGTAATACAATCCAACATAATATAGGACCAATTTTTTGGATTCCGGACAAGCCAAGGTTAATATTATGGCATGTGCAACGGCCAACGAGAAATTATAATAAATGACCTACCCTCCCCTCCATCACTATTACCCAAAGCAAACGTAGATACAATGTATAACCACCGACCATAGCTAGTATATAATAATATAGTATATACCAATAGATTAACAACGCCCTTCCGCTGTTACCTCGTCGCCGACAACAACAGTGCAATGCAGCAGAATCGATAATGTCCCGACACGTTCCGTTGGCGTTAAAAATACGGAACCCACATTATAAACAATTACACAGGGAATGCGAAAAAAAAAATTGAAACAAAAATGCACGGGTGCGCGATAGATGAGATTATCTTATATATATATAATGTATATGCTATTATAGCCCGATAGCCGCCTTCAAGTAGGTAAGTCTATATGCGCGCAATGGACAACGGACCGAACGGTTTTCGGTCAACGGCGTTGTATCACTGAACGGACAACTGTCGGCCGATAACACAGCAGTCAGCAGTAGCTATACTTACAAGTATAGTATTTTAATAGTGTGTCTTGTACCTACGGTCTGCCGTCTAAAAACGAGTGAAAGCTTCGGATTGTCACGGTTTTGAGATGAATAAAAAAAAAACGGCCTACCGATTAAGCGGTTATACATAGCGCAACTATATTATATACTATTGGGTTGTTGCCCCGTTCGGATGCGAAGTCACGGTTATCAAAAACTCGTCGGCGAGTAATTCGGAAGGCACACCGCGCGCGTTTTGAAAATTCAATAGAAACACATAATGCTCTACCTATCCAATAACATTGCGTAATACGTTTTTTTAACAATATTTTCGTCGGTCCACACACACGACGCGTGGCCTCGGCGCAGCTGCAACCGTCTATATAGACTTTAGTGGCTATACATGTATATTTTGTTCATGCGAGAGTGTGCGTGTGCATTTGCATTATACCCTTTACAATAGGTGAAAAATAATAATAAAACCTACGTGATGGTGATATTATTATGTGGAACCTATCGCAATAGGAGTTGATTATAATTATTATTTTCAGTTTTACATTTCCTGTACGGATTTATTTAAAGGCTACACTCACACACTGCAAAACCGTAACGTGATAATCGGCTACAACTTATTGACCGGATAGGCGACAACCGTGACAGGACAGCCCGTTCGATTAAATGTTTCTCTGCCTGGTTGCTATACATTATAAACAGCCGCACGCAGTTTATTATACAACTGTAGTACGTCTGTATTCATAACGAGTACTTGTATGATTTTTTTTAGTTTTTAAAATTAAAATTAGACGTTTATGTTATATTTTTTCACCGTTTCGACGAGATAAAGATAATTTATAAATCGTGGAAATTCGAACATTCGTGTCAGTGTCACACTAACAACGCCGATCCAACGTCAACCGGCAGTGCCTGGTACCGACAACCGTTCGGGTTTATTACGTCATTGCAGCGTTGCTAGTAAAACTTATTCCCTTGTGTATACGTCTCTTTGAATACACAATATTTCGACAACCTAACAATTTAAACACAACAACGATAATTTAATATAAATATTATAATGTATAATACACCTACTTAACCCACTTACTCATGTGTCCATGTAAAATAATTTTTAGTAAAATTTATACGAACAAATATACGAATTATATAATGTACCGTGGTATATAATTCACATCCTTAGTATCGGTAGTGTATATAATTATTGTATCAGCCAAATAACAATTCCACCGATATTAACATTATCACTGCACCAACGGAATGATAATAATTTATAAAAAAAACTTCTATAAGTAATATATACATTATATGCATAAGTATATATTATAATATACGACGGTCATATTGAGCATTGCTGCAATCATTTATATAAATGATGTGGTAATGTGTATTGGTTGAAAACCCAGTCATACGTTAAAAGTTAAAACCACTAAGTACTAGTGTACTACATGTCTACATGTTACATACATAATCATGTTATGAGAAACTGTTTAAAATACGTAACTTATAAAATAGAGAAATTATCTTTAAAACTTAATTGCTAGAAAATATACTTAAGATAAATTTTCCACGGCAGCGCATCGTAACTTATGTATGGTATTAAAGCTTTTCTCAGTTATAATAATATGTTCTCTTTCACGAGAAAATACTATGTCCAGTGCATATTCAATAGAAAACAGCATTTAAGACCTATCACCTACATAGTTATGCGACCGCCGCATATGCAGTTACACACGCATTACGCCATATGTCGAAATATTTCGTCAAACTGCCGGGGCCGCACTGTCTATATATACGTATAACGTATAGGTATTAGTATATTACGTAGGTGTACGTATTCTACTAGCTACCTATACCCAGCTGTTGACAAACGCATATAGACGTAAAGTACTAAAGTATAAGTTTGTCGGCTGCAACTGCAGCAAACACGGGGCAGTACACCAGATACCTATATAGTCGTAGTACCTACATAATATAATATTATAATATGCTGTGGCCTGTATTATAATGACACCGTAATGTTATCTCGCCAGCCACGGCGTACGCCACAATGTAATAATAATAATATGTAATGTAATATGTATAACGAGATCCCGCCATCGCGAAAAAAACGGACTCGCGGAGCAGCGGGCGCCGCCTCGGTCACGACCGTACTGAGCGGGTACCTCGTCTACATCCGACGAGCCGTCGAAAAAGGCGCAACGCGCCGGGACAGGATTTTATTTTTCAAACGAAACGACTTGTAAGCGTTTTCGTGGTGTCTCAACATAACCGGTTCCACCGACTAGTTGTTCGCGGGTATAATAATAATAACTAATACAATTTAATGTATTTAAGAAAAATTATGTCGAGAATCACACATGCAAACACCTACGTAAATAGCCACTTGCGTACAACTGTTAATTCCATTGCCGGTACATCACAGGCCTGTGGTGATGGTAATACTAAGACAAAAAAAACAGTCCGACGCCCGAAAGACAGCACAAAACACGGCGACGCGTTCGATAAATAAGACGTGAAAACGTGCTCCATCGAATGTGTAGTTGCGGCAAATGAGAAACCATATACCACATACAACTTTTACCCGTACGTACAATGAATGCCACTGTTGGCCGTCCGAAATAAGACCAAAAAATGTGAGCTAACGGGATGGAAAAACAGTGTGTTGCAGTTACCGATTTTTTTTTTTAACTGGATAGACACAGCTATATATTTTAATAATATAGTTGTGGGTAAAACCGCAACCGCTCGGTGGTGATGCCAATGAGAGCGTGTTATCGAGAAAAACATTTTCGTCTCCCTCCGCGGACCACACGTAGTCTGCACACTTTGTCTACTTTCTATGGCGGTGGTCTTTGCGTGGCATTATGATGGAAATGCTGAAAAACCTCTGTATATAGGATCGGAGTGCTACGTCAAAATAACACTTAAAAAACAATAATTATAGATAATATAGATACGTATAATACATTTATTATTTATTTCGGTGCAAAAAGAATGACAACGCGGTATCATAGAACTAACATATTTCAAAATGTATTGACAACAAGGGTATACACAAATGATTATACCGAACTCATAAGTGTATTAAATAAACCAAAGATGATGCAAATCTGTGCATTACTAAATTTTAAGTTATAACAATGCAATAAGTTCGTAGAGATAAATTTAAGTATAAAAATACCTATTCGTTCTCGGGCGCGACTTCTGCTGCTGCAATTAACTGATCGAGGGCCTATTAAAGAAACCCTATACCCGATATTATAAATACGATTTCAGTTCGCGACGCAAAGGCGGGATAAGCGTAACGGTTCATATAATATATTATAATAATTCGTCATTTTGTCGAGCAATATTTATTTTGATATTGTACAAACATAGGAAAATTTAAATCAAGATCAAATTTAGATTCGTTTTTGTTCGATGAAATTATTGAAGGTAAACTTCCAGGTATACATTATACTTAATATTATGTTTAAAAATACATCATTCAAATGTGTACAAACAATTACATATTACGCATGTGGTCAAGAAATAATATATATATATATATATTATATATAATTATCAGCGGACGTTTGGTATAATCAGTAAATAATTCATATAAAGTATTAAATAAAACTTTTTTCCAATACATTACATTTTTTTACAATACAATACAATAATGTGCTTCTAAAGATCTTCCCCCTAAAAATGGAATTTCACAGAGGAGATAATTCTATCTTAATTTGAAATTTGAATACATCTGATATATCTTGGAAACAGTTACGTTCTACCTATATACATTCTTAAACTTTGTTAGCAAAATGTGCATAGTTCCCGTGTTTTTCAAGTGGATACACGTATAGAAATGCAGAATCTATATAATTATTACTTATAAAACAACTATTGAATTTAAAGAATTTTCCCACAGAGAATTTAGAACGCATCTTAAATAATATTTTTAAAATACATTGTGATTGTATTCAATAATATACGTATTGTGCAAACACATGGATTAAGTAAATTTCGAAATTCAAAAAAACTTGAATTATTTTTATTTTATAGAAAAACTACATACCTATTATGTGATAAAAAAAGAAAAGTTTTAAAATATTTTATACTCACATCAAAGTTGAGTATTAATGTAACGTAAAGTGATTTAGTCGACATTATATGGTCCCTTCCATCAGTAACTCAACAATGCAATAACTGAATAACGTCTTATTGCAAGATACTAAATTGCATTCAAAATTATTTTATATTTCTACTATTATCTCGTTCAACAATGTATACTCGAAAACACAAAAAAAAATAAATAATTTTACAGTTATTAGTTATTATTTTATACTGACCACTCGCTTCGCTCGATCAAACGTCACACGGTTAATTATATATAGTTCAATTGCAACTTAACCGATTTTCTTATGCTTATTGATTCCAAAAAAGTCTGCTAGATATATTAAAAACAAATCAAATTTAATTGCTTGTGTTGTTACGTTATGTAAAATTAAGTATTATAATGACATTAAATTAAAAGTAAAATATGCATACAAATTGAGTACTTAGTGTTAAGCTAAGGATAATATTATGCGTATATTGACTTATTTAAGACTGTTACAAATTAATTGTACTATGAAGTCGTTGAAGTAATAGGAGGAAAGTACCTAACCCATTTAGAATAAATATTTTAATTTTAATTAAGCTGTTTAAAACTAAACAAAATATATAATAAGATTTGGTACTATTTTACGACCATTTTCTAATTAAAGGTATATTCACATATTATATTATACCTATAATAATATATTACAATTCATACAAACTTAAAGACATATTTGTACGTACTACGTTTCTACATACATTATATTGATATGCAGTATTTTTACTACTAAAAAATATATTAATGAACCAATTATACAGAAAAATAAAAATTACAGGTAAGTATTAAATTATAGCATGTAACATTGTAGCAATGGAAATATTTTTGGTTTGGGATATTATTATAGTGAAAAGTGATAATTAACGTGTATACATAAATACAATATATGTACATATATATAATACCTATATATAACTATTAACTAAGCGTAATATAATATAATATACAGGATCTAATAACTTTTTTATCATAAAAGAATATAGGAACAAGAGAGTTCAATGTTTATTTTTAATAATCTAAATGAAAAATATTGAATTTTAAAATCCTTAAAGCAACTCGTACCAACTATAAATCATAATCGTTAAGTAGAAACAATATTTTACTAGGGTTGTAAACGTTTATGAAATTGGCTTACATAAAACAACGTAATAATCCCACGTTTGGATTGACGTATTTCGTAACATTTGACGTGAATTAAAATAAGAGACTCGGGTTATTAAAAGTTTTTATGATTATAATAAAGTTTAAAAGTTAAATTCATAATTATTTATTACATTAAGTTGTAAATGTATATAATTAATAGATATACAGTCTATATAGATATAGAGCTGGAATATACGATCTCATCACTATAAATGTATTGTTCTTCATGAACAGTTGCCATTCTCATTAATTTTGAAAACATTTTATTTTATTTTAATTGAACGTATAAAATACCCTAAAATCATAAAAATGTCATTAAAAATTAAAAACCAAAAATTTCAAAATAATTTGGACTACCGTCAACGAGATGTGAAACAGATTTGTACCAAAACGATCAACCTGGTACACTAAAAAAATATGCCAACTAGGTACATTAAAATTCAACCACATCTAATTATAATATAATATTATAATTATCTTATTATATTATTACTATATAGGTAGGTATAGGTACCTGTTATTTGTTTTGAAAATACTATTATTATTTATTTTTTTAAAACTTTTCTACTGGTGTGGTATCTATATATAAATTACCTCACATGTTTCCATAGACAAGTGTGCCGCATGCGTCTTCTTCACTACCATTGTTTTAAAACGTGTGTCACAATCCTACTTGTCTCCTGCCACGTACATATACGTATTTTATTCTCTGAAAACCTTCATGGTTTTGCCTTTTTTTTTACTTTTTAATTTAAATTTTTATAAAATATTTATTTTCTCGCTTACAATCGAATGCGTCTACACCATCTATTCGTCTATTACAAAAACCACCTACGTCAATTGCATTGTATACTATATGGGATATATATAATAAATTATATACAGTAGCTTCGGGAAATATACGCTTCATCAATGAACAAGGTTATAATCTTGCCCGCGCAGATGGCACAAGTCCCGCAGTAATCTCTGCATTAACCAATACTTATTATATACTATATAATACCCAACCGGACGATAATCCTCTAAATAAATTACTTGCCATTTATTTTGTAGTTACATGCATGTATATTATGCTATTTGCGAAGGTGGTTTTCGCTAAAACAATAGGCATGATAATAATCCGTCTCGAATGAGCAACAGACACGTGTAGGAATAACATATATAGGTAGGTACCTAAGTTTGATGAAATCCTTTCTATCAATATTCACTAGACCCTATTACTAGTTCGTCAGTATTGCCCGAGTTACTAAAATTTGATAAAATTGATTATACACTGTTTTAATTGTATGCTGTTATTTTAAATGCATTATTTATATCTGTTGTTGAACTAAAAAATAGTAAAGTTATAAGCAATTTCAAAATACATGATAGTTTTAAAATGTTTTATCTATTCATGATACACAAATTAACTGGACATATTATTTATATCAATACTTACCCTAAATATTAAATATGTACGATTTAGGAAATTAAAGATGATAGTTTACGTCAATATGCATGTTTTTATAACAACTAGCTGTTAATGAAAAATACGTAATTACTGTTATAGTACAACGAAAAACATCTTAAATATATCATTCATATTTTATGTTTAAAAACAAAATTATTCATTTGCTTACATTATTTTAATTAAAATAATATTTGGAAAATAAAAAAGAATATATACCCCATATAGAGCTATGGCTGAATACATTTTCCTGCAGAACCAAACCTATTATTTGACAATTGAATTTAAGATTATATTATACCTATTACATTTTTAATTAAATTTAAAGGTACTTATAATTGTTAAATTTCTCAATAATATCGTGTTATTAAGGTATATTTTCCCATAAAGTGAACACAAGATAACGAGGAATTTAGTGACCACCTCAGATTAAGTTATTAAAATATTAAAAACTTAATATTTGTATGTCTTATAAATAATTATTACTTAAATATTGCACATTATACATGAGCACATTAATTTCAATCTTCTTTAAGTTAAGACCCATTCTAAAGTAAAAATGTACTAACATATTTTATATAACCACTTAAATAAAAAAAAATCGTTATACCTAGTTATTGTAATAAATAATAATGTGTTCCAACTTCTCAAACAGTCAATTCCATTACACAAGAAAAAATAATGAACATATTATAACTATGTACTTAACAATGTGATTTCCACCTAGTTGCATAACACTGATTATTACACATCAGTTTAATCCAGTTAATAATAATAAGGATACCCGAATATCATAATTTTTGTTTCGACTTCTACATATTTATCATTATAACAGTCAACAGGCAACTATAATGACATCAAATAAACGTGTTAGGTATAACTTGTTTTATTCATTTTACAGACAAATAAATTGCGTAATATTTTATATAACTAAATTACACGTTCTTCCCGATTTTAAGACATCAGACATCAAATCACATCTATAGTATTTGGGGGCCATTATAATATCGCTACAGCCACAAATAAATCGTGGTTTTTAATAAATCATTAAAAACTTGATTCCTAGGATGACGTTACTATTATAAAATTAGCAAAATTTGATTCACCGGTTTTTTTATAAAATAACATAAAATATATAAGTATATCTTAAATAGAAGAAACTACTTTGCTTTTTTTCATTTTCTTCCTTGGTTAATTCATTTTTATGAATAATATATTAATAGTATATAGGTACTTATACTCAGTTGAACGATCTATACACCCCACACATAAATCTTTAAAAAATCCTACACTATACAAAAACCAACGAGTGAACATTATGGATTTTATTAAATAATTTAGAAGAATTAATAAATGAGACCACTAACATATTATGTTAATAAACTTTTAATTAAGCGTTGAATTAAAATTGTATATATAGGTGCATAGGTAATGTACATATACTGTACCTAATTTAAAATGATAAAACATTTATACTTACTATACCTAAATTGTAAAAAAATCAATTAACTATAACTTATTTAGGTATCAAGTATTAAAATAATATATAATCACGCAAAAATGTAAAATACACTATACCTATCCGATTTTTAACTTTCAGTTATGTTTGCTATTTTGCAGAAAATAACAAATGATTCATAATATCTGAATAGTAATAAAAACTATGGTAGGTAGTATATAAAGTTATATATCAGTATGTTATACTGATGTGAAATATACATACATTTGTTTGTACCAAATCTTTCATACATATTTTATATTGGTACCACATGTCACAGTAAAATTAGTAAAACTACCTATGCTTAAATATTTGATAGAAAACAGCAAGATTCAAGTTGATTTCTAAGAATAGGTATCGAAAAATTACAGAAAAATTACTAGGTATATAAAATGAACAACACATTTAAGTACCTACTGCTAGTCTTCTTGTATATTTATAATTTAAGATGATACTAAAATCTTTTTTTTTTTTTTTTTAATTGTTTTTTAGGGTCATAGGTACTATCCAGTAATCAATATTATTAATCATGAAATAGGTATGCTTAGTGGCTAGTACTATTATACTAACATTTTATGCTAAAAACAAACACATACAAATTAGGTAGGTATAAGTTACTGACATAAAAAAAAAATTAATGATAGTTTTATACTCTTGTACAATATATAATTTTATATACAGTGTATAATAATATGCACAATCTCACATAATTAATACCTACCTAATATATATTATTAATATGTAATATAATCTATATTATATAGAAGTACAAAAAAATTCACATAAAACAAAGACAAATATCGAGACAAATATATACAAAACTTCGAACAGCGAGCTTGAATAAAAATTTGTCTAGAATAACAATCCTATATCTGTATAATATCTACACAAGATTAATATTATCAGAGTATACCTATATATGCTTACATATTATAGTTACATAAACTATGTTAAATATATATTATATTATATTTTAGTATTATACGTGTATATTAAACATAGTAAAATAATAACATCCGCGGAGGCCGTCACCGAAAAGTGTATCTATATAGTATATAATATGCATAATATAGCTGTGCTCTACATATATTCGTCACGCGAGCGTTTTACTTAATATAAAAAGGGCCGGAGGCTGGGTAGGGGAAAATATATGATGCAATTTCCTTTGGACAAAATGCATCTGATCACGTATACGTACATAATAATAATAATAATATTATCACCCGGAGACCATAATATTATTTTGTTTCGGGCGGCAATATAGCGACCATCGGGGCCCCACACATATAACTGATATGCATTATGTATTAGAGTGGCGGCGGCTTGTGTAGTGCATGATGTCTATTGTCGGTTTACACAATATAGGCGGGCGAAAAAAAATTTTTTTTTGAACGGTGAAAAAACTGTATAATATGATTGAATCTGTATGAAAACCATTTGAAAAATATGATCACGGTGTTTTGGGTGAATATAAGGACTGACCGTGGTAAAAGATCATTTGTCACGGTTGCCCGGATCCAACACTGACATCGAACAGTATAGGATGATGGTACATGTAATATACAGTAGGCATACACATACATGTACGCGCGAGCTCATACACATACATTGTATACATATACACATTACACACTATATACATCAGGCCGTTAACCTCGTTCCATGTTCGGACACATGGTATAACTGACCATAGGTTTACATAATGGTGTATTATTGTTATATATATAATATATATATGGTTTTAATTGAAATACACGCAATCATAATGTGCAAGAAAAATAGTGAACAATAATTTTTGTTTTATATAATATAATATTGTCAGCTTTTGCTATACCTATACTCTGAGCAATTGTACTCTTTTTGTACACCCATAATATTATAATATTATAATTTATAACCCTGCATAATAAAAGAAAATAAAAATAAATTTATACAAAATAATAATAAACTACCTACCTATTATAACATTTAAGTTATAATAGTATGGTCCAAGCACGTGACCACTACCCTAGAGATATTTTACGTCAAATAGATACGGTGAACACAAGCGAAGATACAACAATAGACGATGAACACACGAATTTGACATAGATTTTTTTATAACAGACAACGCGTTAAAATGTAAATAAATTGCACGACGAATAATAATATAATGACCAACAAGTGGGTGAGACAGCTAGGACTTCAAACGGATACTAGGTATACGAAGCGTATATTCCTTTCTCTTAAATAAGAGGTAATATAATAATAATATATTTATCATAATGTTTATGTGCATGTCACAATTTTTAATATTATGAATATTGAATAATTATTTAGTACATAATGTACGTAAATTTATTTAAAGTAAATCATTATAATTTAAATTTGTTGTACATTGACTGTTTACTCACATACCACAGTACTCAATACTCACTTTAAAAATAATCTATAATAAAGTATACCTACCATAGTATTATCATAAATGTAAACATTGAAATACTCGATTTACTTATATGATATAAGTACTAAAAAAAATATAATTCATATAGTAAGTATATTATAGTGTATTATATTATGTATAAAAATAATATACATATATTTATACAATGGCATATTATTAAATATTGTCTATTGAATTGAACCCTGGACTTTTTGAAACAAACTTGAATAGACGTACCTATGCAGTGCAGGTATTATCGATGATACAATGAATACTGGTAGGGATTTATTGATGACATATTTTTTTTTATATTGTAGTAGAAAGCATGTAATTCGCCAGGATGAATGCTTTGGTCGCATTGTTCTGATACCTATCTAACGGAACCGTGTCGTTATACTGCTTTTGTTATAACGTTTTTTTTTTACAATTCCTAATCGCGATTGTTATCATGTCGTATATAGATACGCATTATGTGATATGATGATATTATGTTACATGATGATAATTATTTTTAAATATATTTAATTACTCAATGGCAATGGTATGATAAAAATGAGTGAATAATTTAAATATTCTTCAACTTACATAATACTACCAACACAGTATTCCTACAACTGTAGATTTTTACTGTGATAAATAACTATATATTATTGGTGATTTAAAAAAAATTAAATCTCATCGGGTACCTACGTACAGTTACATTGTAACGAAGTAGATCTAATTAATAATCTTAATTTAACAAATAGGCTTTTTTCAGTGTAGATTTGTTGCGTATCAAAACATAAAATTGACGCATAACGGTATATATATTTTGGTACAATGTTTTTGTGCATCCGCTTAAATGTGATTTTTTCAAAAAAAAATATAAAAATAAAGCAATCACATCTCTTGTGAACTGAAATTATAATAATATTTTTTACTTCTATACACATTACTATACAAGATATTGTAATTAATGAGATATACCAAATGCCAGCTGGTCTTTCAATGTCTAAAAATGTTCTCACCACAGCTGCACATCTTTAAGCTCAATTGTACCAAAAACAAGTAGACCATTTTATGTATAGAAAGTATTGGACGTGTTAGATTAGTTATAAAAAATATACACAGTGTAAGGGTAAAAAATAATGAAAAATATACACAGATGAGGTTATTGCCATCATTGTATGACATCGAATTCGTCGTGCATGTTGAAATTGTGTTTAACGATAGAACACATGATGTCATTGACCACGTGTATTTGAAGAACACCGTATCAAACACCGTGGAAACTATTTGATATTGTGCGAGCAAAGAGCTACAAATGTAATGAAAAAACAGCATAATAATATATTGCAGACAAAGCGTGCTAGTCTAACAAAATGTTATTTTTTCAATTTGCCCCTTGCTGAGAAAGCGCACTTTTTGCGATAGCCTAGGGCGCACATGTCTTAAGCTTTGTTTACGCCCCCCAATTGGTGATTTAAACATTGTGTATAGGTATTTAAGTATTATTTTCACTTGCCCGAGAAGCAATCAATTTTTTTTAACAAAGCAAGGTCGTTTAACTGACTGACACTATATACCATATAACAATATTAATATCCTAAATAAATATGCAAACATTTAATTTAATTTTAAATTTACATTTAAAGAAGAATAGTATTACCCAAACTAGGTACATATTTTAAACTTTTAACAAATAAAAATATATCGGTTGGTATTAGGATTCAGGACCTTGGATAGAATCGATGGAGGTGTGTTAATAATGGAAAATATCAGACTGAAGATTATTAAGCTATTAGCTATATGTATATAATGGAAAAAAAAATCAATAGAAATGCAAAATATGGTATGACAGCCTAAATAGTAAACAAGATATCAAAACTTTAATTATATCTATTACTAAAGGCTTAACTAAAAAATCGGCAATAATATTGTTTTTTTTATAACAATTGATATTTATTTTCTTATATTTATAGATTATTATATAGTTTAATTAATTAATTTCTTATTTTCGTAATTATCAAACATTCATACTACAATATTTATATGTATCATGTGTAAAAGAACATTGAATGATTTTTTGGTTCAAGGAGGCACCTACTTTTTATTCAGTTCCAAATATAATATTTACTTGTTACTATTAGATACTATTTTTTTTTATTTTTTTTTATTCTTTGCACATCATCTACATTTAACTATTTAAGGTTATTAGCTGCATATGAATGAGTAGATTGAATTTCTTAGACTGAGTTATACATGTTAATATATTTAAGAAATAAAATAATTTGTTTGCTGATATCTTCAATTGGGCTCTATCACCATTAGGCACTATTTATAATAATAATAATAACTATTGTAAAATTAGCACATGTTATATTTATATATGTTTTTTTTCTGATAACTATTTCATTTAAATTAATTATTAATAGTAAGACTTACTGTAAAGAATTCATTTAATGGGAAAACTGAAATCAACATTTCTTTATTTATTATTGAAATTTCAGTTGGCAATCACAATATCTACTCATTTAACTAATTTACAAAAAGACCGGTTATACCTACTACATAGACAACTTATTGAGTGGGTATGAAATATGAATTACAATAATTATAATGGTTTAAAGTTTAGGTTGCACCCTCTATACGGAAAAGGACTGGACACGCATATAGGATCAAAGTGATTAGAACACATCAAAATATAAGTCATCACTATAAGCTTATAGAATGACTTATAGAATAACTAATAGAATGAACGTTATTTTACTATCAATATCATTATAAGACATATCTACTTTAAACTAAAATTATTTTTGTACAATTCAGATTTTAGATATTTATTTTAAACTAAAATCTATTCATAAAGTCGAAGATAACCTATACTGAATGCGAAATAGTCGATACTTAGGGTAGGTACTAATTTATCAAACTTATTGCGATTTCTAATCACTACAATTGATTTATACGGACCTAAATCCATTTGCTATTTTAAATGATTTTTTGATGAAGAATAACTTCACTGGATGTCAAAACGGACAAAACGAGGGAAAAAATACTAAATGAAGAAGCAAAATACGGAGAAAGTATACGACTTAGGAAGGTCGTACACTGCGCTATTTTGCAGTGTTGTGACCAATGTTCACTGTTCCGTGATGTCAATTTTAACTGATCGAATGTTAAATAAATTAAAAGGTATAGGTAATGGTAATCTGATGACAATGTAGAAAGAAAATCTGACTGTATAGTGACTATAGTGAGTAATGAGTATATTATATTATTATTACCTATAGGTACCTACATTATAATTATAATTTATTATTTATAATAATATAACAGTTACATGATATCGTAAGCAACAAAACCCAACACTGTCTGAAAATATATATCTATAATATAGTTTTCACATTCAAAAATTTTCACTGGTCTATCTTTAATAAATAAACTTACCTATACCTACTCCGCATTTTCAATTGTTAAAAGCTTATTAATTGATTCACCCTGTGGGTCATATGTCTATATAATATGTATACACACATTACATTGAACAAACGAATTTAAAATATGAATGTACATTTTTAACTTATATCATATTTTATACGGTCTAATGTACCATTGTAGGAATGATAACCGTTAAGACGACCATGTATAGTAAAATTAGTATTACAATAGTATTAACGGACAATTAGATTGCTTATGGCCAAACACAAGAGAGCACGAGTAATTTGATAATTATCTCGTTGGTAAAAACTTTTTAAAAAGTAAAATGAACACTCGCGTACCTACTTATACGGTTTATAATCATAGCTATATTATTTGGTTCATTCACAAAGTATATTACATACATAATGGTACCTACTTAATTTTACATAAATTGTATTGTGTAATGCCTAAGAAATTCTCAATGTCAATAAAAGTATTTCTTGCGGTGCGTATACTATATACGAAATTATAATCAGTAAGAAAGTTGCGTCCGTATAAAAAATGTCCAGCATAGTTGATAGGCAATTTGCAACCCAACGTACTTTCCCCCCTAGTTGTTCCCTAAATATGAATAACTAATGACTATATAATATAATAGATACCTCTGATATAAGCAATTCGAAATAAAACATCAAATAAAATATACCAATGCATTAATGATAACTGATAAGCGTTATGATTTGTATCATTAATGCATTTTTCTTGAAATTAAAGTACATACATACTTTTAATTTATCATCAACTATTATAATATAGATGAAAATAAAATGGAACTTTCATAAACATTATGAATTCCAATCGTATAAGTTTAAATTACATCGATTTAAAATTATTCAAAACGATATTTTTTGTTTTATTTTCTATAGGTAGAAAAACGATTAATATTACTCATTATTTTATGCAATGCAAATACAGCTTAATAAATATGTGGAAATGGACATGCATAAATAGGTATACCTACGAGTATTGGAATTGTTGCCAAGTAAATTAAGTTGGGTAGGTACTTACACTCATCAAACATACACCAATAACGGCATTATCTATACTCATACACTGACTAATAACATAATTTATGAGTACCTATTTCCTATACACAAACAGTGGGATGTCGAAATTAAATCTGTCATTTTCAAAACGTATAACAATCAGCAATACAAGTGTGGATGAAAATACTATAAACTTTTTATAGTGGTAAAACGAAAAGATTTGGGTTTTAAAGTGGTTTAAGCGAATGTAATGAACAGTAATTTATAATAGGCAATAAAATTAAGTCGGCGACCTAAACATTTTGTAGAAGTATAATAAAACTATTAGTAATAAATGTAACAGATTTATTTTTCAACAATATATTTTGAGAGAAACGAATATTATAACATAATACATAAAATTTAAAAATGTAGGTCAAATATTATTTATAAGCTACATGTGATCCACGTAATCTTAGTAATGCCTAAAGTATGAACAAAAAGTAGTTAAATTTGAATTTTTTTTTTTTGTTATTTAAGTACATCATGAAATATTACAATGTTCAATTCCAACCACTGTAACAAAGCAAAATTACTCAAACAATTCTAAACTAGATTTACAACTACAGCATGTATGTGTATGTGTATTGTAACATTTCTTTCTAATCAAAATAAGTAAATGTAATTAGATTAAAGATATATAAATAGGTAAGTAGGTATGACATGATTAAAAATTCTCTTGATACATTAATATCAAGATGAAACCTCGGGTGAAATATTAATGACACTAGTGTTTTGAAAATATAGCATAAACCAAGTAGGTACAGAGGAAAATTTAAGTTTAATATTTTACATACTTAAAAGTACTCATATTTAATAGATAGAAATTTAAAAATCGGAACACAGAATCAAAATATTGAAAAATAATAATGATAATAGAATGTATTGATAAGGTTACCTACCTATAATAAGGTATAACTATCATATTTTTATCAGTAGGTCACACGACACACACAAATCCAATACAATTAGCGGAGTATATCGTATCCAAATAATAAAATAGGTAGGTATGGAAGACTCAGAGGACACTATATTATTATAGTAAACGAGTTTTTAGCGTTTGATAATGATATATTTATAAGTTATATGTTAATTAAGATTAAAATATTACGTAAAATGGTTTAATAGTCGATGACTACTTATATTGATCTTTTGGTCCGAAAAATATTTTAATTACATTGTACCATAGGTACAATACATATTTAATATTTATACATATTTTTTTATTTATACGTATACATATCTAAACCTAATACTCGACCTAATATTATTATGTTCACTAAATAATATAACATAATATAATATTAGTTTTCTATTCACAGTTTACACTGCATGGAGCACTACATCTCAGCCTAAACTATAATTTATTATTGTAAAACCATTAGTATTAACCATTCGTATATTCTACACACTAGCCACTTATATATACATCACTATTAGAAAATAGAATTAGACGTAGCCCGATGAAAGTAAACCTAAGGTAGTACGACACCAAAGGCCAATGTCAATTTTTTTAAAGTCTAGAACAATTTGGCATCAATTTTTTATTAGAATTATTGGCAAACATATCTAGAAAACGAAACTTCCACTTACTGCCTATATTATATCCGACCAAAATAATTGTTCAAATAAATACGTCACAGCTGATATTAACCTATCTTATCCTAATCAATATAATTATTATATTAAATTAATAAATTCTATGCATTAAGATAAATATAGACATAAATATTTATACATTGTGACTTGTAAGTTGTATTACAGCGTAAGGTATAAAAAATGTATTAATAAAAGGACTGCGACCCATTCGAGTAACGAATTCCAGATGTTATAGAAATAACCCATAACATTTTCTATATAAATTTATCGCTCTCAAGGGTTAATACTGTACAGTTACTTTCTGTGGCACAGAGAATTTATACTAATATGAAACGTTTCTGTTTTTCATCGGCTTTCGTCTAACATTTCAAAGAAGGATATTAACAATCAGGTAAACACTAAAGACTTGAGTGTGTGCATTCTGTCGACTGGAAATCATAAAACTTTCATGACTTCCGTTTTAATAGTCCAGCATATTATGCTCTTGAAGTGAAACAGACTAAGACTAATGAGTATATACTCGCATTGTTACATCAAAATGGAATATTGTGCATGCATATTTTATATAATATACAATATACAGAACCATACACAACCATACACAATTATAAAATAAAAATTAATAATAATTAAGCTATTTTTTTCCATATTTTTTCTATCTATTTACAAAATCCATAATTTCACCGTTTTTATTTTATTGCACACAGGGGTGAGGACATAAGTAGGTACTTGACGTGTTCATTGCAACAATTGCGTCATTAAATCATAAATTGTATACCTACCTATTGGCTATTATATTGGATACAATATAAATGTATAAGATATCAACGAGAACCAGCACGTTGGAAAAAATCTAGTAGAGCATTACATAGTCGGTGTTGGACAAGGCGGCACTGCGGCAGTCCTAGTTAAACAACCCGTATGGACGTATGGTGGTAATAATCGCACGAGGCGGCCGTATTCATTTAAATACAATTGTAATCACGATTTTATGAGTCACACGCAAGTGCGACCGGAAACCGATTACATTATTACTAGCATGACCTTCATAGGCTCGTAGCAAAGAAATCAACTTTTTTTGGTGTACATACTATTTTTGACCAACTCAAAAAGGGAATAATTCTAAGATTGTAAATCATACACAAACAATACAATGTAGGTAAGTAACCTACCTATATATAGTATGTAACACTATGAACGAGTTAAAAAAACATATTAAGTCATAAATGCAGAGCGATAAATGTTATGTTTATAGGTAAACCCTATGTAATAATAATAAAAAAAACATATCCGATCGATCAACAAAAATATCAACAGTAATACACCGCATTGTAGATAGTTCAGACACAACGTCCAGTTAGTGTGGTTCGATGTATTATAGGCACAATATGCATGAGGAAATCGAAATTAACCGTTGTAATTTATTGTCCTACTACACAACACACCTATAGCTGATGCATGGCTAGATGGACCGACCAATTCGTTTTTGAAACAATGTGTTTTTATTGGTTTTGAGAAGTAATAACAATTGAATTTGTATGAGGCATCGAGAATGAAACGTACGAGAAAAAAATTAAACAAAACGTGACCATATTATTATAATACGGTTGTGATACCGTTAAAATTATGTTTATTTTCTGCGATATGAACAGACCACAACTAAGAGTCCAATATCCAAAACCTACTTATCATATTGCAATTTACAGGTATCCAATTTATACACGATACAACATACAAATAATAATAATATTACAATATAGCTCGCAATATTGTATGTATATACATGTATAAATTATAAGTAGTAGACGGTAGTAGATATAATACACGAATTTGATATAATTAATATATTATTATAATATTTAGTTTACTCGTAATAATTATCAGAAGAATGTAATATTAAAGGGTGCCTGTACACTGTTCAGTTATCGAGTATCGGGTTATGTACTATCATATATTATCATTTAATTCTGTAATATTATCTATAAATCCGTGTATACTAAATATAGTATATGTACCGATACTTATTAGTTTTTACTATGATAAAACCAATTTGGCTGTAGTATTATAATAATGCTGAACGAGTAATGACAATCAGTTTGAACTTTGAAGGGCGAAATATTACATAAGTGCATACTAAATACAACATACATCAATAATTACAATTATTGACAATAGAATTTGTGAAGTATGAGAAGACGCAATATTTTTTTTATAATCAACACCAGTGTGTTGTTGAAAAAAAAGGTTTTTTAGTAAATAGAAATTTTAATAATTACACTCTATGGTCAAAACATGATAAATTATCATAATATATAAAAATGATTTATAATAAATAATTTATCGTACTTATAGTACAGGTTTTTCATCGTTTTTCTCATAAAACCCCCAATTTAGTAGTTTTTATTTCCTTTATTTGATTTACACAATCTATTAAATTTTTTTAGGTAGGTAAATAAGCATAGGTGACATTTACAAAAAAAATGGTTTAATAGTTACGAACTCATAAAATATATTATCTTTCACTTATATATATATAAAAAAAACTCACTCATTGAAAAAAAACTTAATTTTATGAAACCACTGACGACTTCTTGGGTTATAAGTTGTAGATAAAATGTCAATAAATTTATTGGAATAAAATTTTAAAAAAACAGGTAATATTGTTTAATTTTTTTTTCAATACACCTACCTGCTTATTCCTTTTTATAAGACTTCTATTTAGTACTGACATTAATTTAACAGTTTATTTTATTATATTTTATTTTATAGTTACCTACCTAATATTAATTTCATTTAAAATATCGTTGTACAATTTTAAACCTGCAAATATTAAATAAAACAGTAATTCATAATTGCAATTTTTTAAATATTGATTTTGTAGGTAGGCAACTGTTATTTTTTTATTGAGACAAAAAAAATAAGGTTGGTATACCTAATTCATGTATTCAATAATTTATCTAACTAATTTTATCTTGCTTCTTAAATAGCAAATACTTTAAATTCATTTTTACACACAGTGAAACAAATATGATTATTTCATACTGACTACTCAGCAATAACTAGTAAATGAATTGCTTTACAGCTATACAAATATAAATATAATGTAATAAATATGTAAATTATTGTTATGAAGATTTCTAAGTTTGCTATGGTAACAATAGGGTGTCCCGTACGAGGTCCTGTATCTTTTTGAATGCACTAATCACAGATGCCCTCATGAAAAGATATATTACTTATTATTTCTTTAAAAAAAACCTCAAACATAATATACGTAAATTGGTTTTCAAACATACATAATAATATAATATAACCATATAGTCGTAACCACCAAAGAATAAACCTAACAAGCGCGTTTAGCCCCCATAGGGTTATATTTCACGCATTCCTCTCAACGCATCAAACACAGACGCAAGCTCGGACGTAACAGACTGAGTACGGCAAATATTAATGACATGTGTTACCTATATAGGAATAAATAATATTATATTATAATGTTTTCCTCGCTGTCGTAGCTATCGATATTGGCGATTAAAATTTAATGTAATAAGTCATTCATCACGCAATGAGTGCTGATAATTAAATAGCGCATTAGGGCCTACACAACGACAGCCAAAATATCGACGGATATCAACGATATAAAAAATTTATACCATAAAATAAAAAACAAAAATCACACGTTTTCGCTGAAAAGTAATATACGGTAGGTACGTATTGTGTAGCCAAATAAATACTGAAATACCTAATACTAAGTGTTATCAATTATCACCTATATATAAACATATCCTTGGCCCAGTTATCTGTAGCTGTTCCAAATTTATTTACTATTATTATTATCAAAAATTATAACCATTAGTTTTGTTCAGATATTACGCCCAATGTCAAACGACGGTGGAGTTGGTATGAAATTCACGATAAATCAGAATGCAATAACATTGCAAATAATAACAATCATTGACAGGTACGCGCACACACGTCATATAATACGGCTTTCACAAAACGACGATGGAAAAGAGAAGACAATTATTTGACAATTTGGGAAACTGTCGGAAACATTATCGTAATCGGTCTCAGATCATGATACTACGAGTGATACTATTATAAAGGTAGTAGATTCCTACACCGAGGTATAGTCGATGACCCGTCTACTCGAGTCTAAAACAGAACAGTTACTAACTACCGACCTGCTTGTGACACCTACTGCTGAGATGATTACGACACATAAGTACTACCTATTACCTAGCTGGTGTTCGGTATCAGTTTCCTTATCACCGTCTGTATTTTACACGATAATCCTCCGTGTCGTCCCTCGGGAAAACCAGCGGGAAAGACAAATCGTTCCGAAAATAAATTAACCACTCATCGGACTTGACAAGGGCAAAGCGCAGCCCGGGCGGATGGAAATATCAAAGTGAATAAAAATTTTACCTTATTCGCACCAGTCGCGTAGTTGGTGCTGTCCAGTGCGTTTGCAGTGTCATTTGCGAAAACCGACGGATACACCTTGTTTACGATTGCCACCGCTGCGATTACCACTTCAGGGGCACAACTCCAAAATCCAGTGGGCAGCGAGTGGTCATATTTATTATCGGGAAAAATATCGGGATTTGGACGCACGAATAAAATATAATAATAATATGCTAAACCGGTACCTAGACCTATGTTACAGGCGGTACGATTAAGATTTTCGGACGCCCAACACGTATCGTTTCACCTCGTCACAATTATAACACGAATAACAATAATAAGAACAACAACGACGATAAAACATAACGATATTAGCAAAGCGAAATAATTGAGCAACTACCGACGACGGCGGATTTCGACACTGTATCACGGGCACTGCACTCGCGAATTTATATTATTAATTTACAATTTTACACCCAACAAAGGTACAGACACAACTCTACACTCTAAACACGAGACCCGCACTCGACACTAGACGGCCGCGATCGGTTTTCGGACGATTACGATGTAATATTATAATAATAATAATAATATTACGACCAAAGGAACATAATATTATTATCGCTGCGGACGACGGACACAGATCGACCGGACCACACGCGCTGAGGTTTGCGTCGGTTTTATCTTTCGATTACTTTTTTTATTTTCAAGACGACGATGATACCCGCGACGAGACGGTCGAACTTTGCACTACCATATCGTTCTGATAACAATATCGTTTTGTGATTAATGCACACCAACCACAGACGGACCGCGCACACGCACGCAACGTTCACGGGCACTGCACGTCTGCTGGTGGAGCTGCGGGCCCCGACCGTCTGGCGAGTGGTGGGGACCGTGCAATTACAGTGTCAACACGGCCCGGCCGGACGAAATGTCTCGGACCGCCGATGGACGCGCGCAGTTGGCAGCGCTGCTGAATCTCGTGGCGGCGGCGGTGGATAGGACGGTGTACGATAAGTCGATAAAAATACATAATAATATTATTATTTATTTCGCGAAATACGTTTGTATTTACAATTACTGTTTTGAAGAAAAATTAGCGTCCACTGACCCAGTCTTTATTATAACGACATCGAATAGCTAAAAACATTAAACCTGTCTTCTACCAAAATATCTATTATTTGTGTAAACTTAATGATTTCCGAGTACTGAATAACAAAAAATCAAATTGACATCTACTGTAAACAATTCCCAGTATTTTTCAAAATAATCGGCGAAAACAAGAAAAGTAAGGAAAACCAAGAAACTAGAATTTTTACGAAGTTTGTAACAAAATATTTGTTTTTTCGGTGATACTTGAAATTTTTATTAAATATTTATATATATTTACACTTACTAAACAGTACCTATAAATGATATAATTTTCAAAATATTTTTGTTATTTTTGTACTATCTATATTATAATCGACAATAATATACATTTGACGTTTACGAATTTTTTAGGTTTATTCCGTATACACATTACAGAATGCAATTTTCAAAACGGTCAGTTTAGTTTTAAGCCATTATTATACCATAAACCTATTTACACTGTTCTGCCACAACATGTAACCACGTAGGTAGGTATTATAATATTGTAATGATGGTTTTTGCATCTTCGATAACAGCTAGGTCGAGTCTATGTTCATTATTTATTATAATATTATACAACATTGATAAATATTGTTTTCGGAACATTTATTGAGAACTGCAATTAGCAGTAAACATTTCCTCATACTTACATCGAGGTTTTTTTTAAGTAAGCAAAATATCGGTGTTTTTTAAATATCATACTTTTTAATTATATGATAACAAATAATTGCAAAAAAAAACTCAATTTTTAATTTGTGCGTCACCGTGAAATCGACGAGATAAATTTATACTATATATTTATATTTATATATAATCTAGATGACTAGATCTATATAAATATATAATAATCGTGGTAACAATATTTACTTGTAAGCTATTGGTATAATCTTATGGTAGATAAACTGTACCTAGGCGAATAAACGCTATAAACATCAATAAATACTACCCAACTATACAGTGGATTTTCGTTGAATGTTTGTTAGCTATAAAAAATAAGAAAATAAATATAAATATGTTTATCATTTTTATTTTAATAAATAATAATTAATATTTTTGGACTCTTTGTCTGACAATAAAAATTTGCTCGGACTTTTTGTTCGAATTTTCTTAAAACAGACTTTTTGTCCCCTGAACTTTTTGACCGATTACCATTGTAATATAATTAATGAGTTGATAAATGCTAGGATATAATCATAAATTGGTATATAAAATATAGGTATCGATATGAAATTTGTTTTTTTTTTAAAAATTAAGTCCAACCTTACCTTATTAAAGCTTACATTATTATATTAATGTCAAATGGAAAAATAAATCTCTTCTATCAGTATAAATATTAAATATATAGGTATTAGTGTATTACCAATATTTAATAAATTATAAAATAGAAGTATAGACTGGCAGGCCGTTTCCACTTGGTTTTTCTTGGTGTACAATTATGTTTCATTGAATTCAAATTAAACACAAGTGAACTACAGTGACCTATTGTGAGACCTACTCAATGACGAGAAACATTCGAGTATTCGATACGTATATATTATATATCAGAGAGAGTTCTTAAGTTTTTTTGTATTCAATTTATTTAGTATCAATTTTAATCGACACACAACAGACTATTGGCTATTCTATAACTTGAACACCATTTAAAGTTCTACTGCATTGATTAAATTTAATATTAATAATAAACATATTATTATTAACTTACTCATACTAAATACTATATACTATAGTATATTAAATATTAAATAGGTATACCCTACGTGCCGACGTCTATAGTTATATACCATAGATAATAATGTATAATATAATACAAACTATATATATATATGAGTACAACATAATATAAATTATGATATATGTTAATATATATAGACTCAAGTTAGGTTACTGATACTAAGTATACGCTGTAAGTAGGATATTATATTAGTTTATGCGCTTTTATTCGCTCTAATTACCAACAATGTTTAATATGATATTACGATTTATGTCCACTATGGCACTATTATTACTTGATACAAAGATATAAAATATATACATTTTTAAATTCTGTTGCTGTTTTCACGGTTTATATAAATTATAAATTAACTTGTTTTTACTTGTATATACGGATATAACATCGATTATCGAGTTTCGACTTTATGCCGTGTAATAATATAAAATATTTTATAAAACCTTTATTCAAAAATTAAAATGTTTACGTATGGTATTTCATATTTTAATAATGTATATTATGTTTGAAACGAAATATATTGAACATAATTTGGTACCATGTGAAACATCACGTTATTGCTTATGCAACGCGCTGTCTCGTGAAATAATGTGGTCAATTGGATTTCTGGGTTATCAGTAATCACGCTGTAGTTAAGTTTTATTAATTATTGTATCATTCTAATATTATATTATCTTAAATCTTATAATGAAGTCGTATACAAATCGGTGCAGAGCGAGAAGAATCGGATCCGACTGGGGGACCTAAATAGGTGGCCAGCATAGGCGTTGGACGATGGTCCCTAAAGTATCTTCTTCAGTTCTTCCGATACTAATTATTGGCGAGTCACGTTTACAAATGTATACAATAGTTAAGGAATATAATGGTTGTTTGTGTATAATAAATAATAATACAATGTGGAAGTGGCTGCACTCCGGTGGTACGGTCCACATATATAGGCTCAAAATAGCATGTCATGATGGTGTGAAAAAGGTGATAACACAAAAAGGGCTATGTTGGGTAATGGGACGGTGTTGTTCATTGGTCTTGATAATGTAACTCATGTTGGCTCATCGTCACATGTCACCATCGGTTGTATTTTCGGTGAGCTCTTGAGTATGCCTGTCGAAAGTCTGCTTTGGCCAAGCTGGTCTCCGGAGCGCTTGATGCTGCTGGCCGGGTATTCGCTGACTGTTTTATAATCTTGCGGTTTGATTGGTTTGAAAGGTAGTTGAAAAAGTGGCATCTTAGCATCATCGCATCACATTGGAGGGACTTGCGTCCTTTCCCCAAGTTTTGGGATTGACCCCAATTTTTTTTTAATCTTTCAATAATTATATTAATGATATTAATTAGTGTTCACTATTAAAAATATATTAAAGAACCACTTATATAATTTTATATAATTTTTTTTAAAAAAACTGTAGAATAAATACATAGGTACCTACATGCCTATTGGGTATATTTGTATTTATTTAACTAAGTATTTTCTGCAGGCAATAATATTGTTATAAATACCTGCAGTACCTATACCATATAACGTATATTATATTTGTTTTTATCCATAATTTATTATCAATTATAATTTATATAGTTTATCACGATTTACAAAACTACAAAGCAGTGCACTTTATATTATTTGTAATTACCAATTACTTAGATTATGATATATACGTACAGAAAAAAAACAATTTTGTATAATAGTACTAGGTAGGTAGGTATTTATAACAATATGACATGATAGATACTATCAATAGAATTATTCTATCAATACAAAATTCACTAATGTAAACACGATAACGTTTATATAAATTGTTTTCTATAATCTATATAATATTATATTTGTTCGTATATTATTATTATTATTATATACATTTTTACAAATGCCTATAGATACAACATTACCTACGTAAAGGTCAAAATTCAGAATAAGATTTAGTATGTTCGTAGTACCTATACCTAATACATTTGCAACTATCGTCACAATATATGACATATATAAACTTATAAGTTATAATATACAATATATGTATACCTAAAAACCTTATAAAAGTTATTAGTTATATTGCTTTCGAAACTTCGCAGACTTCTATTCGAGTTTTTAATACGATTTTCGCATGTCAAATTATAGTAATGTACTATAGGTATGTATGTAATGACTAATGAGTTTATTAAAAAAATCACTTAGCAAATTCTTATTTATTTTTATAATGATTCACTTATGTCAACATTGTTAATGGTCATTGGCCTTTCATGATTACATACGGTGATTGAAACTTCTATTTTTGTAGTATGTACCTTATAGATAAATAGTAGTTTTTAATCCATTAAAAAATATTTTTTTTTACAGTAAGTATTATTATAGTTATATAGTTTACAATATATTATTATAGTATAATTAAATTAATAGTTTAGGTTAAGAGTAGGTAAGTTTAGTAAGTATACATTTAAGTTCTGGATAAAACAATTTAAAGCGATGATGATAAATTAACAATAATAGGCACAATTAATATATTACTTAATTTAGGATTAGGGACTTGTAGACTTGTAGAAAGTATCGTATGTGTTACCGCTACTTGGCTGCTTACATGGATGGTTAAACTAAAATCGTATTTTACAAATCAAATATTATATACCTACTACCAAACAACATATTAGCATAATATTACGTAAATTATAATCATAATATACAGTATTTATGTACTAAGAGTGTTATACATATTATGTTAAATATTAAACAATATGTTGAAAAATCGTGAAAAAATCAAAATTGTTAATAATTTTCCGTAAAATTATAATTTCACTAATTTCAGCATGCCTACGATTGACCGGTGAGCTTCCACTGATATGCTCACCGGAATTCTTGAAGCCGTGTTACGCTTCTGGTCTCTGGGAACTGCAGCCGTCACCGTCAAGCTTCTTACACTTCAATCAGTTTCACCGTCACATCCAAAAGTTCCTCCTCCTCCTGTCGCCATCTCCGCGGGTCCGGCACGCATCGTCCACACCTCGATCTGCAGCCGCAAGCTTTCTAGTCCGAACCACCCCCGTGCCCGCTGCAGAACGAACACACGTGCCGGTTCCACAGACATGGGCAGCATTTCCGTGGTTGTGGTCCTCCGGCAAAGGCTGATTTCCTGACTCGTCTTCTGCTCGCCGCTTGCTGATTCTGATCCTGATCCTGCCACTGCCGCATTCCATAGGAATCGCCATCGAGCACCAGCACATCCTCCTCTTGCTCCGTCGATAGTACTGCAGCCGGTTGAATCGCGGTCGGCCCCGCGTTGTAGTGCACCTCGCGCCGTCGTCGCGGCCCGACGAGAACCCCTGCGGGGATGCAGGCTCGATGGCCGCCCGGCGTCCTGGGCCGACAGTCCGCCGCAAAATTTCCTCTCGTCTTCCTTCATGCAGTATGTCCAAAAGCCGGTAATGGACATTGCCTGCAGATATCCTACCATCGTTTCTATTCAACGGTTTGCCCGAATCGTCCGGTTAAAAGCAAATGTCTTAGATTAAGTAATAAAGAAAAATGTATAGATTAATATTGATAAAATTATTTATATCTTTTTTCATAACTTATAATAACTAATACGGCTATTGGCTGTCTATACCGGTCACCGCCGACACAACGTTAGTAATATTATAATTTGTACAAATTACAAACCCAATAAACGTGAAGCGAGTAGGTATATGTGAAATGGTTTTCTAGAAATCAGAAAATATATCGATATAGGCATAATTATACAGTATATTTAATCAATGGCACATATATTATATTTATAAAGTATCCATAGAGAGAGAGAATCCATGAGAACGCCCATGGTCAAAACTATATAATATCTATTATATAGAATAAAGTTATAATTATTTACCTATATGGCTATATATATAATTTTCCACGTGTTATAGGACCTATGCACTAAACATTATTCTTATACCAATTTATTACACTATTATTTTCCAATCCATATATATATATCCGTATATATCCATATAATATGTTATAAATTATAAATATATAATTATACCCACAAGTTCATAAGATAACGTATTTGTTATTACTTATCAGTTATCACTATGTACTATGTAGATACTATATCTACTATAAATATTGTAATTACTAAAAAATAAACCTCTCTACCTCGTATAAGGTCATGGTCTATAGGTACTTATACTGACTAGTGACTACTTATCATTTTATAAATGTTTTTAGGTTAAACATTATGAATAGTACCTAGGTATTGTTTTTGTCTCTTACAGCAGTAAAATAATAATAATATAATACAGTTCCCAACTTCATTGTTCAGAATGATAAATAAAAAATGTTTACTTCTCACATTATAATTTGTAATAATTGTCTATATTATACTCTATAGTCTATAGCTTGGTTAAAAATTAAAATAATAAATAACACTGAACATTGAACAATACAAATAAATTATAAAACTTTACTAAAAAAATAATGAATAATTTATTCATCAGAATTTATGAGCTGTTTAAGCTTTTAAAGGTAGGTAAACATATAGGTACTTAATAGGTAGTAGGTACCAATAATTACTTTAATTTTTAATGACTTATAATTATAATAAGGCAATTTTTGAGCTTTATATTATATATAATATATTACTCTAAGTTTACACAAACATGCTCTGCAACTATACATAGGTACATTGGTGTTTTGTCTAAACTAAAACTTAATAGTTACCTAATGTTTTCGTCATACTCATTATAATTTCTTTAAAATAGTAAATGAGACACTTTAAAAGTCACGCGTTCACGCATGGACACAAAATAATGTTCTTATGATGACTGCACTTAAGTTTTATGTTGTATTTTTTAAACTAAAAATTACCTGGGTATATCGTTTTACTTTTAAGTATACATCTATGTTGGAAGGACAAATTCATTAGTCTTATTTTTTTTTACAATATTTCAAGGTTTCCATTATGTGTGAATATGAGTTTTAAATTTAACAATGTATTATGTATACCTAGGTACCTAAATTACATTATTACATTATTATACCTATATATATAATATACCTAATGTATTTCAAATATATGTGGTGCATGTACCAGTGTACCATGTACATCAAAATAGCTATAAATTACAATACCTATACAGCCTAGGCTACAATATTATTATAATATAAGCCATATAGCCCATAGTAGGTATACGGCATTTATAAATTGTAGATAAATATATAATATTACCTTATAATTTTATAATTTTGAGTTATTAAATTAATTTTTTTCTAGAACAAGTAGAATATGTAGTAGTACATGGATGATTCACCAGCTGGTTGTATGAATAGTGAATACCTAATTTTTTTTTCTCTAAATCATAATAAATTCAAATTTTTGAAATTTTTAGTACCTACTTATAATATTAAAATATCATTGGTATAATATAATATTAGTTTACATAAATATAGTGCGGAACCTACAATATTATTATTTGTAAGACTCCCCTTTTTTGTTGTAAATTATTAAACAGATGATTTGTTTTCAATACGTTGCTGTAGGTATTACAAATTTAAATTTGCACCGTTTGTTTCAAAACCTTTAAAATTGTTAAACTTTATGTATAGTAATATATCTATTAATAATATAGCTATTCGTGATAATATTATCGTGCGCTATTGTATAATAGCGCACGATAGGTAATATAATGGGTTGAAATATATAGAAGACAGATGCTATGATAAACTGGAAATTAAATTATTTTTTTATAATTTGTAACTGAGTAGTGAGTACTGAGTATAATATAATAGTATATTGACTAGGCTAAAATATCTCGTATAAAAGTAAATAGTAATAATATAGGTAATAATATACTAATTAAATAATATAAACAATATATAATAATAGTTTATGAAAAACCATCATGACTTATTAATTATTTCTTATTACTAATCAGTCATTACTCATTAGGTATTAATACTAACGCTAATAGGAATATTATCCTTAGTGGGTAACATAGGTAACTAAAGTTAAACAACAGTATCTACTAGTTTAAATTTCGATTTAAATGTTGAAGCATCAATCTAAATTTATGCAATATAATGCATACTGAAAAATAACAAAAATCAGAATTTGATTGAATGCATTATGAAAGAATACAAATCGCCCGATAATCTGTATAATATTTATATATTATATAGATGATATTCTTACCTAAGTATACTTATTTAAAATATATACCTAATACAAATATAAATCATGAATTATGACCATGGCCGTAACTGGGGGTCCATATTTGTAGAACTGAACATTATTTATTGAATAGGTAGGTTTACCTATATATTGAGAAAAATTTTATGTTTTTTGTCAAAGCAGTAATAACGATAATCAAGAAATGTATATTTTGAACATAAAAAGATGAGTGGTTATAATTTATATTAAAAAAATGTTCCCCTCCCTTCCGAAATTGGTTTTCAGCTACGGCCTTGATTATGTCAGTGAATATTTTCAAAATGTAAGGAAAACAAATCCTTTTTATAATAAATAATAGTAACCACCTGCGTGTGCTGATACTCGATTGCCTTCTAAAATTTCATAAAATCTCATTCTAATTTTACATTTGATAATACAGTTATTATAGCTTAAATCTTAAAATCATGCAGGTAGGTATATATAAGTAGAACTAACGATTTTTAGCTAATACTGCGGATACAAATGTGTAACAAATAGATACCTACCTAGGTATATGATTTTAACGACTTGTGCTTATTGTTTCTATAACGCTCTAATTATAAAATTAAATAGGTATCTAAGGTCTATGTTTTTCGTGTGCCTATATTAAATATATTTAATGCATATTACTTTATATTATGGTTTACGCGATATGGATGAGGAAGTTTCGTACGAAATGTAGGATTAGGATACGAGTCCTCATCTAGCACCCACCCACGCCAGTTTGACATTTTATAGTTTATAAATACACCATAACATACAGTGGCGTACGCAGGATTTTCCAATGGGGAGGGGGGGGCATGAAAATTAGTTACAATTTTATTTTTGTTTTGTCCAGTCTAATAATTTCAGACGTGTATTGGAGGTATTTTAAAATGTTTGTAACTTTTCAGCTTTTCTGGTAGAAAAAATACTCTGATCATAAGCTTTGATGTCCAATGTATGTTTTTGGAAGCAAATTGGATCTAGTATTGGTACTTTTACCAGGTAAAAATTGAAAATGCTCGGTGATTTTTAAAATAATTGGAGAAAAAAAAATTAAAATTTATTAAAATTGTTTGGTAACCAGCTTGGTTATACCATCTTCACTTGGATTGTATTTGATTAGTTTAAATTTTTTTTCTATAAATGTCAATACAAAATTATATATCCGGTCAAAAAGCTTAAAAATGTAATACGTAAGTTTTTATTATAGGTAAAATATTAACGATACATAGGCATCGTGGTTATTTTTATAACCATTTAAAGTTCAAATTTCGTCAAAACCACAGTTAATTTGTATGGCTAGACAATTTAATACAAGGTCTTTCATATAAATAGTTTATATACTTATACCGGAAAATTACAGATAATTTAAGGAAAATTGGTATGCAAATACAATGTTTTTTCAAAAATGAATTCATTCTGGTCAGATGTATATGAAATTTACGTTTTGCTTACTATAGTTGGCAGTTGAAACTTGATAAATATTTTTTTTTAAAGTAATATTATACGGGCAATGGGGAGGCTTCAGCCCGTTAGCCCCCCCCCCCTGCGAACGCCACTGACGACATATCCGGGAAGCGATATGGTTATGTCAATGAAGGATTCGGACTCTGCTCGTATAAACGTCGGTCGGTCGCCTACCAGTAGCGGATTTGATCGGCTTCTAGGGGGGGGGGGGGGGAAATATATTTTTGGTCTAAAAATTCATTTTTTAACTATATTTACACACTTAGACATATACAGAGGGAAAAACATGTATCCAATAGTAAAACGTGTAGGCCGTGATTTTCATTTATAAACACTAGGTATATGTATATGAACTTTTCTCTACAGATTTTTAAAAGAAATTGTTATTTTTCGGTAGTTTATGATATCTAGGAGGAGCATGGCCCCTATGCCTCCCCCCTAAACGACGCGCCTGTCGCCTAAGTTGCAGATGACGAGCAACGCAAATTTGTGATCGGAGACCTTTATATTGAGTTCGCTTCGTATTGCAGTTATCCGCTACTGCTGCAAGCACCGGACCACCAGTGGCGGATCCATTGCTTAATTTTTTTTTTTTTTGGGGGGGGGGCAAAAGTACAAAATTGGCTAAAACAAAGGGAAACTACGGCGATTTGGGGGGATGTCCACTTTGCCCCCCACTGGGGACCACATCAACATCGCACACTCTACATATTATTATTATTGTCCGTCGGGGGAACGCATTATTGTATTTGGCCGGCATGGTAACATTGGGTGAACAATAGACCACAAGCGTGCGCAGGATTTTGTGTCTTTTGCTGCGCACATTTTTAACTTTTCCGATGGAACAATAAGTAGCTGATAGGCAGCTAAGTCATTTCCCTCATTATGGCATTGTAAGTACTCGCACAAGTAAAACTAATGAAAGGTGTGCAAGGTAAAAATGATCGTATATCATTCGATTATATTATGATAAGATTAAAATTGACGTTTAGTACCTAGGTATTAACATATTAATCTATGAGTACAAATGGGTTATTTTTATCTAATGTGTTACCACAGACATAGAACTATATAATATGTATGATGTCTAGTTATTATATAAATAGGCGTGTGTAGCGTACATGGTACATGGTACTTACATTGTTATGTCACGATGTCTGTAGGTTTATTACCTATGTAGTGTGTACCTACATCGAACTCGTGCGGAGATCAGTGGCGTGATTACGAGGGAAGGGGGATTTGGGTGTCGTGTCTCCCCCATGACTTTTTTTTAAACTGGCGACCCATACCTATTTATGTAATTATTATTTATTGATACTAATATATTATTATAGTATAATTTATAAAATCAACAAAGAAAAACCCAAATCCCCTGTGATAGCTATAGCTAAGATAATATTACTTTGTAATAATAAACACTAATCATTATTCACTATAGCAATATTGCACAAATATATTGAAATAATGCAGTTTAGCTCGATTTTTAGGAATTTTATTCGGAAATCTATAGGTATATTTCGACGAGTTAACCACGATGGTACTATCAGAATTTGTCGATCTGACTTATAGTTCCAAGGTTATAACATTTTGAAGTTCGTATATTACGCATACCGCATACCTACGCAAATTATTCCACGAATCTACTTAGAAAATGCAATTAATGCGATTTTTGGAAATCTATATATTTCGAGGAGTTAATACAAAAGTGAAATCAGAATTTATTGGTCGGACTTAGTTTTAAGGTTATAATCTTTTGAAGTTTGCCGAAAAGTGATTTTCAAGTACAGTAATAGATATACATGTTACAAGATTTGTTCAGATTATGATATTATTACAATCTACAACTCAAGTCAATAATTATATAGTCGTTAAATCTGTAAAAAATTATCTATACACTCGACAATACGAAAAAAAGCAACAATGGTTTTTTGTGTTCATACATTTTTTTTTGTTTATCAAACATAAACAATATGAAATCTAATATATAAAATTCTCGTGTCATTGCAGTGTTAGTGATTGAACTTTTCCGAAACGGCTCGATTTTGATCAAATTTTCTGTGTATATTTGGTAGGTCTGAGAAGACGTTTTAGGGTGATTTAAAAAGGGAATTGATCAGCCCCGGGAGGTGCTCAAACAGGCATTTTGAGATTTACGATGTATTTTGTTTATTAATGGTTGCTAATTGCTATATGGACACAAACAAATAGAAAATATTCAAATTAAAAAAAAATAAGAAATAAATAAATATTATTCTCAAATTCTATAACCCATAGCAACCCATATCATATTTTTTTATTCGAATATTTTTTATTTGCTTGTGTCACTAAAAATGCCAGCAAGACGCCATAGTGCCAATTTTTGTCGTATTGCAAATGCAGACGAGTACAACCACTTGCGTGACGTATTCCACAAATCTGGTAAATGTTTATTTCGATTTTCTCTATCATACTTGATAATTGTATAATAATAAATAAAAAAGATTTTTAATATATACATTATTATTATGTAACAAAATATATATAATTATACATTATACATACATAATATACGAATATATGTATATAATAATTGTTACAATTATTATCATTATATATATATGTTATTGTAATTTATAATACACATAAATAATAATTTGAACATTATTTAGTTTCAGTCAAGCCGTTTCGGAGGAGTTCAATAACAAACACTGTGACGCGACATTTGTATGTATTAGATATACATATCTTCTTGATATGCTGTCACACATTGTCCGCGATCCGACGTAGTAGGATTGCCTATTAGGGTGGCTGAATTGCACTCAAAAAGATTTGAACAATCACAATTGTTTAAAGGGTTGTCATTTTTTAAGGTCAACGAAGTGCACGGGATCAGCTAGTATACATATAATATATATGTATATTGAATATAATTTCAAAAACAGAAACAATTTTTGGAAACGTTTGCTGTTATTATACAATTGTATATGGTCAGAAAAAGGATAGAACAAAAAAAGAAATGGCCGAAATTTATAAAGTGAATATTATTTGAGATGAGTAAAGGAAATTTAACGGGGAAAAAAATACGACGGACAGGCGACACAATAAACTATAGGAGGGGAGGATACGAGATGGCGATTTGGTGCGGACATGCAATGTTGCCACTGGTCACCTCTGCACGTTCCCACGATCGGTCCCCCGGGTTGACGAGTGTCACGAGCGTGTTTCCTCGGACGCGTGACGACCTTGCCCCAGTCGGCGAGGCCAGACCGAGACGGCCACGGGAGCGACTATGGTTGACGGCGACGACGGACGGCGGAGACCAATAGACACGCGGAGAGGGTGAACAGAGATTTTGTGCTGCGGAACACTCTGCGACGCGGCCGACGCGGGATTACCGCGGGACGAAAATGCGAGAGTCATCGGATCCTTATCGACTTTCGGTATAATTTTAAAAGCCGCGTCTCCGTCCAAAGACCACCGCCGGTTAAGTTCCTTCGGGCCCAACGCCGTGTTCCCAACACATATAATCTCTATACCACTCACCCCGTGCCAATGTGTCCGCCGTTGCCTTTGAAACGAGTCGTCATCGTTGGTACCGTCGGGGTGGAATCGTTGCCCCCGCCGGTTACCTCTGTTATTGCTACAGCCGCCGTGTCGTCGTCGTCCGTCGCTCCACGTGACCGTAACTGCAGCCGGGGGTGGTCGGAGAACGTGCGTGGGTGACTTACCGCCGCGGTCTTTCCCGTATCATCCCCTCCTTTGGGTCGCCGTCATCATGTCCGTCGTCTTCGGCCCAAGTGGGCTGTGCTAGTTTCAGCTTCGGACCGCGGTTTCACACCCGCAGCAGCACAACCGACGAAAAACGAGCTTTACATTTTTCCATACCGTAGAAAATCTTTTTCGAGAAACGCGTTTTTTGCGTACTACTGCAGGGTCCACCTGGCCGATCAGCTCACCTATACTAGCCACCACAGCTAATTCCTTGGCCGGCTGCTCTATGTCCACACATAATACTTCTTCTGCATCAAGCACCAGCTAGTATACGTCGTCGAGCGGTCCTCCCTCGGAAGTCGGAGTGGGATCGACAGGCCCGAGGACGGCGCATCGCCATCCGACTGCGCATAACTGCAGGCTGATAAAACGGATTCGTCCTGAACTACCGATGAATCTTTCGAACCGTCGTTTTCTTGGACCGTGTAGCCTAGTGGTGCTGTCTCGGGGATCCGAGCTGCAGGCTTAGACTCTGCGAGAGACAGCGCATCGCCGCCCGGCAATACATCATCGCTGTGTAAGAAAATTGACTCCTCAAAATGTTCTTCGTTTTTGTCATCCTTTCCTATAGCGTCTTCTAGTGGAGCGTCGTCCGGAATCGAAGTGGTTTCTTCGGGCTCTGACCCTGGGGACTTAATGTCGCCACTGGAAGCCGTATCCATATACCAATGGAAGACAGAAGAGATGTAGGTTCCTAACTACTCGTATGAGGTTTTCGTCGCTTTCATCTTCATAACAGCCGTCTATTATACCGACCATAATTACTTCGAGAATTTTGAGTAATACGGCCTGTGTCTCGTTGTTGTTATTGTTGACAGCCATTTTTCATTCAGCGTAAATATGTGTCAGTTTTAAATGAGAATTGCTAATGAGCTAAATACAAGTCTTCCAACACAGAGACTGATCAATTCGAAAATCTTCCAGGCGACGACGTCGTCTATATACTCCAGACAGTACGTTCATCATTCATCGGCAGCATTAAATTTTCGAGCACGTTAATTTTTCCAAAGACCATTATTATTATTGATATAGTTTAAGTATAGGTACCTAATATTCTGGTATTACGATTTGTAGTATTCTGTGACTCGATTTATACTTTTAGGCTAGCCGCTCAGAATCTTAAAGTTAGTTTGTTTGTTAAGTTAAATAATGTATAACTGGTAATATTACATTTGTGTCACCTTTTTGACTTAATCCTAATTGAATATTATACACTTGTTGTGTGTTATTCATGACATTTTGATATTATCTTCAAGGCCGCAGTTGGAACAAATTTTCGGGAGGGGTTTAAAACTAAATTATATATTTTCATAATATAAAAACCAACTAAAAAAGAATTGTATATATTATAATAATTATCTAAATAAGGTTTTTCATGGATTACCTACATCTACATGTGTGATAAAATGTGTATTTTAAATTAAATATTTTTATAGTATAAAGTCAGAAGTCTTTTTTTTTTTGCGAAACAATCGATCACATTATTATCTGGATTGATTTAAATTTGTCCATGTACACTAGTACACTACTACACTAAAAAGAGCTAAACGTGTAGAGGCCCTCTAACCTAACCTCACAGTGTCACACACGCATCCGATCCGTCAGACAATCCGTGTACTAGGAAATACGAACTTATTGTTTTTCAATGCATTTTTTATTCATACTCATCCGACCTGAGCTTTCCGAGATCACTCCGATGTACTTGGTCGGACGAGTTTCGTTAATAGTTTTATTTAATCTTTTCATGGTAGAAGATATACCCACCTTCTGGTGAAGATGTCGTAACTGGTAATGTACCTCATAGTTTCAAAAGAAAATAATAATATATATTTGGAAAAAATTCATAATTTAAATGTAATCATATTACAATAATGTATAATATAATTATGCTATATAGCCGAATTCGGGTAAAAACGGCAATACGGGTATAGACAATACTGTTCAATAAGTTATCGTCACCCGTCGATAAATCGTTCGTTACTTTTATATTATATATATATATAGACAACAAAATTTGTATTCGAACTATTATATATTTATATATATAATATATTATGACGTGTAAGATATAAGACGTACAAACATAATATAAACACAAACACAAACAAATATAGACATAATATACGTACACTTATCATATTATTAGGGACATAATATGGTCAGTTATAATAATTAATTTAGTTTCATAAATTAAATGAATGAACTAAAAAAAGTTTCGGGGGGATTTGATCTCCCAAACCCTTCCCCCCTCAAATACAGCCTTGAGTATTTGTTACGTTTGTACATTTGAAGTTGCTTTCCTCTTAGGTAAAATTATAGTTCAATTTCTATGTTTCTATATAATATATATGAAATATTATGTAAGTGCCTATAGTTGTGATTTTATATTCACAACTGTGGGAAAAAAATTGAAGAAACTAAATGTCAACTGCAAAATTATAGGTTAAATCTATTAAATAAATTTTCTGTAGAATTTGAACAACGATCACGTATAGAAAATGCGAATATAAACAACCAGTGAAAATTGCATGCATTCGTTATAGAGTTATTATAGTTACACAAAAAACCAAAATCGATTTTGCGTAAAAATTCACGGTTTTCTTCAATTTTTTTTTTGTTTTTCACGGCGCTTTTGTAAACTACTGGGAAATTTTGACCGCCCGAATGCACCAACTTGATTCATTTTCCTATCAGAAAAGATACTGTTGAAGAAAATCCAAGCATTTTTACTGCCCTAAAAGGTGATAACTGCAGACACATTGTAAAATCAATACATTCATCGCTCCGCTCAGAATCTAAAATATTTTGACTTTTGAACTGTTGAACTGTTAACGGACATTTTCAGTTTCCAAATTGTTTTTTCTATAAATGTAAATAAAATTCTATTTGTTGGGTCAAAAAGCTTGAAAATTTAATACAAAAGGTATCAGAATCGTTTTTCGTATACAATGATTTTACACGATTGAATTCAAATTTGAACACCTTCCACTCGTAACCTACTGTACAGCAGAGCAACTTTCACTTACCCGCTTTTTTAATCTCAAGTTGTCCTCATTAAATATTCATTCTACCCTATTTTAAGCACATTCAACAAAAAGTGTATTAATAAAATTTCTCTTTTTATTTCCATGTAGCTATTAAAAATATTATGATAACGAGAAACTTACACTTATTATACTACATTATATATAGACTGAAATAAAATATGTTTGTGTAACATACATGTAACAGTTAGTTTGATAGGGGCAGGGCCGGCGGCGCTACAAATTGCGGGGCCCTGTGCAAAATTGTTTAGATAAAATAATACTTTGTTGAATTATACCAACATAAATAAATTATAGTATTATACATTTATGAAGTTTTAAAACTAAGAATTACACTGTAGATATATTATGTGTTGTTTTAAATTCTATACTTAAACATTTTCAAAGGGACAATTTGTAAATTATTGAAGTATAGAGTGACCGAACGTAACTTTTGGACAAAGTTTGCTACCCGAAAATAGTGTTTATGGACTATAGATAAAAAATAAACTTAGCTTCACTCAGAAATCAGAATCTAAAAATAAACATAAAGGTTTACGAGTGGCTTTGTTAAATACCAATTAGGTGTAGGGTAATCGAATACTATATTAGGTTATTAATTTATTATATTGAAATGGACTGAAACTTAATTATGCGAACGCCGCACACCTATGGTTTCATATTAATTAAGTTTTATACCGTTATTGTTTAAGTACTTCAGTACCTAATTACGATTTACATTGTTTATCCTCTTCAATGTATCGTAAATACTAAATATTGTTAAAAATATTTGAGAATTTTTAAATTTTTGTTGATGTATAAAATGATATTTTAAATTAAAGTTAGATTACACATATTATAACCGTACGGTTGTTACAGAATTATTATTTCAACTGTAGTTTGAAAATTATTATCTTTTATGAAATTATAATTTATAATATTTTATTAGTGATGATTTGCTTTTCTGGAGTGAGCTTAGCTTCCGGCGGGGCCCTGTGCAGGGGCACCGGTTGCACTGCCCTTGCACCGGCCCTGGATAGGGGTGTAGAGATCTGTTTAGAACAAAATATTTGCCTATGTATATGCTATAGGTACCTATAATAAATAGGTATCTCAAACTTATCTCAACTTAGTTTTAAAGTACCTTCTCCCAATATACGTCGCTCTGTTCCATTCCACATCTTGTATTACAAGATCTCTCGTATCACTGGAAATTCGTATGTTGGAATGGATGGCCTACCACCCTAGCCACTGGTTTTATTTGATCTATTCGTAAAATGAGACCATATTGATTTTATACACATGAAGTCAAATCTTAAATATGTCTATTATTTTTGTATATAACTAGCTAACATCAAATGCATCATACCAAAAAAATTTACCAATGTAGCAACGTAATCTACCTATTTATATGTCAAATTTAATATGGTTAAAATACTAAATCACATTTTAATTTTACACACAATAGAAAAGTAAATGTCTACAATAATTTAATGCATAAACAACATAATTACATAGTTATTCAAACGCAATTAGTGTTTTAATTGCAAGATGTCTTAACTCTTAAGCACACATTTAACATAAATGTATTGTCATCTAATTAAGTTTGTATATAGCCGTATAGTACTAAAATGTATCAGAGTAAAAAGTATAATACATTCTCTACAAAAATAATGATCTCATTTTAAATTAATGATATAATTATCTAGACTCCAGTTAAAAAAAACTAAAATATTCACATTTCATAGGTACTGAATATGAATTAATTTTTTAACTGCATGTGAAATTGTTAATTGAGTTGGACCATATACATGATACATCTGTAATATAATTACGGATGATTATATTTTATTATAACAAAATAAAATAATCATAATATACTTACATAACTAATTTATGTTAAAAGTTAGTTCAGCCTACCATATTTCTAATAGTAATATATTATAAGATTTGTATTATATTTTATACACCGCTTTATAATTTAATTAAAATTCAATCTTTACATTGACCTACTCAAAGACAAGATGATGAAGTACGCAATCAGTTATTTTTACGTGAACAAACAAATAAACAACTTTGGACTAAACAGTAAACATTTGTACAACTGTACAAGTTGTCTAATTGCATGGAATGCAAGTAGAACTTTTGCTATTTTATTGTGGCAAAAAAATAATAGATTAATATGTTAGGTACCAAAATGCTTGCAAATGACAGTGTGAGAGTAAAAAATAGGTAATAAACTAAAAATAAATAAACCTGGTGATTTTGATAGATTTAACATGTAATAGGATTACATTTACACCCAAGGCTCATAAGAATAAGTATAGTTATTAAGTGTGACCTATGTATACTGAAGATAGCTTAAATGTGTCTTACTGAATTAGCATTACCTACTTTGTCTGAGCTTATATCTGTTATGAAACAAATTGATTATTTTGTTGTCGCATTAAAATTATACTTTTGCAGTTTTGCATATCAAATTGTTTTAAAATATCATGTATTCATTCATTTCTTAAAAGTGAACCAATGATAAAAGTAATATTATTTTAGAATTTGGTTCATAACATATTGTAAATGATTAGCAGGAAATAGATAAGAGTGTTTATCAATTTAAGTAAATATTTTTTTTTAAATGAGCTTGAATTATTGTGTGTACCTTCAGTTTTTTAGTCTTGATATAAGCCTTGATATAGCAGAATACTATAACTTTGTCATGTGCAATTTGATTAAAATTAAGATTCATAATAATATAGCCATATAGGTAAGTAATATGATAACCATTTTATATTTATACACAATTAATACTGAACATTTTTGTCGGACGTTTAAAGATATCTTTTAATTTTATATTATTTCTATTATTTTTATTACAAATCCTAGATAGTAGATAGTAGATAATATAATAAATATATATAATGTTTACAAAACATATTTATATTGTGCAAAGAAACATGTATATCATATAACAATATCATAAAATAGAGATTAAAGAGGATATCAAAGCCGTAAGAGTTGTCTCCGTCTTACACACTACACAGTACATGTATAGTATACATATGGGTTCGGTGTTAAAATTTTAACTTGTTTCAAAATTATTTACTCCATATATTTCTAAATTTCCATCAGCCTGTCCATAGCCGTGAGTACTTCATTATAATGTTTTCCTAAAACAAAATAATAATAGTAAATTAATTTATAAATTATAAATGTAAAAAACTGAGTAAAAATTAACTTTGTATTTTACTGTGTTACTGTTTTTTACTGTAATACTCCAATAAAAGTTGTAAGCGGTTAAATCGACTAATTTATTAGTTGATGTGACATAAAGATAAATTTCAGCCTTGTCTAATTTAAAACCAAATTACATGTTATATAGTTCAAAATGAAAATGATTAATATTACGTAGTACTGTTTATATTAAAAAATTTTTTTAGAGATGATAGGAAAAATAAATCAAAATTGTATAAAAAATTTCAAAAATACCACAAAAAACATAAAATCCACTAATATAGTTGTGATTACAACATGGAGTATTTGAAACACATGACTTAATAATATGTAGCTTGGAAAGCATTGTGTAAGACATTCTAAAAAAACATGCAAATGCATTGAAATCCAAGCCCTAGATAATACAATATGATAAACTTATCAATATTATGATCATTAATCGCTTAAACTTATATGTAATGAGTAGTTCTTATTATATGAAAGGTTAAGTAGGTAGTATACAATTATAAATTATTATTGTTTATTATATATTGAGTAAATTAAGTTACCTCCAGATGGGACCTTAAAACTACCGCTTATCAAACAGTCTTTAAGTTCACAGCCAGCACTGATTACAGCATCATGACATACTATACAATTTTGAAGTACACATCTGAAATTTCCAACATTTTTCAAAATTTAAATTTTTATAATATCAATGTATATTTTTTTTCTTAAGAGAATGTCATTGCACTATTAGCTTTTTATTTCTGGCCAATGCGTAACATAGCAAATTTTACGTTCACAATAATGATTATAATAATATAATCATAATAATTTCTTAAATTAGAGTGAAATTACCTCTTATTAAATTTAAAGGTAAGATTATTATCTAGGGCATCTCATAGGCTTTTTATTATATTTTTATTTTATAGAAGTTATGAGTATTTCAAGACGTACAAACAACGCGCACCGAATACTACAGTCTCGCAAGGACTTCATCAACTGCCTCCTAGCAGACTTAGCTTGCATTTTATGAGATTAAGATGGAACAGTTTTGCAGATGATTGTTGGAAACAAAAGCTAACGACAACCAAATTGTCAAAGAGTATAATCTGACAAAGCTAAAATAAAATGGGTTAGGTAAGAGTTAAATGAGACATAGTGTACATGATATCAGAATATTACAAACAGTCACTTATGGCAAAAATGTACTTTAAATAGGGACTAATATAAAATAAATGTGATTCAATTTGGAGTACAAGAATAAAACATTTAATGTAATATGAATATTTTAAATAATTGTAAATGACTATTAAGAGGACGTGGCACCGGCATGTGTTGTCTCCATCGTACAAGTGCGTAACATAGCAAATTTTACACTCAGCATATTACGTTTAGCTCCGTTAGTTTAAACACTAGAGTGAATTGACTTCTTATACAATTTAAAGGTAAGAATATTATCTAGGCAATCTTAAGGGATTTTTATTATATTTTAACTTTGAAGCGAGTATTTTGAATTTGTAAATTGTTTGAACATCATACAATTCTTATAAATCGCTTTAAAATGAAAATATAATAAAAATCCTGAGATTGCCTAGATAACAATCTTACCTTTACATTTTATAAGACGTCAATTCCCTTTAATTTTTAAACTAACAGAGCTAAATGTAATCTGCTGAGAGTAAAAATTGCTATGTTACACACTTGTAAGATGGAGACTACACAAGCGGGTACCACATCTTCTAAATAAAAAGTAAAATTTCCAAAATTATTGTATAATGATACAATAATAATAAATAATATTATATATTTATTGTAAGAATAAATTATTAATCTCTAAGACCCTAGTTATAGCTATCTTATATTATGTAAACACTGTACATAAAAACTACTAAACTATCTGCCACTGGAGATATTTGGTCACTATCTGACATAGTTGAGAGGATAAATTACCTCTCTTCAATGGTTACACCATTCATTAAAATACAATCAGTTATTCTAGTTTTTGAATTAATTGTACATCTTGAACCAATAGTGCTACTTTTAATGGAAGTTTTCTCCATTATCTTGGTATTAGGTCCAACAAAACAAGTCTCCTTATCAAATTGATTTGATAAAATTTCAGCTTCAGGTGAAATTTTATCTTTTTCTTCCCCTAAATGCATGTTTAACTTCTGAATCTATAAACAGATGAGAAATTATACAACATGTTGGTAAAATTATTTTTGCTTATTACTTACAATTTTATTGACTCTACAATAATCATACAAAGTGTTTGCACGTATTCCAATATTCGAATCAATCACACAAGCATAACATTTAATCATCTCTTCAAAGTTAGTTGTATTACCAAAACAAGACATTGAACGAATTTTAGTTTCAATATCAGATTCTTTTGATATGTTAAATATATCAGGTTTTTCATCTTCTTCATCTTCAATACACTTTTCATTTGGTTCAATGTTTTTACAATGTTTTGATAGTTGTTTTTTCACTACAAATGGAAGTAGCTCTCCTTTAAGGGTTGAAATATTACTAAAATAAATAGTAAACAATAAAAATTAACAATTATATCTACATAATAAGTGTAAAATAAATAAAAATAATTTAACTTACACATCTTTTACAAGATAGTTAACTAGCCAACGTTTCATAATATACATATGGGAATCTAATAATTTTGAGCAAAGTTTCAAATTTGAACACTTGTTTAGCAATGAACTACTAATTGGAATAGTTTCTTCATAATCTGAAGCTGAAGCCATTAATAATAGTCTAGACGTTTTTGAATCGTATCCAATAATATCTTTTTCTATAACATTTTATATTAATTTGAAAATTAGATAATATATTACATGAAAAATAATAAAAATACAGTAAATACTGTGTCTAATAGCATTATTTCTCCTTGTAATTGGTTTATTACATTTTTTAACTATTTAATTTTTGAAATTGAAAGTTGTATTATTATTTTTAATATTTTCATTTCAATTGTTTTCTAAATATTTTGATGTAACATCAATCAAATGGTTTGTTAATACTTAACTATAATAATATTGATTTTAGTTTAAAGTATTTAATTATAATTACACATTTCATAATATTGAAAAAAATCGTCTTTAATATAAATTTAAAATAAATCGCATTTCATAATTTTGAAATGTTTAAATTAAATCGTAGGTTGGCTATTAAAAGATTAATAATATGAGAAAAGTACCAAAACATTGAAGAAATATGTAATATAAATTAATAATTATATAAAGATTTGCAAAAATGGTATGGTTAATGTAGTTATTGTGTAGCGACACCAGATACATATTATTATTACAAAATGTGACTTTACCAAACTTATTTTTTGATTTAAGGCCAGGTACAGTAAAAACACATTGTTCATCCTGTGATGGTGAAAAATACAAAGATACTAAGGACGCATTATTATTTCTGTAGATATTTAAGACTTGGTGTAAATCAACATCAGTTATTAAATCACAACTAAGAACGATGACATCGGTCTGAAAAATAAAAAAAAAAAATTATACAGTAAATAACTGATATAATATGGTACATATATTTACTAATTTACTTATTAATAATAAATTACTAGGATATAATCAGAGATATGTCGGAGAGAATCAGCTGTACCCCAATCTTCATCAGATGGAATTGGAACAAAACTCAAATTCATTTGAAAACCAAGGTGATCTACTTCTTCTTGTATATCACTAGCATAGTTATCTGTTACTATTATTTTTGTATCTAAAACAAAAATGTGACATTTTAGAAAAAAAAACATAAGATTAAGGAGATTATTTTATCATTGAATACCTACCTACCTGTACGAAGATAAAGATAGATTTCTCACTAAATGTTATTAATTTATCAACTTAAATGATCGAATTAGTAGGTATATTATTATTCGCTGTGGCTATATCCCCGAAAGTCGGGTCTTTATTAAAGACCCGACAACTATGATAACAAATCCTTTATGTCTGGATTTAACTAGTATTTTCTTTAAATTGGTTATGATTTTTAATAAAATGTGACAATTATTATATTATCACTCTTAAGAGGACGCCACACCCATATGTGTTGTTTCCGTCTTACAAATGCGTAACCATAGAACAATAGAAAATTTACGTTTAACAGATCACGTTTAGCTAAGTTAGTTTAAAAATTAGAGTGAATCAACCTATTATGAAACTTGATGGTAAGAACATTATCTGTGTTTATATTTTAATTTTTTAGGAAGTTATGGGTAGGCATATAATACAGTGTAAATTAAAAAGGCTTTTAACTCATTTAAAAATAGAATAATTGTACAAAACCAATGTATAAACACTAATAATATTCTTGCCATCAAGTTTCACACATGCGGTTGTGGCGTCCTCTTAAAGTGATAAAGTCAATTAACGTTATGTTAAAATCTTAATGTCTCATTGAACATATGTAGGTTACAATAATATGTGGTAGTAAAACGGTATCCTTTTTTATAAATGGGTAGGTAGGTTTAGTCAATGTAAACAAGCGTTGGGTACCAAATACCAATGGGCTATAACACTACCTATCTACTCACCTCTGAACCCAGCGTTCTCTAGCAGCTTAAGCGGATAGTATATCATTGGCTTATTTCCGACTGGCAGCAGACACTTTGGTTTCGTGGCCGTCATCTCGGGTATCCGGGACCCTTTGCCGGCGGCCATGACAACTGCTTGGAATTCTAACCAATTTTGCATGGCGAATGGCTGTTGTCGAAGAAAGGGTTCGAAACTATTATACGGTCAAAGGTTAGTCACGGGTTAGTGTCTTCACAAGCTCACGAATCGATGGAGATGAAGTTACAAAATCCGATATGGTAAAGTCGTAAGACGCGACGGGCCACTCTGGCGATTAGAAGTTAGAACAACAAACCGAGATTGTATGTCGTGTGATAATGGCACCACCGAGATAACCGTTATCAGCCGCAAAGAGGACGACGACGCGAGTACGCGACGCTCCAGCGGAAGAGAGCGCCGTCGCGGCAGCTGCAGCTGACGACTGGACAACGGTTCCGTTCCAGCCTGCCGTCAGTGTCCATTCAATCACTTTGGCAGCGGCCAGTGCGGCCACGGGACTGGAAAGTGGATAATATACGATAGGTTTTCCGAACGGTCGTTCAAGCGAGGCGAGGGAAGAACGTAATGATTTATGGCGCTGAGGCTTAGGCCCCATAAATACCGAAATTACCGGGCGGTCGGCAACACTGCACTCAGTTGCACCTTTCGGGAACAATGGACTCGGCGTATAGTAATGTAGTAGTGGTCTGACTAGGGAAGAGAGAAAGCCCTACCAGTGTTGGCCAGTTCCACCTCCGACCTCCATAGATATCCGATATCCATTATTTTTTATTATTGTTTGGTGTACAGTAGGTCTTTTCCCCCTGTGTACCTTGCCTATTGCAACTCCGCCGACCGATAACAAAGGACGTCTGAAATACGAAATGGATCCCAAGACGCGTTCGTGATAATCGTCTTGTGTCGTCGTCGTCCGAGGGCATCCCGAGCAGACAGTGCCAGCCGCGGTCCATATAGTCTCCGCTCTCTCCGCTCGTCGACGTCGCTGCCACCGCCGTCATGATTGTCGTCACAGGGTGATCGGGGTCAAAAACCTCTTGTTCCAAGGGTTCAAGGTTGTCACATCGTTCCTGACCGAGAGAGGCTACTACGAATTACGATGCGTTAGCCTGCTGCATAGGCCCACTGCACAGCTCACACACACACACACACACGCGCATACTCACACACACACACACACACTCTCTCTTATAGACTCATTCACTTACATAATATTATTACAAACAGTCTCCCACGGCGCACAGCACAACAACTGTCCACCACACAGGACAATCGGTGTGTACCCTTTGTGTTCGGTGTGTGTTTCTTCTGAAAGCGCTTTACGCACTACCCGTCCAAACTGGCGCATCCAGTCTTGCCCAGACGTTCCGGCAACGTCCATCACGATGGTCGACCTCCGCTCATCGACGACAACATCCTGGCACTGTGGCACGAGAACGACCGTTATTCGTTCGAGGACTCGGACCGGTTCGAAGAGGATTCACTATGTACATGGAGCAGTGAACCCGAGTCTGCGTGCATAAACTGGAGAGGATGGAGGAAACCGACAGAACTGAACACCGAAGACGGTTAGTACTGTTACTATAAAATAAATACTTTTGTGTTTTAAATAGCAATGCTACTCGGTTGTTCATTTCTTTTATTAGGTATTGGACCACTAATTTATGACGATTTTACTTATTTTTGAGCCTATATTACATAGTTGAATTTTTATTGATTTATTAATAGAGAACTAGACAGTTAGGTAAATAAATTTCAATTGGTAAGTTCCAATAAATGCATATAGATAAGTAGATAACCAAGTACCTATGGAAAATTCAATACCTTTCAGTTATTTTTCAAATTATCTATCTTAGAGCTACCTACATAAATATAGCCTTAATTTTTAATTCATAACTAAAACATTTAGGTAAGGTCAAACTAAGTACATAATATGTACATACTAAGTACTAATGTACCTATATTGTATAAAAATCTGATTTTAAAAATATAAATTATTTGTCCAGGTAGGTAGGTTTTACCTATTGTTTGCACTTTAAATTTTAGAAACAAAATTTAACCGATAAAATTAGAATAGATTGTAATCCAATTTTTTGAGAAATTCACCAGCTGTTAAGTGTGAATTGGTTTTTTATTTTAATTTAGATGTAGGTACTAGGTAGGTATTCAACTCGGAATTCAAGTATATTATCAAGTCATTTATTAATTAGAGATGATATAAAAATTTTAGGTTTGATCCCAACAAATTAGGGGATGATTTTATAAAAGTACTATTTTCCAATAGATATATTTACTAGTTTAAATAAAAGAATTGTGATAAACCTAATCTATTAAATGAGATAATATATTATTATTACATATAATAGGCTTAAGTTATTGCAAATCGAAAGCTTTGGATATTTGGCAAGTACCTAAATAATTAATTGTTTTGTTCTAGTTATAATAATAAATAACTAAAAATTATAGGAATGTAGTTTGTACCTACCAGTATAATGTTTTAAGTGGGGTTTCAAGAAATGCAAACTATCTATTTGTACCTTAACAATTATAATCATTTAATTTTTAAAAATTAATGCAAACCACATTTTCCTAATACAATTGGTTCGAATATTAGGTAATTATAAAATATTGGTACCTATTGGCTATTATTAGGTACAATGCAGTGATAAATATTAAATAATTTAATAATGTACTAGATATTTTAGAACTAGATGATGATTATTATTTTTGTAAAGGAGAAAATGTGTATTAGGCTCAATATTAGGACCTACCAATGTCCTACCTATTAATGACCTAGTTACTGTTTTCTATGGTTCTGACTTCTGGTTCACACATTGATAACACTTGCAATTTAAATGTGGTTTTACAAGTTCCATTGAGTATTAACAGTTTTTCTTGTATTATCCAAATAATTGTGCCTACCTGTTTATTATTTAAACATTCTAAATACATGTGTAAAATAATTAAAATAATTTATAGTAAGTCTAAACAAACAAAACAGTTCATATTTTAAAATTATTTAATTAGTACTATTATTAACAAATTATTAATAAGATAAATCAACTTCAATTTGCAATTATGACCTAATTAATTTCAATATGCTGTATGGTGTTATTAAATTGCCTAAATTCAAAATATGTTGGGTTTGATATTTATGTTTAAAATTACATGAAAAGTAGTTAATTTCTGTTTTTTTGTTTCATAATTTATACCTACTATTAATATTATATCATTATTTATTGATTAGTTATTACTAAACTTACATAACATAATTTAATTTAAGCCGAGTATATAAGTTATATGCTAATATATTATTATCAGTTGTTAATGGGTGGCGGATCTAAGATTTTTTGATGGGGGTGCTAAGGTTAAGATCTCGTATTCTGTATACTCCATCTGATGAAAAAAAGTCTTGCCATTGAGGGGGGTGGTATAGCTCTGTGTTGTAGGTATTGAGTTAGAAATTTGTTTTTAAATCATACTATCCTGACTATGATACTGTATTTTTGGTGAAAGAGCATTATCTCCACGAACAGTTTTAGTCCAAAGAGACATTTTCTTTCCATGTTTATTTTATGTACTTATATATATTGTAGACCAGTGGTTTCCAACCAGGGATAATTTAGATAGTGCACGGGGAGGGGGGATAGTGATAATGAAATTACGAGAATTTTATTGTTAAAATAATCATGCCGTTTTACAATCAGTAAAATTTAAAACAATTAATTCATTTTACTTAGGTATAATATGTAATTATTATTTATAATATTTATAAAATAATACCTATTCAAATATATACAAATAATATTATTATTTATTAAGTTGATATAAATATTTCATTTTTAAAATGATGAAATAAAGAAATTATTAGATGTGTAATTTAATATTATGTTATTTTGTATCACTAAAACAAAAAAAAGTCGCCTAAACTCTAATTTAAGGGGGGCTCGAGATTTTTGAAAATTTACAAGGGGGCCCGTAGAATAAAAAAAGTTGGGAAACACTGTTGTAGGCTGTATAGATTCAAAGCCTGACAATTCGGCTGAACAAAACTAAAACACAGTAACTACAGTTTGTGAAATTGTTCAGGAGAGCCAATATTCTAAACATTAACAGGCTTATCATATAATAAACTCTTGTAGTTACTTGGCTGTAAATTGATAAATAATCATCCGAATCCAAAGAAAATAATATCGTTTAATTCAGCGTAACAAGATGACAATGAGGATACAAAAAAGTCGATTTTGATAAGAACGTTAGTTACTGTGTTTTAGTTTTGTTCAGCCGAATTGTTAATCCTTATATTATAATATTGTGGTAAACGCGAACGTTTCGTCCTCGTAAAAAAACCAGTCCACTTACATTTCGTCACCGTAAAAAAAAACCAGCCCACGGACGTTTCGTCCACGTCAATTATTAAGATAATTCATAATCTACATATTATAATACTTTAATACCTATCTAAATGAAAAATGTATTATCAATATACTATTGTAGATTGTCGGTTACTATTTGATCAAATGTTTTATTTAGAGATGTTCACATATTATTTATGGCCTTATGGGAGATGTTATGAACTGACCTGACTTTTCAGGTTTTTATCTCATATTTATAGTGCACAATTTCTGTGTAAATGGAGTTAGAGTTTTATTAATATATTATATAACTAGATGTTGTTGTTAGTTAGGTACCTACTCATAAAATGTTTTATGAAATTTTCGAAACTAAATTAGGTTTTTTTATTTAGATAATGTTTATTTTTATTGATATATTCTATTCCAAATGTTATGTAATTAATATAATTATTAAAATAAAAAATATAAAAAGAGTGTAACAAATTAAAAGAGAAATATTATGGATCTTATTTTTTTAATACAATGAGTTAATTTGATATCAATTTTTTTTTTATATTATTTATATAATACCGTAATTTTTTTTCGTATTACACACTAATAAAAATAACTAAACGAATTACATGGAGAGGGAGGCCTACCAGTGAAGTAATCTCGGAAGTAATCCTTAAACGTTGAAGGGGAATTTCTTATTTATTTTTATTCAATGACAACCGTTCAAGAAACCAGTGTCTTATTAATCAATGGGAATGAAGTATATCAGGGGTTGTGACGTAAATTTTAATAAAATTATATAATTTTTCATATTGATTTCTTATCAAATAAATCTTTTTATATTATATAGTTATGGTATATTGACTTACATTATTATATTTAAAACTGTGTACTTGTGTTACCATTTATCTCTTTTAATATTATTCTATTGAACATTATATAGGAAATCCAAAATACAAATAAATTTGTTTGAGATTTTTTCGAGATCTATTTGGATGTTTTGGGATGCTATTGTGGGTTCATAAATTGACGAAAGAATTGCTGTGTCGCCGACTTAGGTGGCTATTAAAGTGTTTTTGGAGTTGAGAATATCTGCTGTGAAAATGTTTTAGAAGTCTGATAATAAATCAATCATGTATTCTTGACTGTATTTTGAAACAAGAAGAGAAAGAATTTCGTTGACGAACAAGGAATGTGCTAAGATTGGATTAACAATTAAGAATGGAGACGGAAGAAACATAATTAAATTTAAAAAACTGGTCAGTGGTATCGTACACGGTCAAAAGCTTGAGAAACGTGAAAAAATACACCATCTGGCTAATAATTTTTAATTTTGAACGAGGATCCGAGGAGGTTATTTTATGGACTGAGGAGTGATTTGCTCTAAAACCAAATTTGGTACTTAGAGAAGTTTTTGGGACTTGAGATTAGGTATGGCTCTTTTGAAATAATTTGCTCATACGCTAAGGGTCTATTACTTGCCATTTGGGTGAAAAATACCTAATTAGAAATAATTGTATTGCATTTACAAACAATTTTACATTGGTACGCACGACCTCGACGTTAAACTAATTTTAAATTATTTATCAATTTCAAATTAAAAACTAAAAGTAAAGTAATGTTTGAACATACAAACTACCTAATTAATATTTATTTTTAATAGGAAACCTCGAAGGAAACCTATTAATAGATTTCATAATAGATACTCTGAATGATTCGTAGTAACAAGTAGCCACTAGCCAGTAGGTAAATATAAACACTATAGGCAGTATATTGTTTATTATAATATGGTTTTTTTTTTTTTAATTGATCGTGAAGCCCGGCAACTATGGCCATTGGCTGTTTTTTTGTTTGTAGGGGAGAAATTGTAGGTTTGTATACATGTGTGTTTTTTGGTTTTGGCAGATTTTTTAGTGGGCACCCGTAGGTATCTGCCATGCCCGGGTGGGGGATGGCGGCACTTCTCTCCGGACACCGTGACTTGCTAGAAGAAAAATGCCACCCGCGGCCGCGTTCGAACCGGCGCTATATGTTTTTAATCTTATAATAAACCTAATATATTATGTTGTCCGATAAGTAAAAATTAATGCTTATTCTTTAACCTTTTTTGCTGGTCGTTCCTTGAAATCTAACTATCCTTTTTGAAGAATACACACCGAGGTATAAACAGTTCTACCGATGAGCTCAACCTTCCTTATTCAACTTGCCATGCTATTTTGTGATCCAAGAAAAAAAATCTATATTATTCAAAATTATATTTTCCTCATTATACAGTAAATCATAAAATGTTATATAATTATATATATTTATTTTTCATTGTTTTATTTTTATCTTTTCTGAACCATCTCCTCTCGCTTGGCATCCTAATTACTTTGTTGCGGCCCAAACAAAAAAGAATGCTAGTATGGCTTCTATAGTAATTGCTCAACAATATGTGGGCATCCATATACTTGTATCCCTAATAGTGGGTTCCCTACTTCAAATAGGTACTATAGTGTATGTAAATGTGTAATTATAAGTATTGTAAAATATTATGTATTAAGTATGTATTTTTATTAACAATTATCGGGACAGTAACTGTTATAACTTACACCCTATTAGTGATAACCGAGGTGATAACTGTCCTTATGACTGTCATCATTTTCGATCAAGTGTCGTCCAGTACGGCGTCCGGTAATTAAATGTTTTCGAACAATTCCAGAGGCAGAGTTGCAAAGGGGCTTGTTTTCTCTCTCTCACTCTTTATTTCTGTAAATAGTCACCTGGCGGCTGGCCCCGTTGTACTTTGGCTATATAGAAACAGTGGTGGCGTGGTGCAAAGTTAGTGGAGGGGATCAATAAATATCGTACATGGTGTGTGTGTTTTAATTCTTTCATTTTTGTTATTATTTAATAAAAAATGTCAGCTGCGTCGCCACCACTGCTAAGCCTATCTATATTCTATAACATTACGGAATTCAAATTAATTTTATTTGCTCTCTCTTATTATTTGCATTTTCCAATGCAAATACAAAAACAGTGATGTTTTTTTTTGTGTAGGTATAATACCCACATATTCAAGAATTTAATTTTTAACTTTTAGAGTTAGGTATTGAAAAATCGATAAATTATGTCTTGACGACATCGGTGCGTTTAAATTATTATAAACTTAATTTTTTCTGGGACATTGTTTTAAAATACTTAGAAAATAAAGGTACTAACTATTCAACTAATCAATGAAAATTAATTTTATTGGTTTTGCCCAAGAGATACTTGTGATATTATCGTCATTATAAAACTTGATTAACATTTTTAAACTAGAAGAATCAACAAACCTAATTACACAAAATAATTATGCCTTTAATGTTATAATTTGTTATAAAACAATAATTATGTTTTTCCAGTTGAAAACTAAATCATAGACTATTTTTATTTTTCAAAATTAGTTTTACTTTAGAGTTAAGAGGATGCATGCGTTTTGTCATTGTATTACAAATGTACTACATACCAAATTTGTGTTCAGCAGAACCAATGTTGTTTTATTAGCTTTAATATTAGAGTGAGCTTACTTATTAATTTATTATCAAACTTTAAGGACCTAATGGTTACTTACTGATGTTATCCGTGTTTGTACATAGGTATTTTACGAGGTATTTTACGATATTTGGATTTTTAAGCGAGTTAAAAGCATTTTTAAATTGCAATATTTTACATTGGTACTTATAACTCGCTTAAAAATTAAAATACCATATTAACATACATAATGTTCTTTCCTTTAGCTTTGATAATAGGTTAATTCACTCTTGTATTGATAATTACACAAAATTGGTTCTGATGAATGCAAACGTGCAATGTTGTACACTTGTAAGAGTCTTGCAGTAAGACGATGACAACACAACAAAACACTTGGGGGGGGGGGGGGGTGTTTCAGTGTTTACGACGCCCTCTTTAAGTAATCAATATTATTGTTTGGTTATATCTTATATAATTACATTTTTTAACCTAACACAATAAATTCTCATTTTTCTTTATAGTTTATATCTTCCGACCCTCACAGTATATAATATTCACTTCTCTATTATACTTCATCATAATTTTAATCGTGTTTCTATGGCCTCAATCACGCGTAGTGTTTATTATTTTTGTATAGTTTTAATTGTTTTAACTAAATGCAAATGTAATTTAAGTAAACAAATATGAAATAATAATATCTATTATTATCTACAATCGTGATATTTAATTGTTTTTTCATTTATTTTACTACATCCCAAATTAAATGTACACAGAAATTTAGTATTAATAAAATATCACCGAATTTAATAATAGCGTTGTCATTTACGAAATACACAATGCATAATTAAATATTTAAATCAAATGCTTGTATAATTATTATAATATCATTGTTTCAGATAGATACCCATATTTGTTTCTTTAATTAGATTTAAGAATAGAATTCCCGTTTTTTAATTTTATTACTGACGAATGACGATCATAAATTATAAATGTACTTTATTCATTTTACAGAGCCTAGAAATGTAGTTAAATCATTGGTTGAATTAGCGGCTAAATGTGTCGCTTTGTTCATCCCTTATGAACTTGTTGAACAAGAGTACCCACCTGTACCAGAAGAACTTCAGCTCCGCATTGCCTTTTGGAGTTTCCCGGATAACGAAGACGATATTCGCTTGTATTCGTGTCTAGCCAACTCAAACTCTGATGAATTTATACGTGGTCAGAATTTGTACACATCCAACGCTATTAAAGACTCTGTACAAATAGGATTTCATTTGAGTGCTAATGTTCATCATGGCGGTCGCAGTGTTTTCAATGTGGCAATTACATTTGACCGAAAGAAAATAACAACATGTAATTGCACCTGTGAACCCATGTCATATTGGTGTTCTCATGTTGTTGCTGTCTGTTTACATAGAATATACTGTGTAAGAAACTTATTATTACTTAAAGCGAAAAAAATTAATATCATGTATACTACCTGATATAGTGAATTTCAATAATTTCTGTGTAATATTATATTTTATTTATGCACTTTATTTTTGATATTTAGTCTGATGAAGTGTGTTTGAGAGCACCTGTTAGTGAAAGCCTTTCCCGACTAGAACGCGATCAATTACAAAAATTTGCACAGTATCTGATAAGTGAGTTACCTCAACAGATATTACCTGCCGCACAACGATTACTGGATTCACTGTTGTCTTCACAGCCAACTGCTATTAATTCTGTAAGATTTATGATACTTGAAATATAAATCATAAATGGCATACTAATTTCTAAGTTTTTACCACTTACTGATTATTATTGTATTTTAGACAAGTGGAGCACCAGATCCAACTGCAGGTGCATCTGTCAATGAACAAACGACATGGTTTTTAGACGAAAAAACATTGCACAACAATATTAAAAAAAGTTTGATCAAATTTTGTGTTCCTTCGCCCTTAGTTATTAGGTAATATAATACATTTTATGGTTTTTTTTGTTTTAATAAACTTCAAAATTGACTAACCTATGTTTTATTTCTTAGCGATGTAAACATCTTATCACAATCTGTTCCACCTGCTACTGCTGAATGGGCAAATCTATTGCGTCCATTACGCGGTCGGGAACCTGAAGGGTTATGGAATTTACTATCAATTGTCAGGGAAATGTTTCGTAGAAATGATGAGAATGCTTTACATCTGTTGGAAGTGCTGACAGAAGAAGCTATTGCATGTGATCAAGTGGGGATGAATATTGACTGGTATTATTATTTGTTTTTTCTAAACAATGTTAAATTATTATTTATAGATCATGGTTTGGTGGTTTAACACAAGAGTAGCATTACATGGCGGAGGAAGTGGAGGAACTAAGCATACTGGCCCCGCTGGCAATACCAACACAGCATCTCATGCTTGTGCTTTACTTTGTGACGAAATGGTAACTCTGTGGCGTTTGGCCGCTTTAAATCCAAGCATTTCACCTGATCTTAAAACTTCATTAAAAATTAAATTTAAAGACTGGCAAGAAAAAATTTTCAATAGAGTATGTAATTATTCATATAATTTAACAATATAATTTATTAAATTGAATTACTTAAAATTGTAGGTGATGAAACACAGAAATTTGTCAAACAGTAAATCACTAAATAATTTTCGCCAAGATACAGAAATTTTTATGGGTTTCAAACCCGCTTGTGAAGCTTGTGACCTAGATTGGGTAGATTATCCATTAGCTGGAATCACTTATGGGACTAATTGCTGTTGTGATGATGGTTCTTGTGTGCACATTAAACGAACAGGAACAGCTACACATTTTATGGGAGACCATATAAACTGGAATGAAGGCAGTTCATCTGCAAGAGTAAGTTTAACAAAGAAAAATATCATTAATACATTTTATAAAGATGTTTTTAAAAGGCTTTTTATTTTATTTTTTAAACTGTATTTATAATAATAAATATTATTTATTTTCAATATTTTATAATTATTTTAGGGAAATTCTTCTCAAATATGCTTAGATGAATGTTTCTTGGATTTAAAAAATAATCGACATTTGCACTTTGGCAGTAAGCCACATCGATATGATTTCCTTAGCACACGTCATAACATGCCTATGATTCGCAATCACATGCCAAATACTGAGTATGTTTAAAACTAATAAGTTTATTTTGTGACAAATATAAATAATAATAATTACAATAATATAGGAATAGAGCAATGACAAATGTTTATTGGGTGCATATGCCAAGAAATATATCATTACCTCCACCGGATGATGAAAACGCAAGCAGTAATACCACTAGTCCTCAGGAATTTTCAACTGCTGAGTGTTTAAGTGCATCGGCAAGTTGTACAAGTAATTATTTTTATTTTAAGTTCTAAATTTAAATATCAAAATACATGTTTTTCTTTTTGTTTGATTTTAGACTTTAATGCATCTACAAGTTCCTCGTCTAGTACCCAACCTAGTACACCTCATCAAATCAATAGTACATGTAACACATCATCTGAAAGCCAGAGTAGCGATGAAGGCGATCGAACAGCTGCACAAAAGTCTACTTCTTCCCAGACTACCACACCACCAGATATAGATGAATACGATTTCCTTTACCTTTATAAAACAAAAGACTTGGCATCAGCACCAGTAACAGCACCAGATTTTGTTGTTAAATCACTTAAAGATCTTGATCATCAAATACCATCTACATCCAAAATACCTGCTGCACCTATTACTCCATTAGTAAAATTGGATGCAGAGTGGGAAACAATGTTTGCAAGAGCAGAAGGATTATATGGTTATGGTCATACAAATGAAGCTTGTGTACTTTGTGTAAAGCTTGTTGACCAATTCTTAAAAAATCCACCTAATTTTATAATCGACATACCACCATCAATGATAAAAGGAAAACGGAAAAAAGTAAACACTCAAGAATTGATAGCAATCTTTCTCATTGTATCAATAAATCAATAATTTATTAATTTATATTTTAGATTAATCCGGTCAGTCACCACTTGTCTACATTGGCATCAGAAATTCTACAAAAATGCTATTTTTTGTGCTCTGTCTTAGCAGAAAGGAAAGAATATTATTTGCATGCATTTAAAATTGGTTTGTATGGATTGGAGATGCCAAGATTGCCTGCTAGCACAAAACCTTTAGAAGTGAGCTTTGTCATTAGTAATAGGGCTCAGTTTTGCATAATTTTACTGATCGATCGTACCATATGCTAACTCTATTCTATTTAAGTTTACCCACCTTTGCATCAAACAATCGTACCTCTTGTTCTATAATTTTAATAATTTCATAATACAAATAATGTACATTCTTTTCTTATCGTGTCCGTTGCTGGGGCTATATTCTATTACATTAATAAATACATAAAGTAATCTAAAAATAAGTAGCTTAAAATGTGAATATAAAATATAAAATAAATGTTTAGATATTTTGTTTTAGCCAGTGAGTGGCAGTTGATATTGCTTTTTTGTTGGCTTAAGGCAAGTCATCGGTCGTGCATCCTGGCAGGGCTAGGGAGCACTGTAATAAGGAGTCATTTAATTTGTCTTTGCCACATTTGCATAGTACGTCTGGTTCTTTCTGGTATCCCCATTTCATCATGTTATAGCTGCTCCAGTTCTTAACCTATTTAATGTCTTCCATATAATCCATGATTGGATTCCTCCACATATTAAATGCTCAGCAGGTTGGATAGGTTTTTTACATTGTAGCTCTTCTCTCCATTTTTGTTGTTGTTCCGGTTGATCTTGAATCGTGGTTGAATTGGCAATAAAGGTTCTTCGAGATTTAAGTTTCCTTTACGGTCCCGAGTTACCATACATAATGTACATAATATTATGTAATAATAATATTATATACCAACCAGTTACCGCCTAAATTGTTCAGTTGTAAAAAAACTATATTTTATTTGTATAGTAATAAAAATCATAACTTTTTTTAGATTTGAGAATATTGCAAGTTTGAATTGTCATTACTCATTACCTATTCTTTGATAAAAATGTATAACGTAAAAAAAAGTTTTGGGGGAATGTATCAGCTCCTCATCGCATCGTTAGTTACGCCCCTAGTCGGAACACTATACACAAATTACTTGCCCATTTGATTATTGGTGCACTCAACTAGTATACCAGTCATGGGAAACTGACTTTAGCCAAGTACACAGGTCGTGGGAATGTGGCTAATTATTTATAATTTATGAGGAGGGATGTGCGACTGACTGTTTTTTGTTGGTAAGTCGGTAAAATTAAATTGAATAGAGTTAAGCACAATGTTTTATGAAAGTGTGATTAAAATACTTTTAGATAATCACAATTATTAAATAAACATTGTTGTAACTTGTTTAAATTAATTTAAAATTAAAATTATATATTTATTTTTGGTATTTACAATTATTCATATTTGTTCATATTTTTTAGTGCATAAACACATTTTTTTTCAAAAGACATTTCTTAATTTCTTAGTGCATATAAATCTGAGCCTTACTCATTAAATTGATTGAAAATTGAACTATAAAATGTATATTAATATTAAATTGTATGTTCATACACCACACAATATATTATGTAAAATTAACGATAAAAAAAACTGAAGTAAAAATAATTTTTTTAGGTAAAAATGGCTCATCAAGAAGGGGAAATATTAAATCATTTAAAACGTATGTTGCCATTAGGTAAAGAACAAGTGAGCATTCTCCAAAATAGGGCTAAACTTTTACGTGAAGGTCAATACAAAACACGTGGTGAATCGTTATTGCCATTGAATTTGGCTTCATTAATTTTTGAGTGTTTGGCGATGTGTCCGTCACTTATACAAGATAAAATCACTGATGAAACTTTAGGTTTTGAAGCATCTGTAGCCGCTTTAGGTATGAAAGCCAACATAAGTGAAGCAGATCATCCATTGCTCTGTGAAGGAATTCGCAGACAAAGGTATGTGCAAATATTTTTAATTATTCATACAATATATTGTTTTGACTAAATTAAATTAATAATTTTAGAGGTGATTTGGCAACAAACATATTGATCCGTTATAAGAATAATCCTACTCGTTTGGCTTTGGCTATGGACAAACTATTAGATAGAGAAGTTCATCCATTTTTACAATCAGCAATGGACTCTTGTTGGTATCAAATAAGGGATCCTAGGAATTTACCATTAATAGCTATGAAGAATGTCGCCAACAGCAATATTCATAATCAACGTATGTATATATTTATCACAATCATCAGTATCACGTTCATCCATTAAAATTGTTGTTTGTTTGAATTTGTAGCACCACAAACTTACAATCCAACCACCAGTGTACCTGGAGAGTTAGATACAAACATAGCTGTTATGACGTTAAATCCCATACCATCTCAAACATCTAGTAGTTGTAATGTAGGATTATCTTCTCATAGGAAAGATAATAACAGGTATTATATTATTAATTTTAAATTGTATGATGGATTAATACTATTATTATGACGTGTTCCAATATTCAATTTTAATAACTATTTTTAGATATAAAAGTAGCAAACGTTTATATCCCAGTCAACCAAACCAAGCTTCCGAAGCAAATGCTCACTACTTATTTGAATTGGGTAAAACCATATTAAGTAAAGTAGGTGGACCAATACAAACTACAGTATTTTCACAACCTCCATTACCTACCCAACCACATCGTGCTCTACACATGTGTGCGTTCCAGTTGGCCTTGTATTCTTTGGGTCTTCTCAATCGTGTTACGCCCAACTGGCGAAGTCGCAATTATTCGTCTCAAGTTACATGGATTGCTGATCATGCAATGGAAGTAGGTGCACCAGCTACACTCTTCTTACTAGGTACATGGGATGGTCATTTGACACCAACCGAAATAGCAAATATTGCCGATAGAATGTCTAGGAGCCACGAACGTAATACAGTCGAGGCAGCAGCACAATTAGCATTGTCATGTTTAAAACATTCAGTTGCTCTCAATCCAAACGAAATAACAAGAGCTATAATACAGGTAACACATAATTTTATCATTACTAAGAGTTTCAGATTTTAATACATTAATGTGGGTTTTGTAATGTTTAGTGTAAAGAACAGTCTGATCACATGATGGAAATAGCTTGTCTGACTGTAGAAATGGCTGCCAAAGGTGGAGGAGTTTTTCCTGAAGTTTTATTTAGTGTAGCAAAACACTGGTTTGACTTATATATGAAGGTATGTGTCCTTAGTTTACTTGAATAAAAGTATTTTAACCTGTGTGCCTTTTATTTATGCAGAATTCCAATCCAGACGAGGACAATTACATTCTACAAGTTGATCCCAGAGATGAATTCAAATGCCCTTATGTTTTTCATGCCAACTATTCAATGTCAGTTGACACATCCCAACAACCACCACCTCTGTATGCACATCAGTTGATGGTGCCACCACAGACATCTCCAGCTCATCTGTACCAACTATCATACTTTCCTAACCAATCAATTCCTCAAAATTCACCACCACTCAATACCCAACAGCCCAAATTAATGTATTATCCATGTCCATCTGTGTCTACGTCAAACCAATATGCACAACAGTACTATTCACCGTATATACATCAGGTAATAAAACAATATTATATTATTTATATAATTATATGTGAATTTCACAAATAAATAAATGTATGTTAAAATCCTAAAGACTATTGATAGTTTGACTTCTGTGTAAATTCAATAGTAAACTATTTTTCTATTTAAGACTCCTGTGCAGTATCAAAACGCAAATCCTCAAAGGCAACCACAGCAAGGACCGTCACAATATTTTGTTCAGCCTACTAATCAAATCAGAACGCCACAGCAACAAACAGAAGTATATTTTTTGTTAAATTTAAAACAAAAGTACAACACAATTGTTAAATGTGCTATAATTCAATTTATTAATTTAGGCAAACATTATGTCAAACCTTCCACCACCAAATTTCAGACAAATTCATCATTTGACGTCTGCGTACCGTGTTGGCCTTTTGGCTTTAGACACATTGGCTAGACGTGCCCACGAACCTAATCAGGCAAAGTACTCTAGGAACCCACCATTCAGAGAAGACATACAATGGTTGTTGCGTCTGTCGAAGAAACTAGGTATGTGTTTTAAATTAATTAAAAACATAGGTAATACATACAAAAAAGAGCTCTGTGGTCTACTTGTATATATTATATACAATCTATATTTCAATATTTGTTAAATAACATTTTTAATTTTAATATTCCATTATTTTCTTAGGACCTAATTACACTCAACAATTTTGTTTGGCTGTCACTAACAGTGTAGTGAATCCTTTCACACTACACGATGTTGCAATGGAGGCTGTTATGTACATGGGACATTTTAGTCCCAGTCCTGCCATATGCTCCACCTTGAGTCCCTTGGTTGAAAAGTGTCATTCAATGTATGTGTTATTATTACATTATTATGTATCACGCATAAATATGTGGTTTTGAACTGATCGGTTAATAACTATTCATTATTTATACACAGGTATATTCAACTGTTACATCAAAAGTTATATCAATTATCAGCAGCAGACTATGAAGAGTATGTCGGAATACTATATTCTGCTTATGGTGCATTTGCCATGACACCAGAAGGCGGTACCATGTTCAAGGACTGGTTACAGTCTGTTAGAAGGTGAGCATTATTTAAATTGATTTTGGTAGTATTTAAACAATATTTGTCATTTAATTAATAATTATGTATTTCTTATTCAGATCCAAATCATGTAAAAAAGAACTATGGACAATGATAACAAATATGCTACCCACTACATGACATTGGTGTTCTGAAGTAGTTGTATTCTCCGAGGGCCGCGTTTCGCCCTAGACAACGATAACAAATAGCGATTTTAGATTTTTATTTTTCTTATTTTACTATTTTTAAACAATTATACTCAGTTAAAACAAAATGTAAACTCCATCGATTTTCTATACTCGTACTGCGTTGACCTAAACCTATGAAATAACAAATTTTTCAAATGTGTTAGTTAATTTTTTAATTTTTTAATTTTCTTTTTTGTTCACCTAGCTAATTTTTGTGAATTATATTTATATTATCATTAATATTGCGTTTACTCACATTTTACTTTTTCTTACATTTTTTTCTTTTATTTTTAATTATTATTACTATTATGTTGATTTTCATTTCTTATCTTTCATTTAACTGTGCGCGCATTAAGTCCGATACACTGTATAAGCATAAGCTGAATATTATAATAAGACTGTTTTTTTATGTACTCACACGTTCAAGTATTATTAACATCATAGACTTAGCTTATGTTTAAGGCTTAAATTAAATTTAAAAAAAAAAAAACAAAGACTTACTTAGGTAATTTAATTTGCAAAGAAAAGTTTTATTTTGCCTTTCATTCCTCCCTTATTCAGGACTACTTAAATAAACAATATTTGAGATCTCTAGGCTATTTACGCGACTGATGGCAACACAAACGTAGCAAATTGTGTAATATATTTTCCGTGTTGCCATCGCCGTAGTTAATTTTGTCAAAAAAAAAAAAACATTCGCTCTTAATCTATTCAATTGATTTTTTATTACTAGTGCATTATATTAAAATAAATAATTATTTTAGTATATATATATAAATATATATAATTTTTTTGCGTTTAAAGTTTTGTCAATTTATTATAAACTTAAATAGGTATTGTGTGCAACTTTAAATGAATATGCTGGAATTAAATATTTTAGACAAAAGATATTATGAACAAATATGTTATTTTACATGATTTGGTATTACAACATTTGTATTTTTATGCTTATTGTTAGGATGCAAATATTAATGAATTTAGATTACATGATTTTATTAATCAAATCTAGGGCCATGATTGTATTAGTTGTATGAAGTAAAGTATGATTTCTGCTCTCAATATTTATTACTAATATTTTATTGATTTAATTACGCTTTCAATTGTTTGATTTTGTAACTTCTTTTAATTAAATTGTATTTAGAATATAAGCAACATCCGACCGCTCACTCACCTGTGCTCACCTTAGTACTTAACTAATTACAAAATTTATAAAATAATGAATTATAGAGGGTATTAAGAATAAAGTATATTATATTTCTTCAAAAATAAATTATAATCCTATCATGCAGTGTAATTGAATTTAAAGTGTTAAAAAAAAAAAAAAAAAAATTGAAAAAACATATATTTATATATATATATATACATTATACTAAACTTCCCACAATATTTTTAAGAATTAATTGTAAACAATATTATATTATATATTATATGAAATCATTAGTTATTGAATGTTTTATTTTGTAAGATCAATTTTAATTTAATCTATTTTCTTTTTTTTATTTGTGATTTGTGGAATTATATCAAACTCATAATATTACATTATGTGTCTTAATCATATATTTTTGATTCATATACATTTATATATATAAATATATTATATATATAAATATATAAAAAAATAATAAATATATATAATTAATAAAAATAAATTTATATAATAGCCTTTGATCATAATATAGGCAAGAGTAATATTTAATATTGTTATTATTTATTTTAAACCTTATTGATTGACTCGTGCATTTATTAATGTATTATACATCATTATACACGTATAATGTATTGCTGAATCTTAGCATATAGCCATATATACCCTGATAGGTGGCCATGAGAAAAAGTGGTTTTGTTATGTAAATCTATGTGCTTTTTATTTTGAACAGGGTATAGGTATAATTAGGTAAATACCATATAATATTTTCAGTCTTCTGAAGATTGTAAGTATAGGTAAAATATATACTGACACCTGGCACCTCAGATTCATGATATGATATTGTTATAGTCATTGTCCATTGGTTAAACATTGAAATCTATATAAATTATAATATTATAATATGCGTCATACAAGTATAATATTGTAACTGTAGGTACTATAAGGATTTTGTAATGTTATAAAGAGATAAGATGTGATCGCTGTAATTACTGGACCAAAAATCTAAAAATTATTTTACTAGTAGTAAGCAACACTATCCCTGAGTAACAAAGTAATTTAAGTGTAGGTATATAATTTTAAATAACTTGCGTTCAAAGCTCTTGCTAACGGCTATTGATAAAATAAATAAATATAAATATGTATTTATTAAAAAGAAATATACATATTTAAAGCATGATTGATGCTCCAATATTTTTCAGGGATTGGTTAGTCGTAACGTTAAAAATAGAAAAAGAAAAATTCATCACAGTACCTAAGAGAAAGTCACAACTTTCCAAACAGACATGAGACTTCACAGTATTGAGGACAGCCGAAATACGTCGAATTGGACGGTATATAAATCGTAGAATTTAGCATCAAACGTTTGCAGTGAGATATGTTGCAGAGACATACACAACAAGCTTCTACATCAGGCATGTCAAACTCAAAGTATATTAACTGGGCCAAATGCCCAAATATGTTGTATAGTTTACTTTTAGTGCCGCACTTAAAAATTGTATTCATTACCTACCATACCTATTACTTACATACTAATCTATATTCTATAATATAAAAATGAATCGCAAAATGTGTTGGTAAGCGCATAACTCAACAACGCCTGGACCAATTTGGCCAATTATTTTTTTTAATGTTCGTTGAAGTACAAGGATGGTTTTTACAGCGAGAAAAATTCGAATAATTGCTGGGAAGACCCTAAAAACATCCCTTTTCTTTTTAAAACAGCTCTTACTATAATATTGATCGTCTCCATGGCAATGTAATCACTGATCAAGAACATCATCTATGGTGGTCGATTATTTGTGAGCTCTCTGTTAATGAACGATTAAAATTATAATGATTTGGCAGATGAACAATTTACAATGCGAATTAAATTAAATTAAATTCGTATATCGTGTTTTGTGCAGAGTTATCTATGATCACTAATTATCGCATGTGACACAATAATTTATATTTGATATGCCTCCTATACAACGAAGCAATTTAGGTAGAAAAACCCGAAATGCTACAAATAATATACTGCTGCGAATTTTAACGGGTAACGAAGTGCACGGGATCAGCTAGTATACTATACAAATATACAATACGTATTCAAATTTCAATTGCAGTTTATCAGAAGATAGGACAGAAAAGTAACATAATGTATAATACTTCTCACCAGTGCCGCCACTAGGGGGGCTAAGCCCCCCTACTACTATTTAGTCCCTCCAAAAATATTCCTCATTAACAGGGCCGGATCTTAGCTTTTTAACACCTGGGGAAAATTAACAAAATACGCCCATCTTAGGGAGATTACTAGAATTAGTATTTTTTTACGAAAAATCAAGCACACTCACACAGTATTGTGAGGACTAACATTTACAAAACCTTTTGCAATATACTAGACCAATAATTTATTTACCACGAATAATTGAAACGATTTTAAATTTTAAACTAATCGAGTAATAGTTGAAAACCATCTCTTAATGGTGTATTTAAAGCTAAAATCTGTGGTCAATACTTCCAAGTTTCAGGCTTAAAATAATATTGATAATTATGACATGTATGCATTGTTTATTAACAAATCTAAATTAGTTATCCATTGCTACTTTCAATATAAAAAGCATTATGTAAAAGATCAATATTTTATTTACAACATAACAATATTATACATTTTTCATTTTTAATATTTCAATATTTGTTACTACCATACTTAATATTATCTAGGTGACTAGGTAGATACGGAAAAAATACAATGAAACAAAAATGTGATTATGTACCTACTGTAAATTGTAATATAACGATTATAACATGATAAAGAAATTTACTTTATCATGGATTATATAACTTATGGATTAAATATATATAAGTACTAAAATATCTACATTCTATATTCTACATTTTATAAATTTCCAAAATAATAACAACCCGGTTGTCTATTTGATATCTTGAACTATAAAAAGTAGGTTAGCGCATTTCGGTGGTGGATGTTTGTCCATCGTCTCTTCGGGCCTAGGACAGGATAGTGTAATTTTTCTGTATTCGATTTGAATGTAATGATTGCATTCGATAAAAAACGATTCTGAGCGGACGAGGGAATCTTTTTTATTTAATTTTATTCGTTTCTATGGTGATAAACAAAGCGTTTTAAGAACAGCTTAAGAACGATTTATATAATTATAATTATAATTTATAATTAGGAAATATCATAAAAATGAAAAAAAATATAAAATAAAAGAAAAAGCTCATAAGTCGCTCAAATGTTTTGAAAATTTTACCATGTCTAGGTAAGGTTAATATAAGTAAACAACCCAAATTTCAAGTTTTTACGAATGTTTTTAACCGAATTACAACAAAAAATATCTCTTGCCATTTTTTATTTGAAGAAATATTTCTGGTAGAAAACGTCCATAATTATATTATTATAAAATCGTACATCACAAATCATTTATCTAGTGGCCATGGTGATATTTATAAAAAAGTTCAGTTTATAAAAAGGCATTTGTTAAATATAATGACTTTTATAAACCTACGAACATGTAATTTAATAAATAATCTGAAAACGATTAAATCAGTAGTACCTAAGTAACATTTTATGTAGTACATAATTTTATGCAGTACATATTTGAAATAATATAGAGTTGTTAATTTAAAATTATATAACAATAAATTACAATAATTAATAGTGCCCTTTTTAAGATTAAGTTTTAAATAACTATTTACATAATATTGCAAGAAAACGATGTCATTTACCATACTTTATTATGTCACTAACCGGAGAGTACATTAATCTAACCGGCAGTGTCCAAAGTAAATGCGTCCGATGCGTCGAAAAACAAAACAGCTTGTATTTCCCCGCATCGGACGCAATTGGAACAGAATGGTCAGAATAGAAATCGTACGCACTCGCCGGATTTACTTTGGACACGACGTGTACACTTCCGCTGACAGTTGCGGACGGGTATTTCCACGGCTCTGCGTACGCATTTCATATTAATTGTCCTTTTTAATTTTTACATCAATGTTATTAGTTATTACTTTATCTCAGGGGCTAAAATACTGTGTCCCCTGAAAATCAAAGTGTGTCCCAAGTTTTATAACGTGTTTTTAGTTTTATAGAAATAACAAACAATAATCATTTAATATTTTAATTTACTAGTTACCTATTCTGTTAACTTAAGTTAATTACCTACCTACTTATTTTATTTCTATACTATGGATAAGTTCGTTATAAAAAAAAAGAAGAAATGATAATTGGTCAATTCAAAGTAATTAGGTACGCGTTACTTATTATTATTTAACTGCTTTAGTATAAAATAACTAAACATGCAGGTACATAGAATATATAAATTATTCTATGCTGTGTTTATTGAAATTATAATATTGTTTATATTGTAATACCTACTGAAAAGTTAACTAGTAAGAGCATCGTAATTTATAGAATATTGTCATAATATTATATAATTATATAGGTATAGGTACTATAGCATATTATAAATATGTATTGATGTTTATTTTAAGTCTAAAATATATTATAATACCGTCAAACTGCCGAACTTGTGGCAGTTTTGAAATTCTATTGTAAATAACTTTAAGATTAATTAATCTAGACATATTTTCAATGTAACATTTTTTTTTAAAATTAAGGTTTGATGTATTGATATCTGTTGCATTTGAATCATACTAACTATTTCCTTCTTATGGTTTTTTTTTTTATTTTACTTTTTATTTAACTTTGGGCATTATGTTAAATTTTTAAAAAGTAATAGACAATTTTCTGAATTTAACAAATATATTTTGTACCTGGTGAGTATATTATATTAACATATAAAAAAAAATAAGAACATTCTTGTTGACCAATTAAATAAGTAGGTACTTATTATAATAAAAAAATAATAACATTTTTGTCAGATATTAAATAATAGGTCGGTAACTTTCTTGTTTACCAATTAAATAAGTAGGTATTACAATATTAAGTTAACAACATTAATTAAATCAGGGTTGAATAACAGTGGCCCAAGTTGGACTACTTGGACTAAATAAGTAAAACGTAATTTACTTAAATGTATGCCAAATTATAATATTTTATAATATAGATTAGTAAATTTAACACACATCCGAACATATTCTTTATTATCAATTTTTATGTAAAACGTCTAATTCAATGAGTATTAGTGTAAGTTTTCGTACCTTTTCAAAAACAATAGATATTAAACTAAAAATTAATACTTTCGTTTAAAATTTGATGCTGCAACACTACCAAAGTGATTTTAAATATTGTTAAGATAACAATAGAATATTTGTATCACATTAATTAATTGAAAAGAGGACCGTTATGAGATAAAACTAAAAGATAATATTTTTGGCCCCCATGTTAAACACACGCCCCAAGTTGGCCCGTTGGACGGTATTAGAAAATTAAAGTTATTAAACTGATTATTATATAATCATAAATCGGATTTTAAAGAATTAGATAGTTATTTTTCCTTAAAATAAATATAACTAAAAGGATCTACATACATAATTATAATATACATATAATATTATATTATAAGTGTAACAATTTATTTAACAAGCCCAATATTATTTTCTAAACATAATAAAATTTGTTTTTTAAAAACCTTGAATATTCTTATAAACTATTTTTGTTACATAAATTATATTCTAATTGATGGTGATAACATACAAAAATATTTAAATATTTTTCAATTTCCTACACACAGACTTTTACTGATTTTAATGATTTAAAATAATTAAAAAAGTTATCTCACTAACTCACTTACAGTGTAAGTGGCATATTAAAATGGGGGGGGGGGGGGCAGATTATTACCATCGCATTGATATCTTTCTGTACTGCTATCAGTCCAAACCCCGCTATGTTTGCAAATTTACTTCATCTTCGATGCAGATCAACTTTGATATAATTTATAAATGTAGTTGCGATAAAATATTTCACCCATCCCATCTTAAAAATAGATTTGATAAATGCCCGGTTACCGACCGCAGTTATAAGCTTTTGACGCTAAACAGTAGGTATATACATTCGCAAATTTAATTTAAAACAGACCAACAAAATTCATCGGGAAACTTAAAATTAATTATCCACGCTAATCGCACAGTGGTGTAATTACGGTGAGGGGGGTTTGGGTGTCTGGTATACCTACCAGCATAATGGTAATACGTTATACCAGCGGTTCTCGATCATTTTATATGCGTACCACCTACCGGCAATTTACGATTCCACATTACAGGATTCCGCATATACCTTTCATTTACACGATTTCAAATTTTCTTAGCGTACCTACCACTTACGAGCTTTCCGCTTGTACTTATATGTGTACAAGTTGCATATTATTATAATATATTTATGTTACAACTCAAACATATTCATTATGAGCTTACCTATGAGTAAGTTCTCAAAGATTCTAAGCCTAAACTCTTCTCTATTTTGTCGTCCAAATAATATCCGGGAAACCTAACTAATATTGACATAATGTTGTAATTAAATCACCCCCCTCCCCACCGGTCCAAGTTCCAACGTATTATATTATGTTTATGTATTACTATAGGTACTTACCGAAGTAGGTAGTGCAATATAATATATTTATAATATATCTTTATATAGGTATTAACCTATTACATATTGATATTTCGTCTATAGGTATAGTCAAAATTGTTGTGTCCGAACATTTTTTAAAATTAATAGTCTGTTATATAGGTATTAGACAATAATATAATATTATACGCTTATACTAAACTACCGAAGAGTCTTTAGCACAAATATTATAACACATGTTACATTATTTCATTAATAGTTAATACTAATAGAATAAGAGTTGGTCATCAGAGGAGCAAAGAGTAAGGATTTTATATAGGTACTCCCATTCAATATAGGTAGGTACAACATTTAATAGCTTACACAATAGGTATGTTTACCTACCGATATTATAAGACTGCAGAGAAGGTCACGCGTGTAGTGGAAGTGGGAAGTGAGAACTGTGATTTTAAATTTTCGTCCATAACATTGTGTACAATATAAATACCATGGCTAAATATATAGGTATGATCGCAACTTTGTGATACGCAGGTGTCATGGCCGCCACCGGAAGTGAATATTATCATTTCGATTTATTTGCTAACAAAACCATACAAAATATCAATTTCTTGGCTAAATAAATCCAAAAATCACTGTCAGCTGAGATTCCTTTCCATGCTAAAACATGCAATAATTGTACGTGCGCAGCCCGTAACGAAAATGCGTCTCGATGCGATCATACCTATATATTTAGCCATGATAAATACGCATTCCGAATTTATGATTATGTTATGATTGTGACCACCGGCTACCAAAACAACAAATCTAAATGTTCATTGTTCAGTATTATAACTGTCTACTTGCGGTGTTTCTCAAACCTAACGTCGGCCATATTATTATACACTCCCGGAAATTAGACGATAATAGTACTGTAAATTATAGCGGATAGGTACTAAAATATTAATTCTAATAGTTTCATGTGAAATGAAGAGTGTTGCAAGTTTACAATGTGTATATTATTTAATGCTGTTAATTATAATTATTTGTACTGCGCGTTTGGGACGCTGTGTGCCGCAAAATAAAGGTAAGCTTATAATTTTGTGAATTATTTAACAAAAATATTGATGGCATCCGTCGCCACGACGGTGATTTGAATTGTTTGTGCTTACGACCATAGTCTAACCTTAAACTTACCTCCATGCTCTACCAATATAAATAATTACAATTCCGCTGTATAATATCTAATCAACTCAAACTATATGCCTATAGGTACACGGTCCTTAGCTGATATAGGCGAGTACGGGTAGCTCAACACTACTCCTTAACTTTGTCTTTGCTATTCGTTGCCCTGCTTTAGCGTTGTTCATTTTTTAAAGTACGCTCGCGCCGACGCCATAGGCACCACTGGAGCTAAATAAGGGGGTTCTAAAATTATGTATGCTCACCTCAATAACCCGTAGCCCGTAGTGGCTTTTCCCACTCCCCCCAAACATCAATTCAAAATAATCAATATTGCAAAGTTTATTTCTAACTTCAACATTATTACTTATACCTATTTAATCGTTTGTATTACACTTACAAGGTAAATAATTGTTTTATTTTCATAATATAATATAATATAATAATAATATACGATTTAGAGCGGAGACGTTGGGTCCTCCGAGCATACTTGTGTAAATAATCAAAATTTGATAGTAAAACTGATATTATATTCCGTTAAATAAATTATTTTGTTTAATGTAGAAAACTTGTGGGGAATCTTTTATCAAAATGTCAATGTAAGCTATGAAAGGAAAAACTTTTATGGATTTCTTACTGAATAATAGTATGTAAATTTTCAAAATATTAATGAATTTTGTCAAAATTTGAACTTTAAATGCATATAAAAAAAAAGGTTGGTAAATGGATGTCGCTCTACTGTACAATAGGTTACAAGTGGGTCACTGGAATGGATGGTGTTAAATTGTACTATTCTGAGCGAAAACGGTCAGTCAGCTTATGATATTACCAAGTATATTTGATGATATTATTGTGAATAAAGTAATTTATATGTATATAACCTATTTGCGTGAAGCCTTGTTTTCAAATTTTTAATCCTTAGCTATAAAAATTAAACATTTTATAAATTTTCAACTACAAAATAATTATTAAATTATAAATTTGATAAATTTTGTCAAAATTTGAACTTAAATGCTTATAAAAAAAATTGTGCCTATGTATTTTTAATATTTTTCAACTGCTATTAGAACGATATGTCAAGAGCCTTATATTAAATTTTCACGCTCTTTTACCCAACAAATAATATTTTATTATTTATAGAAAAAAAAACTAAAAAAATTGAAAACTGACAATGTCCGTAAACAGCTCAAAAAGAGTCAATTTATTTTTAAAATTTAATCGTGTATAGAAAAATGCTAATACAAACATTCGGTGAAATTTTCAAGTATCTACAGTCATACGTTTTTTAATTACAACAAGAATAAGAAAATCGTTACACGAGAAATCGAGTGAAGATCAAATGTTGTAAAATTATGAATTTCAAATGCTCATAAAACTTTAATTTGACTTTCTTGTAGACACTTTTTTTTTGATAAAGGTAGACAAACTTATGGATAATCTTGTATTACATTTTCAAATCTCAGATTTTAAAAAGAAAATTTTTTATGAATTCTCAACTCAAAATAATTTGCTAATTTTCGTGTATTTTCCGTATTTTGTCAATATTTGAACTTTAAATGCTTATAAATAAAAACTGTGAATAAGGATTTTTAATTTTTTTCATCTGCCTTTGAAACAATAACCTAGGAGCCTTCTATTAAATGTTCAAGCTTTTTTACCCAACAGATAAAATTTTATTGATATTTATAGAAAAACAAAATTAAAAAAATGGAAACTGAAAATGTCTGTAAACAGCTCAAAATAATTTAAAATATTTGGAAAATGTTATAGTGTATATAAAATGCTAATATAAACATTCAGTAAAAAATTTCATATACCTACAGTAATTTGTTTTAGAGTTGCACCAAAAACCAAAATCGATTTCTCGAAAACAGATTTTGCGTAAAATTTCCCGTTTTCCCCTTAATTTTTCTTTTGTTTTTCACGTCGCTTTTGAAAACTACTGGGAAATTTTTACTTTTGACCCCCCAAAGTACCAACTAGATTCACTTTCCTATCAGAAAAGTTACTGTTGAAGAAAATCCAAGCCTTTTTACTGTCCTAAACGGTGATGACAGACACAAAAATTTAAAAAAAAAAACACACATTGTAAAATCAATACATTCATCGCTTCGCTCAGAATCTAAAAACAACTATAACAACTCATTATAATAATATATTCATACACATATTATAGTATATAATAGGCTTTAAATACATATAGAGTTTCATTAGGAAACACACGACATAGATGCGGGTTGAAAGGAGTACCTAAGTAGCTTAAGTATTTTTATGTGCAATAATAATAATTATGAGAATATTTTACGGGTAAACGTTTTGTATATACAATCCGCAATGACATATATATTATAAATTATATATAACACTGCTTTTTTTTTTACTACATCTCAAGTAAGCATTTTTGGCAAATTAATTGCTCTGCTGATGTGCCCAACGCGTCTACAACAACTGTGTTTAGATTTCGGAACGATCTGAGATCTTTAGTAGTAGGTTTGGCGAACGGCATCGAGTCCGCTTCCGCTTCTTCGCCGCGGTCGCCGCAGTATCGTTGACGATGTCTGGATTTCGTGCCCAGTACAAAATCTAACGCTTCAACCAACCTATCTATAATATCGGAGAAGCGATTAGATAAACGTTAGTCGTTAATGGCCTTAAGGGGCATCAATAGTATGGACAAATTATATATGAAAATTAATTTTTGTGTTTCCAATAATATACCTATGATGGTTTATTGAGCGGTTATTGAGAGTAATTTATATTATATTATCTTTAATGAATTATTATTTTTTTCCACTGACTGATCTAAATTTAATAGCACCATCATAGTTATTATACTATCGATTAGAATTATTACGGATGTACTAATCGCGTGGATATACCAAAATTATTAGCGTTATTATCGCGGGCACACTTGGGGCTATCTAAAAGGTACGATGTACTTAGCGGGACGCAGTAAGGCGACATGAAACTTGTAAGGCAGGCGAATTAACCAAGTCTTTTGCAACATCACTACCATCATTACCTGCACTATACGCGGATATAAATTGCGATGTGTATAAAAAAAAAACAAATTCAACGTAGTTATGTTAAAATAATAAAAAGTATAAGCCTCCTAAAATTTTACCAAATCTCCACTTATGGCGTACCCGCACCAGCACAAGTCCTCCGAAAATACCTATATAACTACCTATATCTATATATATGAGCATTGAGCACCTACATCGAGTTAATCCAATAACGAGTAACCTGTCCATTGGTTGTAATCGTTTAAAATAATATGTCCTGCAGCCTCGATAACATAACGAACAACTATCATCGGTTATAATAATATTAAAGTTATTACTTATTAATATTATTGCCCATTTCCATATCACCCGCTTCACCCGGGAAAGTGTAGGTACGATGCAGCGTGGAAATTACCGTAAATCATGAAATGTTCGTCTCGTTTGTTTTGTATCTCCTCTTCGATCATTTTACGTTTCAGCCACTCGAATTTTTCGATGCGATTCTTTTCGCGGTTACGCTGTTGGCGCATTAGCATCGTATCCTCCTGGAAGTGTTTCATGTCCAATGGTTTCATCCGGAACACAGAACAGATTCGTCGGACCGCCATTTCGGCGTTTTTACTCACGGCGAAACACGACTTACCGAAACTTCCTGGAAAATTGTTTCCTTAAATGATTAAAAACGACCGATTTGTATGACAGTCCAATAAAACTACCTACGATATTCTTTTCAAAAATAATAGTTTACACTTAAATATATTGTACATAATAACAGATAAGCACGTTGATTATTTCCGATCAAAAGCTCGGGATTTTCATGTATGTGGACATGAGGGGACGGAGACAAAGGCCTGTACAGCGTGATATTATACTTATTAGTTATTATTAAGTAGGTACCTACCTACAACTATTAAGTAACATAAGTATACTAACATATTATAATAGTATACTGGATGTAACAGGCAAAGATCTAACATTAAATAACTTTGGTTCTATTCAATATTTTTAAAAATTTTTTTTAACTAGGTATATATTATAATATATTTGATTGACATTTGCGCTATACGTATAATATACTGAAAATAAATCGGGGGAATTTACAATCACCCATTTCATAATATTGAGCTACAGATTACCGTCAATAAAGGTGGAAGAGATCAAGAAAACATTCGTCCAGAATACGATGGTTTTGCTGATGTCGTAGTAAAACAATAACAATTCCAGACAGCCGAAATCATCGAATGGTTTTTCGGAATTTACGGTCATGGCGTTGCTGGTGGATTAGTTGGTTATTATATTAGCGGCAAATAATAATTATTAATTATTAATAAATTTATATTTTTGATGCTTTACATACCTACCTACGTATTATGATCAAATACGAAACAATACAACATAAAAAAAAAACAATCGTTACCTTGAGAACGTTAAGACAATGCGTGTGTCGTATTCCCTTATACGGTATAATGTATGGTACAACATATGTTTATTATTTACTTATTTGTTTAAACATATAGACATATTATAATATGATGATACATTCAATAGGTACACGTGAATATTGGCGCAAGGTGGCTTTTTTTTATGGAAAAGTGTAAATAATGTGTACAAATAATAACGGGAAAGTTGACTTAACCATAATGAATTATTATTAACCAACGAAGATCTATTATAATCTTAATATCCATTATGGGGAAACCTCGGTACCTACGAAACATTGATAATTTCGAACAACCAAATCGGGCGTGTTAGAGGCGAAAATTTGGAGACTGTTATTCCGGCTAGAATAGGTAAAAAGATTTGATCCTGAGACCTGGCAGAACCTAGCTAGAACCTGCAGCAGGCAGGGTTTGAAATCGATTTTAAATATCTATATACAAATCGTTAAATATCATTTAAGAAATCAAAAGTGATATAGAAGTCAAATATATTATTTAACGATATACCTTCAAAATGTATACATTGATATCGATAATTTATATCAAAATAATAATCATTTTAAAATTTAAATTGTTTATGGAATTTTTAAATAAATGTTTTTAAATTCTTGAGTTTTTTTGTACGACTTAATGTACTTGTAGTACGCACCTCTTTCAATTATAAATTATTTAGTGGATAGTTTTTTTGAAAATTTCGATGCAGTTTGCCAGTTTTTTAGTTAATAAAAAGTTTGTAACAAGGATAGTAGGTAAAAAATGGTTTTACAAAAATATAAAATAGACGTAATATTTTTTACCCCCTGCCCCCATATATTATAAACCCATTAATATGGAACTTTTATCATATTAGAACACAAAGTTAAATAATTTAAAAACTACTCGTACGAATTTTGATTCCGAAAAATCTGTCATCCTTGGTGACATGGAACACTTGGCCCTCCCCCCCCCTAAATACGTGCCAATGAAAGTCTTGCACTATTGCACCCAATGAATGGAATTACGCCAATGCTATGATTATATAATACTGCACAGTTATCTTCGTATCAATTGACAAAAATGTAGTTCAACTAGGTTCAACGGTTCAGCCTTATAACTAATATGACTAGAAAATTATGAAAAAAATGTTTTGCCACAGCAATTTTGCAACTCATATTGTGACTCATATTGATTTTTATCGTTTATTATCCGCTTACAGATAATGTCACCAGTAAAATTTTTTTCCCGTCAGATGATCAATCCAAAGCCACGGAAACATATTATTCGGCCGCTGAAAGTAAGCGTTAATATTATACTGTAACTATAATATTTATTATAATAAAAGCTATAGATAATCCAAAAATAAAAATAAATTATATTAATTGTTATTTTCAATGTTATTATTGTTTTAATTTCGAATAAGTGTGCAGCGAGTATTCGAAATTGATTTACAGTTATATAAAGGATCCAGTATTATTAGTGGGTCACGACAACATTATCAAAGTTAAAGATTGTCACGATGTCTTAACCTTAATCGTTAACGGCACGAGGGCTGATCCAAAAGAATTTCCACACATGGTAATGTGATAATAATGATAATAATAATAATACGAAACACATTGATGATAGGCGATAGGCATGCAGTATAGTAGGTTAGACATTTATTTGAAAATGTATTGTTTAGGCTTTGTTGGGTTATAACAAGAACCCCAAAAGTAACGCATGGGCCTGCGGTGGATCACTGATCAGCAACAGATGGATCCTGTCCGCAGCACACTGTGAAAAACTAGATGACAAGTTAGTATGATATTATAGTAATACATAATGTTAAATGCGCACTCCTTTGACAGACCAGTGACATCATGACTGAATACATTCATTATTTGAGTTTCACGATTATTCAAGTGGGTTTGTGGAATTTTATAATATTCTACGGTTGGAGGTAATTAAGATACTAATATTATGAGTAATTCGGTAATTTTTCATAAATATTTTAATATCGTTCATCAACCATATTATAATTTATATTATACAATTATTCAAAATAATTATCTTTCTACTTAAAAAACATTTTTTTTCACGATGTTAAGAGATACGTCTCAGTTATGACACATTCATCTAGACTACAAGAAAACCTAATAACATATTTTTATTTTCATAAAATATTCGAAATGCGGCACTGCATATTTTTTACTAGTCGGGTTGAAATAAAATACATTGTTTTGATAATAATATATAATTTTATGATATAATATAGTTACCTACTATTTAAATATACCTATTGGCAATTGGAGTTTTATATATTTTTCAATTATATGGTCACATTTTATAAATCTGTTTGATAGTAATAATAATAGTAATGAAAATAATAAAATTAAAATATTATGGTACGAATTTAAAAAAATACTGCATGGTTTATAAGTCAAGAATACTATAATAAATAATAATACTATAATACTATCGAACACTGATAGGTTAGGTAATAATTGTTGTAATAGTAAACCTTACTACGTGAAAATAATAAATTACAAAATTTCGGTCACGTGAATGTGGCAAAATCGCATAAAATATTCTATGCTCAATCGTGTTGGTAAAAAGGTATATGCTCAATCGTGCTTTACTGTATAATATACGTACCACGCAGGTATATAACAGAAAAATCTGAAAAATGAGTAAGCTATACATAATATATAGTACCTATAACATTTTAAATTTTAATTCCTAATACTGAAATAAGAAAGTCTAAATTGGATTATAATTTTTATACTGAAAAATCGTGCTTTACTGTATAATATACGTACCACGCAGGTATATAACAGAAAAATCTGAAAAATGAGTAAGCTATACATAATATATAGTACCTATAACATTTTAAATTTTAATTCCTAATACAGAAATAAGAAAATCGAAATTGGATTATAATTTTTATACTGAAAAATTCAAAATAGTCAATTTGTAAATATGGTTTTTAGAATACATCTGTGTAAGTGGTCAATTTTTTATGATTTTTTAAAATGTTAAATTTTTTTGGAGTAGGTAATATAACTTATTAACCTATCTAACTTATTAATTTGAAAAGTAATTGGTAACTTAATAAAAAAAAATGTAGCATTTAACAAGTAGGTACTTAGGTACTTAGGTACTTACTTATTTAAAAATTCTCATATAATATATAAAAATTGTTTATACTTTTTGAATTTAAAATTTTTACGACTAAATCAACTTTATTTAACATAAATAATGTGAATTCAAAAAAATTTAAAAAGTAAAACTACATGATCTAAGTAAAATTAAAAATCAAATATCAAATCATTATTATTAATCAAATTATTTCTAAAAACCAAATTTAAAAATTGGCAATTTTATATTAGATTTAAAACCTTTTTATTTTCAGTATTAAAAAATGAAAATAAAAAATGTTATACTGTATACAGCGCAAGCATCGGTAAATGATAATAAATAAAAAAAAATTAATAAATTGATTAGAACAAAAGTTTTTTATTGTCAGGGCTTTCTGTTACACCCTCTTATATTTAAGCTATAAAAATGATTTATTTTGATGAATTCGTTCTGCTGTGAAAACATTAATATTATATTATATTAGTATTTATTATTGAAGAACTTTCGTGCGCTGGGCACGCCTGGGAGAACTCAACTATCTGTTGGACACTGACAATGCCAGACCAATGGACTACCAAATCGAAAAACGCGTAGTGCACCCGAATTATCAACCACCGTCATTGTACAACGATATAGCACTGTTCCGTTTAGACCAGGATGTCAAGTTTTCGGCGTACGTTCGGCCCATTTGTCTTAACGCAGATCCAAAACTGCAGTCGAGTCCTTCGCAGACGGTGATAGCAACTGGTTGGGGACAGATCCACTTCAGTTGGTTTATTTTCTTTGGCTTGAACCGATTATCGTCCAGGATCGTACTTAATAGGTAGGACCGTAGGGGCGGGGAACATGGTTGTTAGAATTATATGACAAATGTTTTACGTTTGAAAGAGAAAACACTTTTTTAATTAAATTGAAAACAATTTTAATAAACAAAATGTTAAAAACTGCGGTCCCCATCAGTGGCGAATTTACAAATTCCTTCTGGGGGGTGATATCCAAAAAAAATCGGTGCATATCAGATGAATAATCGCCAATCTTTCCCGTGTACCTTTAATCGTTATACTACATCTATGTAAGGTGCACTAATGAACTTATTAATGAAAACACGGTGAAATTGGATGAAAAAAAAAGATAAAAGGCTCTTGGGATTATATAATATTATCCAGATCACACCCCTTAAATACGCCACTCTTCATGATCATCATCGATGTTAAAAATTAAGTGGGTATCTATATAGTACTTATAGTACTAAGCAAGAAGGGCGTTTAAACTGCATTATGCATTTTATATCCCGGGTCACTAAACCTATTAATGCGGTCCTGAGTCCTGATACATTTTCAGAATAATGTCACGTAAACATGATTACAAATAAACTGTTTTGCAGACGGACCACCTAGTCCGGATCTGTTGAAAGTGATTTTGAACATGATCCCGGCAAATCATTGCAAAAGCAATTACGCGTCGATCGGGGCAACTCAGTTGGCGAACGGAATACTCGAAGAAAGCATGATGTGCGCCGGCTATGCGAATGGTGAAAAAGACACTTGTGGGGTAAGTTGCATAATAATATCGTGTTTCGTGTTGGGCGTTTTAAGAGCACTACCTACACTGCATTCGTACCAGTAGCGTAACCAGGATAATATATTAAAGAGGGTCCAAAAAATAATAATTCCTTTTTTTCCGTTCCTTTCCTGAGTAATACATTTTATTGCTTTCACACAATTATTTAAAATTATTTAAACATACACAAGATATCAATAAGTTTTGATGACAATGTCAGGGAATATTTAAAAAATATAAAATATTATATTAGCCATTGGGGGGGGGGGGGGGGGGTTGTTAACTCTCAATAACCATCGTGGACCACCGCAATTGTCTCTCGTACATACTTTCGATGTCACTGATAAGCTGCTCGTTTCCAGTCCATAGTATATCTTATTCCGTGGATATAATGAACTGGCATCGAGACAATTTCGGTAGACCTCAAATGTCTGGTGTTATGGGACCTTAACTGTTACTAGCGCGAATAGTGGTTTTAATTTTAAACTACGGACTAGATAATAATATGGTATATCTAGTCATTAGTTTAAAATAATTACCACTATTCGCGCTAATTACAGTCGAGGTCCTATAATACCAGACATTTGCAAGTCCTGTACTTTCTACCCCTTTCATCGTGACGATACCAGTCCATTATAATGTCTTAGTCCATGATGAAAACTATACTTTTTCCTTGTCAAATTGTTTGTTCTCCTATGGTATCTTCTTTTATATGCTCTATCTCCTTGTAACAGTATCGGATTCGCAGTACCTCTCTATCTTCTCGCAGACCATTACTTTATTATTGGTCTATGATGTGGAATAACAGAGTACTCTATTATAATATCCATAGTCTTCCGCTCTAACTCTATTTATTTACGGTTTCGTCACACAGGGTGATTCTGGCGGTCCGCTTCAAATAGCGCACGACAATTACTTGTGTATGTACACGCAAGTAGGCGTCACGTCGTTCGGTAAGCTGTGCGCCGAGAAGAATTCGCCGGGCGTTTACACGAGAGTGTCCAAGTTCTTGCCGTGGATCGAACGAATCGTTTGGCCCAAAAAGTCTGCCTGAAGTGAACATAATATAGATTAAGAGGATGCCACACCTGCACTTGTTAACTACGTTTTACAATTACGTACAAAAACGCAAATTTTGCGTTCACAATAATACATTTTGCTCTGTAAATTCTAGAATTGGAGTGAATTGGCCCGTTACAAAATTTTAAGGTAAGATACAGGGCATCTCGGAGGCTTTTATTGATACATATTTTTATTAAGAAGCAAGTTATGGCCTCTTTGAAACTGTAAATTCTTTGTTTTTTTTTTTTTGAAAATGATCATAACTCACTTAAAAATAATAATATCAATAAAATCTTCCGAGGTGTTCTAGACAATAATATTACCTCAACATTTTATAATGAGTCAATTCGCTCTAATTTTAAAACAACATAGTCAAATGAAATATTGGTTACGTAAAATTTGCCATATTGTAGGTTTTTAAGAGGGAGATAGCACATGCGTGGCGTCTTCTTAACATTGTATTCGATAGTGAATAATAAACCTAATTGCAGCTAGTAATCTGTAAGTATAATATTCTTATGCTAGGTTGCATAAATAATTGATTAAATTTAATGGTTCACTAAAAATTTAGTGGACCAATCGTGGGCCACTAAATCTTGTTTAAGGGACCATTAGCTCACTATTGATTCATTAAATGTTTTTCACTAGTCTGTTTATTTTTATTTGACGTCGTGTCTGACCCGGTGTTTATAAAGTGGTATTATTATTATGATATTATTTTCTTTTAATGACCACTCAACAGACAACAACTCTTGGTATTTTCATCAGTATTGATAATATTTATTTTTTACCGATTCGACCAACCATGATCGAGTACCTACTGAGTAAGAAAGTAATTGAAAAAGTAGGTCAGCGCATTTCGGTGCACCTTCGGGCCTAGGACAGGATAGTGTAATTTTACTGTATTCGATTTGAATGCAATGATTGCATTCGATAAAAAAACGATTCTGAGCGGACGAGGGAATCTTTTTTATTTAATTTTATTCGTTTCTATGGTGATAAACAAAGCGTTTTAAGAACAGCTTAAGAACGATTTATATAATTAGGTATTTTATATAATTGTAATTAGGAAATATAAAAATGAAAAAAAATATAAAATAAAAGAAAAAGTTCATAAGTCGCTCAAATGTTTTGAAAATTTTACCATGTCTAGGTAAGGCTAATATAAGTAAACAATCCAAATTTCAAGTTTTTACGAATATTTTAACCGAATCACAACAAAAAAACTCCCAAAATTAAAATGTCTATAAATAGCTCGAAAATGGCTAAAATTTTCCGAACTTTAAACCTTCTTAAGGCACAAAATCCTAAATACAACAAAAAATATCTCTTGTCATTTTTCTTTTGAAGCAATATTTCTGGTAGAAAACGTCGTCCGTAATTATTTAAATCTCCTTTAACCGCTTTTATTTTCGGAAATCGAAAAATGACTTAGCTAAAGACCAGCTCAAGAACATTACCTTTCAGAAAAGATGCTATACTTGATATTTTTGAGCAAGTTTAGATGGAGAAATAGTGTTTACAGAATAAAAAAGAAAAAGAAATAAACATCATTGTAAAACCATTACATTCCTCGCTCCGCTCAGAATCTAAAATGAATTACTGATAAACATCGCGAATCTAACAAAATAAAAATAACATGTATTATAGCCATATAATTATACTATATACTTAAGTATATATTAATATTGCCTATAAAATATAAACAAATTACATATTTTTCATTCGGATATACTTTTATAGTACCTAATCAAAACGTATTTGTCGATGTTATCAACAAATAATAAGTCTTTATGTAAAAAATATTTACTAAGTGGCCGGGACTTGGGGCAAGGGGTACGATAGGCACGTCCATCGACCACAAGGTAGCACTAATATTGTTCACTAGTTAGGCGACACTCATGCCACCTACCACTTTATATTATGTTAAAATATGTTCTGTCACTCAACAACTTTTCGTCATTATTATTATTATTGTTATCATCATCATCATCATCATCATCATCATCATGTTATAATGTTATAAGAAACTCTCACTTCTTAGCACAAGCTTTTAGCTTTTTAGAAGTGAGTCAATATAATTCATTCTTACTTTGTAGTTTGTACTATTACTTTCTTGTATCACTGAAAATTTATATTGGCAATATAAACTTATCATTATTATTATCATCATTATCATCATTAGACGTAGACTACATACGATTAGAAAATATGGTAAATTGTTTGTATAATACGTAGATATAATATAGTATACATTTATATTTTGTAACAATTTAATCTGAATAAATGTCGACTGTGCACCGTGTTTGTTGTAAGTTCATAACAACTTGTATATAAACTAAAACTATTTAAAAACGTTTTCATATTGTTTATAGAGAACAATTATTGTACTTTTGCTACCTCTGGATTTCTATGATTTTTTTTTTGAAACATGTATTTCAACGAATTAAGAACTATGGTACAAAAAGAAATTGAGCAAATCATTATTTTGGAAGTTATATATCCTTCGAAAGAAAGAGATTTTACGTTTATACGCATGCACTATAGGCATCATCGTTTAGCATCACTAGGCATCACTATTATAACGAATTTTTCTATTACTATTTCGGAAAACTATATTATATGTATTAAAACGAATTGAGACATAGGGTACAAAAATAAATAGGTGGAAATTCGTACCTACACGCTCTATTTTACCGTGATTCTGGAACTTTTCTGTTTTACCGAAAACCATTTTATTGCAATTTTTTTTTACGTACCAATGTAGTTCAGCATGCTGAAAACGATGATAAAGTCAGAATTCAGCGGTTGTACTTAGTTTTAAAGTTATAGCTAATTGAAATGTATAGTATTTTCATATAATATGTAAGTACCACCTGGACGTGGTCATTTTTTTTGCACCATCGTTCTTAATTCGTAAAAAACCTATTATGATTTGAAAAAATAATTAAAAAACCACGTGGTAGCTAAAATGCAATTATACCTGGCTTTTTAATAATAATATTTGGCATTCAAAGATGCTTGTTCGATAGCTCAAAACCTGTTTTACAGCAGAGATAGCTTGTAATATAATATAATATATATATAATATTAATATTTAATGTATGTAGGTACCATTTTAATTTATAATAATAATAATATATTAAATGCAATGATGTGTTCTGAAAAATGAATAATAAAACTTACAGTATTACTGTGGTATTACTCAAGGGCGCCCGCAGAAATATAAACTGGGGGAGGACAAAATAAAAAGTCTGATAATACAGCAAATACAATTTTTTAATAATTAATATTAACTAAACAAACGGGGAAGCCATGCGGGTGCCGTTGGTATTACTGCAGATAGTAAAATAAATTACTATACCTATATAGTGGCAATAATAGTATAAATATATCATAAAATTTACTTAGTAATATATAGGCTGCCATCTTCGCTCATAATCGTTTTTTGTATGCAATAATTTATTGAAACCACCTGCTACTGTACAGCAGAGCGGTTACCTACTTTCCTCTTTTTTTAACTTTATTTATGTCCCTACCCATGTTTGCAATTTGTTGTTATATTGATATTACAGACAGAGAAGGTCACTTGTAATGGAAGTGGGATTTGAGATCTTAAACTAGTCTATAATTTTGTATATAAATGAGAATTCTGAATTTTTTATTATGTGAATATTTTATTCTTGTGACGTCACACCAACACCACTAATACTGATGTTCATTATTCAGTAACTATACTTGCAGTGTTCTAAACGCTAACCTAACTTCGACTCTATATTCTCTCGTCAGTTAGACGATAATAGCTATTATAGTAGATACAATTAAAATATTAATCCTAATAGTTTGGTGCGAAATGAACAGTGCAACAAGCTTACAATGTATATTTATGCTGTTTATGTTATGCATTGTGCGTTTGGGATGTTGTGCGCCGCAAAATAAAGGTAAGCTTATAATTTTATTTTGATATTACGTTTTATGAACTCTTTTACAATGCCATGTCGTGTAATTTACGTTTTAGATTTTGAGGGTAACGACGAATTTATTAATTTTACAATAATGTTTGATTTTTTTTTTTTAATTTTTTTGTTTTTTTGTCTTTCATCACCTTTCGGGGTAGTAAAAATGCTTTAATTTTCTTCAACAGAATATTATCTGGTAGAAAAGTGAATCTAGTTGGTATTTTGGGGTGATAAAAAGTAAAAAATTCTCAACTGTTTTAAAAGCATCAGGAAAAACAAACTAAAAATTAACGAAAAACTGAGATTTTTTAATAAATATATTTTGTTTTTTATTGTAAATCTAAAAAAAATAACCTTAGATGCTTAGAATTTTTGGAATATTGCGGTTCTTTTTGAGCTATTTGAAGGCTTAACCGTGATCTATAATTATACATACAGATGTATGCTCGAGGTAATCTCTGTAACTATAGTTCCCTATAGGGACCAGTCAGATTTGAAAAATTATTTTTGCACTAGATAGACCAATTCTTAAGAAAGGTGTTCGGCTATTTAACATCGCGCTACGATCCTTATCCCTTAGGAGCCGAGCAAATGACAACATGTCAGATGATATACAGGTGAAAAAAGTTACATGTAAATTCTGCCCAAAAAATATACAGGTACAAAAATGGATTTGTAAATTCCATGATGTGATTTGATTTGATTGATTTAAAATTTTTAATTTAGAATTTTAGATGATTATATTTTGACTCGTCTTTATCATTATAATCATTACTATTTTTACGATTTTATTAATTATACTATATGACTAATATAATTATGAGGTACCTAATTATTGAATTAATATGTGAAATATAAGTTTATTTAAATACTTATAATGATGAATCTATGTTATGACTCATAATATTATTAATATGAATAATAAGACACATTCACAAATTTATATATTGACAGTAGGTACCTAATAAATGTATTCTATTTAAACCTATTATATATTATTATTGTTACATTATAACTGCGTCCCTCCTGCCAACAAGGTCTGCGTCTATGCTCATTTAAATACCTATACAAACAGTGCGGGATTTACCTCTTCAGCCGCCCTAGGCTATTAGGAAAATGCCACCTCAAAATCATACAATCATTTTTTTAAAACCAATATGAGCTTCATATAAGTGTTATTTTAGTGCACAATTAAAAACTTATAAAATCAAGTACTCAAGAAACAGGAGATTTAATTTTAAAATACAAATACAAAAATACAAAAGTCAAGATATACAGTGGTTACTTTAAAAAAATTTTCTTCGTGCCTTTTGTTGGGCGAATGTGTCGATTATATCGTCGAAATTTAGGGCTGTCAATATTTCAGCCTCAATGTCGAGAAGCATCAAACTATTTAAACGTGTTTCTAATGTCGCCGACCTTAAACAATTTTCTATACGTTTTAAACATGAAAAGCTACGCTCGGCACTGCAATTTGTAACAGGCATGCAATTGAATAATCTATACGAGATGTCTATGTTTGGAAAAACAGATGTCAGATCATGATCACGTATGTGTTGGAGTAGTTTTGACGGGGGAGATTTTTGCAGTATAATTTAAAATGAATCAATTCATTTGCAAATGCGGACTCTAAATCATCTAGAAAATAATTTCGTAAAACTTCAGCTTCTTCTCTGAGATCAGTTTCATCTTTCGCCAAATCTTAGAAGCGCTGTAAATTTCTGAAAAATGTCTCGGTAAAGCTCATATTTATTTTCGAGCTGATCTCTTATTTTATCTCTTAATCTATGTGTTAAATTGTCTAATATAATATATTGATAATTATAATTAAAAATGTATATATTATAAATTATTAAATTAATAGTCTAATAATTAAAATTGGTACTTACGTAATAATCGTTAGCTCATTGCGGGTGTTCGTGTAAAAACAAAATAACATAAATAGTTTGAGCATCAAGTATCGTGCCGCGTCCGTATGGAATGTAAACATAATAATAATCGTTATCGTAAGTTGACGACGACGGTCGACGACAAACAAAAATTGAAAAACAAAATAATTCCCAGAATAATAATAACGTTCGATTCCTATAAAATACTAAAAATAGTACGTTTGATTAGAGACGTCAGATCTATATGTCCCAACGGTCGACGTGGCCAGGAAAGCGCTAATAGAGTAAAATAATTTTTTGTCTGTTTATAGAGATGAAAAAAGAAAAAAAATTATCCGGCACTGTATACAAATAAATAAATAAATATTCAAATCTACTCTGTAGAAAATACATAAATATTGATATGAATATCATGGTTTTGACTGAAAAATACAAACAAAACTTACTTTGAACTTTTAAACTTCAATAAGTAATAAGAACTTCTTACTAATAAGTAGGGTGTGTTTATTAATTATAACTTTTTTTCCGGCAGCGTTTACATGTACCTTTTTCAGGTGTTGTTTTTTCGGGTAGAATTTATACATGCATCTTCTTTTACCTGTAATTCATTTCGGGCGGAATATACATGCGCCCGTTATTACGGTGTCATTTTTTAGATTTTGAGCGGAGCAAGGAAACTAGCGGTTTTACGATGATGTTTATATTTTTTGCTGTTTAAAAAATTTTTACCAGAAGGAGTGCTTCGATTTCGATATATTATAGTATCTTATATTTTAGAAATTGTATTTTAGAAAGTTCTATTTTTAATTGTATCAATAGTTTTTTAACGTCATAGAAAAAACCATCGTCATTCAATTTTTTAACCTGTTTTTCTAACAGTGTATGTAACAACATAGAAACGAATAAAATGTAAAAAGTTACCTAATTCCAACCATTTATGGTTACTTATAAACATGGCTAGGCATTAAAGAGGAGTTAAAAAGTTTAAGTTAAGTTAAAAAGTTAATTTAATTTAAACTTTTTAACTTAATTAGTTACTTTTGGCTTTTCGTTAACTTAACTGTTAACTTACAAATTTGTTTTTTAACTAACGTGAAATTAACGAATTAATTTTTCATTTTAAGAGTAAGTTAAGTTAATTTAATTATATTTCACTATTTCAGTCTATTTTGTTTTCATGTCAAAAAATATTTACCGTAAATTGTTTAAAGTTAACAATTTATATCATTAGAATCTAACTTATATGGAAATACTGTATTAAGTATAAACACTATGTCTATAATTTAGTTTTGGAAAAATTTTAGTACTTATATGTACGCTAGCATTGTATAAACAAATTAACTTTTTTTTAACTTTTAATTTAACTGAGTTCATCTATAGTTAAATTAACTTTTTGTTATTGGTAGATATTAACTGAACTTAACTGAGTTAAAAAAAATCATTAACTTGCCCAGCCTTGCTTATTAGTACATATTATTTATGATTTATAAATTTTCTTTCGTCCGCTCAGAATCGTTTTTTTGTCGAATGCAATCATTGCATTCAAATCGAATACTGTAATGGACAATCCTGTACGAGGGCCTGGACAAACTTTCACCAACGCTGACCTACTCAACCCCCCGCTGCACTTACTAGCTTTTTTTGTTTATTAATGGTTATCATTGATTGCAGACTAAAATAATAACAATAATATAAATTACTTATTATTAAGTGCGTATTAACTTTTACCAATCTAATGTATATACGTAGTATAAAATGAGAAAAATGTTTTTTCGCTGCAATTTTGCTCATCTTAATCATTGGTTTCTACATTTTTTATTGTCCACTTACAGATGATGTGACCAATACCACTAGTAATCCGCCAGTTGATCAACCCAAAGCCACAGAATCATATTCGGCTGCTGAAAGTAAGTGATTAATTATTGTGACTATAATTTGAAATTTCTTTTACCAGCAACTAGCTGATCCAAAAATTATATTATTCAATATAGCAGTAATATACCGCATTTTTTTTAAATTTTGAATAAGTGTGCAGCAATTATTCGAAGTTGATTTACAAATATATAAAGGATCCAGCACTACTTGATTATGAGGATGAGGTATTTATTGAAATTAAAGATTGTCTCAATTCCATAACATTAATCGTTAACGGCACGAAGGCAGAACCAAAAGAATTTCCGCACATGGTAATGTAGAAATAATAATATGAAACACAACTATATCATAAGAATAAATTAATAGTTTTCTAATTTATTTGATAATTGTATAGGCACTGTTGGGTTATAGCAGGTATCCCAGAAATGATACATGGGCCTGCGGTGGATCACTGATCAGCAATAGATGGATCCTTTCCGCTGCGCACTGTGAAAAACTAGACAATACGTTAGTATATGATATTATATAAATATTATAATATTAAATTTACACTTCTTCAGACCAGTGACATGGCTGAAAAAATTTTCCTTATACATAGTTTGAGCAAGGGCTGCACAAGAGTAGGTGTTCTGGCGATCACCCCATTCTATCACAACAAATTATTATTTACTTGCATAGGCGTAAAACAAATATAGATACTGTAGTATATAGGTACGTTAATTCGGGACACTTAACTAAAAGAGTGGCTAACAAATTGCAAAGCTGGGCAAGTAACGGTGTTTTTTAATTCCTTAATCTTAAAATAATTAAATTATGTGTCATTTTTAAGGGGTTGTGTTTAGGCAATTATTTCATTCCTGCGATTACTGATCGTCTTTGTGTGTGTAAGTGTAGTAAATGATCATTAGTGTGTTTATACTCCCCTACCATCACCCGAGAACCGCATCAATTCGCAATTGATTGTTATTTCTTATCTGGTTTATGGTCGCACGCACGCACAAGCAAAAGTCATTTAAAGTCATTAAATACCAATTTATGGACGTGAAATAGTCGTCGCACTGACAAAAATTAAGGTACTTCTAATGGTTCGATTTAAAAAATGTAGAGATGTTTGTGTTGGTAAACAAGTTTACTTTCCATCGGTCGGAGCACTTTTTCAATTTTAGCAAACTCTTGACGAGAATAAATATTTTACATTTTATAAATTTATAAATTTTTAATATTGAATATATTAAAAACAATCTAAAATATAAAAAATATGCTTCAACCGACGCAAAGTAGACATGTTGACAAATTAAAACATCTTTACATTTTTCAAATCGAACCACTAGAAGTACTTTAATTTTTGTCAGTCGCTAAGGTCGTTTTGATGAAAAATTAATAGGGTTTGCAGGGGCCTTAAGTTAATCATATTTTTTTCGTTAACTCATCAAATTAAAAGTTAACTTTAAAAAACGGTAACTTAACTATAAGTTTAAAGTTAAAATTTTTTAATTTGCAAAAATAAAAAATTCCAGACACATAATAATATGGTTCATTAGATAGTTTTTCTTTACGCTGAAGAAATTACTGGGAAAATTTTAAATGATAGATCAAAGTAAAAATCTCATTAGAAATTTTGTATTATTCTTCGGACGAAAATTAACTTTATTATTCTAAACTAAGAATACTAAGAAAAAATATTAATTACATTTTCATAAAATATACAAAATGTGGCACTTTCATACTGGTTTGGTTGAAATAAAATACATAGTTTTGTTAATATAGATAAATAAAATTCTACGATGTATTGATATTATAGGTATACCTACTTTAAATTTATTCGATTTTTAAATTTTCAAATTGTTTCACTGCGCATTTCTGCATGTGTCATTACGTCTTACACATTACACTCTTTCGGGATAGTATCACCTAGGTATAAACGCAGGTATATTGCATATAAACTACAAAAATGGTTAATTTTGATCAATATTCGTGTGTTGTGAAAACATTATATTATATTATTATTGAAGGACACTCGTGCGTTGGGCACGCGTGGGAGATCTGAACTATTTGTCGGAAACCGATGACGCCAGACCAATGGACTACCAAATCGATCAACGTATAGTGCACCCAGATTATCAAAAACCTTCATTGTACAACGATATAGCGTTGTTCCATTTGGACCAGGACGTGCTGTTTTCGTCGTACGTACGACCCATTTGTCTTAACGGAGATCAAAACTGGCAGCCGAGTCCCTCGAACATTGTGATAGCAACTGGTTGGGGACGGATCAAAAACGGTTTGTTTACTATCATTGGCTTAAAATGAACATCGACCAGGGCCGTACTTAAGAGGTATATGACCGTATGCATAAAAAAAAGGGAGGAGGGAGAAAGCACGGTTGAGAAATTCCAGATGTTTTTACTGTTATAAATTATAATATTTATTATTAATAATTACATAAAAATATTTTTGAAAAAAATGCTTCTTTTATTTAATTGAAAAAAAAGTGAATAAAAAAATGTTTGAAGACGACTACCACGCTCCCCTCGATCGTCAATTTTCAAAATTAGTTAGATACCAAGTACCTTTTGATATACTTAGAAATAGGGGTGTTTTAAACCGCATACATATTATGTTTTATGCTCTTGTCGCTAAAACTATTAATACGGTCCTGACTCCAAGCTGAGTCGTGATTATTCAGTTTTAGAATTTATGTGACGAAAGCATGATTACAACTAAACCGTTTTACAGCTGGACCAACCAGTCCGGATCTGTTGAGAGTTACTTTGGACATCATCCCGTCGAGTTTGTGCAAGACCAATTATGCGTCGGTTGGTAAAAAACAGTTGATGCGCGGAATAGTTGAAGACAGCATGATATGCGCGGGCTATGCTGGTGGCGAAAAAGACACTTGTGGGGTAAGTTGCATATTGTGTTTCTTGTCCACGCTAACGTTTTAAGGGTTGTTTCAGAATTTGCATCTAAGGCATTTTTTGTTGCCTACGTCTTAAAAGTGTGTAACATGGCCAATTTACGCTCAGCAGATCACGAGTCGAAATATTACGAAACTTGATGGTAATAACGTTATCTGTGATTGTATATGAGGGTTTTTAACGATAGTTAAAATTTTTAGCAAGTCTTGAGTATATAATATGGCGTATAAAAATACCAATAAAAATGCTCATAACCGTCAGAATACAGTGAAACCTGATCTACCGTAAAAAAAACCCACGTACAAACACAGATAATTTTCTTACCGTCAACTGTCAAACAGGTCGATTCGCTCTAATATTTAAACTATAACGAAGCTAAACGTGACCTACTGAGCGTAAATTTGATAATATATGTTACGCACTTGTAACACGGAGAGGACACATGTCTGTGTAGTGATCTTTTAAGAGGACTGCGCTGCACTCCTACACACGCATAACGTAGGTATACACATTTACATGTAATAATGAACCACGACAAACAAGTTTGTCGTATTTAAGACTGTTGAAAGCTGGTTTTTTCCGTCATAATTTCGTGTATTTATAAATTTAACAGGTTGAAAAAAAATGCCCGAATTTAATTTTGAAATATATTTGAGTTTCTTATATCTTCTTTTCTAGTTTTTTTCTAATTTTCGATGTTTTTTTTATTTACACTGAAGTAAAGATGAATTTTGAAAAAAAAGAAATCTAATTTGGTATTATATACTAAATAAACAATAAAAAAAAATCGGTTGCTCGGCGTGGCGCAGTGGCTGAAATTAATCACGGCCGCTGCAACTAGTTCCCGTACCTAACCTACGAACCCTACCAACCTTACAGGCTAATGACCTCAGTCGTCGCCTTAAATCAAAAATCAATTTCCTTCATAATCTAGAAAAGAGAAAAGGGAATTAAAATATGTTTTCAAAATTAAAATCGGTCTTTTGGTACTGGGTGAAATTGTCATACTTTGAATGGGATTTTCGTGTTGAAATTTTTTTGATCACCTAATATAGTGATGTGTGACCGCCCGTATGTACACAAATATTTACCAAGACGTTTAACACTATGTAAACAAATAGGTTATTATAATTAGAAAATAAATGACCAAAATCGAGTCAACAAATCAGTGTTCTCTAATTGGTTTGGTTCCCACGACAATGATAATTAACTTTAAAAAGTTAAGTTACAACAATAAAAATGTTAACTGAATAATTTTATAAGTTAAAAAACAAAAATAATTAACTATAGTTATGTTAAAAAGTTAAAAAAAATTGACTCGAGAGTACACTAGATTATACACAGTTACTCATCACTCACGCTAGATATATAGACTATTGCCTAAATCCGCGTTCTTAAAAATGGTTCACTTTCAACAGCCTTAATATTGGATTAAATTTGGGCATATTTTGCATCATATTTATACAAAGTAAACGATAACATTAAATCCACCACTATCATCGATCTCTTTCAATATTTTAATTTAAAAGCAATCGATAATTCTTTATTAATTTGTTTTGTTAAACTCGCTTTAAAATCGTTACATTTATTGCAAAAAAATCTACTGGATAGAACGGACAATAAACACACTATAATCTTATCATTATGATATCGTGTAAAATCTACTTACATACCCGCACCCACTTACATATGAAATCATTGTGAAACGTTAAATACGAACAACGTTATGCGTGTGTAGAGTTCTCGTATTGCAGTATTCAGAGGCGGACTTTCAACATTTTTCTGGGGGTATAAAGGGTGGGGGTGCTAAAAAGGTATGTACTAGAAAGGTATTTTTTAATAAAAAAAAATATTGAATGTATTTTTTAAATATAAATATCGGCGTTTTCGTCCCTGGGTTTAGCGGTCCAGTACTTTTGGATCACCCCTCGTAAATCCGCCACTGGTAGTATTTAGAGTAATCGGTTTTAACTGTTTTTCCTCGATTTTGACACACAGGGCGATTCTGGTGGTCCACTTCAACTTGCGCACTCCACTTACTCGTGCATGTACACGCAAATAGGCGTCACGTCGGCCGGTAAGGAATGCGCCACGAATGATTCACCAGGAATTTACACGAAAGTGTCCAAGTATTTGCCGTGGATTGAACGAATCGTTTGGCCCAAGTCTGGCTGAGATCATCACACCCATATTATAGATGGACATCACTTTGCATTGAACTCATGAATAAATATGAAAACCTTTAATAAAATAGCGCAGCTTTTAATCTTTAAGTATAATATTCCGTTTATTCCGATTTTCTTCAACGGTAACTTTTCTGATAGGAAAGTGAATTAAGTTGGTACTTTGGGGGGTCAAAAGTAAAAATTTCCCAGTAGTTTTCAAAAGCGACGTGAAAAACAAAAGAAAAATTAAGGAAAACGGGAATTTTCACGCGAAATCTGTTTTCGAGAAAATCGATTTTGGTTTTTGGTGCAACTCTAAAGCAAATGATCGTAGGTACATGAAATTTTAACAAGCTTGAAAATTTAACACAAGGCTCCTACTATATAGTTAAAATGACATTTGAAAAATATTAAAAATCCTTAGTCACAGCTTTTATTTATAAGCATTTAAAGTTTAAATATTGACAAAATACGAAAAAAATCACGAAAATTAGCAAATTAATTTGAGTTGAGAATTCATAAAAATTTTATTTTTTTTCAATCTAAGATTCGAAAATGTAATACAAGATTATCCATAAGTTTGTCTACCTTTATCAAAAAAAAAAAATGTCTACAAGAAATTCAAATTAAATTTTTATGAGCATTTGAAATTCATAATTTTACAACATTTGATCTTCACTCGATTTCTCGTGTAACGATTTTCTTATTTTGTTGTAATTAAAAAACGCATGACTGTAGATACTTGAAAATTTCACCGAATGTTTGTATTAGCATTTTATATACACGATACAATTTTGAAAATAATTTGACTCTTTTTGACCTGTTTAGGGACATTGTCAGTTTTCAATTTTTTTAGTTTTTTTTTCTATTAATATCAATAAAATTTGTAACTTACGAATAAATATGAAAACGTTTAATAAAATAGCGCAGCTTTTAATCTTTAAGTATAATATTCCGTTTCTGTTTATTTTTATTCGACGTCGGGTCTGAATCGGTGTTTGTAATATATTTTTTATGTCCACGCAAATCATACTAACACCTACATTGTTTAGGAATGTACGATGTCACTTGTCAGAAAATCTAAAACTGTAATGAAATCTAATATTAGGACTTTTAGGTGTTTATTGGGAAAGAACGTTTCAAATGGATCTCGTTTTTCTAATATTTATGTGATAGTGTAGATTCTGAGCGGAGCGATGAATGTATTGATTTTACAATGATGTATGTTTTTTTTAATTTTTAAATTTAAATTTTTAATTTTTGTGTCTGTCATTGCCGTTTGGGACAGTAAAACTGCTTTGATTTTCTTCAACAGTATTTTGATTGAGGGGAAAGTGAATCTAGTTGGTGCATTGAGGAGGTTAAATTTTAAAATTCCCAACAGTTTTGAAAAGCACCGTGGAAAACAAAATAAATATTAAGGAAAACTCTAAAACAAATGATTATAGATACATGACATTTTCACTGAATGTTTATATCAGCATTCTCTTTACACCATATAATTTTCAAAATATTTTGACCTGTTTTGAGATGTTTACAGCCATTTTCAGTTTCCAATATTTTAGTTTTTTTTACCATAAATATCAATACAATTTTCAATCAAATCTTGGAAAACTACATAAAAATGACGGAAATATGTAAACAATTTTGAGTTAGAAATTCATAAAATTGTTATTTTTAAATCTATGATTTGAAAATGTAATACAAGATTCCAAATAAGTTTGTGTACCTTTCTCGAAAAAAAATGTCTACAAGAAAGTCAAATTAATTTTTTTATGAGCGTTTGCAGAAGTTCATATTTTTAGATATACATACATTGTATATTCACTCGATTTCTCATGTAGTGGTTTTATCATTTTGTTGTAATTTAAAAACGAATAACTGTAGATAAAGGACAATTTAACGGAGTGTTTATATTTTCATTTTCTATACACCAAACAATTTTATTTTAAAAAATTCGTTTTGAGCTGTTTACGGACAATTTCAAATTTATATTTTTTTAGTTTTTTTTTCTATAAATATCAATTAAATTGTATTTATTGCGTAAAAACCCGTGAGAAATTAATATAAGGCTCCTGATATATTGTTACTGATGAAAAATATTATAAATGTATAGGCACATTTTTTTTTATAGTCATTTATGAAATTTTAATGAAGTTTATCAAATTTAAAATTTACAAATTATTTAATAGTTAAAAATGTTTAAAATGTTTAAAATGTTCAACTTTTATAGTCAAGGATTAGAAATTTAAAATAAAGTTCCACATAAATAGGTTAGATTGGTAGATCGGCCCATCAGCCGAGACGTTTTCACCTGATGACCTGACAAACACGTGGCAACACATTTTTCTTTATTTATGTCTGTTGGTATTTTATACTTTATTGTAAAATCATAAATTATATTTAAATATTCAATTCAAATTTATTTATATTTTGTAAAGAGTAATGATATAATAGCAATGATATATTTCAAATGTTTAGGTACATAAAAGGTATTTATTAATTTTAATTAAATATTGAAACAATTTAATTAAACTAAAAATTATAGACACCAAGTAAATAAATAAATAAATTAAAAGTGACGAAAAAGCACTTGTAACTTACAATATGTAATAATAAAGCAAGTGGTTACCCGGATTTAAATATTTTTAATTTTTTAATTACAAATTTCGACATTCAAGATAATTAACTAGTACTAAAAGGAAAAGTACAGATTGTCTTCTTCTTATTCAATCCTAACGCGATTTTCTATAATTGTAGATTCTTGATGTTCGTCGGGAAAAAAATTTCCGCACAATTTAGAGGGAATGAACCAGGGAAAGGCTTAAAACAAAAGAAATTCATATTACATAATGCTATTGTTTTCATCGTTTTTAAAAAGTTTGATAGTAAATACAATATAAATATTTTATAAATATTATTTGTGTGATATGTGTTAGGTATGTATACATGAATTAAATAAAATCATATGGTGCGGTCGACTGTGTTGTGACGAGCAATATGGGCACAAACCAAGTAAAAGCAACTAGGTAACTAAATAAATAATAACTCAAACAATAAAACAACTGAAAAACTTGCGATAAAGCACAAAAAAGTCGGTTATTAACATTAACCGCTATCGTTAAGTCAGTGTGGATTCACGCGGGTTAATGCAGGATATTTATTTGTTTGCTCCAGAATATTTTATGTGCAATCAAGTCCGGATTAAGGATCAATTAGGCCCTGGGACACCATACACTTAGTGGGGCCCCTTTCAACTTTAACTAAAAAAAAAGTATCATTACATATTAACGACTTTATATTGTTGTATACAGTTTTACGATACAAAAAATATAAAGGGTGTATCTTATGTCATTGTACAGAGGGTTTTTTTTTTTAACAATTATGGATCGAGAATATGGAATTTTGTTAAAACAAAAAAGACGTGTTTTTTTATTTTTAACAGGTAATTTTTTTATAAAATTTTTAAACACGCAATCGTACCAATAATAAAATTGACTTTATTTTTTTCAAATGGTAACCAATATATTTTTTGATGGATTCTGGTAAAGCATTTTTTCTGAACATTTCGACAGTCAAATGATCAATTTTGGTTCGCTAGAATATTAACTATTGTCCTCTAAAGTTTAGTATTAATATGCATTAATAGTTTTATCTAAAATACCTAAAATTACAAGAGCTAAATAATTTTTTCTTATAAGTTCCTTTTTATATACTTAAATAATTAAATCGGTAATCTAAAATGCTCAAAAAAAAAAAAAACAACAACAACTTTGTTTGCAAATCAAAACATTTTACTATTGCTAAAATTATCTTTTAAAAATTCGTTGCATGCAACTATATGCAAGTGGTTCCCACCAACCAAAATCATTGTGATCAGCGCTCGTTGTTATTATGTTTCTCAGTATCTGTCTTTACTACTTTTACTAGTTTACTACTTTTCTAATTTTTTATTTAAGCACCATATTTATCAAAGTTTTCAAAATAATATTTGTTATTCTGATTTCTTCTTACACTTATTCAGAATCCCTTTAGTTTTCACAAATTTAAGATATTTAATATAAAATATATTATGGACTTATGGTCATTAGCTTATTTCTTTACATAACCTGATAGATTGTTTTTCTATCATTTGTTTTTTGTCATTCTGTGTTGTTTGTATAGTTGTTTTTAGACGTTCACTAGTGCACCGACTTACACGTTAGTATGTATTAAAATGTATTTGTCATTGTCTTTAGCAAGGTAGGCGACACATTTATATCTTTTATTATTGCATTGCTTCATACGTGTTAATAAAGATTGCAGGTAGTATATCAATTGCTATACAGTTCATTATTAGTTATTACTGTTAGATCTACTCATCACAATTTATATTTATTTATAACACTTATTTATTACTTATTCAGCGCAAATCATTACGAGTCTATATCCAGAAAATTATACAATTTATGTCAAGTTTCCACGCACACAATCATGTTTTTATGAATTTAACTGAATACAAAAAAAAGTTATATTATTATTTATTAGTGTTCACTAAAATACGTACTGTCAAACAATATTTCAAAAACTTTGATATTATACAGGTAGTAGTTATGTACATTTCCTAAAATAACAATAAAATAATGCATTAATCACTTATTTATTATATTAATTTTATTAATCAAACCATTAAAGATTAGGTTTTATTTGTCGTTTAATACCAAATTGTTGTTCTGTGTTGACTAAATGTATCCAGCCTCCCTCCACCAAATTGGAATTAAAAACTTAATTTGGCCTTTATATTTAGCATGTAATTAGCATTAATTTACATGGTTTCTATTTAGGCATGGTATCGACAACTAAGGAGGAGGGGGGGGGCTTTAGACTCGTATCTTCGATCACCCTCCTATACTTAACAAAAGTTTTCGTTTTCAAACATGGCATAGGGAAAGTGGCACTCCAATCGCCCAATGTACTTAGGGTGCATTGCTACCTTTACCTTCATTGGTTGGGGTAGTTTGGTGCTCAAAGTTTGGGGTTAAGCGCAGGGGTAAAACCCTTGCTTTACAAAAAGACATATTTTCAGGACACCAAGCCTAGACAAATTTACTGGAATTCAGAAAACGGAATTATTAATATGTGGTTGGTACATGGAACGTTAGGACTCTGTACAAACCTTTAGCGGTATTTGATTTGGAGAAGGGAAGTGGAGAAATATAGAATGAAGTACGTAGCCTTATAAGAACTTTGACGGGAAGATCTTGGGATAACTAAGACATCACAAACACTCATATAGTCATATTTAATGGTAAGTGCGAACATGTTCATAGTTTTGGGACTGGCTTCACTATACATGAGTCAATCATCTGCGCAGTAAAAAATTTCAAAGATATTAACCCTAGGCTCTCTAAATTAACTGTAATAACAGATAATTTTGGTACTGTATTAATTAATTTACGTGCGCCAGCTGAAGAGAAGGACGAAGAAGTGAGAGAATATTTCTACGCAACACTAGCCCGATTTAGTGTTTGATTCTACAAAGGAAAGTTTTAGGATAGTGTTGGGAGATTTAATTTCAATTAAGGATATTAATGGGATTTAATTCAGCTTGTTACGATACACCTATATATTATAATATACAAGGCTGGGCAAGTTGATAATTTTTTTTAACTCAGTTAAGTTAAGTTAATATTCACCAATAACAAAAAGTTAAAAGTTAAAGGTTAATTTAACTATAGGTTAAGTCAGTTAAGTTAAAAGTTAATACACACTTTTTGTTAACTTTTTACTAAGTTAAAAAATAGTTAATTTGTTTATACAACACTAGCGTACTTAATTTTTTTCCAACCAAAAACTAAATTATAGGATATAGTGTTAATACTTCATACAGTATTTCCATATAAGCTAGATTCGAATGATATACATTTTTAACTTTAAACAATTTACGATATATATTTTTTGACATGAAAACAAAATAGACTGAAATAGTGAAATATTATAAAATTAAAAACAAAATAAACTAACTTAACTTACATCTTAAAATGAAAAATTAACTCGTTAGTTTCACGTTAATTAAGAAAGAAATTTAATAAATTAACAGTTAAGTTAACGAAAAGCCAAAAGTAACTAGTAAAGTTAAAAAGTTAAAATTAAATTAACTTTTTAACTCGTTAATGCCCAGCCTTGATAATATATATACCTAAATGGCTATTGATATAATATGTATTTACTATTTAATTAAGTTATTTTTCTCGAAAAATTCTGGCTAATGGAACAAAAAATTAATTTAACTATATTTCTAATTTCCTATTCTAGTAATATGCAACATCAAAAATAATTTTTATTTTTATTATATGTATTACTTAATTATTTATAAATTAACCTAACTTGAATTTGATTAAAATTAACTCGTTAATTATTAAGTTTAAATTAATTAAAATAAGTTAAGTTAAAATTTAAGTTAGGTAATGAAAATTAAATTTAAAAAAAATTAAGTTAAAAAGTTAAAATTAATTAACTTTAACTTTTTAACATGTTTATGACCAGGCTTGGTAATTACATCATACTTTAATAGTATTTAGCTAAAATATTAATTTATTATTATACATTTATACTTGTATAGAGGCATAGAGGCTTTAATATACCCAGACAGTAGACACTATAAGAAACACTAAAAGAGGTTCCCAATACAGTTAATTAAACACAGAGAACTATTTCATTTTAAACTATTTATATTATTATAATAATTCTCACAGAACTATTTATTTTGAAATATTGTATATATTTTTTAAGAATATAAAAATGACGCAATATATTTGAGTGTTACAACTAATCCCACAAGGCCACAACATGTTGAAACTCGCTCCAGTATTGGGGTTAAATGTAACAAAAAAATAATAATATGATATTGAATTTCACTTCTATTATTGTGTTTATTAATAAGGGAGTTTAATGCATATTATGAAACAAGACAACATTTTCTATCTATTGGTATAAGTAAAAACCAATTGTGAATATTATTGTGTTAGATACAGACGTACAGTTACAAAATATAGTAAAAGTACTATAACTAGCCCAGGTATCCAGGGGCTCTGAACAACAATAATTTTAAAATTTACATTTAATGTAAGTAAATAATTATTTAATGTTAAATAAAATAATATTATACCTTCCGGTTTCTCTAATTTGTACTTATCTATAACAATTTATAATTATAAAATGCATCGTTTAATGTTCAGCTAGGAACTATATTTTGTAATTATAGTAATTCTAATAATTGCAATGCTATATAATTGGTTTATCATAATTTCAGTTTAAAAAAGTTTGGTTTAATATACAGGAAGTAAGGTAAAATGGTTACTACCTATTCAAATTATACTCTCTTCCTTTTTATTTTCTATACTTCTTAAATATTATTATTCTTATGTATTATTTTATTATCCGTAGAACCTGTGAGCTTTGTCGAAGTTCCTGTAATAGCACTACGCAATTCGGCTCGTAGGCCACGATTGTCTAACTGTTCACCTTGGGAAGAGGGTAATAGTACCTAAGCCCTTTTTAAATTCAAAGACTGTAATAAATGCACAAGGATTTGTAAATGAGGCTATAAGGTATTCTGAGTGACTCCTGCCCTGAAAGGTCAAATTAAATTAAATTTGAATTTATTTAACATACAATTTAAACAAATTATAAGTCCCACAGATAAATTGAATTTTCGGGGGCACCCGATGTCAAACAAATTCTGATTAGGTTCAAACAAATTCAAACAAATAACATACTAAATATTGGCAAAGAAAAATCCTGGAAAGTCCATTATTTAATTATGAGGGGGGCTGGGGAAACGTTTCCTCGGCCCCCCACGGGAAAATTGAATTTTCCTGGGTACCTGATGTCAAACAAATTCTGATTCGGGTCAAACGAATTCAAACTAATAACGAACTAAATATTGGCAAAAGAAAATTCACGAAAATTGATATGTGGGGGGCTGGGGAAACGTACGTCTATTCGCTTATATTGTTAATATTATTATTTGTATTGTTTTATTATCTGTAGAACCTGTGAGCTTTGTCAAAGTGCCTGCAATCGCACTACGCAATTTGGCTCGTAGGTCACGACTGTTCACCTTGGGAAGAGGGTAATAGCACCTAAGCCCTTTTTAAAGTCAAAGACTGTAATAAATGCACAAGGATTTGTAAATGAGGCTACATGATCTAGTTGTATCTACTCACAATATACAAGTATCTATATTCTAAAGAATTTAAAGTAACTCTAAAATTAATTTGTAATCCAAATAGCAGTTCCCGAACTAATATGATTCAGTACCTATATAATTTTTTTTTTTTAGTAATGATAGTATTCGCAGAAGGTATACTAGAATATTTAGATATAGGTAAGTGTAGTACTGAAAAATGTTACATAAAATTATTTACCTAAAATTTTCTTGAATAATTTGGACTTCTCTGTAACAATATATAATTGTTAATTAATGTCATTATCTTAGAACTATATTTATTAATTATAATTCTAACCATTGCTGTACAATACATTTTTTGTCATAATTTTAGATTAAAAAATATATATTTAAAATATAGGAAGTGGTTGTTTCATCTATTTATTTTTGCGTCCTATGTTGTTGCCCAAAATAAAAATATTGATTTAAAAATTGTAATCTTATCATCACTGATTTAAATACTTACCAGTGCTTAATCAAATTTAAATTTAACTGGATTATTATTCTATTTTATTTGACCCTCATTAAAATTGTTTATAGCCTGGCAAAAATGTTGATACCGATCATTTTTAGAATGCCTGGAATGACAGCATAAAGTTTAGAATCTGTTTTGGTGTCAAATGTTGACTGTAGCAATGCAAATTATAAAAGCTTAACATAAATATAGCTGATTGATGGATATATAAATATTGATAAATATATGTTTGTAATAAAGAAAAGATTATGCTCTAATATAAATATATAAGAATACTTCTAATTATTATTGTGATTTCTTAACCAGTTTACAAAGTATTAATGCAGTCATTGATTTTTTTTTACAGTGTAACACTATTTCTTTTCTCTCCTCGACTAACGTACAACATTGCAATTTGTCGTCAGAAGCACCAGTTTTGATGTTGAGTTTAGTATCAGAGTGAAGAAATCTATTATAAAACTAACCTTAGACTTAGGTACCTATCTGTGTTTGCACGTTGACTTTTTTTGAAAATATTTCGATTTGAACGTGATGTATAACTGTATAAGTATTTTAAGTTTTAACATTTTAATATTTTACATTGTCACACAAATAATCAGTGTATTTCTAGGTAAATAATTATATTAACGATCAGATATCAATTACCAATTAAAGATTCGCAATTATAATTGCATTTGCTAAGGTTGACGTTTGACACCATGAGTGCGATTTACTGATGTAAGCATTCCAGCTGTTCTAATATTGGTCGGTAACTATTATTTAGCGCAGACAAATGTCAAAACTGTAACTATAAGAAGAGTGTCATTTGAAAGCTAAACTTGCGCCATCATAAATTTATAATTACAATTTTAATGAGGGTAGTTATCAAATCAGCAGTCATAAGATTACAATTTGTTATTCAATATTTGGACCAATCGGCAATCACAGCATTATATGACGCTATAAGACGCTGTCTCATATAGATACCCACCGGACATTGAAAAAGCCACTATCTAAAACATGATCGAGTATATAGATATTATTACCTTCGTCAGGGTTATTTAACACAGCTAAAGAAGAAAATATAAAATTGTTAATTATCGTTATCTATATAATGTGTCTAGTTTTTGCTTAAGTTAAGTGATTCTTAAAAATAATATTACAATAGTGGTTCGTACCGATATACAGTAGGTACTATAATAGAGCTAGAATAAAATCTAATATTCAAAAACCATTAAGTTATAGAAAGTACCCAGAGTCGTATTTTAATGTGGGGGTACATATACCTACAGTTTTATGATTAGCTGGTTGTTTATGTTATAATTTTAAAAAAACTTGGAAAATTATTAAGTTAAACCAAAACTTATATTACTATAAAATTATTATTCTAGATATGCTACATCAGACGATGTGATATAACCCCTTCCCACTATCGAATTATTATGACAACAATTATCTAATTTAAAATTTAAAAATTATTTTGTAATTAACAATTTATAAAATGCTCAACTTTTATAGTTAAGTATTGAAAATTTAAAACAAGGTTCCACGTGAATAGCGTTAAATAAATTACTTCATTCATAACAATATCATTGAATATATCAAGTAATAGCATGACTGATCGTTTTCGCTTAGATTCGTTTTTCGTAAGCTATGATAGTATATCATTGAATTCAAATTTAACACCATCCATTGCACTGGCCCATTTGTAATATACTGTACAGCACAGCGACACCCACTTGCCCACCATTTTCCTTTTGATGTACGATATATATATATGCTCACCAAAATATAAGTAGCAACTAGCAATACACTTTTTCAATGTGTTGTAAATACGTAGAATATATTATTTGGTAGGTAGGTAAATAATTTTATTAGTTGATTTCTAAATTCAATATATAATCAAATAATTGGTATTCATTTATAAACTTATAGTATATTTGATATTTAAAGTAAAAACAGTGAAAAAACAATAGAATAAAAGTTTTCTCCATTAGTATTATTTATGTATTATTGATGTTATGTACATAACGTTTAATATTTTTCTTACCCATATCATATGTTGTCAAGAGACATTTGTATCGATTGTTTTCTAATAAATTCATATAATAAATTCAAATCATATATTTTTTTATCGTTACATAGATATTAGGTAATCGTCTTATTTTAATTTTCATTTCGACTTTAAGTTGAGTAAGATATCAATACCCCATCAGACATTAAATTGTATAAAAAATGAATTGTAGTGGTAATTTATTTTTAATATTGGATTTTTTCCAGTTTCCTCTATCCCATTAAACTGGTTCCAATATCCATACATAAAAGTGGAACCTGTACATAAAAATGTACACAAATATTTCTATCAAGATTTTGTAACGGAATTAACCATGATAATTTTTTTTAAAACCCAAAAGTTCAATATTTTCAAGGTAACAATAAAACCAGTTATGAACTATCACTAATGGTAAATGACTGGTGTTGTGTGTACGACTGAAATTATTAATGGTACGAGTGAAACACATTTCAACTTCAGCACTCAATATGCACATGCATATTTTGGGACCCACAACGTTTTTTTCACTTACAAATTTTCTGTTTAAATCCAAGACTTATTAATTAATTACAAGATTCAATATTAATTTTATATTAGCATTTTATATAAACGGTACATTATTAATGGGTCCGTTTTTATTCTATACCTTTTATAAAAAAAAAATTATTTATTAGGTCAAAAAGATTTTAAATATAATACAAGGTTCCTAATAAGTTGTTGTAATGTATATTTATAACATTAAAGATATATAAATACATACAAATATGGACAATTTTATTTTAGCATTTTAAGTTTTAATTATGAAAAAAATTGTTAAAATAATGTAAATTAACAAATTAGTTTTTGAAAAGTGTATAAAATGTTCGATTTTCATAGCTAAGGCTTGATAATTTAACACAATATTTCTGATTAGTATTTAGGCCACTATAGGTTTACTAGGACCAACAAATCTAAAAACTATATAAAGTAATATTTTTCTTTATAGACATTTAAATTTGTAATTTGGACAAAATTACGCAATTGATCGAATAATATACCTAAGAAGGATTTTAAATATTTTTGTAATTCAAAAATATTTTTAAAATTTTATGAAGTTATATTATTATAATATTATATTTATTTTATACACAAAACGAAATTTTGAAAGGCAATGTTTTTTTCAAAAAATATTTTCATCTACCTACCAAAATATCACTAATTGACAGTTGTAAAATAAATTACTTTAAAAAATAGGAGCAATATAAATATACTTATGACAGACCAACCTATATATATCATATAGTCTTATATAGTCTATTTATGTCTTCGCTCAGAAGAGTTGATAGTATGCAATACATATGACAATTTAAAACTTTGGGTGCTGATATGTAATGACTGAGAATTATTATATCTTAATAAGTTAAATTTAACCAGTGTCATTCAGATCTCTAATAACTAGAATATGGTTTATTTTTGTCAAATAATTATTATATACCTACTTACCATCATACTTAAACTTTTTATCACCATTTTCTGTTTTATTGGATTATAATTAAAACAATTGAATATTAATAAAAACACAATTATAATTGTTAATGCTAATTTTAACAATAAACGTTAAAATGTATGTTGTGCTTAAATATTATATAATAAAATTTGCACAAGATAATATGATTTTTGTCTCACTATATATCTAATCAATAAGTAACGTTTAAAATTTTAAATATTACACAATTGAAATGTATTATTCTTTAAAATGTCATACTATCACAAACATTTCAAAATATTATTATCATTATTATTATTATTGTTATTTATTTGGTACAAATGCATCATATTATTATACATTGTATGTAATATAGCACACAATGTAAATGGGCCCCACTGAGTAAGCTCCCGAGATTTAACTAATTTTAGTCGTTACAATTTTTGTTAAATACATTAATGAATTTAATTTAAAAACTATTTATTCTTAAGATATTATAAAAATATAAAAATATAAGAGGACAGGGTATTGATGATCTGAGAATTACAATTTCGGGAAATTATCAGCAGCTTGTTATAATGGCAAAATTTGTTAAATTTAGTTTGAAAATAGAATAGTTCTGCATAATCACGTACTATTTCATAATGTATGCTATTTCAAATATTTGAACCAGTGTATGAAAAAGAAGATTGAGTGGTGCACTTCTGTACATTAGTGTTAATAATATTAATTTACTTCTGGACTTAAGTGTTAAAGTTATGGGAGATGGGTCATCGTATTTCATTTGGTAGTTAATTTAAACACTATTAAACATAGACATTTTGAATGGTCATCTATTCTTTGATAATTAATTCAAAAAATAATATGTTAAACTGAATTTGACAATGGTTGTGTTTTTATGACTGGTGATGTTATTTATGTACAAAACTATTAATTGTCTTAACGTTAACACATCAACACATGGTTATAATAATTAGTTTACTGATTAGGTTAAAAAAATAATTACCATGTCTATATTTTAATATCGATGTTGTACATTCTGAAAGTATAAACAATTTTTAAATTGAATACATTTTTGCTTGTTTAGAAGTGTATAATTCAACTATATTTAAACTTTACAGTAACATTCATAATATTAAATAATACATTTATAAATGCGGGACAGTTGTCATTTCCTTTGTTAGGAGATTTCCTTCTATTACAGGGTGTTCGTTATAAGGACATTTTACTGTTTACGTATTTGAATGAATTATGTTTTATTATAAATTAAGTGAAATAGCTTACTTTGTATAACTGTAAATGTATAAGCGTAAATCGTTATTAAATGATTAGTATTATGAATTATAAATTATATAAACAATTAGTTTACTTACGTTTTTTCGTTACTGTATAAACGTATTAATTATTAAAGTTATTAATATACAACAATTTGGAGTAGTGTTAACATGTAATTATAAATATTTTTTGTTTTTATTTTGGTATGTTATGTTTTATAAATAGGTAATGCAACTTCAGTTACGTGTTTAAACTCAACAAGATAACACGTTCGTTGAACCTATCTTTGAAAATAATATAATATAATTGAGACTACACTTAAGGCGTATGAATAGTATTGAAAAATTCTATGAAAATGTATATTTTTATTTCCAATAATATGGTTTATTGAGCGGTTTGAGAGTAAATACACCTATTATCAATATTGTAGAAGAGAAGTTAATCTAACTATGGCAGTATAAAAGTAAATGTTTGATATTTTAATTACTAAACTCTATAGACAATAATTTAAATTCAAAAAGTGAAATATCACAAGCTTTAGAGCTAAATATTGGACATTGAAAATAAAATATCATTAATCGACTCCTATACAAGTCTAGATAAATTTATTCTCTTACAGCACGTTATTATTTAATTCTAGTCGTCATGCAACGGCAACTTACAAATAATAAGGTATTTAAGCGATATCCCAACAAAAACACTACGCCAAATTTAGTGAAAAAAAAAACTGAGAATAAAAAAAAATGCTCTGAAAGTCGTGATACCATTTTATATAGTTAGCTAAGTCTTTGAACTATGGATATTATTTTTATTAAAATAGGCTGCTAAATAATTGAACTTAGCTTGGCGACTTAAGTTAAGAATTTAAAAATACAATTGCATAATGAGTAAGTAGGTACATAAATGTATATAATATACTATCAATTAGTTTACTAATCAAGTGTTTTAATGTCATCAAGCTAAGAACAATTATTTAGCAGACTATTTTTACATAAATGTTTATATAGTTCAAAGATTTACCTATAAAATTATATTGCAACTTTTAGAGCCGTTTTTTTTATACTAAGCGTTTTTTTACACAGTGTTTGGCGTGGTATTTTAGTTGTGTAAAAATAATACAGACCATAGCTATAGCAACCATTTTAATCAATCTAAAAAGGCAAAGTTATTAGCAAGGCTGGGCAAGTTAATGATTTTTTTTAACTCAGTTAACTTAAGTTAATATGCACCAATAACAAAAAGTTAAAAGTTAAAAGTTAATACACACTTTTTGTTAACTTTTTATTAAGTTAAAAAAAAGTTAATTTGTTTATACAACGCTAGCGTACTTAATTTTTTCTCAACCCAAAACTAAATTATAGGATATAGTGTTAATACTTCATACAGTATTTCCATATAAGTTAGATTCGAATGATATACATTTTTAACTTCAAACAATTTACGATACATATTTTTTGACATGAAAACGAAATAGACTGAAATAGTGAAATATAATTAAATTAACTTAACTTACTTTTAAAATGAAAAATTAACTCGTTAATTTCACGTTCGTTAAAAAAAAATTTGTAAGTTAACAGTTAAGTTAATGAAAAGCCAAAAGTAACTAGTTAAGTTAAAAAGTTAAAATAAAATTAACTTTTTAACTCGTTAATGCCCAGCCTTGGTTATTAGCATGTTCCATGATCATATTAACGTTGTTTCACAATTAGCATTTTCAACTACCGGTCTATATATTAGATATTATTATATGATTGTTTAAAGTTTAAGTATCGTTGATAATTAAATTATTAATTATTTTGTACAAATTCTCAAATAAATTGTACGCAAATAACACAATTCAAACAAACTCCTTTAAACGCAATAAATATTTTATTCGAATTACAATTAATAAATGTTTTTATGTTCATAAATTGTAAAAATCAAAACTAAAATAAGAGTTTTGTGCTTACTTACATTCTTCGACTGAAATTATAAGATAAATTATTATTGTAAAAGTATTATTTAAGTTTATTTATTACACGTCTTAGTAAAGATGATCTTTCAGATTTTAGATTTTCAGATTTCAGGTTCTTAAAATAATATAATGGATTTACTGGGTTGCGTTTTTTTGTTATAATATGTCTATTATCATATTTTGTTGTTAAATAGGTTCAAGCTACAATAATAGCGTCGAATGTATTGATTTAACGGATGTGTTGTTTTAAACATTTTTTTTTTTGTGTTTCCTCACATGATTAATACTCGTAATAATGCTTTGACACTACAGTATCTTTTCTGTTGGGAAACTGAATATAGTTGGTGTATTACTTGGGAGTTCTAAATTTAAAATTCTTAGTTGTTTTAAAAAGTGCCATGAAAAAGCAAAAACAAAATAAGGTTAATCTATTAAAAATTGGTATTTCACATAATAGATTTTTATTTTCGATGTAATTCTAAAAACAAAATATTATCCTAGCTACTTACATGAAAGTTTCATTAAATGTATTTGTATTAGTATTTTATGTAAGTACACCATCAAACTTTCAAATTATTTTGACTCATCTGAAGCTAACCTAACGTATTTTTTTTAGGATACTCTGTGCCACGAGAGGAGGAACCTATTTCGCGCCTGCAGACTGACGGCAGCGACTGTTACGAGGTCCCGTTTCCCCCACTTTGTGCCATTCAGCATAATCGCACATTGTGTGTGAATTTAGGGGGTGCTGGAATAATTTATGTTATACAGATACATGGGGGGGTTTTTCCCGCCACACCCCCTAAATCCTAATACTATAATAAACTACATTACATTAGTTTTACATTTGTTTACAGTAATATGTAAATAGCAATGAATCAAATAGTCTGTTTGTTTGTTAAAAATACGCCTAGGTACACCCGCATGTGTTGTCTCCGTATTACAAATGTAAAAATGTAAACCATAGGAGAAACTGTTTTGCACGGGTATAAGAACCACTCAGTCTGTACTCTAAGCTAAGCAACTAAATATCCGCACTATAAAAATGAGAACATTTACTGTGCAACATTGTTTTTAGATTTCCGATATCAGAACTAAAAAAAAAAAAATGTTATTTAAGTTTGAAAAAGAACTTTTTTTGTATTTGTGATATCGAAAAATTAAAAACGATGTCGCACAGTCAATGTTCTCCTCTTTCTAGTAGGAATATTTGGTTGCATAACTTGAACTATAGCCTGAGTGGTTCTTATCCGTTTAACACCGTTTTACTATGTTTTACATATTTTGTTAATAATTTATAAACGATTGGTGAAATACTGATACTTACTATACTTATCTATATTTTATTTTAAGTTTTAAAAAATCGAGACGGAACAAATTTTTTTACATAATTAAATGACCAAAACAGATAAATTGAAAGATTAGTAGTTTTTGTTATTTTGAAAACCTAACCTAACCGAAACCGAAATTTTAGTTTTCTAGGAACCGAACCGGGACCGGAACCGTAAAATTCATCAAGGTTCCAGTCCCTGTATTAAAACTAAAAATAACGTTTTCAGTTATTTTGTTGTAATTAAAAAATATTATTAAATTATAATAACTATAATACGATATTAAAAACTAAAATACAACTTCTATGCAACATCTATCAAGACTTCCTACAGCCCGCATTGATCTTTGATTTTGTATTTTATTTCAAATAATTGTTTTAAAAAAATTGTAAAAAATGCTTTTTATCTTGTATTTTTTTTAGTCATGTTATAAAGTATGTGAATAAAATATTGAAAAACAGAGATCGTTGCGGGATGTAGAATATTTTTCTCTAGCAATTAAATAAAGTTATGAAATTTGGTTGATTTTACAAGGCGGTATTGTTATTACCGCAGAATGTATTTTTGAGGACAAAATGGCATCGGCACCGGGCGCTTTAAGCTACAATTCCCAACAGTGAACCCCGTTAAAAATTTTAATTTTAATTTGAGGATCCCCATAGGTTATAAGTAAGTACCTAGGTAAAAAATACTGAATTAACGATTTTTCTTTTTAAAATAAAAGTTTTGGTGCTGTAATTTAAAAAGTATTAACTATTGAGACTTTAAATTTTCTATACCATTACGTATATTGCTTTAATTTAAAATAATCTCATCTTATAATAAGTAGATATTATATTATATTATATTATTTCTGAAGTCCTCAATTACTTAATACCAATTGACAATTGCAATCAAATTAATTCGAAATAGTAAGTTTATACAAGCATATCAATTAAACAAACTACTTTAAACACATGGAATTTGTTCGAATTATAATTATTAATATATATTCTTAAATTGATAATTTACAAAATATTTAAACTAAAATAAGAGTTTTTTGCCGACTTACTGTCATCAACTGAAATAATAAAACAGTTTATTCGTTTAATAGTGTTGCTTATGTTTAGGTATTACACATATGATTACCTATTAATTAAACCTTTTATTAATTTAAACCTCACATATTAAATCCTTACAATGAAAAAGTGGGTTTTTATTGTTATATTGTATTACGATACATATATTACATTATCGTACATTATATTATATGTCTGATATCACGTTTTGAAGATAAATAGGTTTAATGTACAATCCCCAAAAGTGATTCTCGTTAAAAAATTAAAAAATTTAATTTAAGGATCTACGTTTTGCTTACAGTATGTAGGTACTGGTACCTAGGTGAAAAATATCGAAAATATATTGATTCAATTTGATTGTATACACGTTTGAATTAAAATATATTATTCTAACTTTGGTAATTAAATTAAAATTAATGATTTATCTTTTAAAGATAAAAGTTATGTTGTTGCAATTTAAAAAGTATAAGCTATTGAGACTCAACACTTTCTAACACTATGTTTATTTTTACAATAAATATAATTTCTTATATTGATAATTTGCAAAATATTTAAACTAAAATAAGAGTTTTTTGCCGACTTACTTTCATCAACTAAAATAATAAAACATTTTATTATTTTAATAGTATTGTTTATGTGTTAAGATATTACAATAAATTATTATAGTTGGTAATCCTTCACATTTTAGATTACAAAAGAATGTGTGTCGCATTGGATTCATAATGGCAATTAGTACCTAAATTTCATTAAGTTGATAAACCGTAAAAAGTTAAAACTAAAATAAGTGTTTAGTGCTGACTTACTTCCTTCTACTGAAATTATAAAACAAATTATTATTATAAAAGTATTATTTAAGTTTATAGTTATTACACTTATTAAAAATGATCCTACAGATTTTAAATTCTAAAATAATGTGGAATGTATTGGATATACCTAACGGTATAATAATATGTCTGATATCACGTTTTGGAGTTGAGTTATAAGTGAAAGCTACAATAGTATTTTCAATAGTGATTATCTGTCAAAAAACTTGAAAATTGATTATGAGGCTCCTCATATTTAGTTATTCTTACAGTACCTATAGTAGAAAAATATCGAATATAAGTTGTTGGAATTTGTTTATATACATGTTTGAAATACATATTTTGATAAATTGTGAATTTAATTAATGAAAATTAATTATTTTTCTTCTAAAACTTATATAGTTTTGATGTTGTAATTTAATAAGCAAGAACTATTCAGACATCAAACTTTCCACTAATACTTGTATTGTCATAGTTTAAAATAATCTCATCTTACAGTAGATATTAGATTCCGAGACTTACATTGTACAACTGAAATTATATGATACATTAAGAATGGAACATTATTATTATCAAAGTATTATTTAAGTTTATTTATAACACATAATAATGATCATTCTTCAGATTTTAGATTCTAAAATAACGTGGATTGTATTATATTTATGGTGTGGTTTTTTTACGGTTTAGAGTTGATATTTTAATAATAAGATAAGTAATAATGATCAGTACAAGTCTTATTTATATTTTATATCAATTGTAATCTAATTAATTTGGAATAGTTTATATAATCATATAATTTAAACAAATTGCTTTAAATACATGAAATTTAATCTGATTACAATTAATATATCTTTTTATATTGATAAATTGTAAAATATTAAGAACTTTTTAAGATTTTTGTGTTTAGGTAGGTACTTTCATTTTTTTACTAAAATTAAAACAGTTTACTATTTTAATAGTATTATTTACGTTTAGATATGACACTATTATTATAGGTAATCCTGCATATTTGATATTATAAAATAACGTGGGTTGCATTGGATTTACAACGACGGTGTTAATTTTAATACATTTCCTTATAATGATAAATTGTAATGTATCAAAAACTAAAATACTGCTCTTATGCTTACTTACCTTCATCTTCTATAACTATAAGACAGTTTATTATCTTTATAGTATCGTTTAAGTTTAGGTATCTCATTTGTATTCAATAATCTTTCAATTTTTGAATTATAAAACAAAATGGGACGCATTGAATTTAACGGTGCATGCGAATTGCGTACTATGTCAGATAAACGAACCTTTTTGAACAAATTGCCTCTCGGACGCAATTCGTGTTACTTTTTCACCTACAGATAATTTTGTGTACCGGATTGGTGGTAAAAATACTTTACGACCTTTTCTCAGATATACTAATCAAGCCGTTGCGGAGGAGTGCGAATTTTATATATTAGATGGAATTACATATCGTAAATGATTCTGAAACCTTCTTTTAGACTTATATGGACGTAACTACGTAGGTACTATCGCTCTCGCAATTTGACATTTAATATAGGTGCATCACATTACAACACCTATACAACATAGAACATACAAGTATAATACGGCGACGATTAACGCGATAAAGTGAAGCATGGTGAACTTAAATACGAGATACGAAGCGAGCACGATAAAATAACCACGACGAAGCAGTGGCGATAAAATACTGCACGATTAACAAGCATGCAATAAAACGTCGGCGATAATATTTCGGGCGATGAACTGTCGTGGAATCGTATTCACACACCTTAATGTGTTGAGAGGGACAATAATATTGTTAACAATACATGATGACATTCCTTACGCCGCTGACGCGTCACGGCTGATCGAACTAGGTTGCCCCCATACAGTATGTCTGATATCACGTTATGGAGTTAAATATAAGCTACAATCCTCAACATTAACTGTCAGTGAAACAATTAGAAAACAATTAAAAAGTATTACAATATGTAGAATACCACTACATGTACAATAATATGTTTATACTATTACTTACTAAGAGTACAATAGTTCTGTGGAGTCTTTAGTATATCTTCAAGTTCTAATAAATAAATAGAAGAATATGTTATGAGATTAGGTAGACTATTTCACTTTTTACATTATAAAAATACAACACATTTATGACGAATTCTATAAAATATTTATATGATTAGTTATAAAAACAGATTCACATACGTATATTACTTACCTTCACGTTTTGCACTATAGATTGACGTATAAAATACACCTAAATAACCTTTTAGTAATTTTAATGATATATCAATTAATTAAGAGAATATTCTCTAAGGTTGGGTGGTCATGCATTCTAAAATAACGTTTTCGAAGTCCAAGGGAACGAAAGATTGTCTATGAGAAAGATTGTGTGTTCGAAAGGTCGTATGTTTGAAATTATCGATAAATGAAACCATCACGAGTTGTACCATAGTATTTGTATTTATTCATTCGATCGTCCGTGTAAAAAAAAAAGGAAAATAATGGATTACAAATGGAAAGACGCATTCGTCGCGTTCATTGAAGCTTAATATTATTTTAAATAGCAAAACTGTTAAATATAGTTATAATTGTTTTATAATTGTCTTCATGTTGGCTGGTCATCAGACATCCGTACCTACGTACCTATACCAATGGGAAATGGTACACAAATTTTGTTACTGATACCTTGTGAAATTGATCCATGTATTGTAAATATCTGTTTAAAAATGCAAGGAAAAGCCTTGAATGTTGCATCAAAATTTTATTCCCACAAGTTGCAATCATAAGTTTATTTTTCATTCGATTACATTTTTCAAGAAAAAACGCTTGCCAAGTCAGGGATCGGTATGGAAACTTTCTTGATTTTTAATTTTTAGAAATGTATTAACTGATATCACATCCAAGCGGTACAGCAATTTGAATCCAGAAAAATTTCGGTATGAACAGCCCCACAAAAAATCATTTTCATTTAGTGCGATAGATCTCCGAAACCGGAGAGCGGATTTCGTTGTTTTGAGTCTTGTTAGATTCACATTGGTTAGGAGAAGTGCAGTGAAGATTTTCAGAATTTTATCTTTAATAGTAAATTCATTACAGAACATTAAAAAAAAATAAAACAAATTTTATTGGGCGTTTTTTTATGTTTTCCAGCTTTACAGCTTTGTAGTGAATTAACGATTGGAGATAAAGTTCTGAAAATCTTCACTGCACTTCTTCTAGCCAATGTGAATCTAACAAGCCCCAAACAACAAAATCCGTTCTCCAGTTTTGGAAATCTACCTCGCTAAATGAAAATCTAGCGAAAAATAACTCTTTTTTTATCTGTGAAAAATAAAATAATTTTTTTAAAAAAGTTTTAATTTTACATTTAGTATCTACTTGGGAATTATCAACCAACTTTCTAGCTATTATAGTTTAGGAGAAAAGTTAAAAAATAGAAATTTTGGGACTGTTTATGCCGACGTTTGAGTGGTTATACCGCTTAGCTGTGATATCAAATCTCTCTCATTAATATTTTATATTAAAGCTAGCTAAATTACCCACCCATCATTACTGAGTTACATTTTTAATATTTGCCTATTTAACACAAATTCTTGAAGTTTTCAAAATCCAGACTTTTTTTCATTTCAATTACCATACTTACTTGATTAAAAATCAAGAAAGTAAAAGGTTGTCTTGGAATATTATTTTGAAGCTACAATGGAGGTATATAATTTAATGAAACTTTTTATAGTTCTTTTCCTTTTCTTTGTATTTTTACGATTTGGTTAAATTCGTTTTTAGTTTCTTGAGAACTATCACGTTGAAATTTGAAATTTAATTCCGGCTTTTTTATTTTATTTTTTAGAATTTCTCAATGATGTTTAACCGTACTTATCTGATGCGTGAGAATGTAAATAATAAAACAATTATCTTTTTTATGTTCGCCGTGCTCAATTAATATTGTCTAAAAAGTTTGTTGTCAGCATCGTTTTATACATTTCCAATAATATTTATTAATTTTATCATGTATTGGCATTTATTTCTTATCAAACATGAACTGACAATTATTTATAAGTAAGACGTCCTGTCATGTATATTTTAAATGTGTTTAAACTAGCCATTTAAAAAATTAAAACCACTCACACAAATTGTATACAATATTATTTGAAATGAGTTTTTGAACAAATTTGTGTTCGGTACTCATACCTTTGGAATGATGTAGGTATCAAACTGTACTGATAGATGAAAGACAAAACAAAACTTCAATAATATCTATAATGCTTTCGCCACGTAAAATCAATAAAGACAAGATTTAGTGAAATCCAATATTATAATAACGCGATTAGTGTTATTTAGTTTCGTTTATCGATAAATTCGAACATACAACCTTTCGAGCATATAATATTTCGTGCACTTGCAATATAACATGCGACATTCGAATACATGATTTTCGAACACATGACACGCTACCGTAAACTGTGGTTATCTCAGTAACTCATAATAAACCTTTCACATAGATTTTAGAATAACCTCATTGAAGATTTACCACACACTTAAAAAATTATAATTTAAAAACGCTAAAACAAATTCATGCAAATTAAGTACTCCTAAATCTTGTTTCATAATACATATTTATCATACCAGACAATTTAAAAATAATATTTTTTGATATTATCCCCAAAATTCCAGAAAAAGTCATATTAAAAAAGAGTAATTAAACATTTTTGTATTTCAATTTTTAGAGAAGCTAAAATTAAAAAATCAAAATCGTGAGTATATATTAATTTCAAGTAGATTTGACGACGAATTCAAATGTGTTTTCAGAATTCTTATCTCTTCATTAGATCAATTGATATGTTTGGCAAAGAATCCGTCTAAAATCCTATGTCACGCGTGTGTTAGACAAAAACAGAAAATCACGGTATGAAATCCCCTTAAGTAAAAGTCATAAGGAATTTGGGAAAAGAGATACTTTTAATATTACAATTGGAATCGATGTTGTGTAGGTGTGTTTTGTGGAATAACTTAGAAATGTGGAATTCCTGAAGTGGGGAAAGATTTTAGTATAACGTATTTTAAGCAGTAACATATTTATTAATTCAGCCATGTAAGGTGTGACAAAGATGAGCTAGTAGTAGGTACGTCCTTCTGGAAAACGAAACGAAATTGTCACCCATATTTTGTTTTTAAAAAGTTGTATTAATAATTTAACAATTCTTATGTTAAATGAGGCTGTTTAGTTGCCGTGTATTATACTTTATTTAGGATAAGATTGAACCACTTGAACGGCAACAATTTTGTCATTTTGTTGGTGCATACCCCCACAACCATCCCCATTTCATGCATATACACTGTATCACTTAGTAAGCACTGAAGAAAGTGAGTACCGATGGTTATTGGCTACCGCAGATGATTATCAATCGATAACAAAACGCATAGCAATCGCCTGAGAGGTTAGACGCTGATCGACGGTTCAGACTAAATTCGCGAAAGTGGTTCAATCTTATCCTGAATGAAGTTTTTAAATACATATAAAAAACTTTATTAATATAAATATATAAATATAGCGGACTGCTCACTTTGTGAGTTGCCTTACGACACAGTCTACCGTTCAATACTCTTGTACATAGTTTGTATAGTTAAAAATTAAATTACTATATTTTTCAGTTGAAATCACTTCATTATAACTGTTGATGTCAATCCTTGTTTTCACGTGCTGTATAAATTCCTCATAGTCTTCTGGGATATTAAATTTTTCATAATAATGATCAGCAAATATGTGAATTACCGCATAGTGTATGAAAAAGAAAAGATTATAACTTTTGTATTTTGTACGTTGTGATACGTTATTACATAATAAGAAAGTTAGTAATCAATAATGTAATAGAGAATGTATTTTATTTAAAAATAGACGTCTATATTCTTTAAATTTAAGAATATTACCACTCTTAATTACTTACTAAATTGCAGTATAAAATTCAAATTATAAAATCCAGTGTCAGCTGTAACAATATATTATCATACGTATATTACTCACATAAGTTAAACGCAGATTTATCGACGGTTTAAAATATTTAATATTAATAGGTGTTTGATATAAAAATAACAAATTGTTTTACCAATATACTGATAGGTACCATAAACATTTACTTACATTCAAACCCAATTTTTAATAAAAGATCTGTTGTTAATTTTCCAAAATTAAAAATATATAAATACAAAACATACGATTTATCTAAAGAAATTATTTATGAAAATTATAATAAAATAAAATATAAATCTAAAAATAATTAAAGCTAATATAATTTTTATTATTATGAAATCACTTACTTTCACATTCTAAAAAACAAAAAAAATACTAAATAAGTTATTTATTCGATTGTTAAAATTGACGAATGTCATTGATTGGATATTACATATTATATTACATGGTGAATTATATTAAATTTATATATGTATATTACATTATTAGAAAATTGTATTAAGTTCGAAAGTTTTTTGATCTAGCGAAACACTTTTATCGACAATCATTTTTAAGAAACTAATAAAAATAAAAATTTTCTTTTACATATAAATAGCCAAATATTTTTAGTGTAAAGAAAATTCCAATATAAACAATCGGTGAAAATGACATGGATAAATTATAACCTGTATAACCTAACTCAGCGTCCTCATTATCGGATATGATTTATGTCTAGGAAAATACAAACACGTTGTATTCAAGTAAATTAAAATTTGAGCAAACCTCATGCATTTCTGCGCGGAGTCCACAGTACATTTTGGTATATTATCTTAATATTAATATCTAAGTTATTATTATCCACTAAAGTAAGTTTTTGGAATGAATTATTAGATGGATAAATTTATAGAAAAGGTAAAATATTTATGAATCTGGATTTAAAGGAAAAGAATGCTTGTACAAATTTTTTTTTTTGAGCTTTTAAAGCTAGAACAATTAAAACAATTCGATAAAAATTTGGTATGGACCTCAGTCGTTGAGGCTTAATATGAAGTCAAAGGGTACATTACTTTGCTTCGTTTGGCCAGAATTCGTTATTTGAAGATTTATTGAGAACTGATAGAACTCTGTTTACATATGAAATCATTACGGCATTTTCGCCAGCATATTTCATTTGTTCCAGTTCGTTACAAACAACTCGCATATGTCCCCTTTCTAGCATCGTACGATCCCTTGTAATTCTAATGGAATTGGGAATTGGAGTTCTGCCATTCACGGTAGCTCTATAACTCATCATAAGGTCCTCTACATCTTTCTTTATAAGTCAGATTTTTTTAATGGTCTAGGTTTCTTGGCATTATTACCTCCAATATGGATTAACTTAGCATCGTCTGGTATGACAATAGGTAGATTATTGAAAGCAGTCGATAGGGTTAACTTGTCATAAATTGTTCTTTGATTATACCTCTTTGATAGTGATTCTGGCACCCCATATGCGATTGAATTTTGTTTGAATTTTGAACGTTTGCTTAACTTACGCAACAACTGTATCAATGACGAAGTACTCACTGTTAATGATTTAGTTTCAAGACTAAGAACTTTCGCTTTGAGGGAAGATAATTTAGATTGGAGATGGGAATTTTCCGACTTCAATTTATTAATATTGGCAGACCATGTATCAATAGACTCTGGTTAGCCGCAAAAATTCAGCGTTTGTTTTGATGCAAGTTCTTTGTTTGCAAAAAAAACCCAGCCAGAGACGATTTAATTTCTAAAATGATTTGCACGAGTTCATCGAAAGAACATTATTTTGTGGTCTTTGATCTGGTATTCATTTTACTGGATGCATTGGGTACAGAATTTAGATTATTTAATTTTGTGTATATATAATAGTTATGTGTATACTAAGAGGAGAGAAAGTAAGACAAATAAGACAGTATCACAAATTAAATAATTAGTGGTCATATTAACTTGGTACCCACTGTATATTTTTAAAAGATCTAGGTAATTGTTACTTGGAGCACAGTGTATATAGTATGTTGAGTAGTGAATGGTAGACCCGTAGGATCTAGTATAATTTAATGCATATAATACTACCAATCTTGTACACTTCACAACAGTATATTTGTACATGCGTTACGGGTCTGCGATCTTAAATGATTTCAACCGATAGATAGCTAGACAAAAAATCATCTTTTCTGGAGGCAGTTTATTTATTGCGGTGAGTCAAAGAACCGATTCTTATGGAGTCATTTTTGGACGAACTGACTCAAAAACGACACCGATCCGTGTGCGGACTTTTTATGAACTACGTAGTCCAAAAATAACAAAAAACGGTAAATTAAGTCCAAAGATACAAACAATAAATACCGAAGTATGGACACGTTATATTTCCACAATTCATAATTATAGGCACATGATAAAATTTTCGACTAAAATCGTCGATTTATTTCGAGGCCACAACCATGTACAATATAATATTACAAGAAAATGAATCTGTTCGGGTGATCGATTATCGTATCAGACCTGCGCATTTCCCACCAACGATCTGTATTAATATTTAATAAACCACCGTTTTCCAAATTATTTCTCGGCCGGAACCCTTAGAGTATAGTAAAAATTATTGTGGATAAGACCCCGTTATAAAAATAACCTAACCTAACAATAATTGTAAATAATAATTCACGGACCTCCTTCAGCATACATGCGGGCACCTAGGGGCATCCACAATTTGGGAAACGCTGTTATAGGCAATTCACACCCATTTTCGAGAGTTGAAAAAGTTCGTACAATATGGTTTTCGGGAAATGTCGGATAGCAAGGTGGGAGAAATTTGGCCTCGGCAGTTCCATAGCCATCAATAATGAATTGTACCGCGAAAGTGATTATAATTCTCTTTTGAAATAGAGTACCCATATTATATTAGTATCGTAGAATGACCACATTATAATCAGTTGAGGATTATTAAATTCATATTCGGTTCATAAAATATCCTGATATATATATAAATGTATAATTCTTGAGTGATTTCTGATATAAATAATTTATTTTACGTAAAATAACGATTGAGGTATATCAATAGTTAACTTAGCCAACTTCTTTAAGCATCGTTTTTCCACCGAAAGAGCTCAAACATGAATATTATTTTGACTCATGCAATTATATTTTTTTTTTTGTTTATTTATATAGTTGACATTTGTTACATATTTTATTACTATAAACTATTATAATAAGTAGAAAATATATGCATTTTTAAATTATTTACAAATTTATTTTAGCAAAAACAAATCATTGGCACGAGAAACACCGGGCGGGAAAGCAAGTAGTACGTATATAATTTATAAACCTGAATTGGATTAATCCTTCTTATTTGTTGCCATCGCCAGCGAAAGATAACTTTCAAAAAAAAAAAGTATATAGAGTAATTACCTAAGTAAAACAAACTATCAACATAGTCATCTACAAATTGTAATCATTTACATCCATCAATTTTTTTGTTAAATTTTAAGCGTACAAAATATATGTAATCAATTACAAATACCTATTTTATTATGCAATTAATATTATGTCATGAATAATAGTAACTATTTAATGGGCCATCACTTTTATTCTATTTTAATATGCATACTGCAACCTAATTTAATACTATTATAATATAAGTACTATGTTTATTAAGTAATATATTTTTGTATATTTTAATGTAATTACAAAATAATTGTTAGTTGTTACCTTCCACTGTTCCGTTACAGTATATCATAATATCAAATAGCAGTGTTAATAATGTTAAAGCTTTATAATATGAAATCATAGTTATTGTTTAGGTAAGTACCTACAAAAAACGAGTATAAACTTTTTATCGCAATGGACGTACGTAACACCGAATAACGTTATTTTACTTTGGTGAGTATGCCTTTTATAAACTGAGTAAACATTGTAAATATTTTTTTCATAGACATCTGCTAGAAATCCATATGATCATATGAAAAAAATATAATTTTTAGTGGTACACGTTAAGAGAATAAGTGAGAAAAGAAACCCGACAACAACACCTGGCTGTGTGGTTTTTTTTATCGATATTAATAAACTATTTTATTGACTATTGTTCTTTTTATGTATTTATTTAATGTACAATTTAAATACATATTTACAATAAATGTATTGAATTTAAGACCATATATTTCTGCACTTCATTTGAAACCTTCAGCTATTGCGTTTGCATATGGCATATCCATACCAGTTGCCTTTGGTCCAATTTAAAAAAAAAACATATTTAAAGGTAGAGTTGTTTGTTTTTTAGCAGTTCCGTTTGACATGTTATATATGTAATATATACAAAGATTTTGTATGCCAATAAACAACATTTTTTTTAGAATTTTAGCTTACTATAGTTAAGTATAGTTATATATTAAGGTTTATGGCTGTCTTAATAGTACTTGAGTACTTCCCTTTTCTTGCAAAACTACCAAGTACTTAGTCAGTGGTACAACTAAGGGGTGCTTACTACTGCTTAGCCCCCTGACTACGATTTAGCACAACCCCTCCCAAAAATAAAAAAAAATGTCCCTTATTGATTTAGATATGGATTATTTTAAATAGATATTTTTGTTAGGTAGTTTGTATCCCCCACAGAATTTTAACCCAAGTTGCGCTTATGTAGGTACTTAGTCCCACTATATATTTATCAATACAATATATAAACCAATTGAACACAACATAAAATATATTTTTTTTAACCACCATTCTTCCATTGAATATTCCTGAGTATGCCTCTGATCTCTACTGTAATAAAGGATAGTTTATTATTTATTCAAATCAAAAAATGTATATAATCAAATTTAAAAATTTAAACAAGTGCTCCTAAAAATATAATATACAATTTAAGGGGGCTCCAGCATACCATGTTTTAAGGAGTAATGTTTAGGAAATTCATATCTCACGTACATTTGAACTGTGTCATTGTGTGAGTAGTAAATAAACATTAGTGTGTGTATCCATTATCGCACGCCACCGCCTACCGACCGACAGTTTAATGGTTTCCCGGAACTACGATGATGAAAATTAAAATGTACAAATAATAATAATAAAAGTGTCATTATACCTACGTACGTACGAATATCTTATATATTGTAGAGTTATCTTTTACCATAGTACTCGCTATCTCGACTTTTTCATTATTACACAGCTTTATTTTAAATGTAACTATTTAAAAAAGTATTACTATAAAACAATACCTGATAGGCAACCCACGCTCATATGTTGAATCAATTAATTCCAAAACTATACTATTCATAAGACGACATATACAGTTGAGCCATGCCTATGTGTGAGTAAAAAATGAACATTAGTGAGTTATGTGCCAATGTGCATAGTAAAACAATATAACATGAATAACATTCCTTCCAAAGCCATTTTGTGGGTATAATGAAACACTTTTGAATGCATTTCTTGGTACATCCTATTAGAAATTACCGGCATATTCAATGTTGCAGCAAATTCTTCTAGTTGGGCATATCCTTGATCAGTATTTACGACAGCAGATACGACGGCCAAATTAGCATTTATATTTATATTATCAGAAGGATTTTCACTATAAACATTTTCTTCTGAGCCACATATTTTGCAAATAAAACAAAAAGTACTAACAAATCCTTTCCTTTTCTCTTTAGTAAATTCCAAGTCTCGGAATGAACAATCAAACCCTTGGTGTCTGATCGATTGAATAGACTCAAAAATATATCTAATATTGACCAATCTTCTTCCATCCAGACTATCAAATGAGTTATTTATTTCAGCACTATTATTTTCCTCCTCAGCTATTTCAGTAAATAACTTTGTATTCACCGGAGTAGAAGCAAAAAATGATTTGGTTTGAAAAGCAAAATTATCGTGGTACGAAGATTCGGCGTTTATACATTTTGAATCATTGGTTTTAGTCCTATGCACAAATAAAAATCACAACAAATTAAATCTGAACCTATTTCGTAACCTACAATATTTCTACTATCCAAATAAGTTTTTTTTAATCAGTACTTTTTTATATCAGTCTTTTACAATAATTTGAAAGTCAGTAGCTCTAATTCCAATAATATAGAATGCAGACATTCTGCAGGTATCTGGTATCTATGTTTATATTAAATAATGCTGGTTTTACGCGAATTCGTAAAAAATTAAACTTCAGACACTTTAACTTAAATTTTTCGGATAATGACGCTACGATATAGCGACACGATTGAGCATAAAACACATTTTTTTGCGACACGATTGAGCAAATTTGTCAGCGTATCAAAGGAAATTGAAATACAAAAGGAAACCTACAAACTCTGCATCGTTGCCATTTTCAATTTTGAACTATATTTTACAAAAATATTTTTTTAAATAATTATAATAATAATTCAATATATAACACGTCAAAAAAATAACATGATTTCATGGTCAATAATAAAGTCAAATTTCATGAATTTAGTCATAGATCCGTTTGATAATAATAATAATAATAATAATTTTCGTGATTTTAATATATTTTGTAACAATTTGAACTTTATACGCTTTTAAAAAAAATTGTAACTTACAATTTTTGATTTTTTTTAATTGTGATACATACAACTTAGAGAGTAATTTATAAAAAAATACTTAATAAGTTACATTTTTTTATAATATGTTATTACTTATATAGCCGTCGATAATATTTAGACATTTAGCATAATATTATCATCTATAACTTCTACGTCCTACTACTGTTATTTCACAATGACTAATATCCAAATCCAATAACTGTTTTACTTACCTAGTGACGTTAGTAAGTTCTATATTGTTTTCTTCTATCGTCACATTTTCAGATACTGGTAAATGCGTATTTTCCTTTTACAATTAAAATAAATAATACTGAATTATTTTCAATTGTAAGAATATTATTATTATTCTAAATGTTATATTTTTGTTTTATAATTACCTGATCGCTGCTATTATTTATATCACCTTTTTTCTTTTGTAAATTTTTTAATAGATATTTTTTTGGCCTGTGCGCACTTAGCTTGCATCTAGTTTTTCGCCCAAAACGCCAATCTTTACCCATTTTTTAAACAAATTTAAAAAAGAACACAATACTAAATTACAGACAACTTTGCTGATCGGCGCTAAGTACTAAAATGAAATGATTCATAAATCATAGACCATAGGTATTTTTCCTGTACATATATGGGTTGTACATACTATTATAATATGTGGGTATAATTTTTGAAATAATCATTATTATTGTTGCCCATTAGTAATTTTACTATACCTATCCAGTAACTCTTATCGGCTAAGTGTTTCCGAGAATCACTGTTACGTCGCGTCGGGCAGCCGCGCCGCGAATGCAACTCTCGTACGCGCACGCACATGTCAATAATCGCGAAAAACGAAATATATTTTTATATGCACAACCTATAAAAACTACTAAAAGCAGTAGTAAATTAAACATACTTCCTGAAGTTCAATTTTAATTTCGAAAAAAGGGTTAAATTCGTAAGCTTCTAGACTATGCTTTGTAGGAACCACTTTTTTGATTTAAAACCAGATGTTCCCAAAATAAACATAAATGTAATGCAATTATTTCATGAGGTTTTTTAAAACTAATTTTTTAATTTTAAGGTCCTTTAAAATTGAAAATTGAAAATCGACTTCCTAGAAAGCCTAGTAATTTTGTCAAAGAGTACATACATGTATTAAAAATTAAAATCAGACATTCGGAAGTATGCATATTTTACTACCGCTTATTGGTCTAAAACATACGAAAAATACGTATGATGCGATCCCCTTTTAAAAATAAAAATGTTACTATTAAGTATTTACTAACTTGTTTTTGTTTTTCAATTAGACGGACAAAATTTTACACTCCCTTATGTGACTTACGTTTTAACCACTATATACTATACACAAGACCGATTAATAACGAGTGGCGACTAAAGACGTGACTAAAAACTTAAGACTTTAAACGTGATAGCATGATAGTTGTAACAGGTTGATTTTTGTGTACCTTCCCGTAATTACATGAATAATAAGTTATAAATGACAACAGATTGGTTTTATGGTAATTTATTTCTATTGAATTTGAAAAGTATAGTATTTTATACAATATAAAATAATTATTATGAATATAAACAAAATTCGCGATGTTCTATTACAATTCTACTCTCCCATTCACAAATGATATGTTTTAAGTACTCACAGTTAGTTGACCGTTTTGTTTTACTAGTGATGTCGCTTAAGGGGATTCCATACCGTGATTTTCTGTTTTTGTCTAACACACGCGCGACATAGGATTTTAGACGGATTCTTTGCCAAACATATTAATGAAGTGATAAGAATTCTGAAAACAGATTTGAAATCGTCGTCAAGTCTACTTAAAATCGACTTTCCCACATTTTGATTTTTTGATTTAAGCTTCTCCAAAAATTTAAATACAAAAATTTTTAAATACTCTTTTTTAATATGACGTTTTCTGGAATTTAGGGCATAATATCAAAAATGTGGGAAAGTCGATTTCAAGTAGACTTGACGACGAATTCAAATCTGTTTTTAGAATTCGTATTCCTTCAATAGATCAACTGGAATGTTTGGCAAAAAGCCCGTCTAAAATACTATGTCACGCGTGAGTTGGACAAAAACAGAAAATCACGGTATCGAATCCCCCTAATGGAAGATGGTAGCCCCGGACTTGGTTGTCACTGGTGGTAATTTAGGTTCCTCTGCTTCGAGTGTATTGGTAACGGTTGACGGCAAGACTATAATTGCACTCCAAAGTTCCGTACAACCGTGGTGACTGCGAGTGTAATTGACTACTATAACTCACCCGAACTAGTTGTGGAATAGTCAATACACCAAGGAAACAGTAACGTGAATATAAACATTATAAACGTATGTCAGTTGAGCGATAATCAATGCTTTCACTGCGGTATTATAGTAATAGTAACAGCGCACACGTCGGTGGTAATAATGTTAGCGATAGTCGCGAGAGAAGGTAAACGATAACAGTGATATCATGTGTTATAAAAATATGTATGTTGGCGACGAAAGTAGGTAAACGGCGGTGGCGGCATTACGTTTTGTATAGCGCGACGATATACATGAAGTTGCCTCCCCCCCACATTGTCCGAATGATTTCAAAATACCACCAAATAATTGCAAATCGAGTTTCGTTAATTGCAAATCAATCAGTTTTGAGTAAACTCAAATTCAAAATTGGGGGGTCAACTTCATGTAGCCCCCCCACACTCTATCCGATCAACTTCGAAATACCACCAATCAATTGCAAACTAATTCCAAATCGAGTTTCGCTAATTGCAAATCATTTTTTATATTTTTTACGAATTTTTCAATTTTTTAACCAGCCTCCCCACCAATTTTGTCTGATTCATTTCAAATTTTTTGCCAGCTTTCCCACTTAGTCCGATTCATTTCAACCTAACCTGACCTAATCATACTACTAACTAATTATATATTATAGAAAAAAACAACTAATGGTAATATTAAAAATTAACAGTCACTATTTGAATGGAAAAAAAATCTGTATGGTTACATACAGTGCTAAGAATAAATAACAAAAACCTATATCTAGATAAGATACAGATAATTGTATATACATTTTTCTAGCTACAGATAAAGATTACCTATCTAACTTTTATCTAAATAATATGGTAGGTAGATAAAACTAATTTGTATTATACTTAAATAATAAATATATTTCTTTACCTACTTGAACATAAAGTAACTAATAGTTAATAGGTGCATACAGTAATATAGTAATATTTTGTACTACTTGGATAGTGTTCTGGTAGAACAATTTTTGTAAAAAAATATTAATATGATTTAAATAAAATGTATCTAGGTAAGTAAATATGTCTTCTAAGATAACACATAGATAGATCGGACAAAGTGGGGAACTGGCTAAAAATTATGCTATTAGCAAAAACCGATTTGCAATTAGTTGCAAACCCACTCAACACTGGGTGATTTGCAATTAACGAAACTCGAGTTACAATTATTTGGTGGTATTTTGAAATCATTCGGACAATGTGGGGGGGGGGGGTGCAACTTCATGTGCATCGAGTGCCGCCGTCGTGACTATTGCCGTCGCCGCCACTGGCAAAGTGGCAACGTGAGTAGGTAAAACGGTGGTGTAATCTTACTCTAACCTTCCCACGGACGGGTGGCCGAAAATAAGAAACACTATGATAAAATATGGCGTGAATACGCGATGACGGTGATACAATAGTATATGACTATTCTAGCCTCCCGTAATTGGGTAACACACACTAAAACAACAGAACGTGAATACGTTGTGAAGTTGCGCGGCGGCGGTACGAGTATGCAACTGTTCTAACTAAAGCGCGGATTTTTAGGTTCTTAAAAGCTTAAAATATGCAGATAATATGCTCTAAGAAAACCTTAAAATATTCTCTAAACATTCCTTAAGCTTGTAAATATGCAGATGATATGATTTTTTTAATAATATGAATAAATAACTCTTATGGGCCATTCCTTTAGTAACAAGTAAATTATTTAAATATAAAAATTTAAAACAGTTTATACATAGGAATATAAATATAATAAAATAATATATAAATGAACGGGCGTCACCATTTTCAGCCAAAATGTACCCTTACCTTTTCGGCCAGTGTCACTTTTCAGCCAAGACTTACCATCCCTTTTTCGGCCAAAACATAAAGTTCATTTTACAATTATAACAACTGAACTTAACAATTTTTATATTTAATTAAATATGATTGAATCCAAAAATTTAATTTTTTGATAAACATTCTTATCTACAATTGAGTGAAAAAATAATAAAATAAAACAATTGGCAATAAAATGGTTTAACATATTATTAACTTAGTCAAATAAACTAACGATTAATTTTTGTTCAAAAAATGTTACTTTTTTTTATTACCTTTACTCTTCAATGTAAGTTTAATTTCGTTCATAGTTAGTTATATTTTAGTATCATAATTATTATTATATACCTATTCTTATTACCTATATGTATTATATGACTATATTAATTTCTATTCGATTAATGTAAGTATTAACATTGATTATAAATACTAATATAAATATATAATATAATCAATATTGTAATAATAATATGTTATAACAGTTTATTGCCAATTGTTTTATTTAATATTTTTTTCAGTTTTTTTTACAGTTGTAGGTAAAAGATAAATAATTATATTTATTTATTTATTATAAAATGATTCTCACAACGTTATTAGTTATCAAATTCGATAATCTATCGTAAGATCACGGACTGAGAGTAACAGTAAGACCAACATTACCAATTTAATTACAACCAAGTAAATAATTCAATGATTTTTAATTTTTAACATTCTTAAATCAAATTATTTTTTTTTCCAAGAAAAATCTCAACTCAAGAAATTAATAAAATACGCTTTTTTATGAACAATAATTGAATATATTCTAAAATATGACAAATAGGCTAAATATTCAATAATGTTCAAAATATTCTAAAATATGCAAAGTAACATTTTTCCTACGAACTCTATGATGGATAAATCATCCACATTTTTCATCCTCGTAAAGCTGCATAAAGCCAATAAATATATGTAAAAACCTAAAGATTCGCGCTCTAGTTCTAACCTTCCCGTAGGATGACACCGGACCTCGCAGACCTAGGCCGAATGACCTGATTACCCTCTAGCCTTCCCGTAGGTGGGTGGCCGAAAGCAGTGACCTACACTAGCCAATTGTCTGTTCAGACTCGGAGATGGAGAACGATAATCTTCGGGCCGTTGTGGGCTCTTATATGCTAAATAACGGTGGTGTCAATGATGTAGAAACTGTGGTTACTTCCTATATTGTTGGCTGTATAGGCGGCTATTCATAAATGTCTACTGTCGACCCACGCGCTCTATCGCCGGAAATCAGTCGTTCGCACCGGTTCCGCAGTTTTGAGTACCGCCTGGAGGCGCGTCGTCAGCTGTTTATCGTATAATAGGAACATGAAGCATTTTGCTTTTGTTACATAGTATAATAGTATTCAAATTGAATGTAAACTGAATAAGTTTATAAGTTAAATCCAAAAATAATTGCACACTCCACTTACTCGTGCATGTACACGCAAATAGGCGTCACGTCGGCTGGTAAGGAATGCGCCACGAATGATTCACCAGGAATTTACACGAAAGTGTCCAAGTATTTTCCGTGGATTGAACGAATCGTTTGGCCCAAGTCTGGCTGAGATCATCACACCCATATTATAGATGGACATCACTTTGCATTGAACTCATGAATAAATATGAAAACCTTTAATAAAATAGCGCAGCTTTTAATCTTTAAGTATAATATTCCGTTTATTCCGATTTTCTTCAACGGTAACTTTTCTGATAGGAAAGTGAATTAAGTTGGTACTTTGGGGGGTCAAAAGTAAAAATTTCCCAGTAGTTTTCAAAAGCGACGTGAAAAACAAAAGAAAAATTAAGGAAAACGGGAATTTTCACGCGAAATCTGTTTTCGAGAAAATCGATTTTGGTTTTTGGTGCAACTCTAAAGCAAATGATCGTAGGTACATGAAATTTTAACAAGCTTGAAAATTTAACACAAGGCTCCTACTATATAGTTAAAATGACATTTGAAAAATATTAAAAATCCTTAGTCACAGCTTTTATTTATAAGCATTTAAAGTTTAAATATTGACAAAATACGAAAAAAATCACGAAAATTAGCAAATTAATTTGAGTTGAGAATTCATAAAAATTTTATTTTTTTTCAATCTAAGATTTGAAAATGTAATACAAGATTATCCATAAGTTTGTCTACCTTTATCAAAAAAAAAAATGTCTACAAGAAATTCAAATTAAATTTTTATGAGCATTTGAAATTCATAATTTTACAACATTTGATCTTCACTCGATTTCTCGTGTAACGATTTTCTTATTTTGTTGTAATTAAAAAACGCATGACTGTAGATACTTGAAAATTTCACCGAATGTTTGTATTAGCATTTTATATACACGATACAATTTTGAAAATAATTTGACTCTTTTTGACCTGTTTAGGGACATTGTCAGTTTTCAATTTTTTTAGTTTTATTTTCTATTAATATCAATAAAATTTTTATTTTTGGGTAGAAAAGCGTGAACATTTAATGCAAGGCTCCTGATATATTGTTACAATAGCAGTTGAAAAATATTAAAAATACATAGGCTTAATTTTTTTTTTAAGCATTTAAAGTTCAAATTTTGAAAAAATGTATCAAATTTAAAATTTAATAATTATTTTGTAGTTAAAAATTTATAAAATCATCAAATATATTAGTTACCATAGGCTGACTGACCGTTTTCGCTCAGAATCGTTTTTCTTATACAATGATATTATATCATTGAATTAAAATTTAACACCATCCATTACAGTGACCCACTTGTAACCTACCGTACAGCAGAGCGACATCCACTTACCCACCTTTTATTATATTATTTTTATTTTTTTAGTTTATTTTTCTATAGGTAAATATCAATTGAATTGTATTTATTGGGTGAAAACCCGTGATAATTAATACAAGGCTCCTGATATATTGTTACAACAGAAGATGAAAAATTTAAAAAATGCATTGGCACGTTTTTTTTTTTATAATCATTTAAAGTTAATATGTTGACGAAATTTATCAAATTGAAAATTTACAAATTATTTAATGTATTAAAGTATCAACTTTTATATCTAAGGAATAAGGAAAGGATTATAAATTTAAAATAAAGTTCCACTTAAATAGGTCTGATGGGTAGATCAGCCCATCGGCGGAGACGTTTACACGTGAGGACATGACAAACACGAGGCAATACATTTTTCTTTATTTATATCTGTTAGTATTTTATAGATTATTGTAAAAACATAAATTGTATTTAAATATTTAATTCAAATTTATTTATAATTTGTAATGAGTAATGATATAACAGCAATGATATATTTCAAATACTTATTAGGTACATAAAAGATATTTATTAATTTTAATTAAATATTAATTTAAACTAAAAATTATAGACATCAAGTAAATAAAAAAATAAATAATTTAAAAGTGACGAATTGCACTTGTAACTTACAAGATGTAATAATTAAGCAAGGAATTACCAGGATTTTAATATTTTTATTTTTTTTAATTACAAATGATGACATACAAGATAATTAACTAGTAATAAAAGGAAAAGTAGTGCTTGTCTCTTCCTTATTCATTGCTTACTAGGCTCTTTATTTCCTTTGGAGAAATATTGTTCGCACAATTTAGAAATAGTGAATGATTTAAAGGCTTAAAATAATAGAAACCCATTATATTACATAATGTTATTTATCGTTTTAGAAAGTTTAATAGTAAATACAAATATAAATTTATAAATATTTATCTGTGTAATATGTGTTATGTATACACTATACATGAATTAAATAAAATCATATGGTGAGATCGACTGTTGTGACGAGCAATATGGGCACAAACCAAGTAAAAGAAACTAACTAAATAAATAATAACTAAAACAATTAAACAACTCAAAAACTTGGGATAAAGTACAAAAAGGCGGTTTTTAACAAGAACGCTATATTGTTAAGTCTAACCGTGTGGATTCACGCAGATTAATGCAGGATAATTATTTGTTTTGCTCCATAATATTTTATGTAGACATATTCCGTTTGTAACGTAGGTTATGATAGTCATTGCAACTACATGATAATTATTACTGGGGCTAAGTCTGTGTAGGGTTTCCCGTCATATTTTTTGAAGATCTCTAGGATATAGTTTTCAAATACTGTTCCGGCGAACCATCGAGCTCTGAGTGGACTGTAATCGATTGGTTGCGTTTGAAAGATATCACAGTAGTACGAAAAACCGCGAATGTATAACTGACTCATGAGTCATGACAAATTAAACAGGTATGTCAGCAATAAACCAGGCATGGTAGACACGAGCTGCAGTATGGACTTCGGTTGGTTCAATGGATGGTTGGTAGACGGTAGGTCGGTGTAGGCACACGGTGACAAAGAGAAAAAAAAACTAAATTTCCCTGTAGTAGTAAATTGTGGTAATATCCAAACTTTTGATCACGGTCACGGTATGAGTACTGGTCGGAAGGTGAGTTGGACGGTAGATCGGACGGTATTGAACCTGCATCGCCAGGCGGCCTGCATACGGAGCAATGCCTTTGCCGAGAGAAGGGGAGACGCCGTATAACTGTTTTCTCGCCCGAACAAGTATTTTTAAAAAATATCATAGTACCTTGTATCTTGTATTTAGATACTTTGTTTGAGGTATCTTGCCCAGCCCTGCCTATATACTACATTTTAATTGTAAAGTAACTGTATTATATAGCTGGAATATGAGCAAAGGGAGTGCTTAACCCCCTCCCTAATCAGTAATTGGTTACAAACTGGATATTTCTAATTTTTCGACCAAAACAAAAATGAAATCTAATTTTTAATTTTTAATTAATTTATTAAAAAATGTAATGAATAGCTTTACAATATTTTTCTTAAAATACAGTAAAAGTATTATGATTTATTTAATCGATTATTACGACTTTACTTGTGGTGACCTAACCTAACCTAGGTTTAGGATAATTTGTAAAGAGCTGAGGTACAAACGATGTTACTTGAGGTACAAACAGGTACAAACGAGATACAAACGATGGTATGTGTATAAACTCGAAATTCAAAGGCAGGGCTGCAAGCGTTTTATCGGCACCCCCAAAGGTAGGGGTGCTGGGGACATGGAGCTTCGCTCCACCGTAGTCGCCGCCGCAGAAGACTCCACCCCCACTCCACTGCTCAACCAGTTGGAGAAATGCTTACGTCACTGACATGCGTACCACGAGTTTCTGACATACCTATTTAATTTGTCATGAACTGACTGATATCGTGATCCGAACCCGTATTAAAGGCTTGGCCAATGAATTCCGTTCGTGATTGGTCGTAGCACTTGGAGTGTGACAACGTCGTGTATATGTGTGTGTCTGTGTGTGTGTGTGTATGGGGGGGGGGGGGGAGGGGAATCAAAACATTTAACTAATGCTAAAATTGTCTTTTAAAAATTCGTTGCATGCAACTATATGCAAGTGGTTCACACGGACCGAAATCATTGTGATCAGCGCTCGTTGTTATTATGTTTCTCAGTATCTCTCTCAATTACTTTTACCAAGTTCTGTGTTGTGTGTATAGTTTTTTGTAGACATTCACTAGTGCACCGACTTACACGTTAGTATGTATGGAAATTTAAATTTCATTGTCTTTAGCAAGATAGGCAACACATTTATATATTTTGTTATTGCATTGTTTCATACGTGTTAATACAGATTTCAGTTAGTATATCAATTTCTATACAGTTCATTTTATCTGTTAGATCTACCTATCACAATTTAAAATTATTTATAACACCTATTTATTACTTATTCAGCACAAATCATTGAGAGTCTATTTCCAGAAAATTAGACAATTTATGTCAAGTTTCCACGCGCGCAGTATCATGTTTTTTTTATAAATTTGACTGAATACAAAAAAAAAAAATTAAAATATTATTATATATTAGTGTTCAATAGAATACGTACTGTCAAACATTATATCAAAAATTTCGATATTATACAGGTAGTACTTATGTACATGTCCTAAAATAACAATAAAATAATGCATTATGTAATTATTAATTTTATTAGTGAAACTATTAAAGATTAGGTTTTACTTATTGTTTAATACTAAATTGTTGTTCTGTGTTGACTAAATGTATCCAGCCCCACTCCACCAAATTGGAATTAAAAACACTTATTTTGGCCTATATATTCAGCATGTAATTAGCATTAATTTACATGGTTTCTGTTCAAGCGTTGTATAAACAACTATGTGAGGGGTTACTTTAGACTCATGTCTTCGATCACCCTCCTATACTTAACAAAAGTTCTCATTTTCAAACACGGCATAGGGAAAGTGGCGCTCCAATCGCCCAATGTACTTAGGGTGCATTGCAATAGCCCTACATCGACCTTCATTGGTTGGGGTAGTCTGGTGCTCCAAGTTTGGTGTTAATCGCAGAGGTAAAAACCTTGCCTTATAAAAAGTCATATTTTCAGGACACCAAGCCTAGGGAAATTAACTGGAATTCAGAAAATGGAATTATTAAAATGTGGTAGGTACTTGGAACGTAAGAACTCTGTGTGAACTCTGAACCTTTAGCGATATTTGATTTGGAGAATGGAAGTGGAGAAATATAGAATGAAGTACGTAGACTTACAAAAACTTTGACGGGAAGACCTTGGGATAACTAAGACATCACGAAAACCTATATTTAATGATAAGTGCGAACATGGTCATAGTTTTTGGACTGGCTGCGCTGTAAATGAGTCAATCATCCGTGCAGTATAAAATATCAAAGATATTAACCCAAGGCTTTTTTCCAAGGAAAATTTTAGGATAGTTTTAGGAGATTTAATTTCAATTAAGGAATAATTAGTGGGATTTAATTCAGCTTGTTATTGCGGTTTTAAAACTTGATAACAAATTTCAGTTATCCATAAATTTAAATGTTGTGGTGATGAAAATGCAACAACGCTCATTAGTCTAAGTATAATACTGCTTTATTAATTACAATAAAAGTAAAAAAAGTAACATTGGTGTACAATGTAACAAACTATTTGGGACTAGTTGTAACATATTTTTTATCATAGTTATTATTTTTAACGAATTTACACTGTATTTACCAAGCCTGGACAAGTTAATGATAATTTTTAACTGAGTTAAGTGTTGATGGAAAAGATTTTAAAAAGTTTAAAGTTACAGGAAACCTAATTTTTTTTAACTTAGTTAAGTTAAAAGTTATATGAACATTTTCAATTACTTTATTAACTGAAGTTAAGTTATTATTTTTTCTTTTTTTTAATATCTATGATCTATATGAATACCCAGTTATATGGTTTAAAGTAATAAAAATCATAAATATTATTGAACACAGGAAATTGCTAATAGCTTTTCTATACATAGAATTAAATTAATAGGTACTGAATTAATAGAACTTTGTAATAGGTACCAAAAGCTTACGAAATTGAAAATGCCGAAATAAATACAATCTTTTGATTTATAAATAAATAAAAATTTATTTATAGTGAAAATATTTTATAATATTATGTTCTTGAGAATTGTACATTTGTGATTTGTATCTATATCAATATAATAAGATAATATCATATTACTTATTAGTAGGGATCGGATTTTAAAGAAAATGCTTCTTTTTATATATATAAAAAAGAAATCTAATTTTTACACATAAATTTGTTTCACGTAATTCTGTTTCCAAATAAACGATTTTATATTTGCATTTTTTGTGTAAATGCTTTTTTTGCTTTTTTATCGCTTTTTCAGTTATTCTAACTGTGGAATTCGAAGTGAGAGTTTTCACTAAAAAAAATGTTTGTTTAATTAATAAGAAATGTGAAAACCCGGAATACGGACTAAATGGTTGTATTGGATTATTATAGTTTTTGTTATCGACTTGATTTTATACCTATGTATAATATAAATATAGATTTTATTGTAGATTACAGTCGATCTACAGATAGGTCGATAGCTTATCGGCTATTGCATATGGCCTGTAGAACCTACGCTCAGTACATAGATAACATCGTTATCGACCAGTTCAAAATTTAAGTTTTAAAGTGTTGTAATTTATAAAAATACCTAAAGTTAAAACAAATTCATTTAAAAAAAAAATTAGTGTTAGAACTTAGAAGTTGATGAAGAATTTTTTCAAACAGATGGATCGATTTTATATTGCAAACTTTGTGAAATAAAAGTGAAATAAAAAATATAATGTACAACAGCATGTACGGAGAGAAAAACATGTGCAAACTGTTAAAAGACACGAAAATATTGTCAGATACATAGTAGTGAATTCTTTTTGTTAAATTTAAATTAATTTTTCAATTTTTTTCAGTGTTATAACTAATTCATGTTAATTTTTGGTCATGCTTTTTTTTGCTTTTTTTTAAAAAAAAAATATGCTTCATTTTTGCTTTTTTAAAACAATTTTGTGCCTTTTTTGTTATTTAATATGCTTTAAAATCCGAGCCCTACTTATTAGTTATTAGTATTTACTAATTATTATTATTACAATATGCCCGTATGCCGCAGTATGGCATGGTATATCTTTAATCTTTATATATTCGATACACCTATAATCTATATATCATAATACAATATAGGTTTACCTAAATGGCTATTGCTATAATATGTATTTACTATTTAATTAAGTTATTTTTCTCGAAGAATCCTGGCTAATGGAACCAAACATTAATTTAACTATATTTCTTACTTAATTTCCTATTCTAGTAAATGGTTATGTAATATGCAACATCAATAATAATTTTTATTTTTATTTTTATTATATTTATTGTTTAATTATTTATAAATAAACCTAACTTGAATATGATTAAAAGTAACTCGTTATTTATTAAGTTTAAATTAATTAAAAGAAGTTAAGTTAAAATTTAAGTTAGGTAATGGAAATTAAATTTAAAAAAAAATAAGTTAAAAAGTTAAAATTAACTTAACTTTAACTTTTTAACACGTTTATGTACAGGTTTGGTAATTACATAATTCTTGAATAGTATTTAGCTAAAATATTAATTTATTATTATACATTTATACTTGTATAGAGGCCATAGATCCTTTAATATGCCTATTGCCTAGACAGTAGACACTATAAGAAACACTAATAGAGGTTCCCAATACAGTTAATTAAACACTAAGAACTATTTCATTTTAAACTATTTATATTATTATAATAACCCACAGAACTATTTATTTTGAAATATTGTATTTGTTTTTTAAGAATATAAAAATGACACAATATATTTGAGTGTTGCAACTAATCCCACAAGGCCACAACATGTTGAAACTCATCCCAGTATTGGGGTTAAATGTAACAAAAAAATAATAATATGATATCGAATTTCACATCCATTAATGTGATTATTAATAAGGGACTTAAATGCATACTATGACACAAGACAACATTTTCTATCTATTGGTATAAGTAAAAACCAATTGTGAATATTATTGTGTTAGATACAGACATACAGTTACAAAATATAGTAAAAGTACTATAACTAGACCAGGTATCCAGGGCCACTGAACAACAATAATTTTAAAATTTACATTTAATGTAAGTAAATAATTATTTAATGTTAAATAAAATAATATTATACCTTTCGGTTTCTCAAATTTGTACTTATCTATAACAATGTATAATTATAAAATGCATCGTTTAATGTTCAGCTAGGAACTATATTTTGTAATTATAGTAATTCTAATAATTGCAATGCTATATAATTGGTTTATCATAATTTCAGTTTAAAAAAGTTTGGTTTAATATACAGGAAGTAAGGTAAAATGATTACTACCTATTCAAATTATACTCTCTTCCTTTTTATTTTCTATACTTCTTAAATATTATTATTCTTATGTATTATTTTACTATCCGTAGAACCTGTGAGCTTCGTCGAAGTTCCTGTAATAGCACTACGCAATTCGGCTCGTAGGCCACGATTGTCTAACTGTTCACCTTGGGAAGAGGGTAATAGTACCTAAGCCCTTTTTAAATTCAAAGACTGTAATAAATGCACAAGGATTTGTAAATGAGGCTATAAGGTATTCTGAGTGACTCCTGCCCTGAAAGGTCAAATTAAATTAAATTTGAATTTATTTAACATACAATTTAAACAAATTATAAGTCCCACAGATAAAATGAATTTTCGGGGGTACCCGATGTCAAACAAATTCTGATTCGGTTCAAACAAATTCAAACAAATAACATACTAAATATTGGCAAAGAAAAATCCTGGAAAGTCCATTATTTAATTATGAGGGGGGCTGGGGAAACGTTTCCTCGGCCCCCCACGGGAAAATTGAATTTTCCTGGGTACCTGATGTCAAACAAATTCTGATTCGGGTCAAACGAATTCAAACTAATAACGAACTAAATATTGGCAAAAGAAAATTCACGAAAATTGATATGTGGGGGGCTGGGGAAACGTACGTCTATTCGCTTATATTGTTAATATTATTATTTGTATTGTTTTATTATCTGTAGAACCTGTGAGCTTTGTCAAAGTGCCTGCAATCGCACTACGCAATTTGGCTCGTAGGTCACGACTGTTCACCTTGGGAAGAGGGTAATAGCACCTAAGCCCTTTTTAAAGTCAAAGACTGTAATAAATGCACAAGGATTTGTAAATGAGGCTACATGATCTAGTTGTATCTACTCACAATATACAAGTATCTATATTCTAAAGAATTTAAAGTAACTCTAAAATTAATTTGTAATCCAAATCGCAGTTCCCGAACTAATATGATTCAGTACCTATATATTTTTTTTTTTTTTAGTAATGATAGTATTCGCAGAAGGTATACTAGAACATTTAGATATAGATAAGTGTAGTAGTGAAAAATGTTACATAAAATTATTTACCTAACATTTTCTTGAATAATGTGGACTTCTCTGTAACAATATATAATTATATAATTGTTAATTAATGTCATTATCTTAGAACTATATTTATTAATTATAATTCTAACCATTACTGTACAATACATTTTTTGCCATAATTTTAGATTAAAAAATATATATTTAAAATATAGGAAGTGGTTATTTCATCTATTTATTTTTGCGTCCTATGTTGTTGCCCAAAATAAAAATATTGATTTAAAAATTGTAATCTTATCACCACTGATTTAAATACTTACCAGCGCTTAATTCAAATTTAAATTTAACTGGATTATTATTCTATTTTATTTGACCCTCATTAAAATTGTTTATAGCCTGGTAAAAATGTTGGTACCGATCATTTTTAGAATGTCTGGAATGACAGCATAAAGTTTAGAATCTGTTTTGGTGTCAAATGTTGACTGTAGCAATGTAAATTATAAAAGCTTATCATAAATATAGCTGATTGATGGATATATAAATATTGATAAATATATGTTTGTAATAAAGAAAAGATTATGCTCTAATTTAAATATATAAGGATATATATTATATTATAATAAACAGGATACTTCTAATTATTATTGTTATTTCTTAACCAATTTACAAAGTATTAATGCAGTCATTGATTTTTTTTTTACAGTGTAACACTATTTCTTTTCTCTCCTCGACTAACGTACAACATTGCAATTTGTCGTCAGAAGCACCAGTTTTGATGTTAAGTTTAGTATCAGAGTTTTGATACTTTTCCTGCTGTTCTGAAATTGGTCGGTAACTATTATTTAGCGCAGACAAATGTCAAAACTGTAACTATAAGAAGGGTGTCATTTGAATGCTAAACTTGCGCCATCATAAATTTATAATTAATATTTTAATGAGGGTAGTTATCAAATTAGCAGTCTTAAGATTACAATTTGTTATTCAATATTTGGACCAATCGGCAATCACAGCATTATATGACGCTATAAGACGCTGTCTCATATAGATATCCACCGGACATTGAAATAGCCACTTTCTAAAACATGATCGAGTATATAGATATTGTTACCTTGGTCAGGATTATGTAACACAGCTAAAGAAGAAAATATAAAATTGTTAACTATCGTTATCTATATAATGTGTCTAGTTTTTGCTTAAGTTAAGTGATTCTTAAAAATAAAATTACAATTGTGGTTATTACCGATCTACAGTAGGTACTATAATAGATCTAGAATAAAATCTAATATTCAAAAACCATTAAGTTATAAAAAGTACCCAGAGTCGTATTTTAACGTGGGAGTACATATACCTACAGTTTTATGATTTATTTAAGATCTCATTTTCCTGCATTTATTTTTTTTCAAAACTTAAAGTGGTAGAATCTGTTTACCTTAAATTGTTAACATTAGCTGGTTGTTATAATATATTATTATGTTATAATTTTAAAAAACTTCGAAAATTATTAAGTTATAACCAAAACTTATATTTGTTACGGAACAACTTTGCCACACACAACACGAAAACGATTCTTTTTAGGACCAACAACCAAGATAAAACAGTTTCGTCCAATCACAGGCTGAGATTGATCAAACGAAGAAAAGACACTTAAAATCATGGCATACGGCAACAAGGGTGGTATCAATGGATAGGGGAGGAGAAAACCTATCCAGAGATACCACCAAACCCACCAGGGAAAGTAGAGGCGACGCCCAATCGAGAGGGTAAGGGAGTCATTACAGCCGAAAGGGAAAGAGTGGATGAATGAGAAGAAGACATGGTCCAACAGGGTCAGGGGTGGCAACATCGGATAGGGGAGATAAATATCTATATATAGCCATATAGGCACCACCCGCGATCGGATCGAAACAGGAGAAGGGGAGATATCACCGGATATAAGAGCACAAACGGACGCCGACCAAACCAACCAAAACAGGAGGTTTATTAGTCGGTACGGTGATTATATACTGGTGTCCTGCCACCGATAAATCAACCTTTTTCTTCTCAACACTTTCACGCTCATTCAGACTTCAATTATCCATACATAACGGACCGAATTTAAAGGTGAAAAGGAAGAAACCTGAAGAAATAGCAAGCAACGACAATCGACGAAGCGACGCAGAACAGCCAGCCGGAGGATATTATACGGCGACGCCGCCGGAGCCCGGTACATCGCCGCCGTTACGATTACAGCTACCAGCAGCACCGAACAGCAGACTATGCCCTATCGGTCCGACGCCGCCGACAACGAACTCGGACTCACCCGGCTTACTACTGTTATTGCAGTGACGGTAGATTGTCTACACCGAAGACCATACAGCGCTCTCTTCTGAGTGTTCGGTGACTTACGTATCTATACGGTGCGACACCCGCAGTTCCCGACCGACGAATCACCCCAGATTAGACGCCCGGAGACCAGCGAACGACAGACCGCGGAAGCGCAGCCACCGATGACCGAAGCCCCGAGAAAGCGACCGATCGTCTGTCCGGCGTGACACGGGTCATCGTCTATTATGCCCCTCAACTTGTAATTAGAGTCCGGTCTCGGCCCGACTACACTCAAGCATCGCCGACTGTTCCGGTCCACTTACTTAAGTCTGATCGGAACAACTCGACGCTTTACTTAACCCTATCCATGTAAATATATTAAAGTTAAATAAGAATACAAGAACGTAATTACCATAAAACACACGATTTTAGATACTAATTGTATGTTTTATATTTTGTGTCTGTGTACACGAAAAGTAATTGAAATAATGCTTCGATTTTCAACTTCAGTATCATGTTCGATGAGAAAGTGAATCTAGTTGGTGCGTTGGGAGGTCAAAATTTTAAGTTCCCCGTTGTTTTCAAAAGCTTCGGGAAAAAAGGAAAGTTTCACGCAAAATAGGTTTTCAACAACATCGATTTTGGGTTTTAGTACTCTAAAACAAATTACTGTAGATATATGAAATTTTCATTGAATGTTTATATTAGAATTTTCTATACATACTAACATTTTTAAAATATTTTGAGTTGTTTTGAGCTGGTTACGGACATTTTTAGTTTTCAATTTTTTTTTATAGGTATATATCAATAAAATGTTATTTGTAGTGTAAAAATGCAAGACAACGCAATAAAAGACTCCTGATAAAATTTCAGTTAAAAATATTAAAAATACAAAGGCACAGTTATTTTTACAAGCATTTAAAGTTCAAATTATGACAACATTTAACTAATTTAAAATTTAAAAATTATTTTGTAATCAACAATTTATAAATGCTCAACTTTTATAGTTAAGGATTGAAAATTTAAAACAAGGTTCCACGTGAATTGCATTAAATAAATTACTTCATTCATAACAATATCATTGAATATATCAAGTAATAGCATAGGCTGACTGATCGTTTTCGCTTAGATTCATTTTTCGTAAGCTATGATAATATATCATTGCATTCAAATTTAACACCATACATTGCACTGGCCCATTTGTAATCTACTGTACAGCACAGCGACACCCACTTGCCCACCTTTTTCCTTTTGATGTACGATTTATATATATGCTCACCAAAATATAAGTAGCAACTAGTAATACACTTTTTCAATGTGTTGTAAATACGTAGAATATATTATTAGGTAGGTAAGTAAAAAATTTTATTAGTTGATTTCTAAATTCAATATATAATCAAACAATTGGTATTCATTTATAAACTTATAGTATATTTGATATTTAAAGTAAAAACAGTGAAAAAACAATAGAATAAAAGTTTTCTTTATTAGTATTATTTATGTATTATTAATGTTATGTACATAATATTTAATATTTTTCTTACCCATATCATATGTTGTCAAGAGACATTTGTATTTATTGTTTTCTAATAAATTCATATAATAAATTCAAATCATATATTTTTTTATCGTTACATAGATATTAGGTACTCGTCTTATTTTAATTTTCATTTCGACTTTAAGTTGATTAAGATATCTATACGCCATCAGACATTAAATTGTATAAAAGGTGAATTGTAGTGGTAATTTATTTTTAATATTGGATTTTTTCCAGTTTCCTCTATCCCATTAAACTGGTTCCAATATCCATACATAAAAATGGAACCTTTAGATAAAAATGTACACAAACATTTCTTAAGATTTTGTAACAGAATTAACCGTGATTATTTTTTTTAAAACCAAATTTTCATTATTTGCATCGTGTCAATAAAATCAGTTTTGAATTGCACATTTCAACTTCATCACTCAACATGAACATTCATATTTTGGGACCCACAACGTATTTTTCACTAACAAATTTTCTTATTAAAACCAGGATTAATTAACCATATTCAATATTAATTTTATATTAGCAGTTTATATAAATGGTAGATTATTAAAAATAATTTGGCTCCGTTTATATTCTAAACTTTTGATAAAAAAAAATTTACTCGGTCAAAAAAATTTGATGTATAATACAAAGTTATTAATAAGTTGTTATAATGTATATTTATAACATTAAAGATATAAAAATACATACAAATATGCACAATTTTTTTATCAGCATTTTAAGTTCTAATTTTGAAAAAAAATTGTCAATATAATGTAAATTAAAAAATATTTTGTAGTTAAAAGTGTAAAAAATCTTCGATTTTCATAGCTCAAGCTTGGGAATTTAATACAATATTTCTGAGAAGTATTTAGGGCACTATAGGTTTACTAGGACCAAAAAGTCCAAAAACTATATAAAATAATATTTTTCTTTATAGACATTTAAATTTGTAATTTGGACAAAACTACGTAATTAATCGAATAATATAATAAGGATTTTTAGTGTTATTGTAATTCAATTATAAAATAAACTACTTTAAGAAATAAGAGAAATATACATAAAACATCAAATAAACTTATGACGGGCCAGCTTATATATTATACAGTGAAACTTCCATATAACGAACTTCCATTTAACGAAATTTTCTGTTTAACGAAATATTTTTAAGAACTATGACCTTCATTGTTAATTACACGTAAATTTATTTCCAAATAACGAATCTGATGTTTCTATATAATGAAATAATTATTCGATAAAAACCAGTTTTTGTAAATGTTGTCACTATCAAATTGATAGTTTATGTCATAGTTTTAAAATTGTACATGAACAATGTACCCGATAAAGATAAGACACCGATGTTCCAAATGTTCCCGATGAAATTTTTTTAAAACTTGACGATATAGAAACTTTTTACGAAAGAAGGACAATTTTCAAAAATAATAAGCAAACAAAACTTACTGATTATTTCTTTTAAATTATATTTAAGGTTAAAAATTAAATTAAACTGTAATATGATGTTTGATGTTGTTTTTACATACATACAATATACATAATAAAAAAATAATAAAAAAAAAGTTGAAAAAAATACGTAATTCTATTTAACGAATTCCTCTATATAACGAATTTTTTTTGCTGCTTATTCGACTTCGTTATATGAAAGTTTCACTTTATATCATATAGTCTTATATAGTCTATATATGTCTTCGCTCAGAATAGTTGTTAGAATGCAATGTATATGACAATTTAAAACTTTGGATGCTGATGTGTAATGAATTAGAGAATTAAAACCTATATCTTAATAAGTTAAATTTAACCCGTGTCATTCAGATTTCTAATAACTAGAATATGGTTTATTTTTGTCAAATAATTATTATCATATACCTACTTACCATCATACTTAAACATTTTACCACCTTTTTCTGTAAAAAAAATTATAATTATAACAATTGAATGTTAATAAAACCACAACTATAATTAATAAAGCTAATTTTAACAATAAACGTTAAATATGTATGTTGTACTTAAATATTATAATATAATGTAATTTGGACAAGGTAATATTATAATTTGTTAAATTTAGTTTGAAAATAGTATAATTTTGCATAATCGTGTTCTTTTTCATAATGTTTATTGTATAGTCTATTACAAATATTTGGACCAGTATATATAAAAGAAGATTGAGTGGTGCACTCGTAGGCGCAACTAGCCCTATATTTTTGAGGGTGCACAAATTATAAAGAATTCCCAGACGCACGCTCTATATACAGGGTACGGTAGAAAGATCTGACAAAAAAAAAAAAATTCGCTACTTAAACGTATAACAAAAATTGTGAAAAAATATTTTGAAAAAAAGTTATTACATTCTAAATTAATTTACTCAAAAAAATATTAATATCTTAAAATATTCTAAAAAATTAACTAGGTACTTGACTTAGATACATGTTTTAACCATTAAAATTATTCTTGTAATCAGATTTACAAATTGGCTATTTTGAATTTTTCCAAAAAATTTAAATTAAATTTGAAATTTTTATTTTCAATATTAAAAAATAAAAATATTAATTTTATATATAAAAAAAAATTTTAAATATTGATTTGAACAAAAGTTATATTTAAAGCTGGAAAATCTAGATTGTCAATTTCTTGTATTTTCTTTTTCTTTTAAATAATATAGGTTCTATAGCAGGTTTTATTATTTGTTTAATATTATATATAATTGAATAAACATTGATATATTTAATTTTCATAAAATAACACCATAACAGTTTTTTGAACAACACAATTTAACTGAAATATTGTTGCGCCCGCTTGTTTTATAAATTATAACAAATTATAAACAAGTAAACAATATAAACGCGCTCACATTCATGAATCATGGACAGTCTTTTATTTTGCCAGAGATAAAGAGAAACATCGTTATCCTGTTTTCTAATTTATTTTGTTAATTTATAAGAAAATATTATTAGTTACTATGATCATTTTTACACAAATAAGTAATAACGACGTAATTGTGATCTGTTCTATACAACATCAAATACCTACGTAAGCTAAAGGTTATTTCATAATATTAGGTTATACCTACTGTTATAACTGGGAATGTCAGGACATAATAGTGAAGTATTCACTTATTATATTCCTCAATATACAGTATGGTACAACATTTTTGTATTTATTGATAATTTTTACTTCAAAATAATCAAAATATAATAGATTAAGTCTTTTATATTTCGGGGGTGCACATTTTAAACTCGGGGGTGCACAAGTCCCCTGTGCATCCTCCTAGTTGCGCCAATGGGTGTACTTCTGTACATGAGTGTTAATAATATTAATTTACCTGCAGACTTAACTACTTAAGTGTTAAAGTTTTAATGATATGCTCACACACCATTATAATAAACTAAAATCTTACAAAATAATAAACAACGGCCAGACTGTCGTATGTAGAAATCGGTCGCATCAAATAAAACCAACGACAATTAAGATATCGGCACGCACTTATAACGGTATTACGTAGAATGTGTATGACTTCATTTAATATAACTAAAGACCGGATTTATATGTTTTTACATATCGTTACTGGGTCTATGAGAGTCAGTCTTATGAGTCAGTCTTATGAGAGTAAAAAATGTGGATGATTTGTTCAATTCTGAATGCGTAGAAAAAAGTTTTTTTTGCATATTTGAGAATATTTTATGGGTTAGAGAATATTTAACTCATTTAGCATATTTTGGAATATATCGTATAAATTGTGAGAAAAAATTTGTATTTATTTTTAATTTTAATATTATATTTTATCATTTCCAACTCTTACTAAAGTGCAATAATATTCCATTAGAATACGCAACTTTAAATACCTAATAGTTAACTCACTATTAACATAAAATTGAAAAAAAAATTTTTAAATGCCATATTAAAGTAAATATAATGATGTTTATTGATTATTTTTGCATATTTTTGCTTTTTTTTTGTATATTTTGCATATTGTAGCATGTTTTTTAAATTTTTAAGAGAATATAATGAGAATATTTTAAGGTTTTTTCGAGAATATTAGCATCATATTTAAAGTATTTTAAGAGAATATAAATCCGGTCTTTAAATATAACTATCGACAGGAGTCGTATTTATATTTATTTTATTTCTACGTTATTACAAAGTTATGGGAGATGGCTTATAATACAATAATACCAATTAATTAGCGGCTATGTCAGTTTTTCAGAAAATCGTATTTCATCTGGTAGTTAATTTAAACACTATTAAACATAGACATTTTGAATGGTCATCTATTCTTTAATAATTAATTCAAAAAATAATATGTTAAGCTGAATTTGACAATTGTTGCGGTTTTATGACTGGTGATGTTATTTATGTACTTAACTATTAATTGTCTTAACACGTGGTTATAATTAGTTTACTGATTAGGTTAAAGAAATAATTACCATTTCTATATTCTAATATCGATGTTGTACATTCTGAAAGTATAAACAATTTTTAAATTGAATAAATGTTTGCTTTTTTAGAAGTGTATAATTCAACTATATTTAAACTTTATAGTAACATTCATAGTATTAAATAATACATTTATAAATGCGGGACTGATGTCATTTCCTTTGTTAGGAGATTTCCTTCTATTACAGGGTGCTCGTTATAAGGAAATTTTACTGTTTACGTATTTGATCGAATTATGTTTTATTATTAATTAAGTGAAATAGCTTACTTTGTATAACTGTAAATGTATAAACGTAAATCGTTATAAAATGATTTCGAAATAATTTCGTTATGAATTATAAATTATAATATAAACAATTAGTTTACTTACAATTTATCGTAACTGTTAAAATGTAGGTATAAACGTAATAATTATTAAAGTTATTAATATACAACAATTTGGAGTAATGTTAACAAGTAATTATAAATATTTTTTGTTTTTGTTTTTATTTTGGTATTTTATGTTTTATAAATAGGTAATGCAACTTCAGTTTCGTGTTTAAGCTCAACAAGATAACACGTTCGTTGAACCTATCTTTGAAAATAGTATAATATAATTGAGACTACACTTAAGGCGTATGAATAGTATTGAAAAACTCTATAGAAATATATATTTATATTTCCAATAATATGGTTTATTGAGTGGATTGAGAGTAAATACACCTAAATCTATTATCAATATTGTAAAAGAGAAGTTAATTTAACTATGCCTGTATAAAAGTCAATTTTCGATATTTTAATTACTAAACTCAATAATTCAAATTCAAGAAGTGAAATATTACAAGTTTTAGAGCTAAATATTGGACATTGAAAATAAAATATCCTTAATCGACTCCTATACAAGCCTAGATACATTTATTCTCTTAAATTTGTATAATATGTATTCATACTATAATGTCACTCAGTAAGTTATATTATTGGAAATACGAAACTTAGTTTCATTGTTTCGCTGAAAATCACATTTGTAATAAGTGTGTAAAGTGCTGCTTTTCTGACATGTACGTGCACGTGCGGCTGCGCTCTATTATTAATTTTATGCACAGTCACTCACACTAATAGGGGCGTTATTTTATTTATTGTATTTTAAATGTTACTGTGTTATTGTTGACATACGAAAAAAAAAACTAAACCAATAATTTCAGCGAGGTATGTCGAATGTGTCAGAATATATTAAGATATAGTTTTATCCAGAAATAAAGCTTATAATGTGGTTTCGTTAGTGGATTTCACAAGTACTGTAATGGAGCATTATTATATTCACAGAATTAGAAAGTTTTGTAATAGCCGTTGTGATGTATCACGTTTATTTTTAATATCATTACAAAAAGAATTAAGTATCTAACGATCGACATGATTGAATCATTGAAAAATAATATGTTTAAAGTACCAAGGGAAAAATATACAGAAATGTATGAAGTAAATGCAACATTGGGGTATTGCACTTGCTATCAAGGTCATTTGGGGGACCTTTTGCAAACACCAAGCAGCAGTATATTTTTTTTAGTAAAGAACTACCTAATGCACCACCAGTTACAGCTAAATGTAGATATAATATGACTGTTTTAGCATTTAGAGACAAAGTTCAACCTCCATCGTTTTATAATTCATTAAATGCTCAAGTAGAGATTAAAGAAAATAATAGTGAAATTATGGATGCAAATAATACAAATGATATAAGTAAGATTGTTATGGATGAAAAGCAACCATCATTAGTAACAAATAATGTATTAAAACCTGTATAACAATGTTTTCAAAATGTTGTAGATTTAATGATTCACAAAAATGACAAATTTTTATCCACAAATAATGAATCTTTAAATATATTTTTGAAAAAACTTGGAAATGTCAAAACTAAAAATTCTTGAGAACATTTTTATCTACTTGTGGGAGACAGATTTATCTTCGTCATGCTTATAAAGCTAAAATACAAGTTCAACCTACGGCAATAAGTCGACGAAGACCTGGAGTGACTAGAGGCAGTAATAGATTAGTGGTAGGATGACTAGCAAAAACTGAAAATTCAAAAAAAATTAAGCGTTAAAGAAACTTATAACAAAACATCAATAAAAATAAACCAAATGAAAAATCACATTGAAATTACACTAATAAGCTAACAGTGACAAATATCTTTGAAAAAGTAATAACTAGGATAATTACTAAATATTAAATATAACAATTTATGATTTTACCTAGTTATAATTTACCTATTAATTTATTTTATATTTTTTAGTTTTTAGATTTAATAAATAATTATTTTGTGAATTATATAATTATACAGCGTAACAGACAGATGCAAGGTAAACGTACGACAAAAATTGTGATAATTATATGGATAATAAATAATTTAAGAAATATGCCTACTCATGTTAGGCGATTTTTGTTTTTTTAGTTATAATTAGTAAAATTAATTGTATTTAAATACAATAGCTTGAAATGGCGATGATGTGATACCATAGGTGATTGTGTTTATCTGACATTCAAGTAATGGCCGTTCAGTGTGAGTGCGCTATATAATGTGTTGGAATAGACGACCTTCCGAAACTACAGTTATTTGCCGATACATTTTACAAAATATATCAGCTGTGAACATAAATTTGTGTAGCCGGAAACGATGTTGTAAATCCGATATATCCGTTTGTAATTTTGAACCTATATTAGTATGTCATTTACTGATATCGCTGATAATGACTTAGCCGGCGCGCGGCGCATCAAATACTACGCGAAATTTAATTTTGTTATTTTCGTGTTTAATAATTGCGTGATGTGGGATATGATATTTTCCGGGACCGGTAGCCACTTTCATGTGACCCAAATTTTCATATTCACGCATACATTTTCGGTGTTGGTCATATAATACGGGGTCTTTCATAAGTTTTCGTTCAAGATTGAAAAATCGCAAAACTGCCATTACTCGAGATAATCAAACGGAGATAATCACTGTACACGCCTGCGGGCCAAGACTGACTGGTGCCCCGGCGGTATATATTATATTGATAGGTAAGCGAGCCCATGCTATAGGCGACCGGTCGAAAATATTATATTCAGTATAATATGACAAGCGACAATGTGTTATCGCATTAAGCAAAACTATACGGAACAGCGACATCCCAACAAAAACACTCAGCCAAACTCAGTGTAAAAAAAAAATTGAGTATATAAAAAAAAGGATCTAAAAGTCGTGATACCATTTTATATAGACCTAAGTCTTTGAACGATGGATATCATTTATGTTAAAATAGTCTTCCAAATAATTGAGCTTAGTTTGGTGACTTAAGTTAAGAATTTAAAAATAATGAGTAGGTAGGTACATAATAATATAGTCTATCATCATTTAAATGTGTAAAATGTACTATCAATTAGTCTACTAATCAAGTATTTTAATGTCACCAAGCTAAGAACAATTATTTAGCAGACTATTTTAACAGAAATTATATATATAGTTCAAAGACTTAGCTATAAAATTATATTACAACTTTTAGAGCTGTTTTTTTATACTAAGCGTTTTTTTTGCACTGTGTTTGACGTAATGTTTTAACTGTGTAAAAATAATACAGACCATAGCCATAGCAATCATTTTAATCAATCTAAGAAGGCAATGTTATTACTTTATTAGCATGTTTCATGATCATATTAAATTGTTTTACAATTAGCATTTTCAACTACCGGTCTATATATTAGATATTATTATATGATTGTTTAAAGTGTAAGTATCGTTGATAATTAAATTATTATATTATATTTTGTACAAATTCTCAAATAAATTGTACGCAAACACATAATTTAAACAAAGGTGGTGGTGATTTAATAAGGGGTCGCGTATAGGCAATTCGATGTATTTAACTCGTTACGGAGTGTGGTTTTGTGCGAAGTAAATGATCATTAGTGTGCGTAGATACGCTCGGAATCCGTCGAGTGCCACTCTCGCACGCGCATGCATATGTCAGTAAATCGAGAAAAACGAAATATATTCTTCTATGCATCACCTATAAAAACTACCAAAAGCGGTAGTAAATTAAACATACTCCCTGAAATTTAATTGTAATTTCGAAATAAAGGATTGAATTCGTAAGCTCCTAGACTATGCTTTGTAGGAACCACTTTTTTTTATATAAAACCCAAAAAGCCCAAAATAAATACAAATGTAATGCAATTATTTCATGAGATTTTTTAAAAAAAATATCCAAATTTATTTTAAAATTGTATGGTCTTTAAAATTGAAAATTGAAAATCGACTTCCTAGAAAGCCTAGTTATTTTGACAAAGGATTCATACATATATTAAAAATTGAAATCGGACATTCGGAAGTATGTGTAATTTTATTTACCACCGCTCATTGGTCTAAAACGTACGAAAAATACGTTCGATCCCTTTAAACGCAATAAATATTTTATTCGAATTACAATTAATAAATGTTCTTATGTTCATAAATTTTAAAAATCAAAACTAAACTAAGGGATTTCCTTTTACTTACATTCTTCGACTGAAATTATACGACAAATTATTATTGTAAAAGTATTATTTAAGTTCATTTATTAGACGTCTTAGTAAAGATGATCTTTCAGATTTTAGATTTTTAGATTTCAGGTTTTTAAAATAATATAATGGATTTACTGGATTGCGTACTCTTGTTATAATATGTCTAATACTATATTTTGTTGTTTATTAGGTTTAAGCTACAATAATAGCGACGAATGTATTGATTTTACGGACATGTTGTGTATTTTTTGGGGGGTCTAATCGTTTTAAAAAGTGCCGTGAAAAAACAAAAAACATATGAAGGTAAATTTATTAAAAATTGGTGTATCACATAATAGATTTTTATTTTCGATGTAATCCTAAAAACAAAATATTATCTTAGATACATGAAAGTTTCATTGAATGTTTGTATTAGCATTTTATGTAAGTACACCATCAAATTTTCAAATTACTTTGACTCATCTGTAGCTAACCTAACCTATTTTCTTAGGATACTCTGCGCCACGAGACATAAGGAACCCGTTTTGCGCCTACAGACTGACGGCAGCGAATGTTATGAGGCCCTTTTTCCCCCACTTTGTGCCATTCACTATTCAGTATTATATCAAATAGGTGGGGCATGCGTGGATTTGAATACGATTTGGACGGGGAACGGGTTCCTTCTTTTGTGGCGCGGAGTATAGTTAAAAATATATAAAATGTTCCTTTAATAGCTTTAGAATTTAAAACAAGGTTACATGTAAGTAGTTCATTCTGTTACACGAAATTAAATATTAAAACAGGATCTGGAACTACCAAAAAGAATTTGTCTTGGAACCGGAACCCTTTGAGTATCGGGAACTGATACTATTAATTTTATGAAAAGGTTTTTTAAGAATAATTTCAGTTTCCAATATGAAACCGGGACGTAAGTTATAGTGAGTCAATCTTTTACTTATTTAGACCTCACATTAGTCCAAACTCTTAAGTATAAGTTTTGATGTAAGGTAAAAAATTGCTATTGACCCGCCATAATTTACGTAAATTGCCAAGACTTATCTATATTTTATTCTAATTTAGTCATCTCACTTATATTAGATAATCCTTCAAATTTTAAATTATAAAATAAAATGGGATGTATAGAATTTAATGGTGCACACGAATTGCGTACCAGGTCAGATAAACGAACCTTTTTGAACGAATTTCATCCCGGACGCAATTCATGTTACTTTTTCACCTACAGTTTATTTTATCTTAATAATTATATAGTTATGCGCTGTGCAAAGTGTAATCTAATGGTTTCCCAGAATAAAAGAGCAATATGCTCTACATGTAGCAATGATTTTCATACTGCGTGTACAAATCTTAAAACACAAACTAACTTTAATAATGCAAAAGATAGCTGGAATTGTAAAACTTGTACTTCCAAATTGAATAATGTTGTAGCACGTAAAAAATTGGACGGTTATCTTAACAATGAATGCAGTGAAAACAACAATCTTGATTCTGTAAAAATTGACCTAAATATTGTAATGAATAAAATGGAATCACTTTCTAATAATATTAAATCTATTGAGTAATCTATTGGTTTTTTCTCTGATTCGATTGATGATTTTAACGTTAAGCTTGGGTGTTAAAATGATTTCTGATATAGAAAATAAAATGCTAAATTATGAACATAAATGTAATAAATTACATAAAGAAGTCACTTTTCTCAAGGCAGTAATCAACAATAATGAACAAATAATGCTCTCTAATAATATAGAGATTTCTGGTATTCCAAAAACTGCCAATGAAAATATTACTGAGGTTGTTAAAATATTAGCACAGTCATTAAAGTGTGATGTTCAAAATTGTGATATCATTGAGACGCCTTTATATGTAAAGCATACAAGAACATGGATGGTAAAATGTATGCACACCTAATTTCAAAAAATATCAAAGAATTGTTTGTTAAAAACATAAAACTACGATACAAAAATAATAATCCATTATTAGCTAATGAAATTCATATGAATTTCCCGGAAAATATTTATTAATGATCAACTAACCAGACATAATAAGAAATTATTATGGATTTCTAAGGAAATCACAAAAAGTACAAGTATACCTGGGCAAATATGAGCGGAATTTTTATGCGAAAAGGAGAAGGAGAACAAGTCATCAAAATTCATAACCTTGAAACTTTGCAAGAAATGGATCAAAACAAAATGATTTATGAGCTATGGGACAGTGGCAGTGTTGACTTGAAATAATTTTCCATAAAACTTATTATAAGTAATTATATTGTAATTTTTATATTTATTATCTATGTTTTTTCAACCTGGAATGCTTAATGAAATTAATTCTAGTAACAATGTCGCTAGTAAGGCAATTGATAATTTAACTGATATTGTGTTCAATACTAATGATCTGTATCTTATTTTTTTTTTTTATATATTTTCACTTTTGTTATACCTTAATAGAACTTAACTCATCAGCATTCAAGCTTATTTGCTTATAGGATGAATTGCAACATTTGTTATCTATATTGTCTATCTAACCATGTTGAATTGATGATGTTGCAATAAACTTTTTATTAATATAATTATTTTTTTTTTAAGATTTTTGTTTTTAGGTAGGTACTTAAATATTTTTACTGAAATTAAAATAGTTTAATATTTTAATAGTATTATTTATGTTTAGATATAACACTTATTAGAGGTAATCCTTCATATTTTATATTATAAAATAATGTGGGGTGCATTGAATTTACAACGACGGTGTTGCAATTAATACATTTCCTTATAATGAAAAATTGTAATGTATCAAAAACTAAAATACTATTTTTATGCTTACTTACCTTCAATATCTGACACTATAAGACAGTTTATTATCTTTATAGTATCGTTTAAGTTTAGGTATAATAATCCTTCAAATTTTAAATTATAAAATAAAATGGGATGCATAGAATTTAACTGTCCACACGAATTGCGTACCAGGTTAGATAAACTAACCTTTTTGAACGAATTTCGTTCCGAAATTATATATAAATTTATGAATTACACTCATCTTATTAAAAATGATCTTTCAGATTTTAGATTTTCAGATTACAGGTTTTTAAAATAATATAATGGATTTACTGCGTTTTCTTCTTATAATATGCCTAAAATCATACTTTCTTGTTTAATAGGTTTAAGCTACAATAATAGCGACGAATGTATTGATTTTACGGATGTGTTGTTTTAAACATTTTTTTTTGTGTCTCCTCACATGATTAATACTCGTAATAATACTTTGATTTTACACTACAATATCTTTTCTGTAGGGAAACTGAATTTAGTTGGTGTATTACTTGGGAGTACTAAATTTAAAATTCTTAGTCGTTTTAAAAAGTACCGCAAAAAAACGAAAACAAAAATAAGGTTAATTTATTAAAAATTTGTATTTCACATGATAGATTTTTATTTTCGATGTAATCCTAAAAACAAAATATTATCATAGATACATGAAAGCTTCATCGAATGTTTGTATTTTATGTAAGTACCTAAATAAGTTATTTGCATTGTATGTAAGTAAATAAGTTATTTGCATTTTATGTAAGTACACCATCAAATTTTCAAATTATTTTGACTCATCTGTAGCTAACCTAACCTATTTTCTTAGGATACTCTGACGGCAGCTAATGTATGAGGCCCCGTTTCCCCCACTTTGTGCCATTTAGCATTGGCGCACATTGTGTGTGAATTTAGGGGGCGCTGGAAAAATGTTGCACAGATACACGGGGGGTTTTCCCCCCATACAAACCCCTAAATTCTAATACTATAATAAACTGCATTACATTAGTTTTAAATTTGTATACGATAATATGTAAATAGCAATGAATCAAATAGTTTGTTTGTTTGTTAAGAAGACGCCTAGGTACACCCACATGTGTTGTCTCCGTATTACAATTAATGTAAAACATAGGAGAAACTGTTTTGCACGGGTATAAGAACCACTCAGGCTGTACTCTAAGCTAAGCAACCAAATTTCCGCACTATAAAAATGAGAACATTTACTGTGCAACATTGTTTTTAGATTTCCGATATCAGAACTAAAAAAAAAAAAATGTTATTTAAGTTTGAAAAAGAACTTTTTTTGTGTTTGTGATATCGAAAAATTAAAAACAATGTTGCATAGTCAATGTTTTCCTTTTTCTAGTAGGAATATTTGGTAATATTATAATATAATATAATAATATAATATATAATATTTGGTATTTGGTTTAATAGTTTAACTTGAACCATAGCCTGAGTGGTTCTTATCCGTTTAACACCGTTTTGACTATGTCTTACATATTTTGTTCATAATTTATAAGGCTGGGCAAGTTAATGATTTTTTTTAACTCAGTTTAGTTAAGTTAATATGCACCAATAACAAAGAGTTAAAAATTAAAAGTTAATACACACTTTTTGTTAACTTTTTATTAAGTTAAAAAAAAGTTTATTTGTTTCTACATCGCTAGCGTACTTAATTTTTGACAAAATTTGTTTGATTTTACAAGGCGGTATCGTTATTCCCGCAGTTTGTATTTTTGAGGACAAAATGACATCGGCATCGGGACCGGGTGACTTAAGCTACAATTCCCAACAGTGAACCTCGTTAAAAATTGAAAATTTAATTTGAGGATTCCCATAAGTTATTCTTACAGTATGTAGGTACCGAATTAATGATTTTTCTTTTTAAAACAAAAGTTTTGATGCTGTAATTTAAAAAGTATAAATTATTGAGACTTTAAACTTTCTACCACTACGTATATTGCTTTAATTTATAATAATTTCAACTTATAGTTGATATTTTAATAATATTAAGATAACTTATAAATTATAATGATCAGTACAAATCTTATTTAATTCTTAAGTTCTCAATTATTTAATACCTATTGACAATTGCAATAAAATAAATTCGGAATAGTAGGTTTATACAAGTATATCAATTAAACAAACTACTTTAAACACATGGAATTTTTTCGAATTACAATTAATATATATTCTTATATTGATAATTCGCAAAATATTTAAACTAAAATAAGAGTTTTTTGCTTACTTTCATCAACTGAAATAGGTAATAAAACAGTTTATTAGTTTAATAGCGTTGCTTATGTTTAGGTATTACACGTATTATAGGTTATCCTTCACATTTTAAATTCTTACAATGACAAAGTGGGTTTTTATTGTTATATTGTATTGCATTACAAGTTAAAAAGGTTTAATGTACAATCCCAAAAAGAGATTCTCGTTAAAAAATTTAAAAATTTAATATGAGGATCTACGTTTTGCTTAGGTACCTAGGTGAAAAATATCGAAAATATATTGTCTAATACCAACAAGACAATCAACCGACAGGGTCAATCTACCGACAACCAAAATACCGACAACCGATTAACAATAATATTATAAGTAGTAATTTAATTTCACTTTTAATTGGTATGCTTATTTTAAAAATCTGTACATAATGTATATTATTGACTAAGTTAATAATACATTTTTTTTAAATATTGTACAGTATAGTAATAATATTAAATAATGATGATTAAAATCGTCTTATAATAAATAGTAATGGCTAGTTAAAAATAATTTAACCGGGAACTTATGTCATTATAACATATAACTAATAAAATATATAGCTGAATTCACTTTCCACATCAAACAAGATTCTGTTGAAGAAAATCGAAGCAGTTTACTGCTGCAAACCGTGATGACAGCCACAAAAAAAAAAAAAAAAATTTAAAAAAAAAACATCATTGTAAAATCAATACATTCATCGTTCCACTCAGAATCTAAAATAATTCAATTTATACTGCAATTATTAGAGATTAGAATGTTATAGAAATAAATTGGTCATAAAATGGATAAGCGATCATTAAAGAAAATTTATTATTAACATTATGCGTAGATTTTTAAAATAAGCAAATAAATTAAACTACTACTAATAATATTATTGTCAATCGATTGTCTTGTCGGTATTTTGGTTGTCGGTGGATTGACCCTGTCGGTATTTTGGTTGTCGATCGATTGTCCTGTCGGTCGATTGTCCATATCCCATTTTCTTATATTGATAATTTTATTATTTTATTAGTATTGTTTATGTTTAGATATTACAATTATTATAGCTGGTAGTCCTTCACATTTGAAAATATAAAAGAATGTGGGTCACATTTGACTCAAAATTAGTGCCAAATTTCATTAAATTGATAAATCGTAAAAAATTAAAACTAAAATAAGTGATTAGTGCTGACTTACTTCCTTCTACTAAAATTATAAAATAAATTATTATTATAGAAGTATTATTTAAGTTTATAGTTATTACACATATTTAAAATGATCCTTCAGATTTTAAATTCTAAAATAATGTGGAATGTATCGGATATACCTAACGGTATAATAATATGTTTGATATCATGTTTTGGAGTTGAGTTATAAGTGAAAGCTACAATAGTATTTTCAATAGTGATTATCTGTCAAAAAACTTGAAAATTGAATATGAGGCTCCTCATATTTAGTTATTCTTACAGTACCTATAGTTGAAAAATATCAAATATATGTTGTTGGAATTTGTTTATATTCATGTTTGAAATACATATTTTGATAAATTGTGTATTTAATTAATGAAAATTAATTATTTTTCTTCTAAAACTTATATAGTTTGGATGTTGTAATTTAATAAGTGAGAACTATTCAGAAATCAAACTTTCCACCAATACTTGTATTGTCATAGTTTAAAATAATCTCATCTTACAGTAGATATTAGATTCCGAGACTTACCTTCTACAGCTGAAATTATATGATACATTAAGAATGGAACATTATTATTATCAAAGTATTATTTAAGTTTCTTTATAACACATAGTATAGATCATTCTTCATATTTTATATTATAAAATAACGTGGGGTGCATTGGATTTACAACGATGGTGTTACAATTTATAAATTTCCTTAAAATGATAAATTGTAATGTATTAAAAACTAAAATACTGCTCTTATGCTTACTTACTTTCATCGTCTATAACTATAAGACAGTTCATTATCTTTATAGTATCGTTTAAGTTTAGGTATCTCATTTGTATTAAATAATCTTTCAATTTTTTAATTATAAAACAAAATGGGACGCATTGAATTTAACGGTGCATGCGAATTGCGTACCATGTTAGATACACGAACCTTTTTGAACAAATTGCCTCCCGGACGCAATTCGTGTTACTTTTTCACCTACAGATAATTTTTTTTCTTTTTTTCTCTTTTATAACTAATAGCAACCATTTATAAACAAATATTTGCACCGTAAATCTCCAAATCCCCGTTGAGCACCTCCCCGGATTGGTGGTATAGGGTAAAAATACTTTACGACCTTATCTCAGATATACTAATCAAGCCGTAGTGCGACCACTTACACTTATGTGACACGAGAATTTTATATATTAGATGGAATTACATATCGTAAATGATGCCGAAACCATATTTTAGACTTATATGGACGTAACCACGTAGGTACTATCGCTCTCGCAATTTGACATTTAATATAGGTGCATCACATATACAACACATATACAACATAGAACGTACAAATAAAATACAGCGACGATTAACGCGATAAAGTGAAGCACGGTGAACTTAAATACGAGCGACGTAGCGAGCACGAAAAAATAACCACGACGAAGCAGTCGCGATAAAATACTGCACGATTAACAGCATGCAATAAAACGTCGGAGATAATATTTCGGGCGATGAACTGTCGTGGAATCGTATTCACACACCTTAATGTGTTGAGAGGGACAATAATTGTGGACAGTACATGGCGACATTCCTTACGCTGCCAACCCGTCACGGCTGATCGAACTAGGTTGCCCCCAGACAATATATTTGATATCACGTTATGGAGTTAAATATAAGCTACAATCCTCAACATGTTTATATTATTACTCACTTTCAGAACAATAGCTGTGTGGAGTCTTTAGTACATTATCTTCAAGATCTAAGAAATAAATAAAAGAATATGTTATGAGTTTAGGTAGCCTATTTCACTCATATGTATTATAAAAATACAACACATGTATGACGAATTTTATAAATTATTTATATAATTAATTATAAAAATAGATTCTATAAAAAAACTTTTTCTATTTATAAAACTTACCCTGAGGTTTTTCATTATAGATTGAAGTATAAAATTCACCTATGTAACCTTTAAGTAATTTTAATAATATATCAATTAATGAAGAGAATATTCTATAAGGTTAGGTGGTCATGCATTCGAAAATAATGTTTTCGAAGTCCAAGGGAACGAAAGATTGTCTATTAGAAAGATTGTGTGTTCGAAAGGTCGTATGTTTGAAATTATCGATAAATGAAACCATCACGAGTTGTACCATAGTATTTGTATTTATTCATTCGATCGTCCGTGTAAAAAAAAAAGGAAAATAATGGATTACAAATGGAAAGACGGATTCGTGGCGTTCATTTAAGCTTAATATTATTTTAAATAGCAAAACTGTTAAATATAGTTATAATTGTTTTATAATTGTCTTTATGTTGGCTGGTCATCAGACATCCGTACCTACGTACCTATACCAATGGGAAATGGTACACACATTTTGTTACTGAAACCTTGTGAAATTGATCCATGTATTGTAAATATCTGTTTAAAAATGCAAGGAAAAGCCTTGAATGTTGCATCAAAATTTTATTCCCACAAGTTGCAATCATAAGTTTATTTTTCATTCGATTACATATTTCAAGAAAAAACGCTTGCCAAGTCAGGGATCGGTATGGAAACTTTCTTGATTTTTAATTTTTAGAAATGTATTAACTGATATCACACCCAAGCGGTACAGCAATTTGAATCCAGAAAAATGTCGGTATGAACAGCCCCACAAAAAATCATTTTCATTTAGTGAGATAGATCTCCGAAACTGGAGAGCGGATTTCGTTGTTTGGAGTCTTGTTAGATTCACATTGGTTAGGACAAGTGCAGTGAAGGTTTTTAGAATTTTATCTTTAATAGTTAATTCATTACAGAACATTAAAAAAAATTAAAACAAATTTTATTGGGCGTTTTTTTATGTTTTCCAGCTTTACAGCTTTGTAGTGAATTAATTGATTGGAGATAAAGTTCTGAAAATCTTCACTGCACTTCTTCTAGCCAATGTGTATCGAACAAGCCCCAAACAACAAAATCCGTTCTCCAGTTTTGGAAATCTACCTCGCTAAATGAAAATCTAGCGAAAAATAACTCTTTTTTTATCTGTGAAAAATAAAATGATTTTTTTTAAAAAGTTTTAATTTTACATTTAGTATCTACTTGGGAATTATCAACCAACTATCTAGCTATTATAGTTTAGGAGAAAAGTTAAAAAAATAGAAATTTTGGGACTGTTTATGCCGACGTTTGAGTGGTTATACCGCTTAGCTGTGATATCAAATCTCTCTCATTAATATTTTATATTGAAGCTAGCTAAATTACCCACCTACTCATCATTACTGAGTTACATTTTTAATATTTACCTATTTAACACAAATTCTTGAAGTTTTCAAAATCCAGACTTTTTTTCATTTCAATTACCATACTTACTTGATTAAAAATCAAGAAAGTAAAAGGTTGTCTTGGAATATTATTTTGAAGCTACAATGGAGGTATATAATTTAATGAAACTTTTTATAGTTCTTTTCCTTTTCTTTGTATTTTTACGATTTGGTTAAATTCGTTTTTAGTTTCTTGAGAACTATCACGTTGAAATTTGAAATTTAATTCCGGCTTTTTTATTTTATTTTTTAGAATTTCTCAATGATGTTTAACCGTACTTATCTGATGCGTCAGAATGTAAAAAATAAAACAATTATCTTTTTTATGTTCGCCGTGCTCAATTAATATTGTCCGAAAAATTTGTTGTCAGCATCGTTTTATACATTTCCAATAATATTTATTAATTTTATCATGTATTGTCATTTATTTCTTATCAAACATGAACTGACAATTATTTATAAGTAAGACGTCCTGTCATGTATATTTTAAATGTGTTTAAACTAGCCATTTAAAAAAAAAACCACTCACACAAATTGTATACAATATTATTTAAAATGAGTTTTTGAACAAATTTGTGTTCGGTACTCATACCTTTGGAATGATGTAGGTATCAAACTGTACTGATAGATGAAAGACAAAAAAAAACTTCAATAATATCTATAATGCTTTCACCACGTAAAATCAATAAAGACAAGATTTAGTGAAATCCAATATTATAATAACGCGATTAGTGTTATTTAGTTTCGTTTATCGATAACTTCGAACATACAACCTTTCGAACATATAATATTTCGTGCACTTGCAATATAACATGCGACATTCGAATACATGATTTTCGAACACATGACACGCTACCGTAAACTGTGGTTATCTCAGTGACGCACTCATAATAAACCTTTCACTTAGGCAACAAACATAATATCGTGTTTTGTTTCGTTAGGTGGGTCATAACATGGTGGCAACTAGTTGTGTAGATAACTTAGAAAAGGTGGAACCCCTGAAGTGGAGAAAGATTTTAGAATAACGTATTTTAAGCAGTAACATATTTATTAACTCAGCCATGTAAGGTGCGACAAAGAGGAAGCTAGTAGTAGCTACGTTCTTCTGGAAAACGAAACGAAATTACAGCAATATGTATTACCTACTGATTGTCATCCATTTTTTGTTTTTAAAAAAGATGTATTAGTAATTTAACATTCTTATATTAAATGAGGCTGTTTAGTTGCTGTGTATTATATTATATTTAGGATAAGATTGAACCACTTGGCCGACAACAATTTTGTCATTTTGTCGGTGCATACCACCACATTCATATCCATTTCATGCATATACAGTATATCAGCACCGAAGCACCGAAGAAAGTGAGTACCGATGGTTATTGGCTACAACAAAACGCATAGCAATCACCTGAGAGGTTAGTCGCTGATCCACGGCTCAGACTAAATTCGCGAAAGTGGTTCAATCTTATCCTGAATGAAGTTTTTAAATACATACAAAAAAATGTATTAATATAAATCTATAAATATAGCAGACTGCTCACTTTGTGAGTGGCCTTACGACACAGTTTACCGTTCAATACTCTTGTACATAGTTTGTATAGTTAAAAATTAAATTACTATATTTTTCAGTTAAAATAACTTCATTATAACTGGCGATGTCAATCCTTGTTTTCACGTGCTGTAGAAATTCCTCATAGTCTTCTGGGATATCCAATTTTTCATAATAATGATCAGCAAATGTGAATTACCGCATAGTGTATGAAAAATAAAAGATTATAACTTTTGTATTTTGTACGTTGTGATACGTTTTTACATAATAAGAAAGTTAGTAATCAATAATGTAACAGAGAATATATTTTATTCGAAAATAGACGTCTATATTCCTTAAATTTAAGAATATTACCCCTCTTAATTACTTACTAAATTGCAGTATGAAATTCAAATTATAAAATCCAGTGTCAGCTGTAATAATATATTGTCATACGTACATTACTCACTTAAGTTTAACGCAGATTTATGGACGGTTTAAAATATTTAATATCAATAGGTGTTTGGTACAATGTATAATTATATTATACAATCGTTATAAAATAGTTTTACCTATTTTATCTGGTTAAATATAAAAACAATTGTTAAAATATGTATCTGATAGGTAATTCATAAAAATAACAAATTGATTTACCAACAGTTACTGATAGGCACCATTAACATATACTTACATTCAAACCCAATTTTTACTAAAAAATCTATTTTTAATTTTTCAAAATTCAAAATATAATTATACAAAACATACAATTTTTTTAAAGAAATTATTTATGAAAATTATAATAAAATAAAATATATATCTAAAAATAATCAAAGCTAATATAATTTTTACTAATATGAAGTCTCTTACCTTTGCATTCTAAATAACAAAATACACTACAATAAGTTATTTAGCTCAAACATGAATATTATTTTGACTCGTGCAATTATAATTTTTTTTTTGTATATTTATATAGTTGACATTTGTTACATATTTTATTACTATAAACTATTACAATTAGTAGAAAGTATATACATGTTTAAATTATTCACGAATATATGTATAGCAAAAACAAATCATTGGCACGAGAAACGCCGGGCGGGAAAGCTAGTAATATGTATATTATTTATAAACCTGAATAGGATTAATCCTTTTATTTGTTGCCATCCAGTGAAAGAACGTTAGGCCCCTCTACCACCTCAATCCTAATCAGGGGGTATGACTATTTTTAGTCACCCATTTTCAAAAGGAAAAAGTCCTATACTATAAAATGAACTTTTCGAGAACCCGTTGCGCCCCCTAGGTATAGGTCACCCATGGAACGAAAAAGGCCGGTCGGCGTAAAAAATTAAACACCGCTCCTTCTTCACAGTCCGTTCGGGCAGTTCATTTCGGTTCCTTAGCGCGTCCAATCAAGTACTTTCGCCGCGTCGGCGGTCGGTTAGTTTTCAAATTTTTCGAAAATATAAAGATTTTCGAAAAATGTTACGCTTTTTACGCCGTTTTTTGCATTTTCGACATTTGCTCATTCTCATTTCGCATACCTCGATTGTTTTAAAAGCCGCCGATGTGCGGTTTGTACGCGATATCGGTCTATAGCCATCGAAATCGACGCCAGCGTTGGTCGTTATTATGGCTTTTTTCGTCTTTCTCGATTCTTTTCAGTCGCTGTTTGTGTTTTATTGATTTAGTTAATTTCTTTTGAAACAAGTGGATATATGCGGTCTGTACACTTTAAAATTCGTGTTCACGAAATGTCAGTCGGTCTTCGTTTTAACACAACTGATATATACCCAATTAAAAATTTTGGTGCACATTGGGTGCCCTACATCAATTTTTAGGTTTTTGTTACCATGCTATAACGGTGCACAGCAATGTGTTTTTGATCAAATTGAACACTGATTTATTACATGGGTAGCACGTGCCGGTAGAACTCAACATTCGGTTCTGGAACCGTTTTAGTGTGCAACTATAACTACTGTTCATTTGTCAGACTAGAGTCGGTATTGCAACCGTGCAAGAGTGAACAAAATTACAGTGCCGTAACTGTGTATGAGTGTTGAAACATACCTTGACAAAAATAAACAAAAAACGTAAAACACGCAAATCACTTTTGCGAGATGATAGTATCGAACCAGAAACCCCTTACAACATATGCTCTGGAAAACCTAAATTCCACCTACCGGGCCACTATCTTGGATATATTTCTGTGGCGATTCTATAATATTTAAGTTTTTTTGATCATTGTTATTTAAATAACAATATACAGTTTATATATGTATAATATAATATACATTTACATTTAAGTATATTTAAATTCCTTAAAACTCAAATATATTTAAATATTTTTATAAATAGTAATTAAAAAACTCAAAATATGACTACCAAATAAAATTAGGCAAATTTAAAATTTATTTCATATAATTATAACAATAATATTAAAGCTAACCTGTGTGGCTGTGTAATTTATGCTTAACCAATGTAAGAAAAAAAATATATTTACCTAAAAAGATCCTTACTTAATAATTTTTAATATTTCAAAACAATATTTTAAACAATTTTAATTGTAATAATGATACTTAACTTACTAATATCATACAATAAAAAGATGTTTAAAATATATTAAAAAAGTAATTTTTAGTACAAAATATTCTTTTATTTCTACCCTGAACAAAAAAACGAAAATGGAATATCCTCATTATTCAGTAGATAATATAAGATATTGTGAACTGTTGTGAACCTATAACAATATGCTATTTATCATGACATACCTATTTAATAATTTATATTAACAATTTAATATTCAGATGTAAATATATCAAATCGGAGTATTATATATTTTTAAAAGTTACAATAACAAAAGATTATTATAGCAGGTAATATCTGTTTTATTCTTTCCCTTTAACACTTGTCTAGTTAGAATTTATATTTGATGAATATAATATATACTGTAGGCAGGACCGTCCCTAGGGTGGGGCGAGCAGGGCCCTCACCCCGGGCCCCGTGCCTTCATGACAGTTGGACAGGTCACACTTTTATAGATACAATAAAAAAGTCAAGTTAATGAGCAAAAAAAAATGTGTCATTTATATTTTATACATTCAATTTATACTAACTATTCCTACTTATATTAGTTGATGTCAAATTAATGTATCGAATTTTAAACGAGTTTATGATTAAAATTAAATTTTCATAGATTAAAATTATAAAAATAACTATCTTTGAAGCTCTCTGTCTCAAAAAAAGGCACCATGACTTACTTAGAGAAAAAGAAATTGCTAACCAACTAAAATATAATGATATTATTGACACATTTGCTAATTTCATACGTAAGAAGGTTAATTTATAATAATATATTACATTCTGAGCGGAGCGAAAAATTTATTGATTTTACAAAGATGTGTGTGTTTTTTTTTTTGTTTTGTCAGCCACATTTTAGGAAGTAAAAATGCTTTGATTTTCGAGATCAGTATCTTTTCTAATTGAAAAGTGAAAATAGTTAGTATTTTTGGGAAAATTTCAAGTAGTCTTAAAAAGAAAAAAAAGGTCATTTTTATACAAAACCAATTATTAAAAAAATCGATTTTATTTTTTTGGTGTAACTCAAAAATTAATAACTGTAGAACGTTAAAATTTTTAACAAATATTTATATTATTGTTTTCCATAAATGGTAACATTTTCGAAAATTTTCAAACTATATTAGAAATTCATAAAAGTTTTTCTTTTATAGCTAACATAAGAAATAGATAGAAGATTCCCCACAAAAGTTCCTACCGATACCTTTAACAAAAAAAAAATATGTTAACCGGATAGTAACATTAATTTTTTATGAGCATTTGAACTTTTTATCATTTTTATAATATCTCATATTTGATATTCAGCGGTAAATTATCGAATCGCTTTTTTACCCAACAAATAAAATTTTATTGACATTTATTTTAAAGAAAAAAAAATTAAAAAATTAAAAACTTACAATGTCCGTAAACAGCTCAAAAAGAGTCAAATTATTTTCAAAATTTAGTGGTGTATAGAAAATGCTAATATAAACATTTAGTGATATTTTCAAGTATCTACAGTCATTCGTTTTTTAATTACAACAAAATAAGAACAAAACAAAACCATGAGAAATCAAATGTTTTAAAAATATGAATTTCAAACGCTCATAAAAATGTAATTTGACTTTCTTGTAGACATTTTTTTTTGATAAAGATAGACAAACTTATGGATAATCTTTTAATAGATAACATTTTTCATGAATTTCTAACTCAAAATAATTTGCAAGTTTTCGTCATTTGATGTATTTTGTCAATATTTGAACTTTATATGCTTATAAAAAAAAATTGTGACTATGGATTTTTAATATTTTTAATCTGCCTTTGAAACAATATACTAGGAGCTTTCTATTCAATTTTTAAGCTTTTTTAACCAACAAATAAAATTTTGTTGATATTTATAGAAAAAAAACTAAAAAAAACGGAAACTGAAAATGTCCGTAAACAGCTCAAAATAAGTCAAACTATTTGGAAAATGTTATGGTGTATAGAAAATGCTAGTACTTAGTACTAATTTTTATATTATGTGGTACTAAGCAATATAGCCTATGGAGAGGAGGGCTTGAATCCCTCCAAACAATTTAGTCAATTTGCGCTTTTGCAAATAGGTATGTATTGTAACTGTTGAAGTACACAGATATACAGAAGTTAAAAGGTAAATAATAATATAATCGGATATATATAATATAATAATAAGTATAATGATACGATGTACAATAGTGTTACGAGGCGTAATATAAATCAACGACTAACTATGTATACCCGGCTACACTACGCAGGACATATCATATGCTGTAGTATATAAAAATGTATAGTCAGCGTCTGATGAACTACAGTGTGAATATATTACTTATACACTACATTATATAGGGTGTTTTGTTTATAATTTCAACAGTAACAATGTTTATAAACACCGCTGTACAGTGACAAACACCATAATTTTGTCCACCGTCACACTTTTGATGTACGGAGTTCGTTGTGCACCATAGCATCATAATGGCATGTACGCAAAATAAGAATGGTTTCAAACAGACACCAATACACTTTAATTGCACCGTCAAGTTATGCATGGTTGTATCCTTGGTGCACTGTACATAGTTTGCACGGCTGCGCCCAGTAGAAACGGTTTTTTTTAACCATATTTAATATCCCTTGAGCACAGAATGTGCACCATAAACAATTTATCCTGCACGCTAGGACAGTGTGTGCACAGTACTCCAGAACCGACACGGAACTTTAAAATTGTTACTGTTTTTTTTTTTTTGATTCAATAAATATTGCAATATATTATTGGAGAAATATTGTTTTGTCCAGCGTAGGTGTATTGCTTAACGTAAACACAAATTTGTGATTTGATTTAAAAATAAATTTATCATTCAAACATACATTATAATAATGTAATAATAATAATAACGGTCAGATCATTGAATAAATTACAATTAAATATTAATGTTTAAACAGTGTGTAGATACACCGAATTATATGCGATTACCTTTATGTATATTGAATATATCGGCTTACGTCGCTCCGTAGCCATACATCTTAAGTTTTGAAGTTTTGACGATTGTTCTCAACACAAACTGTGGCTTGGTAGGTTAGGCGTAGGTTCCCCACACGTAGGTTGTAGGTAGGTCCTGGTTCGAATCCGTCGTACGTCCTCCCCGGGAGGCGACTGTCTATGCCGTATGGTATGCCACGTGACTTTTTTTGCATTTTTTTTCCGATTTTTTTTCACGTTTTATTTTCATATAAATATACATTACAGGTAAACGTTTATATGTATTGTATTGATTAATATTTTATGTATCTATATGTTATTTATATGTTATTTTATTCGGAATTATTATTGCAAATTTCTCAACATTTTTATTATTATATATCGTACAATAAATACATATTATATTTGTTTGTATTAGTTTGTATTTTTCGTAAATTGTATGTTGTATGATAGGGTTTTCACTTATAGCCACTCGACGTCGGGTCTGCAATCCACCGCAGGTGGATTGCCTATCTGATTTGTTGTAGTACATTGTCCGCAATCCGACGAAGTAGGAATGCCTACCTAGTACCTAGGTAGAGTTAACGTCTTGAAAGTTAATCGATTTTTACTTGAGATGACTGACTTGCTACACACTCCAAAACAGTTTTCGACTTGACACTTTTTACATAAGTAAAAGCACCGGACATAAGCGACGGCACATACCACTCTATCCGCCGTAGACGGATATTGCTTATTTTTATTTCGTTTTAGACGGGTGATGGCTGATTTGCTAGACACTCCAACATGCAGGTTTTTGAATTTACATTTTTTTACACGTCATACAAAAAATAACTTGACATACGCTGGGGGATAGTATCATTGAATTGCCGATTTTCACGGGCCATGGGAGATTTCTCGACACTGTAACTCGACATTACAATGATGTGTGTTTTTTTTAAATTCTGAGCGAAGCGATGAATGTATTGATTTTACAATGATGTGTCCTTTTTTTTTATTTTTTTTATTTTTGTGTCTGTCATCACCTTTTAGGACAGTAAAAGTACTTGGATTTTCTTCAATAGTAACTTTTCTGATAGGAAAGTGAATCTATTTGGTACTTTGGGGGGTCAAAAGTAAACATTTCCCAGTAGTTTTCACAAGCGACGTGAAAAACAAAAGAAAAATCTGTTTTCGAGAAAATCGATTTTGGTTTTTGGTGTAACTCTAAACAAATGACCGTAGGATCATAATTTAAATAGAACCTATTTACATGAAATTTTGACTAAATGTTTATATTAGCATTTTCTATACACCATAAAATTTACAAAATATTTTGACTCTTCTTGAGCTATTTACGGCCATTGTCAGTTTTCAATTTTTTTAGTTTTTTTCTATAAATATCAATAAAATTTTATCTGTTGAGTAAAAAAGCTTGAACATTTAATAGAAGGCTCCTAGGTTATTGTTTCAAAGACAGATGAAAAAAATTAAAAATCCTTTGTCACAGTTTTTATTTATAAGCATTTAAAGTTCAAATTTTGACAAAATACGGAAAAATCACGAAAAATAGCAAAGTATTTTGAGTTGAGAATTCATAAAAATTTTTCTTTTGAAATCTAAGATTTGAAAATGTAATATAAGATTACTTATAAGTTTGTCTACCTTTATCAAAAAAAAAAATGTCTAGAAGAAACTTAAATTAAATTTTTATGAGCGTCTGAAATTTATATTTTTACAACATTTGATATTCACTCGATTTCTCATGTAACAATTTTCTTATTTTATTGTAATTAAAAAACGAATGACTGTAGATATTTGAAAATTGCACTGAATGTTTATATTAGCATTTTCTATACACCATAAAATGTTGAAAATATTTTGACTTATTTTGAGCTGTTTACGGACATTGTCAGTTTTCAATTTTTTTTTTCTATAAATATCAATAAAATTTTATTTGTTGGGTAAAAAAGCGTGAAAATATAAGGCTCCTGATATATCATTCTAATAGCAGTTGAAAAATATTAAAAATACATAGGCACAATTTTTTTTTTATAAGCATTTAAAGTTCAATTGTTGACAACATTTATCAAATTTATAATTTATTAATTATTTTGTAGTTAAAGATGTATAAAATGTTTAACTTTTATGGCTAAGGATTGAAAATTTAAAACAAGGCTCCACGTAAATAGGTTATATACATATAAATTACTTTATTCACAATAATATCATCAAATATACTTGGTAATATCATAGGCTGACTGACCGTTTTCGCTCAGAATCGTTTTTCTTATACAATGATATTATATCATTGAATTCAAATTTAACACCATTCATTACAGTGACCCACCTGTAACTTACTGTACAGCAGAGCGACACCCACTTATCCACCTTTTATACAATTGATATTATGTCGTGAATAATAGTAACTATTTAATGAGCCATCACTTTTATAATAGGTACAATGTGCATACTGCATACCTAATATAATAATATTATGATATAAGTATTATGTTTATTAATTAATTGTTTTTTCTATATTTTAATGTAATTACAAAATAATTGTTAGTTGTTACCTTCCACTGTTCCGTTACAGTATATTATAATATTAAATAGCACTGTTAATATTGTTAAAGCTTTATATGAAATCATAGTTATTGTTTAGATAAGTACCTACAAAAAACAAGTATAAACTTTTTATCGCAATGAACGTACGTAATGTGATTCGATTCTTAATACAAAATAGGTACTATTAAATTGTAGACACCGAATAACGTTATTTAACTTTGTTGAGTATGCGTAATCAAAACTGAGTAAACATTGTAAATATTCTTCTACTTCTGCTAGAAATCCATATGAAAAAAATATAAATTTTAATGGTACACGTCAAAAAATAAGTGAGAAAAGAAACCCGACAACAACATCTGGGGCTGTGTCGTTCCTTGAACACGTATTTTTATTGTCATTGTTTTTTAATTTTGTATTTTTTTCATTGGTTTATTTTACTCCCAATACATACCTTTATGAACAATATTGGCAGTTTACCCACATTTTTTAAATTGTTTGACGTTTATAATATTTCAGCTCAGGTATTATATATTATTATGCTCAAGTAATATTTGAAGTTTGTGCTTTGTACTTTATAAATTATAATTTATAATTTTATATTGATCACTTCATTGTATAGTGTTGTCTTGCAACTTTTGGTTTAACTGGTGGACTATCTAGTGTGATAATAATATTATATTATTATTTAACCTCTTATATTCGTACAAATGGAGAAATCGATTTCGATCGGTGCACAAAGTCAATGAACCGATAAATCAAATGATGTTTGTTACACTTGTATTAATAAAGCATGCAATATGTATTAACTATTACGTAAACCTATTATTTAATCGCAATATAAAACGTTTGTAGAATATAATATAATATCAGTATTCACTAAATTATTAACAAAACCCTGAATACCATTAATATGTATATTACCATGATAAGGCTTAAATATTATAATTAACTTATATATATAAGGTACATTTTTGTTGTGGATTTGTATTTAAGTTGCAATATTGTGTTCAACGATACCTATTATATCCTATATCGGAGTTTCCGAATTGCGTGTGAAAATTAGTATCCATGTAAAATTGAGTGTATTTCGTGACAGAATTTTTTGCGATAGAACTGAGCCATGTAAAATGCGAACGAAATTTTTTATATATTCAGAGAAAATGATCAGATGCGTAATCGTTTTTCATAATATGCACATTTTTTTATAGAATTCAAACTTAACATTTAGGTATATTGCAGTGACCCAGTGGCGCAGTGACGGATTAACCACTAGGCTTATGAGGCTCGAGCCTAGGGTGGCAACTTGTAGGGGATGGCAAATTATTTATGTTATATTATTTTTATTCTCAAAAAAAAAAGATATATCCAATATACGTCTATGATACTGATTGGCCCTATGATATTGCCTAGATAATAATCTTAACTTTAAATTTTATAATAAGTCAATTCACTCTACTACTCCAGTGAAGTATATAGAAATAATTTTTAGGGTGGGCTATAACGCTATATAATATGATTGACTAATGACTATTAAATGATACTCTAATTTTACAATAAAATCTAAACAAAATTTTTACTTATATAATAGTCGTCGAAATTACCTCCCACTAAATATAAATAACTTTGTTACGTATTAATTTTTTTCGTCTATATCATGTTATTAGTTATGACTTTTACTATAAAATTGATAATTGTAGTATATAATTACATAATACTTTAAATTTTTAATACTAAAGGGTATACTTATCTGTTAATAAATAAATGAAAAAACATTTATATAAGAATATCATATAATATAATTATATACCTATTTATGAATTTTATTATAATATAATAATTATCATTCAAATTGTATATATTTTTGTTATTATTAATTATTATTTTTGACAGCTGTACCCAACAGTACGGTAAGGTATAGCTTTGGGAATTTTTTTTCTAGATTTTGGATAGTATTAGATCTTTGGATAGTATTAGAAAAAGTTAGAAATCGCCACTGCAGTAGAGGTTTTACGGGGGTGTGCTTAGGTGAACCGCCCTCCCCCCACGGGCCGCGTAAAAATTAAAAATATAAATGAGCAAACAGTTTACTAAAAATCGTTTTGGCAATTATTTTATGTCCAAAATGTTTACTGTCATAACAGTTTTTGAGTTCACAACGTTCACGATTTTATTGTTTTTAAAGTTTAAACATTAATGGTGGCCTGTGCTCGCGTTTTTTTGTAAAAATGTCAAAAAATAAAATAACGTCTTATTTTGAAACAAATTCACCGAAAAAATTATTGATGACTCAAAAAAATACAATGATTGAAATTCAGACATAAATGCCGGATATACAAATAAATTGACTTATTACTTATATACATATATATATAATTAATAAGTTTGTTTAATATGTAAAATATGTTTGAAGTTTGACTATTAATTAAGTTTGAATAAAAAATCATTTTTTAAAAAATATTTTTATTGTTAAGTACCTATATCTTTATGTTATGCCGTTGTGGTATAAAGTTTATAGAACTTATAATTGCTTCTTATGTACCAATCAATAGGAAAAAATAAATTGGATATGTAAGCAAATTTTAAGAATATCAAAAATACAAATACGTCTCCCACATTGTGGCTTCTCATGCACCGCCCTTGAAGTGACCTACCTGATACTGTATAGTCGAGTGGTTACATAATTATATAGTTCAGTATGTTGTTATATTGATGATAATGTAAGTTTGCGCGTAAAACTGGCAATTGAATATTATATTTTATATCTACGCTTATACCGACCAAAAGGTCTAATAGGTTATAGTATATCTATTAATTATTTTAATATATAGATAATAATTATAAGAAAATAAATGACTGCCGATAAAGAGTAATAGGAACTATACCTAAACTCTCGTCTCCCTCTCAATACAAAATGTAATCGGTTTGATTACCGAATATGCTCATACCTAGCTATCTATACATTACAGACAGACAAAGGTCACTTGTAACGGAAGTGGGATTTGCGATTATAAATTAGTTCATCAATTTGAATTCTGAATTGTTGATAGTCACACAAACTCGATAAAGACTAATATTTATTGTTCAGTCACTACTTACAGTGTCTCTTAAACGTTAACCTAACGTCGACCATATATTCTATCGTAAGTTAGACGATAATAGATATTAAAGTATTTTATTAGAATATTAATTCTAATAGTTTCATGCGAAATGAAGAATCTTAAAGGCATACAATGCATATTTATGCTGTTTATAGTATGCATTGTGCGTTTAGGATGTTGTGCACCGCAAATTGGAGGTAAGCTTATAATCGTATTTTAATATTACGTATTGTTAATTATTTTACAATGCCATGTCATGTTAATTACTTTTTTGTATCATTCTTACAACAAAAGTATAACCTTAAACACCAACCTAAATGCTTTTTTTCTTACTAGCTTTTAACCTACTATATTGTTTGGATAGGGTTCGAACGAAACAATTTTAGACGTGGGCGACGTTTAGGACTGGAATTCACCCAAAATGAATGTGGTTGTTTTATTAACATTATTTCGCGTACCATGCATTTACTATCATTGGCCTATCGTGACCTCCAAGTTATGTTATAAGGTTTATTTTATTTTAACTTTTTAACTTAAGTAGTTACTTTTGGATTTTCTTTAACTTAACTGTTAACTTACTAAATTTTTTTTTTAATTAACGTGAAATTAACGAATTCATTTTTCATTTTAAGAAGTAAGGTTAATTTATTTAATTTAATTTTATCGCATTTCACTATTTTAGTCTATTTCGTTTTCATGACAAAAAATATTTACTATGAACTGTTTAAAGTTAAAACATTTAAATTGTATATTATTCTAATCTAGCTTATATGGAAATAATGTATAAAGTACAAACACTAGTCTATAATATTAGTTTTGGGGTTTGAAAAAAATAAATTATGCAAGCGTTATATAAACAAATTAACTTTTTTTAACTTGATAAAAAGTTAACAAAAAGTGTGTATTTGACTCAACTGAATTAAATTATAATTAGGTAATAAAAAGTTTCTAAAAGTAAATACTATATAAATTGTACGTACTACACGCGGAACATTCACTCCCGAGTTTTTCTCCGACCGCCACTATAACAGTTTTTAACGTTCTTTGTTTCTACCGATTCATAAAAAGTGCGCGTTCAAATTAGTGTCGCTTTCGAGTCGATTTGACCAAAATTTTACTCATAAGGGTCGTTTTAGCGACCCAGACTTTATACACGGCCGTAGTAGTAAAGTCAAACGTAAGTCTTATCTTTCTTTTTATCGATACGAAGGTCGTAAACTCGTAACACCGAAAGTGTTATGTTGCACCGCAATGCAATTAACTTATCGATGTGATTAGATCCATCTCTCACACGCTTTATACACTAGTTGTATAATAATTCCCTATATACAGAGCGATATAGTTACCGGCTTCATATAACCTAATCGTAAATTTCGTATCCGAACTTTGGCAGACGCTTCATCGATTATAAAATTTATTATAATATCACGATTCGGAAAAAAAAAATCATCAGCTGTAGGACAGAATAGATACTAGTGCTAGCACAGCCGCGATCTCCGAACCAAAAATCGAATGCCAAGGCTGCGGTAAAAAATTTGTTTCTCTAAACAGCCATTTAGCTAGGGCATCTGGTCCATGCGTGATAATCAGAGTGCAAAGAATAATTGATAATACACCCATGGCCCATCAGACCACTCTGCCCACTCCACAAATATGGATACACTAACAAATTCACACAATACAGCGGAGCTATTGAATGTGAACATTTTAGTGAAGGAATAAGAACAGGTTTTCACAAAGATTAATAAATATACATTAATGTTTTTCCCTTGCAATTTAGCCCATTTTACTCGTTGGTTTCCATATTCTTTGTTGTCTGCTTACAGATTATGTGACCAATATCATAACTATTCCTCCAGTCGATCAAACCAAAGGCATTGAAACATATTCGGCCGCTGAAAGTAAGTGGTTACATATTTTAACTATAATTTGTTATTTCTAATATAGTAAATAATTATTGAAATTTTTTTTTAAATTTTGAATAAGTGTGCAGCTATTACTCGCAATTAATTTACAAATATATAAAGGATTCAACATTATCTGATGATAAGGATATATTAACCAATAATTATCCATCAAACATACCTAAAAAGAAGCCAAATGTTAAAGACGAAAGGGCTGCATCAAGAGAATTTTTGCACATGGTAATGTAGAAATAATAATATGTAACACATCGATTGTAGAAATGTATTAATGGTTTTTATATTTTATTTAAAAATTGTATAGGCTTTGTTGGGTGATAGCAATGGTATTTGGCTTTACAGTGGATCATTGATCAGCAACAGATGGATCCTGTCCGTTGCGCACTTTGAACGAATATTCAACAATCTGTTAGTATATGATATTATATAAACATTATTATATTAAACTTAAGCTTCTTCAGAACAGTAAAATGACTAAAATAATATTAATTATACTTGATATGAACAAGGGTGGATCCAAAATGGGTGTTGTGTCGATTACTCCATAATTTCTCAAAAAAAAATAGTTTTACGTCTATACAAGCGTAATGCGTAATAGTTAGTATAATCTTTAATTCGGGCCTTCGACACTTAACTAAAAGAGTGACAAAACAAAGTGTTATCGTACATGTGTCATACTTTCGACATATGCACGTACGCATGTCAATAACTTGGTTATAATATAAAAATCACCATACGAATTTTCGATATTCGAACATTCTGGATAGTATCTTCTAGGTATATACGCGCGTCTATAACCTAGGTACAAATAAAGTAAATTTTGATAAATTGTATAATGCTTACCTAAATTATTGCTGAAGTACGCGCTGGGCACGTCTGAGAGATCCGAACTATTTGTCGGAAACCGATGATGTCACACCAATGGACTACCAAATCGATCAAATTGTAGTGCACCCGGATTTTCAAGTACCGTCATTGTACAACGACATAGCGTTGTTCCATTTGGACCAGGAAGTGAAGTTTTCGGCGTACGTGCGGCCCATTGTCTTAACGCAGATCCAAACTGGCAGTCGAGTCACTCGTCGTCTGTGATAACACCTGGTTGGGGACGGAACCAACACGGTTTGTTTACTATCATTGGCTTAATACGAACATCGTCCAGAGCCGTACCGAATAAGTGTGGCCATTAACGAGATAAAAATTTAAATTTATGTTAAAAACTTTATTTTATTTTAACTTTTTAACTTAACTAGTTACTTTTCGCTATTCACTAACTTAACCGTTAACTTACCAAATTTCTTTTTTAATTAACGTGAAATTAACGAATTCATTTTTTCATTTTAAGAAGTAAGTTAAATGTATTTATTTTGTTTTTAATTTTATTATATTTCACTATTTCTGATTATTTCGTTTTCATATCAAAAAATATTTTCCGTGAAATACTTAAAGTTAAAAATGTATATCATTTGAATCTGACTTATATGGAAATACTGTATTAAGTATGAACACTATAGTCTATAATTTATTAAGTTTTGGATTGGAAAAAAATTAAGTACGCTAGCGTTGTATAAACATATTAACTTTTCTTTTAACTTCATAAAAAGTTAACAAAAATTTGTATTAACTTTTAATTTAACTAAGTTAACCTACCTATAGTTAAATTAACTTTTAACTTTTAACTTTTTGTTATTGTTGCATATTGACTTAACTTAACTGAGTTAAAAAAAAATCATTAACTGGCCCAGCTTTGGCCGTAGATAATGGTGGAGGTGGTTTGGGAGGAGGAGCACTGCTGAGAAATTCCAAAAGTTTTTATTGTTATAAATTATAATATTTATTATTATTAATTACATAATTATATGTTTGAAACAACATTTTTATTATATCTAATTTAAAAAAATATAATAAAAATATTTTTGAAGCTTACGCTTCCCTCGATCGTCAAAATTCTAAATAACCTACACATATACTTAGAAATAGGGATGTCTTAAACTGTATATATATTTTAAGCTCCTTTCACTAAAACTATTAATAGGGCCCTTACTCCTGAGTCGTGATTATTAATTTTTAGAATAATGTCAAACGCATAATGATTATAAGTAAACTGTTTTACAGGTGGACCATGGGAATGGGATGCATTGAATGCATTTAGTTCAGGTCTGTTAAAGGTTAATTTGGACGTCATCTCGGTGGACTTGTGCAAGATCAATTACAATGTATCGTCTGGTAGGCCCCAAATGATGAACGGAATAGTTGAAGACGAGATGATATGCGCGAGTGTTGTGGATGGCGAAGAAGACCCTTGTGTGGTAAATTACATGTTTTTCTTTTTCACGCTGTAAAGTTTTAAGATGAATTTCCATTTAAAGAATTTGTTGTATCCATCTTACAGCAAATACGCTTTGTAACATACCAAATTTAGGCTCAGCAGATCACGTTGACCTTCGTTAGGTAAAATAAAATTCAGTGTAAATCGACTTATTATGAAACTTGATGGTAAGACAATTATCTGTGTTTGTATGTGGGTTTTTACGATAATTCAATTTATTAGAAAGTCTTGGGTATAATATATCATATGAAAAACACTCATAACACACTAAAACCTGAACTACTGTAAGAAAAGAACCACGTACAAACACAGATAAGTTCTTACCATCAAGTTTCATAATACGTACCCTACGACAAATGTTCGTGCCCGTGCACTCCTCCGCACCAATATAAACGTACACAATTCCATGTATCTTTATAAACACGTTTGAAGTATTTCATATTTGATTAAATTTGTCCATATATTATAGCATCAAATGTTTAGAAAGTAAACGATACCGTTATATCAACTGTCAATTTCTTTCGAAATTTTAATTTAAAAGCAATCGATAATAATTAGTATTTTTTAATTTGTTTTGGATATTTTATTGTATTTATTGTACTCACAGTTACACATTGCTCATAGTAGGAATATAATAATGCCTATATCCAACCCCTTAAAAATAGTACACATTCAAAAGTCTTAAGATTGGATTCAATTTGGCTATATTTCGCATCAAATTCATATGAAGTAAAAGATAACGTTAAATCCACCACATGCTCTTTCGTCGATTTCTTTCAAAATTTTAATTTAAATTCTTTTAATATTTATTTTATTTTAATAATTCTTTATTAATTTGCTTTGTATTTTATATTTTTTTTGTTTTGTTAAACTCGCTCTAAAATCGTTACGTTTATCGCAAGGTGTAGAACCGAATGGTCATCATATTGTAGTACTTCAGAGGTGGATTTTCAAATTTATTTTGCGGGTATGTGGTCCCGAACAATAATATTTACATGAGAGGTATTATTTAATAATAAACAATGTTGGCTGTATTTTTTTAAAATAAAAAATATCGTTGCTTTTGGTCGGGAAGGTCCGGTACCATTGGACATACTCTTGTATATCCTCCACTGGTATAAAGTATCAACAGTCATCCGTTTTAACTATTTTTCTTCGATTTTGTCACACAGGGCTTTGGTGGTAGTTCTCTTCAAATTGCGCACGCCAATTACACGTTCATGTACACGCAAGTAGGCGTCTCATCAGCCGGCAAGGAGCGGTGCGCCACGAAAGATTTTCCATATTTTTACATGAGAGTGTCCAAGTATTTGCCGTGGATCGAACGATTCGTTTGGCCCAAGTCTGGCTGAAATCATCATACCCATATAGATGAACATCACTTTGCATTGTACTCACGAATAAATATGAAAACCTTTAATATATGTAGCAGTTTTTAATTATTAGTGTAATATTTTTCCGTTTCTGATTATTTTTAATCGACATCGGGTCTGACTAGGTATTTGTAAAATTTTTTTTTAATGTTCATGCAAATCATAATAACACCTACATTGTTTTTTAATTGTTGTTATTTTTACTGTCGTGACAATTATTTCCATAAGACGTAGACTACATAATATACGAATACCTATGCGATAAGAAAATAATATAATATGAACGTGTATGATGTAAATGTAGATATAGTACTTTCCTTTGTAAGTTTAAATCTGAATAAATTTACGTCAGCTATTTACCTACGGTGTTTGTTGTAAGTTATTAACAACTCATTAACTAAAACCATTTAATAACATTTTATTATTATACATGGAATTATATAGGAGATTTGGCAATCGACTTGACTTATTATCGATGCCAAAAGCTCAACAATTGGTGGATTTAATGATAATAATACTGAATTATTCGTAAAAAAAATCTCTACCAAAATAATCGTTATATCAACTGTGATTAATCATTTAGAAACAAAATGACTGTTTAATAACCGATTTATCATTATTTTAGTAAACATATGCCGAACAATTTACCGTAATAATATGAATAATATGAATAAAATAAAAATTGTATTAATTATAATAGCGAATAGCCTACTACTTGGTGCAAAGCTAGGATTTTACCAAAACGCGTAAATTTAGGAGCATCAAAGTGGATAGCCGATTTATCGCGTAGGTAACGAGTAACGACAATATTATATTATAATATCAAGGAGGAATTTGGAATGCCAATTAAACGAATTAATCTGTAAGGACACAATTTTGATGGTTTTATATGCCCTAGATCAATCGATTCATTCTCATGGAATATCTGCATGAGGTGGTGCCTATGAAGTGGAAAACGTTAGAAACAATTATAAATTCCGAGATGAGAATTGCACTTTTAATATAAGCATTGGAATCGATGTTGTGTTGGTGTGTATTGTGGGATAACTTAGAAAAGGTGGAACCCCTGAAGTGGAGAAAGATTTTAGAATAACGTATCTTAAGCAGTAACATATTTATTAACTCAGCCATTTAAGGTGTGACAAAGAGGAAGCTAGTAGTAGGTACGTTCTTCTGGAATACGAAACGAAATTACAGCAATAGGTATTAACTACTGATTGTCATCCATATTTTGATTTTAAAGAAGATGTATTAGTAATTTAACATTCTTATATAAATATAGCAGACTGCTCACTTTGTGAGTGGCCTTACGACACAGTTTACCGTTCAATACTCTTGTACATAGTTTGTATAGTTAAAAATTAAATTACTATATTTTTCAGTTAAAATAACTTCATTATAACTGGCGATGTCAATCCTTGTTTTCACGTGCTGTAGAAATTCCTCATAGTCTTCTGGGATATCCAATTTTTCATAATAATGATCAGCAAATGTGAATTACCGCATAGTGTATGAAAAATAAAAGATTATAACTTTTGTATTTTGTACGTTGTGATACGTTTTTACATAATAAGAAAGTTAGTAATCAATAATGTAACAGAGAATATATTTTATTCGAAAATAGACGTCTATATTCCTTAAATTTAAGAATATTACCCCTCTTAATTACTTACTAAATTGCAGTATGAAATTCAAATTATAAAATCCAGTGTCAGCTGTAATAATATATTGTCATACGTACATTACTCACTTAAGTTTAACGCAGATTTATGGACGGTTTAAAATATTTAATATCAATAGGTGTTTGGTACAATGTATAATTATATTATACAATCGTTATAAAATAGTTTTACCTATTTTATCTGGTTAAATATAAAAACAATTGTTAAAATATGTATCTGATAGGTAATTCATAAAAATAACAAATTGGATTACCAACAGTTACTGATAGGCACCATTAACATATACTTATATTCAAACCCAATTTTTACTAAAAAAAAAGAAAGAAATTGTTTATGAAAATTATAATAAAATAAAATATAAATCTAAAAATAATCAAAGCTAATATAATTTTTACTAATATGAAGTCCCTTACCTTCACATTCTAATAAACAAAATATACTACAATAAGTTATTTAGCTCAAACATGAATATTATTTTGACTCATGCAATTATAATTTTATTTTTGTTTATTTATATAATTGACATTTGTTATATATTTTATTACTATAAACTTTTACAATCAGTAGAAAATAATATATACATATTTAAATTATTCACGAATATATTTATAGCAAAAACAAATCATTGGCACGAGAAACGCTTGGCGGGAAAGCTAGTAATATGTATATTATTTATAAACCTGAATAGGATTAATCCTTCTTATTTGTTGCCATCTCCAGTGAAAGAACGTTAGGCTCCTCAACTACCTCAATCCTAATCAGTGGATATAACTATTTTTAGTCACCCATTTTCAAAAGGAAAAAGTCCTATACTATAAAATGAACTTTTCGAGAACCCATGGAGCCCCCTAGGTATAGGTAACCCATGGAACAGAAAACGCCGGTCGGCGTAAAAAATTAAACACTGCTCCTTCTTCACAATCCGTTTGGGCAGTTCCTTTCGATTCCTTAGCGCGTTAAATCGCGTACCTTTGCCACAGCGGCGGTCAGTTTTCAAATTTTTAGAAAATAAAAATTTTTTCGAAAAATGTTACGCTTTTTACGCCGTTTTTTGCACTTTTGACATTTTCTCGTCCCCATTTTCACATACTTCGATTGTTTTAAAAAGGTGCCGATGCGCGGTTTGTACGTGATATCGGTCTATAGCCATCGCAATCCAAGCCAGCGTTGGTCGTTATTATGTTTTTTTCGTCTTTCTCGATTCTTTTCAGTCGCTGTTTGCGCTTTATTGGTTTAGTTTATTTCTTTTGAAACAGGTGGATATGGTTTGTACACTTTAAAATTCATGTTCACGAAATGTCAGTTGACCTTCATTCCAACATAACTGATATATACTGTTTTTTTTTTGATTCAATAAATATTGCAATATATTATTGGAGAAATATTGTTTTGTTAACGTAGGTATAATGATTAACGTAAACACAATTTTGTGGTTTGATTTAAAAATAAATTTATCATTCAAACATACATTATAATAATGTAATAATAATAATAACAGTCAGATCATTGAATAAATTAAAATTAAATATTAATGTTTAAACATTGTGTAGATACATCGAATTATATGCGTTTACCTTAATGTATATTAAATATATAGGCTTACGTCGCTCCGTAGACACACATTTTAAGTGTTGAAGTTTTGACGGTTGTTGTCAACACAAATTGTGGCTCGGTAAGTTAGGCGTAGGCTCCCCAAACATAGGTTGTAAGCAGGTCCTGGTTAGAATCCGTCGTACGCCCTCTCCGGGCGGCGACTGTCTATGCCGTATGGTGTGCCGCGCGACTTTTTTGCCTTTTTTTCACGTTTTTTTTTTCATATAAATATACATTACAGGTAAATGTTTATATGTATTGTATTGATTAATATATTATGTATCTATATGTTATTTATATGTTATTTTATTCGGAATTATTATTGCATTTTTCTCAACATTTTCATTATTATATATCATACAATAAATACATATTATATTTGTTTGTATGTAGGTATATTGTTTTAGTTTGTATTTTTCGTAAATTATTTCGTAGGTTGTATGATAGGGTTTTCACTTATAGCCACTCGACGTCGGGTCTGCAATCCACCGCAGGTTACCTGATTTGTTGTAGCACATTGACTTGACGAAGTCGGATTGCCTACCTAGGTAGCTAACGTCTTGAAAGTTAATCGATTTTGACTTGAGATGACTGACTTGCTACACACTCCAACACGGTTTTACACTTTACACTTTTTACATAAGTAAAAGCAACAGACATACGACGGCACATACCACTCTATCCAACTTAGACGGATTGCTTATTTTTTTTTCGTTTTAGACGGGTGATGACTGAATTGCTAGACACTCCAACATGCTGGTTTTCGAATTTACATTTTTATACATATACAAAAAAAAACTGGATATACGCTGGGGGATAGTATCATTGAATTGCCGACTTTAATGTGCCGTGGGAGATTTCTTGACACTGGAACTCGATTTTCAAACTTTTCCACCTTCGAAAAGAGACCGCCAATGAGCCAAAGAGCCTTATCAAAAATTCTTATCACAAAATCAACTCCGATTACCAAAATCACCTTATATATAAGTTCGACATTTATAATTCGACGGTGTCTCCAAAATCAATACTTACTTACAACTAACACGGGGGTCTAACTATATTTTCCATTCTTCAGTTACCTACGCTACTAACGTGGTCGGCAATCCACCGCAGGTGTATTTCATACCTGGTGATATACGCTTCTCATTATGTCCGCGATTCAAAGCAGTCGGATCGCGATGTAATTTGATGACTGATTGCTAGACAATCGAATACATATAATATATAAGCCTTATCTCCAATCAATATCACAAATCCTGAACTTTTATCTTACAACTGTCGCAACTTTTATAATTCAAACGACTCTTACTTCAAAATCTGTACCCACTCTCAGCGAGTCCAATGGCCCTCGAGTTTCACTTAGAGCTAGTATAATATAATGTTATTAAGTAAAACAAACTATCAACATAGTCATCTAACAATTGTAATCATTTACATTCAAACATTATTTTATTAAATTTTTAGCATGAAAAATTTATGTTATCAATTACAAATACCTATTTTATTATACAATTAATATTATGTCGCGAATAATAGTAACTATTTAATGAACCATCACTTTTATAATAGGTATAATGTGTATTCTGCATACCTAATATAATAATAACATTATAATATAAGTATTATGTTTATTAATTAATACATTTTTGTATATTTTAATGCAATTACAAAATAATTGTTAGTTGTTACCTTCCACTGATCCGTTACAGTATATTATAATATCAAATGGCACAGTTAATATTGTTAAAGCTTTATATGAAATCAAAGTTAATGTTTAGATAAGTACCTACAAAAAACGAGTGTAAACTTTTTTTTCTTGTCATTGTTTTTTAATTTTGTACTTTTTTCATTGGTTTATTTTTCTCCAAATATACATACCTTTATGAACAATAACCGTAGTTTTCCCACAGTTTTTAAATTGCTTAACGTTTATAATATTTCAGCTCAGGTATTATATTATATTATTATACTCGAGTAATATTTGTAGTTTGTACTTTGTACTTTATAAATTATAATTTATAATTTTATATGGATCACTTCATTGTATAGTGTTATCTTGCAACTTTTGGTTTAACAGGTAGTGAGAACTATATAATTAGGCAACCGCTCGACTGTACAGTAGCAGGTAGGTCACTTCAAGGGCGGTGCGTGTGAAGCCACTAGGGAGGAGGCGTATTTGTATTTTTGATATACTTACAATTTACTTACATATCTAATTTATTTTTTCCTATTGCTTGGTACATGAGAAGTAATTATAAGTTCTATAAAACTTATACCACAACAGTATAACATAAACATATAGGTACTTAACAATAAAAAATTATTTTTTATTCAAACCTAATTAATAGCCAAACATCAAACATATTATTATACATTATAAAACTAACTTTTTAATTATATTATATATATATATAAATATAAGTAATAAGTCTATTTATTTGTCTATCCGGCATTTATGTCTGAATTTCAATAATAGTGTTTTTTGCGTCATCGATCATTTTTTCGGTGAACAAAATCGTGAACGTCGTGAACTCAAAAATTGTTATGACAGTAAACAGTTTTGACATAAAATAATCGCCAAAACGATTTTTAGTAAGCTGTTTGCTCATTAATATTTTTAGTTTTTACTCGGCCCAAGTGGGGAAGGCGGCCACCTAAGCACACCCCCGTAAGACCGCCACTGCAGTGGCGAATTAACCATCTCGGCGCCCTGAGGCACACTCAGTGTTTACCACCCACCTTTTTCTAATACTATCCAAAATCTAGGAAAAAAATACCCAAAGCTATACCTAACCGTATTGCAGTTGGGTACAGCTGTCAAAAATAATAATTAATAATAGTAAAAATATATACAATTTGGATTATAATTACTATATTATAATAATATTCATAAATAGGTAGGTATATATTATATTATATGATTCTGCTAAATAAATATTTTTTTATTTATTTATAAACAGATAGGTATACCCTTTAGTAATAAAAATTTAAAGTACAGTAAGTTGAATCTCAATTTGACAAATATTATACTGAAATTAAATTATATTATATTATAAATGAGTTATTATTTTTAAAATTAATCGTATTCCTATTTATGAACCCTAACATCTTAAGCGATTTTTTAACTTAAGTATTATGTAATTATATACTACGATTATCAATTTTATAGTAAAAGTCATAAATAATAACATGATCTAGACGAAAAAAAGTAATACGTAACACCACAATTATTTATATTTAGTGGGATGTAATTTCAACGACTTTTATATAAGTAAAAATTTTGTTTAGATTTTACTGTAAAATTAGAGTATCAATAGTCAATCATATTATATAGCATTATAATAGCCCATCCCAAAAATTATTTCTATATACTTCACTGGAGTAGTAGAGTGGATTGACTTATTATAAAATTTAAATTTAAGATTATTATCTAGGCAATATCATAGGGTCAATTAGTATCATAGACGTATATTGGATAATACGGTTTGAAAATAATCTTATCTTTTCGTCGAACGGTCGAACATTCAAACGCGTAATGACATTGGGTACGCGTATTGGCGTATTACGTAATAATGCATGTTATAACTAGAAACAAGCAAATCAACGTTTCAAGAATAGGTTCCCGCCAGAGATTTAAATTATTAAATTTTCAGATAACAAAAATGATGAGTAGCCCAATAGAATGTCGGTAATCTTTTTTTTTTTGAGAATAAAAATAATATAACATAAAAAATTTGCCATCCCCTACAAGTTGCCGCCCTAGGCTCGAGCCTCTTAAGCCTAGTGGTTAATCCGTCACTGCGCCACTGGGTCACTGCAATGTACCTAAATGTTAAATTTGAATTCTATAAAAAAATTTGCATATTATGAAAAACGATTACGCATCTGATCATTTTTACTGAATATATAAAAAATTTCGTTCGCATTTTTCATGGCTCAGTTCTATCACAAAAAATTCTGTCACGAAATACACTCAATTTTACATGGATAATGATTTTCGCACGCAATTTGGAAACTCCGATATAGGATATAATAGGTATCGTTGAACACAATGTTGCAATTTAAATACAAATCCACTACAAAAATGTACCTTATATATTAAAAGTTAATTATAATATTTAAGCCTTATCATGATAATATACATATTAATGGTTTTCAGGGTTTTGTTAATAATATTATATTATATTTTACAAACGTTTATAATGCGATTAAATAATAGGTTTACGTAATAGTTAATACATATTGCATGCTTTATTAATACAGGTGTAACAAACATCATTTGATTTATCGGTTCATTGACTTTGTGGACCGATCGAAATCGATTTTTCCAATTTTTACATGGATATTGATTTTTGTACGCAATTTGGAAACTCCGATATATAAGAACACTATTATAATATATATATATATATCTGTATGGTAAAGTAATAAATTATAATTTCGTTAGAAAGGCACAGTGAATGGTGTTACCTAATGTTTGTTAATATATGAAATTGTTAATTTTGTGTTTTTATGGCAAATATTTTTATAAAAGTCAGATAATTAAAAACGAGTACCTAGGTATAAAGACATTATTTAATAATACCTTAGAACTTTAAACATTATTCAAAAGAAAAAATACATGAAAACAACCATATTTCTTATTTCTCAATAGGTATCGTTGAACATATCTTTGAACATAATGTTGCAATTTAAATACAAATCCACTATAAAAATGTACCTTATATATTAAAAGTTAAGAACTTATGATGTCTGATGACTTTGCACTGTTTCCAACACGTCATGATATTATGATGTACCTATCAGTGTTTTTCACCATACCTCTTAAACATATTATGTGTAATACTGTATATTAGTATACTTAATGTATATACATATATATATATTATGCATTACTAGCACGCTGTATAATACGATGGGAAACTACATTAATTATAATATTTAAGCCTTATCATGATAATATACATATTGGTTTTCAGAGTTTTGTTAATATTATAGTGAATAGGTACTGATATTACCTATATTATATTCTACAAACGTTTTATAATGCGATAAAATAATAGGTTTACGTAATAGTTAATACATATTGCATACTTTATTAATACAGGTGTAAGAAACATCATTTGATTTATCGGTTCATTGACTTTGTGCACCGATCGAAATCGATTTTTCCATTTGTACGAATAAAAGAGGTTAAATAAAATAATATAATTATCACACTAGTCCACCAATCATTGGCGCAACTAGGGGGGTACACCACTGAGTTTAAAATGCGCACCCCCAAAATATAAAAGACTTAATCTATTATATTTTGATTATGTTGAAGTAAAAATTATCAATAAATACAAAAATGTTGTACCATACTGTATATTGAGGAATATAATAAGTGGATACTTCACTATTATGTTCCGACATTCCCCGTTATAACAGTATAACAATAAAATATTATGTAGATTGATAAATATTGATAAATATGTAATATTTTATAGAACTTATAATTGCTTCTTATGTACCAATCAATAGGAAAAAATAAATTGGATATGTAAGCAAATTTTAAGAATATCAAAAATACAAATACGTCTCCCCCATTGTGGCTTCTCATGCACCGCCCTTGAAGTGACCTACCTGATACTGTATAGTCGAGTGGTTACATAATTATATAGTTCAGTATGTTGTTATATTGATGATAATGTAAGTTTGTGCGTAAAACTGGCAATTGAATATTATATTTTATATCTACGCTTATACCGTCCAAAAGGTCTAATAGGTTATAGTATATCTATTAATTATTTTAATATATAGATAATAATTATAAGAAAATAAATGACTGCCGATAAAGAGTAATAGGAACTATACCTAAACTCTCGTCTCCCTCTCAATACAAAATGTAATCGGTTTGATTACCGAATATGCTCATACCTAGCTATCTATACATTACAGACAAACAAAGGTCACTTGTAACGGAAGTGGGATTTGCGATTATAAATTAGTTCATCAATTTGAATTCTGAATTGTTGATAGTCACACAAACTCGATAAAGACTAATATTTATTGTTCAGTAACTACTTACAGTGTCTCTTAAACGTTAACCTAACGTCGACCATATATTCTATCGTAAGTTAGACGATAATAGATATTAAAGTATTTTATTAGAATATTAATTCTAATAGTTTCATGCGAAATGAAGAATCTTAAAGGCATACAATGCATATTTATGCTGTTTATAGTATGCATTGTGCGTTTAGGATGTTGTGCACCGCAAATTGGAGGTAAGCTTATAATCGTATTTTAATATTACGTATTGTTAATTATTTTACAATGCCATGTCATGTTAATTACTTTTTTGTATCATTCTTACAACAAAAGTATAACCTTAAACACCAACCTAAATGCTTTTTTTCTTACTAGCTTTTAACCTACTATATTGTTTGGATAGGGTTCGAACGAAACAATTTTAGACGTGGGCGACGTTTAGGACTGGAATTCACCCAAAATGAATGTGGTTGTTTTATTAACATTATTTCGCGTACCATGCATTTACCATCATTGGCCTATTGTGACCTCCAAGTTATGTTATAAGGTTTATTTTATTTTAACTTTTTAACTTAAGTAGTTACTTTTGGATTTTCTTTAACTTAACTGTTAACTTACTAAATTTTTTTTTTAATTAACGTGAAATTAACGAATTCATTTTTCATTTTAAGAAGTAAGGTTAATTTATTTAGTTTAATTTTATCGCATTTCACTATTTTAGTCTATTTCGTTTTCATGACAAAAAATATTTACTATGAACTGTTTAAAGTTAAAACATTTAAATTGTATATTATTCTAATCTAGCTTATATGGAAATAATGTATAAAGTACAAACACTAGTCTATAATATTAGTTTTGGGGTTTGAAAAAAATAAATTATGCAAGCGTTATATAAACAAATTAACTTTTTTTAACTTGATAAAAAGTTAACAAAAAGTGTGTATTTGACTCAACTGAATTAAATTATAATTAGGTAATAAAAAGTTTCTAAAAGTAAATACTATATAAATTGTACGTACTACACGCGGAACATTCACTCCCGAGTTTTTCTCCGACCGCCTCTATAACAGTTTTTAACGTTCTTTGTTTCTACCGATTCATAAAAAGTGCGCGTTCAAATTAGTGTCGCTTTCGAGTCGATTTGACCAAAATTTTACTCATAAGGGTCGTTTTAGCGACCCAGACTTTATACACGGCCGTAGTAGTAAAGTCAAACGTAAGTCTTATCTTTCTTTTTATCGATACGAAGGTCGTAAACTCGTAACACCGAAAGTGTTATGTTGCACCGCAATGCAATTAACTTATCGATGTGATTAGATCCATCTCTCACACGCTTTATACACTAGTTGTATAATAATTCCCTATATACAGAGCGATATAGTTACCGGCTTCATATAACCTAATCGTAAATTTCGTATCCGAACTTTGGCAGACGCTTCATCGATTATAAAATTTATTATAATATCACGATTCGGAAAAAAAAAATCATCAGCTGTAGGACAGAATAGATACTAGTGCTAGCACAGCCGCGATCTCCGAACCAAAAATCGAATGCCAAGGCTGCGGTAAAAAATTTGTTTCTCTAAACAGCCATTTAGCTAGGGCATCTGGTCCATGCGTGATAATCAGAGTGCAAAGAATAATTGATAATACACCCATGGCCCATCAGACCACTCTGCCCACTCCACAAATATGGATACACTAACAAATTCACACAATACAGCGGAGCTATTGAATGTGAACATTTTAGTGAAGGAATAAGAACAGGTTTTCACAAAGATTAATAAATATACATTAATGTTTTTCCCTTGCAATTTAGCCCATTTTACTCGTTGGTTTCCATATTCTTTGTTGTCTGCTTACAGATTATGTGACCAATATCATAACTATTCCTCCAGTCGATCAAACCAAAGGCATTGAAACATATTCGGCCGCTGAAAGTAAGTGGTTACATATTTTAACTATAATTTGTTATTTCTAATATAGTAAATAATTATTGAAATTTTTTTTAAATTTTGAATAAGTGTGCAGCTATTACTCGCAATTAATTTACAAATATATAAAGGATTCAACATTATCTGATGATAAGGATATATTAACCAATAATTATCCATCAAACATACCTAAAAAGAAGCCAAATGTTAAAGACGAAAGGGCTGCATCAAGAGAATTTTTGCACATGGTAATGTAGAAATAATAATATGTAACACATCGATTGTAGAAATGTATTAATGGTTTTATATTTTATTTAAAAATTGTATAGGCTTTGTTGGGTGATAGCAATGGTATTTGGCTTTACAGTGGATCATTGATCAGCAACAGATGGATCCTGTCCGTTGCGCACTTTGAACGAATATTCAACAATCTGTTAGTATATGATATTATATAAACATTATTATATTAAACTTAAGCTTCTTCAGAACAGTAAAATGACTAAAATAATATTAATTATACTTGATATGAACAAGGGTGGATCCAAAATGGGTGTTGTGTCGATTACTCCATAATTTCTCAAAAAAAAATAGTTTTACGTCTATACAAGCGTAATGCGTAATAGTTAGTATAATCTTTAATTCGGGCCTTCGACACTTAACTAAAAGAGTGACAAAACAAAGTGTTATCGTACATGTGTCATACTTTCGACATATGCACGTACGCATGTCAATAACTTGGTTATAATATAAAAATCACCATACGAATTTTCGATATTCGAACATTCTGGATAGTATCTTCTAGGTATATACGCGCGTCTATAACCTAGGTACAAATAAAGTAAATTTTGATAAATTGTATAATGCTTACCTAAATTATTGCTGAAGTACGCGCTGGGCACGTCTGAGAGATCCGAACTATTTGTCGGAAACCGATGATGTCACACCAATGGACTACCAAATCGATCAAATTGTAGTGCACCCGGATTTTCAAGTACCGTCATTGTACAACGACATAGCGTTGTTCCATTTGGACCAGGAAGTGAAGTTTTCGGCGTACGTGCGGCCCATTTGTCTTAACGCAGATCCAAACTGGCAGTCGAGTCACTCGTCGTCTGTGATAACACCTGGTTGGGGACGGAACCAACACGGTTTGTTTACTATCATTGGCTTAATACGAACATCGTCCAGAGCCGTACCGAATAAGTGTGGCCATTAACGAGATAAAAATTTAAATTTATGTTAAAAACTTTATTTTATTTTAACTTTTTAACTTAACTAGTTACTTTTCGCTATTCACTAACTTAACCGTTAACTTACCAAATTTCTTTTTTAATTAACGTGAAATTAACGAATTCATTTTTCATTTTAAGAAGTAAGTTAAATGTATTTATTTTGTTTTTAATTTTATTATATTTCACTATTTCTGATTATTTCGTTTTCATATCAAAAAATATTTTCCGTGAAATACTTAAAGTTAAAAATGTATATCATTTGAATCTGACTTATATGGAAATACTGTATTAAGTATGAACACTATAGTCTATAATTTATTAAGTTTTGGATTGGAAAAAAATTAAGTACGCTAGCGTTGTATAAACATATTAACTTTTCTTTTAACTTCATAAAAAGTTAACAAAAATTTGTATTAACTTTTAATTTAACTAAGTTAACCTACCTATAGTTAAATTAACTTTTAACTTTTAACTTTTTGTTATTGTTGCATATTGACTTAACTTAACTGAGTTAAAAAAAAATCATTAACTGGCCCAGCTTTGGCCGTAGATAATGGTGGAGGTGGTTTGGGAGGAGGAGCACTGCTGAGAAATTCCAAAAGTTTTTATTGTTATAAATTATAATATTTATTATTATTAATTACATAATTATATGTTTGAAACAACATTTTTATTATATCTAATTTAAAAAAATATAATAAAAATATTTTTGAAGCTTACGCTTCCCTCGATCGTCAAAATTCTAAATAACCTACACATATACTTAGAAATAGGGATGTCTTAAACTGTATATATATTTTAAGCTCCTTTCACTAAAACTATTAATAGGGCCCTTACTCCTGAGTCGTGATTATTAATTTTTAGAATAATGTCAAACGCATAATGATTATAAGTAAACTGTTTTACAGGTGGACCATGGGAATGGGATGCATTGAATGCATTTAGTTCAGGTCTGTTAAAGGTTAATTTGGACGTCATCTCGGTGGACTTGTGCAAGATCAATTACAATGTATCGTCTGGTAGGCCCCAAATGATGAACGGAATAGTTGAAGACGAGATGATATGCGCGAGTGTTGTGGATGGCGAAGAAGACCCTTGTGTGGTAAATTACATGTTTTTCTTTTTCACGCTGTAAAGTTTTAAGATGAATTTCCATTTAAAGAATTTGTTGTATCCATCTTACAGCAAATACGCTTTGTAACATACCAAATTTAGGCTCAGCAGATCACGTTGACCTTCGTTAGGTAAAATAAAATTCAGTGTAAATCGACTTATTATGAAACTTGATGGTAAGACAATTATCTGTGTTTGTATGTGGGTTTTTACGATAATTCAATTTATTAGAAAGTCTTGGGTATAATATATCATATGAAAAACACTCATAACACACTAAAACCTGAACTACTGTAAGAAAAGAACCACGTACAAACACAGATAAGTTCTTACCATCAAGTTTCATAATACGTACCCTACGACAAATGTTCGTGCCCGTGCACTCCTCCGCACCAATATAAACGTACACAATTCCATGTATCTTTATAAACACGTTTGAAGTATTTCATATTTGATTAAATTTGTCCATATATTATAGCATCAAATGTTTAGAAAGTAAACGATACCGTTATATCAACTGTCAATTTCTTTCGAAATTTTAATTTAAAAGCAATCGATAATAATTAGTATTTTTTAATTTGTTTTGGATATTTTATTGTATTTATTGTACTCACAGTTACACATTGCTCATAGTAGGAATATAATAATGCCTATATCCAACCCCTTAAAAATAGTACACATTCAAAAGTCTTAAGATTGGATTCAATTTGGCTATATTTCGCATCAAATTCATATGAAGTAAAAGATAACGTTAAATCCACCACATGCTCTTTCGTCGATTTCTTTCAAAATTTTAATTTAAATTCTTTTAATATTTATTTTATTTTAATAATTCTTTATTAATTTGCTTTGTATTTTATATTTTTTTTGTTTTGTTAAACTCGCTCTAAAATCGTTACGTTTATCGCAAGGTGTAGAACCGAATGGTCATCATATTGTAGTACTTCAGAGGTGGATTTTTAAATTTATTTTGCGGGTATGTGGTCCCGAACAATAATATTTACATGAGAGGTATTATTTAATAATAAACAATGTTGGCTGTATTTTTTTAAAATAAAAAATATCGTTGCTTTTGGTCGGGAAGGTCCGGTACCATTGGACATACTCTTGTATATCCTCCACTGGTATAAAGTATCAACAGTCATCCGTTTTAACTATTTTTCTTCGATTTTGTCACACAGGGCTTTGGTGGTAGTTCTCTTCAAATTGCGCACGCCAATTACACGTTCATGTACACGCAAGTAGGCGTCTCATCAGCCGGCAAGGAGCGGTGCGCCACGAAAGATTTTCCATATTTTTACATGAGAGTGTCCAAGTATTTGCCATGGATCGAACGATTCGTTTGGCCCAAGTCTGGCTGAAATCATCATACCCATATAGATGAACATCACTTTGCATTGTACTCACGAATAAATATGAAAACCTTTAATATATGTAGCAGTTTTTAATTATTAGTGTAATATTTTTCCGTTTCTGATTATTTTTAATCGACATCGGGTCTGACTAGGTATTTGTAAAATTTTTTTTTAATGTTCACGCAAATCATAATAACACCTACATTGTTTTTTAGTTGTTGTTATTTTTACTGTCGTGACAATTATTTCCATAAGACGTAGACTACATAATATACGAATACCTATGCGATAAGAAAATAATATAATATGAACGTGTATGATGTAAATGTAGATATAGTACTTTGCTTTGTAAGTTTAAATCTGAATAAATTGACGTCAGCTATTTACCTGCGGTGTTTGTTGTAAGTTATTAACAACTCATTAACTAAAACCATTTAATAACGTTTTATTATTATACATGGAATTATATAGGAGATTTGGCAATAGACTTGACTTATTATCGATGCCAAAAGCTCAACTATTGGTGGATTTAATGATAATAATACTGAATTATTCGTAAAAAAAATCTCTACCAAAATAATCGTTATATCAACTGTGATTAATCATTTAGAAACAAAATGACTGTTTAATAACCGATTTATCATTATTTTAGTAAACATATGCCGAACAATTTACCGTAATAATATGAATAATATGAATAAAATAAAAATTGTATTAATTATAATAGCGAATAGCCTACTACTTGGTGCAAAGCTAGGATTTTACCAAAACACGTAAATTTAGGAGCATCTAAGTGGATAGCCGATTTATCGCGTGGGTAACGAGTAACGACAATATTATATTAGGCTTTATCGGAATAAACTAGTTTTTATTATTTATTAAACCTATCTTTAATAGTATTTTTCTAGTTGTTAGAAATTTTTATATGATACGATGTATACCTACGTCTTTCTTAGGGACATTTTAGTAGACGAAAAGCACTGACGTCCTTTCATTTTATACTATTTTACTATATTTTTATAAATAATTTTATTTATTATTTGTATATTTACCTACCCTATTTTACAGGCTATATTTTGTAACCGTGTATATATTAACATGTGAGGGCAACTGGTATATTTTTAAAATCCCGATGAAAACCGTGGGGGGCAACTGGTCAACACCCCGCCAGTCTTTCCTGGTTATATTATTACATATATGTAAGGTATACAAATAAATGTATTAATGAAAACAGAGTGAACATGAATGAAAAATAGAAGAAAAAGCTTCTGGCGGTGATACATCGTCGAGATAATCATGTGGGCTATTCGAATGATGAAAAAGATACTTGTGGGAACGTAAGTTGCATTTTAATTATTGTGTTTCGTCTTCGACGTGTTAAGAGGACTATGCTGCACTTGTACACTCGCTATGTGTGTTTAACGCATAACTTACAAAAAATCTCTATCAAAATAACCGTTATTGACCGTTGTGATTAAACATATAGAAACATTATGACTGTTTAATAACTGATTTATCATTATTTTGGTAAACGTATCCCGAACAATTTACAGTATGAACGTTCAGATGGTAAGAACAGCCGTATAATGTTATACTTTATTATTATAATTTTTTATTATTATTATTATTTATTATAATTAATATTTCGTTTTAAATAAATATTTTATAATTAAAACTTAGAAATATGGGAGGCTTAAACTGCAGCCATATATTATATGTTTTATGCTCCTGTCGGTAAAACTGTAAATACGGTCCAGACTCCTGAGTCGTGATTATTTATTTTTAGAATAATGTCACAAAAGCATGATTACAATTAAACCGTTTTACAGGCGGACCAATCAGCTCGGATCTGTTAAAGGTTAGTTTGGACGTCATCTCGGCAATTATGCTTCGTTTGCAGATAAAAAACAGTTGATGCACGGAATAGTTGAAGAAAGCATAATATGCGCGGGCTATGCTGATGGCGAAAAAAACGCTTGTGGGGTAAGTTGCGTGACGTGTTTCTTGTTCACACGTTTTAAGAGGCATTTGCATTTAAGGTATTTGTTGTATCTTACAGGTGCCTAACATACGTATTATGGTAAATTTACGCTCAGCAGATCACGTTTGGCTTTTTAGGCAACTTAAAAATTAGTGTCGATCGACTTATCCTTATAAAACTTGATGGTAAGAAGATTATCTGTGATTACAGTATATATGTCGGTTTTTCACGTTTTTTACGTATTTATACCACGTACAAACTCATATAATGTTCTGACAGTCAACCGTCGAGTTTCATAATAAGTCGATTCTTTCTATTTATTAAACCATAGCGAAACTAAACGTGAGCGTAAATTTGGTATATTGTACGCACTTGTAAGACGAAGACGACAAATAATGTCCGTGTAGTGTAATCGTAAGAGGACTCACTGCAACCGTACACACGCATATAAACGTACACAATCCCATGTAAACATATTTGGTGGATCAGTAGGCCCTGTGTCGACTTTTGGAACAGCCATTACCACGCAATCGTTAATTTCGAAGTCTGGAACAGCTGCATGACTTGTCTAAAAAAGTGTATTATAATAATATTTTTATTTTATTTTTAAAATAATTGTGTTATTTAAAAATTTACCTCTAAAATTTTTTCATCAAACTAGAGCCTTAAATTTTAATCTGTTCCTTTTTCATGCATAGTTTACACATAATAGATCCAGCTTCATCTTGATTTTCAACTTCATGTATGTCAATTTCACATGTATGAAATGTATAATAATTAACTGTTGAGAATTGTAAATTTTCTTAATTTTCTTCAATTCCTTCAATTTCTTCTTCAGTCGTAATAGTCCGTAACCAACAACTGGTATAAGACAGACTGGCACATTATTGTCAACGGGATTTCGGATCATACACTATCTGTATATTACTATGTATATCTGTACAATAATTTTCAATTACTTGATATCTTATCTTGAAATTACCTGATCGACTGACGAACCAGTTTATACAGTGTACAAGTTACAAATTATATCAAGCAACTTTTATATTTATTTTATACACAATTACCTAGTGCAAATCGTACAATAACCCAGTGTCAAAAATACTCGTATTTAATAGTAATATTACATCAAGATGTGCCTGTTTTAAAAAAAAAAAAATGTTGCGCAATAGTCGTTGCCATAACTCTGAACAATGTAAATATAAATAATAAAATATAAAATAAAGCTTAAGAAAACTTTTAATTTAATTTTTATACTTCATTACTTAGTGAATGTCATTAGTGGATGACTTCTCACCTCAAGTATAGCCTGTTATAATTAACTCTTACCATATAAGTTTATTGTGCCCCTAAGGTACAGACTATTTATCCCAAATAAAAATAATAAAAAAAAAAAAAACTTCATTGTGTAAGGTTACCTATATTATATTATTTAATTATTATCATATTATACACAATCAGTGGCGCCGAACCCTATATTCAGGTAGGGCATCTGCCCTACCTCATACTATTTTGGTAGTGGGTGGGTGGTGCAGTGGTTGGGTCAGCGAGTTTATTATAAGTTATAGTAAATTATAAATAAAAATAGTTTATAATTAAGTCTTTAGTATTAAGGTAGACTTATTTATGTAGCCTAAAGCCTAAAACCACAATAATATTATAGTTAATAGATATATACATAGGTATACGATGATAATATTATTATATCATTAATTTTGTTGTCAATGTTTGGTATATAATATACTTATCTATGGTTTGGTTATTATGGTCCATGTGTTTAAGTGGCTTAGTCAGTGTTAACATGTAGCGAAAAAATTCGTTACGAGTGGATATTTTTGTACGAAAATAGAATTATCAATATAATATTATTATTCGTGAAACGTCGAATTGTTCCGAGTGGTGAGGGCGCTGCATTGTTGCGACGGCCGACGGTCGATCTTATTATAGGTATTTATATTGTCGACACACGAAAATGATTGTGATATTGACAATATTGTGATTTGTGATTCTGTGGTTGAATTTGAGTGTAATATCAAATATTTTTGTAAACGTCAAATATTATTGATCATGGGATGGGGTGGTGGTGTTTCATAGTTTTAAAAGTTTGCCCTACCTGATTTTTTTGGTTTCGGCGCCACTGTACACAATTACCTAGTGCAAATCGTACAACAACCCAATATCAAAAATACTCGTATATAATATAAATAGTAATATTACAGAATGTGGATAAAATGAAGTTCATCCACTTCATGAAAAGGTCAACAAATTGTCCATATAGTGTAGTAAAACGTCATTTTCACTAAATGGATACATTTCATGAAGTGGACGTACACTTCATGAAATGAGCGATTTCACTAAGTGGATGCGACATATATACCTATACGAAAATAAGATATTAGAATAATATTTGAACGTATGACCCGTTTAGATTTAGTGTTATGGTAACCAATAAATCCGAATAAATTGACGTCGGCTGCGCGCACGCGGTGATCGTTATAAGTTTATTACAACTTATCAACTGAAACTATTTAATAACGTTTTCATATTATTCAAAGAATTATAGAAGGTTTGGCTATAGAAAATATCACGTATATTATTATCGATACCTGCAGAAGCTCAACCACTATAATAGTGGCTTTATAATGATAATACTGAAAAAAAAATAGATTAACAAATTTTAAGTCGTGGTATACGTATAATATTATATTATTATGAAATGTTGAATAAAAAAATCAGTATTGGCACTCGGCACTCGGCACTATTAACGCTCAAACGATTGACGAATGACTAAATTTAGTATTTACGGTTGGAACTTGGAACCCTCATAGTCGCACACTCACACTAGTTGACACACTACTACATAAGCTGATATTATATAATATAGAGACTAGTTAATTGATAACAATTAATTCTTATATAATATTATTTTATTTACATACTAATATAATACTATAGAAATGTAGAGTGTAGTTTGTAGAAAACACGGCAAAAGTATCACAAGCATCACCGTATCAAAAATTACTAATTAGGTCCGTTCTGGAAATTGTATTATTACCTACCTATCAATGTATACAGTACAGTAGTAACATACAGTGTAACATACATCTTAACCGTTGTCATTTCATAGAAAATATAAACTTCCCAGTTATATTTCAAATAAGTAATAAATAAATAATAATAATCACTAATACTACTAATTAGTAATTACTATATGTCTATAATATAGTAAATGGTAATACATATAATAATATACATACCTACAATCGTCCTGGCGGTTCTCAGAAATATCAATGCAAATAATATACAGTTCATAAATCATTATAGGGACATTTTTGTAAATAACTTTTTACAAATAACTTTAATTTTAACAAAATAACTAAGTTAAGTTACAATTTATTTATAAAATATATATTCTAATGATATCATTGATATCTACATTCTATTTTTTTTTAACTAGTTAAATTAAAAGTTATCAAAAAAAGTAACTTTTAACTTAACTTTTAACTTTTTAACTAGTTACTGCCCAGCTTTGCCAAAGTGTACTGTCGCCAATGATGAAAAAATTAGTTATACATCAAAGAGACAAACCGTCTCCGCTCAGAATCGTTTTTCGTATACAATGATAATATGATATCATTGAATTCAAATTTAATACAATCCATTATACAGTGACCCACTTGTAACCTACTGTACAACAGAGCAGCATCCCTTTACCAGATTTTTTTGCTTATATATTATTAATGATTATTCATTTTTTTTTTCAAAATACTGGGCATCACTGAGAGAACTCGTGTGACAGCCCAGAAGTCCTAAATTACATTATGAGTGCATCAAAATACAGTATTAATAGCAGTAAATCTACAGTCAACTTGTGCAATAAGTAGGAATACAAACAGTGGAAAAAAATGTACTGGTATTTAACGTTTATAAGTATTTTAAAATAAAAACACTTCTTTCACGTGCATGATATTATGGGGTGATATTGTGTGCGCGCGAAAAGAAATTGTGTGAGGCTGACTCGACATCCGTCCGACAGATGGCCCCACAATGACCGTTTCGCGATACTACAATCCGTGAAAACATTAAAAAGTCGTGGTTTTCTGACCAATACGGTTGTGCGATTGTCATCCCTCTTTGCTGGTTTGCTCTGATCGATAAACTAAAGTTGTTATATAGCAGAGGTTTACAAACTGTGTGCTATGCCCCAAAATTGGGTCACGATAATAAATTTGGTGGGTGGCGTACATTTTTAAAATAATTAACATTTTTCAATTTAAAATGTTTTATGTTATATTTCAATAATATATATAAAAAAATGTCCGATAATGACCGCATCAATCGAGAACGGCTGCAGTATCGATTTGGCAATTTTTTTTTTGAAAACGTTCGTAATATTCCGAAGATGTTTTATACCAAGGTACCAATGTAAATTTACCGGCGAGTTTATATAAGCTGAAGGCTCTAAATACCAGTATAATAAATAATAAAAATAATCACAAATTTTCATCATTTCAGGTGCAAACGAATGTTATGTTTTCAGGGAAGACCTTTGCGACAACAAAGCGCATATCGAAAACGGTGAAAATTATCGTTATTTTCAGTGGTGTGTAAAGTAGGGTGGTTTTCCACACCTTGAATATGGATGGGTGGGTATTGACAAAAGAAAAATAGGACATTTTATAGGTCGCTATAACATATACATTATGTGGGGTAAGTCACTTAAAATTATTTGGCAACACCAATTTTTTTTAAAATACACGCCACTTGTTATATCGACATATAGGAAAATGAAGAATTCATTAAAAGTGACGGTATTATAGTATATAGCGAGCCTATAATAATTAAACTTAAAAATTGTGGATTTTTGTTTTATAGAAAAAAACAGTTTTTGATGCACTACTAGGTAGTTACTAGTTATGCAGTACGTTTTAGAGATAAAATAAATATATACAACAATGTGGTTTATACTATAATTATAGGAACTCAAAGTGCGGTGAATGTCTATAATATAAGATTTGCCGTTTTATATTAAATAAATCACATTGCCAAATTGGAATTATATAAGTAACTATATATACCAATACCCACATAGCTAAAAAATATTTCCGAACTATGTTAAAAATATTTTCAGAAAAATAATATATAGTTGTTAAAATATTTTTAAAAAGTTGGATAAATAATTGGATAATATTAGATGTATTAGATATATTATATAAGACAATTTTAGTTTATAATCTTTGGCCAAAAAGTTCATGTTTTTGAAAAACATTTTAATCATAATATATTTTCAAAAAAAACATTTTTCTAGAAACTTTATAAAAATTGGGTAAACCGAAAAACCTTGATTTTGAAAAACACCAAGCACTGCGAATTCACTAAAGACGCTGTGTGCCAGTACGACGTCGTTACAGCACCCGGACGGAGGATTTGGTTTTGCGTAAAAGGGAGAGGGGTAAGAAAAAATGTAGGGAGGGTTCAAACGGGTACAAAACGGGTACAAAACGGGTACAAAAATATGAGATATGTCCGAAATCGATCGGTTGACTTCTGGTGGTTCCGGGTGCCAGGACGACGTCGTTACAGCACCCGGACGGGGGATTTAGTTTTGCGTAAAAGGGAAAGGGGTACACATTTTTTTATGGAGGGTACAAATGGGTGCAAATCGGGTACAAAACAATGAGATATGTTAGGGGGGTTTGGACGATTTATGGGTGCCAAGACGACGCACCTATACCCATAGCTATAATAATATATACCATAATACAGAGTGTACAGATAATCTGTATAATATTATAATCGGTGTTTATCTACGGAAATGCTTATACACTGTGTCTGAATTGTAAATCATTTGTGTGCGCAGTCTCGCGTACCACTCTGTTCGACAGACCGTTGATTGCGTTAATGAATCGATATATTATGTCGTATATATTATATTATTATTATATAGTAGGTATATATAATATAATATTATAGCCTATATAGGTAACAGCTGTATTATATAATATACAATAATGGTGTCCTTTTACTGCGTCGTGTCGAGACACTGTCAAACCTACACACACTCGCGCGCGCGATGCATATATATAGGACATATAGGTACAAATGTTCAATATATACATTTTGTTGTGGACTATATGATGACATACGAATAATGAATATACGATGCACACTTGTAATAATTACAATAGAAATTACATAGAAATTATTTCTAATGAAATTTCGATTCGATTTATTGTTTTATATATTATAGATAATATATGCTCGGTGGAAAATTACAAGCCTATTCCACCTGCAGTGGTGTAAAAAAGCACGAGGGGGTACACAACGGCACTCCCTCACCCCACTGGTGTTATGTAACAGGTGCAGAGATACCTGTATGCTTAAGCACCTGCTGAAGCCGAACTTTAATCAAATTAAAATATAATACTACTTTGTTGATTTGTATACTTAATGTTTTTTGATAAATGAAGACACGACTGAACAAATAATAACATGCAATAACGTTATTATTGTGTTATCACTTATCAATTATATCGATGTCATTGCCTGTCATAGACTATTATAGACTACATTTTAACAAAAGGTGGATAAGTGGATGTCGCTCTGCTGTACAGTAGGTTACAAGTGGGTCACTGTAATGGATGGTGTTAAATTTGAATTCAATGATATAATATCATTGTATAAGAAAAACGATTCTGAGCGAAAACGGTCAGTCAGCCTATGATTTTACCAAGTATATTTGATGATATTATTGTGAATAAAGTAATTTATTTATAACCTATTTACTCGGAGCCTTGTTTTAAATTTTCAATCTTTAGCCATAAAAGTTAAACATTTTATACATTTTTAACCACAAAATAATTAATAAATTATAAATTTGATAAATGTTGTCAAAATTTGAACTTTAAATGCTTATAAAAAAAAATTGTGCCTATGTATTTTTAATATTTTTCAACTGCTATTAGAACGATATATCAGGAGCCTTATATCAAATTTTCACGCTTTTTTACCCAACAAATAAAAATTTATTGATATTTATAGAAAAAAAAACTAAAAAAATTGAAAACTGACAATGTCCGTAAACAGCTCAAAAAGAGTCAAAATATTTTCAACATTTTATGGTGTATAGAAAATGCTAATATAAACATTCAGTGAAATTTTCAAATATCTACAGTCATTCGTTTTTTAATTACAATAAAATAAGAAAATTGTTACATGAGAAATCGAGTAAATATCAAATGTTGTATAAATATAAATTTCAGACGCTCATAAAAATTTAATTTAAGTTTCTTCTAGACATTTTTTTTTTGATAAAGGTAGACAAACTTATGAGTAATCTCATATTACATTTTAAAATCTTAGATTTAAAAAGAAAATTTTTTATGAATTTCTAACTCAAAATAATTTGCAAATTTTCGTGATTTTTCCGTATTTTTTCAAGATTTGAACTTTAAACGTGTATAAAAAAAAACTGTGACTAAGGATTTTTAATTTTTTTCATCTGCCTTTGAAACAATAACCTAGGAGCCTTCTATTAAATTTTCAAGCTTTTTTACCCAACAAATAAAATTTTATTGATATTTATAGAAAAAAAATTTAAAAAAACTGAAAACTGACAATGTCCGTAAACAGTTCAAAAAAAGTCAAATTATTTTCAAAATTGTATTGTGTATAGAAAATGCAAATATAAACAACCAGTGAAAATTTCATGCATCTACGGTCATTTGTTTTAGAGTTACACCAATAACCAAAATCGATTTTGCGTAAAAATTCCCGTTTTTCCTTAATTTTTCTTTTGTTTTTCACATCGCTTTTGAAAACTACTGGGAAATTAAAATTTTGACCTCCCCAATGCACCATCGATATTCACTTTCCCATCGAACAAGATACTGAAGTCGAAAATCGAAGCATTATTTCGACTACTTATCGTGTACACAGACACAAAAATAAAAAAAAAAATAAAAAAAAAAACACACATCATTGTAAAATCAATACATTCATCGTTTCACTCAGAATCTAAAATATTGTTTTTTATTCGCTATAAATATTCTATTTGTATACCTTCTTATGTAAAATATACAGACATACCCCACGCAGTACGCACATACAGTGTTTAAAATATACAGATTTTGATATTTCTATCTAATCCAATATAAAAAGATAGTGTACCTATCTATATGGAGCAAAGCGATTCGCTTCAATAATACGACTTGACTTTTCATTATGGTCATTGGACAAATACAAATTTTGGACATGCTGAAATTCAATGAAATTACCACAACTGCAGCTATAATTGCTATTTTTAAGTACGTATAGTACTTATATTATAGCTACACAAACGCATTTATTATTGTGAAAATCGATATAGCGTAGCCACGCCCACATGTACCTTTTTTTTTTAGAGTAGGTAAACAACTAAATTTTATACACCTTCGCATTAATCTTAATATAAACAATTATAGCTATAACATAATACACTTTTATCTATATTATAATTCTGTCAGGTACCTACCTATGTATTATTATTATTATGAAAATGATAAGGTCTTATAGAAATAAATGTATCCAAATACCTATGGCATAATATTAAAGCCAATAAAAATTCGATGAGGCCATCAAACATTTGGGGGTGCTAAACCACTAACTACTAAGCACCCCCGATCACCCGTCAAATTGCGCCTATTTATCGGAACTATATTACTATCATACGTTATACTCGTCCTAAATTCGATTTCAACGGGTACCGAAAAATATTCTGCTTCGAAATATGAAATTAAAGCCGTGTTACTCGCCATCCTCTCTGTCACCCTCTCAAAAAGGTAAGAAAAACGTAAAAAAATTTTGTTTTCCAACAACTATATAGACGCCGCGGAAATTATTTTCAAAAACATTAATTATTTTATACTTTTTGAAATATTACGAGTGCACTGAAAATATATAATATTATGTGATGAAAGAATCACCCTGTATAGCACAATATGCCGTGCATTCGAATAAACATAAACTGCAGTCGTGACCCACTGGGAATATTCCCGGCGGCGACCCGGTCCGCCACTGCAGTCAACAGGTCGCGATATTAAAATAATATCGTTGTTGTTGTTGTTATTGTTGTAATTGTCATCGTGTATTTTGTGTATCGCGAGCTGCCGGGACACTCGCGGAATACACGAAAGAGGGATTACGAGCGCGACGGGACGGCGCCGGACGGGCGCGGAACAGGAAGCGGAGGCGGTGGCCGCGGGACACAATGGGCCGTGACGGTACGATTGTATTGGCTGCGGCGGGGGCGGCGGCGACAACAATGCACAGCGCGAGACGGCCTCTCTGCGCGCGGCTATTGTCGTGCGCCGCAGACGGTCTCCGCGCGAGGCGGACCGCCGAAAACCGGCGAGCGCGCGCGCGCGCGTTTACCACCACGCGCGCCGTCGGCCAATGGATTTTCGCGAGCGCGTAAAATCCCGCGACTCGGGCGGGGGGGGAGGTATTGTTTTATTGTTATCGCCGGCTGTTGTTTTGGAACGCCAACCGTCGCCAACCCGCTGGGTCGTCGTCGAATTACCCGGGGGCTAGGCCGTCGGAATTAAAAACCCGGCCGGGGGAGGGGGTCCGAAAACTAATAGTCGTGAAATTTATTTATATCAATCATCTATGACCCCCCCTCCCCACCGCTAAAACTACTATGATTATTGATTTCAATATATTTTTATGGCAGTAATTCCAAATACATAAGTGTGTTAACCAACGTAAACGTTTACGGCTTTTCGTCTTCTGATTCGTTTGTCCTACATTTATTACGCAGGTCCATTAAAACACATAAAAAGCTATGACACTTGAATTCAATGATATAATATCATTATTATTCGTCGTATAAGAAAAACGATTCCGAGCGGAGACAGTTTGTCGGATTTTTATATTGTTATTATTTATTATAGCCTGTAAGTTGAATTAACTTTATAATATTATAATTTTTTATTCGTTTCTATGGTGATTATCAAAGCGTTAGAAATTTAAATCCCGTTTTTGGCTGTTTTTCGTAATTTCTCGGTGGTTTTTCCAGTGGCATTAACTATAACTATTGAGAAAATCGAAAAACGACCTCTCTAAAGTACCATCCTGATCCAATTTTCTAAAAGATATGGTACTATAATATGTTGAAATCGAAGCACTCCTTCTGGTAGAAATTTTATATTCGGGATAAAAAAAAATTATAATAAACACCATTTTAAAACCACTATATAACTTCCTCGCTCCGCTCAGAATCTAAAAATTAACCTGTCTTGTCTGCAGATCGCGACATTATCAATAAAGTATCACTACCGCATATGGTGTGTTAATGATGATGTTAATAATTATTTAATGGGTATTCTTGAATGGTACTTTTAAGTCGAGTTGTTATGTCGTCAACTATATCAGGGGTGGTCGACAGGTCGACCAGCGGCTGACTTATTTTATCTTTTCTTAATTTTTTTTCGGTAGACAAATAAATCATTATTATTTTTTTTTGGTTTTTTATCTTATTGTTTAACCCACACGATTGTAAAAATTTGATTGATAAAGGAAATAATATAATATAACCATGAAAAACGAAATTATACACCGCGAGATCAAGAAGCTGTGTAAGTACTCTGATGGATATCCCGTATTAATTCCTGTCGTCCCATTCTCGTCTTTCACCGCGTTCGTATAAATTTATGAATCGAACCAATCCATTTTATCCAGTTCTAAATTCTAATACTATTAGATACTATCGTTAAATACAGTGCTATTATTTACTGTGCATGTAAGCACCTATGTAAAATATATATTTGTTTACTGACAACATTTTTTTAGTCGATCGCAACAGCCTAGAAAAACTCAGAGGTCGATCGCGAGTCTATTTATGTTGACCACCACTGTCATGTCATTTGGCGCCAAATATTATGGATAATGGATCTTGATATTAGAAATGCGTGCGGGCGTAGTAATATTGTTATTTTTCATAATTAGTAAAATATGTAGGAAAATGTTGCATATTATTATTTGGTCTCAACCTAGGGGCGCTAAAATTAATTCAAATGTGTTGTGTTTATTTTTTTAATTGGACCAAACGGGTCCTGCACACATGCCTATGGGTAAGTACGAGCTACTTAAATTAGTGATAACTGCAATGACTATATTATATTATAGTAAATTATATTGATGTAAGTATACCTATATAATAATAAATGAACAGAGTTTATATGATTTAGCACAACAACAGGTAGCATAATAAAAATAATTACTTTTGAAAATCTATCTTTTGCGCACCAATTTACGTATGTATATTGATACCTATATACCTATATATATCTCGGAACATCATAATAAATACTCTGGTGCGTTTTTAATTCTTCGCAAATTAATTAACACTTGGATTTTCCAATTTTGTTCACTAGGGCAAAAACGTATAATTTTGCATAAGTTAATTTCTGAACGTATTATCATAATATGATGATATTCTTTTATAAAAACTGGACGCGGACGATGCATTATATTGTAAGCCGGGTACCTTAATATAATATTATACGATGGGTTATTACTCATTATTCATTAGTGAGTAGGTACTAGCTACTGTGTATTATCATATTAAATACTATGCATAATATTATCATAACACTAATAATTACAGTAATAATGAACATTTTTAGAACGTAATAATATGGTGAACTGTTATAGTGAGTTAAAGTTAAAGTGTTAAACTTAATTATATTCAAAGAATTATATAGTGAGACTTATTTAATGTTTTCTTTTAACGAAAGTTATTCAGGGTAAATATTATGATCTCGCCGCGGTCTTTAACACGTTTTTTTACACTTGATTTTTTTACGCCCTTGTCATCATAATATGTGTTGTTTCATTAGCGTTCTATATAGCTGTTTCCTTTGCCAGTGAACATATAATAATAAGTTAACCGCATAAATGGGCCCGTGGGCCATGGATTTATTATTTATTAGTTAATATAATTATATGCATAATATATTTAACATGTCTGTAACATAATGCAAATATGTATACTATTAAATGACTAATGAATAATACAATTATATGTAGTTGTATTATAAAAAAAAAAAATGTAAAATGTCTATGAATATATTTTATTCGGTTTATCAGTGTAATCAACATCAGAACGGTAGGCATAGGTACCTACATGATTTTAATTCGTGTTTTTATGGACCAATAATACTACTCACATTATTCTATTTCCTTTGAAACAAAAACACTGTAGTGTTTCTGAGCGGAGCGCTGAATCTTGAATGCGTATTGGTTTTACAATAATTATGTATTATGCGATCGTATAATATTATATCAATTTTATTTTTAAAGACATTTTTTATAAATATAAAAAATACAATTAGGGGATGGAGTGGCCGAACGGATTTAAGGCATCGGTTGCGACGCACACCGGCGCCGGTTCGAACCCGGCCGTGGGTGGCATTTTTCTTCGGGCAAGTCACGGTGTCCGGAGAGAAGTGCCCACTAAAAAATCTGCCAAACCAAAAAAACACACGTGTTTACAAAGATACAGTCTCCTCCTCCACAAAAAAAAAACAATTATTGATCTTCAATATCAAAGGTGGTTCCCGGCAGTTGGTACTTATCAAATCGTTTATAGTTGGTAGGTACTTTGGGGGGTCAAAAGTGAAAATTTCCAAACAGGGCCTTGCACCCGAATTAACCGGAACCCACGTAACACCTTTAAAAACCCTTAAAAAATCAAACACCCGAAACCCATAATAGATTTATTTAAGACGCGATGCCTTGAGAATATTCGCGTAGTTAATCTCTTAGTAAATATGGTAATATTATATGAAATAATATTATAATTATCACTTTTAAAAATAATATGCAAAACATTAACACAACCTACCGTATTATTAACAGTAAACGAAGTGTTACTAATAGCAAAAAATTCAATGTATTATAAAATATTCTTAGAAGTATAGTAATTTATCATTGAATTCAGATTTATCTAGGGATGGAAAACGTAATTAAATGAAAAAAAAATCGAAAAACAAAACAAAAAATAAAACGGAAACGAAAAACATATGTGAAACGGTGGCAAAAAAATAACAAAAACTGAAAAATGGAAAAACGAAAATTATATATAAAAAATGTATATAACCTATATTCTGCTATCGGAAAATTGGTAAACCTGATAACTATAATTGTTAAGTAAAGGATTATTGTTTCAATGCGCAATAGCAACTTTTTTATTTTTATATATCTTTTTATATAATAATTGTATATGTTCAATTTCTGAGTTCAAGATTATTTACTTTACTAAAGCACTTTTAAAATTACAAAAAATAATTAATTTTAATTTTTAAGTACCTACACTTACATATTGGTGCGTGTACTGTTATAAGAATTTAAAAAATAAAAATAAATTATCATAAATATTATTTGGAAACTTAGTAGGTTTGTAGAAAATTATTGTTCAGCAAAAACTATATTTTTCAAATCGATAAGCGAAAACGAAAACAAAAAAAAATTTAAAAAACATTTTCCATCCCTTAACACCTACATTGACCTATACTCGATGACGAGGTGTAATCGATATGTACCTACTCTACAGTACAGATCTGTAGGGTAGTATAGTATTATTATTATACTTTTCGATTTATTTCAGTTTTGGTTTTTTTTTTTTGTTTAGAAGTATGATACAATTGTGGTCTGTGAGTAAAAAGCTTGACATCTCGAAACGATGAGAATTTACACATTATTACGTAGAAGCGAAGAATTCTCTCGTTCCATACAATGTACGAATAGGTTAGGTTAGACGTATTGTCAATGTTTCATTAATTAATTTCTTATATTTATGAATTTTGTCTATGTTCTACCTACCTATTTAATGCATTTTAATTCATAATTATAGACTTCAACCCGGCGCTTACTGATTGTCTATATATTGTCTATATTACACTCTATTATTATATTATTATACCTATACGTCTTGCGAATCCTGCAATCAATACTACTATTATAGTATACTACCATAGTATGTATAATATTATAATAAAATATTTAAAAACACATTTTATTTGTAATTAATGAAAATCTGATAAATCATTTATATATAATGGTGTTTTACTTTATAATTTATACGTATAATCTATTACATTGTATTTTTAATATTCAATAATGCAAATTGCGATGCATTAAAAATCCATTATAAGACAATCGGATAAAAAAAAAAAAAAAAAAAACTAGCCTTGAACACTTAGCCATGAGCATTGCTATACTGTATATACGTCTATAAATGTGGTTAGAAAACTGAAAAAAAAAACAGCTTTAAATTACCCATACCGTCGTCGTATATCCTATTTTTTATACAGTCGATTAACAATTGATAAAAAAAAAAAAAAAACAACAACCACAACCACAGTTCGAGAGTGAATTCTTGGTTTGTGCTGGGACGTCATAATTAATGATCGCATGGTCCCCTTAATGTAGAAAAATAATATACTTTTATACGAGCTGTTTAATGAGCGAAACAACTTGTTGATGTGTATTAAGTATTGCCATATTATAATTTCAAAAAACGAATTGATCGATGTTTTTACTTAACACAACGCATATTATCACTAAATCGATTACAATATACATTGATTGATTTTCTACCATTAAAATCGACAATTTTAAAATCTTTTATATTATTATGCGTATAATATATTTATTATAGGTATATAGTACGTGTATATGCGTAGCTCTTTCAATAATATATATATAGTCGTTTGACCCTCCGCTATTACGTTAATTATTGAATTATGTTTGGGCGTCGGCGGACTACACCATACAACACTGTGTAGTTGTATAGCAATGGGGAGCACAAACACAATTATTTCTCAATACTCAAAGATTTGTTTATAATTGGATTCCGTATATTCATTATGGACACCATTGTAACGGATTTTCGAGTTGAATTCCGAAATCGTATATAATATATTATCTCGACTGCAGTTTGTTCATTCGTATAATATCAATCTTATACAGTTCGACCTTTACGTCTTTTGCGTTTACAAAATGATATAATAATACGTAATAATAATATTATTATTATATTTCATGAAATTTCTATTTTTATACGCAACGCATACCTAAATTTTTTATATATGAATAAATAACACAGTCCGACAATAGCGGCACGCAGACGTCCCGCCGAGTGTTGTCGGATATTCCGCGGCTTATATAATATTATTATTATTGTATACATACATATACTAAGCAGACGCTATACAACTCCGAGAGTACCTATCTATATATAGGTGAATGTATATAATATAATATAATATTATCTAATAATGTGCACAATAACATTCACGGTGTATTATATGCGCATAATACGGTCCAATTACAAAATAATTTTATTGTAACGAACCAGAGGGTTAATATACAGCGTTTACTACGTACGTCATACATATACATATAATAATAATAATAATAATAATAATATGTACCTCTGTATATATCTAATATTAACGTTATACGGGTGCACTCGACTCGGTGTACATACGTCCATACATACATGATACATATATTATAATACCAGAAAACCAACAATCGCCACACGGTGGGGGGGGGGCATATGTGGGTCCAATATATAATATTGTGGTGTGCAATACTGACTCGAGTATTTCTCTCTCGTCTCAGTAGCATTACCGTATATATATATATGTGTGTATAATGTACTAATAATAATTTCTCCTCTCCTTTCTCTATTCCGTTGTACACGCTCACACACAAACGTATATAAGCATTACCTGTGTGTGTGTGTGTGTGTGTACGAATATAATATACGACACAAGAGGATATAGTTAGTTTGGACGGAGACTTTGCCCGCCGTTCGCATTTGTCTTTCGGTGGCTATCTTCATCAACAAGCCCATTGTCCGGACGACGGCGGCGCGGACGGGTCACAAAAGCGGCGCCGCAGCCCGGAAAGGGATCTCGGCATGACGTGGGTCGGGGCGGCGGAGAGGGGCAATTTCCACCCCATTGTCCGTCCACCCCTATACAGTCGCACACTATAAACATCATTATTATCTGTAGTATAGTAGCAGCAGTAGTTGTAGGTAGATAGAATATCAGTATACATAATGTATATATATATAGTGGCATAGTTGTTCTCGAGCGAATCATATTGTATAGGCAGGTACTACCGTAACTGCGGGGAGCAGAATATAATATGTATTGCGAGTACTATGAAATACCGAGAAATATACGTTTGCGCGAATTTGTGCGTAAAAAGACGTAATACATATATTATATTATTAATGTGAGTCAAATACCGCTCACTCGTTCAATCACATCGCAATACATCTCGAAAACTACAATCGTAGGAACTTTTGAATGATGGAAAAGCGGTTTCTCTAATGATCTAGATGTCGTGCAATAAGAAAGGATTTTCCGATAATCGTATTTTAAACGGGTGGTCGAACAGGGATGTCGAGATTCGCGGTGAAAATTGAAACTTTTTTCGTTATTAATGGTATTGCCATTGATACTTGGGTGGATCAGGTACAAGCATCAGATCGTCGCGCTTGTGGCCTCTGATAAAGAAATAATATCTTAAGACCAAATGTTATACCCCACCCCTATACAGTTGTCAGTTGCACACTATAAACATCATTAATCATTATTATCAGTAGTTACTAGCAGCAATTGTAGGTAGGTAGAATATTAGTATATATATAGTGGCATAGTTGTTCTCGAGCGAATCATATTGTATACTATACAAAACTAAACACGTAGAAACTTTTGAAATTATGGAAAAGTGGTTCCTCTAATGATCTAGATGTCGTGCGATAAGAAAGGATTTTCCGATATTCACATTTTAAACAGGTGGCCAAACAGGGATGTCGAGATTCGCGGTGAAAATTGAAACTTTTTTCGTTATTTTTGGTATTGCCATTGATACTTGGGAGGATCAGGTACAAGCATCAGATCGTCGCGCTTGTGGCCTCTGATAAAGAAACAATATTTAAATACAATTTTATATCCCACCGCTGTATACGTTAGGGTGAATTTGTGCGTAAAAAAACGTAATCCATATATCATATTATTAATATGAGTAAAATACCGCTCACTCGTTCATCCACATCGCTATACATCTCGAAAACTACAAACGTAAGAACTTTTAAATGACGGGATAGTGGTTCCTCTGATGACCTAGATGTCGTGCGATAAGAAAGGATTTTCCGATAGTCACATTTTAAACGGGTGGCTAAACAGGAATGTCAAGATTTTCGGTGAAAACCGAAACTTTTTTTTCATTAATAAATTGTATTGTCATTGATTACTTGGGCGGATCATAAGCATCAGATCGTCGCGCTTGTGGCCTATGATAAAGAAACTATATCTTAAAAACAAATACAATGTTTGTGTGTAGTTTATATATTATACTTAAAAACTGCTCAATTGAATTTGAAGAAAATCTCAGAGATGGTTTTTTAGAGATGTCCGAAAAATGAGTAAGTACACCAAAAGTGAGATAGGTACATATTCAAACCGAGATACACCTATATATAGGTATGAAGGATTTGCCACGAAATAAAACTGCAAAAGAGCGCAACCGGGTAGTCAGCTAGTAAATAGTATATAATATACATTTACTATCCTAACATACGATACAAGTGAAATAGGTAAGTGTAAAATACTCAAAAATGTACTCAAATCAAATGCTTTTTTTGGCGATAAATAAATAAAATCTGAAATATTATTCAATTATTAGTGAGTACTAAGTTGTTGTATAGTTATTATGGTGTTTTATTCGAAAAATTGTCTTCGATCAACCATACAGAGATCAATTTTTTGATGAATACACCCGTAGTTTATAACGATTATAAATTATAATGCGGTTAAACTTTACAATCACATGAACGCCTATACATGAACGCCGTTGTAATAGTCGTTAATCGTTATATTATATCGACAAATCGTCCGTGCCACAGTTGACGTTCCCCCTCTCGGACTTTCGGGACTCTCACAATTCCATCGACGCGTGCACTAAAACGATTTGATATATGCGTGCATCAACGATATAATAATTGATATTTCATTATCACTCAATTACTATGTCGAGTTTCTACAACAGTATGGCCTTTTATGGCTACTGCACGCAACTTGCAGTCCGAAAAACCTTTTTCTCCCAGTGAAGGGATTCTCGCGAGCGGCTGCAAAAAAAAAATAAAATAAATATGCAATATCCGGCACGGGAAATGTGTTTTTGCAAATCGCCGGGATGACGAAAAAAAAAACGTACGAGAAGTGAAATAAAAAAAATTCGCTTTCCAACAATAATGTCATATACAAATATAACATTATATTATTATTATGACGTGCTCCTCTATAAATACCATTGCGCGTGGGACGTGAAATGCGATTACGGAGCGCACTGAAAACGTAAGCGACTGGGAAACAATCATTCATAAGTCGTTCGCCCCTTTCCGGTCTTTGAAAAAAAAAAATAAAACATCGCTAACAATTCGATTATTTGTCATTTCCCTAACGTGAAAAAAAAAAGGGTCTCCGGACCCCAGTCGAAATTGCTTCTTTGAGTGTTGCTCGTGATTTCATTTCATTATTCATTTTCAACCCCTTCGCCGACGCTATATACGGCTACCAATTACTTTTAATTGTCAGACTGATCACTGCCGCGAGGTCGTCTCTCCCACACTATACATATATATATACAATTATAACCTACACTCACCCACGCGCACACACACTCGCGCATATAGTCATCTCTCTCTCTCTCTCTCACACACACTCACACTCGAATCCTCTGAAAACCGTACGTATATATGAGAATTGAACGGTATTTTTATATAATATAATATACTGTAGGCACTGCAGATAAAAAATACTTAATTATATCATGTGCCGCCGTTGTCAATATTATGACGTGCCGATAATGATATAAATGCAGCGTGTGTTGCAGGCGACACGAAATATTTCGAACACAATATGACCTTGAATTAAATTTTGGTTTTTTTTTACTGCACAAAGGACTTAATAATAATACATCTATTTTTGAAACATTTCCCTCACATGCCCTACAAAACTGTTTTTTATATTGAAACCACCCCCCTCCCTTTTTTTTGAGTTAAAATTAAATTATTTAATACATTTTATTAAACAATTTCGACATTTAAAGTGTTTTTTTCTATCCAAAAAATTGACTTACTGAGAGTGACCAATAGTTTTGATTTATGCATGTTGTATTTGTCATATTTTTTTACAGTCTATCTACGATTCTACAATGTTCCGTGTGATTTCGTATGTTTGGTTTAAAACTCAGGTGTGGTGTCAAAAGTAAAGCACATTTACATTGTTGTCACCAAATTACTAACACTCCCCATACATAAATCAAATTTTTGGCTCACTCTCATTAAGTCGATTATTATTAAGATAGTCACTTGAAAAAATTAAAGTAATTCAAATTTAAACTCAAAAAAGGGGGTTAAAAATCGAAAAAAATTGTATTGTAAAACTTTAATTTTTCAAAAAAAATTTAATTATTGAGGTGTAAACTTTATGCAGTAAAAAAAAAACCAAATTAAATTTAAGGTCATGCGTTTGAAATATTTCGTGTTTCCTATATCATCGAACTATATCAGCAAACGATATTTTGTAATCAATTTTTTCTAGTTAGAAATGTAAACAAATCGCTGGTGTTAAACAGTTTAAATGAGAGTCGCGAAATTAATACTTAATAACGTACGGTATTAAAATGCATACCTACCTTTATGTATATTATAAAGTATATATGCGTAAACCACAGAACAGTGAACACGATAATATATTTTATACCTAGATACTTGCAGGAATTAAATTCAGAAAAGTCACTTGAAGTTTGACTAACGATTGACATCGTAGGTATAAACTATAAATTTCTCGCAACAAGTAGTAACGACATACATGTGGATATCAAAGACCTATTAATTTCTTAATAAATATATCAAAAAAAAAAAACATGCTCACATTTGCCCAAAATATACGTAGGTATGCATTTTTTTATTGCTTGTACCTACCTATATATTGACTTATTTCTGGATTCTGAAATATGATTTTGACCACTTTATTCATATCACTTTAAATTTCAAAATTAGTACACTATTGGCTATTGTTAAAAGATATGTTATCATTCAATATCCTCATAGTATTTTTTGTAAAAAATTATTCGCATGACAATAGCGGCATGTCTTACACAAAAAAAAAATAATACGATTAATTAAAATTAAAAGAATAGGTATTTTCTATTGAATCGTGCTCACATATATGGACGTTCAATTAAACAGAATGTAATATTACAATTTACTATACATTTTATACACGAAGGATAGAACTTTAAAAATTTGAGAGTATAATATATAATGTGTGTTGTTATAATGGCGTATTCGAGAGTGTTAGGCGGGGAGATTTCCCCCGTGAAACTTTTTTCTTCAAATTAATTAAGTTATTGTTTGCACATTAAAGTCCAGTTGAAACCAAAATGTGACGGGTGATGGAGTACCGGAGTTGAATATTGAACATTTAATATAATAACGCGATTGTATACATATTTCTATTGTATTATGTACTTCATAGCTGTATATTATTATACTTAAATGTACACATATTGTTTTCAAAATATAAAAATACACCAACACCCCAAAAAATTAAGGCACATAAGGATGTTTCTGTGTAAGTACCTATATGTATTGAACATTTTTACATCGGATAATTTTCGATCAATATTGTGTTTTACTATATAATTCGTAAGCTTAATGTGGTTCGCCTAAGTCTTATACTTGTTTAATATTTAAGTGAAGTCGAAAGCTATCAACAATATTACTTCTCGTTGATCGGGTTAAATAACAAATTGTGAATGTACATTGCACGGTATATTGTCCTATTGCGACACTACGAGGTGTTGAATTGTTATATACCTAACAACAATAATAACAAAAATAATTATAATGATTTATACTTAATATACGCTTTTGGGGTAAGTCGTGTAATTAAACCCTGTAAGTATAATATAGTCTACCCTTTTGTACTGCATTGAGTTTCGTCTGCGCCCAATAAACAAAATATCTCATCTATATAGAGTCTTATAAGTTCGATGAACACCAATTTGGTTTAAAAAGATTTTTTTTGATAAAAATTTATCGACATTCAAACCACATTACATTATATTATGCGTATATGTATGTAACAATATATACATGTATATAGGTAGTACAATATATATATATATTTATATTATTTATGATGTGAGTTCTCGTATATTGATTTCTGCGTCTACAATATATTCAAACTATATATTATTATATACATTATTATTTGTAGGTAGGTAGGCACTTTTACGCACGACGTATATGTACATAATAATTAATAATAATATTGTAAACTTCACTGGTATACGTGGGTTGAAGACTATAAATAATAATATTATACATCTTACTCGGGAAAATAATGAACGAAAATCATTCACGACAAGAAAAAAATATACATACCATTATTATTCATGTATATGATTGCGCGCGCGAATTCTCAATAAAGCATTTCTTGTTTTATCGACGTCTTACTGTCGATGGAAGAGGCTTTGCAGATGCTCAGAGAAACCTCAAAATACCAGACACTCTAGATCGTTGATATTTTGTCCGCTTTCGGAGGTGTATAGTCCAAAAACACTCGAAAGTCGAATAAGGTGGTTTTCCAAATAATTTGGTAACATATTATATTACAATAATCCAAACCTATATGTATAACATCGACTTAAATCAACTTTCAGTATCTTATCCATGTTAATCCACTGTTTTAAACATACCTATCGAATTAGATTATTTATGTATTTTGTACCCATTAAAGGGTAACTATAAGTAAAAATATCACGTTATGTATTATTTCTATTGAAATCGTTTGGTTTTTTACAGTGATTGATAACATAATATTTGATGATATCAGCTGTACCCCCACACGGGAAAAAAATTACTATAATATTATATTTAAACAAATTATAGTAAATATAACTATTTAATAGGGAAAATGACTAAAATGATTTACTTATTATTACTATATAAGTATAGTTATTAGTTATGGTTAGGTTTACTATATTTTATAGTTAATACAGTTTTTAATGATTGAATTAACTAAAAAATATAGTTAAAATAGCATACTTCAGTTCGAATAACTATAGTAACTTGACTATAATATTTTAGTAAATATGATTAATCTTATATAATGTACAGTCAATCCTACTATTTTTATAGTACAAACAACTGTTTTGTTTTTTCCGCGTATAATGTACTGATATCAAATATTATAGGTATCTAAAAGTATAATAATCTATGGTGTTCACTAGCAATGATGACTCACATTTTGTGGAACCAAAGTGCGTGTATAACGGTACAACGGGTTATAATAATTTACGAACGCATAAAATGGCGAAACGAAGGATTCGATTTTGTATTTTTGTGTATGCCTACGATATCGAGATGAGAAAAAAAAATTGGAATTCAATTTATTATCCTACTGCAACTCTCTGCCCCGCGCGTTTTCCCTCTCACTCGATTTATGAATTATAACCATAAGAGTTCACGCGAGTTTTAGTGTAGGGAAAAATTACCTTTTTTTTTTTTTTCCAGTTTATAACCGACGACGCCGCGGGAACTGCTTTCGCATTACTTCCGCGACGCCGCCATCGTTTATTGAAATTAATAAATGTAACATTATATGAATTTAATAACACACCTTTTGTTTTTGTCCCTTAATGGGCGCACATTGAAAATATTTTTAACATTTTATTAGTAAATAACGTTGTTGGCTTAAGGCCCGCTGGTTGCTTTTGTTGACTTCTCGACCCGGCTTTGCTGCCCGCCAGTCTCGAAGTCACGTTCGTGGTCTTCCCGGCCCGGCTTGTTAGCCAGTCGGCCTCGAGTCTCGTGCCTCGCGGTTCTCCTTCCGTTGTACTGGAGTTCGCGTCTCACCGGTGATGGTTTGGTCAGTTTTCCTTCTGTTTCCTCCATTCGTTGGATCTTTCGTGCTGCTCGGTGCGTCGAGTGACCGGTCGGCGGTTTCTTGAGGCGTTCTGACTAGCGCCCTTTCTCATCAATCGCGATCGCCCGGACGGTGACGAATCGTGCTACAGGCGTCCTACTAATGCCCCGGCGCACGCCTGCGCTGCAGGGCAGTTTCGGATGATGATACTGGGGCGCTGAGTTTACTAGCCCCTGGGTCCCCGTCTAACCTAGGGAAAAATTACCTAACCTGTCAAATTATGCGTTTTCGCGATAGCATCGGCTATTCTTGTGCGAATAATTTTTTTTTTTGTGATATTAAAAAACAAAATAAATATTTAAAAAAACACGTAATTTGCAGATCAATGCGTACCAATCTACCTACGCTTATTTCTGGTCAAGCAGTTCCTACTTGGCGGTACCTACATATACTACATGTACCTATAGTTAGTGTGTGCAAAGTATTATTGTCCGAGAGATGTGTTGTGTGCGTCCGTCGCTGAAGTCGTTTATACAATAACATTCTCTCTTCTCTCGTTTAAAAAAAATATAATATAATATATTATTATTGTACTCGCGCCTTGAATTGTGCGCGGAGCACATTCGCTCGTTGCAGCTCAACGGCCTCCGTCACCTGGATACTATCGTTTAAAACGATCAATGAACACACGTCGATGAATATAATATGATAACAATACTATTAAGGTCAATATTATTATTTTATATTATAAGGCACCAGAGAGAGAGAGAGAGAGAGTGTGAGAGGGTGTGGGTGAGGGAGAACCCGTAGAACTGGAAATCGCGCGAACGCAAAGCTGTATAATAGATAACAATACGTGCGACTTGTCGTGACGTGATTTCGAAATTCTTGTAAAGTTTCTTCATTCATAATATATACGACGACTTTATACAATATACCACGTTATACGAGTGTATAAGACTTTATACAATTTCGTACGAGTTTAAGAGTTGTTTATTGTAATACTGGAAAATTGTAGCGTGAAAAAATATAGGTAGGTACTCAACGCAAGGTATATCGCAAGCCTGGGCATAAACGAGTTAAAAAGCTAAAGTTAAGTTGATTATAACTTTTTAAATTTATACCTTTCGTGAACTTAATTTTTAACTTGACTGATTTTTATTGATATAAACTTAATAAATAATGAGTTACTTTTAATCAAATCCAAGTTACTTACGATAATTTATAAATAATACATATAATACAGTTATTATTGATGATACATGTTGCATAAACATTTACTTTTTATTATTTTAAGCCATATTCTGGCTGTTAATAAATTAAAAAATAAATAAATAACTTAATTTAAGTCAATAAGTTAACTGTAAGTTTCCATATAACTATTAATTTAACTGAGTTAAAAAAGATAAGGATAACTATTAAGCGTAAACTTTTTAAAATAGTCTCTATCAAACCAATAAAAAATTATCATTAACTTGCCCATGTTTGTTATATCGACTATCGGCCCACCGAGTTTTAGGATTTCTAACGTTTGATTTCAGCTACGCAGCTTTCTACATAATTTTTATACATGTCTGAACTCTTTGACAAAATATTTAGATTTTTTAGGAAGTCGATTTTAAATTTTAAATTTTAAAGGGCCTTAAGATCAAAATCAAGACCCCCATTGGCACAGCATCTAGTTAAATAAATTGGGTCGTGTTTAAATACTTGAAAAAAGACAATGCCCCCCCCCCCCCAAAAAAAAAAAAAATTCTAGATCCCGCCACTGGAAACTCACACTAATGTTCATTTACTATTCACACAATATTGAGTGGCCCAAATGTTCATGTCATGTGAGTTGCCTAAACGTTACTCCTTAAAACATGATACACTGGAGCCCCTCAACTATTATTATATCTTAATAATTGATTTTATGGCTGGTCTGTCGTGATCGCTATAACTATTGTCCGACACGTTTTAGATTTTATTTTTAATACCTACCTACATGTAGGCACATTGCACTCATTTTTTCATGTAGACATTCAAACTCGAAGTTAATTTTAGTTTTAACTATAGGTAGTTAAAATCGGTTTTGACGAAAGGGGGTTATCGTGAAAATTAGTGTTGACTATTAATAGTCAAAACTAATTTTGGGTTTTAACTGTAACATATTAATATATTATATCGTAAAATCAAACAAGATCATGGGTACTTGTTACACATTTTAATACACCTCCATTTACCGTGAACATTGGCGATCCTAGACAACATTTTTGTGAGGGGTGAATGATAGGTATAGAATTTTACAGGGTTACGCTCTATGTCTCTAAACATGTGATGTTTATTGAATTATTATACAGTATAATATTAGATATTAATTCGATTGCGTGTCTAATTATTTTACATACGATTTTAATTTGCATATAATTTAACAGTATTTATTCGGTAGGATGTTTTTAGAAAGTATTTTTAATGTCACTGATAAAAATTAACGTCCTGCTTGAATGATAAAATAATGAGTTGAAAATGTTTTTTTTATACCTAAACAGCTAAATAAGTGTATTTTAAAAATTCACAAAGGATATTGTAAACTCGTTTTTAACAAAATGCATAAATAAATAACCGAGATTTGTACTTAACCTTTGAAAATACTTAATTTCAAGTATATCTAATTGAGTTATTAATATGTTCAAAGAACTCGTGTAAAATTGAGTACTTTGTATAATTATTTTACTACACGGTCGAGGTTAGCGTAAATTGGTTATTTGAATCATATTATAATAATGCAACGGGATCGTTTTACATCGTATTTATAGGCTGTGTCAGAGAAAATTTAAAATTTCAAAATATATTATTATTCAAAGAAGTTTTTTTTTTAGAACCTTTTAATCTCTCTCTTTCTTTGTGCGCAATATATTAAAGCTATTACAAATATAATTTAAAATATATATTTTTATTCACCCTCTTTTTCGCCCAGTTTTTTAAGACTTCCATGACTATAAAATATACGCTCAATAGCTACTCTGTTATACAAATGCAGGAAACCAAATAAAAGCACCCAACCGGGTGCAAAATGACCCCCGCCCGTATGGTGCATATATATAACAAATTTTCTTTTTTATTTGTTATTAAATTATTAACTTTATTTTACTAACATTAACACTTGTAATCAACTAATATACACGTAACGTGTGAGTATAATACAATGTAAGAGATTGCAAATTATTCAGCTTTCTAGATTTAATCTGATTTAATCGGTTCTTCTTTGGTTTTTTTTTTCAGTCACTTATGTACTTGAATACCTCTGGAACTTTCGACGGAGAAAACATATTTATTTAAATTGTTCCACATTACATTAAAAAAAAATCGGGTAAGTGGATGTCGCACTGCTGTACAGTATTTTACAAGTGGGTCACTGTATAATGGATTGTATTAAATTTGAATTCAATGATAATATCATATCATTGTATACGAAAAACGATTCTGAGCGGCCGAGACGGTTTGGCATTCTAGATAATATTTTATATTGTTATCATATTTTATTATGGCCTGTAAGTTGAATTATTATTTATTATAAATTACAACAAAATAACTAAAATCGTCATTTTTATTTTTATTCGTTTTTATGGTGATAGACAAAGCGTCAGAAATTTAAATTCCATTTTTAGCGGGTTTTGTAATAATTTGTCGGTGGTTTTTCCCGTGGCATTAAATAACTATTGAAAAAAATTAAAAATGACCTCTCTAAAGTACCATCTTGATCCAAATTTCGACAAGATAAGATACTATAATTATGTTGAAATCGAAGCACTCCTTTCGGTAGAAATTTTGTATACAGGATAAAAAAAAAAAAATAAACACCACTGTAAAACCACTAGATCTCTCGCTCCGCTCGGATTCTAAAAATTAAGAAATTGTATTTAACTAACTGCATCGGCGTAATAAAGGTATTTATAACGTTTATTTTCATGAAATCGCGCGTCCAAGACGATTTTTACTGATATAATTTTTATTCGATTAATTATTACATTGTAGGTAATCTGCTAAAAATAACAATAGGTTTTTAATATTGTCACAGTATATTATTTTACATTTGATAAATTTAGTTTATAATTGCACATAACAATAGTATAATCATCTATGGAAAAATTATAAAGATAATATAACCGAATAATATAATGTCATATTAATATCATATTTGTGTGATATTATGACCCAATAACGAATAGGGTTTTTGTGTTACCAATATTTATAACGCCGTAAACCATAATAATATAAACATCAATAACAGTCGTGGTATATTGCTTATTAGTTATTACGAATATCAATTAATTATTTAATAAACAAAAACACAAGCTGCAAACCAAACATTGTGAATGTTAACACAAACGGCCGGGAAACCAATGAGCGATATTTATAATAATAATAATAATAATTATGATATACCGTAGTCCAGTCTTTATGGACATCGATTCGGCGAACTGTTAAAATTGTTTTATCTGTCTGTTTATATTATATTATATTGGACGGACTTTCGCTGTAATTAATATAATAGGGCGATCCGCGAGTGTTTGTTTAATACGCTTCATTGAAGACATAATCCAATGTAAATGTCGTACATTATGCAAAATTAATTTTCAATTCCAATATCGAATCACCGGAAATCGTCAGTAATACATATATGTAATATAATATAATGATATTATTTTGTCGTAAAATATTAATTTTTTTTATTTTACTGGTTTTTCCCAGAATAATGTAATATTATGTTTAACGAATAAATATAGAGATATTATATGATATAGGTTCAATCGTTTACTGATCAACATTTTGATTTTCGAACCGAATAAACAAAATATTATACATGTCATCGTGTGATATATGGAACAGCGGGGCAGAACCTAACCGCATAATATTATAGCAAAACTTTTAAGTTAAGTAAAACATTTTAAAATTAAAAAAAAAAATAGCTTATTTTAAGGGACGAAAATACTTTTGTCACATATTGACTTAGGTCCTAAACTGCTGCAATATTACAATATTTTTAAGGTACGATGAAACCTGGTAACAATTGAAAATGTAAAAATAAACTTTCATACCCGTGGTTGAATTATAACTTTTGAATTTTGAGGGACTACGCGCTCACCTCTCCCATTAAATAACGTCTATACAAATTAGAAGTATATAGGTTTAAAATGTAGGTATGATTTAAAATGTTCAATTTAAAAAAAAAAAAAATGTGAAATCCCTAACTTATACTCAGTAAGACTTAATACTAAATTTATGAAATCTAATAATAGTGTGATACATACGTCACGGTTAATTAATCTAATCAATAAGTATAGTTTTAATATTAATAATACTTGTGTTTATGTATTAAATTGCTGCAGCATCTAAATTGCTTTAAATTAACATTAAATAAAGTTTATTTTAAAGGGACAAAAAAGAAATGTTAACATTTAACCTCGATGTAACATTTCTTTTTCGTTGTTCACTAAGACATATTTCACATGTTTATAAGAAATATCACATAATATCAATTGTGAACCTAGGTCCTAAACTCCAATATTTTAATATTTTTTTAGGTACAATAAAACCTGGTGACAATTGAAAATTAACTTTTACACCTGTGGTGAAATTATAATTTTTGAATTTTGAGGGACTCGCCCCTTATTAAATAAAGTCTATGTAAATTAGAAAGTATTGGTATGATTCAAGATGTCCCATTTAAAAAAAAAAAAATGTGGGATCCCTAACTTATACTGACTAAGACCACTAATACTAAATGTATTGTGTTACATACGTCGCATGTTTACTTAACCTAGTTAATAGTTTTATAATATTAAAAATGTTTATGTATTATGCATAATAAAACAATACAATATATAAGTATAATAATAAAATAAATGACTTCTTTAGCAATATAAATATATAATATTCTGGGGCCTGGTGTGGCGCAGTGATAGACTGCAGTCGATAAAACGTGTGCTGAGGTCAAGCATCATCCAGCATTGCTGGATCCTGGATGGGTGACCACCTGGAGGTTTTTAGCGACGAATCTTCACACCCACATACACACGTGCAGTTACTCAAATCTAACCGTACCCCCCCCCCCTCCCTTCCCCATAAAATGATAATGGTCATAGTTGATGCTTTAAACCAATAATAATAATATATTATACAATATATCGGAATTGTAATTTACGCATTGTGATTCCATAATACAATATTATGATACCTTTATTTCAATTAACCATATGAGTTGTATGTAATATATTTGAGGATTGTTAATATTCTAAAGATAATTCTGGTGTTTTATTTGCGTTAGAGAAAATGCTATTTAATTTGAACGTTTCGCCGTGGAGTTATACCCTAATCTATAGACATAATATTATTATATAAGTGTATATAATACGCGAACGAGTATACGGTGAAAGGGCGACCTGTGCGTTTGTTTCAGGGCCCGGTCGACTCGTTCGTCTAATACAAAGGGGACGAGTAAAGAGAAAGAGAGTTGTCGGTACAAAAAGCTTTGGGTATCGTGATGATAACGCGGATCGGAGGGAAATCGAGGGAATTTCGCCTTTGATGATGATATCAACTTTTTATCGCGGTGAATAGAAATCTCGGTATCCGGAAAAGGGACAAGTATATTATTGTATATGTGCGTGGTGAAGGAGAGGTGGAAAAAGGACCGGCGCTTCTTTTATCTAAGGTACAAAAATACCATTAAAATTAATATCAATGCGTGTACATATATATATTCTTAAACATAATATATAATATTTTATATGGTTTTTTTTTTGTTCGACAGGTTCAAAGAAAACCTAGATAAATCAAAGACATGTGCAACTATAGGGACAAGGGACTATGACTATAATATATTGGACAAGTTTCCGAAATAGTTCAATATTGCAGCTCTTGTTTCCCTTTGACTTTATTAATTATTTTATACGATATATTATTATTAACGTTTGAAAGCTAAGAAGAATAATTATAATAATTACTGTTTAATATAATTGTGTGTTGAGAACGAACCGAACCCGAACCAAACTTGTAGATTTTTATTTGCAAACCAGACTATTCAAATTTCAAATAATTATTGTACATCAAACCCGAACCAAACTTTTAAATTATAACGATAAATACGAAAAAATATTGTATTAATAATTAATATATATTAATTTTTTATAATTTTTTTTTACACTATATGAGTATGATATTATAATATGACAATTTTTTATTCCATAATATTATTATATTTATTCCTGTTAAATATATTCATTATTAAAACATTATGAACAAGTTGTAGTTGTAGAACAACGAAGTATAATATGAGTGGTATTTGAATAGGTACTTAGTTGGACAGACAATTATTTATTTATACCAAGTGTCATTGTATAAAACAAAATATGTACTTGTACCGATTGTACCATTATTATTGCACAGTAAAATAATGTTTTTAAATTTGTTTGATAGTTCATTACTATATCGGTCAACAGCACATTTGAAAATCAGTTTAGAATATTCCTAAAGACAATAATTTTCATAGCTATGCTAACAAATACTAATACTGATGATTAAACATTTCAGTTTATAATAATAATATGTAGTTTACAATTTCATATAAATATACGATTCGTAAGTACCTTTAGAGTCATCTGCATGCAGTGTTCTCGCATTTATTTTATTTTTTTATTTAATTAATCAATTAAACGATTTAAACAACCCAATTACATAATACACTAAAGTTTACAGTGATGTAGATGGTTAGACAATGCATAAAGTGTAGAAAACAAAACAATAGATGGAAAAATAATTAAAAAATACAACTCTTCAAAAATAATAGATGATGGGTCTAACCCGTCTAAGAGTCATTATGATTGGAAACTTAATTGATTTGTGGTATAAAGAATATAATTACAATTTTACTTAAAACTAGATAAATAGTGAGGTAAAACAAAGGTCTACGTTATATTTATTAGTTAATTACAAAATGTGGTAATTCGTCGCGTAATATTAGTCGTTGGTTGAGAATATAGAATGTAATATTATTATAATAAATTATATCTGCGGTGATACGTTGCGAAACCAAAAAGGACAAACGGCCGAAAAACTCAGGACAATCAAGACGATCAGGACTCAAATCAAGTTTTATTCTACTTACCCTGCAGTTCCAGTGAATCGAGAAAAGCTATATCCAAAACAGGTGCGTAGGGAAGTATGGGGAACACGGTTTATATTGAAACGATAACATAGAAAACCTCAAAATGTATATGTACAGCTTCCAATGAAATTTTATGTCTGAAAAGGTGCGGAGAACATAATATATTTAACAATAGTCAAGAGACAAGATTTGTAGACGCTCAATGAAAAAATTGTATATAAATACGACGTAATAATGCGTTTGCGTTATTAAAATTTCCACAGAAAAATATTTTGATAAGACCTGCAAGCTGATTTAAAGATTTGTTTTTTACGATGTCTGCGATCCAACAGTTGGTCGCGGGTTTCTGTAACAACTGTTATAATAATATAATATTATACTAACGACATTATAATATTATTATTGCGCATACATGCATAGCGTTATAATGTTTTATATGAAAAAAAAAAAACGCTTGGGCGTATGTTATAACACTACGACGACAACGACCACGACTGCTGCAGCTGTCGATGAGACGACTTGTCGACTTGAAAAACTTAACACGCGATTTAAGCGCAATTTGTATTTTATTTTTTTTTCATCGCTCTCGTCCCATACGATATAGGTATAGCTAGCTACCCGACTACCACGCTACAGGTATACCAGCAATAATGTCATACCAGCCTTATATAATATAATACACAACAATCGCGGGGTTATTAGCATTTATTCTCAGTCAATAATAATCGTCTACCGAATAAATCACCGGACTTTTTTTCCAGCGATGACAACGCGACGGCGACGTGGGTGTATAATTGTATGTTATTTTGTCGACGGGTGACCGCACGCGTCCCTCTCTCGGCGGCAGCTTCACAACTCGGCCAAGCCAAGACGTGTGGGCAAGTCCTTTTTATTTTCATTATTATCGAGTCTCCCCGTTCGCACTATCCTCGCGGACCAGTCGTGGTGATGTATATTATTCGCTCTCTCCCCCGGTCACTCCTCATTAGTCATGTTATATATTATTATTATTATTATCATTACGGTGTGCACTCTGCAGCGGACACTGTGTGTGTGTGTGTGTGTGTGTGTTTATAATTTGTTGTTATCAGCCGCAGTCGCCCATTAGGGCCGCCGCCGACGTTACCAGAAACCTGATGTCGAAACGAGCATAAATCCCAGCTGTTATCAAACCCATTTCCCATGCCTACACTCAATAATGTTACAAAATCGATATTTATTTTACTCCGCGCTTAGGTTTTTATTATTATTTTTTTATGAGCGGCGAGCCGAAAACTTCTATTATAGTAATAATAATATGAAGACGTAAGTTTTAGATTATAATATATTACGTGGAGTTAAAACCATTAAAAAAACACCACGATAAATATTCATAAACGTTGACGATTTAACGATTTAACTATTAGTTATTATTTTATTTTTCGTTTTAAAAACTTTTTAAATGGACGTTTTAAAAACTCGCCATTTTGGCTAGGAACCAAAGAATTTCATTTGCTTGTATATAAAAAAAAAAACGTTGAAATAAAAATAAAATTACAATAGATATCAGACCATTGATCAATATAAATAAAGTTTAAATTGTAAGTATGGAAAATAAGTGGACAGCCGTAGAAATAATAATCACAATAAACGATATTGAGCCATATTCGTTTAAAATATAATCGGTATACGATTGAAATAGTTAGTATTATTGCGTAATACATGAAAACACAAAAATCCTGCACATTGTAATAATATTATACAATATATTGTGTGTGTTTAGCGATGATTTAGGTAGTTATTTATTTATTTATGCCCAGGTGGGGGATGGCGGCACTTGTTCTCCCGGACACCGTGACTTGTCCGAGGAAAAATGCCGTCCGCGGCCAAGAAATCGAACTCGGGTCTGCTGCGTCACGGCCGGCGCCTTAGTCCTCTCGGCCACTCTAACGGGGTTCAACAAATTTATAATAGTCATAACAAACTATATTATGATCTAAGTATTAAATAATGAGCCCAGAGCACCTTCACATCACTCAGCCACATATACACACATATTATACGACTTTTGTACACTTTATAATTACTGAAAATACACTATTATTTCATTCATTGTTGGAATTGACTTCAACTTTATAACCAACCATTATCTTTTGGATCGCTGATATACAACAATATTTTACAACTCGTGTAAAAAAAATGTTTTTATTCTCAAAATAATGCCAGGAATATTTTTCAGCACTATATAATATAGACTATACAAATATGAAATAATAAATCAACAAAAATAATATGTTTTTTTTTAATTCTAAGTGTGTAATCAATTTATTGTTTCTAATCATCTATAACCGAACACGTTTAAAAGAAGAAAAAATATTTTTCATAATTTCGTTGAAATATTTCAAGAACAGTAAAATTTTCAATTTTGAAATAATTCAAATTTAGAACCCTAGTAATAATTAATAAAAATTATTTTTTACTTAACAAACGAAAAGTTCATATTATAGTCTACTACATATTATATTATTATTATGGCAATGCCATTGCGCGTAATAACTCATTCTTTCATTGGTCTAAAATAATTTCTTTTCAAATCTGTCGACATTCTAAGGGATTTTATTTATTTTTTTTTGTTCCTTAAACGTCGTATAGACAATTCTAAGAGAGAGAGACACACACACACACACACACACACTGCACATACGTATACAAAACGCCGCAGAACGTGAAAAGAACAGTAATAGAATAGAGAAAAGACGTGTTTAGGAGATCATTGGATTGTGGGAAGAACGAGGTCCCTCGGAGGAAATTACCGGAATACGAGGATTTATTATACATTGCCCCACGGCGATAAGGTGGCAGTGTGGCACCGGAGGGATAATGGTGGAGGCGGAGGCGGCGGCGGCGGTGGAGGCGGAGGCGGTGGTGGTAAATAAAGACGAAATCTCGTCGATGAAAAGAAAGTAATTGCCGACCGGGGCAGAGCGCAGGGCTCGTTCTTTTGTACGCGCTCGACCAAAGTTTTATACTTTTGTGTGCGTTCCTTTTCAACATCGTCAAACCCCTCCCCTCCCCTCCCCTCCCCCCAACAGGGCAACGCACCTCGTCGCCGCCGCGTACAGTATAATATATATGGTGAACGGAAAAAGTTGGGATGCACGGCCGATTCAAGTCGATAATAAAGATTTCGTTTCCATTATTAATACACGCCACCAGCATATACGCAGCACGGCCGTCCGGAAGTCTCTTTTATTTTGATTTTTGTGAAAATTAAAATACTCGAGTCGTATAATTTCGATAATTCAATGAAAAACTTCAAAAATATTCATAACAAAAAGTAATTTTGGAGAACAGAGCACATTCGTTGACTTTAACGGATTGCTTAATTAATATAGTAATATATACAGATGCAGGTCGTAACAGAAATATAAATGACTATAATATCCAATAATTTTTTTATAAATTATAATCAATATTATTTAATTATATATATATAACAATTTACAAATACTTGCGCTGTTCATAGTATACATTTTTTTCATTTTTACTTCTTCAAACCGTAAATAAACAATTTTAAATTTAATTCTAATTATTTTGGAAAATTTCAAAATAGCCAATTCGTAATTCTGATTATGAGAACAGTTTTGATCTAGGTCAAGTAGTTTGTTTTTTTTAAGTTTTTTAAATATAAATATTTTTTGAAGTAAATTATAATTTAAAACGTAAGTACTTAATAACTTTTTCAAAATATTATTTTTGGGAATCTCCTGACATGAGTATTAAATTATTTATAATCCATATAATTTTCACAATTTTTGTCATAAGCTTAGATAACATATTTTTTTTTGTCAGATCTTTCTCACATACCGTATAAAATATATATGCACATATTGTACAGCTATAGGTATAGCCGTATAGGTATGGTTCGTGTTTGATGTTTGTGTATTTAGAACATTATAATTGTATAAATTATAAAAATAATATAATCGTTGTTTGTTTGATTGTAAACACGTAGATTTTTGAGAATATACCTACCTATTTTTATTTCATAAAAAACTAAGTTATTCAAACATGTTTTCTTAAATTGTTATATGGCTATTTGTATAATTATATAATTATATGTAGGTACCTACCTAATTATATTCAAAATATACATTTACTTAGATAGTCACCGAAGAATCACGATGCCATAACTTATTTAAATTATATGATGACATGCGAATATTGTGACTAAAAAGATTGCCACGATATTGTTACTAAATTAAACGATCTGAATAAAGTTATTCGATTATTTTTTTCTGAGCACACGCGAAAACTTAACAAAAAATAACAAACAGCGATGTTCAACACGATGATAATTAATAATAGGTACCTATATACTCTAAACAGTATAATATTATATATTGAAACACAATCATATTTTAACCTTGTTAGTGGTGTATTTTACATAAACATAAAAATAATTATACACGCAGCACTGGAAAAACTCGAATTATCCCATAGTACAATCGCAATTAATAACCTGTAAATTTATTTTCAATTTTTTTTTATAATATTGTTAAATTAGCATCAAAATGATATTTGACTTGGGAAAACGAACAAAACACGTTATGATCTGCTACCCAACGACCCACATAAATAACGTATACGATTAGACGGCAATAAAACGACGACACGCGCGTACAATACAATATTATAATTCGTTTTACATGTTTTCGACCGGAACTATGGCCATATAGTGCCATATTATAATAATGTTATATATATATTACATTTGCGTGTGCGTGTGTGTGTGTGAGTGTGTGTGTGTGTGTGTGTGTCGGCTGTCGGCGGGCATACATATTTTTATGAATAAAATTGAGTCGTTTCGACAGCGGCCTTTTTTTTCTTCGCACGCATTTAATATAACGCACGAGACGTAATCACGCGATGTTTGTCTCGGGGGAAGACGATGGGCGGCGTACTTATATATATATATATATTATTATGATATATAGTATAAATGGTTTGCAAAGGGCTTTCCATCAACCGCGTCTAAACATTTCTCGTCCGGATGGTCGGGCGCGGACAAAAAATGAGAACCGTTTTTTTTTTTTTTTCGTCAACCGCTAAAATCGCAACGATAAATCACGCGCGAATCGATGTACGCCGTTACCGTATGATAATAATACGAGAGGAGATGGACGGACGGGAAAAAAAACCCAAAATAAATAAATAATAACATCGACGACGACGACGACGATCGGTTGACCGAAACTACGGCGGCGCCGGACGTGACAAATCGTCGTCGAACTACGGTATGATTCTCGCCGGCGGCGCGGAAGGGTGTCCTTTTGAGGAGGAGGGCGAACGGCCTTTTTAAAAAGGACCGCTGTCGGCGTGCTCGTTCTACGCCGCCACTGCTACTATTATACGCTTTTTCCCGTTATGCCATTTCCTCGTTCGTCTGCCGAGGAGAAGAGAAGAAGCCACTTTGGATTTGACCCTTCGGGTCGGTCTATTGTCATGCAATGAGCTCGGCCGGCCCGCGCAGTCCATACTAAATAGATTTGTCTCCGTGTCCGGTTCGCCCGTTGACGGGTAATGGACATGTAAGTGAACGCCGCCGCCGCCGCCGCGCGTCTTCGCACAATGAAAACATTTTCGTCGCCAGTCGTTCTGCAGTGCACGACGTACATAATATTATACGGTTGCAGCTGACAGACGGCGAAATCGATGTAATTTATAGCGCACACATTATATTTTATATTATCATGTATCCCGCCACCGCCGCCGCCGCCCGGATTTAGGTATACAAAATAAAACATGATAACGCAGTAACGATAATAATATTATATAAACAATATTATACAGGGCGATTCACCGGGCATCCTCGTTTTTTGCAGTCGTACGAAATCTGATGTTATATAGCCTTCCTCGATGAATGGACTATCCAAAAAAAAAATAATTTTTCAATTCGAACCAGTATAGCCCCTTACAGCCCTTTTTCAGTATTAAAAAGTAGCCTATGTTTTTTCTCAGTGTCTAAACTATCTATATGTACCAAATTTTATTTAAATCGGTTCAGTAGTTTCGGAGCCTATTCAATACAAACAATCAAATCTTTCCTCTTTATAATATTAGTATAGATATAGATATAGATTACTAAGAACATTTAAAACATAAACTTGATATATCTAATAATTTAGGAATGAAAAATATAATATATAGGTATATTTATAAATTACAATACTAATAGATATCATTGGTAGTAGTTAAAATAATAATTTTTTCCTATTGTTTCTTATTGTTTCCTATGTTTAAATATAAATTTACTATTTTGTCATCGAAAAATATAAAATACCTAATTAACATTAACTATAATTTATAATAGAAATATTTAAAAATTAAATTTTATCTAGATGTTTTAATTATTTATCTTAGATAATAGCTTAGATAACATATTTCCCATTTATCTGTATAAGATAAAAGATAAAAATATACCTATCTAGATAATTAATCCTCGTTTTTTGCAGTCGTACGAAATCTGATTTTTGGAATTTTTAAATACACCTTAAGACGTCTCAGCGGTGAAATTGGCCCCCCAGTTTTATTATGCTGATTTCGGTCACAAAGTAGTGGGCTGCAAACTTTTTAACGCCAGTTGCAAAAAGTATCTAAAAGGTTACTAAACATACTAGCACTATAGTTTGAATCTCTATGTGATTGTCGGGGGGCCAACTTCACGGAGCTCTTTAATATTATATTTTCAATTTGTTGTACTACTTAAGGAGCATCCTGTGGAGATACAAAGTTCTGTTTTTCAAATGAGATCACCGCTTTTCAACTGTAAATTATACAGTGAATAATTTTTCCGAACATTTTGAATAAATTCATTATTAAAGGGAAACACGGGGGTGAGCGTGCTTGGTGAATCACTCTGTACATAACAATGCAGTCAGCCGCCGAAGTAGTGAAAAGTCTAACGACAAACAGGTGTCGCACAGGTAGTTCTATTGTACCTATGATAATAATAATAATAATAATAATAATAATACGAAGACGACTGTCAAGTAAGTCCGCGAGCGCGCACTTGCATACAGATAGTCTCGGCACCGCGTTTACATATGAAACACTATGTAGGTGAAAATAATGTATTGTATAAATGTATGATAATAATAATATAATATATTATTGATTTATTTATAAACCATATTACAATATACTTTATTATACCGTCACAATATCGCCGCTGTATATCCGGATGGTATATATTATAGTGATTGTCTGTACGACTGTCGTACATTATATTATGTGGATCTGCGTTGAGTCTTAACTACTCGTCGACGTCGGACTTTTGTATACATAACTAGTTATAACATAATATTATACAAAATACAATAGGTATATAGCAGGACACTTGCTCTAAAGTAGCACACGCGTAATTTTACGAATCGCTCAGCTCGCAGTTGGCCCGATTGTTTTTCTCAAACTGCAGATAACTTTGATAAAATTGTATTTATGTGTTGGCCAAATAATATAAAGCCGCTACGACACGGACAAACTTCTTCCCTTTGCGTTGTGAAATGTTGGTAATCGTACTATAAAATGTACAGAGTGAGTTGAGTCGTCCAGTGCAAGACAGGCTTTTTGTTATGTTTTAATTAGCGAGTTATGAGTATTTTGAGATGTTCAAACTAAAAGAATTTTAAAATACTCATATCCAGCTTTTAAAATTTAAATATAATAAAAAGCCTAGGAGATGCCCTAGATCAGTCTTTCTCAAAGTGGGCAATAGCGTGGACGTCGGCAACCTCCATGGGGGGAGTGCGGTATGAGACCCATATTGTGTGCGTTGATGCGGACTAGAGTGGCTATAATAGGTGGATAAAAAAGGCGAAAAATTATGTTCTTCTTTTACTTAAAATTAAAACTAAATACCTATTACGTCATATCCGCATAATTCCACTTTTACGTCTGTTTTTATGTAGATTCGAGCCCGAACGACATACTCGTTAAAGAGGTTCATCCTTTACATTAGACACGTTTCAATTTTAATAGAAATACTTTTAAATATGATTCAGATTAGTGATTGATGTTTGAACTTTCGTAAAAATAATTTCAAACATGATCAAGTATGCGTTTTGATTATGTATTTGTATTGTTCTCATTAAACATGTAATTTGAACTCAGATATAAGATATGGCGTGTTATTTAAATATAATATGATTACAATAAATAGTTTTTTTTTTTAAATTATTTATTTATTTATCAAGAAGATAATGGGCTCACTGAACATGTTCGTTTTGAAGACGCGCTACAGGGGGTAAGTTTAAAATATTTTTGGGGCCTCTAGAAAATTATCGATTCTCAAAGTGATAAGTAATAATCTTACCTTTAAACTAATGGAGCTAAACGTGATCTGATGAGCGTTAAATGTGCTATGCTACGCACTTAGACGGATACAACAAATGGCTGTGTGGCATCCTCGTACGGCGGCGGCAGTATAATATTATGCATTTATATATTATTTTCGTTGGGCCGCAGAAAAATATGAGATTTTTATTATTTCGAGACGAACTGCATTGCAGCAAATCTTGGAAACGGATAGAGGTAAAAAACGAGGTGTACATCAACCGTATCATACTATTATCATGTGCGTTAGTCACAGCTCATCGTCTCACACAATAATATTATTATATGTTTAAAATAATGATAAAATGGCCTTTGGTCGCTGCAGTGGGTCGTATAGTCTGTGGATACGGGTACCTACCTCTAATATAATATTATATCGACCGAGGACGGCCGCAAAATGATTTACGTAGGTACATATTTTTTAAAATATATAATTATTCGTCAAACGTTTTTTTTTATTCTCACGTAAAATTCGTTAATCGCGTTTTATTCGGCGGAGTTTATAAATTCACAATTTCGCCATAATATCCGATGGCCGCCTATATAATATATAATATGTTATACCTATCGAGTGCGTTGTTCTGTAACGCAGACCCGGTCAGCAGTGTTATAATATTATATTATATAGATAAACCGTATATTATACACACTATGAACACGACTCGGATACACCAGAGTGGAATACGTGTAGGTATTATAATAATAATAATAATAATAATAATAATAATAATATAATATATTAACGACCGAAAAAAAGCCGCTTCTCAAAGAACTATATAGGTACACGCATCGCGACTATACGGACACGACCGGCGGCGGGAAAGACGAGGAAATTACAACGATAAATAATGGAAGAATTTATCGAACGAGTTTAAAACATCATATACGTATAATAATAATAATAATAACAATAAAAAATAATAATAAATAAATAACACGTTGGGTTTAAATAGAATCGGTCGGCAGTCTGCGCCGTCGTGTTATTATTATTATTATTATTATTATTCGTATAATATCAGCTATATACCTATACCTATAATACTTTGAAAAATAATTATTTCGGAAAGAGAATAATGTCTTTTAAATAAATAAATAACCGAACCGGGGGAAAAAAAATCAATACTCCGACCAAACGAAACACAACGGTTATATTTTATTTTGTCGTTTGAAATGTGCGCGTAGGTACCTATAACTATACATAATATTATTATTCGTAACGGCATTTGTATTTATTCGTACATAATATATATAATATGATATAAACGCATAATCGTTTTGACGGGCCCTCCGTTCAGAAATCGGTTTTTGTGCCGTAGTCTTATAATAGGCGTATATTTCGAAATTATTATTCGATGTGTGACAATATAATAATCAGACGGCACAGGTCGCACGTGTAGTGGAACATCATAACAAATGTTGGTAAGTCAATGAAAATAATTGACTGTGGCAGGTTAAATTAAGTTGATAATAACAATAATAACTCCAAATTATCAATTGTTATCATTACAATATTATGTAATAACGGTCGAGTGGTATTTATAGGAATTTCAAAGCTAAAGGATTTTATTTTCCGCGTTGATACTCTGCACACAATAATAATATAACAGTCGTTTGTTTTCACTTTACTTCGAAATTATAATAATGTACCTATGTGTACTGCAGCAACAACAGTAACAGCAGTGATTAGGTGAAAATTTGACTTCATTGTCGTCGAGCATCGAGATTTATTTCTCTCGACCTCTATATATATATGTATAGTATAAGAATAATAATGTATGCGAAGCTGGACACAATAAACCGGCACTTTATTTCTATACCAGCGAGTTCGTATATTATTGTTTCGGAGGGACGGTGACAGTGTTCGAAACGACAAATTTCACATAATAGTTTTGAAGGGCCTTTCGTTCAGAAATCGGTTTTTGTGCCGTAGTCTTATACAGGCGTAGGTATATCTCGAAATTATTATTCGATGTGTGACAATATAATAATCAGACGGCACAGGTCGCACGTGTAGTGGAACATCATAACAAATGTTGGTAAGTCAATGAAAATAATTGACTGTGGCAGGTTAAATTAAGTTAATAATAACAAATAACGCCAAATTATCAATTGTTATCATTACAATTATGTAATAACGGTCAAGTGATATCTATAGGAATTTCAAAGCTAAAAGTTTTTATTTTCCACGTTGATACTCTGCATAACAGTAGCAGCAGTGATTAGGTGAAAATTTGACTTCATTGTCGTCGAGCATCGAGATTTATTTCTCTCGACCTCTATATATATATGTATAGTATAAGAATAATAATATGTATGCGAAACTGGACACAATAAACCGGCCCTTTATTCCTATACCAGCGAGTTCGTATATTATTGTTTCGGAGGGACGGTGACAGCGTTCGAAACGACACATTTCACATAATAGTTTTGACGGGCCCTCCGTTTAGAAATCGGTTTTTGTGCCGTAGTCTTATATTATAGGCGTAGATATATTTCGAAATTATTATTCGATGTTTGACAATATAATAATCAGACGACGCAAGTCGCACGTGTAGTGGAACATTATAACAAAGGTGGGCAAGTTGATGAAAATGGCGAGTTAAATTAAGTTAATAATAACAAAAAACGCTAAATTATCAATTGTTATCATTACAATTATGTAATAACGGTCGAGTGGTATCTATAGGAATTTCAAAGCTAAAAGTTTTTATTTTCCACGTTGATACTCTGCATAACAATATAGCAGCAGTGATTAGGTGAAAATTTGACTTCATTGTCGTCGAGCATCGAGATTTATTTCTCTCGACCTCTATATATATATGTATAGTATAATAATAATAATATGTATGCGAAACTGGACACAATAAACCGGCCCTTTATTCCTATACCAGCGAGTTCGTATATTATTGTTTCGGAGCGACGGCGACAGCGTTCGAAACGACACATTTCTATCGATAGGTATATAATATTGTGTGTAGGTACCTACCAGCTATACCTGCGTACCATTGAACTGAACCGGGCCGCAAAGACCAGTAGTACCTATGGTATACGTCTTAATGAATCGCTTTGCATACGGTTTTTTCAACGACGATTATAATAATACGGAGGTATGTTTATTGTTCTATCGTCGTCGGCAGAATGAATTGGCTATATTTAAATAATATATAATATAATATGTATACGCGCGGTGCATAGTGCATAATATAAAGTTATAGTTCACGACGATCTGCTGCAACGGTTCTCCCGGTGCAATGGTGCATCGGCGGAAGCATACACGTATATAATAATATACTGTGTACATATACATAGTGGGTATTGTCGGGTGCAAATACATATTATTTGAACACTTTAAATAGGAACTATTTGCATTTCGATCGCAGCGACAGGAAACGGCGCACAGTTATATAATGTACAATACACACGCGGAACGCATTCAAATCGAAAACCTATTCATGTGTTGCGCAATAATAACAATAATAATATAATACATACCAGAAACCTGTGCGATATAATAATTATTATTCCTCGGTTTGCACGCGCCCAGTCGAAGAAGAGGTTTTATGTGTTATACAAGAAAGGACCTAGTTTGATTTTGAATTACATTATTAGAAATTGAAAAACCGTCTTCGAGTCCTAATAAAAAGTTCCGAAAATCGGTTGTTGAATAAATTGATCACTTAATCGCCCAAAGAACGGCGATAACCAACCATCGTCCTGTATGTTATAGTTTTTTTTACACATAAAATGGGTTATATTCATTTTCCTCTCGACTACAACTATATTGTTTAAAATGCGAACGGACGTCGACAATATTTATGTACCGAAAAATATTGTGATCTAGCTGTAGGGTCTTCGTTTCTTGCTGCGATCGTTATTATTATTGTTGTAAAGTCACGACGGGAGGCGGTAAGGTTTATACTTTATAACATCATATTATAGTTGTCGTGTATAAATATTTTGTATGCGTCGAGAGGTACCTTATATAAGTACAGTGCCGAGAGAATTGTCCAAAATACGTGTGGGACAGATGGACTTGGCGTTCGTTTCGGGTCTGCGTGAATGAATATTACGACGTACTTAATATGCGTTGGATTAGTGATACTGAAAAAAAAAACACATACTAATTTAGTTTAAATGTTTTTTTTTTATTACAGACATACTTTTCGGGGGCAACAGTTCTTTATTATATCACACACGCATAATACGTTTGTGGATTCGTGTTAATATATTCGACTATTGTGTTTTTTTTTATTTTTTTTGTTTGCCGGCATTGTGGATGGCTCGAATCTAATTTATCAAACGGTCGCCAACGGTTGTTCGTCCGTGTAGATACAAGAAATTCGATTAAAGTGTAAAGTCAGTTTATTTATTTATTTTTTTCATTTGAACAAGTAAAAAACTACTTTATAATACGACGTCGTACGGATTTCGTCACAGTTTTTTTTTTTTTTTGTTGGAAATTTGTCTTTGAAATTCCCCCGAGACGAATATACGGCGTACCTTATATATATATATATTATTATATAGGAGGTACCTACGATTCGAAGACGTCTGACGAAATAATACGATTTGTTTTATTTCACCAACTGACCCGCGTTTGCAAGGCTGGACATTAACGAGTTAAAAATTAAAATTAAGTTAAAATGTTAAGTTAATTTTAATTGAGTTGATTAACTCGTTACTTTTTTTCAAATTAACTTTTAACTTAATAAGTTACTTTTTTTCAAGATTAACGTGTTAACTTCAAGTTAATTTTATTTCAAATGTATCTAAATTAAGTTAATTTTTGTCCGAAGAATAATGCAAATTTTTGAATGGGTTTTAACTTTGATGTATTAATTTAAATTTCCCCAGTAATTTTCTTGAGCGTAAAGAAAAACTATCTAATAAACCATATTATGTGTCTGGAATTTTTTATATTTGGAAATTAGCAAATTTTAACATTACACCAAGTTAAGTTTTTTTTTTTCAAAGTTAACATTTAACTTAACAAGTTAACGAAAAAAAATACGAGTAACTTTTACATCAACTTAACTTTATTATTTTAAAATAAATTAACTTAACGAGTTAAAAAAAATCGTTAACTTGCGCCCAACCTTGCGCGTTTGTATATTATGTATATTCGTTTTATAATTTTTTTAAACATCCATTTATGAAATTGTCGTAATAATAGCAGCAATGCTGTAGTATTACCTATTGAAATTTACATAAATTGTTTGACGTGTATGTTATATTTTGACATTATGATGTGTTCGAAAAACTACCTATATCGCATGCGAATTCCGCTAATTTTAGTCAGGTCTGCAGGTCCTCGTTTTTCTTTCCTACAAGTTTACACAGCTAAATCGTTTTGAACCAATATTTTTGCTTCGCATTCAGACACATACTTTCAGATCGGTTCGACGCCTACACCTATTGTTTTACTCTCCCCGTATATAATAATATTTCAATACAGTGAGACCTCGACAACTCGAACGTCTATAAGTCGAATTTTCGATAACTCGAAGGAATATCTTCGGCCCCGCATTTCAATAAGTAGGGTACATACAATTTTTTCTATAACTAGAATTTTTTTTCGCCTCCAAACGATTCGAGTTATCGAGGTTTCACTGTGCGTGTTATATTCTGTCGTCCTGACGTCGAGTATTTCGGGGTTTTACGGTTCAAACTCTCGAGTCCGGAGTACGTTATAATAATATCATACATAAAGGCAGTGTTTCATCTTATATTATCGTAATATATATAGGTACACGCGTGAGAAAGCGCACGTCTATGGTCGGTGGTGCCTGCACCATGGTATATCGATACACGTCAATATACGAACGCTGTTACTAATGTTCGCGATTATCCCACAGATATAAATCCACCTGTAATCTATGTATAATATATATATGTGTGTGTTATGATATAAAATCGTACATATATTATCGCGCCATCATCTGCAGGCACAACCGGTGGTGTGTTCACGTTGCAAAGTAGGCACTATATAATATGTGCACAGTCGATGCGATAAATATCTAAACAAAACTGTAAAAATATAAAACAACAATAAAAAAGCCATAATATTATCATTATAGACGTACCTATAGTCGTCGTCGTCGTAATTCGTTTACGCGGTTCACTCGTACGGCGCAGTCGCCGTACTATCTATACAGCAATAATAATAATACGCCGAGCATATTATATTGTGACCGGACAAATGTGGACGTTTACGAGTTTGATGAAATATATAATCGGCGTGGCATTAATACACGGACGTACATATTATTATTATTATATTTTTATGTAATGTCCGACGACGGAATCGCGTGCGACCGAATGTTTACAACCCTACGGCGTCCGCGCCGCCTCGGATACGACTGCGATGCCGACTCGCGTGTGCGTATCTATATGTATACGACGGACACGAAATAATATAACAGTATATACCATTATAATATGGGTACCACAGGTCGTTTACCATATTATATTATACGCGCCAGTCGGTACAACATGTAGGGTCGTACTTATAGGTAGGTACCTAAGTTATTGTCGCAATTCGATCGAACAATATCGTCGTAATAATATGCGTATACGTTTGTATGCAAGATAAGCTCTATGTATGATACGTTATAATAATAATATAATGCAGTCACGTCATGTATACAAGCCATATAATATGATATTATAACGGTTCCGATAATAATATGGTACTTATCTCCGTGTCCGTACAATGAGAGGTTTAAATGGTTCTCTGATGAAATAATGACATTGGGCAGACAAACAGGCGACTAGTATTGGTTTGTTTTTTTACGCGAAACTGATTTTTTACCAGTGCAAGGTCAAAGTCAACTTATCAAGCAGATATGTACAGTGCGATGCAAGGCTGGGCAAGTTAATGATTTTCTTTTAACTCAGTTCAGTTAATATGCATCAATAACAAAAAGTTAATTTGACTATAGGTTAACTCAGTTAAGTTAAAAGTTAATACACACTTTTTGTAAGCTTTTTATTTAGTTAAAAAAATACTTTTTAATTAACCGGTTAATTTGTTTATACAAGGTTAGCGTACTTAATTTTTTCCAACCCACAAATAAATTATAGACTACAGTGTTTATACTTTATACAGTATTTCCATATGAGTTAGATTCGAATGATATACATTTTTAACTTTAAACAATTCGCGGTAAATATTTTTTGACATGCAAACGAAATAGACTGAAATAGTTTAAAATAACAAAATTAAAAACAAAATAAATTAACTTAACTTACTTCTAAAATGAAAAATTATTTCATTAATTTCACGTTAATTAAAAAAGAAATTTAGTAAGTCAACAGTTAAGTTAATGAAAAGCCAAAAGTAACTAGTTAAGTTAAAAAGTTTGAATAAAATTAACTTTTTAACTCGTTAATGCACCCAGCCTTGGTGCGATGTGTATGAATGTGTACAAAGATACGCAGAAATTACGTTTAAAATGCGAATGTCTATACGATTCGTTCCACTTTCAAACACTTCGAAGCTATACCTATGTTTTTGAAAATAAATGAGTTTTATCAACATTTGCAGGTAGATAAATATACTTAATGCGACGGCCTACCCAAGTGGGAGAGGGGGGCTAACTGGCTTAAGCCATTTACCCAAAATGATTGGCCCCGAACATTTATAGGTAAGTACCTAATATTGTATTGTTAATTTCATTAGGTATCGTCTATAATAATTATCAACTGTCTAACTAAACGTGCTTTTAGATTTCTGTACATATTTAAAAATATTTTTATTTCCCCCCCCCCTCCAAAAATGTCTCTAACTTGATGACTATCAATACTTTTTGATTTGTCATCATGTGAACGAGAGTATAATATATTACACAGTAGACTGTAACACACAAGTCTTATGGCTCTGTTATGCCTAAATTTTAAATCTATGAAGATTTTGCGACTGGTTGCGATTTAATCTGATACTATAAGGATTGAATTTTATACAATATTTATCTCGTTACCGCCATAACACGAGTGATAATCCCGACCTTAAAAACTCAATATCGTAAAATATACTAATGCAATAGGTAATTTTATTATAATATAATATTATAATTTCGAAATAATTTACTCAAACAATTGAGTAGGTATGTAATTTTTTTCTCCGTTTGACCGACAGTTTTCGAGGACATTATTTACACGTTTGGTCACGTGAACCTAAATTGCAAAACATTTGAGTACTTATGTGTTTTGGGTACAATAATAATATAGTATGTATACCCATTTGAATATTTCATCTATGTTAAGTTGATAGTTTGTTAATTTATTGGATTTGATATAAATATATTTTTATTTCAAGTAATGTATAGTGTTGATATGAAAGAGCCAATATTATAAGCGTTGGCCTTCAGCTAACTTAAGCTAACTAAAGGTTGGCCGTTTATCGTCTCGTGAAAATATTTTTGTGATGTTTGTTTTCTTGTAATAGTTTTAAAGTTGTGATTTCAATTTGATTTCTGATATTTTTAATTTACAATATTTTCAAATAATTGTCGAAAAAATATTTTTCTCTGTCAAAAAACTTGAAAATGTAATACAAGGTTACTCATAAGTGTTGTTATTAGTGGAATTAAAAAAAAGTTATTAATATTTTTTATGAGAGTTTGGAGTTTGAATATTGACAAAATTCGTTTTGCGTTTTAACTGCAATTCGCAATAATTTTTTAGTTAACATTTTATAATTCCTTTAATATTCATACTTGAGATAAAAAAAAATTTCCATAACATACTATTTAAACTGTCAAACACAAAATATGCTTCATATTCGCGGCTGAAGCAGTATAGCGATCCTAAAAAAATTAAAAATTAAATATTAGCTGACTTGCACGTATACCCTACATAAAACGTGTTTATTTCAAGTTTGAAATACCGCTGAACATGTTTCGTAAATTTCAAAATTAATTTTGAAACAGCAATATTATAATAAACCTCCTTAATTTGAAGAGTAAAAATAAGTATCACATGAGTCATAAACATTTTATTTATTAACATTTTAAAATTAAACCTCCACACTGTTACATTAATAATAAATTGCGATTACAGTTTAATTAAATTTAATACTTTCACATTTTTATAGGTATGTACCTACCGTAAAAATTATGTCAACAAAAATCTGGTGGCCTTTAGAATTTTCCGGGCACTACCACCGCGCTGGTTAAAATTAAATCATTTAATCACTCGAACGTATTTAACCCATATAAGTACTAAAATATTTTGTGTTCGCTAGATGACCCTGCAATGTCATCCTCCCATGTTTGCAGCCAATAAAGTGATATACCTAAATATAAATCAATATTTATTTTTTCAGTAGATATTTATTTTTTCTTAAATTTCCTAAAAATTATGGTCAAAAAGTTTAACTTTTTTTTTTTTCATATAGTATTCCGGCCTCCGGATTCCCACCAAACGTATGCTGACTGGGGCAAGTGACCTCAAAACCCTCCGTCAAATACGCCACTGGCGTGTTGTCCATGCGATATTGGAGGGCGGTAGCCCGATAATTTTAAAGGGGCGCGGCGGGTGGTTGCTGAGTAGGCGATTAGTGTGTACCCACTGGATTTAGTGCGAAATTGTAGTTCAAGACTAACTTCGTTTGAATATGCGATATTTAAATAACTTCAACAATAAGTATCATAATATTGAGTGGTAGGTAATTCAAGAAATTAATTTATTGCCCGATAAAATACGACGTAGTGTCTATAGGTACTCTAATAGCGACAAAATAATATAACGTTTAGTTTACCAGTTAATATTTTTACAAGACTTTCGCGGATCATCGCACCGAAAACGGACCACGATATGACAGACTTGCAGTGCTGCTGTATAGTAAGGATTTCCGGATAAATACACACACTGTTCGTATAGTGTGTGTGTATGTGTGTGTGTAGGTGTGTGTGCGTGTCAATTGGACGTGTTTTGTTTGGCGTAATAACATTTCGCAGTCGGGAGAGAACTCGGGCGATGCGATGGTGGTGGTCGGGGGTGGAGGATTAAACAGGAACTAGTAATTGGCGCGAGCGGTGCTCCGACAATTGCGCGACGTTTGTACGTATATACCACGACGGGTCGGCGGCGGCGGAGGAGATTTGTCGAGCGCAGGGGCCGCCGCCGTCGGGTTCAAAGGAAATTGAAATTGTCAATTCGCCTAAAGTCGACGCATTAATTCAATGTCGCCCGGGACTTTAAACGGCGGTGAAGGAGGGGTGCAGGGTCGTTCCCCCTTTTTGCAGCCCCGCGAACGAAATCGACTTGGCAAACCGAAACAATTTATAATCCCCGTACGATTGATATTGTATTCGATTTCGATTGTCACTATATATATATAGGTACTCGCGGTGCCCTCTATTCTTACCGCGCATACAAACCGCCGCCCTCTATATACCTCCACCCCCACATCTACCTCCACCACCGCCACCACCACCACCACCACCACTTCGAACGCCGCCTCCGCGCTCGCATTATAATATTGTGTGTATGCGCTCTCACCTCGCGCTCTGGCTTTGTCCTGGGATGATTGTTTTTTTTTTTTTACTCCCATCTGAAATCCGTTTAAAAACTTTTTTTTTTTTAAAAACTCGTCTCGATGAGTCAACAACGTCCCCCGGGCTCGACTCCGCGGCCGTAATCCGCGAGCTCGGGCCAAAAGACGTGAGGCTATTGAAGTCTTCATGGTCGGTTTGGAATGCAAAAAACACACATGACCGACAGACAATGCGTATAATATGTACCTCCATCCGTAATAAAGCGTAGCGTATAATTATTATTATTGGACTTCAATAGTATAACGTAATACAATATATTGTTTCAATGTATTATGCGTATTATACGGGGCCTGGCAAGTCAATGACAATTTTTAATAATTGAGTTGAGTCGAGTTGATGGAAGACATTTTAAAAAGTTTAAAACTAATAAAGTTACATACTGTTTTTCGGTTTTCAACTCAGTCGAGTTAAAAGTTATATGAAAACTTACAATTTTTACTTGTTCTCTTAGGTCAAGTTATTTTTTAATATATAATAATAGCAAGTCATATGGTTAGAATAATAAAAAGTAAAATATGTTTATGCACCATCAATCATAATTGTATTATATTCATTGTTTGATTATTCGTAAATTAACGGAACTCTGATTTGATTAAAAGCAACTCGTTATTTATTAAGTCGATGAAAATTCAATCACAAAAAGTTGAGGTAAAAAGTTCAAATTAACTTAACGTTTAATTTTGGTTTAGAATTTTTATCTCGTCCATGCCCAGGCTTGTGCTTTCCACCCCTCCAGTCTATCACGTAGTCAAAATTGTGTGCGAGAGACATGGCGATAGGGGCTTTCTTGAGAGAAATACGCGCCGTCTGTATTATTTCGATTACTCTATGAAAACAATACAAGTTTTTATCATTATAATATCCATATTGTACTATTGTAGGTTTAGTGATAATAGGAATTATATATTATAATGATCGGTGTAAATAAAAATATTAAAGAACTTTTTCCGTTCTCGTCCCCGACAATCGCTATCTCTCTCAATTAATACCGCGGTTGCGGTTTTCTCTCTCTGAGCGCAGTCCACATTATATTAATAGGTGTACATGGTACCTATACTATAGTATAATACGCGTACGAAGGCAGTAAACTTTGCCCACGCGACCACGGACAAGAAATTATGACATATATTATCATTATAATATATCAAAAGTATAATATTATTATATACCTCCGATACGTCGTATGATTATATAATATAATATTATGATATTTCATAGTTTTATGTACCACCGCACGCCGCCGCCGCCGCGTTTAAAGTGCGCGTCATAACCGCGAACTTAGAACCCGATAATAATTATAATACGACGACGTCTATATTATGCTGCCGATCGGTTTTGTAAATTCTTTCCCGAGGCGAATCGTAGGTACCTACCTATATTATATATACGAGATATTTTACGATCAATAGAATCGAGTAGCACTGCAGAACCGACGTCACCGTATAAAATAATACGCTTATACGGTTTTCCAATCGAAGTCGTAATGCCAAAGTACACGCCCCAGAGTGTTGTAATAATACCGTCCGAATGTTACGACGTCGGTGTTATTATTGTAAGACTACTATGACTCTTAATACCACTCGTTACTATTCGGTGTAATTTTATACAATATATCAATTGGATTTTCATCTCGAAATTACTCTTACCGGCAGTGTTTATATTATATTGTGTTCTATACGACCCGAAGGACGACATCAATACGCGTCCGCTGCGGTCTATTACACTATCGTTTTAGATTTAATTACAATTTATTATCGGCCTCGTGCATTATACCTATCGACGTACACCAGTCTTGGGTAGTATTCCGAATACTTTTTAAGTAGGTATTCTGAATATTTTTAGAATCCTATTTCCAAAAGTATTTTGCGATGTATTCTGAATACTTTTATAGTATGAAAATTAAATTGTTTGATTTGCATTTGATTTAAAACAAAAATACAAAATTTATATTTTATGAGTTGGAAATTTGGAATCAATAATATCTATTAATATCATACAATATCGAAATTATAACTGGTATCGTTTCATATGTTTATCAAAAATATTTTTAAGTGTTCGGAATACTTTTATAGTATTCCAAATAATTTATTCGGAATATTATATTTATCAAGTATTCGAATACATATTCGGAATACTATTTTTCATAAGTATTCGAGTATTTATTCCAAATACTTTTCAAAAGTATTTTACCCAAGACTGCCGTACACTCGTAGGTATATCATAGCCACTCGTATTCGATGTCACATTGTATAGTAATTGTCTTAGAAGATCGTTTTCTAGCCTTTTTTTTCCTATATAACAAACATTTGGTTTCAATGAACGCGTCATAGATTAACGACATTATCGTTCAGATCGCTTTTTTTACATTTTTATTCTGCGCGACGTGTATAATGTATATGTTACCATAAAGCCACTGTGCCACAGTGGTGTACGCGGGGGTAGAGACCTAGTGCCCTCCCCCCCCTGAAATGTCTTCCTTTTACAAAAATAAATACGAGAGTGTGCGAGCCCAATATTACACTCTGGAGAAGTAAAACTTCTTTCATATTAAGTATTGTGGTCCGTGAAATTATAAGAGAATTGGGAAGAAAGTGAGAAAAATCAATACAATAATAATAAACGTGCACGACTTGCAAAATAAATAAAGAAACGTGTCGTTTCATTTTTCGTTACGATTTTGTTTCCACCCACACCTCAAGAAAGAAGTTTTACTTCAAAAATCTTATTTACTATATTTGAATACAATGCTAAACCATTGTATACTAGATTTTGAGCGGTGAGCGTAGTCCTTATAATATTATTATTTATTAAAAAAATTAAGACAATCGGTCTAGTAGTTCCGGAGAACATTTCATCAAAGGTGTCGTTTCATTTTTCGTTACAATTTAGTTTCCACCCACAAGTTTTACTTCAAAAATCTTATTTACTACCATTTGAATACACAGAGTTGATGAACAGTAGGTAATTTTTAATAGATATAAAATAAATTGTTAAATATATGACAAAGACGTCGATAATAAGTTTCAGTTTTTTTATTGGCTAGTTTAGAACATTGCTAAACGACGGTCATAATCATCATAAATCATAATCGTCCATCGATTATTACCACGTTTATTACGACCCGAAGAGGCTCCATAGATGACCAGGTGTCCAGGTTAAACACTCGAGTGTTCTAAGTGTAGACTAAATTTGAGATTAACTATAATTTGTTATAACCAGTTACATAAAAACGGTTTAGCAAAAAATTATGTTAACCGATTACCCAGCTAAAACCATAACCGAACTAAAATCCTGCGTACGCTACTGCACTGTGGTGATGACGGCTTGGCGTGAGTACACTATTGTTTACTAAATAAAGTAAAATGAATGTACGGTACATAGGTACAATAAAGTTGACATATAAAACCTAATCAAAGTAAGACTGTACCATACGACGTTCACTTTATGATTTATGCCACCCTCTCTTCCGTGGCGTTTCCTCCAATCACTTTCCTATTCCTTATTGTCTTTTATATTCAGAGAAATAAACGGGGATAAACATTTGACCTGAAAAAAATCTCATATCCGTGTCAAGGGACTATAAAAGCCGCTGTAAATGCACATATGTCCCCCCCTTGCCCCCCCCCTAGGTGCCCTTGCACCGGGGTTTGAACGGTGAGTTTTTATTCCCAATAAAGCGTAATTATACCTTCCTGCGGCTTTTTTTTCATTTCAAATAATATACAAAATATATAGGTTCCTTATAATATATCATAAATAACCTACGTTATTGTAATATTCGAGTTATATACCTAACCTGACTTATGATGATATTCCACGAAACGAAAAACTTTTGAAATCTATTGAGTAGGTGTATACGATTCGTAGACGTACAAATTCTCAATTGGTTTCGTATTAAAATATATGCGGGAAGTATTTATTTAAAACGCATTTTTCCGTGAATATTATTATTGTAAATACCCGGAAGCGTGTAAAAAATAAAAATCACGGTACAATTCATTACATATTTAACCACGGACGGTGGATTCGACCGTGTATAATTGTTTACCACTTGTTGCGTTGACGGCTTGTTGATAACTGGTGTAGCGCATATTATTATAATACATAACATATGATACCTATGTACATAATATTATATTATATGTACAGCGATATTGTGGGCGTCGTCTTAAAGTTGAAAATTCCGTTTCAAAGCTTGACGAATGTATATTATATATTATTGCGACGTGTACGACGGCGTGTATAATAATTTTACGTAGGAACAGTGAAACATAATATAATGCAATGGTGTTGGGTATTATGATAATAATATTATCGTGTGTATATAATACAATGAAAAATATATAAATTATACTACAAATTATGTTTTGGCATATGCGCGTCATCACAAGGAAAATGATTTATTTCCTTACGTATTTTACTAACTGCTTATAATAGTGTGTGTGTGCGCAAAGCTGTCCGATTAAAATAAGTAAGCACGTGCCTATTTACAATGTACATAATCTTATGTGATAAAAACGAAAAGCTGTTCGTTGGTATACTGCGGCCCACGAGAGAGTATTACTGTTTTGCGCATGCAGACTGTAGGCATTCCCCCACTTTGTGCCATTTAGTGTATGTCAAATACGTGGCAATGCGCGGAATCGAACGTGTTTTCGTCGGGCGACAGTAATACTCTCTCGTGGGCCGCAGTATAGTATCAATCGAGAACGGCTAGAACGATTTGCCTCGTTTTTCTTTTTTTTTTTAAGTTGGTAATATTATTCCGAATAGGGTTTTTACGGGAGGGGGGGGGGGGGGGTGATGGGGAGATTTGTAAATTTGGGGAAAAACGAAAGAATTCTTTACGTGAGATTTTCGTATATTGGTATAAATGGCGGCCATCGGTTGTAGATTATCATTATAATATAGAAATAATAGCAAATTAGTACTTTTTTCCTGTATAAATTATACAGGTATGTTGCCCCAAACCTTACCGGAAAGAACCGGTTTTGGAACTGGAACCCTTATTGAATATTGGGAGCCGGAACCTCACCGAAACCCTTATTTAAATTATCTTTAATACCGGAACCTCACCGTACCACGGTTGGTAAATAGTTATCCCAATAAATTCCTTGAGACTTAGAGGCTGTTTATAGTTAATATAAACGCCGGGCGGGATGCATATATATAATATATAATTACGTCAATTTTCATAGTAATTTCAAGCGTATTTTTATCAGGACACAGCCTATATAAATGTGTAGGTATAGCGGTTTAATATTGTATAGAGCAGTTAATTTAATATTACAATATTGTTCACTAGGTAATTATTATTAAAAAAATATTAACTTTTTCATTAATCCTGCTGACTTAGCATTCACAAACGGCACTTAGGCACCTTATATATATACAATTTTAAATGTTCATCGTTTTTTAAGTCGAATAACTCAATTTGTATTAAATGTGATATAGTTTTTTTTTTATAAACATTTAAACTTTAAAGTTTATACAAGTCTGTAAGAATCTGCAGGGTCTGGTTCCCAGAGGGAATGGAAGTCCATTATTAATTAGTTCATTTAAAATGTATGTACTCTAAAACTATAATGTTAAAATTTCGTCATCTCCAAAAAACTTTTTGAAATAATGAGTTTGGAGGGGAAGTACATATATTATTATCTAACGAGAGAAAAGCGCTCCAAGCACAATAATAGTTTAAAAAGAGTGTTCGCATATAATCCTTATCCTTAATATATATATATATAAAAGAACACGTCGTTTATTTTTATATATAAGTATCACGTTTCTTACGACTCACTATATAATTGAACTTTTTACCAATTTTTTTTTTCCACGAAATTGTTTCAAATCCTCTCCGAGTGTACCTATATATAGGTGCACTCTTTTTCGTTGTTCGACAGGGATTAGGAAGGAGAGTCTACTATTTGGTTTTTCCACTATTCCCGAGGTAACATCCGAATGAATTCAAGACTTTTTTTTCACCCGTTTATTGCAAATACCCCGCGACTACAGATTTTCCAGCGTAACCATAATAATCCCACTTTTAGCCAGGGTAGGCGGAAAGAAGATAATACATGTATTATTCATTATACCAGTTATTCGGTGGGGCATTCTAATAATTTCGTGATATTTTATTTTTTTTACCTAGTGATACCAGCAGGTTATATTCGGCTAGTGACCGCGCCGCACAATTGTCTTGAAAATAATACGTCTCCTCGTCTTCTCTCGTAAGATGTCGACGTGTCACGAACAATTTTCCGTCCACAAGATATTATCTATTTGTGTAAATAATGTAAACAGTGGCGTTTCTTGGTGGCGGGGGGGGGGGCTGTGGGGGCTGTAGCCTCTCCCATTGACCGTGTTTATTTTACCCTGCATTATAATATTATACCTATACCCAAGGCTGGGCATTAACGAGTTAAAAATTAAAATTAAGTTAAAATGTGAAGTTAATTTTAATTAAGTTAATTAACTCTTTACTTTTTTTCAAATTAACTTTTAACTTAATAAGTTACTTTTTTTCAACATTAACGAGTTAACTTCAAGTTAATTTTATTTCAAAAGTATCTAAATTAAGTTAATTTTTGTCCGAAGAATAATGCACATTTTTGAATGGGTTTTAACTTTGATGTATTAATTTAAATTTCCCCAGTAATTTTCTTGAGCGTAAAGAAAAACTATCTAATAAACCATATTATGTGTCTGGAATTTTTGCAAATTAGCAAATTTTAACTTTACACCAAGTTAAGTTACTTTTTTTTCAAAGTTAAATTTAACTTAACAAGTTAACGAAAAAAAATACGAGTGACTTTTAAATCAACTTAACTTTATTATTTTAAAATAACTTAACTTAACGAATTAAAAAAAATCGTTAACTTGCCCAGCCTTGCGGCTATAGCACTGTCCACTGAGTATAGGTAGGCACAGGTATAGGTACGAGTAATACGATGCAGTGTGGTGCATGTCTATTTAATGATATAGCCAAATGAAAGAAAACGTGTATTACCTGCTATGTTATAGCCATTGGTAATATAATACATATATTATGCTATTCGTATGCCTATACGAATATTACGAGCTACTGTTGTGGAGAATATTTTGTAAAATTTCAATATTAATAATCTACGCTGGCCGACGGTTAATTTAGTACGTGTCTTATTCGTTTGTGTATATCAACTCGTGCGCTTTAGCCAGTAGCCACCTGTTCTAATATAATACCAGTGTTTTTTGTCGTTATAGGTATAGTATTATTATATTTTTCTTCTTCGTAAACTCACGTCCGATTCGCGTTTGAGGTTTCTCCTGTAGGCTATACAGATTTATACTGTACTACACGCACGTTTACTAAACATTTAAATGACCGTCGTGTGGGTAGCTATATAATATAGTTGTACATAATATAGTTACAATATGGGTGGCTACAAAATGTATATCGAGTTTAAATTGCGTAACGTTAATTAAAGATTTAGTCATTAAAAACGACAATTTACTAATGATTTATTGTCTATACTCTTTACATAAAAAAAACATAAAAAAAATTCCCGATGAATATAATATTTTAATAATAATCAGTAAGTAGTATAATAACGTTTATAATAATTAAAACATCAACGAAACTTATGATTTGGGCCTGAGCACTTTCGCATTATTGCACGTAAATACGCAATTCATAAATACGTAAAAATATCTATTTACGCAATAGAATAATTTACTATACAAAATATATTATTAATATAATATAGAAAATATATTATTAATGTAATGTCATCCATATATTATATTATGTAGGTAAGCCAAATAACACTCACTTACTCACTCATTCATTGTTACATCTCGACAACTATAAAACGTACGAATTTAAAATTTGGAATAGTGGTTATACTCTAATGATTTGGATGTGTGCGACAAGAAAGGATTTTCCGATATTCGCATTTTAAAGAAGCGGTCAAACAGAGTCAACTTGATACTCGCGGTGGAAATTTAAACAAATTTTTATATATTGATCTCGTCTCCTTTAGTCTTTACACAATATTGTGACAAAATTCAATAAGTACACTACGAATAAAATTTCAATAAAAATTTACCAATTTTACCGTACCATTTGTACATTTACCGGTAAATTACCGAACATTTTTTTTTTACGTAAAAACCACATCACTAATAGGTACGCGGCAGCATAATATACCAGATACCTATATACATGTGGTTGATACGATCTGAATTATTTAGTACTGCACGATGGTAAAGTATGATATGATTAATTGATAAACACGACGAGGAACTGCGCCATGACGTTTAATCATTCATTATTTCGGTCATTAGGTAATGTTCACGTGGTATAGTATAACATAATCCTATATGGTACATTATATATTATAGTTGGGACATTGAATTCTGTCAGTATTGTTGTGTGCAGTCAACCCTCGGTTTAGGGTCGAAAATCCGATGGTCAAAGTGTCAAAAATCAACTGACACGTAATAACAACAATTGTTGTACGCTTTGGTGAACAGTGTCGATTTATTAAACCGCAAAGACACGTCATCGTCACTGATTTGTGGTCGTTTGTTTCCAGCAAAACCGAAAAAATTCGTCATTTAATGCATTTAATGATGATAACAATAATAATATATTATAGAGAATCTCGTACCGAACAGAAATAAATTATTATCCGACCGGATTTGTTGTCGTCATTTGTTGATATGCAGATTAGTGAGAAAAATTACCATTTCGTACCAAAATACCAAAAAAATACATGTTTTGTATATTTTGTTTTTAATAAAAAATGAATTTAATGTGTTTTTCAAACTATATACAGGTACTTCGAATACCTACCTACCTACCTACCTACAATACTAATATTTAATCTTACAAGGCACAGTAGTAGGGTTACGATTTATGATTGTTATATCTACGTGTGGTTCTAAATAAAAAGTACCTACCTATATTGCATAACGTCTAATATGAGTTATTCGCAAATGAAAATAAATTACAGACCATAGCAATAATGGGAATAAAAAATCAACGGCGTACGATTCTCTTCGAGACACGAAAATTGAATTCATCCATCAGGTAATTAATGGTAATATTTCATTCCGTTTCTCCTATCGGTAGATCGCGTAAATTGTATAATAACCAATAAGTAATAACTCTATGCGTTTATAGTGTAGTACCTAACCGAGCAGATTGATCGGAAATAAGTATAATATATTTTGAATCCTTGTTTTCATTAATTTCGCATAATAAATCAGTTTATTATTACTACCTGTCTACCAACCGCATATTATCATTATAATATTTTACGGACTCAACTATGTATTTATTTTCAAATAATTATTATCAAATGCAATTATGATTTGCGCGAGTGAGATTGTTCGATTTAATAATAGGAAATTTGGTTATAATGATTTGTATTTTTGTAATTATAAAGTGTCTGTGGACGTAATTATTGGCCTTTATACTTCAGGAAACAAATCTGATGCTATATAAGTTACACCTATATCGCAAAGGTGGGCAAGTTAATGAAAATAATTAACTGTGGAAAGTTAGTTAGTTTAATAAAATTTCCTTCAGTTAAGTTAAAAGTTAACAAAAAAAAAATTTAACTAAATAAGTTAAAAGTTGAGATAGAAAATATACTTAAATTAGCTCAGTTAAAAAAAGTTAATTTTTTTCAAGTTACAATATTTTTAAGTCATCACGTTTAACACTATGTAAAAAATCTAATTATTATAATGTATAGTTAGAAAAAAAATTAGGTACCAAAATCGAAAAAGATTTATCGAATCAGTATATTGTCTAGTTGGTTCCGCGGACACGAAAATAAAATTAACTTAACTGCATAATGATAATTAACTATACAAAGTTAAGTTACAACAATAAACATTTTAACTGAATAATGAATAATAAGTTAAAAACTAAAATAGGTAAGAATTATATAAAAAATGTATGCAAAAAATTGAACATTGATTCATATAATTTTTAAAAGTTTGAAGGAATTAAAATTTTTTCTCTACAACCTAGATTTTGGCTGTATTTGAACAAATATTTATATTTCTTTAAATTATTTTTATTTCATTATTCTTATATTCTTTAATGCATGCGAATGATATAAATACTTATATAATTGCTAATTTAAACTTTTAACATTGAACTCAAGTACTCAGCTGTCCCATCATAAGATATATGCTTACAGAGAGTGTTGCATAATATATTTTTTATGTGTTTTACTTTTATTTTTATTATTATTACCATCACAATTGAGCGGTTTTTTTTTTTTAATTAACGGGGTAGATAATATTATTTGTCAATAACAAACAACTGGTAATTAGGAAGACTTGGCATAGTGAATCATTTTTTCCAATTCAATTTCAATCAGTAACTGTCAAAACAGCAATATCATTCGTATAGCAAGCTCAATATGTAGGTATACGAGTTTAGACGATCATTCAAAAAATATAATGTCTTTTGCTTTTCGTTTTGATTCACTGTTCAATATTTGTCTGTTTTATAGTTTAATATCATCGCTGTATAGAGTATTCAACTGGCCGAAACTCAACTATAGTAGATATAATCATTATAAAAATCGGGACACAATTCAGACAAAATATAGAGTATTACAAAACTCTGGACAATTTCAAAATTGTGTTTTTTTTTTTTTTTTTTGACACCATTCGAACGTAGGTACCGAACATCCGGTTATCGGACCAGGGCGGTTGCCTAGGGCGGTAAAAACGATGTATACACACGTCGATGGTTTTAATTCGTTATTGTTATAATATGTGGGTTATTCGTCCGTGTATTATCATAATATAATTAATTATAATACGATGGTTCGTGTAATATAGAAAAATATATAATATAATATTATGCCGCGACGCTACTCGATCATAATATATATACTTTATGTACCTTAAATTTCAAAAAATATAAATCATTTTGAAATTATTTTATATGAACATTTTGTAACATAATTTCAAAATGATTTATATTTTTTGAAATTATAATGTTTCTAACATAAACTAGATCGTATATTACTTAACAAGAATATTGATATTTAAAAAAATGGTAAAAAATCAGCCACTTGACTTAAATAAATGTTTTTACGATATAAATTTTTCTGAAAATCAGATTTACAAATTGGCTATTTTGGATATTTTGGAAATTTTTTTTATCAGTTTTTAAGTTTTTTATTTTCAGTATTAAAAAATAAAAAATAAAAAATATAGGTATACTAAAAATGTAGCGCAATACTCTATGAATTATATTTAAAAGAAATTTTTTAAAAATATTAATTAGAACAAAAGTTATTTCATTTGTCAGATCTCAGTGGGACACCCTGTATATATATATATCGTACCTATCAAACGCGCGGTAGAACACACGATATTGTAATAATTATTATTACGCGTTGTCGTGTGTGATTATTATATACGTACCGGAGCGTATAGTATTATTGTATTTCGTGAATATTATATTATTGTTCTCAGTCGTATACAATAATTATTATAAACAGGAATCTCGGCAGAGCCTTTTACACGAGCGGCCGCCCCAATTACGCACACGCACCCGAGTCGCCGCGCTCCCGTCTCGGCCGGAATTACAATAATAATAATAATAATAATACCTCCATGATATTACAATAATATATTATGTATACGCGAGCACTAATAACAATAATGATATAATGACCGCGGGGGAGCAGCAACCATCGGGTCGTGCACGGTTTATAATATTATTATCATACCCGCGTTGCGGGGGCAGCTTCTGGTTTTGCGCCTCGGCGTCGTACAGGTTGTCCGTTCCGTCTATATTTCGGCTTTTTTTCTTATGTTTTATCCGTTCGGGTTGTAGGTAATATACCAGAACAAGTGCCTCTGTGCACACGCGAACGCCCGTCGTCGTCGACACTGCACGAGGACGTAGATATTCGTGATCACGTCGACCTAGATAATCGTGTGTGTGAGTGTATTATTATCATTATTACCAGTAGGTACCCACGATTTAAGGTATGCTGCAGGTCACTCTGCGCACCATTATTTTCGGTGTCCATTGTGTGTCCCTGAGAGACCGGTGACAGTGCACACGTATAATAGCGCCCAAGCGGTCATTCCATTCGACGATATCAATATTTCGGCCGACAATCTTTATAATTATTATTATTATTATTATTATTTGAATTTCTGATATCGGTATATTTAGATACAGAGCGCTGTAGTTGTACTTCTCGCTATTATATGCTGAAAAGCTGATTTTTGGAGACAATCAGGGGTGGCTGCAGGTGGGGGGGGGGGGGGCTAGGGGCCACGCCCCCAAGCTGTATTGCTAAACAATTTTATACTGTTAAAAACAAAATTACAAAAAAAACCATCGAATTTTTCCGAAAATATTTTATTCGTTCTCCTACCTATACCACCCAACTACTTTTGTTACTTGTATAGGGGACCGCGTGACAGTACGGTAAAAAAAACTAATGCCCGAAATAATTTTGATTGAAATGTGGAGTAGATTAAAGTATTGTTGTCAATGATATTGTATACCAAATGAGTTTTACATTTTTTAATATTATCAAAAATATTTATTCATCTTTTCCATGGTTTGGACAACCTTATACCTTATACCTTGCTATTTGTATTTGTAGTTTGTTTGTACTACCGCTATAGTACTTTATGCACAGATATGTACAGTAAACTATTGTATCATCAAATATTGTCTGTAGACTAGAGCTGACAATTGACGCATAATACGCGTCTGAACTACGAAATGGGATGTATTATCACTGATAATTACAATTTTTTTTTGATTTCCTACTGAGACACGTAGGGCGTTGCTATCAAAACGGGGATTAGAATAACATCAACCAGATAAGTGTTTTTTAAGTGACCTATGTATGAAATGTAATAACGTCAACAAATAAGGTGAATATAAATCCACATTCACTTAAATGTTACATGGTTATACATGAAATTTAGTAGGTATTCAAATTTCAAGAATTTAGGCAAAGGCCCGTGACGAGGCTGTGTTGAATAAAAAATTTGCACTCGGGACGCAGTTTTTAAAACGTTGGATTGAGCTTCCGCTTTACTTAACAATTCCCAATTCGAGCACTGGTTACAACAACCGTCACCCCGCGGAGACCAATAATATTCCTATATGGCGTCAAGTAACCCGTACATTGTCTTGAATCGTGACCGAAATAAATATAATATGATTTATACATAATATCGTAGTAAAGCCTCTGCCTTGTGGAAGAATACGACCGCGAGCAGCAAACGTCGACCGACAGCCCGGCGTTGGTCTAATGCGCTGCGGTGACGGCGAGGGGAATATAATATGAGGAGGGGTGGGTATTGCTGAAAAGCAGTCAAAACGTTTTTTATTTTTCACGACGAGGGACCGGAAATAATTTCGTTTCGCATTCTACACCCTCATCCTCGCTCTTCCGATCGTCGCTTTTAGGCCAATTTCCGTTTTTTTAGATATATACAATATTATTATGTACCTATATTATAATACAGCTGCAGCTCTTATATATTTAATATAAAAACGTTAATCTTTTGTGTTTTATGGGTCCGCTCGGCCACTGCGTCTCCCGGTATTATTATTATTATTATATGTTTCGTACGTTCGCCATTGTCCTATAATACATCCTACGTTATAATACTATCGTGTTCAAACGCGATCTACATATTTATTATTTTAATACGATTTTCCACTTTCATCAATACTTTCATAAATAGTTAACCACGGTAATAAATATCACGAAAAATAAAAAAAAAGCGCACTGCATCGAAGGGGATACGTCATATTATTTTGTTGTGCCTACGTATATTATAAGCAACGTGCGCCGGCCACCCATGTAGTGAATTTCTCAAACGACATTGGATATTATATTGTTGTGTTATTATTGGAAAAGGAAAAAAAAAACACCTCAACAGGATGAAAATATTTATATTATTTCCCCGGCGCGGCGCGATGTGGTAATTCAAAACCGAGGTTAATGAAACTCTTTAGCAACGCTCGTATTCAATATATAATAAAGATAATGCTAATAATATATGTATATTATATTGTAATACGCACAACAATATAATCCCACGGATTACCTCTATGCCTGATACTAATTTAATATAAATACATTATTATAACCTCCATCGGAGTCGCGCACGATCGTATTATTCGAATCACTTGTAAACGAGTAGTATTACCGTACTTACCGGCTGCGCACTACCCGACACTGACCGTGCGAACTGAACAAAAAAATATGACAGACGTCCTCCACCACACCAGAGTATAATATGTCATGGGACGTCGATTTTGAATTTTTTACACTACAATAATAGGATTAGTGTTTTAAGTATGAAATATCTCACAAAAACGTGAAACATTGAAATTTTTTTTAACACAATTATGTTCAGTGTTCTAATTTCTAATGTAAGAATTCAGTAGGTATACAATATACATGTATAATATATTGTATACCTACTTGTATCATTTAAACATGAAAATATTTAAAAAAATTTGAATACCATTTTAAATGTATAATACCGAAGGCTACATATAAGTACCATACAATTATGAAGGTGATTTATGGCAATTATATGTAAATATAAAACTTATTTAAAAATAAAACAAAATTTATTAAAATACTGAAATATTTCATTTTTTTAAAATTTTATGAAATTTTCAAACACTTAATAGGATATAATATAATATTGTTTTGATACATTTTCCAAGAGTAGAGTGGTCAGTAGTGACCAGTGATAATATTATACCTGTGATGAAATTATAATAATAATATACGGCGGAAACTCGGTATATCAAAGTCTTAAGGTATTTAAAAAAAAAAATCGACAAATCAAAACTTCGAGTTACCGAGGTGCCTAATTCAAAACGATGATCGGGACTGAAAAAAAAACACAAACTTCGAGTCACCCGAGATCGAGGTTCTACTGTATAATATAATATATAATATTTTAATATTTACTAAGAATGCAGCGGCGAGTTGTACCTATATAGACTATATTGTAATAATAATAACTAATATTATATATATATATATATATATATAGTGACGTTTTGCCGATTATCCACTGAAATTCAATAACGAGTTTACACCGTTTACTGCTTATTGCGCGTTATGCCGAAATCGTATCTCGTAAGTTTTCGAAACAGCCGCATGCATGATATAATATTATTATGTATTGTCAATTTATTGCCATGATAAAATTCATTATTTTCGGTAGCAACTTTAAGATATATTTTTTTAAGTATAGAACATTTCATTGCACCACTCGACTCAACAATGTTGCATAATATTTTCTTCTACCATATTATTATCGGTGGTGTCTCTATAACTCGAGATGATACACCACCCACCACCGCCGTGACTGCGGGAGGTTTCGAATTGGAAGCACGTGTTTATACTAGGGACTCGAGGGAGGGTAGAGGGTTAGGGGGTTCAGCCCCACTTCCCGCGGACACTTGACAAATATATAATATATTTACTTACGTATAATATTTCTCAATTTTATAGATCACGCGATTTTCTATTTTTTAACCCCCGCCCCCCTCCACTCCACAGTTCAACTTTCCCGAGCGCGCATTTTATCTCATCGCGTTTATAAGATACCACGTGGTTAGAGATTACGACTATTATACTACCTATATACCTGCATACATTACACCTATATGAAAATTATGGTAGGTCCATTTCCTCGGCCCCCCTTCTTGAGAAATTCAGAAATCTGACTACGCCAATCGTTTGTGCTCTGTTTGTGCCCGGTGGTCTCACGTTTGAGCCCCTCTTCCAACCAGAGTTATACCGAGGGGGGGGGCAACGAAACGGGAGCCCCTCCACTTGAGAAATTCAGAAATCCGACTACTATCATTAAGGTGACGAGTTTCGTGCGGGTGCAACGGAGTAAAGGTTTTCATATTATATTATAATAAGTAATGATGACCATCAACGATATATTTTTTAATATGCGTTTCGTTCACCCGCCACGCCACGTCCCAAAATCACCCAAAGTCGGTTCACACGCGCATATTATAATTATTATAATAACTATAATACACAGCGCGATTTGTAATATTATTATAATATTACCGTAATCGTTATTATTATCGCCGTGCTCGGTTTCGAATAATAATAATATTGTATTCTAAACGACGAAAAACGGCAAACGTCACACGCACCGATGAAGGTTAATGTTTCTGACCGTTCTCCACCGCGTTCGCATACTATCGTACACTAATTATTCCATCATCGCTGGTCTGTAGTTTTGCGCGAAGAAATTCTTTCGACGATTCTCCGGTCGTCTTCACACTTTGTGCTCTATAGCAGAGATTCCCAAAAGTGGGTCGCAATTATTATTATGCGCTTGGTGGATCGCCGAAAGTTTTGAAGTACCATTGTATTTATTTTTTATGATGCGAAATATTTAATATTAAATTACTATAAAATAATATAATATGTTTTGGTACCTAATACATAATAAAAAAAAGAAAATATATATGTCATGTATAAGATATAAATACGAGACACGAGTATAATAATGTAGTATTTCTATTTACCAAAATATATTGTACATTCGCATTAGGTACCTATTTTGGAATAAATACAGCTTAGTTTCCATATTGTGATTGTACATATTATGTACCAGTAACGCGTCAGTGTGCAGTCACCCGCTCTGCACCACAACAGCTCTGCTACATCGAAAATTATCTCGAATATCATTGACAAAAGAGCAAAAAAAAAAGAATACAGGTCATCGTCATTTGGGAAATGATAGTATTTTGTGAATATTTTAAAGTGCTTGAATAATGAATATTTGACTAATAATATCTTATAAATATTTTCTTCTCATCATAACAAAATATTGTACCATATGATTGCATAAAAACGTTTACTTAACAAAAGTTCCCGTAAAAATGTTTTTTAAATGTTTTTTATAAAACATTTTCAAAAATATGAACTTCTTGGCCAAAGAATATAACTTAAATATTTCCTAAATGTTTAGGCAACTTTTAAAAATATTTTAACAACTAGGTATATTGTTTTTCTGAAAATATTTTTACCATAGTTGGGAAATATTCTCATGCCGTGAAGGATGTCATTTGGTTCGCCGAAATCAAAAAATTTCCCAAAATAGGCAGTACCGTTATAAGCTTGGGAACCTCTGCTAGTCGGCTCTAATATTATAGTCTATAGCTGCGCAGCAACACCATATCAGTATTACGGTATTAATATAAGTATATATTATTATTATTACTATTCGCATTTTGCGTCTCGTGTATACATATTATAGACTCGCCCCGGCCGTCGTCGACGGTTGCGTTTGAAACCGTTTAATCGTGAAATCGAATTTATGTTTTCCTATCGAAGTAATAATGGAAGCGATCTCCGCGGCGCACTTTATAATATCATACACTCGTATTATATATATACGAGGATTAAAAACCACTCGGTGCTCGGTGGACCGAGGGCCGCCGCGTGGGACTTTCGCGAAGGATTATAATGATAATATACATATATATAATGTATATTGTGTGTACACGTCGTGTCATTCGCATATTATATTATTATTATTATTATTATTATTATTATAACTATACAGCGTGTATTGTGGAATCGTCGTCGTTTGATCGATCACGCGGCGGCGACGACGATGACGACAACGATTATCTTATAATATTATAGTGTTTTGTGTTTTATGTAAATCGGTCGAATTATTTAAATATCGTTGCGTCCTGAGTGTGCACTATCCCGCCCGTCAGAGTATTGTAATATGTGCCCGAATGGCTGCTGGTATGCATATTACAATAATAATACATTTATGGTATTATCGTGTCTTACGTGTTTTTATTGTTGAACGCAACTTTCTTGTTACTCGCGTATAGAATTGCCGAAAAAAAAACTGTCGTTCGCGAATTTTTGTGTACCTACCTACCAACCTATATATTCGTACGACGGGTTTTCGATGCAATATATTGTAACATTAAACATATTCAAGCGGTGCAGGCGTTGTTTGGACACTTTTAGGTAGTGTGTAATATTATACATTTTATACGTATACAAACTTCTCATATTATATAATATTATATAGGTTAAGTATTGTGATATTTTGTCCCGCGGCGATCTCTGAAATTTGTCGGTGAGTAACTTGTTGATCCATACGCAGACGCATACATTCATAATATTATTATGAATTATGCAGGAGGTTTTACACAACGGATGCCTCCATATTATTAGGAATTATAGGATAAGCATACTCAAAATTGTTGGAATTTTTTTCATCTCCCAAAACAACATTTTTTTTAAATAATAATTTTTAAAATAACAGCTTAAATTCATAAACAAATTATTCCGTTATACTTCTCACCAATTGTCAACGTGTGAATTTATATTAATATTGACTGCTGCTAAATAACGACTTACTCGTTGTCTACTTTATCCTGTCGATACCGACTGATACACGTCATTATTTGTATCTGCTGCTATCTACCTGTTGACTCATATCTTTTTAGCTGTTGAAATCGACTGCTACTAAAATTGTCGATAAATGAAAGTATTATCTTCCAGCACTTATTGCGGTACCTATATCGACCATCGATACCTGTCCACGTTCGCGAATGTTATAAACATTTTAATATTTAAAGTAATGTAAAATGTAACAATAATCACTCAATTGTAAACAACTCTTGGCAATACATTTTGCCACATAAATAACGACATCCGGTGTGTTGGATATTGCATTAATAATATATAATAATATGACATCGTAATAGTTTCTGCAAATTTCTGATATGAAACGATAAGTCGCTTGTATATTTCATACTTAGGTATCATACACTCTATTATGGTAATAATAATTGTTCGTAACGGGGTGAAATTCATGTGACATGGCAATATTCGCATCGAGAGAAATTTTCCGAAAATGTTTGTATACAAAGAGGTATAAGTACAAGTAAGTACACCAATAAAGGACGTGATGTACTTCATGTACACCACAGTTTTAGCTCGTGCGTAATACTATTATTAATTTTACTGTCCAGTCGACAACTGCGGTCTGGGTGTTTATGTCTCCTTCTATGAGCGCAAATCCTATATAGGTATTGGTGTAATATTGTAATATGCACTGCTTAGTATAATATCATCAAAGTGAACTGTGCAGCCTACAAACGGACTGTTATTATTGCATATAGACGTTTTGCAATAATTATGCAACTGCTCCAATTTCTGCGATATAGAATAATATAACATAGTGATGGTATTAACAAATACAGAAATAATACCGTGTTAATATTATAGCATTATTAGTGGTTTATTATATTGTCATTATCATATTATATGAACATTATAGCCACTAAAGTAATATTATAGTACTGTATTGATACTCTCGTTATCAAAATAGTTGCTAACGATGACCTTCAATTATCATAATATATATAGACAGAGATACTACTCAACACTAGTTTATTGTATGAATTATCGTATTATATTTATATAGGTAGTTATACTAATCACATATAGAATAATTATTACACTGCTTTTTGAAATAATGTTTTTCGAGTAAAAATTCAAGGTGGTAGCCAAGGGGGGGAGGGAATTTCCGCCTCCATACATATAGCTAACAAAATATATTATATATTATTAATGTTTAACGAAATTTTAAATTGAGGTAAAAATACGCTGGTTATCACCCCCTCTTACTCTTGATGGCATTTCTAGCTACGCCGTTGAAAATAATATATTATATTTTACTATTATACGCACATATTGGTACATATAAATTGTACGAATATAGCTGCACGTTTAATAGGATCACGAAAATTCGGATATTAAAAGTAACAGGAAATCTAAGAGATATATTGTTACAAAAATTTAAAATACCGGCGAATACAATAATTTATTATATTTTTACCGCCGCCGCGTGTTTATTCGTCTATTTAAGTAGTGTAATGTTTTCCTCGAGAAAGTTATTTCGTGTTTGGTTTTTTTCTAGTCTCGACATCTCGTGAGCTGCGCGACCATAGTTTCTCGTAGCTATACCTATTATAATACCTATAATATATGACGCACTGCGTATAATAAATAATGATAATATAATACCTTAACCGCACCCACCCCGGCTTACCCTGGGCGTTGGGATGAGTAAGACGAGGAGTATGTAGGACATCGCGTGTTGGATTTCATTGTTACACCGCAACGACGAGAGACAACGCGCGTGCATCAATCTCCTCTCCTACCTGTATAGGTTTGATTCTGTGTTGTTATTTAACATTCTTTTTCGTTTTCCCCGCACACACGTATACTTATATACTATACAGGTATACAGTAATGGTATATTCGTATATATTATTGTTCTTAATACTGTATTATCGATAACTACCTCGCCCCTCGCAGTAAAATCGGCGGCGGCGGCGGCGGCGGCGGTAATTCGACCATAGCTTCTGGTTTCCGTCCGAAGAACCGGCTTCTGCTGCTGCCGCACCGAGTAAATGGGTATAATACTCTCACTCGGGGGCAAATTCGGTATTTCCAATGATATTTATTCATTCTCTCTCTCTCTCTCTCTCTCTGTGTCCGTATATACTTAGACGTGCCTATATTTAATTACACGGTTGTTTCCATTTCGATGAATGTACATAATATTATACGCGCTCGCACACACATTGTAGTCGTCCTACACGCGCGCCGATTCCGTTGTTCTTGTCGTTCTCGTTGTATATAATATGGTATATAGGTATATATTATTATTATAATAATATTATCGTGTGCGCGTGTAATATATATGATAGGATATAGGAATATATAGAGAGACCTTCGAAAAGTCGTTGAACAAATAATAATAATAATAATAATGATAATATTATACCGCAGTGGAAAAACATGCAACTCGGGTACATATATATTATGATATACTATTAAGGCGGTCATCGCTACACACTGTATACGCAGACTATTTTTCTACTTTGTTTTTCACCCATAACAAATACGCGTATCGTACTAAAGTCGATGGGAATTCATTACCACGTCGTAGTTTCGTCTACTGCATCATTTACATTTTATACTTAGTCACTTATAGATACCCAGTGGTGCGTACGCAGATATTTTCAATGGGAGGGGTTATACTGGTTATAGGAAAAAATTATAAGGATATTAAGGAATAATAATATATATCGAAATATTTTATTAAATTATGGGGCCCAATGTCTTAAACATCTATAAAAATAGAAAATAATACCAAGTGGAGGGGGGGGGGTTGAACCGCCGTGTGTATGCCACTGTAAGCAGTGGTGGATTTAAGGGGAGCCAGAGGGGATCGCACCCCCCATTGACATCTAGGTTAATAAATTGGGCCGTTTTTAAATATTTGTGTCGTAAAACTTGGAAAAAGACAATGGGTCTCCCCAAAAAAAAAAATTCTAGATCTGCTGTCATCTTGTAGCCTAATGAATATGCATTATATCAGCTCATCAATATATTATATTATATTCCTACATGGACACTAAAATATGACGTATGAATTTCGATTGTTTCTTATTTTTTTTTTTTAAATGTTTCACGTTAAAGTTTTCTTGACAATGCGGTCGTCTAAACTTACTGTTACAATATATTTTGTTTTTTTGGGAGGGTTTTGCACAGAAGATAATACGATTATTTACAAAAATGTACAAATATATTGATGATGAAACGTTTTATTCATACCTATTATGACATCACGAGTTTTACTCCAGCTGGTGGCTTTATCGACGATCGTTTCGCGCACGTAGCCAATTATAATAATATATTTTTAAGCGAAACCCGGATCATGTAGGTATATGCGTGTTTTCCTGTTCCGACCAATCGAATTCCTTCAGTTTTTGGGTATCTGCAGCAATTACAAACGTGGTCATTATTATATAGTCGTTACCCACATGGCCACATAATTATTATTATAATTGGCGTTGGAGTTTGCAGTACCTAAATCGTTGAAGTTTCGGTCGCCAAACAATGCGTATTATATTATTATCATACTTTATATATTAAGATCCGTATAATATCGCGTTGTGTATATGATGACACTCTGGCGGCGGCGGCTGCTTCGTGAGAAACGTCGTCCTCCCTGTTAATACTATTATATTATAATCATAATAATATATTATAAGTATGTGTATGATAATAATGGTCGGGCCGAAATACCACGTCCGTGTCTCCAGCTCACGCTTCTGGGTCATTAATTATTAGTTGTTTCGTTGTGACGAAAACGGAATTTGAATATCAATCGCTGGACGTGAGCGGACAATCGGTCGTGCGACTTTTTATACGCACACACACACACACACACACACACACACATAAACCTCGTATAATATAATAATATAACCAAACGTACTTATACACAACTCGTCGTTATACACACACACACACACACCGATGATAATAACGTCATTATCGTCCCGTCTCGTGGACAGGTGACACTCGGACCCGTCGCCGGGGAGAGCATTCCTGCAGCAGCCGCGTACACAGTATTATTATTATAAATTATAATATGCGCGTACGTAACACAATAACATAATACACCCGAACAACAGATTAACGTCGTCAGCATCTGCCGGATGCGTCTTAGACGACGCGTCTCGGGCAACGGTGTCATCGACATCGATCACACACACACGACCAGAGCGTCGCGGCGTCTTTATTATACAACTACTACAACACACGACGACACGAGATATGATAATACGTCGTATTGTATAGATATAATGGGTGTATATAGGTACTCCGAACCAAGGCTGGGCATTAACTAGTTAAAAATTAAAATTAAGTTAAAATGTCAAGTTAATTTTAATTGAGTTAATTAACTCGTTACTCTTTTTTCAAATTAACTTTTAACTTAATAAGTTACTTTTTTTCAAAATTAACGAGTTAACTTCAAGTTAATTTTATTTCAAAAGTATCTAAATTAAGTTAATTTTTGTCCGAAGAATAATGCAAATTTTTTAATGGGTTTTAACTTTGATGTATTAATTTAAATTTCCCCAGTAATTTTCTTGAGCGTAAAGAAAAACTATCTAATAAACCATATTATGTGTCTGGAAATTTTTATTTTTGCAAATTAGCAAATTTTAACTTTACACCAAGTTAAGTTACTTTTTTTTCAAAGTTAACATTTAACTTAACAAGTTAACGAAAAAAAATACGAGTAACTTTTAAATCAACTTAACTTTATTATTTTAAAATAACTTAACTTAACGAGTTAAAAAAAATCGTTAACTTGCCCAGCCTTGCTCCGAACAATCGCGACAGGGTCAACTGCTGCAGACTGCTGCCGCGGGTCCCGCTCACGACATTCGTTATTATATACACGCAATTCACTCGACGGTCCCCTACGAAATATGCGGTGGAAGACGTCATATAAAGCTCCGAACGGTAAATAGATATACGTAGCACACGTACCTGTGTGCTACGGTTAGTATATAGATTTATTATTGACAAGTTTTTATAAGATCGAAAAAATCGATCGATTTATTAAAATTAGGTATATTTATTTGTATGTAGGTATATCATGGCTTAACAATTTATCATTGACAATTTTTCATAAGATCGACATTTTCAAATAACTACTTATATAAAATATTAATTTTGGTACAGATGATATTATGTCGTTTTTGCACCTTTGACGCTTATGTCTCACAACAATATGATGTACACAATGTCATATTATACAGGTACAGGAGTTTACCAATTGCGCTTGAAATTACCTTTTGATATACCAATAATTGAGCTCGGTAATTTTCGTGGTTGATAGACGAGTTGTTGCACTCGGTAATTTTCAAGGTAAGATTAATTTTATTCAATAGCGCATAAAATAACGTAAAGTATAAGCCTAAAGTATATGCAGTGCAATTGGTACACTGACCCTAAAATACAAATTTTGTTTTAGGCACAACTTACTGGTCCATGCCTATAGGCACCTACCTAATAATGAAAGGCGTGTAGTACAAGTTGATGAAAATAATTAACTCAAGTCAAGTTAAGAGAACTCAAGATCGATGATTTATAAGTTACAACAGTTAACAAATCAACAATTTAACTCGATAATAGTCAAAAGAAGATAAAAAAAAAAATTCACTCAGTTATAAATAGATTATTTAATTTTTTTAATTAGTATAATATTTAATAATTAATTTAATTCCTAAATTTATTATTATACTTTTATCATTATGTACAACACTCTACATACCTGTTTTATTTTACGTGATTATTAAAATATTTAAATTATACACATCTCAATATTAAGGGGTATCAATATTCAATTCTATAAACATTAATTTTTGTATTTCCAATAATAATATGGTTTATTGTGCGGTTTAAGAGCAAAAACACCTATTATCAATATTGTAGAAGAGAAGTTAGTCTCTGCCTATTTAAAAGTCAATTTTCGACATTTTAATTATTACTAAACTCAATAGTTCAAATTCTAAAAGTAAAATATCACAAGTTTTAGAGCTAAACATTGGACATTGAAAATAAAATATCGAAAATCGACTCAAATACAGGCCTAGCTGATAAACTATTTTTCTCAATTTCAAATTTTATTGTATGATATGACGTGTTCATACCATATAATGTCACTCAGGAAGCTCTATATTATTGTAAATCGGTAACTAAATTTCAGTGTTTCACTAAAATTCACATTTGTAATTAGTGTTGTGAAGTGCTGCGTTATTGACATGTACCTACGTGCGGGAGCGCTCCGCTGCACTGTTTATTTTATACAGTCACTCACATTAATGATCACTTGCTACGCACATATTGCGTGTAAATTGCCTATATTGAACTCCTTAAAAACGGTTGGTATTGAAACCTATTAATAATAATTATTTAACAAAATATTTAAATTTGTTAAATAACAATATAAGGTATAATCATATTATGCCTATCTAATCTAAAAAATAATGCTCATCTACATAATATAATATTATTTTATTAAAAAAAAAAAATAACAGAAATGTTTGTATTGTTTTTAGATCAACTGAGAAAAGCTGAATTATTTCAATTGTCAATATTACACTAGTTCATAAGAAATTTAACTAAATAGTTATAATGTACAAAAGTTAAAAAAAAATATTTTAACTTGACATTAATTTTTTGACTATTCAATTATTATACATTGTGTGTTAGCTAGTGTTATCCATATAAATATGAAAAACTGGTCCGAAAGTGAATACCGTACACTATTATAGGTGTTCCAGTAATTGTAATATAATCAACCGGTGTGGCTCTCTATAACTATAATACGTACCTATATTGATGTTCGTCTTGGCTTTATAGACCATTTTTTTTTAATTTTTGATTTATTAGTACATTAATATATTTAAAGGGTGTCCGTGTGGTGACACAGATTTTGATAGTTAATATTAATCTATCAAAATTAATAATAAGAAAAAATGTTCTGAGTAAAATAAATACTTTAGGTACCTACTAAAGTATATTAATTCTGTTTTATATTTTTGTAAAATCACTTTTAAGGACTATTATTCTTACAATAAACATTTTATTAATTTATTGAAAAACCATCTCGTTCGACTTTCGAATTAGGTACATCAACAATTTTTAAAAAGATATCTACTAAATAATTACTAGTAAAAGGCCCCCCCCCTCATTTGAAAAACAGAAGTTTGTAACACCACAGGACAGTCCTTGTATAGTAATTAGAAAAAAATTCAAGAAATTGAAAAAATGTTCTTATTGAATGGGGCGCGCATGCTTGGTGAATCACTCTGTATAATAATATAATATACGGATATAATATTATGTATGTAGGATTGAATAATATTACTAATACTATTAATGTAATTGTCTCTCCACATACATTACTCAAACCTGTCATTTACCTATTTCATATTATCTGTATTGTCATATTATAATTTTTAAGATTAGTAAGATGTGATAACAAGTATTATTATTATTATATTGTAATCCAAGACGTATGTCTAAAATATAATTGTAACTGGATTCGCCCGTTTAAAATATACAGATAAATAAAATAATAGTAGGTAAACGTTTAATTTATATTACTAAACCGTGTACACAATGTTAGCTCAGCATATATAATGAGAACTCTGCAACTTATCGTGTAACCTAATTATTATTACATATGTATTAATGAATTTCTGAAGGGGAATTCGGCGAATCTTCAAAATGTATAGGTTGTTGAATTTCTATTTCCGTTTGTAAATTAATACGAACATTTGGGTTCAATTCAATTACGATTTAATTTAGTTCTTTTTGGTGATTAGAAGGGAGGGAAAATAAAATAATATTATAATCACTACTTATTACAAAATCGTTTATTATATTTTCAAACTATTTTTTCTACTACAAATAATAATAATTAATATTTATGTAACCTTCATGACCTAAAATAAAACTATAATAACAATATATTGTTATACCAAACCCTTCAACGACTATAGTCCAGTGGCAGATTTTCAAAATTTTTCTGGGGGGGTGGGTCCTAAAAAATAATGTGTATTTCAAATGTATTATTTTTATTTTCATAAAATAAATAAATAAATTATATATATATATATAATGTCTGGGGGGAGACTCCCTAGACCGATTTTCTTCAACAGTATCTTTTCTGATAGGAAAGTGAATCTAGTTGGTACTTTGGAGGATCAAAAGTAAAAATTTCCCAGTAGTTTTCAAAAGCGACGTGAAAAATAAAAGAAAAAACGGGAATTTTTACGCAAAATCTGTTTTTGAAAAAATCGGTGGTGGTTTTTGGTGCAACTTTAAAACAAATGATAGTAGGTACATGAAGTTTTGATTGCATGTTTATATAAGCATTTTCTATACACCATAACATTTTCCGAATATTTTGACTTATTTTGAGCTGTTTACGGACATTTTCAGTTTCGATTTTTTTTAGTTTTTTTTTCTATAAATATCAATAAAATTTTATCTGTTGAGTAAAAAAGCTTGAAAATTTAATAGAAGGCTCCTAGGTTATTATTTCAAAGGCAGATGAAAAAAATTAAAAATCCTTAGTCACAGTTTTTATTTATAAGCATTTAAAGTTCAAATGTTGACAAAATGTATTAAATTTATAATTTAATAATTATTTTGTAGTTAAAAATTTATAAAATTTTCAACTTTTATAGCTTAGGATTGAAAACTGAAAACAAGGCTCTTAGGCTCCACGTAGGTTATATATAAATTACTTTTTTCACAATAATATCATCAAATATACTTGGTAATATCATAGGCTGACTGACCGTTTTCGCTCAGAATCGTTTTTCTTATACAATGATATTATATCATTGAATTCAAATTTAACACCATCCATTACCGTGACCCACTTGTAACCTACTGTACAGCAGAGCGACATCCACTTACCCACCTTTTTTTTAATTGATGTACTTTTTAGTTTCAAACACAGTGATAATACAATCTGAATTCATCAATCAGACTCGAGGATATTATATAAAAGAAATAATAAACTGTGATATTATAATTTAAATTTATAAATGTGTGGTTATAAGTACTAAATTAAAAAAATAATTATTTCTTTTAGGAAAATAAGATTCTACGTTTATACTATTCTTTTTTTAAACCATACAGTTGTCTTATGTATATTTTGTACACGACAACAATTATACGCATAATTGGCACTCATTTAGGCGATTTCAGATATTTTATTATACAAGTTTATTTACATTAAAATAATTACATCACAAAATACTGGACAACCGATACGGTTTATGTGAATATTGGGAACTGAAGACGACCAAAACACATTTTGTGCGCATACCTAAGTTTTCAATTTCAGGTCAAGCCAATCGAAGCGCGTTTGTATAATATAATAATATGTATACATTATGCATAATAAGAATCTTAACGTAGCCTATTAAAATCTATATTATTATATTACTTGTTTACTATATTATAATATAATATTATGTCCAGTTGTAATTTAATCGCCACTGACAATAGGAGTTTCGTATACGCATAACTATAGGTATACATATATTTCGCGTTTGAAAGTTATTTAGATTTTTTTTCTCTCTTAAAATATAATGATATACAATTAATATACATAATATACCATATCCGCTATACGTTTTGATTAGTTGAATGGTAACAATTCCACACTCGCGGTGTTAACCATTCGAACGTTTTAAGATTAGCGTATCGAATCGCGATTTCAAATATAATATTATATTATACCTGCGCGTATATTACATTATACACTATACTATGATATTGCGATCGTATTATTATCATAATATGGACAGATGAAAAAAAAAAGTCACTCGGGAATGTTGTCGGTCGGTAACACGTTTTTATTTTTAAGATGTTCTCGATGATATTATATATATGAATAATATGTATTATAATAATATCTCTTATACGGGTCAAACGCCGCAGCGTTGCATTGCCGTGTGAAGCTAATATTACACGTATGATATTAATTGTTCAACTCCGAAATCATATCGACCGCGGTGTCCTGCAAAACGCGTCATTTGTTATAAACATAAAGTAGTAACTACTGTTAATTTGACTTTAAACTACAATTTTCAATATCCATATTAGTTAAATCAACTGCATAGTGATTTATATCAACCACAATAAGACGTCGACTCAACGCATAATGTTGAAAAATTATAATAATTCATAATAACACCCAAAGTAATGTATTGTCCTAACTAAATATTTTTAGTCATTCTAAATATGTTGAATAGTATAGTAAAATCAACACTTATTGAGTCCCAAGTCAAAATCGACGCTCAAATGTATTGGACTGTAATTACTTTTGGAGTAAAAACAACTAACGATTTTTATGTGTGATAATATGATATAATGCTGTTGTATATCAATACGTTAAAATATTTCAAAAACCGATGGCAGCCGACGGAGAAAGAGAAACAGGTAATAATAGTATGCCGCCAGGGGTGGGACGAAAAAATAAAAGTCTTCTGCCGAATCATAATATACATAATAATAATGAACCGCCGTTATCCGATGATTACGCGTCGGCGGATGGTGCACTGGGGTGTAATAATGATATAAGACACGCATCAGTCACCTGTATAATATATAGGCTACCTATATATTATTATGGTCACGAGGTTCTTGCAAAGGCGCGCCGTCACAGCACTCGTTTTTTGCTGGAGGTGTTGAGCACACTTTTAAAAGACATATTATACTCACTGTACGCCGGTAAGGTATTGAAAGTCAAAAATTGTTCTCGCTCTGTTCGTGTACTGCAGAAATACTTATATATTTAGTTAGGTGGACGGTATAATATTGTAACTATAAATGCATCCCGGTCAAGGTCATAATATTGTCGCAGTCACCCCTGATTTCGGTAATATTGACTCGAGTCCTAGGAAAATTTTCGAACTGTCGGAATTAAGTCCAACAAATATTTGTTAGTTCAGTCCTTTCAGCCTGATCCGAGAGACACCACGTGGAGGTTGGCCGAGTATATAGTCACCTAAAAATGCGTGTGCTTGATTACATATTGATTGAACAATAAAAAAACCCACAGTTTTCCTTTTGACACAGTTACTATATAGTCTTTTGAATAGACTGAACATCGTCTTTCAGAATTTGTTGAAATCGAAACTTAAATCCCTAAATCAAAAAAATGTATTTAGTTTTTCACTCCACAGGTACACTTCGTGAGTTTGCACTCGTATTATGTGTTTTCGAATTATTTGGCAAAACCGTGATACCCAGTTTTGAACGAATATACACCACCGAGCGTTGAGTGTCGCACTGCAGGGTTCAATATAATGGGCTCGATTCAAACATATTAAGACAATAAGCAGGACTCAATTCAGGCACCTATAAGAGCCTAAAAGAATAGCTTGGACTCAATGTTATGTCCTGATTTTCTAGAGTCGTCAGCCTGACACCTCGTTGGGTGTGCCACTACGGCTGGATATCGACTGTAATATTGCTGTTTAGAATTTTTTGTCACGCCTGCACCGAAAATTTGGTTTTTGATAGTGGTTGAAGCGTTGGAAAGTGACCTTTTCCCGTTCCGCCGGCGGTAAAGTGGGAATCCCCCATATATATATAGTGCTGGGCGCGCATGTCACGCGTATCTTCTGCACAACCAGACACTGAAATCTATACCACGGTCCTTACAAAACATGAACTTTTGGTTATATCTTATAGATATTCATATTATAACCTCCATGCATGGCGCTTAAAATAAATAAAACAAAATCGTTTCTCTCATGAAATACTGTTTTCGTAGAATAGTCCAGTTGTTGAATAAATTCCTGTATTACCTTTCCCGTGATCGATTAACATAGAGACGTGACGAAAAATAGTATGTGTGGCTCGTGTGGGAAGGCAATTTCAGTCTTGGGGGAAACTCGTCGCCCGCGACTGAAATAGCTCACTTCCCGCCCTTGCCACACAATATACTATTTCACGTCTACATAATAATAATAATAATAATACATTGTTATAACATGCGTAATACCTAAAAATATTGTAGATTTGTGAGATATCCAAGTAAGCTCTTCGTTAAATTCCTGCAGAGTGCAGGTTATAGTCCGACGATTTCATTACAACATATACCTAATACACATGAAATATGAATATCACAATATGGTATCACTCTGTATGTGGATTGTACGTAATTCGTTTATAGATCCCATACACATATTATTACCATTATTATACGTACCGATGGATCGACGGTGGTATAATATAGGTAGTTATACAGTATACACTTTATACATGACAGCTGCGCGGTGGTAAAATCGCGGACGGGGTGCAACGAATTTGGCGGCTTCAAAGTTCAAAGATATCGAAAAAAAGTTTTGTTTATCACGCGCGTCTGAAAAACGCCGTCGTCCGTCTACCATAGATAATATAAGAATGGATAGGACATGAGAACTTATCACATGAAACTTTAGTGATACTATTTTTAAGGTTATACGGGGCAAATATTGATATGATAATTGATAAATAATAATTAATATATTTAATATTTTAAATATTTAACAAAGTTTAGAGTAGTTTTCCAGGCACAAGTGGCACAACAATCAAAATACAAACTGACAAATATCTAAATATAACTGACTATCATGTTATTCATTATTATTTAATAAAATAGTTTTGCCCATAACCTTAAAAAGCCCCATACCGTCTTTCTCTATTTACGTTCTCTCTCCCCCCGCGAAAAAGCACACGGCCCCATATGGAACTGGTACAGGCATGTCCTATCCATTCTTATATTACCTATACCGTCTACACGCAGACGCCACCGTAATATTATTGTTATCATACGGGCAGCTGGTAGGTAGACGTTAACCGCGGTCTCCGCGCCGCCGCCGCCGCCGCCGCCGCCGCCGACGCGCGGAGACCGCGGTGCAAGTGTAAAACCGTAACCGCGTATACGGTTATGGACGTGGATGTTAATATGCATGCATTATTATAATGGTCGTTCGGAACCGTACAAGAGCGCGCGCGTTACACCGACGCGACGGCGGCTGCCGCGTACACGCGGACAAACGCGCTGCGGCGGCGCTGTCGATGTCTTAATTTACGACGATACGCGTCGTCGGGGCCGCGTGATAAATTACACCGGATGGACGACGACGACGAAAAAACAAAAACGCGAAATAAAACTTGTACTAATGCGACGAGGACAATCGCCGTGCCCCCCTCTTCGCGTAGGTATAATATTGTGTATATATTATAATATTGTATATCGATACACGTAATAATATTATTTTGCGACTCGCGCAGGTCGTACATACCTAAACGTGTGTGTGTGTGTGTCAGGGGGAAATGAAGAGAAAAAAAAACTTCTCGTCCCAAGATAAGGTCTCTCTCGGCGCGTCTATATATGGGCCGGGGCAAGTAGGTAGCTCACGCGCGCCGCCGCCGCCGCTTATACACACGCGCGTGTACGCAATAATGATAATATAATATTATATGATTTGTGCCTTATATACAGTGGCGACGACGACGACAATATCGGTAGCTATCGGTGTGTCTATACACACGTAGGCACACGACACACACACACACACACATCTATAAACATATATTTTAAATTTACCGTGCTCAAGTATATAATAATGTGATATTATAATAATATGTGATGTAGTGTGTGCGTGTGTTTAGTGTCCGCAACAGGTCCTCGGATCCAGCTGTTAATTAATGCGTTCGTATTTTATCTATATACCTATATACGTATACAGTCCAACGCGTTGTAATGCGTATGTTATGTACCTAGGTATAGTATATAAATATGCATATATATATGTACAGCAGTTGTGACCGGCGCGAAACAGCTACATAATAATATAACGACAGAGAAATAAAACTCGTACTCGCTCTGTATATAGTAGGTATACGCGCGTACACCCCAACGAGGAGTGTGCTGCAGTGCTCGTGAAAGGAGGCGTACGACGTGTAATAATAATAATAATAATAATAATAATAATAATGTATAAAATATAATATTATCCGCACACGCGCTCCCGCGCGTACAATTAAAACGTGTAACAACGCCTTTGCAGTCTCTGCAGCAGGTCTGCTGGTCGGATAGCGCGTGTCGTTGGCATATCATGTCCGGTCCGCCGACAGAAGGCGGCGGCAGACCGGAAACGGCCAGTGTCTGCGGCCAGCAGAAAAAGGCGACACCGGCTTTTTATTTTTTTTTCATTTCTCCCTCTCTCTCACACATTCCCCCCCCCCTCTCTCTCTAACCCTCTCTTAATGGGCTTCAATTGCCAGGCGAATACGAACATGTTCGTTTTAATATGAACATTTCGACTATATAGTGTACATAGCACGTTCGTATGGTTAAATACGAACATTCTATATAAATCTAGTTTAGCCCGCCTTCGACTTTTTTTACAAAACATAATAATCTAACTATCTACACATCTTACCCTAGTATACCCCGCACTGGCGCACTATCATACATAAATGAGTAGAAGAGTAAAGAACGACCGTCCTCTATTATGTATTATTGTTACTTGTTACGCTTTCCATACACGCTATTGTCTAGAGTAGTACCTATACGGTATACGGTAATCAGTAATCACAATTATTTATCACGTTATCAATAATAATATATTACGAACAACGACATTTTGTTGTAAAACATTTTTTTTATTTGGCTCACACATTGTATCTTAATAGGTTTGTTTCTTTTCTCGTTCACTCTTTATCGTCGCCAGACTTCTCTCTTTAAGCGCTGTCCATATAGTCTATAGGTATATGATAGGTACGCACAGAGTGAACGATCTGTGATGATTTTCTGAACTTTCAACCTGTTTAACCTGACAAGACTGGAGCGCCCCCCCCCCCGCCCGCGCTAACACTTCTATGTGTGTATACAACTATAGTCCAATGAATATATGTTGAACTAATAACAGATTTTAAACAATAAAATACCTATATAAGTATTGTTAACTATCAAGAGTATTGGACTCTCGTGCTTAATTGCTTCGTACATCTTCACATTATTTCGGTTCCATATATAGGTTACACCTAACAGGTATTTTGATAACTTGATTTCGGTAATTGTCAGGAGTGGAAGATGGAGTACTTACATCAAACATTAGTTGGTAATACATTTGAGTCATAATGCAGTATCTATATTATATTTTTTTTGTAATTAAATTAGTTATTTTATATTTAGATCAATTTATCACAACGACAGCGTTAAAACTCATAGAAAAGATGATATCAAATAAGTTATCTATTGGTATAAAAGTTATGTTTACTTATAAACTTCAAAAATGGCAAAAACGCAATCCACTCAGTTCTTCAGAATATTCTAGTTTGAACGATGACAAATTATCTGACAATATATGAGCTGTATTAGATTATTTCATTAAATATATTCAATATTTAAATGTTTATAAACGTTTGACTACCTACCATTGTAAGTAAAATATAATTTTTATAATTTTTAAAATTTTGAGATAATAAGGTGTACAAAAGGTTCGATTTATAAATAAATCAGTTTGTTAATATTACTTAAACCAAATTGTGAAAAAATAAAAATATTATTTTTTATTGTATTCAGACTTATTGATGCACCAAGCACAACCGGGATCTCGAAAAGGTCCAATACTACAATAGAAAAAAACTTAACAAAAATTAAATTTGGATTGCTTGCACGTAAGATGACTATTACTAATATGCTATTATTATACTATGACCAGATATACAATACGACGTACATCTTACTAAATAGTAATAAATAACATCTTAAAATTTTTTTTTTATTTTTATAAATTTATTACAAACTACTATTACCTACATTGTTATGAGGTACTTATGATATTATTATGTTACTATTGAGCCAAAGTCCAACCTAAAATGTCCATTCTTCTAGAAGATTTTTGTTATAAAATATAATAAAATATCAATAACATATAATATTAATTTCTTTTTCTACTTTGTCATATTCGCGTTCAAACGTACGGTCGATTGTGGGGGGGGGGGGGGCATGATCCCTTTGACCCTGGCCACGCCACTGATTATACATTTATACTGAACACATATTTCGGTAACAGACGGATTCAATATTATAATGCAGGTAGGTAGGTACTGTAAAATATCTATGGAGTCAAATATTAATTTCATATAATATTATTATGTTATACTCTCCACAGCATGGTCGTTATTTTATGATTTCGTGCCGAATAGTGAACATTGCCGGGCCAGTAAATCGAGAATTTTTACATCGCACAAGTTTGCCTCGCACAGAATCCGATATCTATGACCTATCCGATATTTGGTTTTTTTTTCAACGAATTTATTTGTATTTCACGTTAACCGCAGCCATTGTAGCATAATCGCATTATTACAACTCTGTGCATTTTAGTGGTTTTTGCGGTCGAATTATTTCTCGGTTGCAGCAGCGGTTTTGTAAAATTACTATTTATTTATATTTTCAAAATGTTAAGCGCTCGGTTTTCCAATATACCAGTATACCCATCTACTAGTGTATTATGATATTGTGATTTTCTTTTATTATTTACCCGGTTGTTCGAAATATAATGGAGTCGAGACAGGACCGCGAACGCGCTCGCTAAAAAAAAATATATTATTTAATAATTGTACTTACCTACCTACCTACCGTGCAACGACGGTCGCGCGACGACGTTATAATGGGAAAAAACGCTCGTACCTATATTATAATAGTACCAGTTTTTTATGAAAACATTTACATACATAAAAATTAAATCGAGTGAGGAATGTTATTAATACAACTTTGCGTGTACCTACGTATAAGGGACGCGATATAAATCATAAACGCACGACTGCTGAACGTGGGACGCCGTGACTAGAATATAATAATAATAATACAATATTTCCTTCGGGTGGGTACAGTGACGTTCACCCATACCTTATACCATTGAAATGCCAATAGCTATTAATCGATATAATATTTTGCTGCTGCACGCCGGCCAACACGCGTTTATTATTATTATTATTATTTGATCTATTTTCAGATTTAACGACTTTTCGACATCGTTGCTGGTGGTCTGTAAATAAATAGTTGTTTTGTAAAATTCGATTCAAACGATAGGTACATGCACAGTTTCAACTATAAAAAAACAGTATATAGGTAGTTACGAAGTATTGTTAACAACATATTATACCTACTCAATGATATTATATTATGTACGAGGGGTTACCATTGGTTCCGATGATACAATTAAAAAAAATAAAAAAAATATAGAATATATTAGTCGCCATGCGTTCCTATGAGATTTTTATTTTTAAATAAAAGTAAATAGTATGAATTAATTAATTAAGATATTTAAATGTACAACAAAAGGCAATGCATATATTATATAAACCCTAAAACTTTACTCGACCGATATTGACGAAAGTGTCAGTGAATATTCTTAGAGATATCAGGAAAGTTTAGAGATCAGATTGAACATGTTCAAAATGCTATCATTGCTCATCTCGGTCGAATTAGTTCACAAACATGGTAACACTTGGATATTATGTAACTTGAAATATTCTTTTTTTGTTAAATTTTCTGAAAATTGTATTTTTAATGTATTTTTCTTAACATAATATATTTTTGTTTACACTGTAACACATGTAATGTCAAAGTATCTAACAAAACCCTTAAATTTAAAAAAATATATAATAATATAATCTTGTTATTATTATTATTATTTTAATTTGTTTTTGAGTTAAATGTTTATTATTTAACTATAAATTAACTATGAATTTTCTATTTTAAACTTTTAGAAAATTTAAAAAAAAAATGTTGATTCATGAAAGCATACCGATGCCGATGCCGATTTGCTCGTGAACTGAGGTACACTATATAACCTATATTATTATTACAGTGATACATCTGTATTATACAGCGACGTTTTTTTTTTTTCCGAGTGAAGTCGGATTATACTCCAGATAGTATATATATGTATTAATATTTTATAGTATAACCTATAACTAGCGTTATGAGTATAAAATATTTCACATAAAATTTTCACTTTGAAATATTTCAAAATTGAAACTTTTACCCTTCTTGAAATATTGAAAAATATATTTTTTTAAATTATTTTATTAAATTATGCTTTTTGGTATGTTCCATAATATTATCACTAGATGGTCTACTGATTTCATACCTGATTAGTGATTATCAATATTTAATTCCGGATAAAGAAGATATTATATATATATTTTATAAGATGGATAGTTATAATGTAATTTGTATAATATTATGCTATGTAAGAAATATTTCTATACAATTTTTCATTAAGACTTAACTAAGTAGGGTGTTTACTTACTGTATACTTTCAACTATAGTTTTAACCGAAACATTTTTTTTTATCTTTCATTACCTAATATAAAATATTTCAAAAAAACTAATTTCATGAAATTTAAAATTTTAGAACTCAGTTACCTATAATACATACTTTACCCATAATTAAACTGTTGGTACGATAATATAGATATTATAAAGAACGCTGTTCCCGGGTGCAGATACCAGAGCTTGACATCAAAATGAAAATTTTTATTATACCTATTATAATTGTATGACTTTTATATTGTTGCACAATATTTATTTAGTTGCATTATGATTTTTTTATTAGATTTTGAACATAATTTTTTCGACTCAAAATAATATCAATTTTAGCTTACTATATTTTAATTTTGATTTCTAAATACGAGAAACTCGTCATCGTTCGCGTGGCTATATGAAAATACAAAAACAAAATATTAGATGTTATTATTATTACCTACACATGAACAACATACACCTATAGGATATTGTTGAATTTTAAATTTCAATAATTTTAATTTAAACATCAAATCTAATTGTATTTATTATGAATATATAAAACGATTATTATTTTGGTATAAATTATTGATTGAAATTAATTTTCAATATCATTAAATAAAATATATGATTTATTAAATGATTTTTAATGATTTTTATCGATATTTAAAATCTATTTCGATCCCTGGCAGATAATATATATTTTAATACTGTGGTGAATTTTGCGATATAATACATGCACCGCCCCTCGATCGGACGCCAAAAAATCGTAGTTTCTAAACACGTTTTTATTTTAATGTAATATATTATATAATAAATGTGTATGTATGTATTTAATTATGATTAAATACCGTTTTAGCTATTAAATTGACACAATATTATAATAAATATGTGCGTGAAGTGGTTATATTATCATTAAACTGGGCCACAGCGGCTGTTACTCTCGTGTCTCGTGCACCTTCTTGCTGCACATTTAATTTAATATATTATAATAATATTAAATACAATATATAATATTAAATAGAAGCGATATATCTAGGTAGGTACTGGTAGATATTGTAGGTACCTAAAATACAAATGACACGTATATAACATTCGTAAAGCGCGTTCGCGATAAATCACATAATATTATACGAGTTTCAAAACGAATCGTTTTGAGCTCGTCGTATTATATCGTTCTTTTTTCCCCTTGGCGACCTGTTTCTCTTGATATAATATAGTATATCGTAGATAAATTAAATCATTTTTTAACACATTATTTATTTTTTTAAGCGTGTAAACATTATATAAAATATGTTATTAAAAGTTAAATAATAATAATAATAATAAAGTAATTGTAGGTATTGTAGGTATAATATTAATTATTACCTGTACCTATTTAATATTTTACTGTTTATAATTTTAAAAAAAATTATAAATACTTATGAATAATGCATGCGTCATATATAAATAATAATTAAAAAACTACGAATTGATAATAGATGCAATCACTGGCTGACTGGGACTGGGAATTTGAATGTCTTGAAAAATTGATGGTCTTTAATGTTTCTGGTTTTGATGTCTAACCGCTACGTTTAATGAATTTGGCTCCATCGCGTAAACGTAATTTCTTTAGTGGTGGTTATTAAAAAGCTTTAATCCAATCAGAAGGTCCACGAAGTTGGCCACATAAATTCAAAATTTTTAACTTAAGTTTTCTTAATAATTAGTAAGTAATTTTCAAGTATTTTTTAGATTTCACAAATAGGTTTGTGAATTCACCCACAGTTTTCCCTTATTCACATACGTTTCAATCATGGCTAACTTCTAAGGACCTGACCATTTTGCCATTTACAAGTTTTTGAGTTATTGACCCTGCAAAAATGTTTGTAATATTTGTAAGTATTTGGAAGAATACATTTTAAATTTCTAACGTCACCCTTAAAAAATCTTAAAAAATAGGTAAACTGTTCATCATAGAGCTTTTTGTACATTGGCCAAGCTTAAATGTTTTGCTGTGTGCAATTTGTTATCACAAATTAAAAAAAATTCTCACTCCTCCCTTATAGTTACACCTAAAACAGAAGTCAACAAAGAAACAAGAAATAAATAATAAATATAGACATAAAAAAAATTGAGTTCTGGCTTAGTAATAAAAATTAGGTAAGTGGATGTCACTCTGCTGTACAGTAGGTTACAAGTGGTTCAATGTATAGTGAATTGTATAAGAAAAACGATTCTGAGCGGAGACGGTTTGTCGATCTGGATATTTTATATTGTTATTATTTATAATATCCTGTAAGTTGAAATAATACTATAATATTATAATTTTTTATTCGCTTCTGTGGTGATAAACAAAGCGTTAGAAATTCCAAACTTTAGCGGTTGTTCGTAATTTGACGGTGATTTTTCTAGTGGCATTAAATAACTATTGAGAAAATCGAAAAATGTCCTATCTAAAGTACCATATTGATCCAATTTGCTAAAAGATAAGGTAATATAATATGCTAAAATCGTAGACATTTTGTATATAGGATAAAAAAAAAATAATAATAAAAATAAACACCATTGTAAAACCACTAGCTTCTTCGCTCCGCTCAGAATCTAAAATAATGAAAATTAGAATAAAAATTGTTGAATTTAGGCCGTTAACTTCGGGGAATTCCAATTGGATAGAATATAAGAGGGATTTCCGGGATATAAAATCATGCCCCCTCCCCTCATCGGCCCTATTACAAAAACTTAAATGCGCCACTGAAGCATACCGGTGATTCTTTTATCATTGAACACACTCATTATTTCAAAAAGTTTTTGAAAAATAAATCCTACACGGTGGCTAGTCATAAGAAACAAAATTTTTTAAAAATATACAAATTTTATATACATATTTTTTATTCTGAATTTGTTTAAGTTTTTTACTTTTTCGAACGTCAAAATACAGATTTGATTTCGTATTCCAAAGCAGAATATTTTTTTAAGTATTTCGATACATAAAAATAGAATTTTTGACGAGTAGTTTATGAGTTATTGGTATAATAGTGTTCAATGTTTCGATGAGCGTAGTCTGTTGTAGCGGACCAACTTTTTGTCGTGGAAACCGCGTAGCACTCCATTTTTGATAAACTTACGAAAACATATTTTTAATATACTACGAAAAAAGTGGGTACTCGTAAAGTATTTTGAATACTTTTGAAAGACATTATTCACCGAATGTATTTGAAAATTATTCTTAACGAGGTTGATGCAGTCTACTTACACTTACATATTTTGTATTAGTTATGATTTTCGCGTCTCGATTCGATCATAATATTATAGTCACATTGTCAACCGCAATCGTCATCAATTATTGACCTTGTCGTCGTCGTCAAATGCTCGTTCGATCGTAACTTTATTCGTAAAAAAAAAAAAAACTCAAAAATGTAATTTAATAAATTAAGCAGCTGTACACGGCTCGGACTAAAATTACATAAACTAGTGCCGCCCGAATGGTCGCTAAATTATGATCTGTTACAATAAAATAAATGTATATATAAATAAGTAGACTCGTGGTGCTATACAACGGGACATCGACTAAAATAAAAAAATTCGTCGTTCGTTACGACGATTGTATCGCAAAATGTGTAAAATATAAATCATACGAATTTTATAATATAGAAATTATAGTTCGAGATCTACGTTTTTTCTCTCACGATAAAAAGTCGCTTGGCTCGTATGGTACTGCGGATATAATTAAGTGGAGAATATCGCAAACGCGACGATAATAATAATAATAAGTAATAATATCGTGTTGTCACTGTTGTCCAACACTAATATATACGAAATTTAAATATGAAATTTTCTACGAAAACATTAATAATATAATATGATGATATACGATCGAGTATATATTTGTGCGCGATAATTTCGTCAACTGTACCGATAAATAATAATATTATTATAATATTATTATGATATGCGAAAAAAACATAACATTATTATTTCCCGTTCGTCCAATACATTATATTATTATTACTATATTATTCATTAGCGATGATATTTTATGGACGTTAATTTTTTTTTTTTTAACAATATAACATATAGGTACCTACTCGTGTTTATTATATATTATTTTATGCTCGGGTCGTAAAAAATAGGTTTACACCGTTGAAGTTATATATATTATTTGCACCGCAATAGTACACATTAGATTGGGCTGTAAATTATTTTACTAGTTTGTATAAATAATGCGTGATATGTGTATTCGTGTAAAACTCGTTTAAAAAATGTCGGATAATATCGGCTATAATTTTATTGGAATATATTATTATAATCACTATACGGCGTACAAATGTAAAAAAAAAAACATGCATAATATATTGTCGTCAAATACAGGAGTAGTGCAATAATGATGCAGGTACCTATATATCATATACCTATAATCTATGTGTGGAAACACGCGATGGAGTGGTGCTTTTTTGTTTATTCGGCCAATTTTCGGGTTTTGGGCTCACTCAGTAAACGTGTGAATTGTTTTGGATTCTGTGTTTCGCCTAACAGTTCGAGGGCCACGAGACTAAGTGTTGGACCTCAAATAGATAACATTATATGACCGTGCCAACAATAATTATTACAATTTTTTTTCCATTGCCATATGATATATAAAATTGAAATATTATTTTTTTGAAATTTTGTGCGATCAGATTTTCAAATATATGACTTAGAAATAATAATAATAGTTTTAGGCTTCGCTATTCATGTCAAAAAATATACGGCACAAACTGAAGATAATGAATTTAATAAAACCGATAAATGAGAACCAATTTCGGGTACCATTTAATAAATATAAAGTATATTAGTGAGACCACCCAAATGTGTTTCTCATGTAGCAATGTAAAAAAATTCACAAAATTTGGTTTTCACGGCAACATTGGAAAAAACTGAGTGAACCAATGAATGTGGTAGAGATTTTATAATAATATATGTGTGTGTGTGTGTTTTTTACAGAATGTTCAACTGATATTAATTCTATAAGGTTCTCAAATTTTTTTTACCGATATTTCTCGTCGGATTTCATTAACTGAGAAAATTCCTAACAATGCAGTTTATTTAAATAATATTATCAAATTTAAATGATTGAATATACGAGCAGGAGTATAATATATAATTATCTAAAAACTATTTAGCTTACTTCCCCATTACTGAAATGCAATAATTGGCTGCAGGTAACACACATTTTGTATATTTTGTACACTTCTCGTTTATTAGCTGTAGATAACTTATTTAACGTTTTTTGTGTAGTACCTATATTCTTATTAATATTTTAATGTACAATAATAACAGCTCGTCGTTGTATTTTTATTATTATAATAGGTAAATATACATTGTTAATGCAATTAAAATGAAATTTTTTCCATTTTAAAAATGAATAAATAATTAATAATGATTCTTATATAATAATATTGTATAAAACGTTTTTTAGGTATATCAACCGGAGCTGACCTCACAACAACGCCAACGTTGTATTGTTTGTAATTGGTGGCTCGGCCAACGAAATCTTTAATTCGGTTGAAGGATCAACCTATATAATATGATAATAATATTAAATTACAATAATTAAATGTATATACGATAATGTTACACAAGTGTTGATTATATATTAACCGTTAGAACAGAAGCAAAATGTTTGTGTTTTTTGAATAGAGATTCGTCTCCGAAAAGCATTACATCCCTGTTGCGTTCTACCTATATATTTATAATAACATACAATATAACAATAAGTGAATATGTATCATTATATTATTTACATTTGTTTTACAACACGAACCTGTGTAAGGCGAATGTCTTGTGCTCCGACACGATCACTAATTTCCTCCACCGCGGGTGGCGTATTATTATTTTCACCCGGCGGTGAAAACGGAAACATCGTGGCCATATAACCCATCTAAATAATAATATGTCGACGATATTATGCGTGATTTATAATAATGTGAACCGTAAACAAAGAACGGTCACCCGATGATTTATAGGTAGGGTATGTATAGGTATAATATTTATAAATTTAACGTTTATTATCTATATAATAGGGTTGATAATTGTTATACTTAATATAATAATAATAATATATATTATTCTGGTTAGGGACCGTATAATATTACAACCGTAAAATGGGGTTTCTTTGACAATTTGTTATTGTTTTATGACAATTTTACTTTTTTTTTTGTTGTGTATAACTTCTGTAGTAATAATGATAAAACTCTCAAAATTAATTCTTAGTTACAGCTAGTTATGATCAATTTTATAACGTTTTAATTTTAAATATGCTATTAAACTTTGTGGGCAATTTTGATACCGATATTTCTTAATGTGATATCAAAAATAGTAACACCATTTTCTTAAAAAAAATTAAATCATCCATCATGGTACTCGGGTGAATAAAAATATAAGTGTATTCTCACAGTAACACCATGAAATTATAGTTACCACATTCTACGGTATAGATAAAACTCACTACTTATATTTTAATTGCAGCCGATATTTCCGAATAATTTTCTTGAATTTTAAAGATTTTATTATAATAATAATAATAATAGGTAATAACAACACTATAATAATAATAGTAATAAAGTTGCGCGGTTTATAATAAATATGATCCGCAAAAAGATGAGAAAATATGAGAATTTAAAAATATTGTGACTGCAGTTTTACGTACGTTTAAAATTTAAAACTTATCAGGAATAAAAGCGCACCAAGGTAATTAATATTTTAATAATTTAATAATGTACATGAATTAGTATGAGTAATAATAATAATAATAATAATAATAACAATAATAATTAATAACACGTACATCACGTCCAACTTGACACATCGCTTCACAAGAGTCGTCGTTGTCACGTGTCTTTAACTTCGTAGTGAAATGATAACGGATCTAAATAAAATTATAAAATACAATGGTTGAATGTATAGAAACCATATGATTCTTATTATAATAATGATGATATATGATTATTATTTTTATGATATGATTATGATTTATATGAGCCGCAAACAGAGAATAAGAATATAATGTGATATTGACAGTTCATATATTGTTTGTAAGGGATAGAACTATAAAAGAGCGGAGTTGCTTAATAATGTGTACATGATATAATAATAATATTATATTATACGGTGAAACCTCTAAATACCAGACACTCTCGGTCGCTGAAATTTTGTCCGCTATTCGCAGTGCACAGATTGTAGAAAGTTTGTAGTTGGTTCCCGAGATAACGTCCGCTACTGGGAGGTGTCTGTTATTCAAATGGGTGTCCGCTATTGGTAGGAGACAGCTATTGGGGGAAGAGGGGGGGGGAGGTGTCCGTTAGGAGAGGTTTAGGTGTACATAATATACGGGTATAATATGAATAATAATAGGTACGTACTGAATTTTCATCCGTAGCTTTTTCTTCAAAAATTGATTGGTCTTTATGACCTAAAGATATTTTTCCGAATATTAAAAAATTAAGAAATTTCTTAATAGACATTGTAATTATTGTCGTTTAAAACGAATACCAAAATGTAATGACTCGTAAAAGTGCGTACACAATTAGCATATAGTACAATAAAACAACAATAGGAATGTTATTTTCCATGGTTACGCGTATATGTGTATTTGGCCAGAACACTTTTGCGATCCGAACAATCATAATTGAAATGAAGAAAAACGCGAATTATTATTGAAGATTGCAAACGCGTTAAATACTTAAATGTACATTGTTTACTACTAACACATTGGTGTAGGGGAGTGTGGAGGGAATTTCACGCATCTAAGCCAGTATCATTTCTGTGAATTTAAACAGGCAAGTTTCACTTGCAATTTTTTTTCTTTTGATACACGAATTAATAGTGATTGTTTAAATAATATTAGGTATTTATTTAGTTAAATAAAAGGTAGTATTTTGTATTTTTCTAGCTGTATTCCAAAATACGTGAAAATTTGAGTGCAATGACTTTAACATGGGAATCACATCATAAATATAGGTATAGGTATTAACGAAATAATATACTATTGAAAAAACAGATTGATTAATTAATGGAATTGTTATAAAATCTTTTAAAAGTTATTGTTCGTAAAATAATACTGAATATCATATTGTATTATTATAATCACTAATACACATTGCAATACACAATATTACATTCCCCAATAAACCAGGCGGGCGGCGACCAAGTGCCGCAAACAAATAATTATTTACCCCATAACTACGGAAATTCGTCTTGTCCAAGAAAAGAATAATACTCGATTTGCTAATCATTCATAGGATGTTTTTACAAACAACGATTAACGTTGCTTACCGTGTCAAAATTGCAATAAATTCGGACACACCGCTATAATGATATTGCAATTTATATGTTAATAATTTAGTCATAAAAAAACTACATGCAATGTTAAACACAGCTTTACCTTTAGTTACAGCATCTTAAAATCAATTATCAAACGGATAATAAAATAAACTGCACGCGATGTTCGAAACTAAATTTAATAACCGTCCTTACAACTATACAATACGTACAGTATCTCAACAGCCCAAATAAATCAATACGCTCAGTTTACTTAAAAAAACAATCGTTCATAAATCCACCGTCATAATATTATTATGATAAATGGACAAATGTTTTTTCAAAGATAAACTACGCATGTATATAGCCACTAGGTAGTAGTGGTAGTACCTATATACGTACAATTTGTAATAAATACGGACAGCTAAAAATAATTGGTTTACAACCGTAGTTTATACGTGAATTAATCAAAAAATGCAAGAAATAGATTGAATTCAACAATCAAAATAGTTCGAACTCCTATATTGACAGGTTAGGTGTGCAACAGTGAGTACGGCTCTGCTGTACATCATAGGTGTTGAGTGGGCCACTGCAGTAATGGACGTATTAAATTGAAATTCAATAATAATATATCATTGTATACGAAAAAAACGATTCTGATCGGAGACAGCTAGCCCAATATCACTAAGTATAATATTTTTATCATATACGTCAGTCTAGGATATTTTATATTGTATTTATTTATTTTACTATTAATATTATGGCAAGTTAATTTAATGGTATCACACAGGTATTATATGATAATATAATATAATTAATATTTCATTATTTGATTCCAGTATGAGCTTATTAAGAAGAACCGTTTACTATACATTTTCAAGCATTTGCTATAAAAGTTGAAGATTTTATATACATTTTTTAGTCAAAATAATTGCGGGAAAAACAAAATTAGGAAATCATAGAAATTTTTTTTGCTCAAAACCAATTTTAACAAATTATATTTTATTTTTCTGTTGTATTTCGAACAGAGAATAGTACTTGATTTTTTTATGTATAGCCTGTCTCCGATCCGAATCGTTTTTAATGATTAATCTTAAAATAAACCAGATATCTGTTAATTGTCTTAATAAATTGAATAATTCAAGTCGTCCAATCACATTGTTGAAAAGTTGAACTTTATAAAAAAGGTTAAAAATTTGATTTTAGCCACTCGGTAAAAGTACTATATTCTAAGATATATATAAATAATAACCGTCTAAATTGGTAAAATGTGTTGTGAAAATTACTGAAAGTGACATCAGCTAGTTAATTAGTATCGTTACACGTGGAATTCATATCCACATCAACATTTCCCTTCGCTGGTGCAGGGAAAAGACAAAGCAAAATATTATGATCGTTACGTGTATAATATTTCCGATTTGAAAATGAAACCAACCCTACAATTGTGTGATGTTTGGGGGCGCTAAGCTTCACTCGTGTTCGAATGAGCCGCGTTTATCGTCTCGTATTTTTTTACGCTAACCTTTACGATGAATATATTTTGACTTCAGGCCATCAACTACTCGTAATACATTTTCAAGTCGATTCGGCGTATTATTATTTATTGTAATATTATAAATTATAATATGTGTCCAGCCCGTAGTAGATTTGTCCATATATGTGTATATTTGTTCGAGGGCATACCACGTGACCGTCGCAAGTGACTATATATTTATGCGTATTTTTTTTATACGGTTAATAGCAAGGTAAGGCGAAGATAACAGATAAGAATCACATTTTCGACGGTCAGATTCGAAACGAACAAAAATCGCGTGTAATTAAATAAGTCGTCAAAAAAATGGTTTCCGTTGCAATCTCTTTGCAATCTCCTCATTGCTCGTCTGTGTCTACATAATTCTATTAAAATAATATTAATACGACGTATTCCTTAAAGCCGAGACTGCCGACGACGACCGATGCGGGGTCCCCGCAGCCAAACCTTCGCATATAATTTATGTTATGCCTTAAACGTAACGTTATATATATATATATATATAGTATACATTGTTATTACGTATTATTATTATAATAATATTTGACGAACGTTTTGACAACGGAACGTTTTCGGCCTCGAGCGACGCGACGACCTGTTGTAGTTCGGGAGCGCTGCGATATACAACTGTTGCCGCCCCTTCACGTACCCGCATAATATATATATATAATATGTGATAATATCATATTATTTAAATATAATGTAATACGTGTTTATGATAATACGGCGCGCATGCGCGTGTCGCCGCGGTCATCATCGCCATCGCCCCGCGTCCAAATTAATAATTGTTGTCGTCCTCTCCTCCCGCGCGTGGAATTTTTATTCAAATATTCCGTCCGTCCGTCCAACTGTCACGGGCGTTTTCTTTATTATTATTATTTTTTTTTTTAATAAAATAGACGTAATCCCGCGAGAGAGGTTGTCATAAAAAAAAAAAAAAAAACAAAAACATCGCACGTGTACCAATACACAATATGATAATATTATATACCTACTATGCATATTATACATAATAATATACATATATACCTACGTAATATACCTGCACGGTGTGTGTGTGTGTGTGTGTATATATACAAACTGCACACACATTGTCGTCGTCTTGGGTGGCGGTGCACAGCACAACAATATATAATATACGTGTGTGTGTGTGTGTGTGTGTAAAATATTATCTTTACATTATTATTATTATTATTATTATACGCTGCAAATGCGTTTCTCTCGCGGCCGAGGAGGATTAAATGAGATACCTATACTGCCGGCCCGGCAACTGGTTTTGGATTATTTCGTATATTACTGTATAGGTACGACGTGTATTGTGTATTGGGGAAAAAAAAAAAACAAATTAAAAAAAAAAGATAACACAACAGCGTAGCAGCGTATATATGTATAGGTATAATATTATTATACTCGAATACTTGCGTTTTAATGTTGTAAAATTATTTTGTGCATAGACTTCGTATTAACGCGTATGTTATTATAACAGTATCGTTATTGTATACACAATTAATAACATTATTAATATTTTAATTAGGTATATATTTTATATCATATAGTATCAGCTATACGTTCTACCTATATTATAATATTACAAATATTACACGTACATTATTATAGTTATTACACAGATCTTGTTTTTATTTTCACTGATAACAAAATGTATGACTTATAATATTATAACACATAGCTGGTAGGTATACACTTTTGTAATTATTATTAATATAAAATACGATTTATACCTACAATATTTGATCATGCGCAGAAATGTTTTCATCTGTAATAATATGATTTCTAGTGGTGTATAATAATAATGTTGTTAAGACAATAAAGTTGCATGCTGCAGCGATTGCGAATTACGACTTTATATTCAATATGTATACGTATTATAATGGTGTGCAAATGTAAGCAAACAGTGTCATTTTATGAAGTCATTATAGTGGTGTTATAATTTACGCAGATTAGAAGGTATACTATTTTATTAATTAGTACTTACATTTACTATACCGATAGTAAAGCTGCACTTCAATGTCAGATCTCAGATGAGATATTGAACACTTTTACAGTTTTAACAATTGAAAATGATTTTAATGAAAACTTGAATACTTGCGTTTTAATGTTGTAAAATTATTTTGTCCAGAGACTTCGTATTAACGCGTATGTTCTTATAACAATATCGTTATTGTATACACAATTAATAACATTATTAATATTTTAATTAGGTATATATTTTATATCATATAGTATCAGCTATACGTTCTACCTATATTATAATATTACGTATATTACACGTACATTATTATAGTTATTACACAGATCTTGTTTTTATTTTCACTGATAACAAAATGTATGACTTATAATATTATAACACATAGCTGGTAGGTATACACTTTCGTAATTATTATTAATATAAAATACGATTTATACCTACAATATATGATCATGCGCAGAAATGTTTTCATCTGTAATAATATGATTTCTAGCGGTGTATAATAATAATGTTGTTAAGACAATAAAGTTGCATGCTGCAGCGATTGCGAATTACGATTTTATATTCAATATGTATACGTATTATAATGGTGTGCAAATGTAAGCAAACAGTGTCATTTCATGAAGTCATTATAGTAGTGTTATAATTTACGCAGATTAGAATCTATACTATTTTATTAATTAGTACTTACATTTACTATACCGATAATAAAGCTACACTTCAATGTCAGATCTCAGATGAGATATTGAACACTTTTACAGTTTTAACAATTGAAAATGATTTTAATGAAAACTTGAATACTTGCGTTTTAATGTTGTAAAATTATTTTGTCCAGAGACTTCGTATTAACGCGTATGTTCTTATAACAATATCGTTATTGTATACACAATTAATAACATTATTAATATTTTAATTAGGTATATATTTTGTATCATATAGTATCAGCTATACGTTCTACCTATATTATAATATTACGTATATTACACGTACATTATTATAGTTATTACACAGATCTTGTTTTTATTTTCACTGATAACAAAATGTATGACTTATAATATTATAACACATAGCTGGTAGGTATACACTTTTGTAATTATTATTAATATAAAATACGATTTATACCTACAATATTTGATCATGCGCAGAAATGTTTTCATCTGTAATAATATGATTTCTAGTGGTGTATAATAATAATGTTGTTAAGACAATAAAGTTGCATGCTGCAGCGATTGCGAATTACGACTTTATATTCAATATGTATACGTATTATAATGGTGTGCAAATGTAAGCAAACAGTGTCATTTTATGAAGTCATTATAGTGGTGTTATAATTTACGCAGATTAGAAGGTATACTATTTTATTAATTAGTACTTACATTTACTATACCGATAGTAAAGCTACACTTCAATGTCAGATCTCAGATGAGATATTGAACACTTTTACAGTTTTAACAATTGAAAATGATTTTCTAAACATCATTGGTTTCGATGAATTATTCATAAATTATTTAAGGTCACAAAAAGCTAGAAAAATATGTTTCCAATGATATATTTGAATTATGTTTTCATAATATATTATCTTAGGGTTATGCTCGGGTTTAACCCGGCCGAACAGGCCGGATCACGAGTGGTACGTACCTACTTGCCTACTTACCTGAAGCTATATATGACCCATATATGTATTATTATTTATTCAAAACATCACAAAACATGAACACGACATATTAATATAGTTCGATCCATCTGATACTATCTTAACTGATATTTTATAAAAACCGATAAAAAAAAAAACTATAGGTTTTACGCATAACCACTCCACGAGCTCATCACGATAACATCAGTGCAATTCAAGGCTGGGCATTAACAAGTTAAAAGTTAAAATTAAGTTAAAACGTTAAGCTTTTTTTTAAATAACCTTTTAACTTGATAAGTTAATTTTGTTAAGATTAACTTGTTAACTTCAAGTTAATTTCATTCAATAGTATCTAAATTAAGTTAATTTTCGTTCGAAAAATAATGCAAATTTTGAAATGAGGTTTTTACATTGATGTAGGTATCATTTTAAATTTCCCCGGTAATTTTCTTCAGCGTAAAGAAAAACCATCTAATAAACCATAATATTATATATGTGTCTGGAATTTCGATTTTTGAAAATTAGAAAATTTTAACTTTAAACTAAGTTAAGTTACTTTCAACTTAACGAGTTAGCGAAAAAAATATGAGTAACTTTCAACTTGACTTTATTATTTTGGAATAACCTAACTCAACGAGTTGAAAAAATCATCGTTAACTTGCTAAGTCCTGTGTTATTGGACCAGAATAATACGGTATTTACAAATATATATAAGTGGTATACAATTATTAGCAGCCAACCAACAGTCAAAATAGTTAGATGACTCTTTCCTAGTTTTTTTCATGTTTCTCTCACTTGTCTTCGTGTGTCTTATTCGTTTTGCTAAGGGTTTCTGCCAAGTGGTCACCTCTGTTTCTGGAGGTGAAACAATAACTATATACCTGTATGCCTGAACTAACGTAACTCACTCGACATATTATAAGGTGTTATTACCTGTTTGATTATTTTTTGGATTATAACATCACGCAGAGAGCTAAACTAGTTTACCCGAAAAGTGGGTGACTATTTCGTATGTTTATAATTATTTATATAACATTATATTGCTGCGATTATTGCATGCGCGTGGACGAAATCGCACGAAAATCGTTGATCCAGGCCGTGAACATAATATGCAATAATAGAGGTCTAGATGGTGTCGTCGACCGAAGTCGAGTATTTTATCGATCGTATTTTGACCGGAGAATAATATTATATATTATGTTATACAGAAGAGATAAGCTCATTATACAATGTTATAATATATGCGTAGGTATGCATAGGCAGGTACCTATATTATGTTTATTGAGAGAAAAATAAATATCGAACGCATTAAACTTAATTTCGGCACTACCGCGGGCCCTGCAGCAGTAGCCATATAGCTATATTATTACAAGACAAATATAAAACGAAAAACTCGTTGTTTCAAAATATTATATTGAGTGTGTGTGTGTGTGTGTGTGTTTTTTATATATATATATAAAGTAATTATTATTTATTAGTGTCGCGTGTGATATTCTTAAAATCGTACACTTTTATTTAAATAATATTATTATATACGGCAAACCTAACCGCGGTGTTAACATTTCGGAATAGATAGTAATCTGCTTTAATAGTACACACGTTTGTGTATACCTAATAATACACAACACTATAGTATTATATATTTGTACAACGAATTTTATCCGTATGCACTGTTACTATATTTATGTATATAATTATTATTATTATTATCATATATTATACGCGTACATGACGCCAAAAACATTCGGAGACATGCGCGCGCGCGCATATATTATATTATTATATAGGCACGCCGACGGCAAATACGAATGGAATTTAAGTCTCTAACCGATATATTATGTATATAATATTAAATTAATGATAGGTAATATATGTAGTAGTATATACACACACACACACACATATATATATATGTGCACGAAAATTCATCGTGACATTTTGTTCACTGTTTAGGCATAATAATAATATATATTTTACGAGAACGCACAACTCTATAGCACAGAATGCAATTTTAGGTAGTAACTTACACGTATTATTACATAATATTATAATATTTTTATGTGTGCTATCAATAATAAGCTGATATAATAACAATAATTAAGCGTCGATATAATATTATGCGTAATGTGAACGATAAAATGATGATAATTCGTCGCTTGAACGGTTACAATACACGCCCAACGGCCTTTAAAGATCGGTGCAATATAATATATTTTTTTTTCATTTATTAGGGTTAAGGATTCAACTTCTATAGGCCATTAGCCTGTAGTATTGTAGGGGAGGGTACTGTAGATTTGTTTACACGTGTGTGTTTGTTCTCGCCGAATTTTTGATTTGGGCACCCGTAGGTATATCTGCCATGCCCGGGTGTGGGGGATGGCGACACTTGTTCTCCGGACACCGTGCAGACTTGCCCGAAGAAAAATTTCGCTCGCGACCGAGGTATCGAACCAGTGCTAAATTAAGCTCTACCGACAAAAATAAAGTCCAACAAAGTCTGGGGGTGATCCAACAGTGTCCAACAAGTTTGTTGGGCGTATTGCATAATATGTGTCTGTCACAGTTGTGCTGCTGACTTTATATGGGTACCGGTGTGCGTCGCCCACTCCGACCCCCAACATAATATTATTATAGTTAATATAGAGTGGAAAATGTATACTTACATATAACATATTATTATTACACTAGGTAGGTACCTAACACCTGTATCATTGTATACGTTGAAACTGCGTTAGCTCGTTTACCGTATAATATGATAGTTAATAATTATAAAAATAATATACGTTCATGCTATATAGGTAATAATACAGGGGTGGCCAAATCACGGCTCGCGAGCCGCATGCGGCTCTCGTCACAGTCGTATGCGGCTCGTGGTCTTATTTACAAAAACCAAAATATTTTAATTTTTTTTTGTATACATTTATAAAAAAATGTTTTTATTGTATTTATTTAAGGCTTAGAACATAGAATATAGATTAAGTCAAACAAAAAAAAAATTAATTAATATGAATAATAAATTAAAAAATTAAACATTAAGCTAATTTTGTTTGCGTGGTATTTTTTTCGTGTCTACTTTTTTAGTAAGCTTCTTAAGATCTGGTTGAATTGATGTAAGAGCAGTTCTTAGTAATTCTGTAAGATGATCATCAGTCAAATTTGAGCGATATTTTGACTTAATTATTTTCATTGTTGAATAAAGTGATTCACATGAATACGTCGTTCCAAAAATTGATATCAATTTTACCGCACAGTTTTTAATATTTGGGTATTTTAATATAGAAATATGCTTCCAAAATTCCAATATAGAGGGACAATTGTTTATAAACTGCTTAAGACCTTCATCTTCTAATAACTCCAAGAGTTCTATTTCGAGATCCGCTTTATTTGTGATGATAGGATGTGATAATGGACATCCCTTTTCCAAATTGGATAATTTGGCTCTTGATATAATTTTATTAATACATGTGGCTCGCGTACATAGTCATGTTGGCCATCCCTGTAATAATATATTTCCGCCCCGCTATTTAGAGATCATTTATTTGACAAAATACTTTACAAAATTAATTATTAATTCAATAATTTATTGTAATATATTTGTTTAATATAATATAGGTATACAAACGCGACATTACAATGAATTATTTTTTTTTCGGGGCTTAGGTCCAGCAACTATGGTCATTAGTGGTTTTTTTTTTGTTTGTAGGTTATTTGTATAGGTTTTTTGCATTTATAAATAAATAGGTCAGGTCTTCCTTACGGGACACCTTTTTTTAAGACTTATTTTTTTTTATTCATACTTATGTAGATTTTGACGCTGAGAAGGTGCGAATGGTGGTGCATTCAAAATATGGGTAGGGGGGTGGGTCGTACTTATTTTCAATTATGGAGTTTTGTCTACAACAATTGGCCCAGTTTTTTTGGATGCCATCGTTTTTGATTTTGAAATTGTTGATTTTCAACAACGAAAATCATTAATAAAAAGTATCCCGCAGAGTACAAAAAAATCCATAAATTATTTTAGTTTATAATTTACTAAAAATATTGTTTTAAACACGTTTTTTTATAACAACTCTGCATATTATAATACATTATACAGTTCACACTCTCACAGTAATATAATAATGATTCAAAAGTCAAAACTATGTTTTTTTTATTATCTTCCGGAAAACAAGTTACTATAACTATGTTTAGAACAGACTGTCCACGAAAATCAATAAATATACAACGCAATATAATATGAACAAGAGTTCACATGCAATACAATACGAGTGACAACTTATACTTACAATTATGACCTGCAAATTAAACACTTATATAGGAACTTACAGTTAAAGATTTCGATCGTTTGAAATTTGAATACATTATATATAGTCATATATAGGTTAGGTTAGGCTAGGTACCAACAGCAGCACAGAGTAATGTTCCATAATACTCGCACCGCCGCCGAGTGATAATTTCAAAATCAGACTTATTCCTTTCGTTTGTGCTTGGATTTGGCGAGATAGTGTTCGGTATTTTGACGTTATCGTACTATAACATAGTATACCTACATTGATCCGTTTTGTAACCGTATATTCGCGTTTATTGATATGGGTAACTTATACCAGGTACAACGTACAGTATTGAAAATTATCCGTCTAAAAAAATTACCATAATATGAAATTCGGTCCAAACACAGTAATAAAATAGTTCAAAAGTCAAAAGTTTTTATTATTTTTTTTATTACCTATTTTCCAGTAAATAAGTCACTATAATATTATACATATATGTGTTTAAAACGGTTGCAAATAAACGCGTGCAATTACAAGACCACCCGTAAACGAAAATCCAAAATTTTTTCGATCAAACACTTATACTGCATGCTCGTTTGCAGTGTTCGGATTAGATAAGTAGTTTTTTATCTAGATAAAGATAAAGATAATGCAACTCTAATGTATCTAGATAGAGATAAAAGATAACTTAACTCATATTTATCTAGATAAAGATAAAGATAAATACTTTTTTATCTAGATAAAAAAATATACAATTTTTTTTAAATGGGTTTTAAATTTAGGTATATTTTAGTTGGGCACTAGGAACATAATAATAATAATAATGATGATATAAATAAAAATAATTACATTATTCATAAACCATAAACTTGGTTTGAGAATCTGTATAAATATTTAAATGCGTTTGTACAATTTCGCGATTTTTATCAATAAAAAATGTATCCAGATGAATTCATTTAGATGAGTAAAAAAATTATCCAAGATGAACGTTTAGATACCTTGTAACTATTTATCTAGATAAGATAAAAGATGAACAAATAATTATCTAGATAAGTCCGAACACTGAATTCGTTCGAATACATTATAATAAGGTTACTCACTGCTCAGCAGTACTCGCCGCCTATAGGAATAATTTCAATATCGGACTAAAATATTATTCCATTCGGTTGTGCTTCGATTTGGCGAGATATACATATATAACGTCCGCTATTTTGATTTCTGACGTCAACATATTATTTTATTTTACTACGACAATACAATACAATACAATACTTCGACTTGTTTTCGTAATCGCATAGCACAATATCGCGTATAGGAGTGGCTTTTCGTGATGTGCATTACGCGCGTGTAGTATAATATTATAATAATAATATATCGCCCGCCGCCGTCACGCTTTGTGCGCTTGTATATTATATCGATCGGCCCGCAGTGAGGGGGCGGAGTAAAATGTGAAAACGATCCTCCCCGAACTCGTGTATAATAATAATAATAATAATAATAATAATAATAGTAGTAATGTAATATCGCTTTACAGTAATTAGCGGACATAAACGTTACGGCGCGCATCGATTTGTTTTTCATTAAACTCTATATAGTTGTAGTAGCTTTGCTCTGATGCGCGCGCACGCCCGCACCGTTATTATGGGATGATGATAATAATATTATGATTATCATTTTTCATAAATTGTTTTTCAATTAAAATAATATAGCCGCGTTGGCTTATCGCGAAACGTCACGTGGGACGCGTTTTATAGTGCTGCGGCGGGTCTGCGTCGTAGGAAAAAAAAATTCAAATTAAATACCGAATGGAGTACCCACAGCTACAACAACTATACTACTACTATACAACGACTTACTATCGATGTATAATAATAATAATAATAATAATACATTATAATATCGTACCGTGCGAAAGCAGCGTGAAATGTGTGCAGCGCGCCATCGATTAGAGAGGCACAGGGGCCACCACCGCGGAGCGGAATGCAGGAAAAAAGTTCCCAAAACATTGAAGACAAAATAGATGATAATAATATAGAATAATACGTTTTATATGCTCACACAGATATTATTATTCGAATATAGCGATTAAATGATTAAATTGAAACGAATATCCGTGTATACAGGTATATATTATAAACACAACACGCGCGTTAATTATTATTTTTAATCTGGTTTTAATCTAATAAAATAAATCTCGTTTCTTATACGCTCCATTATTGCGGACCGTCCCGCCTATATAGTTTTTTACAATATTATTATAGGTACATTATAATATTATATATATATATATATATACCTATATTATATTATCATGTTTACTTAGTTATAGATTTCGGCGGCTCTCGTCTATACTACATATTATTATTATAGGTATGTACGATCCAAATTTTTTCCAAACGTATTCGCATGACGTGATTTGTGATATTATTATGTATAATAGGTATCTTTATCGTATGACGCCCATGCCCCCCATCGCCTCACAGGTATTATAATAATATTATATCAGAACATTAGATCCGTCTAGTCTTAATTTAGCGATCGACAACACATGGGTAATATAATATTATGATATAATATTATTATTCGTTATAGTATTTTATACTATTATAAACAGGTGTTTTACGATACATATATATATATGAATAAAAGCAGAAGTGCCTGATGTATATAGGGGCTCTTCGATTATTCGACTGTAGCATCGGTTAATCGGTTTAACTGATTATTTTTTTAAAAAGTAGTCGCCACTGCAGATAAACCGTAATACGACTGTACATTGTAAAATGTATTATTAATTAATCGAAAAACTATAGTACAGAAAGTTATCTTTAATACGTACTAAAAAGAAAAGATGTTTATTTTTAAATGTTGTCTCATGTTTGTTGAATTGTATAAACTATGAACATAACGTAATAATATATTAATATAATTTGTTAGAAATTAATTAGTATTGGCAATCGTTATAAAACAACTCACCGGCTATCAGTCTAGTCTTAGTTTAACGATTAAGAACACATAGGTAATATAATATGATATCATTATTATTCGGTATGACGAAGTATTTTAAACTATTCTACAGGTGTTTTACGATAGTGTATTAGTGTGATAAGTATTATATAGGTATTTTGACGTTAGTTGTATTTCCTTGCGAATGAAAATGTTATTTTCTTTGGGTACTTCCTTGTAAATGTTGCATTATCACGTGTTTTCGAATGCAAACAATTATTCGTATTTGTAATAATATTATGTAGGTATCATTACATTATATATATTATAGTGCAGACCAGGAAGTTCCGGGCATCTAAATATCTAATATTATTTTATTTGTTTTTCACAATATTAAAACACTTTTTAGATGCAGTAATACATATATATTATACAGTATACGAATAAAAAGCAGAAGTGCCTACATAGGGCTATTCGACTGTTTCGATTATTCAACTGTAGCATCGGTTACCGATTATTTTTTAAAAAGTAGTCGCTACTGATTAACCGAAATACGACTGTACGTTGTAAAATGGATTATTAATTAATCGAAAAACTATAGCTCAGAAAGTTATTTTTAATATGTACTAAAGGGAAAAGATGTTTCTTTTTTTATGTTGTCACTTGTTTGTTGAATTATATATAAACTATAAACATTAGATATAATATAATAATATAATATAATTTGTTTAAAATTGAATTAATTAGTATTGGCAATCATTATAAAATAACTCACCAACTATAAGTCTATAACTAACTATTATGAAATTTGGTAAATAGATAAATGTTTATTTTTATCTTAACACAAGTGCTGTGAGTTTTAGTCTTTAAATGCATTTCCTGTAACTGGAGGGGCATAAGTGCTCACTATACGAAATGAGTGCCCTTCCACAAAAATTGTTAACCTATCTACACCATATTACAGTTTCAGTTTTTGGCACCACTTTAGATCTTAAAAATGGTATCACTGCGGATGCTTAGTTATATTGTCATAAGGCAGTAGCCGCTTTGAGGGGGAGCTACAGTTGTCAAGCACCTCACAGACCGGAAGTTTTCTGGAAAAAAACTATATTGTAAATAAAAAATAATAATAACAATAGAACACATACTAATGTTCACTATAGATGAACAAGCAATACAGCATTATAATATAACAAAAATATATATCATAGATTGTAATGTATATAATGTATAATATATTGACCTGATATAGATGGCTAGTGATAAAAACGTTTCACGGTTTAAAACAACGCTGTGGCATGTACGAATATTGTTGTGCAGGGTTTTGTACTTTTAGTGAACAACAATTGTATTATTGATACGGTCGACATGAGCTATTATTCGGGAATAATATAACAAATATCTGATCGAGTTCAAAGGTGCAGTATTTAGTGCGTGATTATTAAAGCTGCCGATGGCCAACTCACTCTTCCAATATTGAATTATACCTATAATATTTATAGGTAGGTCGCAAGTGTTATTCGGAATATTGTATAATGTTATATTTTGTTCGAGTTTATCGATCAAGTCAAGATAATAATAACTATTATCGGTGTACTAAAGGCGTGTGTGCGTTTGACGTTTGTTCTCTTTTTACTTTTGAGTTTCGAACTATTATTACGCAGTCGTATGTGTTTAACTTTTAGTGTTGTATTTTAATATAAATTATTAGTTGAATGATGTGAAAAAAATAAACGTTATACTACGTAATATTCAAACTATTCAAATTATTATAAATTAAATTACAAAATATACCTATATTATAGCTGCGTCGTTATATACGTCGCGGTTCAGACTTCAAAGGTGCGCGCGCGTGTGCGTGTGTGTCGATGGTTTCAGCTTTCGCGTTTAATCGCGGTACACGATAATTATAGGTATACCTGGGTATATACATTTACCTTTATATGAGTATACCTGCAACCGCAGCTATTTTTCGTATATTATTGTCTTCCGTTGTGTCTTAATTAATAGATTTAAAAAAAAAAAAACAAAAACCGTGTATAGGTAGGTATACGTCGCGGTGATAGACAATGAGAGAATCGCGGTAGAGGACATTATAACACGAAATCGATAATTTCCCCGTAACACCTACATAATTATTGTACGATATCGACTACCGAGGTTAAGGTACCAGCGGTAGTCAACCGCACGTCGTACGCATAGTACCTACGCATATTAGAGTTCCAGCCGCCCATACTATAGATCCCTTGAGGCCTTTCACACTTTCCGTTCAAACTTTTTATCGAACGATCCTTTTGTTTGGACAATGTGCAGCTGAAGTGATAACAATGTCGTTACATGGCCTTAAATTTCCGTAATTTTAATGTGTTTTGTTTATTTTTAATTGTATTAACACTTTGTTATATCTGCTACACTTATTCCATCTATAATGTTACGATAATTACCTTTATACGTATTATTTCATACTTTTTACGTGTAAAAAGCCGATTGGCGTTTATGTAAATAGATAAAAATATAAAAATATGATACTATATACACACACAAATATATTATACGTATACAATACACACGGGGTTGTACCTCGCAACTATGTATGTATATAGTATTCTCACGATTTATGCGTCCACAGGTTATAGTCATACTCGAAATTATATTATAGGTATGCACTCACTGGCTATACCTATATATATATAATTGCGGTACAAAAGGTCTAACAGAAAGATCTGACAAAAAAAAAATTTTAAAAATAGTGTGTTGTCTTATTTGATGTGTGTTGACGCTCCCGATATGCCTTCACCCTTTCTAAGCTAGTTTTCACCATGTTCTAGAAAGCAATAAAATGCAGAAAGTATATAGTTATAATTGTAGCGCCGACGAACTGTTACTGGGTGAGCGGTTAGTCCGACGACTTGCGCCTGTTAGTAAAATGTAGGTTGACTTATGGGTGAAGTGAATGACAAGTATTATTATATTTATGAAATGTACACAATAATAATATTTAAGCGTTTTATGATAAATAACAATGATTAAGAAAATATCATGTGATAATATAATTTATATAGTCAAAATGAACACAGATAATAACAATAATATAATGTGGAGGTTAACGAGTGCGCCTCGTGCCTCAAACTTATCGTTTTTATTGAGAAGATCGGGAAGAGATAAAGATTTTGTATTATTTAAGACTTATTATTGTTTTGTATTATTTTTACTTGTGGCCGCTGCAAGTAAGCCGGCTAAGGTGGTTGCGCGGGAGACCGTGTTACACTGCTTCATGTCATTCAGTTTTCACAGATTCACTCTAGCGCACATTAGTTTTCTGTTAAATTTCGCGCAGCTACGTATACTTGGGCTTCTGAGTTGAACGATTGCGCAACTTCCGTTACACTATTTCGTGACATCGAATTTACCAATTCACTCTAGACCAATTTTTTTACACACTTTTTTTTGGGGGGGGGGGGCGGGGGGGCGTAAAGACATATAAAAATGATGCTAGCTTATCGTGTGACAACAATATTGTGAAGATTATATTATATGGATAGTACATATAATTTAAGAAATATTCTCATGCCAAAAATTATATATTGAAAAAAGGTAGTAGGTTTATATTCTGTCCAGCACTCCGTCGAGAGAACACGCCCAACCGAAATCCGTTTTTCTGCTCTACCCTCTGTCATAAGGGTAAAACTGGGTTCAATACCAGGGCGACGAGGGGAGGGGGATACGCAACATCGGCGCGTTCTTTCGAAGGACAGAGTATAGGTTTTAAATTAATTCGCTGCAAAAAACTATTGAAATTTTAAAAATTCTAAAAAATAAACTTTAGGTACTTGACTTAGATGAATATTAATTTTACCTATCAGAATTTTAATTCGCACACACACGACAAGTACCTATATTAAAATAATATATGCATATATTATAGGTACGTTCAGTGAATTATTTCTTTATCTTTTTAACGTCGCTATATATAACGGTAGTTATATTATGTTTATTATAGTTTGAAAGTCGTAATTCTAATTAAACTCTACGAAATTTTTTTTATGATTATAGATTTATAAATTGGCTATTCGTACAATATAGGTAAGTATGATGGTGTCTTGGGACCCGTTCACGTGCGAATTCGTCGTTCCCACGGTCCCCTTTCCCCGTGTTTTTACTGTTTTATTTGTCTACCTGGACAATTTCGTCTCTTGTTTTCGGCAGGTATACCGCGGTAGTGGCGCACCGGCGGGTTATCATCGCGGTACTCAGACCACAATAAATTATAATCGTTTGCGCAAAACTATACCTACAATGATTTTTCATCGACCGTTCCCCTGCAGATCGCTGCCGCCGGGCGACGGACGGGCTTTCTGACCGCCGTGCGGTATATAATATCGTAATATTATTATGGTATACTGCAGTGCACTGGTTAAGACCATTATGACGTCATACGTATTATTAATATGTTATTACATTAACGTGTGCTGGTGATGCAGAGAAGGGACGCGTGGTGGTGGTGGTGGTGGTGGTGGTGGTGGTGGTGGTGGTGGTGGTGGTGGTGGTCGCATCGATGGATGTTGTTTCCGAAAATATTACATACCGGGATAACTAAACCAATTATGCTTATACTTAAACCGTATACAATGAATATGATAAACCTATAACTACGTATAGTTACCAATTATTATTTCATCGGTTAAACGAACAAAATATAAAAAAAAAACAACCGTTTCAGCGGTACACAATATAATTATTATCATGGGTAATATTATAGCGTATATACAGTGCATATTATAATATTATGTATGTATGTATATATGTGAGTATTATAATGGAGCACATATTATAGTATGATATTGTACTTAATGCTAGTCTCGAATGATGTGCCACGCACACGTGGGAGGGGGTGGGAGGGGTACTGCTCCTGCGCAGTCATCGGATATTGAATACTACGCGCGTTATTCCAATAAATAATAATAATATTATATTATAGCGTGTTGCCGAATTTTAATCGAAATATTCTGTGTGCACGTTACTCAGCCATTATATTATTATATTTAAGTAAAAAACACACACACACACACACACACAGCAAGTATACTAAAATAATACATATAGGTACGATCGGTGAGCTATTTCTTTATCATCTTAACGTCGCTATTACGGCGGTTTTATCATGTTATTACAATATGATTTGGAGGTCGTAATTCTATTCACCTCTACAAAACAAAAACTTTAAATAAATCAAACGAAAGAACACTAAAATGTATTTAAAAAACTTATTAGTATAATATATATATATATGGAGTACCGACGTCTATAGTATTTTATATCATACAGTAGTTAAAATTATACAAACACGACGTGCAAATCAATTAAAAAAATATGTATTAAAAATTGATAGGTAGTTGAGCCGGAGCTCTTTTACGGTGACATACTGAGATACACCAAGCATGCTTACCCCCCTTGTAATTAATGTACTTCAACCGCACCGATATTATTTTTAAATGTCATAAAGTTGGTAGTTATGTCATATTGGTGATATCGTTGCATTTTAAGAAAAAGTTTTCTTATAAAAATCAAAAAATCAAGTCAGCCACCGGACAACATACTTATCATAAAAAAAATCTTATTTATATATCCAACTATAATAGGTACTTACGACTAACCATTATATTCTGACCGTTAGTAGGTAATATTAATCATCGTAGGATTATATTATAATAATGAAATCAGATATTTCAAATAGATTATTAGAAATACAAATTTAACAAAAAAAACTTAAGAACAAAGAAATCAATTTTAAGTTTTGTAATTTGCCTACTCGACCTACGTATATATAGTATAGATCTATAGCTGCTATAAATGTGTGTTGTATGTTATTATTATCAAATGGTAAAAAAAAAAGCCCACAATTCATCGGAACTCAAGTCGTATAGCAATAATAATAATAATAATAATAATACTATTCAATAGGTAGTACATCAGTATACGGTAAAAGATAAACATTACATATCTATATATTATTATATAAATATCTTAAGGGTTTCTTATAGACACCGGACTGGACTGATAATTTTGAACAGAGACCAGGACTGGACCGGACCGATAAAATAAAAATGAAGCCACACCGAACGATATTATTTTGTTATGATAATGATTTTTATTTTTCAACGTAATATAAATTATATGTAAAATTATGATGTTAAATCGACGTTCAAAATGCAGCTCACTATACACCTAATATAAATTTGAAGGCCCGGCGCGGGCCATTTCTTTTTTTAGACGGAGAGACCGAACCGGACTGAACCACATTAAATTACAATACACAAATACCGAAAAATACCGAACTATAATGGTCCGGTGCGGTCTGGTTTGGACTGGTCTAGACCAGACGGGGCAGAGCTCTAAACTGTACCTAAATATTTTTAATGTGATATTATGATATCATTATATGCGATTTATGGACACGCGTTTCTTCTGTTACAACAATAGTAATATTATACAGTGACGTGCAAAAAAGTCCACGTCGATCAAAAAAACAATACGCCGAAAACAAAATAAAATATGAAAATTATTATTTATAATCTTAACGAAGCTGCCGATGTGATTCGCCGTGCGTATGCGCGCGCACGCAGTAATAACTTATAATATTGTATATTAAAATAAATTCGGCTCGCCGGTCAGTTACCTATATAGGTATAGTATATTCTTACCTATATATTATTTTACAGCACATGCACGTCTCGTTACACACACACACACACACACAATCTAGTTAAAACCCGTAAAATTAATACGAAACCGCGATGAGAAAAAAAAAAACAACATAATAATAGCATGTTCAACTCTTATATTATTATATTGTACACACATTATAATACGATGTGTATTATAATGCCCGCGCGGCTGTTATTGCTGCTGATATTTCGGTATTTGTGTGTGTGTGTGTGTGAGTCCTTCGTCTGTTGTACGTGACGTAAGAATGATTTGTTTTTTAAAACTCCGTTGCCGCGAATACGTGTTTCGGGTTGTCAAGAAAAAATAAAAAAAAAAAAAACAAAAATGAAATGAACGAACGGTACATTTGTTGTACTAGAAATACCAGATTTAAATCTTTCGAGAAGAAGAAAAATGTATATCTATATACGATGTATAATAATATTATAATATAACATAACTATGGGTATATAATAATATAATATAATATAATATTATGATATTCGAAACGGAACGGGCTGACGGGAAAAAAGAAATCGGATCACAAAGTATAATAATAATATGATTGTCTAGATATTTTTTATTTTTGAGAATTTTAACATGATATTTCGATGATATTAAATTCATTAAAATATTGTATTGTATTTTTGTATTGAAACATATTATCATAGAATATATTTATCGTAATCGCTACCGGTTGGAATGCGCGGTCTTATTGTTAGGGTTCGAGACTTCTTCTTGAATATTTTAATGTTTTCCGGATAAAATATAAATTTGTTTCGTGAAATGATGTAATAAGATATACAAAGTTATTATGTTTGGATAATTTAGCGTGTTTCGTTAGGTTTTACAAATCTAAGCATTTACCTAGGTACATGTTTTAACAATTTATTGATATAATAATATGTTATTTTCATAAATACTGTGTTTTCCCATTATTTTTTCTACATGTTAAGCTTTTTAGCTGATTGTTTTTAAGCGTTTTATTGGAAATTTGAATTTCATATCTATATATAATATGGTAATAAAAAAGAAAATCTGTTCGTTGGTCACCGATCGAAAAAGGCTGGACCAATAGGGCTTATTTTTTTCTTTCTAAATGTTCATACATTTTCCGAATGAGTTTGAAAAAGTTGTTTAGAAAATAAGAAAATTCGTGAAAAACTTTAAGGCCTTTTTTCCATAGGATTTTCTTATACAAATGGTTGTCCCAGGTTACATACAATATAATATTGATCGATTATTATAATTTTAACTCAAAATTATTTTGATATTTGGTCATTTTTCATATTTTTAATCCGCGTTGGTTTATCCGAATTTAATTGACTTCACGGAGTCTTGTAGTCGATCGTTTTCAATAAAAAGTTATATCGATAGATTCCTTGGTATTAATAGTTAAGGCTGAGCAAGTTAATGATTTTTTTTTACTCATTTAAGTTAAGTTAATATGCACCAATAACAAAAAGTTAAAAGTTAAAAGTTAATTTAACTCTAAGTTAACTCAGTTAAGTTAAAAGTTAATGCATACTTTTTGTTAACTTTTTATCAAGTTAAAAAAAAGTTAATTTGTTTATACAACGCTAGCATACTTAATTTTTTTCCAACCCAAAACTTAATTATAGATGTTAATAGTTAATACTTCATACAGTATTTCCATATAAGTTAGATTCGAATGATATAAATTTTTAACTTTAAACAATTTACGATACATATTTTTTGACAAGAAAACGAAATAGACTGAAATAATGAAATATTATAAAATTAAAAACAAAATAAATTAACTTAACTTACTTCTTAAAATGAAAAATTAACTCGTTGATTTCACGTTTATTAAGAAAGAAATTTAGTAAGTTAACAGTTAAGTTAATGAAAAGCCAAAAGTAACTAGTTAAGTTAAAAAGTTAAAATAAAATTAACTTTTTAACTTAACTTTAACTTTTTAACTCGTTAATGCCCAGCCCTGAATAATAGTTTATAGTTTATTTTTGCAATCCCTATACCTATAGCGGGTACCTATGGAGCTCATACACGTGCAATTTTTTTCAGTTAACGATAAAATAATATTTTTTTTGTTTACTATGGTTATTGCCATTATTTGGTAATACATGCAATATACCGCTATTACTTCAGTCTAACTTGGTCAACTCGAACTTTTTTCAACTAGAAATCGTCGATACCTCAAACTTTTTACCGGTCCCTAGAATTTCCTATTGTAATTTATTATCCTTGGACAACTCGAACTGGGTTGATAATTCGTAAATTATATAGTTATATATATAATTATTGTTGTGCATATATTTCACCGTTACTTTACCGCGTTAATATAACATAAACAAAAATTGGGTAGGTATATCTATTAAAATATTATAATATATTTTGTACGGGTGAGTAATGCGCGGAGCATAATATAATATATTTCTCCCGAACCCAAAATTATTAAAACACACGACTTTTTCGGTTCGCAGTTAAAATATTTCTCGGAAATTTCTGTGAATTTTATTTTATATTCGCTTTGAAATCTCGCGCGAGTAGTGAAATGTCAAAAACTACCGATACGCGAAAACGAAAAATACAATTTGACAACTACACACGAAACGGATTTGTTAATAAAAACGCGCAAAAAGTGAAATAATATTAAAAACAAAAAAACAAGATTTCATAAAACGATTTTTAAGGACGGCGAGACTTTCGGGAGAGGCTCGGAGCTCTTTTTTTCCCGATAAATCAGCCACTGCTGCAGTGGATTTCGAATTGAACGATATATGACCGAATCGTGGAATATTGTTGCAATTCGACCGTTTCATGTCATTATTTTGTCAAAATCGTTCACGGCTGGTCTTGAAAATGTAATACTGTAACACAGTTGCCTTTATCAAATTTCGTTTTTATCTATGCGCAAATAGCCAACGCAAACCTGTTGTACCTTTAATATTAATCGTTCTAATTTTGAACGTCAGTGGGCTCACAACAAAGATTATAATATTATTTTACATATTACAGAGAACGCGCACGCGGGTTTCGCGGAGCGGAGACGAGTTAATGTTTTCAATTTTATGATTAAAGTCCATTATGCAGTGTCTCGGTGCCTGTGCACAGTGTAATGAACCAAGTATACATAATTTAAACAGTACTTTAGGCTATATATATATATATATACAATTACGGCGTTATCTTTTGATGGCCCTTAACCCTTTGACATTATTTATTTATTTACGAGAAAAAGTTATTTATGTTTTTATTAGTTTACTCATGATAATGATATGGTAATTAATTAAAGTAAGAAAACGATTAATTTTTTTTTTCATTTAAAAATATAATAATCTACCGCAGTAGGTAGTACCTACCTATATAATAATAATATATGTAAGTATATACCTAATGTAATACTGCATGCGGTATCTGTATAATACATTAGTGTGCACATAATATTATACATTGTACCTATCTATACTTTAATAAATGTATAATAATTTATGGACCACTGCACTGCATCTGCAGATCGCGCGGCGGCGTAGTACGGGAGGCGTATAATAATCGCCTAAACATTATTGCATTGATACCGCGGTCGTGATTGTGATTTCATAATAATATTGTAATTATTACGGATCGGATACCAATAGCACTATGTACGATGGGTGAAAACTAAACGATCGGTTTAGTGTAATATGTATTATAATATGTTATATACTACTGGCAAACGTGCAGCAGCGTACCTATAATATGGTGCGCGTACATGACTAGGAATATTAGGAGGTACTATTATAATATAATTTATATTCTATAGCCATTTATGCAGATATGAATAACGTAATAATATTATATATCCAATAATAATATGTGATATGTGATATGAGCGTTTATATCCGATTAATTATTAATCGGACGATGCTCTGATGATGGCGCGGTGTACGTTCCGACGAATCGTTTTGGTACACAGCTAGTACGTTATAGTACGCCGATTTACACGATCATATTATTATTTAGATAGAATTTAATATTATATATTGTGATGGTATATTGGTGTATAATACAGTACACAAATGTTCGATTAATCGCATGATAACATTATTATCGACTACCGTTTGCTGCGACGCGTCTATACCGTTTCGTGATAATAGAGATAACGGCACAGCGCACGTCACAGTATTCTATGTACCTACCACTATTTCACGACTTGTTTGACAATTTTTTGCGCGAAACAATTTTTAGTCTATATTTTCACCAAAATCTCGTTCAGAAAATCAGTGGTATTGTGCCTGGGGGGGGGGGGGGAGGTCACGTAGCCCCACCACGTACCACGTCGTCGTGTCTCATTTTTTCATGATTCGAGAACTAATCGTTTTTGCAAACTCGTACTTACTGAAGGTGGTTACTATATATACTTGCGTCCTAGAATTTATTTAATAAGTTAAGTATTTTTCCGATATAAAATAAATAATAAGTATGATATCGGGTATCGAATATACGGAGGCTTGTTTAAGGCTTGGAGATCGGAGTGAAGAAGACGAATCTAGATTTATATCCATAAAGTATTATACCTAACCTAACCCGCCCTTGCTTCCCCAAAAACAAAAACATTTTACTGGATCCGTCCATTCGTCACGTCATCTCCTACAAAGTTTGTTTAAGGTAATTTATTTATTATGACATCCCGCTAAGGCTTAAATCAAAATACTCACATTAATAATATCAAACTTACCTATAGTATATGCCTTCCATAAACTAGAAAGTTACAATAGTTGCCTATATAAACAAAATAAAAGTGAAATAATAAATCAAACTTATTTTATCCTCCATCACTATAATATTATTTGACATCTTTATAAAATAATACGACGAAACCTGAATAGCTATTTATATTAAAACCGTGTTAATATAGAGCACAAAAACATTTTCATTAAGATAACCACTATTAGCATAATACAATATCAAATCTAATATTTTGGGGGTTAAAATAATTAATATATTTCCACAAATTTTATTTTAATTTGGATATTTTGATTTTTTCTTCCACGGCTTATATTTTTCCGTTTGGCCGTGAACCGAGGTAAGTACACCAACACTGAAATACACCGATATAAAGCCTTATTTTATGTTTGATGATTTTTTTCTCCGTGTGAACTCACAGTTTTATTTACTTCACAAGTCGGTCTAGCCAGTACAATAAACACGCATAGGTAGGACAAATCAAAAATAAATACACATACTATTACGAACCCCTCCCCATCAGGGAATTTCCAGTTGCACTATACCACAAGACACAGTAATATGCTAAGGTGGGGGGCATTAACTTATTAAAAAGTTATATTTTTAAAACTTTTAAACTCATCTAGTTTATTATTTTTATTTTTAACTTATTAACTTATTCAGTTAAAGTTTTTATCTTAACTTTTTATAGTTAATTATCATTGTCGTGCAGTTAAGTTAATTTACTTTTCGTGCCATGTGAAACCTACTAGACAATACAGATTCGATGACTCGTTTTCGATTTTCGTCATTTTTTTCTAAATATATACATATATTTTTTATAATAATCTAATTTTTTACACAGTGTTGATAATTGTTTGTGTAAATCAAAATACTAGGGCAGTTTACGACTCAAAAATATATTGTTACTTGAAAAAAAATTATTATTTTTTAACTTAAGGCAATTTTATTGAATCAACTTAACTTGCCACCATTAATTATTTTCACTAATTATTACTCGTCCACCTTTGATAAATGATAAATGATAATACGATGTTATTATAGGCGTATTGTGTTCGTCACGATAACAGCTCGTAATCTATATCTGGACGAACTAATATTATAGCTATTTATAGGTAGACATCGAATTTTTTTTGTAAAATTTTGATTTTTGAATAAATTATTGATTACTTAGTACACCGCACGTACAATATATTGGTTTTCACGGCAGAAATTTTATTTTTTTATTATAATAATAATAATAATAATAATAATATATTATGTAATTACCGTATATAATACGAGTGCAGACGTATATAATAGGTACCTACCTGAATCGTATTATAATATTATCGTGGTTGTGTCCGGTTCTCGTACAATCCTAACGACGTTTACGTTTCGTGACGATTTATTATTATAGTTTTATAACATAATATAATTCTATTTTTCGGTTCGCGCGGTGTGCATTTATTACTAATAATCGTTTTTATTACACTCGTTATAATATTATTATTATTGTGTATAATGGTGTTATTATAATATACGCGCACAAGGTTTTTCTATAATCTCGTTGTCGTAATTTATCGAAATCCACGGCCGGCACCTTTATTATTATTATTATATTATTATATACTATTATACGTTTGAGTGTACAAAAATACAATAAACTACTCGCGGTAATTCGAAAACGTATTATCTACATTAAAATATAGTCGTAATAATAATATATGCGCGCGCATATAATATATTATAATTGTAAAACGACTTAACCCACTTATACCTGTATACATATTATATATTATTAATATTATGTTTATGCGCGTGTATGTGTGTGTACAAAAAATATAAAAAAAAAATCCGAAATAATTGCGACTACTGTGCGAGCTGCGGCTGCACTCGCGCGGCAATAACGATAATAATTATTATATTATTATCTCGTCGAACGCGAGATGAGGCATTTAGATTAACGCGACATGTATAATATAATGTTGTGTTGTACCTAAATACTATGTATTATTATCATATAAAATATATACGATAGGTATACATATATGTATACGATATACGCATAAGGTTAACCGACAGCCGACTACTGCTGCTGCTGACTAAAAATTATATCGTTTATTCTCACACGTTACCGCGTGTCGGTTTATATTATTATTATATTTTTAGATAGGTACCACGGTAGTTACCGTACAATATAATAATAATATTATATTATGTTATTCGCAAAAATCGCTTTGCCGGTTCGCCGACACTTCGACCATTATTAGGTTCAACAAGTGTGTGTGCCGTGCGTGTGATGTATCGCTGCACGCAATACGCGCATGGTGGACAGGCGAAGACGGATAACGTTTATGATGTGTGTGTGTGTGTGTGTGTGAGTGTGTGTGTGTGTGTGTGTGTGTGTGTTGTTGAGTTTGTTTTCGACGGTCTTTTCCGGCTAATTCGAAACGTATTCTCGAGGTATCTTGTCTGCGCGTTTACGTTTTTTGCCTAGGTCGTCAACCTAGGTCTGAGGTATCAAGCTGATCACTCGCCTATTACGTTTGGTATTATAATATGAGACAATCTAAAACAGACCGTTTTTACTCGTCGGTATAATATATTATTATAATAACAATAAAGAGACGAAAATATGACGTTATTATACCAACACAGAATTTGGGAAATGATAATATATTTTGTGATAATATGTATTTATAAATATTTTCTTCTCATTATGACAAAATATTGTACTATATGAAAAATGTTGACTTAATATTTTTATAAAGTTTCTGTAAAAATGTTTTTTGAAAATATATTATGATCAAAATGTTTTGTAAATGTTTTTTTTCAAAAATATGAACTTTTTGGCCAAACATAATACAACTAAGATATTTCCTAATTATTGCAACTTTTTAAAATATTTTGACAACTATATTATTTTCCTGAAAATAATTAGGAAATATTTTTATGCTGTGTGGGATATATACCTACATATTATTAAAGTTGACCGAAAAACCGTTTTTTGTCGGGAAATTATTGAATAATTATATTATAATAAGACATATTTTTCCATTTGGATGGGGAGTGAGAACGTTTACATAACGAAACGGTGTACTCAAGTGCCTACTATAATATCATAGGTACATAATTACTAATATCTATATCCGATGATTTGATTTTATTTCATCTGTATAAATCATAAAATACAATATTGATTAAATAGCAACAGAAAAAAAAAAATTGTTATTAGGACAGGTGGATTGGAGCGCAACCACTCGCGGGTCAATGAACTATATAACTCTGATAAACCCATGTCCCCCTGCACCCTTAAATCGCCGCAGTCAAATGCCATTCAAAATAAAAAATTCGGTAGCACAACGGGAACAAATTAAACAACCATCGTGCAGGGCACCTGAACTATAGACACCATCGTGTTATAAAATGGCTCACAGCACTATCGGAGTGTGATAACACTGTATAATATGTGCTTTCACGAGTGTGTGCAAGAAAGAAATAGTCGTCACATAAAATGATTGGTATAGGTATAAAATAATATATTGTAGGTACATATACACCACTCGCGACTTGGGTGGAAAAGGTGAAATAAAACTAGTAATAATAAATCGCGTGCAGTGTCCGGGATTTATAAAGACAAATCACCAACCACGTTCACGGCGTTCTCAGAGTTATAAAAGAAGCGAAAAAGTCGTTTATGATTATGATAATAATATTACGTAGTTACGATGTGTTTTTATTTTTAATGCGTTTTATTGCCAATAAACGTCAAATTTCGTTATCGCACTAGGTACCTACGTATATATTGTGTAAGAGGAAATTTATACCACTGCCAGACTACAATTGCCTCGATAATAAGACGTGTCGCGAGAAAATTTTTATATTTGTATACATTCGTTGTAATTAGGTGCAGTGTAGGTAGATACTCTAGGGTGGCCCTTAGCTTATTCTTGTAAATTTTTTTTTTTTATTGTACAGCTTGTGACACTCACCCAATTTTTGTTAATACATAATTAATTAATATTAACTGCAAAGTTTGAAATCAAACATTCAATTTTAAGACGCGCCCCCGGAAACTTGAAGTTCAGTAATCATGTAATTTTTTACGAAATTCTCTAAACATTGTGTCAGTAACTTTGATAAGAAGTAAACATATTGTATGGAATAAAATTACAAAAAAAGAAAAAAGTTTTATGTATATCATATCATTTTGTCGGAAGAATGAAAAGGTTCTATACACGGAACTTTTTTATTCTTATATACACTTGTTTTCCAGTTTTTTAGGTTTTATAAAATGTGCGGATGTCTAATAGTTAATATTAACAATGTATCTGACAATAATTGTATTTATTTATTCATTAAAATTGTGGTTATATTCATAGATAACCTGAAAAAAAGATATTGTGTATTAAAGTTAAGTATCTGCTGTACAAATTGGATATTGTGACATGGAACCTTTTCATTCTCAACCCACGTCAAGTGAAACATTAGATTTTTCAAAATATTTAACTTGGATACAGAATTTCTTTTAAATGACCCATCAGATTAGAGGGAAAACTTATCTTTTCAAAATGCATTGCAAATGGTCACTAAACTGGAAACAGTCAATGATACGGCCGAGAGGAGAATAACATTGATTGAAGATTACAATTCAATACTCACCACCACTGAGGAACAAAAACAATTTGTGTTACAAATTATAAGTGATTATAGAAAAATATTTCTTGACTGCAGAGAGGAAACATTCAAAAAAAAATTGTGACATGCCTAAGTAATTATTTTAAAATATTATAATAGGCAATAATTTTGTACATACATAATTAATTCTAATGTATTTTGAACCGTTTGACTGACATAAAATAACACAAAATAATAAAAAAAACGGTTTAGCTAGATTTTTAGAGCTTTTGCTTATTTTTTGCATAAAATTGCAACTATGCCGATAATAAATTATATAATAATGTCAAAAGTAACATTTTTAAAATCGTCATAAGACTATTACAACATTAAATAATTAATATTTAATATTCTTTGGTTGAAAATAATGTATAACCCAATTTGTAAAAAAAATTACAAAACTACTAAACTTTAAGTTCTCGGGGGCACGTCTTAAAATTTAACGATTGATTTCAAATTTTGAAGTTAATATTAAATTGGGTATTTACAAAAAATAGGTGGGTGCCACAAAGAGGGCTACCCTATAAGGTATTCATATTAAATTAATATAATATGCAGAAAAACACAAGTGAATTATTCTCCTTGATAAGTAGTAATATCTGTATATTCTTTTGGACGATGATATTATAGGGTGGTTATTGCATTGTCTCCAATGGCGTAGACATAATTTCTGAAAGGGGAGAGGGTCGAAAAAAGAAAACGACATAGCTAAATTGGAGGGGAAAATTAGAAAATTCCCCACCATCTAAAAACTTTAATGGGGGGGTATCTGAGCCCCACACCCCCTCCTTTGTATACGCCACTGCCCTTCTCAATCAAATATTTGATGATAAAAACCAAAATTGCAGCGTAAAGGGAGCCAATAATAATCAAGTATTATATGCGCGGGATTTTGTATTTGTTAGCTATTGTCAGAGTATTTTTGATGATAAGAAAAATGTATATTTGTGATATCCCTTTACGCAGCCATTTTGTTTCTGATGATAACAATCCGAGTCGATATGCAATAACCTGTATATTTCAACCATGGGTGCTATTATCAATTTATATTATATATACAGTAGAACTTCCATATAACGGTCACCGAAGGGACTGTAAATAATTACCGCTAAGAGGTGCCCGTCCTGCAGAGGTAGGATAACACTAGGATAATACTCGACGGGACCAAAAAAATTGACCGTTACATAGAGGTGACCGTTAACGGAAGTTTTACTGTATTATAATTTGTAACGATACAGTCAGGAAAGCTCACTTTGCCGGATTGCCGAATTTCCAGTTTCTAAACGTATTTGAATACTATATAACCCGTACTATACAATATTATTATTGTTATATCGTGAACGCGGCGGCGTCGGACCGATACAAATACGAACATATAATTGCGATGGGAAATAATATATTTTAACGGCAGTGGACGAGGATGTGGTTCGCTCGAGCGCGGTGTGTTTGTTCCATATCAATTATCGCAATGCCAATGTATAAACGGACTTCAAAGGGGGGGTTAGGTCTATATGTGTGTACGAGTGAGATGTCTCGGTGATTAGACCGAAGACGGTGGTGACGACGACGACGACGAAGTCGACGATGGAGGCGGCGGCGGCGGTGGACCCCGACGGTGTGTGTAGGGGGTGGGTGGAGAGCGAGTCGGGGGTTGTGGATTAGTTTACTTACAAAAGTAACTGCGTAGATGTCGAAGTGGAGGAGCTCCGGCGCAAACAAACGAAACGTCCGCGGGGATCTGTCGAGGGACGGAGAGAAACAGAGGGATAGACAGACAGACAGACAGTGAGAGAATCGCGCACACAGACACACACCCACACTCACCCACACACAACCCACACACACCCGCACACACATTCACGGAATATTGTTTGAGAGCGAGCAGAAAGTTTAACGTTTCAAAAGCTTTTGCCCGCGAGTTTGCGCATCAAATATACAGTTGTATTTGATTATTTCGACGGTACTTACCTATACATATATAGACCAGGTATATGCGTGTTTAAATAATGCAAAGGCTCATTTTTTTTCCATTCGTTATACGCATAAACGTGTACACAACTATACTATATAGGAGACTATTTGCACCATCAATTCGTCGAAGAAGCGCCAGTTCCCTGCGACCCCCCCCCACCCCCCCCTTTGCCAAAACCATACCTATATTACCGTAGTATCGCAGAGTATATAAGTGAGGGTAGTATTATATATATATATTTTAATAAGGTTTTCCGCGTATTAATCTCGGCGAAGCTAAAACAAAACAAACTCGATTTGTTCGAGGAAAACGCCGCGAGAGACTTTCAAACGAAGTACAAAATAATAATAATATAAAATACTATGTAGGGTAATATACCTTTATGGCCTTACCACCGGCTTTGTATACGTTTCTGCTCGTACACCCGCTGTGGTAATATTAATAATAATAATAATAATAATATAATAGGCGTATCGTATAATTATTTACTTTTTTTCCGGCGGCGGTGGCGACGACCTATCCGCGGATTCATTAATCTCGGCACCGGTGATAAATCGTGCGTGGGCAGGGGCCGGGAGCAGCAGCGGCAGAAGTATTATTATCATTATATGTACCCACTCGACGTATCGTGTACAAAAGGTGACATTTTTTTATCCTCCGCCGCGTAGACGACTTGAAAGGATTATACTCGCGCGACAATACAATAATATTATATAAAGTGAGAAAAAAACGGGTGTGACGGTGGGAGAGAGAGAGAGAGAGAGTGAGAGAGTGCGCCCGGTGAGATCGTCGACAGCAGGCTACAGATTTCCGCTGCAGCGTCAAGAGAAATGAATCGGTGTGATTTTTGTTCTCGTCCGTTGTTACCGTTTTCTTTTTTGCCCCGTCTCGTTGACCTACACGCGGCACGGTGGTGGGGGGGGGGGGGGGGGGGGGGGGTAAGTCGAAAAGAAAAACATTCTCCGCTGCCGTGCGCACAAAAGGACTCGCGCCGCTGCCATATACTATATATTATACAACTCGGCCGGTGAAAATCATTAATAACAACGCACAATACGATGTACATTTTATTATTATTACGGAGGTATTATACGCAGGTTCGCCTTTCGTATCGCTGTCTTTTTCATTTTTTTTTCTAAATCTTTTTTTCCGGTCGCAAGCAGCGTGTATATAATATATTATAATAATGCGTTTCGCTGCTTCCACGCTGTATACCCTATATATAGCTGCGCAGAGTTCGGAAATACGCGAGGGCCAAACAATGCGCGGTGGGGGGGGGGAGGAAAAAAAGAAAAGCGCGTATCCCTCTAAATATAATCGACGGCGGCGTCGGCGGATATCAAAACGCGCGCGGGGAGGGTCGCTATACGCGAATCTTCTAAATACACAACCGCACCGCCTGCAATACTATAGCATATTATATGTGTACGCGACACGAGGGTTTTGGGTTTTTGTAAAGACAAGCGTATACATCATATACATATATATATATATATGCGTATGTATATGACGTGCACGACGATAATTACTTAGCGGCAAACCGGGCGGCGAGAGAAAACGGGAAAATGCGTATTTACAATGGGGCGGGGGCGCGACGACGATGGCTGGCGAACGGGTAATGGTAATTTGCATCGCGGGCTCAAAGAAACTATACGACGATGGCGAGGAAGAAGAGCGCACCATACCGTGGACGGGTATATAATACAACCGCGCGGTATATCCATATGTATAATGCGATGGTATATACACACCGCTGCCGCCGCCGCCCCGGTGGAAGGGAAGTCGAATTCTGTTTGACGGACTGACGATCGAGCGGATATGATGGCGGTGGCGACGACGGGGGGGGGGGGCACGGTGTTGTGTATATGAGCGGACAGATAATTCACCTCCACGCCCCGCGTACCTTTGCGCACGTGATACACACAACGACCTTTTCTCCGCCTTTGCAGCTGCGGCGGCGGTACACGCGTGTATATATCGTATATTATATATAGGCGACTACTCGCCGCCGTATTTATTTAAGTAACAATCCCCCGCGGTTTTGTGTGTTTTGCGTTTGGCTCGGCTTTCATCATCGTCGTCGTCGTCGTCGCCGTCGTTGTAGTCGTCGGAGGCGGTGGTGGCTGCAGCCTTTGGGCGACCACCACCGCCGCACCCTTTGCGCACCGCCGCCGGTCGTATTGTGTCCGCGAGAGATAAACAATTTATTCATCCCATGATAATATCGTTCATAATACAACATATTATTATACCTTTGCGGGGCTTCGGTATTATTTTATCAATTAAAATTATTAAATTGTTAATGAGACTATATTATCATCTATATATAATATTGTTATATTTTGTTGTTTTTATTATTTGTTCATTTGTTTCCATCCACAAGGTTCTCAAGACGTTTTGTAATCATCATATTGTATGATAATAGATCCATATATAATCAGTGTTCGGATTAGATAAGTACTTTTTTATCTAGATAAAAAAAAAGATACAATTATATTTTAAATGGTTTTAAATTTGGGTATATTTTAGTTGGGCACTAGGAACATAATAATAATAATGATATAAATAAAAATAATTACATAATTTATAAACCATAAACTTTGTTTGAGGATCTGTATAAATATTTAAAAATGCGTTTGTACAATTTCGCGATTTTTATTAATAAAAAATGTATCTAGATGAATTTATTTAGATTGCATTCCATATATAATATGTTAGTAAGTCTGTGAGGCATATAATAATATATTATACTAGCTGTCCCGCTCGAAACAAAGGTTTTTTTTTTTTTTATAAATATATTTGTAAAAAATAATGTACATAAGTATATAACACATTTGAGATACTACTATTATAATACCTAGCTGATCTTGTGCACTTCGTCGCCCTTAAAAAATGACAACTCTTTAAAAAATTGTGATCGTTTACGATCCTTTTGGATGTACCTAACTCGCAACAGTAAGTGCAATTCAGCCACTCTGGTATTCACCCGCGGACAATTTGCAACGGTACATCAAGTACAATTATTTTTTTAAATTTATTATCAGTTGAGCGGCTTTAAGTGAAACATAATATTGGTAGGCAATATGCGACAATCCGATTTGATGCATGCTTGATTAATCAATATACAAATAAAATACTAATACTATAATACTATATTATTTATTATAATAATAATTTAACTAAACCAATGGCAACCAAATAATCGTTATTATTATACCTTTGTAACCCATAGCAACCATTTAAAAATAAAAATGTCCACCGTAAATCTCAAGTTGCTGATAATATATTATCATTGATTAAGAAAATAACTTAAAGTTTTCGTGCGGTATGCGATGATTTTTAGACAAATGATAACATTGCTTTCAATTTCGTTGGACAACGTTCGTCAAACGGCGACTGGCCCGCGAATGATAACAGCCCGCGCCACGCCGGTGGCGACCGACTCCGACGGAGCAGCCCGCGCCGCCCCGAGTTTCCTATAGCACCTGACCCGGTGGCCGCGGCTGGAGCCGAGTTCTGGTTCCGAGAGACCCGTGATGCCGGGTGGTGCGACAGACGACCACGGCCGCGGAGCTTCGTCGTGTTCCGCTACTGCTTGCGGCGACGGCCCCGTAACATCGAAAATGGCCGGGCCGGTGTAGTCATAGATAATATACGAATGGATAGGACATGCCTATACCAATTCCATATGGGGCCGTGTGCTTTTTCGGGGGAGAGAGAACGTAAAGAGAGAAAGACGATATGGGGCTTTTTAAGGTTATGTGCAAAACTATTTTATTAAATAATAATGAACAACATGATAGTCAGTTATATTTAGATATTTGTCAGTTTGTATTTTGATTGTTGTACCACTTGTGCCTGGAAAATTACTCTAAACTTTGTTAAATATTTAAAATATTAAAAATATTAATTATTATTTATCAATATTATCATATCAATATTTGCCCCATATAACCTTTAAAATAGTATCACTAAAGTTTCATGTGATAAGTTCTTATGTCCTATCCATTCTTATATTATCTATGGGTGTAGTGTACTCCGGCATAGGAGGCGGCGGGTACGAAAAATATTGTCGGCCACCTGCACAACGCTTAGCGCGGGCGACCACGGCTGCGTACTATGTAGACCGCAGGGTCATCCCGTCAGCGTTTTCCTTTTCCTCCGGATCTCCGGCTTTCGCGAGCGGGGGCCGTGGCGTCTCTGGATCGCGGGAGGACAATTATCGCCGCGACGATCTTCCCGATCTGCACGTCGTTTTCCGTTATTATTACAAACCATATTACCGGCTATTAATAAATAATAGGTTAATTGTAATTATTTTCCTTATAACTATTAACTTAACCGAGTTAGGATAACTATAAACTATAAACTTTTTAAAATATTTTCTATCAACTTAACTTCACTCAATTACAATTGCCCAGTTTTACTATGATGTGCATTTTTCCATTGTTTTGTACTTATTGAAACGTAACAGATTGTACGAAAGAACCAATATATATATATATATATTGAATGTTTATATTTAGTCTATATACATTTATATAATATACAATATTATGATTTTATAATAAAAAAATAAAAAAAAATAATAATACTTAAGTACTCGCTATAGCACACCATTGTTATGAAGATTTAAAAAACGAATAAAATTTAAAATAATAATTTGGTGTGATTTATAGGGTCTAGGTCTTATAATACAAGTAGGTACATAAATTATTATTTTATTAGATTTCCAGAAGAATATACCATACCTATATATGTGCAGGGAAACTATTAATATTCTATATTTCTATTGAGATGTAATTTTACCGTGTTGATGACATCGATAATTACTATTATTTATTATTATATCGTTTTGGTATCGCTGAAACATATCGTCGTATCATAATAATAATATGCCATATCATTTTATTTTTACGACTCGTTTTTAGTCGTTCGCTGCAGCTGCTGCTACGGCCATTTATTACGGGATTATCAAACCGTTTGTGACTATACGCATCCACATATTATATTTTAACCCGGAAATTCACAATAAACTATTTAACGTTTTTTTTTTTTTCTGGCAGTATTTAGATTCCTTACCTCCCCTACCCTCCCCTACCCTCCCCGTCACACAGCCATCCAACTGTGCACATATTTACGAAATCGCTGGCGGTGCAGCAGGGACCAATAATCACCCGGAGGACCGCGGTGTGTATCATATTATTATAGCATGAGATCACATAATATTTTCAATAGTTTTTCTGAAAATTATAAATTTCCAGCGTGCGCCGACAACATATAAACATCGAATATTATGTAATATTATTATTGTTGTTTGAACAATATTTTCGAACCGAACCTCTGCGCCAAAGTCCTATTTTATATATTATGTTTTCATTAGGACGCGTAGTATATGTTTTATGCACTCGAGCGATATTAATCATGTCACCGTGAATATTTTTTATTGCCTTACGAGTATTTCAACTGCAGTTTAATCACGTATTTATTTAAATGCAATATTTTACGGCGAACAAATTGTCGAACGGATTCACAAACGGTTCAAACGAATAGTTCATTTAAACGAGCACTAAATTATTCGCGAGCTTATGAATTTAAATTTATTTACCACATTTTTTAACTCTCATTATTGTATTTTATTCATAATAAATTATAAACGTATTTAACACGCGCGTAGGAACGTATATTATGTAGGTACCTCTAATCGTTTTTAACAGTTATTTTTATACGCATATTTGAATTAAATTAAGGCGGATGAAAACGCATATTAAGATAGTGGTGGACACTGCATTTGCTTGTATCGTTTTGTATATTTCCTCAGAAATCGTGTAAAGATAGCGGTAATTTGGAGAAACCGTCGAGAAAATCGAAAAACTACGTTTAAAAAAAAAAAAAAATAATTACAGAACCACTTGTCGACTAAAAATGTTCAACCTGTAGCACACCCGATGATAAACGATTGATTTAAAAAATATGATATTTAACACGCCAGTACGCCACACGCGTGTAATAGCCAATAGGTACACAACTCTATTGATGGGATGCATAAAAAATATTACTTATTATTTAACGAATCAATAAAGTGAGCAAACGACACCTTGCACGTCATGATTTATTGGCCCATGATTGGTCCGTTATTGTACAAAAAATGTTAGTGCAACATTATATTATGAGGTTACCTAGTCAATTTTTTTTATAATATTGTGCAACCCGGCGTGTATGACTTCTATTCCGGTATCGTTTGTATACGTACATATAATTGTGACTATATATATAAGTCCTTTATTTTGGAAATATTTGACTGAGATATAATATTAAATATTTAAAACGTTTTTATGTCAAAAAAATCAGAAAAATCGAGTAGTCGCAAGCGTCATATTGTTCGTAAAGCCGGAGCGGCGTTCAATCGTATAGTGCGAGCTATATACCTACGCAGGTAGGGAGCTAGCTGGTGATTGTCGGACATCGGCGACGGAAGTATATTATAATATTCTGAGAACAATCGAATAACTACGTGTTGGTGTGGATAACCTACGAATTTTTTTTTTCGATTATGCTTGTTTCCATGTGTATATATTGTGTACAACATCGTATACAGTAGTAATAATATAGGTAGGTAGTGTAATTTTCGGCCGCGTGTGCATATTATAATAATGAGTGGCCTGCACTGGATCCGGTTTTCAGCCGACCTGTTGCCGCTGATTTGCAGCGGCTGTCTCCCCTCGTCCGCCAGAGAATACAACACGAAAATATTATCAACACATCCCGTGGGATAATAACAGCGTGCGATAATAATATTATAAATATTATAACTACGAGCGTGCAGTGGTGTGACTTTATTTTGATACGGGAAGGCTATAGGATAACAGAACGGTAGATAAAATTAAACGATCTGAGGCCTGGGAGCGAAAATCGATGCAGTGATTGGTACCTACACGTCGTCGTCATTGTGCCAGCGGAATCACGCGCGTGTATCCTTCGCCCTAATTTGTTTTCGAATAGTATAATATTATTGAGACGGTCCGAAATAGACGGTACGCCGCAGCTGGAGTAACGCGACGTGTGTACCCTCCCCGCCCTCATATGGAAAAATCTTCCAGAACCAAAGTCTTAATAAATAATAATAGCTATAGTAGTCTTTTAACCTTAGTAATCGTAAGCCGGCCGGTATTGACCGTGCCCCCGCGGAGGAGACCTGTTGAAGACGATGACTCGACGAAAGGGGGACTGCAACCCTGTAGGATATCCGACAGGTCGCCTACGGTCAACTCACAAGTTCCGCGAGGGAATGAACTTGGAATATTTAAGGGCAAAGATAACTTGCAGCAATTTGTTCGGGGCGGTTTGTCCGTGGGGGGGGAGGGGCGGCCAACTTTACACACGTTCTATCGCGAGTATCGGATAGTATAATATAGGTACGACGTGGCGAGATCGATCTCCGATCGACACGCTGAAAAACAATGGAAAAGAAAGCGACCGATGTGTGTTTTCGCGGGTATTCGCTATTAAAACGATTTCCTAGTTTAGAGAGATCGCACGATCGGAATAATAATTGTGCCGCGACCGGGACAATGCTTCGCGACGGGTGACGCGCGTGGCCTCCGCAGTGATAACGTCGCCGGTCCCGCCGTACGTTTTAGACTTTTTATCGGGCCTTATCATCGCCTGCGAACTTATATATTATGTCCGTCCGTAAACGGCAAACCGCACTGTAGGTAGGTACCGCTGCCAATCAGTGGCGGCCATCCGCGAGTTTTTACATCGGATTCGTCTATCGCGTGTGTGTGTGCTGCACCCGCTGTCCAAAAGAAAGTCTCGCAAACCGCGTCGAGGAATGTGCGCTTTTTATTCGAAAATTAGTTTTCCCATATCCGTTTGAAGTCGGAGCGTCGGATGCATCGTGATAAGAAAAATGCAGTCTCGTGATAATAGTATGATAACATACCATAATATCACGTTTATATACACCGCGGGCTGAGTTACCATTGTTATCCGCGGTGCATTTATCGCGTATAGGTACCTATACGCATCATCGTTAAAGCTACAGCAACAGGCGTAATCGTTGCGCCGCCTAAGGTACAGCTATATTTTGACGCGTTTTCGTACGGTCGGAAAAATTGCACGTCGATGTTAGGCATTCGCTTACTGTCATAACTCGTAGTATGTTATACCCTAAGATCAGGGTTGGGCGGCCCGCGGCGCTCATTGTAATATTGTATGTTGCCGTGAGTAAATAATTTATAATTTGTATAAAAATCACGAACGTAAGTACAGTATGGACCGGAAACTGTGGATTAAATTATTAAAACGTTGCTTGTTTGTAGATACCTTGTTAAATTTATATAAGCCTTACATAAATAAACTAAATTTGGTATGAGCATAGATTTTTGTTTGAAATAAAATAAGCTATAAGTACATTCAAATTGTAGCCTGTGAAAAATTTTAGAGTTATTTTTAAGCCCATGACAACAAAAAGGCTGCCGACCCTTGTCTTAGACCATATACAACGGATGGTGTTCCTTGTATACCGAGCTGATGCCTACAACATAATCCCCACCACCGCCATTTCATTAGGGGGAACAATGCGTTATCCTAACCTAACCATAAAATAACTAATGAGTGGAGGGTTATGCTGACTTCAGATATTTAGGCAGTATCTCTACTCGTTATATAATATTATGATCTAAGATTATGCGGCCTAACCACCAGAGGTGTTTAAAATCAATTTTGAAATTAAAATGTTAATTTCTCTAAAGTAATAATATGAAAGCAGAAAGCTATATACTGTACTCGAAAAATTCTTCAAATTACATACAACTTAGGTAAGTAAAGTGCAAATGTCTCAGTTTATCATAATATGATTTACCTAAATAGTTATTTTGGAAAAAACTAACTAAACTAGAGTGTAGGTGGGCCGCAATACATTTTTTTAAAAACTCGTATTGAAACGAATAAAATTGCTAAATACAGTATTGAAGTATGTAACCACGTTCTACGATCGATTTTTTTCTACTGTAACATCTTAACTCTTTGATTTTCAATTTATCGAATATTTGAAAGTCATCAAAATTGCCTATGCATAACCTCTTAAAAATCGTTACCATTTATGTATGCTCATAATCAGGGCTTGCATTTGAAAAAAAAATATTGTTTTACGTTATTTACAATTAAAACGTTATACAAATTTTGAGTTTATCGTTATTCAAAATTTAAACGTTATTCAACTTTTGTGTTTATCGTTATTCAGAATTAAAACGTTATACAATTTTTGCGTTTAACGTTATTCATAATTAAAACGTTTTACAATTTTTGCGTTTATCGTTATTTAATATTTAAAAGCATTTAGATACCCGTTTTAAAAGTACACAGGCCGCAATTAAAAAGTATATGACTATGACCTTTTTTGGGGACATAATTTCCCTATTCTGAGTTTTAAGTAGGTATTGTGTAATTTTATTTATTTAATTAAATGGGTTAGATAACCCAATTACATATTATTTACAAAATATAGAGTACAGTGATACAGATTAAATTACAATATACATAGTTCGTAAAGAAATGGAAACAAAATAAATGATAAAACAGTATGATGATAATTAATCTTAAGTTATAAGTGATAATGTATTATTGAATTTAATAAATTGCCTAGGCTCTAAGGACTTTATTATAAAATAATAAATATAAAATATACGATTACACAAACACTGACGACTGAACAAATCTGAGCAAACTGATCACCGAACACAATAGTTGAATAACTTGAATGGTATAAATTCCGACCGTAGTACAGATAGTACAGTACAATATTATCAGAGTATCACTATTATTAGCTATTGGTAATTAAATTATTCTATTAATACCTTCTTATTAAATTTTAAAATAAATCTAATACGGGATCTCTCGGATAGGCCGGATACGGGATAAAATTAATTCTTGGATCGAATAAATAATTGAATAATACTAAGTATTATTAAATAATTGGAGATTAATTATTTTGTTTAATGGAATACAATATATACCGTTTTGCGTTATGTTTTGTTTAATGATATATCATATATTTTGTTAAACGTTACGTTTTGTTTTGTGTTATTTATTTATTTATGTTTATCGTTTTTCGTTATAATTACGTTTACAAATTTCAATCGTTTTTTATCAAATATAACGTTATAATCATAACGTTATTATAACGTTTGCAAGCCCTGCTCATAATACTATTATGTTTGTTATTTTTAAGTAACATAGCATTCACTGATATCCAACCCCAAATAAACTGTCAAGTAATACCACAGTCACCAAGTACCAAGTACCACTCGACCAAAAACTGAAATTAGAGAATCACGGCGAAAACATAACTAAACGAGCCACAATTAGGGATGTGCTGAATCCGGTGCCGAATCGCCTCAGTCCGGCTACATTAAAAATCACCTTCCTCCAACCGTACGCGTCGACTCAGTTCTCGCAGGCCCCTCCACCTGGGGCCCCCCCTACCTTCGTGTTCAAACTAGAGAAAAATCGAATTGTTTCAAAATATCGGTCTCCGAACAATTACCACCTCGCCTTGGTTATTGTCAAGAATATCGCGGCTCTGCCCCACTCCTCGCCCGTATTGACGGCATACAATTGTAAGTAAAACAAAGAAAAACAGTAAAACTGCACTACTCCCTAAAAACCTGCTATCACCCCATGCGATCTCGGTCGTACGAACACAAGCACACACAATCACAGCGAGAACACAAAACTAGCCACCTCGATTGGGCACATTCCTAAAAGTGAAATAAAACAATTGATATGAGTTCACCAATTCACTTGCAGTCGTAGCTGGTGTCACGCCCGACACGGGAATATTGGCCAGGAAAATATGACTGTTCAAACGAAGCAAAGCGCACTTCCCGGTCGTCACAATATATACCTAGGTACGCGTTATTCGTCAGAACTAGCTTCGATTCGGCACATATTTCAACTTTTCGAAAGCGTTTTATCACCATTATATTTTCGTGCCGTCGCCTCGTGGAACGATTTAGACTCAATCGTCGCCGAAATCAGCGCCAAAATGTCTTCTTATACCGGTTATACCTACATAATATTATTATATGTGGTATAGTAACCTGCGAGTAAAGTATTTTCATATAAAGGTTTAACCGAGGAGGAAAAGCGTCACACGTATTGGTATTAGCGACGTTACCGACCGGAACAGTCTGTTGTATATATATATTACGTGCAAAAACCTTATTACGTTATTTGATAAGGACAAAACACCGAAGGGTGATCTCGTTTCATGTGTAAGAACGGCGTTTCGGCCACTGCTGGTCAGTCCGTTTGACAATTAACGAAAAAAAAAAAATAAACAAAAATAGGTACGTTTCTATATTATGTGTCCGTGTTTGGAATTTCACACAAGAACGAACTTTGTTTTACGACGTCACGGCGAGAAACGAATTACTATTCCGATGGAATTTCGAGATTAAACCAATTATATAAATGATATCAAGTTCATCAACTGCCGTTACACTGCAGGTCGTATTTCGTTATCGGATTAGATTCACGGAGTGGCTATTTTCCTCCGAAAACGACATAATATTATACTGGTTTTCTCGTGTTTTCGGGCTGAAAATGGAATGGTAATAAATACAAATTATAAATTAGGTAGGTAAAAACACAAATATCTAATATCGATACGTGTTCCGTTCGACCGGAGTATAACTTTAGTATTATCGAGTTGAGAACACATATTAATCTTTCTATCGAAAAAAAAAAGAGAAAAAGATAAAAAAATATATTCAAAGCAGTTCGATATAGTCACTATAATAGGTCGCTGGCGGTTTAAATCGGAAATGTAGAAAACCTTGCCGGATGACAGGTGCGTAAAGTTGGGCTGAAAATGGGATAGTTGTTGTGATTATAATATTATAGGAACCTATAATTACCTAATGCTAATGTTATAATGAAGTTATTTGACAGCAAGTATATAGACTTTGACGGTTGACACGTCATTTAATATTATTGTACATTATAAAATGTCCAAATTTAAGGCGCGTATAACGTGATTGCATATTATACTGTTCGGTGCTGATGCGAAAATGTACCTATAATAATCCCATGTATCGTGTGGAAATTTATTAGTTTGGTTATGCTCGAAAGTCCAATTGGGAACGACCCGAGTGCATATTATAATGTGTTGTGCTATTATATTATATTATATGCTCATTAATATTTACTACTGTATAATGTACAACTATTGTTAATATTGTTATCGTAATTTTCATAATTTTCAAGACGTAAATGTATGTTTAAGAAATTGTTTATATATTTTTTAACACAGATATAATAGTATAATATCTAAAATAACACTTGTATTATTGTGGTTTTTGAAAAGTTTTCTGAAATTATCAATTGATTTTAAAGTTGGTCATTTGTTTTATAACTCGTGTTTAATTTCCGATAATTTAAGGTATTGCAAATTTTAACACCGTGTAATACTATTAATATAACTTTTTTACATTGTCATTAAGATATGCACAATTTGTACTATTTAACACAACAAGCGTGTGTGGGTTACAGAACAAAAATCCATTGCAATTGGAATAAGAAGCCATTAGCCACCCATTAGTGACACTAATCTGAAGCGCGGAACTGTGGGAATTTTTTTTTATTACTTTTTAATCAACAATAAAAAAAAATAAATACAATTAAATTCCTAACAAAACGTAGCATTTCACTAGATATTTTTCCACCGCACTATACCCAAAAACATATATTATCTATTATTCCTTAATTTTTCTTTTCAGAGGAAAAATATATAGTGGCGTTGTATAATAATATATATTATACGAACGGCATTACAAACGTTTTTTTTCCAACTTTATACCTACTTATCGGTTACTGCGTCAACTTCAGTGGCAACCGTTGTGATTCGTTTATAATATACCTCGTAAAGTATAAGAGAACAGAGATACGGACGAAACGCCAGTCGTTGCGCAGCAGATGCCGTCTTACCGACCGAATGGAATATATTATTATTATGTGTATGGCGTCTTATCAACAACACGACGGTGCATATTTTATTATAATAATATAATATACGATGAATTACGATGGTTACCATTTACGAGTATGTACCGCCTAACCTAACCGCCGCGGTTGTGCATTTCATATAATATACGCGACGGCGCAGCGCACCTATAGCAATATAATACGTATAATATAGGTAGGTACCATATAGTACGCGTATCCATAAATTTTACTCGAGTTTACAATAGCAATAATTCAATTTATACAAACGAATTACGCGCGTATACTTTTTATTAAATGATAAATAATAATATAATGTACGAGTATAATTACCCAATCGGAATCCGAAGTCGGTTATATATGTATTATAATAATAATATGGGCAGTGTATTTAATATTGTGGGTTCACCGGCGCGCCCGAGTGGCGTAAAAATATTATATTATATGGTAATAATAATTATTTCGATACTCTCGCAAAACCGTTTTCTTCTTTTCCACAATAATAATAATAATAATAATAATATTAATAATATGCGTCTTGGTATCACGGCTACAATACTATCGTTTAGGTCGCGTTCGCGTACAAGTCGGACGCGCTGCAGCGACTTTAACGCCACCGCTGCGGACGAGCGAAACGTTTTGCAGCTCGTCCCCGTCGGAACGATTTATTATTATAGTCATCGTCGAGAGTTTCGGCTCGCACGATGTATTATAGGTACGCACCATCGCCATATCACGTATTCACGTGTATACGAACAGAGGCGCACGGCGATAAATTATTGTTATACATATCCTCTCTCAGGCCTCGGCCCGTGATTATTAAATTGATTATATGAAAATGAAAGAAAAGTTTAGCGCGATAAATTTAAACGAGTTTCTTTCCCCCGCACACCGATTTGTGGTACGAGTACCTATATAATAATATAATATAAGTAATATAACCGCGACCACACGCACGCACACTCACACATTGAAACGTCGCCGTTATAAATGATTATAATATATAGGTAATTAATAATATTATACTCATCTCCGTTGTCGTGTGGGAAATATACCTAAATAAGATTTAAATTTGTTATTTTCATCAAATACTATTGTGCAGTTATTATGCATTACAACCAGTGTTAGGACTTATCTAGATAAATTATCCAGATAATTATTTTTTTATCTTTTATCTTATCCAGATAAATTTACAAAATACATTTTTTGGTGAAAATTAGCTAGATCTATTCGAAAATGTTTCATTTTTATTCTCATTATCTGAGGCACAACTTGTACGTAAAATAACATCCAGGGCTAAAATTATATGACGTTATTCTGAAAAGACTATAAATTATTTCTATTTAGTACTTATTACTTATTAGTAATTAATATTCTGTACTCGGTTAATAATATATAATATAATATACTAATTAATTTATGTAATTAGCCTATATTAGTATATTACTGTCGCAACAAATATGTCAAATTTCCAGAATGTTATAAATATTTTTATACTATAATTAAAATACGAATAATAGAACAGATGGCAAGTTATAACCACCGCTGTCCCAAACAAAATTCCATAGAATATAATATTATTTATTGAGAAATAAAGATAAACCAGCCGTCTGTTCTTTTCGTATTTGCAATGCGTCTGACAATTGATAAGTCTGACGAGCAATACATGAGATGCTATTTATATATTTCGGGTTTTATATTTTGTATTATAAATCTATGGACTATAAACAATATCTAAACCAATTTTAATTGCACATGACATATAATAATAATAAACATTATTTCGTATACACAAATACACAATACTCGTAAATATCTTTTCAATGTTGTTAATTAATAATAGTACGTGACACGAAAAGTGGCCGGTGACCCCACCATCCACCCGGCAAAAACGGCCGTTAGCAATGGGTTCTCTTGTGTGTGTATTATTTTGTGTACTTACATGACGGTATATATATTTTTTTTAATTAGTTGTTTTAATTTTAATTTCTAAAATTATCTGTTATTTAAATATTTAGATAATTATCTAGATAAATTATTTTTATCTTTTTGTTAGATGAATTTGATTTGTTTATCTTTTATCTGTATCTTAGATAACATTTAGAATTGTTATCTTTATCTTTATCCAGATGATTTTTTTGTTATCTGTTCCTAACACTGATTGCAATATATTTTAATGTATATCATTTAATTGCTCGACTATTTGAAGTTATAGATGATCGTTTATTCACCAGGAAAACAGTTATAACAATTTATTATTATGATGTACACAGTCGTCAATGGTGTAGGACTCAATCTCTATGCGACTGACCGAATCGAACGGTGTGTTATGATTTATAGATAATAACAATATAGCGATAACGTCATATTATTTATTAAACGCGTGGACGGATGCGTGGTATTGGAGCGGAAAGGTCTTTTTGATATTTAAAATGTAAATTTATCGTGGACATTGTTATAATAATTTGGGATTTGGGACGAGTGACCGCGATCAATGACCAACGTCACACGAGTGAGTTCGCTGCGGTCATATTAATATAATATGCGACTGGGTCAATCGCCAAATAAAGTTAAGGTGTCGATAGAGACCATTATTACCACAACATTATAAAACCAACCATACGGATTAAGCGTCACGATAGGAGTGGTCTCGATATGTGATCACCTCACCTATACATAAATATAAGTATAATTAAGGCCGTTTTCAAGAAATCCGTCCTACCAAAATAAACCATTGCTTTACTATTGGTTTTACAGTAAATATAATAGGGATGTTTAAGAGATAACAATTCCGCCGTGGCTGCAGGTGATAACAATATTAATTCGTCTGCATCCGTAGCATCAAAAGGCAAACGGTTTCCCCGCTCCCCGCATGTTTTAATGATATCACACTGCGATATGGTATGTACTTAATACTTATATATAATATAATATACATTATACGTACACTCTCGAAGCATTTCACCTTTGCGGATCGTTCGTGGAAGACGTATTATACACTGCGAGATTTGTTTGATATTGTGCTTGCGTGCGATTTGCCACTAAATCTATTGCCTGCAGACTGGAGATCAACATGACTTGTGTGTGTGTATGTATATCACTCAACTGTAAACTATGGAACGTTCTAATATAAAAAGTGTCACACCCTCGGAGGCCGCCATATTGGTTCTGTAATTCTGTTAGTGTTTCCTTCTATGATTTTTCATGGATAGGATTATTTTATTATCTTATCTTCTGCCAAATATCAGTGATATGCCGATAGTATACAAGGTCTCTTAACCGAAGGTATATTCAATTTGTATGATAACAAACGTTATCGCATATCGTGCATGTCGCGCAGATACGTTTTATTGTTTATTCCACGAGAAGAATCAAAATGGCAGCCTACTAGGGTGGTACAGCTTTTATTCGCAACGCGCATTTCATATTATACAGTTCCCTGACGATCTGACCCAACCGTAAGTGCGACGATTATAATTATTAATAAATTATAAACCATCGAGGTTCGGCGAGAGCACTTTATAATATGTATTTCCCATAGCAATAACTTATTTTCAATAACAAACCAAAATAGATATCGTATCGTCAATATTATTATGTTTACCAAAGGTGATTACAGTTTTTTAAAAGTGTAATTTACTATATTAAGTCTTTACACGATATGGTTTTTTTACCTTAACTCGCTGCTACTCGAATGTGCAGGTATCTTAATATTATTACTAGCTATTACTATTTACCTGTCTATAATTTTTTTTATTAAGGCGCCTCCCTATGGCATTGATTTAAGGAGAATCATTTAGGCAATTTCTAATCTCGTCGTCGCCATCCAAGATCTATGTGTTGGTCGTAAATGATTGTGTGTAGTGTGTGTGGCGTCCATGCGGGTCAATTGTAGCGGTACGGAGGGCTCTCGCACGCACATGTCAGCATATGATATTGTGATCATGAAAAAATGTTTATTTTTCACTCAAACATACGATTCTATTCCAACAATACGTCACAACGATTACATCGATTTGCATTCTGATAAAATATTCTTTTTTCCACAACATGTACGAGGGATCGATCGAGGCACATTTTTAATATTGTATTTAGTTAATTAAATATTTAAGTTGGAAAAAATTCTGATTTTTTTTTTAATTTTTCACAATTTTTATTGCAATTTAAATTACAAAAATTAAAAATGTGGCTCGATCGTTCCCTTGTAAATATTACGGACAATCTGAATATTTGTTCAGAATGCAAATCGTGATAATGGTCGACACGTATCGTTGGAATTAGAAACAGTAGTTTTTGACAAAAAAGACGTGGTAATGTGGCCCCTTAAGGAAAATATTGTGTAGGTAGGTATCTGCTGTTTTATTTCAATGAATATTATATGGATGAAAGTTAACTGCGCGGCGGTCTTTTGCGTGAAACCAGAGGTCTTGTCAATAATATGTCGTGTCTCTTATTTTTTTTCTCTTCGCCTTCCAGAGTCCACGAGCGATAAAAGAGGAATGTGACAAATGTCATAAATCATAATATATACGATTGCGCTGTATAGGGTGGCGCTGTGCAGGCTTTTCGAATACAATTATACATATGGCTAAAAATAACGGAGCAGCTGGAACAAAGTCAAAGCGAAAAACGTTTCTTATCTCCTTTTAATCGCAACTGTCATATTATTAAGACCATTGAACGACGCCGGCTGCTGCAGTGGCGTCTGTGGTCTAACTATAGCTGGCCAAAGTGTGTCTTCCGTCCTCAGTACGCGCCGCCGCCACTTTCTACAGACGTCAGAAGATCTGTTGGTCATAAGACGTTAGGTGTATAGCTTTTGACTTATAATAATATAAACTATAGATAGAATATAGAGTACCCAAGATACATATATAGACACACACACATACGTGACACATGTGCAAATACGTCACGTTTATATCCTATTATTAAACCATATTAAACTGCTGTTATTAAAATAATCGATGACAACTAAGAATTATTAAAATATTTCGTACGCATGCACACCAAACAACGGTTACGAGAATGGAATCTTTGATGGACATTATGCTAGCAGGATTTTGTAACTTATGAGTTATTAGTTTATGGCATAACTTTGGGTTCTCTCCATTTTACTACTCTGTTACTTGTTAGTAGACTAGAATATAAAACATTTGTTTTAAACGTTTTGTTCATTGTTTAATATGAATAAAACACATGGTTAAAACAGTGTAAAACCCAAAAGAATATCCTGTTTTTTTTTGTTTATTATTAATAATAATAAATAATAGGTATCCTGTAGAAAAAAATTAAAGTATTAAATAACTATATCTATTACCACCCTTCATTATAATTTTTATTTTAAATCTTATTGAATAAATTACCAAATTTAAAATGTATTTACTTAATAGTTAATACTTAATATTACATACAAAATATAATGCACAAAGTTATATAACTCAAAAAATACTTGTTCGAATTTCGATTTAGATAGATAAAATTTAAATTAAAAAAAAAAAAAAAACATCTGCCGAATAATTAAAAATGAAAACGAGAGGTTGCTATATTTGAAAAACAGGAGTTTGTACTGTCGTAAGATCATCCTTCAGTGGTACACACAATCTCAAGTATTCGAAAATATTATAGTCTTTGAGTGTATTTTAAAATTCTGAAAATCAGAATTTGATTGTACGCGCATAATATAAGCATGCGAATACGGTAAGCTACATAACGAGCACGCTCAAAAAATCACCCTGTATGTATAATAATTGTACCACATACATCGTCGTATCGTCGATACACCGAATTGGACATTCGGTGTCGAAAAAAATGTGATCCTCGGCACGCCATCATATAATATATTATGAATATTATTATAATATATGCGGACACTCGTGATGTTATATTATTATTATCGGATTATCCACTACAGTTTCGCAAATCCTTTGGACTCCGAGCCGCCTGCACGGCTGCGCCACATCTATCTACATGATTTTAATATTATATACTACTACGCACGCCATTATAATAGTATATTATTATTATGCATGTCCAAGTATAAGAGCAGTGTGTGTGGACACACGGACAGAGTGCACCTATTATTTTATCGTAATTCCACGTGCGTGCAGCGCCGCCGTGCACAAAACGGTGGCAGTGGCGTTATATGTGCGTGTGTGTGTGAAAACGATTGGCGAAAAAACGGACGTCTGTGTTGTTAATTGAGTCGTTATACGAGCTATTCGCTTTTTGTATTCCTATATAGTATATACATACAGCTATGATATTATATCATACGGATGTGGATTCTTAGCGTACACACACCCACACGCACAATAAGCACATGGTTATATATAGCTGGATATATAGGTGCCTTTACTTGTAATTTGTATGTACCGGTATTTAATATGACCCACGGACGACTAAAAATTATGAAAAACTAAAAAAAATTGTACTCATCTCGAAGAAAATTTAATTTTTTATTTTCTATACGTCATATTCCACGTGGTTTGTCGAAAAGTAATAATTTATTTATATTATTAAGCAATCAAACTTTTTTTTTTTATTATTATTTAGTATCACGTGGCTTCAACAATAAAGTCATTAGCCGGGGGAAAAAATGTTATATTTTATGTTATAATAATATATGTATACATTCATCATAATAATCATATATCGATAGGTAATTGGGTAATAATAATAAATAATAATAGTAGTTAATTTTTGAAATATTTAAATTCGGTCGTACAGATTGGTTTTTTAAGGAAATTAAATATTTGTAAAATATCTTCTATAGATTTGTTGGCTGTGGAAAGAGTTTCTCTCTTATTATTATAATTCAATGAGGAGGGGTTTTATGGAGATTAATAATATATGTTGCAGAATTCGCATGCGGTTCTCGGTTGTTTTTTCATTAATTAGTGTACGTGAACGATATTTTTGCAGCTGATTTTTATACTCAAATCATATATTTATAAATTATAATGTAATATTTAATGTGCTTGCGTTTAATATTTTCAGTTTAAAAAATTTGATTGGGAAAGTGTCATGTCTATGGTCGTTTTTCCAACGCAACAATAAAATGACAAAATAAAATTCCAAATCAGGGCAGGTAAATGATAATTTTTAATTAAATTAAGTTAAGTTGACAGAAAACGTTTTAAAAAGTTTAAAGTTAATAGTTATCCTAATTTTATGTTTAACTCAGGTATGTTAAAAGTTACAGGGAAACTTATTAAGTTATTTAGTTTTTTTCTATATATAAATAGCCAGTAATATAGCATATGCTTTAAAATAATTAAAAGTAAATGTTTATGCAATAGGTAATAATGTAATATGCATGTGCAATGTGCATGGTGGAATATTTAATTTAATAGTATTTAACATTTAAATATTTATAAATATTATCGTATCTTGGATTTGATTAAAATTAACTCGTTATTTATTAAGTTTATATATAAAGTTGAAAATTAAATTAAAAAAAAGTTAAGTTAAGAAGTTAAAAATTAACTTGAACATTTTTTAACTCGTGTATGCTCAGGCTTAAAATATGCAATGATCATCATTGACCAAGCCCGGATTGAGGATTAATTGCGCCCCGGGACTATTAGTGGGCCCCCTTTCAACTTTAACTTCAAAAAAATTGTATCACTGCATTTTTAGGACTGAATAATATAACTGTGTAATTTTGTAGTGTACCTAATATTTTGATACCGCATGCGAATATATCAAAAATACATAATATACATTATTTGCACGTGAAACTATAGATAATATAAAGACTATGTGCCTATCTCCTATGCGTATTGCGTTAACAATGTAGTTCACAACCACCATTTTTATAAGCTTCATCGTAATATTGTTATTTGTTACCAATTATTAGTGTTGAAGTATACAGATATACAGAAGCTAAAGGTAAATAAAAATAAGATCGGATATATGTAATAATATAATAATTTGTATATTGATATGAATAACTATAGTGCTCCGAGGCGTAATATAAAGCAACGACTAATCGTCCTACAGGCTACTACATAGAACGAATATGCTATAGAAATATAAAATGCCTATTCAGCGTCTGCTGTACTACAGTATGAATAATTTGCTTATAATCTACATAATACAGGGTGTGTTGTTTACATTCAACAATTAGAATATAATTTTAATATTTATCATAATTTATAGTAATTTTTCTATTTCTATAGAATATCTACGCCCCCCCCCTGGCCTGACTCTTGATGCCAATAATCTGGGCTCAGGTCTGGCTGCCAGTGTTCCATTTTAAGTATAGGATAGGTAGGTCGTCCGCCGGTTAATACATAGGTAGTAGGTACCCGTCGGAGTGTATAATAATATTGTATATTATGATATTATTATGTATAGGAACCTCATAGTCGTGGCGCCAACGCGATTGACCGCGGCCGTCGCATGACGGATAAAAAAAAAAACGCAAATCGTCCGAAATGTACGATTATAATTTTCTCCTCGCGTGTGCGTACCTACCTATATAATATAACAAACATAATAATGTGCATCGAACCACCCAATTAAATCGCACCTCCGCGATGCACCGGCTGCAGCTGCACTGCGCTCGGACCTCGCGGATTGGCATGACGTGTCCGGCGGTGACGGCGGTTCAATTACATTATATTTTCACGTCGTATTCGCCATTACACGCATAATATCACGGGCTTTGCATCAATTTCGTTTCGTATTATTACATTGAAACCCACCGCCGCCTCCTCCGTGTAAGGTCGTGCGTCCGTCCGGGTCGACAGGGCTACCGTTCGTGTAAAGAAACGGACGCAATTATTACGACTCATCGTCCGAACAATAATAATAACAATAATAATAATGAATAATACGTGCGGCCGACCAGTGTACAATGATATTATAATACCGTAATATATTATGTATAATAGATGAGAATATATTATTATTATTATTATTATTATATTATACGCGCAAAGATCGTTTTTACGTTTCTTATTATTTTGACGCCCGTCCGATTGTCATGTCGTCGTCCGTCGTAAGTCGTAAGTCGTAACACACATTATTTTCCAACTCGAGTCGACCTCGTATACACACACACACACACACACACACACACACGACTTTATATTATATTATGTTTACGTATAACCTGAATAACTCGCGGGATAATCTATAGCTATGCGTCCGCCCTACTCCGCTGCAACACCGCTGCAGCTGCGTAGCATTATAATAGTATTAATAATAATAATAATATAATAACGTTTCCCATCGTGTACCTACAACATTGGCTATCGCACACGGTCGCGAACAAAATATTTATAAATACTATATTATAACATACACCTATATATATATATAATAATATACAATAATAATATATTATTATACGAAGCGTATATGCGCGTCGTGTACGACCACCACACCGTTGTGTGTGTATAAATTAATAAACGGAAAGGTGAAAAAAAAAAACGCATACTTAAGGAAAACCAGTTCTAATCACTGGGCACTGCGGGCACCCGGATAATTAACCTTATAATATATGTATAATATATTGTTATATTATATTATTATTATTATTATTATTATTATTATAATATTATTATAATATTGTTCAACTTTCTATATAGGTAATATTATTATAACCCATCGCGTCGCGGCGATTTTGAAACGCGACCGCGATGGCGACTATATCTGAGATATTACGAGAAACATGATAACATAACGATTCAAAGTCCATTTTCCCGAACTTCCGGAAAATACGACCCCCTCCCCTCTCCTCTATAATTGTGGGTTGGAAATCCAAAACGTACTATACCAAAAATTCGCAGAATCGAGTTAGATATCGATTCTTATGGAAAAAAAAATCGATACATCGATTGGCGTCGTCAGAATAGATCAAAACGTACTATTTCCTGGTCAAATTTGCGATTCAAAATTACTGGTTAATCCAAAACAAACCTTTTCCATACATAAAAATGATATTTAGAAAATAAAAACGTACTTTTACCAGTCTTACGCCAAAACGTACTATTATTGCCCATGTTAAAAGAATAGGCACCAATCATTAGCTATAATACGCCCATACCAAAACAAACTATTTCCAAAACGTAATTTTTTGTATGTTATGCCAAAAAAAGTAACTTTTAGGTATACATATATATAGGGAAGTAAAAAAGATAATCCGAAACGTACTAAAATTAATTAAGTTTTAAATAAAAAATACCTATAACTCAAGAATATTTAACACATTTGAACCATTTTAAATATGAATAATATATTATGATAAAATAATTAAAAGAAAAAAAAACATTTTCTTCAAAATGATTTGTCTGTTTACAAACGTTTTTATTGGAAATGTTAAGATACAAAAAATCGCTTATCCTGAAAAATCAGTATTTTGGCAATAGTACGTTTTGGATTTCCATCCCTCAATTGTAGAAGACATTTATTGTTTTTGAGCATTTATTCAACTGTTGTTTTAACGTATCGGTAATTTTTATATTTTGTCGAAAAATTAAATCAAAACAGCAGCGTGCGGTATTATATGATTCGTTTTGAACAATATATTATCAAAACTTTATATTATTCTGAAAGGGTAGCCCTGGATTGTTAAACTACAAATCTGATATCGAAAACGCGGATTTTTGATTTTTATACAATTGCATATTTTTTGTTTTTTACAGTTTTGGGATTTTTGTCAGTAATCTTTACGATTTGCGTAATAGTTTGAAGCTTATCACGAGCAGCTTATCACGGCCACGATCACGAATGTATGTACAAGACATAGACCTTATACTAGTATGGGGTCTATGGTACAAGTGGCAAAGTGTGGGGGGTCGTAATGCGTTCCTAAAGCTTACAGCGCCCTCTGTATAAAACACGGATTAAGATACAAATTGTGAAGCCAAATGAAACCACCGGTAGCGCTGAAAACTTCAAGAACAGTATTCTTATCAGCTAAGTGACAGCTTTTCATGGCCGTCCCCCGACCCCCGCCGACCGTGTCGTTTCCAGTCCATTATATCCCTGGACTAAGATATAATTGACTGGAAACGACAAGGTGGGCGGGTGATGGGGGACGGCCCGCAAAAGGTTCCTCTGTTATCATCAACACTCATAATTGAATGTTTTCAGCGCTACCAGTGGTTTTATTTAGCGTCACATTTTGTCTCTCAGTCCGTGTTTTATAAAGATGACGCTGTAAACTCTCAATTGTGAATGCAACCCCCCGCATTTGCATCTTGAACATATTTTCGAGGCCACTGATAATCTGCTCGTTCTCAGTCCATTTTATCTTAGTCCGTGATTATATCGTAGTCCGTGCCCAGGCCGTTTTCGTAGGACCGCTCTTGGCGCCGCCATAACGCGACCGTCCGAATAATATGATGTGCGTTAGGTACGGATCCGATGTTAATATATTATTTTAATTCCACGGTGTGAATCGTGTTGAAATCAAACGTATGTACACCGAATATATTTTTATGTATTATTATATAGAGATATAATAATAATAATAATATGTGAACTGATAACAACAACCGCGCGCGCGCAGCCGCCAATAGTATTATAATAATCATGATGATATAGGTGCTACGAAAAGTGCAGTGTACAATTATTATTAATGTAAATACGAAAACGACGAGCGTATCGATTTACCAAACGAGAAAAGTCGCATATTATTAAGACGATTATTACACTCGCTCGTCCGTACGCATATAAATATTGTATTATAATATCGACGACCGGACGTCGTCGTTCATTATACTGTTTACTGCGCCAACTGTCACCGAAACGGGTTATTTTTCTCGCGGCACACGAGATTATAATAATAAAATATACAATACATATTATTAGAATATTATGATTTTTCATTAACTCTTAATGGACTTTGAGCGACAATTTCTGCTTGGAAAATAAACGTTTTATTTTTTCTCTTCCAATATCCAGCGTGACGGTCGTGGCGCGAGCTAAGTAAGAAAAAAAAAATAACTGCACGACGGCGGTGTGTATCGAAACAGGTGTTGCCTATTTAAACTGTGTAAAATACGGGTAAAATTGTTAGACGACATAATTAACTTTCTAAAATGCGTCAATTAACTCCTAGTAAACTCCAAAACATCAGAAATATTGTGTAGAACGTGCTTTTGTAAAAATCATCAAAATCGTACGTTTAGAAATTAAGTTATAAATGAAAAAGTGCGAACTTTAGTGGAAATTTATATTAAATTCAGAATTACGGTAGCCGTCGTCGTCGCATCAGCGTTGCCAATGTTACCAATAAAATTACCGTTCTTATAGCTGATTATTGTGTAAGTACTCAATATTTAATGACAATAAAAATTAGTGATATCACAACAAAAACACTTCGTAAACTAGGTACGTGTAAAAAAGGCGAAATAAAAAAAAAATAAGATCTTTAAGCACTATAAAGATGTGATATCATGAATAAATGCTAAGTATATTGAATTTAAGAAAACTTATTTTGTTTCAATAATTTATTTACTTGGCGAGGAATTATTTAGAATAGTATATATAAGTTATATTTTAAAAGTCCTTCGCCATTTAATTATTTTGTTCATCACACTTTGTATTTTTTACGAAATAATTCCTCGCCAAGTAACTAAATCATTGAAACAAAATAAGTTTACTTAAATTCGATATACTTAGCATTTATCCATGATATCACATCTTTATAGTGCTTAAGGATCATATATTTTTCTTACTTACCCGTTTTTGTGATAATATGATATGTAATAAATATAAATATAATATAAAATTATAGTGTCATATAATTACTAATAATATTACACTATAAATTTATCATCATGTATATACATAGTATAAAATATTATGTATACAGAGTGATCCATTTAATTGACTACCTACACTAATATTATTCTTTATTAATTTGTGTATTAAGAGACACCAATAATACATATTTTATATAGTTTGATGTGTGTATAATGCTATGATTTTAAGATTAAATCTAGAACAGGCATGAAATTTACCAGGTTGATTTCTTAAAAAATATAGATATTCTTGTACAGGTGATTTGGAATTTTATAATTTTGGGTCACTTAATATAAAGTCAATCACCAAACCCACATACAAAAAAAAATTTTGCGACATCATTCGTATAATATATTATAGGTATAAGTAGCATGCTACTAGATATTTTTACTCTGCAAGGAATAATGAGGAATCATTTATATGTTTTTGGGTGTGGAAAAAAATATCGTTTTTCGTGTATTATTTAGACCAATAAGCGGAAGAAAAATAAATAAGACTTCCAGAAGTCCGACCTACGTACCCATCTTGGCCATCTACATTATACCTCTGGTTTATCAACACACATAGACGATATCTCACCTCACTCGACCGCGTGGTAGACTTGAAAATATGATAAAAATAAATATTTGGCTCGGAGCAGTGGTGTGTGGGACCCCACCCCCCACAAAAAATAAAATATATATTCTACGTTGGTATTAACCGAAGTATGATATAGCTATACATTAGGTACCCCCGCCTATATTCTAAGCCATTGAAAATTATTTTCCAAACCATATAGGTAATGCACTTAGAACGACTAGGTGGATGGGTTATTTTGGACCGCTGCCAAAAGGTTCCTCTATTATCATCAATACTGGTCATAAAATGTTTTCAGCACTTGCAGTGGTTTTATTTTGATTCACCTATTATATCTTAGTCCGTGCTTCATACAGATAGCATTGTAAACTCTCAATGCCCCCGGATTTATGCCTGTTACTCTTTCACATACATTCGTGGTTACTGGTAAAGAGGTAATTTGCATTTTAACACAACAAACATAGTTATTGAACAAAACAATAAAAACAATAAAAAATAAACAAAACAATAAAAAATAAGAAGTTAGCGCGGCGGCAGAAGGTAAAAATAGTGAGAAAACCCGACAATTACATCTATTTTATTGTTCGAACACGTCGCGTATTTTTATTGTTGTCGATTTCAGTTTTTATTTGTTTTATATTTTGTTTATTTTTCTACAAATGCCTTTATAAACAATAACGGCAGTGTACCAACAGTTTTTAAATTACTCGACATAATAATAAATTATGTGCAGTATTACAAATCAAAATTATAAATATATAAAATTATAATAATTTTACTTGTATTTTATATAAATTGTAATAATAATATAATGGCTTATCGGTAACAAGTATTCATGTGTGTAAGTATTTGTTAGATAATATAAATAGATGTATTATATATTTATATATTACATATATTTTTTTTTTTTTTTATTGGGTAACCCGCGACAACATAGGCCCATTGGGTGTGTGGAGGGCACTGTAGTTTTTTTTTATATTGGGTAGGTTGGTACACGTGTTTGTATATTACATATATTATATAGGTAGTATAAACCTATAGATATAAAAATATAAAAATAAGTACCTGACTATAACATATGATTAAATGTAAAACATTAACAAAATTTAAATATAAAATTACATAATTTTTCTTTTTCTAAAAAATGTTTTTATAGTTTCACAAAATCTAATTTATTTATTTTTGATGGTTCAATAACAAGGATTGTCAAGCTGTTAAGTCTCTCAGATGACATGGTAGATGATAGGTTGTTTATTTATTCGTTTTAAGACGGATAATGATCTTTTGGTTGAACAATTTGAGACTGGTATGCATAAAAACATAATATGCAATGCAACATGTATGTGTGGAAAAGTAGTTACAAGATCAATTTTTTTTTTTTAAATAAAGTTTTTTTAAGTAAAGTTTTTGGTGACTTCTAATGTTTTTAATAAATATCGAAAATATATACATTCGTTATCAAATAATTCATCCATATATTCATTACCTAGGTATACATTTTACGTAATTTCTTGTTAGCTTTTCTGATTTCAGATGGAGTGTGTAATTCTCATAGTTAGGTTAGGGTCTAAGTATAGTTAGGGCCTCTTTTATTTTATTAGCACATAATAGATTGCCACATATGGAATAAAAAGTATTTATTTTAAAGTAACGAATACAGACTAAGGCTTATATACTTTTGATTCATCACTTTGTTTATTTTTATCGATTTTTATTTTCAAACCGAGGAACATTTTCTTCAAATTTATCTCATGCCAATTTTTCATAGATACTATAGATGTTAAAAATTGTTCATAATGTTTTTGTGTATTCGAACTGTGAGTTTTATAGTTCAGCAAGAGAACTGTGTTCTATTTGGATGTAGAATGGATCTCAGAGGGAATTTTTTGACGCTCTAGTAAATACTAATAAAACTACGGACAAATTAAATATTAGGCACCTAACCAGCTAGTGATTTTGTTAGGTTAGGTTACGTAAAAGTTGAATAAAATATAACAGTACTAGACGCACTCATCTTTAAAGTTGATAGAAATCCTAAGCTATGTACATTTTGTAAACTGGTGTTGTTGATGGAGGGGGGGGGGTGGGAAATATCCGTAAATGCAGGATAACATGTTTCACAAATTATAAATAATTATCAAATGCAATTAATTTATGGCGTCTCCATGAAGACTTTAGAGTAATCTTCATCGACGAACACATACAATATTGATTGATAAAAAAATAAATTAGGTGAAAAAACAGTTATTAAGATATTCAGTCAATTTATCGTGTTTTCATAATATCCACTATTTATTAATTATTATCTAAACCTAAATGACGTATTAAAACTTTGGTTTTAGAATTTTTTAATTTTAATAAATATGATGAGTACATCATAAAAATCCAAAATGGTGTAATATTTTATTTTACCTCACCATAATATAATGAAGTATACCATGTATAATGTATATTCATATATACCTATTCACATTTAATATTATGATGTGTACGACTAAAATTTTTTTTTCATTTGATTTTAAGCAGATGTTTATAACAAAATGTATAGGGAATGTTTACTTAGTTGTTATAATGCATAAAAATTAAACACCTTAGTAAATAGTCACTTTTTGGCGTACATAATACTATAGTACCTATTCTCTACTAAGATTATATTCACATTACAAACATCCATTGAAAACAAAGTTTATAGCCATTCTTTGTACTAATATTAGAAATAACTATGATTTCATGTAAAGTTTTAATAATGTTAACTGTGATATTTGATATTATAATATACTGTAATGGAGCACAGAAAGGTAACAACTAACATTTATTTTATAAGTACCTACATCAAAATATAAAAAAAAAGAATTAATTAATAAACTTAGCTCTATTATTATAATAATATTATATCATTGTCTTATTATAAAAATGATAGTTCATTGAATAGGTTCTATTATTATTCAGGATATATTGCACATTGAAATATTATTTTTGTTGTTAATTACAAATATTTTTTATGCTAAAAATTGAACAAATATTTATGAACGAAAATGATTACAATTTGTATTGTATGTATGTTGATAGTGTGTCTAAATGTATATTATACATTATCCTTTTGTAAATGGGTAAACACCCACTGATCGGGATTAAGGTAGATATAGTGGCCCGACGATATTTCGCTCGAGATGGAAACAAATTAGAAGTATTAATCTTATTAAAGCTTATAAATTATATATATTATACTACTAGCTGTTCGTGTCTGCAGACAAAATATAAACAATATTATCAAACCATGATCAGAAGCTAAAATATAACAATTGTATTTACAGTAACTAAGATTAATTTTTGCCAGCTATAATAAGTTTAATTAAAAAAAAGTAATAACATTTTTTATGTGTACCTGCATATTTTATGAAAAAAAAACTGTGGCCTGCTTCTTTACGACGATAATCATATAATATAATATAATTTATTCAATTTAATTTGTATAATATACTAATATCTTATCATTGACGTTTGTCAACTTTAACTAATTCTCGCATAAATTATTTAATATATTTTTTTTATTTTTCAGAAACCCAGAGTAAGGAACATCACATAAGTAATTTATATTAGAGATGTTCTGAGTAGAAAATCTGGTATTACACCGGGTACCGAGTACTGGCCGAGTAAAATTTGTTATACTAACCGGGTATCGAGAATTGGCCGAGTAAAATTCATAGTACTAAACGGGTATCGAGTATTGGCCGAGTAAACATTTTAATACCAACCGGGTATCTAGTATTGGCCGAGTAAAAATGTTAACACTAACCGGGTATCGAGTATAGGCCGAGTAGAAATGTAAATACAAAATGGTTATTATACTACTATCAAAGTACCAAGTATCAACTATATAAATATTAGACAGTAAACACGAGATTTGTTTTTGTAATTCGTAGAAGAAAAACATGATTTGTTTATAATCAACTGGCTATTGTAAATCGGTTCAGTTATTCCAATATGTACCAAAATGAATTATAATTTATTACCCTAGGATTTTCCCCATTATATTAATTGGTATGCATATATTTATAAATAGATTATCAGTGTTTGGATATGAGTTGATTAAAAATGTAGTATTTCGCCGGCGTACCGAGTAAGGCCGAGTTTTAAATGTGATATCGAGTAATACCCGCCCATCGAGTAATTGCAATCGAGTATTAATATATTTATATAGTTAATACATTTGACAATTTATTTATTTAACAATAATTAATACAACGGTGATAAAGTGACCTATATTTATAAACCATGGCATACCTCTATATTTTCGTACCAAAATTAGGTTAAGAATATATTATGACTATAATAATTATAATAAAATAACAGTCCCACACAATCGAATTTTTGGAAGGGCAACGCACAGGATGACACACCTGGTAACCACTTATGAGGACGAGGTTAAAGAAGTGTCCAAGAACTATTATTATTATCCTTAACATTATTATAAAAATAAACTATATACGTGTCTAGTTACCGCTTGTAGCCTAAAACTAACAATTATTATTTAATCAACGTTTTAAAAAAAATTTAAAAATTATTGTTCCGCTTTTTCACAAAAAATTATCGATGATATTCATTTAGTTGTGTAATATACTAATATCCAATCATTTAAATTTCTCAAATAATTTATTTTATGCAATATTTTTTTATTTTTCAGAAACCAAGGGTATGAGACATCACATTAGTAAATTATATCGTTAATATATTTTACAATATTTTTATTTATTAATAAAAAATATAACGATGATAATGTGACTTATATTTATATACTAAGCATACCTCTATGGTATTTCAATTATAATGTCAAGCATTATTCTGTAACAAATATATAAATATAAATAGCACTATTTTTTTTTTTTATTTTATTTATTTATTTATTAATTATAAACGGGCGTGAGCCCATGATACAGATATGTATGGTGTAATGTTGACAAAAATTACATACTAATTTTAAGCGTGGAACATCGGTACATGCTTACATGAGTTATGTATAAAAACAAAATAAAAGATAATAGTATAATACTATGGAAGAAATGACGGGTCCTCATTGGCTAATTTCATCATACGGTTTATTGGCTCGTTTTGTAAATATTTTGTAGGACAATGCGGAATAAAAAAAAGTATGTGTGTTGCGGGTGCACTTAACAGGAACTTTAAAGTTAATTAGTGCAAGGAGTGAAGGGGAGTCAACAGATCCCGATAAGATTTTATTAAGAAAAGCAAGAGCATGCGAGCGGTGACGGTCAGCTAAGGAAGATAAGTTCATGAGACGGAGTAGAGGAGTATAATCATGAGGGGGGCAGTTAACATTCAATTTGTGCTTCATATAGCATAAGAATTTACGCTGAACACGTTCGAGTTGAATACAGGCATCATCAGTTTGAGGATCCCATACAATAGAGCCATATTCAACGATTGGGCGTACAAGTGCACAATAGATGGATTTGAGAGAGCTGGTGAGTTTAAATTCACCAGATATTCTTTTAACAAAACCCAAAACCTTGAGAGCTTTGCAAGTAATTTTATCGATGTGGGCACGAGGAGAAAGAGAGGAAGTAAATGTAAAACCAAGATCACAAATGCTAGAATCAACGGGAATTAAACAAGAGCCATTCAAAACGTAGGAGTAAGTGATAGGAGAGCGACTTCTGGTGAATATCATTGACCGGCATTTATTAACATTTAATGTAAGACCAAGAGTTTCTGCCCAGGCAGAGAATCTATTAAGATCATCCTGGAGTTTGAGACAATCATCGACCGTGTAGATCTTAAGGAAAAACTTCATGTCATCAGCAAAACAGAGTAGTTGGCTGTGTTTAAGGGAGGTACAAGCACTATTAACGAACAAAGAGAAAAGAAGGGGTGATAGATGTCCACCTTGGGGGACACCAGAGGTAGATAAAAATATGTCAGATTTTGTATTGAACATATTAACCCATTGCGATCTATTTAATAGGAATGAATTAAACCAAGATAGGATAGGATCGCCAAAACCAGAAGCACGAAGTATAGAGATAAGAACCTCATGATTAACTGAATCAAACGCCTTAGCAAAGTCGGTATACACAACATCAACTTGAGATCCTTCTTTAAAAGAACCGTGTATGTAATTGGAAAAGTTAAGGTTACAAGTAACCGTAGATCTGCCTGGGCGAAAACCGTGCTGTTCGTTGGCTAAAATCAGGTTAACTGAAGGCTGGATTGAGTCTAGGACTAAGGACTCAAACATTTTAGATATATGTCCTAGAATTGAAATTGGTCTATAATTTGTGACTAGTGATGGGTTGCCTGATTTTAAAATGGGAGTAATAGAGCCGATTTTCCACATGTCAGGAAATGTACTTTCATCAAGGGATCTTCGAAATAGAGACCAAAGAGGATTGAAAATAACATATCTTATTCTGTAGAGGAAATCCCCTGGTATTCCATCGGGTCCTAAAGAAAACACATTTTTCAGACTGTTGAGCTTGAGGAGAACATCATTAGGGGTGAAGTAACAGTTGTTTGGTAAGTCGTAAAATGGTAAGTCTAAAGACTGGAGGTTTGGAATAATTGATTTTGAAGAGTAGACAGAACTAAAATGTTTAGAAAATAAATTTACACTTTCCTGAATACAAGAACTATCGACACCATCGAAGGAAACTATGTTCGGAACAGCGTTGTGAGAACGATTCCTACGTACAAAATCCCAGAATTTCTTGGGATTCAAGGATAAAGATTTTTCTGACTGTTCAACAAACGTTTTGTGACATTTTTTAGACATGTATTTGCATTTTGCACGGATTAGAGAAAAGACTCTATAATCAGCAGGATCAAATGTAGATTTAAACTTAGCATGAGCTTTATTTTTACGATAAACTAAGGTTTTGAGATCTTTGGATACCCAGGAAGGAAAAGTTGATTTATAAAAGTGGGACAGAGGGACGAACCTCAAAATTGAACTGTGAAGAGAATCAGTGAAGGTATTAACCGAAGTATTTAGATCAAGGTTGGATAGAGTAGAGACCCAATCGTAGGAAGACAGAAAATGTATAATACAATTGTAATCCGCCTTTTTGAAGTTGTGAAAGGAATGCGAGTTATTTAACGTAGTAGAGGTAGAGATATTATGTAGCGAAATATTAAGAGGTGGGTGATAAGGATCAGGCGGAACAAACGGTTCAAGAGATTCACAAACTATAGCGGAATCGGTGTTACAACAAATTAGATCAAGAATGGAACCTTTAGAGTTTAAAACAGAATTTTTTTGGTAGAACCCATTGAAGGCAAGTAGTTCAGGAACACAAGGCACACGAAGAGGGGAGGAAGAAGTATAAGTAAGGCCATGTGAATCATTAGACCAGGAAATATCAGGCAAGTTGTAATCACCACAGAGTAAGAACGTGTGTTCAGGATGTTGTTGATATATAGTTTCCAATAAGGACATAACATTTTCAAATAAAAAAGGTGGACTAAGAGGAGGAAAATAAGCAGCATTAATTATGAACCTATAGGACCCAACAGAGAGCATTACAAATAAGTGCTCGACGTTAATTTCGTGAACAGCAATTAATTTGGAAGATAAATCTTTTCTTATCCCAATGAGAACTCCGCCACCCCTTAAACAATTGCTAGTATTAGAACATCTATCATATCTGTAAATATTATAATTGGTAAGACCAAGTTCACTATCAGCAAAAGAATCGGTCAACCAAGTTTCAGTTAATACAAAAAAATCATAATTTATACAGGCTACATTACATTTAAAATTTAAAATTTTCGTCCGGAGACCACGGCAGTTCTGGTAAAAGCCAGAGACAGACTTGCTAGCTGATGAATGAGTTAAGGGTTGTTGAATGTGGGCCTCTGGTTGAAATTTCCATTCCTAGGATTGCTAAACACGACCTTCGGGAGACCATTTATATGAACAATCTGCAGTCCAACTTCGCCATCCTGAGACCTACGCTCAAGTTCAGAGTGGCAGTTACGCAGTAGGGTACGTTGAAGTAGAGTCTTATCTTTTACAATTCGGAAGTTTGGCGGAAAGTTAGTACCCTTTTTCTTTACCTCATAATAGATAGCTAGTAATTTAGAAGCGCATTCTTTAGATTCAAAAATTATTTTCAAGGGACGAGGGTTGTTAGCCTGAGCTTTACCCAGACGAACCAATTTGTATTGAGCAGGAAGATTGCCTATAAGAGGAATTACAATACTCTCAAAAGTTGATTTGTCATCAGTGATACGTTGAGTGGTAGATTCAGCGGAAGACTCAGGAACACTGTATACCAATAAATTAGTAGAGCATCTTTCTCATTCAAACGTTTCCTGGAATACTTGTGATACAACAGTGGATGAAAAGGCAGGAGAATCCAAGGATTCCAGCCTCAGGACTTTATCTTTTAGAAAAACCACTTCATCCTTAAGAATGTTATTTTCAGCTTTGAGTTCCGCAAGAAGAGAAAATACTATAAAATAATAATAATATGCATTAAATATGAATTTAATAGGTAAAAACGTTGAAATATGCAAAATAAAATTAGCTTTATTTTAATAAGAGTGATCTAAATCGGGGACAATATTGTCATCAGATTTCAAAAATCTTATTTCTATACATATATGCATTCACATATAAATCGAGTCCCTAGTTATTATTTTGTTGACCCAGAAGGACAAAAAAGAAATTAGGTGTTGACAGTTTATATGCGTTTTAAGGTTGAATTAAGAGTTGAGACACATTTTTAACACAAATCAATTGATAAAAGAAAAACAATATTGAGATATATTCAAAAAGTAAAAAAAGATTTGAAAAATATGAAAATTCGAAGAAAGTTATCGATGGTGGCATTGAAATACGAGTAGATAATACACAAATAGTAAATAATAATTGTACAGAATACCGATTTAAACAGCAAAAAAAAGTGTAATTAATCAAGCATTTCATTATGATCTTACTATTATTTTTGATTATGATTATCGGATTTATATTGGTCTCATGATGGATGTATTCATTGACAAGCATTCAAATTTAAAGATGAGCTCAAAGATGTCTCTTGTAGACATGGCAATATTGTATTGGATTATTTTATACTTCAGTGAAATATCAGTTATCTAATGGCAAATATGATAGATTTATTTAGAATTATCTAGGATTATATTAGAGATTACGATTTTCTAGAATAAATCTTGTATTTAAAGGGTAATTTCAAGAGTTTAATTGGACGTTTTAAAGAATTCATGAAATATACTGTGTTTTTTGTGGGATACGTTATGGAAATTATGAGAAGTGGAAAGGGTTCTATTAGAAATGTAATGGATTTAATGAAAAATGTCAATGATTTTACGGAAAATGTATGCTTTTCTATGAAATATCAATCCTCTAATGTGAGATATCTTGCTTTAATATCAAATTCATGAATTTAATAGGAGATATTATAGATTTTTATTAAGAATTGACTAATATTAAATTGGGGATTATGCTTTTCTAGAATATCTCGTTCATCTCATGGGAAATTTCAAGAGTGTAATCAGAAGTATCATTGTTTCTATGAGATTTTCCCCTGTTTTCTTATGGTAAATGTATTCTTTTCTGTGAAATATCAAGCCTCTATAATGAAACTCATGAAAAGTGTAAATTATTGTCATGAATTTAATGAACAATTTCGAGGATATTATGGGAAAATTATTGGTTTTGAGGAAATATAAATCCTCTAATGTGAAATGTCATGGATTTAATAAGAATTGGCAAGTATATAATGGGAAATGTGTGCTTTTATGTGAAATATCAAATTTCTAATGGGAAATGCCATGAGTTTATGAGAAGTGTAAAGGAGTCTATATGAAATGTCATGAATTTAATGAAAAATGTCAATGTTTTTATGGGAAAATATTGGTTTTGAGAATCGTCCATGGGAAATATTACTCTTTTAATGAAAAATTTCATGAATTCAATGTTAAATTTCATAGATTTATTAAAAGTTGTCGATTATTATATTGGATATTATGGTTTTCTATGATAAATCTTGCATCTTAAGGGAAATATCAGGAGTTTTATTAGAAATATCGATGCTTCTATGAGACTTGTCATGCCTTTTATATGATAAATCTACAGTAGAACCTCGATTATCTGAACTATTGGGACCACACCTAGTTCACATACTGGAAATTATTAAAAAATACAATTATATACATACTTTTATATATTATTATGTATTACATATTTACTATTTAAAGAGACGTGTTCAGATACTCAAAGTTCTACTGTAATCATATTCAACTAACACATAGATTCTGGGTGTCTACGACGAGATTACAAATTGTATAAATGTTGCTCCTTAAAAAATAGCCGTACCGAGGCCCCTTAATTCATATAATTACGAATATAAGTACAACAAATCTATAAAAATCTATTTAGCCCCACGATCAACAATAAAATAACCACGATACCAAAGTGTCTTCATTTTATACACTCGAGGTACTTTTATATTATTTCAAGATTTATTTTGTATCAAAATTATAATATCGACGATATTCATATAATATAAAATTCATGTAATATAGTTTTGTGTAATATATTTATATTTATTAAGTTTAAATTTGTAAATTTTAACTACCTAGGTATCAAGTAATTTATATAATAAAGTATTTTTTTATTTTTTTGTAGCCGAGGGTAAGTGACATCACATAAGTAAATTAAATAGTTTATACATTTTAAAATTTATTTGTCACACAAAACTAACATAGCGATGTATAAAATGACTTAAATTTATATACTAGGCATACCTTTTGAGGTTCCAGATGAAGTCTAGCATGTTTCCTTTGGAAATTATTTTGTAGAGTTTATCTATCATTTTAGCTCTCCACGCCATGTCATACACTTGAGAAATATCAAAGCTGATCATCTCCAGACTTTGCTTGTTAAGTAAGGAAGTGTAGACTTAATTTTTTCGGGAGAAAGGAGATCGAAGTTTTCTAGAAACCATATAATTTTCCAGTTGACATTTTTTCCTAGTAGTTTACATAAAGATATAAATAGGTCTGTTAGCTTTCTGCAAAAAAATTATTTTTATTAGGCTTGAGAATGGGAATGACATATTCGTGTTTACAGATTTGGGAAAACCGTTGATATCCCATCGTGTTGTAAATGGATAAGAGGATTAATGCTGTTGCAATTTTAACTACCTAGGTATCAAATAATTTGCTTAATACTGTGTTTTTTATTTTTCAGAAGCCAAAGGTAAGGGACATCACATTAGTAAATTATATAGTTAATGTATTTTATGATTTATTTGTTTAGCAATAATTAATGTAACAATGATAAATTGACTTAAATATATTTATTAGTCATACCTACCTCTATATTTTTGTATCAAAATTAAGATGTGAATATTACTATATTTAAATAAACTAGCTGTCCCGTACAACCAAATTTTGGCATGGGAAACGTACAGGGTGACAACATTTTCAAAATTCGAGGCCTCTTCATTCATATAATTATGAATAAAAGTACAAAAATCTATAAAAACCTATTTATTCCTATGATCAACAATAAAATAACCACGATACCAAAGTGTCTTCATTTTATACACTTGAGGTACTTTTATATTATTTCAAGATTTATTTTGTATCAAAATTGAGATATCTTAACGACAATATTAATATACTACATAATTTTATTTAAATTACCGAGGTATCAAATAATTTATTGTATACAGTATTTTTTTTTATTTTTCAGAAGCCATTGGTAAGGGAAATCATATTAGTACATTATATAGCTTATGTATTTATTTGTTTAATAATAAATAATATAACGATGATAAAGTGAGTTAAATATATATGGTATGCATAGCTCTATGATATTTCTTCTATAATATCTAGCTCTATTTTGTACCAAATTTAAAATACGTATATTTTTTAATATGACTACCTATATTTAGAATAACTAGCTGTACCGTACAACCAAATTTTGGCGAGGACAACGCACAGGATTACTTAACATACCTCTGAAAGAGGGTGACTATACCTACTGATTAGGGTCGAGCTGGTAGGGTGGCCTAACGTTCTTTCGCCGGAGATGGCAACAAATGAGAAGGATGAATGTTATTAAAGTTCAAAAATTAAATATATATTATGATACTATACCAGCTGTCCTGCCCGGCATTGCACGTTCCAACGATTTGTTTCTTTTTTATAAATAAATTTATAAAAAGTATATACCTTATTTCAAATTTAACCCATCCGTTACAACGAGATTTCTAGTACCCGCTGTAGGTACAGCAGATCGGTACCCACTTATCCGCTTTATTTAAAAAAAAAAAACTATTATTTGATTATTTAGAAAAGAACTTGACATATTTCCTTTTATTCTATTTAAAAGTACCAATAAGATACAATTTCCTAACTGAAACTAACCGCAATGTTAAAAATCGAATACATTTTTCTACTTTATTATATCGTGTATGTAGACAAATAAAATTATTATTACTATTTTTATATTATTTATAATTCATGATCAGAATCTTAAATATAACAATTTTAAAATACTTAAAGAATATTTTTGATTGATTTTTATCATCTATAATAAGATGAATAAAAAAAGGTGGGTTAGTGGATGTCGCTCTGCTGTACAGTAGGTTACAAGTTGGTCACTGTAATGGATGGTGTTAAATTTTAATTCAATGATATAATATCATTGTAAAGAAAAACGATTCTGAGCGAAAACGGTCAGTCACCCTATGGTATTACTAATATGTTTGATGATATTATTGTAAATAAAGTAATTTATAATTAACCTAATTACGTGGAACTTTGTTTTAAATTTTCAATCCTTAGCTATAAAGTTTGATTATTTTATAAATTTTTAACTACAAAAAAATTATTAAATTTTAAATTTGATACATTTTGTCAAAATTCAAACTTTAAATCCTTATAAAAAAAATTGTGCCTATGTATTTTTAATATTTTTCAACTGCTAGTGTAAAAATATATCAGGTGTTTGGGATTAAATTTTCATGCTTTTTTACCCAACAAATAAAATGTTATTGATATTTATAGGAAAAAAAACAAAAAAAATTGAAAACTGTCAATGTCCATAAGCAGCTCAAAAAAATTCAAAATTTTTTTAAAATTTTATGTTGTATAGCAAATGAAAATAATATAACCATTCAGTAAAATTTCCATGTATCTACAGTTATTCGTTTTTGAATAACAATAATATAACAAAACCGCTACATGGTGAAAAATCGAGTGAATATCCAATATTGTGAAAATATGAACTTCAAACGCTCGTAAAAATTTAATTTGCCTTTCTTATAGACATTTTTTTTTGTTGATAAAAGTAGATTATCTTATAAGGAATCTTATCATAGATTTAAAAAGAAAAATTTTTATGAATTCTTAACTCAAAATAATTTGGTAATTTTCGTGATTTTTCCATATTTTGTCAATTTTTGAACTTTAAATACTTATAAAAAAAACTGTGACTAAAGATTTTTAATATTTTTCGACTGTCATTGTAACAATATAGTAGGAGCCTTATATTAAATTTTTAAACTTTTTACCCAACAAATAAAGTTTTATTGACATCCTTAGAAAAAAAAGACTAACAAAATTGGAAACTGAAAATTTTACTAATTAGATCAAAACAAATCAATATAATATTTTGAAAATTTTATCGTGTATAGAAAATGCTAATATAAATGACCAGTGAACATTTTATGTGTATACGTTCATTCGTTTTGATTTTGTGGACAACCGATTTTGCGTAAAAGTTCCTGTTTTTCCTTAATTTTTATGTTGTTTTTCCTGGCGCTTTTAAAAACTATTGGAAATTTTAAATTTTGACCTCAATGCACCAACGATATTCACTTTCCCATCGAACAAGATACTGAAGATGAAAATCCAATCATTATTTCAACTACTTATCGTGTACATAGACACAAAAATAAAAATAATAAAAACACACATTATTGTAAAATCAATACATTCATCGTTCCACTCAGAATCTAAAAGTAATAATATTTTTTTTCCTACCTAACCGTCCGGAAACACAAAAAACTAAGGAGCATATTAGCAAATTTAATTACAATATGAAACACTGCTAAAAAGTGATTTAAAAATCGAAAGAATTTAAACAGGTACTATAATTATAATAATAAAATAATAATATTATATTTGCAGAGAATATGTTCCAGCAAATTACTGGTATTAATATATTACATTTTTTTAAAATTAAAATTGTTCTTTTAAAATAGACTTGCCATTTTGAGGAATCTAATAATAAATATCTTCAATATAGTATCAATGCTAGTAATAGTGTTATACAGGTTTTTTCGAAAGCATGGATAACTTTAAGTGTTCGATGTCTTGTTCGTTGAATAGCACATTAGTCCAAGCAACTATAATATATAAATTGGTGATCACGGAGTTGGATGTGAGTAGGGTGACGAGAAGAGAAATAATAATAATATAAATAAGCGTACAGTACCAGAATACGTCATACTGTGACAATCTAATGTCTAAACAGAATATTTTATATTTTAATATTATCTAAATAATAGTGGCATGTGAAGACGTCCTTCGGCTGAGCCCAACAAAATATCAATAATAATAATACCGTTTCGGCCACGGTCGAGGACAGAATATAACAGCTGCGTCGGTGACTGCTATGATGATGTCGAAGGCACTGGTCCCAGTGTATAAATAGTATGGCAGCGTATAATTGCCGTCACACAATGCGACTAACGGCACGGTTGCTGACGTCGTCAGGAGACTATACAAGTCTCGTTGATGGTTAGGTTAGTCGATGACTTATGGCCAGTGCTTCCCAAACCGTCTTGCCAATGGTTGTTCCAGACGACATAACTGAGAGAGAAAACATAATATATGAGCATAATATGAGGGAGAAATTAAGACATGTCTTGGCACATTGTGACGGCCCAAAACCTCTTTTTCTCACTCAACAATCCCGTGCCCGACTGGTGATTTCTCTCTCTATGCGCTGTCCGTTAGTTTATAGTCTATGCTGGACGGACGCGCAAACCGGTAGACATATCGACGTTGGGTGGGTCGACGGTAAAGGCCGAGTCGGTTCGCTGACGGCGTGTGAGTGGCGAAACGCTTGACACGACGGATAAACAATAAGGTGCGTGAAAGCACAACACTGACGAGACCACAGATGCCTTCCACGTGGTTACCAAACCACGATGATGGTCCGGACACGGGACGTCGCAGGCTCACTCCACTCGCCTCGAGTTCTATGGAAAGGCACCAAGATGTTCAACGGGGGTGACTTGGCCGAAACCTACGGGCTGGGCGACGCGATAACAGAAATGAGGAGGAGGGCATGTCAAAGCTCTTTCTATATTCTCATGACGTTCTATACGTTTCCGTGTGGACCTGTTGAACGACGTAATATGTCAAAAGAGCGGCAAGTTTGGACATTAAGAGTGATTGTTTTGTTTTTAGAATTTCTATAGCATCATTAATCTATATACCTATTTGAAATAGAAAACTATAAATAATAAGTATTGTCGTGACATTAGTCTTTTAGTGTTAACACAATATTATATTTTCTCAAACGTAAAAAATTTATATTTATGTTATTTCACAAACAACCGGCTCAATATTTAAGCCCCATTTTATAAACAGACAGGGGGAAATTCCAAATTCGTGATACCCTCAAATTCCACCTCAGCCACAGAATAAATCGTATGTTACCTAAATATGTTACTTGTAAAGAGTTAGGTAGATACGCAAAATCTATAAAAACCTAATTAGCTCCAAGATGACAAAGTGTTTGCATTTTATACACTTAGTGTACTTTTATAATATTCCAAGCTTTATTTTTTATCAAAATTAAGATATCTTTACGATGATATTCATATAATATATTATTCAAGTATTATAGTTTGTGTAATATACTAATGTTCAATTAATGGTATTTGTCAATTTGAACTGCCTAGGTATCAAATAATTTATTTAATACAGTATTTTATTTTTATTTTTCAGGCACTGAGGGTAAGGGAAATCACATTAGTAAATTATAAATAACCGAGCTTTCAGGACCCGGTTATCAATAAACCGAAATGGGACAGATGGCCGTGGCTGTTTCGCCGGAGCACATAACACCGTGAGCTGTAGTAGGGACATCTTGCCGTGGTCGAACAATTATTGTGTATACACCTAAAGATCTTTAAGTACCCGATTTAGAAAAAATTTCGAAGCCAGTCATACAGTTTACAACAAATCACGTACTAAATATTTGTAAAAGAAAAATCAAGGAAAGCCATGTAGTTATGAATGTGACGAAAATATTTAATGGCCACGTCAAAACAGCCACGTCGAAATGGTTACGGCGAATCGTCCTAGAACTCCAATAAACCCTAAGGACCATGAACTGTTAGGTAGCAAGTACAGGCGCATTACTGTGACCTTCTTGAGTCACTGCGTAAGACATATATTTTCGATTGAAAAATATATTATATCAAAAATAAGAAATAGATAACAGATCAAAAATAGCTAGGAAAAGGTTTTTAGCACGGGAATATAATTATTATCCCATAATTATATTCGTTACTCCAAACGGTTACATTTGAAAGCATGAGTCGTATTTACGAATATGCTCTAGAAAGATTTTGAAATCCCTAGTATCTAGCCATATAGGTTAAAAGTGATTTTGGTGCCTCAGCCAGTGGCGACAAATAGTGACTTTTCTATTCGTGAAACACATATTATACCAGGCGTTTCTTTTTAAAACAGCAAAGCACTACAATAAAAACACACATTTATTTAGATAATATTGGAACAATAATGACATCGTTATGCATTCTGTAATCGTAATCTTTATTGTAATTTAACGCATAGCTTTATATAGATGGTTTCTCGTTCTCGATCGATTCTGCCATGAGCGCTTAACTTCACGTCATGCAGCTCTTGAAGTAGAGGATCTGGTACTGTCAGTATCCAGGCACGAGTCTGGATCTTAAATTGTGAGCCAAAATTAAATTCATCTGTAGGCTATCCCTTTGCGAGTCTCAAGGAATCCATTGAAATCCAGCATTATTTTTGAGTCATTGGCTAAGAAAGAGACAAACATGAACATTCATTTATATATATTTAGATAATTTATATAATATACATAATAATACAGTGTATGCAATTCGTCAATTTTTAATACCCGATATTTTATTTAATGTAGTATTCTTTTTTATTTCAGAATACGTAGGTAAGGGACATAATCACTAACTAACCTAACCTAAATTTTACAATTAATTTTTTTTAACATAACCATGATAAAGTGACTTAAATGTGTGTAGATAACTACTAACTTCTACTGTTATTTAAACTATAATTTTAAGCTTTATTCTGTACCAAAAAAGTTATTCATGTAGCTATATATTTATAATGTATAATTTACCTATTTAATATAATGTATTTATGTATGTAATATCCTAATATCCAATCAATTACATTTGCCAATTTTAACTATCAAATAATAATATAATATATTTGATTCAGTATTATTTTTATTTTTTAGTATGCATGGGTAAGTGACTTTATATTAGTAAATAATATACTTCATATACGTTTTGCAATTTATTTGTATCACAATAAATAACATAACAATGAAAAAGTGACTAAAATGTATGAACTGGTATAAGGCATACCTTTATGACATTTCAATTTTCAACTTAATTTGAGCTTTATTTTGTATCAAAATGTAACTATAATTAAAGCATCAAAGTAAAAATATAAGAACATTATAAGACCGATATAATAGTGACAACAATTAAATAAATAGCCTAGGGATGAATTCGTCATAAAGTATTAGAATCGTATAAAATAAAAAAGGCAAACAACCTAGTATAGTGTGACCAAATAAAATAAAAGCTGATCGCGAAATAGAAAAACCACGAACTGATTATAGTTTAATAACTTACGCAAAAGTGGCGAGAAGGAAAATTAATATTATTCAGTTTGCAAGACACGTAGATATACGAATCTAACTAAAGGTAACAACAGAATATAACTATTAACAAAAGAAGTTTTTTATACAATCATAAAAAATAACAATCAGGATTTAAAGATAGAAGTAAAAAAATAATGCATGGTATTTATATCATTTGTTATCATAATTGTCTCTTTAATTATTTTTAGATTTATTATATATTTTATTATTATAATTTTTATTTATAGTTTTTTTTAAATCAATTTTATGTTTTCTAATATTATATTCTCAATTTTGGAAAATGACAAACAGAAAATTTAACAAAACTTGGTTTTAGTCGTAAGTATACGTTTATGATATAATTAACAGCTTTTGGGTATAACAATTTTTTATTTTTATGTATCGTCAGATCAGGTTTATAAATATTGTTTTTATATATAACCAAATTAAATAATATGTAAATCTATTTTATAAACATTGTATAAAATAACCATTATAATATTTTGTATTATAATGTAACCAAATACCCATTAGTAATAAATATTTTAAGCCATCGCGATGAATCTGCGTTTAACACTTTGACTGCCATGTGTATCAATTTTAATACACAACTAATATGTTTATTTGTGCCGTGTGTATTGATAATGATACACACATTTAATGATAATGATACAAACAAAATAATGTCCCAGTCAGAATGGTCAGTTTTGTCATTTTTGGCCTGGCACTGAAAGTGTTAACTTCAGTGGTTAATATACGTATGATATTATATTGTTTATAGCTGAATCTGGATTTTATAATTTGAGTCTTATACTGAAATTTAGTAAGTAATTAAGAATGGTAATATTCTATAAATTAAAAGAATATCCGGTGGCTATTTTTAAATAATATACAGAGTCTGGATACCAGCCTCCTTGTCATGTGAATATGTGATAACGTGTCACAAGTTCACAAGGTGCATAATAAATATGTAATACATTTTTTTTTTTCATAAATTGTGCGGTAATAGTAAAAGTGGATTATCCAGAAAAAGATGCGATATTTATAGAGCATGTGAAAAAAATGATGAACATCCCAAGTTATTATAATTTGAATGTGCCAAATGAAATCGATTATGCATTATTCGCTAAGCCAGAAAACCCAATTTACGTGCCCATGAGGGGTTATGATACGTTGAGATTGATGAAAAAAATTGAAAAAGAAAAACATTCAAAATTGCATAGACAAGATGATCCGAAAAGTATTAACACCAAGAGTCAAGATAATGTGCCTTTACCCACAGAAACAGTTAATGCAACATCGGATACTCCAGATGATGCTATATCTACTATGAGTTACGAGGACGAATTGAAGATTGAAATCGCAAGTAATAATAATGTGACTTTACCTAAAAAAATCATGAATTTAATTTAAATTTATATATAAAAAAAACTCAAATCAGGTTAAGATAGAATATCCTCTTTGGCGAACGTTAACTGAGCAGTCGATCAGCGTCTGACCTCCCAGGTGATTGCTATGCGTTTTGTTATTACGCATTGGCTTACAATCATCGGCAATAATCGTTACTCGCCTTCATCGATGCTGCAACCGTGTAAACAATTGAAATAATGGCGGTATGTGTGGTGGTGTGGGAGGGGGGTGTCTAGTGGTGAGGATGCACCGACGAGATGTGTTTCGGTTGCCTTGGTCAAGTGGTTCAATCTTATCCTGGATAATGTTTTCACTTTTCTAGGTAATATTTTTGTTATTGGGTATCGGTTTTATTATATATCGGTTGATGGTATAAGTTTATGGTGGTATTGGATCATGTGTTTTTGTCAAAAATGTTGTTTTTATATTTTCATATATTATCGGATATCGGTAAAAAGTGGTATCGGCCCATCCCTAGTAAAAATTAGTCTTTATAGTTCTTTAATTCTCTATCTAAATATTATGACCTTAAAAATTCAAGGGGACACATACTTCGGAATGTCCCATTTAATTTTTTTATTTAAGTATGAACTCTTTGAAAAAATATCAGGGCTTTTTAGGAAGTGGATTTTTAATTTTAAAGGACATTACGATTGAGATTTTTTCAAAAATCCCATGAAATTATTGCATTACATTTGTATTTATTTTGGGTATAGCTGATTTTAAATTAAAAAAAGCCATCCCTAAAGAGCATAGTCTAGACTCTAAAAGCTGAAGAGTTTAACAATTTTTTCGAAATTATAATTCAATTTCAGGAAGTAATTTATTACCGCATTTAGTAGTTTTTATAGTTATGCAAGCAAGAATATATTTCATTTTTCGCAATGTATCATAATGTGCATTGGCGTGAGAGAGTTGCATCCGGCGGTGGTTGCCCAATACGGCATTACAGTGATTCTCAGAAACACGCACTAATGTTAATTTATTACCCATTCATAGACATAGAATAAATGTTCATGTCATGTGAATTGTCTAAATATTACTCCAAAAAACATGATACGCCGGAGCCCACTAAAAACAGTAATATTTTTTTTATTTTAGCATCACAATCAATTTAATTTTGACTAGAAATAGATTTACTCTCAATTTACACCAAGTCGGAACTTTCAAATGATCCAATGACCCAGCAAGTTAAAAAGAAAAGAGCGCTTTAAAATGCACATATAGGAAATACAACACGAAAAAACTAGTCGAGTATATTATAAGCAACAGAATTCACGAAAACAATATCTTGAGAAGGCAAATTTTTAGTTAAATAACGAATTTTCAAAATACTATCACCTAATTGGTAATTTCGCGTAGATATGTATGATGTATTTTTCAAATAATTTTGAACAATATTTACGGATTTTTAGCCAATTTAACTAGAATTTATTGTAGCGTATTTTCAACATTTTATTAGATAATATTCCCCACAGCTCGCATTACAATGCACTGTCAGACATCAACAACAACCAAAAAAATAATACTAATGTCTACTATTACTAGTTAGCAACCAATGTAATATTAATGTAATTTTGATGGGTAGGGCATGAAGATTTCTTGGGGAGTTTGTGTACATGGAGTTGAACCATGGTGGATAATTTCTGATTTCTGTTGTTAGTATTTTTTCTAGTTCGTACTTTTTGAATACGTGGTCAAACATGGAATTCGGAGAGTGGTGGAGGCCGAGAGGAGCTCTTGCCATTCTGACAGCGATTTTGCATGTTTGTTCTGACCATCTTGTGTCCAAGGGGAGATGTTTACTATGCTAAGAATGCTGCTGATGGGACTTGATCGAAAGACGCCGATGGATAGTCGAATACCAGTTTTGTGTATTGGTTCTAATATTTTGATGTGAGATGATTTTGCTGTTGAAAAAAATGCTCCATAGTTGATTTTAGAAAGGATAAGGGCTTCATGAATTTTAAGTAGGGTTCCAGTATAAGCTCCCCAGGAGGTGTGAGGAGTGTTTTAATTATGATGATTCTGGGGACACAGGGTTTTTTTTATTTGGAGAATGTAAGCGAGCCACGTGGCTTTAGAGTCAAGAATTGCTCCGAGGATTTTTACTTGGGTTTGTTCTTGATGGAGTGGAGCCAATGTTTACTGAAATGGTTTCTTTTTTATTTCTTTGATTGATTAGTAGGTATAAGACTTGTTTTGTTCGGCACGAATCGGAAGCCAGAGATTTTAAACCATGATATAAGTTTGTTGGTTGAGTCTTGCAGAAGTTGTTGCATAGTGATGCTGTTGGAACTGTGGTAGATGATAGTGAAATCATCTGTGTATAACAGAGGGATGTTAGGATTACGGACTGCTTCAGATATATCATTGATACCAATTAGGAATAACGTTACTGAAATAGTGGACCCTTGGGGTACACCGTTCTCTTGTTTAAATGAATCTAATAGAGAGTTGGGTCTTTTAACCTGAAAGGTGTGGTTGCAGAGGAAGTTGTTTATGAATTCTAACATGTTTCCTTTGGACAGAATTTTGTTGAGCTTATGAATGATTCTGGGCTTCCAAGCTGTGTCGTATGCTTTGGCAATGTCAAAGCTAATGATTCCTAATTTTTGTTTATTCTGTAAGGCCGTTTTTATTTCGTTTTAAAAGTTCAAGAGATTTTTAGTGGTGCTTCTATTGCTTCTGAAACCGTTTTGTTCTGGGGTGAAGTAAGTGGATTTTTCCAAAAACCACACGAGGCGGTTGTTGATTATCTTTTCAAGTAGTTTGCATATAGTGTTGAGAAGACAAATAGGATGATAGCAGTCAGGGGGAAACTTATTTTTGTCAGGCTTTAAAATAGGGATGACATAACTATGTCTCCAGGAGTTGGGGAATGTCTGATTATTCCATATAACTTATTAATGTTTTTAAATAAAATACGTATCAATTAATTTTATTATTTATAAATTATTAAAATATTACTGGCAGGTTTTGTATACACATTTTATAAAGATAGTTCTAAAGCAGATTTTAGTGGTAAGTAACATCCGTAAATTAATTTGTTAAAAAAAAATAATTTATAGAATTCGTCCTAATGGGGGACGGAGTGGCCGAGCGGACTAATGGCCCGTACTATAGTATTTGATACTGTACTATATAATTTGGCTGGTAAAATTAGTGGGTTCAGAGTAACCGAGGTTTAAAAGAAGATTGTAAAACGGGCCCTAGGCGTCGGTTGCAATGCGCACCGTTGACGGTTCGAATCTCGGTCACGGGTGGCACTTCTCTCCAAGGCAGACACCTATCTGAAAAGAGAGACCACCATTTCCCGACCGGGCATGGCCGATACCTACGTGTGTCCAAATTAAAAATTCTTCTAAAAACAAACACACACGTGTATAAAAAATCTACAGTACCCTACCCCATAGTACCACAGGCTAATGACCTTAGTAATTTAATCCTTAACCATAATAATAAAAAAAAAAAATTGGTCCTAATTTGTTGTATTTTTTTTAGTTTATAATGTACGTAACAATTAAAAAAGATAACCTTTCCTCATAACTTTATTTCATTAATATATTAGATATCGAAGGAGTCCTAATGACTCCATTAGAACATTGTGCACATGCATGTAAGTAATAGTATAAATATATTCATTTACCATGTATGTTCATAAAATTAATTCAAATTACAATATAAATATACCAATTTTTTCAAATATAATATTATTATATACTGAAATATGGTATGCATAGATTGTGATATTTTATACTATAACAATATACATTAATTTTCAGTTAAATATCTAATATATCAAATATGTAATTCAAACACCCATAAAATTAAAATTACGACAAAGTATTTTCGAAATTTTTTAACTAGCCACTGTAAGAATAACTTTTGGGGAACCTCAAATAAAATGTTCAATTTCTTTTTACCGAGATTCACTGTTGTTGATTGTAGTTAGAACCTAATTAATTCCAAAATGTCATCAGACATGTAATGTGACATAATATAACCCCTCCCCCCTAACCATAAATCTAAATCTAATACAGCCCACATTCTTTTATAATCTAAAATGTGAAAGATTATCTGTAATAAGTGTGATAAGTAATCTTAAATCATACTTTTATAATAACAATTTGTCTTGTAATTTCAGTAGAATTAAGTAAGTCAGCACAAAAGTTGAGGATTGTATGTTAAACCTTATTTACTCCAAAACGTGATGTCAGACACACTAAAATGTAACATAATATAAAAAAAACCCCACTTTGTCATTGTAAATCCAATACATATTCTTTTATAATCTAAAATGTGAAGTCTAATAACTTAACTTCAACAAGACTACTAAAATAATAAACTGTCTTATAATTTCAGAGATAGCATGTAAGTATGCATAAAAATCATATTTTAGTTTTGATGTGAAACTGATTGTCACGTAGCGACCCTCGAATGCTAACGAAAAATCTAATAAGGATTAATTTTTCTAAAAAAATCTGAGTAATTTGGTTTTGATTGTGCCATGTTTATTTCCTTAATTAACCATCCTTTCAATTGTGATGCATATTATTTATACAAAATAATTTCAATGTTCCACATCTATCAGTGGTCCTCACTTCAAAAAAAAATATATATTTTTCGATATAAGAATTTGTCTTTTTTTTTGTATTTGAAATTTGTATTTTTATGTGTTTAAAGAAATTTGTTTAAATGCTATGTTTGTATAAACTACAACGAATTATTTGTGTACAATTGAGAGCTTGACAAATAAATAAGAATTTCATTGATCATTTACTTATCTCAATATTAAAATATCAACCATAAGATGAGATAATTTTAAGCTGCCTATAATTGTAGCTTAAAACTAATTAACTCCAAAACGTGACATGAGACATATAATGTAATATAACATAACAACCCTCCCCCTATCCCTATCTATCGTTTTAAATTTAATATATCCCACATTTTTTTTCATCTAAAATGTGAACAATAATTATCTGTGATATTTGTTCTAAGTAAACTTAAATAATACTTTTATAATAATAATTCGTCTTATAATTTTAGTAGAACAAGGTAAGGCAACACAAAAGTCCTATTTTAGTTTTTATTATTTTACAATTTATTAATGAAAAAAATGTATTAATTCGAAAAAATTTCTTGTGTTTAAAAACTAGTTAATAATTTAAACTATTATGAATTAATATGAGTATAATTGAGAACTTAACACATAAGTAAGGCTTGCACTTGTAATTTATATTTTACTTATATTATTCTTATGAAAATAGAAAATTTAAAATGACCCACCGTTTTTCTTTAATCGAAATTCCTGATTGGTATTTTTCCCGAAACTGTAACTATAAAAAATAAAAATAGAACTTAGTAATAAAAAAATAAGTGCTCTTGAAATAATTTAATATTTAAAATCAATATATTATGAATTATGATAGTATAATACATATTATAAATAATCAATGCAGGTGACCAATAAAAATTAAAGTTTTCGTTTAAAATATTTAAATTTTTTAAATGTTTATTTATTACTTATATTTTACAAAAGAATATTATGCGTGATTGCCTTCAAAATTCTAACTCCTGATTTGTATCAAAATCATCAGCAATGGATATTCGATTTCGAAAATCCCGCCATTTCCTTTTTGGCTGATCTCATATTTTTCGTCCTAGACTTAGCTCTATGATCATAATCTCTGCATCAAATTGTTCTTTTTGGTATTTACCGAGAACGGAGTAAAGGTCCGGATGGTGTTATTCAATAACGGGTTAGAAGTGATTGTACCACCTTTGTTTACATTATTGGTCTTATGTGAACCAATCAGAGCCACTCGGTAGTGAATCCAAGTTACAGTTGAATAATGAGAAAGAATTTCTCGTCTTAGTCCTCAAGCCATTACTCCAAGAACATAAGTTTTTTAATAATAATCAAAAATAGGTAATATTATATCTTCAGGCGCGTAATTTTCCAAGAACGAGAAAATGTGAGGAACGACATTAAAAGGCATGAATGACAAAGCTAGTATCATATAAGTGAAGATTTTCAATGAAAGCTCATCAGAGTCATTGTAGGTGGGCTTGAATACCAGCAGTTTTTAAATAATTAAAAAATTTAAATTAAAATAATTTTGCTATAATATAATTCACATTAATATGGCAATAAACCGACGGCCGATACCACGCGATTAACACGACTTTAGGTTTATGTGATTTCGATAATGCACTTATGACTGTCCATTTTTCGGTGTAAACAAGTGATAATTATTATGATATTATCACAATTGTGTGGTGATATCATTGTGTTAAATCGACAAATATAATCAACAGAGTAAATATAATAATAGTACATCGCAAGTTGCAATAACTGCTCTGACAAAATTTCCAAATTTTCTTATTTCGGGAACAATAGTCGTCGGAAAAAAGGTTTCGGGCTTATGGACTTTCGAAATAATACCGTTCGGGAATTTCGATTCTATATATAATGTAACATAATATAAAAAAAAAAACAACATCCCGTCATTGTAAATCAAATACCTACCTTCGAATTAAAAATTTGAAGGATCATTTTTCATATCTTTGATATTTGTAATAACTGAAATTAAATAATACTATGCCTTATAATTACAGAGCGAAAAGGTAAGTCAGTATATAAATCTTATTTTATTTTTCAATATTTTATAATTTATCAAAATTATAAGATAATGTAAATTATAATTCTATAATACGTCTTCAGTAATGAAGTTTGCTTGAATAATATGCTTGTATAAACTATTACGAATTAATTTACGTACAATTTATTTGATAATTTGTACAAAATAATAAATAATTAAATTATCGACCCACCTATAATTTTAAACTATCATAATAGTATAGGAACTGGTAGTCGAAGCGGTGCGCTAACTAGTTTAAAAGTTAAAAGTTAAAAGTTAAGTTATAAGTTACTATTTTTGATAACTTACAGGATACAACTTAACTAGTGAAACAAAGAGAATATTAGAAAAAAATTTAGTTAATAAGTTATTTCATAAATAAATAATTGTAACTTAACTTAGTTGTTTATCAAAACTAAAGTTATTTACGATTTTTTCGTATTATGAACTGTAGGCATTGGTTTTTCCACTAAAACCACATATTTTTACGCGAATATCATTATAACATAACAGGATGGACATGAATTGTATGTATAGTATATACCCACATGAGTCTTGTATACAAAATACTGATTAACGCCTCGACGGACTATCGACAACTGTACTAAAAATACATTATTAACATAGTGACTATCAAGGCTGGGCAAGTTAATGATTTTTTTTAACTCAGTTAAGTTAAGTTAATATGCACCAATAACAGAAAGTTAAAAGTTAAAAGTTAATTTAACTCTAGGTTAACTCAATTAAGTTAAAAGTTAATACACACTGTTTGTTAACTTTTTATTAAGTTAAAAAAAGTTAATTTGTTTATACAACGCTAGCGTAATTAATTTTTTTCCAACCCAAAACTAAATTATAGGATATAGTGTTAATACTTCATACAGTATTTCCATTTATGTTACATTCGAATGATATACATTTTTAACTTTAAACAATTTACGATACATATTTTTTGACATGAAAACGAAATATACTGAAATAGTGAAATATTATAAAATTAAAAACAAAATGAATTAACTTAACTTACTTCTTAAAATGAAAAATTAACTCGTTAATTTCACGTTAATTAAGAAAGAAATTTAGCAAGTTAACAGTTAAGTTAATGAAAACCCAAAAGTAACTAGTTAAGTTGAAAAGTTAAAATAAAATTAACTTTTTAACTCGTTAATGCCCAGCCTTGGTGACTATTGCATTTTTGAAATATATTTAGATAATGTAGGTAGGGGTTTTTAGTTTCTCCAAAATTACGATGGGTATCTGTTAATTGATAATAATAAAATTGTCAAAACAACGGACCTAAGTTTTATATACCTGCATACTGCAGTGTATTTCCTACAACTACATTCTACGATGATCTACAATAAAACCTCCATACAACTGATCCCCTATAAGATGGAAATCTACTTACCTACAACGGAAAATAACAATAGTAACGTATAACCTAATAGGTACTGTATAATATTTTAGTCCCCCTATGACGGAAAAATCAGTTGATACCGAGCTATACCGTTATAGGGAGGTTTTACTGTTTTACTATATTATATAAAAAAAGTAATTTTACTTTTAATTGAACTTTAGTTATTACTTGTTATTATCCTGGAAATTTGGAACTTATCTTAGTTATTCAAATTCGTATATATTTTAAAATTAACTTTAACTCAGCTTAGTTATTTTTATTTTAGGATAACTTAACTTTAACAAGTAAAAATATATGAACGTATTTAACGTTTTTTAGAATTTAAAATGTTAATCGTTGATAATTTACTCGATGAAGGAATTTCCCCCCTAATTTGGAAAATGAGATGTGTTACTCCTATATACAAATCAGGAAATAAATCCGAAGTTAAAAATTATAGACCCATTTCAATCCTTTGCCATCCATCAAAATTGTTTGAATCATTTGTGCTAATGAGTATACGGCCATCTGTTAACTTAATACTTATAGATGAACTGGCTGCATCCGAATTGCGTGCAGAAAAAAAGAACTATGTTTGACAACAACCGAATTGCGTGCGTGGTTTTTTCGAGACCCAGCCGAATTGCGTGCGTGGTTTCTTCATGACAGAGCTGAATTGCGTGCGCATATTTTATTTAAAGACAACCGGTTTTCACCGAGCTGGATGTGTCGGCCGGAGAATCATTTATCTGTATTTAATATGATAGCTATATATGGGTATTATCATTGATTATAAATACTAGTATGTACTAGTAGTACTATGTAAGGAATGGGACTTTTCGGTAATAAGATATAAGCTGATAATTTGATAAATAATATTAAACGATCTATATTCTATATGAATTTGGAATTGAATATCAGTTGATAGTCAACACTCAATCGCGACCAAAATGGAAGTGAATCAAATGTTAAGCGAAAAAAATAAAAATTATATATAATTAACGGAAATAAATTTCATTTTCAAAAATTTTTAAATAACAACATACAGAGATGGGCATGTACTAAACGTTTGTGTAAATCTTTTTTTAAGTTAAGTGAAAATGGTGATATTGTTTTTAGTGTTTTAAATCACGATCATGACAAGGATGATATAAATATTTTAACTCGACAAAAAGTCAGCAACAAATTAAAATGTAAAGCTCTGGATGATCCGTATGAAAAACCGTGTAAAATTTTACATAAAGAATTACGCCAAGGAGACATATCCAGTTTGACTACTGCAGATACGACGCTGATAAGAAAAAATATTCATTATGCGCGGTCAAGCATTATTCCAAAGTTGCCAAAGAACTACATTTGGCTCTTACAAATTTAGGTGAAATTAAAACAAATCGAGGTGAAATATTTTTATTCATAAATAATTCAGTAAAAAATATTGTAGCATTTTCAACACAATCCAACTTAAAACATTTAACTGAATGTGATGTTTTATATGTTGATGGGACGTTTAAAAGCTGTCCCAGACCATTTTACCAATTATTCATAATTCATGGAGCTAAAAATGCAAATTATACACCGTTAGTATTTTTTTTATTAACGGGAAAAACTAAAGAAATATATAAAGATGCTTTTTCCGAGTTAATAGAAAAAATGGTTGAATTGAATTTAAATTTTACACCAGGTATAATTTACGCTGATTTTGAACAAGCAATACACACAGAAATTTCAGAAATTTTCCCCGAAGTAATTCGCAAAGGCTGTCGTTTTCACTTAGGCCAGTCTATGTGGAGAAAAATTCAATCACTTGGTCTTTGTAAGAATTTTAAAAATAAATCAGAAGTGGGAAAATTTTTAAAATTATTCTTTGGATTATCTTTTTTAAAACCTGAGGATGTTCATAAATGTTTTGCTGAAGACCTCATGGCCATAAAACCAAATAATCAGCAATTGCATGATTTTTGTAATTATTTCGAAAGAAATTATGTTTTACCAAATTCTAAATTTCCACCGTCATTATGGGCTGAATTTTCTAACTGATTGCAGCGCACTACTAATTCATGCGAGTCATTCCATTCGAAACTAAACAGTATGTTTTACTCTGCGTATCCAAATATATTTCAATTTGTAGAAATCTTGAAAAATGTACAAACCGATGTTTATGTCAAAATTCGTAGCTTAAATGTAACAAAAAAACGACGGGAGGTATTAGAAAAAGAAGATTATATTAATGACATTATGCATCAATTTCAAAATAAAATGTTAACTCGTTTGGAATTTATTGAAAAGTTGGCGTACAAAAATTTGCCAGTTGGGTAAACAAACCTATTTATTTTTATTTTTTATTTTTTCTTATTTTTATAATATTTTTACTGTAATTTTAAATTACATTTTTATTGTATTATCACTTGAATTAATATTGTTTTAATAATTTGTATTCGAAGAGTAAATGTATTCTTTAATTATTTAGTATAAATAAATCTGTATCTCGCACGCAACTCTGCTCTGTCACAAAAAAACCACGCACGCAACTCAACCCTGTTATGAAAAAACCACGCACGCAATTCGACCCAGAAAACGATTTTCGTACGCAACTCGGAACCGCCGGATGAATTATATGGCTTCAGACCAGGCCACACCGGCTATGACAAGCTCACGTGTTTTCAACAATTTTATCCATGAGGCCTTTGAAAATCGTCTGCAGATAGATACAATTTATACTGACTTGTCCAAGGCCTTTCATCTTGTCGGCCACTCAACTCTTTTTCAAGTTCTTTACAAATCTGGCTTTGGTGTCCCCCTCTTAACATTGATCAGGTCATACTTAACCAACAGGACACTGTGGGTAAAGACTAACGGTCACAAATCAGCGGCTTCAGCGGTACCATATGGTGTTCCTCAAGGAGGCCATTTTCACCATTGTTTTTACATTATTTTTAAACATTATAAAACAAATACTGCCAAACTGTCAATTTCTTGCTTTTGCTGACGACCTTAAATCATTCAAAACAATATCATCAATAAATGGCTGTCACCTACTCCAGTCTAGTTTGGACAATCTGGTCTTCTACTTAAATTCACTAGGTCTAAGCCTCAATGTGGATAACTGCCAAACTATGACATTTACCAGATGTCTATCTAACATTCCATTCCAGTATACCATAAATGATTCTACCCTTGCCTCTGTGTTGAGTGTGAAAGACCTAGGTATTATCTACACCCCTACACTTGATTTTTATCCACACATTGAGTCATCATCTTGTAGGGCTCTCAAAGTACTGGGATTTGTTAAGAGAATAGCGTCTGAATTTAAGCTTCAGTCCTTAATAAAACTATTATATTGCTCCCTAGTTCGGTCTATTGTTGAATATGGATTAGTGCTGTGGGACCGGCACACAACCTCAAACTCTCTCATACTAGAGCGTGTCCAAAGACGTTTCCTATCTTTTGCCTCATACTCAGGACCGGCTCAAGCAAAAATAGTGAACTAGGCGAAATAAAATTTTTGCACCCCTAACAATATAATATTATCAGTATTTTGAAGAGGCCACCCTCTTACTAAAGTGCTTCTTAAGTGCCACCCTAGGCGTGGGCCTATGTCGCCTACCCTTCGGGCCTGCTCATACTTACTAAAGATAGACCATGCCCCACACGACTATTTCTCTGTTATCATCGAGCTTAGCTTTCATCACTGGCTGATAGAAGAACAGCTGCAAATTTATCGTTTCTGAACAAACTCTTGAACGGTTCTATAGATGCCCCTTCTCTCCTTTCCAATATCAACTTTAGAGTTCCACATCGTTCCCTTCGTCACCATACTCCTTTATCGGTGCCAAATTGTATTACTATTACGGGCGTAATAACCCTATCTATCGCATTATGCGTTTGGCTAATAAACAACCTACCTTTTTGTCATAACCATGTGTGTAATTTATCTGTTACTGTTATATATTTATATACTTATATTAATACAATATTTTGTAATGAATTATACTCTGCCTGTTATGTTTAATAATAAATAAATATTTATAATTACTGAAATAGACAAATAGTATTAAAAATAATACACTCTCTTATAATTTCAGAAGATTTAAGTAAGTACTTAGTTCTTGTAAAAATAACTTAGGGAGAATCTCATATAAAATTTTCAAATGTTTTGAATGAGAATTACAGTTGAGTATTATAGCATATATTTTAATTTAAATCGTGATATCAGTATATTATATTGAATGTAACATAATATAACACCCCCCCCCTCCGCCCCTTTAATGTAAATTTAATACATTCCACATTAATTTAGAATCAAAAATGTGAAGTATACTTAACTTACTTGACTTAACTAATTTTATTAAAATAATAAACCATCGTGTAATTTCAGTAATTGAATGTAAGTACCTAAGCACAAATATTGTAAATTAGTTTTTAAGGAGGAATAACATTCGATTGAGATATTGACTAATTCCATCGGAGCGCATTTCGAGTATCAGAATCGCTCAGTACCCTCACTCTAATAATTATTTACTATTATCGACCCACTGTTAGATGGCGGTGCGTCGGTGACTAAACAACAAAATAAAATTGAAAACACCAATACTCAGTTCCTTTCCAGATCGCCCAATCATTAAAATATTTTTTATCGGAAATATGATACAGATTCAAAATAGTAATATCTGTATAATTTCGTTAAGAGCACGTGATACCCGCATGTGTTGTCTCCGTCTTACAACATAGCAAATTTTACGCTCAGCAGAACACGTGTAGCTCCGTTAGTATAAAAATTAGAGCGAATTTACCTCTTATAAAATCTAAAGGTAAGATTATTTTCTAGGCAACCTCATGGGCTTTTGATTATATTTTAATGTTAACACAAGTTATGAGTATTAACTATTAAGTATTTTTAAGATGTATAAAAAATTTACAATTTTAAAATACTCATAACTCGCATGCAACATATGCGGGTATCACGTCCTCTTAAGTTTTTTTGGTCTTTTAATAATAAAAATAATACTCACGAAAAACCAATTAATATGGACTAAGAGGTTAATTTGAACCTTTTTAACAATAAAAAAAAATTGCATGTCAAAAATCGGCCAACGAAAGTACATAGAAAAACATGTCTAGATTATGTATTCAAAGTTACAGACTTCTAACAACAACACATAAAACACTATAAAACGTAGACCAGTGAAATAGAACTTAGAATCCAAAATTTACGTTTTTAAACGCTACTAACAGATGAAAAATTCACCGAAATTGTTTAAAATATTTTTTAGCTTTGCCTTGAACCTTTTAACTATAGGTATTCTAAATTTAACAATTGAATCAAAAACAAAATAATGGATATTCCACCTTCATATTTTACAATATATCAATATAAGAAAATACATTTATATTTTTTTAGTTAAAAGAAGTTTGCTTAATAGGGCGCTATACCCGCATGCGTTCTCTCTGTCTTACAAACGTATAACATAGAAAATTTTACACTCAGCAGATCACATTTAGCTCTATTAATTTAAAAATTAGAATGAATCGACGTCTTATAATATTTAAAGGTAAGATTATTATACAGTGAATATTATAGGTTTTTTATTAGATTTGAATTTAAAGCAAGCTATGAGTATTTTAAAATGCACAAACAATTTACAGTGTTAAAATACTCATAAATTGCTTTAAAATTAAAATATTCAAAACCCTATGAGGTTTACTAGATAGTATGCTCACTTCTAATTTTTTTAATAAGTCAATTAACTCTAATTTTTAAACTAACAGATCAAACTTGATCTGCTGAGCGTATAATTTGCTATTATATGCATTTATATAAAAATGTGATACTTAACTTAACTAATACTAGTAAAATAATAAACTGTCTCATAATTTCAGTGGACGAAAGTAAGTCTGCACAATTAATAATGTATATTACCTAGTTCTTAATATTTTACAATTTACCACTATAAGAAAATGCATTTTTAATTGGACAAATTTCTTTAGTTTAAAGAAGTTTGCTGAATGATAATATTCTTGTATAAACTATTTTGAATTAATTTGAGTTCGTTTGAGAATGTAAGGGAGGTGGTGTAAGAATTATGTATTGGGTATCTAACCTCATATTACATTTTCAAAAGTATTTACAGAGAATCCCTTTTGAATATTTTAGCTAATGTTGAGCTCCAAACCCTAATATCAGACAAATAATGAAATTTGATATAAAAATTCATTACTTACCATACATTGTTTTAGAAACTAAAATTTGAAGGATTATGTTTGATAAGTGTAATAACGTATTTAGTTCGTCACTAATAACTTAACTTTAATTATAATTTTTCATATAATTTCAGTAAAACAAAAATGTAAGCCCAGAAATGTTATATTCATTTTTAATATTGCACAATTTCTCAATAAAAGAATAATAACTATTGTTGTATATGCATGCACGCGTATGTATGTATGTATGTATGTATGTATGTATGTATGTACTATAATACATATATAGGGATAAATGTGTTGACTCGGGGTAAGACGAGTGTGTGACCGATTCGGTTCTCACGATGGTCTACGTGACCGAAAGGGCTGGGTCAGCACATTCTTATAGGCCTGGACGGACCGTTGCGGCGGGCCTCGCCCGGCGGACGGCAGTCGTGTAAGGTCGAAAGAGTGAGTAACACCCGTGTTACTGGTCAGAGCATCTTTTATAGTTTATTACAGAGCCTCATATAGTTTTAATCAGAACCTCTCTCAGTGTCAGTATTTATATAGATTCATTACATTAATTATATGTACATTAATTCTTTTGTGTTCAATTGAAATATTTAGTATTAATATCAATTTATAAAAGCATTATATACATTATTACAACAAGTGTCTAATTTTAAATTGGTAATCTTAGTATACGTAATCTACGTGTTACTTATTTAACACCAATACCTACGGTTTAACGTCATTCGACGGTGGATCACACTTCACTATTTTATATTTATTATTCAAGAAGTGAATGAGTCAAACTCATGAATTAAGATATACACGATACGGAACGAACGTATGATAAGCGAAGCAAGCACCTTCTCACATTGTGGCTGGTGCTAATCGTATGTACGTGTGTTAACTGGGATTATAAGGAACTTATGTAATTTAGGTTATTATTCTCTCGGTACCACAGAACAACCATATCCAAGTGTTAGATGTCATGCAAAACAGTGAGAAGCTGCAGGTGGACTCAGAAAAACATAGATAAGACCTTTCCGTTCCGTATCCTGTAGGTATATCTTAATAGGGGGTCCCACAAAAAATGTTCGTGTGGGCCCTATGAGCTCACAATTTGAAATATAAGTTCATTGAATAGTTAATATAAATTAAATAATTATAATTTCCTATACCTACACATTTCTCACTTAACTAAATATATCAATATAAATAAATACCCACATATTTTTTCTTTGTTTATAATATAATATATCTAGTACCTAATAAATTATGTAAATAAAACCAATACTAATTGATAGTTGTTCGACGATTTTGACTGACGGAAATTATTGGTTATTATTATTAGTCAGAAGCCATAAAACATGCAGTGTGGATACTCTTAAATTGTCTATAATTGTTACAAACTTTTGAGTCCATACCAACTTACCATAGTGTTAATACTGAAGAAATTATATAGCAGTAAACGTTGCAAACGTTTGATAACGGAGAAATTCGGACTGTCTGTTTGCTAAACGAAGGTGAAAACGTTTGCTAATATTGCAAACGCCATGTTCCAGCGTTTGGTATGTTTAGTTCTAGTAAACAGAACCGTGGTATACTTTTGCCGTTATCGTTATCACTATTCATTGTGTTGTTCATTTCAATATCACGACTTATCACGATTAACTTTTTATGTCTTACACCACGACCACAGTTAAACAAAATACCGCACTAAACTAAGCGCTCACGAATTTATACTTTTTCAACGTTTGAAACGTTGGCGTTTGTTCTGCAAAACGTTTTCCGCCATAAAATTTCCTCACTGTTAAATGTTAATACTGTGTGAATATGTTAATGGTATAGAATATAAATTAATAGGTAATACCTAGCTTAAAATTAATCTAAATATCTAATTTGTATTTTATAAATATCATTGAGTACATGAACATGATTCTCACAATAGTATATATTTTGTTATGTTGACTATCGAACGAGAACAAACACCGTCGTTCCGTAACAGTGATGGCGACAGTAGTACCCACATCGCAAGTGACCGATCATGGTCACCGTCCTATCTATAAAATCCATTGTGTGCAACACAATTTTTGATCTTTTTGTGGTTGGTCTCATTAAGTGTTACATATAATTAGAACGTGTTAATTTGTTGAGTTTGAATCTGTAACTGGAGTTAAAATATTACAAATCATTTAATAATTATTTACGTTTATACATTCACAGATAATAAAGGTAAGCTCATAATTGTATATACTACTAGCTGACCCGGCAAACGTTGTTTTGCCATATAAATAATTTCCTAGTAATTTCTAGTGTAGACTAAAAATAGCTTACTTATTGGAAGTATGTATCTATGTTAGAATGTGTATATTGTATGTATGTAAGAATGTGGTATATGCGTGAAATAAGCATGGAGCGCTGTGAACGATGAGGGAATATAAAAATAACAAAAGGCAAACATTATTTTTAAGTTATTATAATTTATTCCGTAAAATTATATATCATTAATTAAACAATTACGACAGTAACACTATTAAACAATATCAATCTCTTAATGCTATAGCGTGAACAATATTTTTTGTTAGTCCATCATTAGCTAACACAAACAAACTGGATGGTTTACCCACTCAAGAGCATGCCACGTATAATTGTCCGTGTGAAAAACATAGTGTTCTCAAATCTAATCCACAAACAGACATCGTTTGACCTTGGGATTTGTTGATAGTCATTGCAAATGCCAATCTAATCGGAAACCATAGCAACCATTTATAAACAATTATTTCTACCATAAATTATCAAAATCCCTGTTTGAGCACTTCTTTTATTTTTTTCTGGACAACCCTTATCACTTAGGGGTATGAAAAATAGATGTTAGCCGATTCTCATACCTACTGAATATGCACAAAAAATTTCATCAAAATCTGTCAAGCCATTTCGGAGGAGTATGGCAACGAAAACTGTGACACGAGAATTTTATATATTAGATTTTACTTAATTATAATAACATAACATCATTATTATGATCATACATTTACAGAAAGGAAAAAGCGTAAGTCCACTAATTTTTTTAATAATTTATAACACTTATAATTTAATAAAAATGTATGTTTATCCGTTCAAAGCTATCGAAAGTATGCTCATATATAGCGTATCCCATAAAGTGCACAACTTCTAAATCTGCCGCTATTTTTAAATATTTTGTTGGCAGCTCTGTTCTTATCATAGTTGCGCACTTTATGGGACACTTTATATTATTTTACTTAATTTGTAATAAAACAAAATTAAATCAAATATGTAAAATCTCCTTATAACGGTCACCATAGAAGGAAATCTCCCAAATACAGGAAATAACAACAGTGTCGTATAGCCTATAACCTGTATGACACAAATAATATAACTTGATATAAAAAAGAAATCCAATACATATATTACACTGTTTTAGAATCTAAAAAATTAAGGATTATGTTTGATAAGTGTAATAACTTATTTAGTTGGTCACTAAACTAAACTTATTAATCATAACTAGACAATACTTTTATGTTATTTATTATATTATGTATAGAAGAAATTATAATTTCAAAAAAATTCTTCAACGGTTCTCTAGAGGATATTTTAATAAATGTTAGGATTTTTACAGAATGAAAATCACAATAGCCTAAGTCTTAACTCTAAATATATATGAATATATGCAAAATTCCAAGCACATATAGAGTTTTATGGAAGCAAAATTTCAAATTTCAAGTTTATACGTTTTGTCGTTAAGATAAAAATTAATCCTATACGTTAAAACTGTGGAATTTTATATTATTTTACTAGAATGATGGCACAACTAGTGTATGTTTAAATTTTATTTTGCCTGGCAGATTGCGAAACTGTTGAATTATAACAACTTTCTGGTTTCCACTTGGGTCTTTAAATTTTCGAACACCTTTTAATACCTACATCACAATAGCTATCTATATGCCAAATTTCAGCTAGATTCGTCCAGTGGTTTGAGCTGTGCGTTGATAAATCAGTCAGTCATGTTATCCTTTAAATGTGTATAGATAATTACTAATTACTAATATTTATACTCTGATATAAATAGTTAAATAGATAAATACTTACTACATGGGAACAGAAACAGGAAAGGCTACGGCTACGGAAACCAACATGCTAGGCACTTCAACGTCTAAGTTCACTTAGCTCTGAATTATTATTTTTTTAAATTTTTTTATAACTCGGAACTTATAAAAAATAAATAAGCCTTACTCTGATTATTTTTACTTATCATCATATTAAAATATCAACAGTGAGATAACGTAAAAATATATCTACGTAATGGTGGAAAGTTTCAAGGCACTATGGATTCTACTTTTATTAAATATCTTCAAAAAAAACTCTTATCTTTATTATAACATAACATTCACAAATTAAATATTGTTTATATTTCTATGTATATTTGCTGATCAAGGATCCGGTGGTATTTTTGGTAATAATATAATACATTTATTTTAAATTAAAATAGATCTTTCTTTAAACAGTTTAAACAGACTAGTTATTTTGAGAAACCTAATAATATACCGTGTGTTCCCCAATTTAGGGAACACCGAATTTCTCGGCCGGATTATGTTTGAATAAATCGAATTTTTTTTTACAAGCTAGTGGTATATAAATAAACATTTTCAGATAAATTTCAAATTTTTAACCCCTTCGGTACGCGCATGCGCAATGCAACTTATTTTTTTTTTAATAGCAACTGGTATTTTTGATACCAAATTCGGATATACTGAATTGTTTTAAGTCATTTTGACCAATTAACCATGGCTCTACAACCAAAATTGACTGAATGAGAGCCATTCAAATCTTAATAAATAATACATTTTTACAATTCATTAACATAATATGGATATAAAATTATTTAATTAAAATTGATTACAACAGTTATTTTATAAAATATGAAGTTATCGAGGTTTTAAATAATAAGATAATCTTAATTTACATAGTTATTCAGATAATTTAATACTAGATAATCAGAAGTTATAACAATAATATGCATTTATTGTACATTAATATTCACTATTATTAGATGTTTAATACCATTAAGCGATAAATTAAATCTACCTATTAATTTGTAATTGTTTATAGGTAGAAAAACCGTTGTGATTATTAAATTTATACTTGAAAGTTTAGATAAAATGAATCATTTTTATGCTGGTTGTCATACTAGTACGATTAGTTGGGTTAAAATAAACAACCAAGAAAAAGTGCAAATGCTATTAATTTATGGTAAATGCGATAGAAATTCTCGGCAGTCAGCAAGAATGTATGCTGAACAATACCCAGGTCGGTACCATCCACCGCATACATTTTTTATTAAGATAGAACAATTATTGATTAATCATGGAGCATTTTCTGTAAAAGTAGTCCGTAACCAACAAATTAGAGAAAACAATATTAATGAAGATGTGGAACTTCAAGTTTTAGCTTACATTAGATTGAATCCAAGATCTTCGGTTAGACATGTTGGTAGAGAAGTTGGAATCTCATTTGGTCTTGTACATAAAATTTAAAAAAAACACAAAATGCATCCTTACAAACCTGTCTTAGTTCAACATTTACGACCTGCAGATCCAGAAAGAAGGTTAAATTTCATTGCTTGGTTACTAGTTCAAATCGATACACAACCATTATTTTTAAATCAGATATTATGGACTGATGAATCTAAATTCACGAACAATGGAGTTACTAATAAACAAAATAATCGTATGTGGTCAGATGTCAATCCCCATTGGGCAGTGGATAATCGTTACCAAACTGTGTGGGGTACTAATGTTTGGTGTGGACTTATTGGTGGAAAATTGTTAGGTCCATATTTCTATAAAGAAAACTTAACTGCGAGACGATATTTATCATTTTTAACAAATGTTTTACATTTTTTACATTAATGTTAGAAAATTTACCATTAGCTACTCGTCAAACCCTCTATTTTCAGCAGGATGGAGCTCCTGCTCATAATGCGCATATTGTTCGAGATTACTTGAATCGGGTATATGAGGGAAAATGGCTTGGCACTTATGGACCCATTGAATGGCCAGCAAGATTTCCAGATATTACACCAATTGATTTTTTTTTGTGGGGACATTTGAAAACAGTAGTCTACGCAGATCCACCAGTTAATCTAGCAGATTTAAAAAATAAAATCTTGGTTACGTGTAATAATCTTACTGAAAGTCAAATAATGTCAGCAACTAATAGAGGATGTCTGCAACGTTTTCAATTATGTGTCGACAATCAAGGAACAAACTTTGAACAATTTATTTAATTAATTGTGTTGTTATAAAAAAACTGTTGTAATCAATTTTAATTAAATAATTTTATGTCTATATTATGTTAATCTTATTTATAACACGTATAAAAAAAAAATACGTAAAGATATTCAAAAAGTAACCAATAATAAATAATTATAAATGGTTTTATGCATTTTATAATGAATTGTAAAAATGTATTATTTATTAAGATTTGAATGGCTCTCATTCAGTCAATTTTGGTTGTAGAGCCATGGTTAATTGGTCAAAATGACTTAAAAAAATTCAGTATATCCGAATTTGGTATCAAAAATACCAGTTGCTATTAAAAAAAAAATAAGTTGCATTGCGCATGCGCGTACCGAAGGGGTTAAAAATTTGAAATTTATCTGAAAATGTGTATTTATATACCACTAGCTTGTAAAAAAAATTCGATTTATTCAAACATAATCCGGCCGAGAAATTCAGTGTTCCCTAAATTGGTGAACACACGGTATATCTTTTATATACCTAGTGTAATTTATTACTTGGAAATAAACACAAAATGTTTTTTCACTGATTTATTATTGAAATAATGATATGACTGTTCAAATGTCTGCATACATATACGACAGATTCCATCTATATATTTTGATAACAAAATTATATCTATATTACCATATTATTACAGCTTATAATTAACTATTCATATTAAATTGTGTTAAACAATAAATAAAACATTTATTACAAATAATATTTTATAATTATTTTGTCATGCAATTTTCCATTATGTCAAATGTGTAAATATAAACTAATTCATACTTTCTTTATTACATTTATTTAGCATGTTTTGCCGATTGTAAGGACACACTTTTACTTATTATTACTATAATTATAAATTGTATATACTTGTATGATACCTTATAGCTATTACTTCTATAGTTGTTATAATTATTATTGTATATTTGTATACTTAATTTAATTTACTAATTTAGTACAGGCGCTGAATAAAAGCGCCGAAAAGATTAAATATTATGTATTTTTTTTGAATGTATATGTTGAAACTTGAACACATAAATATGTGTACAATGCATAGAATTTGGTAGAACAGTGGTTCAATTAAGGTGATGAGCATAATTCTCATTGTTCATTAATATATTGGTTGTTATTACTTTCTCATTGATGTCATGATGGCCTATATATCACTCGTCAATTTTCAATTCAACCTATATAAATTCCACACATAGGCGTAAAAAGTTTTTGAAATTTTTGTGGGGAGGGAGTGTAGCTCATGTCTATACTTGATATTCTTATGATGCTGTGGGATACAATTCTTGTGATGCTGTGGGATACAATTCTTGTGATTTTTGTGGTTGTGTAGGTAGTGTAGATAGTGTAGGTAGTCTTGATGATATGTTATTTGCATTGATACGACTAACGTGTTATTTTGTTCAGTTTGACTACATAACTTTATTAGAATCTAAAACTATAAAGCAGTTATTTATAAAACATGGATTACCAAATTTGAAAACAAAAAATATTTATAATGTTATTGAATAACTGATTAACTTTTCTTCAAACTTTAGTATTAACCTTAATAATTATTATGTTTATACATTAACAGTACTGCCAATATGTAAGTCAACTAATTGTTTACATCATTAATAATTCATAATATTAATAATTTAATAACGATTTACGTTCATAAATTCACAGTTTTTGGAGGTAAGCTCGTATTATAATAGTACAAACTAATTTCTTAATTTTTATAATTTTAACAATTATTTATGTTCATACTAATTTATACATATATATATATATATATTTAGATAAAAAACAGACTAAGCGTAAGTCTACTAATTGGTTTATATAATTTATAATTCAAAACACTACTTACTCGTTTACTCATTCACAGCTGAAGAAAGTAAGCTCATTTGCTATTTTACATCATTTATAATAAAACAATATTCAATCAAATATGTGAACAGTAAAATATTCTTATAACAAAAACCCTATGAGGAGAAAATCTCCTAACTAGGTACAGGAAATAATATAACAACAGTCTCGCATACCCTATATCTTATATATTTTAGTCTCTCTGTAACGCGCACTTTCGTTATAAAGAGGTTTTACAGTGTATAATGGAAAGTTGTTTAGTCAAGTTAAAAGGAAAATTGATAAAATTGTTAAGCACTTTTGACATTAGCAAGATATCAACAAAAACCTATGTTCAATATCAAGCCGTTACTGCTTATATTAATATACCTACTATTATTAAATAACTGATTAACTTTACTTCATATCTTAGTATTTTGATAACTAAAATAATTATTATGTTTAAACATTTACAGTCCAGGATCATAATGGTAAGTTCAATAATTTGTTTACATAATTTATAATTCATAATACTACTCGTTTAATAACGTTTTATGTTTATACATTCACAGGTGACGATAGTAAGCTCATATAATATTATATACTATTTTACTTAATTTTAATAACTTTAATTATAGTTATGTCTATAATACTTTATGCATATTTATATTTAGGTACTTTACACACAAGGCGTAAGTCCACTTATTTTTTACGTAATTAATAATTCAGTATACTAATCATTTAATATCGATTTACGTTTATTTAATACTTACATTTACAGTTCTTAAAGGTAAGCTCATAATAGTATATAGTATTCGACTTATTATTAATAATAATACAAAATTCTTTCACTCAGTTTACTATGTGTAAAAGTGTTAAAACGGACTCCCTATAAGACTTTAATGTTTTTACAACAGAAAATAACAAAAGTCCTGTATAACCTTTATGGTGTATTTAAGTCACCCTATAACGAAAACTGCTTTAAAATAAATGAATCTGTATCAAAAAACTAATTGATGTATTATTGGATATCCTATTAAATTGCTGTGTTATTTTGATTAGACATTGTTATATACAGATTACTTTGTCGTAGGTAATGAATTTGTGGTATGTTGTTTATTGAAAGAAAGACGATTTGTTGATTTTTTTGGAGATTATATTATCATTAAGTGAAATATTATTTTCATAGATACCACTATAGTGTTATTGTGTTGAGTTTGAACTAGGTCTTGAAACCGTTATTCATTTAATCAAAATTTTTTGGATACCGGTTACCGGTTATATACCGGTCCTGTTGTTAGCGGTAACCAATTACCGGTAGTATATTCAAAATTACGGGTTACCATTAAGTGAAAACCGCTTCCAAAAAATGTCGGTTACCGGTAACCTATTGAATACTGGTTTTCTAAAAAAAAATTGTATTACACCTTTGTACCCGTATACTTAATACAATATTCGTGTTGTTATAGGAATCAAGCTATTTTTAGATTTCCTAGTACAATATACGACGAGGGAGACCGGGACTTATAGGCTATCGAGTACCGTCATTATCAACCGACGATATTTTATGTTATAGGTAGGTAGGAAATAGAAATGTAGAATACCAATTATTTGAATTATTATTACAAGAATTTAGACTAGGGAAAAAAAACGAAGATATAATAGTATGATTTAAGAATAGTTTTAAGAAGCTATTATTTATTAAACCATTAGTAGCTACGAGCGTATACTCATTTATGTAGCTAAAATAAATTAAACATAATATTATTATAGTTCATACGTAACGGTAGTTAGTATTTATAAGTACCGGTAATCGGTTCTTAACGGTTAATATAACGTTTTATGTTAGCTGAAAAATTGTCACGGTTACCGGTAACCGATAACCGGGAGTACAAATAGGTTTATAATAACGGTAACCGATTATAGGTTCCCCGAAATTCCGGGAAATTACCGGTTTTCGGTAATAACCAGTAACCGGTTTTAAGCCCTGGACTTTGAACACATAACTGTAGTTGCATTATTCATGAAACATAAAATAACAAAATTAAAAATAGAAAATATTGTTCAATTACCTGATTAAATTGATCAACATAGTAGTAATAGGATAACTTTAATTTATAACTATACATTTACTATACATTTATTTATTGACAGCAAAGATAGATAGTAAATCCACTAGTTGTTTATATAATTTATTATTCATAACATTAATCATTTAATAACGACTTATATTCAAACATTCACAGATCATGAAAGTAAGCTCACAATAGTACAAACTATTTTACTTAATTTTTATAACTAAAAAAAATAATTGTTATGCTTAAACATTCACAGAAGAGGAAAATCGTAAGTCCAATAATTATTTAAATATTTTAACCTATTGATATAATATTTTAAGCTATTAATATAATATAATTGAATAACTGATTAACTTTTCTCAAAATCGTAGTATTTTAATAACTTGAATAATTATTATGTTTATGCATATACAGTCCAGGACCATCATGGTAAGTTCACTGATTTTACATACTTCATAATAGTAATCAATTAATAACAAATCACGTTTATATATTTACAGTAGTTGAAAGTAAGCTCATTTTATATTATTTTACTTATTAGTTTATAATAAAACACAATTCAATCAAATATACTAAGAGTGAAATCTCCTTATAATGGACACCCTATAAGAAGGAAATCTCCTAAATACGGGAAATAACAACAGGCTCGTCTACCCTATATTAACCTGAAAATTTTAGTCTCAATGTAACAAATACCCCTTTAACCACAGTCCACAGAGCGATTTCACTATATAGAGGTTTCATAGTGTATAATAGAAAGCTGCATATTCTACTTTGAAGGTTCAATTGATATATTTGTTAAGCACTTTTAATATTAACAATATATCAACAAATACCTATGATCAGTATCAAGCTGTACCTACAAGTATAAATATAATATTATTGAATAACATAATAACTTTACTTCAAAATGTTTATACATTTACAGTCCAGGAGCATACTGGTATATAATATGTCCACTAATTTTTTACATATTTATTATTCATCATACTAATCAGTTAATATTTTTTTTCATTTATATCTTCACAGATGATAAAGGTAAACTCATATTATAATAGTATATACTTTTCTTGATTTTAATAACTTTAACAATTATTAAATTTATAATAATTTATACATATTTATATTTAGGTATTGAACAGACAAACCGTAAGTCCAATTATTTTAAACGTAATTTATAAGTATATACTAATCATTTATTAACGATTTATGTTTATGAGGTATGCTTACCGACCATTTCTGAGGAACTCGATATAGGAGATTTTATATTTGCGTGAGGTTTACAGTGTATAATAGAAATCGGCTTATTCGACTAAACAGGATAAATTGATATATTTGTTAAGCATTTTCGACATTAACATTATATCAACAATTATCTATGTTCAATATCAACCTTACCTATTTATATTAATATTATATTATTGAATAACTGGTTAACTTTAGTCTAAATCGTAATATTTTTATTACTTTAATAATTATTATGTTTATACATTTACAGCCCAGGTTCACGATAATGGTAAGTTCAATAATCTTTTACACGATTTATAATTCATAATACTAATCAGTATAATAGTAATATGTATATAATAATAATAACAATAAGTGTCGCAATAATTAGGATAATCAGTAAGCCCACTATAATTGTGTACATCATATTTTATAATTCACGACAATGATTATTTAGTAAAGATTTACTTTACACATTACATTCACAGTTATAGATGGTAAGCTCATAATATTATATTATATTTTATTTTTTTAACAATAAAACAAAGATCATTCGCACAAGCACCTAGAAAAACTGTTAAAACAGACTCCCTGTATCTTTATAGTCCAAGGCTTGAAATTGGTATTTATAAAACGGGTATAAACCGTGAAAAAAACTGAAAAGTAATTCAATAACAAAACTCAAGATAATTGGAAACCGGTGTTAAATTTAAAACCTAAACTGAAAATAATTGGAAACTGGTATTATAAAACCAAACCGAAACCGCAAAAAAATGGAAACTGGTATTAAATTCAAAACCAAAACAGGAAAAAATTTGTTACTGGTACTATAATTTGAAACGGAAAATATAATTTAATGAACGGTATTTTTTTTTAAATGTTTGATATCTTAAACATTTTGGAAAGTTTACTTCAAACAAAAGGCGATTATGTGATTTAAACAAATAAATTAATAAATTATGAAAAAATGTAAATAGTCCAGGGCTTGAAATTGGTTTTAGAAACCGTTTAAAACAAACCTCAACAACTAAACAGGATAAAATTGGATACTGGTATTATAATTTAAAATCAATACCAAAATGTTTTCAATTGGTTTCAAGCCCTGCTTTATATAACGAAAAATAATTTGTGGTTTGTGTCAATTGAATGGTAGATGATTTTTCGATCTTTTTTGGGTGTTATGTTATTATGTTTAATTTTAGTGAAATATTATTTTCGTAGATACAACGAACGTGTTTTTTTTATTAAGTTTAAATACATAACTGGATTTGCAAAACATGATATAAAACATAAAATACCAAAATTAAAAACAGAAAATATCAAAAATATAATTGAATTAACTGATTACCCATATCCAAATCGTAGAATTTTAATAACTTTAATAATTTTTTATGTATAATCATTTACAGAACTGCCAATTTGTAAGTAAACTTATTGTTTAAACTTATCATTTATAATTCATAATATTAATCATTTGATAACAATTTACGTTCATACATTCACAGCTTTTGGAGGTAATCTCATATTATATTAGTATAAACGAATTTCTTAATTTTTATAACTTTAACAATTATTATGTTTATAATAATTAATACATATTTATATTTAGGTACTGAACAGACAAATCGTAAGTCCAATTTTTTTAAATGTAATTTATATTTCAGTATACTAATTATTTATTAACGATTTACGTTTATGAGGTATGCTTACCGACCGTTTCTAAGGAGTTCGATATAGGCAATTTTCTCTTGTTTGAGGTTTTACAGTGTATAAAAGAAAGCTTATTCAACTATAAATGATAAATTGATATAATTGTTAAGCACTTTCGACATTTACATTATATCAACCAATATCTATGTTCAATATCATAAGCTTATCCATTTATATAAATATAATATTATTAAATAACTGGTTAACTTTACTCTAAATCGTAGTATTTTAACAACTTTAATAATTATTATGTTTATACATTTCCAGCCCAGGTTCATAATGGTAAGTTCCCTTATTTTTTTTACATAATTTTATAGTTCATATTACTAATCAGTTAATAACGTTTTACGGTTATACAATCACAGGTGACGAAAGTAAGCTCATATTATAATAGTATAAACTAATTTCTTAATTTTTATAATTTTTACCTATAATTATTATGTTTATACATTTACAGCCCAGGTTCATAATGGTAAGTTCACTATTTTTTTTTACATAATTGATAGTTCTTATTACTAATCAGTTAATAACGTTTTACGGTCATACAATCACAGGTGACGAAGGTAAGCTCATATAATAGCATATACTATTTTACTTAATGTTAATAACTTTAATAACTTTAATAATTATTATACTTACTATGTTTATAATAATTGATACGCATTTATGTTTGAAGAAAATGAAGATGGTATAGAAGGTAAGTCCACTATAATTGTGTACATAATTCATAATTCATGGCAATGATCATTTAATAACGATTTATATTACACATTACATTCACAGTTATAGATGGTGAGCTCATAATATTATATTATATTTTACTTTTTTAACAATAAAACAAAGATCATTCGCACAAGCATACAGTAAAACTTTTAAGACAGACTGCCTGTATCTTTATAGTTCAGGGCTTGAAATTGGTATTTATAAAACCGGTATAAACCGTGAAAACAACTGAAAAGTAAATCAATAACTAAACTCGAGATAATTGGAAACCGGTATTACATTTAAAACCGAAACCGAAAATAATTGGAAATTGGCGTTATAAAACAAAACTGAAACCTCAAAAAATTGGGAACTGCAGGTATTTAATTCAGAACCAAAACCGGAATAATTTGTTAATGGTATTATAATTTGAAATAGAAACGAAAAATATAATTTAAATAACGTAATTTTTTTAAATTGTTGTTGGTATCTTAAAAATTTTGGAAAGTTGACTTTACGCAAAAGGCGATTTCGCGATTCAAATAAATTAATAAACTATGAATAAACGTAAATAGTTCAGGACTTTAAATTGGTTTTAGAAACCGATATAAACTGTTTAAAACAAACTTCAAAAACTAAAGAGGAAACAATTGAAAACTGGTATTATAATTTAAAACCAATACCAACATTTTTTCAATTGGTTTCAAGCCCTGCTTTATACAACGGAAAATAATAACAGTTCCGTATAGCCTTTATGGTGAATTAAGTCTCTCTATATAGGAAAATGTATAAAGGATAAATCATTAGTTAATTAACAATGGAAGTTTTATTAGATATAATTGATTTTAAAAATATTTTGTTTATAAATTGTTAGGTATTTATTATTTAATAACTTTGACAAAGGTTATTAATTTGTGGTTTGTATCAATTGAATGGAAGATGATTTCTAGATCTTTTTTGGGTGTTATGTTATTATGTTTAATTTTACTGAAATAATATTTTCATAGATACGACGAACGTGTTGTTGAATTTGAAAACATAACACGAATTGAATAATTTATAAAACATAATGAATACCAAAATTAAAAACAGAAAATATCAAAAATATAATTGAATTAACGGATTACCCTAATCCAAATCGTAGAATTTTAATAACTTTAATAACTTTTATTATGTATATTAATTTACAGTATCAGGATATTGTAAGTCTACTCATTATATAGGTACATAAGTTATTTACCACTACTATTTAAAAACGATTTATGTTTGAACATTCACAGCTGTTGAACGTAAGCAAATAATATTAAAAAATACTATTTTACTTAATTGTAATAACCTAAAATAATTATTATGCTTGAATATTTACAGAATTGGAAGAGCGTAAGTCCATTAATTATTTAAATAATTTTTAATTTATAATTTATACTGATCATTTTATAACAATTAACGTTTTCCTTCACAGTTGTTGAAAGTAAGCTACTAAGCTCATATGTAATAGTATATACTATTATACTATTTTACTTAATTTTAATAACTCTAATAATTATTATGTTTATAATAATTTATAATCATTTATACTTACAGAATTGTCAAAACGTAAGTTCACTAATTAATTACATAGTTTATAATAATTTATAACACTTATCATTTAATAAGGATTTGCGTTTATTCATTGCATTCATAGGTCTTAGAGGTAAGCTAATAGTATATACTATTCTACTTGATTAATGACAAAATAAAATATTTCACACAAGTACTGAAAATTGCGTTGTTCTACCTTATCCTGTAATATCGCGATTTTTATTTTAGATTGGTATTCTATTTCTTCATCCTGAGTGATCTGCATAGCTGATTCTAACGACTTAGGGATCCCTACTTTTTAATACCAAATATAAATAATCCGTTAACTCATTCATAAATACAATCATCGCCTATTTCTTAGTTTGACGCCTAACTATTTTTGCTTTACTATCCGGCAATCTTTCAGTACTTACAGTACAGAGTTTAGAATATAACTCTTCAATCCTGCTACCAAATATCGTAACGCTTTCTCATTCACACATTCGTATCTAATACTATTATTGGAGCTCTTAAAGAAATTGTATGCTTAAAACGCTCACTGTAAGATGTTTTTATACTCTCCCAAGTATCTTTTCCCCTATATTTACACGCTTCCAAGGCATTGCCCGAAAATTTAGAATTTATTATTCTTAACAAAAGTGGTCGGTCTGTGGTGCCTATAACTTTAAGTGCAATTTCGCATTTATTAATAAATTCTGACACATTTTTCTGAGTTTCTGACCGGTACATACAGGTATGATAAAAACGGGTTTAACTGAATCTTTTGTTTTTGTCACACGTATCTTAACTACTGCTTCTAATTGTATGTGTATACGACCTTGAACCCGTTCTCCCAAATTATTTTTGTAAATACACTTATTTTAGGCTAGCCCTTTAATTCCTTTTACCAATTAAAATTACTTTTAAGATTTTCCGATATTTTCTTTATTTTCATGTATATCTTTCGTAACATTTATTCAATCAACACGTAATGACTATACAAAAATCTTTTTAGAACTCAATTATATTTAATGATAATAAATTATATTATTTAATCATAATATTTAATGATTATATTATATTCAACACATATAAGGTTATACACTGATTTTTTTAACAATCACAAACATCTCCTTATTCAATGTTTCAAATAATTGACCTCTTATTTATATCTCAATATTTTGTCAAAATCTCTATATATAATCATCACTTTAATACTTTTATTTTACTTAGTGCGCACACTCATAATTATTACCTATATATTTTTTCCCTTTTATTTTTCACAATTATTTATAACATTTCAATCTTTCTTTCAACAATTTCTATTTTTCCACTTTTATTCCAATGTAGGTCCTACTCTACCTATTTATTATTATTTTTTTTTTCACAATCTTATTTAAATTTAATTTTCTGTATATTATTCTCAACCAACTTAAATGTACAGTGTTAGATAATACCACGCACTTTTGCCCAAAAAATGTTCAATGGATTTATTTAATCCAACGGAGACGTGAAACCCAAGCTTACAATATTTGCATACGCAAAAATAAAATATTACAACTTACATAACGCTAGCCTTCGCTGCCTGATTCTGGTCCATCCTGCTATTACGTGCGCCTGATTTTCCTTGAAGTTGCCACACGGTAGCCCTGGAGTTGCTTGGAGGTGTTCAATCCTTCAACAATGATTCTGTTTGAATTACTTTCTCCGTGATGTCAAAAATGAAATAATTCTTCAAATAAATTCCAAAAATCCAATTTGAACTCTTTGACTCGACTGGACTTCAACGTACGGCTCTGTACTCAACTGCACCATACTGTTGTGGACAAACTTGTACAAGTGTCGTACAGCGGATTGAGGATGAGTATTCAGGTGTAATAATTCGTAAACTCTTTTATAATTGTAAATTTTATTTATAATTTCTGTGTTCTTCAGTGAAAATGTTCTAGATCCAAAATTAGTTAGTGTTATCCTGACTGTCGTGATGGTGCTTGTCCAGGCTTGGTTGTACACATCTGAAATACAGGCCGTTTCGGGGGCTACTATATAGTCCAGACCATGTTCCCCTATCAATCGATGAGAGTATCAGCTATGTTCTCACGGATGCCAAGTCTGTACACAAACTTTCGTTTAATACTAACGTCTCACACCCGGTGTATCTGAATGGGTTCCTAAAGTCTGAATTGGTTCCCGGGTTGTTACGAAAGGTATATCCTAATTTGGTTCCCAGGAAAAAGCATTTTAAATTTTCCTTCCTATTTTATACAGACTTAGGACTGTTTACATATTATGCAGATATGCAGGTATGGTTAACAATTGTGGCTTTTGTCACAAATATAATTTTAAAATATTCATTTTAAATAGAAAAAAAGCGGGTAAGTGGATGTCACTCTGCTGTACAGTGGGTTACAAGTGGGTCACTATAATGGATTATATTAAACTTGAATTCAATAAAATAATATCATTGTATAAGAAAAACGATTCTGAGTGGAGACGGTTTGTCAGTTTGGATATTTTATATTGTTATTATTTATATAATGTAAGTTGAATCCCCAGTGTATCACCAGGTGGCAGATACATTAGACAAATAGACCATGTACTAATAAGTAATAGATAAAAAACAAATATTATAAATGTTAAAAGTTATAGAGGAGGAGACGTAGATTCGGACCATTACCTCGTGATTGGAGTCTTCAAAAGTAAAATGGCAGCAAAGTGAAATAATGAAGGAAAATTAAAAGCAGCTCGAAAATTCAACGTTGAGAAGCTTAAAGAAGAAGAAATATGGACGAAATACCAGGAAACAGTAGACGAAAAATTAAAATCAGAAAATAAAACTAGTTTTGAAAAATTGGAGGACAAATTGAATATGGTTGAAAATTCAATTATAGAAACCACGGAGAAAGTAGTGCAATTCACAGAAAGGCCAAAAATAAATAAATGGTTCAGCGACCGTTGCAGAAAAAGAATCCAGGAACGTAACAATGCTAGGATTAAAGAAATTCAGATACCCTCATCTGAAAACATAAGAGCATTTGAGATTAAAAGGAAAAAAGTGACAAAACTAATAAGAAAAGAGAAAAGAATGTCAGAAAAAGTAAGGATTGAAGAGATTGAAAGGTATAAATACAATCCAAGAGTATTCTTTAAGAGGTGCCAGGCAATTAAATCTGGCTTTCTCTAGCATATATTATCCCTAGTAGAAGAAAATGGTGCCCTGATATCTGGTCTAGAAATGATAGCTAACGAGTTCAAAGAGTATTTTAGAGAATTACAAAATAAAAGGCCAGATAATGACAGTAATGACCAAGAAATCAGAGCTTATTTTACAGTAGACCAAGAAGTACTGGTCCCTAGCCTGGATGAAACCAAAGCGGCAATACACACCCTGAAAAATAATAAGGAATCGGGTGAAGACAGGATTAACTCAGAATTTTGGAAGATAGGAGGTCAAGAAGTAGAAAGGGAATACATTCAATATTTCTACCAGTGGTCGGGACCATAGACCTATAAACTAATGGACAGCGCTTAGAGAGAGAGGTCAGGGGTACGATATAGAGTAAAAGAGAAAAGAGAACGCGGGGGAAATATAGTATTAGTTTCATACGTCAATGATTACCCTCTTTATGTTCTTTCTCTCTTTTCTCTCTTTGTTCTTTATTCTTTCTTTCTCTTGTATGATTCCCGTGCATTGATGGCAGGGTGGAGTGGAATGTGCTGTCCATTAGTTTATATGTCTATGGTCGGGACGCTACTAGTTTTTTGTAGCGCGCTAATGCTACAGCTACTCCCTCCAAAAAAGTGGCTCGCTGTCACTATCGCTACTTTTTTTTTAAATGTACTGCGCTACTTTTAATGCTATTGACTAAATGTAGCGCGTTACTTTTTCGCTATATTTTTAAAAATGTTCTTATTGAAAACTAGTGTTAGTTTGTACTGATTTAACATTTGGTCACTGAACAGGACCCAGGACAAAAACTTCACTAATACACTCACCGTTATCATAATATAAATAAACAAATATAATCATAATTGATATTTTAATAATCGATTGTAGGTAGCGACAAAATAATGATAATTTTCGGTGCGCTGACCGGAAATGTTTAGTACGCTGTAGTATATCGCTATCTAAGACGTAATGTAGCGATGCTACGTCAATCGATACAAATAAAGTAGCATGCTTCTGTAGCGTAGCTACAATTAACGCGCTACTCCCGACCACTGAATTCTAGAAGCATGGGAGCTTCCAGAGAGTTGGAACGAAACAGTTATCGGCCCAATATTCAAAAAAGGAGACCCAGGAAAAGTAAAAAACTACAAGGGGATAACTCTATTAAATGCGGGATACAAGGTCCTATCATTAATAATATTAAAAAAAATTAGAGAGATATGCTGAAGAAGCCGTAGGAGAATACCAAAGTGGATGGAGGAAAGGAAGATCAACCATAGACCATATATTTGTAGTGAGAAAACTAATGGAAGGCACTATGAATACGCAAAGGACCTGCATATGGTGTTCATGGACTATAAACAGGCTCATGATACCATAAAAAGGGAAAGGCTATAGGAGGCGCTCAGGGCATTTGACATCTCTATGAAAATTATCAAAATGGTAAAACTATGCAACAGTAAAACGTTTAGTTGAGTAAAATTTGGGAGTGAACTGTCTATGGCTTTTGAAATAAAAAGTGGACTACGACAAGAGGATGCCATGTCACCCATACTTTTAAACATGGCATTAGAAAGTGTGGTCCGAGAAATGTCAAACGGAGAAGCCTGGTCACTTGATTGAAGACTGATGCTTGCATACGCAGATGATATTATAATCACTGGAAATACTCGAGCAGAAGTTCAAATGAATCTGAAAAAATAATTAAGGCAAGTAAAAATATGAGCCTAGTATTAAATGCGGAGAAGACAAAATACATGGTAGTAACAAGAGGTTAGGAGGATAGCTCCAACCTTAAAATAGAAAATAATGAATTCGAACAAGTTAAAGAATTTAAGTACCTTGGAGTAACTCCAAACAACAAAAATATTATGCATGAAGAAATAAATGTGAGGCTGAATGCAGCTAATCGATGTTATTTCGCAATGAAGACCATCTTTAAATCAAAAACACTACCGAAAAAGTCAAAGAAAAACTTTATGTAAGCTACATAAGACCAGTACTGACTTATGCATGTGCCACATAGTCCACAACTTAAGGTGATGAAGAGAAACTAAGAAGATTTGAAAGTAAAATCCTAAGAAGAATACATGGTCCAGTATTTAATACCGAAATACAACAATGGAACGCCCAGTTAGAAAACTTATACAAAAATGAAAATATTATGCAATTTATTAAAATTATAAGAACGCAATGGGCCGGACATGCGTGTGGTGAGCAGACGGATAAAAGAAGTAATGACTTGGACGTTAGCGGGGAGGAGACCACGAAGAAGATGGATGGACAGCATAAAAGAGATATGGAATCCGGCAGACCCTGGTTGGGCGGATTGGTAAGTTATAATGTATGATAGAGAGAAATGGGAGGAGGTAGTTTAGGTGTTAAAGATCCTCAATGGATTGTAAAGTCAGAAAAAAAATTGAATCCTTGTAAGTTGAATTGATATTATAATATCAAGTTGACTGCAATGAGCATCATATTTGATGCTCAGCCGTTTTCTTTCCATTGCCACACAACAATACAAGTTTCTCTTCCATGTTGCTATGACATTTTTTTTTGATAAACTTATGTTATGCTTGTATTTTCTGATATACAATTGATAGCAGAATTGAACTAGGATAACAGTTTGTGGATATAACGTGAGATCCATATATGATGCAATAATTAAAATAACTGAGGTCTAATGTGAATGCTCAATCTCAGGATTGAAAAATGATGAGCATTAATATGTGTCCTTCATGGCAATGGAGGAAAGACAACGTGTGACCCTAATATGATGCTCATGGCAATGAAGGAATGTTCACAAAAAAATTTGTGACAGTCAACTTAATATTATAATTTTTATTCGTTTCTGTGGTGATAAACAAAACGTTGGAAATTGAAAACTCATTTTTAGCGGTTTTTCGTAATTTGTCAGTGGTTTTTCCAGTGGCATTAAATAACTATTGAAAAAATCAAAAAAATTACATCTCTAAAGTACCATCTTGTTCCAATTTTCGAAAAGATAAGATACTATAATATGTTGAAAACAAAGTACTCTTTCTGGAAGACATTTTGTATACCAGCTACGCAACGATAGGCCGACTTGTGCGATGTGGGCGCGGCTTCATACGAGCACGGACCTCGAACACGTTGCCGGCAAGAGCGTCACATTAGTTAATTGTCGACAACTGACGTGAACAGTTATCTTAAAATGTATTGTATACTATTTGGTCACATGCGCAGGTGCGCAGCTGCGAAGACGTATTATTATTATCTGCGGTCGGTGGTCGTCGGGTATTGTTTTATAAGTGTATTCCGCCGAATTTGAAATGCATTGGCTTATATCAGTGCAGCTATAGGTGCACGACGGGCGTAATACGCCGCGTTTTCCGTATTTATATTTTTCGTATTTCGCTTTTTTAAAAAGTTTTTACACCCTTCCACCGCGCTCATATAAGTTCATAATACGATCGTACAGTGTTACATGCACTATGTAATACATATTATTATTATAAATATACGCTGCAGTGCTCCGGTCGTCACGATGTCGATCACTTGCACCCAACCTTGGGGAAAGGAACCAATTCGGATGTGTTACATTTACCTAGAATATCGGAAACCAATTTTGATATGTGTTGTGTGGAATGTCGGGAACCAATTTGGATGTCAATTTTCAGGTATGGAAAAAAATTCGGATCGCTTTTTCGTTTATCGTTTACGTAGTAAGTATCTTATAATTTGATATGCGCTATGCATCACAATATTTTATTATATATATAGTGCATTATCGTAAGTTCAAAATATAAAAATGTGTGTAATTATAATATATTACGTTGTGCTTGTTTGGCGATGGTATCATATTTCCCTAGAGCTGGTATACCATTCACTACTATATTTACTGGTCTCTAAGGTTAAGTGTTTTAATAATATTAATAATAGATCACATACTTCGGATAATGATAATATAGGATATATTTTTACATAATATGTCGAAAATCAAATATTAAAATACACGAATACGGCAATGCCGTTTACAGACCTCTTTTTATAAATTCCCTAACGGACCGGTCTCAGAGATACGTATATATGAATATTTCCAGTAATAATAGTTCATATTAAATAATAATTAATGAAACAAATTTGATAGTATGACAATTTTAGCACAAAATGGCTTTACAATGATAATACTTAATAACGATACCCGACCGCATATTATGCATTTGCCGGGAACGATTGCTCGTCCACCGCCGACCATGGACCGATATGGAACAGATTACGCAACAATCGTAACACAAAATGGGTTCAGTGCAATAACCAGATAAGTCCACTTTTATCAATTGTTCAGGTGAAGCCAAACAAAATTCGTTATCTAATTCACCTTAATGGGCGGGAAATAATTCTTTTTAAGATATCTTTGGAAATAATAAAGCGATTTGTCTGATTGTTCTACAAAAATATAGATATTTCTTCCATGAAAAACTAATTTTTGATAAAAATGGACTTGTCTGGTTGTTGCAATGAACCCTTTTTGTGTTAATTATTATAATATAAGGTAGTGCACGAGTATAACTCAAGCACACCACTATCTGTATATTTAACTGGCACTCACCTTCGGGATACCAACACCGTGTGATCACTCGTCTTAACACGACACAAAAAAGTGTTAAGATACCTTGACACTAGTTTCACGAGCACCGCGTTCATAATAATAATAACAACCATCGCTAACACATATCATGCGTGATCCAGCCGTCTTTGTTACTTACAGGCGCACCGGCAGAACTACTACTTTATTACTCTTAATTGCATTGCATATTATTAATGCGATTGCGATGTACGGCGGCGGCGGATTTAACTAACCGTCGCACAGTCGGCGTTATCTGCGCATTCACATATTAGGTTTCCGGTTTTATACAACTTCCTTAGAAATGTGTTCCCCAATTATTACTTATTCGTAAACCTGTTTGTTCACTACTCGTCTTTTTCAAGATCTCTCTTAACCTGTTTATTTTATATTTTATATTATAGGTATGTATGTTTTTATTTGTTATGTGTTCCGAAACCCGTGAGCCAGACTATGCCTCTTTTATGATACTTATCTACAGAGTGGTTTCTCCTATTGTTATTATTATTAGTTTTTACGTTGGACCCTGCAGGGTACTACACTAGTAAAATAGTTAAAACGGGCTCCCTATAAGACTGTAATCTTTTTACAACAGAAAATAACAAATGTCTCTTATAACCTTTATAGTTTATTTAAGTCTCTCCATAACGAAAACTTCTTTAAAATGGTTGAATCAGTATTAAAAAACGAATAGTAGTCTTATGGAATATAATATTGATCTTCTATGTTATTTTGATTACTTTGTCGTAGGTCATTAATTTGTGGTATGTTGTCGAATGGAAGATGATTTCTTGATCTTTTTTGGGGGTTGTGTCATTAAGCGTAATCTTGGTAAAATATTATTTTTATAGATACGACAAACATGTTATTTTATTTAAACAATTCAACATTTAAAAAAATATGCAATAAAAATAACTATAAATTATGTTTTTTTCTGAACTACTAAACACCTGTATTACCCAGTAATAACCATTAATAATAACAATTATTAACACCCAAAGTTTCATTAACATTTTTATTCAGGGGTTCAAACACCCAAATATATGCAGCACTCAAAACCCGAAACCTGAATAAAACATTCGGGTGCAAAGCCTTGTATAAAACATAGAATACCAAAATAAAATAACAGAAATTATTGAAAATTTTATTGAATTCACTGATTAACTTACCCAAATATTAGTATTTTATTAACTTTATTAATTAATATTTTAGAATATCCAACAGAGAAAATGAGTAAGCCTACTAATTATATTAGGTATACGTAAATTATTTAACACTACTTATTTAATAACAATTTACGTTTAAACATTCACAGCTAATGAAAGTAAGCTCATAATAGTATATTGTACTATTTTACTTGATTGTCATAACTTATACAAATTATTATTATGCTTAAAAATGTACAGAAAAGTTAGAACGTAAGTCCATTAAATATATTTATAATTTATGATTCATAAAATCATAACCCTAGTCATAAAATAACTATTTACGTTTGTACATTCACAGTTATTGCACGTAAGCTCATATACTAATTTACTTAATTTGTAATAAAACAAAATTTAATCAACCATGTAAACAGTAAAAATATATCCTTAAGACGAACGCCCAATAATTGAATTAAATCTAACATATAAATAAAACAAGAGAAAATAACAAAAGTCCCGTACATCTTATATCCCATACATTTTAGTCTTCCTTTAATGCAAATTCCTTTTAACTAAAGAGCTATATCGTTATAAAGTAATTTTACAGTTTATAAAAGATAGCTGTTTACTTATTTTTAAGCAACTCTGACGATAACATTATGAACAAATAGATATGTTCAATTTCAAACCATACCTACTTATACATTCATATTTAATTTGACTAATTACACCCTACTCAAGTCATAACAAAACTCCCATATTAATAAATGTTTTATTGATTTCATCAAATATTACAGTAAATATAGTTGAATTAATACACTTCTTAATAAGGTTAGGTTAGGTTAGGTTAGGTTAGGTTAGGTTAGGTTAGGTTAGGTTAGGTTCAAACAGGGAAAAAAAGGTTAGGTTAGGTTAGGTTAATAAGGAAATATTTATTTAATTTACAATTTGTTCATACTTTTAGAATGTAGAAAGTCAATAGTGAGCTATAAATTGGGTAATTATTTTTTTAAACTAATCAGTTATCTATTGATGGCAATGTCTTAAATAACAATATAAAAAATAAACCAATTTTTCAATTTATCAATTTCATAATTATTAATCATATAAGTATAACATTAATTGTAATATTAATAACATGATAGACACGAAAACACAAAAATTATTAAATTTAGTTTGACAATACTAAATCGATTCGTCGGCAAATACTATAGTAACTTTACTATTCGTAAAGCGGATCATTGAACTGTCGTTCCTCCGAAGGACACAAGTAACCGGTCCCGCCAGCTGCGTCCCTTAACCTATTGAAACAACTCGTCAAACCAGGATATTCGTCGTATCTTACATGTAGTTTCATAACGTCGGATTTAAATCACACCTATCTCACTAAAAACAAACTATTACCTTACCATACCACGTAATTTCTTCTCACTACACCCTTTTTGTGGCCCATATAATTTTCAATCAACCATGATCGGTATTCTCGTATATTATTATTATATTATGTTAGCGGTAACTGTCCAGAACAATCGGTAGGATAAATTTTATAAAAACGTGGTTCTCATTATTAATATAACATCTTATTCCCATTTCCCTTAAATGGCTAGAGGAGTTATCGTTTTTATACGGTTTGTTTATCATCTTTGTTTTTTTCTCTTTTTGTCCAAGATTTACGCCCGTTCAGCTTCCTGGCATAAGGGGTTCTAAGGAAATAAATATAGAAAATTTTCTATTTGTGTGCATGTGGGTCGTGTAAATGTGTGCGTAGTAAATGATCATTAGTGTGAGTAACTGTATAAAATAAATATCGGAGCGCATCCGCACGTGTACGCACATGTCATCAACACAGCACTTTACACACTAAATACAAATGTGAATTTTAGTTTAACTTAGTTTCGTATTTCAAATAATTGAGCTTACTGAGGACATAACAGTATGAACACTACGATTGTATAGCAGTCGATTTTCGATCTTTTATTTTAAATGTCCAATATTTAGCTCTAAAACTTGTGATATTTTACTTTTTGAATTTTAATTATTGGGCTTAGTAATTAAATATTTGAAAATTTGATGTTTATACAGGCATAGCTTAACTTTTCTTCTACAATCTTTATGATAGGTGTATTTCTTCTCAAAATGCTCAATAAACCATATAATTGGAAGTACAAAAATACATTTTCATAGAACTTTTCAATGCTTTTCATACCTCTTAAATTAAACATAAACAATTTTTTTTTCATTTTTTAAGTTTTCCTGACATTTATCATCTAAAATTATATATATAGAATTACAATACAATTCCAAGTTCCTTATATTGTGTAAGAAGTATGTTTTTATAATCCTTATTGTTAGTTTCTAAAATTCAAAGAGCATATAAAATCCACGAAGCTCTGGGCTCCCCAGGCTTCGTCTTGTGGTTGGCGAATTTATCGAATGTGATAGTGACCACATGGCATTTGGCACCCAAGTTTCGTTCACGGAAAAATGGTCGAAATGTCACAAATAATCTTTTTAAATTTTATAAAATGTAAAATTTTAGACATAGGTTATAACATATCAGTTAATTAATATATGATAAACTTAAGTGAGATACAAATTATATTACTTTATCCAAACTTGATTATAATATTATAATAAGTAGCTAACTAACTTACGTACACTAACATTTATTGTTCAAATCTGCTTTCAATATAACTGTGTATACATTAATATTCATAATATTTTTTAAATTATAACTTTTTAAACAGTTAGTGATGATGTAGAGTATACGTATGATGGTGAGTATATAACTATTTGACAAACAAATCATATTATAAAAAGCGGGTTAGTGGATGTCACTCTGCTTGTACTGTAGGTTAAAAGTGGGTCAATGGAAGGCAGTATCTAGAAATTTTTTTCGGGGGGGGGGGGAGGGGGTCCAAAACATGTATTGTAATTATATTGAATTTAGATTTTGACTTTTGATATTTGGTTAAAAATAAGACAGAAAAAGATTTAATCTTCTTTATAAAAATATAATAAAATCAAATGAACAAAATTACTTTGACATCTTGTCACCTTCACTATACAAATATGAAATAAAAAATTAAGAAATAAAAATAAAAATGCACAAATACAAATCATATTATTTTAAACTAATAATATATTCCTATCTTTTTGAAGAGCAAACTGGTTTAACACTTCATCGGGATTAACCGTAACATCTCTATGGACACTTAATAGAGCTAGTCCAGTTAGTCTCTCTTGTCTCGTAGAGTTCCGTAAAAATGTCTTGACGCGTTTTAATGTCGAAAAAATTCATTCGGTAGTTGCTGTAGAAACCGGTAGTGTAGTTAATAAAAAATGAATATTTGGAAAAAGTTCAAGATTACAATAATTTAATGCTTCTACAGCTGTATGTGGACGATCTACATCTTTGAAAGCAATCCATTTTCTTTTCCATAATTTTAGTTCTGAAGGTAATGTGTCAACATTTATAAAATATGATTCTAAAATTGGAGATTTCAAACACAAATATTTTTTTTGTTGGTATTAAATATAAATAATTATTTGAAACATTTGTAAAATATTGAAGAAATTTCGGGGGTGGGGGGTCCAGACACCCTGGACCCCCCCCAGATACGGCCTTGGGTCAATGTATAATGGATTGTATTAAACTTGAATTCAATGATATATACGATCATTGTATAAGAAAAACGATTCTGAATGGAGAGGGTTTGTCAGCCTGGATATTTCATATTGTTATTTTTTATTATAGCCTATAAGTTGAATTGATTATAATATAATTTTTTTTTCGTTTCTTTGGTAGTAAAAAAAGCGTTAGAAATTAAGTTTTTAGCGTTTAAGTTTAAGTTTTTAATGTTTTTAGTGGTTTTTCGTAATTTGTTGTTGGTTTCTCCAGTGGCATTATAATATAACTATTGAGAAAATCAAAAAATGACCTGTCTTAAGTACCATTTTGATATAATTTTTTAAAAGATAAGATAATCTACTATATGTTCGAAGAACTCCTTCTGGTAGAAATGTTGTATACAAGATAAAAAAAAAATAAAATAAACACTGCTATAAATCAATAGCTTCTTCGCTCCACTTAGAATCTAAAATTAGAGATCTTAGTGATACGAATTTAACCAATTAATATATATTATATATAATCTTAGCCATGACTCACCAACGCTCCAAGTTTTGAATCGTCGTATAATTTGTGACATTATTGCTATATGCGATTTACATCACAAATTATAATGCAATATGTGATTAAATGCTAATATATACAGGTAAATTGTAAAACGTTATATAAATTACTTTGTGGAGTTACCATTTCGATGAAAATTATGTTGATTACCTTTTATATCACGTATTATCAGTACGAAAAGAAAAATATTTCATTCATTATACTATTCAGTGTGTTTAGTTGGTATTACGATAAATTCTAGTGACGAAATTGCGGGTGATTGGATTTTATTAAATTATTTATTTCTGAAGATTTACATTGGATGTTTTACAAAATTATTAACTCATGTCTTATACTAATTATTTACATAATTGCATCAAGTGCATCAGTGGTAGTACCAAGATGTATATAAGGAAAACAATTAGCTTTAGGCGAAATACGTGAAGTCAGTTGTTTGAGGTGCTAGACCTCAGTCGGTTCGACAAGTTAACATATTTTTCACATATACAAATTTACACAGGAATTGTAATTAAAATTATATGTTTATCAAATAGATACTTGAGATAGTTAGTTATTGGTCTGAAGATTTACCAATAGCAATCGTGAGTTCACTTACTGAACGATCAAACAGTGATGTAGTGGACTAATTTAATCTCCGTCAAAACGTTTGTTACGCTTTGTTTTAAAACCATGAGCCTATGGGATATGGGAGATCTTGATGAAACTGTAGAAATTAACGAATATTTACCAAGAGGAAAACAAACATACTATAGAGGTAGAATATTATTAAGAGATCAATGAGATGAAATGATTTTTGAAAATGCATATTCAAAGAAGGAAATTAGTGTAATAGAAATTAAGGGCTTTGTGTTTAAGGTCAATGGATATGGCTACATTTTATACTTTTTGATTTTGAACGAAATTCCTATGATATAGTGTAGAAATAATAAATGAACTTAAAATTGAAATTTAAGTTATAGTTGAATAAGATACCTACTATATATAAATTATAATAATAAAAATATATGTATTTATTAGAAAACAATCGATTCAGTTGTGTCTTAACATCGATGAAATTAGGTAATACAATTATTAAAGACTATCTATTATTTAAATTGATTTTAATATTTATGAATTAACCTATACTTTTGCTAATTTATAATAGAGTATAAAATAAATAGTTTAAAAATCATTTCATTGTTACAAATGGGTGTTTCCCCTCCTTTAAGAACACTCCGATTCCTAGTTGTGTACCCAACTTAACCAAACCTAATCATTTTGAAGAAACCACTTCTTCGCTTTATAATGTACCCAATTCCATACCAACAAACAGGTTCTTTCGGGGATTCTGAAAGTATATGGCTTCTGGAAGCTTCTTGACCAGACTCCGCTGGATAACCCCCCTCGAATATCTTGTTTCTACGGAGAATCTTCGGTTTTCACCATAGGATTCCTTCCAGTCTGCTCCTAAGTACCTCTGACTATTTTTTTATCTCCAGGCTAAGCATAATTTTGGCTGATGACTGATCGGTGTTCCAGTTTTCTCTCTTTCTTACGGAGAACAATACGCGTGACAGTAAATATCTCACTGATGATGAGGCTTATCAACAAGTAATGTTCGTTACCTACTGTTCAACTCGTGATTTAGCCTTTCTACTGGTTTCCATCTATCCACTTTCCACCTTTTGAAAACCTCCCCAAAAGGATATCGCTTTGTAGAGAATAGATTCTTTCCAACCTTAAAATAACCTAAATCAAGTTTAACAATGTAGGAATTATGCTAAAATTTCACAAATTCTTCACTTTGGATTGGATAGGTCTTCATTATTTTATTAAAAAATAATAAACAGAATAAAATAAATAGGAACTAGTATGAACTGGACCTTTTTTGGCTATTGTAGGTCATTTAACCCGAAATGTGTTAATTTAATTTACGTACATTTATTTTTCTTTAAACTAGTACTGGTACTAACTTAATATAAATATATAGGTACTTTTATTTTAACAGGGGACTAATATTAGTTTTTTCATTCATTAACTCTATTAGGTATGTTTCATAAATCTATCAATAAATTGAAAACGGGACTTTTGTAAACCTAAACATAATTTATAACAACCCATCGAATTTTGGAAATTTAATATACACCGATTGTTTCACTTTAATTTTTAAACAAAAAGAAATTAAAAGATAATTGGTTATTAATAAATCATAAACTGGGCACATTAAAATATAACTTATGATAAATTTTACATCTTCGTGTTTTATTAATATTAGATTTTATACGAAATCTATAACATGTTTCGCTTTGGTAATATTGTGCTTTACATTTTAAGACCCCTTAATTTAATCAAATGCTAGGTACTTAATATATTATATTAATGAATATTAACACTTTCATGTTTTATTTTTTAGCTGCTCATCATTGTCCTTCTCAAGGTATAACATAGCTTATACTGAAATATATTTAAGAAAGCTATTTCAATGTCCAGCACGTATTTTTATACTTATTTTATCATCATATGCTATGATTGGTCTAAATATTGACTACAAAATTGTCATCTTATTAGTGCTGATTGATATAAAAGTGAATCTTTAATAGTTGATTGATCTATATTTGTTGCTATAACTATTCACCTAGATATTATGTGCTTATTTGCACGAGTAAGATAATATTACAATTTATAAATACTTGCATATATCACAGACAAATCGAAATATCTTCAAAAAATCCAATACGCACACACAGATAATGCTCGAAACTCTATGTATTATACTAGGGTATTTCACTCTAATATTAAATTTAACATCACAAAATCGGTGCTTCTAAACGACAATAGTTGGAAAGAGAAAATAAATAATGTCAAAATGACAAAAAAAAAAAACAAAAACAATGACTTTGCATTAACCGTAACCAAATACAAATAATGCAAATTAAAAATATCCATGTTTATATTAATTTATATTTATATTGAAGCATAATAGATATAATATAATATTAAACATAAAAGGTCAAGATTTATTTTTATATTCGTTAATTTTGGTTTTCACAATTTATCTATATTATTCAGTTGTATGATTATAGTTGATACATTTTTTTTTCATAACATTATGACCATAACGTGATTTTACCTAGTCCTTGGCTGGTCAATAATTCTTTTTACATTTACCAATGTAATTTTTAACTATAAATATAACCTAGTTACATATAACTGTAACTTGTATCTAGTTATTCAACATGAAAATATTTAGTAGCTTGTAACCTGCAGTTACATAGTTTTTGAGTTACTTGTAACTTGTAACCAGTTACAATAAATTGAGTAACTTGCCAAACCCTGACAATCAAAAATTTATGCTTAGCTCTTATAATTTTCATCGCTACAGTTGACATTGAACTAGAGACCAAACTATATTATTTTTTTTTTCGTACAACACACTTAATAATAAACTTAGTGGGTAACGCCCCCCCCCCCCCCAAACCTAAAGGTGTATTTGTTCCTTATCTACATAGTAGATACAGAGCTAGCCTGGGCAAGTTCATGATAATTTTTAACTGAGTTAAGTTAAGTTGATGGAAAACATTTAAAAAAGTTTAAAGTTAACAGTTAACCTAATTTTTTTTTTGACTCAGTTAAGTTAAAAGTTATATGAACATTTTCAATTAATTTATTATCTTAAGTTAAGTTAAGTTATTATTATTATTATTATTATTTTAATATCTATATAAATACCCAGTAATATGGTTTAATTGTTTAAAATAATAAAAATCATAAATATTATTGAACACAGGAAATAGCCAATAGCTTTTCTATACATAGAATTAAATTATTAGGTACTGAATTAATAGAAATGTAGAATTATTTAGTAGGTACAAAAAGCATACAAAATTGAAAATGCTGAAATAAATACAATCTTTTGATTTATAAATAAATAAATAACTTATTTATGGCGAAAATATTTTATAATATGTTCTTGAGAATTATACATTTATTTTGTGATTTGTATCTAGATTATTATAATAAGATAATATTATCATATTACTTATTAGTTATTAGTATTTATTAATGTTATTGGAACAAGAAATTAATTTAACTATATTTCTAATTTCCTATTCAAGTAAATGGTTATGTAATATGCAACATCAATAATCATTTTTATTTTTATTTTAATAATTATTTAATTAATTAAAAATTAACTTAACTTGAATTTGAAAAGTAACTCGTTATTCATTAAGTTTATATCAATTAAAATAAGTTATGTTAAAAATTAAGTTAGTTAAAACTAACTTAACTTTTAACTTTTTAACTCATTTTATTGGGCATAAACGAGTTAAAAAGTTGACTTGGTACAGAGTACATACTACATCATCATAAATAGTATCGAGATTGAAAATATTACTTATAGTTCATTAATATTATCCATAAGCAATGTTTAGCTTACAAACTATCACCCCTCCACCTACCACACACACACACAACACTTATGAAAAATCCTTCACTGCACCTGGTACAATTTAAATTTAAATTAAGCAAATATTCGAATCAGTAGTGTTAAGATTATAATTCCTAAATCAATATTTTTATTTTGCACCACAACATGGAACTTAAAAATAGGTAGATGAAATAGCCACTTCCTATATTTTAAGTAAAACTTTTTCGATCTTAAATAATGATAAAAAACATTTATAGTATTGTAGTGATAATAATTATAGTTAAAAATATAGTTCCTAGGTAAACATTAACTAACGTATTTTATATTACGCAATTATATATTGTTATAGATAAGATCATACTCGAGGAAATGGAAGGTAAATTATTTTGTCCAACATTTTCACTACCACACAGTATTTGCTATACCTTCTACCTTGGTAAAGGAGAACAATATTAAATTGAGTCCATACTACTTTTATTATAGAATCTACTTACTGTGAAAACTATCTATAGCAGTGGTTCCCAACGTTTTGGAAACTATTACCCATAAATCAGGTTAGATATTAAAAAATACCCCTCCCTCTCGAAATAAAGTTGACAAAAATAAATGAAATACAATTAACAGTGTCATTTGGACATAAGATAAAGTAATCCCAAAAATGATAAACAACAATTCTATTATTAGAAAATTACTTTTTCAATAGTAGTACACATGACTGATGCAGATATAATAATAATAGTTATAAAGTACATAAACAAAAAAAAAAATAGTTTAATCTTTATCCCTAAAAAATCTTGTTTTACTCCTTAGGTGGCGGGGTGTAATTACCCTTGGGTGGACAATCGCTGATCTATAGTCTTACAAATAATAATTATAGGTAATGAATCATATTATATTGGAAAATGCTTATTTGCATCAGCATAAGGATTAGGAGGGGTTCACAACTATCGTAAGACCCCTATGCAACATAATTTATTGGAGTAAAAGTAAAACAACTAAATATATATTCATCATGTAAAAGTCTTTAGCGTTCACCCGGCTTACAGGATATGATGACAGTATAGGAAGATGGTAGTAGCGTAAAATGATCAACAATTTGTGATTAAGATGTTGCTTATTGAAATTGTAAAAGATAAAATTAAATTTACACTATTAGATTATTCGTATTAACGGAGAATACTGGTGTCTCAGAAAATAAGCGATTGCTCAAATATTCTCTAAGTCCGAAATACGTCGTTAATGAAAATAATCTATGTCAAAAGAGAAAAAGTGATTTCCAAAAAGTCGAAGAGGTACAGGGGTGCGTATGTACGGTGGCAAGATCACGTCTGTTTAATGGGCCACTCCCAGGGCTCCTATATAGTTCTATCCACTCTCTTTACTAGATCTCTAGTGGACTGCGTCGTCGGTTCTCACAGTCCGTGGGGCCTTCCATAGTTAGATGGTTGACTATTTCGTAGTTCAAACACTGACCTATGACTCAGGGTTGCAGATGTTCCTTTGGTCGATGTGAGGTATCGTTATAATAAGTGAGTATACCCACGGCCGTCTTGTCACAGTGCCAAGATCTAATTCATACAATCTACTACGCATCGAAGAGTTTCCACAGATATCTTACCGGCTCGGGTTTTGTCATCTGGCCGTTGGCAGATGCTGAAAATATTGCTAACAATTATAATATTGCTCTCCCAGGGTCTCGTGTGCAACACTGACATCATATCAACTATCTATGTAATACTATAGTATATATGATATTGTGTATTATATCTGTGTGTAGGAGCGGAGTAGAGGGGTCCGTACGTAGCAAGTCTATCTTATAACCAGACGCCGTCACCCTTAGCACATGACTATAGTGGGCATATGCACTTCAGGTAATAGGCAGGCATTTATTTTAACATAGTTATAATATGGAAGTCAGTCTTTCCAGCCATCACATGATATTTTGATCTCCCATTGATTGTACTGAAAAAGTCTTCCTGGGCCAACCAGAGCCCGCCACTTAAGACACCTCGTACATAACGAATCCTTTGAACCAACGGATAACAATAAAGTTAAGGGATCGGCCGTGCAAATACATGCTAATCGCATTAATAAATATACTGGTTTAGAAAAATGTCGGAAATAAGTATTTTTTGATAAGTACAGGGAAGGGGTCAGATATACGAGTCAACAAACCTCCTCCCCCCTTTACCTAATTTTGATACCAAGCTATTGGTATACTAATTTTAACATAACCTTTAATAGTTTCACTAATAAAATTAAATACATTATGCCGTTTATTTATTTTATTTTAGAAGGTGTACAAAAGTATTTCGATTATCATTTAGCCGTGGCTTCGCAATTTGATAAAAGTACGTATTCTAGTAAACGCTAATTAATAATAATATTTTTTGTATTCAGTTAAATAATAAAAAAAACGATAGTGTGTGAACGGTTGCTTGACATAAATTGTATAATTTTTTGGGAATAGGCTTGCAACGATTTGCGCTGACTAAGTTATAAATAGGTGTTATATATATAAGAAGGTAATATACAAATTTTAAACTGTGATATGTAGATCTAACCAGTATAATGAACTGTATATAAATTGATATACTACCAATCCGTATTAACACGTATGAAGCAATGCAATAATAAACGAAATAAATTAATTTAAAAATATGATTTAACCGATTCAAAGTAATCTTATTTACTGATTCAAACATCTGTACATTTTTTAAATCGAATCACTATAAGTACCCACCTTAGTTTTTGTCAGTACCTTAGGTCGTTTTTGTGAAAAATGTATGGCGTTTGCAATCCTCTTAAGATTTATTTATTATTCAACTTTCTTTAAATAAAAAAATAAAATCATTATGTAATATGTGTATTTATTGTTTTTAGTGTTTAAAATGTTTACAACTTCTTCATTATGTGAAAATCATGTGTACAAAAAAATGTTGAAGACTCAAAATCTTTCAAAAGAGGACACCATTAAAGATGGAGGAGACAATCATTAGAATATTCTTCGTTTCAGTACTTGTTAATTATCTTGTATGTGGATGTTTGTAATTTAAAAATAAATAATAAAACAATTTGGGGAACCACTTAATTTAGTATTACTTTTAAATTAATTATTAATTAGTTAATTTATTTGATGTCTAATATTTAGATTAATTCAATTGTTTCAATATTTTTATTTAAATTAAGAAATAGATTTTATCCACGTATTTAAAAATTATGACTGTTATAACATTAGTACATTACTCATTACAATTAACACATAAACATGAATTAAATATTTAAATACAATTTAAGCTTTTACAATAATGTCAAAATATTAACAGATCTAAAATTAAAAATATATTGCTGCATGTTTGCTATCTCATCACTTGAAAACGTGTTGACGGATTTGGTCAATTACGCGTTTCTGTTTCTCCATTTGTGGTGGATGACGATGCTTTCTCCGTGGTGACACAAGTTATCTGTGGACTTGGTTGACTTTGTCAGTTATTCCACCGGATGTTTTGTTGTTGGTTTGAAAGTGAAAAATGCATGTATATACGTTAATTTGTTTTAGAGTTACATCAAAAACCTGGCGCTTTTGAAAACTATTGGGAATTTTAAAATTTGACTTGCCGAATGCACAAAAAATATTCACTTTCCCATCAAACAATATAATGAAGTTGAAAATTGAAGCATTATTTCAACTACTTATCGTGTACAAAGACACCAAAAAAAAAAAATTTTAAATTTAAAAAACAAAACACATTTTAAAATCAGTACATTATTAATACAAGTATAACAAGCACCATTAGTTTCATCGGAACATTAACTTTGTGCATCGATTGAAATCGATTTTTCATTCCTAGGAATATAAATTATAGCTACCTACAATATTATCACGCTGCCATATTCTTTTGTCATTAAATTAACACGTTATGACATTTTATAATAGGTATAAGTGTATAACCAAATAATAATATGGGTTATTTAAAGGTGAAATTAAAAGTATTTTTTGAAAAATATTCTTGATAATTAAAAAAAATTATTTATAATTCTTTTTAAATACATTTTATATTTTTTTCCAATATGACTGTTAGAGTTTTTAGTATTTTTGTGAGTTATATTAATTAATTGTTTTGTTTTTACATATTATAGTTTGTTGTTATATATAGTTTCTTATCTTCGTGTGTATATTTTTCGCAAGTACCTATGAACTTTTCATAATTTATAGGAAGATGTATATATTTGATGCATGATCATTAAATACCTACTCGTTATTAATGTTATTTTGAATTGGAGTAAAAAATACCATAGTAGAACAAAATATTTATCAATCATTATTTGTATAATCTAAAAAGTCTTTTTACCCTAGAAAAAGTAAAAATAAATTAATTCGAATGTTCTTTGTGAAATTTTCAATATGTAATGTTTGATGAATTCTTCTTTTTGGCTTTATAATTCTGTAAGAATTTTGAACGCCACCATCACCGTTTTCCGATAATCACGATCCTGGACTCTATCTTCCCAATCCGTCACTTCGAGTGTTTCTAGATCCTTTTTCATTCTATCCATCCATCGCTTTCTAGGCCTTCCTTTTCGTATTTTTCCCGTTAGTTACCATTTGAGTGCTGCTCTCGTACTAGCGGTTTCTACTTTACGTATAACATGACCAAGCCACTCGATTGTGACACTTAATGTAGCTTGTCAACAATGGAACTTCAGTGATTTACCTTAGTTCAATATTTGGTTTTCTGCGACATATGTTTAGCTCACTAGTCTGATCTTAGTTTTTCTAGAAAAAAATGTTGATTTAAAAATGTATGTAACGCGAAATATTCCTTCTCTGCCTTGCGAATACGACTTATGACTTCAAGACTCCAGTCAATGTTATAAGTAATAGTCGTTCCTAGGTACTTGAACTCTTTAAATTCCTCAAAGACATATGATCATTGATTACCACGTTTCCTTCACCATAGGAGAGTAGTTTCATCACTTTCGTTTTATCCTGGTTTATTTTGAACCCGACTGATTATGCTCCTTCTACGAGTTTGTTTGTATTCTGCGCAACTACTTCAAGGCTATCTCAAATTAGGTTTAAATCGTCAGAGCGTTCGTGAAGGGGGAAGCTTGGGATCCCGAGTTTGCCAATACCCGTAAACACGTAGAAACGTGTTCTCTTGGGATGTTTGATAAATAAAAAATTAAAAAAAAAATTTTCAAATAATATTATATGGCTTGGGATTTTTGTACAGGTGGAATTTTAAAGGAAAATAATATAATATCCTACAACAGTGGCGTGAGATTTCAGGGGCTTACTTTCCACTTAGCACACAAGAGGAACACTAATTGTGTGTGACCCATAGGCCGCAACACGTGATGTCCCGAGAGACAAGTCGGTAGAGCCTATGAACTTTGTACAATTTAAGTTGTGAAATAATAATAATTTGAATAATAATGTGACAATTTGCATTAAATTAATAAATAAAGAGATAGAATTTTCAGGTTATTAAGATTTCGTATTTACATAATATGGTTTGTAATACATTATTAATCATTTTTTCATAATAATAAGAGGCGATTGAGTTAATATAATATTTTTTGTTTCACAAAGCGAATAATACTATTGTTTAACTTTAATAGAATTTTTATATTATCTCACCATAATATGAAATATGGACGTGTGCCTACGATTAAAACTTAAATTTTTTTTCATATGAATTTCAACAGATGTTAACGAAAAAACTTTAAATGTTTATTTAGTTGTTATAATGCATAAACACCAAAGTAAATAGGAACTTATTTGGTGTCTGATGAACTAATTTTCAGATTACGTACATCCATTGCAAAGAAAAGTATATACTCGTACTTAGTATTTATCTAAAAAATAACTATGATTTCACACAAAACTATTATAATATTAATAGTGATATATGATATTATAATATACTGTAATGGAGTAAAGAAAGATAATAACAAACAATTATTTTATAGGTACATTAAAATATAAAAATGTAATTAATTAATAAACGTAACACTTATATTATAATAATAATTATATTATATTATGTCAATGGTACCTATTATACAATTGAGAGGTCATTAAATAGGTTTTATTATTCACGATATATTGTACATTAAAATATTATTTTTGTAATTTATTAAATACTATTTATATTTTGTATGCTAAATATTAAAAAAAAAAATTGATTAATGAAAATGATTACAATTTGTATGTATCTATGTTGATAGTTTGTATTACTTTATATACTTTTACTTTTGAAAATGGGTGAAGACCCACTGATTAGAATTGAGCTGATAGAGTAGTCAAACGTTCTTTTTCTGGAAATGGCAACAAATGAGAAGGATCAATGCCATTATAGTTTATAAATCTATATATATATATAAATGAATATATGTCTATCTGTGTGTCCATATTACCATGGCAACCAACCCCGGGAGAAGATAGAATGTTTGTCTGTCTGTGTGTGTGTCCTTAAGGGTGCCATGGTTATCATGGGTTTTGAAGCTATTATAATAATAATTATTAGTTGGTGGGCAACGAAGTACACGGGATCATTTAGTACAGAGATAGGTTAGACCTCTAGGCAGAAGATAGGCTAATTTAAAAAGGGAGAGGACCAACCCCGGGAAGTGCTCAAACAGGACTTTTGAGATTTCTGATGGAAATTTTTGATATAGTGAATCCGTGGAGGAAAAAATTAAACTCGTTCACGATTTTTCCACTATATTTATCACTACAGGTGTATTCATGGCAACGCAAATCGTAGCAAACGAACATATCCTCAATTTGTGCGTTTCGGGTTTTTTTATCGTACATTTGCAGTGTACTTTGAATTCCCATAACGTATTAGCTTTGTATTATCAAGTTGCAGTGTTCGACGTGTATGTATGTAAATCGACGAGCCTTACAGGAAATTGAACTATATATACTATATAGTGAATCCATGGAGATTAAATATTATCTATCTATCTTCTATCTATCTATATTCTATCTTCTAATCTTCTTCTATCTATTTATCTAATACTATAAAAAAAGAATAGCTGTCTATAGTGAACACTTGGAATGGAAAACGCCAGATACAGTGAAATCGTGGCGTAAAAAATTTAACACCACTCCGTCACCACAGTCCGCCCGACCCATTAACGTCGATTCCTTAGCGCGTTCAATCGCGTACCTTCGCCGTCGCGGTGATCGGTTGGTTTTCAAATGTTTTGAAAATAAAACTTTTTTCGAAAAATGTTTCACTTTTTACGCTGTTTTTCACATTATCGACATTTTCGCATACTTTGTTATTGTTTTAAAAGCCACTGATGTGCGGATTGTACGCGATATCGGTTCATAGCCATCGCAATCGACGCCAGCGTCAGTCGTTATTATTGATCTTTTCGTTTCTTTTCGTTTCGTCTTTTCAATTTCCGTTTGTGCTCTATTTGTTAAGTTTATTTTTTTTTTAAATCGTGGATATGCAGTTTGTACGCAAATTCGTCGTCGGATTGCCTACCTATGTGGCTAACTTGAAAGTCAATCGATTTTGACTTGAGATAACTGACTTGCTAGACACTCTAACACGCAGGTTTTAGAATTTACATTTTCTTACACATACAAAAAAGCACCGGACATACGCTGGGAAATAGTATCTTTGAATTGCCGGTTTTCATGGGCCATGGGAGATTTCTAGACACTGAAACTCGACTTTCAAACGTTCCCACCAAAGATCCAGGCCTTATCAGAAATTCTTATCACAAAATCACCTTTTATATAAGTGTGACTTTTATAATTCCAATCTCCAAAATCGGTACCCACTCTCAGCGAGTTTCACTTAGAGCTAGTATTATATATTATTAACACGGACTAAGATATAATGGACTGGAAACGAGCAGCTTATCATGGCCACGTATGTATGTTCAAGAGGCAAAGTGCGGGAGGTCGCTATGTGTTCCTGGAGTTCACAGCGCCCTCTTCATTTAACACGGACTAAGATACAAATTGAGTAGCCAAATAAACCACCGGTAGCGCTGAAAACTTCAAGAACAGTGTTCTTGTCAGCTAAGTGACACCTTTTTGTGGCCGTCCCCCGATCCCCACCGACCATGTCGTTTCCAGTCCATTATATCTTAGTTCGTGATTATTATTATATCCTTATCAAAGACGTTGTGTAAGTGTGATAGCGGGTGTGTGGAGGCAACCTGAATTAAAGCAGCCGTGCAGCTCGACGGCGTATATGTGATTGTCAGGTATTGCCCGCTCACGAATTATGTTAGCGTATGGTAATTGTCGTGCGATAGTAGTGGACTGTAATAGGAAAATGGAAAATGGGTGACGGAAAATGAAAGTGAGAAATAACAATGTCATTGAATTTCTGTATAAAAATCATCAAATAAATATGACGTATATTAACCGTTGCTACAGGGAAAAAAACGAACGATATTTGTCAAGACGGCTGAGGACCGGCGACTTTTCGACTTGCGACTGCGGCAGAAAGGTACTGCGTCGGGCTAGCATGCGGCGGTACACAGATAACGTTCCCTCTCCGGAGATATCGGAACGGTCGCGCGTTGAGCATTATCCGCGACGATAACGTTAGGGTAAAGTCCAAATTGGCATACGCACCGAACAGCGGGTGTTATCATATTTTTTTCATGAATAGTGGCATGACCACGTCGTTATCACTATATTTACTCTATAATTATCACTACAGTTTTATTCATGGCAACGAAAATCGTAGCAAACGAACATAATCTCATTTTCTGCGTTTCGTTTTTTTTTTCGTACATTTGCAGTGTACTTTGAAATATTTTAGCTATTTAGTTTTAGCACTCGTATTAGTTGTGTGTTATCCAATTGCAGTGGTAGACGTAAGTAAGTCGACGAAGTAAGTCCATTGCCGATTTGGCACGTTACCATTTTGGTACTTGGCTAGACATTTTGCGTAAACAGTTAATTGTGCTACGACGAGCCGGGTATGTCATTTTTAGTATTATAATTATATCATGATATAATATATAGTATAGACATAAAGGGATTATAAAAGGATTATAACATAACAGGTCATAACCTGTTTGACGTCGTGATGTTTTTAGGCTATTCACAATGGTCAAACGTTGTGGGCTCTGTGGAGTTGTGGACAATATAAATGATATGTCCGTACACTGGTATCTCCCCTGAACGTTAATTAGATATTGATAATAAATATCCTGTGAGGGTCGGCATGTACGGCGATGACAGCGGGTGATTCGTCACCAAGAACATTGTGTACAGGGAAGTCCTGTAATGCCATTTATGTAGTAGACAATATATTATGTAAGTGTAAGTTGTATGTTTGTTGTAAGTGATTGCCAAGGGTCAAGGCTTGGTGACGCCAGATAATCACGTCAATGTGACGTCTGATGATCAAGCCTAATGACGCACATTGCTAACTACATTCCTGAATAATTCGTTTAATTAAATTTATCAACTTCACAACCTTGAATATTTTTAATAAAATATACTAATATATCATTACGTCCGAAATGTTTGAATTTTTTTTTTCGGCCGCTTTAAAAAACATTATCTACTACCAGGTTATGTCTTATGTGTTCTGATCGTCGCACAATGTCCGCTATCCGACGAAGTCGGATTGCCTACCGCCAGATGACTACGGCGAACGTAATTCGAGGTTACTACCTGCCTGCCTGCTAGACACAAAATAAATCGCGGTGGCTATACTTACCCGAAAATATGTTTTCGGCTGCAGTAAAATACTCTGTTTAGCCTTATGACAGATCCTAATCACCAGACCTCCGTATCACAGTTAGACAATCCATGCCACCTCCACAATCGGTATAGACTCAGGCCTTTGGATACCTGGTGATATATGCTTCGTACATTGTCTACCTATGTGATTTGATGACTGATAGCTAAACAATAGAATACAGCTATCGGCTAAACACTGTTACGTCATTTATAAATCAAACTACTCTTACTCCTAAATCGGTACCCATTCTCAGTGAGTCAAACGGGCGTCCAAGTTTCACTTAGATCTAGTATCTAGGTATCCAATCAATGCCATTCGGAAATTTTAAATATTAAATAATTTATTAAATCCTGTATTATTTTATTTTTCAGAAATTAAGGGTAAGGGACTTCATATTAGCAAATTATATATATATATAGTTAATACGTTTTACAATTTATTTGTATAACAAACCCATATATGATATTTTAACCATATTTTAAAGTGCCCCTCCTTTCCCCCACAAATAAATGACGCCACTGAATATAATATTATATACTATCGTGTGTTATCTAGTAAAATATTTGTGACACGTAAAGTCGTAAAATGTACAGTCTTTGTTCAATTGTTCGTATATTTTTAAATACGCAATGTCTATAAATGGTGTGTCTCACGGGCGACGAATGACGATCAAACATGATGACAAAGTGGCTTTATTATATACACTTGGCGTACACTTAAAATTTTTCAACTATAATTTCATTATTTATTTCATATCAAAATTATGATATCTATACGCCGATATTTATTATGTAAAATTTCTATCTATTTATAATAATTAAATTACCTGTGTAGTATAATGTTTTTAATAGTATATTACTAATATCCAATCAATGACATTCATCAATTTTAACTATTAAATAACTTATTAAAAGTGGTATGTTTTTATTATTTAGGGTGTGAGGGTAAGAGACTTTATATTTGTATAAATTATATAGTTCATATATTTTACAAATTATTTGTATCACAATAAATAACATTAAGATGAGAAATTGACTAAAATGTATATTATAATAATTGACCTACCTTCTACGTGATATTTCAGTTTTCAACTATAGTTTCAATCTTTATTTTATACCAAAATGTATCAATATATTATATTAATTTGCTTCGTAAATCCCATTACATACTTCTTCTTTTAAACTGTAACTACCGTTATTTCTAAAAACACACCTGTGGCAGTGAATACATTTGTAAAAATTGAGTTAGAATTAGCTTTAATAATGAATTTTAGATGTATTTTTTATTTGATTTTAATGTTCATAAATATTTTTTTAAATACTTAAAAAAATTGTATTTTTTTAATATTATATTTTTGATTTTGGAAAATGACAAACAGCTGTTCTTACAAAAATTGGGTTTAGATGTGAGTATACGTTTATGGTACTTACATACCGGCATTTTTAAGTCTACTGATTTTTATTTTTAAGTATCATCAGACCAGGTTTTTAACATTTGTTTTTATACTTTATATAACCTGATGAAATAGTTAAGACTATTGTATAACGTTGTAAATAGTATAAATAGTATAATGTACCAAATGCTCCTTAATACTATTTATCTTAAGTATTAAGTTATCTGCGTTTAACTTAAGTAAGTAATATACATATGATGTTATATTGTTCACAGCTGACGCTGGATTTTATAATTTGAATTTTGTACTGCAGTTTAGTAAGTAACTAAGTGTGGAAATATTCTTAAACTAAAAGTATATATGCACCTATTTTCAAATAAAATACAGAGTGTGTTAGATTATTGGTTAATAACCCATCACAACGTGGGTACATAATACATTAATAAATAATAATATACAATTATCTTTTTTTTTCATATTCAATGCACTTAATCACATTTTTGGATTAATATCATAAAAAAATTGGATATCTCAGAAGACTTTACTGAATTTATAGAGCACGTAAAAACAACGATTGACATCACAAGTTATGAAAATTTCGATTCAGCCCTTGAACCTGATATTGAAAAATTGGATACCCAAAATGATTAGCTATCTACTATAATAAGTGACAAGAAAACAGTGGGTGAAAAAAAGATTGAGGTTATTGAGTCAAAGCCCGAAGAAACTGAAAAAAAATCTGGCATCTTCTATGAATAACAAGAAAAGAAAGAATTATATCACGACTAATGATAGTGTGATTTTACCTGAAAAAATTAGTAAATTATATTTTAATCTATATTTAAAAAAAACCTATTATTGTTAACATTAAACCACTTTCGTGAACGTTGACAAAAAATCATTTTCATTTTTATTTAGAGAGATAGATCTTCGAAACCAGAGAGTGGATTTCGTTGTTTGGGGTTAATTGTTAATTGTAATATTTTTTTTGGTTATAAAAATAATTAAAGTTACAAAATCTTTAGAAATATTCATAAAAAATTCCAAACTTGGAGTACTAGTTTGAAGTTGCTCATAATTCTATACACTACATTTTTACATATAGGAAAATTGAAACCGGTTCAATGGGAAAGTGGAAACTGGAAACAATCCAATATTGAAAAAAAAGAATCGTTACTCACATTTTATAGAATTTGATATTAAACATAATATCTGATGGGGTATAGGTAGTCGATGTAGAAATCATAAATTAACTTAAGTATTAAATATAAATTATATTAGAATAAGGCGAGTACCTACTCTATGTAATAATAAATTAATACATATTATGTGTTTATTAGAAAAAAATCAATATAAAAATTTCTTAACATCATATTATATATGTAAGTAAATTTTTATTTATTTATTTATTTATTTATTTATTTAACTAGTCTATATAGTCTACATCGTAGTGTATTATACCACGCAATTGATACGAGTCATTCGATCTGTTCGTAGTAGTTGTAACGCATTTCGCAGTGAATCAAATCGTAACCTTGTACCTATACGAAGAGGTGGGTGCAACAACAAGACATCATATTATTATTATCCATATTATGATGAAAATTTTCAGGGAGATCATTTCAAAATTCGTTATCCCATTTATTCCCACAAAAAGTAATGTACGGAATACATGATGACTATAGGTATTATATAACTCAGAAAATAATAATCGGATTTGTATGGTAGGTATACCAATATAAATGCATTAATTCTTCTGTGTAAAATATTTCATGGAATATTCAATTTCGGAAATATTGGGAGCACGGACTAAGATATAGTGGACTGGAACGAGCAGTTTATCAGTGGCCTCGAAAGTATGTACAAGAGGCAAATGTGAGGGGTCGCAATCATAATTGAGAGTTAACAACTCCATCTGTATAAAACACAGACTGAGATACAAAATGTGACGTTAAATAAAACCACTGGTAGCACTGAAAACATTCAATTAATTTTGTGTGTTGATGATAACAGAGGAACGTTTGCGGGCCGTCCCCGTCACCCGCCCACCTTGTCGTTTCCAGTCCATTATATCTTAGTCCGTGATTGGGAGATAGCTCGTTGTTGCACTGACGTCTTATTTATTATTACCTACTCTGGAAATAGGTATCCATAAAAATGAACAAATATGAGATATTTAATCGTTATATATAAAAATAAGTGTACATTTTGAATACATTTTATAACTCAAGATCCAACAAACCGATTTCGATAAAAATTTCAGGGCATATTAATATTGATATTTAGATGATTTCTGTGAAGTTTGTACGTTGTGCAAAAAATAGTTCCGGAGTGTTGGCCTCTTAAGTGCACACCTGGCAACATGTCCAAAAACAACAACATCTATACAATTATTTTTATCTATATTATATAACCCATAGCACCCATTAAAAAACAAAAATTTCTATCGTAAATCTCAAAATTCCTGTTTGAGCACCTACCGGGGGTTTTCGGGGTTTCGAATTTTAGATTCTGAGCGAAGCGATGAATGTATTGATTTTACAATGATGTGCGTTTTTTTTTTTATTTTTTTATTTTTGTGTTTGTCATCACCTTTTAGGACAGTAAAAGTGCTTGGATTTTCTTCAACAGTAACTTTTCTGATGTGAAAGTGAATCTATTTGGTACTTTGGTAGGTCAAAAGTAAAAATTTCCCAGTAGTTTTCAAAAGCGACGTGAAAAACAAAAGAAAAATTAAGGAAAAACGGGAATTTTTACGCAAAATCTGTTTTCGAGAAAATCGATTTTGGTTTTTGGTGTAACTCTAAACAAATGACCGTAGGGACATGAAATTTTGACTGAATGTTTATATTAGCATTTTCTATACACCATACAATTTTGAAAATATTTTGACTCTTTTTGAGCTGTTTACGGACATTGTCAGTTTTCAATTTTTTTAGTTTTTTTTCTATAAATATCAATAAAATTTTATCTGTTGAGTAAAAAACCTTGAAAATTTAATAGAAGGCTCCTAGGTTATTGTTTCAAAGGCAGATGAAAAAAATTAAAAATCCTTAGTCACAGTTTTTATTTATACGCATTTAAAGTTCAAATTTTGACAAAATACTGAAAAATCACGAAAAATAGTAAATTATTTTGAGTGGAGAATTCATAAAAATTTTTTTTTTAAATCTAAGATTTGAAAATGTAATATAAGATTACTCATAAGTTTGTCTACCTTTATCAAAAAAAATAAATGTCTAGAAGAAACTTAAATTAAATTTTATGAGCGTCTGAAATTTATATTTTTACAACATTTGATATTTACTCGATTTCTCATGTAACAATTTTCTTATTTTATTGTAATTAAAAAACGAATGACTGTAGATACTTGAAAATTTCACTGAATGTTTATATTAGCATTTTCTATACACCATAAAATGTTGAAAATATTTTGACTCTTTTTGAGCTGTTTACGGACATTGTCAGTTTTCAATTTTTTTAGTTTTTTTTTTCTATAAATATCAATAAATTTTTTTGTTGGGTAAAAAAGCGTGAAAATTTAATATAAAGCTCCTGATATATCGTTCTAATAGCAGTTGAAAAATATTAAAAATACATAGGCACAATTTTTTTTTATAAGCATTTAAAGTTCAAATGTTGACAACATTTATCAAATTTATAATTTATTAATTATTTTGTAGTTAAAAATGTATAAAATGTTATGGCTAAGGATTGAAAATTTAAAACAAGGCTCCACGTAAATAGGTTATATATAATTTACTTTATTCACAATAATATCATCAAATATACTTGGTAATATCATAGGCTGACTGACCGTTTTCGCTCAGAATCGTTTTTCTTATACAATGATATTATATCATTAAATTCAAATTTAACACCATCCATTACAGTGACCCACTTGTAACCTACTGTACAGCAGAGCGACACCCACTTATCCACCTTTTTAGATTTGCATTTTCTTCAATAGCAAATACGATATCATATTGACTGTTAAAATCGACTACACATGAATCAGAAATGTAGCTGGCTCTGACTCTGGTGGATTATTTTCGTCACTTGTTTTCAACTTTTAAAAAAAAAGTTTATTTCACTTTGTCGTTTTTGTGACATTTTAAAACAGAATAATTGAACACGAAACTACAAACCAAAACACTACGGACAACAGCACGAAGCCACGAAATACAAACACGAGTGACACGACGACTGTAAAATTACTAACATTTTAAAACGATAATAGCAATATAGAAATGGATTAGTGAGAATCGTGTGACAAATAAAATAAGATAAGATAACGATGGCCAGTAGGAACGTTACGTGGCAAAAATAGCCGGTCTGCCGTCTGTGTTAATATTTCTTAAATTATAATAATATAATGTGTTTGAGCGAAACAATATAAAAGATAAAATTATAAAAATAAATAATAAAAAATAATAAAACCTAACTTATGCCAATGGGGGGGGGGGGGGGGAGGTTTGGTTAGGTTAAGTTAGGTTTTTTAGATAACTGTAAATATAAAAAAATATATTACACCTACACTAATTTCGATAATAAACTTGGAAAGTTAACATTTTGAATCAAGTCAAAGAGTTTAATAATTATTGTAACCATGGTTAAACACAACATATAGAAAAAGTTATGAGTGAAATTCATAGAAATTCATATGAAATGACATAGAAAGATGGGGTTGCCCAGGAAAACATTTTGATTAATTAATTCCTTTTGGGTATAATTCACTGTGCATATGGAAGCATATTTATATTATATTTTAATTTTTAGCCAACCTACGTTTTCGGATAAACAAGTCGCGGGCTGAGAATGAAAAGGTTCTATGACCACTTTTTTCAAAAATTGTTTTTTTTGCATACATTTGTTTAATTTTCAATTGTGCATCTTTTTATTCAAAAACGGTGTTTCTACATACAATACTTAGTTAGATACAGAAAATGAAATGGTTCCATGTCATGAAAAATTACTGAATCATGATTATAGTAGTAGCATAGGCGTGCGCAGAGTTTCAAGTCGGGGGCAGCGAATATTTTTGCCGGCCCATACATGGGTATTAAGTTAATATTTTTAAGCTCAAAATCAAAATTTAACCTTTGACCTTTAAATAAAACTATTTCAAACGATAATCATTGGTTAATCATAAATTGTTTTTGCTCAACACCGGTATACCATATCAACATTTTTCCTACTGATGCCAACAGTTTCATTTTTTTCTCTCGGATTTTCTCTGCACCACCTTTACGTTTATTTGAATTCATTTGAATTATATTTTTAACAACTAATATTAAAAGTATAAAAAGATTCAAAATAATTAAAATTGCACTGCACCAATCCTTGTACAGTTGACAGTTGTATAAATATAATACACTAATACTTATATAATATTATAAAAAAAAAATAAAACTGTTAAACGTATGTTAACAACAAAACAATGTTGCATAAATGCGTGATATAAGATATTATACGCGACTGCCGACTAGTGCCGACTAGGCGAGTATGCATCAACAACAATCAACAGCAAATATGGCAATGACAAATAAAGTAATGTAATAAAGTATTAACTGCAATAGAATGAGGGAGTGAGGGACAGTGATAAATTGATAATGAAATTATTAATAGTATCTGTGTACTGCAGCGTTATGACGGAACACGGGAATCATGTTTATTTTTAGTTTTCATTTTTCAATCAATTATACTATTGTCTATTACTATATAGATAACTTCTCATATTATGCATTTATGCACATGATAGTATGATACATCTGTAATAAATAATGGTCATAGAATACTGTAGAACGTAGAAGTCTGTTGTCGATGTGTTTTTTTGTCTTTTTGGATAACCAACTCATTTTTTATTTTTTACCGGTGTGTTGGCCCAGCTTGGACCAGTTCGGCCCATGCAATATTCAAACCGTCCAGGGGCAGCAAGAGCACACCTTGCTGCCCCTGTGCGCACGCCTATGAGTAGTAGTTCGATAGAACTTTTTTATTCTGATAAAATAACGTAAGTCTGAAAAGGTTCTTTCGTCATGTTATTTTGTATTACTTCAGAATTTAATATAATTTAATGTCTGAATGCTGTTTAAAGTCTCCATAAAATATAATATATTTGGATGGGCACTTGTATACATTTTTTATTCAGCTTTGACGATGATGTGTTATTTGAGACTGTACTGTGCTCACCAACACTATGTCCAGGGTGCACCATTTTGGATGTTGAATACACTACGCACCCCTTTATTATTATAATTGACTTGTTTTACTGCAATTTTTAAAAAAATTCGTTTTAAACAAAAATAGATCAGTAAATTGTTTTAATCAAAAATATATCAGTAAATTTAATTTATCAGAAAAAGTTCACAAACAACCACCTTTTCATAATCATCACAAATAGAACAGTAAACTCGTAAAATAATCCTAATACCTATATTATAATATTAATTTTATAATTATTTGAGTTTTTATTATTATTTTTTTTTGTTTATAAAATATTACATTATTTTATCCTGTAAATTTCACAAAAAATATTCAAAATATTGTATTTATTTTATTTATGAGGTTTTTGGATTAAACCTACGAATAATGCTTGATAAAATATATGTTGTTGTAGGTACGTGGGTATTTATTACTCCGCTTTCAGAATATCATTGATAACGGGTATTTAATTATCACGCACCAGATATTTTGCACCTTTCAATAAAGTATGAAAAGTCGATACTTAAAAATATTTGCGAAAAATATACACACGAAGATAAGAAACTATATAGGTAGGTACTATAAAAAAAACAATCAATTAAAAAAAACTTTATTAAATAAAAGAATTGTAAGATTTATATTTTTTAACTATCAATAATATTTTTCAAAAAATAATTTACATTTCACTTTCCAATAGCTCATACTTGGTTATACACCTAATATAAAATTACATTAATCTCATGAAAAAAGTTTGTACAAACCTACCTTTATATTCCTAGGAATAAAATAAAATAAAATGGCGATCGATATACAAAGTTAAAGTTCTGATAAACCAAATGGTGTTTGTCACACCTGTGTTAATAAAGTATACAGAATTAGTGGAATATATAGAATTACGTCATAGGTATGGGGAAAAACACTGATACACCATATGTGTAAGAAACAATGCAAAGACTTTAGCCAACGTACTGAACTTAATTTTTAATATATTGGTACATAGAACATAACATAACATAGTGAATTGAGAACATTATAGTTGATATGTATTCAAGTAGCAACATTGTGTCGAAAGCATTGAGAAAGAACGCTTGTTTAACGATATTAAAAAATAATAAAATGGTAATTTTCATAAATTTTTTGCGTGAAAAGTTTAACGTTCTAAGGTATAATGTCTTTATACCTACTCATTTTTATTAATCTTACTTTTGTATAAATATTTTTCATGAAAACCAAAAATTAACAATTTTATAATATGATAACAAACATTGAAAATATTTAGTATGAAATATAACTACATCATAATAATAATAAAAATAATAATATTTATTGTTATTTTTTAAAAGAATAGTTACAAATTAAATTTACATAAATAATGAATAGAATGTGAAAAATATTGTCTCCAAAAGCCTGAGCTTATAGGGAGACAAAAGTTCAAATGTTTCTTAAATTTATAAATTATACTTATCAACACTGTTTAAAAATATAAATATAAAATACAGATAAAAATAAAATAAAAATATAAATAAAAAAGATAACATTGTAATATACAATTTAAATTAAAACAAAAACAAATTATTTAGGATATTATTGAATAGAAAAGTAAATACAACTAATTTTAATTGCTAATCGATTTCTGACATTGTTACTTTGTAAATAACATGTTTTTTATATGAGTTAAAGTTATTAAAACTGTTGATATTGGCATTAAATAGATTACAATAATATAAACTGATATAATAGGGATTTTGTTTACCAAAAACACTATTAGATTTAAACATTCGAAAAGTATTATTTTCAATTTGGCGAGTACAATAATTATGTTAAAAAATTAAATTCTTTATAATTATAGGAGCATAGATGACATAAAACTTCTTTTATAATATACAATATGAGTATATGCACAATATGGCAGTTTGAAGGCAATTCTTAGTAGTGAATTAGTACTTTATTATTATTACTAGCCGACCCGTCATAGCTTCGCCTGTGATTGGTTGTTTATTTTGACTCCGGACGATGATAATATGTATAATTGTTTATTCAATTTTTATCGGTTAATGTGGCAAGTAAATATAAAAAAACGGTTAATGAAAACGTATTGAAATGTTTCTAGCGGTATTAATGATAAATATATTTTTATTACAAAAAAACCGATGCCATGCATTTCGTTGCTCGTTAAATGTACCAAATCTTTATGACTCAAACTTTGTTCAATTCGTTATTTAATATTCGGTGTATGGTGTTCAAATCTTATCTTAACTTTTCCGTTGTGCCCAGAATAAAAGTTCTGATTCGCAGCAATATATTATCAGGTAGGCAATCTACCTTCGGTAAAATATAATCTCAATAAAATTACTGATGCCACAACGTCATATCTGCGTCACGTATATCCAATAACCGGTTCAGTATATTTCTCGAAAATCAAAAATCAACAAACAACAAATGAGATAATAAATAAACATTCGGCGATATATATCGATAATATTGAGATAACAGTACGAAAATTAATTAACCCATCTAAACGCATTATATTATCCAATGCCTATCCCGCTATTCCTAATAATATTATCATTGAAGCACTTGTGAACCTCGACATAAGAATAACATCTCCTATCACTGCGCTCAAGGCAGGCTTTCAATTAGATGAATTCACGCACATCACAAGTTTCCGAAGACAACTATATAAAACCCCGAAGACTTTCCAAAACTCCCCGGATTAATCGCGATTACTTCAGAGAATACCACTTATCGTATATTTATTACCGATGACATCGCGTAACTTGCTTCCTATGTAAAAAAACAGACCATGTGTTATTCTCATGCAAAACGACATATAGTATCAACTCAATTCTATCTGAAAATACAGACATCTCAAATTAACTCACAGCCATAGATACCATAAATCACCAAACCACTGGTAAACCCCTGAATATCAATGAGAAGTCTAATGAAAATCAGACGACATGTATTAACTCATTTCTACTCGGAAAAATGAACAACTCAAATGATGATTCAACCACAAACACCTCAAGCCACCAAAATACTGAAAAAACCCTAATTCTAATGAAACGTCTAACTAAAATAACGACAAAACCATGCTAAATGTAAATTATACTAACATATCGAAACACAAGAATACCACGTCATTAATAAAAGACCAGCACCAGAATCCACATGCCCCTCATCCCCACTATCACCCGAATCTTCTTCTTTTAATATGGAAACTCCTGATATTCCACAAGACCAAAACAAAGCCACTAAGGAGGAAAAAAAATAAAAAACCAAAATCCAAACTAGATCTTCTTCATCCACACGAATCAATACAGATAGAATAAATGAACAACTTGAAATAGTATCTGAAATTATTCTTCAAAATGAAGAGTAATCTATCAACAAAGGCTCTCTCAAATATATAATCGAAAATTTTTCAAACAAAAACATAAATATTTATGATTTATGCAACCAAGTCGGATCAAATGCAACCAATGACTGCAATATAATATTGTAGTGGATCACAAATTACAACTACTACATTTTTTCTACAACAAGCACTTGATTCTCTTTGCAGATGGTCTTTTGAAACTGGTTTCAGTTTCTCTCCCATCAAAACACAGTGTATCATTTTCAATAAAAAGAAGAAGGATCCCCTACCAATATTAAACTTCATGAATACACAACTTTCTTTTGCAAATAGTATCAGAATTTTGGGCCTCACCTTCGACCACGAACTTACCTGGAGACCTCACCTGAAAAGATTAAAAACGGAATGCCGATCAAGAATTAAGACGTTAAAAATACTTGGAAATAACAACTGGGGTGCTGACACAAAGAGCCTCATCACAGTATACAAAGCCCTCATTTTATCAACAATAGACAACGGAGATATAATCTACGATTTGGCAAAAAAAAAAGTATTAAGTACTCTAGAACCTATTCATAATCAAGGGATACGTTTAGCCACAGGAGCCTTCAGGACGAGCCCTGTAGACAGTATACTGTACTATGCAGGAGAAGCCCCCCTCCACCTCAGATGCCAAAACCATATCCTAAAATATGTAACTAAAATTAAAAATCTGTCTGACCACATCACCAATCATATTCTTAACAATCCACTACTTCCTAATCTATTACCCTCTCGAAGCACTTGAAAACTTTAAAACTATTAGTGAAAACTTATCTTTCCAAGCACAAACACTAAATAAAATTCAACTTTTTCCCCCTCCTTGGCTCTGGTCGCCAATCATCAACACCCAACTGACTGAATACTGCAAACAAAACACAGATAATTTAATTATACGAAACCAGTTTTCGGAAATAATATACCAAAAGTTCCCGGAATACACACGAATTTCCACCGATGCTTCCAAAAATACAAACAGTGTGGGTTTCTCTGTCATCACAAACCAGGAAAATCATCTTTTCCAACTACCGCCCTCCCACTAGTATATATACAGCCGTAACTTACACTATTTATGAAGCACTAAAAATTGTCTTACTTTCAAACCAGAAAAACTGCAGCATTATCATCAGTGACTCTTTGAGCGCTCTCTCATCAATAACAAACCCCTATCCAAAAAACGAGCTCGTTCAACACATACAGAGATTAATATCTGAAATAAATAGCTCTACATGCTTCATGTGGGTCCGTTCACATGTCGGGATACCCAGAAATGAGAAAGCTGACATTACAGCCTATGAAGCCATCACATATCCTCTTTCCATAAAGATAAACACACTAACCTCATCCGAAACCTTCAACATCATACAACTTAAAATAATGGAAGAATGGCAACAATTTTGGTTAAACTTTCCTCTCTCTGACAAACTGAGAAATGTAAAATTATTTTATAAAAAATTAAAATACCATTCTAACACCAAACGAAGAGAGGAAGTAAATATTACTCAGGCTAAAATAGGCCTCTCACATTTAACACATACTGATCTCATCAGCAATATGTCAATAACGGTATACAGATTTAATGTACATTTGTTTATATTAATTTAATGTAGGCTAAAAACCTTTGTTGTTGAAACCCTAGTAAATTTATAAAAAAAAAGGACAAATTGCAGGTAGCTGGAAACCCGTGGGCCGCTGTGCCGCATAATATGTATAATAATATAATATTTAGGTATACAATTTACACGTTTATTTTAAGAGGACGCCACACCGGTCATTTTCAGCGGTAAAAACACGTCCACGGAAAACAAACAAAACGGCATCAAAAAGTGGTTGTAGAGTAAAAATACTTATTATGAAACTTATAGAAAACAATATTTCGAAGGGAACCTCATCTGTGTTTTTTGAAATATTAACTATTAAAAAAGTTACAGTTATTTAAAAAATTAAAAAAAAAAGGGTTTTTGTGCCTTTAATATCTAGCTTTGTATTTAGATTAATACAAAACCCCAATGAAGTTCCCTCCAAAATATTGTTTTCTATAAAATTTATTATAGGTATTTTTACTCTAAAACCACTTTTTAATGGTTTTTCGTTTGTTTTTCGACAGCATGTTTACGTCGTTAGATTTGACTTTTCATTGTCATCATGTGCTGCCACCTGCCTGCCGTTGTGACGGCGGCCGCGAATTCCCCCACTACGCCTATAAGCTAACTGTCTTGTGCGGACTTGGGTGGGTTATCGGCGACGACAGACGCTTCCGAGAAATAGATTGTGCGCCGATTATAAACCTTACTATTATTATAGTAATATGGGTTATTGACATTATAGAAATGGCAATAACAAATAAATACAATTATTATAATCAAGCAATCGGTAATCATAGACGGCATTCCATCACTGACCGACTGACCGACTTGATTTGTGTTCAATCATTTTTATAATATAATTACCATAGAAGTAATCTGGGGGGACAAGGTGTTTTACCAAAGTTTGCCCCCAAAAATTTACCCCAGATTACGCTTATGTTTATACTACAGACATTCTAATATTTTCAGACAGTAGGTACATCAAACTTCAAAGTATGCATAGTTTTTCTAGCAATAATAAATTCTAGTAGGTACTTAATCATATAAAATAAATATCTCGTATTGATCTACATAATACATGCTATAAATTATAATGGTATAAGGCTGTAAATGTAAAAAATATCTTGAATCAATATTCAAATTTATTAAAACAATTATTATAATAATATAAGTATTCTGTATGAGGTATGACTATTGTGGCTTATGACTACCCCAAAATAATGAGTTATAACTTATAAATATACACACCGTACTTCTTATTAGTGATTACGAATTAGGAGAGCGGAAGTAATAATATCAGACTACTAATAGCTGTATTTCCAGAAATGTGAATGAAAATTAAAAATAAATAATCAAGTATAGGTAATTATTACTATAACTATTGTAATACTCGAATTATCATAAAGTAAACTCTGAAAAATAACTATTCCTTCTGGATGATTCGACGTGATCACATCAGTTAATTCAGTTTTTGTAACTTTTTTCCACTTGTTTCCGTTCGTTATATTGTTTATAATACAGTTTTTTTATTTAATTTTATTATAGGTATTATACCTAGATGATATTTAAATGAGTAATATTTCAATAAATACAAAACAAGCTATGTTTTAATACAGATTCTACGTTATTTATATTGCTACATATATTAAAGGAGTGAATTACATTATAAAATATAATCGTTAATTCATGGTTACTCGAGGGTATTTAAAATGCCGAGTATAGCGTGTTAGTACATTAGAAATATATAGGTCGTCGGCCTAAATACGCATATGCTACTGTCGTCAACTACATTTGACGCGTAATGCTCAACACGACGGTCTTTAGAATAATAATGTGCGTCTCCCGCGACTACGACGCGAGGACCCCGTCACGGAGATAATGGGCGTGGTTACGGCCTGCCGCGACGGCGATGATATGGCGAACAACGCCATCTCTGGAGCGTTGCACGCGTACAGGTTTTGGTGTGACATCCTCTTAACTAATAATAACTAATTATTTATTAACTTTATATCGGACTGAAATTATACATAAAACCTTTTCTGAGATGTACTCTTTAATTAAAAAAAAACTGCACAAGTTTAATAAGTAGGTTCGGAGTTTATCCTGAGCATACAAACAAATGCTATCATTTTATATATTAGTATAGATTATATAATCATAATGTATTATAGATATATTTATAACAGTGTTTCAATAATGCGTGTGAAAATCATTATCTAGGTCGAATTACGTGTATAATTTTATCGACGCTGGGCATTAACGAGTTAAAAAGTTTATTTTATTTTAACTTTATAACTTAACTAATTACTTTTGGCTTTTTATCAACTTAACTGTATTTCTTCTAACTACATTTCTTTTTTAATTAACCTGCAATTAACGAATTAAATTTTTCGTTTTAAGAAGTAAGTTAAGTTAATTTATTTTGTTTTTAATTTAATTTTTTACATTTTTTTCACTAATTCAGTCTCTATTTCGTTTACATGTCAAAAAATATTTAACGTGAATTGTTTAAAGTAAAAAAGTAAAAAAGAATACTGAAATGTACAGTAGTTTTACACTTAGAGATGGGCATGAAATATTTCTCCAGCCACACAACATTTTGTTGAATTTTTCCAAAAACCATTATCACACAATTAATTCTAAAAATGTTCACGAATTCCAAACTAATTAATGGCAAAAAAAAAATGATTTTCCAACTTTGGGGGTGAATAAAAGTAGTAAACGTAGTACCTACTTGCCTACTCCTAGTGTAATATGAGTTTTCTTAAAGGTATTAAATTAATAAAAGGTGATTAAATATGATTGAAATTTAATTTTAAAGCATAACTATACATTCAAACGTTTATTTTTAACAATTAATCATTTTAATAAAATATGGTATGTAAGAAATGGAAGCCTAAACTGGATGTTTAACTTAAATATGTTTTTATGATTTATTATACCCCGCAAGATGACGTATACATAAAAATAAAAATACAATTATTTTCATATGGATGTTAAGCAAACATTTATGAACACTTTGTATGAAATGTTTATTTAGCTGTTTAGTTGTTATAATGCATTAACACCTAAGTAAACAGACACTTCTTTGGAGTTTATAATATTCTAAATTAAGAATGTAACCACATTACATACATCCATTGCCAAGCAAAGTTTATAGTCAGTCCTTGTAGTTATTTAAAGAATAAGAATGATTTCATATAAAACTTTAATAGCATTAATAGTGCTTTTTGATATAACATGCTGTTTCAATTATCGGAAAGGTAACAACTAACAAGTATTTTATAATTATACGTTAAAAAATAAAAAATTTACCTATAGTTATTGATAACCATGACACTAATATTATAGTAATATTATACTATGTACTTTGTACTTACCTATTTTAAAACGAATAGTTTATCTAATAGTTCATATTATCCAACGGTATAATATTTGTACATGGAAATATTATTTTTGTAATTAACTACATATATTTTATACAAAACTTTGAAGAATGAAAATGATAAAAATGTGTATGATGTTGATAGTTTGTTTTAATTACCATTTACCTTATATACTTTTAGATTCTGAGCGTAGCGATGAATGTATTGATCTTACAATGGTGTTTATTATTTTTAAATTTTAAAAATTTGTATTTTTGTACACGATAAGTAATAGAAATTATTCTTCGATTTTCAACTTCAGTATCTTATTCGATGGGAAATTGAATCTGGTTGGTGGTGCATTGGGGAAGTCAACATTTTTATATATTCCCATATTCCCAATAGTGTTAAAAAGCGCCAAGAAAAACAAAAAAAAATTTTAAAAACCGGGAATTTTTCCGCTAATTGGTTTTCGACAAATTCAATTTTGGTTTTTGGCGTTACTCTAAAACAAATGACTGTAGATAATTTAAATTTGCACTGGTTGTTAATATTGATATTTTCTATACACGAAACAATTTCCATAATATTTGGATTTGTTTTGAACAGTTTACTGACGAATATTTTAGTTTTTTTTTCTATGAATGTCAATTAAACTATATTTGTTGGGTAAAAAAACTTGACAATTTAATACAAGACTATTAATATACCTATTGTCACAATGCCATTTAAAAAATTTAAAAATCCATAGTCACAATTTTTTTTAAAAGCATTTAAAGCTTAAAAATTCTTTTAAAAAAAATTCTTTTTTAACTCTTTTACTTCTCCAAACGTACGAAAACATTTACACAATGAACTGCTCCAAACGAATTATTGAAATATCATTTTCCGGTAACCGTACAATTTTAGAAAACCAATATTTTAAACTTAATTAATTAGAACACATAATCTCAAAATTAAAATAAAAATATATATTTATACGTCGAAAATATAAAATAAAAAAAAACAAAAATTTACTTCTACATAGCATAAATAGTGAAGCAGTGAAAAGGTTTTGGGCACGATTAATGCCTGGCGGGAGTCCTATACTCCATGTCATGAGAGAAGTAACCCGTTTCTCGACATGTTCCCAACCAAATCGCGGTCAAATCCGCGCATCCCCCGCCTTTTTGACATGTCAACATTGCATGATCATGACAGTAAACGGTAGGGCACGTTATATAGTAATTCTATTAGCATGTATCATGTTGTTAAGTGGGGGAAACGGGGCCTCTGAACGGTCGCTGTCGTCAGTGTGCATGCGCGTAGCGGGTTACTTCTCTCGTGGCCCGGAGTATAGTAAATAGTAGTATCTCATAGCCCATAGGTAGGTTAGGTTAGTATCTCATAAGTCATAATATTCGTCGCTTCAAAAAATGTAATTTAAAAGGAGCAGTTGTATCTACGAATATCCTCTTGAAAGTGTTTGGAACCCAGATTAGCTCCAGCAATATAAGTTCAAAGTGGTTCTGATGGCTCTGGCAGTGGTGACAAAGTGACTTTTCTATTTGTGCAACACATGCTAGTCGTCTCTTTTTGAAACAGTAAAGCACTACAATAAAAAAGGTGGAAAAGTGGCTACCGCTCTGCTGTACAGTAGTTATCGATACTCCAGTTGTTGTAATAAGTGTGTTATATTTGAATTCAATGATAAATTAATGTGTACTAAAAACGATACTTAGCGAAGCCGTTGTGTTAACCCCTGAATAATAAATATTTTTTTTATAATTTTAATATCGCATTTCATTGGAATTATTGTAAAATGTAGAGTGTGTTGGATCACGCTGCGACAGTAGGATTTGCTGATCAAGGGTTCTTGTGTATGACACAGGGCACCGTTGCCACAGCACACAGGGAAGTCATCAGTCTGTCGTAGTGTTAGAGTGTTAGATCAACAATTTGTAGCTAAACTTATACATTTTTACAACCAATTTTACAATAAATACCTAAATTGTTTAAGTATTTAATTGGTGGTTACCTACGTTTTTATTTGTGTTGTTTGTAAAATCCATAACATTTTTGGTGGCAGTGGTCGGATTACGAGAATTCCAGTGTTACGCTTAAGTTATCTAATTTTTTTTTTTTTATTATTGACCATGCACTGAGTCTGTGTAAATTATATACAACTCACAGAAAATGTAGACACTCCAGATTATCAAGGTTCTACATTTCTACGGAAACTTCCAGAAACAACAAAAATAATATTTTTGTTACGGTGGCATGTTCTTGTGCGTGGCATTGGTGTGCCGCCTGAAAGAAACATCTGCTATCGAACCAGTGAAATCAACGGTATACATATCAACATCGATATTCACAATCAATATCGATAGTTACAATCAGTATCGATAACCCTAATCAACATTTATATTAATACTGATAAGAGTAATCAACAAGGATGTGGTGGACGGGCCACATAAGACTCTGCGCCCGGGCGCAGAGCGCACTCTGGTGGTTCATCCCAACGGGCTCGGGTAGTAACGACTAAACTTCGGGTCACTTCGCCCGATCCTACCCAGTCACGACACCGGTGAACTATCATGTTGTATATAATGAAGCCACGAACACCAGACCAACGTCCCACAGACGACGGTCAGTCTAATCTTTTGCCCACCAAAAGGAAAAACAAAATTGATAACAGTGTTAACAACAACAATCAACAATAACCGAACAATTGTTGAAACTCACTACCTACAGTAGTGGTCCCCGCGCCAGCTGTTTTAAGACAAGTGAACTTATTCAATAAGAACTGTCGAAAAGGAATTATGTCGTTTACAGTTCGTTATATTGACAACGAGTAACAGAATATATTCTAACATACTAACAATTTAAATTATCTATTGCAATTTTTTTCATTAATGAAAATAGTGATAACTGTAGAAGTTTTTCATAATAGAGACCACTATTTCTTAATATTTATTCGATGAGTGATATGGAAGATAATAATTCCCTCACTCCTGATTCGAAGAATAGTCTTGATAATCCTATCCCCACTCCGCATGTTTTTCTTCCAGTTACATTTCCAAATCCACAGATATTCCTGGCATTGAACGACTCTTTGCAAACATTTTGGTTTATAACCTGTTTATTTATCAGACACTTCAGGTCATAGGCTGCAGGAAGACATTGCTACAAAACGATAACCAAACATTACCTACCATAAATAGAGTACTTTTTCATACAAACACACTTTCCATACAAATATTTTAGATCTGACCATCGAAATGGACAATTACGGAACTATACTAGAACTAAGTAATCTTGAGACGGAAAACTTTCAATTGTCGGAAAATCCAGGCACGAACACCCCATCACAGAGCGAACCACAAGAACTTTGATCACAATTAAGGAAATGTGGGGCAAATTAAGAGGACCTTGAGTTGTTTTTAGAATAATGCGAATTTGCAATTATGTGCAAAATCGAGAAAACCAAGCAGTGGCTACTCCAAGGCATTATTATTTACGAGGAGAGCCTGGGTCAAAGTTAAATTTTGTTCGATGCAGTCATGGAGTGCATCAAAAGAAACTTTAAAAACTTCATTGGATCCTCAACATACAAACACCCACTTCTACTTGGAACTCGATTGGAAAAGGATATCATGACGTATTCTGCTAGTAGGTATAGAGTCCTTGCAAACCATTATCTTGGAGGAAGAAAATAGCAGAAAATCATCGGAGGTAGATACAGTATTAGAAAACAGCTTAAAAGCACAGACTATACAGTTTTTCATTGAAGATCTCGGAAAAATTAAGGATTTTATAAAAGATCCAAACCTTCTGACGAAAAAATTCAAGCTGCGAGAGAAGAAGAGAGATTAGATGGGACTCAGAGAGTCAAAACAATTCTATGAAGGAAATAGAAAAATCAGTATAAAAACCCCAGCACGAAATGTTTTTACTGTGGTATAATGGGACATTGGCCCGATAATGTATGTCTCAAACCAATACAACGAAGTCATCATCTAAAACATCACCAAGCATTGTCCTAGGGCATCTGTGAGCATAATTACTTGCTGTGTAAAGACATATCTCAACTATTGATTATTTGGAGGCGATAGTGTGCCGTTTTGAGAATCGGATGATATTATAAGGTAACCAATGGGTCTTATCAGAGACGGATTTATATATCATTATTCTGATACATTGGATGGCGATATATTAATTAATATTTATTATTTACATGAAAAAGGACGGGGTAAACTCAATATCTTATGCTTAATGTATACTAACTTTTATAATATAATTGCCAGCGAAGTAAAAACAATATAACGTTACACGTCTGCGACGGCTTAGGTGGACTGCGATCTGCATGCACGGCTACATATTACAATTGCAATGATAGCATCAGGAAGTGTTACGAAGAGTGTACGAAGAAATACATTAACAGTGTGTCTCGCAATGACGAGCTTTTCCTTGCGTACACCTCGTGTCGGGTATACACGGAAATTGTGAAGCGGACGAAGTATACGTCGGCAAATAATACTCGCGATACGATGGTTACTGGTATATACATATGTACAACGACGAATAGTTAAAAGAAAAAAAAAACGAGAGCATACACACTCACACAGATTTTAATGTACTTAAGCAAAAGCACAAAAAAAAAAACAATAATAATGCATAAACAACGCTCGCGCTATCAGCCCGTGACCGTGTGACGTCTGGTGAACTACGCAGCGGATGCCCGAGGGCCATACCGTCTGGTGCAGCGTATGCAGATCTATCGTTATTGCAAGTTGCGTGTCGCTGCAACACTTGCAGATATGTACTGTAAAAAATCGGGCTGTACAAAAGAATAATGCAGACAATTTAAATACCTAAATCTAAAGCAATCGGGTGACTCTAATAAAGCATCAACTCAAAATACAAAAAAAACTCTTCCCTGTCAGTAGCCGACGGCGGGTGCCCAGCGGAAAACTTCGAACTAGCTTATAATATCTAATGATATAAATATAATTGAAAAGGGTCCAGTAGTTTTTTAGTCATTAGCTAAGAAACAGACAAACATCCTATATAAGCACATCATTAATGTAGTATATACATTATACATAATATTATGATGTATGTAATTCGTCAATTTTAAATATCAAATAACTTATTAAATGCAATATTGTTTTATTATTTAGAACGCAAGGGTAAGAGACTTTATAAATTATATTATAGTTACTGCATTTTACAACTTGTTTTTATACCATAACCATAGGTAAGTGATTCAAATGTGTGTAGGAATACCTTTATGATGTTTTAATTATAACTTATTGTTTCATTTTGAACTAAAAAATATCTATATTTTATCTATCTATTTGTAATGTATTATTTAAATGTGTAATATAATGTAAGTATGTAGTACCTATGATATTACTAATAGAGTAATATCCAATCAATGACATTTGTAAATTTTAACTATTGAGTAATTTATCAAATTTTATCATATTTTTATTTTATTTTTTAGAATGCAGAAGTAAGGACCTTTAAATTAGTAAACTATGTAGTTAATACGTTTCACAATATATTTATATCATAATAAATAACATAACGATGATAAAAGGACTAAAATGTATGACGTACTAGGCATAACTTTATGAAAAATATACATATAGTACACCCTTATGATATTTAAAATATTATTTATAATAATAAGATTTATTTTGTACCAAAATATAACTATCGGTTGGTATTCATTCGCTTCTTATGTACCTATTTCCTAGGTAATCACCTTTTTCTCATAAACAAGCCAGTTGCTTCTAAAAACATCATGTGGTAGTGACTTGAGTTATGAGAATTTAGTTAGAATTAACATGAACTATCTATTTTTATGTTTATTTTTTATTTGATTATAATAATTGTCATATACTCATAATATATTATTTCTTTAAACAAATTGTATAATTGCTAATATTAGATTTTTAATTTTGGAAAATGACGAACAGAAATTTTAAAGAAAGTTGGGTTTCGGCGTAAGTATACGATTGTCATTTAGGGTATCAACAACTGTTGGTATACCGGTTTATTAATATTATACATTATTAGATTACATTTTTAACAATTATTTTTATACATAACCAGATTAAATATGTAAAACTATTATAGGATGATTCATTAAGCGTAAAACACTCATTATATCAAAAAGTATTAATGTTTTTGAAAATATTTTTTTATATAGTTTCAAGTGGTTAAAAAAACAACGTATTTATTAAAAAGTCACATTTTTAAATATTTTTTATCCTTACATTTTTTAATTTTTTTTCCTTTTTTGAATGACAACATAGATTTTTAATTTAATTTTCCAAAGCAGAATATTTTTCTAAGTATTTTCATACATACAAATCGAATTTAGGACGAATAGTTTATGAGTTATAACTTATAAGTATTTAGAGTTTAGATGGGCGGAGTGGAGTAGTATGGGGCTACCCCGCAAAATGTTTGTCCACTACTCCGCTTGTCTAAACTTTAAATACTTATAACTCATAAACTACTCGTCCTAAATTCGATTTTTATGTATCAAAATACTTAGAAAAATATTCTGCTTTGGAAAATTAAATTAAAAATCTATGTTGTCGTTAAAAAAAGTAAAAACTTAAAAAAATATAAGGATAAAAAATATTTAAAAATATAATTTTTTTAATGAAAACGTTGTTTTTTAAACAACTTGAAACTATTTACAAAAACATTAATACTTTTTGAGATAATGAGTGTTTTACGCTTAATAAATCACCCTGTATAACACCAGTATACTGTTATATTGTGTCAAATTCCCATAAATTTTAAATATTTTAAACCATCGATGAATCTGTGTTTGACATAACTGAGTAATATACATGCATATGATATATTGTTTATAGATCATTTTCCATTTTATAATGTAAATTTTTTACTGCAATTTGGTAAGTAATTTAAAGTGGTAATAGTCTATAAAAGAATACTAGGCATTTGTTTTTATATAAAATACAGAGTCTGTTACATTATTGATAATCAACCTCAATCGTATGTGTTAACATACCAATGTGCATATTTATTATATGATATTCCTTTTAAACTTTTTTTTTTTCATTAATTGTGTGGAAATTCACATTTGCGGATGATCATTAATATGAAAAATTGGATATTCAAGATAACGAAACGGAATATATAAAGCACGTGAATAGAATGATTAAAATGGATTGTCATACTAAAATGACTTTACCCAAAAAAACTGTTGATTTAACATTGGGTACTCAAGAGGATCTGACATCTACAAGTCCTGAAGACAAAAAGATTGACACCCCGAAAAATAATAATGAGAATTTACCTGAACATTTTAGTAAATACATTTTTATCTATAAAAAAAAATTCTATGATGGATAAGATTGAATCACTTTCATGAACGTATTGAGCCGTCGATCAGCGTCTGACCCCCGGTGATTGTTATGCGTTTTGTTATTGGTTGACAATAAAATTATCAACGGTAGCCAATGATCATTGGTACTGGCCTTCGTCGCTGCTGCCACGGTGTTTATACATGAAATGATGATGGGGAGGGGAGGTATTTTGTGGTAGGAATGAGTTTTGGTCAGCCATGTGATTCAATCTTATCCTAAAATAGAGTGTAATAAACAGCTATTATACAGTCTCATTTAACATAAGACTGTTAAATTTATTATTAATAGAACTTTTTTAAACTAAAATATGGGTAACAATCAGTCTTTAGAGTTTATTAATTCTCTACATAAATATTATAACTTTAACAAATAAAAAACAATAACTTTTTTTTTTTAGTATAAAAATCAATTTAATTTTGACTAAAAATAAATGTACATTACAATTTCACCAAATTGGAACATTCAAATGATTATTCTAACGGAGACTATTAATCCGAATCGAACATTCTATCATTATTTTCATTTTGATCTACCAAATTATTTTATATATTTTTAGATTAATTTATGTTTGCCGTAATTTGTTTTCATGTGCAATATCACATTCATATGTAGGGAATACGTCTTATTGTTGTAATTTCGTTTTGTTTTTTTTTTTTAAATAAATTCTGGAGAACGTAGGTTGGGTTGTAGGTAGGTACCTATCAACTTCTCTTTGTGCCACCTTACATGGCTGGAGTTAATAAATCTGTCACTGCTACTCTTCACAAGAAGTTACATTATTCTAAAAGCTTCTAGGTAAGTACCTATAATGTTTGTATTGTAATATGTTCAGGATGATTTTAGGCTTTCACTATTTTTTCCAAGTGTAGTTTCTAATTACAAAAATCATAAATAAATTCAAAATCGTGGATAGGCCGATCCAACCAGTTTATTGAATATACAACTACCTATACCATCCCTCGCTAAAATTGTATTTGATATTTAAATAATGGATGTCTATATTACAATCAATACTGATGATGATTGCATGCAGTTGATCTCAATTTTTGAACAATCGAATGTTATCTTATTTTTTTAAATATATTTCCCAGTTCATTTTCTCCGTACAAATTGTCATTTTATGCAAATCAATCAATAGACAATACACAGTATCCATTTACCACATTATTAGGTACATATAGAAATCTTTTTCATTTCATTTTTTAATTTGGATGATTAATTTTTATGTGTGATAAATGCTAACTAAAATTTTTCAATATTTAACCAATACGATTTTTGCCAGTTAAAAAAAACACTACAGCTAGCAAATCCATATCCGATCTGCAGTTCGTCAATCTTTTTTTAAAAAACTCATTAATAATATAATATATAATATACCAACGATACGAAATACTACAATATTTAAAAAATTATTATATAGTAAGTTAAAACGACTAATCATTTTTAAACGTTATAGAATATAGTTTATAGTATTAGTTTATTTTATTATTTATGTAATATTAAAATCTTGCCGGCAGGTTATTTAATTGAATTTTATTCAGAAATCTCTGGAAGAAATAATAATTGTAAGTAATATCTAAAAATTAATATTTTTTTATAATTACGTATATAACTGGTTTATAGAATTTGTCCTAAATGTGCTGTATTTTTATATTTATAATGTGTCATGTGAAAAGGCAACCTAACCTCATAACATATTCTTTAATACATTTATTAGTTTTAGAACAATTTATACCGACACCACTAGAACATTGTACTTCATCGAGTGAGTAATAGTATAAATATGTACAGTATGTAGTATGTCCATACAATCAATTACAATTATAATATAATTGTTAATTAATATAATATTTTCCAAAATAATATTATATACCTACTGAAGAATGGTAGGTATGCACTATGCATAGTTTTGTCACTACGGTTTATACTTTTATACTTTTTCTAACTACCTTAGAAGAAAAATCACTATTTTTAATTTAAATAACAAATTTATCTAAATAAGAAATACAATTGTGACAAAATATTTCCAACTAGGTATTCTAAGAATAACAGCTTTTGGGGAACCACATATTCAATTTGCAAATTTGGGGTCTGAGAATCAAAGTTGAGAATTGTAGCTTATATTTTAATTCCAATACGAGTTATCGGAGATTGTGTGAGGAAAATCTGGTTTGATCGGGCAAAGGTATATTTCGTACAGCAGGGCACCAATACTATAAAATCTAAAATTTGGGGAATTATTTTTGATAATTGTTATAATCTAATAACTAAACATAAATAATGTATAATATCATTAAAATAATAAACTGTTTTAAAATTTCAGTAAACAAACGTAAGTAAGCATAAAATTCATAATATATTAATTTTTAATATATTACAATTTATAAGTACAAGAAAATATATTCATTGTAATTCGATCGAACAAATTGCTTGTGTTTAAAGGAGTTTATTTAAATTATATGCTTGTTATAATATACTTGTTTATATATAACACAATGCATTCCACATTCTTTTAAGATCTAAAATTTGAATGATTACATGTGATAAGTCTAATAACTAAACATTAAAATTCCATAAAAATAATAAACTATCTTATAATTTCAGATAATAAATGTAAGTAAACATAATAATCGTATATTAGTTCTTAATAAATTTTAATTTATCAATAAAAGACAATGTATTAATTTTAATTTGAACGAAATTCTTGTACCTATTTAAAGAAGTTTGTTAATGATATGCATATTATACAAAATCGTGAGTTCGGAACCAAATGGTGCTAAATTGATTTTTCTGAAAATCCACTTTTTGATACATACAGGTTTAAAGATTAATGCTCTATAATCCAAGCTCACATTTAACCTTGTAGGTCCATTATTTTAAGAGTCATCCAGAACCAAAAGGTGCTAAATCGATAAAATTTACACATCAGTCATGTGATAGCAATCTAAATTGCACCTTTTGGTTCTTAACAAAAGTGTTGTGGCGACCCCCACCACGCTTATCGTGGCGATCACCGCGTTAGTCGTGGCCCGCCTCATCAACGTTCGTTCGCCGACCGCCACCAGTCGTTTCTCCCGCTTTTAAACCAAATCACGTGTAATTATTCTTTTTGTGTAATAAATATTTTTAGTAGTATTTATTTCTCGTCTCTAAGTTTTTTCAAGGTAACCTTTTTCCCTGTTGTGGCCTATCATCGTTGGTGATAGGGGGGAAATCTTGGTAACGCAGTAACCAAAGCCACAAATTGGTGACCTCGTGTTTTCTATCCGACTTTTTACATTTTTATAAACACACGATGTCGGCAATGATATTTCGGCAATCCTACACGTGACCTTCTCACGCTCGAGAGTGAGAATCAACCGCCGACTAACTAGAACGCGAACCCGCCGCCCGATAGCGTGTCCGTCGCGAGTTTCGCACAAGTGCGTCTACCTAATTTTTGGCGGCACTCCCCACGTGAATGGTTTTTCCACGCCGAAGCCGTTTTCGCGAACCACCGTTTACGTTCCGACACCTCGAAAGCGAATTTCGTTATCGCCGCGTTAGACGAGGAAGGCATCAAGACAGTTTGCGACCTCATCGGGCCCGGAGTTTGTTACGAGAGCCTAAAACAGCGCCTCATCTCCGCATTCGCGGTACCCCAAACTACGCGTTTTCGCAGCATCGTCCAGCCAGGCGGTTTAGGCAATAGACGGCCAACACAATTGTTGCGCGACATGCGCTACATACTTCCAGACAGTATCGGCGAGGACGCCCTCAAGCAATTTTGGCTACAGAAATTGCCATCAACAACCGCCGCGATCATCTCCGGACAAGATGGGTCTTTGGAGGAACTCGCAGCACGCGCTGATCGGGTCATGGAGGCGACGTCCACTTACGATGTTCACGCGGTGAACACGTCCGAACCGTCAACCGACCGATTCCGCTCAATCGAGAACGCGATAGCAGCACTCACGGCACAAGTCGCTAGTTTGGCCACACTGCAGGCCAACAAGTCTAATCACAGCCGCTCGAGATCGCGCTCCAAATCACGATCGAACAATAACAAAAACAACGGCATGTGTTTTTATCACGATCGTTTCGGTGCGTCCGCTCATAAATGCATAGCGCCTTGCACTTTTAAGTCTCCGGAAAACTAATAGGGGCGGCGGAGGCGAACCAGCCCACCGCCACACTACGCAACCACCGTGTTTTCGTTTCCGATGTGCGTTCCGGTCGACGTTTTCTTATCGATTCGGGAGCCGACATCTCTGTCCTCCCGCCGTTCGCCGGTCAACACCCTACGTCCGACATCACGCTCACCGCTGCTAACGGCACCCGTATTCAAACCTACGGACAAAAAACGCTCCATCTCGATTTAGGTCTCACCCGGCCCTTTACGTGGACTTTTGAAATCGCAGATGTTACCCGAGGAATTATCGGGGCAGATTTCTTACATTATTACGGTTTGTTAGTCGACGTTCGCCGTAACAGGTTGGTCGATTCGAACTCGGGTTTGGCATCCAAAATCGCTACCGTGACTACAGTTCCGCCGACCATTTGCGTGGTCTCTCAGCCACGTTTATGGACCAACTTGATCGCAGATTTTCCTAAGGTCACGCGGGAATCCCCCGTACCAGCCGTTTTCACACACAACGTCGAACACGTTCTTTCGACCACCGGACCGCCGTTGTTTTCGCGACCACGTCGTCTCGCACCTGACCGTCTCAGTGCAGCTCGGAAGGAGTTCGATTTTATGCTCCGCGCAGGTATTTGCCGTCCATCGGACAGCGCGTGGGCCAGCCCTTTGCTACTTGTCGGCAAGAAAGATGGATCGTTTCGCCCTTGTGGTGACTACCGAAGGCTGAATGCAATCACTAAGGCGGACCGGTACCCTTTACCACACATTCACGATTTCACCAGCAATCTTCACGGTAAAACTATTTTTTCGAAACTCAATCTGGTGCGCGCGTATCATCAGATCCCCGTCGCACGCGACGACATTGCTAAAACCTCTGTAACAACACCTTTCGGGCTGTATGAATTTCCGGTAATGTGTTTCGGGTTGAAGAACGCCGCCCAAACTTTTCAGCGTTTCGTTAATGACATTCTCCGCGGTTTAGATTTCGTGTTCGCATACATAGACGACGTTTTGATCGCGTCACAGTCCGAGTCCGAACACGAAACGCACTTACGATCTGTACTTGAGCGTTTTCAAAAGTTCGGCGTCGCAATTAACGTCAGCAAATGCGTACTAGGTGTACCACAACTAGTTTTTCTCGAACATGTCGTCAACGGCGATGGTTGTAGCCCGCCACCCGAGCGAATAGATCAGATACGAAACTGGCCACTTCCGGTTTCTAAAAAAGCACTGCAACGTTTCCTTGGTTCTGTCAATTACTACCACAGGTTTATACCAAACGCGGCACAACTGCAGTCTCCGTTATTCGAGCTCGCTTCGTCGGTCAAGCAGAAGGACGGCAAATTGTGTTGGTCACCAGAAACGCGACTCGCTTTTGACAAGTCCCGCAACGCTCTCGCGGACACGTTATTCCTTTGTCACCCGAGTATAGACGCTGATCTCCGATTGTGTACAGACGCATCGAATACAGCCATAGGCGCAGTCCTCGAGCAGTTCATCGATGACACCTGGAAACCACTCGGCTTTTTCTCTAGGAAGCTCACGTCCGCTCAAGCTCGTTACAGCACCTTCGACCGAGAATTGCTCGCCGCCTATTTAGCTACACGTCATTTTCTTCACCTCATCGAGGGCCGACACGTTGTACTGCTGACCGACCACAAGCCACTAACGCACATGTTTTCCGTAAAAACAGACAAATACAGCGACAGACAATTACGACACATCAGCTTCATCGCACAATTCGTCCAACAAATTGAACATATCCACGGGGACAAGAACGTCGTCCCGGACGCTCTCTCCCGACTCGAAACCGTCACGCTGCACGCGCAGCTCCCGGATTGCAATACATTGTCAAAGGACCAAGCCGAAGATCCGTAGCTTCAACTAATTCTCGACGGCACGTTCGACACTTCGCTAAAACTCGTAGCGCACGACACAGCTTCGGGTCCCGTATTTCTCGACACGTCAATACCCGGTAGGTCGCGCACTTACGTTCCTGCAACGCTTCGTCGACGCGTTTTTGACATTTTACACGGACAGGCGCATCCCGGCACCAGAGCCACGCTCGCTCTCGTCAAAGAAAGGCATTGTTGGCCTGATATGGATCGACAAATTCGGAAGTGGACAAGTCACTGCGTTGCTTGTCAGCGCGTCAAAGTAAACCGGCACGTAATTTCGCCATTGTCACCTTTCGCGCCACCCGACCGATGTTTCGGGCATATCCACGTTGACCTGGTCGGGCCGTTACCCATGTCCGAAAGTTGCGAATACCTTTTTACAGTCGTCGACAGATTTACGCGTTGGCCCGAGGCGTATCCACTCGCCAACATGACGTCACACACCGTCGCCGACAAATTAGTTGCTCAATGGATCGCGCGTTTCGGAGTTCCGGACATAGTCACGACGGACCAAGGCAGACAATTTGAGTCCGAACTATTTTCCGCACTCAGTCAAACATACGGTTTTCGACATATTCGTACCTCGCCTTATCACCCTCAAGCCAACGGGTTAGTCGAACGTCTCCATCGACCGCTTAAAGCGGCTCTGACCGCTCAAAACAACTCACAGTGGACCAGGACATTACCGACCGTGTTATTGGCACTCCGCAGCATTGTCAAGCCGGACCTGGGTTTTTCGCCGGCAGAAATGGTCTACGGTACGACCTTGCGCTTATTCGGTGAATTTTTCCATGCCGTCCAGCCCGAGCCTCGAGTCCCAGACCTGGTACGCACGCTCAAGGATTCAATGTCGTTACTCCGTCCTACTTCCGGCACGGATCACTCCAATCGTACGATTTTCGTGCCCGAAAATATGTCAACCACGTCGCACGTTTTCCTCCGCGTCGACGCCACGCGAAAGCCTCTACAGCCGCGTTACGACGGGCCTTTCGCCGTCATAGAGCGCAACGACAAAAACTTTAAGCTACAACTCCACAATCGCACAAGCTGGATCTCGATTGATCGTCTGAAGCCGGCACTCCTCCTTCGCGAAGATCCAGTCGCCGACCATTCGTACGTTTCGGCTCCAGTCGAGCAGATCAACACTTCCAACCCCGTCTCCAATCAACGTCAGCGACAGCAGAAACGAGTTCGTTTCTCTCTACCAAGGGGGAGGTAGTGTGGCGACCCCCACCACGCTTATCGTGGCGATCACCGCGTTAGTTTTGGCCCGCCTCATCAACGTTCGTTCGCCTACCGCCACCAGTCGTTTTTCCCGCTTTTAAACCAAATCACGTGTAATTATTCTTTTTGTGTAATAAATATTTTTAGTAGCATTTATTTCTCGTCTCTAAGTTTTTTCAAGGTAACCTTTTTCCCTGTTGTGGCCTATCATCGTTGGTGATAGGGGGGAAATCTTGGTAACGCAGTAACCAAAGCCACAGTGTTAAAACCAAAAGGTTTTATCTGTATGATAAAATACATTTGTGATAACCAAAAAGTACAATCTCATATTCATTGTATCAACCACACAATAATAATATGGTGGTACAATATTATTAATTATTGTATATTTAACAACAAAACAAAGATTTCTATAAAAAAAATTGAAAATTTTATATTAACTAGACATGAACGTACTCAGGACAAATTTTAGCGAGGGTTAGGGGTTATAAAAATTAAAACTATATAATTGTATAGTTTAATTATTTATAAGATTACATAATCTGAAACAACTTTTCGGTGGGTGGTGGTTGAACCATTTACCCTTAACCCTTACTCCCCCAAGGGTACTGTCTTGTAAATAGGAATCTATTTAAATGAAAAGCCAAAATCACATTATTTATCATATAGAGGTTGGTAACGTACTAGTAAAAACACACATATCATTCAGAACAAAAAACTTCTATCTAAAGAACTTTTTGGTTATTAATGGAAATTTTTTATGTATTACGTTTTTCTTACGTTACATTTTGATTTTAAGAAGAATAAATTGCTAGAGTTCACTCAGAACAACTTTGTGAATTTTTAAATGTGCCAATCATTAAAAATCATTCATTACGAAAAAATATAATGCAGTTTCAAACTGATAATAGTTTAAAATGGCTCTCCTGAACAATTTGACATTATAAAATAGCATCTTTCTGTTCTGAGTCCACGAAATATTACGAATTAATATGAGTACAATATTGAAAATCAATAATTGAGAACTTAACAAATAAATGAAACTTGAACTTATCATTTACAATTTACTTATCTTCATATTAATATATTAACTGTAAGATTGGATTATTTAAAATTATAACAATATACGTATATGTACTATGTAGTGGTGGAAAGTTTCCAGTCTTAATAGTTTATGCTATTTAAATTATAAAATCAAAATTCAAAACCATTATCATTAGAGGAAAAATCATTGATCAAATTTATCGAAATATGTTTTTCAAACATCTATAAAGTTAAATTTCTATTTTAAATTATAAATTTTAAATATTTCTATTTCCAACATTTTTTCGATATTTTTCAATTAGAAACTGTAAGAATAACAGCTTTCGGTGAACCTTATATTACATTTTCAATTTTTTTGATCGACAATCGCCGTTGAGAATATAATTGTAGGTACCTAGCTCAAAGCTATTTATATCAAAACGTGATATCAGACATAATATAATGTAACAAAAAAAAACCCCACTCTACCGTTGTTAATCCAATACGTAGGTATTATTACATAGTTTTATAATCTAATATAGTAATATGTGTAAGATTATCTGTAATAAGTCATAACTAAACTTAAATAATACTATTATAATAATAATCTGTCATGTAATTTCAGTAGAATTAAGTAAGTCAGCACAACAACTTTTTTTTTAATTTTTAATAATTAACAATAATTTATCAATAAAAGAAAATGTATTAATTGTAGTTTGAAGACATTTCTTTAATTCAAAGAAGTTCACTTAAATGATATGCTTGTATAAGCTATTACAAATTATTTTGCCTACAATTTATTTGTTGTATTTTTGTACAAAATAATAAATAATTACCTGAATTATCGACAATACCTAAATTTTAAGCATTCATCATTCATAGTAATATAGAGACTGGTAGTTAACAAATTCATGGGTGGGGGGGATGGCAGAGGAGGGGATAAGCCACCTCGTGAACTTCTTAATAATATTATGCCGAAACTACAGTGGCACAAAAATCTGTCCTTGTTCGAACACTCATTTTAAATTTTCAAATATTGTAATCGAGAATGACTGTTAAGGATTGAACTATTGTAGCTTAATCTAATTTGATTCCAAAAGGTGATATCAGATGACAGACATACCTAATGTAACATAGGTTAGAGATGTGAACTTCTATTATACACAAAATATTCTTGTCACATGATATAAAATTATCAATGATGTGAAAGAATGCGTTCATATTGTGTGAGCTTGACATAAACGAGTTCAATTTTCAAGGAATTAACTTGAACGTTACTAAGTTCTTATTTATTATGATCTTGAACGTTTTTAGTTCGTTTTTTGGGAAATTAATTTGTATAGACTATAGTTCTATTTATAAAGTTAAATAAGTTTCATTTATATAATCATAATACATTGGAGGAGAAAGAACTTTAATTTCTTGCAAAGAATTTTTATTCTATTTTTATATTATTGAAAAATAAATTTGACGTAGGTATAAGAATATAATTTACTATCTATTTATTGTGTAATTTAAGTTATTTTAAATTTAAACTAATTTTAGTCACTATAGGTATACCAGGATTGATAGGATACTTTAAATATCTATTTTGAAGTTGGTCATTTATTTATAACATGTGTTTTATTACCGAATATTTAAGCTACCGCAAAGTTTAAGACCGTCTAATATTAGTATAATATGATATTATAAAAAAAAAATTACTGTATTTTCTACATCTATAAACATAGTATGAGAAAAAAAACCCACTATGTCAATGTAAATCCAATAGCTACATACTACATTCTTTTAGAATATAAAATGTATAAGATTATCGTTGATAAGTGTAATAACTAAACTTAAAGACAATTATTAAAATAAAAAACTGTCTTATAATTTCAGAACATTTTGGTAAGTAAACACAAAAATCTTAATTCCTATGAGAATAACATGGAAGGAATATCGTATTAATTTTTCTATTTTTTCGACTGAGACCACGGTTGAGTATTGTAGTTTATATTTAACTCCAATACGTGATATCAGAATGTATTGAATATAACATATTAATAATATAAAAATCGCTACTCCTCCCCCCCCCCCCCCCCACCATCAATTTAAATCAAACCCATTTCACATTATTTTAAAATAAAAATTGTAAAGGATTGATAAGTTTAATGCCAAATTTAAATAATTCTATTAAAATATCTTAAAATTTCAGAGGAAGAAAGTAAGTGATCATAAATATTGTATATTAGTTTTTAATATTTTACAATTTATCAACATAAGAATATGCATTATTAATTTTGAGAAATTTCTTTGGTTTAGAGAAGTTAAATTATATGCTTGTATAAACTATTACAAATTATTTTGATTACATTTGAGAATCAATATTATTGAGAACTTAACAAGTACCTAAATAAGACTTGCAAAGAATTTACTTAGCTTGATAGCTTCATATCTACAATCTGTAAGATGAAGTTATTTTTAACTATGTATAACAGTATACGTAGTGGTGGAAAGTTTCAAGTCTCAATAGTTTATACGTCATTTTTAAATCACAACATAAAAGTTATAACCTTTAGAAGAAAAATCATCATTACCATTACAATATCCAATTTAACAAAATATTAATTGACTTTAAACGTTAATAAAATTAAATCAACTCTTTGCTGTAAGAATAACTTAAAGGGTAACCACGTCATATTACATTTTCAAATGTATTTATCGAGAATCACTATTGAAGATTTAAGCTTATATTGAGCTTCAAAGCGTGATATCACGGAAATAGTTTATCATAAAAACCGAAAAATCCAACACAAATAGGTAGGTACCACATTGTTTTAGAATCTAAAACATGCAGGATGTGTTTGATAAGTATAATAACTAAACTAAAATACTTTTAAAACCATACAATTCTTATAATTTCAGAAAAATTATCAGGTAAGTCCAGAAATCTTATATTAATTTTTAATATTGCACAAGTTATCACTAAAAGAATATGTAAGTACTTATTTAAAATTCGAAAAAATATCTTTACTAAAAGTAAACGAATTTTGCGATTATTTAGTGACTAATTACATCGAAGATACCAATACGTCCCCTCCCCCCAGTATTTGGGCTTGGGCTAGTGCTAGTTAACTTTTAACAATCTGAAGTTGGAATAAGAAAGATAACTGACAATTAAAAATAAAATATAATATAAATAATAAGATTCAAATATAGGAAAAAATAGCATAGCTAATTTTAGATGAAACTTTGTAGTAACTTAAAACCATGTATACGTCTTCAATAACAATTTATATTAATAATTAAAACCAAAATTAAAAAATAAGAAATTAGAAATTAGAAAATAACCATTGATACACTAGTTTTCTCTTATCAAACAAACCGGAGTGAATATTTTTCTTTGATGTAAGCGGCTTTTGGTTGGACAAATTTGAACCCAGACAGTCTACAAAGGATTGGCCAAATGTTTTTTTAGCATACTTAACGGACAGATCATAAGCTCTATGTTCTCTTATTTTAGTAAAATTAATTTGATTACTTTGAGATGAAATGAGTTTATTAATAACAAACATTAAGGCTATTTATTTATATAGCAGTCTTATTGGTAATACACCCAACAATTTATAATTTTGATAAGTTGAGCCCTCTAATAGTTTCTTATTTAAGATAATTCTTACAATACAATTTTGATTAAGTTGTACATTTTTTATATTATTGTCTTTGACGCCACCCCATACCAGAAGACTGTATTGAAAAATGGATTGGTAAAATGCATAATATGACATATTGTTATACATTGTATTACGTAAAGATTTGTAAAGTTTGCCGATTAAATTATTTATATGAAAATCCCACCTCAAATTATTGTCATATATAATTCCTAAATATATAATTCAACATATTTCTTTTATTTGGATACAAATTTGTAGTTTACAATTTAAATAATTATTACAATTATGTGTAATAAGAGGAAAATCAGGGCTATTAGATTTATTTATAGAAAACTTCAAATACTTTGTTTTATCATAGTTCAAAGTTAAACCTCTGTTATTTAAGAATTTTGAAGTTATGTTCAAACCTGTTGTTGCTTTATGGTATACTTCAGCCCACGAATTCGCTGAAAATAACAAACAAGTGTCATCTGCATAAGTCAATAATTTCCCATCAAAATTTAACTCGCAAACTGAATTAATATATAAAATGAATAGCAGTGGACCAAGCATACTACCCTGCGGAACACCATATTCTTTCTAATTTCTCTTTATCGCTTATAGATTCGTTTAACTTAACTATTTGTTTTCTGTTAGATATGTAACTTATAAACCAATTTAAACTACGGTTGGTTATCCCGAAATTAGGTAGAATTAAAATAATAACATCATGATGAATAGTGTCACACCTTCGCTAAATCTAAAAAAACAACTAAAACTTTTTACCATTATCTAGTTTATCATATAGATATTGAGTTACCTTATAGACCATTTTCAGTTCCTAGACCAGGTCTGAAACCATACTGATTTTTAGATAAAAGCTTATTTTGTTCTAAATGGGTAATTTATCTTTATTTGATTATTTTCTCAAAAATCTTAGAAAAGTTTGTTATCATTGATATAGGTCTATAGTTGGTCATATATTTTCGATCACCTCTTTTGAATAGTGGTTTGATAATAGCTAGTTTAAAATTATCAGGGAAGACACTGTTTTGAATAGTCAAGTTATAAATGTATACGAGAGGTTTAACAATTATTTTAGAAATACTTTTTAAGATTTTTATCGTTATTCGATCATAATCCGCTGCTGTATCGTCACTAAAATTGTTTATAATAGATTGTACCTCTAACAAATCAACATTTTTTAGAAAAATACATCAAAACAGGTCAAATTAGGTTTGTTATTCACAATCAGATCCAAGTTATCAATTCCGTGGAAATTATCTGCTAAATTTTTACCTACGTTTATGAAATAATTAACACGTTTATACAAATAATTGTATAAACGTAATATAAATTTTACCTGTACAGTGTATGGTCGCGTGTATTATTAATCAGGAGCACAATTAAGTAAAAAATCAGAAATGCAGTCATATATCACATTATTCTCACCCAGCTTTCAATTTATGAAGACGATGACGATCGACGACTTCCGAAAAAATTCATAACATTGTTAAAATTACGTGTATTATTTTTGTATTACATATATATCTATTCGCATTTTATATCAATACTAGCTCTCCGAACGTCACTGGGAGAGACCCCCAACCCCCCCTCCCCCCAAAATATGTCGAGGAGTGTTAACCGATGTCGGAAGCTGCAGTGATCTTGTGGTCTGTTCGTCCGTCTCGAGCTGGTTGGTGGGTGATAAGGAGGTCTGGTGATAAGGAATTGAGATAAGGTTAGGACCACCGCAGTTTGACGTGGTAACCCGGGTAAGCAGCAACGTTCGCTGACAACGTTCTCTACTGCCGCCGGAAATTTGAAATTCCGTATAAAAATCACATACCCACCGCGATTTTTTTGGTGCCTAGCAGGCCAGTCAACTTAGTTATCTGGGTAGGCAATCCAACTTCGTCGGATAGCGGACAGCGTTCATTACTGCCACAGAAAACGCAAAATTCAGTAATAAATTACGTGAAAATAAATTCAAAACATTTCAGGCGCGCATATATATAAGCCTGTATATAGTAATAGTGACACGACGGCGGCGCTCTCCGCGATGTCAATCGGCCCCGAGACTCGTCGTGAACAAAGTACGGCCGTGCGTGGTCTATACATTTAGCAGGGAACGTAAATAACTGGCAAACGGGGAGAATAGATAGACGTATTAAAAGGGGGTAAAACTCGACATTTCGACAAAATTATTGACAAACACGCAAGACGGCGGTAATCTGTGGGCCCGTCGGGAACGAAGTACGGCCTATAAATGTAGGTAGGAACGCGAATAAAATCCAAACATGGTTCGTACGAAGTCCATAAAGACGGTAAAACTCGAATTTTGGAAAAAATCAGAAAATTTTCGTTAAATATGATAAGGCGGCAATGATAGTAAAAGATAAATAACAACAAAAAAAAAGCAAAAGAAAAAAATTCCGGCAGCCGTGCAATTCAGACGGCCGCCACAAATAACCACGTTCGGTAGTCGTCCGCACCGACGCCTAATCCTACCTAACTACCTATCGAGTTGATAACTGGAGTCAAATCTATGACTCTTAAACTGTTTCGGCGTCCCGGTGGATTCCGACGGCGATTTCAACGTCCGTCAATGGGAGTTGTAGCGGGCGAGCCGACAGTGTCGGTTAGCGGTGGACGCGCGAAAAAAATCGAACCCTCCGACGCATGTAGCCTGTATATAATAATAACGACGCGACAGCGGCGCTTTTCGCCGTCCGCTTTCCGCGACGCCGCTCCGGGATTCGTCCCGAAGAAAGTGCGGCCGCGCACGGCCTATAAATTTTGCGGGGAACGCGAATATGTCTTCAACGGGGAGGGCAGACATGTAAAACTCGACTTTTTAACAAAAACGACAAAAAACACTCGCGATGACGGCACTCGGTTTGCACGTTATCTCGACCACTGAGGGCTCGCCGGAAACAGAGTACGGCCGCGCGTGGCCAGTAAATTTAGCGGGGAACGCGAATAAGGTCCGAGCGGGGACGCAGGAAGTCCTCAAAGGGGGTAAAAATGAAAAATCTTGAACATTTTGATCGTTTAAAGTGATAAGAGATTAGTGATTACGCAGTGACGGCTCTGCCGCCGCGATCCGATCCCTTTTCCCTTCAATATTCACTAAATCAGTACAAAAAATCGACACAGAGTGCGCCACACGGGTTTCTGCTTTATATATTGGAGATATATAAACAATTCCGGCAAAGCTATAATTGCGTGAATGTTCTACATTCAATAAAATATTATTGTCAATTATATAATATGGGATAAACTATATAAGAGTCTAGAGCTTAAAATAGTTTTATGTTATTTATATCTTATGTACATAATAATTGACATTGACATCGGTCGTTATGTTAGCAAATGTTGGAGACTGCGTGGGAACAGAAACTAGAAAGGCAAAGGAAAAAAAATAGTAGTCACTTCAACATTTGTCTAAACTCACTAAACACTGACTTTTTTTTAGAAATATTTCAATATTTTAGAACTTGTTAAATAAATAATACTTGCACTGATCGTTTTTTACTTTTCATCATATTAAAATATCAACTGTTATACGAAATTATTTTAACTTATAAAAGTATACCTACATAGAAGTGTCAAGTTTCTATGGTTTATACTGTCACTAAAAAAAAAAAAACTTATCCTTATTATAACAAATCACAACGTAAAAATATCCACAAATTAAATATAATTTATATTTATATGTACATTTTTAAATTTTTAGAGCAATTACACAAACTTGCTTACGGTAATATTATAATCAATACATTTTAAATTAAAATAGAATAGTCATTTTGAAGAATTTAATAATATATTTATTTTAAAATAATTTAATACTTTTTACTAGCAAATATATATTAAATAGGTAACACTCAAACTGACTGATTTACACAATATATTTTATTGTATAAAAATATGGACGTCAGTACAAATCGGCCGCTAAATATAACAGTTGATGCTAGTACCTGTTTGGACACAAATACAAAATGACAACGTGACCTTGAAACACATGGTAACGGTATTCCGATTAAACTAAGAGTAATTACAACTCTCAAGAAATGTTTAGTCTTCCAAAAAAAAAAAACAATCAGTGTTTGGTTTGTTCGTAGAACGTTTGGTGTTTAAAAAAAATAAGACAATACGATTGATATTATAAGAGAAAAAGAAGAATATATTGGTTTTAAATAATCACTCGTAAAGTGACACACAGATTACAAAACAAGAGGGTATGATTTTACTATACTGGGACTCGAACGCGCGGTATAAGACAATACAATGCCAGAATTACTCCGACTATTGTATTATGAGTGGTCCTTATATATCAATCGGGTACAATGCCGGAATAACTCTGACTATTGCACCATGGATTGAATATATACCGCACGTTGAGTCCGGGAGAGAGACTACCTTTCGTGCCGTGCAAGTCTGCCTGGGTAGGTCTTGCTCCGGCGCCGAAAAGGCAGTGAATGGTATCGGTTCGACCTGTGCCTTGTCCTTTTATACCCATCGCAAGGTGGCAACGGCGTACTATAATGCGATGAATAGAGCAGTCGTGGCGACTGGTCGAACGATGTACAAAGCTGAATAAAAATAAGATGGGTGTTTAATTAAAATTTTAATGAGGTTGATAATATTTGAGATAACGATAAATGTACAGGTACAGGTAGATATACGTGGAAACAATCAGAGGAACGAAAGAAGAAGCTAGAACTTCATTAAAAATCCACAAACCTTCAATAACAGTATGTGGTGTAAACAATTAATTATTAATTTAAAATTCGAAGAAGCCAAGGGACAAGAGAAAAAAATAAAAACATTAGCTAATTATATAATTAAGATACTAACAAGCAACGAACACTAGTTTCGACGAACTATAAAAGTATTAGAAGTACAAAAAGTCGTGTATCACAGATGCCAACTTAAAAACGAAAAAAAGTTTCTGGTGGCATTTCATGGACTGCAACCTGAAACTAACTCCTGTGACATTAAAGGTGAATCATCCGAACTATGACATCTTCTACATAATATTAAAAACATTCAAACTCAACAAGGTGATTAAGTGGTTACCGATATGCAGTTCAGTAGTTCATCAAGTATGTCATTGCAATGAATGTGTTATATTTTCTAAATGATTAATCATTGCATTCGAAAAACGATATATAATGCCTTAACCTTATTATAGAGGAAACAAATCTTATAAAAGAACATTAATTTGGATTTCACAATAAATATTTGACACTCGATCAAGTACATGTGATAAGTAAAGCTCTTGAAAAAAAAAGTTTTGCTGTGGGAAGTATTACTTGACGTAATCTAGGCTTTTGACAAAGTCTGGCCCAAAGGATTCTACACCAAACTGCCACATACCTGGTGTGCACTTCTAGAATCATACTTGACTAACCGTAAATTTCAAGTCATACATGTAGAAGCAGTAACTAAATAGAAAGAAATATCAGCTGGAGTACCGAAAGTTAGGGTTTTAGGACCTGTCCTGTACCTATTATATACGGCTGATATACTAAATGATGACAAAACAACTTAAGCTATGTTTTCCGACGATACGGAAATTTTGTAATCATGTAAAGTAGTTCACTACAACTGATAACTGCAAAAAGTCAATTGACAACATATTTGCTTTGACGAGACGATGGAAAATTAAGGTCAATGGTGATAAATTGGTACACATTAACTATATATAACACAAAACTGAAAACATCCAAATAGTACTGAACAATCACCAATCCCACAATAAGATTCAAATAAATATCTTGGATTGCACCTTGACTCACGTCTAAACTAGAAACAACACAATAACACATCCGTCAGAACAAGAATAAATTGAAAACATTATTGGTTAGTCGGACCCCACTCCAATTCAACCATCGAATACAAACGTCTTCTGGTTTATGGCATCCAACTGTGGGTTTCTACCAGTAAGTCTAACATTGATGTAATAAACCGCTGTCGGAACATCGCCCTTAGGACAATTACTGCAGCCTACCGTGATATTATGATGCTGCTTACAATAGCAGACGAAATACAAAATCCTCTGGTTGCCCAACAACATTAGGCATTATTTACAAGACATAGAATAACAAAATTAAAATAGAAAATATTTATAAAATTATTCAGTAACTGATTAACTTTACTCCAAATCGTATATTTTATTTACTTTAATAATTATTATGTTTATACATTTACAGGAAAAGAACAAGTTGGTATGTTCACACATTTTTTATACAATTTATAATTCACACTTCTTTAGTTTATTAATTGAATTTAACGCCAATCTGCTTATTTCACAATATAAACAGTCTCCGCCCGGAATAATTTTTGCTTGAAATTTGAGATTTTATATCAAAATATTCTAGTTTTATACTTATATGATACAGGTTCTAGACTCTAGAGTAATATTATCGAACTATATTAATATTTGTTTAATGGAATTAGAAGTTTTACTTCCATGCATTTTGATTCTGGGTGTTATAATAAAACAAATTTAACGATATGTATTTAGTAACATATTTAGGTAGTTATTTAAATTTCGTTGTGAATACATTCCCCACGAAACATTTACGTTGATATTTTTTAAATTATGATTATATGAAAAACTGGACAAAAATGTGTATTGAGAAATCCATTGTATAGAAGACATTGTATAAATTCTTGATTTTACTGTGGTTGGTCTCATTAAGTGTAGTCTCCGGGATATATTATTTCATAGATACGAAGAACGTGAATCTCCACGAAGATAGAAAATACATAACTGGTATACTCTGTCCCACAAGAGATCATACTGCGTACCAATCAAAACTGGTTCCCCCACGCCACACCCTGTTATAGGGAAACCAGTTTCGACAGCAGGGTGACGAAGAGGATGCGCAGAACCGGCATGTTCTCTCGTGGGACAGAGTATACCATTATTTACAAAATCATAGAATAGGTAACAAATGTAAAAACAGAAAATATTTTATAAAACTATTGAATAACTGAATAATTACACTCCAAATCGTTGTTATTGTAATAACTTTAATAATTATTTTGTTGCTAAATTTACAGATAAGGATAAGATTGGTAAGTTCACTAATTATTTATTTTATTTATTGAATTGAACTTATGATCCCCCCCCCCCCAAATTATCATCTAGATTCACTTTCCTTTCAGGAATTATAGAAACATAAAATAAAAATAAATTGAAAAACGCCTAACATTGTAATACTAATACATTCAGTGCTTTGCTGAAAATCAAAAAATATTTTATATTAAATGATAATACTGACATACAGTCTCCGCTCAGAATCATTTTTGTTTGAAATTTGTGATTTTACACATCAAAAAAATCAAGTTTTATATTTATATAAAACCGGTTCTAGAGTCTAGACTCTAGAGTTATATTAATATTTGTTCATGCTGAATTTGTTAAATTATGATTATACCAAACTTTGGTTCAAGAATGTGTATTGAGAAATCCCTTGTATAGAAAACGTTGGATAAATTCTTCATTTTATTGTGATTGGTCTCATTAAGTGTAGTCTCCACGATAAATTATAACATAGATACGACGAACTTAAATTTTCGTGAAGTTAGCAGACACATAACTAGATGCATAACAACTATATATTATTGCATTATTTGCAAAACATAGAATAACAAAATTAAAACCAGAATATTTTTTATGACTAAGATAATTTATTTTCTCCGGTACCGCTGATTTCTTACAACATGAGTCAATCCTGTTTTTTTAAATCTATTTTAGATGTTTTTAACACAAAATAACGAACTTACTTAAGTTCTTTAACCCATTAGGACAGCTATAATTTAATCTTATTATTTTAGATATTATATTTTATGATGTTTATTATTGATTTTTTTTTAATTTTTAAAAAAATATACCTCTAAATACTGGTATTTACCGATACCTTAATTCTATAATTTTAAGAACCAAAACCGAAACCGGTACCAAATATTTTTTTTGAATAACCGAATTGGAACTTAAATCAAAAAAACATAAAGGTTCCAAGCCCTGGATCAACAGAATCAAACGATATCCAGGCTTATGACAGCTTCTGCATCTCTATTTTATATAAAACTATATCCAAATTTTTTTTAACTTTTATTTAAATTAAGCTGACTACGAAAATGAAAAACAGAAAATATTAAAAATATTATTGAATTAAATGATTGACTTTATTTCAAATCGTTGTACTTTAATAACATTAATAATTACCTATTATGTTTATATATTTACAGTCCAGGATGATGATTGTAAGTTCAATAATTTGTTTACATAATTTATAGTTCATATAACTGATTAGTTAATAACGTTTTACGTTTGTAAATTCATAGCTGACGAAGGTAAGCTCATATTATAATAGTATATACTATTTTACTTGATTTGAATTACTTTAATAATTATTATGTTTATAATTACTGATACGTGCTTATATTTTTTATGAAAATGAAGATAACAGTATAGAAAGTAAGTCCACTATAATTATATACATAATTTATAGTTCATATAACTGATTAGTTAATAACGTTTTACGTTTGTAAATTCATAGCTGACGAAGGTAAGCTCATATTATAATAGTATATACTATTTTACTTGGTTTGAATTACTTTAATAATTATTATGTTTATAATTACTGATACGTGTTTATATTTTTTATGAAAATGAAGATAAAAGTATAGAAAGTAAGTCCACTATAATTGTATACATAATTTATAATTCATGACATTGATCGTTTAATAACGACTTCCGTTACACATTACATTTAAAGTTGTTGATGGTTAGCTCAAAATATTATATTATATTTTACTTTACTTTTTTTAATAATAAAACAATATTCTATCGCACGAGCACACACTATAACTGTTAAAAAGGGCTCCCTGTAATATTTTTAGTCCAGTACTTGAACCTAGTTTTTATAAAACCGGTATAAACCGTTAAAAAACTGAAACAGAAATGTAAATCAAAACCGAAACCAAATATTATTGAAAACCGGTATTATTAAACAAAACCAAAACTGCAAAAAATTGGAAACTAGTATTTAATTGAGAACCAAAACTGGAAATAATTTGATACCATTATTATAATTCTAAAAGAAAACCAAAAATATAATTTAAATTACAGTTTTTTTTTTAAATTGTTGGTATCTTAAATAATTTGGAAAGTTTACTTTACCCATAAGGGAATTTTGCGATTTTAATAACGATTTACGTTTATACATTCACAGTTGATGAAAGTAAGCTCATAAATAGTATATACTATTTTACTTAATTTTAATAACTTAAATAATTATTTAATTTGCACATATTTATATTTGCAGATAATGCAAATTGTAAGTCCACTATTTTTTTAAATAATTTATAATTCACATAATTGATTATAATAACGATTTACGTTTATACATTTACAGCTGATAAAGGTAAACTCATAATAGTATATACTATTTTACTTTGTTAATAATAAAAAAATTCTTTCACATAAGTACACATTAAAACGGTTAAAGTGGACTCCTTATAATACTGTAATATTTATACAACAAAATTAGAAACAGTCTCATATTATAACCGTTATGGTGTATTTAAGTCTCTCTATAACAGTAACTCCTTTATAATGGATAAATCAGTAATAAAGTGGATGTCGTTCCACAGTAGGTGTCAATGTACAACGGATTGTATTAAACTTGAATACAATGATATTATATCATTGTATAAAAAACGATTCTGAGCGGAGACGGTTTGTCAGTCTGGATATTTTTGTATTGATATTATTTATTATAGCCTGTAAGTTGAATTAATATTATAATATTATAATTTTTATACGTTCCTGTAACGATTATCTTCATCGACATCGTACATTACTCCCTACCTTGAGCACGGCTAATATGCTGAGTGTTAGTAATGACAAATGTGTATATATGTATGAAATATATATTATGCTGACGCGATGTTTAGCTCACATCAGGGGCGTAGGTAAGGGAGGGGTTTGGGGGGTTCAAACCCCCCCATTAAAAAATCCCAATCAGTTAATATATAATAATATAATAATAATAATCAGGAAAAAATATTTTTGTAATACAATTTTACAAGTACGTGTTTGTTACGAAAAATAATGATTATCAAGATAGATAATAGATATCTAATGTTATATTCAATATTGTAATAGCTATATATAAAATATTAACTACAAAATTGCGTGCCCGACGGTCTTATTTTTACCCACGACGCATACGGCCGTACCAGCAATACTGCTAATAATAGTTTATTAATAGTATAAGAACTTATCACTGTGTTTGAAATTACGTAATCCCCGTTTTACATCAGGCCATTTATCCTGGAGCTGTCGCGCATTGTAGTTGTCGTGTAACTAAAGACTATTTTCCAGCCAAAACAGGTAATTTATTAATTTTTATAATTTATATTATATAAATACAATCAGAATTATTTATTTCAAATTGTTTTTCGTTTTGTCATTTATATTAAAACGTTCACTGCCGATCACCGATGTCAACACATATAGTTGACGTTCGCGATCTTGCCACGGTGACCGACGTCAACACAGCACGTTTTTGACGCTATCCATGTTTACGTATTCATTGTTGCTTAGGTTTTTTTTGTATTTCTATGATATTGATATAAAATTATTCCTTATTATCATCTGTAGATTATAATTTTATTGTACATCGGGTTTATGTTAGATTGTTACGGCTGTTACTTCTACGTTTTTTTTTGAGTTTACTCGCAATACACGTATTTTATACGTTTACTGTTTCAAATAAAAATGTAATTTTTTTGAACGTCGAATTTTATAATGTTTTTGTTGTTCATTGGGCAGACTATTTTCACTCTAGAGATTCTAATTTATAATATTCTATATTTCGATAATTCAAATTATTTTATAAGATTACATATTAAAAAATTAATTATTTTTATTATAACAGAAACAAAATGAAGCGAATAAGTCAGCCATCGGTTTTAAACTTTTTCGAGAAGAAAAAAAAATCCGAAAGTAGAACCACCCTGCAAATTAATCAACCCTCATCTCTTTTTGTGTCTGACCCAACTGATCCTGAAGCTTCAAGTCCTTCTGAAAAAGTTTCTTCCGTTGAAGGAGAACAAGAGCTATTATTTGAAAATGATGTAGGAATCTATTTAGGAAATCCACCGACAGATAACGAAAAAAAGTTTAAAGTTTTTCAAAACCCGTGGATGCCACCTTTATCATATAAATTTCCTGTGAGTGATAAACGACGTCTTTCTTTCCAACGCCACTGGATGGAACAATATTCTTGGCTCGTATTTTCAGATGTTGCCAAAGGTGCTCTTTGCAAAGTGTGCGTTTTATTTGGTCGTAATCATGGTGGTCGTGGTGGACAAGAACTACGGTCTTTAGTTGCCATCCCATTTATAAATTGGAAAAAAGCTAAACAAATATTTGACAGTCATAGTAAGGCAGACTATCATATGTTTTCAGTTGAAAAAGCTCAAGGGTTTATAACAGTTATGACAGGAAAAACTACTGATATTATAACATCTATAAACTCAGAAAATAAAAAACAAGCCGAAGAAAATAGGAAAAAATTGATCTCTATTGTTGAAACTGTAATCTTATGTGGTCGTCAACAAATAGCTTTAAGGGGTAAAAATGAAACTGGCAAAATAGGTTTAACAGAACCCCCCTATAATGATGGCAACTTTCGTGCAATTTTGCGATTTCGTGCAAGATCGGGTGATCATTTCCTAAAGGAACATATTTTATCCCAAACATCCGACAGTCGATCAATGTTCACGTCACCAACTATACAGAACGAAATTATTGATCTATGTGGCAATTTTATTCAAGAAAATGTTGTCAATAGAATAAAATATGCTGGATTTTTTACCATTCTTGCTGATGAAACGCAAGACATATCAAGGTACGAACAATTAGCTTTGTGCATTCGGTACGTAGACGATTCTTCTGCAGATAATGTATTTATCAGAGAAGATTTCTTAGAGTTTGTGCATGTAAAAGATGTGACAGCTTCAGCGTTGGCCACCACCATCATGCAATGTATAATGACTCTTGGATTAGATATGGAGATGTTAGTTGGCCAAGGATATGATGGCGCTGCTGTGATGAGTGGTCAATTTCGAGGAGTGCGCACAATAATCTCAGAGAAATACCCAAAAGCTCAGTTCATCCATTGCTCAGCCCATACTTTAAATTTGGTTTTGGCACACTCTTGTGAAATCCCTATGATCCGAAACTGTATTGGTACTATTAAGACTGTAATTAATTTTTTTAGACAATCCGCGTTACGTGATGGTCTTCTTAAAGATGCAGCAGAGTCAGCTGGAGCTATTCACTTGAATCTGGTTTCTCTTTGTGAAACCCGTTGGACTGAAAAACATTTGGCAGTAGAACGATTTGCAGAAATGTTTTCTGTAGTAACAGAAGCACTGCAAGCTCTACAAGATAGTCGAAGAGAATGTGCATCACAAGCCTACCAATTAAAACAAGCAATAGAAAACTCACAGTTTGTAGTATCGATGCTCATTTTGCGAAAAGTTTTCAGTTTCACGTCAACTCTTAATAAAATTCTTCAAACTCAAAATATTGATTTGACCGAAGCGTGCAAATATGTAGACATCGTAAAAAAAACATTAGATGACATACGAAATGATGATGAATTTTTAAAAATTGTGACAGATTCTAAAGAATATTTAGGTATCGAGTCACTTACAGCACCTAGAATCACAAACAGACAAAAAGGACGAAGCAATAATCCTGCAGAGACAGCCGAAATATATTATAAAATAAATGTTTACTATCCATTTCTTGACCATGTTCTAAGCGAACTAGCAGCCAGATTTTCTAACCATCACGAAAAGATCGGGAACCTACAGATCTTAATTCCAAAATTTATGAAAAATAAGAATGATGCTAAAAGCAAATTGACAGAAATCCATAAAATGTACCTGGTAAATGAAAAACTTGAAAATCTGTTGTGTGAGTATCAATTATGGACCAAGAAGTGGGAAGGAATAAGTGATGACTTGAATGAGTTTAATGCAATTAAAACATTTGAAAAGTGTGATAAACAGTTTTTTCCTCTCATTTATAATCTTCTCAAAATTTTAGCCACTCTTCCTGTGTCTACTGCTAGTGCGGAACGTTCCTTTTCTACATTAAAGCGGTTAAAGACGTATTTACGAAACACCATTGGTCAAGAGCGACTAACTGGACGTACTCTTCTAAATATTTATAGAGATGTAACTGTCGATCCTTTACTCATTGTGAACAAGCTAACACAACGTAGGAAACGATTAAATTTACTTGTATAATGTTTGATTTAAAAAAATAATATTAAAAGTATTTTATTAATATACGCCTATATTTGCATTTGGTTTTTTTCACGTTAGCCTATTACTAATAATTTAAGTCGAAACCCCCCCCCCCCATTAATAATCTATACCTACGCCCCTGGCTCACATCGTGTAAACTGTAAATAACCGACCGGACGCCTGGCGGTAGTCAGTTATGATAGAGTCTACGGTGAGGTAGTCGATAGAATATAGTCGGGGGTCGATAGTGGAACTCGAGGGCTGACAACGACCTGAAGAGGACCTGCGGACGACCAGCTCAACCCACATTTGGACATCCCACGACACAATATGGCCCGATCGGTAGCCCGGAGTAATAATTTATAAGTATACTTTCGATGTTGTAACTTGTAGTAGATAATAATAATACATTAATATTCAGATATACATATATATATATTACGTTGAGTACTTGCTTCACATAAGGTAACCCTGATCCCTAGTAATAATATCACACACCGAGGTCGAGTCTCCGAGACCTTGTTAAATATAAACAGAACGACACCGGAACGGGTAAGAGCCCAGGTGAAGAGGAGACGTTACAGTTCCTATAATGATAAACAATGTGTTAGAAATTTAAATCCTGTTTTTATCATTTTTTTGTAATTTCTTGATGGTTTTTCCCGTGGTATTAAATAACTATTGAGAAAATCGAAAAATAAACTCTCTAAAGTATCATCTTGATCCAAAAGATAAGATACTATAATATGTTGAAATCGAAGTACTCCGTCTGGTAGAAATTTTGTATACAGGATAAAAAAAAATAAATAATAAACACCATTGTAAAACCACTACCTGTTCCGCTCAGAATCTAAAAACAATGGAAGTTTTATTAGATATAATAAATTGATCATCAATGTTATTTTGATCAAAAATTGTTGATTACTTTGACAAAGGTAATTAATTTATGGTATGTTATCGATTGAATAGAAGACGATTTCTTGATTTTTTTTGGGCTGTCATTAAGTGTTGTTGTATCATGCATAAATAATATATAAAAATACTACAGTTCAAACTATTAACTATGTTAAGTAAACAAACTATACAATATTAAATAAGCTAAGTAACAACGTAGAAACATGCATTCTAACAAATTAGGTTAAGATAACAATTATGTAATAAAATAACAATTAATATAACTCTAAGCATAGTCAATAAGTACAATGTACCTAACTAGGTTAAACATAATATCGATATTACTGATTGTGCTTCGATAGTAAAACTGATATATAAGTAATATATTTGAAGACAGAAAGAAAGTTAGATAGTGGTGATCGTGTGACTCGATCGCCACTGGACGTCAAAGTTTTAATAAAGTGCTTATTATAATTAATTTGTTCATTTATTTGTATTTGTCTGTGATCGGCGTATACGACAGTGTAATCTCAGTGAAATATTATTTTCATTGGTACAATGAACATATTATTTTGTTTGGTTTGAATACATAAGTAGAGTTTCATTTTTTATATAAAAAAAAATATAATACCAAAATTTAAAAAAAAACTACTAATAATATTATTGAATTAACTGATTAATTTAATTCATTTTAGTATTTTAACAACTTTAATAATAATTATGTTTATACATTTACAGCAAATCCAGATAGTATGTTCACTAATATAATTGTTTATATAATTTATAATTTATAACACTATTTATTTAATAACGATTTACGTACATACATTCACAGCTAAAGAAAGTAAGCTCATAATAGTATGAACCTACTATTTCACATAATTTTAATAACTTAAAATAATTATTATGCTTAAACATTTACAGAAGAGAGTGAGTCCACTTATTATTAAAATAATTTATTATTTAGAAGTTATAACACTACACTCGTTTAATAACGAATTACGTTTATACATTCACAGTTGATGAAAGTAATATAATATATTAGTTAATAAACTTTAATAATTATTATGCTTATAGTAATTTATACATATCTATAATTACAGAAACAAAACAACGTAAGTCCTTAATAATTGTTTACATAATTTATAATTCATAACACTAAACATTTAAAAACGACTTACGTTTATACATTCACAGTTATTGAAAGTAAGTTTTCATACGAATTGACTTAATTTATAATAAAACAAAATTAACGAACACTCTACAAATAGAAGGAAATCCCTTAACTACGGACAATAACAACAGTCCCGAATAATCTATATCCTGTATATTTTATAGTCTCTCTATAACGCAAATTCTTTAAAACCAAAGATCGATTTTGTTATAAGTATGTTTTAAAGTGTTTAATAAAAGAAGGCTATTTGGTCAACTTTTTAGGAACCAATCGATATATTTATTAAGCACCTCTGACAAAGTTTGGCATTAACTAGTTAAAAAGTTAAAGTTAATTAATTTTCTAATCAAATTATGAATTTAACTAGTTTAATAATTGACAGTTGAAATAACTAAGCTTTCCTCAGTTTATCTAAAAACTATAGACACTATACATTTCGATGAAAGTTCAATACAACTGTTCATTATAATAGTTTAGGAAATTAGAAAGAACGCAGTCACTCTTTATATGATCCACATATTAATTAAAAAAATATATTAACTTTTTTAAACAGAGTTAAATTAATAAGTTTTATTTTTTTTAATTTTATATTAATTTTTAACTTATCAAGCTAGATGTATGATTCGTTAACTGTTAACTTATCGACCTTGAGTCATCTGACCTTAACTTAGCTTGAGTTAAGGTTTTCATTATTTTGCACACCTTTGACCTCAGTAAACATCATTATCAACAAAATATGCTATGTTCAATTTTAAAATCTACCTACTTTTATAAATTCATATTTAATTCGACTAATAACACCCAACTAAAATCATCTCAAAACTTTCATATTTAATAAACGTATTATTTATTTGTCCAAATGTTACTATAAATATAGTTTAATTAAATACATTTCCAAACAAGCAATAGATTAATAATTTTTTTATACTTTTAGATTGTAAAGATTCGATAATAAGCTATACATTTGGTAATTTTTTTTTTAAATTATCAGTAATCTAATAATGACAATGTGTTATATGACAAAATAAAAACAAAGCCAATTTTTCAACTTAATAATAATTACTTATTTAACATTAATAGATATTCTCATAACTAACACGAAAACACAAAAATTATTAAATTAAGTTTAACATATTATTTTTATAAAAAAATATTTATTAAAGAATAGATGACCGTTTCAAATTTCTATAATCAAAAGTTTTTTAATAACCTACTTAATAAAATTAGATTTACGAAAAACCTTTTTAGACACTGTTTAAATGTTATTAGTGATTTATTGTTTTTTAAATCGTTGTAATTGTATGGAATTTTTAAGAATAAGCTATTTAAATTGTATGCAATTTTAAATTTTGAACGAAACGTATTAGTAAACATATGCTTAACCTAAATGAGATAAAAATTATACTACCTTATCCAAACTTGATTATAATATAGGTACCTACGTACACTAACATTTACAGTTAAAATCTTCATTCAATATAATTGTATTAACATTCATATTTCATAAATTATACATTTTTAAACAGTAAGTGCTGGTGTAGTATATACGTATGATGGTGAGTATATAATTAGTTGACAAAAATATTATATTCTAGAAATTAGAGATCTCAATAACATGGATTTAACTATAATTAAGATATATAATTCTCTGAGCTATTACTCACTAGCACCCCAAGTTTTGAATAGTCGTATAATGTGTGAGTATGTAACATTCGTGAAATATGCGATCTACCTTATAACTTAGGATGTAATATGTGATCAGTTACTGATTAATATCTACTGGTAAATCGTTAGATTAACCGCTAGATGGATTTACCATTTCGGTGAGATTTACGTTAATTGTCTTTTATATCACGTATTATCAGTACGAAAAGAAAAATATTTCATTTATGATACTATTCAATAATCAGTGTCTTTAGTGTTGCGCTGAATTGTAATGACGAAAATGTGGGCGATTCAATTTCAATAATAATTTATTCCAAAATCTTTACTTTGGATTTTTTTATAAAAGTATAAATTTGTGCATAATACTACTAATTTACCCAATCGCATCAAGTGCAACAGTGATAGTACCAATAATATTTACTTAAGAAAAAAAATTGATTCAGACGAAATACGTGAAGCTATTAGTTTAAGATGCGTAAAAAAGGGTGCCAGACATCTCAGTCTGTATGACAAGCCAACATATTTTCACATATGTATACCGATTGAAACTGGCTTTGTAATTAAAATTATATGTTTCTTAAATAGGTACTTGAGTTAGTTTATTATTGGTCTGAAGATTTTCCAATAACAACCGTGGGTTCACTTACTGGACGACCGTACAGAACTGCGGAAGGGCATTGGTTTAATCTTTTTTAAGACGTTTGCTGTGCTTTGTTTTAAAACCATGAGCCTATGGGCGATAGGAGATCTAGCCGAATATGTAGAAATCGACAAATCTTTTCTAAGGGGAAAACATAAATACCACATAATTGACGATGGTAAATGATTTCCGAAGTTTAGATTCAAACAAGGAAATTGTTGTAAAAGAAATGAGGTGTATGGGTTTTCGGTTTCCTCAGTTGTAGAAAAAATGGAATCTTAGAAAAGCGATTTTTTATAGTTGATCGTCGCAATTTTAACACATATTCCGATTAGCGGTGAAGTTTATTAGATTACCGGCACTTCCAACGAGTGAGCAGCGTACACGAATTTGAATACCCATTAATACAATCAAGATACTGCGTATGTCACTGAAAACATTTTGTAAACCCATCCACATGAGGAAATACTCACACTATTGAGTGTTTATGGTCAATTTTAAAAATGAAAATTTTATGAAAATGCATGATACGTTTCGTCTGCAGATGTCAAGTGGTAATTTAATTTAAGCCTACAGACTACAGATCATAAACGAATCTGATGATATTTTTATCTAATTCATAAAGGATAACGCCATACGATTAGATATAAAAAAAAGGATTATGCCGTTTACTATTTGTATTTCTTTTATTTATGTGTATTTTAGATTCTGAGCGAAGCGATGAATGTATTGATTTTACAATGATGTGTGTTTTATTTTATTTTTTTTTTTATTTTTGTGTCTGTCATCACATTTTAGGACAGTAAAAGTGCTTTAACAGTAACTTTTCTGATAGGAAAGTGAATCTAGTTGGTACTTTGGGGGGTCGAAAGTAAACATTTCCCAGTACTTTTCAAAAGCGACGTGAAAAACAAAAGAAAAATTAAGGAAAAACGGGAATTTTTACGCAAAATCTTTTTTTGAGAAAATCGATTTTGGTTTTTGGTTCAACTCTAAAACAAATGACCGTAGGGACATGAAATTTTGACTGAATGTTTATATTAGCATTTTCTATACACCATAAAATTTAAAATTTAAATATTTTGACTCTTTTTGAGCTGTGTACGGACATTGTCAGTCTTTAATTTTTTTAGTTTTTTTTTCTATAAATATCAATAAAATTTTATCTGTTGAGTAAAAAAGCTTGAAAATTTAATAGAAGGCTTCTAGGTTATTGTTTCATAGGTAGATGAAAAAAATTAAAAACCTTTAGTCACAAAATAAAAAAAAGGTGGATAAGTGGATGTCGCTCTGCTGTACAGTAGGTTACAATTGGGTCACTGTAATGGATGGTGTTAAATTTGAATTCAATGATATAATATCATTGTATAAGAAAAACGATTCTGAGCGAAAACTATCAGTCAGCCTATGATATTACCAAGTATATTTTGATGATATTATTGTGAATAAAGTAATTTATATATAACCTATTTACGTGGAGCCTTGTTTTAAATTTTCAATCCTTAGCCATAAAAGTTAAACATTTATAAATTTTTAACCACAAAATAATTAATAAATTATAAATTTGATAAATGTTGTCAAAATTTAAACTTTAAATTCTTATAAAAAAAAATTGAAAACTGACAATGGCCGTAAACAGCTCAAAAAGAGTCAAAATATTTTGTAAATTTTATGGTGTATAGAAAATGCTAATATAAACATTCAGTCAACATTTCATGTCCCTACGGTCATTTGTTTTAGCGTTACACCAAAAACCAAAATCGATTTTCTCGAAAACAGATTTTGCGTAAAAATTCCCGTTTTTCCTTAATTTTTCTTTTGTTTTCCACGTCGCTTGTGAAAACTTGTAACGTCACGGAATTTTTAGCCTCCTTAATAAATTATAATATCCCCGAGCATATTTATTCTAACGTTGTTGACAAGTCAACGCACCTTTATTCTTCCCACCATGGGTAATAAAACTATATAGATATCGCGCGCTAGTGCACTAATGACCGCAGTGTTATGTAATAGATTTCCCCCGATCCCCCCTTTACCATGCAGTGTTCGTCGTCAAAGTGTCGCGGTTGCCCGCCGCCCGTTGCCACACGGCCCGCAGGCAATACTGTCTCTATATACCAATTACTGTATAAATCCCCGCAAACTTACGACACTGACCTGCCCCACTCCATCAAGACCCAACACCAAGTTCAGCAACGGCCTGACTGCTTGGCCACCGACCATTTAATACTTTTTCCAACGGCCAACACGTCGGACGTGCCTTTTCTTAATAGCAAATTTGTAAAAATCACTCCGGTCTCATGGCTACCACAGACCACGTGATCGCGCGATGATTGTTCAGCTTCACGTCACCCACGACACGGACGGCAGTTTTTCAATTTTTTTTTGTTTTCTCAACGAGGTCCATACCAGCCATGATGGGCTAAGCCGACCTCCATGGGCCCGAAGTCAACCCACATCAGCACCGTCTAATTCAGACCACACTAGCACCGTCGATGTCGTAATTATATCTTTCCCTTGTCCCCCCCCTGAAAAGCACGATATTAGGCGTCGCAAGACGCGGGCCCCGCTGTAATTTTTCCCTGGTTTAAACGAACCACCTGTACATTTTCCCGGTAACCCCGTGAGGGCACACCGTGATTGATACGGTGTGTAGCCTCCTGTGGGCCGGGAAAAGTGTCCTCATGTTTCGTTTTTGTATTATATTAATGTAAATTGTATAATATGCCATGTGCCAACTTTATTCATATCATATTTATTTAAATTGTATTTGCCGTGCGCCACCTTATAAATTAATCACTATTTTACTTGTGTACAATACACTCACCTGATTACCCGTAAAAAGATACATTCGTATTATTTATTTTATTTTAACTTATTTCCCCCCATAAATCTTGGGCTTTCATTAGTCCATGCGTGTAACAAAGCCTGTGAGCTCCACCGACTTGACCCTCGGGTCTCACGTGGTGCGGCTCACAGGTCACGACTAAAGTGTTCCCCTTTGGTCGTGGGTAGTTTTTGGTAGGGTGAAATCTACCAAACTCTTACAAACTACTGGGAAATTTTTACTTTTGACCCCCCAAAGTACCAACTAGATTCACTTTCCTATCAGAAAAATTACTATTGAAGAAAATCCAAGCACTTTTACTGTCCTAAAAGCCAAAAGGTGATGACAGACACAAAAATAAAAAAAAAAAATAAAAAAAAAAACACACATCATTGTAAAATCAATACATTCATCGCTTCGCTCAGAATCTAAAAGATTCCTTCGTCCGCTCAGAATCGTTTTTTATCGAATGCAATCATTGCATTCAAATCGAATACAGTAAAATTACACTATCCTGTCCGAGGCCCGAAGGGACGATAGACAAACATCCACCACCAAAATATTTTGAAAATTGTACCATTTATAGAAAATGCTAATTTAAATATTGAATCTTGTACCAAACTTATAAATATTTGATTTAAAAAAAAAAACCTTATCAAAAAAAGTCGCGTGTCACATATTATGCATGTTCATGTTGAGTGCTGAAGTTGGTGTGTATTTCATGCGCACTATTAATAATTTCAATCATATAGGTAGGCGACTACATAAGTAATTCAACATTATAGTGGCTCATCATTGATTTTTTGGCACACTGCAAATATGAACAATTTTTATAGTTACAAAAAAAAATATTGTGGTCAGTTTTCGTTACAAAATCTTGATGATTGTTCGTAAAAAATCCAAACTTGGAGTACTAGCTTGGAGTTGTCAATTCTATGCACCACTTAATTTTTATAAATAGGTATATTTGAATTAGTAAATATCGTAATATAGTAAGTAATATGAAAGTGGAAACTGTAAACAATCCAATATTGAAATTAAAAAATCGCTACTAACATTTTCTACCTACGATTTGATTTTAAACGAAATGTCCGATAGGGTGTAGAAATCATAAATTCACTTAAAGCTGTAAATAGTGTAAAAAGTGTAAATATTATAGTTTAATAAGACAAGTACCTACTATAATATTATATACCAAATAATAAGATGTATATATTTTTTTTATTAGAAAAGAACCGATACAGAAATTTCTTAACATCGTTTGAGTTGGGTAAGAAAACTATATAGATTATCTATAGCTTTAATTTATTTAACAATACTCAGAAGGTTTTACTCATTTAACTAGTTAAAAAATCATTCATTGTTTCAAATTCGTTAAAAACAATAAAACAATATACCAAACATTTTTTAAGTTGATGACATGAATATTTAAGGACATTTATAGTATAGGATATAAACATAATTTATCAAAAAGTGCATAAAGCTATCTAAATCACTTTAAAGTTTAAGACGGTCTTCCAAGCAGTTAATTTAGTAATCAACTAATAAATTACCCCATAGGCTTAAAGCACATTGAAAACGTGTATTGCTATTTCAGAGCGATTCAATCGTAAACTAAAAGAAAAAATGTGCATAGCTTTTATCACATTCTTCGTGGCTCATGCTAACACAGCAGAGCGCACACTAAATACCACACCCTCAAGACGCGTAGTGATATTGATGAAACCTTAAGGGGGAAAATGTAACTGTGCATATTATAATAGTAAGGACGGCGTATATCACATCTTCTGATGTAGCCACAGATTTATAATATAATTAGTTAGCAAAATTTTATATCTCCAAAGTCAAAATGTGATAAAAAAAACAATTATGATAATAGGCATCGATTAAGTTATAATAATCGATGAAACATAATATATTGATGGCTATTTCAGTATCGTTTTTGCCCCATCTGCAAATGGCGACTGACTTTAATTTCTTCCTATTATAATATACGAAGTTTCTTGTCTAGTTATATTTATATCTGTGGATGTAGCATATTCTAGAATATTAATTTTATAATAATATCAGTTGTTGTTATATCTTTATAAATTGGGTAACTTGTCTATTATTAGTACATCGTATTGAATTGCACCAAAATCTTTCAAGTCATTTGATCCGTTTGTAGTCATACCACTTATCACTTTCAGAGATATATTTAAACAGAGTCAAATTTAACGCTACCGTCTACGGTTGGCTCGCCTGGCAACTGGACCACTAGACCGGTTTTCGGCCACGTTCACGCGTACGTCGGCGAAGACGTGTCGTTGCAACAAACCCCATTCCTCCAATCACGATAACCCTACGCGTCAAAACAACCGGTGGTTATACTTAGATTTTTTTTCTAGATCTATATCATGCTATACTTTAAATTGGTACTATTGTGGTTTGAATTTTAAGAACCACTTAACTCAAGCAAAAACTAGATATATTATAGTAACTAATGATTATTAAAATTTTTACATTTTCTTCTTTAGCTGTTTCTATTGCATATTTTGCAGGTGAGAACAATTTATAAACTGAATTATAATTTATAAAGTTGCTTTTTGAGTTTCCAGACGCGTAAATTGGATATTATATTGGCTATTTTTGTATCATATGCTGTGATTTGTCCAAAAATTAACTGACAAATTGTAATCTTTAATTGATTGATATCTATGTTTATTACAATGTACCTAGATATCCTTTGACTATTTGTTTATGTATCTAAAATCTCACAATTAAAAAATACTTATATATCACAGAAAAATTCAAATATTTTCAATAATGCTAACGCATAACACAGATAAAGCTCTGACTTGAAGTTTTATAATAGATCTAATATTTCAGTCTAATATTAAATTCAACTTCATAAAATTGATGCTTATGGACGAAAATATGGTGTATTGTGGGTTAGTTGAAGAAATAAAATACAATTTGACATAAACAATGGCTTTGCAATAACTTTTAACTGGTTTAAAAATAACAATATATATTAGTTGATACAATGATAACAATAAAAGTTTAAAACATTAGTTCTAAGCTGAACATATTTTAATAACGTATTTTATAATCATTATTTATTGTTACAGCTAAGGAACACGTACTCTCGACCATGAGTGGTAAATTATTTTGTTCAATATTTTTCACTATACCTATAAACACATATCCTTAAACATGGTAATACCTACTACGAACACTTTCTATAGTCATAAAAATAATTATACTGAATCATATTATATCGGAAAATGTTACTTGGATAACATAAGCCCCCACCCTCAATCCACCTAGTTAAACCAATGGACTACGAGTATATGACGTAATTATACATTTTCCCTACCGGAATTATTTATTGGTTACTAAAATCAGAATTTATTTAATGTGTTTAGTTTTTTTGGAATATATAGAATCTTTTTTTTAATTTTTCATTGCGCAGTGATGTAAACTGTAACAGCAGCAGTCACTTATCACAATACAAATTTGCACAAGCTGTCATTATTTATTTTAGTAATTTTAATATTTAAAAAAACAACTAAATATTATATTGAAATTTTATAATCCTGGCTCCGTATTTATTTTCTCTGGTGATTTTAACCTTCCTGACCTATCCTGGTCTAATGACGATTTCAGCTTAATTTATTCTTCCTCTGGCCCTGCAATCCACTGCGTTCCTGACGTTTTCGCATATAATAATTTTTTCCAGCTAAATCACATACCCAACTCCAATGGAAATTTCCTTGATCTAGTTTTTTCAAATGATTCTCGGATCAATATAGAGAAATCCGTTACTGGGGTGGTTCCTTGTGATCCTTACCACCCAGCCTTAGTTTTTATGCTTACTTTTGTAGATGACTTACCATCTATTGATAGATGTCATAAATATTATAATTTTCGTAAAGCCTGTTATCCTCGTATTAGTGCCTTCTTATCATCGTTTAACTGGTTAGAAACCTTAGCAACAACCGATATTGATTCTGCTACGTGTGCATTGTACGATGCATTGCATTACTGTGTCACAAGTTTTGTACCTTTAGTTGTTTTCAAACCTTCTAAATTTCCATCCTGGTTCTCTAAAAATCTAAAAAACATTGTTCTTGCCAAGAAAGAAATGCACGCTAAATACAAAGCATCACGTAACCCCGCTGACTATAACAAGTTCTCTAACCTGCGTGCTCAGTATAAGTATTATTATAAAAAGTGCTATAAAACATTTCTGGATAACACCGAAAACAAGCTTAAAGTTAATCCTCGTTTATTCTGGGACTTTGTACGTAAGCGTAGATCTAGCAATGGTATTCCCAACTCTGTTCACCTCAATGATCTAACTGCCACTGGTCCTGAATCCATCTCCAGTCTTTTCTCATCCTACTTTAACTCAGTCTATGTGCCTTCCCCAGCAAGTAGCCTACCTGTTATTCCATTTAAGCAGCATACTTTACCTTCTGACTGCATCTTCAGTGTCGATGATGTCGAGAACGGGTTAGCTGCTCTAAAAAATGTACACTCCGTTGGCCCTGATGGTCTATCTGGGATCTTTTTGTATAACATCAGATCTGTCCTCTGTTTTCCTTTATGGTTACTCTTCAGGCGTTCAATGGATGATGGAATTTTTCCATCAATGCTTAAAATCAGCTCAGTCACCCCTGTGTTCAAATCTGGCGACAAATCTAACGTCACGAATTATCGACCCATCTCGATTCTAAGTCATATTGCCAAGCTTTTCGAACACTTAGTACTGCAATCCATTCAACCCTCGGTTGACTCTGTACTAGTCGACGAACAATATGGTTTCCGACCCGGACGTTCTTCCACTTCGAACCTAATTGTGTTTAATAATTTTGTCCTTGAGGCATTTGAAAATCGCTCCCAGGTAGACGTGGTTTTCACTGATTTTGTGAAAGCATTTGACCATGTCGACCACGCTATCCTCATTGACATCCTATATAAGTCCGGTTTTGGCGAACCTATTTTGTCCTGGTTTAAATCATACCTGTCCGATCGTGTCCAGTGGGTTAAAGTGCTTGGATCAAAATCTGCTGTCGTCCCTGTTTCATCTGGGGTTCCCCAAGGTGGTCACTTGTCTCCTCTGCTTTTTTCGTTATTTATAAATGGAATTACGAAGGCTGTTCCTAAGTGTAGATTCCTTATGTTCGCTGACGACCTGAAACTTTTCCGAAAAATCGAATCTAAAGCTGACTGTCTCGCCCTTCAGAAAGAGTTAGATTCCATTAGCTTATGGTTTAGCACTCTTGGCCTCCAATTTAATACTAATAAATGCAAAGCTATGTCCTTCACCAGGCGCCGGTTGGTATTCGATTATTCTTACACTATCAATGGTTCAGTGATTGATAGAGTTGCAAGCAATAGCGACTTGGGCGTTCTTTTCACTGCTGATCTGAACTTCCGCCCTCACATTGACTCCATCTGCTGCCGAGCCCTCAAATCGCTTGGCTTCGTAATGCGCACCATGAATGAGTTCAAGCTGTCTGGATCTCTCAAGACTGTCTACTGCTCTTTAGTCCGAAGCATGCTAGAGTATGCGTCTGTGCTCTGGGACCCGTTTGTGGTAACTGATTCTTGCCACTTAGAGCGAGTACAAAGGCGCTTTCTGTCGTCTGCAGCTTATATGCTAAAAATTGTCCATCCTCCTCATGACTATACTCCAGTATTGCGCGCACTTGGCCTTACATCTTTAGCAGATAGGTGCGTTAAAGCTAATCTGGCCTTTTTAAAAAAATTAATCGATGGTTCCTTAAACGCCCCTTCACTGCTCGTCCAAGTAAACTTTAAAGTTCTTCATCGGGCCACTAGGTCTCGAGTTCCTTTTGCTGTACCTCTCCACTGTACCAATTACGCTAAAAACAAACCAATTGACCGCATGATGCGGTTGGCTAACGAGGACCCCTCCTTTCTCAGTTTACCTTAATATTCTGTTATTTTTGTACATTTGTTGTATGTAATTTTACTTGTGTCCTAATTATTTTAGTTTATATTTACTGTGCCTGTAATTCTGCTGTATTTTTTAGGCCATCACCCCTTGTATATGTTAGCTATCTTATTTTACTGAATTATTGTTATGTACTGTACTAAATAAGGAATTTTTATTCCGTGAATTAATTAATAAATAATAAATAAATAAATAAATAATCTTTAGCACAAAAATCACACATTTATACGGAAATCTTACACTAAAATAAAATGCTTAGATTGGTAAACCATTGTGTAAAGTGTGCAACTTCTATATGTGTAGATAAGGGACAAGTGTGAATTAGGATAAGGGAACCAACGGATAAGATTAGAGTTACGGGATCAACCGGCCCAATACATAAAAATGCATATTGCATATTAGACTAGAAATAATTGGAAAATTAGTATTTTTTTAAAGTATTGGAAGGGTTCAAAGACAACGCCTAAATAAAACTATTCAAATAATAACAAAAGTTAGTATGTTAATTACATGCTAAATATAGGAAAAATAATTTTTAAGTTCCAATTGTATGGGTTTGTAGAAGTTTAGTCCATACAGGGAAACAATTTAGTATTTAAAACAAATAAAACCTAACCTTGAATAATTTCATTTATCAAATCAAATACATAATGCAGTAAATAATTTTTATTTTAGAAGATTTACAAGACTATTTCTTTTACCATGCACAATTAGCCGAATCTCATACTTTATCAAGTACGTATTCTTGTGAACGATTAATAATGATAATATTTGTTAGTTTACAGATAAATCACATAAAAACGATACCGTGTATTAGTATTCTTGCCGCTTGGCCTAAATTGTATAATTTCCCGGGAATAAGCTTGCAGCGATTTGCGCCCGATAAGTAATAAATGGGTGTTAAATATAGGTACTTATTATAAAAAAAAATGTAGAACCGTCCAGTATAATGAACTGTATAGACATTTATATACTTTCAATCCTTATTAACATGTATGAAGGAATGCAATTACAAACGAAATAAATGTGTCACCTCTATGGCGAAAGTCAATTGAAATTAAATTGTAATACATATTTTAATAACGTGTAAGTTACTGCACTAGCAAAAGTCTACAAACAACTATACACACGACTGATAACGATGAATTACGAATAATAGAAAACAATCAAATTGGTTATGTGAAGAAATAAGCTAATGACAATATAATTTTTATATAAGATACCAATTAATTTGTGAAAACCAAAGAGATGCTCTAGATAAATGGCTTAGTAAAAAGGATGACCACAACTTTGTCAAAATATTAAAGACAGAAACTGAGAAACATAATAATAATGAGTGCTGATTATGGTGTCGTTCATTACAATGATTACGGTCGGTGTGAACCACTTGCATGGTTGCATGCAATGAATCCCGTATACTACACGTATTGGGTTATTGAACCAATGTGTGTGGTGTAATCAATCAGGGATGGGATATGCACCAACGGAATCAAGAGACAAGTCGATAGGCATGATAGCGCATCATCACATTGATGCTCAAACACAAAAATATCAACACTAGGCGAGTAAATACATTATTTGCTTGATGAGAGTGATTCTTGTAAATAGTGTTTTAATAATCTTTATATATTATTAAAACGTGAGGCGATTTCTTGTGACAGTTATATCTGAAGTTCTACCGGTCCGATTTTCACAATTTTTTTTTAAATGAAAGTACTCGGTGTGTAGATAAGCCATCAAAAGAGAAAATTCCAAAAAAATAATTATTTAAATAGATATTAGAAGCATAAAGTTTGCCGTATTGTTACATAGCGATGCGCGTTGCTTGCCGTGCACACACACACATCTTTAGAACTCCCACTACTCCTACGTCTGCTGCAGTACTGTCGTGGGTGTCGTCGTCACGCGTCGGCAGCGATGTATTATTTCAAATCAAGCAAAAGAGGAAATCTTTGTTACGGTTTGGCTTCGAAACTTCTTATCCAATTGTCATGCAGTTTTTTTTTAAATGAAAGAGGATATCACGGAGCAGGTTTTAGGCAAAAATAAAGTCCGATAATGTTAGTCAATAATTAGTTATCTTTACATATAAAAATCCAAATACCACTGACTCACTGATCGCTGTACTTATCTCAAAAACTACTCAACGTACGGACTTGAAATTTGGAATAGAGGTTCTTCTCATATTTTCACCGTGCAATAAGAAAGGATTTTCAAAAATGTTGTGTTTTAGTGGAGTAATTAACGATTATAATAATTCACTGCCAATACATATTGTGCGGCACGGCGGCCCGCGGGTTTCCAGCTACCTGCAACCCATCCTTTTTGTTCGTCGTCGTTGTCGTGTAGATAAGAATAACGATTCCGAGAATAAAATTGTTCCGAGAAGTTTATCGAGTGAAATCGTTTTACCCAAACAATATTGTTTAATTTGGTGAATTATAAGAAAATTCTGAACACGGACCACACGGTTACACGGATTAAGGTGACGGCGTAATAGTAACTTTATAGTTTTAAATGTCAACCACTTACTAGTTACCAGTAATCACTGTAGTTGGTACTTGGTTGCAGCATGATGATTAGCCGATATATATATCTATATATATAGAAATAAGTGTACATTTTGAATAAATTTTATAACTCAAGATCCACCAAATCGATTTCGATAAAAATTTCAGGACATATTAAAATTGATATGTAGATGGTTTCTGTGAAGTTTGTACGCTGTGGGATAAGTGGTTTCGGAATTATGGCCTCTTAAATGCACACCTGGCGACATGGCCAAAAACAATAACAATGTCTATACAATTATTTTTATCTATATATATAACCCATAGCAACCATTAAAAAACAAAAATGTTGATTGTGATCACTTCCCTTTTTAAATTAGCATATGACACTCACAAAGAATGTGGCTTTGTATTGGTGAAAGAATTTTCGAAATCGGTTCAGTAGTTTCAGAGTTTATCCCGAACATACAAACAAACGCTATCATTTTATATATTAGTATAGATAAAAATGAATGTTTGTGTGTAGATTAGACCTCTGGGAAGAAGATAGGCTAATTTAAAAAGTGTTAAATTTGTTTTTTTTTATTCGTCGGATTTTAGTACGGTTGCGTTAGGCCAGTGATTCCCAACGTGGGCGCTACCGCCCCCTTGTGGGCATTTTTTATTTTGAAGGGGGCGTTTTTATGAGGGGGGCGCTAAAGGGGGCGCTCATCTATCATTTAAATTTTTTTTGTTTATAACTGATTGTAATGAAATGTATAACTACGTAGAATAAAATACCTAATGTAATCAACACAATTATGTAGGTATAATATTTATAGACACTTAAATAATATCAAAAAAATTATCTTGACAGGTACTTGACGTTATTATCGGAGTTATCGTATAGATTCCGATTAGCGGCTAATGATTAGCCGATTCCGACAATGTTATGTGGAGATTTAAGACTAATGCTGACATCTATTGAACCAGATATCACTTCGTTAGCAGGAAAACATCAACCTCATGGCAGTCATTAGTCACATAAGTATTTTTTGTATTATAATTTTATATTAGCGAATTCGAAATCAAATTATATAATTATTAATTATTAGTAGGTATTTAAATTTAAAATTAACTAAATTGTAGCGTTAAAATGTTAATGATATTTTGTCTTAAATTAAATAGCTTATTAAAAAATAAAACGTTTATCATTTTAAAAAATTGATTGGGGAAGGGGGGGGCGGTGTGTGATTTTAAAAATCTAAAAGGGGCGTTGAGTAAAAAAAGGTTGGGAAACACTGCGTTAGGCTTTTGTATTAATTGATTATATTAATCCTCCGTAGGTGGAATTAAGTAAAAATGACAAACTTGGTTGATACTTTAGAGTTAAATCATACACTTACGTACAAACAGCACGGGGTCCGCGATCTACCGCAGGTAGATTGCCTACCTGATAATATACTGCTGCGAATCAGAATTTTTATTCCGGGCAGCAGGAAAGTTAAGATAAATTTTGAACACCATACACCGAATATTAAATAACGAATTGAACAAAGTTTGAGTCATGTAGTATTGGTACATTTAACGGGCAACGAAGTGCCAGCGGGGTCAGCTAGTAATATCTAATATTCTGTTTTGTCGTTAGTTTTTCTGTTATATTATCTTTTTAAATTTTATTTGGTTGTTTAGTTGTTTTTTTTTTACTTGATTTGCACCAATATTGATCAAAACAGTCAACCGTACCATATGATTTTATTTAATTAATTTAGGCATAAATAAAACAATGACAAAATAGATAATATCATCACCGTTTTTTGATACGCATTCGCTACTCATTATTTTACCTATATCTTAGTGCTCCACTTCTTATTGGCTACCGATTGTATTCATATATATATATAACATGGACAAAAATCAACCAATCAGAAGTGGAAAACTACGACATGAACTGGAGATGAAGTAGATGCGCATACTGAAAAAAAACTATTACAACTGTGATACATTACAACTAATACCTATCTATTTTGACACTCTTAAACCCTAAAATACAGCATTATATTTATAAATTTAAGATGTATTTACTATTCAACTTTTTATAAATAATAAAAAAAATAACATTATGTAATATGGGTTTCTATTGTTTGTAGAATTGCATATGTATGGTATTAAGCAAATGTGCAATTTTTATTTTTCCAAAAAGAATAAAGACAAAATTGACGCTTCCAAAAAAAGGGAGAAACTAGAGAAAAGAAAGGAGAAAATGGAGAAAAAAAAGCGTGACTTAGAGAAAAAAAAGCAGAACATGGAGAAAAAATAAATGAAGAAGACAACCCGTAGAGTCGTGCTGGCCGTTTGAGTATTAGTTTAATATCTTGTATGTGGACATTTGTAATTTATAAAAATCAGGGTAACCGTTTACTATAGTACTACTAATACATTATAGGTTACAAGTGAAGTTAGTCACTTTTGAATTATTTAATTGATGTCTAATAAATTGTTGATTGAATTAATTTGTTGCAATATTTTTATTTTATATTAGGAAATAGCTTTTATGCGTGTATTCAAAATATATGACTGTTAAAACAATACTAATTACAACTAATAAATAAATAAACATGAATTAACTATTATAAAGCAATTTACAATGTTACAATAATGTTAAAATATTAATATATTATCTACATAAATAAAAATGTATTGACACATGTTTATCGTGTCATCACTGAGAATGGCTAGACCGATTTAGCCAATTTTGTTTTTGTGATGTTCGTAATTGTCAGGACAAGGTTTGTATATAAGTAAATTTATGGATAATTCACCGGAAAAGCCAGACATGTGGATGGTATTTTTTGACAGTCGTGCTATCTGTACTGCGCATTAAGATATAAAAAAACACCAGTAGGCGCTATCTCTCCAATAAAATAAAATAAAATTCTAAATTTCTTACGCTTACTTTTTCATAAAATGACAAAACGTATAACTTTGAGAAATTTAATTTTGGCTCATCTAATCTCTCTCTATATATAAGGTTAAAGTGACTGACTGATCTATCAACGCACAGCCCAAACCACGGGATGGATCTTGAAAAAAATTGTCATAATTATAACTATTTTGACGTAAGCGTCCGTTAAGAATAGATTTTTGGAGATTCAAAATAAAAATCCCATTTTTAGAGGTTTTTCGTAATTTGTCGGTAGTTTTTTCCGGTAAAGCACAATTCAGAATAAAACGATTGAAAATATACCTTTTTAGCAACACGATTGAGCATAGAATATTTTATGCGATGTTGCCACATTCACGTGGCCGAAATTTCGTAATTTATTATTTTCAGGTATTATTACACCAATTATTATTATGATACCAGACACGAGCCGTGATTTGAGCCCAACTTTATCGACGATGTTATCGTTTAATAAATTAGTTCCGGAGCAATAAAGTTCCGACGTTTTTAAAATTTAAAATTGGAGGAAAACATAAGATAATAAATTAAGATACAATTACAAAATTATTATAGAAATAATATCAGTGTTCAATCATCCATACTCTATAGTATTCTTGACTTATAAACCATGCAGTATTTTTTTTTAATTCGTACCATATTTTAATTGTATTATTTTCATAACTATTATTATTAGTATTACTATCATTATCATTATAATTATGTTGCTTTTTTGATATGTTATATTTTGAGTTATTATAATTATTTAAATAAATATTTTTGTATAATATAGTTTAAAATGGAAAATGGCAACGTTGCAGAGTTTTTTATGCTCAATCGTGTAGGTTTTCTTATGTATTACGATTTCCTCCGACAATTTGGCTTAATCGTGTCGCAAAAAAGGTGTTTTATGGTCAATCGTGTCTCAGCGTTTTTCTCGTGGCATCAAATAACAATTGAGAAAATCGAAAAATAACCTTTTAGATTTTGAGCTGAGCAAAGAAGATAGTGGTTTTACAATGGTGTTTATTTTTTTTTTATCATGCATACAAAATTTCTACCAGAAGGAGTGCCTTGATTTTAACATAATGTACATTATATTTTAGCAAATTCGATCAAGATGGTACTTTAAAGAGGTAATTTTTCTATTTTCTCAATAATTATTTAATGCTACAGGAAAAACCACCGATAAATTACAAAAAATCGCTAAAAATGGGATTTTTATTTCTAACGTTTTGTTTATTACCATAGAAACGAATAAAAAATTATAATATTATAATATTAATTCAACTTACAGGATTTAATAAATAATAACAATATCAAATATCCAGACTGACAAACAGACAATGATATTATATCATTGAATTCTAGTTTAATACAATCCATTATACATTGACCCACTTGTAACCTACTGTACAGCAGAGTGACATCCACTTATCCACTTTTTAAGTACCATCTTGATCCAATATTCTAAAAGATAAGGTACTATAATATGTTGAAATCAAAGCACTCCTTTTAGTAGAAATTGTGTATACAGGATAAAAAAAAAATAAACAGTTAACATCATTGTACAACCACCAGCTTCATTGCTCCTCTCAGAATCTAAAATGAAATACAAGATTGCTTATAAGTTTTATCAAAAAAAAATGTTTACTGGAAAGTCAAATTACTTTTTCATGAGCGTATGAAGTTCAATTTTTTACAACATTAGATATTCAATCGATTTCTCTTGTGGCGATTTTCTTGGAGGGCTTGGAGTCTTGGAGGGCTAACTATCAAAAATATAGATTGCTTAAGGTGACAGCTTAATTCATGGCCTTCTGAGTCTTCGTGACCTGGCTTTTGACCGATCTGGGTGACTCGTACTGGTAGACAGAAGGGACATCCAACGGAAGCTCTCCGTCACCTTCACTCGGAAACCTGCCTCGCTCTCTCCTCTTGATCCTCGTTCGACATGATACTCTTCACCATTTATTAAAATATTCGTTAGTTTTCTTCGAAATTAATCAGGACTTTGACCGCATAGCTGGGTTGGTGAAGAGACACTCGAATGCACAAGATGTCCGGCAGGTCTGTAAGTCTTGGACGATGGCCAAGGCGGGATTTAGCTCGGAGCTGTCACCGCTCTTGAACGAGAACTCAAACAACGTATGATTTATTGCAGCGGGTATTCCCATAACATGAAGGTTATGCTGGAAAAATCTGTGGCCCGTCAGTTCTGCGTAATGTGATACGATAAGAGCACCTTCGGAACTGTTCTTCTGAGCCACCTTCCGACGTCTGGTAACTCTTGTCGCGTCCTCGTCAAGGAAGACCATATCTCCTGACAGAGTCTTACGCTCGTCTTCTGGCCAGCAGAAACCGGCACAACTCTACGTGCATTACTAAATCAACTTAAATAAGTGGCCAAGACGCTGGAGAGGTCTGTCGGTCTGTCCGGTTGGTAGATTATCAGGAATTTGAATCCTGAATAGAGGGTGAAGGTTTACACAAAAATGTCTATTTGGTTCACACTTAGAGGAGGCCATGGAATATTTCTCCAGCCACACAACATTTTGTTGAATTTGTCCAAAAACCATTATCACACGATTCATTCTTAAAATATTCATACAAATTTACACAAATTCCAAACTAATTTAAGGAAAAAAAACCAATGATTTTCCAGCTTTGGGGTAATGAAAATTACGTGTACTTACGTGTACCTACTGTAATATGAGTTTTCTCAAAGTGACTAGATTACTATAGATTAGTTTATGGTGATTAAGTATGAACTGTATGATTAGAACTTAATTTTTAAAGCTTAGCGATACATTCAAACGTTTGGTTTTAACAATTAGTCATTTTAATAAAATATGGTGAGTAAAAGGTCTATATTTGGTGTTTAACTTAAATATGTTTTTTATTATTTATTTTACCTTGCCATATGACGTATAGATACATAAAAAAAAACTATATTTTTTTCATATCGATTTTAAGCAAACGTTTACGAATACTTTATTCGAAATGTTTATTTATTTGTTTAGTTGTTATAATGCATTAATACCTAAGTAAACAGGCACTTATTTGGCGTACATAGTATTGTACCTACCTGTTTTCCATTAAGAATATAACCACATTGCGTACATCCATTGCCAAGTAAAGTTTATAATCGGTCCTTGTAGTTATTTAAACAATAAGAATGATTTCATATAAAGCTTTAATAGTATTAACAGTGATTTTTGATATATCATACTGTTTCAGATATCGGAAAGGTAACAACTAACAATTATTTTATAATTATGCATTCAAATATAAAAATAACTATAATTATACAAAATTCAATTGATTTACTTAGCGTTCTTTTTACACGGAGTATGGCGGAATGTTTTTGTTTCTGTGGGGAATATTATCTAATTAATTTTCGAAAATACGCTACAAAATGTTTTGTCTAAGTATGTAATTTAATTTTTAAGGCACTCTTATCTTTTTATACTTAGCGCGACCCTGCCTGATATTTTGCATCGTCACAAGACGTTAATATTCTTGAAGTAAAATTTCTTTCTTGAGGTGTGGGTGGAAAAAAAATCTTAAAGAAAAATATAACGACGGGAAAAATGAAACGACACGAAAAAATGAAACAGCAGATATGGTGTATACGTCCGTATCGGTGTCGCACTCGAGTGTTACGCGAAAATGCTAATTTTTAACCGTCGGGACGGGTCCGAGGCCGTCGAGTGTTGCGCCGGTCCCGTGTTCTGTTTCTGAATCGGCCGATCGTCGACTGAGTGCGTACTGGTCGGTCGGGCGGCCAGCCGAGCCAGGAACAGAACACGGGACCGGCGCAACACTCGACGGCCATTGACACGGCAACAAGACACGGACATATGACAACAGAATGCTGTATTGCTGTGGACGTGGCTTGGAGAGCAGCGGAGACGAATTCCGCGGGCAACCAATACGTTATCGCCACCGTTCGGCTACATGCAATATCCAATCACAGCGCTGCAGCGTGCGAGACCAAGCTTATAAATACGAGTGCAGAGCACAACATTTTTCAGTTTTTTATCCTACTTTACCGTAGCAAGACGCACCTATAGCAAATATATTGCAAATATATTTCAAAGCAGTAAACAAAATATACAACAGTTCGGTATTTATAAATTCAAATTCATAGGCGGAAATTTGCCATAGTTTTAAAGGGGGCTGACAGTAGTTGTGTGTGCCAGGCGTGGCGCAAATCATGCACGTTTATTTGTGTAGCGGGCTGTGACTATATACTTATTTAATTACCTATCTAAGTACCTATCTAAGTACCTGTCTAAGTAATGTCATAGTGAATACGTAATCCTATCCTATCTCTTATATTATAAAACGGGAACAGTCTCCGTTTTTTTTCCGCCAGGCTCACGTGATCGAATAAGGAAGAGCCAATGAAAAAATTCCGTCACCGTGGTCGAGTTATCACCTCTTTTCTTACCATTAAGCCGATTTTTGAAATTTTTGGAAATTTAGCTTTTTTAAGCCACTTCGATAGTTTTCGAGCCTTTTTCGCCCTTTTTCATACTGGATTCGCGTAGCTTGCGATCTCTCGAAGCCGCCGGTGTGCGGTTTATATTCGTGTGCCGACCGTAGCGTTCGCAATGTCAATCGCAAAATACGCTCCCGGCCGGAATTTTTTGCCGATTTTTTACGTTTTCTCCGACCATTTCGTCTTTTCGCACGCCGTTCGTGCCCGAATCGTGTAGTCGACGTCTTCTTAAAGCCGTCCATATGCGCTTTTCCTTCGAAATCGTTCCGTTCGCCTCGCAATCGCGTTTAAAAATGACGCCGGGGACCGACCGTCTATAAGCGTATATATACATGTATATACACGTATATGAGTACTATATTTTCCATTTTCAGTTACCTACGCTACCAACGTGATCGGCAATCCACCCCAGGTGGATTGCATACCTGATGATATACGCTTCGCATATTGTCCACCTACCTATGTGATTTTATGACTGATACCTAGACAATCAAATAAACCTATCGACTTTTCACTTTTTAACAATTTTAACAACCAAAAGCGGCGGACAAACGGGAGGTGATCCTGGAGATCGTATCCAGCCTATCCATTTACAACGTTCGTGACGCTCAAACTCATAAATATTCCCGCCAAAGCGGCAAATCTCTAATCCATATCATTAATCCTTATCACAAATCCTAAACTTTCATCTTACAACCTTTGCGACTTTTATGGTTCTAACTACATTTTCTCCAAAATCGGTACCCACTCTCAGCGAGTCCAACGGGCCCTGAGTTTCACTCTGAGCTAGTAGATAATAATATCGAGCGCGTGACCATGAGCGGCGTGTGTCGAAATATATATGAATCCGCATATAAATAACTTTATTATGTCCGTGTAGATCTTGTGTGGTTATACAAAATAACACCACAAATCCATAATAACAATAAATATGTTGGACATCCGGCGTGTGCAAAAGCGTGTGACAATCTCACGCTAGGCCTAACCGCAGGACGACCATGTACGGTTGTGCAGAGCATAGAAGGGACGAGTACTACTGACCCAACGAAGAAAGCTGATGGACAAGCGTTCATCAGACGAGCAACAAGCCACCATCAGAACAGTCACTAAATCTAACGTGCGAGAAGTTGGCCCCCGACCGTGACCAATTTATTTGAAAGTTATGTTCTCATTTTGCAAATAATTTGCAAATATTTGCAAATTAGTTTTTAGAATTTGCAAATAAATTCCCAGTGCAGTATAAAAAATATAAGACAAGAGGGGCCAACTTCACGCAGCCCCCCTCCCCTATATGTAGCTAGCGGTTTCAAGATTATTCCATTTATTTGCAAATTGTAAAAACCGATTTGTAAATGTTTGAAAATAAATTCCCTAACCGGTATAAGAAAATAAGACAAGGAGGCCAACTTCACGCAGCCCCCCTTTTGAACTAGGAATTTCAAAATTATAACAATATTTTGCAAATAATTTGCAAACATTTACAAATCGGTTTTCACAATTTGCAAATAAATTTCCTGTCTGGTATAAAATATAATTTAAATACAGATTTTTTTTTTGAATATGAGATGTATTATCAAGTATAGACTTTTTATTAAATACAGATTTTTTGACAAACGTAGATTTAATATTGATTTATTATAGATTTTTTATCAAATATATATTTTTATTATAATTTTTTTATTTCTATTTAGATGTGTTTTTTATTTAGTTTTGTTTTATCCAATCAAGATTTTTTACTGAATACAGATTTTGTATTAAATATATTTTTTTTATATTTAATATTGATTTTTATCAAATTTAGATTTTTTATAAGATATTTTTAAATAATCCTTATAGACAAAAATAAACAATGCGATTTTAATAAAATTCTAATTCTTAAAAAATCCTAAAATTAAGATCACATAAAAATTTGAATAAAAATAAATCCTTAGACAAAAAAATTAAAAATTTACATCTATATTCAATAAATAAAATGAAATTTGAATAAAAAAATCTATATTTATTATATACTCAACTAGCCTTTTTATTTCTATTTGGTTTTTTTTATTCATTTCAGATTTTTCATCTTAGCTATTTTTATTGAAATTTCGTATTGTATAAAAAATCTATTAGTAATAAAAAAATATTTATACTAAACATTCATGAGCTTATAATTTTATAACCGGGCAGGTCGTGGTACACCGGCGGCGATAATACTGGCGGTGGTCAGCACCCGCGGAAAAAGACAAAGAACACTGCCAGTTGAGGGGATCGGGGGAACAGATTACATAACACTGTTGTGACTTTTATATAGCTGTGCGAATTAATTACGTAATCGTAATAATATATTAATGATAATAATAATAATTGTGTTGTAAGGAGGTAGCTTTTGGGGACTATAAAAATAATAAAAACGCTCAACATTCCGTGACTTTACACGATATACGACTCACAGAAAATCCAGACACTCTGAAACAATTCACTCCAGATCACTCCAGATTTTCAAGTTTCTACATTTCTACGGACAATTCCATTCTTTAGAAATAACGAAAATAATATTTTTGTTACGGTCAGCAAATTCGTGTGCATAGCATTGGTGTGCCACCTGAAAGAGACATCTGTAGTCGACCCAGTTCAATCAACGGTAAACAAATGAATATCGATATTCACAATCGATATCGATAGTAGTTATAATCGGTATTGATAACCCTTATCAACATTAGTAGTGTGGAGGATCTACTGTTATCACTACAGAGTTGCCTCCAACGTACGTCGTTATGACAGAGTGTGGTACGAAACCGTACGAACAAAAGATTTACATTCGATTAAAGGGTAATTTGAATATTTATTTGTACAACGGTTGTTAGGCTTAAAACAAGAAGCACTTGAATGAGTGCGTACCAAGATTTGACGGTCGGTCACGGTGAGGTTTTAACAAAGTGGAACAGATCGCGATTCAACGTAAATCGGCGGTCGATGGCGGGAGCGATGGTGTAGGACGTGCGGTCGGTTACGTTGTCGAGAGCGAAGAACGCGAGACCGGCGGCCGCCGCGCCGAGTCGCGGTAATCGCCGTCTGCCGGGAATCACTGTGACCAACCGTTTTACACTGATGATCAACGGTGTGAGGTAGTTATGTGGCGGCGGTTCGCCACAGTAGTATTATAAGTAACTTTGTATTCATATGTGCCCCATAGTAGGTGTCTTTTGAATCCATGTGTCCATGTCATTTTACAGATAACATTAATAGTATACCAAACAGAACCTATTGATTTAACTTTTATTTAAAAGGGTACAGTAGTTTTTGAGTCATAAGCTAATAAAGAGACTAACATGCATTAATATGCAAGCATATAATATATGTAATATACTTAATATTAAAATGTATGTAATTCATCAATTTTAACTATCCAATAATTTATTAAATGGCTGTATTATGACAATATTCTTTTATTTTTTAGAACGCAGGGGTAAGAGACTTCAAATTAGTAAACCATATTAAAGTTGCGTTTTGCAACTTGTTTGTATACCATAATATTACCATAACTATAATAAAGTAATTTAAATGTGTAAAGGTACTAGGAATACCTATATGATGTTTTAACTATAGCTTATGGTTTCATTTTAAACCAAAAAATATCTATATTTTATCTATTTATTTATAATGTTTAATTTACCTGTGTAAGATTATGAATGTAATACCTATGATATACTAATATCCCATCAATGACATTCACCAATTTTAACTATTGAATAATTTATCAAATTTATCATATTTTTATTTTATTTTTTAGAATGCACGGGTAAGGGATATCAAATTAGTAAATTATATAGATTAAACGTTTCAGTGTTTCACAGTTTATTTGTATCACAATAAATAACATAACGATGATAAAGTGACTAAAATGTATATACTAGTTATAAATGTATGATAAAGGTATGTCTATACTCTATTCCATAAGAAGGAGCTGATTTCGCACATGCAGACTGAGCCACCGAGAACTGTCTGACCACAATGGAATTAAAACTATGGGTTCTATGATTGGTCGATAGTCAGTCGTCGGCGCCGGTGCTGCCGCCGTGCATACAGAGAATCATAAAAACATCGCAGATTTGAGTAGTTATTTAGCAATAACAAAATGTACAAACAAAAAAAGTTATAATTCACAAAGGAATATTATAATATGTAAACAAAATATATGTGTGATAATTGCAAGGCTAAGCATATATTCTTGGAATCAAACAAGTGGCAGTGTGATAATACAGCTCACTACGTGGACAGCTGTAGTTTCGTAGCGGCCCACACCGACAACGCTTACAGTGTTACCCGTTTTGTGGTGAGATAGTGCGAACGAGGTGAGTTTTGGTCTGCCGGGTTGTTCATACTTAAATGGAACAGAGTATAGTACACCTTTATGATATTATTAAAATTACCATTTAAAATTACAAGTTTTTTTTTGAAATGGAACTATCTATATTCATTCATTTCTTATGTACCTACACGGCTACATCTACTTTTTCTTATGAAATGCCTAGAGTTATTTTTGAAAACATTCCTGTGGAAGTGAATAGATTTAAGAGAATTTAGTTAGAATTAGCATGAACTATCTATTTTTATGTTTATTTTTTATTTGATTATAATAATTTACTGTCATATATTATTTCTTTAAATACATTTTATAATTGCTAATATTAGATTTTTAATTTTGGAAAATGACAAACAGACACTTTAAAAAAAGTTGGGTTTAGATGTAAGTATACGTTTGTCATTTAGGGTAACTATCAACAACTGTTGATAGGTACCTATACCGGTTTGTTATAATTATACATTATGAGATCAAGTATAACAATTATTTTTATATACAAACAGATAAAATAAGTAAAATAATTTTATAACGATTGTATTTATTATATTGTACCAAATGCCCATTAATGTTAAATTTTTGATGAATCTGTGTTTGATTTAAGTGAGTAGTATACCTACGTATGATATATTGTTTATAGCTGACTATTCGTTTTATAATGTCAATTTTTTACTGCAATTTAGTAAGTAATTTAAAATAGTACCTAATAGTCTATAAATTAAAATAATATCAGGCGTATATTTTTATTTAAAATACAGAGTCTGTAATATTATTGATAATGAACCTCAATTGTATGTGATAACATACCAATGTACATAAAGTTATATAATGTTCCTTATGAACTTTTTTTTTTTACATAAATTGTGCAGAAATTTACATTTGCTGACCATTAACATGAAAAATTGGATATTCCAGGTAACCAAACGGAGTATATAAAGTACATAAATACAATGATTAAAATAAATAATCAAACTAAAGTGAGTTTAGAGAGTTTACCCAAAAAAGATTTTGATGCAACATTGGGTACCCAAGAGGATCCGACATCTATAAGTCCCGAAGACAAAGAGATTTTAATCCCAACTGATGATAATAAGACTTTACCGGAACCTTATAGTAATTTAATTTTTTATCCATATAAAAAAATTCTATTCAGGTTAACATTGAACCACTTTCACGAAAGTATATACTAGATTGAGCCATCGATCAGCGTCTGACCCCCAGGCGATTACGTTTTGTTATTAGTTGACAATCATCAGCGGTAATGGCGAGACCATTAATCTGAGTCTGATAATAACGTTCCTTCTTTATTTTCATTTTGATCAACCAAAAATGTTCTTATATATTTTTAGATAGATTTATGTTTGCTATAGTTTGTTCTTATATGCAATATCACGTAATTTCCCTTCACATTCCTATGTAAGTAATACCAAGGCTGGTCAAGTTAATGATTTTTTTTTAACTCAGTTAAGTTAATATGCACTAATAACAAAAAGTTAAAAGTTAATTTAACTAAAGGTTAACTCAGTTAAATTAAATATTAATACACACTTTTTGTTAAGTTTTTATTAAGTTAAAAAAAAGTTAATTTGTTTATAAAACGCTAGCGTACTTAATTTTTTTCCAACCCAAAACTAAATTATAGACTATATATAGTGTTTATACTTAATACAGTATTTCCATATAAATTGGATTCAACTAATGTAATTTTTAACTTAAAACAATTCACGGTAAATATTTTTTTTGACATGAAAACGAAATAGACTGAAATAGTGAAATACAATAAAATTAAAAACAAAATAAATTAACTTAACTTACTTCTTAAAATGAAATATCAATTCGTTAATTTCACGTTAATTAAAAAATAAATTTAGCAAGTTAACAGTTAAATTAAGGAAAATTCAAAAGTAACGAGTAAGTTTAAAAGTTAAAATTAAATTCACTTTTTATTTCGTTAATGCCTAGCCTTGGGTAATACCTATTGTTGTATTTTAGTTTTTTTTTTTTTTATGATAAATCCAGGATAACGTAGATAAGCAAATAATATTATGTACTACCAACTCTTCTCTAAGTCACCTTACATGGCTGGAGTTGACAAACCTGTCACTATATGCTACTTTTGACAAGGAAATACTTTGTTCTAAAAGCTAACTCCACTTCAGAGGTCCAACCTGTTCTAAGTTGTTCCACAAAAAAAATTTAGTTAACAAAAAAATAGGTACCTTAGTGAGATTGACATATATTCTGAATTAAAAACTCAGTAGTAGCAGTTAGTTTTAATGTAACTTTAATATTTTTGATCATCATTATCATTATTTAATCTGGCTAATTATAATATTTGACTACCTATTTTTAATTGTTTTTACAATTTGATTACATTTATTTTCATCAAATATAAATCTTTCATATAATTCATTTTATAAATTGCATTTTATCTCGACATATTAAATTCAAACTGCAAAACCAATTAGGTATTTGAATATTTGGAAATTCTCCTTTTACCAAACCAAATGCCTTATGTTTAGCATTATCTCCAACATGTGCCAACAATTTTGGTGGTTGGAACTTGTTATGAAATGTCTGATTCCAGATTAAGATGTTTAAAGGTTGATGTGTTAGTAGTTTTGAACATTCTAATGCTATCCCATTTTAAAAATATATTTCCCAGTTTATTTTATCCGTACAAAGTGTCCATGATATGCAATTTAATCAACAGACAATACAAAATGTAGCAAACTATAAACTTGAGGGTAGTACTGGTACATTATTAGGCACAGATGAAAATCTTTTTCATCTCATTTTTAAATTTGTTTCCCAATATAACTAGTAACTGTAAGTTTTTTTGCGTGTGTTAACTTATATTTTTAATTATTTAACCAATTAAATTTTAGCCAGTTAGACGACCTTTCTAAAATTCGAATATATGATGCTTGATAGAAGGCATCACTATTATTGTATTCTTACATTCACTAATTTCCCCTTTAGGTGTTCAATTTCTAAAAATACTATCTTGGCGGACGCCTACTTTGAAGTAGCTATGTGTATGCCAAATTGCAGCCAGATCCATCAATTGGTTTATATTGTGCGTTGATATATCAGTCAGTCAATCACATTATCCTTTTATTATTTATATATATAGAGATTATGAATTTTGTAATTTAATTTATTGTTCTGATAAATAATTTATTTCAATTGGGTGAATAAATTTTTGAGCAATCATTAAACAATAAATAATAAAATACGAATGGACATTTTTAATGTTTTCAAATAAATTAACCAATTATTTTTAAACATTATACCTAGAAAGTAATTTATAATATATTAATTAATTGTATTATTTATGTAATTTTAAAATCTTACCGGCAGGTTATTTAACTGAATTTTATTCACAAATCGCAGGAAGAAATAATCATTGTAAGTTATATCCAAAAAATGATCTTTTTTTAATTAATTATATAAATGGTTTATAGAATATTTTGTTCTAAATGTTTTGTATTTTTATCTTTATAATGTGTCATTTGGAAAAGGCAGCCTTACCTCATAACAAATTCTTTTATACATTTATTAGTTTTAGAAAAAGTCATACCGACTCCACGAGAACATTGTACTTCAATAAGTGAGTACTTAATAGTATAAACATGTATAGGATATAGTATGTCGATACAACCAATTAAAATTAAAATTTAATTATTAATTACAATAATATTTTCCAAAATAATGTTATATACCTATACTGATAAATGGTATGCATAGTTTCTTCACTACGCTTTATACTTTTTAAACTACGTTAGAAGAAAAATCATTATTTTTCATTTTAATATAAAATTTATCTAATTATAAAATAAAAATGTATAAAATAAAATACAACAAATTAATAAAAATCCTAACCTAACCTATTCGTACTAAAATCCAACGAATAAAAAAAAACCAAATATTCGTATGTATAGAGAAAAAAAAAACAAAAAAAAACAAAGTAAACACAATGCAAACAAATGGTCCATCGTAACCGTGGTTTGAAGTTGAGGCACTTTGTACTAAAACAAAAAGAAGTGACACCGTGTCAACAGGATTTATCGCTTTAATTATTATTATTATTATTATTATAACCAATAACAGCCTTTTAAAAACAAAAATTTCCATGGTAAATCTCATAATCCCTGTTTGAGCACTTCCCCGGGTTGGAATTCAACCATTTTTAACTATCTTATCTTCTTCCCAGAGCTTTAATCTATCTCTGTACCAAATCTAATTGAAATCAGTCCTGATGTTTAGGAATGCATAATGACACACATAGATAAACATTAATTTATATATAGATTATCTATAATATCTATATATACAAGGTGATCAATTTAACGTAAGACACTTATTATGTGAAAAGTAGATGGTTAAACGATAAAGTGTCTTACGTTAAATGGATCATACTGTATATATTTATATTTATGTTCAATTTTATATATAACTAGCTTATATATAACTAATTTTCTGGTAGATTTAGGCAAATTATATTGCGATAGGAACCTTCTCCGTGATATAATCTATCACTAAAAAAAAAATTAAGACAATCGGTTGAGCAGTTTCCGAGAACATTAGCATCAAAGGTTTAAATTTTCGGTTTTATAAGACATAAGATATTATATCGTGGTCATTAAAACAGTTTATGAATGACTAGCAAACCCAGACGAACTAAAAGCCGCGGTAAATTATAAACCAAACAACACATAGCAAGTGTACCACGATAACATACGGGACGGCGACACTCCAGAAGCGTGAACTTGGCCCGTATAACTATAGTAGAAATAGATTTATATCGGACAAAGGTATATCACGTACAGTAGTTAAAGCTTATTACTTATCAGGCACCAATATTATAGAATCTAAAAAGTTATTTTTGATAAGTGTACTAATCTAATAACTTAATATAAATGATACTATTAAAATAATAAACTGTTTTACAATATTTCAGGGAACGGAAGTAAGTATTATAAAAGTCGTATTTTAGTTTTTATTATATTACAATTTATTAGTACAAGAAAATAAAGTTTTAAATTAAAAATTTGATCGAACAAATTGCTTGTGTTTAGAGGTGTTTATTCATATTATATACTTGATATAACGAGAAAAAAACCCCACACGGGCATTGTAAATATTGTAAATGTATTCCACATTATTTTATAATCTAAAAATATGTAAAAGGATGACCTATGATAAGTGTAATAACTAGACTTAAACAATACTATCAAAATAATAAACCGTCTTATCATTTCAGAGGATGATTGTAAGTTGGCACAATAATCATAATATATTTTTTAATATGTTACAATTTATCAATATAAGACAATGTATTCTTGTATTTAAAGATATTTACTAATGATATGCATGTATAAACTACTATGAATTAATATGAGTACACTAATGAAAATCAATAATTTGAAACTTAACAAATAAATAAGACTTGCACTGATTATTTACGATTTACGTATATTCATATAAATATATCAACTGCAAGATTAGATTATTTTAAATTATAACAATATACGTATTACGTAGTGGTGGAAAGTTCCAAATCTTAATAGTTTATGCTATTTAAATCACAAAATCAATAATCATAACTATGGTTTTTAAAAAAAAATCATTGATATCTAATTTAACAAAATATTAATTGACTTATTACATATTATAAAACGAAAATAAACTTAAATAATACTTTTAAAATTATACAGTTTCTTATAATTTCAGCAAAAATATTAGGTAAGCCCAGAAATCTTATATTAATTTTTAATATTGCACAATTCATCACTAAAAGAATAATGTAAGTACTTATTTATAATTCTAACAAATATCTTAATAAAAAAAAAAAATAATAATAAATATTTATCAAATAATGTGATGGTATAAATTATGACGAAGTAATTTTTATGCAATTTATTTGATAAGTTGTAAAGAATAATATTTAATTAAATGATCGATATACCTACTTACATTTTAAACAGTCATAACGTGTAATATAGACACAGGTATAGTTTACAATGCTTACAGCGGAAGAACAATGTATTTTATGATTTTGACGCATTTGAAATATGATCACGAGTGATACGTGCTAACAGCATTTCCTTCTTAAATTGATTATAATGGTTGCTAGACAACGCAGTTTCTATGTGCAAAAGTAAAACATAAATAAGATTATCTAAAAATTGCATTTTTAAAGTTACATTAAATAGACTGTGGAGGTTAACAAAAGCATGTGTCTTGTACCTCCAACTTGTTGTTTTGTTTTGAGAAGATCGGGAAAGAGAAGAGATAACACTTTGAATTTGAGATATAAAGTTGTTTGCTTATTGAATCGAAAGAATTAGTTATTACAGAGTGAAGGTGATAATTTGAATAAATCGGCCGGTTGCCCTGCGGTGGTAACGACGATGTTGTGTCCGGAACCGAATATTGTCGGCAATATGTCGGACGAGTGGTGCGAGCGTTGGTGCCGGTTGTAGTTCGACCAAAAAGGGCACGGATGTGTGTGAAGTAACACGACGGCATTTGACGGTCGTGTCGGGTCGTTGTTCATTGGTTGTGTGGCCAGGAGGATAAGGACTAGGGTTTGTGTCATGAGCTGGTGCATGAGCGGTACGTGTATACGCGTCGGGAGTCGTTACCAGAGAGACAGAGCCACAGAGCGGAGCGTCCGTAGAGACGCCTTGACATGACGGACGCGGGTCGGTGTCGCCAGCCACAGCAGAGGAGCCGTTGTGGTAATGGCTCCACCACAAGATGATTTATAGACCACGATGACCCTTGGCTTTCAAAACAATTATTTTCGTCTCATCACGGTTTTTGGCAACATTTCTCCAGTTCCGTATCCCTATCTGTTGTTGATATTTCTTAACTTTGTATATACATCTGCTTCATGGTCATCCTTGTATGCATTCCCCGTTTAAGTATTTATTCCTCATCGATTATCTCTAATTGACCAAGCCATTGGGTCCTGCAGGATTTTATATATTTCACTATGTTTTTGTTTTCTAAAATTTGTACTATTTCTCTGTTGTTTCGTGTCCTCCATATTCCTTCTTTATTCACTACTCAATATATTTTTCTACCTAACTGTTTTTATTTCAAACATCTTTAACTTGTTGGCATCAGCCTTTGACAGTGTCCAAATTTTGGCTCCTACAAGTCTGATAATGGTTTTATATAGATTCATCTTGGTAATTTTTCACAGGATTTTTTATTTGAGAAGTGATATTGGCATAGTATGCGTGGCTGCTGACCATGTTTCTTCTTTTGTTCTCTTCCGCCGTGTTGTTACTATTGTAACTGTTTCAAACTACTTTACCCCTCCAAAGCAATAGACTCCGGTTATAATATTTTGCACCTGGCGACGTGTTTCGACTGCAGATAGTTTCATATATAATAGACGATTACTGATAACTAATTCCACTATGAAAGAATAGTTATATTATAGGCGTGTAATTAAGTAGTTGAATTAAATAGGTATATAGTCACAGCTCACTACATTAATCTCTTAACAAATGTTTGAGATTACGTGGGAACAGAAACTGGAAAGGCTAAGAAGACCAAAACAGTAGGCATTTCAACATTTGTCTAAATTCACTAAACACTGACTAATTTATTGTTTTAAAATATTTTCAATATTTTAGAACTTGTCAAATAAATAATACTTGCAATGATCATTTTTTTCTTATCATGATATTAAAATATCGTCTATAAGACGAGATTATTTTTAACTATAAAAATATTCTTACGTAGTGGGGGAAAGTTTAAAGTTTCTATGGTTTATACTTTATCATTACTAAAAAACACAAATCTTTATTATAGTGAATCATAACGTAAAAACATCCACAAATTAAATATTTTTTTATATTTGTATGTACATTTTCAGAAAAATTACGCAGTTTTGTTTTAGGTATTTATATAATAAATTAATTTAAAATCAAAATATAATTTAAAATAGACTAGTTATTTTAAGGAATTTAATAATATATATATTTCATATAGTATAATTTAATACTTTTTATAAACAAACATCTTTTAAATAGGTCACAATCAAACTGACAGAATTATAATTATAATATATTTTATTGTATGAAAATATGAACGTCGGTACAAATCCACACAAAAATATAACCGTTGATGCTGATATTTAGATACAAATACAAAATGACAATCTTGAAACACATGGTAACGGAATCTCGATTAAACAATGTGAAATCGCAACTTCAGATTTCTAAAATGAATGCTTGGAGCTCTACAGTTGAGCCCTCCTGATAAACAATAAAAGTGACGAAAGAAGTAGTGAGAACATTTTTAAAAATCCACAAACCCCCTCCAATAATAGTATGTTGTATAAACAATTAATTATTTATTTCAAATTCGAAGAAGCTGAAAGACACAGACAACAAACTTTGGCTAATGCTAAAATTAAGATACTAACAGGCGATGAATACCAGTTTTGACGAACTATATAAGAATTAGAAGTACAAAGTGTTGAGTATCACGGATACCAACTTCAAACCGAAAAAAGTTTCAGGTGGTAATGTATTCTTTGCCTGCACCATGAGACTAGCTCTGTGACATTAAAGGCAAATTATCCGAACTAAGACATCTTGTAAATAATGTTACGAACTTCCAAATTAAAAAATGTGGACAAGTGGTTACCACTCTGCTGTTTACTAGTTGTCAAGCATGTCGCGTTGTAATGGATGTGTTGTATTTTAATTCAATGTTAAATCATTGTATACGAAAAACGATTCTGAGCGGAGATTTTGTGTCAGCATAGCATAATTGTATAAAAATCAACTTTAATATTAAATAAAATCGTAAATAATAATATTAATACAAATAGCGTAACTTTCCGGTGAACTTTTTCTTATTGATTGAAATAGTACAACTTGTTAAAACCTTCAATAAAAAATAATTTACAAAATTTAGAACTCTCTTGGCTATGAAGAGCTCAAAAAGAGTCAAACTATTATCATTTATGGAAAATCCCATCATAAATATTTCAAGAGTCAAATAATGACCGTAGGCTCATTATTTGTTTAGTTACACCAAAATAATAAAATCGATTTTTTCAAAAATTGGTTTTGCGTAATACTTACCACTTTTTTTGGTTTTCTTGACGGTTTTGAAAAACTACTAGGAATATTAAATACTCAAATCATACGTTTGCTCAAGCTTCATTATTCAACACTATCAATGATAATTACCAGTTAACCTATCCATTAGATAAAAAAAACCTAGTCTAACAAAACCGCCGAGTGAGACGTAAATTGCATAGTACACGGAACCCAACGAATAAAACGGAATCAAACAGTATAAGCAAATTTCCCATGACAAAATCAAAGAAATGAAAAATAAAACGTTCAAATCATTTTGAAGTGGTCTCACTGCGATGTATAAAACCGATTATTCGTAATGGAATGCCACAAGGCACATGAAAGACTCATGTTCAGATACCACCAATCTGGTAGAAAGACCGCACCTGAGCACGTAGCGAACAAGACAAATCTAAAATATACGCTCAAATTCTTGAACATGTATTTATACCAAACACCATTGATTCTGAGCTCGACATTTTGCAGTGCGCCTGAAAAAATCTAAAATTTCTCTGTTAGAATTTTTTTTAAGAAATAGACAACAACTTAAACCCAAAAAAAGCACCAAAGTACGATGAAGTAAGTCCAAAAATACTGAATGACCTTTCAAATAAGGTTATCATTCATCTTACACGCATACAAGGCCATTTTCCGTATGGATTACGTATTCCAGAACGGGCACAAGTGATTATTTTACTAAGACCAAGAAAACCACCTGAAAATATCACATCATCCCCACCGACATCCACTACTTCCAAGTTTGTATAAACTTTTAGAGAAAATTCTGCTTAAACACCTAAACCTTATTATAGAGGAAAAAAATGTTATACCAGAGCATTAGTTTGGAATTCTCAACAAACATTCGACAATCAATCTAGTACATCGAGTTACTAATGTGATTAGTAAAGCTCTTGAAGAAAAAAAGTCTTGTTGAGTATTCCTTGACGTGACCGGGCATTCAACAAAGTCTGCCATATAAAGGATTCTTAACCAAACTGCCACATCACTGGTGTGCACTTCTTGAATCATACTTAACTAACCATCAATTTCGAGTAATACATGTAGAAGCAGTAACCAAATGGAAAGAAATATCAGCTGAATGTACCCAAAGGTGTTTTCTAGGACCTGTCCTGTACCTATTCTATACGGCTGATGTAATACAAAGCTGTCGAAACATCGCCCTTAGGACCTTTACTGCAGCCTACCGTGATATTTTATGCTACTTACAATATCAGACGAAATCCATAATCCTCTGATTGCATTATTTACATAGCTAGAATACAAAATTAAAAAAAGAAAATATTTATAATATTATTCAATAACTGATTCTTTACTCCAAAGTCCAAATCATATTTATTTTTTTATTTACTTTAATAATTATTATGTTTATACATTTACAGGAAATGATCAAATTAGTAAGTTCACTCATTTTTTACAAATTAAATATAATTATTATAGTTAAACATTTACAGAAGAAAGAATTTGTCCACTAATTATTAAAACAATTTATAACACTACACTCATTTAATAACGATTTACGTTTATACATTCACAGTTGATAAAAGTAAGCTCATATAATAGTATATACTATTTTGATTAAATTTAATTACTTTAATAATTAAGATGTTTATAATAATTGATACATATTTATAATTGCAGAATCAAAAATACGTAAGTCCTTAATATTTTTTTACAAAATGTATAATTCATAGCACTACTCCCGTTTAATAAAAATGTACGTTTATACATTCACAGTTGATGAAGGTAAGCTCATATAATAGTATAAGCTATTTTAATTAAATTTAATAACTTTAATAGCTATTATCTTTATAGTAATTGATACATATTTATATTTATAGAATCAAAAAAATGTAAGTCTTTAAAAAAATTTTAAATAATTCATAATTCATAATACTCATCACTTAAAAAGGATTTACGTTTATACATTCACAGTTATTAATGGTAAGCTTATAAAATATTTAGCTTAATTTAAAATAAAATAAAATTCAATCAATTATTTAAATAGTAACATTTAGTTATAACGAACACCCAAAATATAGAAGAAAATCTCCTAACAATGGAATATAACAACAGTCCCGTATAACCTATATCCTGTATATTTTAGTCTCCTTATAACGCAAATTACTTTAAACCAAAGACCAATTTTGTTAAAAATAGGTTTTAAAGTGTTTCATAGTAGAAAGCTGCTTAGTCAACTTTTAAGGAGCCAATCGATATATTTTTTAAGCACCTCTGACATTAACATTATCAACAAATAGCTGTATGTTTAATATCAAACAGTACCTACTTATAAATTCATATTTAATTTGACTAATAACACCAAACTAAAATCATCTAAAAACTTCCTTATTTAATAAATGTATTATTTATTTCTTGGAATGTTAGTATAAATAAAGTTTAATTAAATATAATTCTAAACAATTCTAAAAAAGTAATCAATTTACATTTTTTTTATATACTTTTAGATTGTAAAGATTCGATAATAAACTATAAATTCGGTAATTTTTTTTTTTAAATTATCAGTAATCTAATAATAACAATGTGTTATATGACAATATAAAAACAAAACCAATTTTTCAACTTAATATTAATTAATCATTTAACATTAATAATTATATAAATATTATCATAAGTGACACGAAAACACAAACATTATTAAATTAAGTTTAACATATTATTTTTAGAAAAAAATATTTATTAAAGATTAGATGACCATTTCAAATTTCTATAATCAATATTTTTTAATTACTTACTTAATAAAATTCAATTTTTAAAAAACTGGTGTAGGTAGGTACTGATTTATAATGTTCTGAAATTGTTGTGATTGTATGGCATTTAAATTATAGGTTTTTTAAATTGTATAATATGTAAAGTTTGAAACGGTAACATATTAGTTAAATATATGCTCAACTTAAATGAGAAAAAAATTATACTACCTTATCCAAACTTGATTATAATGTAGGTACCTACATACAATGACATTTACAGTTAAAATCTTAATTTAATATAATTGTGTTTGTATTAACATTCATATTTCTTAAAATATACATTTTTGAACAGGATGTGCTGGTGTAGTGTATGCGTATGATGGTGAGTATATAATTATTTGACAAACGAACCATATTCTATAAATTAGAGTTCTTAATTGAATGAACTAAACTAATTATAAAGTATAATTCTTTGAGAAATGACTCACCAGTACTCCAAGTTTTGAATCGTCGTAAATAAGTTACATTCGTGAAGTATGCGATCTACCTTACAACTTAGAATGTAATATGTGATCTGTTACTGATTAATATCTACTGCTAAATTGTTAGATTAATTGCTGAATGAATTTACCATTTTGGTGAGATTTATAATAATTGCCTTATTTTATATCACGTATTATTAGCATGAAAAGAAAATGTTTTCATTCGTCATACTATTCAGTGTGTTTAGTGTTGCGCTAAAATGTAGTGACGAAAATCCGGGTGATTGAATTTTATTTAAAAATCTTTCCAAAATCTTTACTTACTTTGGATTCTTTTACAAAAGTGTCAATTCGTACCTAATAATAATAATTTACCCAATCGCATCAAGTGCAGAAGCGATAGTACCAATAATATGGACGTAAGAAAAAAAATTCGCTTCAGGCAAAATACGTGAAGCCTGCAGTAGTTTAAAATGCGTAAAAAATGGTGCCAGACATCGCAGTCTGTTCGACAAAGTCACTGAAAACATTTTGTACACCCATCCACAGTGGGGAATTCTCAAACTAATGAGTGTTTATTGTCAATTTTAAATGTGAGAATTTTTCAAAAATGCATCATACGGTATGTCAGATATTATGTGGTAATTTCATTAAAGCCTGGTACCAAGATTTTTTTTGTCAATTGAATCAATTATGTTGATATAGTGTACACCGTATGGTTAGATATAAAAAAATAGAAATCATGCTATTTAGTATTTGTATTTTTTCTATTTATGTGTATTTTATTATTTGTATTTTTGGTAGATCACAAGTACCTAATCAAAAGAGATCACAATCAATTTTTGTAATGAAATAGTTTTTGAAAATATTGTAACATACGCCGATCTCGTTGCTATCTCGTGGGTTTTCAGTGAATTTTGATAGATCGCATATTGCATGAATGCCCAAACAAAAAAACTAAAATCCTTATTATTCTTCGTTTAACTACGTACCTACCTAACTTTTTCCGAATTCGAAATTAAAATGTCTATAATAATAATTGTTTTATATATTTTTTTGATTTTTTAGTCCTAATGTACCTACCTATAATAGTATCCTAACTACTTATGAGAAATATTGTATTCAATGTTCAAGCCTTAGCTATAAAAATCTAACATTTTATACAATTTTAATACAAAATTAATTTTCAAGATTTTGATACAATAAATGCTTAAATCTTGTATCAAATTTATAAATATTTGATTTTACAAATAGGTATATTTGAAACAGTTTAATGGAAAAGTAGAAACTGTAAAAAAAAATTATATTGAAAATAAAAAATGCTTCTAACATTTTATACAATTTGATTTTAAACGAAATGTCTGATGGGGTTTAGTAGTCATGAATAAACTTAAAGGCTGAAATGTAAATTATAGTCGAATAAGACAAGTATCTACTATAATATATAAGTACTTACCTAATAATAATATATATAATATATTATATGTATTTATTAGAAAACAACAGATACAGAAATTTCTTAACGTCATATAAGTTAAGTAAGAAAACTATTATAGATTGTCTATAGCTTTAATTGATTAAACAATACTAATGAGGTTGTACTCATTTATTATAAATATAGATAAGATTATGTAAAAAATAAATAATTAAAAAATCGTAAATTGTAACACAGATGAACATGAAATGTTGTAATGGCACGAGTGATGCGTTAAGGAACATTATAATTTATTAAGAAAAGTAAAGTCGAGGAATCAACCCTACCATCTAACAGTCCTTTTAAGAAAATACCACCCATAATGCACCTGCGCTCTCAAGTCCTAATTAAGGGGGGTCCAGGTGAGCCATGGGCCCCGGGCCTCAATAGTTATAGTTTATTTAAGGGTCTCAGATTTGTCCATTAGTTTTTTCGTTAAAGGCTATAGGTTAGGTTACTGAGAGAAATTATTGAATCATGAATATAAATATATGAAAAGACAACATTAGAGGGGAGCGGGTCCTAATGAATGTCTTGGCTTAACACTTACCCAGGTTTAGAGATAAACATAATTTATCAAAAAGTGAACAAAGCTATCTAATCACTTTAATGTTTAAGACAGTCTTCCAAGCAGTTAACTTAGTAATCAACTAACAAAATATTCTATAGTCTTACAGTACACTGAAAACGTATATTGCTATTTGTTGAGCGATTCAATCGTACAATAAAAGAAAGAATTTGGTTACCTTATATTACATTTTTTATACATTTATTCATGGCATATGCAGAGGCAACACTAAAAACCACTTGCGTCAATCAATCCATTCGTAGTTATAGCACGCTTCGCAATGAATTCAAACCGTGACCTTGGATATTTTAGAATTAGTTGCATCATGCATAGTTACCGTCTTTGGTCATATCTTCAAATTATAATTCTCTGAGATAAATCGCTTTAATATACGATAAAAACACTGCCAGTATCAACCAACCAGTTCACAGGTTCTGGACTGCAATTTAGACAAACAGAAGTGTGGTAGGCATACAAATTTACCCGGTTTATTATCACTAATCAGTGAAATGTCTGCTGTTTCCGTTATACAATGTTCGCATGTATGACCTTCAGCTTTACACTTTTTAGAGTTAACTGTACAGTTAAAATAACGAGGTCCTGCATTTTTTGATTTTGATTGATCTGTTACAGGTTCCAAAATTGACTTGTATTATTGGTTACCTTCTTCTTTTGTTTGTAGCCACCATACATTAAAATTTGTGGTTTTTTTTTTTTAGGTACCAATCTGTCCATTTCACTCTTTATCCACCGGAATGAATTCACTTAATTCAAATATAATTCCGCTCTCACCCGTACACGAGTCAATGAACATTGCTCATTGAAGATGTAAATGTTCGGAAATAATTAGACAACGTTTAAAAAAACGGAACGCAATTATACCACTTATCACTTACAAAGATATATTTAATAGAGTCAAATTTAACGCTGCCGTCTACGGTTGGCCCACCCGGCAACCAGACCGCCAGACCGGTTTTCGGTCACGCTCACGCGGACGTCAGCGAAGACGCGTCGTTGCAATAAACCCCATTCACTAATTATGATGACCCTATGCGTGGTTATACTTATATTTTTTCCAGACCTATATCATGCTATACTTTAAATTGATACTATTGTGGTTTGAATTTTAAGAACCACTTAACTTAAGCAAAAACTAGATATATATCAATGGTATAGATTATGAATACTATAGATTGCTCACTGGTCCGTATTTACTAGTTGTGTCAAATCTACGAAAAATGAATGTGGCTGTTATGAAGCACTTCCGTCGACCATAAGTTACTTCTAGGCCAGTGAGCAATCTATAGTATTTATAATCAATGGATATACTAATAATTGTCAACACTTTCAAATTTTCTTCTTTAGCTGTTTCGGATATATATTTATCATGTAAGAACAATGTATAGACTGTATTATATTTTATAAAATATTGGTATTAATATAACATGGTCAACAATTAAATAGTAAATTTTAATCTTATATAATTAAAATTGTAAGAATTATAAATTTAGTTGAATTTGCCCCGTCATAGATTTATATGTTCAAAATCATTGTTATCGAAAAGTTTATAACGGCTAGAATAGTGGCCCAGAGCTCATAATCATTAACTGAAGTCCTGGTATATCCACCGTAGCAAATACAATAAATTATAATAGTGAATCTTTAACATTTGATTTATATCTATTTTTGATACAATAACCATTCACCTAGATATCCTTTGATTGTTTATATGAAAATTTAAAGCGTAAACACAGATAATGCTCCTACTTTAAGTTTGAGAATAGGTTATTTCACTTTAATAATAAATTCAACTTCACAAAACGTATGCTAATGGACAAAAATATTATATATAGTGCTTAAGAAATAAAAACAAATATTATACATTGATACAATGATTAGGTACATTAATAGTTCAAAAAATAGCTCTTAACTGAAAATATTTTAATAATGTATTTTATAATAATTATATATTGTTATAGATGAAGATTTGGTACACTCGACCATGAGGAGTGGTAAATTATTTTGTGCAATACTTTTCCCTATACCAAACACATATGCCTTACACATGGTAGTACCTACTGCGAACACTATTTATAGTCATAAAAATAATTATACACTGAATCATATTATATCAGAAAATGCTACTTGGATTACATAAGCCACCTTCCCCAACCCACCTAGTTAAGCCAATGAACTACTAGTCTATGACGTAGATATAGAAATGTGGGCTGGGTTAACACATTTAGTATTTTTGAAATATAAAGAAGTTTTTTTTAAATTTTCATCACGCAGTGATGTAAAAAGTAACAGAAGTAGCCACTTATCACAATACGAATTGGCACTAGAGGCCATTATTTATTTTAGTATTTTTCATGTATAAAAAACAACTAAATATTATATTGAAATTCAGATACTTTTATCATATTCAACTTCCACATGTGTAGATAAGAGACAAGTGTGAATTAGGATAAGGGTTCTTTTGAACCAATGGTTAAGATTAGAGTTACGGGATTAACCGGGCCAATGCATGATAGTTACATATTTAATATTCGACAAGAAATAATTTAAAATTAGTATTTTTGTAAAGTACTGGAAGAAGTCGAATACCAAAGTCGACAGCCTTTTCCCACCTCTAGTATTTGATACCACGCCTAAATAAAACCATTTAAATTACAAAAGTTAGCATGTTAATTACATGCTAAATATAAGCAAAATGATTTTTCAATTCCAATTTTATGGGTCTAGAGAAATTTAGGCCATACAGGGCCACAATTTAGTATTCAAAACATATAAAACCTAACCTTGAATAATTTCACTTATCAAATTAAATATTATATTAAATATTTTAGGTTTTGTTGAAGACTATTTCTCCTATCATAAAAAATTGATGGCTGTTAATACTTTTAAGTGTACGTATCCTAGTGGACGCTTATTAGTGATAATATTTATTAGTATTCAGTTAAATCATAGAAAAATGATACTGTGTAATAGTATGCTTGGCCTATACCCGCCGCGGAATAAGATCATGACTGGACGGCGGACTGTTTTGCATCCGTTTCGCGCAGTCGGTTTTTGATTGGTTCCTCGAAACATCTGTTAACGATTATACAGAGCTTTTACAGTGAGTCGTATTGTTTTATAAACACGTACACGACTCTGTTGTCGCGTGAGCGTTCTGTATGCAAAAGTGGGAGCGGTCGCAAAGACGAGTGGTTAACAAGTTGTTTTGAATGCACGACCAGTCATGATCTTATTCCGCAGCTAGTATAAGTTGTATTATTATCCGGGAATATGCTCACATTGATTTGCACCAGATAATTAATAAATGGGTGTTAAATATAGGTATTATAAAAATCGATAGGTTGACCCAACCACTACTGTATAGACATTTATATACTTCTAATCCTTATTAACATGTATGAAAAAATGCAATAACAACCGAGTTAAATGTGTCACCCCTGTGGTGAAAGACAATGGAAATTAAATTATTATACATATTTTAATCACGTGTAAGTTACTGCACTAGCAAAAGTGTACAGACAACTATACACACGAGTGAAAACGATGAAAAACGAATAATAGAAAACAATAAATTTGATTATGTAAAGAAATAAGCTAAAGACAATATCATTATAATATCTTACATACCTATTCATTTTTGAAAACTAAAGAGATGCTCTAAATATAGTGCTTAAATGAAAAAGAATAACCACAACTTTGTCAAAATATTAAAGACAGAAACTGAGAAACATAATAATAAAGAGCGCTGATTATGGTGTCGTTTATTACAATGATTTTGGTCGGAGTGAACTACTTGCATAGTTGAGTGCAATCAATTGTGTTATTGAATCAAGGCGTGTAGTGTAACCAATCAGGGATGCAGTTTTGTTAAAATTTCTTTTATTTAGGAGTCCGTTCAATACCTTGTTCTTTTGGTATAAATGGGAATTAGTTCAGTTCCTCGTTCCTATGAAAAAGGAACTCATCCTTTTCCTCGTTCCTCATGGTTCATGGGTTATCAGTTATTATCATAATCGCTAATCAGAACACAAAGTCATATGTGAATAAAAAATTGGTAGTCTCGTCTATTATTTTTTTTATAGATTAAAAACGTGATGAGTAAACAAAAATACAAAATGTTCTCACTTAATGTTTTTTTTAACTTTTCCGAGAAGAATAAAAAAATTATAATATATACGTTCCTATTCCTAAAAATAAGGAATTTATTCACATTCCTATTCCTTTAAAAAATAATGGAATTTATTCCTTCATTCATTCCTCTAAAAAGGAATCGACTCTAGGAATCGTTCCTTTAGGAACGCATTCTTTAACAACACTGCAGGGATATGCATCAACGGAATCAAGAGATAAGTCAAAATGCATGACAGCGGACCATCACGATCCATCATTATATGGTGACTGGTATAGATAACAGAAGATACCGGAGGAAGCCGTGCAGCGCCACGCATGGCAGACGGTGGTGGACGTAGCATCACAAGTAACACTGACCGTCGACGATGACGGTTGTAATCGGGTGACGTCGTGATACTCTGAGTGAGACGACCTATCACGGACGGTAATGGCCGTGGTTTCACGTCCAACGATTAATCAGATCCAACTTTTGGCGGTTCCTGCGCTGCGTACTGACACAGTGGATGAGTAAATGTCTTTAATAATATACAACTACCACCGGAAATTTTTCGAACTCGAATCACAACCAAATAATTACAGTCAATGACTGTCCGGGACAGAATTTGAAAACAATATCCTGGATATCGTAAAAAATGATTTAAAATCCTAATCAGTCTTAACGCTGGTGATGTTGTTATTATGTAGTTACAGTATCATAATAAATTATCAACTACTGTGCACATTATACAAATAACATTATGTACATGTGCTGCTACGTCACATACTGATTAACTATGTTTACTGCACAGTAATTATTACGGAGTAAAAAAAATATCCTTTATTACTAGGTAAGCCTGAAAAGCACGGTTTGCTTGACGAGAGTGATTCTTGTTAATAATGTGTTAATAATAATATTATGTTATTGTAGTTATTTTAGTTGTTTTTTTTTTTTTACTTGATTTGTACCAATATTGATTACAGCAGTCAACCATACAATATGATTGTATTTAATTAATATAGGTATACATAAAACCAGGACAAAATAAATAGGTATCATCACAGTATTATGATACGCAATCCCCGATCTTTACTTTATCTATATCTGAGTTCTCCACTTCTTATTGGCTGTCTATCATATTTTTGATACATAATATATTACATAGACAAAAATCAACTAATGAAGTGGAGAACTATGATATTGGCTGGAGGTGAAGTTGATGCGTATACTGGAAAAAACCTAATAAAACTGTGATGATACCTATCTATTTTGTCATGCATAAAACCTACCATACAGCTAAATATTTATAACTTTAAGATGTATTTACTATTAAACTTTCTATAAATAATAAAAATAAGAACATTGTGTAATATGGGTTTCTATTGTTTTTAGTATTTCATATGTATGGGATTAAGGAATTGTGCAAATCTTATTATTTTAAAATGGAGGAAAATGAGAAAAAACAAACAAAAATGGAGAAGACAACCATTAGAGCCTTGCTGTGCGGATGAGTACTAGTTTATAATCTTGTACGTGGAAATTTATAATTTATAAAATATTTAATTTAAAATCCGGGGAACCGTTTACTATATTATTATTAATAAGTTCTACGTTGCAATTAGTGAAGGTTGTCACTTTTAAATTATTTATTTATTTCCTTGACGTCTAATTTTTAGTTGAATTAATTTGTTGCAATATTTTTTTTTTTTTTTTTAACTAAGAAAAGCCTTTATGGATGGATTTAAAATATATGGCTGTTATAAAATTCTAATTACAAATAATAAATAAACATGCATTAATATATATAAAGACAATTTACAATTTTACAAATTAACACTGAGAACTGATTTATCCAATTTTAGATTCCGAACGGAGCGATGAATGTATTGTTTACTAAAATTGTATTACCAGAATTGTTCTATCCAATTAGTACATAATATCATCATATGACTGTATGTACCTAGTGACTATTAGTTACTTAATGTTCACGTAGGTGAAGCAGTAAATATTATGTGATTTAAATATAATAAAAATTGGTGTTATCTACCATATTACATAAATAAACTTAGATTATCTTTATCTAATCTAGATAAATTTACATACAATGATTTGTATCTTATCTATATGCAATTTTCGTCATCTATTCTCAACACTGTAGGCATGTCCTGTTCTTTATGTATTATCTATGATCTTACCACGTCTATATATTGACTGGTAATCGGTCAAAAACCGCAACACCCGTTCGAAATGAAATCCTCCAACAGTCCGTATGTTCGCCGCGACAACGGTGCGACGTGAAACTAGCCCACCGTGCCACCAACCCTTTACGACGCCAGGGTACATCGGCATCAATCATATTTACCAAGGACGATTTTTATCGACCCACAATATAGGATTTAATATCAATGTATCAAACCGTGAGTCTTAAATAAACTTTATCTGTAAATGTCGTTTATTTTTTTTTTTTTATTGTGCGCCTTAGTAACATAATTAAAACTAAAAGAAAACACTGTAAATAAAACAAATATTGTATGAAGATTATAATATTATTAATATTTGAATAATAAAGATAACAATTATTTGTTAAACCTGCGAAAAAAAAAGTGAAAGCGTGTTCCATTTCGTTACAAAACGTAAACATTTTATTATTACATACAGTATACGTTCTGAAACGAAGTAAAACATTATAGTCTGTACCATTTGTTTATGTTAATTGTAAAGTATATTATTAAAAAAACAAAATACGAGGATGCAGTGAAAAACAGTAACATATATTATCATGTTTGGTTGGCTGAAGAAAAAGAAAACAATGCAAAGTCTAACCAGCGAAATGATAAATGATTAAACAGCCATAGCGGTTAAAGGCTGCTTGAGAATCCATAAACTGAAAGTAAAAATATAAAACATAAATGAAAAACCCCAAGACCTGACGAACGTCAACACGTAGAAATGTTGGAAAAGACAAAATATTATGTTGTTTTACACAAACATATTTGAATGTAGATTTTCGCACAAGATTGTTATTTCAATACGCCTATTCTTATAGGTAGTTGTATTGATAACTGTAGAATTGTAAAGCCACAACGCTTTAGAAGTTAATATAACTCCAAATCTTAATTAGTTTTAAAATAATACTAAATTTTTATTGTCAAAGCAATGTCGTTAACATAGACTTAAAATTTTCGAAAAAAACATGCCACATCAAATTATCAACTATATTATAACCAACGCAGGTTTCAAATCAACGCTAATTGATACATTTTTCTAATGAAAAATTATATTACCACTACTTCACCAAATGATAAACGGTCGATTGTAGTTCAATTTACTTATTTTACATTTGGGTATTTTTATCAAAAAATAATAATTAACACTTAATTATTTTACTTTCAAGTTCAAGTTGTCATTTTTCAATGCATTGCAATTCACATGGAGGAAAATATATATCCTTTTTTTGTATACTGTTGGAAATAGCAATACTTATTTTATTATAATTAGTAATTACCTACTTATATTTTATGGTTAACATTGAGTTTGCTTTGTTGAATTACGAAAAAACAAATTTTCATAATATATTATTCATATAATAATGCTATAAAATAATAAAATATACATATTATGAATAATTAATAAGGACACAATTTTGAACTACTATCCGCGATAAGTATTCGTATTCCTTCTCCATATAGGTACTAACGACAAACTAGTTTTCCTTCCTATGTTCAAATAGCACTCCGTTTTTCAACCCTCCCCCCTCTTCTTACTTACATCAAGATATCTACTATAAAATGTATATATGAAGAATGAATAATTTATTTATTTTAATGTCATTTTTGTTAGGTACATGTGTAAAAGAGGAAAACTCAATATTAGATAGTTTTTTTGACCTGGTGACAAAATATGTTCCAATGTTATTTATAATATTATAATTGAAAAAAAAAAATCCATCTAGTTTATGGACTGTAAAACCTAATCAGTTAATTGACAATTATAACAAATTGTGACCGGATTTGAAAAACGACAAGACCGTGCACGTATTTTTTTCGAATAATTTATTATGCCTAATTGACGGTGAACCGAAAAACCGCATGAAATACGCGTTTTTTGTCTTCAAATAATTATATTACCTATTTTTATTTTTAGCCCATTATGCGCGCATACAAGTTTTTTTTTTTAAATGTATTAATTAAAATATTAATACATCGATCGGCATATAATTCGGCTATTATTATGCGGTCAACAGCATCGAAAACAACGCCGACCGACGACTCGTGTTGTGTGTGTGCGACGTTAGTGCCATAAGTAGTAAACCTGTTTCGAAGAATTCAGTAAAAAAAATTTTCCATTTAGTGATTGGCATCGTTCAGGTGATGTGCGGAGTGTTGTAATAGACGCGACGCGGCTATTTGAAATTTGAATACACCACGCGCGTGCAGTGTAATATTATTATTATAATAATAATAATAACTAATCTCGCATCTTACCTGTTTTTTTTTTTATCGTTGGCGATACTATTATTATTATTATTTTTCCATACACGTCATTGTATAACATCACAATATTCTTTAATATAATTTTATATATTTTCAATAGTAATAAATTTAATTTTAATTTAGAGAGAGACGCTAAATTAATATACGTTATAATAGATAGAATGTGCAATTAAAAGATGGAATCTGCAACAATTCCATCTCAGTTATATCTATACAGGTTGCTATAATGAAGAGAACAATAATGGTTTTTGTGTGTGTTTTATACGGGTTTAATTATATAGTATAAAAGCTTCGAATGAATTTTACGAACACTTAGATAGAATTACTTATTAGTCTCATTAGCATTTAATTTAGTTACAAATATCATGCTTGATATACTTTTAACATTTAATATTTTAATGATATAAGACATATATATATATATATATATAATATTAATTTGTATGGAGCAGAGAACGATAAGGTGTGTGTGTGTGTGTAGTGTTTTATTGGTAAATTCTATAATATGTTCTTATTGGTAATCTCAATTATAATATAAATTTAGGTAACAAATAATTGTCTTCAACAATATTTTACACTAAGGCTAAGCGAAAAAAACTGTTTCAAATATTATATTCTCCGATTTCGAATTCGGCAACAGGTGTTTGAATTTTAAAAATTTTGCTATAGGACATATTAAATACCTACCTGTTGAATTGACCCAAGCCATCCTTGTATTGAATTTCTTATTTAAATGTTAGATACGATGATGATGAACTATTTCAGTAATTTCTACTCTCGTGGTTTAAGTGTGAAATTAAACCCTGCAGTAGGAACGTTTTTAAAACATATTTTTTTACATAATTTAAGTTCATAAAATAAACAGGCATCAAAAAAAATATATTATATTTTTAAATAATTTTTCCCGTTATTAGCTTTACATTTTAGTTTTTTAAATTACAATTTTTTATGACTTCTTATAAATATTTATACCACTGATGAGCTGGGACAGAGCGGAGTGGTACATTCACACAGGGTAGTTATATCTCTCATAATTTACTATAAAAACCGACCAACTCCACACATTAATAAATTATTAATTATGTCTTATTAAAACGAATAAATTACTTGATTTTCATACGTAAAAGTGATCATGATGTCATATTCTGAAAATGACTTCGAATTATGTAAAAATTAATATTTTCAAAAACGTATAACACGCACTCCGAGATAAGTAGTTTTTACTGCTATTAAAACCACCAATGAGCCATACAATTTTGTGTTGGTGAAATCATATCGCTATTAGGCATTATATTATCATAGTGCTGTGCATGGAGACTGGGTCGCCTATACCACTGCACTATTGTGTATCTTATGTACACTTCGGAAGGAGGATGTCCGATAAAAATCTGCGTGCACACAAACGCGTTTTGGTAAGGCCACCCGGGTGGAAGTATTGATAATAATAATAATAATAGTTGTGACGTCCAACGCAAACCAATATTATTATAATTTATAATTATTGTACTAGCAGGTACCGTAGGAGCGCGACATGCGACGAGATAGATAAGGCATACTATCCCGCGCGCCTCGGTCTCCGCCGATCCAATACTGCACCACCGTACCGGCAGTCGCACACACGCTCCCCTCCTAGTACCCACGGCTCAGAGTACCGGCCACTCATGTTAGCTGTACGTATGTGACCCCCTCCCCCACCTGTCGTTTTTCCGTTCCACCCAAGATCGCAAAGTACTGACCGACACCAGCAAAAGTCACCACTAACTTTTTTCCCGTCTCAGGTCCCGGTACCAAGAGCGAGTAGCAATAGCGTTTTGCTGATGCGCCGAAGGGCGGCACAGGACACACACTATTTACTGGTAACGTTTTTTGGTACATCATTATTATTATTCTCACCGTGGCCGGCAGGCACGTAGCCAGGATTTTATTTTTTTTTTTGGGGGGGGGGGAGGTCGAAATAAATTTTAACACAATTTTCATACATAATTGATATTCAAAACCTTTTATTTTTTTATCAACTGAAAAATTAAAACTTTTATAATACAAAACAATCTAGTTATTAAATATTTTCAACTAATGTCCATAATATAAATTTTCTGCTTTTTTGAGCCATTATATCCAATACTTCATCTGTTGAGATAGACACTTCCCAATGTACGGATAGAAGAGCAAGTCCTGTTAAACGCTCATTTTCAGTTTTATTACGAAGTAATGTTTTTAAACGCTTTAGTGTTGAACATAAACGTTCAACTGTTGTTGTAGAAACTGGTGGTGTTGCCAAAATTTTCAATAAAAAATTTATGTTTGGGTAAAACTCCTTATCACATGCATCCAAAATATCCATAATTTCAGTGGGTTTTTTTTCTACATTTACCCATTTTTCACACCATAATAAAAATTCAGACTCGACCACTTGTTCAGACACACGATCTTCGTAAAATATATTTAGATTTTTAAGTTTTGAAACATTTTCGTTTAAAGCAAGTTTTGGCAATAGTATTTCAATTGACGACAAAACGACATTGTTTTGTTTAAAACGGTTTTCCAAATTTAAAATTAGACTGTCCATCGAAGGTACAAATATTGATGCTCTATAGTATTCTTCCGGTGAGTTACAATCATAATTTTCTCTTTTTACATTGCTGTCTACTGATATGGCGAGCGGTGTCGATCTACTGAAAATCTATATAAATCTATAATAATTACAAAATATACCGGTGTGCGTTGTCGCAGCGGTCGGCCCGTATCGACAGGTCGACGCATACGGACGACGTAGACAAAAATATAACAATCGCCTTATCGGTCGGCCGGCACAGCGGCTACACACACAATATTATATAACAGTAATAATAATAATAATAATAATAATAATAAATCACTACACATCAATCTGTAAATAAAATAAAAATAAAAAATTATATAATAATAAGTGGTTGTTGTCGTGGACCGTGATTTTTTACGAAAGTACGGAAAATTTCGGGGGGGGGGGACCAGACCCCATGGACCCCCCCCCCACTGGATACGTGCCTGGTGGCCGGTACTTTTAGGGTATTATTACTATACTATTATATTATTATTATTATGTATTATGGTACATTATTGTTGTCCTCCCGCCGGTAAACCGCTCCGTCGGAGCCGTGTGGTGAGTAATGTTTATATTTTATTTGGTAAAATGCATCATTATTATTAAAATGCATTATTATTATTATTTTTATAATTTACTTTGACCGAGTCTTATGCCTTCGGCTTTCTCGGCACCAACTTAAATCCTAAATTGTTCAAATAAACGTATATATATATATATATATATTTCCCCCAAATTGAGGTGTTATTATTTCACCGTCGGTCACCTTCCCTATTACTGGGTCAAATGTATTCCCGTTCTTAGATATTGAAAAAAATCCACGGAACTCCGACTTTCGGGTCTCGGTCCGTGGTTGGCGACCGTGAAATGTTTGAGGCGGCCACATGACTCTCGAGAACATGATAAATATGATCGAGCAGTCACATAGTAATAACTAATAATATACATTATTAGTTGTAAGGTATTGGGATTAGAAGCGGTGTCTATTACATGCTCGATATTGGAATTTCGACATTATACCTATTTGATAGTTATTATTCTGACAACAAAATATGATTCACATCGATCAGATTTTGAGTTAAAAATAAAAAATGTGGAAAAATTAATCCCAAGTAGAATTCGTACAACGTTTAAATCCGTATTCTTATAATCCGTTTTGTGCATCACGCGGATCTTAGATAGATCGGTCGCACCGTTATTGGAAATAAAACACATTGCGCGTATCATGGTAGAACGGGTAAAAATATATGGCTTAATGACTATAATAATATATAGGTAGGTACCCGTCGAAATTATGTGTATAAAATATCCAGGGAAATAAAATCGAACGTAAAAAATATCCAAAAATTAAAAATATCAGTTTATTCGAGCGGAAATAGCGGAAATAGTAAATCAAAATTTACAAGGAAAATTATTGGACAGCCACTTGCAATGAAAAGAAAAATATTGCAAAACAATGTGAATAAAAATTATATACGTCCTATTAAATAATAAATATACTACAAGTGGCAGAGAGGAATTGAAAACGTTTTAAGGCTATGAGAGTTTTGCGTTTTCCATTTTCCATTATCAGATATTTCAATAACTTTCAGCCCGTGTACTGTATTATTATTAAAAATGATTAGGATGTAAAATGTTAATATTTTATTGATTTTTTACAATAATTAACAATACCGTTATATGAATGATCAAGATGTCTGACAACTATTGACCAATCGTTATCAGAAATGACTTCCGCATTGAGATTTATTATTTAAAATTTAATATATTATTTATTATATTAAAATTGGACGTTTATAATACATTAATTATTGTATATTGTGAGATACCCACCTCGGACTAACAAATCTGTAATTTTTTATAAGACGTAAATATTGTTTATTGTTGTATTGTGAATACTTGGATATTTTGGATTTCCGTTTTTTTACTTTCGGTTAGCATTTAGATTGGTACATTGATATTTATTCCTTTCGGATTTTTTTTCTCGTTTATTTTGTGTATCCGGATATTTTTTTATCTGGATTCGATGAGAACAATCACCACTCCCAAACCATTAATACATATTCGTGATAGAGATAAACCACACTCTGCAGAGTAGGTATTATTATTATTATTATTATTATTGTATTACACGCGAATGGTGATTTCAAGTAGCACGTATTAGATATTATGCTTCAACTCCAAACTTCATAATCTCCGGATTCAGGTGGCTCCATTCTATCGTTAGCCTTAAAATATTATATCAAGTGTTAATAATATTTTTATAGTGCAAACATCATTAATAATATTGTTTTCGGTCAGTCAGCGATGTTTTCGATGCTCTTGACCTCGTAAAATAATAGGCAAATTATACGCCGATTATTACCTCGTGTATGAATATTTTAATTAAATAATTATAACATAAAAAAGAAAAAAACGTGTAGGTATACGATCAAAAAATTTAATTTATTATAATCATAGGTATTATATTAGAATAAAAAGCGTATTTCGTATTTTTTTTTTTTTACCTTAGTTTGCTATAAATTAGTTACGTACCTACTGATGAAAAGAAATTTTTTACGATTTTGTCGTGGATTTAAACCCAAAATCATTGATTAAAAAATTATTTTTCACGCAATAATAATTAAATCGACTTTCAGATAATTAATGATAATACAATTCATAGGTACGTTAATAGGTATTAATAGGTACATTTCTTATTTCAAATTGTGTTAATTTTTTTTAAAATATAAATATTTTAAAAATTGCTAAAATATTATTCATATATTACCACGGTATGAATTATTTAAGCTATAATAGCCACATAATAAATATAAATAATGCTATATTATCGAGTGTTCATATCTGAATTCGTCCGACTCTTTCTGAATTATTTCTAACCACCGTTGAGTATTTTTGGTCGATAATGATTCGATCCAGAACTGAAATATTGTTAATTTTTACCCAAATAAAAAATACTGAAAATCAATTATCTCGGAGGCAAATTCAACACTAATATTTTTTTTTTTTAATGTTGCCGTTAAATAACACTTATATTAAACACTAAACAATGACGCTCGCAGTGAACCCGCTGAAATCAAATACGAAATATCTGAAAATCCATATCCCTGAAGGAAATAGAGTAAAATAATTACCGCCGAACGGTATACTAATTGAGGAGCACAAATAATGATGTTATGAGAGGGAAAAGAGGACTTGAAAATTTGCTCAATAACTTCACGCATCTGCCCATTATCTACTAAATATCTAAAATTTAAATATATAGGTACTTATGAGTTGTTGTAAGTTATAACTATACAACTACTCGTTCGATATTCACTTTTTATTTACAATCCAGTTTCAGAAAAATGATCTGCCCGAGAATATATGAAATTAAAAACGTATGGCCCATAGCACCTATAGTAGACGGATTATAGTGTTCAAAAAAGTAAGAATTTAAAAAAATGACGTATCGCCATTAAAAAAAACACTAAACAGTATAAACATATTATATTAAGAATTTTCGAGATAATTCGAGTAGCGTATTTCCCGTTATATAATGATCGTCCTGCAGTATGATATAAATGAAATCCATCTTGCTTTCGATTAAATTTCGGCTCAAAGTCAGAATAAACGTATTACTATATTATATTATTATGTGTGTGTCCAAGTTTAACAGGTAGTATAGTATTATTATATATATATATATATATAGAGAGAGAAACTAGGTCGGATATTATAATATCGCTGCTCGTATAAACGATAGAGGCGTGTTCCGTCGTCCGACGTTAATAATTACAAAACGATTGTTCTTCGGTGCATGATATTTAAAACATTTCATTATTTGTAATTACTAATCCGTCTGTTTTAAGTGCCGTGTTTACGAGCTTACTAATAAGAGTATTAATATTTCTGCGAGGTTATCCGATAACGGAATAACACACGCATACCCACAGGACACTGCAGGTGTATAATAACATACAACATACCTACCTATGTCCTATACAATAATTATAATATAATATTATATAATATTTAAAAAAATTAAATATAATATGGTACGGTTTGCGCCTCCGAATGACTAATTCGGGTTTCGGGTTTTTGGTGCTGCTGCGTGTGTTCGGGTGTTCAAACACCAGAATAAAACATTTAAACAAACGTTTGGTTGTTAACTGGGTGGGCATTAACTTGTTAAAAAGTTAAAGTTAAGTTAAAAAGTAATTTTTTTTAAACTTTTTAACTTAACTAATTAATTATTTTTGTTTTTACCTTATTAACTTATTCAGTTAAAATTGATATTGTTGTAACTTAACTTTTTATAGTTAATTATCATTGTCGTGCAGTTAAGTTAATTTTCTTTTCGTGTCATGCGTAATCAACTAGACAAAATACTGATTCGTTGCCTTATTTTTTATTTTTTATGTTAAACGTCTTGGTAAATGTTTGTGTACATCAAAATACTAGGGCAGCTTATGACTTGTAAAAATATTGTAACTTAAAAATAAATTAACTTTTTTTTAACTGATTTAAGTTAATTTTATTTTCCATCTTAACTTAATTCAATCTAATTTCCATCTAAACTTAATTTCATTGAATTAACTTAACTTGCCATAGTTAATTATTTTCACGAACTTGCCCACCTTTGGTTGTTAATAACCGTTATTATTTGAGCAAATATTGGTTAATATGTGTGAATATAGAAATTCAGAAAAACGTAATTTTCTATAGTTATTTTTATAATTTTTTTTTTTTTAATGTTTATTATTTAGCAATAATATGTCCAAATACTGTTATTATTATAAACTAATAATTAACTACAAAATCGAACTAACCACATAAAATATATTATTATACAAAATGATATATCACATGAAGATTGTAAAATAAAAAAGTAGGTCAGCGCATTTCGGTGGTGGATGTTTGTCCATCGTCGCTTCGGGTCTCGGACAGGATAGTGTAATTTTATAGTATTCGATTTGAATGCAATGATTGCATTCGATAAAAAACGATTCGGTGTGGACTAGGGAATCTTTTTTATTTGATTTTATTCGTTTCTATGGTGATAAACAAAGCGTTTTAAGAACAGCTTAAGAACGATTTATATAAATAGATAATTTATATAATTAGGAAATATCATAAAAATGAAAAAATATATAAAAGAAAAGATAAAGCTCATAAGTCGCTCATAAGTAATTTTACCATGTCTAGGTATGGATAATATGAGTAAACAACCCAAATTTAAAGTTTTTACGAATGTTTTTAACCGAATTACAACAAAAAACTCCCAAAATTAAAATGTCTATAAATAGCTCAAAAATGGCTAAAATTTTTTTAAACCGTAAGGAACAAAATCCAAAATACAACAAAAAATATCTCTTGTCATTTTTCATTTGAAGCAATATTTCTGGTAGAAAACGTCGTCCGTAATTATTTAATATTATAAAATCGTGAAATCGTAGGTTTTTTCTCCTTTAACCGTTTTTATTTCGAGTAGCGTTTCGAAAATCGAAAATTTACCTGTTTAAAGTACCAGCTCAAGAACATAACCTTTCAGAAAAGATGCTATATATGATACTTTTTGAGCAAGTTTAGAGGGAGAAAAAGTGTTTACAGAATAAAAAATAAAAATAAATAATCATCATTGTAAAACCATTACATTCCTCGCTCCGCTCAGAAACTAAAAGTAATCGGGTTTTGGTTAATTCATGTGATTTGATAATAAAATCATTTGAGTTAGGTATATGGGTTTCGGGTGTTTGATATTTTAAGGGTGTTACGGGTTCTGGTTAATTCGGGTGAAAAATGTCCAGTAAGTAGATGAGCGGGGGGGCCCCTCCCAGTTTTATCCGTAGCCCCCACAGTTTTTTAATCGTAATTCAGTTAAAAATATTAATATTATCGTTTATCGGGGTTTGCGCTGTTGGTACAATTTTAGCCTTAATGTCCATATGATGCAGTTGCGCCTACGTCACGTGTAGTCACCGATTTTACGACGGTGCAAGTCCAACAATATATTATATTATATTATTATCATACAGCGAAAACTGACAGCCCGTGAGAAAGAGGGCGTATGGGTATAGGTACGGAGTTATATTATGTATACCAGCACTGCGAAATATACCCATATTATATACAGACGCGTTATAAAATAAAACATGTTAGCTTGCAGGCGAAGCGGAGGAGAGCGAAATGTCCATTGAATTAAATGCGTACACCCAATATTATAATGCTTACTGCGCATGTGTGTGTGTGTGTGTGTGTGGTGTGTGTGTGTGTGCGTGTGTAGTATACACAATGAAATATAAACGTCGACGGTCCACTCAATCAACCGAAAATCATTTCTCGACGTTCATCATAACACACACACGCACACTGCAATATATACCTATATAATGTATGTCTCTCTCTCTCTATATATATATATATATATATATATATATGGCCTATGGGTACCCAAGTGCCGGCGTATATCCGATACTTAGGTACACACCTTTCACTAATGGTGAGTGATTTTTGTTTTCCCCGTAATACGACAATGATTACTTTTTAAATAGCATACCGCGTCGTCTCTCCGCCCCCGACGGTCACCGCGAGCGTGCGTGTTTTCGCGGTCCGTTAGAAAGCCAGCTTTCGAAGCCGACTCGCGGGAAGTGTACAAGATGATATTACATTACCGGCCCTTAAATGTATTACATTTTTAATTTTAAAGCAAGCCATGAGCATTTTAAAACGCACAGACAATTTACGTATGAAAATATTCGTAACTCGCTTTAAAATTAAAATATAAAAAAAAAACCACCCGATGATAGGTTCGCTAGACAATATTCTCAGTTTTAAATTCGATAATAGGTCAATTCGTATCAATTTTAATCAGGGCTGGGCATTAACGAGTTAAAAAGTTAAAGTTAAGTTTAAAAGATAATTTTATGTTAACTTTTTAACTTAACTAGTTACTTTTGGCTTTTCATTAACTTAACTGTTAACTTACTAAATTTCTTTTTTAATTGACGTGTAATTAACGAATTCATTTTTCATTTTAGAAAGTAAGTTAAGTTCATTTATTTTGTTTTTAATTTAATTATATTTCACTATTTCAGTCAACTTCGTTTTCATGTCAAAAATATTTACCGTGAATCGTTTAAAGTTAAAAATGTATATCATTCGAATCTAACTGTATAAAGTATAAACACTATAGTCTACAGTTTAGTTTTGGGTTGGAAAAAAAATAAGTACGCTAGTGTTGTATAAACAAATTATTTTTTTTAACTTGATAAAAAATGTGTCTTAACTTTTAAATTATTTATTTAACTTATAGTTAAATTAACTTTTAAATTTTAACTTTTTGTTTATTGGTGCATATTTACTTAACTTAACTGAGTTAAAAAAAATATTAATTTGCCCATTCTTGATATTAATCGTAACAAAGTTAAATGGTTTGTTCAGAACGTACAATTTACCAATTTACCAATTTACATGTTACGCGTCTGGAAGACGGAAACAGCGCATGCGGGTGCGTTTTCGTAACACCGTTTTTGGGTCCATCGGCTAACGAAAGTTGTAGTAGGACACCGTAGACAAATTGTTCACATTTTTATTTCAACCTGTTTACTGTTATCACAAGTCTAACGAATGACAGAACAATTTTAAACGTCTTAGGTATATGTACCTATTTACGATTTCATTTGTTTCACTAATATCATAGCATTAGCTAATAATAATTAAACTATTTAAATATAATTTTTTCGTATTATACATATTACATAATATATTCTATAGAACTACAACATACGTATTAATTTTACTCTATTTTTTGTAATTTAATTTTTGTGATTTATATTCCAGATTTTTTAGAGCACTGAATAATTTACGTCAGTATACCCACAATTAAAAATATTTGGTACAAAAATATAAGTTATATAACAATATGTCCAAACCGGTTATTTTTGCCAAATGTTAACTAATATTTAATTAATGAATTAATGATTTAGACAACGTTATTCAAATTTTCATCAAAAACTTAGCGTAGCATTAGTATCCCAAAACTAAGCTATTCCTCCGTACAATCTAAAATAATTATAATAACACACACGCCTTACAAGTTCATAGGTACCAAAATAACAAAATAATTAATTATATTTTAATTGATCGGGAAAATGTCATGATCTACCTATACTGCCTATATACTTATATAGTTATATATTATCCATAATGTAACATAACAAGCTGTGATTAGTATGGGAGTTTATGATGATTGATTAGGCGATGATGAGGGGATATTATTAAAATACGATATCCCACAAAGTTGAAAAATTAAAAACAACTATCTCGACAAATCCGGCGTTTGTGGGTTCTATGACTTTTGGCCTCTTGTAACGACCGTCGATATTATATTAAACATACTGTTAACCGTATAGTTTCGTATATCGCACATGGTGATCGCTGCTGGCGATGACTGGGAAAACAAGACGTTTTTCTTCACGTTATACTTCTCGCAGTACGAATTTCCGCCGATGATAATAATAATACGGCACGTGTGGGCTCCGGGCGAGACGATTTTTTTTTTCATTAAAAAAGTAGCTGTCCGTTCGGATTTACGTCTTCTCCTCGGACGTTTGAAATCCACACCGGTGTCAGCGTCGAACGAATCCAGCGAAGAGTGCGCGCGTGTGTGTGTGTTTATTCGTGGTATACTCACATCATATTATACACTGCAACCAGCCAATTATAATAATATAATAATATGAGGAATTGAGGACGCGTCGACAGAATTTTTTCCTCTCATTCGATTCGTATTGCATACCGTGTCGTGGAGGGGTGATGGCGGTGCCGTACAGGTGGTCAATTGCTGCAGTGCGAATCCGCGAGATTTCCGCATACTCGATCGGATTAAAAAACTGAATCCGAGGCATGCTTACAGGTGTCGGTCGTATATAAAACGTCGACCGTGCTACTATCCCACGATATTTAGCCTATATATTATTGTTATGATATTATGGTAATGGACGCGTCGTGCACGAGATCAACTATAAAACATTTTCATGGATATATTTTAATTATTTAACGTATTTAATACCTACGTCTTAAAAAATTCGAGGATATAATATATAGGTTTATAGGTATTATAGGCATAGGTATGCACACAAAAATGTAAAATAACAGTCCTAATGTGTCACTTGTGTGTGTGTGTCTTAGACCAGGGATTAGTATAATTTCAAGGCGTTTAGAAATGTTCACCGAAATACTGTGTTCTACTGCTGGTGCACTGCTGCACGGTGATACAATAATATAATATACGAATTGAAATGCTATACCAGTATTAGCTTTTATTCCAGAAGCAGATGTAATAAAATGTTATAATGCATTACTATAGCTACAAGTTATTACACATGAAGATCTACTGGCGCCGCTGTTGGATTATTTCGAAAATACATGGGTAGGAAAATTAGATAGGAGAGGAAAAAGAAAACCACCAAAGTATATATGCGTTATAAATACCTATTGTTTACGGTCACTCAGTAGGTACTCTTTCTGAATTGCAAAAAAAAAGAAACCAAATCGTTTTTGTCAAAAACTTGTGTCGCGTAAAACACCTGCCCCTCCCTCAGTTTTTTCATAATAAGTTATTCTCAATTAATAACGAGAATGAGAAAAGTGTTCATTGCATGGATTTTCTATTTTTACTCTATAGTGTTTGGTTTTGTATACGTATACGATCATGACGTGTTGACCATTCGATATTACACCTATAATAATTACTGGTATAATATACCAGTATAATTTATAATCAATATTATAATATATTTATGAGGCTTGCTGTTATTACTGCTTATATAAATAATAAAAAAAAAATCACACGCACAATGTTCGTTAACATTTTTATTGTTTCTAGATGATTATTTAGGTCGTAACACAACCAGTTGTTAGCTAATAAAGCTCAAATCTCTATAATCTACAAGTCATATGGGTTATATACTTCTACAAATTTTCGTAGGTACTTAGCTCCACGCAGAATATTAAATTATTAGATTGTTAGGATAAAAAACACGTATGGTTGATTAAAATATTATGTAACAAAATAAAAATATATAATGCAACATTTACATTGTGCCCTTGTCTTGAAAATCCAAACTTATAATAGTCCTAAATTTAGTATCATAATATATATCATCATCGTGTTGCTATTTTACTTTTTAAACTAATTACTACTGAAATATGATTCATTATTTTTATCTTGTTTTTATTTTAAAGATTAATTATAACGGACAACTTTTTTCTTTTATTTTTATATAAAAAAAAAAAAAAAACTCCGTTTAGATAATAAACCAGAGAAGTTTCTATAACATTCTTAGTCATTTATATTAATATCGATAAATTAACTACAAATGTATATCATTAAAACTATAGTTACATATTTTTTTTTATCTCAATACATTTTTTTATATATATGTAATTTTTTTTTTTATTATCATCATTATTAAAGTAATAAAAAATATATAAAACGCTTATTTTTGTTTTAAGTTCAAATGTTAATAAATAATGTCTAAGTTGGTAAAGCCTAGTTAGCCAGATATCTAGAAATATAGAAAATCATAAATACAATCAACTTGTAAGTAAGTAGATTATTGTTGATGGATGATAAAATATAAAAGTCAGTATTTGCTGAGATCTCATATAGTGAGATGAATATTTTTTATTATATTTTAATGGCTACATTTTTATACATTTTATGTCATATTATAAATCATTCATATTAGTCTTGAAAGTACTATAACATTGATTGATTTTTTTATATTATTTTTTCACGCTGAAAAAAAAACTTAAAAGAAACCAAGTGCACAATATTATTGTACTACTCATTTGTTATAAAATTCGGATGCCATACGTTACGTTTGACATAAAATCGAAATGCTTAGGTACCTACCTGTTGTTTCGATTTCCATTCAAATTAATATAGGTAGTATCATTATTAATTATAGCATAAATAGTAATTATTACACGGAAAAGTAAAATACAGAAAATACATACATATAGGTGTAGGTACTCCAAAGACAAGAACATTATTACTTTGTTATTATCATTATTATAATACTATTGTAAGAGATATTATTTTGTACTACTTATATATATAGGTACCTAGCATTTTATAAAGTCTGTATAAGCTCTCAAGGCGCTTTAGCCTGTCCGTCTGCATAAATTAATTCATTACCGCGTGGTATATATCACTACAGCGGAAGTACAAATCTTCATACAGACTCAAAATAGCTGAGGCACAATATTATACTATCCTATGATAATTTTAACAACCATAGTCAATCCGTCAATACGTCACTCATGCGCTCCTTGACACTCAAAAAAAACGAATTTATAATTCAGAGTTATAATCAAACAATGTAATTGTAAGAATAAAAATGTATAGGCGATAATCCTCTAGGCTCTAGTCGGTAGTGTGTCGCTGCAGTGGCGTGCTCACAGGAGGGATGAGTGTTTAATATCTCCCATTTGGATTATTTTTTTTTATACAGAATATACGATAAAGCAATAAAAGTATAATATTTATATAAGTCCGTGATAGCACATATTATAATATCACAGAATATATGATTATATGAAACATAGGTATATATGTTTCATATTATTACACAAAGGTATTGGCAAGGCTGGACAAGTTAATGATTTTTTTTAACTCAGTTAAGTTAAGTTAATATGCACAAATAACAAAATGTTAAAAGTTAAAAGTTAATTTAACTATATAAGTTAACTCAGTTCAGTTAAAAGTTAATACACACTTTTTGTTAACTTTTCATTAAGTTAAAAAAAAGTTAATTTGTTTATAAAACGCTAGCGTACTTAATTTTTTTCCAACCCAAAACTAAATTATAGACTATAGTGTTTATACGTTCTATACAGTATTTCCATACAAGTTAAATTCGAATGATATAATTTTTTAACTTTAATAACAATTCATGGTAAATATTTTTTAACATGAAAACGAAATATTGAAATAAAATAAAATAAAAAACAAAATAAATTAACTTAACTTACTTCTTAAAATGAAAAATTAATTCATGTTTAGGAAACAAACAGTCCTAATTTCTCTGTTATCAAACTTGCCCAACGTTTACCGCTTTAGAATTTTCTCTAGGATTGGATTTTACTTTCTGGTATCTGCAATATAAGTTATAGCGCGTAGTATTTACTTGTATAAATTGTGGTTAACCACTATAGGTAAACACAAGATTCAGCCAATCACAGCTTAGATTGAAAGCGTTACATTTGTCAGTGGCGATGATATTTTCAAGCGTTTACTCGCACGATTCAAGCGGAGAGCAGAGCCTCCCAATAGGAGTTTTCACTTCAAAAATGCATATCCCCCCCCCCTTTCAAAAAAGCTGAGGACGACACACGATGCGTTTTTCAGTCGATTTAACCTTGGTGGATTTACAAAGTATTTATTCTTTATTACATAATTGTGCAAATGCATATTAAATGGGTGGATTATGTAATAATACTCTTATTGCTTAAATATATATATAATCTAAATTAATTGTATTTTTAACATGATATTCATTATTATTAAGTAGTATACGTAATAGTATTCTTAATCAATACATACCTATGCTTTAAAAAATCATAGTTTTAGGTTATTATATTTGTATATCATACTATGAATATAATCTATAGCATTCAACGACAGATTAAAATATACGAGCTTCGGTTATTATAATAAAAGCGATAAAATTCAAATTTCGCATTATATAAAATAGTCACGGTTGATCGGGTAATGAAGACCTTTAGTTGGCCATGACTCGACATGTTATACGGTATTAAACATTAAAATGCTTAGTTCGTAATTCATTAGTCATTGACATTTATATTCTATAGTGGACGAATACGAAAATATTGTTTATTTCATAATGTCAAATGTAATTTACTGCAAGAACGTCATGTTTTAAAAAAATGCATTTCGTTCATTAACATATTTTTGTACGTTTCGTGATAATAATATATGCAATATTTACAATAGTCGAAGTGCACTCATGGGTTAAGGGGCGTATATACTAGAAGGACCAAATCTCTTACTCCGCTGCCTTTTTTTTAGTATGATTTTATTAAAAACCCTTTAAATTATAAAATAACCAACAATAGGTACATAAAATATTACATAATGCTCATTATTGTAGCTCGTATTATACTCATTGCATAATAATTATTAATTACTGCATCATACAATTAAAAACAAAAATTAAAATCTGGAAAAGTCACTCTGGGACTGCTGTACAGAAGATTGATTCAAGTGTGTATCGTCGTCATTTGAGCATGTCACCGTAATGGATGTGTAACACTTGAAATCATTGCGAACGAAAAATGATTCTGAGCTGAGACGGTGTATCGTCCTTTTGTCCCCTACAGGGATATTATACAATATTTTTTTTTCTATTAAAGTAGTACCTATAATGTCCTATACCTACCTATACAGTAAGAACTAATTTTTACTGAACACAGAGAATATTATAAATTATAATATTATAATAAATAGCTTTAAAGTCGACTAAATATTTTTAAAATGTCATAATCTTTGGAAAACTTTAACTGAAGTAATGGAATATTTCAAGTTTCAATAATTTCAAAAAGAGTTAAAATATTTTCAAATTGTATAATGTCTAGATAATGCTGAAATAAACATTTTGTAAAAATATCAACTATTTAAGGACACTATTCATAGTGGCGAAGCATCTAATTAGGGCTTTAAATCGATATTGGATACCGATTTTGAATACGGGTTAAAACCAGGGCTTCAAAACGTTTTTATAAAGTTACCAGTACAACGTTACACAATTCAAAAAACGATTGAAATCGATAACGGATAACATATTGTTAAACGATAAACAATTTAAAGGTATAACGAATAACATACCGGTTAATGATAAACGATTGAAAACAGATAACGGATAGCGAAACAGAAACGATAAACGATTATAATTAATATCAAATAACGCAACAAAAAAATATTAATGATTGAAACATAACATTGCCAAAAAAAAAAAAAATTATAAAATTATAGCTACAAGTAAAATATATATAATTATTAAGGGTATTCTTGTAGTATTATATTTTTCAATCACTCTGGATCCATAAGATAACCCTAAACACTTCTTAACGTTTAAATTTACAAAACGTTTAAACGCATAAGTTGAATAACTTTTAAATTGTTACAACGTTTAAACGCATAAGTTGAATAACGTTTACATTTTTATAACGGTTGAACGCATAAATTGAATAACGTGAAAACTGAAAAACTGAAATCGAAAATAATCAAAACCGAAACTGAAATCGGAAAAAATAAAAACAGATATTCAAAACCAAAAACGAAATCGGAAAAAAACCAATAACCGAAACGGAAATCGAAATAGGAAAAACTTTTGTCTGTTTCCAGCATTGCATCTTAATGATAATGCGCCTTTAAAATAGAAAATAATATCATTTACTTAAAAAAAATCTTAATATTTTGTTTTAGATTATGCCATAATATTATGTTTAAAGGAAATCTTTTAATAAGCCATCGTTTCAACTTTGTGCATATTTCCCATACAAAATAACTTCGATGTTTCACGACGACTCACTTTTTTAATCTTATATCAATAAATTGTTTTGTTTTTACTGACCGGACGACACGCATAACCTATCCGTTGTTGTTCACCTGTAATCTATAATACGAGCCATTCGCTGTACAAATGTCTCATTAAAAAATATAGGCATTCTTTATTTTGTGAAAAAAAAACCAGACATTAATCAGACATAGTCCCGAGAGAGATTGTGCGATCGCGTAAAGTCCAAAAGCGCCACGTGATATGCGGCTGGACTTTGGAAAACTGTCTCGTGATCAAATCAATAATAAATAAAAAAAATATTAATCAAATTAGTGTAATATATTAATAATAATATATGATGGCGGCGGTGATATTAATATATTAATATTATTATAATAATCATAATTAGACTAAACTACGAGTGCAACTCCTCCGCTCCGCGGGTGATATTATAATTAATTGCTGTTGTTGTTGTTTTTAAAATTCGTTATCGCCACAACTTTGAAACTGAATATTTTATAACATTCAATATAAAGAAATATTTCAAATATAACACATTACCATGGATGACCTCATCGTTTAGGACGAATATTTGCGCAGGCACTTATCACAGGTAATATTATTACCGTATCCACACAATAAGCTGGTTTACTACACCTGTAGGTAAGTAACACCTGTAGGTAAGTACTATAGTGTACCACGACTGTACTTCTGTGGTAAGCCAAAAAAAGGCCTGATTCCAAAATATCGCATTTCTACTCAATTTCGGTTTAAAACACACGTTTAAAATAGTATAGTGTCCAAGAATTTTTATACAACCGAACTACCGTAGCATTTTCACTGTAAATCTAAATATATAATATAGAGGGAAAAAATAGGTGTAGAATAAACGTTAATGGGATGAAAACGCACGACATAGCAAATATTCGTTTACAGGTTCAATGGTGTGCTGTTAGTGATGATATTAAAGTGAATCGACCTATTATAAAACTTTTAGGTAAGAACATTTTATATATATTGTGCATGTGCGTCGGCGATTTTTCAATATTTTCATTTTCAAGCAAGATACGGGTATGTGAAATATCACGAATTGGAAATAATCGTATCTCGCTTAAAAATTAAAATATCGAATAAAAGCTGACGTCGAACCGCGGACAATGTTCTTGCCTAAAAGTTTGATAATAAGTCAATTCACTCTAATATCAAAACTTTCAGCACACTATTGAAACTAGTGAACGAAATTTTTTGTAAGTCACACGTGTGTAATACAGAAACGGAAAATGTGTATGGGTAGCGTCTTCTTAATTATACGTTCAAATACGATTGTGCAGGTGTTTCGCTTAAATATAACTCCCCCGCCCCCTCCACCATTTGGACGGAGAATTGTAAATTCCGCCCGAAAAAATTACAGGTACAAAAATGGATTTGTAAATTAAAATACATATTAAATAAATATTTTTAAACTATGCGTTTCGACCGTGGCGTGTTATAGAATTTGGAAATTACAAAATGTTCGAACAATCGTATATCAGACGACAATCGTCAATCATTTCTATTTTACGATTTTCATTAATAATTTATTATATATGACTCATATATTATTGATTATGATTATATTTTGACTCGTCTTTATTATAAATATTAGGTACTTTTTTTACGATTTTTATTAATTTTATTATATAAAGTGGCAATGTTATTGACTTAATATGTTAAATATATATTAATTTAAATACTTATAACGATTAATCTATGTTATTCCTCATATCATCATTATTAAAAACCAGGTACCTTTATTAAGTAATAAGAACTTTTTACTCATAGGCAGGATGTGATTATTAATTATAATTTTTTTACAGGGCGGAATTTACATGCGCTTATTAGGAATAGAATAATACAAAGAAACATTGCAATGCCTTATTAAACATTTTAATTATTTTTTTCATTGATATAAATATGACACAAATATAGTCCAACCTGTACAATTTTATAATTGTATTATTTTATCAAGAAGTACATCATTTTTTATTTCAAAATAAATTGTTTTTTTTTTTTTTTAATCCGTGCATGTCATTGTCATTTCAATTGATTAAAATAGGATAATTATTCTTTATTATAATTTATAATGTAGAATAAAAAACCGTTTGCGATAATTACTAGAACTTCTCATTGGTAGAAAGTGCTTGCCATTGATTGCAAATACTATATTATATACCTACAATTTCCTATTCGTTGTATAAGTACCCATAACACGGAACTCAACAAACTATTGATTGCGAGTAATTATTACCATTGATAGCGAGTACTTACCATTTATTGCAAGTACTTGCCTATATTATATACCTACAATTTCCTATTTATTGTATAAGTACCCATAACACGAAACTCAGCAAACTACAAATAGAATTTTTTGTTTTCCAACAAAAACGCTTATTCCAACTTACAATGTCTGACGATGTATAATATGAACATCAGACATGATACCACACAGTGGTATAAAACAACGACCGCTACGTATAAAATAATTATTGTAGTATGGTATCCAGATGTATATAGACGGATAAATATTTGTTCTTCCGTTTTGGTTTACACAACGACGAATTCTATTGTCCGTCTTATCGCAATGCATCGTCGTCCTGTTAAATAAATACGTTTCTAAATCTGTGTTAAAGAAGCGTGCGTATTGTTCCGCCTCAATGGTCAATATTGTAAGCACGACGGATCGAGCGACATACGTGCGCAGTGTGACTTTAGTGACATTCAACGAAGGCGGACAAAATAATTTTTTCAACAAAAATTCGTTTTAACTTAATTTTTTACTGTTATATAATATTATTATTGTATGCCCATAATAATGCTAAATTTAATATTTTACTTGTGAAATCTATAGAGTTATAGGTACCTATACTTATTTTTTTTTTTTATTAATAAGCATGTAAATAAAAATTATATCAAGTGTATGGTATTGGTATAGTTTTGGTTTAATTGATGTATTCGTTCTATTCATATTAATATCGTGTTTCACTTTCATTTTCAAAGTTATTATTAATAATTTATTACATCGTTATCTAATATTAAACTATAAGTATTCGAATAATTATCATCAATTCTCGATTGATGGATTTTTTTTTTTTACGTTACCTCTGGTCTCTGGATAATTTTCAAAAGAACAGACGCAAATCGACGCAAAGTAAATTGTGGAATCTTACTTGTCTTATGGGTACAGTAAAACAAATTGAACTAAATTAGATTTGGATGTTTTTTATTATTATTTCTGGTCGTTTTTCATTTACTTACATAACACGTCATAATATTGGTATTTAGATTAATTTGTAGTTATACTTACAGTATTAAAATTCGTATACACTATGTATACTCTGTTCAGGGAGGGTACACGAAAATTGGTTCTTCTGCGCATCCCCACGCGAAACATCTTGTCGTGGGGCACTGGTTTTGATAGCAGCGTTACGCGGAGGGGGAACCCCGCGTAGAAGAACCGATTTTTGTTGGTCTGGTATAGTAGGTATTTAAATAAATACTCAAGTTGAGATTTATTTATTTATCTTAATATTTCTCAATAAAAATTGAAATACTGGCTAGATTTTTTTAATCCATTTCTGAATACAAAAAGAACTAAACGAACGCATAAAGTTGAATGAAAAATATCATGTATTCGATAAAGTAAAATAAATAATATAATATTAATATTACTAATAATATTTATATATTTCTTTAATTTTATTTTTAGTTATTTTTAAATAAAAAATTCTTGTAGCGAAAACGGGTTCGCACGCGATATCGGAAGGGTAATCATAAAAAAATAATAATACACAATAGTATTCAAATGTGAGATCTGTTACAACAACGGGGTAATATTTTCAAATCAACTACAGCAGCAGCAGTAGTACACTTTAAAAAAATTGCACATAATAGTAAACTGCCTAACTGGACCACACCGGTTATAATGTATTATCATGTACATAAATTATAACATTATGTATAATGTAAATAAAATCATTTGATTATCGATTGTCTGTGCTGTACCTACACTTATTGCACCGTTCACGAGATCTCACATGGTTTTAGTTTATACTCAAAGAGATTACATTTTTCGGTCTAAATTGGATTTCACGAAGCACAGACGTGAAAAACTATAGCCTAAAAACCTAACCTAACCTTTTTTTTATAATACGCTTACCGTCAGCCACACACGCACGCACATAAATAATATGTTAAGACATTATATAAGTAGGTATGCCATTGCGATTACGAATCACAATGATATATCGATAGCCGATAAAATATAATATGTTTATAATAACATATTATAATTATTTTACGATCTCACGCCGTCGCTTCGAATGCGTTACAATTCAATAATAATATGTGTTCAGACGGTTTACAATAATATGATCATAGCCGGCGTGGACTGTGGACAACACACAAACGCGCGTGCACGCGGCCGAGTACATATTATTATTATTATTATCATTATTACGATAGGTATACAGGGCGATTCTCTTAATATCGAAGGTAAACATCGATAAGGCGTAGGTATCGGGGAGTATTTTTTTTGGATAATTTAAAAAATACATTTTTTGGAAAAAATATCATATTGCATTTTAACCGTCGTTGTACCTATAATGATATTTGAAAAAAAAAAAAAAAGACGTTAATACCATTTCGATAAATTGAGTGTTTGTCTTCAAGACAATCGCCGCGTATACATGACGTGTACTTGACTTTGGGTATGCGCGCGCCGCCCGATCACAGTTTCCCCGTGCGTGGTTTATTTATTGTTATTCTTTTTTCATATTTTTTTTTTTTTTTCGTTTTTTTGTTGAACCGCAACCTATCAATTATGAGCACGGGTGTACTATATTATACACAGAGATAAGGAAAGTGGTAGCGGTAACACTTATAACTATTATTATTACCTTATGCGTGTGTGTGTGACCGCAGCTCGTCCGAACCGAGATTAGAGGGACCGGGGATAAATATAATAGCCGGGGAACATCGGACCGAGACGACCAGTCATCTTGCGGACACGAAACACGCGGTCCACAGCATCCAACATCCATTATTCTGCAACAGCTGGACACACATTGTCGTGGTTTTCACCCGCACCCCTGTGGCAACGATCACTCGACAACAGTCCGTTTTCGGCCGCACTCGTCGTCGATACCATAGCATTTCATTTGCAAAGGACCGAATAGCCCACACGAGAAAATGTCGGAAGACGCATTCATCGTATCGCCAACCAAAAAACACACGGGCACCGTGAGTAACATAACATACAATATAATATTATAATAACAACAATAACTATTATGACATGATGTGTATTTGGATGCAACAGTATTATGCCGTCGCCAAAATCGACGAGAGCAATGATTAACATACTTGTTTATTATACACCTAAATTATAGTAATCGATTCGATTTTATGTTTTCAGATCATATTCTTGCACGGACTCGGCGAAAATGGGTACGTAAAAACACCGCTGAAATTTATATAGTATAATTTTTATAAAACCATCACAATAAATTTAAACACTTTTAAGGGCACTTATAGTGGCGTAATTTTGGTTTTTATTAAGAAGGGGCAAAATACGTATTGACCAGCCCATATTATGGTCTAAACAGCTCACTAGCTAATTTCCGAGGCAAAAATAGCCTAATTTATATAGCAAAAAAGACGTCGGATAATGATGGTACCTATACCGGCTGTCTCAGTCCAGTGGCATCATTTAGATTTTTCTAGAGGGGTCGAACAAAATATTAAATTAGGTACTGTAAAAATTAATTGAAAAATCAGAAAATTTTAAATAGGTACCTTCTATTATAGAGGCTTCTTAGAAATCGTGTATATACATTTAACTTAGATTGTTTTATTTTTAGAATTTATATTGTATCAGAAGACTAACGCGTCTATATTTTGAACTAAAAACTATAGTCGATATTAATTACTGTCTTGACAATATTTTTCTATAGTATCCTCACAATATTATGTTTCGTCAGTATTAAAATGATTGTTATGTTTTTTCACCAACAATTTGGCTGTTCTTAAAATCAGACGGGAGCAAATGCCCACCTTGCCCCCCTCAAATTACGCCACTGAGTCTTAAAGAGCCGAAGCCCACACGTAACCCTGTTATATGTACTTGCCTATAGTTATTAATACGGTCCGGAAGTTTATGCACTAAAAACTACCGAAATATGTATGCACTTATGCGCTTAATAAATATTTATTTTTTTAATTTATAAATATGAGGAAAAAACATTTTTATTTCAATTTCGTTGACTAGTGATTAAAAACATTATTTCATTAATTGATAGACATTTTAATTTTTCTTGTTGGCGTAGTGGTAATTAGCTGTTGAGTTGTATTTTTATTTTGACGATCAAAGGCTCCAACTTATATGTTTTTCAGTACTTAAGTGCTGAGTGACACTGAAACGTTTTTCGTTCTTTACCATTACCTCGCATATCTTACAAAATAATACACTCCCGTCGAACGCGAAAATATGTTCACCGAACTCACTAACGTAGTTTTTACCTCTACAAGTAGCTGATGTTTTTACTTTCGGCATTTTAACACAATTTAATCAAAAAAGACGGACACTCGATATTACCTCACGGAACACGTCAAACAATATAAACGAGAAATCAAGAACTGACTAGGTACATTTTATAATTTTACAAGAGGACGAAAGAATCGTTATCGGCGATACAGATAACAGATCTATATTACGATATTCGATAACTTATCGTAATGGAATATTATATTGAGCAAGTTAAACACGTTAAACGCCGACATCGATTCAGCAAGGGCGCGCCCGTCGATCGACGTAATAAGATAAAGCCAATAAAGCTAGCTGTAGTTAAAACTTATAAATATATAATATATTATATTAACCAATTGGGAAAAAATATTGTTTTTAATGTCAAATGGAAATATGAAAAATACGATATAAGAATATCTAGTAAGTTCTCTCAATATAAGTGTATTTATTTTTTTACTTGCGAATTTTCATACTGTATCCTGATAAATTATAAAATATGCTCTAAAAAATTGTAAAATTAAGAAATATGCTCTGAAATTTCAAAAACCACTAAATACGCAAAAATATGCACTATACATTTTTGATATGTTTTCCGTAGTGTCTTGGAATGCATTTCTAGCTCACTTGGCAATAAATCTAATGGTTCAAAAAAAACGTGCAAATGCATAAACTTCCGGGCCCCAGACTTATTATTATTGATAAGCGCGACGAGTTTTCGTCCGTCAAAACTCGTTGGTAACGCATTCGAACAATTTTTTTTCCTCTACGTTTCTACAACATACAATATTACAATAATATATAATATTATAATACAGGTACACCTATTTATTATGTTTTTTTTTAAGTTTTTAAACTTGTTTGTTTAGTTACCGTAAAATGTTCATTAATATTGTCTAAAGAGGTTTACACATTATATTAATATGTTACAAACCGGTAAATGTGCTTATAAAACGCTCACCGTAGTTCGTTTGTGGTTAAATAAATCGCAGTAATTATAATAATATGTATTATATACTTTTACTCACACACATACACTGCAACTCCATACATATTTATATATTGTGATTGCAACAGAGAAGATTAATCCTCGTGTGTAAATTATTTTTAAAAATATACACTTCATTTTTTATTTATTTTAATTGGGTCCAAGTGTTCTTTTTACTCATGTTGCTTTTTTTGCTGCGTTTATACAATAATGATTTATTTAAATCCCGAGGAGAAAAATTCAGAAATTAATGTGTTTTTTTTTTAAAAAAAAAATTATACTTAATTTATGTTTTTTAACAATATTATTATTAAATTCAATCCAGTATTTAAAACGTAATCGTGAAAAAAAACTGTTAGGCTCGTATGCCTAAGTACATATTATTATCATGATTTTTGAATTTAATTTCGCAAACTGTGCGCATTAATAATTTAATGAAATTCTAGAACAAGTTATGACAATATTATTATTGTACGACAATATGACATAATACATTGTATTATTTCTGTTTCGCGATGTTCACATAATATTATCATGATCAGACCAACGACGATGAAAATAAACACAACATATAGGGTAACCTTCTGTTCGTATAACGAATACTTACCGTTCTCTTGTTATAATGGTATAATAATTGAATGCTGCATACGAAAATATAGGTGACTATGTACTTTCGTTTAGTTTTACAAAATGTATTTCAAGTCACTTCAAGAAAAAGTGTTCAGAAATTATATTTCCATGATAAAGACTCTTATAATATAGTGCTTACGTTCAGTAACGTTGTTAGAACAATTTTTTATGCTCGAGCTATTTAACGACAATAATATTGACAAACCTCTGTTAATCCCTGCACAATTATTCGCTAAGTTCTCATACATTTGTGACTTATTTACCTTGACCAGACATTCGTGATTTCGATTATATCAAATTAACAAATTATAAAATGGCACAAAACAATAATACGCGTTACGTACACGTACTCGTAAATTATAATAGTATATAATATACGTGCATTTATAGCACCTACATATTGTGTTTTATTCAAATAAATCGAAAAACAACATTACCAATAATGTTATTATATTCTGTGATATTGCTGTGAAACTTCCACAGCTTAATTATATTTCAAATTAAATTAATCGGTTCTAATTTGGTTTCGTTTTCAAAAATGTTTTGTTAAACAGAACATTTTGCTGTACATTCATATGGTAGTTTCGCTGTATACCTGTAAAATAATATTACGTTAATAACATAATTATCATAATATATTTATATAACATCAAAGGACGTGACATGTGTAATAATCGATAAATCGCAATTGAATCGAAAATTGTTAACCAATTATTAAGTCTGGTACCGTTTTTTTCTATCGAACTCTGCACCCGAAAGTCTGATATCAGCTATACTGTTTACAGCTTAACAATAAATAGCGTCTCATTTTTAGCTGCAGGAATTATAGGTATTTATTGCCCTCTCATCGTATTATATTTTCGTGGACGACGAATTATTATCATTTTTCACGACTGGTTGTAAACGGTTTCACACCTCTCTACACAGCATAAAAATATTTCCTAACTGGGGTCAAAATATTTTCAGAAAAATAATTTAAGTGTCAAAATATTTATAAAAAGTTGCGTGAATAATTAAAAAATATTTTAGTTATATTTTTGGCCAAGAAGTACATATTTTTGAAAATATTTTATAAAAAACATTCACAAGACATTTTAATCATATATTTTCAAAAAATATTATTACGGAAACTAAAAGTATTAAGTCCACACTTTTATGCAATCATATAATACAATATTTCGTTATTATGAGGAGAAAATATTTATACAATATTATTAGCCATTATTCAAGCACTTTAAAATATTCACGAAATAGTGTCATTTTTCAAATGCTGCAGTGTGGGTCGTTGCCGTCACCTGGGTGAACTCTTCGCGTAAATTTAAACGAGGCAGAGGACGTCCACAATTTCGTCGGATTATCGGTTTTATTTTACAGCACGGCAACCGACAGTTATACTGCTAACCGTATTACTGCTCTTATAGTGTTTCTCGTTTTAGTTTATCACCCATAATGGTCTTACTCTATACGTTTTTCTAAGCGTGCTAAAAGTTATCTCCCGATTATGCAACAGTCAATAATCAGTCTGAACTTTGGCGCTTTATCGCGGTGTAAGTGTGGTATAGTGCGGATATCAACGCGAACAGAATATAATATTTAAAACATTATGCACTGAAAACGCGTTAGACCGTGTTGAAAAATAGCGAAAAATATACGCGTGGGTATAATACGACCATTGATTTATCGATATACCTACTATTATGATTCGAATGAGATGGGACGATGGATTTAATTGTTTGTAACGTTGAAGCGTGTGTTACGCAATATACACCAGCTATACCCGTGCGATAGGGCCCGAGGTTGTGCGGTTGAAACCACGTTTTAAATTCCTAAGAAAAAAACTCTCATACATATGGGTAACGATATTATATAATAATGTGTGTAGGTGGGATCCGCGCGAATAGACATAAAATAGTGGTCAAAAGATAATATAGTGTGACAATAGTTAGTGGACAAGAGGTAGTGGACAATAGATCGCGCGACAACTTACCGCACGTAGTGCAGGCGCGGATAGACAAATATTATTATTTAAATCCCAGTTTATCAGTACAATAAAATATATAAAATTATTAGATAATTAATAATAAGTGATCACACAACAAAATCCTTTCGTCTTTTAAATAATTAGATAAGTAATATAAATTGTTTAATTAATAATGATACGTAATATATAATAAATAATAATTAATAATAAAATATAATAAATATTAAAAAATTATCACAGAACAAAATCCATTCGTCTTTTAGATTTGGCAAATTCGTCAATTACTTCTTCACAGTCAATACTAATATTTCTATAACAATTAAGTAATGCAAGTCCATTTAAGCGTTCTTCGGATATTCTTGATCGCATCCAAGTTTTTAGTCGGCGAAGAGAAGAAAACTTTCGTTCCGCAGTTGCTGAAGTGGCTGGTAATGTCAGGAGTATAAGAAAACTCTTCCATCATCGCGATGACCACGTAAAGCAATATTTTGCCGCCCGAGAAAAATCAAACTTTCAACTATAGGTTTTAGTCTAGATCTATTTTCATTAAATTGTTTTAGGCGCTGTGAATTTATTTGGTTTACTACTTCTAGCTCTGGATTATTGTACGATTTTAAAAATTGTTTTCCGTTCAGTACAGAATTTTTATGGTACAAATTATTATCATGCGTTTCGAGGTAACCATCATTTCCTAATAACTTAGCGAATTTCTTTAAAGGCTCAACTACTAATGACTTTAATTGAGTATGGTTATTGAATCCATGACCAGTTTTATTGTGAAAAATAGAACAATAAATACAAAATAATCCACTTTCTGAAGGCGAAAAAACAAGCCAGAAATATTTATTTATATGTTCTTGTTTCAAAAATCGTTTACGAAGAATTCCATTTTTTGTGTGACTTGAATAAGGAAAATTGTAACCTATTGGTGGTTTCCAATGATTTTCAAGTAACTGTTTTTTAGTAAAATCATCAATTGTTCATTTTGAACTTAATGCAATACCAATATCTATAATTATATTTTCTACAGTACCTTTGTTTTGATTTGATGTTGGATCAATGTCTACATTTTTCATAGGTTGATTTGACGAAATGGGAGCTGGGTCGTCTACCATTTCATTGTCTTCAATGACGCATTTTTTTTCTTAAGAAAATTTTGCATAAAATCGGCACTACGCTTTGACATTTTAATAAAATAATAATACAACTATACACGTGTCACGTTTGATGTTGATTATCGACAGTTACAGCGGCTGTGTGCGTATTGTATCATAACTATAATATGTCAACTAACAAATTATCATTAGACAATAAATATCGTCAATAATAAAATAGATAGGTACTACAAACAGCCAGACATTTTATTGCATCAAACAAGTTTAAATATTCGATTAGATTAGATTAGCTTTTTGATGGCGAACGATGAAAACGGACACGGCCGAAACGCTATCGGCAAAACCAATACATTTTATCGGCTGCCGAAAATAGATATAATAGAAAATCTACCAGTCTACGGGGGGGGGGGGGGCATGGCCCCTTGCCCCCCCCCCTTGGATCCGCGCCTGACATAGTGTGTACGACAATAATCGTTGATAGTGTCATAACTCATAAAACAAACTGTGTATAAAGTTTAGATTTTATTAACTATGTGCTATAAATAAATACAATTAGGTACCTACTTACATATACATACTTATAGAAAAAGTCATTTCAAAGTCCCGTCGAGTGGATTGCGGCTATTAGGATAATCCGGGTAAAAGGCTTGAATGCGTGTACGGAAAACGGTTGATCAGTCCGTTTAAAAATAATTAAATTATGAAAAAATAGAAACGCATAAGGCACATAGGTAAATCGTCTTTCCACGCGGTGGTCGGATAAGGTCGGCTATAGGCTTAAAAGTTAGCCGGGTTCAAAAGCTCATTGTCTGTTCGCCGTGTAAAAGACTTAACGTGTGGGGCACGTCTTTATCACTGATCGGATTCTATAGCTATAATATAATTTGCCGTGAGAATGCAGATACAATTTATGGCATAGTAAGTTACACATAAGTCTTATTTGCAACAAGGATTCCAAGTATACTATAATAAATTGTGCGCTTCATAACTTCGCATATTATAATACAAACCATTTTAGATTTTCGGTGATATTTCCGCAGTTTGTGGTTCTATTTTTTGTTTTGATTGTAAATCAAATCGTGTTTATTTAATGTTGTTCGTGGATCATAAAGAAAGTGAGGAGGGAAAAAAGTGAACACGCATAACTAATTTACACGGAAATTTGTTTTTCAGAAAATGTCGAATAGCATATTGGGCTCATAATTTGATTGCTTTGATGATCAGCGTAATATATTTTTATTTGCATTGTTATTTATGATATTTAACTCAAAACAATTAATCACATAATGATTGTTCTTGGCAACAATTCAAATCTAGAATGTACCTATTGTACATTGTATAATAAGTAAAAAAAAAATCACTATTTTATTATCATTTTTCCTATTTTCTATAGATGTTTATGGTACTTAGGTATATTATGTTATAGTTCTTAAAATATATGGTTTCTCTATAGTCGCTAAAAATTGCTATAAAGTCCGTGACATGGTTATTATATTTTTATATTTTTTTTTCGTTTCACGATCGCAGCGCACGTCGCTCGGAAAATAGGTTGTATTCAAAACAAAATTTAAAAAATGAAAAAAATGCTGATAAACGTCAAACGAAAAAAATACCAAAAAATCCGCACCTGTTTAAAACACTAAAAAAATTACACAGCTCACTATAACAATTCGCCCAGGTCCAACTTTACCGATTATGAGTTTTTATCTATAATATTATAACGACGAGAATTCAATTGAAAACTGTCGGCGCGTTGTGTGCGTGTGTGTGCGGCGCGTTATCGAATATTATTAATAACTCGCGTTTTAAAAATATGATCTCCGATTCGAACGTATTATAGCAACACACTGCACCAGCTTTTTTACTATTATATTGTTCTATAATTTTGTGTTGTTCGTTACCCGCGGATCTGCGAGCAAGTACAATAGACGGAGACGGAAGATTGTTTCACAGTTTTCGTGTGCGCGCAGTGATCGGATGCAAACGCAACCATTCCCCGTGCCCGATAATATTTTTCGTATTACAATATCACATCATTATTACTGACGTGATAACAATAATATTAATCGCACGACTTTGAGAACTCGATGGGTTAAATCAGTCGTTACACTTTGAGTCGCGTTTCTGTATAAAAAAAAAAAAATAATATTATACATAACATAATGTTATATTATTAAATGTAATAATATTATACGTCTACGCTAATTATTATATTATGATACATTGATTATAATATTATTATTATTATTATTATTGTAATAATTACTATTACTCGCCATGAGACGTCAGGCTGAATTATTAGGTGTAGGCGATTTTGTATTATTGTATCGTTATAATAATAATAATAATAATAATAATAACATTAAAGACGATTTATAATTTGAAATATTTTATTAATACCTAAATATCAATAGCGTATTGGTACCATATTATTTTATTCTGTGCCATAACTTTACTGTGTTTTGTTTTACAGGGAAAACTGGAAGCTCTTGCTCTCCAAAATGGTCAAGCCCAACGTCAAAGTGATCTGCCTTAACGCGTGAGTATGACGTCCCATCCCCGTTTCGGTAGAAAACCGTTAGAACAAACTTAAGATAAAAATATGCTCTTGTTCAGTGTCAAAGCACAAATCACTCGGATAAAATTGCCAAACTTAACATATTATCGTCATTACACTCATTAGTAAAATCAATAATTCGAATAAAAAAATTATTGGAAAAATGCATAAGCAAAAAAATAATTTTTAAATAATCATTGGTATTGAAAAATTTAGTTTAACAAGCATATTTTATTCCAAACGACTTAAACAAATTCAAGTTTAAAGCGGAACGCAAGATGAAGTTGTCATTAATATGTTTTGTTGAGTCATACTCATGTAATTTGATTAACTTTATTAACACAAATGCATTAGTACATGCCATAGAACTAAACACCATATTGATATGCAAGTGCAAGTTGACATGCGCACAAAATATGGTCCATCGGCGTTTAAAATGTGCGATCAAACAGATGATTGATACCGTTTATTCACTCGGTACCGGTCGCGGCTCTGTCTCAAATCACCCTACCTTTTTTAAAAATATTGTTTTCTTTATTTCCGATACGCACGTGTAACGAATATCAAAACAAACTGTGAAAAAAAAATTTTAATAATCGTCCATATTTTGAAAATGCGTTAACGTTAGTTCTAACGTCCACAGGTGGTTGCGAAATCATGTTCGCCGTTTTCCTTGACTAAGGAGGGAAAGCTCACGCGCGTCACTAAAATATGTACTAATATTTCTCTCTGACCCACAGGAAGAAAATTCCACTCACGCTGAACAAGGGTTTCCCGACGGCTGCGTGGTTTGACCTGGCGTCGCTGGACGAGAACAAGATGGAAGACGAGTCGAGCATCATGCGGGCCGTGGACAAACTGCACGACATCATCGACGAGGAGATCGCTTCGTCCAAAGTGTCGTCCACCAAAACCATGTTGGCCGGTTTCTCTCAAGGTGGCGCCCTGGCAATGTATGCCGCACTCACCTACCACAAACGGCTGGCCGCCGTGATGGCCATGTCCAGCTGGCCGGTGATCCGGCATACCATGCCTGATGTGAGTACTTATACGATTTGGGCTCTGTAAAATGGGTGATGACTTGAATAATTGTAAGTTAAAAATAAAATACGCGGCAACTATCCATTTGAAATGATCAAAATTTAAAAAAAAAATCAATCTTCCCTATTTATATACACTTTTCATCGAAGGAACACACCGCGGACTAACGAAAATCGATTCTTCTGGGCATCCCCACGTGACACTCTATCATAGGAAACCCGGTTTCATGGGCAGGATGACGCGAGGGGATGCGCAGAATCGGGGTGTTCTCTAGCTGATCATAGTATAGATTACTCCAACGTCTATATTTTGTTCGGTGTCAGATCGAGGTCCTAACTTAAACCATTCGTCTCCCAATGCATTTTTATCTCGATCACAGTTTTCGTATTTTTGTATTTGATTACTTAACGCCAATCCAGCAATTACAAATTTTGGTAAAAAGTTACAAGTTATATAATTATAATTTCAATGGATGTACAGTGTGTGCGAGCAGTAGTAGAATGACACAGGTTAATAATAATAAGTAATAACAGTAAAAGTGAGAACAAAAAACATTAAAAAGAAGAAAAAAACTAAGCAAATTAAAGCAGTCTTTTATACATAAATTACAAATTATAGTGTGAATGTGACAAATAATACTGAGGTAGAGGATAGGTGTTAATGGTATACGTATATCAAATGAAAAAACAAAGTTAAAGCGAGTTACAGAAATGCGTTATGCCATTCTGCGTACAGGGCGGTTGTAATTCATAGAATGAGAATGGGCGTACAACAATGATAGTGTCTCTTGTTCCATTGACGGAGACACTAAAAGAGATAGAAGAGGAGATGAAATTAGTATAATTTTGCACTCGCCACATCGTTCACACAAATCCTTCGTTTTCTTTTGTGGCCAATACAAATATTTAAAAATTACACAATTGTTATTACATTCGATGGCGTGCGACGTAACCCACTCAGGTCCATCGACCTGATCCCAAAACTACAATAGCATCTGCCACCGCGGTCATTTGATAATATTAATTGTCTTCTGTTTTCGTATCAGGCGGCCATCAACAACACCAACATACCGATGTTGCAGTGCCACGGGACCGAAGACCCGGTCATTTTCTACAAATGGGGATTGATTTTGTCCGATGCCCTCAAGGAGATGAACCCTAACAAGTACGAGTTTAAGTCGTACGAGGGTTTGATGCACGCCGTCAACGATCAGGTACGAAAAAATCGCGATATAATAAACTAATCAACAGTTGATATATGCAGTTATTACTATTACTTACTGTACCATTTTAGAGAGGAAATAAAATATTAATTTCGTTTCGCCGATATGGACCTCGTATATAATAGGTATAGCGTGTTATACGAGTGTTATGGTTGATTTAGTCGTAAATAATGTTTTTAATGAACGCCTAAATCCATCGTACCATGATGGATAGATCAAACCTCCCCACTAATTCTACTAGTGACCTAATGAGTACATAATATTGAAATGTTCTCAGTTAATAATATTAAAAAATGGGTAAGTGGACATCCTGACGGAATCAAATACAATTTTTTTTTTATCAATTACATTTTAGTTTTTCAGTAACTCGTTTCATTTTCAAACGCGATAAACGAATTTTATAAAGCCTTTACGTTTTTATTATTGGGTGATATATTTTACTGATACATCACTAGAAATAATTAAAGATTTATTTTTCACCTTCATCCGGGGTGCTAGGGTATATACCATAATTATGGTCATGTCAATTCGAAAAAAATTCACCACACCACCGTTTGTTTTGTGTATCAGTCAGCTATTACTTGGTTACCTACACGACACAAAATGTTTTCACTTATTAGCACCTATACTGTATTATTTGTAATATCATATATTTCTGTGACACAACATGGTGATTGGGGTGACCGATGACTTATGAGAGCTAAAATCGTGGGTGTGCAAATTTGGACTGAAAATATACTAATGATGATTATTATGCCTTTCGCATTATTTCGTAGCTACGTAACATCCTTCACGTTGAATTAGACGTCGTACATTATAGAATATAATATATTATAATATTAATATTATTAGTAATTACCAATAGGTACGCATTTATTCGGGTACCCGAAATTCTTACTGACCCATAACCGCGTTTGCGCAACACGTTAACAGTTTTGTACCAGTTGTTGTAAAATCATGTGGCCGACACACAACAACTGCATATTTTCTATAAATTATTTTTTTTTATGTATTTTTAGGAGTTAGAAGATGTCAAAAATTTCATCAACAAAATATTCCCGTGACCGAATGAATATAACCAAACAGGAAAATTGATGTAGAATGAATTTTTAGTTCAAAAACGTCTGCGCACATGCAAATTTATATTAGTTGTACATTTTTCATTATATATTATGTTTAAGAGTACGATATTTGTGCTCATATATTATTATTTGTGTTATTTTATTACCATTCATGTTTTGACTAGGCATCCGTGCAATTATATTTAATATGTTTCAGTGACAAAATATCAATAAAAATGTGAAATATAAAAACATATTATGTGTCTTTTTTCTCACACCCGAGTATTCGAAAATTCGATGCTGAAAAATACAAATTTCAAAATAATTAACCATTATCATATAGATTTAAACCGAAAATATGATATTGATTATCCCGTCGGTAACAACGAGACAATGCGTTTACAAAAAAAAAAAATAAATAAAAGTTACCCGGTTGATGTTTCAAATAACTTGTTTTGATATTACTATACATATATACTAATTCTATAATGTTGAGCAATTTATATTTTATCTCGAAAATAATATACACTAATATTATTATTATTATTATTATTCGTTTCGCAGGCTGGTCTAATTGCATTTAACATTATTACACTGTTTATAAAACGTTATAAATCAATAACACATTTTGGGAGGAAAAAAACAACGTTTCCAACGCATTAAAAAAAAAAAAAAAATCAATTTTTCGTTTTCTAGAGAAGCGATTTTTTAACACGACATACGTACGTAGGTTACCCACGTGATAAATCATTATAAATTATTGCCGCCTGTGCATATCATTATTAATAATATTTAATTTGGATAGGTAGGCTATTATACGCGCACTGTACACATGGGCGGTGGCCTGCGGACTAATTATAAACATGTTTAGATAAGTTTTTCAATCGGTAAATATCTCACGCTCGACGAACGACGACGACTTGCGCAACAATGTAAGTAATCATAATTATTATTATATTATTATTATAAGGCCATAAGCGAGATGATTATGGTTATTTGCGATTTTTTTTTTTTCACCAAACCTACCATCGTTTGCGCTGCAGGTGGGTCGTTTTGGGTTAGCCAGCACATATACCTACATCGTAGGTATTTTGTGTAATACTCGGTGGGTGCTATATAATATTATTATGTAACCTGCGCCTTCGCCGGGTGGAAAAGCGAACAGAAATGTGCAGGTAACTGCGGACGTGACCACGGTTAATGCCCTGCTTCTTCCAATAATATAATATGGGAGACCTGGAAACATCCACTCGGGGTGCCGGGGTGGGATATAGAAAAAAAAAAACCGCAAAAACTCTCAATCACTCCACAGACGTCACCTCGTTGAAACCGTAAAATTTTATCATCGGGCGGCAGTGACCGTGAGACATTGAATCCGCTGCAGATACGAGTTCCCGACTTCCCGTAGACTTTTTACATTAATATAGACATTTAGACATTTATAGACATTAAGTCTTATCGCAACCGTGGTTTTAGTAGGTATCAATATTGGAATGCAAAATGGACGTTAAATAATTTATTATTATACTGTTGTAGGCGAGACGTTATTAAATATTAGTCTGGGGCAGGGGTCATCAAATGGTGGCGTGAGTTTTTTTACAGATAATCAAAAATTCAATATTTTAGAACAAATCAAATCTAAAAAGATTTAATACATAATAATATTTACCGAACAAAATATAACGCATACCGTAAACTTTTCTTCAGATTGTATTTTTAATTAGAAAAGTTTTTTTTGACATTGATTAACGATATCATTGAATCATTCATCCTGGCATAATAATGCATTTCTTTCAAACGATGAAATAAAACTAAATAATAATAATAATATAATAGAACCTATTAAATAGACAATATTATAATCAATAGGTAAAATTGGCCTTTATAAAAACCAAATGAGCTCCTAAATTATTATAGAGACGGGTCTTCAAATATTAACAAATAAATAATTTAATTTTTTTTAGATTTTAAAGCTTCGACGACTGAGGTCATTAGCCTGTAAGGTTGGTTAGTAGGGTCGGTGCAGTAGGGTTGGGACTGTTGGTACGGTCGGTTAGGAACACGTGTATGTGTGACAAGGTTTTTGCGCACAACGAACCCAGATGGTCACCCATCCGAGAACTAGTGGCATCGGCCGTTGCTTACTCTTAATCACGTCGCGTGATTGATTTCAGCCACTGCGCCGCGCCGAGTCACATAAATAATTTTGTTATACACGCGGTTGGGAACACTTCTGATTTATTTCGGACATTTTCAAAAAAAATATTTCCAGCCGCTTATTGCACAGCAGCTAGGCATGTCCAACACGTGACTCTCGGCTCATTTTTTTTATGGCCCACGAATTAAAATATTAATGAAATAATTAATCGTAAAAAAAAAAACTTTACAACCTTCATTTTATGTCACAACTTACTATGTTAGTGAGAGGCATATAAGCGTATTATGTTACTTTTCTGTTCTACATCTCCCGATAAACTGTAATTGAATAAGTGTTTTTGTTTCTTTTGTTATATATTTATTCATACGCCTTAGGTTATTGTATATTGTATTGTACGTAATGAATACAATTCAAAATGTTATAAAATATTTATTTTTTTTCGATACATTTTAGATTCTGAGCGGAGCGAAGAAGCTATAGTGGTTTTACAATAGTGTTTATTTTTTTTTTTATCTTGTGTACAAAATTTCTACCAGAGGGAGGGCTTCAATTTCAACATATAGTATCTTATCTTTTAGCAAATTGGATCAAGATGGTACTATTTAAACAGGTCATTTTTCTATTTTCTCAATAATTATTTAATGCAACGGAAAAAACCACCGATAAATCACAAAAATATAGCTAAAATGGGATTTTAATTTCTAACGCTTTGTTTATCACCATAGAAACGAATAAAAAAAAAAATAATATTATAATATTAATTCAACTTATGGGATATAATAAATAGTAACAATATCAAATATCCAGACTGACAAACCATCTCTAACTAAGGATAATTATAGTACTCAAAAATGGTTTTACAAATATATAAAATAGATTTAATGTTGGATCTAGTATTTATTATACTTGGATCCTTTTTAAAAATATTATAAAATATATTGATAGATTAGGATTAACTACTGACTAACATTTTCAAATCACCTTCGTCTCCATATTATCTTCTAATCCTATAATAATTATAGAATTATTAAAGAATTATTATAGAACTATTATCCTGAGTGCACAAAACTAAATAACTCAAGATTACTCTATCCGATTTTGATTTGTCAACATTTTCAGAAAAACCATAGCATATGTTCCTCGATGTTTTTCCTCTACATGGAAAATCTATGTATAATATTATATATGTTTTTGTTAATAAGTTACCATGACAAAGAAAACCTTACGAAAAATCCGATGGAAAATAATAAGTTGTATCCAGCCTAAAAACATAAATAATATGTTAAAATTATCAGCCAAATAATTTACTGTTAAAAGGTCAAAGGATGTTCTGGTTTGAATAACAAAAGATTATATCCTAACCTAACCTAACATCAGGATAGTCGTTTCAAGTAGAACAGGAGAGAATTTTGAAACAATATAACGTCTATAGGTGTATGTATATAAAATTTCCAAAAATCAGATTTTGAACAGCTGCATGGTTGTTTGTTGATGAAAAAAAAGGAGGAGGTGAACGTGCTCGGTGAATCACTCTGTAGATATAGGTACACCATTCATAATATATGGTTTTACAAAACGTGTGTTTATCGTTATCGGTTCTGATGACTCTACGCATCTACAGTGTTTTAATATACCTACTTAATATATAATAATATTATAGTATTATCATTATTATTATTATTATTATTATTTTTTTTTTTTTTTTTGTTAAGGACGTGCCGGGTCGTTGTGGTTCCGTCGGCCACTCTGAGTCGTGCGAGGTCTGACTCTCGGGTGCTCGCGTATTATTAATTTATTATTGAGGTTCGTTTTACTATTTTAGTATTATAGACATTGTACCCACTTCTCCTCTACCATCACGTGCACAGGTAATGTATATTATATCAAAAAAACGGTGCTACAGACAATACTTTATCATATAAATTATAATTTATAACTCATACCTAAATTAATCGACTATGCGATTTTCTATTAGTCTTACTAACGCTGCAGTGCGATTTCCGAATTCGGCAAGAGTGCTATAATGTTGTATTATGCTATTGCATGTAACCTTCACAATATTCTTTAAAAATAACGACTTGTAAATTCGGGTGAGTGTAACACCCACTTAGGTTAAATATATATATATATATATATTTATGAATTATATTGGGCTCACTGCCCGTAATTAAATTAAATAAATAAAAATAAATAATATATTTTATCGGAAATAAAGCACCTGCAAAATTAGGTTTTTTTATAACGCACGTGTGCACACTTTTTGGACGAATCTGAATTAAAAACTTTGGGTATATTATCTGTCAACTGCCCGTTTTAAGTTTGATTAGGCACTTCTTATCTGCAGGCCCTCAACTATTCGAAAACTCGGTACTTACTTATCCTTTATCTCGATTACCACTCGATGCCGTGACTACCGTGTTATAATAATATAAAAAACCCAGACACAAAGTTTAAAAAAAATTCAAAATTATTTTTTTTTGATTTTTAAGTTATCGATGTTTTTTTTTATAAAACTTCAAATCTAAACTACGAAATAGACACTAACATTTTCAATATACCAACCATTGGACAACTTTTTTTTCAAATTAAAATAACATTTTTAAATAAAATAATAATATGAATAATTGCCTAGAAATACTCCAGTGAGCATACATTTTTGAATCAATTCAAGACATTTTCGAAAAACTTATTAACTATAAAAAATGTAAGTATACCTAGTATATTGTATTATGTAACCAGGGATGGAAACTGAAAACATTAATCCTATTTCGATTTCGGCTTCGGATATCGGTGTTTATTTCTTCTGATTTCGTTTTTACTTTTTAATTTTGAATACCAGTATTCGTTGTTTTCAATTTCGTTTTCGGTTTCAAATTTCGGTAAGTGTTTACTTTTTGAGATTTCGATTTCAGTTTTGTATATCCGTAGGTATATATTATGTATATTTTTTTCCGATTTCAATTTCAGTTTTGATTGTAACGGTAGGTACTGATTTTTTTTGATTTCGCTTTCTGCAGTTGCGATATCAAATTCTGGTTTTAACGGCTTTAACTGGTATTGAAAAATCGGTATCCGGTATCAGTATTAGTCCTGTATGTAACCACTTCATACTTGTAGAATTCGCTGTCGAATATTCTAATGTTAATTATGAAAGCTGGTATTTTTTTGTAAAATATAAATTTTTTAATACATCTTTAACAGAATTTAATTGATATTTAAGTAATGGGAAGTAAAATATGTATAATATGTTAATATGAGAACACGAATAAATGTGAATTATTTTAGTTTGTATTTATGGATATTTATTTTATTTTTTTACCTATCTAATTATGAGTATTTTTTAATATAAAACATACTACATTATAGGTACATTAGAAATGTAAATAGAATACTGTACCTTAAATAAAAGTTATAATTATAATAATAATAATATGTATTCTGCGATTATTTCCCCAAAACATATACAATATTATACATAATAATAATATATCGTAACCAATTTGTAAAATCGATCTTTTCGTGAAATTACTTTTCACACTTCGGATAACACAATAATATTTCACAAAATAATCACTCTGAATATTAAATTGACATCGTAGAATTTTTTTCTACGATATGGTCGTGGTCAGTCTTTTTCCACGACTACCTATTATTTATTAACTAATATTTATGACGTACCTATTAGCACACCAATTTTTCATACGAATTTACGTTAAGTACACTTTTGTTTATAAATAATTTAATAGTTACGCATAGTTGTTAAACATAGGTACATATTATTATGTCGCGTCTTATAAATCTCTACGACTGTTTTTGTATTAATTCTTATGTTTGAAATTATATTACGAATTAATTAGAACTTTGATTTTTGGAATTTTTAAGCACCTTTGCTTCCAGACCATAAAATTGTAAAATACCTATATTCTTATAGATTTTAACTGCATTTAAGGACTGTCCTGAAGTGAGATATAATATATAATATCGATATAGGCACCTATATACTTGGTGGTGCTGATGGTACAATAAATAATTATTTATTCCATAGTTAAATCTAATAGGACTTATAATATTTGTTTATCTGAAACAAACAACAAATATATATATACCAATAATATAACTAATACATTTATCAGTAGTTATTACGGTCATTAGATTAATGACAGGTCCGTTTTCACCTAATTTAGACAGATAACATCATTATATTTTAATCCTTTTGCAGGAACAGCCGTCGGATCGTAGTTAGACGGTTCCGGTGTTGTTGAATATTTATCAGTGCTCTGTGTACCTATATTATAACTAATACTTAAGTATAATAACGACGATGATTATAATAATATAATAATAATATTATTGTGTTCTTGAATAATAATATATGAATAATAAGTAATAACAATATAATGCTATCGAATAGGTATTAAAAACCTAATATTGAAGTGGGCGCATTATATTATTATTATTATTATTATTACACAGGCGGGTGCGGTGCGATGGTGACTCGTCAGTCCAGTGATGTATTGGTAATTTTTTTCTAGGGTATACGCTCAGCAAATAAGCGTATATTGGGGGGGGGAGGGGAGAGCTTAATCCCGAGTCGTCGTGGTAAGTCACCATAATATTAGCTCGTTATTAATTATAATAGGTAATTATCGTTAATTTATGATACCGCGATTATAATAACGATATCGTAACCTGCGGACTATATTATCGTCTATCGAGCAGACAGTTTAACACCTCTATCAATGGGAAAACTATTGGGTTAGGTTATCGTCGACTATAGCAGTCGCGACGTATACGAATTCTCATACTGTATTATATATATATATATATATATGTATAAGGTATGTACTTAAAATACGAAAATATAATATTATTGTATAACATACCTCCGTGGAATACCCGACATCAATCGCATTAAAGGTCATCGTTTAATGCGCGTAATATTGTAAATATTGTATAAATTATAATAAATCTCGCTTTCAAAGGCAGGCCAGTAGTCGTTACCATAAAAAAAAATGTCAATCTCGAAACCCACGAACACTCAAAAATACGTTGAGGCATAACCATGGTATCGTTATTTTGTGCGTTTACGCAGCATAACTATACCATCATTTCACTAAGATAAAAAAGGTTATAAGTACGTTGGATAACCTCTGATCCATATGCGCACAACAAGAACAAATTAAAGTTATGACTTGAGGAAATCCTTTGGCTACTGCGGTATATATAGGTATATACCTAAAATTGTATAGTATAATAACATATAACCTTTAATTGATATATAGATAAATATTCCATATTTATAATGTTGTTTTCGGTGGCTATTGATCTTTTGCCGACCTCGGTTATCATTTAAAAGCACATTCTACAGGTGTCGTGCTCGCAGTCGTGTGATCGCGTGTCGGCCGTAACTACGATAGTCACGAGCCTTTGCGACGGTATCGTGGGATAATATTGGTATATAGTTGATCTCATTTGGTCACCCGCTTACCCGTCACAATAATGCAGTGGTCGATGGTCACGTGTCTGTGCGTGGTCCTGCTCCTGCAGCTGCAGGGGCCGGAGGTGGACTCCGGTCTCTTGGCCTTCCTTCGGGTGCCTGAGCTGCTATCGAAGTCGATCGTGCAGGCGATCGCCAGTGGCGAAGAGACGGTGCGACAGACGGAGAACAACTTCCTCAGTCAGATGCCACCGGTGTCCCCGATCAATTCGGCCTCAAGGGTGGCACGGAACAAGGGGATGTACGTTTCGAATAATTCCAAAACGGTTGTGGGCTGGTGGTCGGCTACATTATTTTTTAAAATAATCAGCACATTCCTAACTAAAAAATATTGATTTTTATTATTTTCATTAACTTGGTAGAAATACAGAGTAAAATAATGTCGTGGTGAAAACACTTTTAAATTCGTAATGATTTTTTCTATGATAACTAATTTAAAAATGATCCATATATTTTTTTTAATAATTAGCACATTTAGCTTGTTATAATTTAAAATATATCATATTTATTTTTTTAAACAAAAGAATAGTTTTAATTTTATAATATATTAAAAATATAATATCAAAAAACTGTGATGGAGTACAAATTATTTAAACAATGCATTATTAAAATAAAATTTTGATAACCATTCGTCTATGTCTATTTTCTATAGTTTGCAGAAGGTCCTCATTTAATCTAGAGATACCTATTATAGTAAATAATATAATATAATATATAATAATGTGTATAAATCAAGTGATCAACAAAGTGAATACCTACTAAATATATATCAGGTGTTTGTGGCATAAAAAAGCCATTTTTTTAATATTAATAACTTTTTTGGGGAAGGCAGTTAAATTATTTCTCTGGTTATTGTTATACTAGTTTAATATCAGCTACTTATCACTTACTATCTTACGAGTTTATAAACAGTAAACCACTACCTGTTTTAGATTCTGAGCTGAAAAATTGTACAATGATGTGTGTTTTTTATTTTTAATTATTTATTTTTGTGTCTGTCATCACCGTTTGGGACAGTAAAACTACTCCAACTTTCTTCAACAATATCATGTTCGATGGGGATGTGAATATAGTTGGTGAACTTGGGAGGTCAAAATTTAAAATTCCCAATAGTTTTCAAAAGCGCCATTTTTACGCAAAATCGGTTTTTGACAAAATCTATTTTGGTTGTAGGTGAAACTCTAAAAAAAATCAGCAATATGATACATGCCATTTTCAATGGTTGTTTATATTCCTATTTTCTATACCTACACGATAAAATATTCAAAATACTTTGATTTGTTTTCAACTGTTTACGGAAATATTCAGTTACCAATTGTTTTAATTTTTTTTTCTGTGTATGTTAATGAATATTTATAACCATTATGCAATAATTTACAATCACTCACAACATCCGTTTGTATTATTTTTATTTTAAATGGGGAATTTAAAATATCTGATAAGATATGCACTATATTATTCTGTTCAATAGTAATAATATAAGTAATACAATTTTAATTGTCTTGAATTTTGAATTTTTATAAATTAATACTACATAATTACTTAAATAAATTGTCTTTTTTTTGTATTTAACTATACACAATGACCAATCTACTTGGCCAATACAATCACACAAATAATACTGATTGTAAAATTTAAGACAATTTATTAAAATAACAAACAGCAATTTAAAATGTTTTCATAGCATTTATACAAGGCTGGGCATTAACTAGTTACTTTCGGCTTTTAATTAATTTAACTGTTACCTTATTAAATGTCTTTTTTAATTAACAAATTGATTTTTCATATTAAGAAGTAAGTTAAGTTAATTTATTTTGTTTTTATTTTATTATATTTAACTATTTTCGTCTATTTTGTTTTCATGTCTAAAAATATTTACCGTAAATTTTATAAAGTAAAAAATGTATATCATTCGAATCTAACTTATATGGAAATACTGTATAAAGCATAATTACACTATAACACTATAGTCTATAATTTAGTTGTGGAAAGTACGCTAGCATTGTATAAACAAATTATTTTTTTTTTAAATTAATAAAAAGTTAACAAAAAGCGTGTATTAACTTTTAACTTAACAGAGTTAACCTATAGTTAAATTAACTTTTAACTTTTTGTTATCGGTGCGTATTAACTAAACTTAACTGAGTTAAAAAAAATCATAAACTTGCTCAGCCTTGCATTTATTTAATTAAAACTCGTTTGTTGTACTATAGGTATTTATTCCAAAAACCTATACCTATACGATATATCTGTATACGTTTTTGTATATTATGTAAAAATCATAGGTATAGTAATAACGTAAAAAATATTTGAGATTTTTATATGAGTTTATTTTTCATCAAGTATATAACAGTAACAGTGTGATAGACGACATTTCGTAAAATTACATAATTACCAACCCCCTTCTCGGTGTCTTGACAGCACTGATTACATGTAAGCCCATCATGACCCAAGCGACGAGTTTGACATCGAACAATTTCGCCTCAATGTCGTCCTATCGGTCCGCGAACGCCTCTAAGCCGCCCTCGATGCGCGTCCGCAGCGGCTTGTACTGAGGTTTCGCCGCAATGTCCACGAACTAGCCCTTGATCGCATCAAAGTGTTCGCCAACAGACTTCTTTGCCGGATACTCATTAATATCCGGTGTGAGGCGTATGACGGCATTGCCCTCCGTGTGCTCCGCGTCCGCCACCAGACCGACCACGGTGCCGGTGCACCTGGTGAGTCTATGTTCCTCCTTGCCCATGGTGTGGCCCACCACCAGCATGTCGTCCTCTGACCTTTTGCCGGCGGCCATTTCCGAGGCCAAATTGGTCTTCAACACCCGCGGTGGAAACTGAAGGAGGAAATAGTTCTCCGTCTGTCGCACCACATTGTCATCGTCGTTCGCCTGCATGGTCGACCACTTTTGCGTCACCATCGACGAAAAATTGAAAAAGTCCCAGAAACTGGCGTCCACCGCCGGACCATGAAGCTGCAGGAGCAGGACCGCGCACAGATACGCGCCCGTCGACCATTGCATTATTTTGATGGGTAAATGAGTGACCGAATGAGATCAAATATATACCAATATTATACCTCGATACCGTCTCAAAGGCTCACGACTATCGTAGTTACGGCCGACGCGCGATCGCACGACTGCTAGCACGACACCTGTAGAATGTGCTTTTAAACGATGGCCGAGGTCGGCCAAAGATAACCAGCAACCGAAAACAACATTATAATGGAATATTTATGTATTTTATCTATCCATCATTTATGGGCTAAATGTTTATATTATGCTATAACATGTTAGGTACCTATATTTCAGTGAAGCAGTACCCAAAGTAAATATGTAATGGGATTTCCCCAAGTCGTAACTTTCATTCGTTCATTTTGTGGTACAGACGTAGGTATCAGAGGTTATCTCACGCAGCTATATAACCTTTTTTTTTATCTTAGTGGAATGTTTATCTTTTTTTAAAGGTTAAAAAGGTTGGCAATCAGTAGCGTACACAGGATTTTAGTTCGGTTAGGGTTTTTCCTAACCTATTTTTTTCTTAACAGTTTTTATATAAATAGGTATAACAAATAATAGTTATAGTCTACATTTAGAACATCCAATTGCTTAACCTGAACACATGATTATCTATAGAACCGCTTCGGCTCGGAATAAACGTGGTAACAATTGATGGACGATGATAAATGATAATACGACGATTTCGGCAGACGTTTGGCACTGTTCTAAATCAACCAAAAAACTGAAACTAGGAGTATCGACGTCTTCGTCGTGTTTAAAAATTAATTTTAAAAAATACCAACAAATTGTTGACTCTATAGTAAAGCCTAAATATGAATAACGTACCCGCAAATAAATATATTCAGGTTTGTTTTATTATTTTAACAAATTAAATACATAAAAATTTTTTTTAAAAATATTTCAGGTGAATAGCACTGCAAAATTCAAATTCAATCAATATTTTTATTTTTTTTTTTTATTAAATAAACACATTTTTTTCCATGTAAAATGTAATGTACTAATGTAGAATATCAATATAAATATATACATATAAATTAAATTAAAAACCATTTTAAGTGCATTTTATACTATTATTTTTGATATTTTATATTGCATTTTAGATTCTGAGTGGAACGATGAATGTATTGATTTTACAATGATGTGTGTTTTTTTTTTTATTTTTTTTTTTTTTTGTGTCTGTCATCACCCTTTAGGACAGTAAAAGTGCTTGGATTTTCTTCAACAGTAACTTTTCTGATAGGAAAGTGAATATAGTTGGTACTTTGGGGGGTCAAAAGTAAAATTTCCAAGTAATTATCAAAAGCGACGTGAAAAACAAAAGAAAAATTAAGGAAAAACGGGAATTTTTACGCAAAATCTGTTTTCGAGAAAATCGATTTTGGTTTTTGGTGTAACTCTAAAACAAATTACCGTAGGGACATGAAATTTTGACTGAATGTTTACAATTGCATTTCCTATATACCATAACATTTTCCAAATATTTTGACTTATTTTGAGCTGTTTACGGACATCGTCAATTTCCATTTTTTTTTAGTTTTTTTTTCTATAAATATCAATAAAATTTTATCTGTTGAGTAAAAAAACTTGAAAATTTAATAGATGGCTCCTAAGTTATTGTTTCAAAGGCAGATGAAAAAAATTAAAAATCCTTTGTCACAGTTTTTATTTATAAGCATTTAAAGTTCAAATTTTGATAAAATACGGAAAAATTACGAAAATTAGCAAATTATTTTGTGTGGAGAATTCATAAAAATTTTTCTTTTTAAATCTAAGATTTGAAAATGTAATATAAGATTACTCATAAGTTTGTCTTCTACCTTTATCAAAAAAAAAATGTCTACAAGAAAATGAAATAAAATTTTTATGAGCGTTTGAAATTTATATTTTTACAACATTTGATATTTACTCGATTTCTCATGTAACGATTTTCTAAAGTAAGTATGACTGTAGATACTTGAAAATTTCACTGAATGTTTATATTAGCATTTTCTATACACGATAAAATTTTGAAAATAATTTGATTATTTTTGAGCTGTTTACGGACATTGTCAGTTTTCAATTTTTTTAGTTTTTTTTTCTACAAATATCAGTACAATTTTATTTGTTGAGTAAAAAAGCGTGAAAATTTAATATAAGGCTCCTGATATATCGTTCTAATAGCAGTTGAAAAATATTAAAAATACATACGTACAATTTTTTTGTATAAGCATTTAAAAATGTTGTCAAATGTTGCCAAATTTATCAAATTTTAAATTTAATAATTATTTTGTAGTTAAAAATTTATAAAATATTCAAATTTTATAGCTAAGGATCGAAAATTGAAAACCAGGCTCCACGAAAATAGGTTATATATAAATTACCTTTTCACAATAATATCATCAAATATACTTGGTAATATCATAGGTTGACTGACCGTTTTCCCTCAGAAACGTATTCCTTATACAATGATATTATATCATTGAATTCAAATTTAACACCATCCACTACAGTGACCCACTTGCAACCCACTGTACAGCAGAGCGACATCCACTTACCCACCTTTTTTTGCATTTTAAGTGCATTTTTTATAGAATTCTTTTGACATTTTTAAGGTTTTTTAATGCATTAAATTATTCACAGCCTTGGTAATAATATACGTACGGTTTCAATTCTCTTGTATGTTGCAATCACACAAATAATACCGATTGTTATAACTAAGACAATTTATTAAAATAATAAACAGCCTTATAGAAAAACATCCAAGTCTTGTTTGTTGTACTGTAGGTAATTATTCCAAAAACATATCAAAAACCCATCAAAGACATATATACCTATCTCATATATGTGTATAAGTTCTTGTATACCTATTAGGTAAAATTCATAGGTAGTAATAACATAAAAAAACATTTGAGTCTTTATATATGAGTTTATTTTTCATCAATTATATTAACAGCGTGATAGACGACAGTTCAGAAAATTACATATAATGACCAATCCCCGTCTCGGCGTCTTGACATCATTGATTATACGTAACAAGGCTGGGCATTAACGAGTTAAAAAGTTAAAGTTAAGTTAAAAAGTTAATTTAATTTTAACTTTTTAACTTACCTAGTAACTTTTAGCATTTCATTACTTACTAAATTTCTTTTTTAATTAACGTGAAATCAACGAATTAGTTTTTCATTTTTAGAAGTAAGGACCAGGCCGCTGGTGACCGCAACCACCGGTCCACCCGGTTCGCCACCAACCACAGCGCCGGTGTACCTGGTGTGCCCGTGTTCCTCGTTGCCCTTGATGTGGCCGACCACCAGCGGGCCGTCCACCTACGTTTTTCAGGTGGCCACGTTCGAGGCCAAATTGGTCTTTGACCGCGGTGGCATACGAATGAGGAAATACTTCTCCGTCTGCCGCACCACCTTGCCACTGACGACCGCCTGCATGGTCGACCGCATTTTCGTCATCATCAACGGAAAGTTGAAACAGCCCCAGAAACTGGCGTCCACCGCCGGACCATGAAGCTGCAGGAGCAGGATCGCGCACAGACACGCGCCCGTCGACCATTGCATTATTTTGATGGGTAAGTGGGTGACCAAATGAGATCAAATATATACCAATATTATACCTCGATACCGTCTCAAAGGCTCACGACTATCGTAGTTACGGCCGACACGCGATCGCACGACTACTAGCACGACACCTGTAGAATGTGCTTTTAAACGATGACCGAGGTATGTAATGATAACTAGCCACCGAAAACGACATTATAGTGGAATATTTATGTATTTTATCTATCCATTATTTAAGGGCTAAATGTTTATATTATGGTATAACATGTTAGGTACCTATATTTCAGTGTCGCAGTACCCAAAGTAATTATGTAATGGGATTTCCCCAAGTCGTAACTTTCATTCGTTCATTTTTTGGTACAGACGTATCAGAGGTTATCCCACGCACCTATATAACCTTTATTATCTTAGTGGAATGTTTAAAGGTTAAAAAGGTTGGCAATCAGTAGCGTACACAGGATTTTAGTTCGGTTAGGGTTTTACCTAACCTATTTTTTTTTCAGTCCTTTCGATCGAACTTCGTTCGCGTAACCATCCAATTCACCGCCGAATGCGTCTCGCAAACGAACACCCTTATCTCGCCTCAATTTTAAACCTGCAATTATGTAATCATATTAATTTTAATTTCTCAAATGTGTATGTCGACTAGACAACAGTTTACATTGTACCTGATAATATTATTACCGTTATTGTTATTAACCGTAATTATAATAATATTGTATATTGGACATAATGATTTTGTGTACGTTAGTTCAGTTGAATTAGATAAATTAAAATAAATACTATTGTGCACCTATTTTGTTCATCATTGAAACTTCACAATATTGTATGATAATAATATTATGGAGTCCGCAGAATATAAATAATCACACGGCGAATCGATTAAAATATGTATAACGTTGTCGTAGGTAATGCGACTTAAACATAATGTATTATATATTATTATACTATGCACTTACCAATTTATGAACTTATGTGCATATTATTGTAACGATATCGAATGTCATCCGGTTTTTGCCGCCATCGTCGTCGTCGCGGACAAATGAAAACGAATACCAACAATCGCCGTTTATTACGCGTTATAAGTCGTTGGAAAAAATTATCTGTTCCCTTTTCATATGTATAATATATCGACACGCCAATATAATATATTATAATAGACGTAAGCAAAATAATAAATAAATAAATAAAAATGGGTATCTACGTCTTATAACAGCTTTTGTTCGCCGCGTGAAAGTCGTCGTCTCGCGGTCGGCCAACACGTCATAAGGACAAACGTTTTCCCTGCAGACGATCTCGTTCGACACATATTTTAATAATAATATACAATATTTACCTACACAGTTTGATGTGATATTATACGCGTTCAACAATATTATAATATTATTGTAAATGTTAATATTAATATATAACTATATAATAGTAATATAAGCCATCAGGTTAACACGATGCCGATGCAATATTTCTGGTCTGCGGTTGTTTCTGAGACGATTCCGTTATTGTCGTATCGAAGCATCCGAGGCGATATACTTGAATAATACACCAATATTACGTGAGTGATATGGGCGGTTTGAATTTGGGCGAATTTTTAAAAAATGCATTTTGTTTGGGCAATTTAGCATAGTGCGTTTGGGCGAGTGGTTTTAAAACATTGAAATGTGTTTGGGCGATCTTTTTTAATATCCTGGGATGCTGTATTTTATCAATCCATTTTCTCTTTCATTTTGACGGACCTGAGTTGTTCACGAATTCCACGGGTATGATTAAAAGTGGATTGTATTTGTGTGTGTGTGTGTGTGTGTGTGTGTGTGTGTGTGTGTGTGTGTGTGTGTGTGTGATTAGAAATTGGAATTATTGAAAATCAAGTAAAAATTTAATTCAATCTACTGCATCAATAGTAAAATAAATTATTCTAACAGAAATAATATTATAAAATATACATAGTAATATATAGGGTGACCAGTGACAGCCCGTCTTCGCTCAAAATCGTTTTTCACACACAATGATTTTGTATCATTGAATTCAAATTTAACTATTACACTATTACAGTGACCCTTCTACAGACATTATTATTATTGATGACAATACAGCGGAGCGGTACGAACTTGAACACCTTTTGTCCCTTCATACAATAGAAAGACTCTACTCTAATAGAGCAGACAGACTCTAGTTTTGAAAATAAAATTAGTTATATATCAAATGTATCTATTTATACTTATTCAATAGTTTTTAATCATCATAACAACCTAATGAATAATGATAACCGCCTTTTTTTCCCAGTTAATTGTTGATCAGATCACTTATTTTTTGTAAATATTGTTGTATCTAGAGCTAGACTATAAAATTAAAAGACAGTTATTATTTGAATGTGTGTACCTATTAATAGAATAATATAGATTTAGTAGATATGATGATTTTAAAATTAATTATTACTTATCCATCAACACAATTTTACAATTGGAGGACAGAGTGACCGAGCGAACTAAGGTGTCGGTTGCGACGTGCACCGACGCCGGTTTGATCCCGGCTACGGATGGCATTTTTCTTCCGGCAGTCACGGTGCCCGGAGAGAAAGGCCGCCATCCCTCAACCGGCCATGGTAGATGATAAAATTTCTATATGAAGATGCAGCTTCTCGTTGAGCACTACTTTAAAAAGCAATAATTCTTTCTTCGACATCATTGTCAAATAATAAAAATTGGTAATTGTTACCAAATTGTGAAATATCATCGGGTATAATTATTTCTTCTTTCGAATTTGGATCTAATGTATTACGAAGTGTCCTTTATTTAATCCTATTTAAAGTTGTCTTGGCGGAAGCGTAAGTAGGAATATTCGTAACGTGGTCATAGCCTTTTTGGAATAAAGGGGACATCTTTTGACGGAAAATTTGAGATGATGTATATGAAGACTCTTCTCGCACTCTTTTTCTTGCATTATCAAATTGTTTTTTTACTTCGCTTGCTGCCACATCAGGTTTACATAAATTATCGGAAAAATTAATTATTTCTAAATTTTTAGTTCTCATACGACCCGTACACTTATCCTTTTTTCATTCAAACATACCCAAACTGTCCCATTTTCATTTTGTCTGTATTTTCTGAATTGATAACCATTAAAAATTGCGAAAGGCTTACCTTTTGTTGTTTCGATTATTTCTATTTCTTGGCCTACTGCATCTGTGCCGGAATACATTTCTTACTCTGTGTGGCCTATCTCGTTTTGTCTACAACTGATAAACAAATGTATCGAAAAACATGACTTGCCCACCGTAGTCACAATGTGCGATAATAATCATTATTATCGCATTGACATCGATAATGTAATAAAAACGTATATAAAAATAACAGAAAAGAAGGAAAGTTTGGTTTTACTCTAGTACAAGTTATTATTATTAATATTAATATTTTATATTATTATGTCAGTATTGTAAAACCAGTTCATAGGTATAAACAAAATAGTGACCGCAAGTGCCACCAAAAAGGTATTGACCGCAACTGTGCCGACCGCATCTGTGCCGACACCATGGCAGATACTTACAAGTGTCCACTTAAAAATTCTGCCAAACACAAATACCCAAGTGTAAAAACTCACCGTTTCAAACTCTACCACCACCACACTACAACCCTACAAACAGCTAATGGCCATAGATGCCGGGCTTATGGATAAAAAAAAAAAATTTTCAATTTCTTAAAATTGTCTTAGTACCCTCAGTGGTATTATGTGAGTACTACCTCTGTAGATTAGATATTACAACTATTTTATTTTTGTAATACCATTTTTAAGGACTATTATCCTTAAAGTTTACAGTATAGGCTCACCAAATACGCTCACCGCTTTTTTTTTCTTCAAATAAGAATGCAGTTATTCAAAATTTGATTTTTTGAATTTGTAAATATTCTTATAAAGACATTTCAAATTCTTGAAAGTTTTTGTGCCACTTAAAGAGTGCCATGTGGAGGTATGAACTTCTGTTTTTCAAATAATAATCTTTTCAACCAATTTCTACTGTAAATTATTTAGCTGATAGTTTTTCAGAAAATGTTGACATATCAGAATCAAAATTCCAACGAGTAGTTTTTAAGTTATTTGACTTTCTGTAGTAATGATGATAAGTTCGTGATAATGGGTTTGAAAGATATGGGGGCTATGGTAATTTGAAATTTTTAGTGATTAATATTAAATATAAATCAACATTAATAATTTGTAAAAATGGTTCAAACTTCAAGTATAAAATCAAATGCTAGATCCAATATTACATCTATTTTATATTTTTGTAAAATAATTTTAAAAAACTATATTATGCTTAGCATAAAAATTTTAATAACTGAGATACTATTCGTTTAAATTTTGAATTAGGTACGTCAAAGTGTTTGTAAAATGTACCCACTAAATAATTTAGAGTATAAAAGGGGATCTCGTTTGAAAATTTTTGAAAGTCTGTATCACCACAAATGACACTCCTCGTGCAGAACACAAACATTTAAGAATTTTAAATATGTATAACAGTATATTTAAAAATTTGAAAAATCAGAATTTGAATAAATTCATTATTGAAGGAAAACATAGGGGTAATCGTGTCTGGTGAATCGTCTTGTACATTTTATTAACTCAGAAACTACTCTTTTGAATTTCGATATGGGTACATGCTACTAAGTTTTCAAAAAATGCATCTGCTCAACAACAATTAACTTTACAGTAAAAAGAATTGCCGTTCTAGTCTTGAAAAAAAAGTTTGTATTACGCCACAGGACACTCTTTGAATGGTATAAAATATCTACATTTTTAAAATGTCTCGGTCCTCTCGAGACGCGCGCTTCAAAATTTTAAGAAAAAAAAACAGAATTCAAATAAATTCCTTTTTTGAAATGATGGCGAAGATCGTCGTCGTGCTCAGCGAATCGTCCTGTATATACCATACAAACCGATTTCACTGGGCATGAAATAAATGATAAAGTGGAACCAATGTGGTCGATTCTCGGCAAGCCGATAACTCATAATATTTTATATCATTATAATAATTATTATTATAATATTATATTATTATTATATTATACGGCACGCGCTTCGTAACTAGTTTTCCGCCGACCATGGCGGGTTTCAAACGATTGCTATTCGTATTGCTCAAATGGTCTGTGTGTGTGTGTGTGTGTGTGTGTGTGTGTGTGTGTAATGGGTTGTTTCCTTTGCGCTATTATAATATTATTTTATTATTATTATTACCATCGTCGTCGTCTGTTACGCCGCCGCCGACATCGCCGCCACGTCTCGACGATTTACGACGACGATCTACAAACGGCACCATATGATAATAATAATTATTATTATTATCATCGTCGTTAATATTTTTCTCGGTCTTCTACCTTATACCCATATATATATATTATATATTCGTCCACGAACACGTGTGATTCCAGAAATGCGGTTTTTTTACTTCTCGGCGGCGCGCGCGCACGGCGGCGGAACCGATTCCATCGTCGCCGGCGGTTTCGAAATAATTTGTAGTGTTTTTTTTATATATATTTTTTTTAATTTATTGCCGCGATTAGGCCGATATTTCACTCGTGATAAACGGCCGCCGTCGTGCCGCAACCACCTGTGCGCGCGCTCGACTGCGCGGTGTCGACGACGTTCCAACCTCCGTACCTGTACAATCGCGACCCGCGATTGATAAATTATTATATTATCGTATTATGGCGGCCTCTCCCCCCCCCCCCCCCCCCCACAAGCGCGCTTCTAATCGTCAAGCAGGAACCGCGAACTCCTCAAAATGCCAAAAACGTTTTTACAAAGATAAGATTCAATATTGCTATCCCCAATAGTTTAGATGCATACGACTCTGCAGACTGCGCAGAGACTCTTTGCGGTGATCGTGGTTGACGGGGGAGGGGGGCTTAAATTTCAGACAATTATAAAGCTGTCTATTTGGGTGGAAGAGGGGGAGGCTAAGGAATATTTGGGAGCTTAGCCTCCCCCCATTCAGTCCACCCGATTTCCACCTAGTATGGCATAGGTCCTATGCTTTAGTCTCTAAGTTCAACTATAACCTCTATCCGTCTAGATATTATAATATAGTATCGATTCTCTCGAACATGACACGCCCTTCTGTTCCCTGTTCTCAGGCGAATCGGCAGCTACGATAGGTATATATACGCGAACCGGTGCAAAGTAGTATACCTATACGTAACCGATATTTACCATTATGTTGTTGGAGATTCGTGGATTCCGCACATCTATAGGCGTATTGAGTAACTGTCTTATCCGCGGCCATCCAGGCCTGTAACTCGATTAGCTATAATCGCGAACAAATCTATACTCGACAAAAATATGTTTTATTCGGATAAAACTGCAGACCCCGTTTGGGTTTGAGTGCTCCGATAAATGGGGTGGCCAGCCATTATATGTTTATATACCTATGGGTACACATCGCACAAGATCATCGCGGTATATTATTAAAGCGCCTGAGTTTAGGTATGTGCACGGGTCGCGCCAAGTGCTTAGAAAATCGTAAGACTATTTTTCTCGGTTGGATTTCACCCGCGATAAATAGTAATAATAATAATACGTACTCACCACAATAATATTATGATCGCGGTGAAAGGGTTACGCACTTAGCGATGCCAGATGCGGCAGGTATTGTATATAAATACATTATACACATATCTACATGGTGTGTGTGCAACATCGAGGATCACATACGATCGGCCGAGCGATAGCTGTTAACGGACTTAACCTCTTATGTAGTTATATATTATACCTATGCATACTCGGATTATTATTATTATTATTATTATTATTATTCTACATAATATAAATATATATACGCCGCACATTATAATATTATTATTATTATTATTATATTATACGGCGATATAACCTGTTGATGTATAGGTGTATATATATATATATATATATTATTATAAGCGCGACGTGTGTTTGTGTTTAACGTAGTGCCCGCGTCGTTATTTTCAAGCAGAAAAGTGGAATTAAAACATGTTTGGCTGTGTTATAATGTAATATATATAGGTGTATGATTTATCAGTCATCGTCATGCGTTCGACACTCCTCGGGTAAGGTACCTATTATATTATTTTATATTTTTACAGGAAAACATCGCGACGAGTGAAAAGTTTTAAATATATTATCATTATCTCATCATTGCCATATTCACGCGAAACACTATAATAATAATAATAATAATAGACAAATCGGTAAACCGCCGCGTTCGGATATTACGATGATAATATATATGTAGGTATATAGGAGCTAAGCATATACCTACACAGAGCTAATGGGTCAGAGCTGGTACCTTATTATTATATGGTTCGTTATAATAATATTGTACATCGTAATTGATTGCTCGCCCAATTTAAAGTGTATGGGTGGGTATAACATAATAATATATAGACGATTCCACACTTTTGTTTTTTTTCGTCGGAAATACAAGACCTCGACAATTTTACGCACGCTGGGTCGACGAGTATAATATTATGAAAGTGCAATAATTATATTATTATAGTATATCTATATAATATTTAACATATGGATATTATTTTTTTGGGCTGGAGGCAATTTTTGGTTTTCTCACCGATTTTCGTAACGCTTATTGTTTATTGTAATAATTATGGTACGCAAATCTACGATAAAAACAAAAAAAAATTCAATTCCCTTCCTAACCTTTAATTTTCACCGTCAATCTCGAGATTCTCGTTTTACCACCGCCTTAAAAATGCGAATATCGGAAAATCCTTTCATATTGCACGTCATCTAGATCCATAACAGTGAGCCACTTGTAACCTTCTGTACAGCAGAGCGACATCCACTTGCCCCCTCCCCCCTTTTTACTGTCGATTTGCGTTTCTACGGCAATGCACAAAGCCCTGACACGTATACATTAGCTAACCGTCAGGCCTCAAAAATATTATATTATTATTATGGACATAAATTCGCAGATATCGCGACTCGCCAGTTGAGAATGGACAACGTTTGCGGTTTGTTATATGCCCCCGGAATACGGTGTGGACGACATAATAAATACTGTCTGACACCGAGCCACTGCGGAGTTATGGGCCAACTGACAGTGTTATCATAATCACTTACCGCCTACCGAGGTACCTAACAGCTCAATCGTCACAGGACTTCCTACATACAAGTATTATGGGTAGTAACTAGTAGTTATTATATACACTACGGCGCCGGTAGAACCGCGTGTACCTATATTTTTAGTCAGAATGACTACTTTCAACTTCGCATTTTTATATCCTGATATTTCGAAAAGTCTGAAAAGTAACACAGAAATATATAAAAGTTTACGAGGCCATTTTGAACATTTTGAACGGTTAGGTCCAATATATATGTATATTATAAAAAATAGTAATATAGTAATATAATGTACTCGGCGCAGTCATAAAGTACTTTTAATTTATAACATGCATGTTTTATATTTTATCCACGGCTCGGAAAAACGTTGAATCATATTATAATATATTATGGTTTTGGTTGTAACGTGAAACAAGCTTCACGAAATCGTTTAGAAAATAATCGATGTAATTGTACTTATTGTTTGGTTGACCTTGGCCAACTGTACCTATATTAAGCCTGTATATTAATACCTATATTATAATTTTAGGCGTGCGCACAGGTTTGGCCTGTATATAGGGCTATATAGCCACATCAAAAGTTTACTTTTCAAGTAGGCGCGCCAGAAAACACTATCCCCTAAATAACAGGGATGGTAAATACGTGGGACGTGAAAAAAAGTAAGTCGAGGGTGCGGACAATTAGAGTAGGTACGTATATTATTCTATTATATTTTTAATGATAAATAATAAGACCGCTATTTGTTTCTTATTTATATAATTTATTTATTTCGTAATTTAATAGCACGCAAGAAGAAAAAAACGTGATAATTTTTGGGGCGTAACGTTAGAGCCATTTGCCTTTCCTGCCCTTAAGTCTTTTCCACCCAGCTGCCGGAATTTGAAAGTATTATCACAATGAAGACATCGCATTCAGAGAGATGCGTTATTTAATATATACATTAGGTTTTAACTTTCTGTTGAGAATACATTTTTTAGTATTTATACTTTTTCGCTGGCGGGAAGTGTGGTCAAAAAATAGTAGCCACATCTGCAACAAAAGTCTGCACACGTCTATATGCTATATTTGTTAATATGAGATATGTATCGCTTAAATCGACGAGACACCGTATTTATGTCCTATATCTTCTACGACGGTGGAACAAATTGGATATAAATAATTAATAAATGCATCGATAATAGTATTGGGTATTGTTGGACTTTTTTTAAGGTAAATATATGCGATCTAGATGTATAATATATTAATATTAAACGCAAGAGTGGTACGTCGAGAGTGACGTTATCAAACAATTAAATTGATATATAATCTCAAGCATCGACAACTATGGCCATTAGCTTTTTGCAAGGCTGGGCAAGTTAATGATATTTTTTAACTCAGTTAAGTCGCTAGTTCATTATTATTTTTTCAATTGAGTTAATAGACATTTTTAATACATGAATTAAGTTTAAAATTAAGTTGTCAAATACCATTAGGTAACTTACCTAACTTCAATAATTAATAAGTTAATAGTCAATAATTATAATAAAAAAAAAAAATGAATTTATGAGGTATTATTTAATAAATGTTAAAGTTAAGTTAATTGAAACACCGAACTAATAAGTTAAAATCAACTCAACTTCTGACTTATTAACTATAGTTAATGCCCAGTCTCGGCTTTATGCGGGGTGAGAATTCATCACCATCAGAACCCGGGTTGTCACACATCCGGGAACTAGCGACGTCGACCGATGCTTGACCTCTGAACACGCGTTAATGACTGAGGCAGACCGCCGAGTCACACTGGGCCCCATATTGTTAAAAAGTGCGTTATTATAATATTACGTATAAACATAGAATACGATTTACCGTTAAACACGACGACAAGCACGCAGACAACAACGCAATATATATATATAGGTAGGTACGAGCAGACTTGGGTAGTATTTCCAATACAGTATTCGGAATACTGTATTTGGAATATTTTTTTTTTGTATTCCGAATACTTTTTAAATACTTTTTTTTTGAAAGTATTCAATACGGTATTTTTAATACTTTTTACAAGTATTCCGAGTACAGTATTCGGATTACTTTTTTCTTACATAGGTGTACTCTTATGTATTACTAATTATTACTTATTAATTATATTAATTTGAATATGATTTATAACTAACTGCAGATAGGTGTGTATTATCGAGATTATAATAATGTTTATTTATAAACACAGAATTGAAAAAATAATACTTTAGCTATTTCAAATCTAAATCTACTGGAAAAAAAGTATTCGAAAAATATTTGTAATACTTTTTGTGAAGTATTCCAAATACTTAGGGATATTATTAGCATAAAGTATTCGAATTCATATATTATTCCGAATACTTTTTATTTAAGTATTCGGAGCATATATCTGAAATACTTTTAAAAAGTATTTTACCCAAGTCTGGGTACGAGTATAAATGAATATTACTAGCGTCGACGAGTTGCCCAATAAGAATTGTTGTTGATCCTTCCTTATTGGCATGTCGAAATTTCTCCTGTATAATATTATTACACCACGTGACTATTACGACTGTCACTACCGATCGTAGTTGTAGGTTTTGATCGTTTTGGTTTTGCCTTCTCGATTTCCGACCGGAATAAATTTCGACCGGTCGGCAAAACACGCGGGTATGTAACCTAGGTATAATAATATAATATCACGATAATATGATGTAGCTGGTATCTGGTATTACAATATTATTGTCATGTACCTGCGTCGACGCGGTTCCCGTCCAGATATGGTTAGGTTGTGACGATGTGCTTCGCGAAACGGATAGGTAGGCGCGCGCCCGGACAAAGGGTTTTCGCGAGACAAACCGAGAAGGTGGAAAAAAAGCGAAACGAAACAAAACCGTCTCGGAGGCCGCGAAAAGAGAATACTACACCACACAATATACTGTACAGATAAACGCGTATAATATACGCGCGTTTCGATTGTTTTCTGCGCGGCCTCGAGAACAATGCGCCGAGCCGCCGCCGCCGTTAAAAACGCGCTTTCCGGTATAATATCGTTTCCGATAAATAATATGTACGGTCGTCTCTCTCTCTCTCTCTCTCACACACACTCTGTCGCTCCGTCTCCGTCAGCCAGCCGCTCTCTCCCGCTCGCTCGCTCGTTCTCTCTCCGTCGCGTTTATACCACATTATATTATATAGGTACTATTATATTATTACGTGTATTGGTATACGCTTTATTTATGCTATATTATTATAATATTATAATATATATAATACGGTTTTATATTATTCTACTATCCCGAGGAAAGCGGCGGCGGCGGCGGCGTTGTTTCGCCCGTCGGATCGGATCTGCGGAAGAGATGAAAAAGAAGAACTGCACCGCGGGGAGAGGCACAAAAGAGCGCGTATTATAGACGCACCTAACGCGTGATAATAAAAACGACGAGGAGATTGCCAGCCACGGCCGGGCGCATTGTTGTCGTGTGTCCGACGGGCGGCGGGGAAGAATAGGAGGCGTATTGTTGCGGTCGTGTTGTAGAGGTGTCGTGTCGCATCGCGTTCAACAGGTGCCGGCCGAGCATTTCGTAACCGTCGCTCGACGGACGTACTACTCTGCCGACGACGACGCGTGACGACCACACTGTATAATTTATAATAGCAGTACACGTTATATTATTATTGTGTCCGCTGAGACCGCTAAGTCGGCGCCAGAGATTTATCGAAATTCGTTATATTATTATTATTTTAATCTCGGAACGCGTTACGTCCGGCAAATTTGAATAACTGTAATATATATTGTAATATCTACGCGGTTTTTGCATTTTTCGTGATAGATCAATTCATAAGAGGTTTCGATATAGCATAATGATTTGTTCCTGCCTACGTTCAATACGCAATAACGCACTCAAACACTTGCCTTGACGATATTGATATTATAATTTTGTGATTTATGACGTTTTAAAATAAAATATAATATAAATCTATGTAGCGGATATTTTCAGCGTTACACAATTTATTATTTGCAGTGAAAATTTCGTGAAAACATTATAAATATTAATTATATCGTTATCTCACGACGCGTACGAAATAAATATGAGGTCAGGTGGGGTAAGTGAAGAACTGGGGCAAGTGGCTAATTGAGTTCTATAAAATACTAAAATATCATTGAACCAAAAGTTACGCTGTAATATAAATATACAATGTCTTTGGAATACCGCAAAAATAATGATTACACTCTATTATCTATACAATCTATGTTATCGCATAATCAAAATCTGGTCCGTTATCATAACGTATTTTTTTTATTTTTTTTTTTGACTATCATTCAAAATTTTTTTAGATTCTGAGTGAAACGATGAATGTATTGATTTTACAATGATGTGTGTTTTTTTTTTTATTTTTTTTTTTTTTATTTTTTTTTTTATTTTTTTATTTTTGTGTCTGTGTACACGATAAGTAGTCGAAATAATGCTTCGATTTTCGACTTCAGTATCTTGTTCGATGGGAAAGTGAATATCGTTGGTGCATTGGGGAGGTCAAAATTTTAATTTCCCAGTAGTTTTCAAAAGCGATGTGAAAAACAAAAGAAAAATTAAGGAAAAACGGGAATTTTTACGCAAAATCGATTTCTAACAAAATCGATTTTGGTTATTGGTGTAACTCTAAAACAATTGACCGTAGATGCATGAAATTTTCACTGGTTGTTTATATTTGCATTTTCTATACACCATAAAATTTACAAAATATTTTGACTCTTTTTGAGCTGTTTACGGCCATTGTCAGTTTTCAATTTTCTTAGTTTTTTTTTCTATAAATATCAATAAAATTTTATCTGTTGAGTAAAAAAGCTTGAAAATTTAATAGAAGGCTCCTAGGTTATTGTTTCAAAGGCAGATGAAAAAAATTAAAAATCCTTAGTCACAGTTTTTAATTATAAGCATTTAAAGTTCAAATTTTGACAAAATACGGAAAAATCACGAAAAATAGCAAATTATTTTGATGAGAATTCATAAAAATTTTTCTTTTCAAATCTAAGATTTGAAAATATAATATAAGATTACTCATAAGTTTGTCTACCTTTATCAAAAAAAAAATGTCTAGAAGAAACTTAAATTAAATTTTTATGAGCGTCTGAAATTTATATTTTTACAACATTTGATATTTACTCGATTTCTCATGTCGAGTTTTTTATTTTATTGTAATTAAAAAACGAATGACTGTAGATACTTGAAAATTTCACTGAATGTTTATATTAGCATTTTCTATACACCATAAAATGTTGAAAATATTTTGACTCTTTTTGAGCTGTTTACGGACATTGTCAGTTTTCAATTTTTTTAGTTTTTTTTCTATAAATATCAATAAATTTTTATTTGTTGGGTAAAAAAGCGTGAAAATTTAATATAAGGCTCCTGATATATCGTTCTAATAGCAGTTGAAAAATATTAAAAATACATAGGCACAATTTTTTTTTATAAGCATTTAAAGTTCAAATGTTGACAACATTTATCAAATTTATAATTTATTAATTATTTTGTAGTTAAAAATTTATAAATTTTTAACTTTTATGGCTAAGGATTGAAAATTTAAAACAAGGCTCCACGTAAATAGGTTATATTTAAATTACTTTATTCACAATAATATCATCAAATATACTTGGTAAAATCATAGGCTGACTGACCGTTTTCGCTCAGAATCGTTTTTCTTATACAATGATATTATATCATTGAATTCAAATTTAACACCATCCATTACAGCGACCCACTTGTAACCTACCGTACAGCAGAGCGACATCCACTTATCCACCTTTTTCACAATGAATTGTTAAAAAACTAGATCTCCGAAACTTAGTAAGTATATGTTATTTTATTTGCAGTTTACTGTGTGACGATAAAAATTACTCTTTTTTGTAATTTTCTGATATGATTGATCAATTATTCACTTTCACCACAAAACAGAGTATTGGGGCAAGTGAGACAAGTGTGATAATTTTTAATTCAACAAGTTTATATTTTGATATAATTTTATAAAATTTCTAAGAAACTTACAAGAGAATACAAGATTGAAAATATATATTTAATAATTTAAGAGTTGTTTTAACTTAGTCATTATGCTATGTTAATAAATTTGTTAAACAGTTATTAATTTGAATAAATGTAAACTACGTATTAATGGTTAAAAGTAACCTAACAAAATTATGTTATAAAATATAAAATGTCAAATGTGTTGTCATTTTTTTATGAATCGTGATAATTTAACTCTAAAAATACCATTTTGTAGTTTAAAAAATACAGTTTTATACACTTGCCCCATAAACTGAAATATAAATGTCAGGTACTAGTTAGTTGACTATTTTTCACTTGCCCCATCCACTGAGGCAAGTGCATAATTGTAAAATATTTTTTAAAATGTTTTTTTTGGTTTTGAGTAATGAAAGTAACTCAGTTGTAAGAACAGATTTAAATTCTTAGTACCTATCTTATATAATGGATATCCTCCACTACTAAGTTCATAAATACTAAAATATAAATGTATTAATCAGTTAAAGTTGAACTTGTAAATTCGGTGTTTCACTAAACCTTACAACTTTATTTTATTATTTCTAAGTCCAGTGTAGAAATCAATTTTTTTTAGACACAACTTATTGACTCTTGGACTAAACGTATAATATAACATTTTTAATTTTGATTTTTAAAACCGAAAATAAAAAATTTGTAATCTGATTTAAATTTTTTTTGAAAAATTTAAATTGTTCAATTTGTAAAACTGGTTTTTAGAAAAATGCGGATTCTAAAAACCTTTGTTTAAGTCATGTGGTCTATTTTAAAAATGTTTTGAATTTTCATTATTTTTGTTAAGTAGGTAATGTATTGATCCAGTCATAAATAACATTTTAAATTCAAAAAATATAGACTTTTATAACATTAAAAACATTAAAGCGTAATTATAAACACCTAAAGTACCTTCTGTCTACTCGTTGAAATCTAAATATGTTTTTAAAAAGTTACTACTTTTCAAATAAATGAATCTTACTTAAAAAAATAAAATGCATGACTTAAATATTGTTATACAATCAAAAATTTTCTCAAAACCAGATTTACAAATTGACTATTTTTAATGTTTCAAAAAACATTTAAATCAAATTTAAAATGTTTTACTTTCAGTATTAAATAATAAAAAATGTTATAATATATAAAACATGCAGCACATTATGATATAATATAAGAAAAAAATTTAAAATATTGCGGATTACAATCAAAGTTATTTCATTTGTCAAGCCATCCAGTTCCACACTTACACCCTGTATTATATCATCGATACTATTTATGCAACTATATATTGGATGTTATCGACTGGACCCTCGGAAATCTCGCCAGTATGCCACTCTGAATGCAGTGGTGCAGAACGACATCACTTTACCCATCGACAATCTCGAGTGTTAGGTGTATATAATATATAGTATCTACAAATTGTTTATCATCTGATGGCTCGAGGGTCGGGGCGTTTTAGAAGAAAAAAAATTGCATACATTAGAGACCGGGACGAGAAGAACACTAAGCCCGCGAAAACTTTCAGGCGAATAACGAATCGTATAAATATTATGATAACAACGCTGTAACGACATATCGTTGTATAATCGACGGCCATTTGACCGAAGCGAGCTGCGCGTATACCTTTCAGATGATTGATGGACAACGGCGACGACAAATTTGCGAAATTGAAAAGTACGCGAACGATCACACGGTGACGACTTTTTTTTATATTTCCCTTCGTGTGCCGACGACGGACGGGCGGACGCATCCCATGTGCAAACGTGCGATTTACATAAAAACCTCATTAAAGTTTCTTTTCGTTCAACCCGTCGCTCGTTCGTTAATACCCACGAAGTCTGCAGCGCAGACATGACCCTGTAACACGGGGCTGACGTGATAATAATATTATGCATAACGCGAATACACCGATAGGGACGGCGAGAAAATATGGAATAATAATAATATCACGTGATGCGCGCGAGAGTGACAAATGACAAACGGTCGTCTCCGCGAAACAATAATTATTATGACGATCGCTAATGCTCTCGATTTATCGTTATAAATTATTATAATTCATAAAATTATATACGAGGGATGTGGTTAATCGGCACGTCTCCCTTACATTTTCTCGTTTCGTCGCTAATACGTTTTGGGTTTGTTGTACAAAAATACGAGACTAAGTCGTAAGTTGCTATACGACCACTAGTTTTCGAGAAAATATTATGATAAATTACAAAGAGTTTTAAAACAAACGCTTATAAGTTTACCGAATACTGTCAGAGTTGTAATTCAAACATATTAAAAAGTTATGATGATTTTATGCAACATCATATTTATCGTCTTCCAATCAGGTGTGAACCTAACCTAACTTGCAGGATTAACTATTGTGTTGGAAAATAAAAGTATTATTTATAAAATAATAATATAACATTGTATTTTTTTTTTTTATTAAGGTAATTTTGTTTTTTAATAAACTAATATTATATGTAATATAGGTAGGTTATGTGTTATGTTTGATTCAAATAAAAATCGTTTGAAATCAAACATGGGAGCCAAATATAATATTATGGTAATGTTTTTTTTTTAAATCTATTTTTATGATATTATGTTATTACGATAAAAAAATTAAATAATACTTATTCTACTGTATGGTTCTCAAAATGTGATACGTAGGAGACAACACAGTATTACGCGGAAGAACGTGTGGTGGTATTTTTGAAAATAAATTAATTAATATGTTCACTAATGTTTGCAATAGATCTAATATTATTTTATGTTTTGGGTAGGTACCTACTACATACCTGCCTACTGTTAGTTTACAAAAATCCAAGCCTGGGCACGTTACTGATAAATTTTAATTGAGTTAAGTTAAGTTGGTAGAAAATATTTTTAAGAGTTTACAGTTAATAGTGATTCTAATTTTTTTTAAATTTATAATTAGCCAGTAACATGTAATAAAAAATACGTACATACATCAACAAAAATCAGTTGACTTAACTTAATTTAACTTTAACTTCGCTGGAACTTAACTTTAATTTGCTTGAAACTTAATTTAATTCGAACTTAACTATAACTTCACTGGAACTTTACTTAGTTGGAACTTATGTTTAGTTTACATGGGACTCAATTTAGTTGCAACTTAACTTTAATTTAATTTGAACTTGACTTTAACTTCACTGGAACTTTTCTTATAATTTACTCGGAACCTAACTTTAATTTACATGGAACTTAACTTTAGCCGGAAATTTACTGTAGTCGGAACTTGACTTTAATTTACTCGGAACTCAACTTTAATTGGAACTTAATTTAGTTGGAACTTAACTTTAATGTAACTTTAACTTAACCTTAACTTAACTTTATAATAATAAACTAAACTAACTACACATAATATCGTTTAATATTTTAATACGTACCTATAATATGTAATGCTGATGTAAATTTTTGTTTCTAAAGTATTTTTGTATGATGTTATGTTTATTTAATTATATCATATTTTTATTTGTATAAGTATTTTACTTTAAACAAATTGTAATATCGTTGAACTCCGTATACCAGATACGAGCCTTTAGCTCAGTTGGTATTCGTATCAGTTGTTAATAATTTATTTTATTATGGCCGCCGCGAGACGACCGTCCAATAGTATACCCACCTACTTGACATTGACAGACGAACCGAACTGCGGGTAATTAGCTGCCCCGGTGGATGACATTAATATTATGTTGAATTGTGTAAGACCGACCGGTCATGCACCCATCGGACGGATCGTCTTGATAGTCCCAAAATTCCAAAAATTCCAGTAACACGTGCGCGACCAGGACGGCATTCCGATCGATGCGAAACGTATTATAACGATATAGTTATATTATAATATACGACTATATAATATTATAAGCGAATTGGACAGTAGTCATAATAATATTTCTCATACAATTAATTAAGCCCGCGTTCCAAAATTATTATACTTTTCGGTGCCCACATTATCTGGAACCGGTACCGACATTATTTGAAACTGATACCTTTATTTTTTTTTTTTATCAAAAACCCGGAACAGTTATTTTATTTTTGGAGAACCGGTACCGCGGAACCGATGTCGATAAATTCAAAAGGTTCCTGTCCCCGAATAAGACAAACGAGTGATATCGAATTCAATATGAAATAATAGTAGCCGGTATTCTGGTATATTATCTGTAGTGGGAATCTACGATAAAATTTTTTGAAAAGTGATTAGCGAATATCGGTGCGATCGAAAAAGACCGCAGAGACGGTTACACCTATAGGTGTATAGGTAATCGATGCGTGCTCGCTACACTATACAAACAAATTAGGCGAAATCTCGCTATTGATCGTAAAATATTAATATGTACGTCACTATATTATATTATATAGGTGCGTGTAAATCGGACAGCGGCTGCAGTAATACCCACCTATACAGGTGTATTGCGTAGTAAAATAATAAAATCACTTTATACCTCTATACGATTACGAGATCATTATCTGACGGTATATTATATATTCGGTGTAATAAAAATAATATAGTGGATACCTATTATATTCTGAACCGTTCGCTGTACGCACGAATCAGCGTTTCAAAATATCCACCCAGACGGACTGACGAGTTTTCCTGATTTCCGCAAGCCCAGTCCGGCCCGCGGTCAGACAAATGTTTGTATTGGGTTTAATGAAGGTATAAAAACAAATGTCGCGTGACATAAGCGCCAAATGTGTAAAAATTACATATCTGCATTTGCGCCAAAATCGGTGGGATATAAGCGCCGATATACCTTTAGTAATATTATAGTAATCGTCAAGGCTGGGTAAGTTAACGATTTTTTAAATTTTTTTTTAACTCGTTAAGTTAATTTATTTTAAAATAATAAAGTTAAGTTAAGTTAAAAGTTACTCGTATTTTTATATTCGTTAACTCGTTAAGTTAAGAATTAACTTTGAAAAAAAAGTAACTTAACTATTAGTGTAAAGTTAAAATTTGGTAATTTTCAAAAAATAAAAAATTCCAGACACATAATATGGTTTACTAGATAGTTTTTCTTTACACTCAAGAAAATTACTGGAGAAATTTGAAATGATACATCAAAGTAAAAACCTATTAAAAAATTTGCATTATTCTCCGGACGAAAATTAACTGAATTTAGATACTTTTGAAATAAAATGAACTTGAAGTTTACACGTTAATGTTGAAAAAAAAGAAACTTATTAAGTTAAAAGTGAATTTGAAAAAAAAAGTAACGATCTAATTAACTTAACGTTTTAACTTAATTTTAACTTTTAGCTCTTTAATGCCCAGCCTTGGTAATCGTACCATAGATGTAAGAGATTAATAAGAAACGTTATTAAACAAAGAGTACCTAGTGAGAAACAAAAACGAAAAACCGCTCTGTACAACGATAGCAAAAATATACCAAAAACCGAAAATATATTATAAAAACGAAAACGAAAATCAATTTAACCACGATAAAAAATATGCATAGATTATTATATCTATATATTCTATATTTTTGTTCGTTAAACAGAATACCTTTGTTTGTAATTGTTTTCGTAAAATTATTAGTGTACGGTGATAGATTATGCGAATGCTTACCAAGTACCAACAATATAATATTGTAATGTTATAACTTGTAACATAAAAACTCTGTCGCTCATCGTAATCAGATAGTAAATCTGTCACAAACGTATCTGAGATTTATGCGCTTTTATACGATTTATTTGTTGCTCTTCTCGTATCGGCGCTATCATGTCTTCAACTGAAAAAATATTTATAATTTTTCAACTCGTAAAGTATACTACAACGTATTATATAATAATCAAACCATTTCAAACCAATAAAATGTCAACGGTATGTGAATCATCTGCATAAAACGATTTTTTATTAATATTGTAATGAATGATAATATGGTATACATAATATAACACTACGATAGGTATAGGCAAGGCTGAGCAAGTTAATGATTTTTTTTAACTCAGTTAAGTTAAGTTAATATGCACCAATAACAAAAAGTTAAAAGTTAAAAGTTAATTTAACTCTAAGTTAACTCAGTTAAGTTAAAAGTTATAACATACTTTTTGTTAACTTTTTATTAAGTTAAAAAAAAGTTTATTTGTTTATACAACGCTAGCGTACTTCATACAGTATTTCCATATAAGTTAGATTCGAATGATATAAATTTTTAACTTTAAACAATTTACGATACATATTTTTTGACAAGAAAACGAAATAGACTGAAATAGTGAAATATTATAAAATTAAAAACAAAATAAATTAACTTATAACTTACTTCTTAAAATGAAAAATTAACTCGTTAATTTCGCGTTTATTAAGAAAGAAATTTAGTAAGTTAACAGTTAAGTTAATGAAAAGCCAAAAGTAACTAGTTAAGTTAAAAAGTTAAAATAAAATTAACTTTAACTTTTTAACTCGTTAATGCCCAGCCTTGGGTATAGGCAAACACAATACTATTTTAATATTATGGTTTTCAATTATGGTCACCTAAAACAACGTTTTTTTTATCATACTCTCGAATTCTCTAAATGCGATATTTTTTGCTACGAAAAACTGTTGCTCTTTACGGGTTTTGTGGCTGCACCCGAATAACGGCAGGTCTACGCTCGATTCGTACTCCGCGACGGTATCACGCGTTAGATGACTTGATAATGTCACCTGTCGCGACACTATCGTTTTTTTTTTTTTCGCACATTAATATAATAATAATATTATAATATATATTATTCTATTTTATACACACGCGGTCAAACACCTCCGCCTGCACCTCCAACGGCCCGCCGTTCGTCCGCCACGCCACCTCCACCGAATAACACGACGGGGAAGGTCTCTCGACGGCGGCGGCATATACGTCTACAATATAGGTATATACCTACATTTTATTCTTTTGTTTTTTCCTTCCTCCCTCTCTCTCTCTCTCTCTCTCTCTCTCTCCGTCTCTCCCCCCGTCTCTCCCCGTCGTCCGAGCGTGTGTGTCATGTCGTTCCGGGCGAACACGAGAAATGCGGCGAAGATGTGTCGCAGATAGGCTGGCACCGGGCCAACGAGCTGTGTTCGTCCGCCGCCGCTCGCGGAACTCAGGCGCGTTGCCCGTGGCTTGCGCGGCACGTACAGCTCGGCGGAGGAATGTCGGACGCGGACGACAGCAGCAGCTGCCGCAGCAGTATACGCCTTGCCCATAGGTATAATATGCCTATTATATGCCCCAAAGGCGTGTGTGTGTCGTGGCAGTGGTGATGTGCAGTGTTGGTCGAGTAAAAGTATTTGAGCATTCAAGTATGCTTTTCAAGTAGAAGGTATAGTACTTTATCAATAACTCGAGTACACGTATTTCGAATACTTTTGATAAAAGTATATATAGGTACTCCAACAAAGTATTGATTGAAATTTTTTTTTTTTTCGAAGCACCGCTATATTTTAAATCGAATAGGTATGTCAATATTTTCAAATAGGTTAATAGTTCTCTTTAGTTTAGGTATATTTTCTGTTTTAATTTCGTGAGATAAAAATAAAAATTGAGAATGAAGTAATGGTAAATTTTTTTTACTGTGATTTGTAGGTAAACGCTCAACCGAAAATCAAATAATTGGTCAGAGAAAACAGTCGAGTGTTTTAAAGTTCCGCCAAATTATGTGGTGTTAAATGTATGCTCTATATACACGCAAGACATGAAAATCTATTCAGTTAATTTATAACGTACAAAAAAAATATCTTATATAAAATTTGAAAGTATACATAAATACTTTTTTGCTGAGCATTGAAATACGTATTTTAAATACTTTTCAAAATGTCTATCTTTTACAAGACTGAGGGGGGGGGGGGGGGGGATGGCAGGGTCTATATTATGTGATATTATGAAAGAATACCAGCTATAATAGTAATCGGTAGGCACGAGGAATCACACTTTTTGTATAAATGCGTTTATGATAATATAGTCGTAAACGAAATTCGAAAAAAGAGAAACTTAAAACAATTTATTCGGTCAATATATTATTATTATGTACCTTTTAAAAATGAAATACGAAACGGTTGTGGCGACGATCATATTAAAATAATATGTTTTTTTTTACGGCGGCGGTGATCGTTTTAAAGGTAGGTATATAGTATGTAGGTCCGTACGTATACGCCATATTGTTTAAAGTAGGTTTATAAGGTGAAATTGTAAACCGATATAAAATATCTGCATAATATTATAAGACGAGGTGATCCATTTAACGCGAGACATTCGTTATTTCAGAAAACACCAAAGTATTATTGAAAATATGTCTTTCACATAATATTTCAAGTCGTTACAAACCAAAATTTTATTAAGAAAAAATTCTACTTTTGTCTACTTTTCATGGTTTTCGTTTTTTTACTCATTTTTATTAGGCACGACGTCCATTTTTAATTTCATATTATTCTGAGTATTTCTAACTGTAGAAATCAAATTTCGGACAAACTATTTAGTTATGACGTTTATAAGTATTTAAGGTTCATAGTACCTATTATATTATGTGGAATAGTTGATCGACATATATGTTGCGGGGTACCTCATCTGTACCTACAGCCATTCCACTCGGCTCATCTATAATCTTTAAACCCTTAAAACGATAATCCACTCGTCCAAAATTTATCCGCCTAAAAATTGTGTTCTAAAAACCAGAATTCGAGTAAACGATGTACTATAAAGGGAAAAATGGGACGTGAAAGCACGTTCAAAAAAATCGGTGGAGTACGATTGCGCCCGTTTTACCTTTTTGGGCACACGATTGCTGGCAGTGCCGGATTAACAAAGAACATGATTTTGAATATTCAAAAGCGTACGATTGCGCGTGAAATGTGATGCGACGTTGCCAAATTGTTTGTAACAAATTTCAGTTATTTCGTAATTCATTTTTATATTTAAATACAGATACAAATTAATCCATGTAGGAAGTTTTTAAATACATTTACTTAAATACTTATTATTATAAAAAAAAATTAAAATTAAATATACGTAAATAACACAAAATAAAACAAACACTTTATAAAAAAAAATATTCATAAACAATGGTTAAATATTCGAATAGATAAATAAATTAAAAAGTAAATAATTAAAAAAAGTCAACAAATTGCATTTAATATTTCTAAGTTAAATTTTAGAGCCCGATATTATTATATTATCGCGATGCCGATTTCCAACTATGGCTAAAAACCTAAGTAAATTTTCTGTCGTTTTATTTTTTTATACCCTTCGTATTGCTTACACATAAATTCTATTTTCTTAAGTCTTCCTTCGATATTCACCGTGCACCTAAATATTTGGCAACGTCGCTTAGAAGTTAAAATAATTTAGCGCGCGCAATCGTACGCCTAAAAAGGCACCGCTGATAAGGACCGCACGCGCAATCGTATTGCACCCCAAAAAAAAAAATCGCCCTGTAGATCTATACACAACCGCGGACGCGTATCTGCCACCTATTACTTTTCGAAACTATTGAAACTCTCGTCGTCGTCGTCGTCTTGAACACAATATTATAATAATATAATATAATATTATTATGCGTTTGAAATGTATTTAAATATCGCACTGCTGACCGAAGCGAATGATAATGAGATGGAGTGACGCGACCCTGTACCGGACTCACGTATTATGACTATTTATAAGTATTATAATAATATAATATAGTATAAGGTAATATAGTATTATTATGCGCTGGGTACGGCGTCAAAGTGATTATGACCTGCGCGCGATTCCATTATGTTCACGCGCGTGTACGTACACATAATATTATGTTAATGCGTTTAGAATAAATGTTTAAATTGACAATTTAATACGAGTCTAATAATAAAAACATATAATATTATCATATTATTACATATATATAGCATAATGGGTGTAGTTAATTGAAAATAAAATCGCGGTGATCTTAGAGGTTTGCAACCGCAGTTGTATAGTTACGTCGATACACGCGGGCACATCGCGAACCACCTGCAGCGGAACTCCGGTGTAATTAAATTTATTTTCCTAATTGTACCGTTCCACATAATAATAATATTATATTATTATGTATACGCATGCGCGGATGTTCCAATTGTAGGTACTCGTCTGTGTATACCATTAGTTGTATGTATATAATGGGTACACACATAACGATATCGTTTACCTTTTAGACATTGGTAGGTACAATAATATAATAATATATATACAGGTACGAGTGTAATATACGCGCGCGAGCACACATCTCAATGTAAAGATATATAATATAATATATATTTTTTTTAAATTTTATAGTGCAAATGCATTTTCCCTACGAACCATTAAATGATTAACTAGAAAAGGAAAAAAACGAAACCGGTTTTTTCACACAACGTTAAAAAAAAAAATACTTTGATACAAATCTTTTTTTTTTTTTATTATTATTATTTATTTTTTTTTTTTTTTTATAATCCGCGCGCCCGACACACGCGGCTAGGCCGCTATAGGGTATCTCGTTATTCGACGTGTCTATTTTAAATCACATAATATATATGCGAGCGCGCGCACATAATTTATATATTATTACTATATTATGTACAATATATATTATAATATGTATAATAAATAGTAGAGTTGTATTGTAGGTAGGTAGGTAGGTAGGTACGCCGCTAACGGGGCAGTGTTATTGCGTTCTCATTCGCGTGTGCATTGTGACCATCACGGACGAACCGGGTATCTGGTTCGGAACACGCGAGTTTCCAATAATAAAAATATATTATATTAAACGAACACGGTGGTTATTTATTATATTATAGTTCCCGAAGTATTATTATAGGTAGGTTATATAGGTACCTATATGTATGCGGTGCGGGATGACGAAAACCTGACGACTGATATTAGGTAGGTGCGATAAGCAAATATACTATAAAAACTTACTATAAAAAAGTAAAGGGATAGTCAAATATTACACTTCTACTCAAAACTAAACGGTCGAATTATTACTCTCGTGTTGAAAAAGAATGACGTAATGTGGTCGGACTGCACGCGGGTTAAAAAAATATATATTATATTTTAAAGAAATTATATTTTGTAAAAATCAAAAGAAAGTGAATCACGACATAGTATTACAATTAGTAATAAAACCGCAGACACGTATAAAAAATGCATGTTTAAAATAATTTGTGAAAATTGCTTAACGAATAGGGTTTGATTGAATATTTATGCCAAATTTATAACAATTTCGTTAAAACACCTTTATTGAATCCGAGCGCAGTTCGACCATTGCCTGCTTTTTACCCGAGAGCAGTCCGACCAAGACCAAGACTCCCGAGGGCGGACCGCTCGGCGACGTGATGCGCGTGCAGAAGTGTTGGATACCGACACCGAGCCGCTCAAGGGTATGGCTGTGATGAATAGTTTCGGTGAGTTGACTGGACCCGGCGGCAGTAACCGGAAAATGCGATCCACCTCATCGTATAGGAACAGGTTTTCCACGAGGTGGAAACGCGTCAAACGCATTTTCCGTGCCTCGTGCTGCTGCCGATGAGAAACCGCCCGAAGCTCACACTAATACAGCCCCTCGAGCCGAAGACGATGGCGACGCAAAGGAGGGTACCCGGGGGCAGCGGTGGAGACCTTGGCACGGGGGTGAGTGGTGTGTACCCACACGCGCTAGGAACAAGTACGTCAGCTGTGCCTGATGCGCGCGGGAACTTAACCGTTTCAGGGTCTGGTGGCTCCCGACTCCACCACGGCGGTCGTTGGACGGAGACCGAAGGGACAACGGCAGGGCGAAAATTACGAAGGGTTGAGGATCGTGGTGCGGTCCACTGACACTCGCCTTTTCGCCCCCGCGGCAATCCCAAACCGGAAGCAACGCTTGTCCTGCAGTGGCCCCCGCCGGTTCCGCAGCACAAAACCTCGCTCCGCGTCTTGGCCTCCACCGTCCGTCGTCGGCAGAGTCGTCACCGTCGACGAGCACGACATCGCGCACTAGTCACCGCCAACCGCAGTCGCGGCCGACCCGGTCTGGCCTCGCCGGCTGGGCAAGGTCGTCACGAAAACGCGCCAGCGACACATCGTCGACCCGCGGGACCGGTCGTGAGCACGTCACAGTCTGTTGTGACAAGAGTAGGCCATACAACTCTGCATATCCGCACCGATTCGCCATCATACGTACCCTCCCCTCCTGGTTTATTGTGTCTCCTGTCCGTCAAATTTTTTTTCCCTTAAATTATCTCAAATCGTTCACTTTGTACATTTCGTTTTTTTCGTCATTGTCCGCCCTTTTTACGAACTTAATAATATAAAATATTAATGATGGCCAATGTGCTAATTTTTTCAAACAAAAAACCGCTTCTTTTTGGAAAAAAATTGTTCACCTTTGTGTATTGTTTTTATTTAATTAATATAAGTATTTTTTTTTTTTATTTTGTCGAGTGTATAGATCAATTGTTACAGATTTAACGTCAAAAAATTCGTTAGAACATTGTATATTTTAAATCAAAAAAAACTCGTTGGTCGATTATACAGAGTATTATAATGACCGTGTAGAGCTGCAGTATAAACGCTACACGGAAATTATAATGTGTTCCGAGAAATATCTAAGCCATCAGTAATACTAAATGCGACGAAAACTGCTGAATAAATCATAAATTAACGCATTACACTGGCGGATACGACATGGACGGCTATATTATAAACTATATACAAGAGTTGTAATATGTACTTAATTAATATATTATTTAATAATAATATGTATCGTGTATAACGTGCGAACGTCAATACAGTCGAATAGTTTATACAAAATAATATTTAATAAAATTCAAAATATATTCTACATAGGTGCATATATAGCTGCATGTCGAAAAATAATATTGTTTGAAAATATTTTGGTTGAGGTTTGAACCTTTAAATCCCCGTGTATATACCGATATCATATTTTCTATATAATTATTGACTTGAGTTGAAATAATATCTTACTCTGAATAAATCTTGTAACGAGTACCTACCAGGTACCTGCCTATCTTCTGTATTATAGGAAATCACTTATCGACGGTATGTGAATTTTGACAGTTGTACAATAATATTGTAATAATTATAGGTATAACCACACAATAGGTGGTACGACCTAGTTTATCGAGTGGAAAATGTAATACGTTTGAGTAGCCCGTATATAACATAAATACATAATGAATAATTTATAATCATTTTCAAATTGTAATAATTTACAACTTACATAATATTATTATACATTAAAATGTCATATAATAGCTAACGCATAGGGTAGGTAATGTTCTTAACTCAAAGTTTGATTATAGCTGAATTCATTCTATAATATTAAAAGTAATACCACATGGTTGGTTCTAGTGATCGTAAATTTGCAGTGTCACGCGTTGGTCAGAGAGAGAGAGAGAGACGACAAATAGTTTACCTACTGACCTCCTCATAATTGTAAGTTGTGAGTTGTGACGTAGAAAGTTAAAGTTAAGTCAAAAAGTTAATTTGTTTAACTTTTTAACTTAAATATGTAGTTAACTATTTTTGTTTTTAACTTATTAACTTATGCAGTTAAAATGTTTATTGTTGTAACTTAACTTTTTATACTTAATTATACCAATCATTGTCGTAATAATCTTAATGTTTTACACAGTCTAAAACGTCTTGATAAATGTTTGTGTAAATCAAAATGCTTATGATTTAAAAATATTGTAACTTGAAAAAAAATTAATTTTTTTTCAACCGAGTTAAGTAAGGTTTATTACTTGCCCACCTTTGCAGTGTGATTGTTTTCCATTCGATATAATATTATAGCCAGCGCATATAATATTGAAAAACGTGCAAATCGACTTCTTTGCCGCGCACCGTTCACTTGGTGCTTGTGTTATGCGTGCGCTGTACGATACGTTTAATATTATTATCAATATCAAATCTTCTCGTTTTTCTTTCTTGAGCGGGGAGGGTTGTGCAGCTGATGTACGAGACGGGACGAAATGGTGTCAAAACATAATATTCTATTAATATTCGAAACGTCGTCGAACCGCGAGCATAATATATTATTATATGCGACGATTAGTCACTCGGCGCTCGCGCTTTCCACGGCGGACGAAATAATGATATTATTGTAATTTTTTTTTTCCTTATTCGTCATTACAACATCGCCGTGTTTATTATTGCTATCGTATTATCATTCCGACTGTACAATAAGGCTCGTATTATTATCGTAATTCCGGTGACGCCTCGTCGACGGCGACGATGGCGACAACGGGCGAGTCGCATGTGAACCGCGAATAACACGTATTACGCGCGCTCATACATTTATATGTATTATAAATATATAAATATATATATATTATTATTATGCATATGCATAAAACGATTATGATAATACGAGGCGACGCGTAAAACCGATAAACACGTATATTTATTACGGCGAGGGGTCCAATGCCATTCAGTACGTATATAATAATAATAATAATATGTGCTGATGATATTATTATAGTACCGGCAATGCGAACGGCGCGAGTATAAGGCGCTCGTCATGATAATATTACGCATAGACGATGTGTGTTTCAGATTTTTATTTCGACGTCCGACACCCTATAATATAGTATACTGACTGGATGGAATTTAAAATTAAAATCAAAAATCGGGTAAGTGCATGTCGCTCTGCTGCACAGTAGGTTACAAGCGGGTCTCGCTGTGCAACGGACGGTGTTGGATTTGAATTCAACGACATAGTAATAATATCATTGTATACGAATAAAACGATTCCGAGCGGAGACGGTCTGTCGGCCAAGGATATTTTATGTTATTATTTTTTATATATTATTTTATGTTAATGCGGTAGCCGGTAAGTCGAATCAATAATAATATACTTTATACGTTTCATAACTTCATATGATCATAATAACCGCGCGAAAAACGATACGAAAGCTCCTTATTAAAAAACCTCACCCGTTCGGACGATCGCGCCAGTGAATGATAATAATATTATAATGACATAGATGAATATTATACCGGTCTTCGGGAACAATGTCGCATTAACAGTAACTCGTCCGCCGCCGTCGTCGTCGTCGTCGCGCGTTTCGATCTACCCGCAGGTGCCTAATATAATATTATATTATTATTATACCTCGCTGCGTACACCTACTATAAAGACGGAGAGACGCGGACCGGCTGCGGTGACAATATAATACGACGGATATATCGACGGAGAGACGATTATTACGACGATAATAATAATAACAATAATAAGCTTATACGATTATTTTATGCTAAAAAAAAAAAAAAAATAAACACAGCGCGGCGAATCGGTCGGATGATCTGTTTATCGTCGTGCGCGTATAATATTATAATAATAATAATATTATATTACATAGTCGGTCCGTTATTACCGTTTCGTGTATAGGTATAGGTACATTCGACGAAAGAATAATAATAATATATTAATATAATAATGACGCGACGGACGGAAAGAAAACTCGCATTTGTGTGTGTGTGTGTGTGTCCCACCGACGCTTCAACACCACCCTACACCCACACCGTCGCTTCGACGCGATGACGTGAAAACGAGTTCCGTCCCACCCATCTATGCGTATGCGTTACGGATGGGTATTCGCTGCAGCAGACCGTACGGGTCGGGCGGCGCCAATGATTTAGACTGTTTATTGCACACCCGTCGTGGGATAATGTCGACGACGACCACGTGCACAACACTCACAATATGTCAGTGAAGTTGGCCCCCCGACTTAATCCGATCAATTTCAAACCTGCACAAATATTTTGCAAATACTCTGCGTTAATTTGCAAATCTACGTTTAGAATTTGCAAACCTCAACTTTAGCCGTGGGATTTATTTCAAAATTGGGGGGCGGGGGGTGAGCAACTTCGCGTAGCCCCCCCCCCCACCTATATACCGAAGGCGGGCATTGACTTGTTAAAAAGAAAAGTTAAGTTGAAAAATTAATTTTTTTTTAACTTTTTAACTCTACTTGTTAACATTTTTGTTTTTAACTATTATTAACTTCTTCGGTTAAAATTGTTATTGTTGTAACTAAACTTTTTATAGTTAATCGTCATTGTCGTGCAGTTAAGTGAATTTTCTTTTCGTGTCATGCGTAATCAACTAACTATAGACAATACTGATTCGTTGACTCTCTTTCGATTTTGTTCATTATTATTTTAGAATTATATATTATAATAACCTAATTTTTTACACAGTGTTAAACGTATTTGTTAATGTTTGTGTGTAACAAAATACTAGGGCAGATAATGACTTAAAAATATTGTAACTTGAAAAAAAAATATTTTTTTTTAAATGAGTTAAGTTAATTTTGTCTTAACTTTAAACTTAACTGAAGGCAATTTAATTGAATTAACTTAACTTTCCACCGATAATTATTTTCATTAGCTTGCCCACCTTTGCTGGATAGGTACCTCCTTATCATAAAACAATATATAATACGAATATAATATTGCAATGCCCAGCCGTTGCGGTCTTATCGAGCGGTTTCACAATGATTTCACGTACCTGAATAATATATAAACCTATTCTCGGTAGGACGAATCGCGTTGACTTACCCGACCCGATATTGTTCATTTTCTGAGCTTTTCAAAGTGTTTTTCCTCAATTTATGGGCCAATCCGATAAAAGGCTCGAATATATTTTAGTACGAAACTATCCTCGTAGGCGGTTCTCACATGAATGTATAATTAATACTGAAAATACATAATATGCACACTTATTTATGGGCATTTGTTAATTTCGAAAGTTCAAACTTTTAAACTAACTATTGACATTTCGCGTTTGTTTCGCGTTTCTTCCCGCTAATCTATTTTTGTAACTCGGGTGCAAACAATGTCTAACCTGGAAAAGTTTCGTAACTCTTATGCGGTATATGCCTATATCTATTGGTTATCCTCCTCTGGAACCATTTATTTCTTCCTCATCCGTTATGTTTAAAATAAATTTATTGTGCACATAATGTATGCAATAAAAATGTCTTTATTCCTGTTTCTATCATTTTTATTCTTTGGATTGGCACAACCATCAATTTCAGATTTCATTTCATTTCCGTCAAGGCGCATCCTCGTATATTCGAGCCATGTCCATAATGACACTATGATTGCTTTCGATGTATGCCATCATATCTTTGCGTTTGGGGTAATATGAATATGTCCGAATAAGATTATGTCAATGCCCTATACGACCCACTTAGTCACTTAACCACGTCCAATATGTACCTACTATGTCCCAAACGAAAGTTAAATAACCATAATAGTAATTAACTTCCTGGTTATAATTTATATGTGCTTGATATTACTTTGTTTCTTAATTTTTTTTTCCCCGTTTGTTTTAACTCTTATGGTTGTAAACTTACTATTTTTATTGCTCTTTCAATGGAGAACAATATTGAGGGTGATAAACCTTGTTTTACCTACTCATTTTCTGAGCAAAGCATTATTTCAGTTTAATTTTATTGCTGTTTATTTATATAGTTAACACGATTAACTAACTTATAGTTAATTACGATAGTTGGTAAATAACTTCGTTGTTTTAATTAATATCGAAACAAAAATTAATAACGATTTTGGTTATCTTGACGTATGCAATTCAAAAACTATTGACCGTATGGACTATAAAATAATATTGTTAAAAAATTATGCAATAGTGCACTTGGGGTCTCGAAACATATAATATAGCCTGCACAGCACTGTAGCGCATATTACATATTATTACTCGTCAAGACGGATACGCGAGTTGCTGACTTACGAGCCCTCTGCAGGTGGTAGTTTAGCAATAAAATATCAACAATATTAATTATTGTCTTCCTCGCCATACCCGTTGGAATAAATCACACATCCCCTGCAGCAGATCGTAAATGTTTATAAATACGCCACCGAGGCCGTTCCGATGACTGCATAATATTATTATCGGATCGCAACGAAGTGTGTGCGATGTGAGGACCGTACACACAATGTGCCGGACAACCGTATACACGCCGAGAGAATTTCAGAGTGGGCGAGGGGGCTCAGGTAGGATCAAATCGAATTTCGCAGATTGTCTTCTATAATGTAATGTCCTCGCGGGTTCGACGGCGCGCGGCGGGCGCTCGTCAATTGTTTTGAACACGATTTGAATGAAAAATAACGATGTGTGTACCTTATTCAAAAACTATTAATCGTAGAGACTATAATATATTTTCAAATATTCTGCAATGGTGCATTAGGCGTCTCGAACCATAATAATATGTGTCAGTCACCGCTGCAGCCTGCATAGCACTGCGCGTATTAATATATTATAATAGATTACACTTTATAATATTATTATTATGACTCGACTGCAAGATCGATACGCGAATTTCCCACTTACGAGCCCACTGCAGGTGGTCGCATGACCACAAGATATCTATAATATTGATTGTATTCCTCACTAATCACATCGGAATAAATAAATCCTCCGCAAATTGTTCATTTTTATAAATACGCCGCCGAGGCCGTTCCGATGACTGTTTAACGTTATTATTATTGCAGTGCCGTGATGAAGTGTGCGCGATGCGGGGACAATACACACGCACAATGTACCGGACATCCACATACACGCCGAGAGAATTTCAGAGGTTGTCTACAATATTATGTTATGTCCTCGCGGGTTCGACGTCGACGGCGGGCACTCGTCAATTGTTTTGAACATCATTTAAATGAAAAATAACGATTTTAGCTACTTTGATGTTACACACATCAAAATAGCTAAAATCGTAGAGACTATAATATATATTCAAATGTGGCTCGGCGTGGCGCGTTGGCTGCTACCAGTCGCGGGATGCGACTGGGAGTAAGTAACGGCCACAGCTACTAGCTCCCGGATGGGTGACCACCCGGGTTCACAGTAGTTAAAAACTTTGCCACACGACACACGTGTTTGCTACCTACCGTAACAACCGTTAAAACAATCGTAAAATCAACCTACCGTACCAACCTTACCCCTACCACAGTTCGTAACCCCTACAACAGCTAATGGCCATAGTCGCCGAGCTTAAGTTCAATTAAAAAAAAAAATAAAAATATTTTCAAATATTCTGCAATGGTGCATTAGGTGTCTCGAAACATAATAATATGTGTCAGTCACCGCTGCAGCCGGGCATAGCACTGCGCGTACTAATATAATATTATATTATAATAGATTACACTCTATAATATTATTATTATGACTCGACTGCAAGACCGATACGCGAATTTCCAACTTACGAGCCCACTGCAGGTGGTCGCACGACAATAAGATATCAATAATATTGTTCGGCGTCGTCGCTACACCCATCGGAATAAATCACACATCCCCAGCAGAAAACCGTATACAGTTTTTATAAATACGCCACCGAGGCCGTCCCTATGACTGTATAATGTTATTATCATTGGACCGTGATGAAGTGTGCGCGGGGACAATGCACTCGCACAATGTACCGGACATCCGCATACACGCCGAGAGGATTGCACGGCGGATGAAAGGAGGAGGGGGGGGGGGTGGGTCAAATCGAATTTCGGAGATTGTACTGCGTGTGCTATTATGTTTTCGCGTGTTCGGCCGCGCCGTCGACGGCAATTTATGCAAATCGGGCACGCGCGTGTGACGGTCACAAAAGAATCGAACACGTCGCAGCGGCGGCGGTACAATTCTTGAGTTAACGCTATTTCGGTCCTCGTACAACGATTATCATTATTATTATTATTATTATTATTGACGACTGGGCGTGCTGCAGTGGGTACCCACATGTACGCACGACAACGGACCGTGGCGGCGAAAAATAAGGCCGCTAAGTGCTCTTTTCCTTCCCTTTATTTTTTTATTGTGACGTGGTGGGGGGGGATCTGTTCTTTTGAGACCCGGGGCAAGGGAATATATAATATAAACAGAAAATCGTTATTCGATAAATCGACGTCTCGCTTCGCTCAAGAGCTCGGTTATTTCTTCGGAGCTATACGCGACGAAGACCCATCGTATACTTGTTTTATATAAAAATCCACTTTGGACGGGAATATTTTTTTGTTTATTCGTGGTTTTCGCTCGTGGTTATAGGCGTTAATTCTTTCGTTACATGTCGACCGCGTTTTTTCGATGAAAAATGGGGTGGTCTGAGGACAGTAATATTATATTATATAATAATAATAATAATACACGTGGACAATGCTAGGCATTAACGAGTTAAAAGTTAAAATTAAGTTAATTAACTCGTCACTTTTTTTTCAAATTAACTTTTAACTTAATAAGTTACTTTTTTGCAAGAAAAATGTGTTAACTTCAATTTAATTTTATTTCAAAAATATCTAAATTAAGTCAATTTCCGTCCGAAGAATAATGCAATTTTTTTAATAGGTTTTTACTTTGATGTATCATTTCAAATTTCTCCAGTAATTTTCTTGAACGTAAAGAAAAACTATCTAATAAACCATATTGTGTGTCTGGAATTTTTCGTTTTTGAAAATTACCAAATTTTAACCTTACACTAAGTTAAGTTACTTTTTTTTCAAAGTTAACTTTTAACTTAACGAGTTAACGAAAAAAAAATACGAGTAACTTTTGACTTAACTCAACTTAATAACTTAAAAATAACTTAACTTAACGTGTTAAAAAAAAAATCGTTAACTTGCCCAGCCTATTTTAACCTAACCTATTTTCAACAATTCATATTTCGATCATTTTCGTTCAACCTTTATTGAATTTGACAGTAATAATATCAAGACGAATTCATTTTTATTGTACGCAATTTGCATAATATTATACCTATCATTAATCTATGGTAGCCGTAGGGATGGAAACATATAAAATTAATTCATTATTGTAACCTAGTTTCAATGGTAGGTAATATGAATGTTAATGTGAGGTTAATAATAAAATTGGGACCAGTTGTAATGTCCACTCTGAATTACCAGGTCAAGACATCTATTTTACATAATATTACTTACGAGTGTATTTTTGCCGGGGAATTTAAAATCGTGTGCCTATACCTACCCACTATTAAGAATGTGTCCACTTTTTCAGAGGAGTCCATTAATAGAGATTTCACCGTATACCATCGTAACTTAGACTTTTGATGATTTAGACAACTCGTAACTCGTATTATTATATATAATTGTAAGCTAATGTATTCATAGTTTAGAAATGGTATATTTGGTCTAAATCTTATCTATATCTGAGTTCCTCAAAAGTTTCCGATTCCTCAAAATAATTTGGTTGCTCAGCAATCCAAGTGTATTTATCATAGTTTTTTTTTTTTTCAAACGGCAGACACCTGTGCATTGTGATCGGGCATCGAGGGAAAAAAATCGATTACTTATCGTATTTTTCTCGCACGGTCGTTTGGTTTTTCGATTCCTCTGAACCGTTAAACCCGTTCCGACGTGTTTCCGCTATACAGCCTCCACATACTTTTATAATGTGTTGTAATGATAACAACAACATTGAAAACGCTATCAGATTATTATACAATATAGGTAAGTTAGTTATTTCACTATCGCTCGTGAGCAAGTTATAATTATTATGACAATTAACGTGAGTTAAGTCGACCTTACGAACGTCAAATCGCATAAGTCAATAGCTAACGAATAATATATTTTTATAGGTATAGATCTGAAAGTTTAAAATTTAAACTTGGCCAAGTTAAAAAAACCCAAAAGTTTTTTTTTAAAAGTCCACGTGGGCCACACATCACGCAGTGAGTGTGCAACCTTCACAATTTATATAGTGTTATAATAACTAACAATTTTGCAAAAAAAAATGCATCCCATACTATATTCTTTCCCACTGAACACTGTAATTCAAATATTTTTTAAGGGTGAATAAACAATGAAATATTAAATCAATTATAAATGTTAAACAAAGTTATAGTCATGTTGTGCGTGAACTGAAAAAAAAATTGTTATTACAAATTACAATGAGCACGTCTTGAGCCAATAAATATAGTTAGGTTATTAAGCGAAAATAATAAAACACTTTTTCGACTACAGTCACAGCTATTATCGCCCCGATGTGATGCCTACTAAAATATAATATCATCGCCTACAATAATGTGGTTCGCGAACTTTATCCATTGAATAATAATAATATTGTATTATATACTTGTAAGTTTTAATAGTTGTAATATCCAAGGCTGGGCATTAACGAGTTAAAAGTTAAAATTAAGTTAAAACGTTAAGTTAGTTTTAATTAAGTTAATTAACTCGTTACTTTTTTTAAAAATTAACTTTTAACTTAATAATATAAGTTACTTTTTTTCAAGATTAACATGTTAACTTCAAGTTAATTTTATTTCAAAAGTATCTAAATTTAGTTAATTTTTGTCCGAAGAATAATGCACATTTTTGAATGGGTTTTCGCTTTGATGTATCATTATAAAATTTCCTCAGTAATTTTCTTGAGCGTAATCTAATAAACCATATTATGTGTCGAGAATATTTTATTTTTGCAAATTAGCAAATTTTAACTTTACACCACGTTAAGTTACTTTTTTCAAAGTCAACTCTTAACTTAACGAGTTAACGAAAAAAAAAATACGAGTAACTTTTAACTTAACTTAACTTTATTATTTTGAAATAACGTAACTTAACGAATTAAAAAAAATCGTTAACTTGCCCAGCCTTGGTAATATCGTATAATAATCGATAACATAATTTTGTGGTATGTCGTTTTTTCGTGGCAGCGACCGTCTGCGCAACGACTGCAGGTCGAAAAAAAAAAAAAAAAATTCGTACTTAAATATTATAATAACACTACGCGTCTTGCACGACAGCCGCGGACTGCTTCGCCAAGTCACCGAGAAGTTACGACCGCGGCAGGGTGCAGGGCCGCGAGGGGAACACATCAGCATTGTGAACGATTTATCAAAACGGTAGGAGGCATATATATATGCGGCTCCGGTAAGTACCTACACCGAGGTATGTTGGCATGGGTGGAATGGGTGGCGAAGGGGGGGGGGGGGAGGAAGGAAGACGCGTTTTAATGGGATTTCTTTTGCTCCTGACAGTTTCGCATTCGCATATACCTACCAGCTATATAATATAATACATAATACGTTTTCCCGTCGCGATACCGCGCGTATATTTATTATGATATGTATATGTGTCATAATTTCGTAGGTTCCGATAAGTCTGCGGGCGGACGAACGATTTGGACTTTGAATAATATTGCGACGCCGCGCGGCATACGATACGATAAATTACAATATAATAATATTATGGTATGGTGTGTCGTGAAATATTGTAATAATAATAATAATATCCTCTCGCGGGGTCGCGCACGCATCCCAATAATAATATATTAACGATATAATGTTATTAACAATTCAGAGGTGGGCAAGTCAATGAAAACGATAATAATTAGCCGTAGAAAGTTATGAGTTAATTCAATTAAATCGCCATCAGTTGGGTCGAAAGTTTACAGAAAAATAATTTTAAGTCTCAATTTATTTTCGCTACTCGCGCAAGTACCCATCTATACGGTGTACCGTAGAATGGGGTTACTTTGAATTCGTGGGGCTACTTTGATACACTTATATTTTCATTCACAAGCGAGTACCACGACGATTTAATTTTTTCCATAAAATGGGGTCACCCACGACGTTGTGTATAACTTTGTAAAAAGATTGATATTTTAAAATCAGAAATTTAAAGATTAAAACGTTAAAAAACTGAGCACGACTAGCTGCAACTAAGATTTAATGTTGAGAGTTGTATCGTTATTAACACCACAGAAGTTGTCCATAAAATAAAAAGCAAAATTGTCACGAAACAGTAAAAAATTATCAAAGTCATCATAACAATATTATAATACAATATATACTTGTGACACGTGCAGTTTCGTAAAAAAAAATAAACGAAAGAACGGCATATACCTCCTCTACCTATGTAGCGACCGCGGATCCAAAAAATAAATAGATCATCTGATAACGACATAACATAAAACATTTATTTTATATGTATAATAATAATAATATTATGTACACCGGACGCGCCCTGTGCAGTCCACATAATATAATAGGTATAAAGCGCAGACTTACGCGCTCGGTATATTATTAAAATAAGTAATATTATCAGCGTGCGACTGCAGGCAGCCGAGTGCGGTTATTATAATATTGTTATTTGTCGGGTGAAAAAAAAAAATAACGTTTCCAAATGGCCGTATTATATGTGATTATTATATTGTGTCGCCAAATAAACTAAAAAAAATTAAAACATCAATCGACCCATGGAAAACTTCTCCACCCACATCCAGACACGAAGAAGTAGTCACCACAACAACTCGGATTGGTCACTCCCGTCTAACACACCTGCATCTCATAACAAAAGAAGACAGCCCGCGACCTGCGAACTCTGTGACAAAGCGCTGACAATCAAACACGTCACACTTGAATGCCCCAAGTTCATCAACTCTAGACAAATTCTCGGAAACCCATCAACAATGCAACAGGCACTTGGCGAAGAGAACACCAAAAATATAAATAACTTTTTCAAAAACATAGGCCTAGCATAACTAATTTAGAAAAATTACTAATAATTAAATAATTAAATGTACATATATCCTACAAACTCCCTATTTTGTTAAACATAATGTATCCCCATAGTTGTAAGACCAATACTCACTTAATAATTTTTTGTAATTTTTACAGGCTAATAACCTCAGGAGTTGAAGCCTTATTTAAATAAAAAATAAAAAAAAAAATATTGTGTCGCGAACTCGCGAATAAGACACGAACGAGTATTTAATATGTTAATTTCGCAATACAAATTCGATTACCGTTCGGTCGCTGCGCTTGTCGTCGTCGCGCTATATTATTATATATCTCTTCACTTGTATTATAACGATATTATTACCTGCCCGTATATATACCGTCGAGTGAGTTTTTCCTAAAGGCGTCGGAAACCGTTTTCGCGGACGACGATGATAATAATAATAATAATATTATTATATCAATACGCGACATCTGCAGCGTATTACAATATTCTTCTGGCAAAGCTCGTGAAATAAAAGTGTGTCAATGCGACACCGCTCGCGCGTGGATTACGATAATACACAGTAGCCGCCCATAATATGATATTACAATACACGCATATAAATAAATATAATTATTATTATTATTATCGTACCGCTGCTGAAGTTACCGTACGAGATTTCCCCCCCGATCGATACAGCCACCGCCGCCCGACGAGAGAAAATTATTATTCATATAATAACATATATATGTATAATATAATATTATAAGTTCCCACACTATTTGACGACGGCGGCGGCGTATTATTGGTGGGTGAGCATAGTGCATGTGGCAATAACAAGGTTTATCCATTAAAATCGTTCGACAGACGAGACAGCGCGCGTCTCTCCCGATATTCGTGTATTGTACAGCCGCCGTAACCTTGCTACACATAATATTCGATATTATCATGAATATTAAAATTCACGCGAGATAATACGTCTCGTGATATTATTATGATGGTATATAATGTGTTTAAGAGGACGCCACGCCCGCACGTGTTTTCTCCGTCTTGCAGACACGCGTGACACGCCAAATTTACGCTCGGAAATTCAAGTTCCACGCCGTTTGTGCTGAACAATATTAGAGTGAATCGACATTAAAAATTACATTAAAACTCGATGGTAAGAATATTGTCCGTTAGTTTTGTTGGAAGTTCTTTTACGATGATTCAGTTTCTAAGTAAGTTATGATGGCGTGTACAATAAACGTAAATTAAAAGTGCTCGTAACTCGCTTACAAAATGAACTGTCGTAAAAAATCTTCCAACAAAACACAGATGATGTTCTTACCATCAAGTTTCGCACTAGGTCGGTTAATTCTAATTTTTAAGCTAACGGCATATAAAACTTGAATTTCTAAGCGTAAATTTGGTATGTTTCGCGTTTGTAAGACGGAGACAGCACATGCGGGTGTGGCGTCCTCTTAAGAGCGTATAGCTTGATGTATATATTATAACGACGTGCGCCGGATGTTTTGGAAAAAAAAATTTATCAACCTACCCCTCCCCGAAAAATAAATAAAAAAACTAACGTTTTAAAACACCGCCCACGTATTACAATATAATACCTATATAATATTCAGCCCCTGTTTTACATATTTTTTGCAAACGATTTCGTAATATACTTTTTCGGGCCAATCGGTGCTTAGGGCGCATCGAAAATAATAATTATATATATTTATATTTTTTTCCAAATAATTATAATTCAGATAAAGTCAAAAGTTGTATGAACAACATAATAATAATAATATTTAGACGACATTTCCATAAAACACGGATACTGTAAAATATGTATAGCAACCAGCTAAACGCATTAGGCAACCACATCGTGACCAGTCACCCGTGTGGGTCATTTACTAATTATAAGGATGAACATATTAACTGTTTATAACCATACTTTTGTGGTAATGTGTCACCACGCTGCGCCGCTACCGATACCCAATAAAAACAAAACGATATAATTATCCATAATCATTGCTCCTATATAATATATGCGAATATAAGGAGCGAATAGTTGACGATTGGTAGTATACGTTGCTTTTTTTTTTTCGCAGGTAGTTGGAAAAATAATATATTTTATATCGGTCAAGGTTAAAAAAGCCATTTCAGCGTATGTCCTCAGGATGAGTTCCTACATTTTTTTTAAGTTTTGAACGAACCAAATATTATTATATTATATTTTGTTTCGGTTTAGGAAAAAATAGTAATATCCATTTTTATTGGTTGGGTAAAGCAGTATACGAGTGCAAGCAAAAATTAGCGAAATTTGCTCCATTTGCAATAAAAACGATTGTTGAAACCGTAACAAACCGCAGTATATATTGTAAGTCGAATAAACTCGAAGCAAAATTTAAAAAAAAAAACAGTGCGATACCGTCACGCGTGCGCTACTTCCGACCGCTGAACTCGACCGGTTTGTACTCACCGTATGTTTGGGGCTTATATTTTATACCGTATTATCATTATATATATAATATAGTTACGACAGAGTGCGAATCATCGCAATCGAACGACCCACATAATATTATATTGTGATCTGCCCAACGACTCTGTTGTGTATCATAACATAGAACATTACGCATACCTGTAGGATTCTCTAGGAATATCATACGCGAAGATACTGGATCGAGACATTTATATCGTTTGTGTTGGCGAAATCGAGATTTATCGCGCCGGACCCATCTGCGGGAGAAACCGGTGTGTATATGTTTAATATTATATATATCATGTAAGCAGCGTTTATAAATAATTACATTACCGGCCGAGTAGATTATAATATAGGCGGGTACGTGCTCTAGATTTATACATATATATATACATAGGTACTCTATATTGTATACCTGAACGGTGCGACGAGCGGCGAAGACCGCGACCGATATCAACCGGAACTCGGGTCGTGCAATAAACAGGCAAACGTTTAATAACACACGCGACTCCCCGCGGGTCGTGCCAACCGCGAGACGACCATAATATAATAATAATATTATTATTCCGATATCGCTGCGGTTTGGATTTCGAATATCGAACGCACATGGGTCGTCTCGATTGCGCCGACGACGACGACGACGACCGCGATTTTCCGGCAAACCTGCGACCAGCGGCGTATCCAGGGGAGAAGGGATTAGGGGGTTGTAACCACCGCCGAAGAAAATCGTTAAACGATAACGACGTTTTCATTGATAAATCATTTTCAGTTTACATGTTTCGTCAACAATTCATTTTAACGCCCCCTGAAAAAGAAATCCGGATACGCAAGCTGTTGCTGCAGTAAGCACGTCGACCGACGGGCGGCGGTCAACTCTCCCGCTTCAACATTGTTGTCGAAGGAAACACGTAAACGGTGATTTTCAAAACTATATCGCAAAAAATTATGGACTATAATGATATCGTACAGGCCAAGAACTGACACCTTTAGTTTTTCAAAATCTGTGTGACACAATATTATTGTTCATATTAGATATTATGCATGTAAACCAAAGACCACTCACTCACTCGTCGCTACATCTCAAAAACTACAAAACGTACGAACTTGAAATCGGAACAATGGTCCCCATAATGATCTAGACGTGCAATTCGAAAGGATTTTCTGATATTCGCATTTTGAAGAAGTGGTCAAGGAGGGGTATCTCGAGGCTTACAGAGGAAATTAAAACTTTTTTTGTTTTCAAATGGTTGTCATCGGTTACTCGCACAGATTACAGGTACAAGCATGCATCAGATCGAGATACAATACGTCAAATGGTCGTAAACAATTTACAGCACGACAATTTACGCAAATTATTGATCGCAAACTAATATCGGCATTCATTTACAATAAACCGCACGACGATCGATCGGAAAATAACATTTTCAGTAATAATTTCTCCATCAAATTGTCGCGCCATGGCCGATGTAAACTATATCTTAAAACCAAATTCACGCGTGTATAGCGCATACACATAATATATATACTCAAAACCTATTCGGTCGAATTTCACGAAAATCTCAGGGATGGTTTTCATATAATATAGAGATGTCAGAAAAGTTTAAAAGGGTAAATATAGTTGAAACCACGTTCAAAAATATACCAAGTGTTAAATCCTACATCGTCCACTTGCGGTTGCCCGCGTCTAGATCGAATTATTTCACAAAACTATAGTTACACCGACGCCATTACGCCAATATCAATTATTTTCGTTTTATTATCAAAAAGAGTATTGGTATAGGTATATAATATTTTGTTTCAATCTTATTATTATCGTGACACGTGTTAAGTATCGATTATCGAAGATTTATAACTTATGAGATGTAATATGTAATTTTAGTAGTCGGGGTTGGGATGGGGGGAGGGGGGGGGGGGCTCCGCGAGGCATTTACAATTTCAGCACCTCGCGTTGTATAGAGGTCTGGTTGCGCCTATACGTGGGAGAACTCGCGTCGAAATCGATCGCCGTCGTATCATTATTATACCGTCGTGCATTCTTGTACACGCGTTCGTTCGACACAATATTAAAATAAAATGTATTATTATTATTATTATTAGTATTGTTCAGCTATCCGCGACGTGTCCGGCCCGACAGAAACGGACATCGCGCTGGCAGCTGGTGCAGACGTCGATGTGTATAATACGGTGTAAGACGACGTGTCGAAGACGCGGAGACACCTCAAACGAATTCGCGCGCGCGGCCGTGCAGTCACGTGCACCGGCGGTGCCTCGTTAGCGACTTCGGATCGCGCGACGATTTATCTAAAAAATCGTAGGTAGGTATATAATATTATAATAATATGCGAAAACGAAGACGACGACGACGACGACGGCGACACCCGGTCAGAAGAGTCGACTATTATAATAATATATTATTAAACGCAAATAATACACGTATATGTATAATAAGCGTAGCACGCGACATGTCGTATACAATATATATTATCATGCCGCGGTGTGTCCGTCTGTCACCGCCTGTTGCACCGCCGCCGCAGTGCACAATCGCACAACTCAGATGATGTGTGACCGCGGTCGCGGTATATAGGTATCTCGCGCATATAATGCACGTGTATATATACGTCATGTCGTTTTATAACAATGCGCGAGTACGATGTACCCGGTCGACCGCGCGATAACGGGCGGAGGTGCAGATTGTCCAAGGAGGAGGAGGAGGAGGATACACTCCCGAGTTTAGAGCGGTGGAAGGGGGTCGATACTTAGCGGTATATAATACCTATACCACGGTTGTGCGTGTATAGGCATAGTTTTACAATGTACGTACATACCTATATATATATATCGTTGCAAAGTGTTGTGCACGTCGTGAAAGAAGCGGTTCGACATGGCGGTCGTATACTTAACATTAGATTATATTATATATATATATATATTGTCGACCGTGTTTGTCTTGGCTTTTAATCGAAAAATTGCGAATCACAATCGACAATTCAACAAACGATCGTATAATATATATATATATATAAGGCGCAGGGAGCTGGCCAGATCGACAGAATCGCGATAAAATATGCGTATGCTATTGTATATTTGTACATAATATTATATAGGAAGAGACATACGCGCGCACCACTCATTTAACGGGTGGAGTTTATTCCCCCGACGGCCGTATATTCGTATATAGGTTAGGTATGTATATAATATTATACAATTACTACTTAAAATATTGTTCCACCGTCGGCGCCACCGTGGTGCACGCACAACAAAAAGCCTCCTCGTTGTCACTGTCCCCATCGAGGATTACACGATTTGTGGAATAGTTGAATGGAGATTATTTCGACACGGTCGAAACAACGTTCGTGAAGTTGGCCCACCTAAGTACTTCAATTTTTTTTAAAGCTATGCCATTATTTTGCAAGTTATTTGCAAGTATTTGCAAGTCTATTTTTAGAATTTGCAAGTCCAAACTTTCACCGTGAATCCAAAAACTGAAAAGGTGGGCCAACTTCACGTAGCCCACCCATTTTGACCGAGAACTTCAAAATCGGTATCAAACGAAAGCTAATGATTAACAAGTATCTGAAAGCCCCTTTTTGAAATTTGCAAGTCCATCAGGCGGCCGCTATACACTTTTGAACTTGTGAAGTTGGCCCACCTACTTTGTCCTAGAACTTCAAAATCAGCACCAAATGAAAGCTACTGATTAGCCAGAATTTGCAAGTCTGGTTTTAGAATTTGCAAGTCCATCAGGCGACCGCTATAAACTTTTGAACTTGTGAAGTTGGCCCACCTACTTTGACCTAGAACTTTGAAATCAGCATCAAACGAAAGCTTATGATTAGCAAGAATTTGCAAGTCTGGTTTTAGAATTTGCAAGTCACTCGGGTGGCCACTAAGAGCTTTCAAAGTTTGGAAGTTGGCCCACCCAAGTTGTCCCAGAACTTCAAAATAAGTATCAAACGAAAGCTAATGATTAGCAAGTATTTGCAAGTCTACTTTTAGAATTTGCAAGTAACTCGGGCGGCCAGTAAGAGCTGTCAAAGTTACGAAGTTAGCCCACCCAAATCGACCTAAAACTTTGAAAATGGTACCGAACAATAGCTTTTCATTTGCAAGTATTTGCAAGTCCAGTTTTAGAATTTGCAAGTCATTAAGGTGGTCGCTAGAAGTGGTTTCTTACTTTTGAAGTTTTACTGTTGCCATTTTTTATTCAAATTAGTTTTTTATTTTTATCGGTATCAATAACACATATTTTATTCGTTTTTTAATGTATGATTGATTATATGTTGATGTGTTGAAAAAAAATGAAAGCACTGTCGAAGTGTTATGGCAGTATGGCACTATTATTGTTTGACCATAAATTTAAGGCTGTGTACGTCTACGGTATAAACTACTCCTTATAAGTAGTCTCGCTGTTTCTCAAAGACCTGAAACTTCAAAGTGGGTAGGTATCAAACGAAAGGTCATTATTATAACAAACATTTGCAACTTTGCAAGTCACTATGGCGGCCGCCATTAGCTTTTAAAGCTGGGAATTTTGAACCAGCATATGTCCTACCATTTTGGACTTATGATCTTATAAACTAACATGAATTATAACGTTTATGTTTTGTAATTTTTATTCAAGTTTATATATTTATAATTATTTTGTTGTACATGCAAAATATACACTATTTTTTGTTTTCAAACTTCTAAACGAATGCATTTAAGGTTGGTCCACAATATTTTTTTTGTTCTTTGAGAAACAGTGAATGTACCTACTTATAAAGAATACTTTATATCATAATGTACACCATAGGCGTACACCATAGCCTCAATTTATTTCTGATCGAGCCTGGAACAATCATAGTGCCATACTGCCCTAATACTTCAACAGTGCTTTAATTTTTTGAAGACACATCAACATACAATCATACATTCAAATTGTAAACGAATAACTGTGTTATTGAAATCGATAAAAATAAAAAAACTAATTTGAATAAAAAATTTAAAATGAATGAAAAAAATCTAAATCTAATTAAAAAACCGTCCAAATGCGAGTCGGACTCGCGCTCAAAGGGTTCCGTACCATCATTAGCTATAAACATGTTGGCAACACTGCTTATATTATATTATATTCTAGGATTTTTAGTATTAATTGTTGTAATAGAGGCAACAGAAATACATAATCGGTGAAAATTTCAACTTTCTAACTTCCATGGTTCATGAGATACAGCCTGGTGATAGACGGACGGACAGCGGAGCCTTAGTAATATAGGGACCCGCTTTACCGTACGGAATCCTAAAAGGATAGTTGAATAAAATAAATCTACATTTATTAAAAAAAAATCTATATTAAGTAAAATGTAATATAATATTAATTTAAATAAAAAAATAAATATTAAATAAATAGTAAATAAATATTGAATCCATTGTATATACAACATACATTAATATACCTAAGCTATGTTATGTTCAATATGCATAAGCTACACTGTAGGTTAAACTTCTATGGTACACTGTAAGTTACAACATACAGACATAACGGAATGTACCTAAAGACTAAACGATTAAAACTGCAGATTTGGTTCCAAAAATCAAAACAGCGAGGAGTGTCGTACAAATCAATACAAACGTGGTACAAGGAATGGTATAATAATATTTTTGAAAGCCTTAATTAGGGGTTATAAGATATGAATCCCTGAGTAACTTCTAAATTGTAAAAGCGAGCCACAAGCATATTTTAAAATTATAAGCTTTATTTGATAACCAATTATAAAATTCTCGATCGAAACAGTTGGCCCAAAATTCCCAGCTTCAAAAGTTAATGGCGGCCGCCATAGTGACTTGCAAAGTTGCAAATGTTTGTTATAATAATTACCTTTCGTTTGATACCTACCCACTTTGAAGTTTCAGGTCTTTGAGAAACAGCGAGACTACTTATAAGGAGTACTTTATACCGTAGGCGTACACAGCCTTAAATTTATATAATATAAAATAAATAAAATATGTGTTATTGATACCGATAAAAATAAAAAACTAATTTGAATAAAAAATGGCAACAGTAAAACTTCAAAAGTAAGAAACCACTTCTAGCGACCACCTTAATGACTTGCAAATTCTAAAACTGGACTTGCAAATACTTGCAAATGAAAAGCTATTGTTCGGTACCATTTTCAAAGTTTTAGGTCGATTTGGGTGGGCTAACTTCGTAACTTTGACAGCTCTTACTGGCCGCCCGAGTTACTTGCAAATCCTAAAAGTAGACTTGCAAATACTTGCTAATCATTAGCTTTTGTTTGATACTTATTTTGAAGTTCTGGGACAACTTGGGTGGGCCAACTTCCAAACTTTGGAAGCTCTTAGTGGCCACCCGAGTGACTTGCAAATTCTAAAAACGAACTTGCAAATACTTGCTATTCATTAGCTTTCGTTTGATACCTATTTTGAAGTTCTGGGACAACTTGGGTGGGCCAACTTCTAAACTTTGAAAGCTCTTACTGGCCGCCCGGGTGACTTGCAAATTCTAAAACCAGACTTGCAAATTCTTGCTAATCATAAGCTTTCGTTTGATGCTGATTTCAAAGTTCTAGGTCAAAGTAGGTGGGCCAACTTCACAAGTTCAAAAGTTTATAGCGGTCGCCTGATGGACTTGCAAATTCTAAAACCAGACTTGCAAATTCTGGCTAATCAGTAGCTTTCATTTGGTGCTGATTTTGAAGTTCTAGGACAAAGTAGGTGGGCCAACTTCACAAGTTCAAAAGTGTATAGCGGCCGCCTGATGGACTTGCAAATTTCAAAAAGGGGCTTTCAGATACTTGTTAATCATTAGCTTTCGTTTGATACCGATTTTGAAGTTCTCGGTCAAAATGGGTGGGCTACGTGAAGTTGGCCCACCTTTTCAGTTTTTGGATTCACGGTGAAAGTTTGGACTTGCAAATTCTAAAAATAGACTTGCAAATACTTGCAAATAACTTGCAAAATAATGGCATAGCTTTAAAAAAAATTGAAGTACTTAGGTGGGCCAACTTCACGAACGTGTCGAAACACGTTGTGCAGACGAACAGGTGTCGAAACGACATTGTAATAAACGCGTTAAAAGTTTGTCTTCATTAATGAAACGGCCGTCGACTTGGATGATATCGAACATTGGGACGTTGGCGCCTTCTATTCAAAAACCTTCTCATCATTTCACGTGGCACTCGTGATCACATTTCGAACTGTAATAGCGACTGCTCGTCAACCATAATATTATATGGTAATACCACAATCCGTGACTGCTGCATACAGATTAAGACGTATTTGATACGACACTCACTATACCTGTCTATTCTTAAACCAAATAAATGAATGACCTTGAGCCTCTGACCGGGCGCTTGAAATAATTAATTTTTTATGATTAGAAAACTTTTCTAAACTTTAAAAGAAATAGAGATATATTATGGGTACCTACACATTGTGCGGACGACGGACGGTCCCACATAATCAAGGCAGGATTAAGGGGGGCCAGGGTGGGGCCGTGGCCCCCGGGCCTCGATCGTTAGAATTTATTTGGGGGCCTCAGATTTGTCCAATACATTAACACTGCGTAAATCACCTAAAAATAAATTCGATGATTATTTAGCGAGGGAAAAAGCTTGTAGGTAAATTATAATTATTTATAAATAAAATGATACATTATTCGTTATTTATTGCTATGTACCTGATACCTATGTATATTTATTATAACAGGCACTTAATGTTAAATAATATATACATCATTTTTTTTATTTTCGTACAGGGGCCTCGTTTAAAACTTTGGACCCTGGGCCTCAAAACGTCTTAATCCGGGGTTGCGCATAATAATGAAAAACGACTCGCGCGAAAAAAGAAAACCTTCGGTATACGGTGACCAACAAAACTCTACAGCTAGGAATCGTCACCATACCCTGCGCCGGTTTGTAAAAATTGTAAAAATACACTTGATCGCGCGCAGAGCAGGAAGTCCCCGCGCGACGTCTTGACTTCATTAATCCGAATTGTCGTCGTCGTCGTCGTCAATAAACACAATATACACAACACTTAACACGTGCAGTGCAAACTATAATATAATAATATATACTAACCGGAACCGTCGTACTCGCTCGCTCTCTCGCGCAGCGTACCATTAACTCGTATAATATATATATATATATCATATAATATATTATATCCTTTTGTCGAGTCCGCGGGACGCCCTTTGTGCGCGAATACGGTTTTTGTGCTCGTACTTATATATATACATATATATTGTACAAGTTCGTTTGTCAACGGTAACCTACATATGTGTACAATACACGCGAGTGTTATATATTTAATATGTGTGTGAGCGTATTAACAGCAGCAGCAGCTACAGCGACGGCAACAACGATCTCTCAGTCTCTCAGTCGATCCTCTCCTCCTCCTCCTCCTCTCGTCACCGTCCCGTCGACGGTGGGCGGCGCGGGCGGAGGGGAACCATTGTGTCCGAACGGCGGCGGCGGCGACGGCGATTGGTTGCGAGCGGCGGCGGCGTAGGAGACCTTTCAAAGCTTTCACGCCGCCGCCGCCGCCGCCGAGAACTTGTGTGTACGACTATTGTACGACGAGCGACGTCTGATTGTGCGCGCCCGGCCCATTGTTGCTGGCGACGACGTAATATCGCCTTTAATGACGACATTGATAAATAATATACGTCGTTTCTCGATTGTGCCGCCGCGAAAATTTCCGGTACTTACGGCGCGCCCGTAACATATATTATATTTTATTATATGTTTTACACTGCCATCGCACAATAATAGTGCATAACATATTATTATTATTATGTGTACATGGTGTATTATATGTGCGCGTTTTCACCGCCGCGCAGCGATATGGTGCGGGGTTGTTGGCTGCGGCGTGGACGCGAAAAGAAAAACGGTATAGCTATAGGGCTCTCGACCTTGCTTGTGTGGTTGGGGGGGGGGAGACCCTCGGCCCTTTCGCGCGACGCTCGAAACGTCGACTGGGAAGACTGCAACGACGACAATAATACAATATATACAATGATAGAGACCGGATATGTGTCCGCGTGTATATTATTATTATTATTATTGTAACTTGGCCGGAGGGTGACCCGTCGTACAATATAACGGTGGAAGACGTACGCGCCAAAACGAGACGAAAAAAGAAAAAGTCGTATCGCACGAAAGCGCCCGAATCCCAGACGCCTGTGTGCCACGCGGTCAATAGATATTAAATTTAGAATTATATTATGTTTTAACAATTTATTATTGGCGATTTTTTTATAAGATTCGAATTTATAAACTTCAAAAAATTTATTAAAAATTATGATTCATTTCTATTGCATTTATTGACGATCTTTTATAAGATCGACATTTTTAAATAACTACCTACCTACTTATATAAAATATTGATTTTGGTGCAAATTATATGTCATTTTTGTTGGCATTGCATTGGCGTTTATGTCCTATACACTCACTCCTACATAGTTTGGCGTAAATGATATGTCATTTTTGTACCTTTGTCGCTTATGTCATATAGCCAAATATACAGGCACGGCGCCAAGGGAGGCAAGGTGGTACTCACCCCCCTCGACCCCCCCCCGTGAAAAATATGTACGACATAATAAAGTCATAAAACATAATTTTTAAAAGATAGCTACATCAAAGAATTTATGAAATATTTACTTTTTAAAAGTGTTTGTGTTTTGTGTTTTAAGTTTTTGCCGTTATAAAAACTGATATAATAATATTGCAAATACCGATTTAAAAATATATTGAATTAAAAATTTTTAATTTATTAGTTAAATATTAAGTAAATCACAAGTTTTTATTTAAAACAAATATTATTCCTACCGATATTGGTGCAATTTTATAAATTTTTCTATACTTTTTTAATATTATAAAATTTTCAATAATTTACTGTACATGGTGCATAAACATTAAACAGATATTGTGTAAAATATCAATATTTAGCTTAATTAATATATTTGTCACTATTAAAAAAATTGAGGAATAAATTGAACATATTATTTGTCTAATAAAGAAAAAATGTACTACAATTTCAATAAAATATGTTTTGCAATTTGTAAAATAAGAAAAAATCTTTTATTTATTTATTATTATCTTTATTGAGTACTAATTACTGGATGAAAATAAACAAACAAAGGTATCCCAAATCATTGCATTCAGATGATTCAAACAAATCCATCTGTTCATTACTAAACAAAATTACTTGAGTTTATATTTATGAAATATAGGTAAGTAAAATAAACATAATTATTCATTCACAAAGGTATGTAATATTAAAGTCATAAAGAAATTTTCATTTTTGTACATCATTATATTCATTATGAATAAAGTTGTTGAAAGTCTGTGATTAAGCATTTTCTTACATAATAAGGTACATAAAAAATATTTGACATTATTCTTAAAACATTTTTAACTATTTAAAAGCGTGTACATAATATTATCTGTTCAGACTTTTAGAGAGCATTCAATATAACAACTTGTGGATTGTATAGCATTGTAGCTAATATAGCTATATTATGTTATATGATACGAAAATATTTATATGTCCTCAGTATTTGTTGAAAAAATCTTAGCCCGTGTAAAAAAATATTTGCCCTACTCTGCCCCCCATGGAAAAAAAATTCTAGTGCCGTGCCTGCAAATATAATGTATATTGTATACGATATGCTGCAGCAAAGAGAGTGGTTGGACTCTCTATGTACTTGGATATAGTGGCTGTATATAGCAACGTAGCACGCACTAGTAATAACTCGTTAATTTCACGTTTATTAAGAAAGAAATTTAGTAAGTTAACAGTTAAGTTAATGAAAAGCCAAAAGTAACTAGTTAAGTTCCGGCAGTCGCACGCTGAAAACTAAAATATTTCTTTAACGATTATAATAATATATAATATTATTTTTGATAGTCACACAGATTTTCAGTACCAGCAGGCGAATTGCATTATTATTTCCGCGACAAGTTCACTGGCGATACCACTGTTGTGCGCGTATATTATATAAATAGCGTTTGGTCCGAGGAAACGATTTCACGAGATGACATGTTATATTTTGTATCGAAGATGGAAAATCAAAAACCGGTAAAACTGGCCCAATACACACTGTGCCCTGCAGCGTGGGTCAGGTGCAGTTGCATCAAGAAGTGCACGTCAAAAAAATAAACACGTCGAATTCGCAAGCCATCTCCTATAAAATTATCCGTCGCGGAGTCGCACTCTACTTACCTATTTGAATGCACGAGCATTTTTACTTAAATTATATTTGACGCGAGCATATCTGAACTGAAAAATAACAACATTAATAATATATATTATTTGTTGATACTTACTACAAACTTATTTGAGTTCAAGCGCACAGTTTATTCAGAATATGCACCTGGGCAAACTTTGCAGCTGTGAGAAAAAAAAACGTCTTTACCCTATACAACAGTGAACAGGGTTTCTCAATAACCTGTGGTAAGCGTAAAGCTCGCACCTAGGTGCGGCACGCGAAGAAATTCTCCCTTAATGAAAAAAAAAAAAAAAAATGGAATGGATCATTGAATCAATGTGTACCTAATTGGGTATTTTTTGGTTCGTTTGATATTGCTAACAATTTTATTATTGTACATATTTCGTTTTCTTTCTGTTGCTTATGTTGTCATAATTTTGAGGTTCCTTATAAAATAAAATGACATATACGCATGTAAAACAGCGCATACGTTTTTGATGAAAAAAAGTTATTTTGTCAACCGTACAAGTGGTACATGTAAATGATCAAATTGTGCAGGTATATGGGATGTAAAGAGGTTGATAGCCGGTGCTATATATCTATAATATGTCGGACGTTCCGCGTAATTTTGATGACCACCTGATGGATCGGGTCGACGGTGGTCACATATCAACCGGACCAGTGGCAGGATTTGAACGACTACTATACGCGAGTAGAACAACGAATATTGTAATGATATGATGCTCACACACCATTACAATAAACTAAAATTTTACAAAATAATAAACAACGGCCAGACTGTCGTTTGTAGAAATCGGTCGCATCAAATACAACCATTAACAACGACAATTAAGATATCGGCACGCACTTAATATAACGGTATTACGTGGTATGTGTGCGACTTCAATTTATGCTGACGCCAAAGAATAATCTAGTTCCCAGGCCCACGATAACTTTTTGATAAAACCGCCCACCACCACTCTCTGGTCAGCACCCTCGCGTCGTCCCTTAAACCAGCGCATGAGCACCAACCTGCACCAGAGTAACAACCTCTCAAGTCCCAAAGAAACCGATTTCAACGAGCGACAACTGGACAGAGATTATGCGAGCAATAATCAGTGCGTTCTTTAAATTGTGTATTTGGAGTATATCACTTTGTTTTATCTAAAACCGAAAACTCCTACAATATTGTCTACAAACAACTGCGAATCAGGTAAGGCATATTATAATATTAGATTTTATGTCGATTGCAGTCAATACATTCTATGTGCTTTTTTCCATAAAACTATATTGTACGGTGTATTCGATCTAATTCTCGAATACACGATCTCGAGAGCCCTCCGAACACCTGGAGGAAGGTAATAGCGTAATTTTACTATTTTAATGTAGCTATCGACAGGAGTCGTATTTATATTTCTACGTTATTACAATATTGTCATTGCGATGGACATTGATATTATCATTGACGGTGTTCGTCGCCAGAGCTTGCACGCCGCGGTATCCAAACAGTAAAATATTATAATAATTCGGGTTTTGTACATTATTCGAATATTATCAAACGACCTATATACATTTTCAAGCTTGGTGTGAAAGCTCGACATACGAGTGTAGTTCAGTGCCAGAAAGATTTGGCGGACAAGCTGCCCACGTGGCATTATAATATTACATTAATATCTACGCCCAATCAGTATAATAATGTCGTGGTTTTGTGAGAACATTTTCGTCGTCTCGTTTTTCGACGCGGAATTCGGAGCGGTCCCGAATATTGTGGTAAAAAATGTATATCATTTTATTATATATTTTGTCGTGCGTCCACTGTAGTAGGTACTATTACAATTTACAATACAACAATAATAATAATAATAATATGAACGCGTCCGTCGTGTATTGACACTATATTATTATTATTATTATTATTATTATTATTGAAAACAAGCACTCGTCGTGTGAACGCCACGCACAAAAACACGAAAACGTGTCCAAACGTGTAAATAATAATCGTTGTTTGCACAACCTTTGTGTGGCGGGTTTTTTTTTTTCCTGAAGAGCACACCTATTATAGGTAACCCGCCTGCCTACGACTACTGTCCCGGTGAATAATAATAATAATGATAATAATAAATCGAAACGCGAGTCGCACGTCATGACGTTTACGCACACAACACATCACAATAATATGATGTTATAATATACGCGGGTGTGAATGTAGTCGCGACGACGGTCGCCGCCCTCGAAAACGGTTCTTTTTTTTTTTTTCTATTATTTTTCCAACGCCGAGCGCGTGACCGACAACAACGACTCGACGAGTCTTGCGTTTATTTTTTCAATGGGAGCTTTCGTTTTTTAATAATTGTGAGACGCTAAGTCCACACGCCGCACACGCACGCGGGATATTTGAACAGTGCGACGGGGGCGGCGAGGGCGGAATGTTAGGAGGAGGATGGGTGGGGGGGGGGAATAAACCGTAATAACGACGACGAAATACGCTGTCACGCCCACGCCGAGAGGGGTGGCCGCCGGAGACTTGACTGCTGCGGCGGGCCGCGGCGATGATAACGTTTCGATATACACACATACCACTACCGCTGTTCTGTGTTGCCTGCCCATTATTACGTATTTCATTTTATTATAATATTGTGCAAATATCAATAACCGCGTTTTGTATCGTGTTCGCCCCGCCGCCGCCGCCGACCGGCACAGTTGTTCAAACAACGCGCCGTTGTGTATTGCTTTGTTTCGTTCCGTTTTTTATTTTCGATTATTATCATTATTATTATTATTATTGCTACTTGTGTTTTTTTCCGTCGTTATTGTCGACTTACGTGGGCGTTCGTGTTATATATTATTATAATATCATTCGTCTCTCGAACGTCGTTTGACCGGCGCCCGTCGTTCACGAAAATCGTTACCTATTATATTTGTTGTACCTATGTATATATATATATATGTGATAACGTCGTCACGTCCGCGTTATTATATTAATATTCAGATGACTTACAATAATGGTATAACAACATAGTAATAATGTGCCGTCATCGAGTCCATATTTTTGTACGCGTCATTGTCACGTGGTAGTTTTCGTTTTCGCATTCCAACTCCGAATCAGATAATATAATTATATTATTAAAGTACGTAGAAAAACCACGCACATTAAACCGTCGAGGTTTGGACTAGGCCGGTGTGTTTTAAGTGTCGCGGGATTGGTTCAAACTACTTCAATAATTTTTAAAAAAAACACCCACATAATAGTATTTTAATGTGCAGAGCATATCATGCAATTTGAACATAACTATCCATAACCTTATTTTATACAATAACCTCCCAATGTGTGATAATACCGATAATACCCCCGTCTCCCGATGGAGGACTTTTTCTTGAGAACCAACTACAAGCTTTCGACGATCTCATCTCTCTCTGAATATGCGGACACACCTCCGAATAACAAAAAACATTTCAGTGAACGATACAGTGTCCGGTATTTAGAGGTTTCGATGTATAACTATTACCCCCCCCCCCCCCCTCCCACAAACATTTTAATGGATTTCCAACTATGAGGGTGCGCATATACAGGGTGATTTTTTAAGCATGCTCACAATGTTTTTATGCTTAAATGATGCATAATATATTCGAATTCTGGAATTCTGGAATTCTGGAATCCTTGAGATTTTTTTTGTACCACATCACAGGATGATCTTATGATAATACAATCTTGTGATTTTCAAATAGGAATTTTGATGTAATTCTACACCCGAAAAAGTAGTTCATATTTTTGTAAAACCATTTTAAGAGATTATAATATTGTCCTTAGCATAAACATTTTAATAACTCAGAAACTATACTCATTAGAATTTCGATTTATTTCCGTGAAAATCGTCCGCTAAATAATTTGCAGTAAAATAGGGGAGTTCTCGTTTGAAAAATAGAAGTTTGTATCGCCACGGGACACTGTCCTTATAATAGTGTATAGTGTACAAATAACATCGGGAATTCGAAAATACGGTCTCTACCTAGGTGTAGATATATTATGATTAAAAAATTCTAAAAATCAGAATTTGAATAAATGCATTACTGATCCGAGTGAAAAATGGGGGTGAGCGTGCTTGAAAATTCACCCCGTACATACACTGCAGCGAGTGCTTGCAGTATAATAGTATATAATATACAAAGAAAAAACGGAAAGGATTAAATCGCTGCAGTGCGTCCTCGTATTATCGCATACATGCGTATAATGCATTCATCAGCCACACCTATTATTATTATATATTTATATATTTATATTATGCACTTTAAAGATCCGTAGTTTGCGCGCGAGTTTTCCGAAAACAAAACACCAAAGTCCGCCGTATCGTGGTGGCAGTGTGTGTACCGCTGCATCGGCGCGGAAAAGGGTGGAATGCAATCATCGACGACGGAAATCGTTGACAATTATTATTATTATTATAGAAACCTCATTTTAAGAATAGAAGTTGGTATCGCCACGGGACACACCTTAATAGCTGTGGCTACGAATAACATCAGGAAATACGGTCTTTATATAGACCAGAGACAGGCAACTAGATAGCAGCCCGCATGCCATTTTTCACTGGCCCGTGCTACGTTTCAATTTAGTTTGTAAAAATATAAAATGTTAAGATTTTTCCGTGTTTTATTTTATTATATTTATAAAATTATGAAATTCGATATAATGATTATCTTAAAAAGTAGACATAAATTCTTAAACACTAGTATTGAACTATTAAATGTAAATTATATTATATTATTTATAGGGGTATAGTTAACATTAGGTTCTCTTTTTTTTTGCTTTCTATATGTTCTCTGGACCGCTAGATTTTCACACATTCAAAATTGGCCCTCTAGTAGCATTGAGTTGCCCATCCCTGATATAGACTATAGATATAATTAAAAATACTAAAAATCAGAATTTGAATAAATGCACCGTCCAAGTGAAAAATGGAGGTGAGCATGCTGTAACACTGCTGCTGCTGCTCCTTGAGTATAGCGTATACAAAGGAAAAGCGGAAAGGAAAAATCGCTGCGGTGCGTCCTCGTATTATCGTATATACGTATTCATCAGCCGCACCTATGTATATATATATATATTATGTACTTTAAAGATATGTAGTTGTGAGTGTGAGTTTTCCGAAAATAAAACACCAAAGTCCGCCGTATCGCGGTAGCAGTGTGTATAGGGTAGGGCGAGCGTGTACACTGCTGCAGCGGCCCGGAAAGGGGTGGAAACGTGAATAAAACGACATCGGAAATCGTTTACAATTATGATTATTATTATTATTATTATTATTATTATTATTATTATAAAAACCTCATTTTAAAAATAAAAGTTTGTATCACCACGGGACACTTCTTAATAGAGCAGTACAAATAACATCAGGAATTCGAAAATATGGTCTTTATAGGTGCGTAGATATTATAATTAAAAATACTAAAAATCAGAATTTGAATAAACTCACCGTCCAAGTGAAAAATGTGGGTGATCGTGCATAGAAACTCACCCTGTATACACTGCAGCGAGTGCTCGCAGTATAATGTCGTATACAAAGGAAAAGCGGAAAGGAAAAATCGCTGCGGTGCGTCCTCGTATTATCGTATATACGTATTCATCAGCCGCACCTATGTATATATATATATATATTATGTACTTTAAAGATCCATATTTGTGCGTGTGAGTTTTCCGAAAACAAAACACCAAAGTCCGCCGTATCGCGGTAGAAGTGTGTGCGTGGGGTAGGACGAGCGTGTACACTGCTGCAGCGGCCCGGAGAGGGGTGGAAACGCGAATAAAACGACATCGGAAATCGTTTACAATTATTACTATTATTATTATTATTATAAAAACCTCATTTGAAAAATAAAAGTTTGTATCGCCACGGGACACTTCTTAATAGAGCAGTACAAATAACATCAGGAATTCGAAAATATGGTCTTTATAGGTGCGTAGATTTTATAATTAAAAATACTAAAAATCAGAATTTGAATAAACTCACCGTCCAAGTGAAAAATGTGGGTGAACGTGCATAGAAACTCACCCTGTACACACTGCATCGAGTGCTCGCAGTATAATGTCGTATACAAAGGAAAAGCGGAAAGGATTAAATCGCTGCAGTGCGTCCTCTTACTATCGTATGTACATTCATCAGCCGCACCTATGTATATATATATTATGTACTTTAAAGATCCGTATTTGTGCGTGTGAGTTTTCCGAAAACAAAACACCAAAGTCCGCCGTATCGCGGTAGAAGTGTGTGCGTGGGGTAGGACGAGCGCGTACACCGCCGCAGCGGCGCGGAAAGGGGTGGAAACGCGAATGCAATTATCGACGACGGCAATCGTTTACAATATTATTATTATTATAGAAACCGAGTTTCCGGCTCATTGTTTGGCACCGAGGGGGCGGAACGAGAGTCGACGGCGACGTATTTTCCGTACACGTTATTATTGTACATAATTACGCGAGCAATATTATACTCTAATCCCTTGTCGTCATTAATTATCGGATCAACGCCGCCGCCACCGCCGATTGTGTTTCGACGATTTCGCGGCGCAGTGCACGATAAAATATATAATGTTATACTATGTGGGTTAGGCGGAGTTGCTGCAGACAAAACACCTTTGAGCTGGTGCTCGAATACAGTCACTAAAATATTATTATAGGAATACTTTTGATGTGAAAAGCTGCGTTCGCCATAAATTATAATACAGTCGCGTCGTTACTGCAGTATAATATGGTTCTTGTTCAAACGTATAGGAGGGCTCTACGCGCGTCATTCTATTATGACGAGTTACTGTCCGAGTGGAGGGTTTTATCCAATAACCTATGAGTCCGTGACGTTTAAAAGTTAAATCCTACGAATACACATAATTTACATATTTTTTTCGAAATGCCTTTTATTATTGGAATTAACCGCGATCTATTAAAATATACATATACCTACGTCTAGCTGCGGACTTCGCCAGAGTGCAGTTTGTTTTTTTTTTTGGCAAATCCTATATCGTACATTATATAGGTATAGTATATGGCAAGGGTGGCGCATGCGGCTCTTAAATCAGTTTCGTGTGGCTCTTGAACCGAGATTAGACTGAAATCAATAAATATAATTCCGATAGAATCGTAAGATATTATACCTAGTGTTTTTATTGCCGTCGGTTTCGTTATCAATACAGTCCAGTCGTTATTAGAGATTGGAACGGCGGAGGTGCCGGTGATCTTTAGTATGTGTGGGTAGCCAAAAATAATTGTGGAGCCCGTGTTTCAGAAGAAAAAGTGTTGTGCAGGGTACCTACTGCAGAGCGACTTGCCCGGTATTTCAATTTTTTTTCCTACATCAAGACGTCGAAAGATATTAGCAATCGAATCAACGGTTAGATATCGCGGTGCGCATAGGTACCAATTTTAGTGTCAAAATTAAAATTTAACAGCGTAATAATTATATACGCGGAAATCACTCGAGATGTGTTGCAATTCGACTTTACATAATTGTTGCAATAGTCACCTCACATGTTCGATACTCCTGCCGCATCATGCGTATAGAAATGTATCAATTAAACATAATCATGGTTCCGGTGTAATTTGTACTTCGAATAATATGATGTAATTTATTCGTTCCGCGAATGACGGACAGAGAGAACGCGTAACGTTATAATTCATTAAAAAATAAAAAAAGGCTTTCTCCTCCATATCATAATTACATATTATATACCTACCTCATATTAATATATTATGTTGTCTTAAATAATTGTCGATGGCATATTATGATATTGTATATTATACGTTTAATCGATGAAACGATGATTTTCCGCAGGTATATAACATATTATATTATTATGCTTACCTAATTATTTCATTCGGTTGAATACAATAATATAGGTACTAATGCATATTATTATGTGTTCATATTACACCATTACAGCGCATAATACTATGGCCAATTTAACTGAATATTATATATAGGGACATTGAATATATTATATTGATAATGAATAAATTATATTATGATCATTTCCGCTTTTATAATTAATATCGTCGTAATAATTAAACCCAACACATGTTTCCGTAAAAACTTTAAAAAAAAAAAAAAAACATAAATCAACTTTAAAATAATATGTTGTTCGACCAATAAAAATTCAAACATAATATTATTACGATAGTACTATAAAACGTCGTGGTTCTCTAGACGGTAGAGGAAATTTATTAGACTTAAAAAACAATATTACTAGTCCTGCAGCTCATCGACATAATATCATTGTAATATTATAGACGTAAGTGGAGACTGCAGGGGACACTGCTTGAAATAGTCGTGAATCCCCCAAGACGCAGGAGTTATAAAATAGACGTAGGTATACCTACGTTAAGCGGTAATTGTATCAGTAAAGTATATATATTGTAATTTATTAGAAAATAATTAGTTTTATCGTCACCTGCAAGGGCGCAGCAAAGGAGGGGGCAGGGGGGGGGGGGCGATTCATATACTAATAGCCAAAACATTTTAAATTAATAACGACATTTTAAACACTTGATTCAAGCCCCCTCCCCTCGAAATTGAACGACTCGCCGCAGACCGCGTGACTTGACGACTTATATTAGGCAGCAGCTGTTGTCAAACACGTGTTGTACTTATGTCTCGGCACCTATTGCACTGTCGTTCATAACTTTTAGCATGCGTGTAGGTTCGTCAGCAAGCGAGGAATGCGGACTGTTTAGTTTATGCAGTGATCGACGAATTTTGTTTGATAGTTTTTTTCGATTTATAAGCCTCCCCCCTCCCCCTCTTCCCACGTACAATCGGGTTTAAAATAAATAATAGCTCAGAATATATTTTAACGCTTATATGACACCCACAGGTATACTACAACTGCAGTGCACGACGTCTCGTATACTATTCGTGAATTTCTATGTGCAGCTCTCCAGTCGTTATTGTCAACACGATATGCCTATTTTTTCTTTAAATATTTTATTTATTTTAATTGTTTTATTAATTTCGATTTCTTATGTACCTATAGGTATGTATATAAAAAAAATAAAACAATAACACAGCCAATACTACACATCGATATCAATTAATATGCTCTTCTAATCAAAAATAAATAAATCTTTTAAAGCGAAAAATGTCAGAATATGCACTAAAAACGTTGAGTATTTGATCACAAACGTTGCAGTGAAATATATATGTGTACTTACTAATGGGTAAACAAAGTATATTCTAATAGGGTCACTTTATTTGCGTCCCGTAAAAAAGGTATACACGAATTGCGTCCCACTATATTGGTTAGATGGGTAGTAGGATTTTTATTTCGTTTTCAGGGGTTCTCCGTGGTTTATAATATACTTTTGACTATATTTATAACTGTTATTCATGTATTTATTTTATTATTATGGACTACCTATATTCATTTCGATTATAGATCTAAGTGATTTATTTACTTTTCTATTACATTTGATAAACAATTTTTCGACCGACATTTTCTTAGTTGTTTAAGAACCCCTGATTAAAATACACGAATTGCGTCCTGAATTTTTTGGGACACAATTCGTGTATACCTTTTTTACGGGGCGCAACTCGTGTGCTCCCATTCTATACTGTATTAGTGAATTATATTGATAATTTATAGTGTTGTTTTACATATAAATCAGTAGAAATCATTCGTACGTATATATAGGTAATGACAACGATGAGTAGAACAAGGACTTCTATATGTACTAAAAAATCATCAAATATGCATTTAAAAATATGGCCTGAAAAAAAATTACTCGCCCATTTTCACTAAAATATATATGTTTTCTTTAAATATTTTATTCATTTTGATTATTTTACTTAATTTGATTTTCTATGTACCTATAATTAGTATATATAAAAAAATAAAACAATAATGCACAGCCAATACACATCGATCTCAAATAATATGCTGTCCTAATAAAAAATATGTCATGTTAAAGCCAAAAATATGCACTAAAAACGTTGAATATTCGACCACAAACGTTGCAGTGAAATGTATTGTGTATACTTACCAAGCATATATGTACCAGAAAAAAAATATATTATGCGATTGCATGAAAAAAAGTCCTTGCTCTATAACTAATGGGCAGGGAACGGATTTATAAATGTAAATGCATATTTTTCTCAAAACAAGATATTTAAGATTCGATAAGAAAATATGTTCACGATTAGAATCGTTCTTATAAAAACGATGCTACTTTTAATTTACATAATACTTTTACATAATATTTTAGCATCATTACATATCTGTACGTATTTATTCGTGCGTACATATTATTAGTAATGATTAATGGTACGTTTTATACTATCTACAGTCTACACGCCGAGCCACCAGAAATTTTGTTTCTCGAGACCAAAAATAAATTGCATTGACGGACGTTTTTCTAGACCTGCACGCAAATGCCTGTACCATGCGCGTACTATACGCTAAAGTTTCGTCGTATAAATGCACTAAAAAAAAAAGTAAATAATAATAATAATAATGCGATAGTGATAATATATCCTTTCGCCTCCTCTCCACTCCCGTTTTTTATACAAAACGTTTAATTTTCATTGCTCGTAAAAACCTGATGTATCGGCTAAGGCTGCTGCAGAATTCGAGTGAAATTTATTATGTTATATTATATTATACGCATTTGGACAACCGTTGAAAAGTTTTACAGCGCCATATTATATTATTATCTAATATATATTATACGAGCCGACACGCGTTGTCCCTCCAGTGCTAACGTTTTACTATTTATTTAATTTTTTATATATTTTTATTTCGCAGAGTAATTTTATTTTTTATTTTTTTATTTGGAGAGAAATAAACGTTTTATTAGTCCGAACGGCCATACAGTTTTATCCTCTTATTGACTATGTATCGTACATTATATGCCATACAGAATTGGTTCAATTGACGTAATAATAAACATCGACTGCAACATTGTTTGATATTGACATTAAACGTTGAAAAACAAAAGGTTCAAAAGAAAATATTACGATTTTTGTAAAGCGATAATATAATATATTATAATATTACAATAAACAAAAGGTATGGTACATTTTGTATTGGGTTTTGAGTAGATATCATAATAATAATATATGTATAGAAAATTGGAAAATGTACGAGAAAAGAAATTCCGAGAAAAGATAAAATATCGCTTAAACACTTTTGTTCAAAAAAATAAATAACTTCTTCTAGTGAACGTATATGGTGGAGAGGGGGGGGGGGGTCAAATAAAATAATGGCACACACAATAAAAAAAAAAAAAACGTTAATACTAACGTATAATAATTTTAACGTGTACTGTGTGAAGTGCAGTGCACACATTGTAATGTATAACCATTAAAAAATATAACCATAAAAAAAAAGTGAAATAAAATTCCATAATATATTATAACATTGTACCTGTATATTATACGTACGTATGTTTCGCAGTGTATAATATTATTATGTATAATACGAGTGCCTATGATAATATTATATTATCAAAGACGCTCTGCACGATATTAACAAGCGCTATTCTCTCGGTGCAAAAACTTCGGTATTATTATTTTTTAAACATATTATACATATTATTAATAGTAACAATAATAATATCACGAGGGTAATACGACATAATAATATTATGTTACTGCTGCAATGTGCGCACACACGTATAACCTAACCTATAACCGTACAGGTAACCCGTGCGAATATATTTACGTACAGAGAGAGAGAGAGAGAGAGAGAGAGATTATTATTATGTGCGCCCGTTCGGTTCGGCTTGTGTGCATACATAATATTATAAAAGATCGTAAAAACAACAATATTTTTTAACGCGATAAAATATAAATATTATGTCATAAAAATCGACGAGAAAGACGAAATATTATAAACATAATATAATACATTATGATAATAATATATGCGGATAGCCATATTTTTGCAACAACGACGATAATACGCGTATTATATTATTATACGATCGTTGCATTTTTTTTTATCTGCCGAGACCCTCGTCCGAGGACAAGCCTGCGCCGACACTGGTCCGTTTAGATAATAATAATATATTTTATTGAAATATTTTATATTGCGGCGGGTACGTACCTCTATATGTACATTGAGTACACAAACAGTGACTGTATAATAAAATAGTAATAATAATAATAATAATAATAAACTCGAGAAAGCGCGCGACGGACGAGCGCACAAGACGTGCACAACGCGCGAATTGAGATTATTATCGGATAGTATATACATAAATATTATATACTTATGTGTATAGGAAATATATATATATATATGTAGGAGCGTTAACAGGTATATACAATACGTATACATATAATAATAATAATAATATAAAGTATAATACAATATTATATACTATATGGGACGGAGGTTCGATGTTTACCCGCGATCATAATGTTGTGTAGGTACGCGATGTTGTTGTTATTACTTCTATACTATACCCACTACCTAGGCACGACTTCTCGGACGTCCATCGAAGTAATACGGTTCGTTCGTATTTTTACGTATCTATCACAACGGATAGGTACACCGTTGCGGCGGTTTAATATAATATGTTTAGATGTATATTTATTATTATGAGCGCCTTATAACAGTAATTTACTCGAAGTATACGTCTTGCAAACCTATACATAAGATTATGAACGGCTATACGACATATGAGCGCCAAAGGTGCAAAAATGATATATCATTTGCGCTAAAATTAATATTCTTTTTATAAATAGTTATTTAAAAATGTCGATTTTATAAAAGAAAAAAATGTCAATAAATATAATAGAAATTAATAATAAGTACCTATAATTTTTATAGATCGGTTGATTTTTTCGATATTACAAAAAAATTGTTAAAATATAATATAATATAGTTCTAAATTTAATATCTGTTATCATTTGATATCTATTAAGCGTGGCACGATTTTGGCGCTTTCGTACGATACGATTTTTGAGCTTCCACCGTTATGAACGCACGACATATTTTATATCGGAACGATGACACTCTTGCAAATGACGTTATCATAACGGCGAGAGACCCCACCGGTACGATGATATTATTATATTTCATTTCAATCTGTCTGTCTGTCTGTCTGTCTCTCTCTCTAACAAGTGGTCACGGTGGCCGTTTTGTATACGCTAAGCTGCGCCAGCGAGTTTTCATCATTTGATCCGCCGACTGTGCGTATTAAAATAACATTATGACGAGCGGTAGAAAGCAAAAAATAAATAAATAAACTACCCTTCTTATAATATATTATAAACATTAATACCCGCGCACCACCCCGCTATAAACGATCGCTGCACGCTTTACGACGTCGCGCTTTTTAAATTGCATATTATTTAAATGTAATTATTTTCGATGTTCCGTGACATTATAATATTATGTCTCCGCGGAAACGCCCGAATTTTTAAGCGATCAATTATAATATTAAATGTACACTGCTCTGCGGGACGAATAAACGATTATATTTTAAAATGTGAAATGATCGCGAGCGTCTTACCAGCAGCGAGCGAATACCAAAAAGCCCGCGAGGAACACTACACTGAAATCCTTTCGCGAAAAATTGCTCCATCAAAGTTTCGCCGCGTTCCGCATCAAAAAAATGCGTATTTTCTATTCCTTTTTTCCTTTTTTGTCAACCTTCAAAAGAGACAGCAGCTGGCTTCCAAAGTTCTTTGGACAAGCTTTCAGAATTGTTTTGAGTAATATTTTGTCGATAATCGTGTTTACAAAGGTAGTATACCCTTCGCCGGCGACGTACGATCATTTACCCCGCCGGTGTGTCTTCCACTTACATTCGTGTGACGAAAATGTTACGATAGGTATACATATTATATAGACGGAGACGAGTCGAAACTTGTTTTACTGTCGTTTTCGTTGTATAGTCGGTATATAGGTACGTTTCGCGATAGTGATGAGTTTGCCCGTGACGATTTGGTGAAATAATTACTCTCGAAAAACAACCCCCCTGCGGTCTTGAGACTATGGGTCACAGGTGGTATGCGCGTGGACGTTTTGTTTTTATAAGGATTACGCAGTTTCCGATTGCAGGGTCCCCACGTGTGGATCCACTCAAAAATTGCAGTAATTTATTACGTCGTCTAGACACAATCCGAGGGTATTAATTGTACTACGTCACTTCTCGTAAGGCTTGTGGATTATTTTTGTTTTCTATATAAATAAAATCACAAACCTTTACGTGATCGTCCGACGGAATAATATTTTTTCTTGCGGCCATCGCCTTTGAGTTAGTTATATAATCAGAATATGCTTTTTGTGATATTTTTAAAGGTATTAAAACGTAAGTCCTACATACAATAAGTGCTCAGATAGAAGTATATCCCTACCAACTAATTTAAGTCGTATAAACTATGATGGTAGTATAGAAACATATGTCCAGCGTTTACATAAGACAAATAATCAGTGTTCGGATTAGATAAATAGTTTTTTATCTAGATAAAGATAAAGATAATGCAACTCTAATGTATCTAGATAGAGATAAAAGATAACTTAACTCATATTTATCTAGACAAAGATAAAGATAAATACTTTTTTATCTAAATAAAAAAAAGATACAATTTTTTTTTAAATGGCTTTTAAATTTAGGTATATTTTAGTTGGGCACTAGGAATTTAATAATAATAATGATGATATAAATAAAAATAATTACATTATTTATAAGCCATAAACTTTGTTTGAGAATCTGTATAAATATTTAAATGCGTTTGTACAATTTCGCGATTTTTATCAATAAAAAATGCATCTAGATGAATTCATTTAGATGAGTAAAAAAATTATCTAAGATGAACGTTTATAGATACCTTGTAACTATTTATCTAGATAAGATAAAAGATGAACAAATAATTATCTAGATAAGTCCGAACACTGAAAATAATACAAAATAATATTTTTGAAGTAAACGATTTTGTAAGTCCATTGCAACAAATATTTTCGTTTTGTCTCTCCGGTAAAATTTGCTTTTCGTGACTCGCGTTACTCGACTTCGGCGGTACAGAAATATATCGTGCTTGCCGTTCGCGACACGCATTATTACGACCAAGACACACTCATTTTCGTGCCCCGAACGATATTAATCGTCTCGAAAACAATAATAATAATAATAATATCATCGCCGAACTGTGCCGCGGAAATGACGGGATATATTTCGAAATAATATACGTTTGGGGACGTCGCGAGAGCTCGAAATCGATTCGCGTCCACCGCGGACTTGTGTGCGGTTTGGAGATTTCAAACACTCGGCCGCGCACCTACCCATAATATATTACGATGATATTATGTATAATAATATTGCATGGGTATCATTTTGTTACGGACGTGTGACGTGCGTGTAAAACATCGACCGCGGTTTTAATGTCTTGATTTAGAACGAGAAAGAAAAAATCGCATATGTATATTATAATACTGTGAAGACATATTATATTATACCCGTATGGAATTTTTTTTCCCCCCCGTTCTACCGTTCGTTCGGTCGTTGTGCGCGTATAGGTATACATAATAATAATGATATGTACGCAATAATCATATTATTATATTATAAACCAGTTTGGACTTTGAGTAGTAGTCGCGTGGTGCGGGTACCCGGCAGTGGTAGCAGTCGCAGTGAGCAGCGGCGGCGGCAGCACAATAATAATAATATTATAATACGAGTGAAAAGCAGAGAAAAAAAATCCGAAATCGAGTACCGCAAACTGTGCGTTTCCCACGGGTTTGTAATGCCGACGCGAGTTTGACGTGCGGAACTTATGGAGCCACCGAAAGACGCCGTCGGCTGTTCTTTTTCGCGCGACCGGAGGTTGTGGACGTAGTAAATAATAACAATAATAATACATACCTACAACGTCATAGCAACATGTTGGGGTGACTGTAATAGTCGCGTTCAAGTGTAATTTTTTCGATGCAAATCAAAATGTTGTGCATAATAATATATAATATTACGTAAATTGCTTCCGGGTATGTTTTATATTAAAATATGTTACGTGACCGATTTCCGACCAATACTGTTCTGCCCGTTATGACGTATCTGTTGTGACTTGTTTTCGGACGCAACTTACATATTTTACCAGCGTATTGATGGGTACCGGGGACTGCAGATACACTCAGGTTTTAACGGTTCCGATTCCGGCTCAGGTTTTTGGAAAAATCGAATTTAAGGGTTCGGTTCTCCAATTTTCTGCAATTAGGTAAAATTTGAAAATTAACATAATTATAATACTTTTCCACTAATCTACTGCTCTCGCCCCTCGTTGATATGTCGAATTTCGTTTATTTTTATTTTAAAGCTCGAATTTTCATTTTACTTCAAATAGTTTTAGAAAAATACGTCGGAAAAATCACAAATTTTGTGCTTTATTCAAACGCAAATCTGAGCTTCTAAAAGCGTTCTCTTCCATTAAATAAAAAAAAAATTAACGAAATCCGACTAATTCTCCAGCTGGGACGTGAGAGTTTTTCCTGTAGGACATTTTTTCGCACTAAAAACGGACGGCCCCAACGCCCTTATAAGCACTTCTGATAGCCAATAAGCTAAGTTCTGAAGCAGGAGATGGAGGTATAAAGTATAAACACAAATAATTATCATTGTTAAGCCAAATTCTTGTTTTTTTTTTTTTTTTTAAATGTGTTTTGTTTTCGGGTTATTTGAAAATATTTAAATTCGGTTCCGGTGTGCCGTTCCGGTTTTCGATATTTTAAGGGATTTCGGGTTCCAGAACCGGTTCGTTTTTCGTTTCGGTTCCCGCGGCAGTCCCCGGATCGGCTTACGCAGTTATCAAAATATTACAAAATATTATAATTTAGCGACGAAAACGTAAATAATGATGTACTGCGCGTGTGATGGCGAAATGGAAATATCGAATCCAATATTCATATGTTTCCTGTTTTTATTTTACGACCTTCCCCTCGTACATAATATGCGAATATTAATGCTGCACAGTCGACGATCGCAGTTTCCATTCGTTTTAAACGTCACCGCGTTCCTTCGATACCGTATAATTTTTATTATTTTGACGGCGGCGGCGGCGACGAAGAATATAATAATATTATATTATACGGCGTGTATATTATATTATATTATTCTCCTCCGCCGCCGCCGCCGCCGCTAGGAACCGGTCCCATTACGATACATATATATATATATTATAATATTATGATGATGATAATAATTGTAAACTGTTATTTTTTTCCCCTCTCGCTCCCGCGCAGCTATAGGTACGGATCTTTCTTCATTTTTTACCCGCGATTCCTCCTTCTCCGTGTCCGTTTCACTAGTCCGCGGCTCCGCCTCCTCGTGCCTACGCCGCATAGTGCCGCAACTCGCCCGTCGGGACGCGCGACTTTTACATATTATCACCTATAATATCTATACCCGTTCACGTATACCGCGGTTATCGTCCGTCACACCGACACGCAGAGTATACCTTATACCGCGTGTGTGCGTGTACATACAGCTCGTCATCGTCCGAGAGCGCCGCGAGATTCGACTCAGGCGGACACACACACACACACACACACACACACGAGATGTGCCCATCGTCGGTCGTGAAATTTAAAACCCTCCCGCTGGGCCCGTCTCTTCGTTCGACCGCGCGAATTTGTCACGACCGTCGAGATAAATCCCCGAGATTGTTTTTTAATCCTCTACCCCCCCCCCCCCCCCCACCCGGACATGTATTCGCCGCCGACCCTCGTGTGTGTCGACATTGTTCGTATAATACACGTATTATAGCCGGGAGATATTTAAAAATCCGCGATACCCTCGCGGGCGGTCGTTCATCCGTTTTCCAAAATATATATACACCGAAATAGATGTGACGCGTATATATATCATATTTGCTGGTAGGTATACCTGCTAGTATCATGACGTCGAGTTCGCGTGTATACTATAATATAATATGATATTATGAGAAGTTTACAATAATGTTATACTTACGGATTATTACGATAAGCGCGCGGCGATAATTTTCTCGACGGCGGGGATGTATGCTCGCGCGTTAGACTTTTTACAGTGAATGCAAGACGTACGTCTTCCTAAAATCTAACAGGTGCCTTATAATACTCGCAGCTTCACCGCCGGTTGCCGGCTGTATTGCATATCGTATACGATAATCCGTCTAAATGATTTCAGACAGCGAAACGAAACGGATTGAACAGATGTTAGGTAATATTAAACTATATTTAGTCGCAAACGCGTTTACTATAAATTGTACTATTACACTGCAGGTATAATGTACTGCGATGCTGTGCGAGTGAAACCGGATTGACGTTATTCTTAAGTGGACTTTATCAATAAAAAAAAAACATAATATGAGAGATATATGGTATATAATAAACTTATATATAATACAGACTATATAATTGGACTATGTACGAGTGATAAAAAAAAATTTAGAATTTTCCCCCGACCGCGGTTTTTGTTTGGTTGTATAGACATTTTTCAATCGATGATTGTCTGCAGTATACAATTTGTCTGCATATTACAGGTACGCGTAGTTTGCTTCCAAAACTGTTCGTCTACTCTTTCATGATTTGTAAATCGTGCAGTAAGCGCATGCAGATTACCGCATAACAATAAATTATACCATGGACCATGGTCCATTACTGACCTGCAAAAGTCCATCTGTACACGCCGTATAATATGTTTATACCTATATTATAATAGTAACTACTTCTGTAATATATTATATTCTGTCCCAGTGCATTATAACGATCACGTGCTGAGGATCGGAGCGTTGATTTTGGATAATATATGATGCATCATTATAATAATATGTTCATTGCCTACTCGGGGGGGGGGGGGGGGGGTCACGCGGATATTCACAGCGCGTAGGTACAGTAAGAGCATATAATAATAATAATAATAATATACCTACAGTGACGTGCGCAGGAGGAGAGGGCTAAAGGGATGAAGCCCCTACTCGTTGCTCTTATTATTATGACTTTAAAAAAAAATAAATATTTATTAAGTTTCAACTGAAGTAAGCAAGAGTCGTAAATTCATAAAACATGTCTTACCAGAATGAATTCATGTTTGCAAAAACATTGTACCTATTTGCATACCAATTTTTCTAATATGTTCACTATTTTTTTGGTAAAACTGGGAACTACTATTGTACGAACGATCTTGTATTGAATTTTCAAGCTTCAGGTACCTACATACAAATTAATTATTGTGGTTTTGTCAGAATTTGAACTTTAAATGCTTATAAAAAATAATCATGTCTATGTATCGTAAATATTTTTAGATAGCTATAATGAAACCTTGTATTATACATTTTTAAGCTTTTTTAGACCGAATAAATAATTTTTTATTGACATTTTTAGAAAAAAAACTAAAAGTAATCAAATACAAACCGAGCGAAGACGGGCTAACCAAGCTGGTTACCTAACTATTTTTCATTTATTTTTGGTTTTTTGATTGTTTTAAAAAATACTGAGAATTTTCGATTTTGACCTACCAAAATTCCATCTAGATTCCATCATTTGCTTCCAAAAACCTCCATCGAAGTTTATGATTAGAGAATTATTTCTACTAGAAAAGTTGAGTTGCACGAATATTTTCAAACCACTCACTCACCTAAACGTCTAAAATTATTGGACCGGAAAAAATAAAAATAAAATTGTAATGAATTGTCGACCCCCCCCTCCCCCACCATTGAAAAATCCTGCGTACGCAACTGTAATACCTACGTAGGTATATAATATTATACTATTTACTGCTGAGTGCCATCAGCTTTTCATATTCGGCGTTATTAATATATATTGTAATGTGCATAAAATAATCATATATAGTATATTTCATAAAGTGGTTTCTATTTCATTAACGCCAGGTCCGACCCGCGCCTCCCCACGTCGCGATATCGATTACTCGCGCACGATAATAGATAAATAATACCAGTACACAAAGGTAACATTATAAGTTTTAATAGTAAGTTATAAGTCGTAATAACGATAATGCGCATATTATACAGGTACGCAGATCGTTTGTAAGCGTCCGCCGAGCAATCAATAACGATATACTCTCAAAACTCGTCTATTAATAGCGATTCGAGATCGTTGCACAGCCTCCCGACCAGAGTGATATAGAGACTCGGGTGGGGCGAGTTGCGCGGGCACGTATATATACGAGTGGGTATAGGTATATAGGAACGTAATCATATTAAAATTGGTATATTTTAGCTAACGATGAGATGCCCGACGAACCTATATTAGGTATAATATTATATACATGCGCCGCTCTACAGGTGGCCGGTAATAATAGATTATATAGGTGTAATATATACCTTCGTCGTAACGTGTACGCCGCACTCGTCGTCATACCTACAAATATTATTGTAGGTGTCCGAAAATGTTGGGCCACCGCCGCGGTCATTGGTGGTGGTTACGGCGATAAATCCCTTATAATTTCAAACCTGTTAACTCTTACACTTTCTGATAACCATGACGTCTTAAACGAAATTGGCCAGTGACCTCCTCGACATAATAAAAATTAAATAACACAACACAAACGAATTTTTAAAAAAAAACCACCTAGAATTATGAAATATAGGGTCATTGGACCCCTCCCGCCTTTCTACCATTCTGTCCTGTATACTTGTACCCCCCCCCCCATATTATCTATTGTATAATTTTATTACAGATTGTATATATATATTATATATTGTAGTTTGTTCTAATAAAAAAAGAAGAAAAAAGTAAGTTATGACCTTTTTGAAATTGTTCATTTCAGTATTTCACGTGTGAACATATGATTTAGGTATTCGTCAAGTTATAATAATAAATAAGCGAATTCGTTTAAATCAAAATCTTTAAAGCAATACTATTACTATAGACTATAATTATATTAGTTTACCTAGATTTATATTTGCGATTTTATGCGAAAATTGAATGACCATTTCAGTGCCTGTGTGTTTGTGTTTTCAAAAACCGTTCAATTGAGATATCTGCAGAAAATGTACGCCCGCGACGCGTGTAGGCGGGTGGGCACGAGTGTACGGCGACGAAAAACCACACGTGCCCAACTTCATTGAGACACACTCGTTTTTAACGAAGTTGTAAGTCTGAAAGCAGTCAAATAAAATTAGCAAATGTAATTACTTCGACCGTGTGTAATTGTGTAATATTATAAAACGTAAAATGACGTTGCAGTGCGCATCGGACAACTTTTTAGTTACTACCTACTTATCAACAAAACGTTGAGAATTAATAATATTATCGCGGAACAGATTGACGGGCGTGTGTATAAGTGATAGAGTGTACCATCATCATAATATTATGATATATATAGGTATATGTAACCGGTTGAGTAGTCATTAACGTGTAAAAAATGATTTTTTTTCGTCCGTGTACCTAATCGTTTTATAATCCATTCAATAATATATGAAATATTAATAATATGTAAAAAATGTAAATCGATGTGCTAACGATGTTTAATCGTATTTCACCGTCGAAACCGCCACGAAATATGTGTCCGAAAAATATATAGTTTATTTGCCCATAGGTAGTGATTTCAACTATATATTAATAATTGTACATGGTTGTATTATATACTATACGGACTACAATATTAGTTGAGATTACAAATGTATTATTGTTGTCCTGTCGCAGTAAATATACAACTACAATGTAGTAAGGCCAAATCGATAGTAACATTTTGATTGAAATCACTATAAATTGTAGTAGGAAACACTAAATATTGTTCTTGAAATGACTGAAAATTGTAATGATAAAGCATTTATTATGTTTGTAGAGAACAATAAGATCATAGAAACTTTAATAAATACATTTATCGACGGACGTAAGAATAGTCCAGTAGGTAACCTCCTTCTCTGGTTTACAATTTATTGCTCAATCACCTATTATATCATAATATACAGTATACACCTAAATAATAAGACACAACAATTGATTGGTTCTGAAATATGAACACATTGGTCTCAATAATTCTATAACAATAGTTTTTATTATAGTTAATAGGTAATAATATATTTAAACGTAAGCTTTATCCATATAATATTATATATAATTTCAACGGCATGAAAATTTGACCACTTACTGATAAGGTGCATCTGTACACCTAGATACTCTGAATTTCTGAACACGCATCATATTCGCAGTATTTTGGAATGTAGAGTAATGTATGAACAAATCGAAAAACAATAATATTACATAAATAGTTGTTATCACCGCGAGAATAGAATCCGGCGGGGCGCATAAATTTAAGTTAGGTTATAATATCATAGTGGGACTTTGGTATCTCTTACTCCGGTATCTCGAGTTTCTATGTGTATCGAATTTGTTTTTCAGTCCCGATTCGTTCAAATATCATTTTAAATTACCTCGGTAACTTGAAGTTTAGATATGTCGAATTTTTTTTCTGGTCCCTCAAATCTTCGAGGTACCACTGCATTCATAAGTATATAATATGCCTCCTATCATGGCGTATAATTTTTTTTCTAGTTGCACTAAGAGTCTTGTGCGCGCGCCTTTCACGTAAACGACCGATGACATTAGAAAACAAAATGCGGTATTATACGCGTGTGCTGACGACAACGGTTCGAGCGAAATCCAATGTACCTATACGTAATCGTTTCTAAAGGAGTGAACGGTGCTCTCGGAATTAACTCGACTATATAGTAGGTACCTGTAGGTATATCCTGTTCTCCCGGAACTTATATAGTGGTTTATAGGTACCTACCGATCATCAACGATAATATTATAATAACGGACGATGTATCATATAAGTTACGGGTAAAGTACAAAATACGGTTAGTGTTCACATTACCCGGGTAACGCGAACACTACCTGTATCTATTGGATAAAGTAAAAATACTATTTATAAGACGTTTACTTCGTTCATTGCTCGGGTATTTTACACATCATCTACGACTGAGTGGGTAAAGTACTTTGATAAAATGTATACGATAAAATAACGATTGTAGATAATTGTTTTTGAAAAACCACACGGAATAATATTTAGTACGGAAAATTATTGCTCCGTCAACGTCTTTACTACCAGCTGAAGCAGTGGACAAATCAACCACTGAACATGAATAATTGGTAGAAATAAATTGTAAAATAGTTCAAATATAACATTATTAATAGTTTAATAGTGATGATAATAAATAATTTTTTTTTGGATCAGTATAATTTGGATTTTGTTACTAGAATTTAGAAAGACTGTATAATTATTGAAGTGTTTGATTCGTTGGTCATGTTGTACAGACGGCATCAGTTTACGATTATTATAGTAATACGAATACTTTATCCACAGCACACCGGATAATGTATAAATTGAAATGAGATTACATAATATTTAAGGTGGAAAATGTATACGTTACACTGTTCATATGGATAAGGTTCGCGTTATCCGGGTAATACGTACATTAACCGTTTTTGGACCTTACCCGTAACATAATATATACGCATATTATGGGTTAACGTATGATATTGATCACTAAATAATAAAGCGTATATAACATAATATGACATTCCTATCCGGAGATAAATTTTATAATAATATTATATTATGTACCGCAGTCCACAATATTCCCGTAACATTATATTATATTATGTTCCCGTTCCGCGAGTAATCTAGGTAGGTACTACATAATATCAAACCGTTCGCCCACTTCCGACGCACGCACGTGCAGATTATGTTTACGAGAATCGCAGTCATTGTACATATTATAGTAGCTAGTATGATGTTCTATAATAATATTCGACTGCCGAGAAATATCGAATGCGGAATGACGATAGAAAAAAAAAAAAATAGAATAATTTTATTTTTTGTTGTTTACCCATAATAATATGACGATATTGTTATGATTAAAGACCGGATTTATAATATGTTTTTACATATCGTTACTGGGTCTATGCAGTCTTATGAGAGTAAAAAATGTGGATGATTTGTTCAATTCTGAATGCATAGAAAAAAGATTTTTTTGCATATTTGAGAATATTTTATGGGTTAGAGAATATTTAACTCATTTAGCATATTTTGGAACATTTCGTAAATTGTGAGAAAAAATTTGTATTTATTTTTAATTTTAATATTACGGTACCCAGAAAAAAATTTTTTGAACATTTACAATTTTTTATTTTATAATTTCCAACTCTTACTAAAGTGCAATAATATTCCATTAGAATACGAAACTTTAAATACCTAATAATTAACTCACTATTAATATAAAATTGAAAAAAAAAAAAAATTTTAAATGCATATAAAAGTAAATATAATGATGTTTATTGATTATTTTTGCATATTTTTGCTTTTTTTTTTTATATTTTGCATATTTTAGCATATTTTTTAAATTTTTAAGAGAATATAATGAGAATATTTTAAGGTTTTTTCGAGAATATTAGCATCATATTTAAGGTATTTTAAGAGAATATAAATCCGGTCTTTAGTTATGATATTATTATAATAACGAAATAATATCAGACCAATGGCCTCTGCAGTGTTGTCGAAGCCTTAAATAAATACATAAAAATAATAATAATATAATACTAGAACTGAATCACCCGGCTTCGCCCATCATGTGTAACTAGCTGAATCTTGTTGACGAAATTGTTATGGAAATCGGTCAAAATCTGTGGATTTGCATAGAGTGTACAGCGATTTTAGACTTTTGATGTTATGCGTACAGTATAGATAGGGGAAAAACCCTAACTACTTTGACCAAAAAAAAAAAAAAAAATGAACAATTATAGAACACAAGGTGTTTTATAATATTATATAGAAATCTATATACTCGATAAAAAAAATCTAAAACGAATTCAAACAAGTGTCCAACAATGTCCAACAAGTCGATTTGAACATTGTTGGAAGGTTTTCGAACGGTTTCAATAAAAATGTAATGCTATAAGGTGTGGAGTTGGCAGTACAAAATGTACGGCGGGTCAGCTAAAAAGTGAGGTCCAACAAGTGTCCAATAATGTCCAACAAGTCTATTATTGAACATTGTTGGAAGGTTTTAGAAAAGTTCTTGTTTGCTTTGCGTAATGCTAACTTCACGTGGGTAGAATTATTTCACAAAGGTAGGTGGCACATATATTGACGCCGATTTGTCTGTGAAAGTGTGGACTGAGGTACAACACGACTGACGAGATACGTTCAAACCGATATCACACCTAAATATTAATAAATTTATAGGATTTGCCACGAAAAAAAACCGCGCACGGACGAAGTCGGGATATCCAGCTTGTAAAATAATCTATAACGATATTATTATCATAATCGACGATACCGATTTTTGTTTATATCGACGCGGATTGTTGAATTCATGAAATAGTATTACACTCACCGGTAGCAGACGGCGAGCGGTTCTGTTTCTGGCCGCTGCTGCAGGGGAAACCAAAGGAAAACTCTTCGGAAAGACGAAAAAACCCATCGCGTGGACGACGCGACGGTTATTTCTTACTGCGCACGCGAACGCGGTGTATAGTATTAATATATATATATATATTATACTATATTATATCATATTAAAATATGTTTTCGTATCCCTTCCTTCTTCTCCAGAAATCACGCACTCTTCCAAGTTCCAACTCACAATACATTATACGGACATAATCACCCCTTGCACAGAATGCTTCGTAATCTTAACAATCTTAATTTTGATTTTAATAAGTAATTAAATAATATCATTGTTATAAATATGTTATATCATAGATTTATATAGCTAAATTAAGGTATTACCATTTAGTTTAAATTATGTTGTGTTTTTCCATATGTTCTAATTTTGTGTGTATTTGTATTATTATATTATTGTTGTATCTATTAAATTTAAACTTAATCTGTTAATTTAAAATTGCCGTTTGGCGTTTATATATTATAAATAAATAAATATATCACACGCAGCGTGAATATTCGCTTCGTATAGTCGTACGAATTTACGGCGTATGCTATATCATAGGCATAGGTACAATACACAATAATAATATTATACAGTCGTATATGACGATATTATGTACACAAGACGCGTATTATATTATACACGCGTCGTAGGTCATAATAATAGTAATATATATTATAATATATCATAGTGAGGTGAATATAAACGTAATGTGCGGACCGTATTAAAAACCGATATCGTCCGGATAGGTTCCCGCGCAGTCGTAATCGTTAAAATTACGATCGCGAGACGACGACGACGACGACGACTACAATGTGTGTAGGTACAATATAAATGTGTGTGTGTGTAATATAATAATATTATAATGCACGCGCCGCTCGTTGTATATAAATTATATACATGTACCTAGGTGGACGGTGAAATTTGTTTTATTGCCGCTCGCGAGCCGGTGGAGCAATAATTATTGCGACGGCGCAGGTACAGGCGGGGTGAGCATAATATATATATATACAGTCCCCCCCTCCCCCACGCAGAGACCTCTCATCCCGCTGTTCGTCTTCTTTTTTGTTTTTCCGACGCGTAATATTCACGACCGTACCTGTATCATAACGCATCTCGTATATACGACACGGCCGATCGATAAATCGATTAGCTCGAAGAATGAAAGATGGAGAAAAAAAAAACGCGCTAGGCCCGATACATATATCATATAATAATAGTATATGATATAATAGGTATATAAATACCGATGTATACGTCACATACTATAAGGTACGACAGTGGAATTGGATCTTTAGAACGCATTGAAAACGGATGACTTGTTGTGCGCCTAAAAAGTATATATTTAGTTTACACATAATATTATAATGTCTGTATAAGCGTACAACGGTTATGAATATTATTATAATGTTATAATATATTCCGAGTGCGTTATAATATGGGTAATAATAATAATAATAATATAATATATTGTGTCCTTATGCCCATAATTCATGAATTGAAAATTAATTTGTCACGGTCGAAATATTTCTTCGAAACTGCGATGTATAATAATATCATTCCGTAGAAGGACGGAGGAATACGAAATAACGCGACATCCACTGCAATAAACGCATAATATATTATAATAATAATAATATACAGTATGGGAAAGTACAATTAGTTTTTTTTATCGATTTCGTATGCATTCCGTGTTATGCAGTTTATCTTACGGGTAGATATTATTTTAAACTATTCAACAACGGTCGGGTAAATGAACCGAGGACGGTAATAATTTTTCAGACGTCAAACGTAATCCGCGCTGCGAGTGCAATTATTGTAGTGTAATAACTCGAAAATTGAAGATTTTGAGCTACACATCATATCGTTGTCTCACAGTAAAACTGGCCTTGCAATGAATGGAAAAAAAACTACACAATGAACTCAAACTGTTTTTATTCAGAAACCGAATATGGTCGGCGAGTTTGCCAGATCAATGTGAGCAGGTCTTGCATGGTGCAAACAGGGGAAGGGGGGAGCTGTAGTCACTCGGGTGATTGGAGAAGAGCCTATGGGGAAAAGACCTTTAGGTAGACCTGAGTCGAGGTGGGAAGACTGCTCGAAGAAAGATATTAACCAGAAATCAGACGGAGAGAAGCAGCCGATGCCTGGGTCGGATGGCAAGATCTGTTGTTGGCAGTATGCGGTTAGGTTAGGTTATTTATATCATTATTTACAAATTATTTACTATAATCGTATAGTGTATTATGTCGTACTGGAAAAATTTAATGCGTTAAGAGGGACGCTACACGGACAGATTTTGCCGTCTCCGTCTTGCAAATGCGTAACATATTAAATTTACGCAATAGGACTATAGGAGGTAGAACACTGCAGCAATGCATAGTTAATTTTACTAAAAATGACAGCCTCAGCTCGTCGCACCTACCACGACACCGTAGTAATAATTTTTCAGCCGACGGACGTAAGCCGCGATTCAGCGAGTACATTCATTCTATAGTGTAGTAACTCGAAAATTGAAGATTTTAAACTTTTGCTTTGCGCTTTGTCTAAGAACTCTGATCCAAGATTTACGCTTCTTGCGGATAAATTATAATGAAACATAATGGTGAGGGTGACGAGTTTGGATTAGACCGGTTGGACTGGGTAAGTATATTAAGTAAGGGGTTTTTTAAAAAAAGTGATATTTTTGAGTAGTTTTTGTACTAATGTCGGAGATATGATCGATGAAGCTTGAATTTTAAGATTTTGAGCTACACGCGCATTACAGTAAAATTGGCATTGCAATGAATGGATAAAACTACATAACGAGGAACTCCAAAGCTGTAACTTTATATAATAGACAATAGTAAGATTGTACAATATTGTACCAAAACGTATTGATTTCAATGATATAATATTTTATTGTGCAATATTAATGCATTTTAAAAAAAATATGTTTTGTTTGAAACAGTAACGCACAATATGTGCACAACAAAACGTCATTATGATAATTTATAAGTTATAAACAATAACCACATATCATATATTAGTAGGTTATCTGGTTATTATTATAGGTATAATCGGTATAAACATTATTTTTTGCTTAGAAAAATTATTGTGGCACGCCTACGATAATATCGATACATTTAAGGGAGGAAGAACACTGCAGCAATGCATAGTTAAACATGACAGCCTCGGCTCGTCGCGCACCTACCACTACACCATAATAATTATAACAATATATAATATATATTTTACTTGCCTATATAGAATATCTGCAGCAGCATGATGATAACATCATACAATTTATTATTATATTTTAAATGATATATTAAAACAAAATCAGTTCCTTATTACCGGCGTACATAATATGAGAGGCTGCACATAATCATGATCATAATCATTATCATCGCTATCACACGTCTCACACATAATAATAATAATAATAATAATATGTACAGTAAAACCTCCCTATAACGGACCCTCTATTAAACGGAATCCTCTTTATAACGGAAAATGTCAATAGTCCCGGTTCAAATAATATATGAAATTAACCTCTCTAAGACGGAACCTCTACAAAACGGAAACGGACAATTTTCGTGATCCAAATAGTAAAAATAATCTCTATTAAACGGAAAATAAAATTATTTAAAGATAAATTACAATTATGTAGATACATATATACTATGTACATACATATATATTTGGTGACTAGATAATCTTAACTTTATTATTACCTGAAATATCAGTCGACAGTATCGCTTCACGATTGTCATATTGAATTGTTTATTACCTTCTAACGAATATTTATAGTACAATGTATAGCAAAGATTAGATAAAGATTAGATACTTGTGTACATAATATGTACCTACAATATAATTTTGTTAATATGAACTGCCCAGTCGTCTTTTTTCTGTCGAATTGTTCATATCGTTTAGTCAACGTGTAGTGCTCACGGTCTGTTTTATCGTTGTGATTTCGCTTGTTTTTGTACTGTTTTTAATTGTTAATATGCCACGTACAGCCCTGACTTTGTCCGATAAAGTTAAACTAATCGAGTTGAAGGAGACACAAAAACTAAGTACGAAAGAACTTATTACTAGATTTAAATGTGGAAAAACTCAAGTTTACGACGCGATAAAAAATAAAGAAAAAATTATGGATGATTGGGTAAATAGCAAAAATTCCGGAAAGAGCAAAAGAGTGAAAAATCCCTTGTTTGAACAAATTGACCAAAAGTTATATGAGTGGTTTAACAGCGTTCGGTCAAAAAATTTACCAATTTCCGGTCCAATTTTACAAACAGAAGCTATGAAATTGGCTGAAAAAATGAATGTCAACGATTTCAAGGCTTCGAATGGTTGGCTAGAAAAATTTAAAAAAAGGCATGATATTGTTTGGAAACAAGTGAGTGGTGAAGCCAATGACGTTAATCAAGAAACTGTGGAGGAGTGGAAGCAAAAAATCTCAAGACTCATTGCTGGATATGAAGCAAAAGACGTCTATAATGCTGACGAAACGGGGCTTTTTTTTAAAGGTATTCCAACTAAGTCACTTGTAATGAAAAGTGAATCATGTTCTGGAGGAAAAAAAGCCAAGGATCGCTTAACAGTGCTCATGTGTGGTAGTATGGCTGGAGAAATAAGGAAGCCATTGGTAATAGGCAAGTCTAAAAAACCACGGTGTTTTAAGAACATGGACATTTCTTCATTACCTGTCATATGGAAATTTAATAAAAAAGCCTGGATGACTACAGAAATAATGGAGCAGTGGTTGCGTTATTTTAACGCAGATATGCGATCTCAGAATAGAAACGTCTTAATGTTCTTAGATAATGCTGCATGTCACCCAAAGATCGAACTATCTAATATGAAAATACTTATGCTGCCCCCAAATACTACATCAATCACCCAACCAATGGATCAAGGAGTGATTTACACGTTCAAATCTTACTATCGTAAGTTTTTACTTCAATCTTTATTATGCAAGATGGATAATTGTTCTTCAGCCCATCAGTTTGCGAAATCAATAAGTGTCTTGGATGCTGTCAACTGGATAGCGTTGGCTTGCAATAATGTGAAAGCTGAATGTGTGCGAAATTGTTTTCGTAAAGCCGGGTTTCTTTCAAATGAAGGAACCAATATAGATTTACCAGAAAATGCTTTGAAAGAAATGAATGAGGAGTGCGTTACAGCAAATGTTGATGTAGAAGATTTCATTACATTTGATAGTAAATTAGAGACGCATCAAACTTACGATTCGGTGACTTTTTTAGAAGACGAGGAAAAAGAAGAAGAAAACGATGATAATGATGACAGCGAGACCAATGATGAGCCAAAAATAAAAGATTTTAAAACCGCAATCTCATATTTAGAAGATTTACAAAAGTTTTCAGCCATGATATCTAATTCAAATCTGTTAGAACTTACCACAAAAGCTCGAGAATGTGCCGAACATGCTGCTCTTAAACACAAAAAGCAATCAAATATTAAAAATTATTTTTCTTAATTAAAAAAGAGTACAAATATCGAATTGTGTAAAATGTTTTTTTTAGTTCTTAGTTTTATTTTTTAAGTATGTATTTAATACATTTATTTATTACACATTTATTATTATTTTTATCACATTTAAATACAATTTTACCTAAAATATATATTTTTTAACAGATACATACATAAATACATACATAATACTTCTTGAAACTTCATTTTTTTTTTTTTTTACATACCTCTCTATTACGGAAAACTCTTTATAACGGAAAAATTGTTGGTCCCAAGCGATTCCGTTATAGAGAGGTTTTACTGTAACTGTTTATAATACTGCAGAGGTACACGCCCGGCCAAATCGCACACCCAAAACTGTTCCTAATGCGGCAAACGTACCTGTAGATTCCTACCTGTTGCTACAAATCACGCGCGTCCGGCTTTTTTATGAATGATTTATTTAAAAACCGAATACGTTCACTTTCGTGTGCAGTGCGCCGCGTGTATGACGTGTATATACCTAGTTAAAATAGTAAATATTATATAAATTATACTGCCCGTGGGCGTGTGCAGGGTACCCGCCGCGGACCACAGTCGTAATATTATAATATATTCCCGACACTATATAATAGGTATATGTATATAATAACGCGGTCACGAAGCTGCGTGATGTGCTCGACTTCCATGATAGAGTATAAACGATGTCTGCGAAGAAAATTCGGCTCGAAAAGGGGGTGGACAGGCCGCCGCCACCGCCCGGACTATTTCGTAATTTTTTTTTTAATGATTTTTTTTTTTTTATACTATATAGGTGTACTCGTGTCGTGACCATCGTCATAATAATAATATGTATAACCGCCGCCGCAGCTTCCTCCGCGGAATAAAAGCATTTTATACAGTGTAATATTATATTATTACGATATCGTTATATACTGCAGCGGAGACGAGAGACTGGTTCGCTGAAATCTCTGAACCGCAGTGATGTCAATATAGTGTTATAACATTGTTAGTTATGACTTTATGACTTTATGACTATACCTATGACGAGTTTTAGAGTGCTACTATAATACGTGTACGCAGATCGTTCTGACCGCGGAAAATGCGCGTACCCACAACTGCGAATAGAACGTATATACATTTTTTCCATGATATAACTCCTGCAAAGTGTCTTGTACACGTCGAATGCGGACGAAACCCGTGAACGATGATAATCATGTTTTATGATCAGGCCCGTCATGATTATAATGCACTAAAAGACTGTTTACCACGCACGTTCACTTGTGCATTAAGAATAGGTAGGCAAACCATATTATGCTCTTGAACGCGATGTAAAAACGCGCGTCAACGGCAAATTCCTCAAACGCAAAACTATGTAAATTACATTTTTTTTTTTTTTTACAAAACCCGGCCGGTGCCACTAGTTCCTGGATGGGTGATGGCAATTCCTTTCCACACACACACACATACGGGTACCTACTTATATTTAAAAATTCGCATTATTTAAGAAATCAAAGAGGGCGAGCATGCTCGGTAAATCACTGAGTTATCACTCTATCGCTCTGTATATTATATGATTTCATATAATTTTCCTTGCAGAGACAAAACATATTATACACGAACGTCGTTTTGAATATTTTAAACATTTTATTATTTCCTTACTATACGTATACCTTATGAAATCTCATGTAAACGAAAAAAAAGGCGTTCAGCCGATAAAAAAACAGAATTGTATTTAATGGTATTAAAACTTTCATCTGTGTTGACGATCGTTGACAAAAACATGGAAGGTACGATAAAAGTCGCCGGAGTACGTACTTTTTTTAGACGCTCCCCCCCCCCCCCCCATTTAGAATTTCAAAATGTTTTTCTTTGGCTAAATATTTAGCGTGCAATTAGCGTGAATTGGCGTGACTGGTTTTGAAATTTGCTTCGCACCAGGTCATGTTTCAAAATGAAAACAAGGCGAGGGAGACTATTTAAGTCGCCAGCGTATTATTATAAAATTAGCGTTATGATGACAATGCGATGTTTAGATTTCATTTTTTCATTTTTTTCTTTCCGTATATTACCTATTATACGTATCGCATTATTCACATTATCGTAACCGGTAATTCAATGCGATATCGTTTTTCTACATTTCGAGTGGTTTTGATATTGAATTTCGTATTACGTCCCGTGTGGTGCGGAATAAACATATTAATATAACGCACACGCACGACGCGACGACGACGGTGATGATAACAAGACGTATAAGACTTATATTATTTGTGAGTGGAGCAATACCTATGCACATAGTATTGATTTTACAATTGTGTACATTGTTTTCTAGCACTATGTCACCCTTACTGCAGGATCGTTAAAGATGCTTCGATGTACAACTTATCATGTGGTTTCTGGTGTAGAAAATTGGTTTCAGTCGGTATACTTTGGTGATGAGGGAGTCTGAAAAGTGTATATACCTTGCCCGCCAGCTCTAAGACCTTGCTGAGATAAAATAGACCAACTGTTGAATGTCGAATGACATAAATGAACAATGACAACAACTTTTTTGAGTACCTATAACAAAATACACAACTGTTCCGTTCTTATCACTATCGTCGTGTCTAATAATATTTATCGCTGTATTATTCGTTATTTCACGAACTCGAGACCGACTCGTTGCCCAGCACTCGAAATTCTCGTTTGCTTACAGGACACGACAGCCCTAAACGTATAATAATATGTAACGACTATAACGGTACATGCCGCAGAATATGCCGATGTGCTGGTAAAAATGCCACCACAGATAATAATAATTGCTCTCTTACTACGCATAGCGTGTGGCAGCTATAGAGTATACCAGTCGACGCATAAAGGACGAACGATTTCAACGAACATGATAATACATAGGTACAATATAACATATTATTATACTATAAAATAGGTTTTATCATCATTGTATTGAACCGCGCGCGTACAATGCCGCATCGCCGCCGTCTCCGACTTCCGCCTCGTGTCCTCCGAGGTACGTGTCCTCTGCAGTACGATATAATACGGCGACGACCGCACACGAGTGCCTACCGTTAAAAATGTACCTAGGAGAAAAACCTGCACCTATCGGTGATCGAATTCCTCCACCGTCGTCGTCGTCGTCTTCGTCTGCGAGCGTTATATTATGTACGCCGTGTAAGTCCACTGTATAACACAGATACGCCTCTACACATATAATAGTATTATTATAATATGTTTGATGACGGTAGTCCTTTGCGGCGGCGGCGGCGGCGGCGGTCTCGATAACGCCACCGCCGCCGCCGCCGCCGACTTCCGATACTATACACACACATAGTATTATATATAATGGCAGCGCCCGTCAATCCGACAGTGTACATTTACGTGCAGGCCAAGTACACGTGTAGGTACATATTATAATAATGTGTGTGTATGTATCGTATATAGGATGAGCGCGTTGTTCCGTTATAGTCGATCTGTGTGTGTAAGCACAACGCGTTTAATAATAATCGTGGTTTAATTTGTCGGTCACGACTAACTGTTTTGGTATAATATCGCGGACGTCCATCTGCAGTGTGTAGAACGCCGACGCCCGCCACCACCGCTGCAGCGGGAGACACGAGCGATCGTGGCGGCTTCCTTTATGGAACACATTTATATAATATTATGATAATATACTCGCCCAAGTCACTACTAGTCGCGTTCAGTGGCGCCGAACACAGCAGGTCTCAACTGGGGAAAATTCCCTAGAACTATTTATGGCTGGGTCAGGTGGGTGGTAGGGTTGGTAAGTGTAAAGAAAAGGCAATAATATTACGAGTATGGCAGGTCGACAGGCAGTATTATATCACTCGAGAGTGGCCAAACATTTTTTTTTTATGTAGGTGGGTCTCTACCATCAGTATTTTCCCCTTATAATATGAAATTGTATATCGGCACCACTGAGCCTGCGTTATATACGCACATACCTACCGACGATGGTATATACCAGATACCTATCGTATACCTCGCCGGATCTTTGAACAACGCGACTTGTTGCGCGATGGGCAGCACTCGAGTAAAATACAAAATATATTATAAAAGCTTATACAAATTACTCAAAACTATTGCACTGTGCCGTTTAGCTAGCATATACATTTTGACGTTTCAAAAATTGAATTGATTACTATCGTATGACATTTATTTATAATTAGAAAAACTATTCCCTCCACGTCAACTGAAGTGATCGGGTGCGAATTTGAAACGAGCCAAATCTTCGCAGCGCCATATAAAGTCATCGTGAAAACACTCACTTAAAGCTGAGCAAGTGGCCTTAAACAAGTGGCCAGAAATGAGTGAAAAACATTAAAAACGTGGACGAATTACATATTATAGGTAAAAATATATGATGTAAGAAAAGCTAAGTCAGCTAAGGAAGCATCGTCGAAGAATTTCCAAAAAATAATGCAAAATACATCTACTTCTGAGCTCAAATATAATTATCATTCCAAAAAACTAGTTGGTTAATATATAGTATTATAATAAATTGGCTGATATGTTAAACACGATTACGGTTAAACGAAGTAAAACGAAGAAAATCTATTCGATGGTGGAAGGGGGCATTAATGCACATGACCATTTTTTTGTTTTTAACCTGCGTACTTATAATAGTATCTACTATTATATAGTAGCATCGGCATAATTATAAACGGGTGTTGACCTGCAGTTATCCTCAACGTAAAATAGTAGATCCATGTCGCTGAGTGAACATACCCCCATTTCGAATTTCCAAACAGATTTTATTCGTTTGTGCTTCGTTAGTGCATTTTATCCCGTCGTTAGTGCTTTATCCCTTCCAAAGTTATTCGCATTTCATAAAATAATGCCGAGGACATAAAATAGTGCACCTGCAGGTACAATTAAGAGGATAATTTTAGACGACGTGAAAATTGTTTTTTTTTTTCAACAAATTTACAACATGTGCTATAGAAATAGGTATGCTTATTATTTTATCATTGAGAACATTGTGTATTTTAATCTTATGTTATACGCATTTTATTTTTTCGTTATATAATACACTATATCCGCGTCGACAACGCCGTGCGGTCGCCTATATTTACCTCCCCTATTTTACGATAAGTGTGGTATAATTCTGGTACTATGCATATAATGTATCGACGGCAATTGATTTGTTTAGGTCGAAACCGTCTTCGATCAACGTTATAATATTGGAATTCGATCACAAACTGGCGCAGCCAAGAGCCCTTGCAAGTTTGAATCCAAAATTCGTAGGTGGGGGTGCCGGGGATTTGCGCCTCGATCTTCTCATTGTGCTCTAACGACATTGCGTATTTTAAAAACCACCCAATGTACAATAATACATTAGCTAGGGGTGGTCCTGTTGTACCGGTCTCGGGAAAGGAGGGATGCGAATAATTAATATTGAACTTTTTATATATTTTAATGATTTAATATGTATTGGAGACAATAGTGACGACTACAGTCAGACTGCTAAACATACTATAATATAGTCACTACACATTTACACAGGCCAATGGGACCGATCCAACGCTCTCACTCCCCCCCCCCCCCCCCCCCACCGCCAGTAAAATTACCACCACAATATTGTGTACATATTATTACTATTTTAATATCATAATCGCGTAATAATTATTATTCTCGTCGTCGCGTGTTAATATTAAAGCGGCGTGTTACGAATGTTACGATGTAAGCTACCGTTAAACGTAGGTACAGCTTTGTATGTGTTGCATACAATTATTATAATACACAGTCTTTGGATGCCGACCGCAGACGACAGTAATATTATTGTTATCTTGTCGTCGGATCGACGTTGGTTCGTTGCGTGTAAATTGTGTAGGTACGCCGGGGCGCGTGTGACGATATCGAGCGTTCGCGCAATAACCAGTCGATGACAATTTGATTTCGAAAAAAACAAAATGTGGGAAACGAATCCGATAACACCGACCTGCACGCGTATCGTATTTATCGGTTGTTCGGATGGATTCGCGCGATTTTTTTAACGGTAATAATCTGTGGCGTAGCCAGGATTATGAAATAACCCAATCGTTTGAAATTTGTTTATCTTGCAAACACCCCCCCCCCCCCCCGGCTACGCCACTGCTACGGGTAATAACAATTAGGTATAAAAACTGTGTCGTCCTACCTGCAGTTGCCAATACTTCTATTATGATTCGATTACATTTTTACGGCGCGCAGACGAGGGGCATGAGGACCGGACTGGCGGTAATGATCGCGTCTATTTCATTTTCCACATCGATTTGTTTTGATCCATCCACAAGTGTTCGGTGCGTTTCCGAAGACTTCACCGCGGCGTGGTAGTCCGGTATATATAGCTACGGTACCTATAATATGCAGATCGTCCCGTCAGTGGTCAAATTATTTCGAAAACTTTATCGAAAAGTCCCTCGGGACCATTACACCGCTTCGTACTGCTGGTACACTATAACACAATACGTACCTATACGCGATAAACGAATAAATAATAAAATATGATTACTATGTGGCTTGGCGCGGCACGTTGGCTGTTTCCATTCGCTGAATGCGACCGAGAGTAAGCAACGCCCGCTGCTTCTAGCTCCCGGATGGGTGACCATCCTGGTTCGTCGTAGTAAGAACCTTGCCACACATACACGTGTCTTCTACCGTAACAACACCCTACCGTACCCACTTTAACAAACCATAATCCCCTACGGCCCTACAACAGCTAATGGCAATTATATAGTCGCCGGGTTTAAGTTCAATAAAAAAAAAAAATAAAATAAAATATGAATAAACCGCTCTATTATTCCGCTCACGCGCTCACTTTTGTCTTATATGATAATAATACGAGAGCGTGATATTATGTTATTGTCTTCGCGAGTGCCGTCCATTTGTCCGCGGCGCGTTATTTCCCGTCGTAATTGTATTATTCGCGTTGTCTCGATTTTTGTGAAAGTCAAAATCATTCAGCGATATATTGCCTGGTATTCAGTTGATCGCGTACATTATAATATTATAAAATATAATATATATATATATATATATATATATACCAGATATACCTACTTGAATCAATAGGCGCGTGACGTCACATTTCGTATGTCCTTTCCCTTTACGCAAAACGACTGCGATTCTAATGAAAATAATAAATACTCGCACACACTATTATAGGTAGGTACATACACTATGCACCTACATCGTATAATAAATATTCCCATCGTACGTTTTTGTACACATATTATTACATTATAATATGTACAATAAGTATAATATGCCAACATTATTAATAATATTATAATGCAATAGAGGTTAACGTCTCTTCTCCGACCGCGTCCTTCGTCTCTTTTGCACTCGTCTCATTACGTAATAATATTATATTGAGCTGTTTACATTGCATTTATATTATATAGTATTATAGTGTGTGTGTGTGTGTGTGTGTGTGTGTGTGTGTGTGCTGTGCTCACAATGTGTTCTCCGTTTGGTTCGGACACGTTTATTAAGATTTCCGCGTAAAACGATCGATTAAAAAAATGAATGCCAGTAATATATAGGTACATTAATTATTTGTGAAATACGCTATATTTCAGTAATTTTTTAATGATAACACCTACAGTATATTTCACTGTAATATATACAATCATTTTTTTACAATAATCATGTTTGAAATCATCACGTCGTTATATATTATTAGGTATAGGTACTACTCGAGTAGAAAATAAAATTGCTCTTGGCAGCTATAAAAAGCTCAGCTGATTCGGGTGGGAAATGTGTGAAAGATACACTTTAAAAGTACCTATATGTAATTTTTTATGCACATTGAGTAGATTGGGCGTGGGAGATGAAAAAAAAGAACAGTGAGTGGAAATACTTTCAAAATCAACGACATTTAAAAATCCGGTATAAATTACTTATGAAATTAGTACATTTAAAATCACATTAAAATATAATAATATTATGATATAATGTTGTGTTGTGTGAATTATGGAAAAACAATAACTATATAGTATTATTATATTTAACGGGTGACAAAGTGTTAGTAAATATATTTATTTAAATATCGAAAAGTATAATATATTGGTGATAAAATTATTTATGTATTTTGATAAAATATCTTATACCATCTCGAATGGTAATCACTAATTTGCGCCACTTAAGCTGGAATACACGACTAAAATGGTAATTATTTGCGTCACCGACCAATAAATTACATAAATAACAAAGTACCTACCTGAATAAGTTTATAGGTTTTCATGTATTCTGATTTCCGACTGCGCAAATTAGTCAAATTACATTTTTGCGAAAACGCTATTTTGAAATCACGTATAACAATTTCCCGGCATCTATTAAAATGTAGGTAGGTACTTCTTCTGAGGACAACAATTTATGATCATCGATAAAATTTTACGTTTGTGTGATATTATTATTTATTACTTTGGAGATAATAAATTGTCAATGTGTATGAATGAATATAAAGAATGATAATATCGAGGAAAGTAAGTATCATGATTCATGTTTGGCCGAATATTTTCACTCGTAAACTATAATAGCTCCCTACTCCCTTGGAATTAAATGATAAAATTGTATTTATAAATTAATAAGTCTGGACATAAAAGAGTTAGAGTTAAGTTATAACTCACAGTTTTTAACTTAACTTTTTTAATTTAATTTTCATTAACTTAATTTTTAACTTGGCTGATTTTTATTGATATAAGCTTGATAAATAATGAGTTTCTTAATCAAATCCAAGTTTATTTATAAATAATCAAATAGGTAATAAATATAATACATTTATTATTGATGATGCGCTGATGAAATAACTTCACTTAAATTAATAAGTTAATGATAAGTTTTGATATAAATTTTATCACAACCAAGTTATAAAAAAAAATTTGGACAACTATTAACTTTGAACCGTTTCAAATGTTTTCTTTCAACTTAAATTAACTCGTTTAAAAATTGTCATTAATAACTTGCCTAGGTTCGTTTATAAATTACAATACGGGGGACGGGGTGGCCGAGCGGTCTAACGCGTCGACTGCGGCGCTGGCAGTCGCGGGTTCGACTCCCGGCCACTGGGCGACATTTTTCTTCGGGCAAGTCACGGTGTCCGGAGAACAAGTGCCGCCATCCCCCACCCGGCCACTCGGGCATGGCAGATACCTACGGGTGCCCAAATTGAAAATTCTGCCAAAACCCAACACACACGTGTTCCCCCCTACTACTACCAACAATACAATACACCTAACCAAAAACCATACACCAAAAAAAAAAAAAAAAAATTACAATACAGCATATTTAAAAAAAAAACAACAACATAATAATTATTAAAGATGATTTCAGAAGAACTTAGAGTATATTATATCACATGAAATATTGTAGTGGATTTGTAGCGATAAATGTGAAACTCAATCGGGTATGTTATATATTATAATATCATATTTTGTATCAGTGTTGTACGGTACTTGAGTAAATATTCAAACACTTTTTAAGAACTCAAATACTTATACGTTTTTTTTAAATACTTTCTCGAAGTATCTATATTTTAGTATTTAAGATCAAATACTTTAATAATTCTTTTTGGTTTTTAAATTTTCTATTTTAATTTTGATCACATAAAATAATAATAAAAGTTGAGAATAATGTTATATTATAATAATATGATAGTTGATTTTTTTACAGTGAATTATAATTGCACCTACCCAACCGAAAATCAAATATTTCGACAAAGAAAATTGTTGAGTATTTTAAAGTTCCGCCAAATGATGCGGTGTGGTAAATATAGGTATGCTATTTATAAAATTAACGTCAAATATGAAAATTAGTTCGGTTGATTTATCTGCAGGTGGGAAAAAAAATATTTTATAAACAATTTGAAAGTATTTGAAAGTATCTCTATTGTACTCGAATAATTTTTTTTGCTCTGCGATCGAATACGTACTTTAAATACTTTTAAAAAATATAAGTATCTGCATCATCTGTACTTGAATACTTTTAAAAAGTATATTTTACGAGACCGTTATATTATATTAGGTAAACTAACTGTCGTTTTTTGGAAGTATCATTATTTATACTTCACTAGGTACCTACCTACTATAGGTATTGTCGTATTGATGTGATATTATTTCAACACGTTTTTCGCCATATTATTATTAAGCCGAAACTCGCTCAAATATTACAATAAAACGATTCCATTCGCGGTCGTCTCGATGTACACGATATGATTCAACGAGCACAACAGTGCAGTAAGTGTATAAAAAACGACCCGTCGCCCTTCAACGTCTCTATATAATATAATATTATATATTATATATGACGTTACAATGTATCTATTATAAGACGCGGTCGCAGAAAACCGTTCGATTTTCGAAAATCCCATCGTCGCCTCGTCTTTCGTATTATAATGTTTATAATACATTATTGTGTGTATTATACCCTATTTTATGCGTGTACAGTGTATAGTGGGTACGTATCATCGTCACTGTGGTCCACGCCACAATAATATATATTATGTTACAATCGCGCCGTACCATTACTCGTAACCGCGCGATGTCACGTTATTTACTATACCTATGTATACTATTTCTACATCAGTGGGCACGTATTCGTAGAGGGATGTGAGGAAGGGAGAGAGAAGGTGACGAGCGCTAAAAAATTTTCAGCACCATATAATACGAATATAAAATATTATGATATAATATATACTATTGTCTCATGATAATAATAACGACGAACGCTATAAAAACCGTCGGAATTTCGAAAGTAAATCGACCGCGGGACGAGGAACAACGACCAATGACCATCTCGGCTATACAGGTATAAATAATATGTGTATCATTATTTATTACGTGTGTACACGTCATAATATGTAATTACATTATATCGCGGTCGGACGCGTAGGTATTATATTTTTTAAACTATAATAATATTATAATGTACGTAGTAGCTACAGTTGTGTTATTGTCGCGTCGATGACCGCGCGATCGCTCTCTCCATCGCCACCGCGGTGGCGGATTCTGATGGAGTATATAGCGACGAAATAATAAAAAATATAATATGCACCTACCTGGCTACCGATATATCATATTCCCGACCTGTTTGTAAATACGATCACCGTTCGTTTTGACGTAATACCGACGAGACGTCTGCATTATAATACACGTAATTATTAATTATATTATTGGCAAATGTGGGCGTTAAAATGTTTAAAGAGTTAATATTTTTTCAACTTTTTAACTTAACTAGTTATAATTAGTTTTGTTTTTAACTTATTAACTTATTTTAGTTAAAATGTTTATTGTTGTGACTTCACTTTTTTTGGTTAATTATTATATCATTTAAGTTAATTCAATTTAAGTTAAGTTAATTTTATTTTTGTGCCTGCTGAACCAACTATAGACAATACTGATTCGCTTTTTTGACTCGTTTTCGTAATTTTTTTTCTAATTATAATACATTATAATAATCTATTTTTTTACACAGTTTTAAACGGGATGACTTAAAAATGTTGTAACTTGAAAAAAGTTATCTTATTTTTAACTAAATTAAGTGAAGTTTATTTTCTATCTCGTCTTTAAACTTATCTAGTTAATTTTTTTTTTTGTTAAATTTTAACTCAACTGAAGGCATTTTAATTGAATTAACTTAACTTACCACAGTTAGTTATATTCGTTAACTTGCCCATCGTGAAAATGTTACTGTTTTGGAGTTTTTACGCGGAATCGCATATAATAATTTGGCATTATAATTTATTAGTATCTAAATGATTTATTTTTTTTAATATATTTTTTAATTTGTTATGTTTAATTTAATTTTTGATTTTAATTATTTTAATAAACGACTATTTACCACGATAAACCTGTCACAATACATTTAATTTTGGTTTGTCGAAATGTCGTTCTTTTCGATGTTTTCAAAGTCGACGTTTCAATCTGTCGATATTTCGCTCCGTCGACATTTTGACCGGATGCCCGTTAGATGATATCTATTTGCTGGCATGAAATCAACTATACAGGAGGAGTAGTATATACCCATCCCTCTGATAAATCCAAAATACACAATATTGTTACTATATTGGTATATACACATTGAAAAACGATAAAAAATAACACGTGAAACACTCTGTACACGGGATAATGACATAAAAATAAAAGCGCATACTTATACAAATATGTATATGTATATACCATTATACGGATAAGCCCTAATTGTGGTCATTAGAAATAAAATCGTCGAAAGCGGTTGTAGATAAATCAATCCGCGCCGCCACCGCCGCCATATTATAACATAATACGTACAGTGCCCCTCTGAATTCCGTCGGTATCTATCGATGTTATTAAATATTATTGCGGGCTGCTGCAACGTATATAGGTCTCGTGTGGAATAAAAAAAAATGTCGGGAGGGACGCGATTGATTTATAACAAAGGATCGACCGGACTGCAGTTATTATATTATTATTATTATTATTATTATTGTACTGCAGGTCAACACTTTGTCGTTTAAGGATAAGACAATATTAATTTATATACGGCGTATAATATGTATATAGGTACGATAACGTGGAGGGGAGGAAAAAAAAAACCCGTGAGTAAAAGATGTAATTAAAAAGGAAAGTCGCGTCTCGCGGACGGAAACGCCGACGAGATGTGCTGCAATTGTCGCCGGTCACAATTTTTTTTCCGATTTTTTTTTTTCTTTTAATTAATGGAAACTCGTGGCGTGTGACCGCGGCGACGGCGTTATTCACTCGCGTGTAAATACGATCGACCGATCGATTATAATTATTATCACTATTAACCGGGTAGGAGGTATATATATGTATATAAATCGTCGGTGATTATAATTGTTGTCGTCGACCGGAATTACATTGTGCAGTGTACCCGACAATCAAATAATAATATAATGTATTATAGTATCCCTCGCGAAAAGCACCTCTCGTGTATAATACTATAATGCGTGCGTGCGTGTATATCCGCCGTAATGACATTGTTTAAAACGTGCAGTGTTACACAGGACGATTTTAACAAAGCAAAAAAACGTATTCGTTATCTCTTCGAAAATACGTGTTTAATAACTTTTATTTCCGAACATGTGGAAACTTTTGCAAGTCTTAGCAACTATGTCAACATGCAGCGACACCAGAAAGAACATTTTCTTCTTTAAAAAGATTGAAAACGTACCTATCTCGGGAACTCGTCTGGTGCAGAAACTCGTCTCAACGGATTAGCATTAATGTCATTTTACAGGGAAATAAATGTTGATCCAGAAGAGGTGCTAACTCGGTTTGCAAAACAGTCGAGGAAAATGATGTTGCTTTAAAATCAAACTTTGGTTTGTTGTAAATTTAATACATTTTTTTTTGTTAAATTAATACAGAACCTACTTATTTAAATACAAATAAAAACTGATGTATTTTGAATAATAATTAATAAAGTAATTTTGTATTTGTATTGGTACTTACAACAATGATATGGTTATATTTAATTAAAATTCTTGAAAATGATGTTATATAGTTTTTATTAAAATGAAACCACAATCCAAAAATGAATGCTGAATACGGCCATTAACGTCTTTGAAAATAAATGTCAAATATACTAAATGAAAAAATGATACGTATAATATGACGTGCTTTAAGTATAACTTTGTCATTCGAAAATGTATAAAACTTAAAAACTATTAGGTACCCGCGTAGTGGTCAAGTACGAGACAAGACAATTTTTTTCAAAAAAATATAATAATATAGTTTCGTAACGAATTCTAATTGGTTTTTTTAAAATAGTTCCGACCACGTTAACATAATATTATCCTAGGCACCGGCTAATACGGTCTTCGAGAAACTTGCGGTGTTTACTGTTAAATTAATTACTTGCGGTACGTCATAGTATAATATTATAATTTACACTGATATAATATAGTAATAATATTATGTGCGCGGGGCGTGAACCAATTTTGCGAGCATATAATAATATGACACGAACTCGTTCGATGCGATATCGTCGTCGAAAATCAACGCGTGAATTAGGTATATAATATTATACATAGGTACCTAGACGCAAAGAGAATCCTATAATACATATATAGGTACGCGAGTGGCGGTCGCTGACGGATTCGATTGGTATTTAAATTCTATTTAATATTATATTATTACATACGCATATTATGTATCTATAATATTGTTATTATCAGCGATTGGTTGTTATTAACGTGTGTGTGTGTACCTATATAATATAATATTAATATTATTGCGGCGACGAGTCGTGACGAGAGGATAATAATAATAATCTTGGGGGACGGAGTGGCCGAGCGGATTAAGGTGTTGGTTGCGATGCACACCGGCGCCGGTTCGATTCCGGGCGCGGGTGGCATTTTTTTCGGGGCAAGTCACGGTGAGAGAAGTGCGGACATCCCCCACCCGGGCATGGCAGATATACCTACTGGTGCCCAATAAAAAATCTGCCAAACCAAAAAAAACACGAGTTTAAAACTTACCGTACCCTCCCCCACAGTAAAAACTACCCAATGGCCTAAGTTGCCGCGGGTTAATTAATAAAAAAAAAATAATAGTATTATAATATAGACCTCGGTTATTTCAATGACCGCGATGCTCTTGCGCAAACCATCGGCTGTTGTCGCACCGTACGATTATTAATAATAAATAATATTTATTCGTATCTACCTATTTTATTTTTTTATTTGAGAGAGAGAGAGAGATCATTAGCCTGTAAGGCTGGTAGGGTTGGGGTGGTTGGTATACAGTCGGTTAGGAACACGTGTATGTGTAACAAAGTTTTTGCGCACTACGAAACAGCGGGTGGTCACCCATCCGAGAACTAGTGGCAGCTGCCGTTGCTTCCTCTCAATCACGTCGCGTGATTGATTCAGCCACTGCGCCGCACCGAGCCACTATATATCTTCCTATTATATTCGTTTTTATAGATATTTATTACTATTATCATATTATGGCTATATTATGATATGGAATCTATCCAATATTTTCAGAGAAAATGGCTTTTTTTATTTACCGACACAACTAAATAAATTATATATTGTACGATTTAAATCTAAGTTATGATAAATATTAAATACGCGTTGATTGTAATTGGAGGATTGTTACAGAGTTATTACGTCAAAAAATATTGGATGATTAGTAATAGTAAATAATACATTTTTTTTTTAGAAACGCGTTTGAATTAATGCATCCTTTGATTGTAATATTTTGGTTGGTACTTGTACAGCAAAAAATGACTAAAATTCAAAAATATACAAAATAAAATTGAATCCGACTGCTGCTTAGGTATACGTCAAACCAAACAGATATAGAGTTTAATCTGCAACGTGATAGATAAAAAATCATAAAAACCTTAACTCTAGTCGTAATAAAAATAAATGCAAACCTATGGTACAATAATTGACATATCAAAATAGTCGAATACAACTTTTCCCTCGAGATTGTACGTTTATGTGTAAAATGTGATCTAAAAAAAAATAAATCAAAGTTTAAAACGTTAAAACAAAAATAATTATTGGTAACTATTACCATTCTCAACATAATTAATCTGTTATTCCAGATCCACACTGTCGATTTTCAACCTCTTTGAAAAACTTGGTTTTTCTACAGCAAATGAGCAAAACAGTAGCTTCTGTTGTGAGCGTATTGTATTTAAACTGAATACAAGAGGAATGTCAATATTATGACTCTTACCTACATGCTAATAACACAAGGACGATAATATATAGACAGCGCGGTCGCCGAATATGATTACCTAGTCAAAGGGAAAGTTTAAGTGTCCCGACTTTTACTAATCACGAATTGTACCTAAGTTATATTTTTGAATTTTAATTAAAGAAATCATAAGTCACTATCTTCGTCACTATACTTGTACGCATCTGGCTGCATCGTTCTCTAGACTTGTACAAGATGTGCTGCAATCATGAGTACGCCACATTTTTATGATTGGTTAGCCGTTCAGTGAAAGCGACCAATCACAGTTGCGTTCGTCTGTACATCGGGGCTATGCGTGAAATTGCGAAAACAGTATTAAAGATCAAAATAATGGAGCTAGGCGTATAACATAATGAATTAATCAAAAACAATAGTGATCAATTTTTTTTTGTCTGTGCCTGCAAAGATAGTATAGTAAGTTATATGATCGTAATATCCGACAATCCGACGTAGCTCCACGTATACCTAACCTAATAAAAAAATGTACATCAGATTTAATAAATTTATTTTCAGTATTAATAAATATAAATAAAGCGGGTAAGTGGATGTCGCTCTGCTGTACAGTAGGTTATAAGTTGGCCATCTGTAATGGATTGTATTAAACCTGGATTCAATGATATAATATCATTATTCATAGTATAAGAAAAAACGATTCTGAGCGGGGACGGTTTGTCGGATATTTTATATTGTTATTATTTATTATAGCCTGTAAGTTGAATTAATATAAATATCTTTATTTTTTATTTGTTTCTATGGTGATAACTGATAAACAAAGCGTTAGAAATTAAAATCACATTTTTAGCGGTTTTTTGTAATTTGTAGGTAGTTTTTTTCTAAAGTACCATCTTGATCCAATTTTCTAAAAGATAAGATACTATATATGTTGAAATCAAAGCACTACTTCTGGTAGACATTTTTTATACAGGATAAAAAAATAAATAAACACCATTGTAAAACCACTAGCTTTCTCGCTCCACTCAGAATCTAAAACATTATATTATATATACGTATAGTGCGAGCGTTTGTAAATGATATTAAAAAAAAAAAAAACTAAAAATATTAATTAGAACAAAAGTTATATCATTTATCAAGTCTTATCATGTTACTGCAGATGTATATAATATAAATGAAGTTCGAAATTAAATAAGAGGTGATGTATACCTAATACGCGATCTCTCCTATATTATTATTATTATTACGAAGACCAATTTAAATTTTAACGACGATCACTTGACGACAAACTGTCCGAATAATAATGATAATATTATATAATACCGGTCGTGATTCGATCGTTGTGACGTCTTGTGAATAAGTTGTGATCCACCGCCACGCCGATACCGTAAATCACGATGCATATATTATTATAAATTGTTTGGTCTCAGAGTGCAAATAACATGCTATGATAATAATAATAGTGTGATTGTCATCACAATAAACGTTTTTCGTTCGATTCACATTTTAAATGAAAAATCATGATATTTCGTTTGTAAGTCGTATAAATTCAAAGGTGGGCAAGTTAATGAAAATAATTATTAACTGCCGCAAGTTAAGATAATTCAATTAAATTGCCTTCAGTTAAGTTAAAAGTTAACAGAAAAAAAAACTTTAAATAGATAAGCTTAAAGTTGAGATAGAAAATAAACTTAACTTAACTCAATTAAAAAAAAATTTTAATTTTTAAATATAAATTTGATTTATAAGAAATACATTCATGTCAGCAAATTCCCAAAAAAAATATTTTGAAAAAAGTTATTTCGTTCCGAATTAATTTAATCAAAAAAAAAAATCGACATTTTAAAAAATACTAAAAAATAAACTAAGTGATTTAGATAAATGTTTTACTATCAAAATTGTTCTTATAATCAGATTAAAAAATAGGCTATTTTGAATATATCCAAAAAAAATTAAATCAATTTTAAATTAAATCTTTAAATTTTAAATTTTGTATTTTCAGTGTTAAAAAATAAAAATATTTTTTTGTATAATTTATGTGTAACGCGAGTTACTATAAGTTATATATATAAAAAAAAAAAATTTTAAAAGTTATTGCAAAAGTCAGTTCTATCTGTTACACTTTGTACCTACCTATAAAATGTTTTTATTTTTCAAGAAAGACACTATCTTCGTGTTATTTCGATCGCGAGTTGAATGAATCACCGCCGCATATACGGAGGACAGGTATTATGTATTATAATATGTTATTTTTTTGTCAAAAATCTGACGTGAATTTGTGATGGTATTATATCCATGCTGAATTAATCAAACCTACTAATTATTACAACTGTATACCCACTTCACTCAGTCATAAACTATTATTATTATTAATATTATTGAGTACACCGAAGAGGTAAAATAATGGTTTCCCACGCAATGAGCTCGTAATATTTATAATCACTCAATCGATCAAATTGTGCGCACATCCCAGAGACGTTCCGACGCAACCGGAGAATGTCCATAAATCTAGTAAATGTGTACACACATGCGCACATATTACTTCATCTTAACCATAATAGTCGTCGGGACAGAAAAAAAATGATACATTTACTGGTCGCCGTCGCAATGCTATCGTATTGTTATTAATTATTATAAACCTGTATACAGAGCGGTGCAGATTATTTGCATTTTTTTATTTTCCCGATGCTCGTAGGAGTTATAAATAGTATATCAGTATTATATTATGTTTGTGTCCAAGACAATCATGCTCGGATAGTGCTCAAAATCGTTTCATTTTAGGCTTCAAATGCAATATTAACTCGTGAGCCCACATTCTCCTTACCAGCTTACTAATTATTAAATTCGTTTCACATTGTCGCGGTTTATCTGAGAGCTGAAAAATAAATGATTTTACATTTTTATTAATTAAACTTGTAAATGGTCGCGATAATTTATAAAGGAAATCCGAAATTGTGATGTTTCAAACGGAAAAAAATGAGCACTTGAAATTTGAATATTATATCATCAGACATTATATTGCGTGGTTGTAATATTGTTCACTTATTACACTAATTCTTTTATGCTAGTCTTATACAGTAAACAAAAACACTCGTCATTCATCACAATTATCAGGCTTTTCATCCTTATGAATTATCAATTGTCATTGAGATTAAATATTATTGACAATGGTTTTTTTCATTAATACATTAATAATATGTTATAATATGATCTCTAATTAGCGCTGCCAATCGTAGTGCGAAACCTTTGGGCTGAAATAAATTTTTTTGCGTGGGAGACGCGTTCAAACAATGTTTTTTATTTTATTTTTCAATTTGAAAACGGGTTGTGAAACCCAAAACATAGTATGTACAAGTAAGTAATTTGACAATATCTTAAGTTACAAATTCAAATTGTGAATTGATTAGATAGTGCTCAGTAGTCAAAGTTAGGGTTTTCATTGGCCAGACGTAGTGGAGACAGGTACGTACAGAGAGTAGAATTTCTTATAGTTGACGATAAAGCACATACTGACACGAGAAGTTGATATCAGCCATCAGTAAGGTAGTCGGTAGGATAGTTGACATGGTCAGATATAAGTTTTGTTGGGAGTGATAGATTATATAATAGCTGTTTGACGGCGATATGAAAGGCTGCCCTACAGATCAAGCGACCGATTAATAGGCTTGTAGTCACGTGGATGGCAATTTATGTTTAGGTGAAAAGCTAATGCTTGAATATTATTTGACTGTCGATCAAACTTTGATAAAACCTATAGAAATATGCGAAATATTCTTCGAGTCGAATCTCAGTCTGAAAAATGGTGTCGTGCGTGTCCGCTGTTTTAACGGGTCCTGGCGATCGATGCCGACGAAAAGTCACGTACCCGAACGTCCGACTGCAAGAGAATGATATTATTATATAATGCGTGTGACTCTATATTATATTATATCGGGTGGACTCGGTTCAAAAGACCTGTAATTGAACGGGCGCGCGATGCCTTTCCAAATTTATGCGCCACCTCGACCGGTCGTTAGGTATCTGGGGGGGGGGGGGGGTCGCCGGACCTTTGACGTGCAAATCATCGTCATTGTGTATACGCGCCCGCTACCACCGGACACGCGTTAGACTCGCTGGCGCCGCGTCGCTTCCCCTTTCCCCCAGGGATCCTCGTCCAACGATAATATACATTATTTTATAATAACTTTCGAGTGAGTCGTAAATTATATGTTATATTATGCAGTGTCTTTCAGATTTATAGTGCGACGTAATGACTTGAGCAGAAATCACATGCGCGATCGTCACACGAAATATATTAAAGACCCAATAATATTTGTGTATATATATATATTATTTTTTAAAAAAAGAGAGAATTGTTATGTTATACGTGTGCGCGAGTATTGTATTTCCCGGAGTGCCACTGCGCATACACTTCGCGAGAAAACCACAAGTTATGATAATGCAACGCTGCGCCGCGGTCTCTTGGGGTTTTGGAATCGATATCACTATATAATATTATATACCATAGTCCGTAGATATCTATATTATATACACGCATCGTGACAATAAAATATATTATATTAACAATCTAAAATCGATATTATATAACATAGGCGCATACCACCACGAATATTTGAAATAGGACATTTTAACGTACCTACCTAATAGTAACACTATACTTTACTTAAGCTTACAATATTATACACCTGGAGCTGTGTATTTTTTTTCTCGTTCGAGACTAATTTTGCTGTTTTATTTTACCATCTCACGGCTTTTGACCATCTTATTCCCTCGTAGGTACTTCTTTTGGATTCCATAAAGGAAAGTCTTACAATAGGAAGTCAAATACAATGTCCTTTTTCCAATTTCAATGTTTGCATATCTATTGCAGCGATGACGTGTCCTCATCGGCTCCCGGTTGTCGCTTCGGGTCGCTCCTTTTACTTGATGGTAGCTGTATCGGCTCAAGCCATATTAATATATTTTGTTATTTAAACAACAGCGTGAACCATTATAAGTTAGAATATTAAGCATTAACTATTTTGATATAGTGTTGATTTAGTTTGATCCATGACTGGTGTTATTTAATATCTCAGGACTCAAAGTCAAATTTTAAAACCCATAATATTATATACATGTCTGAAAGAAACGAAAAAGATAATTTATATATAGGTATATAATATATATATTATGTGTGTTTTGTAGTTCAGACTTTTACAAACGAAATTTTGTAAATCTTAGTATAAACGACCAGTGTCGGTGAAAGTCCAAAATTGTTTACTAATTGTGTGATATTTTTTCCATTGCTTTATACTCGTATATAATATTACAATAGTACACGTCAACTTAATAATAATAATAATAATTATTAAGTATATAGGTATTAAGTACCTAGTACCTACCTACCTACTACATTAGTTACTACAAGTGCCTATAGTATGCATTAGATACACATATTATATTTATTTTATATTCTTATTATATCTTGTGACAAAAATGTATATTATTATTAAAAATGACTACAAAAATTCAAATTATTGTATGCAGCGATATTGACTTGCGAATTTTCTTTTCGAAAATAATATTAAATATATAAATCATGATCGTACTTTTACCGTAACATATTATACAACATAATAAATTGTACGTCCTACTATTATAGTTCCTGTTGGCTGTTATTAGTTATCTAACTATTAAAAAAACACACACATAATATGTAGCCGCAAATTAAATTCATAACATATTATAGTGAACAAACGTCAAAAATGATTAAAAACTCGATGGAAAAAACACGTTTCTCTGACGTCTCTCTGTAGGCGTAATATATAAATTCTTGAAAATCCAAAATCAGAGGGTTGAAAAAATAATAGAATAAAATAATAACAACGGTGAAAAACGAAAAATTTGATTGCAAACTATTTCAGTAAATTGAACTTTCCGATGAAGCTTTTGTGCCGAGAAAAGGTACGTGCGTACGTTCTATATATTATATTATATATCATAAGTACATATTGTACCTATACAATATTTTGAATTCACACGATTTCACCCTCTCGTCGGCACCTGTACCGCGACTGACAAAACAATTCTTTCCTCCTGTGAAACGACCATAATAATATTATTATATTATGTACTGTTTATAGTATTATTATGGGTAGGTACCGTCGTAATATACAAGTATGTGGATTTTAATAACTCGAAGTTTCCAAGAAGAGTACGTACGTATTTACCATATAGTCGTAAACGTAATATTATAATAATAACGCGCGCCAAGTAATAAAAAAATAATAATAATAATAATAATAAAAACTATAATACAACAACAACGCGGTAAGTACATAATATATTTTTATATTCGTTTGTATTTTTTTTTTTTTTTATGGTTATCGTAATTAACGGCCCTCCGCATCGCAAATTTCTCGAATTGTCCTCCCCCCCTCCAATCTCTCTCACTCGCTGCTAATTTTGACGCGACAAACTTGGCGCCGGCGTTTCTCATTTCGTGCTGCAGCATTGTCGTACCTATAATACAACTAATAAGATCCACACACACACACACACACACACACACACACACACACACACACATAATATACGGTTCAAAGATATCGTTTCGACGCCCCGGCGAACGCAGTTAAATTATTGTAATGTTCAAAAACAATGTACGCGTGGCGACGAGCCAAATGCGTTTTTTTCCTTCGTCATCCGCGTATAGTAGGTACCTATATTATGTATAATAATATGATTATTGTATATTATTATAATACCCAATCGTTGCGATTCGTTCCACATAGTTTATATTACGATTATTATTATATTATTTATACACGGTGTTTTTTTTAAATATTATTTTCATCCGCGCCACAGCGTAAAACATTGAATTTAATTAATTAGATAATTATTCGTGAACATTATAACTATAACTTGTATAATAATAAGATACAACACTATTATAATACGAGTAAGTATAGTATAGATTGTAGTGTACGTACTAAATAAGATTATAATGATATGACCGGTAGGTACTTTTAGCAGCTGGCTGCAGCTGTCTACTGAAGACTATTAATTATAGTGATCCACCGAATCGATGACAAATTTAATATGCGTACAGGATGATTCACCAAGCTGTCCAAGCATCTCCATTTTTCCCTTAATAATGAATTTGTTGAAATCTGTTTGAAATCTGTTTGAAATTCTCAAGCATACCTACTCAATAGGACCGTATTATTTTCAGTCTTATACATTCGGCATAGGTACTATTTAAGGAGTGACCTATAGTGTAACAAACTCATATTTTCAAATGAAAACTAAACTGTATATCTATACTTACTGTAAAAATATATTAAGCCAATGACTGTTTTTAAAATGTTGATGTAACTAAACTTGGAACAAGTAGATTCTGAGTTATTAAAACGTATACAAACCACGAATACCAGTGACGTATTTAGGATTTTTCATGGAGGGGGTCCAGATAATGTTCCAATTACATTTAAGTAGGGGCTCTGCTACTGAATATATTGATATATATTATATATATATTAGATGTTTGGATAGATATTTATGGGGCCAATGGGGGAAGGGGGTCCGGACGCCATGGACCCCCTCCTCCCGTAAATTCGGCACTGAAGAATACAGTATAATAATATTATAAATAAATAAATAAATAAATACTGTCTTTAAAAATGTATTTAAAAAAATCTTTAAATAGATTGAAGTAGTAACATATATAGCATTGATTTTAATATTTAATTTACTGGGACCAAATGTTGGTAGATCATTATTAATTCCTATCATTTTTATGTCTTCATTGCAACCGTATCTTCCAAACCAATTATCCAAAAACCTACTCGTTTGAATTTCTATTTAGATTTCAGATACATCGGCGTTTGAAATAAAGCCATCTGCTTGACAATTTACAAGAAAAAAAGGTGATTCTCATTTAGAAAAAATAAGTTGATATCGCTACAGTAGGACACTACTTAAATTGTATAAAAAAATCCAAGTTAATGAAAATCTATCGTTCCTACTTTTTCTAAAAATCAAAATCGAAACAAGTACATTTATTATTTACGAAGAAATGTTTGGTGAATCATCCTGGGAAAAAAACTGGACATATGTTGTTACATTTATAATTTGTTTTTGTAACACACTTGTGTAATTAACAAAACATTTAAAAATATTCAATTTAAAACTTGCATATTTCTTGGAATTAACTATTTTACTATATTATACTTATCACTAAAAAACCATCTAGGGTCAGTTACCCGTAGATATAGATGTGATAGAGTGTGCACTGGCTGCATGCCACATTACCAATAAATCGTTTGGTTGGTCGGTTAGCGTATATATATATATATATATAGCTGATTGACAAAATTGAGAAAATACGTATTATACAATAATATAGTCGATGTGAACTAATTAACTCATTAATTTATTTAATTCAAAAAAATACAATATTAATCATTTAATTGTGCGTAGGTAATGTTAGGTAAATTATTATGCGTATATAGATATAGGTATTATATGCTTTGAAATGTTTAGTCAAATAGTTTTCACTTAAAACCTGCACGTCAGCTATCCGGTCAGTCCACCGATTATTTCGAAACAATCACGAGTTCACATCGTGATATCTATCATTAACCTACCTACCAATAATGAAAAAAAAAAAACAAAATACCGCCGAAAAAACAACAATCGTGGTATTTTCTTTTAATAATGATATTATGCAAGAGCATAATATTATAGTCGTCCGTCGCCTCGAACCCATTAGAGCGGCGCGCGGCGGCGATCGGACGTTATATTATTTATAAAAGAAGAAAAAAACCCCGACGATAACATCTGTGTGTGTGTGTGTGTGTGTGTGTGTGTGCCGAGAAGAGAAAAACGGGCGACTTGATCCAGAAGAAAAAAACATGTCATATATATGTGCATAATACATATAATAAAATAATATATTATACGATAAATATTTGATTTTTATCGATCGGACAAAATAATATATCGGACGTGGGGTACCTGCAATAATATGTATAACATTATATATTATATATTGGTACCGGCGGAAGCTGTGTGCTCGAGCGATATCGTATAGGTAGGTACACGCTCGATACGAACCTACACACATAATATGTATATACGGCCGCGTAATATATTATAACTATTGTAAACGAGTATCGCGGGTGGGTAAACCTCTGCAGCAGCAGCTACTACTGTTCGACGCCGCGTCCCACGGCACCGGGAGAGACATCTGTGACGAGAATATTATATTATATAGGCATAATGTTATACCAGTTTCGATTTATAGGCACGCCGACGGTGGCAGGGCGATGCGAAAACCATGTAGGTATACACACCTGGAGGCCGGAAAGACATGATATATAGGTACGCGCTGCACATTATAATAATAATATATTGTGCGCGTCGATCTAACTATTTTACCCGCCGTAAGTACCGATTTTCAAAACGACGATCCTTATTGAAGAGCCGCGTCGAGTCGTTATTTTTTAGAGTCTGTATACCGGCTACCCGTATACGATGGCGTCGTCACTGCTGCCGCAGCTACAGCCCTACAACAGGTACCGAAGCGATCCGAACGATGTACGTATAGTAGCTGCTGCTAGTACTTTTGTATTTATTTATTTAATATACACGGACGCGAGTCATAAAACATAATATTAGGTATTAACATTGTGTATGAAAAATAACAGCACAATACAATAAGTTATAGTTTTTACTTAATTAGAGATTGTATATAATAATAAGACTTAAAAGTAAATATAGAATACTAATAGAATATTATAATTTTGAAAAAAAAAATTTCATATATAATCAAAAACAAAAGTATTACCTGCGCAACCATAAGCTGCAGGAGAATTCAAGATATAATTTTAGTTGAAAAAAAGTGGGTAAAAAAGTTTTGGATATAATATGTAACGCCAAAAGGTGGTTTCCCGCAAAAGGTGAAACTCGTATTAATATGACGATTGTAACCCGAACGATTATAATTCATTGTTGAGGACGTTCGATATTATAATATTTACCCATTATAATTTAAACTACCTATGCCTCAAATAGTGAAACGCGAGAAACGCGATATGACAATAGATAGGTAGGTTTTTCAGAACTCTTGCGCGTATAGATCCATATAATAATATACATAATAGAAAATACACACACTATGTATATTAGAATATTCTAGTCAAAACAAAAAAAAATTGGGCAGATTCGAGAAATGCTGAGTAATTTATACAGCTAATAAATATATATATATTGATAAATGATATACGTAAAATAATATGTATTTAAGTTTTAATCATATAGTTTCTACGCCACTAAATAAACGCCACTATTATATACAAATTCAAATAATATATCGATACAATTCAAGTTATAAATTTGCTTAACATTTAAATTGTAATTAATAATATAAAATAGTTTATAGAAATAAAGGGGAGATATTGTAATTAACTACTCTGTTGTACAGTTAGAAGAGTGGAGTGTACCTCGTAATTGAGTAAGTTGTATTTTACAATACACATATAATTCAAATCAAACTTTGAGAAAGTTTAAAATTGATCCTTTAAATAATATGCTATAAATCACGAATTACTACCCAATCATCTATATGTTTATGCTAATATTTATCAATGGATTTGATATTTGAACTATATCTAGTTAATATAATAAGATTAAAATAATATTTATTTCAAAATATTTTATTGGCTAATATTTTTCAATATTTTTTGTGTGGGATAATATAGTAGTTGTAATAGGTATAAATCAATTTAAATTTGCTATTAAAAAGTATCGTGTATTTCAATTAATATGTGAATATACTTTATAATACCAAGTCACCAAATAGGTATAATATGATAGCTGCACACAAAATGTAATATTAACAACTGGATAGGATATTTAAACTGAGTGTTGAACAATTGACTCACCTATAGAGGCTTAGAGCATTGTGAATTTGTTATGTGTTATGAATTAATAATCATTTAATTTGAAAGCATTGACAAATAATCAATCTTTTGAAGTACACTTTAATTGTTTTAGCTTACGATTGTATGCCGATGTGTGTGTCCGATATTTATATTAGTACCAATATATTTAACAAAAATATTTTATTTATTAACAATGCAACAGAAATTGCAATGTATTAATTCGCATTCAATAGCATAATATTGACATCTCTGCAATTAATTGTGTTAATTTATTATATTCAAAATAATTTACGGTTTAAAATAATATAGAAACTTATTTGAGCCATCGATGCAAGATAAATTATAATTTTGATAAGATAAAACTTACTTTTTAGTATATTGTTATATACCGACGGAAGTATATCCGAATGGATCCCAAACACACTCGAGTTTCCACGATACTACTTGGACTTGTGCCGAAATCAATACGATATATGGTAATTTGAAATCGTTTTGCGATTCCGGCAAGGGATGAAATAGACGCGTGTTGTACCCGCCGCGCCGCTGCAGTTATCCGTCTGCGCACGCTCAGCTGCGCATACCGCGGTGGTATACCGCGATATCGAGAATTTTACGGGGATTGGTCGAAGGTATATACCAAACCACTCGCACAACGGTCGTCGAATTCCAAAAAAATAAAATAAAATAAGACCATGTGCGCACGTGTATATTTACCCAGTATAAAAATATATTATTTATGACGGCATATAATGTTTAGTATAAATATATAATACCGCATACCACTCTAACCGCGACCGCGCGAAAGGTCCGTTCCCCGAATATGTATACCTGCCCAGCAAAATATAAAAAGATATTCCGGGCGCGCAATATAATAATATATAGAATGGCGTTTCCCTTATTTTATTTACTTCGTCCCGCGGCGTACATTATTATACAGTCTGCGTGGGGCGAGGGGCGGGGGGGGGGCGATGGGGCGTGTTAGGATAAAGGATTTTATAGCGCAATAAAACTTCACACGTATATATATATATACACGCCAAGTACTTGTGTTTTTCCGTATTTGTATTGGCACTTTTATACCCTACACACACGCGCGCGCGCGCACACTAGGGTCGGATTTTTCATCCGAAGAACATCGCAGACGTGCGCACGTGTTTATTGCCGTACGTACGGCGGTTTGTTTTTTTAATACATCGGAAGGCCGATTTCCTCTGACGCTCGCAGGTGGTGGTGCACGGCCAGGACGTTATCACCAGCTATCGCTGGACATGTCGTTTCGTGTTCACCGCGGCGACCGCCGATGCAGTAATTATCAAGGCTGGGCAAGTTAACGTTTTTTTTTTAATTCGTTAAGTTAAGTTATTTTAAGATAATAAAGTTAAGTTAAAAGTTACTCGTATTTTTTTTCGTTAACTCTTTAAGTTAAGAGTTAACTTTGAAAAAAAAGTAACATAACTTAGTGTAAAGTTAAAATTTGCTAATTTGCAAAAATAAAAAATTCTAGACGCATAATATGGTTTATAAGATTACGCTCAAGAAAATTACTGAGAAAATTTTATAATGATACATCAAAGCGAAAACCCATTCAAAAATGTGCATTATTGTTCGGACAAAAATTAACTTAATTTGGATACTTTTGAAATAAAGTTAAAATTAAGTTAAAAGTTAATTTGAAAAAAAAGTAACGAGTTAATTAACTTAACGTTTTAACTTAATTTTAACTTTTAACTCGTTAATGCCCAGCCTTGGTAATTATAATTTTTCAAACTGGGTCACGACACCGAGTGCCCATAGCTGCCTGCGACGCGGACGACCCATATACGATCTGCAATAATCGTGCACCGTTTAGGCATCACGTGAAAAAAATTTATTACACCTAGGTATATGTGTAATAACATTATATTATATGCTGTATTATGGTGGTAATTTTGGTTTTATTTTTTTTGTCTTTCCCGTGAGAATTTCTACCGAGTCGCCGCCGATTAGGAGGAATATAATATAATAAAAATAATAATATACAGGTATATTGTAATGCACACAGTTATTAATATACCTCTCTCCACTGCTGCTCGAAACCCATTAAATTATTATTATTTATCTCGTTTAAAACGAAAAACGGTCGTCCCCGCCTGCAGTATAGGTACCTATATATCTGTACACACATCGCTCACTGCTACCATAATAATAATAATATTATACACATATTATATTTATATATATATACTGGTTTGGTGAGTGTGTGTGTGTGTGTGTGTGTGTGAGAGAGAGAGAGAGAGAGAGTGAGAAAGAGTGTCCGGTATATTAAACGCGCGCGCCGGTGTATTGACCTGATCGCTGGGCACACGAGGCGATTGACAGTTTTTTTTTTTAATTAAATTAAATTTGTTTCGATAACGACTGAATTTATAAACAAAAAACTCGCCTTGGCATTGAAAATCTGCAGGAGCGTATACCGAGCGTAGTTTTGGAGCGTTTCTTCGTAGTAATCAGAAGTGGACACATGGTTGACGTCGGCCGTGTTGATATTGTTGGCCTTCAATGATATTATAATAGTATAATATAATATAAATATTATGTATATTGTCGTAACGAAATTTCGACGTGTGAAAGCAACTGACCTGGCTGCGTGGCATCTTGGGCGAGCTCAATTTTTGCAAAATCCAACTGCGTGCTACCTATAAAATTATTTTACGTGATAATATATTTTCTTTTTATTATTATTTTCCGCTTCTAGGTAAGATATATTATGGTCGTCTAGTCGCACATGATAATATTATATTATACCATCGTGGTCCTATCTTCAATCAAACTTCAGAGGATCAATTCAATGAGTATACCTTTATTATACAGGAGAATCATAAACACATAACAACTATTATAGGTACTAACTGTTACAGAATACACAATTAAACAAACCTGGGCATAAACGAGTTAACTTAAGGTAATTTTAACTTTTTTGAATTTAATTATCATTAACTTAATTTTTAACTGAACTGATTTTTATTGATATAAACTTAATAAATAACAAGTTAATTTTTATCAAATCCAAGTTACATTAATTTATAAATAATTAAATAATAAATATAATATAATATTATTATTAATGATCCGCATATTGCATAAACATTAACATTTACTTTTTATTATTTTAAACCAATATATTATTGACTATTTATACCTATATTAAAAAATAAAAAATAAATAACTTAACTTAAGTTAATAAGTTAATTGTAATTTATCTTATAACTGAGTTAAAATAAAAATTAGGATAACTATTAACTTTAAACTTTTCAAATGTTTTCTATTAACTTAACTTAATTCGATTAAAAATGATCATTAACTTGCTCAGGCATGCAATTAAATATGAATTTATTTGGATACCTATACCTAAGAGTCTCAGATCTCAGATGTATAATTTCCATCATCTGTTACGCTATTACACATATTTTGAACGTTCAATTCCAGCGAAGGCTACAGGCACGTTTTATTACTATAGTCGAATGATATTATACATGATATTATTATTTGCTGTGAACACATCGATCGTAGTTAATTGCTATTATACGCATTATGTAACGTGCAAACAATTGCCATGTGCAAACAAGTAGCTAGGCAAGTACGAACATTTTTAATCTTTTTACTCAATCACCGTGTACTTTTATTATACAATATGTTTATTGAATTTCTTGTTATGTATCTATCTACATAATACCTATTGCTCACAAACTTTAATGCACGTTTTCTAGATTTTGGTCTAAGTTACGGGTAACGTTAAAAAATATATATTATATCATATTATTTAATTTACTAATGAAGTTTTTTTTTACTTATCTTATATTATGGACAACGCGAAATTATTTTAAGCCGCTTGCAATAAACACGCGCTTCTAAATAATTTAAAATATCCACGCTTAATAAATTAGATGGGTATCATCGAAAATTCCAGTAACCCATACCTACTATAATACGTACCTCTAAAATATAATATATACATATATATATATATATTGTTGTCATCAGCCGCGTGCATCAGGATAATGGCCGAAGTAGCGAAGTGTACGCATCGAAAACATATTATATTCCATAGCGTCGACGATACTCATCTACCTCGTATATGTTGTGCACAGCTAATGACGCGTAATCTATTTTTTACGGTTTTTGAACGACGACGATCAGGAGTGACGTCGAGATCAGTATCTAAACGGTAAAATCTTTCGAACACACGTTATAATCATCGTCATGTATACCGAGGCGGTTTGTAAAATATGATATACCTATATATACCTACCGTGGTGCGAATGTGCCTTGCACACACAGGTAGCACATATAATGTGTGTAAGTATGTACGTATAATATATATCTATACGGCGGATAAATGGGTGTTCGCCGTGTGCGTCCGCGATGACGAGAAACGATCAATTTTATTACACCGCATTTTTCGCGTAGAAACGTCGGTAAACTCGGGAAAAAAATCCACGTACGACAACGTCCTGGCCGGTGTACCTACCCATAGTACCTACATACGCATCGCGATGATAATAACGCAAACCTCGGTATAGGTTATATGGGTTTAGGTATATTATACTACATTATTATACAGTGCACTCGCTCGTTGCAGTGCAGTAGTCGTACCGTAGACTTTTAGCCGGCTGGGTACATCTTGCGCTCTGCACACCTTCAACGCTATTACTATCATTTCGCGTGTGTAAAGGGATGTACACACGAACTGAGTCCCTTTGAAACCTTTTAAAACAGTGTCGCTACTAGATTTTGTGGGGCCTTGATGCGAGAAATGTTATTGGGCCCCGGTGGCCTGTACTTGTACTCCAATATAATGAAAAAATGTTAGTGCCGCAGAGGTAGACCTCTAATGCAAGACAACATTTATGGCCCACAATTTTTAACATTTTTCCAAGCAGTATAGTAGTAATGTTGGTTTTACTAAGTTCATCATATTTTTAAACACATCTCCAATAAAACATCAGTTATCAGTAGTCAATAGTAGACAAGTAAATTAAAAAGCAATTAATTTATAAAACAAAATGTAATAGGTACCGTGTTCATTTTTCTCGATTTTAATACAACATAACATTAAAATTTAAATAACAAAAAATAAACTATCAACAAATATTAGACAATGATTTTATTATAAAATTTTTTTCTTTCTAGCCTTCATATTTACAGTCGTTTAACAATTTTTAAAAATCAAGTTAATTTGTCCTTGATTTTTCAATATTAAATATACTTATGTCAGTTAATCTGTCTAGTAAAAGTTGAATTCCGAAGATAGTTTTTTAACAGTTTTAATTTGGAAAATTACCTTTTAGCCGTAGTTACAGTAAGTGGGAGACTTAAAAATATAATACAAACAGTAAAAATTTTGCTGTAAACTGTAAAGGGATGAGATAATTTTCAATAACAAAAAATGTCAATTTTTAAATTGTTTGAATTATTTGTTTTTTGAATAATATCAAAATAATAATATTTAAAATAATATCAATCTATTATAGAATGTACATTTTCCATTTGATTTTCGAATAATAACTTATAAAATTTTTCTTTTTAATGATACCCCCCCCCCCCCCCATTTAAACATAAAATCGGGCCAGAGAATGCAATGCATACTTTGTGACCCCTATTGTTGTGGCACTGTTTTAGAACGAATAGAGTCTCGATAGATGTTTAAAGGTACGCACTAATAATACTTATCGAGTCCCGTGAAATTTCAAATATAATACTTATCGAGTCCGTGTTTAAAATTATAGTAACTGCAGTGATCCCGTCAAACTTCAATAAAAAAAACATCTTCCTTCCCAATCATACAAACTAAGTATCAAGTCTGCGACTAAAAATTCTACAGGTATGGTTAAAAATCGTTTTTTTTTTACTGTCAAATTTGAAAATTTTATTCAGTTGAATTATAATATAATATAATGATAAATGGATATATAAATGTATAATATTCGGTTGTTACTCGTTTGTAAATAAATAAGATAATGAGGTAGGTATATATACCTACTTCTATAACGATTACATTTAATTTTAAGTATTGGTAAAAATGTATGAGATAATCTTTGTGCGTATTCAAATTGTTTGGGTGATTCAATTAGTATAGTATACCTACGAAATGCACCGGTACTAATAGCTAGTATACTCATTCTATAATTCACGAGAGCGCGCTTGCAAGTGGATTTTATGTTAAATATTTTCGGGTAGTTGCTAGTCACGTGAAATATTAGTTATGTATAATAGTATTACAATATGATAGCAATATGATATACTTATGATGTCAATCGACGATCGGATTAAAAAAATAATTATGATTATAATATTATAGTAACATCGAGAACGCGCCCAGAACCGTCACCGTGTAGGTACTCACGCGGACTCCGATGATTATGACGTGCTCTGGAGCAACTCGTGTCAACTATACCGGCGATTACCCCGGACCCGGGTACAATACCGACATGTAACTGCGGTAACCTGCGGTGCGTACGGCACCGGCGGGATGACGAGTGACGCGTCCCACCTCGCGCGTATAAATCATTTGGCCGCGTGCGGACGATTAATTTTAACGCGTTTCTTGTTTATTTTTCTTTCCGACCCTCGAGCGCTGCGTTATGATAATAATAATATTATTACTTTGGTGCCTACCTACGCCACGATAATTAATCACCGTTGAGTTGGACAATTTTTTTTTTATCTACCCATATATTATTATGTTATATTGCCGCGAACGACCGCGGTATAAAATACGCGCGAGCAGGGTAAATTCCGTCATAATTTATACTGGCCGCGCATAATAATATGTAATCGGATACGCGTTGTGGATTTCTCGCGATTTTTCCTTCTTATTTTTAAACGCATGGGTACAACAGGTATGTAGTACGCAACGGCTACGGTTGGCGAACGGAAAGACTTTCGCGACGATTTTACCGGAACCGTGACGAGACCACTACATTTATCATAAACGATATAGCTAGAGAGGTCACCGCTCGTTATCGATCTGCGAGTACCTAAGTGGTTTTTCCGATCGGAGTTTGATATTTTCCATTCGTTGGCTCTCGTCCGTCGAACCCATCTCGTAATACCTATACGATGTTTGTCGAATTTCGATTTACTATTTTAACCCCGCGTACCCCATAGTCATAAGCGTGAGCTGAATTTCTAGAAGTGTAGTCATACATAAGTAGGTACATAACACATTAACACACACACACACATATTATTATGTATAAATATTCATATTCACAACCTAAGTTATAAAAACTAATTTGGATGGGGCAACCTCATTTAACTACATTTACCATAGTAAGAAAGTATTTTATGATTGACTATCAATTATCATGATAATAATATATTAAACATTGAGGGGGGAAAGTTCGCAGACTAGTCAAGTGCCTACCATGACAAGTGCGCACGCTTATGCCTATAGTGATTATACTTTAAGGACTGTTATACTTTTTTGCGAACGGTGACCAGTAACTATAAATATTTTTTATCTCGCATTCCCACGAAGAGTTTTTCAAAAAATGTCTATTATATATGGATAAACATATATGTTGGGTATCCGCATAGTATTATATTATATGGTTGTATTTATATATAAATATGTCTTATGGATTTCTTATATATGATAAGTTCAAATTTAAAGCCTCTCCTAATGTGTTCCGACCGGATTTATTTGTATTATCTAAATTATATAATATCTCATTAGATGTTTCAAGTGTTTTGAGGCTGAAACCGACCGTTCGATTCTTATTTTATCGTACAATTGATAAAACAGTGAATTTCCAATGATATAGTGATTGGCGGAGTTGGTATCTTATGAACCCATGCCTAATCCAGAAAAGGCGCGTACACACATAATGATGGATTTGTCGATAGTATTATTGTGAGGTTGTTGTCCTCGATAAAGCCGTTGACAATTTCACCTTTGAAGAAGCCGTTATATCTGATGCACAACTCCAACTTTTACAGTGCCCATTTACGTCGGCTGTTCAGTGGACATGGGTATAATATTATAATTTATATTCTATTATATGCATGTTTATAATATGAACGGTTATTCTTACGTCTGAGATTGTGCGTTATTAATTGTAAATGTGTCGACGGCCGATCGCGAAGATATCATGATGAAGATTTTGGCTGCACATAATACTATAATAATATATCGATGCACAATGATGCAATATGTAGTTGCTAAATAAAAAGGTTTCTTAACCACCTGTCTATTGGTGTTTAAGATATATTATAGTTTAGTGCATCTTATAGGCTATATATAGATTATGCACCGCGGTAACATGGTTTATTTTCATTTACTTGACTTTTTCATGGTTTTCATACATTTAAATACCGAATAACAAGCCCAAACACTGGTGGACTCACACATAGTTTATTTCGTCTAGTATGGAATTGAACGATAACTTAAACAATTAATGATATTATTATCTCTTACGCGTACCTATATATTAGCATCATAATGATTTGTAAATTACATAACACCTAATTTCAACTATTGTATATAATATACTTAAACGTAAAATCAAATGTTGGTACAAAAACTTTTTTTTTTTTATCTCATGAATATATTATTATAATCACGAACGCGAGTTCGTCTAATAAGGTTTATATTCGTATATATTATACTAATTGGTGAATGCGCCCATAGTAGAATAATATTATGTACACAGTACACCTATTGCCACCTAAAATATCTAATGGCGCGAACATATATTATCATATACACTGCATGTTTAATGCAGCGTGGGCGCTATTATGAATATACAAGAACAATCGAGTTTTTTATTTAAATATAATAAAAATCACGGTTCACTGTGCATTATTATTACCTCCATATGTTTGTATTTATTTTGTTTTAAAATATGTTTCATAATTTATATATAATATATATAAAACAAGTAAAACAAAATAAGTACACCTATAATAGTGTGCATATTATTTATACCCATATACATTATATTATTATACCTATGTATAGCCGTGCAGCGTATACAGTACGCGTTATAATAATATTATATAGTGGTCATTATTTTCGATGTAATTTATGTGCGTACAGTAGAATGGAAATGGTTTACAACTCGTAAATAATAATATTTTATCGTTTCGAATAGTCTTCGAGCTATTTGAATAAACACTGTTTTATTAACACCATATCCACTACATAGGAATATGTATACAATATTATATGTGTGTTTGCACATACGCACTAATTTATTCATCACATTACGGAACATATTATTATCATGTGTGTGTGTGTGTGTGTGTATACGTAATCAACCGTACTCGCGCCACCATTGCCCAATAAAAATACATTTAATTGCAACGAAATCCGTTCGCCGACCTGTTCAACGGTACCTATATATATATATCATATTATAATATTTGGGTTTGAACCGTTGTTTATTTTTTCGGTCGTGTGTACGGGGAAAATAATTGGTGATGCTTTGGTGTTGTAGGTATACGTGCGATGGATAATAAACAAAAAAGAAATAGACACCGAAACCGTAGTTTGCGGACTCGGGGACGATTGAGTCAAATAATAATAAGCCTCAATATAAATTGCAAGGCTGGGCAAGCTAACAATTTTTTTTTAGTTGTTAAGTGAAGATATTTTAAAATAATTAAGTTAAAAGTTACTCATATCTTTTTCGTTAACTCGTTAAGTTAAAAGTTAATACGTTAATGGTTAATCTTTAAAAAGTAACTTATCAAGTTAAAAGTTCATTTGAAAAAAAAGTTACAAGTTTACTAACTTAATTTTAACTTTTAACTCGTTAATGCATTAGGTAAGTAGGTAACCATTATGCCCAAACGCCCAGCCTTGATAAATTAATAAAATTATACGCATATTACACTCATATTCCCAATCGGAAATTTATGACTTACGCCGACACTCACAAAGGGCGTAGTACTGCGCCTGTACTGGCTATCCAACAGTTGTCTGGCCCTTACGGGCACATTACTGGCTGAAATGTTAGCCAGTACTACATAAGTACTGAAAAACCATAGTACCGGCAGCCAGTATTGACACAGTACTGACATACTAGCGGCACCGAATGATCTGTGAGCCAAGGCCAACCAGTGTTTCTGGTAGTTGTGCCGACGTTGGCGGAATACTGGCATATTACGGGCCCCACACGATATGTGAGCAAAGGCCAGTCTATGTTTCTCGTGGTTGTGCCAACATTGGCGGAGTACTGATATATTATGCGCTTATTATTTTAATGGGGAGCAAAGGCCAGCCAGCGTTAATTGTAGTTATGCCCAAGCGTTGGCGAAATACTGGCATATTAAAAAAAAATAAAAAAACTACTGCCTTTAGAAAAAATATATTTCTTACTCGTTGGATAGTTATACAAATGCATCATTGTTATATACACACACTTTAGTTTATGTAAATAGATTGGAAATGAAACACAATCCAGTAAATTATTATTGCAACAAATTATTAGGTAGGTAATATTATATACAACCAAAATAACGACAATATACACACATAAATACAGAAAAATATTTATGGATATTTCAAAGGAAACATAATATGTATATTATACGTGATCTACGTAGTGTTCTGTCGACATTTTTTCGTTTTGCCTACCGACTGTATTTTGACATTATTTAGTTTACAGTTTAAATAATCGATAATATATATAGTATTACAATAAGCCAATAAATAATAATTACAACCATTACACATATGATGTCGGAATACAATTATTTTATTTTATTTAAGGAATAATAATATTCATAGTTGAAAAATGAATACTACAATAATAATAATATACCTCCTAATAACATGATTAATAAAATATAAAAATAAACAGTTATTAGTTATTATTTTATTTTGTTCTACTCTATAATAATATTATAATATCCTAGGTCGGGCGACATAATTATATATTTATATTTATAATTTGATAAATATTTATTAATAGATGAATTAACATCACGGGCTAAGATAAATATAAATGCATACCCGTTTTCAAAAGAGCTAACCGCTTTCGCGACTGACGGCTGGCGACCAATTTCCCCCACTCTCGCGCTCGATAGTGTACGAATAACTTGCAGTCACGGATTAATATTAATATGAATCCGTGCTTGCAGTTTACATTTTATATTATTGGTGGGGAAATTCGCGGCGGCGGACGAAAATCCGTCGTGCCAGTGGTATAAGCATCAGTGGCCAGTGGGTATAAGTACTAGAGTCCGTGATTATTATCTATTATATTGGCGATTGAAAGCTTATCAACTATCTGGCTGGCGGGGGGTGGATCTGTAATGGGAACATGTAAAATAACATATAAATGATACACAGTGTCCCCGTACATATTATCACTTTCAATCGCCAATAGTATTATCTACACATCATACAAATTTCTATTTCCATAAGTATACTACACTAAGACAGCGCTAGCAATGCTAAAAGGAAAATATCCCCCCGAACTCCGCCTGTTGAACTACATTTCGTGGTCAACCCCCCACACCCTCCAACCTTATCGTGACCAGTCCTGTGTATGTATATCGTAGTTCGTGGTACTCCGTGGGTAATACCCATTATGTAATGGCATTATTTTGTTTTGTTTTCGGTACCTAATCGGTATACGCTGGTGGCCATCATACAAATACCTATTTTCGAGCCTATTTTATTATATCTGACTGAGTTTTGTGCTTTTGCTGTTGAAGAAAACAAGTAGACAAAGAAAGTGTTGAAGTACCTATTTTCGAGCCTATTTTATTATATCTGACCGAGTTTTGTGCTTTTGCTGTTGAAGTAAACAAGTAGACAAAGAAGTCGTAGACTAAGAAAGTGTTGAAGTGCAACGGTGCTGTAAGTAAGTTAACCTTTTAGAATCTATACTATCTTGTAAGTGTATATTATTATTTATAGTTATTACTTATTACCCAATGTAGGTAGTACGTACGTATATGTACATTGTAAGTAGGTATATATAGTTTTGGTATTTTCTATAGTTCCTAATTTTTCTAATATATAAATGAATTAAAGTTTAATTATTAAATTTAAAATTGTAAAATATTAAGTTGGAATGAAGAATGTTTTAGTACCGACTACCTAAATATAAATGTATAAGTAGGTTAGGTTATTAATTCTGGTGAAGTTTTTAGCATTACTAGAATTAAGAATAAACAATGTAGTATTTTCTTTCACGGATATTTGTACAAGAGTGTTACTGATGTTTTTAAATATCCTTGCAAATCAACAGAAATAGGAATAATGAAATTGGGTCAATTATGTAGAAGAAAAAGTATTATTTCAATAAATAATGTTTTAAAAAAATGTGTTCTTTTTGAGAAAGGCAGTCAGAGTTATGCAGTTACATTACTACATGATTCCTAAAACTATTATGATGTCTACTATACATATCACTTATTATTATATTTATTATTATTATTAGTTATTATATTTTAAATTAGAAAAAAAATTTCAATCAAATTAGCCATGCAAATTCTACCATATATATGATTATTTATTTTATATAATTAAGCACCTATACTTTTACAAAATATTGATATAGTTTTGTCAAATTTTAAAATTACAACATAAACAAATGAAGTATTTATTTAATTATAAAATAATTATTAAGTTATAATTTTATTTTTCATATTACATTTGTTATTTTATTTAAATATTCCATGGTTGGTAACAGGTATGGATTATAAGAAGAATACATCACATGTTGTAATACAATTTGATGATAAAACAATTGATGGTAAACATTGTATTGATCTTGTACCTATATCATGGACATATATAAAGGAGAGCAAATTGTATTGCAAATATCCTAGTAAAAAAGAATATGCCCTAATCGATAAGATGAACAAAAGTTTGTCTGATCCTAAAAAATCTTGGAAAGGCTTTGGTATCAGTATTATGACAGAAGCTAGTAAGTATATATCAACTTAAATTTTTGGTAATCTTATTAATTTGTATTCACATATTTAATATATATGTGTATTATTTACTTTCTATACTTAAAATATATATGCACCAGGTATTGTATTTTTAAGTTTTGCATCTAATCTCATTTTACATTTCAGGAAGTTATGAGCAAGGTGTCAGGCGAATGACTCTAGCATTTTCAAATTCAGTAATACATAGTAGTGCAGTTGAAGAGCCTAACAGTTCTGAAGATGAGTGTAATCCTAAAGAGCTATCTGGAAATGACCTTCAAAAACATTTGAAAGACATTTCATCTTTTATTAAATTGAATCCCACAATTACAGAACATAAAGCAAACTATGGTAGTTTTTATAATTAAACTATATTCATATACTAAATTACACTAAATATAATAATCAAATATTATCTATTTATATTATTACAGATAAAGATCAGTGCGATGCATCATCATCTGAAATATCCTCAGCATCAGAAAAGAAAAAAATTTTAACAAAAAAGAAGTCTTTGAAAAAAAGCATCTGGTCTGATCATTATTTAGGTAAGTTTCTATATTTATTAAGGACAAAGAGGCGAAATGGTTTATTTAGTTGAGTTGGCACAGTTTTGTTAAGTTTAAGGGGTCAAACATATGACTCTCATAGTTATCGTCTAAAAATTACTTTAAATAGACTAATTAAATTTTTATTGCTTAAGCCTGTGTTTTATAGCAACAATTTAGCGTATTTAGAACTTAATTTCATGTCTATTGATAATCTTTACCTAAGTAACACCCTAATTAGTTTATTCAGATTTAAACAAAACATTACCCAGTTGGATCATTTATATAATACACAGAGATAATGAGAATATAAAGATAATGTTAATTATTCCTGTGCAACATTTTAAGAAACAAATTGGTCTCAAATGTTGTATATTAGTTGCTATTCAAATCTGTAGATTATGTAAAATTAATATTTTTGACTTTTTTAATCTATATATGTTTAAGTTATTTATAAAAAAAAAAATAGATTTTTTCTAAATTTCAGTTACTATTTATGTATTTATATTTTGTTCTATTCTTTGCTTTAAAAAAAAAAAAATATATTTACTATGTAATTTTTCTTGATTTTCTCTATTTTTAATTAACTATACTGTTTATACTGAACTCATATTTTTAATCCCCACTACAAGCATTACGCTTATAGGGGAGTTTGCTGCTTGTATAATTTGTTATTTCTTTTGTATTTTGTTGTTTGCAAGAAATAAATTATTATTATTTATTTATATTATTATTAAATATATATTGTTTTACAGATGGACAGCTACACTCTGACAATGAATCATCTGAATCATCCTCGATGTCAACTGAAAGGCAATTATTGTTAACGGGAATAAAACCTTCGAAGAAAATGGTTCGCTCTAGCCATAAATCTGGTGAGTCATGTAATTGTCGAAGAAAGATAGTAGATAGTAGTTTTTTAGTTGAGTTATGCAGTTGTATCAATTTGTTTTTCAATATATTATTGTAGATGAAGATAATATACATTCTGATGCATCAATTTCTTCTTTAATGTCTACGGGAAAAATAAATTTACTAAGAAAAAAATCTTCAAAAAAAGCCCAGTCTTATGAAAAACTAAATTTTGCAACTGAAAAAAGACTTGTTGATGGTAATGGTAATTAATATTATTATAGTAATTATATAATTAATTTTCCTTTTACACATAATAAATTCAGTTACTAAACTTGACTAAATTTTTGCTTTCAATAAATTATTGTTATACATAATATTATGTACTTCACATATTAATTATGGTTTTTATTAATTAATTGAATCTAAAAATTCTAAATATTTAGTTTTTTTAAAATTAGATAATATTAAATAATAACAATTACTGTATAATTTATAATAATAAAAACATTTCTTCTTGTAGCTACATATGCACCAAATAAGAAACATTGCCCAACATGTGGTCGCTCAGGTATAAATAAATACTACATAAACATTTTAACACATACAGTATCTATATAGTGGACTGTTAAATTAAGCATTGTACTATTTATTTCAGATAATGCTGTAACAGTTACTAAATCCGATTTAGAATCACTCAAAAGAAGTATTGAATATCGAATTAAAGAAGAAGGAAAAATAACTCGAGCATTAATTGAAGTTCCAAATAAAACTACAGATATTGAAAAAATACTTAATGACAATATGATTATGGATTTGCCCAAAACGACTTTGGAAAGTTTCAAAGATTTTGAGAGACAGTTAGAGTCTGACATTGAACTTGTAAAAAAATTGGTGAATACTTATAATTTGTGAATATTGTAACTAATTCATTTTTAATTTGTATTGTCAATTTTCAGAAATGTTTTATCGTTCTAAATATGAAAACCTCTTCAAAAGTAAGTGATAACTTAACAGCAGTTATTCCTAAAATAATCTGTAAAGAGGTTCAACTAATGTACAGTGCGTTTGGAAGGGAAATGAATGGCCAAAAAAAACTTAATTTTTCTTCTACCATCACTTATAAATACTTACTAGGTATACTTTATATATAACATTTGTAACTGTTGGTCAATCCTTTTTTTAATTACTCAATTTTTAAATTCCAGAAGCACTTATTACTAAACATGAAGGTGTAAAAGGAAAAGACATTTCGAGTATTTTAAGCCGTTGGTTTTCGGGGGCTAAGGACCGCGAAGGAGGGAAGAAACTTAGAATGAAGAATGACTGAAAAATAATTAATTAATCAAAAAAATGAATATGGCTTAAATAAAACTATTATTTTATACTTAATACTTAAATTAGTTACCTACCTGTTTTTCTTATATTACATTTTACTCCAAATAAATAAATAAAAATCTTAAAGCTCAAATACAGTGAAACTTTCATGTAACAAACTTCCATTTAACGATTTATTTTTGAGAACCTTGATCTTCATTGTTAATTATGCGTTTATTCTATGTAACTCATTCCTCTCTGTAATACATATTTATTTGTTCCACTTTCCTCCGAGACTTTGTTAAACAGAAGTTTCACTGTATGTAGTTATTTATGAGATAATTTCCAAGATCAACCTTTTGAAAGTAACAAAATAGAGGTGCAAATATTTATTATACAGAATACAGTTATTACCCAGGACATAATGTGTCAGTGTCATAATATATGCATATAATTATCTATCGGTAAGGGTAGTCCACTACTGGTAAAGCCTTATTAACCCTGACATATAACACTACTATGACTAACAGTAACATGCCAGCAGATTTAGGCAATATACTTGGCATAATATACTGTCATGTCTAGGATAATAATATTTTACCAGTACTGGTTGGTACTGGAAGTACAGTACTGACCAGTACTGGGAGTACAGTACCGATCAGTACTGGGAATACAGTACCGATCAGTACTAGGAGTACAGTACCGATCAGTACTGGGAGTACAGTACCGATCAGTACTGGGAGTACAGTACCGATCCAGTAATGGTAAAGCGTTATCATCCCAGACATATGACAGTACTGGCCTAACACCGGCGGTCAGTAGTGTGCCAGTATTAGCCAGTACTGGTACAGTATTGCGCCCGTTGTAAATTTCCGATTGGGTTATAGACCATTTAAAAAAAAAAAAATACGAAAATTCATCGAGATTGTTGTGATAATACTATAAGCGTGGTAACTATATATATGAAACCAGTGAAATTAAACGGAAAACTAGGGAAAAGGCCCTTGTCCAGAGATAACCTTGACTATAAAATATTGTACACAATATTATGTCATAAATATAATATACGTTATTGAGCGGTTCGCACAATCACCTCATCTGCAGTCCTGCATATACCGCGCGGTGCACGTGCATTTCAAAACGGAATTAATATAATATGCAAATACACATATAGGTACGTATAATATTAATATTATGTTATACCGATGCCGAAAACCGTTTGCATTAATTATTATACCTGAGGTTATGATAATAATATTATGACGATCCGACGATATCTTCCAAGACTGGCGATTTTATATGATTATAACTATAACGCTCTCCGCCAGAGCCCTAATCGGAAATTTTGGGGACCAGGGCCAATATTTTGGCGGGGCTCCTCAAACTATAAATTCAGTTTTTTTTTGCCATTTCGTTTTTTTTTTAATATCCTATTTATATTTTGAGATCATAAATAAATTATTTACCGCAAGTCTATAAGTATCAATATTGTATTATTCAATGTCGATTGATATAATAATCATAAATCGTATACGACTGTATTACGCATTATAGTATACGGGGCCCTTAATTAACCCCCCTCCTCCCCCTATAGTAGGGCTACTCTGCTCTCTGCGCTGCAGAAACTGCACATGCGTATTATTATAATATAGTAGCAGAGGTAGGCACAGGTCGTAGGTATAAATAGACGGAATGCCGTGTATAGTATTATGTCTACTTTATACAAATATGTAGTAGTGAGGGGATGACTCCGAGGAGAAGACCTCGGCGGGCGATATATCCACCGCCGTTCATTTATTATTACACACCGAGGAGGTTTTGGGTTTTTGTTTAGAAAAGGTCTCTTTCACGGGACCGCGTTCGCTCGCACAAAAGATAAATCTCTACCGTGGCAAAACGCACAAACACTGCAGGCACACACACACATAATATTATATGTATATATATGAGCGTTAGGTTAGGTACATAGTATAGCGTATATAGTTTTATATAGTGTGTATAGTAATAGGTATATTATATGTGATAGTGGTGGTGGCGCGTTGAATGAGCCACAGGGACGGTTCAAAGGTTTCAAAAGCTACGAACAAAACATTATCTCCCGTCGTCCCACTCGCCCCCTCTCGCCAAATAGTCCCAACCATATATACACGGCCATTCGACGGAAGAATAATATAATATAACGTATATAATATAATATACGCGCGAATAAAGACGCAAAGTTCGTTATTATCTTTATTATTATTATTATTATTATTCCATATATTTATTATACCTGTATTATACTGCAGTGTATGTTTAGAAACTTTGACAGCTGCACCGAAACTTTGAAGGCGGCACTGCAATCACTCTCGGACATATTATACATCTACGTGTGTAGGTCATGCCGACAACCTGAGCTTAAGACACGACCATAATCGAAGATTTTTTTCCCGTCAATCACTGCAATGTTATACATACGACAGCTGTATAATGTCCTATTATGTATAATACAAGTACGGAACGTTTATTAATAAACGGACCGGCAGCCTTCCTTAAATATATTTAAATTATTATTCATTGTTCTAGCCGTATTCGGTTATATTGAATATAATATTATGTATAACGTAAATGCACACTAATTTTATGAAAATAAAAAAAATAGAAAACATAATACGATTCAATTTGGTCACATTTGTCGGGCACCGTGGGTGTCCGTACAGAAGAATACATTTTATTAGACACTACCAACGATGAATCAACTGCTGCTCGACCGGTGCTTATCATTACATATTTATTATTATCGAGTTAATTTATATAACCGATCGATGTCAATCGCGTTTTCGAACGAACATAGGTAACGGCGTAACGCCCGACATTTTCAGCAGAGACTTTGGTAGGTTATAATATTTGATTCAAATGAATAGTAGGTATATTATCTATATAATTAATTTGTAATAATTATAGGCATGTTGGATGTCTTTCAATTATTATTTAAAAGTACAATATTTCATAAACACTAAATTGAAGTATAGTGAAACCTGTATTAACGTACACCTCTCTGGAACGGACAATATTTCAATGTCCCGGCAAAGAGCGATGGGTATTCAAAAGTCCCCGTCCATAACAGTCAGTTTTAAAGGTCCGACTGTCCGTCGTATACAGTATACTGCTGCAGGTTTCACTATGTGCCAGAAACCAGAGTATATACAATTTAAAGCTGTCTTCGAAATTGATTAATTTTTATCGGATCGTCTATGTTATCGTTTAGTCTATAATTCGATAAAAAAAAATTGTACCAATTAACTGTATTGATTTTTGATCATCTTTTATCAATTTAATTTTTTTGCGATTTTGATATCGTATAATTCAATTCCCACTGACACACACACACACACAAACACCCGCGCGTGATTTTTACTGCGGGCACTATAATATATATAGGTACATAATAATTATATACACCTATCCGATGATGACGTAAATAATAATGATCTTTACGTATGACTACACGAACCCTGAGGAAATTAAGTGAATTACGTATAGCGAGTACACTTTTTTACAATTCCTATTATTATTAAGTTTACCAGTAAATTCGTAGAACTTGACAATGTCTGATTCAATATTGAAATTTTTTTTTTCAATACCACGAAAAATATTACACATATTATAATATCTCCGGTCGATATGCTAACATTCCGATCGCCTTATATTTACAATAAAATATGTACCATGATAATAATATTTTACGTGGTTATATAGTGTTCGACGTTAGTATATTATAATATTATGCGTATTTACAGTTAGACAAAACGTTTCACAACGCTAATAATATATAGTCTTAAAACCGTCAAATTATAATAAATAGTCTTGCATATTATAATGCGTGTATATAACGTCGAAGTGTCGTATCTAAGTGTCAATAATCCGAGTTCAAATGATATGTGGCGGGGAATAAATGGTACCTGTAAACGTATACCTACCTATATGATATTGTATATAATATAATATGATTATTATTTACTACATATTAAAATATGTATGCAAGTGCACAACGTCGCCATACCGGCGATGTATATCATAATATATATATATATATGTATGTGTATTTATTTGTCAATGATTTTTTTTCCGTTTCCATCTGCAGTTCGAAGATGACTATAACAGTCTAAACCCTGGACACTATATTATTATAATAAGTATAATAGATCTAAAACATTAAATATTTTTGGAAGAAAAGATTTTAAAACGCTACTGCGTTCAACGGTTTAATCACGAAAACGGTGTATAAAAAATCCGGATTTTCAAACGTTTCCCGATAAATTTTGAAAGTTGGAAATATTGAACTTACAATAAATTATAAACTTCGTCATTTTTAAGGACGATATCATAGTAAAAGGGAAACGATATACCCACTCTCATATATAGGTAGGTATACTGAATTGAATAATAATGTACGATAAAAACAAAATACAATAAATTAATGAAATTATATTATAAACACAAATATATTAAACAAGTAATCGGAAATTGTGTTAACAATATAAGACGTATAAAACACAATATATACTTACTATAAAATATGTTCATGGGACTTATAAATCAATTTCCGCTCACACACGGAAAGTTTTATATCCGCCTGCAACGTTTGGACGTTGTATTCGAAGCATTTATGACTAAACAAAAGAAGGATATATGGTCTTTCAAACAATGTAACCGAACGGTTTTACAACAATTAATGTAGAGATATAGTTAGGTTTACTCACATGTACATATATTTTTTTGTATCGAATCGTATTGCAGATGTATATCTCTCCGCAACAATAAGATCGGAACGACAACGAAATGAGGACATCCTGCATGTACCAGGAACATTAAATTTAAACGAAAAATGTATTATTGTTGGGATATCGATATATTATTATTGAAATAACGATAACGACATTTTGAGTTGTGTAAAAAAATCAAATTGTAAATCGCAGTACAAGTCGTTGATTTCACTATTATTATTTATATCGAATGTAAAAATAATAATAATATATTCCATTATACATTTTATTATACCTACACGTCTGGTGAAACTCAAAAGTCGTCCATAAAATTACCTGAATACTCGATATTTACTGAAGACCAAATAATAATGTTTCCGAGACACTGCGTTTATTACGTATTATATTCTAATTTTTCAATACCCATATACCTACTTACTTACATTAACCAAGTTTAGCACTACGGCATCCTAGAATCCACAAACCACATATACACCGTCATACAATACGAGAACGTGGAATGTATTCAATATCGTATAGGTACATCGGATCGATTTGGAGATTCGGTCGCAGGTAATGTATATATATATTATATATTGTGCCTATAGGATGTGCGTCAAAAATACGACGATTCGATTTCTCCACGCGCGATCTAGTGCGATTGCGCCGCTAGCGGCCGGTGTGAGGTGACTGCGCAAACTGATAAAGAAATAATATCCTTTTCGCCTCGTCGTCATCGCGGACGCTTTGGTTTTCAGTCGTCGGCTGTATTCGTCACGACGAACTTAAAAAAATAATATTATAATGACAAAATGCCGATGCGCGGTGCGACTTCAACTGCACAGAAGCTTGCTCAGGAATTTTGGATGGGGGGTAGGATGGTTGGAAATTTTTTTCAAACAAAATATTTGTTAAATTTATTGTTCTAAATCTAGTTTAGCGCCTACGTGAATTTTAAGTTTTTTTTATCGAACAACTATGTATTATTATTTATTACAACCAGTTAAGAACAATGGGGCAAAAATGAATTGCCAGAAATCATTAGTTTTAAAGGTATAGCCATACGAAGTTCACGATTTTTGGTGTTTTGTGCTAACGAATTTTCAATTTTTTTTTTTTTTGAAACCTAGGTAAGTTAACGTTTTAAAAATTATGGTGCAAAAATAATTCTAACACTCACTTATGGTGGTTTTACATAACAAATCAAGGGATGTTTTGGATTTTAAGCACGTCGGGTATATGAAAATTTCAAACATTTTCATTAGCTATAACTTTGAAATAAGTCTGGCCGCCAAATTCAGACTTCCCCATCGTTTTCAGCATTCTTGACTCAGCTATGCTTTAATATATATAGGTACGTTAAAACAAAAATAAATTGGAAAAAAAAGATTGTTCAGTAAAACAGAAAAATTCCAAACGTGCTGTAAAATATTGAGTTGTATGAATTCGCGCAGGTAAAACATCAAAAATCGTGAATTTTGTTAGGCTATAACTTAAAAACCAATGATTTTCGGAAATTAACATCATTTTTATTAACTCGTTGGTAAATAGGTTTCGAAAAAAAAAATTGAAAAATTATCATGATAAGCAAAGCTAGCTTTTGTTCCCAATAATGAATAAATTATTATTTGAACCCCCTAAACCCCCCTTCCTTGAGCACGCCCATGCAACTGCTCTGTAGCAGGCGACTTCTCGCGGTTTCTTCCGATTTTTATTATTGTTATATTATAAAAATAACACAAAATATGTATATTTACATTATAATAATATTATAATAATATCGTATTACAATATTACAATACGAGTTATTATCGTCGCATCAAAAATATATTACATATTGCATTGCATATCACATACGTACGTTGCATGTATATAAGGTAGTGGAAATCTCGGTGTAAGAATCCAAAGTAGCCGTTTCGCGGGAAACCGGTTGTCGCGCGCCGGTGCAGTGTCGCTGAGACGCCGTGGGACTCGAGTCGCATGCGATCTTTTGGCTCGTAATATTATTCATACGTCGTCGATTCGAGAAAACAATATACGGTAACCGATGACCGTATACTTCACATCGGGCACGGCATTATACTATCGATATATAGGTACATTGTAGCCTGCAATTTAATAATATGTTATTATTGCATAATATTTTACGATATTTTAAGGTCATATTTACACGGTCTGAGTTTAATGATCGGTTCTGTTACTCGAGTATGAATACTGTACCGATGTCGATAAAACGATAAAAATGGCTTTTGCGTGTGCTTCTTTTGCCGTCGTCTTTCGGAAAAATCGTGAAAATCGAATAATATTATAATCCTGCAGTCGTGTAACAAATTTGTAATCCCTCTTCTCGGGTATACACCGGCCCGTCGCCGTCTTGGTTTCTCGTACTGTATAATGTGGGTAATAGCTATAGTGGTAATATCCTTCGATATGGAGAGGGCGACTATATTATATTGCCTGGGTTAACTTCGCTTCAAATGTATTATTCTTTTCTTATAGTCTATAGCAGCAGGAATGAGCAACTATAGTGGGCTAATTTTAAGAACTTCTAAGAAATCTAGCGGGTTAGGCTATTTTTTAATGCAAAAATAAAAAATCAATAAAACGTCGTAAAAATGGATATTTTTCAACGGGTAATTATGTTTTCCAAGAGCACACGTCCGTCTCGTTTAATAATAAAAATGGATTTGTTTGCAACTCGCTTCCTGCTTTTCAATATTTCAACAGCCACAGAATAAATTTGACGAATTTATTATCTACGAACAACGTAATTTACATACGTAATATTTACTACTATCACAGCCGAAGAAAGCGTGTATGGCGCTGCCCACTGCAGGTGGTAACACGACACACATTACAGGGTCATTTGTCCCCTTAAACCCATATTTATATATAGGTACGCTCGCCACAACATCCGTGGCCCGATAAAATTTAAGTTTGGGGGGAGTTGAAGATTTCCAGTGAAATTTCCTCACCTATTTACGGACATCCGGTATCATCCGCTTCGTCCGGCATCTTTTGTCGGCCAATCTGTTACACTCGCCCAGCTGGCATGATTTCCATAGATTATTCTCAGCTATCTTCTTAGATATCGCCGTTGGTAGGACCACTTTCCTCGGTTCACTGCGACTATACGTGCCAGCAGAGCCCTAAATTTAAAAGTTATATATTACTATATAAATCGACTGCTATATTATATTCACGCAATAATTGTATAGTGAAACCGTAACTATTATACGAACGTAGGAGATAACGATCAAGTTAAAACGACTCTAGTTGTTTTATAATATGGAAAATGTAAAAAGATGAAAAATAAAATTTACGATTCTAATACCGTTGTCAGAAAAGGATTTGTGTACGATTATTCAATGTGATGATTAAAAATGTTTAGCATAATAATAATAGCGTCGTTAACTAAATAATGTTTACGTTAATTGACTCAACATTTAGTAGTACCTACCTGCAGAAAATATTTCTTCGAGATAATTTTCACGGAGTCGTGTTCGACGTTGAGCTTGCAGGGTTAGGTATTGAATATCGATTGTGTTTATGAAATCGCGTACGACACATATATAATAGACATGGACGATAGTTGCATAATATTATGCGTAATAAGTGTCACGAAGCATACGAGTGTATTATTATTATCATTTATTAATTATTATACCGAACAATTAAAATTAAAAATTAAAAAGGTGGATAAGTGGATGTCGCTCTGCTGTACAGTAGGTTACAAGTGGATCGCTGTAATGGATGGTGTTAAATTTGAATTCATTGATATAATATCATTGTATAAGAAAAACGATTCTGAGCGAAAACGGTCAGTCAGCCTATGATAGGAGCCTATGAAATAAGTATATTTGATGATATTATTGTGAATAAAGTAATTTATATACTATAACCTATTTACGTGGAGCCTTGTTTTAAATTTTCAATCCTTAGCCATAAAAGTTAAACATTTTATACATTTTTAACTACAAAATAATTAATAAATTATAAATTTGATAAATGTTGTCAAAATTTAAACTTTAAATGCTTATAAAAAAAATTGTGCCTATGTATTTTTAATATTTTTCAACTGCAATTGAAACATTATATCAGGAGCCTTGCATTAAATTTTCACGCTTTTTTACACAACAAATAAAATTTTATTGATATTTATAGAAAAAAAAACTAAAAAAAATATAGTCAAAATATTTTCAAAATTTTAAGGTGTATAGAAAATGCTAATATAAACATTCAGTCAAAATTTCATGTCCCTACGGTCATTTGTTTTAGGGTTACACCAAAAACCAAAATCGATTTTCTCGAAAACAGATTTTGCGTAAAAATTCTCGTTTTTCCTTAATTTTTCTTTTGTTTTTCACGTCGCTTTCGAAAACTACTGGGAAATTTTTACTTTTGACCACCCAAAGTACCAACTAGATTCACTTTCCTATCAGAAAAGTTACTGTTGAAGAAAATCCAAGCACTTTTACTGTCCTAAAAGGTGATGACAGACACAAAAAAAAAAAAAAAACACACATCATTGTAAAATCAATACATTCATCGCTTCGCTCAGAATCTAAAACCTCGACAGTGCGGTTTGTATCAGAGTTATAAAAATAAGAATTTCTATACTTATATTTGGAGTACTCTTAAAAAAATAAACAGCATTGAAAACTTGAACTCGTACGCGTGGTGTATAAAATGGAAAATTTAATATAAAATATAAAACACATTTCCAAAATAGGTAAGTAAACAAAACTAACACCATTAATCTTTGATGTTTTTTTTTTTTTTTTTTAAATTTGTTTTATGTATAAACTCTATTTGGTATAACATTTTTGTAAAAAAAATGTATAACGTTAATTATTGTTTCAGGGGGTCAAAAAAAAGACTTAATCAGCAATCATGAAAATCTCACTGTGGGATTTTAGAAGGTTTTTGACATATATTTCAACGTTTATATTTGTAACAGGCAAGTTAAAGAATATATCTTCGAGGAGCTTGTGACGAATTAGGTTTCGGGCGTTTGTTGTTACTGAGTCACCTATTTGCGTCACTGAATATATCTTATAATATATACACACTTCTTTCTCTTTTCCCTTCGCTCTCAACTACGTAGTCCCGTTCTTGTTCCCTGTAATATGACGTTTTTTTTTTTTAATAATCTGTTCCTTGCCACTAAACAATAAAATCACATAAAATATCTAGGTAAATAAAAATTAAAAAAAAGTGGGTAAGTGGATGTCGCTCTGCTGTACAGTAGGTTACAAGTGGGTAACTGTAATGGATGGTGTTAAATTTGAATTCAATGATATAATATCATTGTATAAGATGATATTACCAAGTATATTTGATGATATTATTGTGAAAAAAGGCTTTATATATATAACCTATTTACGTGGAGCCTAAGAGCCTTGTTTACAATTTTCAATCCTTAGCTATAAAAGTTGAACATTTTATAAATTTTTAACTACAATAAATAATTATTAAATTATAAATTTGATAAATTTTGTCAAAATTTGAACTTTAAATGCTTATAAATAAAAACTGTAACTAAGGATTTTTAATTTTTTTCATCTGCCTTTGAAACAATAACCTAAGAGCCTTCTATTACATTTTCAAGCTTTTTTACCCAACAGATAAAATTTTATTGATATTTATAGAAAAAAAAACTAAAAAAAATGGAAACTGAAAATGTCCGTAAACAGCTCAAAATAAATCAAAATATTTGGAAAATGTTGTGGTGTATAGAAAATGCTAACATATTATACGTTTATTTGTTTTAGAGTTACACCAAAAACCAAAATCGATGTTCTCGAAAACAGATTTTGCGTAAAAATTCCTGTTTTTCCTTAATTTTTCTTTTGTTTTTCACGGCGTTTTTAAAAACTACTGGAAAATGTTTACTTTTGACCCCCCAAAGTACCAACTAGATTCACTTTCCTATCAGAAAAGTTACTGTTGAAGAAAATCCAAGTACTTTTACTGTCCTAAAAACTGATGACAGACAAAAAAAAAATAAAAAAAAACACACATCATTGTAATACCTTCGCTCAGAATCTAAAACCCCAGTTTTAAATAGTATGTTGGTTACCCATACCTAGGTCCTAGGTATGGAACAGTTTAGTTTCGTAGCTATTGGAGGTGAACGAACGTTGAATAGTGACGGTCATTATTTAATGTATTATATAGATGAACGATATATTTTTATTTCATTACAAAAATAACGAGTAAAAAGGATTCGTATATACACATGCTAAGACTCCGCCCACGCCACTCGTGTAAGCGTTTACGATGAGTACACACATCACAATCGCGATTAATTAACGCTCGCCGCTATCTCTCAATATAATATAAAACATATGAGATTATATTTTATGGGTATCGTTTATAGCGACGACGATCTGTGGACGATATATATTATATAGGTATCGGTTGTGGGAGAAAAAAATTTAAAAATCACATGGGTATAATATGTGTGCGCGGACAACCGACGATGCAGCAGCCGAGTAACCAAATAACGATAAAAATTGATTGGGCACGAACAACGGACGACGAAAAAAACGCGACAGAGCAATTTAATAATATAAATTGCACCATATATTGATAGGCGTCGCGCGTCAGTCCGAACGAGAGCGTTGACATTTCGTCGGCTATATTGTTACAATCTATAACCGCGGTATCATCCGAGTGCGCGCCATGCTATAAGACGCTAATTACGTCACCTAATGTACGCGATAATCGGCAGCGCTCGAAGCGGAAAAAATAAAACGGGGGTGCAAAAATATAAAAAAAAATTGATTATCCGATAATATTTAAGTTTCTCATTGATTATACTCATTATAGGATACACATAATGAGGAGGAAACGCTAAAATATTTATTTTTTTTTAAATAGAGAAACCCCGCGCCCCCCTCTTGCAGTTAAGCACATGGGTGTAACGTAATATTGTAATTATATCTGCGGCCTGATATACTACGCAATATAGTATACATTATACAGAGTGATTCACCAGGCATGGTCACCCCATTTTTTCGTTTAACAATGAATGTATTCAAATTCTGGTTATTGGAATTTTTAAATACGCTCAAAGACCATATTTTCAAATTATTGAGATTTTTTCGTACACTGAGTGTCCTGTGGAGACACAAATTTATGTTTTTCAAATGACCGTCCGGAGGGTCATTTGAAATGGGGGCATTGTCCACTATAAATTATTTAGTGGATAATTTTTCTGAAAACTTAGCGTATCAAAATCAAAATTTGAACGAATAATTTTTAAGTTATTAACTTTGTGTACCAAGGTTTAAGGACCATGATAATGGGATTGAAAGATATGGGGACTACGGATTTCGAAAGTTCAAATAATAAATATTTAAAGTTTATAAAAATGGTCCAATTATATAGTAAATACTATACACGATGTATTACATATATATTTTTTGTAATACCTACCATTTTGTATGTACTGTAATAGAAATATTTTATCAACTGAAAAACCACTCGTTAAAATGTTGGATTACATACACAAAATATTAAAAAATAATAATTCACTGAATAATTAACAGTGAAAATGAGGGGTTCTCATTTGTAAACAGAAGTTTGTATCACCACCGGACACTTTTTAAGACTTATGGCCTTAAATAGGTAGGTAGAACCAAAAATCTCGATAATTTAAAAATATTGTCTATTTAAGTATATTTAAAAATACTATTATTAAATGAAAAAATGTGATTGATCAATGAGTATGCTTATAGTAAATCACTCTGTACAATATGCAGAGTATCTTACGATTGTGCGGTTTTTGACGAGAGACAATATCGACGATTTTAATAAAACGCGCTCAACATAATATTATATTATAAAATATTTTTCTGTTTTTTGTGCTCGCTAATTAACCAAACGGGATGCGTACGAATCTGCGTGGACGTCAGAAATTATTGGTGATTTTTTTATACCAATATTTTTTTTCTATAATATTATATTTTATTCCGAATTAACGGCGGTTGTATATATTTTAACGATAAATAGATACCATGCCTACGATCCACGTTCGTTTTCCCACACGTATAGTCGCGCGCGAATCGTTTCATAATTTTATTCGAAAACCGGACCGGTGCGGAACGCGAGTGGGTATTATTAATATACGATATTAATCGTATTTACACTATATAGGTAGGTACATAACATTATAATATGATATATTACAGGGGTGACCAAACCGCGACTCGTGTCTTAATATTTTTACAAATATAATAGTTTATAGGTGTTATCCCCTTTCCTGCTCACCATGTGGTTTTTCATTAGAATTTGCGGCTCGCGACTCTCTTATCTCTGCAGGTCACCCCTGGTATATTATTATATCAGCGGTTCCCAACCTTTTTAAATTCACGTGACACATACACGGTTTAAAAATGTTCATGTACCTACCTCTTAACCGAATAACCTATTTTTTCTTAACCGTGATAAGTGATACCACAATACAAACTTTAATATACCATTTTACTTTTTACCTTTTAATAATAACTTAAAAACACTGACAAATTACTAGGTAATAAGTAATTACAATAGTAAAAATTAATAGAAAAAAAAAATATGGAAATTAATTTTTTAATAAAATTCAAAAATTAACGGATATTGGATTTATAAAAAATTGTCTTTATATTATAACCTGCAGCATCTATAACTGCAATTAACTATTATGGTAACTAGTAGACTCAGTATTACGTATATATTAGGTATAAATATGTCCTATACTCGTATATAATATTATTATCTATGTTTAGGAGTCTTTTCTAAGGAGTATTCGATAGGCAATTGCATTGCATTTTTTGAAGACATAGTGTCAAGTCCAAAATATAACTTTTTAGGAGATATTAAAAACATTTCTTTTTCGCCATTATTTATGTGTTGATAACAACGTTATCGTACATTGGTATAATTTGGCAAATATGGTTAATCCTATAATTATGACGCCATACGACTAACATCATTAGACGCAGAATTAAATGTCCTTAAATTTTAATGTAAAATATCAAAATTACCAAAAATTATTAAACTGACACTCTTCTCACAACAACCGACATTATAAATTATAACCATAATTAATGTTATATTGTGATTGTTTCCAGCACTGTCCTCATATTCAGAACGTGCTTGCACATGTTATTGCATTCAATAAAATAAAATATTTTGTTTGTATGAAAAACTAATCTCATCCCAAAATACTTTTACAGAATCAAAATCCGGCTTTTAGGTCTAAATCATAAAATAAATACCATATTTCCATCCACCATAACTTCTCGTCTGACGGAGGAAAACACCGATTTCCTATGTTGAAAAATGTAGACATTGTATCACGTATCCAGTAACAGAGTGTATTAATGTACACTAATGTATACTTAATGTTTTCTTTACAATCATTTAAGTGGTCCAGACTTGCAAACGAATATATATTCCGAATCAACTTTACCTTGTCTAGCTTGAGAAAAAAGTTTCGTTTCTTATTGGTACGTACCTATATTATTAAGATCAAAAAATGTATATTGCTTAACGTGAAGCAACATAATATTATAATATATCCTACGAAACAGTCAATATTTTGTTTTTAGTAAAAAAATCATATTTTTTTTTTAATAATTGACACATTATAGAGGCTAAACACGCGGTATAGCGTGAATACAATAACTACAGCTCGTGCATACAAAATTGAGGACACTTTTTTGTAGAAAATTCTCTGTACCGCAATTTTCATATACAATATACCCCGTGAAACCGTTAAACCAATAGAAAGCGAGATATATTTGTATAACGAGAAGGTCGTTTTCACGACCTATGACATCGAATAACCTTCGCAAAACTCGGGTGGTATAGATCGGATCTTTTCGCGTGTTGTTCGTAACGGTGTGACGGTACTATAAAGGCATTTATAAAATATAATATGGCTATTGGCTAGGGCGTACACGTCACACCATATTAATATCATCGTAATATCACGGTATAAGTGCAATATGATTAAATGGGTATCATCGCGATGCGCGTGTTCAGTGATTCGGCTAATATACAAATGTGTACGATATATAGCTTGCTGCAGTTATCTTGGTCGTTACCTCGAGTTATAATATATTAATTATAACCGTCGCAAGCGCAACGCCTATAAAAATACGGTATATTCGATCTTATATAATTATTATATATTATATTTGTCCCCAGTAACAATGAAAATATGTAAAATATTATACATAGGCGATATTCGTAAGTAGGTATTTATAGTGTGTTTATATTGTGTTGTGTGATAGAAAGACTGCAAGGTCATCTTAGCCCTTACAGGTTAATGCTACTCGAGTCATCCACGACGTGTACAATATACGCGTCATGACGTGTATAATGGGCTGGCGTATACCTATGGCTATATCGCTATATATGTGAATACCGTAGATACGGTTAAACGTAAATGATCGTCTTTACATCATAAAAGGTTAGTATATATATATATATTATATATACATATCATGTACGATGGTAAATTTCGTACCTAATATTATTGTTTAGTAAAAAAAGATCTAAAATCGAGTACAACTTAATGCGTGGTACACTCCGCGCTGTTAAATTTATCGTTCATCTCTGTTATTACTTGTACCGTGTAATGTCGATATTGCGATATGATATCGAACATAATCCAATAAATTTAATTGTACTCTTTTAGTAATATATCGATCGATATCGGTTATAATATATTCTCCGAACAGAGCAAATTTTTACACCGCAACCACAGGTATGTGTATTTTTTACTACAGTCTGTTTTATCTACACGAGCACTTTACACGTCATACCACTGAATAAAAATATAAAATTGGTAATCGGTGTGGGTACGTCTTAAAATCTAACCCGAAAATGTTACCTTATTATCTATAATGCCAGCTAATTATTCACATACATTATTCCAACTAAGTACATGCGGTTTGACACATTTTGAAAATCTTTACTCGTTAATTGTTTTTACGACCAACTCAAAACTGAAAAAAAACATAATAATATGTTTAATGTATATATATATATTAATATACATTTACTACCGAGTACCTATATATATACCTACCGACACACTATAATAGCGAAACGAGCTCCGTTTCACTGTTTCAGAATAGTTACCGACCGAGTCTCGACTGGTATCATTAGAAGTAATAATATGTAAGAATAATTAGGTATACCTACCTACTCGTTTTGTAACTACTAGGTACATAATATATGTTGACAGGTTAACCCATTTGTGTGTGAATGATATATCTCTGCAAAACGATACACGATGATGTTGTACAATAATTAATAATATAGCAATAAGCTATCTTACCTTAAGGTCGGATCTTTGTTGAAATTAATTGAAAACCACGGTGAGTTTATATGTATGTATAATAATTCAATAAGACTGACATGTAGTCGCTGAACAATTCCTGTGCGTTTCTTAAAAACTAAAACGCCAAACTGAACAACATATTATATTATTATGTAGATGTTGCGATGATAAAAATGTAAAGAAATCGTATTTAATTTACGAACAATTTGATTGATTATAACAGTAATGCAAGTGCACTGCATCGGCGGGTAGAAAAAAAAATACTATATTATGTAAACGCTTACTATCAGAATATTGTGATGTCTAGAACTAATATAACATAATATTATAAATTATTATGATAAATAAATTAACATGAATATGGGTATACAATAAGACTAGAATATAAACAATCGTCGATCGTAATAATATCATATTTTAATAATACAATTTATTTAAAACGCAATTCTTTTTCACAACGATTCTAATCCTAGGACTTCACGAAACGTCAATATTTACAATTGTTTTGATCGATTTAACCGTTCGAACACGGATGTCTTATCTCGTACAATTCACGTTACTAACAATAATAAATAATAAAAATGTATTTAAGTCACTCTACAAACGATTTATATGTATTTTTTTTATCTTTATCTTATATAGTTTACATACTGTATATTATACATTTAATATTAATATACTCAAAAAGTTTAGAATACATTTATATACTAATTATTGTTGATCGTCTATAAAGTACCTGTTGTAATAAATGGTTTAAGCCATTTCAAAAAATAGAAAAACTTACTCACAAAAACCATAATTCCATAATTATATTTTAAATATTTCAAAGAAGATAGTGTTCGCAAGTATGCGCCCGAGAAAGCTTTATTAGTTTGAATAATCTTATATCGATAATATTATTTATTATGGTTAAAATTTTCCAAAATATTAGCACCAACTAATATTATCACATTTAATCCTAACGAGTTTACTTGAACTGTTAATTTTCAGTGCTATTGAAATACACATTATGTTGTAAATGTTGTTCCAAAGTAATTCTCACGCGTTAGTCAGAATTTGCGTTGATTTTTTGGTCAAATTTTCGATTTGGTCACTAATTGTATTATCGACGTAAGTTTATAGTAATTCTCGTGAGTGATATAAAATTAGAAGTATCTATATTCTGTGGCGTGTAAAAAAAAAATACACGAATAATTGGATATATTTTTTGCCATTGCCGGTATGTGTTTCTGAGATAGAGTCGTATAAAAACGAGATCGGGATCACAATATATAACGCGCCTTTTATTTGATTTTTATCGTTAAATTAAAGAACTCCATTATAACTATCATGTTTTATTTTAGATTTGATTTAAAAATGAACACAACCTAACCAAAACCAATTGAACCGTAGGACCGAAGCCGGACTATACGTGCTTACATTACTGTAACCCCTCCGGCCTACATCGCTTGTTCTTTTAAAAAAACCATTTATCATCTTTAATTTTGGGCTGTTTACCATTATACCTGTAGTACCTACGTCATTATGATGCAATGTAGCCTGCAAAACCCGTGTGAGATGCACATAAATGACATTTCATATTACCATTGCAGTATAATATGCATAGGTAACATTATAACTGGCAATAGCGTCTACGACGTATTGACGACGTTATAACCAGTATATGCTGAGCTGTCATAAAACCGAACTTTGGACGTGCATGCGTCGATGTCTCCCGGGCCTTGTCCGAAAGTAGACTGGTTTCGGACTGCGTGTTCATATAAATTTATACATAATAATATCATCATGCTGTATTATTACACGTATAATAATAATATCATCATTAACACTTGCGTGTTACATTTGCCTGTAGTGCGGCCACACACAATAATCGGAGAAATTATTATTCGAAACTAATTATATAATATAGTAATAATAATAATATACGATCCAGATTATACAGTAATAATATAATATTTCTTTTATAGGTACGACTGACGAAATTCCGTCCAACAAAGTAAATTAGAGGTACTAGTCACAATTATACTTGTATACAGGTGTTATAGTACATATACCCACCGTCAATGGTGGACTGAACTTAAATTATAAATGAAGCAATTTCATATTTGAGTATTTACCACCACCACCAACCCCACCAGCCTATGATAAACTCGCATGTACATTATTTACTTATGAAAAAGTTATAATGTAAATAAAATGTGGCCGAGAGAGGTCGGGCCGTGGCGTGGACTTCGACGCCACTGTCACCACCACTGTGAAAAGTTGACGCAGCTACGTCGAAATTGAAGCTTTCGACCCACCGTAGGAGTTATACGTGCATGTTCTCCGATATGACTTATCCATCGCCCAAACTTGGAGCGAAAACGCACAATCGTTAATTTATTTTCTGACATTGAAAAATGTGCGATCATCTCTAATGGCCGTCGACGCGTTACGATTCTAACGCGTTTGGCCATCACACGTCTGCACTCTGCACATGCACAATATAGTCTGTTATTCTATACTAACTGCAGACCGACGATGATCAGATTATCTAAAACTTTCTACACATTAGACGTATATTTTTATGAAAATTGCGTGGTTTTTTCCCATGTTAATAGAAATTGTATCTAAATTTCTATGATAATTTATCAGTTATGACGAAAAAATTCGGTCGTAAATTGCTTTTAAAAAAATATATTTTTCCCTCCAAAAACGACCACATATTCACTTGTGAGCTGATTTTCGTATATAATTTCACCAAAACGGCTTTATTCATTGATCTTAAATGTTATAATTATTGTGTCAACCACCGCACACTATACATTAATATTATATTATACGACCGTCACTCGAATCACGTACAATCGTCGTTCCACGAAACGCCCTTCAGAGCTTTTCTCGTACCCAATTTATTCGTAGAATATCCGCGCTTTTCCGCTAGAATTGGCGGGTCATATAGACGCACTACGCCCTAGTTGTTGCCCGACGGTTATTCGATAAAATAATATTATCATTACGGAATTATTCAGACTGTCAGTAAATAATAATTATAATATTATATTTTCGTCGGCAGTACCTACACATAGTATAGCCGAGTACATTAAAAATATTAATGTCAATAAATATTTAACCTTTAATATTCTTGGAACTGCAACACGCGCCTGTTGATTTCGGTTTTGATCTTTTTACCGTATACCTCGTCGCACAGCTTTCGTTTGCGTTATTCCAACGATAAGGTTTACCGTTCGCTATCCACGTTCAAGTTCAACCCCGCGGGTGACTACTACTAGTTGCGTCCCGTGGTAAAAATGTCTTTCTAATTGCGGCTCGAGATATTTTGGAGTACACACTAATTGCGGACCAAGTTTTTTTTTGCGTGTATACGAATTGCCGTCCAGGTTTTTGTTGAGTAGGTACATACTAATTAAAAGTATAAAATACAAAATTGTATGCAGGAATATAATATAGGTAATTCCATATTATTCTGCAATAAACTTCATTATACTTTCTATTTTTACACATACTATGGATTGTAATGTAATAATATTAATATTTACTACTACGCAAGTATAGGTTAAAAATTATTGTGAATAATGATTACCTATATATTAAAACTTTGTTACATTTTGTTATATGAATGTGTTTTTTTTTTATTATGTCACATTCTGCAGACATAGTGTTATTGTACTGGTGAAATCGTATATGATTTTTTTTATTTATTAGTTCGAATTTGTTAATTTGGTTTTCTTCTATAATATTGTGTCATTGTATATTTTCTAACGAATGTTTGTTTGTCTATTACATTAATAATTGTTCTGCAATCATTTAAGTTACTACTTGCTATAGTTTTATACTTTAGGTATCTTAGGTATCTTATTATATATTTTTAAAAACATCGATGATCACAAAAATATTTGGACGTGCGCTGTACACATGGGGTAGACATTTTAATGAAATTAAACTGTGGACGTAACTATAGTATGCAGCCTTCAAAACTGGCATTCTGATATCCATGAAATTTCTCTTCAGAATTTTGGTATAATAATGTACCTGAAAATTGATTTAATATAATATTTATATTGCCATTACGCATAAAGACGAGTAACAAACTTGAGCGTTCCAACCACGTCTCTCGTGAAGTCGTTTCTGTATTGTGTTCGTGTTAAGTACATTGGAATATATTATTGTGTCATGAAATGGCCGAGTAACCCCGCAAATAACATTCCTGGAGTTTAATTCCCGTTGTATTTGAATATTTATACATCTAATATATAAAACTGTACCTTTGTACGACCGACTATAATTTTATTATTATTATTATTATTATTATTATTATACACCACTGTTATAAAATTATCTATTATTGTCGCTCCGAGTTCTTTTCACGAGCTTCGGTTAGGTCTTATAAATTATAATATATGACAGTTACCGCGATGTTTGAGGATATTATAATAAAATATATCGACTTGCACAATGCAATTTGAAATTCTATTCTAAGGGCCAAATTTTGTACTTACATGTTATTATATACCTAATCTTTATTGATATTAAAAAAGCAACAAGCAATCTGTGAAAATAAAAATATGAGTAAGACATTTTTAAAAAAAAAATCTTTAGCATTGATTTATAACAAATTATAACAATAGTATAGTAGGTACCTACACTGTATAGTCCTTTAAAATATATTAAATTCAACTAGGTATATACTCTCCATCAGTACTAGTATAATATATTACAGGCGTAAATCATATTATTTATCATTTTACGTATAATATATTATATATTTAAATATTTGATGATGTATATAGGTATCTTTATACATACTATTGTGTATGAAATAAAAATTTAAGGCGTTCCGGTTAGGAAAATGTTTCATTTCTAGTAATGTACATGACAACACGAGGACAGCAACATTAAGCAGATAAGAACCTATGTGTTATGTGTATATATATATATATTATATACATTATACACACGTTTGCGGAGCGCTTTGTCGGCGCAATACACTATCAATTACTAGTAAAATCCGAATTCATTAACGCGTCGAATCGTGGGTGATGATAAGAACTAAGAAGTGCATATTAATCGAAGGATGGTTTTTTTCAATTGAATGTAATATACAATGCGCTCGGACGAGTAGGTATTATAATATAGGGTTTAGGAGGCGCACCTATCTCGGCGGTGGTTTTTTCTTTTTTTTTATATATTATATTATACACGACTAAACCAGTGCATTCACACGTGTGTTCCGTCCGGCAATTTGTCAACGGTCATTCACGGACGACGCTATACGCCGGACCGAAGATTTTGTGTTTCGACGGAGAAGGCAAGAAAAAAAATGTAAATAAAAAAACTCATTGTAGGTATACATATTATACGAAGAATGAGAAAACGTTATGAGGCGGAGAGGTGGAGAGAAAATACGACGACGAGGACGACGACGACAACTACAGCATAGATTCTTCTGCGATATCATTGCCTCGATAATTTATCTTTAATTCCCTCTCTCTCTCACACACATTCTCTCTCACTTTCTTAAAGTCTCCGTTGTGTTTCTCTCTCTCCCAGTCCGCGTACGCGTATGTCTCTGTCGCTGTGTCCATCGCCGGTCTCAGTGCGATATTAATGGGTTCTGTGGAATCAAATTGATTAAAAACAATGGACGAGCGCTTAAAACATATTAGAACCGTGTTTTTTTTTTTTTGTTCTCCGCCGTCAACCACTCTGGGGCCGGCACACACGCACATCCACACACATTACTGTACCTATACTAGACACATGTGTGTTATGGTTGCCCCAATATTAGACGTAAACACGAATGTAGGTAGATATTATACACATTGTACATTTGTACACCTATACAGTGTAATAATATAATGTATTATCTTATACGTGTGTTTTTATATGTTACGTTTTTCAGAATGGTTTTATCAATAAATATGTCAGTGAATGAGCTTTAACTAAACCAGATGAAATTCAATATAGGTACCGATGAAATTAATACCTACCAACATCAAAATGCAAATTTTTCGTGTGGTATCTATACAATTTTGTGGGAGGGAGACAGCGTGACCATTACTTCCTTCCGGTTCACAATGTTTTATAGATTAAAAAAAGTTGTTCAATTTATGCAAAATATATTCAGAATATATATACGTGTCAACATTATAGATTGTTAAAGATAATATAATATACATATTAATATGTACTTTATTGGTATTATTTCTTACCATTACTATATTAACAAAGTCGGAATGAAACACACCCAATTGTTTTTGATTGTCGATAATACTATCCAATTGTATGATATATATATATATATATACACATATTATGTATACAATAAATATATACCTAAGTTCATGAATTTATAAATGTTCAATATGTATGTTATGTGCATAATGCATATACCTACTATAATATAGTGAGTATAGGTGACAGGTATATACCGAGTGATTCATTTAACATACGTCACTCATTATTATTATTTTAAAATTAATAATGTTTTTGAACATATTATATTGTTTTTATACGGTTTCAAGTCACAACGTTTTTATTCAACTTTTATCATTTAAATTTTAAGTGTTTTAATAGTCTTGTGTACTTGGAAAAATATTCTGCTTTGGAAACTAAAATTGCAGTAGGTACCTATATTGTCATTCAAAAAATTATAAAACCTAAACAAATGTTTAAGATACAAAATATTTTTTTAATGTGGTTTTTTAACAAATAGAAATCATGTGTACATTTTTTTTCAAAAACATTTGGTGCTAATTCGGTATGCGCTCTACCGGTTTTGGCGTTCTACACTCGGTCTACGTTCGGTACGCGGATATTGGACTGCAATTACTGTATATGCGTTATATGCCTCGGTTTGATAGAATATGTTGGGTATTTCTTTCAACTGTTAATAATGTTGATAATCTCTAATTATATTTACCTTAAATTGGTTTTACTTTTATAACAGTCGTCACATAACGATTAATAACATTATTATTAATAAAATAAATAAAAAAAATTATAACGCTCACGAAGGTTGTTCGTTACGAGTATAATATATATTTATATTTTTAATATTTTTGGTATTTCGTGTAATATTTATAAATTGTAATGAGTTTTATACTACAGTAGTGCCAAATGAGATTGAGTGTCATCGGTTTTTAGTATAAAAAGGATAGTTGAAAAGTACCGAAGACAACGACCCCTGTCATAAATGTGGCACAGAAATGCAGGTAAAACGACGGAAATACCGTAAAGTGGAGTGGATGTCGATTTTTCGGTGTCCAAAAAAAAGCTGTCAGACAACAAGATCACCACGAGCTGGTAGCAGCTTTTTTCATTATACTGACTTGAACCAACGTTGCAACAGTGGGTTAACACTTTGTCGAATTGTTGAACTTGTATTCATGTTTGTATTGGAATTACCCACACAAATGGTAATGGATCGAACAGGAAGAAGTAATGAGTGTGTCACCGACTGGTTTAACATGTGCCGAGAAGGCGAGAAGTATGTACAGCTGTTTTGAAGACTAAAAGAAAAATGGTTGGAAATGTACAAAATCCAATTCAGATTGACGAAGCTCGTTTCGCTGGCCGAAGGAAATATAATAGGGGTAGACTATTAGCTGGTGACGCTCCTCCCGCCTTGACAGATATAAATGCTGAAGTAATTAATAACCGAAATCACGGTGCAAGGGTAGATGGCCCCTGCAGGGTATTTGGTTTAAAAAATGGAAATGATTGCCGTTATTGTTATGTTCATCGACGCGACCGAAAAACACCATTTCGGTAGAGCGCATACCGAAACAGAAACTTGTCGGTAGAACGCATACCGAATTAGAACCAAACATTTATACTTAATGATATAATAAGTGTTTTGATGGTAAAATAATCTCCCTATAATATTATTATATCGTATACGCTATATATATTAGATTACGTAGGTATTTACGTGTGTGGCGTATTTATGTGTGCGTTTATATTATCTGCGCATGTTATATCTTGTCGATTCCGAATAGAGAGGTCTACCTGCATCAATGGCCGTATTTACGTATCCGTCATATTATATATTGTGCACCACAGCAGTTGAGGGTTCGTCAAACTCGTTTTACCATAAGACAACGGGTGGAATAATAATACTATCGACTATCGTCTTGAAAATTATGAATCACAACAAATAAATAGGTCTTATGCAAATATGCACCGTCTACCGATAACTTTCGTGGTTACGTGTGATAAACCATTTACGATATAATATTATTTAGTAAGTACATTGATCGTCGAAGTTTTGACGTAACGCGCACACGAAATATCACTGGCAGACAATCGCGTGATTTTTGCGCTAAATCAGAAAGTAATATCTTCTCACTCCGGTGAAAACAACGACGTGAAAACGAAAAATAAGTTACAAAATTACGCAGTGGCCCGGTCTTGTCGATCCGGTGTGTATAAATTTACGATTTACCTATATATATTTATATAAAATATGTATGCCGAGCAAACTTCGAGTATTCGCGTACAGCTACCATATGCAGCACTCGAAGACGAAGCGATGAATATTGCCCCCCTCAAAATGTGTCGGTTTCCGGTTATTATTATCTTTTTTTTTTTATTTAATTTAAAATTTTATTCAACCACCTACCTACCGATAAGTTATACGCAGAGGAAGTAATCGATCCGGTTTAGGTATAGTACAATTTATTATTATATAAAGGTATATAGGTAATAACGCATGTGCACTGCGCTGCAGTGTATATACCTGAACATTGTTGTTATGCACATAACAATATTATTGTTGTATATTACTGCTGCGGTCGGATTTTTTTTTGTTACGCGCCCTTTTTAAATATACTATATTAATGTGTACCTACCTATAATATATACTCATCATGCATTTGCTCATTTTTTTTTATTTTACACGAATCGCACGCGCGCGCCCACACGTCTTTACACCGAACTGGGTCGAAGGCCCTGACTGGGACAACTTGTATCGTACGATTTTACAACTCGGATTTACAACCTGCAGGCCCTCTCTCACCAGACAGTCGAGCACACGGTTATCTTGTCGGCCTCACGTCACTGCGCACAAGACACAAACGCACACACTGCATACACACACATAATATATGCATATAATATAATATTTACATTATACATATATAGGTACCTCGTACATTATACATATATAATACCTATGTATATATAGTTATCGTACGCATCGCGTTTAACATAAATATATAAGTGATATCGTATTTACCTACTGTTTTTTGATTATAGTTGTATTCGACTGCGGTCTGCAAGTGATCTATTTACCCGATAAATTGCTCAGTCAAGTTCTATGATTGAAAAAAAAAAAGTTTTCAAGTATGTTTCGAAATCCTTGTTAGCTGTAAACAAACACTGATCACTATCTATCACCCTTATTACAGTGATTTTTATATTTTTAAATGTACAACCCTTATTAGTTTTTTTTTTTTATTATTTAGAAATACACCTCAACTGCCAGGGTTATTGGCGTTTCCTTATTAGTTTTAATTCCTAAAAAAATATAATATAATATATTATATTATTATCTGCTAATATTATGATATTGTACGATTAGCGTAAGTTCTTTTTATACTTAACATTTATGACTTTATAGCATGAGTCTATTCGGGTAGCAGCGTGGTATTAAATGAATATTAATCCTACTATAATATTACTATATCTATTATGTCCTTCTACATACGAGTATAATATAGATATGCGATTGATATATTAAAACCCGTGTTCTACTACCTACATATTATTATATAGATATATATGTGCGTTTCGTCCATCAAATGTCGTGTATACGTATTAGCCAGACAAGGGGAAATCCAGACTACCGAGTACTCTGCAGTATCCTCCCCCCTCAAGGGGTTTATATGTGAATCTATGGACCATGTACAATATTACAGTTAATTCAATCTCATCACATCTTTCTGTGCCCCGTGGACTATGACTGTATTATGTATATTGCATTATACCATAGTCATCGATATTATTATTACTAACCGAATTATACAAATACAAGTGACACAACCATATAAGCCGTATTATATTTCTGTTTTACTATATCGTTTGGTCCGCTCAAATATAGTAATTACGTATATTCTGTTGTTTGCGTAACATAGGTATAGATAATAACTATGAATCTCATTCAAAAATCTGTACTGGACAACGTCTATTGTGTGTACCTGTAGTACCTATACATAAAGCTAAAAGTAGTTTTATACGAAAACAAGTGAATGCGCGTATCTACAACGGATTCGTTTGTCGCCATGTGCATGCGTGCGTGCGTGCGTATCTGAGGAAAAATGTAAATTTTATGCAAAAAAAATAAAATCTCTCTATGTTTAGAAATTATTTTAATTGGAATTCGATTTAATGAACGGCGGGGTGACTGTTCGTTATACGCGACAAACGCAGAAATACGAAACAATGTGTGTATAATAGGTAAATAAATGTAAATTGTGTAAATTGTATAAAGAGACGGCGACGACGACGACGACGACGTGCTCGTGGCGGAAACGGAGATTACATTCATGTGGACGGAATATTGTTATAATTGCAAAACGTTTTCCGCAACGCATTCAACGCGCGAGAGCGCACGGCGAACGGTCTCTCTCTCTGAATCGCATGAAACCGATTGATGGCACAATAATAGCAGCAGCGATAGGTACTCCTCGAGTGCACCTATCTGTGTATAATACGACCGCGGTATATTATATACGCACGTAATTTACGACGAATCGGATTCTTTTTTTTAGAAAGTATATATATATGTATGATATCCACCATAACAATAATTATTGTTGTGTCGCGTATCTCTTGCGTGAACTACTTACGTATTACAATCCGCGCGTACTGCAGCACCGCAGCCGACGTTTTACATAACGCCGCCGTGGCCGTAAACTATAATAGTCAACAGGTTGTATCGAATTTATGTATTAAAATAGGTGTATTGTATATATGTATAATATTATATAGAATTAAAATACCTGCAACAGCGTTCACCCGTATAGTTGCCAGATGACTATGTATACCGCAGCACACGGACGTTCCTTTCCCCGCTATATGTACCTATAGCTGTAGATCAATATTATTCTCTCAAGTCTCGCGGTGCAGTTGTGGAAAACATTCTGAATGTCATAAACACAAGCGAGTGCATAACTGCGGTAATGAAAACCGATTACATGTTTTATTATTATTTGCAGGCAATAGCGGTATATAGTACGCTAGTACCTCAAAAGTATATAATTTACGTATATTAAAATAAAACCGGTGAATCATATATATGGGTCTAAACTCTAAAATTGCTTACGATGATGCTGCACCTGTCGTGCCTGAATCGTTAAGGGGTAGGTAGTTTGGCTCATTTTTCCAACACGTGCGCAAATCATCCATCGGTCAACTGGTCAACAAAAACCATATCATAAAGCTGTATTTTTCATTTTTAATCAACTCAAATACATATTATGATCATGTACTCTGAACGATATTATAAAATGATTAAAGTAGGTAAACCTGCAACTCCTATACACCTACCAGTCGCGTCAAATCGATAGAAAGATAAAGGTCATACTCGTGAAGAAACTGTCTATATAATCGAGAGCGCGCCGAATACCGATCGGTATAATATTGTAGACCACGGATTCCTGGTAGGTAATTGAATTTAAAATAATTTATCGAAATCACACGGCAACGGACATGATATATTTTGGACACGGGCGCGGTATATTATAAATTATACCATATTATATTATATAGGTAGTGTCTCCGCGCTTTTATACAATATACGAGACGTTAACGCCACGGTCAGTATAATAATAATATGGCGAATTCAATAGATTTCGACGGAAATACACGCGACTATAATATTATAATGTACGAGGTTTGTAATGAGAAAAATTCTCTCCCGCCGACACCGCGCGGCGACCTCTCCGAAACCGCACATATAGGTACAATCGTACGTATTATTATTATTATTAGGTATACAATTTTATAATATACGACGACGGTGCGGTCGCGTCGCGGTCATCCGATCGGCCGGTGCACGGACGGACGTGGCTGCAGCGGCAGCAGCATCGGCATCGCAGCGTCCGCAGCAGCGTCGTCGGCCGTGGAAGCGGCGGCCAATTAATCAAAAAACGGTCGAAGAGCCCGTTCTCAACAGGAGTCCCGACGCTGGAGCTGCCGAGTCCTGGCGGGGCCCCCATGCCGAGTCCCACCACGCGCTGCCGGAGTATAAATAATGGTGTCTGCGCCATGAGAAACAAAATGGAAATAAAACGGACAAAAAAAAAAACCGAATCACATATATGCACACGCACACGCGTCATACGTATTATACACGTAGGTACCTACGCGTGTGTATGATAATAATAATAATATTATAATACATACTGCTCGCGCGCACACGAAATTAGCATAATTAAAAATCGTATCGGTCGCCGCCGCCGCTGTACTGGTATAATATACCTATATATATAACCTACCTATGCGGGGCGATGATCGATTCCACATAATAATATAACCACACTCCGCGATATATACCGCACACCGCATATATTATACCCGTACGTAGGTATATACTGTATACCTATATATATATATATAACGTATAGATATGTGTAGATACATGTCCACTTCTGGCCTGCAGGTCGGTCGCGGTCGTTTATATATACATACAACTCTATACAGGTATATACGGCAATAATAATGGAAATCATGTATATACGCTCGCGACGATGACGACCGCCACTGAGACGATGCCCACGACGACACGAACGCGATGAGTTGTCGCAAAAATCGCTTTTTATTGGCTAAAAAAAAATGAAACCTACGGCGTCTGCTGCAGTTGTCGTCGAGCGCGTCGAAATCGTTACTATTGCCGTCCGTCCGTGTCCCGGCAAAACCGATCGTTTACAACATCATATTATATATATAGGTACCTATAGTAATATATGTTATAACTATAAGTTACGTCATTGATCGTGACCTCTCTCTTTTCACTGTCACCCGAAGTACGTCGTAGGTATTGTCTTCTTCTGTGTACACATAATATATATATAATATGTTTTATTATATTCGTTTCGCATCACGTCCCTTCACTATATACTCGTATGAAACACAATATACATATAATGTTATTATAGAAATCGATTTTGTACCTATATATATTTTAATAGATAATACGACGAACTAATATGACGTATATATTATTATAATATTATATACTATAATATCGCTGTCGGAAACGATATATTGTTTCAGCGAAAAGCCCCAATATACTATATTGTTATATTGTTGGGCAAAGCCTTTACACAAAAAGACCAAAACCAGAGGCGTTAGCGTTTGCAAGATGACACGTCTTGATGTTGAAACTTATTGCAGATAGAGAAACTCACAAATAATACAATTTTGATGTTTTTACACAAAGATAAAAGTTGTCATTTTGACTTCTGAACGAAGACTTTGGACATTTTCTATTTATTTTTAGTTTTTCTCGATTAAATGTTCGATTCTTGGTTAAAAAACTTGAACAATTAATTGATACAAGGTTCCTCGTAAGTGGTTGGTACTGGAATTTAAAAAAAAAATGTTTCACAATGTAACAATAATTTTTATGAGCGTTTGAAACGTGTTTTACGACGAGATCCACCTTTGTTAAAACTTGTAGTTAGAATTGTTGAAGGAAAGACTTTAACGACGAAGATACATTTTTTATTTTTTTACAAAACTGGACATTTATTCGAAAATTAACAAATTTTCGTCAAACTACTTTAGTATTATATACATTTTGTTGTAATTCAAAAAATATCAATCGTAGACTCGGAACACTCCACCATTACTTATATAGTTATATATACTATCATAATTTTATGTGTGTTACATAATCTATGAATAAAATGTATTATAGTATCGTAGATTAAAAAAAGACATTGGTATTCTTCATCTAATGGATTTTAAGTGTTTTTATCGAATTCACTGGTCTCACTAAGTATTTTAGTGTTAAAGTAACATTTTTACTCTATCCATTTCTGTCTACGTTTTCTTATTTAAACATTTTTTGTGCATATGTACCTATACTGATAAAATGTATTATTCCTCATCGTGATGCCACACAATTATACCACTTCGTAACAATAAATTTGGAATTCTTAACATAAACCCCTTACTGGGAAAATCGTTATTCTTATGTAGGTTCCGTACTTCCATGACATCCACTTAAAACAAATGGTTTTCCCGGAAAACGCATGTTATATGTTACGATATTTTAATTCCAAATTTGGGGTTACGAATAGGTACAAATCATTTACTAAACTGCAATGGAATTATTGATTTTTAAGAAAAATTTTTACCCGCGAAACTGAGTTGGCTTCCAAATTCAGGTAGTCAATATTTTACTCATAATAAGTATCTTTTAATTTGGCTCCCAAGATTTTTCTATTGAATTGAAATCACTATCTTTTTTTACAAAAATATATTGGTTATCAAAATGTTACTAATAATTTAAAGTTGACGTCCCGTTCTAGATTATAGTAAGTTGATATCGGTCACACTCAAGATAACCGAATAAGTTTAGTGTGATTCTTAATTTTAACACATTTTAACACATTTTGACATGGTTTACGCAGTATAGGTATCGCTTTGGTATATTTTACATTGTTACATTGAAAGTTGTAGGTATATCTTAATATAATATCTATTTTTTACACAAAATTGTATAATAAACTGGTAAATTTTTACTTTTCGGTGCTAGTAGGGTAACGCACTTATTCATTTACATACCACGCAGAGTTCTTGAATGACTCCATCGACCTGTACAGCATATTGTACCTACATAATAGTATTATTACCGGTCACAATATGTTATATTATAATGTACATTGGCACTGCAACTGCGGAGTAGCCATATTAAAGATGTGTATCGTATATTTATAGCCGCATATAGATATAATAGTAATACACCTACTAATAATATATATAATCAACGATATATGATTTAACTATGGTGTGCGTATTATTGAACGGCATTTAATGCATTATAAGTTATAACACACACACAATGGACGCGATATCTATAATACGCGACGTTTTGATTTATATATTAATAAGCGAGGCCGGGGCAAATTAAAAAAAAAAAAAATTGGATAAGATTTATAGTTATACAAGGTATTTAAAATAGGCCGTCGGACGGTGTGCAGTGTATAAATTATGTTCGAAAGCGATATATAAGTACGCATAAATACTTCTAATAAAGCGTCGCAACGTTATGTCGTTATGCCGCTAACACCGACGGTTTTCGGTGTTAGCGGCGGCGCAAAAATGGTATATTTGATTATTTAGGTATGTAATATGCATAAGCATATTATAATTTATGATAATATATATTATACTATACATATCAGGGGTGGCCAAACTTTTTTTGATTAAGATATACTGATCATATATTTTCTCCTTTGAAGCCCGACTTCCGTAAACAATTATTTTTGTATTTTCAAGAATTTATCGCTAATATTAATAATAAACACGCGACACGCCCTTATATAATATTATACAATACAATTAAAGCGTGAAGTTTTCTAAAATCGAGTGTGTCACATTACATATTTCTAAATAATTTCAAAATAAATTAACATTATTTTATACTGTTGGCGCAGAAGCGTGTCATTGCATATCGTTGGCCTGCAGTTAATTATAGTTTGGAGAAAAGTCGCTAACTGCTCTATGCGAAGATGCAGTGTACGAAGTGTAGTTTAGTATCCATCCTTTATAACTTCCATGTGAAAAAATGCCATTTAACACAAACCGATCAATCCAAAATTAAAAAAATACGTATGTAACTATATCTACTAAACATTATATAATAATAAATTCTAACAAATAGCGATATCGACTCTGATATCGTCCGAGAACGACCCGTCTATCGCAACCGATCATTTGGCTGCCCCTGTTATATAATATATACCTAATATATACCATTACCGCGCATTACATAATATTATAAATCTTCAACCTTCTCGCCATATTTATAGTTATTATGTATCTTATAATACGTTCCGGACAAGTCTCCATGATGTTGATAATGTTTATGATGTTGATGATAATAACTTCCGTCGTCTATTTTCTATTGTGTGCACTATACGTATTATTATAATATCATGCAAGCATAAGTTGTCTTCGAGCGTGTCTGAGAGATCGATCGTTGACCGTCGTGAAATAACGATATTTAATATTTATGAAATAGTGTAATAAAGCTAATATACTTAATGTTATTATATTATAAATGGAATACAATTAGATACGTATAATATTGAGTTAGATATATGTTAGAGGTACCTAATATTATAACGATCGAGACGTATCAGCCAAGATAATATAATACCTAATACTTTCCACGTCCAGAAATGGATCGAACCATCGTATGTGACATGTACCGCTAGGAAACTTCGCACTTGCATGGCCATTACCAGTTGGGACTCTTGTTGACCCAAAAGCGTATCCAAAAAAGTATTTTGCCACAACGGCCGTGTGTATCCGTGAAAACATAGGGTACGCCGAACGCGAACTTTGACGGTTCCCGAGGCTTTTGTGGCATTTTCGTGAAATGAGAGGTGTCCACGCCATGGCCATTGTTATATTAATACTAATTTTCTTTGCAATATATTTTTCTTTGCAAATTCTATTCTTTCTATAAACAATGAGGAAATAAAAGCGAAAACTCGGCGGTTAAAATCAATACAAATATTGTTGTAAGGAACAATAATAAGGTACAATCTTCGAGCTAAACTTTAAATACTCACGTATAACGAATAAACTTCTCATTTGAAATACGATTTTGATACATATAATAGAAATGATCAGAAAAAATAATGATCAGGAAGAATATGAAATTAAAAAAGTATGTTTAAAAAATAAAAACCTTGAAAATATAAATACCAAAAAAACAGATGAAATAAAATGTTATCATTACATTGTGTAAAAAAAAATATTCTTAAAAACGTTGGTAGTTTTTAAGACAATGAGTGTTTCCCGTTAAAAGAATCGTCCGCTATAGGTACCGTAGCCAATCTATACGACCGAACTCTATACACACAGTCAATGGCGTACGCGCAGCAACATAAAATTCAAATCGAAAAATATGGGTTTTAATACATAATACATATTTTAATATTCAGACATCACGCATTCCCATTGCGTTGCATTCTTATTATTCATATTCGGAGCAAGCGTTTTACGGACTGATAAAATTTATTAACAACGTAAATAATAATGATACATCGACAAAATAATAATGAAATATTTAATACATTATTATTATATAGGGTGTCCCACGGTGTAGTCTTCGCGAGTATTTACCCACTCGCCTTTTTTATGTAATAAATAATAATATATTTCTTTACTCTGCACCTGTTATTCACGTGTTAATATATACACATACATATATGTAAATACTCAATAACTACAATTTTACCTTTAAACCAAATCATAATATCTAATAACAAGTTATCGCTAAAAACTGGCCTTCTTCGATTTTTAAACAATAGACCTATAGGAATTTCGACTAAAATATATAAATTAAAAAAATAAAAATATCGGTGAGAATAAACAAGATACAACGGTTATAATATGAAGGTACCCTGTATATGCGTTTAAAAATCGAGCGTTTTCAATTTTGTATATAAGTTGGTCGATACGTATATATTATTATTATAATATACATAATAGACTGCTATTCCTTAATGTGCGTGAAATGGACTTGAAGAAGTCGAACGAAAGATCGTTTGGAAAAATTGCACTGTCGAGTTGTACTATAATATAGGTACTCCGTGTGCGATAATATTATTATAATACTCGATAAAAAGTAATTGGTTTATTAATCTTAAATGCACAACGTATATTCAAACTAGTTATTTGACGTTTAAATTCAAATTCGAATTCGAATCCAATTTGAATTTTCGAATAACTCGTGTTTGCATTTTTATTTTTAATATTTTTTTACTGCGGCTCGCGAATTAAAGCGCGTTATAGCCGCACGAAGCGGTGACGTGAGTTGTTTGTGTCCGAGGTGCGTGTACAGAGATTTTTTAAAATATCACTTCAGCCGGTAAACCAAAACTAGTTTAAAACATAAAAATATACGACTATTAATACTGTAATATTATTCAACCCGCGGTGTTATCGACCTTGGCACAATATCATTGCGCGTATTATAAATAGACGAGAAATAATATAAAAACGTGTACAACATTGATTGTATTGTATGGTGTTAAAACGCTTGTAGCATTACTTTATAATGTATCGGGATTCACACAAATTTAAATTAACAGTATGGCGCGAGTTAGATTTATACTTGATAATAATATGTTATAGGTTATAATGTGTTAGGACCGGTCGATGATGAACACACGGGTTTTTGACATCAAACTGGCAACTGCAACTGTATCATAATAATATCTATTATTTTCGGTCAGATTTTCCTCCACCGGTAGGCATGAGTCACATTTCATTCATAGCACCGCACTTTTTCTACACCCGACGTGCACCTGGGGCGAAATAGTGTTCGAAAACAATGAACCGTTTTTTGGACCAACGATGACGTGTTGTATTGCATTCTCGAAATTTAACACTACGGAAAGTGATTTATCTTGTCCGTTGATTTACGCGCGTTTTATATAGATGTACGTATATAATAATATGTATAATTGGAATACGGTTTTGTCCAGTATATAGCGTAGCACGAAAAAAAATTGTACACATATTTTAATATGTGGCCGTAAGTCAGGTGAAATCACGTAAACGAAATACCTGTTTTTATCACATAAAACGAAAAAACAAAATAATGTTTTATGCTCATTTTAATAATTGTATAAATAAATCACAAAAATGAAATAATATTATATTGTCTTTCCCGTCGAATTTAGACCGGTGGGCGATAGTAGTATATTATCAATATTTATCGTACATCACTGGCCTTTTCTCCATCCAATAACCTTATATAATATTCAATGGACTCGATCTGTAGTATTATATTACTAGCAGCGACTATATTTGGCCTCCCCCCCCCCACGCATATTTTAGTGGTACAGGATGTTTCCCCCCGGACTAAGACATTCCCCCCAGAATCAATATATTTTTTTTAAACATAATAATAGGTTGAAAAATAGGTTCTTTTGTTTTACCTGAAATATTTTTATTTTTTTTTTAATTAGATAAAAATAGAGTATTTACAATCTGTAATGTTTATATACAATACAATAAGTAAATTTGATAGTTAATGTGGTACAAAACATGAAATGGCGTGAGGAAAGGGCCCACCAGTGTGGACACCCTTTAACTGGTATACTACCTAAAAGTCCGAAACATAAAAAGTTCGGTACATATAGTTAGGTAAAAGGAAAAATACAATGTGATGTACAATCAAACTTCCAATTAGTATTAATATAAATTGTAACTAAATTATTTACCTGACAAAATTAATTTTATTTTAAAAATATTATTTTTTTGACGACCGTTAGTTAATTAAACTGATTAATTATAATACTAGATAAACATTATTATCATTGATTTTTTTTTAAACATATAATATTTTATATGACTACGATAGTTAATACTCAATTTAATTAAGAAATCATTATCATTATCAATATATTATGTACATTTTACTTGTGTGTAATAATTATTTCGATTTTTTTTTTAGATTATGATACTAAGTACATAATTATTACTATTGGATTTTTTTTCAATTAATTATTTTAAGTATTGTTATGTAAATAATATAATATTCCGGACTTTTTTACCCGGACTTTTTTCCTAGCACTTTTTTACTATGGACTTTTATACCGCTATTCCCTCTAACTTGGGGTACCTGAAATATACGATCATCATATCAGCATCTATCGACATTCACATTATGGATTTATTAGTTATTATCCAATGGGTATAATATGAACCAAGGTTATGTGAAAGTATTATTGTATTATATTTATATATTAATTTAACAATTGTTTAACAAAAATATCTCGTAAACAGTACATTTATAGATTTGCATTGTATATTAATATTTAATAAACAATAATAATAATTTAATATAATTATATACGCTAATTTTTTCGTGACCTTTCAACGCAAATCCCATCATAAGTAGAATGTATTGAGTTACCTATTTACCATAATGTGTGTATATAGATATCTTGCTTAATGTAATTGCTTAATAACCAGCCGATTTATAACTAAGTGTTTGAAGGAAATATTATGTTATATTATTCTGTACGTGCCTATAGAAAACAGTTATACATATTATATCAATGTAATACATGGCTTCAACAGTTTAACACAAAATATAAAATATAACTACCAATTACCATATTATTATATTTTAAGAGAAAGTAAATTTTATTAAATTTATAATAAAACATTATGTACTAATTTTTATTTTTACGAAAGTAAAATGTTATATCATTATTCAAATTTCAAAGTAGGTACTTGTAGATTATTTCATTAAAAAACGATTGAGTTATTTGTTATATGCATGTATATTGTATATAATACTAACGATAATATTAAGTATAGTTCGGAAAGGTTAACGATATATGTATAATGTATATATTAAAAATTAATTGTTAAAATTACTTACTAAAGTATTTCATACGTACTGATGTACTACATAAGTACGTTGGTCCTACGAATCAAGTAATTTTGAAAATCCTAAAGAATGCAAGACTACATTTCCTCTCGTTTATGAAAAAGACAAAATACAGTCCTGCATATCATAGCAAGCATACCTACTAGTGTTTTAGATTTATATTTCATCTATATGATGTAGAAGCATTTCGGCATATTTATTACAAACACTATTCGAAAGTATTACAACAATATCTCACTTGTATAGAATAGGTAGGTAGGATATGTATTTAAATATGTAAATACTATGTATATTATATTATATGTCCCAAAGTTCCTGATGACGAGTATAATGTTTAGGTTAGTTAGAATATATTGTGCATAAAAGAGGTGAGGGTTGTGGTGGCCAATGGGAGTTAAGGCCTATATAGTTTAAGGACACAAATCGCCTCCAAGCGATAAATCCTATAGAAACATTTTTTAGAACAGAAAGTCTTGTGTGGTCCTTTGGCATCCCTAAAATCAAACTCTGGATACGACACTAACTTGGACGATCATTATAGATAAATAATGGAACACGTTGTACTGTCGATATAAAACAAATTCCAAATAATCGATGTCTTTTGTACATCCTGTATAAACCTAATGAGGTCCATGGTTTTGGCCGTCCACGTCCGCAGAGTACAAGTGTTGATTATTGAAGTGATGATGTATACCTATATACCTACTCGCGAAACCTAGACATTGACAATTGTAAAGACCCGAATAAAAATTGTATTGAAACAGTTTATGAGGTATGTTAAAGTTTAAACCGATAGAACGGCACGCACGATTTGAAACAATACATTTTTAGTGTGTTACGTCGTTTAAATTAAAATTGTTTTGTCCGGTTAAAAATTTGTTTGCAATATTGTTATTATATGTTAGATTTTGTCTCATGTTAATATTAGAAGCGAAAACTTGAACTCGTGCCAAAGTATAAATATCAATAGCGAGTATAGGTACAATATTTATTATTATGATAATATGATATTTTAATCAAATAGTTTATATTCAATGGTTCTAAATCTGAACATAATACCCGATACCTATATGGGCTATTGATAAAATAATATACGAATATACCTAATGAGTATAAAATGCAATAACATAAATAATTTGACAGTAACAGAATACCTCCTAGCTATTTGTATAAAGTTTTTTATTTTTTTTTTTATCATAAAATGGCAAATTTAGTGTTTGGAATTACATAAGAAATAAATAGATAATATATCGTCTGTTCAATTCAAGCATAAAAATAATTCAAAAATATTTTAATAATAATCTTTATTGCACATCGTACCAATTCTAAGGAGGGGACACATCATCGTGTGGTGTACTCGCTGCAATTCATAGGTAGTTGACCCAATCTTTTTGCTATATGAACGGTTCCGTGTATTTGCATCAGGTAATATGGTAATATAGGATATTAGTTTTGACGAAAATGTTTTTTCACGAAACCAAACATACGAAGAGTTTATACACAGGTGGTATTATTTTTTAAATAATACTTTTTTCTCTTAATTGATATTACATTGTACACTATAGTAATGGCTTACTGACTTCGACCGAGAAATAATCAGCATATATAAAATACAGTGCTATATCGGATATCGATGTATCCCGGTTTTAATTCACGGACAAATCGGCATTGGTTTCCTCGCTCTGTGAACAAATTTGACCGAGATGGGCGGATTGGATAATGCACTGATAGTTCATATTTTTGAACATTATTCAAATTACTCTCTATACTTTTCTGATATTTCTAAAAACAATCTCGATGCTTAAAATCCGACGTAAATTCAATATTGTTAAGATTGGTATTCGTCTTAATGTATTGCATCAAAAATATATCGAAAATTAAGAAAGCAAATCATAATTATTATGTTCTTAATAGTATTTGATTTTAAAACTTGTTTTTTTAAATATGTATTTATTAACATTTTTACTTTCTATATTTCTACTAATTGTATAATAGTAATACAAAATGTAACCAATGGCAACCATTTATGTAAACGAAAAAATATTCGATTTTTATGAGTTAAAATATCCATGTGTGAACCATTTTATAGCAACCTGTATAGGAGTTGAAAATAAACTATAAACACCCCCGAGTCTCAAGGAATCAATAAATAAATTAACTTTTATTGAAAACGGTCCAGTAGTTTTTGAGTATATAGAGGAAAAACAAAGAAACATTCATTTTTGTATAAGGATGGATTCCTTTCTATTTTGTTTGTTTATTTTCGGTTGCCGTATCATAACTATTTTATTTTATGTAACCAATAGCAATCATAAATAAACAAAAAAAAATCAATTTTTGGAACCAACAAAAAATTTAATGGATTCACCAACCAAACCTATAATATGTAAATATGGCTTTGACAGCTTTTGTACTTGGTTTCCGAGATTACTTTTTTTTATCATTTTTACCATCCAAATGGAGACAAATTATATAACATTTAAAAAAATTTTCAAAAAATAATTATTATAACAAAAATATATTTCTTATAGTTTCAAAAAATAATTGTATTTAAAAGAAATGTTGATTTAAATAACAACTAAAAGAAATTGTCTCACAATGTGCAGTACTTGCCATTCGACCACATCACACGTCATTGTATTTGAAAAATCTATCGATTTTAAATGCAGGTATATCCGTTACTTACATGTATAGGTGTGTTAAAATGATAAGTTGAGAAGCTTGACAAGTAGGTAGTTGAAATTTGTTAAAACAAATGACTTTTCGGAGTCATTACATTCAAACATCGTGGCTTGAGACATCATTATAACACGACGTTAACGAGGAAGCGTTAGCAATGAAAAGTTTTAATTGTATATATTATGTATAGGTATCATGTTTCGTACGTTTTGATATATACCCGGTGGCAGTCATTTTAAACTCATTTCTCAGTTGGTTTTTAAGTTTTCGAAGTAAAAAGTTCCAATTTTAAACTACATCACACATAGGTACTATTTCGTCTTTGAAGAAAACTATACATGTTTTTGTATTCCGATCGTACTGACTATAGTATATTAATATACTGATCGTTCGAATGCCAATCGAAACACGATTTAAGTTCAAATGTTTGAAGCAGAATATATACCTATATTTTTTTGAAAGTGTTGATATTAAAATTACAATACACTCCATTGTTCAAACCACAAGTTATAAAAACGAAAACCACATCGATAAATTTATTTTAATTACACCGGTTGGATCGGTGTAAAGCATCTAAAGCAGTCTCCCGTTTACATATTGTAAACATCTACCAGGTGTGCAGAGAAAACAGATTTTGGCAGTCAACGTCGGTTGATTAACCGATGTGATAATTTCATTCGTAGCGAATAACTTGATTATTAAACATTATATTATATTTTGTTGCAGGTATGTGTTTAATTAGTTTTTTGAAGAAAAAAATCTTCGGGTACGTGCGTAGAATCATAGGTCAAACTCGAAACTGGACTTAATTAACTCGGATCCCTAAGTGTAAAAAAATTGAAATAGAATGAAACAAAATATACGATTTTAATCTGTTATTTAATTTGATGTCTAAATAAGTAATTAACCATCTTTCTTACATTTTTTTCTGTTTTTTCTTAAGGTCAGACATAACATACCTAATTTTAATGTCCACGTTCCCAGGCCCTGCTGGAATTGACACCTCATTAACTTTTTTACGTGCGACTGTACAAATTATATAACCTGCACCTCGCTGTCAGTAATATTCATCCCATGATGACATTTTTTACGCCTGTCAAATTTTAACGAATATATAGTCAATTATTTTTGTACTCGCATATGCTTTTTATACAGATTACAGGTACGACATAGATAATATATAATGTATAGGCCATCCCTATACTAAACACCCATGGGGAGGCGTTCTCGAAGTTTCGGTATATGCCCCGCATCAATACCATTGTTTAGAGTAGTAACCAATAGGTAACCATTTTGACTTATCACTATCTACTAATAATGGTTATAAAATAAATATTATTTGCTATATGGATTTTGAATCATTTGATTATTTGAAATTTTTGAACAGAAGTAAATTGATTTCCAATTATAAAGGTACAATAATTATTAATTTTAAATAATTTATAATTTTTTTTAAATAAAAGAATAAGATAAAAAATGACTTGTTCATGCGGTACAAAAAATATGTTACCCCATACCTTATCATTTAGGAACGCCGGATTCACAGCTGCGTCATGTGTCGTGTCATGGGTATTATGTAATAACCAAGTTGCAACTAAGTATACCAAGAAATGAATTCTGTTCAACTTTTAAACCATATTGGTTACCAGTCGTAACCATATAATAACCAAACCCTCGCACGACACGACACACGACGTAGCTATGAATGTGCCTTTATGGGATGCCTATCTATTATGTATTATCTATGAGATACGACGACGAGTTGCGTTTCTGCTGCAGTGATATCAGAATAATTGTTTGTTTTTGAACCATGTATTATATTCTGTAATGTAGGAGTACGTGCAAACGGCATGCAGCGGGTTTGAAACCGTATTATTAAATATAAATAATTTAGCAACCAATCGCCATCGGACAGATAATATGACGGTTCAATCTTATTTATTCATCTATTTAATGATATATGTATTATAAAAAAAAACGGAAGAATTAAATTTACCCTGTACCTATCTATGAACGCATTTCGGGTAAAGGGGCAAAAATACATTTTTTACAGATTTTGCATACATTTTTCCGGATCCAATGGTTTAATTCGGTTGGGCACCACGATTAAAGATATTAGATATACCTTTAATCGTTGTTGCAGGGCACTAACAACACTAATAACCAGAAAAGACGCTTACCAAGAACTTATAAACATCTGTTAAATTTGTTAGCAAACCGGTGTATCCGTGTGCATTACAAAAATGTAAAATTTGTCTTGTCACACTGGCATTGTTGATATTTATACATGCATTTTTCATAGACTTCTATACTAACTTAGTACTTATAGTATAGAAGTCTGTGGCATTTTTGTAAACGTACATTACGTATTTATGACCTTTTAAATGTTAACAAAACAGATAATTTCCTCCGTTTGGAAAAACAGTCTAGCTGGAATAATGGGATTTATCTTTCTACCGGCAGCTCTGGTTTGCCAACAGGTGTTGCAAATAAGAACCCCCGTTAAAGTGTTAAGCTCAAAAAGTGTCACTTCCTGTTATTATATTGCTATTATATGAAAGCGCGCTATGTCAATCCTCGTGATATGCGAACGGACACAAGTCATATTTTTCATTTATATAATATCTATTATTGTGAGAAAAAATGTCATATTTTATTGCACCTCAGCTATTTTGTATTTGGCGATCAATATAATTTCCAATTAAAAACCATCTTATAAGGAGAATAATATATTTTATGTAATACGTTATTTTTATATTGCAGTTGAATACATTTTTTTATGGTGAATGGTCACAAGTCAAAACAAGATAAAGAGCATATTAAGTCATATTATGATTGTTTTGAATAGCAAATAGCCACAAGTACCGTTCTACGTAAAGTTTAGTTCCTATATTAAATTGTTTTTTGTTAAATTATTTGTTTTAAGAAAAATTTACAAACTGTATGTTTTTGAACACTATAAGTACCTAAATGAGTTGACTAAAACATTTACTCAATAAATTATTATAAGTTTTTTAGATTTTGAGTGGAGTGATGATGTATTGATTTTATATGTATTTTATTTTTATATGTGTTTTTTTTTTATTTTTGTGTTTGATAATCACCTTTTAGGAAAGTAAAAATGTTTAGATTTTCTTCAACAGTATCTTTTCTGATAGAAAAGTGAATCTAGTTGGAACTTTGGGGGGTCAAAAATAAAAATTCCTCTGTAGTTTTCAAAAGCACCGAGAAAAACAAAAGAAAAATTAAGGAAAAACGGGAATTTTTACGCAAAATCTATTTTTAAGAAAATCAATTTTGATTTTTGGCGCAACTCTAAAACAAACGACCGCAGGTACATGAAATGTTGACTGAATGTTTATATTAGTTATACGCCATAACATTTTCCAAATATTTTGAGCTCTTTACGGATATTTTCAGTTTCCATTTTTTTTAGTTTTTTTTTTCTATAAATATCAATAAAATGTTATTTGTTGATTAAAAAAGCTTAACAATTTAATAGAAGGCTCCTAGTATAATGTTTCAAAAGCAGATAAAAAAAATTAAAAATCCAAAATCACAACTTTTTTTATAAGCATTCAAAAATCAAATATAATTTCTCATGTAACGATTTTCTTATTTTGTTGTAATTAAAAAACGAATGACTATAGATACTTGAAAATTTCACTGATTGGTTATATATTAGCATTTTCTATACACCATACAATTTTGAAAATATTTTGACTCTTTTTGAGCTGTATACGGACATTATCAGTTTTCAACTGTTTTAGTTTTTTTTTTTCTATAATTGTCAATAAAAGTTAATTTGTTGGGTAAAAATACTAAATAATATAAGGTTCTTGATATATTGTTACAATAGCAGTTAAAAAATATTAAAAATACATAGGCACAATTTTTTTTATAAGTATTTAAAGTTCAAATTTTGACAAAATTTATCAAATTTAGATTTTAATAATTATTCTGTAGTTAAAAATGTATAAATGTCCAATTTTTATGTCTAAGGATTGAAAATTTAAAACAAAGCTCCACGTAAGTAGGTTATATATTATAAATTACTTTTATTCACAATAATATAAATATAAAAATATAATAATTTTTCCAAAATATTAGAGAAAATAATTAAATCTAGGCTAATTATCTATCTCGAAAATAACAACTTACTCTCCAAAAACCAATTTGGATTTCGACCTGGCAAGCACTGAAAATGCATTATATTATAATGTATCTCAATTTTTATATGATTCTCTAGATAATGGTTTGAAAGCGATTGCTGTTTTCATAGACTTCGCGAAGGCCTTTGATACTATTCAAAACTATACTCTGTTACGAATTTTACCTAATTTCGGTATAGGGAACAAAAGTATTCTCTGGTTTAAGAGCTACCTCTCGAATAGACAACAAATAGTGAAACTAAATGATGTTAATAGCAATGCTAGTTTTATTAAATATGGTGTGACTCAGTAGTGTTTTAGGACCCTTATACTGTTAATATTATATGTTAATGCAGTTTATGGTTTAAATATTGATGGTAAATTGGTGACCTATGCAGACGACACTTGTTTGTTATTTTCGGGTAAATCTTGGGTGGAGGCTCACCTCAAAGCCACGGAGGGACTAAATTTAACATACAAGAGCATAAACGAACTAGGCTTAACGATGAACCCGGTTAGGTTAGGTTTTTGTATAGCCATTAAACAAATATCAAAAATTCGTTATTTAGGTATCATTTTTGACGATAATTTAAGGTGGAATATACATATTAAAAACTTAGTAGGCAGACTTAGATATTCATTATATAAATTCATCAAACTTAAAGATATATTGCCTTTAAATATTTTACGTACCATTTATTTTGCATTTTATCAATCTATTGTTCAGTATGGCCTGTTAGTTTGGGGAGGTGTCAAAGATAATTATTTAAAATGTCTTCAATCGAATCAAAATAATGTACTAAGAATAATACTAAACAAAAAATCTTTAGTAGGCTCATCAAAACTAAACTACTCAAATTTAGGAGTTCTTCCGATAGATACTTAAACAAAAAATTTTCAATATTATTTACAATAAAAAAATGTATTAACCCCTTAAATAATACAGATTTTTCTCAATTAAGAGAACATAGAGCCTATAATTTACCAATAAAGTACACAAAAAAACCTTTGGGCAATTTTTTGTAGATTATTTAGGTCCAACCTATTTTAACCAGTTGTCAACTATATCCAAAAAAAATATACATGATGGCGTAGTCAATGGGAAAAATAAAGTTTATAATTGGCTATTCGCTGAATTGTCTACTCCTTTAGTATAATAGCCCGTATTTTGGTGATTTTATAGTTTTATTGTTGTTAATTTTAAATTTCATTTTATTTTTAGTTCAAATATTATCTAGTGTCTTTATTAATATAATTACATATTCTAATTTCCGGTTGAAATTTAGAACTGGACTTTAGTTTGTTCTTTGTCTATTTTTATATATATTAATTTATGTTTTATTTTATTGTATTTTCATTCTTTGTATATCAATTCCTTGTATTGCTTTAGATTTTCCGTTTTTATTTATTATTTTTTATAGAAAGTTGTATCTTTCATACATTTTTAATTAATAAGGTGTTTCTTGTAATTTACTAATTTACATTTTAAAATTTATATTATTCATAAGTCAACTCTCTACTCCGTCACAAGCCTTGGTTTAAAGGAGTAGATATATTTCTTTATTTATTATATAAAGAAAAATTGTAAATAAAAAAATAAAAATATCATCAAATATACTTAGTAATAGCATAGGCTGACTGACCGTTTTCGGTCAGAATTGTTTTTTTTATACAATGATATTATTATATCATTGAATTCAAATTTAACACCATCCATTACAGTGACCTACTGTACAGCGGCGCGACACCCACTTGTACACTTTATTTTATATTTCATATCAAAAACCAGAAAATAATTTATTAAAACCAGAAAATGCACTAAAATGCAACATTTTGGAAATATATACAAATATATGCAAAATAAAATGTTGATATTTGAATCTAGACACTGCGCGTGAAACGAATTCTCACACGCAATATCTATATATATAAAAAGACTTGTCCTGGGTGATTCATCATCGCCTAGCCGGAACTGCTGAAGCTATGGATATGAAATTTTCAGTAAATGTATTTATTACTATGTATAGGCGCACTAAGAAAGGATTTTTCGAAATTCGCATTTTAAATAGCTGCTCAAACAGGGACATTGAGGTTCAAGATGGAAATTGGAAATTTTATTTTTATTTATTAATAGTTGCCATTGGTTACACTCTACAGTAGAAATTAGTAATTATTTATTATTGGTTGCCATTGGTTATTCGGGCGGATCAGGTACAATAGCTGGCATCAATTCGAATTATATTATAATATCAAAATTAACTGGGTATAACTTCGATAATTTAGAGTTAAATCCTACACTTACGTACAAATAGCACTGGGTCCGCGACCTACCACGGATAAATTGCCTACCTGATATTGCCTACCCTGTTGCCTATACTGCTGCGAATCAGAATTTTTATTCCAGGAAACAGAAAATTTAAGATACATTTCGAACACCATACACCGAATATTAAATAACGAATTGAACAAAGTTTGAGTCATATAGAGTTGGTACATTTAACGGGCAACGAAGTGCACGGGATCAGCTAGTAGGACATAGAAAAAAAAAAAAAAACGTGCAATACATAAACATATTATAATATACATTATTGTTATGTTATACCAACCCTAATAACAATACCTATAATAATCGACATACATATTATACACAAGAGGAGGGAATAATAGCCATCCGGTGACGGAAACCCTTAAGGCCAAAATTTGTTAAATTTATAGTTTTTTTAACCACTCTCGCAGGAGCTGTAAGTCACGGCACCAGCGTCACCAGAATCGGCGCGGTGGGATGGTTGTTCACGTGCCAAGAGCTGAAAAATATGTGCGACCGGGACAACCCATAGAGTAAAGCCGGGTTCACACTACACCGTGACGTGTAAAATAATCACGGTTACCACTGCAGTTACCAAACGATACCGCGCATAGTTGAATATATTATTACTATTATTACAACTTTTGTGGTTACATTTATGTAAGCAAAAGTGATAACTAAAATAAAATAATATTAATATTAATATTATGTTGTTTATCATCAAGTAAAATATTTATTTTTTTCATTGGTATTGCATTTTACAACATAAAAGAATGTGTCTAGATACCCGGGTGCCCGTAAGTGATAAAGGCGCATTCACTGCAGCTACGCCGTGTGTCGTGTCGTGCGAGGGCTTGGTTATTATATGGTTACGACTGGCAACCAATATGGTTCAAAAGTTGAGCAGTAGTCAATTCTTGGCATACTCGGTTGCAACTTGGTTATTACATGATACCGAAAAATTAATATCCAATAACAATACGATTTGATCGAAACGACACGACGCAGCTGTGGATCCACCAGAGAAAATGGTAAGAGTGGTTGTCCTATGGTTACGACGGTTACCAACTTCTGGTGGTGTTGCACAACAAGTCGGGGGAGTTTTCGATTTTTTTTTTGTCCGAGCGCAGCGCAGCGAGCGAGTGGCCACGCGGGCATCACTGTAAATGATTTTTTTTCACGTTTCCGTCACTGTCGGGGCTTTGGCCGGGTATTGGATATATACACTTTGCGTACACGGGCACCCGGGTACTTAGACACAGCGAACATAAAAATACGAAATCGCACGACACGGTGTAGCGTGTGAACCCGGGTTAAGATCTTACTCTATGGGACAACCGAGCGGATGATAACGATGATGACGACGATGATAGACTCGTCTGGTTAGGTGGGGTTAGGCTAGGTTAGGCCTCAATGGTGTATATGACATCGTAACAATAAATCATGTCGACGGTGCGTCGCGCGGGACGAAAGTTCGAAACACAATCGGCGGCGGCGGCCGGCGGTCGCGCGCAAATATCGCTGGCCCCCCTCCACGCGACGACACCAATCGCTCGGCCACACGCCCCTCTCGCCCGGAGGCGCCGATACCGGCGATACTCGATCGAGCGTGCCTATAACATACAATGGTAATAATAATAATAATAATAATATGAGAACTACCGTTGTTTACGTAACGTCGTCGTCGTCGGAGAAGTACTGTAGTTGTCGTCCGCCGCGGCCGAACGCTCGCTCGCGCGCGCACGCACGCACACGCGAACACACACACGCACAGGCACGGGCACCCCGTGCGTGTATATACGCGCGCACACACACACGGGCACGAAAACTTGTTTGACTAGGCACGGCCGGTCACCCGCCGCCGCCTCAGCCGCAGCAGCGACTACACACACACACACACACACACACACGAGCGCGCGAGCGCGCGCAACCGGCGAGAATGGGACGGAGGAGAATAAAGTTGATCTCGTCTCACACCTGCTCAAGATTCCCTCCGTGTCCGATGAGCATTCAGTGTCTTCGGAGCTCCGGTTCCGTGCGTTTCGTTTGATATACCATATACCAGTCCGTACACCGTGTGCGCGGGTCCGCGGCGCCGTCGTCGCGCGTAAAAATCTATCGCCGTGTGCGTTAAATCCACCTCCGCCGCCGCCGCCGCCTGTGCGTTTGCAGTAATAATAATAATAATAATGACATAGGTCCTACCTGTTTTCGTTTTTCGCGCCCGCCGCCGCCCGATTTCGTGGTTCCGTGTCCGTTATTTTTCCGCTGCCGCCGCGCATTAATATTTTTATAATTTAGTTCGTTTCGACCGAGTGCGCCCCGTGCCGAAACTGCAGTGTGCGTGTGCGGTTTTCCGCGAGATCTTCACCGCCGCCGCCGCCGCAAAGGCCGAACACCCGACTGCATCGACCGCCGTCCGCGGAGGATTTACGCGCGGCTGGATATTAAAATCTGAACAAGGTCGGTGCACTTTTCGTAAATAATAACATATGTATATCATTGCCCGCGTAATAGAAAGATTTATGATCGCACTTGCACGCCGCTCTCCTGAAAAGTCGATGGCGACATCACTCGATCGGTGGTCCGTCCGTCCGTCCGCGACTTAAACGCCGCCGTTTACCGCCCGACAACAAAGCACGTCGCGCTCTTCGCGCCAATTCGGTCTTCCGGGAACGCCGGAAAAAAAATCGAAAACGGCACGCACCGTTCCGCGGGTACCGCGGTCGTCGCGCGATACGCGGTTCGCGGTCGTCGCGCGATACGCGGTTCGCGGTATCGACCCCGCGCCGTCGTGGTATCCGGGAATCCCGCGGGCAACGAAAACCGAGAAACGTTACCGCGCGACCGTTTTCCGTATCATTGTTAGCTATTGTTGTACCGCGGTATATCGAACGAAAATCAAAAGAGAATCTAAGAAAATTTATTATTATGTCCGTCGCCGGGAGTCTGTTTGTTGGACACGTAATGTGTCCTATATTTAATATAATTTATATATATCATAATAATAATATGCACACGATATCGTATAATATGATATTATGTACCTATATTATATGCGTTTTATCGGATAAATGTGCAATTTGTCGCGATGTGGGCGAAACCCGCCGAGACGTATCGTTTATTTATCCTCTCTCTCTCTCCGTCACATACCCATATAATATTATTATATTGTTATAAATTATAAGCGAATAATAATATATAGGTAGGTACTAGGTACCTACCTACCCGGCAGCCGTAACAGCGATACGGTCGCCGTGTGTGTGTGTCTGTCGCGTAGGTATATAATATTATTATTATAGCAACAACTGGGTTATAATAATAATCGTCGTTAGCGGAACGGAAAAAAAAATAGTAACAATTATTATGATAAAAAAAAAAAAAAACGCCGTTGCCGGCGCACGGAGAAAAAAAACCCGCCGCCGTTTAATAAATGATATTATATTATTGTATAGGTATATCTGGTACGTGTCTGGTATTATACGGTTACACCAAGTCCGTCGCGTTGTGTGTATAGTTGCGATGGTCGATACTATCATTGTATATTATTATATAGGTTGTGTTATTATATTATTGTAAATGTGCGGTTTTCTTATTATCGTTTTATTTTATTTTTCATAATATACCGTCTGAAAAATAAAACGCGTAATGTATACGGGACGAGTAAATAATTTTCTCGGTAGGTATATCGTACACATAATATTATTATGAGAATAATGACAATAATATACGCTCAGCGAGTGTTCGCCCACATTCCCGGACGCGCGCGCCGCTTGATGTCCACCACGTCGCGGACTCGGCAGGAATATAATATTGTTCCGTGATAATAATTTATTTTATTTTTTTTAAATTTTTATTAATATAAAGTTTTCCCGACATTCGACATCATCTAAACTCAGGCGTAAAGAATTAATTATTTTTTAACATTTATAAATTGGATCACAAAATTATGGTATAAATAGTTAAAACTATGGTTTAAAATATACTGAATAGGATAAGATTGTGAAACATTGACAGATGATAAAAATAATAAAATATAAGACAATATTTACATAATACAATAGTAGATTAAAGATTTAGGACGTCGTGTGGACGGCCGCGTTGGAGTCTGCGACTGTTTGGACGGGTGAATCGCTGAAGCCTGAAGTGCTGTGGACCACTTGCTTTGGATAATTTGTTAAAGAAGCTTACCGATAATTATCTCATGTAGTTTTTGATAGTAGGAATTTAATAATAATTTATGATTATAATCTATAGTAAAGTACAAGATTTTCAAGAAGAAAAATTCGATACGCATCGACAGGGAATGAATGACAATTACGTTACCGATCGAAGTCCGCAGAGTCCTATCAGCTGGGTCGGCGGTACGTATCGCACGTGAACGCTCAAAATTCGGTAGGTCACTCCGATTTCTTCCTTGAAAATCTTGATACTCGACACATGCAGGGCATGAATTTCTTCGCTTTTCGCACTCGTCGTTGTCGCCGGTAAAAATTGCGGGCACTAGGTTTTTTTTTAATTTTTGCATTTTTAAGTGGAATTCGCGCGCGGATTCGTTGGCTCGCGAATATATTTTCGTTTATTAATAGTGTTGCCGCTGCAGATTAAATCGAATAAAATAGGAAGTCGTAATAATTTTACTATACGTGTATAGCCCATCATATGCCCGCATAGAGGCTCTATCAAAACCGCCCAATAATGATTGTTAAAATTATATATATTTTGTAGTTCACATATTATTTAACGCCTCAACGGATTTTAAGTCGTGGTACATCCACTGCGGACATCGTTTAATATTTGTCAAGGAAACGCCGCTATGCGGAATCAACAAGTACCTCCATATAGGTATAAATTTTTTTCACACCTCGGCACCGCAGTCTCACATTAAATTCATTTCGGAGGAATTTCTATCATCGAAAGCGTTGCAGTTATCGTTGACGTAATTATTATTATTATTCCATTTTCCCTATATGTTGCAACCGCTTGCCAGACCTGAGAGTAAAATATACAACAATCGCGGTAACTCGATCTGTGCAACGCAGAATACGTGGTTCCAATATATGTATATTATATAGGTTCTGTCCATTTATATATTTGCGTTTCGTTTATTAAAAGTATATAATTTTACAGTTTCGACTTAAATCTGTAGTATTTTCGCTCCGATGTCTTACTGTTATCGACTCGTCGCCGTCGTGTAGTGACTATATATTATATAATTTATAATATAATATATGGTTAAACACGCGTATACCTAATATGTGGTATTGTAAACCTGTATATATAGTGGCTATTGTTGTTGTTGACCAGCAGCAGAGTGCTCCGGCGCACTGTGTTTACGCCGTGACCTTGGCATTAGGTAGAAATATAATATAAATCACTATACTTTGCTTTATTATCCGACTAATATATTGTAATATTACTATTATTATTATTATTACTATTATTGTACGTATAAAAGTATAAAACACGCCGCTCACGCCGCCCCATCACCTCTTTCAGACAATTAACTGCGCAGTCTATTATACACTGTTATACACTTATTTATATTTGATTCTTCGCCATCAATAAACATTGGTGTAGTAGAGGTATTACGTGAATAATTAATACAATTTACCCGTGTAAAGAATATATGCTATAACTAAAAATCAAAACTAGTATTATATTTTTTTTATGTTAATAATAGTTACTGCATTAATGCGTTTGTTAGAATAATAATTATTAACTGTCCATCATAAATTCATAACAAGAATTGGTTTTCACAAAATTCTCATAATAATTTTAATTTGCCTCCTTGTATAAATCTGCTACAATGACGGACGACTTGTAAGTCATAAATGTTTTATTATTTATCGCATTGAATTACTTGTTTATATTACAATAAAAATAATTTATCACTAACTGGTTCACAATATTATTCATACATGTTACATATAAAATATAAATAGGAATATTAAGATAACACAGCACTGCGATATGCGTTGACATAAGTGTCTCACAATTCATATTTTGTCGGAATAAATTTATATTGCCTTTGACATAAATAGTGGTAAGACGCAGACCAACAATAACGGAGTACCTGTACATAACAAAATAACGAGTATCCCATTATTAAAATCTATAGTGGTCCTTTTTTGTTTTTAATCGAAAAAACGTGATTTATTTATCAATATTAAACATTAGTACCTGCTATATATTATATTTTATATAATTAATACTTTTTTCCTTTTTTTGATAATTATTTGTTTTAACCTTGAATTAGCTCGATGGGTACATATTTGTACTACCTATTTCTTATACACAAAATATATTGGTTCATTAAATGTTTCTTTTTAAAACGAATATTCAAATATCTTATTTTGCGTCATCCCGTTGATACGAATATTTTAATTTATAACCGAGAGCCAGCCGTGTATAATAAATACATGGGTATTATTGAATGAAGGTAACCTGATATTTTCAGGTTACAAATTCCTGCGCAACACAATAACTAGATAATCGCCTTTACACACTTAAATTTTGATTTTAGTTTGGACACAAGTCGTTTTGTATCGAGAAAATACATTTTTCTCGAATAACTGTAAACTTTATTGTTAGGGTAATTAAAACGTCGGTAATTTATTCAATACCTGTATACATGCGTACTCGCCGCGATATAGCAGTCTATTCGTGGCCCGCAGGGACTTCAACGGCGGTAGCGGCGGCGGCGCGCGTTCTATAACCCGTCGCAATAATAATTGACTATGGCCATTGTTTTGCAGTCTAGCGTTGAGTAAAAAACGGTCGACGACAATCACATGACAATAATAATTGTCGTTTGACAAGGTCTCGTTGAAATAAAAATAAATACGCACACACGCGCACATAAGCACGCGTAATATGCATAGTACTCTTGTCTATCTATATTATAATAATATTAAAACGTATACATTATAGTAATAATAATAATGTATATAAACCTTCGCGCGCACAATGGCCGATCATTTTTAGCTTTCGTGGGAAAACTGCGGGCGCCGCCGCCGTTAATTAATGAAAAATGGAAATGTGCGGCGCTGCCGGCCGAGTTGTGGGTACCTACGCGATTTATAAAAAAAACACAACAATATAATATAATAATAAGTAATTGTAGTGAGTAAATATATAACATATTAATGAAATACGATATACCTAAAGCGGGTATCACGTTAGCGGTATCGATTATTATTATTATTATAAATAATAATAATAATACGTATGTCGTATGTGTACGGTGTACCTACCTGTGTATAATATTATGCACGTGTTCGCGCATATTATTATTATAATGTCGAAGCGATTGTCTCACAATGGCGTTTCGGTTTTCCGACGTACGCATACGCCAAGTCGCCAACAAACATTCCAAATAACTCTTTATTTATTTGTATATATTTTTTTTTAATGACAGCCCTCGATAGGTGCCCATAGTTAATGAGCGCCGCCGACCGGAGTCGTTCGCGCGTGTAATAATAACAATCACGCGACGATGGAAATGAGAGCTATTCTCTCATTGTACAATATAATAATTACAATATAATAGCCGGCAGCGGGGCTACTGCTGCGGAAAAATAGGAAGGTGGTGGTGGTGGTGGTAGTGGTCTTCGTCGTCGTCGCCGTTAACCTATTATTAATCGTAAATTACCGGGTAATTTTTGTATTATGATCGAATATAATGCGTATTTGTTGTTTAATATTTCCGAAGAGAAATCGTTTTCCGCGTGTATAATATAGTAGATAGATAATATTATAATAGTCGTAATACGATATTTATGAGTTTGAAGTCAAATCCGTTGACGTCGTTTAAAACCGTTCGTTTTCCGACGTCGATACATTTTATTTACATTTATAACGTGGGTACGACACCGGGCACCGGCGACCCACGACGACCGCACGCAGATGTATACGCGATTGGAACGGTAGAGACGGGAGACTTGAACGACGCTATTATTGATAAGCATATAGTATACGAGAAGTGCTCTGTCGTCGGGAGGTCTTCCGCGCGCGCATCATAAGCCGCGGAAAAGAAAAACATCGAATTATTACACGACGAATGTACGATAATAAATTATAAAGTCCCTCATACCGTTTTGTTTCAACTCGACGCGATGAGGCTAATAAAACTAATTTCGTTGATATTTTATAGTTTTTTTTTTTATTTTATTATTTTATATATCATACGAATTAACATAAAACTATATTATTATAGGTACTCTATACCTATACTTCAACCGCGCGGAACGAAACTACGCGTGTACACACGAATGCTGCGTTCGAGTCGATTTATCATTCGTGTAGACGTATATTATAATACGAGCCCGTTTATATTATATAGGGGACTTATGCCGATACAACCTAAAACCTCTTAAACGCGATAAATAATCATTTTTATCGTATTACCGACTCCGCAATGATTTACGCTGTGTAAGAAAATTAAAAAAAAATCTTCGCGCGTTACGTGTATACATTATACTGCGCGGCGGCGGCAGAGCGCCCACGACGGTTGCGGCCCCGGGGCAGTGGCAGAAACCGGAGAACCCGACGACTTGTTTATTTAATTTAGTTGCCGCTACATTTCGATTTTGGCTACTGCGCCTTCGCGTGTGTTGAAGTGTTGTGTGTGATGTGTTTTTGTGGTTTTCATTCTCGGGTCGCTGTAGATTTCTCGTTGTGAAAACAACAATATAATATTATACCCTACTATATTATATACCACATCTAATATTACTATACCACTATTTTGTATACGAGTATTATAATACGTATAACTTACTGCAGACACATTGGTGTTTGCAACGAATTCTATTGATCTCATTGTGCACAGCGTACCTATATATATTATTTATAGTAACATCGCGGTATGCCGGTATGGGTATAACATGTTGCACGGGTAGCTAGGTCGTGGACTGCGGTAATAGGTATCGAAAAATGTTTTATTTTTTCGTAACTCGAGTGGACCGCTGCTGAAATGTTCGTAAGATACTTGTAGTAACAGTTGTGAGTATAATATAATATATAATAATGAAGAATACATATAGACGGATGGAGAGAGAGACAAAGGCGGAGAGAGAGAGAGAGAGAGAGAGAAAGAGAAATAGTAAACTATTATCGCCAACGACTGCAGAGCAGAACAGTGTTTCATTGAACACGCTATATATATAATAATATATGAAATAACAATATGTTATAAATCCCATCAATTCGTGATCTCGGCTTCGAAACAATTGTTGTATATTAATAATATGTATTCTAATATATTGTATAAGGTTTTTTTTCGACAACACTTTACAACAGTGAAAGTATATATATTATTATGCTCCACAAACTATAGGTACTTGCTCTATAATATGCAAATTTTTCAATCGCTTGCCACGCGAAATCGTGCGCGTATTTTTGTGGAACTCGACTTTTTTAGCCCATGTATCTATTTGTGTGATTGCTGCGTAATACCGAGAATTTTTTTTTAAATACATAGCTATTGTATTATTAAATAAATAATATTGAATTTAGAACTTTAAAAAAAATGAGAAAAATACGATATTTTATGTATAGGCGTGTTTACAGTAATTCTGCGTGTAAGAACATTATATATTATAATATGCTTTACGTTATTTCTCTCGTGTTATTATTACTTGTTATTAGTTTAACGTTTATTTTCCATAATCCCATCAGATGATATCGCAATGAATATAATAATAAATAATAAGTAAGGCGAGTATCGCTTGCAAAATGTAATCAGACTCGACGTGCGATCATCATAAACGTAAACTCGTTTTCAATGCACTCATTTTTCACAGATGATGCAAAATGTAATTTATCCCCATGTACAATACATCATTTCGTTTGAATAATATAGCGTGACAATTTTAAGTAGAAAATATAATTTAAACCTAAATTATTTTTTCTCGAATGTGTTCGTGTGCATAATAATGTTATACAATATACATACAGTCCATATTATATTTATTATTTGTACGTCCTATAATGTGTGTGTGTGTATGTGTTTTTTGTTTGTCATAATAATATAGAAAAAAAACAGCGAAATCGTTATAATTAGTTGTGTAAAATCAGTAGATTTGCGTGCTCATGGCATACTTTAACGTACATTATAATGTGGTAGATGTATGTACACATCTTACTCATTTATACACATTTACGTCGAAATTAAAGTTTCTAAATCGCATGGTATGTGTAGGTAGCAGGTACGTTATAATAATTTGTAATACAGCGGATCCAATGATAAATTACTCTCGTGTATAATAAACGATGGTGAACCAGAAAATATCATAATTATACATTACGCTAATTATAATTTATAAATTACATGCGGTTTTTCTGAAATATTCATATCGTTTGCGCGTTTTGCATCGACTGCAACAACTGTGCTCGCAATATCATTACCTATCTAAAGTCGTCGTGTACATTTTAAACACCGATCGAAATTAGGTGCGACCTGCAGGGTGTAGAATAAGAATTGGGGAGGAGATAATAATATAATATAGTGTCGAATCTGCAAATAATAATAATAATAATAATAATAGTAGGTACATACGATTATAGGTACCTACGTGATAAAAATAATATATAGGTAATAAGGATAGTATCTAGTATATAAGGTTAAACGGTCTCGTCGGGCAGTATGGATTTAGACAACAAACGCGCACAAGCAATAATAGTAAAAAACGGATATAATATTATATATATATATATATGTAAAAAAAAATGCGACCGGTAGCGGTATTAAAGAGATAGATGATAGACGCGGTGCAGGGTTAGAGAGAGAGATACCGAGGGAGAGAGCTGCTGCGGTTGTTACATTTATACCGCGTGTTCCGGTCGGTTCAATTAAATTTAATTGGATTTTAACGACGACGACAACGACGACGACTTGACCGCCACCGCTGCCCCGTTCGCGAGCTCTACTCCATTTATGCGCGCGCGCTCTCATCGCGAGTGTGTGTGTATGTCGGATGGAGCTTTTATTGTTGTTGTTGTCGTCGTCGTCGTACCGCCCGTACGGTTTTTACACGCAATTATCTCGGTAAACCGTCGCTGCATCGCCGAGACATATTATATACAACAGGCACACAGCCTCCGCGGCGGCGGCGGCGGCGGTGACGTGACGGAATGCCACTGCCACCGCGCCTCCGCCGACGGCGCGGGGCACGATACAGCACGCGACTTATTACGACGGCGCTGCGCTTATTTCGGTGCGGTTCCGTCGTATATTCTAATACAAAAAGCTGAAAACATAATATTATGGGTATAGTTTAATAAATTAGCGATTACCTATAAACTGCGGCTGTTGCCGTCCTCTCAACATCCATATCGTGCATATTTAACTAGACCATACTATATACGATATTGAGGTACCTAAACATATGCAGCGTATAATAATATAATCTCGTCCCTAAAAACAAACATATACGTACCTATATATATAATTCAAATTGCCTAGTGATTACTATATAAGTGTATAACCCAGAGGTATACAAATTGTGCGTCGCGACTATATCAGGGACAACGCGAGAGTTGGTGAAGGAAGCCGCGTCAAAGCACTGGAATCCAAAATAAATCTAGGTCATGTATAATGAATACACTCATTATTTATAATCATTAAAGCAATTATGGAAACGATAAAAAAACACATCATGTGACTATTTGAAGTTTTATTTCTAAAGTCACTGTTCTTATCACCCGGCCATAATATTGTATCCGTGTACCTATTGTTTCAATTTTTTCACAATAATTTGTGAGCCGTAAAAATATTGTGAACCCACAAAGGATCCGCGGTATGAAAAAGTTTGAATACCTCTGGTATAACCTAAATAGGTATAGGATATAACTGCAGCTCAGTTTCAATAAGTGTGTATATATAGTGTTGTCCTAGCGAATATATTAATATGGGCTGCAGTGCAGCTGTTGCAGGAATATAAAATAATTATATATGCATGTATATTTAATTATTTTGCATTAGGTAGGTATAGGTAGATATTCTTTAAATTTGCAGCATCGCAACGCCTCAATACATATAATATAATATTATTCCTAAAATTACAATATATGTTTAAGACGTATATAACTATAAAAATGTGAATGTGTTACGGATTTTGGATTACAGCTGTGACCGAACTAGGAAACTATATATAAGGTATAACTTTATTATTTCAAACGCTTTTTTAATTGTTGTAGTAATACCATATAATCCAGCGGTGCGTTCTTTATAATTTATCGTAATAGAATATCAAAATATTACAAATACTCGTCGTCTGTTGATCTAAAATTACCTCCACTACCATATCCTCCTTGTCAATCAGGAGTATCAGACATTTGCAATACCTACGTCTTACTTCGGGATTATGGAATCTTTATATAAGGTATATAAGGCATAAACCCAGAATCACGTCCTATATTGATTGTTTAACGTATAGCTCAACGACCCCGCGCTGAATAATGCGGTATTCCGGATTTTAACAATGTGCAGTTGTGAACGAAGTGAAAAAATTCTAAAAAAAAAAAACAGAATAGTTTAGTTAGTACACATATAGGGTGTCGGACATTTCTAACATTCCGTAATAAAATAGGTGTTGTAAATTATTGTTTTTTTTCTCTTCGAAATTGCCCGCAGGCCAACCGGACAAAAATGGAATATTATATATTATGCGTCGATTAGTCCGCATGCAGATGGAAACGATCTGAGTGACGGGAACAGGTGGCGGCTAATATTTAATTTTAGACCGGCGCTATATACCTACGACCACGAGTAGAATTATGCGTGGAACTACGATCGTGATGTGCCCTAATTTGGCATCGGCGGCCACTTCGAAGCCGATAAAACAATAAATTACGCGAAGACTGCACGCCGAGCGGCAGAGTGAATATACCTACCATCATGTACCCGCGTTAAAGTCTCCGTTATTATTATTATATTATTATAAAAGGCGTCGTCTAAACAGCCTTGATATATAAATGTAATTTTTCGAAACTTTTGGCGTGCAACAAAAAAGATTTTATTGCGTGGCGACGAGTATATCGTTATGTGTCGTTTTGAAATAATTATTTCACATCAAGATAATAGGTGTGCAATGTTTACATCGCGGGAGTTGACGATGGTCGATGAGTATAATATGAATGTTATAGGGTGTTTGATATATTATACGTTGGTACTTTAGATAACAATATTAATCGTATACCTACACATAATAATGATAATAACTGCAATCGTCACCCATACGGCGTTGTCGACACGACTCGCGATTGGTCGGTCACGGGTAACGCCTCCCCCCCTCACCGTAGAAATATAAAAATATAAATTATTATTATTTTTATTATACGCGCGCAGGTACAATAATGTAACGACGAGGCGCGTTCGGCGGTTACCTGCCGCCGCCGCCGCCTTCCCAGTCACGGTATTTTAAGCCACTGTCGATGCGCGACTATAATAAGAGAGGAGGAATAATAGACTAAATTATAGGCAGGCGCGCCGAGTGTTGCCATTTTTTTTTTGTCCCCACCGTCGCCCACGGCCGCTGGAAACAGTAGTGCACGAAAATCCATAAAAACGTCGTACGGGGATAAATTCGGTTCCCTTCAACACTATATATTATATTTTATAGGTCTCATATATGTTCCGTAAACATATAGGTATATATATAATCAAATTCTAATGTGCCGCAATTATTTTAAGTATACTAACGCTGCGTTATTCCAAATATTTAACAGGATCTGTATTAAGTTTACATATTAATACGATACATTATAAATTATAATAATACTTATTATTAGAGGTATATTTCAAAAATATTCCAAAATTATACAAGCCATTTTTATCGTATTTCATTTTGTCATTAAACTAGCACTTATTCCAATTAAAAATATCTGTTCGGTTTTATTATATGAATATGTTTGGGTCGTAAAAATGATACTGATATGTTCATGTATATTATCGTAATGAACGCCTAATTTCGATTAAATAAAAAATAATGTATATAATATATACGATGTTAAATTTTCATTAGTACGCTTGGTGATAAATTTCAAAATATTTATAGTGCTCCGTTGCCCTTTTGTTGTTGATTTAAAAATATATTAGGTATATAATAAAATGCGCAAGGAACATGCATGTCCAAGATTTAATCTCAGAAAGTATTTTACGAATTTTAATGAAACTCGTAGGTATACGCCCTTAGAAGTCTCTATCGTAAAAAATGATTGCGACCGTTTTTGCATATTTTTGAAACTCGAGAGATGCTTATATTCTCTTGTGTATGTGCTTACTATATAGTGGGTTTTAAACGGGTTAAAAAGAATAATTCGCACACGCCAAACGATTGTCGAAAACAGACCACATTTTGGGTCATTTGTGTGCAAACGGGAATCACCTTGATCCCACTCGTGAAATACTCCAAAAACCTGTTTAACGCTAACTGTTGCCATTGTATGTTTACTTACACACCTTTATATCCGCGTGATGTGTTACCACTGTCGCCGTCCTCGTGATCTCGCAGTGATTCATAGATCCTGTAGAGTCTAAATCTCTTTTAGGTTTATTATATTAAAACACTAAATAGCTGTAGCACATGCGATTTTAACTGAAAAACAAGTAATTATTTTATATATTTATTTTATTAACATATAATATAGTATTATTTTTTACGACTTCCCTAACCATATTTGATATAGATATACCATACACCATTTAAGCGATATTTTTTTTTATTAGATACATACCTACAGTTTATAATTTTTTATTTAGTTACTCGGTTGGTTTAATAAATTCAAAATTAAAATAAACATATTAATTATATTACAATAATATTAAATTAATATTAATACATTTACAATATTAAAACAATCATAAATATTATATATAAGTATTGTGTTACATTAAAATTGTTCATAATATAGTTATTTCGTGTGTGTATAATCTTCGCTCGTCTTTTTAGAATCTAAAAATCACAAGGTCTATAGTAGATATTTATTATATTGTCACACAGTTTATAAGATGCTAAGATGTAATATTGTAGATAATATAAACCAATTTTAATTTGGTGTGGTTAAGCTTAAATATTTTTCGACCATCCATACGTTATTTAGGTATACGCTGAGCCATTGCATAATATATAAGTACATCTATATTTAATAACTCGTTTGATACAATTAAAAGAATACTACGGATAACTTATGAAATGTCAGTTTTTTTTTTAAACACTAAACGGGTTTCACATATTGTTATATTATTGACGACCGCGTTCTTCGCGTGAAATGGGATACAATTTGTATAACATTCTTATTTAGTTATGCAACGATATAGTTATAATTCTGGATCGATTTTGGTAGCCGTTTCTTTACAGTGCCTATGCAAATTTTGATCGAACCAGAAGATTTCGATGTTGTAAATGCATAATTTACGTTACATACTATATTATACGACTGTGTCCACAGGAGTATACGCCCGGAGGTTAGGCCTTTATTAGGCCAGCACATTAGTAGGTACATAAATATTATAATTTATAAGTATACCTATACAGTTTTCTTTCATGACTAGCTATATTTCGTGATATCTTTGTTTCTCTATGCTAAAACAATTGTGGTATAAATATAAAAGGTGTGTACGTGTGTGTGTGAGAAAGAGAAAGATAGAGAGGGGAAGGGAGAGTCGTAAACTAACTAGTATTTGTAAATAAACGCAACATCTACCGCAGTCTATATAATATTATTATTTTTATCATACATCTTCAGTGGGTTGTGGCACTTTATAGAGTAGTCTAGACCATCATTATGATTTGCACGTATCTACCTATATACTGTATTCAATTATTTCGTGTGTTTTGTATTCGACCAATTGTGTTTCGTAGGCAACATAGACTAGTAATAACAGGTAACCTGAAACTACGCTTGAGTTGTGTGTCTGGCTGGCCGCAGAAAAATCAAACTTAACAGTAATCGTATGTAATGCATAATAATATACGGTAACACGATGGTACAGCAGGTATTATATTATGGATGGTACATTGTAGCTGCTATTTTTTTAAGTACATTTTTTGCTCATTGTTTTTATATAGACAATTTCAATCCAGTTTATCAACTTTTACCGGAACTAAAATTACGCATGATACTCAGTGACATATAGTGTTATATATATATATATATGTTTTGTTCGGAAGCAGTGCGAAGATGTTTTATATCCTATGCAGTTTGTTTGCGCATTTCACTCGTTAAGTCCGTCATATTTGGACAAAATCTGATCGATTCCAATTAATCAAATTCATCTCTAGTAGAAAATATAGTATATCCATGGTGTATCTTCTCACCATTTATTAGGCTCTGCTATAACAATAATAAATTGGCATTGCGTTTAGCTGTTGCATCAACTTTTATAAGTAGGTACGTACTTACATATAGGTATACTGTCGTATAGATAGGATTGATTTATTATTTTTATCGGCTCAATGAATTATAAGTTAATGACATTTAATATTACACATCATAAATATAATTGAATTACATATAGAAACAACAAATTATTGCCTTATAAGTTATAAGTTATAGGTAATATTGACGAATAAAATTTTTTACAAGCTCGTGTTTTATAAAATAGAATTATATCAATATTTATAGTTTGATGACTAATTTTAAAAGCGCTGTTATATAATTATATATTTTAATATTCCTCATATTTTGGTCTTATGTTTATTTAACAATATTTTGATTAATGTGTTAACATCTGTTAGTACATATTAAATGTCCAATGGGTCAATATATTCAATAGGGTAATTTTATTTTATTAATAGTCACTATATGATATTGTGTTGATATTATTCTGGTTTGCATAAGTCATTACTCTTCTATAATGTGTACATCGATTTTGATTTTTCTTATAGTTGTTTTTCATCTTTATTCATCTTCTGTTCGACATGTAAATCATTTAAGTCGATAGACAATCATTTTTCTTTGCAATGTATTTTTGTTAGTCTTCATTAGATAACCTCGGTTTACTAAAAAATAAACATTCAGATTCTTACTAATATACTTTATATTTCCACATAATAAATTTGTTTGTTCAATTTATTTGTTTATTCTTACGTTTGTTATATTATAGTTTTTATGTATACATATCATAAATAATTTTTAATTTGTTCATTCATTTAAATTATTATTCATAAATATTTCCATCGTCCCAAAAGTACTTAAATTGCCTATATACTTCGCCGTCTGTCCCTTAGAAATGCGTTTACCTATAATAATAATTTTCATACAATGTATACCTGTGTATAGAATTGTAGCACATTAATGCATCACATTTATCAACATGATACCACGAGATGACTTTTGACCGACAATGTGAGTTTGTTTAATCGCCGGTAACACACACAACAGTGTAACTATGGAGATTTTTATTCGGCTGACACACTGATCACTCGTAGTAATACGTATTTCACAGACGATGACGACTAAAAATGTTATGGATTAATTATGATTTTTCTCATTAATTGGTGTAAGTACTACGTTATTTTATCATAGTTTGTCTATAATATACACGCGTTGTCTCAACACATTTCTAAGACAAAACAGTATTACTGTTGCAAGTGTACATAACATATAATAACACGTTATAGGTAGTAACCGGTTATTTCGTTCGGAATGAAAAGTGTAGACACCTAGATAAATGTATAAAATAATAATAATATTTAAAAAAAAACAATAATACTCTGGAGTCCAGTTGATTGTTACTGTATGCACAATATGTTACTGACGCTTGTGCAGAGATTCTTACAAGATCGTGTATACGCATTATGCGAGTATTTAACATATTGAAGTGATAATATATTAGTATTATGACCCGAGACCTCTACATAGACTTATTTCCACCAATACGGAACCAACCCTGTATTATTATGTAAACAGTAATCGTGGTCTTATCGACACCTGATGCTTCTCCATACGCAGATATTATTCGTACCGATACGACAATACGTGTGGGCAAGAGCGTGAATAACAAATAAAAAGAAGAAAAAAATGTAATAAAAAGAAGAAGAAAAACGAAATAATTGATATTTTTTCCTCCTCGAAAACCGGATTGACGACGTAGTTGGACTTTATAACGGATCGACGTGCGAGTCTCTGCAGCACCACTCCATAACTACTGGGTGCGAGTTTTTCTCCCATCCGTCTCACTATCTCTCTCTCTCTCTCTGTCTCACTCTTTGTCACTCTCTCCATATCTCCGTCACTCTTTATATCTTTTCTCTCTCTTGCCGCTTATATTATTATTATTCTATTTTAAAATAGTCGGACAATCAACAGCGGACTACTAAATTACATAGACACCGCCAATTTGGCAGCTTTCCAAACTTAGAGCGTAATATATATATATATATATATATACACGCATTATACGCGTATTCACGTACGGGCCGTATAATATTTATAATATTATGTTTCTATCTATACTATGCATTTTTATTATTATCTTTTATTTTCATCTTTTTATCCCCGTATACGCAAAGACGATGACGATGTCGATGATAACAATATGAATAGTAATAATAATAACGATAGTGATAATAATAATAATAGTTGTAGAATTTTATCGATTAATATTTCAGCGCTATAGCGCGTGAGAAATTCGACAAACCGTCCGTTATAATAACAGCCACCCGTTACTATTATTATTCATTGCGTTTATGTCGGAGTTTATGTTTACAAACAGTGATGTAAATTACTATAATATAAAGTTATCATTATTAAAATTGCACCATTGACGGTTCTTATCAAAATGCCTATTATAATAGTAACTATATAATTTATCGATATATTGTATAGTTACAATTTTACACAACATAATAGGTATTACATGCAGAGTGTGTGGTTATTATAATATTAATATCACATTATATTTGATATACAATAAATATGAAATCCACCGAAACATAAATGTCTAAACGAGGTGCCTGTAAGTTGCTCATGTTAATTTCTTATAGTAACTATGTCCTTAAATCATTTATGATTGAAACACCTACCTGTATAATAACAGAGTTACGGTAAAATGTATCTTATGTTTTTCATTACATTTAAGAATAATCATATTATATTTAGTATTATTTACCTATAGGTACCTGCAATTTTGCATTCTGAATATAATGTTTTTGTTCAATAAAAACTTATTTAAATATAATATAATATATATTTTATTTTGTAAACTGATAATGTATATTTTATATATAAATTTAAATTACGCAAATATATATACATAACAAGTAATTTTTTTATTGGACTAAAAACCAGGAAATTATCATAATAACGTAATAAAGTTGGATACTATTTTTAAAACCAGTAAATGATTATTATGATTTAGATTTAATCAATAAGGTCCGATGTTGGAATGAAAACAAATAAATAATTATGTAAATAGCAAATGAATATAATTTTAACAAACCTGTTTGGTTGTTCGCAAATTTAAATATAAATACCTATACCTATACGTAGCTGTATACAGCTGGTAACGAATAGATAAAACAGATTGCATTTTTTTAAGCTTCGGACCAATAATTATTTACATAAACAAATTGCCATAAAGTCCCGTTTATTTTATTTTTTTCTAAACAAATGCACAAAACGCGTAGTCTATTTTATATAACTATACAATTATGTCAACCCGTTTAGGCACACGGTTTTATAATAGTTATAACACGTTTACGAAATTATATTTCATAATTAATGTACTGAATAAAATTTAAATAGTTTCCTTTAATTATACTTAAACGAAAGACTAATATTAAATGACTTATTTCAGATTTTACTGAGTCTGTAGTTAATTATTGAACTATATCATTACAGATGTTTTAAACTATCCTCTTCTATAATATTCTTAGAGTGATACTCCCTTAAAAAATAATTCATGGAACTATAGTGTTAGTCTTACAATAACTTTGTCAATTTCATCAAACCAATTACAAAACTGGACTAATTATTTTTTAATACAAAACACTGATGGTTGATGTGCATAAACCGGTTGTTATAGTATTATCAAATTGTTAATATATATAGCTAACGGCTCGTGTAGTTTAAGATAAAAATGGTATATTTTCTTAATAATTTATGAAACAAGATTTATACCTATATGCTTCTCGAAAACAAGTATTTTAACATGTTAGGTAAATGTAGATATAAGTGTTTAATTAAAAACGATTTCAGTTCACATCTAATACAAGTGTACCCAAGTATAAATGAGCTGCACAATCATAGATATCTAATATACAAACTAAATTTGTCAATAATATATAACTTGGTTCTATTCTATTCTATAACTTAAGTATATAATAGGTCATGTATTATATGATATTATAGAAATAAATTGAACAGTATTGTTTGTTATGAAAAATCACGTATATTATAAGAATTCCTATATAGAGTACATCTATAGGTATTAGGTACACTTGCAGGATTTGTGTGTTTTCTCTGTATTTTACGGGTATACGCGTATAAATACTACTGCAGACATAATATTATAATAATGAAAAAAATAACAGCGCAGGTACCCGCGGTCAGCGCTACGGGTTACATTTAGGTCGATAAGGCAATAATCCGATTGTATTATAATATTATTACCTCGATTGCGGTGTCTTTGCTCGATTGCGGTGTCTTGTCGCGGTCCTGTCCTCGATCTATCATCGTAAAATTATAATAGTGAAATATATTATTATTATGCTGTGCCTCGGATGACCGACCGAGAGCAAGGGTCCGTTATCATCGTATATACGCGAGTGAGTGTATATGGATTTCAGCGGGCACAATGACCCAAGCACGTACATGTATTTAAATAATTCTACTATACTGACGGCTGATGGGTTGTAGTCATACTTCATGCTGAGGTATAGATACGCTGTTTTTAAATCGTTTTCTAAAATATTATCGTTTCGTTTCCCACCACATATTCCAAACGATTTTTTTCGCAATCGATCAAAATATATTTTCTTATAATAAAATCTTTAAGCAATCATAGTCTTTGTCGTCGAACAATACTATTATTGCAAATCCACGTGTGGTGTAGCCGTGTAGGTTATATATATATATTATTCATTAGTTTAGAATTACAATAAATTACAATTTTTTTCATTGATGATAAACTATATATTAGTATTATACCATTGGGTATAATATAAAGTATACAATATATTATTATACTCAATGATTAAAAATAATATGTTATTTTTTATAATAGTTCGATAAACTTACTAAAAACAGTTAAACCATTATTGCATTTTCCCAATGGTTCGCGACTATTGGTTTTTGTACTTGATACTAATTGCTAATTAGTAATTACCTACTAATGATTATTAAAAGTAGGTACTTAAAATGAAATACGTATGACTGAATATTATGTTTCTATAAATATAATAATTTATATAGTTAATTACTATTTAATATAACCTTTAGTAATAATTAAAAGTTTTTTTTATTATAATTAGTAATTACCTACCTACCTTTTTGTTATAAAATCAGTTTCGGATCAATAAGAAAAGAAATCCATTATAAATGATTACATTTAAAAATAATATGGATTTTAATTAACACTTCGACTGGTAGGTATGTGAAGAAAAAATACTTTTTTAAGATAACGAAATTATGATGTTTGCATAATGCATATCATTAACGTATACGTGTATACAACATTTCACATACAATCCCCCTTTTATCTGGATGTTCCAAAGAGGTCGAGCATAATGCTATAGGTACCAAATGCTATGGATACAATATACATATATACGACCTACTAACCAATAACCACGTATACTAACCGAGCGATAGCACTGCAAAACCTGATGTAAAACTATACTATCTTAATCTATAATTAACTATGTAAATAATAAATATATATACTATATAGTTTGTAATCAAAATACAGCGAATCATCATCGTATAACGACGTGAGTTAAGTTATAAACCTCAATAACATACAAATAATAATATATAACCAATTTATGAACAACAACATATAAGACAGTGTAAGGAAATGATATAATTGACGAATTAACCTTACGATGTTATGTGTGCGTTTTTATTTTCTTTGGCATTATATTTTGGACACCGGCTAATAGCTATATTATAATATGCTTTTAACATTCTAATGATTACATCTATTGATCGTCTACGGTACAGCTGCAGCTTTCTACACCGTCCATGATTCGGTTGGATTAGGTTCTCGTCTATTTATTTATATTTCCTTGCTATTATAACGCTGACATTTTGTTTCCCGTTTGCCATACTACAAACGGCTGAAACGAAGGATAGCTTTTTATAATACATTTTACTGCCAACAAAGAACCACGATAAAATATCGAAACGAGTAAACGAATCACGTATGATGTACCCAGGTATAGGTACCCACATCCAGCTATAGGTGTATTATACAGGTATTATATGTAGGTACCTACTCCACAACTCCATAATAAATAATTAAGACATTTATTCACGTGTGTGGACTATACATTATTATAATATATTATATAGGGCGGGGATATGTTTTCTTCCGACGACCTTGGGTCGATCCTGCGCTACAGTGTCGTGTCGTATCACCTAAAGCCGCATGTACCTACCTGTATATATATACATAATATGTACACATATTATATTCGCTCGTATACGCATCATATATATATGCATAATATTATGTACCTTTATAGGTATAATACTAGGACGTAATGGGTACGCGATGTAAATGCAGCGTATATATGTACACCACCACGCGCGTATATTATATGATGATTGGCACCGGGCTGTTATATTATGTTGTACGATAATATACCGCTGCAGACACCGCGAGGTCGTCGATCCGATTGAGTTATTATTGAACCTCAGACGATGGCGTTACAATATAATGTGTACTATATAGGTTTTATATAAACGTACACACACAGGTATATAGAAGTACGTTTTCCACCTTTGATCGGTTGCTGACGAGTTGTCTGCCGAACGCGCGTGTCGTATATAATAATATACACAATACCTATAAACACTATTTATATTTATACCTCCATACAATATGTATATGATGTGTGAGTGTGTGAGTGGCGGACGAGAAGAAAGTCTATATCGAAGAAAAATAATAAACAGAGCTCTCGAATAGTTCGACTGGTCGTCGCAGGGCCGCACGTTTATATATATATATAATATATAATAATGCGACTATACTGCAGGCCACTGTAGGAATATAATAATAATATGATATCATATGCATTTAATTGTCAGGCATTTTTTAATTTAACCGCGGCGAGCGAAACAATATTGTAACGAAACTCGCTCGATTGCGGCCAATTCAATTGTGCAGAGTGGTCTTATTATACGTATTATTATATAGGTATATTATAAATCGTAAATTCCGCTTCCACACCGCGCGACGGCCGGTGCGTTTACTATTATTGTACAATGTACGGTGTAGAAAATTAGAAAACATCAATCACATCGTTATTATTGTTCCGTCGCCGATCACACCGCGTTAATCCCGTATAAATCATAATATAATAATATAAGACAATAATTATTTCGTATTTATAATGGGGCGATAAATTCATATAATAGTTTAAAAACGTGTAACATTATCTACGACGATGTATCGTACACTACTACGTATTGTAAAATCTCGAGATCATTCCACATATTATACGCTCTTATTATACATATACACATATACATAAATATAGATAATATATAATAATATCATGTACGTGTTCCTTATTTTGTACGCCATAATTCTTTTTATTCACGGCGCGTGGTGTTTCGTGACACACCAAGACGTCTTTGAATATTATTATTATTATTATTATTATTATTATTGTTTATTTTACGCCAGCGGGCGATCTTTACCCAAGTGAATAACTCACCATTATTCTCAGACGCTGTTGTATACCGACAATAATAATTTTTACACAATATGCGTGCGTATACCTTCAACCTACCTACCTATATATGTGTGTCGTATAATATACCTACTGCTGCCGCAGCGTTGTATAATATTATAATATAAATTATATAAATATAATGTGATTTCTACGTAGAAAGCCGCGTTTCGGAACAGATTGAAACACACACTTGACTCGCGTGCGAGCGCATTATATCGTAATGTTTTGGAAACGATTTTGAAAAACGATATGAGTTTCGTGACGACCAGTTTCGTATTCTACTCTCGTGCCGTACGGCGCGGCGCGACGGCCTGCCAGATTAAGGTGCCGCCGCCGCCGCCAAACCTTCTTTTGTACGCTAAGCCATACTATAATATACCGCCCGAGTAGGTAATAGTTTAGAATTAGAGTGTCGTATATATATATATATATATATACATATGGGTATATATGGTATATATACGCTCTTTTTCTAGTGTTATATCGTGTACGATATGCGCGCGCGCTTTATTTTTTCATGAAAAATCGCTGGTCGCGTCAATAAATTACGTCCGTAATAAGCCACACCACGTGAAAAATATTATTTTTATTATTATCATTATTATTACCATTGTACACGGGAAAGGCTTAACCGTCACGTTTAGCCGGCATGTATATATTTATATATATTATGTATATATATAAATATATATGTATATAATATGTATATGTATGTATTTATGTATGCAACTGATGTATTATCGGGTCATTAGCGCCCCCCCCCCCCCCGACAAAATATTATATTCCGCGTTGGCTTGCCATTTTTTTCCTACTCGGAGCGAGAGCCCATTATTCAGTTTTTATTTCTTCTTCTCATGATACTTATTATGATTATTATTATAATATATTATTGTTGTATACCTACGTACCTACATAATATGTTATATCGTTGGGTTAGGTATTATAATTGGCGGCCAAACGAGTCTGTCAGAGTCTTGGCCGGCCGCCGATGGGTACGTTTCGTTACGTTCCGCGCAGCGTTTCGAAAACGTTTGCCCGATCGATGTTCCAGCTGTTACTGCTCGCCTATATAATATACCTACCTCGCGCGCAGCACTGCAGATAGCACTTCGTACATACGCATGTGTTAGAAAAATTGTATAATAATGAGTTGTTAGAAACGAATCGAATCGTAAATATTATGGTTATTTGTTTTTTTTCGCGTAAAACAAAAATTCTTCACTTGACGATGTACAGCCTGCTGCAGCTGAAGTATAAATAGGTACCTATACTTGGAGTAAAATGTATATACCCTGCACACGTACACGTAAATGCGCGCGCATCGCTACACATAATCTGCTAATCGGATTATTCAATTCCTAGAACTTCTAACAATTTTCTGTTTTTACGGTGACACGCCCGTCTTACAACAATACTTAGCGTTACCGCGACATGATGTGCCGCTGCAACATCAGATTATAAACTTGTCGTAACCTACCTATATACACGCGCTGGTTCCGTCTAGATTTCTCTCTCTCCCGCTCCCTTTCTCTCTCTCACTCTTATTCACACTAAATGCCGAGGAAAACATAATTATACCTCGACGTGTGCACCACCCCCCCAGCGATACCATCAGTTGAACGACATTATACGATCACGCAGACTCTCATCAGTCATCATATAGTTTTCGGATACGTCTGCGATCCAGGGTAGTTACCTTTACATTACATACCTGCGTCCTGATGTTGCGCTTATTCGGCGGACCGACAGACCTTAACTTTTCTCGAATTGGCGAAAACAAGTCAGCTCTATGTAGGTAGGTACTTATACATTATATTATATATTATTATATGATGATTAGTCATTATATTATTATTACTGTTTTTATTGTGTTTCCCTTGTTGGTCCGAACACGTAGCATTACTCTGTCCTATTATATCTACCCATACGCGCGTACATATACATATACGATAAGTGTGTTTCTTCTGCTGACCTGTCCAATATGTGTGTATAATGCGCGTGCTGCAGCTTGCCGAGAAGTCTAAACGCGTCGCTGCGGCCTGCAGCTCGTCGTCGGTATCGGTATCACAATAGAGTACATACGCGTATAATATATAATAATATAATACACAATTGCATCTGCCATCTTTGGTGCGAACGGTACATTTAATCAGATAATAAATCGTGTTTTGTAAACCAATAAAAATTAATGTCATATTCTTGTGCGGACACAATTGCGCGCGCGGTGTGACGTGAAGATATTGTCGGTCCGTCGCAGGCCGTGGACGGGTTTTCTTCCTTACGCCACGCATATCATATTATTATTTACCGGTGGTAAGTGATCTCTCTCTCTTTCTCTCTCTCTCTCCCTGTCTATCAACCTCTGTCTCTCTGTCTCTCCGGTCTATACGAGTGCCACGCGCGTTTTTTATTTTATTATTATTATTATTGATCATTAAAAAAAAACCTTTCCGTCGCTGAAAGTCACAGTCGTATACGCCGGTCGCGATGCAGTGTGACGACATCTGTGTTCGGGAAAAACAATAGCACACAACCGCACGGCTATAAGTATATATATTATATTATTATACGCGTATGTCGCCGTCGCCGTCGTCGCGTCTTATACGATGTGATAGCCATCGCGTATATATAAACAGACTAGTGTTGTTTATTGTGTTTGACAGCAATACTAAGAGTCTGAGCTCGTGATCCGCGTGTTAACTTCGGCGTACTTCCAATTAATACGAAAACAAAGACATGACTATATCGTTGAGGTTTTCTCCGTTGAGAAATAATACATCGAATCCGGCGGCGACGACGACGTGACGTCATATGAGATGTGGAGATATATTTGTATACACCACACGATGATGTCGAAATTCTTAGCTTTAGCCTATACCCATATACTGTACAATATTATATATACCTATATAGTCGTAAAAAACGATCGCCACGTATAAAACTATAATTTTACTACCATTGAATAAACTGAAAATCAGTAAAAATAAAAACAACAAATAATTTGAGTTTGCGTAGATATAAGTATAAGATGCGAGTGTGCGAGAATTTTTTTCCAAACGCGCAAAATAACATGCGAATTCATTCAATTATTTCAGCCCACCTATACAGGTCATTGTACGATAAGTACATAATATAATGCACCAACCTACCACACAGCTATTGTGCCCGACGTATTGTACGTAATTTATTATTATTCTATATTGTAATTTGTAATCAAATTATTTGATTCGCATGCGCTAACTGGAATACGCGAATGATAACGATATTGATTAATATAATAATTATTATTGTCTAAAATCTTGAGTCTAGATCACGTTGACCCGTCGGCGGTGGTTTACGCCGAGGCGACCGTGTTCGGATCTCTGACGATCGCTATATTTATAATATGTATACCTATAATGCCACGCGGTGGCTGTAGCGATCGTAACAAGATTAATGAACTGGACCGTGGTCGTCGTATTCCGGACTGAGCACAAACGACTCGTAACTATGTGTAAAGGCGAACGATTAACAAAATAATAATTAATAAATAAATAAATTTAAAAATAATAAATAGACGTAAGTATATGCAGCAACAAATAGCTCCCGCAAGTCACGACCTGCGAAACACAATATTGAATTGCATATACTTTAATAATAATATCTAATATCTTTACGGTACAGCGTAGGTATATATAATATAATAGCTGCACTGTAGTATGGTAAAATCACATAATATTATATAGCACGTTACGCGAATATATATATAAAAGTCTGTGAATCACAGCTAGCGAAATCCATCCATCGAGAGTAGATAGCGGATTTGGGGCTATCGTCGACAATGCGGATGAACTACGCTGCAACAAATCCACTCTGAGGAAAACCGTCTTGCGCATGTCGTTACCGATTATGCGTGTGTGTATACTCCTGCAGTACATATTATAATATAAAAGTGGCATAGCCAGTGGGTGCTGGGGCGCTGTAACCCTCTCCTCACCCTCGAGTTTTTAATAAAATAAAAATATTTTTCTATGGTCTATGAGAGTGACTGCAAATACAAACTTGTATGGCCGTACAGGAAACAAAACCTAACATAAAAACCTCGACATCAGTATGCCGAACTTATTAGGGAGACCCTAGTTAATCCAACTCCTAATGTGTAACACATTATCGGCCCAGCCCCCCAAAAAAACATTATCGGCCACGTCACTAAAATATAATTTTAAGTGACCCCGCGCGTTGCAAGATCACTCGCAGTCATTGTGGTGTAGAATCTGTTGAGATACTTACTTACTAACATGCGGTGGCGTATATTGGAATTAATTTCAAGGGGTAAGAACCCACCCCTGACCTCTACCCCCCATATATACGCCACTAATAATATGCGTAATATATAATATCAACTATATTGTCGTATGGGTATCACGCTTATATGGGGTACCTACATTGGCGGTTGGTGATTGGCTATGTTATAATATAAAATCCCCCTTTCCTCGTGAAGTAACTAAGTTTTATTATAATATAATAATATGGACGAGGAAGTGTGCATCTGTGTATAAGCATAATACTATACTACAATGACTTGAGATTTATTCACCACCGGGTCATTGCATTAATACGGCCGAAACTATAATATTATAATATGTTATATTATGAACATCGTATATTAGAATATTAATAGGGGTTTTCATTCATCCTCGTGGACTGGATATGGGATACAATTTATATAATATAATATTATTATACGTAGTTCGGTTAAAAAACCGGTTTCATAACAATATTATTCTGTTTAATAGTCAAAAGTTTATTATTACCTATATTATTAAGATATACGATCTATTGTATTGTACCTATACATATAAATATAATAATAAAGTCGTGTTGCAAATAGATCCGAAACGACATTCGTCGCGAAGTGTATATTTTTTTCCCCAAGTAACGCGATCTAACAATATTATTATGATCTTAACAAAATGTAATATTATATCGTGCGTATCGGTTAAGGGCGATAATGACGTATAACATTACATTTTAGTTGGTTACTTATACAATATAATATTATATAGTTATTAGGTACATATATACATAATATTATCATAAAGTCGTACATAATTGTCGCGTTTTCTCTGGTCCTTTTTCCAAGTATTTGCACGTGTGAACTCGCTTCACACATAATATACAGCTGGCAGTTGTAGGTGGTATGTCGAGTCGTCGTCGTCTTCTGGCGAGGGAAAATAATTTATTTAAAATCTTCCTCCCCCACCGCCACCGCCGCCGACACCGTCGGTCGAGCCAAGACGCTTCTCAATTATATTTTATTGTTATTGTTATATTGGGAGACAGTAGCGTAATCCTATTTTATCGTTATTATCTTATTTTTTCTCCGCAGAAAACGGACGGGTAAACCGACACTCCAAAAATTCTTTACGTTTTTATATTTATAAAACGACGTCTTCAAAAATGTACGCGACGAAAAATTCTTCGCGCGTATATAGCGGGTACCAATCATTTAGTATAATATAGGCAACAAACGCGTCGTCGTCACACGCACATACCAATAATAATATATAGCATCCAAAAGCGGTATTGTTGTTAAAAAAAAAAATCGATCGGTTACTAATTAACATAGTACAATATCAATTATTTATTATTATTCTATATATTGTGTGTGTTATAAACTTGAGTTTTTTCGAAATGACGATTATTATTATTATTATAACTTATTTTTAAACGTGTGAGAAAAACATCGTCATGACGTGATATCGTCGTCATCGTCGTCGTCGTCGTCGAAACGGGCGTCTTTCAGCGATTTTTTTATCGACACGAAATTAAGAATAAAAAACACGCGCCGTAAAACCGACGACGACGACGGCGCTTCCGCGGCGGTCGAGACCTCTAACGAAAAACCCACGTTAATTCCTGACCGGCGGCGGCGGAGGCCCATGCAGGCCAGCCAGCCACTGACGACGTATATTAGCGCCCGTGTAGAACATCGATGCTCGCCTATCAATCACGCTCGGAAACCGGTAAATCATTATTTCAATAAACGGGCACCGCTCTCCCCACAAAAAATATACACGAGGTAGGTACATCCGATGTATATTATAATATTATTACTGTACGTGTCCCGGCGGCGGCGCCTGTTCGGAGGACGACTTTTCGTCGGACTCGTTACGGTGGGTGGCAAGCGAGTATATACATATAGGACTATAGGTATATATTATTATACATATATACTGGTTTCCGTATAATCGAAAAATCGTGTCCTGCTATATTATAATAATTCCCCGTTCGACAGACTCACTCTATTACCTATACAACACTATCTCTCTCTCGTGGCTCCGAAAGAATATAATATATTATTATTATTATTATTATTATTATTATTATTATTATACTGTCCCGTGCCGTTGTAGTTTTCGTTTGTTTCGCTACATGTTTGTTCTTCGACAGCTTATTTTTTAGACTTTTCCACGCACAATATATTTAAGAATAGAGTTTATCATATAATAATGCATTATATTGGGTACCTATAGTACTATCCATATAATTTATGAACTTCACAAAATTGCAGCATACGAGTTCTGGGACCCGAAGATCAACTGGTTTTTATTAATCTATTGAATACCGAATACATAATTTAGAATTTTAATTAGAAGGATAATATATAGGTGTAGACCCACCACGTGTCATAAATTATTATAGATACCTACCTATAAAATATATATATATACGAATTATGGTGCGCGTATATTTACTAATGTATGTTTAGATTGCGACGTCGGAAAATAAAATAAATAAACGCTGAACTATGATACGCGACTGCGGGAGAAAAACCGTCTGTATGGAGAGAGAGTGACTTTATTATTATGATGATGGCCGAACGTCGCCGTATACAAAGGCTGACGATAATATTGCGCGCATACCTACGTATAATGATGTTGTATAATAATATAATATTAATATAATATGGTCGACTATTTTTTACTGAGTCGTATCATCTAAGACGCCACCATAAAACACGGATCGGCTGCTGCTGGTTCGAAATTATTGCGCTGTGCAGACAATAAACTATCGGCCATATAATATTATATATGTATGAATATATTGTATAATAAATAATAATAGTAAGCTAGCGCTGCAAAATCGTATATAAACCACCGTTCTTGACCGTGTAGAATCGACCGAAGAAGTTGTGCGCGCACATAGGTATAGAGCTTATATTCGAGTCGATGTACAATAATATTGTAATGCCATATTATAATATATATATATATTTTATAATTATTGATTATTGATTAAAACGGGTAAATCCTACTATAATGAAAGAAGAAATCCACGTGATTAATAATATTAAAACCTATATAGCTAAAGCCATAACTCTGGCAAAAAAATGATGCGGAACAGTGGAACTATATCACGGACTTAATATAATAATATAATTATTATAGTTTATTAATATATTATACGAGTATGTACCATGGTAGAGACAGTTTTTGTTTATGCAAAGTTGGTGTTGGACCATTTTTTTTAAAGTGATCTCCGGAAGTCGAACTTTAATTTATTCGGAGTCGAGTTCGTAAATAATTATTCCATATAAATATATAATATATACTGTTATATATTATGCAGGCTAATGGATGTTTAAATATTGCAAAAGTATTACAAATTTTGAACTTAACATAAATTGTGTTCGTGCCAAGACAACGCACTTTTCATACTTAGGTACTTAAAATACCAACCGTTTGACCGGCTACACTATTAAAATATAGCGGATAAAATACTATGGTAAACAGTCGTCTCTAACGTCATGTCGTATCGAACATATTCCTCCGTAACGAATGAAATATATATTTGCTCAGAATTCCGGCTATGTGAAATAAATAAAACGTTTGTAACTCGCACTCAGAAATTCCCGCGATGAATAACAATTAATCTTACTAAGTAGACATTAATTCTAAAATAAACATACATCCGCGTGACCATCACCACACCGGTGGTACTATCCGCTAACAAATGTAATTGGGTTATTATTATTATTATTTATTTATTTTTTTAAAGAGTGAGAGCGCATGAGATAGAGATAGAGAGAGTGAGGGAGAAACACTTTATTATTTCAACTCTAAAAATGTTTAACCGATTTTATATTCTTTAATTAATAAAAACCAGAACGTGTTTTTATTTCGTGCATCGAAACTATAATACGTACCTATATGAAAGATTTATCGCCGGTTTGTAAATAAATCCTACTCGTGTTGAAAGTTTTATGAAATCCGAGACATTGTTAACTTAGTATTCCCCAACTGTAGGTAAGGTGTCAATCCCAATGATATATTATTTTCATTACGTATTTCACCATACAGAGTGATCTGATTTACTGTGTAAAATACCATTTCAAACATGCTTTCACGTATTAAATTTACATTATTCATTCATCATCCCAATTTTAAATTGCATAATATTATTATCTATAATTATTTTTATATTAAAATTAAATTAAATTGTTGCTTTATACTGTACGTCAACGTCAGTATTGTGTAATTTATTATCCTTTTTATACTGCGATTATGCAAATAGCACGGTTAAGTACAATATTAATATGCCAATAACTATTCGTGTATAGTTTTTTACTAGTTTTCCAAACATGCTGATTACATAACATAAGTAGCCATTATATTTTCTTCTAATTATTTTAATAAGCAAATTATATAATACATAAAATCAACAATATTGAATGCACCGAGTTTTACACCTTGTACCATAATACCATATAATATTAATATAACATTTTGGAAATCAATGAACAATCGTGTTAAACTCTGTAACTGCTGTATAGGGTATCATAATATCGTGTCCGGTGACACCGAATCCTTTTCATCAGATGTATTTGTCGTTGACGTGTGATCTTCGATGAATAATACATGCGGCTCGTCGAGTTCTCGATTTGGAATACAAACGTGTAAGTTCCGTTTCGGATAATAAATTCCACCCCTAAAATCTAAATCCGTACGCGTGTTATATTATGTGACTCCGCGGCGGTACACAAAGTCGGGTCGTGTACATAGCAGGTATACGTACTCGGCGTGTATAATGTATAGGTATATGGCATACAAAAGGCTAAGTTCAGAAAAATCAAGACTGACACGCGTTAGATCAAAAAAGAAAAGACCGTTCCTATAAGGTTACTTTATTTGAAACGTTTCGAAACGTGTCTTGCCAATGGACTGCTTGGATATTATATATATTTTTTTCTTCCAAATGTAATTCAACGCGTCCGCATTATCTATCGCGTGGAGGATTGTGTAGTAACACGTGTTTAAAACTTATACACTCGTGTATGGTGTTAGTATATGTATTTGCAAGTATATATTATATATATAATATAAAGGTAGGTATAATACCTATAGGATGTTACGACGATTTCTACTGAAAAAAATATTGTTAAAACATTATTTTTTCGAGTGTATGGTTTCATTTATTACGCCCGTCGAACCACGGTTTGACAGTTTTTTTAAAATATAATCTCTGTACCGAACTTACGATGTCTGCGGCGGTGATATCAGATTGTATATGAAATAACACATCATTCTATTAAACGCATTGTATTTATTTGTTAAAAAATAATGTTTTCATTTCCAAAAATGATTTTACAATACGCATATTATTTTGTTTTGTTGCAGGTAAGCACTATATAATATACACGCGCATCATTATATAGATGAAATAAGAAAGGAAATTAATGGGTTTCTGTCATTCTACCTTATGGCTGGATGATTAAGTGTGAACAGAGCATGCCGGTGAGTTCTTTTAAATGTACCCAATTGATTATTATTGCCCATAAAATCGGCTTGACGTTTGTTGGTCGAACAATGTTAAGACATTTATTTACTTTAAAAGCCATAAACGAAAGGCGTACAAACACAGCAGTGATAAAATATAATTTATCAAAAAAAAAATCGCTATTCTTGAATCGTTCTTATGACAATTTATTAAATTATTATTCGATTTAAAAACCGACTCGCGTATATATAGTCATGTGCGCACTTAATTTGTTACACGCGATGAACGGGCGGACAACCTATACACGACAATAATAATAATTACAGTTGCATTGTCCGGACGGACGTAAGCCTTGGGGACGATTATTATCACGTATTATTTAAGGGATCCTACTCGCTACCGAGGGACGCATACATGTATATTGTGTATACTATATAGTATATATATACATAGTGTCCGGACCAAGACGCTCCGGGGCAATACGTGCGATACGCGACGAGAATATACTTATACAGCCGTTATTAATAATACCCTTTACGACGATGAGTCATTAATAATAATAATAATAATAATAATAATAACAGTTACGGGGAATAGAACATTTAAAAAATAATTAGATCCGTAAAAGAACTTAATATATTATATTACCTATCTTGTATGTAATACTATTATGTGTAACGCGTGATCCCTGACAGTTTTGTAACGTACGACTACAGTGCCCATTTTCTCGCAAAGAATCTTTTCCTATTATAACGTCACAGCCATACGTAGTTGGAGGTTATAATGTCTGAGTGCGTCTCGCTAATCGTGAGTGGGAGCGGGTAGTAGTGGTATTTTTAGAGAGGTTTTTAGGATCTACGAATAATATAGTTATTATTTCTACACAGCAGAACTATATATATATAAAGGGTGCGTTTCAACAAGCATACTTATCCCCTTTTTTTCTTGAATAATGCTGTTATTCAAAATATGTTTTTTGGAGTTTATAAATTTAATATACTTAGACAATATTTTTTTAAATTCATGAGATTTTTAGTATTACTTAAGAAGTGATCTATGGAGATACAAACTTCTGTTTTTCAAATGAGAACCCCCTTTTTTACTATAAATTATTTTGTGGATAATTTTTTTGAAAATGTTGATTTGAAAATCCGAATTAGTAGTTTATTAGTTATTAAAATGTTTGTACTAAGGATAACAGTCCTTAAAAATGGTTTTACAAAAATATCAAACAGACGTAATGTTGGAACAAGTATTTATTATACTTGGGCCATTTTTACAAATTATTAATGTTGATAGATTAATATTAATGACTCAAATTTTCAAATCACCATAGCTCCATATCGTATAAAACTATAAACCCATCATTATGGACCTTTTATCATTAGAACTAAAGTTAAATAACACAAAAACTACTCGTACGAATTTTGATTCTGATACGTCAAATTGTTCAGAAAAATAATCCACTGAATAATATTTACTGTTGAAAAGGGGGGGGGGGGGTTCTTATTTGAAAAACAAAAGTTTGTATCTCCACAGGATACTCCTTAAAAAGTATAAAAATATCTCAAAAAATTGAAAATATAGTCTTTAAGTATATTTAAAAATTCCAAACATCAGGTTTTACATAACTGTATAATTGGAGAAAAAAGGGGGTAAGTGTGCTTGGTGAACCACCTTGTATACTTTTCGTACTTTTTTTGTATAGACAGCGTCGCTCGCTAGATTGCTGCGGCAGCATCACGAAGACGACTATAATACGATGACGTTCCGTCGCCTATTATTTCTATTAACATAACGTTTTGTACGCGACGGTAAATTATCAGTGGATTAATACGTTTAGCGAACAAATAGCGTCTTCGACTTATCGGGAAACCCGTATAGGTAGTGCTGCAGCAGCGCAAGACGACGGACGTGTACATAAATTATTTTCTCGCGCGAATCAATCTCCACAGTCGCTATATATGTAGGTATATATTATTATACATATTATACGCGCTTTATAATTTATATAATATATAATATATCTATATACGCTATAGCGTGTACGTCCAATACAACCATCACGTCTCACACACATGTAATATATTTTATTCGACGGTTGTAATATTATATTCTCTCCACTATATTTATATATATAATATAATATAGTGTCGTATATACACTCTCGTACGTCGTCGGTTGTATATCAAACGGGAGAAGGTATACTATATAAAAAAATAAGCGTCGTCGCGGGTTAATTTAATAAATATTTTCAACAGGCGTTCAAGTTTATGCGTATGTACCTACCTCTATTACATTATTATATACCTAGTACCTACACATACAGAGCCAGCCGCTAGCAACGCCGCCGCCGCCGTGCAACGTCCTTTGAACTATTCGCGTGTCGTCGGCTGTCGCGAACGCGTCATCGGTGCTTGTATACCGCTTAATACACAAAACTGCAGCAGCTGAATCGTAGGACTCTCGGTGCAACTATCGCTGCAGGTTACACGCGTGTATACTACGTGTATACTGCAGTTTATGTGTGTTATACATTATATTATATTATTATTATTATTGAACACCGCAGCAGTGCAGTATATAATATACCTACGACTGGCGTTTAGACTTCGGCGATGGAAGTTATTGGCGTTTGACGTGTGTCGGTCGCTGCGCTGTATAGTTGTATTATATGCTCGTAAAAGAGATTCCACCGCGCTGCTTTGGCGATTGCGATCTCCGCTCCGGCAGCAGCGCGCGAAGGATTTCGAGAGTCGAGACGTTAATTTGTCCGCCTGTAAAAAATAAAGACAACGACATTAGTTTTTGCACTCTCCGCGAACGTCGTACGCGTATTATGTATATATGTGATTACTGTACATATAATATATATATAATAGATACCTACTGCAGAACTGTTGACGGGTGTGTGCTGGGGAGAGGGGGACAATAAACTCGCGACTGAAGAGAAACGACAAAAAAAAAAAAGAAAAAAGGTAATAATAATAAAATATAAAACCGCGTCGCGCGACAGTCCGCTCGAACAACCGGGTCGTGAGTCGTCGGCACGCGTCCGCGCATTCCTTGGGCACGTAGTACGCGCGCGCGGCATATTATACCTACGATTTATCGGATCAAATAGTACTTATACATAAATATATATATATATATATAATATAATATAATGTTGTGGTGATGTGGACGTGCAGTCTTCTATCGCCCGCCGAGTGCGCCCGACACGCCGACAGAGATCTGCGAGGCGGCGTACGTGTCTACAAATAAGAGATAATACAATTTTATATGAAACGAAAAAAATACGAAAAATTTATCCTCGCGACACGTCCCCGCCCGACTCATTTCGTGTGGGTTATCTGATAGACACCGCACACACGCCGAACCACATCCGAATTCGGACTTACCGCCATATGTCATGATGATGATGATGATGATAATAATAATAATAATGAATAATAGCTAGTGTATTATATACCTATACGACTTTTTTTTTTCTTTTCACCAACGCCGCCGTTGGAATCGCGTTCGTATAATAAATAACGCAAACATTTGCTATAATATGCACAGTGTTAAGATATTATTATATAGATGCTTCGCAGGTACCCTATAATAGATTTGATAATTACATACGAGCGGCATAGTCGGTGGAGAGCGATAGATAAAACTGTATATTATGCGTCGTGGATCTGTATCTCGTATACTGATTCGTACCTACGCGCACGCGCACACCTGCACGAGACCGCGAGATATAGATGCGATGAGTATAATGTAAAAAAAAAAATAGAAAATATTTATATATTATTATATAGGTAGGTTATATATATTATATATACCGGAACACATCGAAATGGCCTTTTAAAGTAAAACCGGCGACCGCCTCTCTCTCTCTCTCTCTCTCTCTCTCCAACTCTTTCACACACATACTCTTGCGTTCTCGTCAGCCACATTATATACCAATAATATTTATAGCGCAATAACAAATTTGTACTTGTACACGGCTCGCTCCGCCGCCTGCACATAATAAATATCGCCAAGACGATAGATATCGGATACGCTACGTATATAATCATCATCCGTATTGAGCCGTCCACTTTATGGAAAATTGTATACACGTGCAAGAGAGTACATTTTTCACACCCCCCGTCGGTCAGTGGTACAATAGCAACGACCTTATACCGCTTTTACCAACCATAACCAACCTTCAATTCGAGTACCTATATACACATGTGAACTATTTTTTCGACCAACGAAATTGTTACAAGCGCTTGTTGTTAGGAGGTGATTATCATTTTTTTCCATAGAGAAATGTTAAATTTTAATAAACATTTAGGGAATTACGTGGAAGGGCTAAATCATCGTGTAAGGTGCCCCAATTTCCGTCTAGTTTTTCCTATACATAGGGACCTCTCTCCCTATTATATTATTACACTTATAGGTACCGCAATATATCTTCTCGAAGAGGGTTTTTTTTATTCTTTAATAATATGCATTATGATTATTGTATTTAATTTATATTTTTAAATTAGTATTAGAATTTCAAGGTTTTGAATTTAGTTTTCGTAATTTATCTATACCTCTTTGACGATTTAGAATAATTAATGTACCTATACATCTACATTCAGACATTTTATGTATTATTTTAAATTACCTCTGCGGATCTGTGATGGGTATAAATTAATATAAATAATAAAGTGAACTACCCGCAAAAGTCGTCAAGGACACGCCTATGATGTCTATAAGTACCTTACACATATATTTATATACATAATATACATTCCACAATAAAATCCTAATTCGTATCGTATATTTATACAAAAGCGTACCTAAATAGTGTTATAAATTATAATCTACATGGAATGCGAATGGGATCGAGAAAATACATTGCGATAATCCTCCGTGCCGTGTTTTCTAATTAAATTCATATCTATTCTGACATATCTCAAAGTGTAATCGGAATTACAATAATTTTTTATGTTCTTCGTGTTTTATAACAAACGATGTTTTACCGTCAATTAAATATTTAAATTATTTTCGACTAGCACTCAACATTTGTTTTATTTATTGAACCTATTGTATATAATACGCTCCGTTTGTAATTTTTCGATAAATGTCAACGATCCTTTGATAACAACATTATTAAATACTTAACGATGGGTTTGAACTTTTATGGTACTAGTTTTAAGAAATATAAAAAAACTGGTTTCTCTTTGTAAATTTTGTTTCGCACATAAATGGATGTCCATTTTAATAATAATAAAAAAAAAAATTGTGATTTGTATTCACTTGACTCTAAGAGGAAAATCATTAAAATAAACTCAATTTATAACCATTTTTTTCCCATTATATATTTTAACGATTATTTAAAATTTGTCACGACTGAATAGTAAAACAAGCAAACAAAATAAAAATAGGACGACAACAATAATCAATATTGAATAGCATACATTTAGTCAGCCGAAATAATAACCGAAATATAGATGTCTCAATAATATACTATTGTGCTTACAGGCCTGCCGACTTGCAGTGTTTCCTTAATGACCTGCCAAAAACATAATATAAACCATAAACACTACGACACTGCAGTTGCAGGAAACGGTCAATACGCAATCGGACTAAAATATACAGTCGACACCATAACATTATTATTAAGGCATTGTGGGTGAGCGTTCGTAGTTCCTACGAATTAAATATGGGGTCACTCCTGTGTGGCTTTGTGTATATATTATAATATATGCGTATATCATAATATTATGATGCGATCGAGGATAATATGTTATATTATAATAGTATATGATTTTATTTAAATTCTTCAAACTTCTCGCTATTTGTTAAATTTTAGGTGGTTTTTTTTCAGAAAAATGTATTTTGAACAGTATGTGACAGTATTTTTATTTGATACTACTTTTAGGCTTCTATAACGATTATTTGGGATATTAAATTTTATAAAATTTTACCACATTATAGATTATACAGACCTCGCACTATTATGTTTAGTCTTCATCACTTTCGTTGATTCTCGTGAAACTATAAAATAATAGCTTTTATCAATAAACTGAGTATTTAATTGCGTTTATATCGTCGACACGATGATGACCTTTTTACACAATATTATACACATTCTAATGTTAAATCGTTGGTTACAATATATTATATTATGGTGGTTCCTGCATCGTCATATTATTATAATGCATAACCAATGTTTCAATTTACCTATATAATTTCGTTTTATCCGTCAGACTATTATACGCGGATCGCGTATAGGTATGTATATACCTAATATGTATAATATGATGCTTTTATCGTGTAAGACGAAATCCATTATTATAGCCAGCTATAATCGATTAATTATTATTGTCGATAACCGAAAAGTCTGGTTGTTTTTTATCTTCAGATACATTATATTGTGGTCGTATAGGTATATCATATATACACAATTAAATATTTTATATATATATATATATATTATATTAGATATATTATTGTGGCGTGGGGAGCCATTAAGATTAGCTGCCGTGTCTCGCGCGATGTCATCCCTTCGGAGGAACGCGCGGTCGGGGTCAACGATATCACGGATTACACGTTTTTTCACTTAAAACGTACCGGTATACGTTTATTTTCGTGTGCACATTATTATATACATATACACGTGTAAGCGTATAATATAAGATAAAATGAAAACAATAAAGACGCGAACACATACGATAGAACGAATAATAATAATAATAATAATAACATAGCGTTGACCGGAGGAGAGACAAACCAGTTTTTTTTAACGGTTGTTCGTGATTATATTTTATCTCGTCTCTTCTCATTCTTCTTCTTGTTCGTATATATTATAATATTTCTATTCGTATATAGGTACGCGGCGTTTATTTTTATTTCGAGGGGACGGCTATTGCAGCAGGACGCATAACGCGCTCGCGCGCGAAGCGAAAACATAATAATTAACGACGGCGCTGGTTGATTGGCAAAAAGGGAAATAATATTAAACGCACATGCACGCGCCGCGCATGATATTGTATTTTTTTTTTTTTATTAAACGTCCGTCTCCCATAGGTGTGCATAATATAATAATATATATATAATACTACTCGTACACTTTTATATTATATATTATATACTTATATATGTTATTAATACGTTATAATAATATAATGTGTGCTGCAGCCGGGGACTGCAGATAGATGATGCTGTGGCGAGTGTACCACGATTATGACGATGACGACGAGACGATGAAGTGTGTATACATATATTATATATATATATGTATATGATGATAATAATAATAATAATAACATATATGTATGTATAATATGATATACGCCCGACCTGTTGTCCGGCCGGTGGTTTTATTATTATTTTTTTATACATATATATATGTATATATGGATACGAGTGATAGTGTTGTACGGACGCGCGCTTTTATCCATTACAAACGTTGAAAAGAAGAAGAACCAGTTTCGTAATAAATAATTAGACTGCAGCAGCGGCGGCGTCGCGCGAGAGATATCCGACTGAGACGTTCCGCACAATTGACGTTTATCGTAATTGAAAAAGCTCTTTCTCCGCGTGTTTGGGAGCAAAAAAATTGTGTTGGGTACACTACACATCATGATAATAATATCGTATTTTAATAGTTTTTTTCGTTTCGACCGACCCGGATTAAAGATAGTCCGCATCAGCGCGCCATCGCCAATCGCCGTTGGCGAAATGAGCTCGAATGTGTGTCGAGAAATACGCGTCGTCGAACTCTGCACTGTCGGTGTAGTTATATTCCCGCGTTATCGAATCTCCGGTCGAAAGTCATAGTTCACGTTCGTTCGAAGTGTACCCGTATAGTACAATAGCCGGTATACTTACAAATTTTTAAATTTCCAAATTAAATTCGTTTATAGTTAACATATATTATTATGCACTTTAATTATACAAATCCATAAATCAATAAAAGTAAATATTATATTCTCATTATCCCAACAACCGATAATGATTATTATATATATATATAATATATTACATTTTTACACGCAGGTACGTCATTCGCAAAACGCACGCGTATCCGATCACGATAAATTTAATTCCATTATACACCTCGCGTAGTCTATAGTTGACTGTTCGTCGAAGACTTCACACTATTATACCATTTGGAATTGAGAAAGTAGAAACAATTCCTCCCAATTTTCATCACAACTCAAATATTAAAATTTGTTGGTAATATCGGTAATATTTATTATTTATAATAACATAATATTATCAAAAGTAAGGTGCACATTTTTATTTGAATACACAATTTTATTGAATGATTTTAATATTTTAGATTTCTTGATCCTGGTTAAAAACTAGGAAGTATATGAAATAATGGACGCTGAATAAAATGCATCCAAAAAATATATTTTATGAATAAGCACATAATATTATATGGGTGAAGTTCGTACTTTTAAATTTACCAATATTTAAAGATGCATATTGACAATAATCATTATTCTGTGGGAATTATGTTCGATCTGTCGTAAACAACAATAGACAATCCATTGTCTTATTTTGAAATAAAATCCCAAACCACCTAGTTTATCATAATATAGACTTAATAAATAATTTCACTTATCAGTTAACACTAGAAGGTACCTAGGCATTATATAAGAGATGACATCGAGACGTCGAGCCTAATAAAAAAAATACAAATTCGTGACCATCGGATCACACCCTCACACGAACCTATACGTATGCAGACGCAGCAGTGCGGCAAGAGGAATTATTCTTTTTAAATAATACGCGTTGTAAATCCTTTAATAATATTATTATTGTTGTGACGCCGACTCGTTGAGGCACGTCTCGGGGCGATGCGGTCGGTTTTCGCGGATGTGTAAAATATAAAATCTAACCTACATAATAATAAATAATAATTCGTTCGGAAGTGCATAGAATATAATATATATACCTAATATGTGTCTGTGTGTGTATAGTTGTTCTGCCGCAAACCATGTTGTTATTATATTATTATTATTTCGTATTCTACTGCAACACGTATAGTGAGCGGCGGCGGCGGTTGTAATACAAGCATAATAATAATAACATATTATTTTTATTGGACGATTTTTTTTTTATGTTCTCGGAGTGCATTTTTAGTATACATATAGAACGATGATGTTTTATTATATTTTACAATTACTCGGTAAAAAAATTAACGTGCACTCACGTATAAAATGCAGTCTACATAGAATAGCTGCTTGGAACGGAGGCAGTATAATAATTATGTTATAGGATATTAAGCGGAATCGTTTTATAATAGGTCATCTGGTGGCGGCAGTATAATGCATTTATTGAAAACAATTAAAAACGGCAAACCGAACAATCGTCGTCGGTGCGATAAGTACCCTTGTATTATATAGTAATTATAACGCGCGTGCGATGTAGCGATTTTATTTGTACTTACCTACCTATATAGAATAAGCGGTAAATCGCTACCCGGCGTGAACTAGACCGTCTCAATTGCATTGGGACACTAAGATACGACTTTCTGTCGTGCTATCCAGACTATGGTCATCGCGACGAAAAAATATAACGAACTTAAAATAAACTCGTCCGAAATCTGTTCAAATATTTTATACATTTTATAATTGGAGTGGATATTATGTGCATGTATACACAAACAGGAAACACGATTTAAATGTCAACGTTCATCATATTATACGCAGTGCAGGTTTTGTTAAAAAATTAAAAATTAAAACATAATACCTAATAGTGCGGTGGTGTTAATAGTATTATAATTTATAATGGATTATGATTTATGTGTAATATAATTATTGAATTCACAGTTCAAAAGACTTTCGAAATTCGTTTATTTTTCATTCCGTTGATTTATTACATGCATTTGGTATAGGACCGAATTTTCGAAAACCACGCATTGATTATTATTATTTGATTTCCGCAACCAAGTAAGATTAACTACATTTGGTATATTATTTCGAAACTGACACTGCGAGAACAATAAAACACGTTTATCAGCGATTTTTACTTTATTATTATTATTATTTTTAATACAATGATGTAAAAGACATTGTTGGTGAAACTCTTGCTTACAATTATTATATGTCTGCTTTTTGTCATACAAGGAAAGCGATGATAAATAACAAACTGCTAATTAAATTTGTGTTTAACATTTTTGAGTGGGTTGATTGAAATAATTTATAAAAATAATGGGCAATGTCAGAATAGGTTATGTTTTAAATATTAGGTATAATCCCAGCTGAAATATTTTCCAAATATGTCGTGTTTTACTTGCATTGACAATCTTCTTTAGTTCACATAATCTACTATGCGACAATGACAAGACTTTTGTTAGGCCTATAGAATCTCATAATCATAAACATTCAATTATCGTTATTAGTTTTATTACATCTATAAGAGACTATTTATTTTTTTTTTATAATAGAAATGTCAAAATCATTAAAACCACTCAGTCGCATAAAATACCGGCGAGTTCACGATTATTTTTATAGACCATTTTCTCGTGCATAATATAACTCGTATAATATAATATTATGTGGATAGATAAGAATTCTCGCGATTTCGAAAAGTCGTGCTCGGAAACGTTTACGCAATCGTATATTATACGTATAAAACAGTGTATATAATACCGTGTAGCCGGGTCAACAATAAAAAAAGTCTGTCGGCTCAGATTTTATTGGTGCCATAATTGAGCTAGATATTAGGTTGAATTTTTTTTTACGATTAAAATTAGATTTATAACGATGTCCGAGACGCGAATAATATATGTATAAAAAAATAAAAAACAGTCCATATCGTATACAGAGGAGTCCGGGTAATAACTGTTAAAAGCCAGTGACCCTCGGCAACAGCAAAAGTATACTATACATACAATGTCTTTTTGGACGAAACGCGTATAGCAGCAGCTCATTAACATTATCATTGTATCAATGCAGCTGTAGCGGTCATTATACTTATATTTTTTTTTTTTTTTTTATCTAAGACCATAAATTCGGATTTTTAGTGTATAAGCCCGCCCGTCGTACCTACACATAGTTTGGCGATTTCACGATTGTTACCCAGAATATAATGTATACTTAATATATGGTCGTAAAAAACAGAACCTTATATATATTCGATTCTATCGTACGACGGGGAAACTGCAGCAGCACTCGTAAGAAACACTCACAAAATATTTAAATATATAATTTACGTAATTAAAATGACCCAAGAACGTGTAGTTTTTTTAGTACGTACCTCCCTATAATGTGCATAGAAATATATAATATTATATTATATTTACCTACTACAAATATTGCATAATCTGCTGTAGACGGTTTTACTATTTTGTACATTTTAGTTGACATGAAAATATAATATGCACGATAATGGGACGTATTATACCGAGAAGTAAATGTATTAAGCGTTAAAAATGTTTTCGTGATAAAAAAATCCATTTAAGATATTACACGAAGCGTAAAGAGCTTATAACGCTGTATAATACATTAAATGGATGATGAGAAAAGCTCCAAACTTAAAAAAACGTGTCATCACTTAATATTATAATCATTATATTATGCGGGTACAATAATAAATATTTTATATTCATTTCTAAAAATGTAACATTAAAAGATAAAAAAATACATATTCACACATAGGTGCATATTAATAGGTACCTTTATACATATTATTTTGTATAGCTTCCGATGAAATCTCTTATACGCTTTATATAGTGTGTTAACACTTAGGTACATTTGATTTGTTAACTATACTGATGATAGTCATAATTAACCAATTAATATGTAATCCGAATTGTTTAAAGTAAAAAAAAAAAATACGTTTTGGATAGTTTTCAAAATTACTTCTTAAGACCACAGGAGGAGAACGTGACGAGTGGTAATTACCGCGACTTAGTGTGTATATATTATAGCCCCGTTTATATGCACAATATTATTATCCTATGCGCCTGATATCTAAGGACTAGACACGTTTTCCCATGTCACAAGTTCCTAAAATGTAGAGTTCAAGTGTCATATATATATATTATATTATGTCTATATGCCAAAAAAATAATAAAACCCTTCAACACGTTTTTTTCCAGTAAAATATGTGTGTTAAAACGCACGGCTATAATAGAACCGTTTCTTGTATTTTTTTACAACAATAATAAATAACTGTAATAATATAATATAATACATAATATAATATCCTATAATGTGTTTTCGAGAAAATTTACTCATTATTTTTAACTATCGCTAACGGCTAATAATTTTTCAACGTTTGGAGAACGCACGCATGACACGATCATCGGCCATATATTGATTATTTCGTAATTAAAACGAACGTCCTTTCGCCAGACTATATAAGTATATATACACGCGTATAATAGTCTCCCGGTTTCTTCCGTTTGCATCTTCGTATACCTAATACAAGCATCGTAAAATAATAATAATTACGCATGTACGCTGATTGGGGCCCGAAAGCAGAATCGACAGAGTTATGTAAATTGCTGCCCCTTGGACTCTTCAGCAGCAGCTGGATCGCGTGATTAAGACGTCTTCATTGAGCGTTTCGTGAAGTCGGCTGAAAAACGAATTTATAATCACAATAATGAATTTGTAAAAATGTATAGGTGCTGTCAAGATTTTGGTTGTTGTCTCATGCAGACATGTTTTTCTATTTCGACCTACTGTTATAATTTCCTTAAATAAATTCGTAACCCGGCTTAAAAATTTAGCGAGTTACAATCGCGCTAAAAAAACCTAAAAACATATTATTATAATACGCGCGTTGGTCGTAGGTAGAATACGAATACAATTTCTCGATGTATGCATTTCGATACGATCCAAAATCTTTGTTTTTGACAGTTAATCTTTTTTTTATACAAACAAATTTCTACATTACATCGAAACGGGTTTATTGTGCATATCAAACAATATTATACATACACCTATGTTGAATACAACCACGGATAGTGGCGATTTCGATCTAAAACTGTCGGACACGGAAATAAAATAACGGAGAGGGGGAGGAAGGAGCGATAGGTTCATATTGTAAAAAATATTTCATTTTCATAATTTCGACGCTACTATATTATTATTATATCGTATCACGTGAAATAAACTATAAACATAATAAACTCGTATTATGCGTTCGGTAAACGAATATTAGGTGCGTGTGTGTGTGTAAATAATTTGTATTGCTAAAAAGATGCTCGACTCGATGGAATAATAGTTAATACAAAATATTAAATTATATTAATGTCAAAAAGAAAGTGCGGCATTGTGCGACGCCTGGTCGTAGAACTGCGTAATGTGGCCAGGTATAAGGACCAAGTTTTTTATCATATTTCGTTTTTCACTCCAAATATTTATTTGTAAGCATACGATCTAGGGTCTTGTTTACAATAAGCATATTATAAGCTCAGAAGAAAATAATGTCGTATGCGAATTACATGAAAAAAATTATAGAAAAACCATATCATGTTCCTCGATATTCTACAAGGAAAATCTATGAATCATAAATAATATGCTTTTGTTATTAATAGTAACTATAACAACGAAAACCTTACGAAAAATCGGTCAGAAACAACAAATCTACCCACGTGAAGTTAGCATTACAATATTAGCAGAATTTTGCTTGTATCTTGTATCCAGCCCAAAAACATGTCTATGAAAGCCGTAGCGTGCTACTTGATTTTTTCTCAGCTGCTCGGAAATACATAGATACTATGTTTTTGACTGGACTTGACGGTATTTTCATTTTCAACTGGTTTTTGCGTTTTTTTTTCTCAATTTAATGTTTGGAGGATGTGGGGGTATATGGTTAAGAATTCATAGATCTCAACACCAGCTTCTCTTTAATCTCCTGTTGGGATATTTCATGGATGACTTGAACTGAGGCGACAGGCAACATAATTAACAGGCTAACATTTCAGACAACTGTCTTAGTCCTATCTGTGTTCGAATAACGCCCACAATACGTATACTATAATGTGTATAAATAATATAAAAAGTTCTATAAACAAGTGATGTAATAATATTATTTTAGTAGGTAGGTATTGACGTTAACCTCGGTCTTTTTCTGGCAGTTTTATTTTCGAAATACTGTAACAAAACATTTATTAAGAGTTATATTAGAATTTATTATACAATAATAATATGTAGGTACGCGGTGTTCTGCGTTGTGAACAATATAATGGAATCGCACGTAATTGGCCGAAAAATATTCTAAAACGTTTGCCACCGAGCGTGTTGCGTCGTGCCGCCGCGTGTATGGGTATAATAATAATAAGAGGATATTTAAAGAACCGGATAGACCGCATCGTGAGTGGGATGGTCAATATCGCCTTCTCGAGTGGTGTATTATTTTATCTTATACTTTTTTGTTTTTGCCCTCTTCTTTTCTTTTCGGCAACGTTTTCCGCGCATACCGTATGTGTAGTACATATAATATTATACATCTATATTATGACGTTTTATAAGCGCTTTTAATGCGAGTATTATTATTACTATTATTATTATTATTATTATTATTATTATTATTATTACACACACCGACGTTCAAACAAGAGTCATTGCAGCGTACGAGTTTCGCGCCAGATCCTCGCTTGTCCGCCGCCGTCTCTCTCGATCGCTGCGGCGTTTTCTCTTCCGTCTCTTTTACACATTATTATTATTATTATCATCATGTATTATATTATTATACCAGTATGACTACAAGAGTTGGCCGCGGGTGCTAACGAGATTTTGCGGGACACACGACTATATAGGTACCTATAATAATATAAAATATATATTATAATAATACGCGATTGTTGTGTACGAGAAAAACACACATTACATATTATTATTATTTATTATACATCGTATGTTATTATTATTATAATATTATTAGGAACGCGATTTGTGTGATCGTACGTGGGCTACTTATATTCCGTTTGCTGCACTACGGGCATAATAATAATATAATACTTACTGTGAAACGTGGGTCTCCACAACGGATCGCGGTATAACATATTATGATAATATTCTAAAGGTGGTATAGTGCAGGCTATAAAAAACGAAAACACGGGTTTTTGCGTATACCAAAGTGTATTTTGTAATCGAAATAATTATCGTGTCAGCGCACTTTTGACTGCAGCAGCGTGTTGATGACGGTAGCATCAAGTAGTTGTAGGTATTATTATTATCATCGGTACACACCAGCCGGCTCCTTCGCGCGGCAACAACTTTCTCGCGGGGTTTTGGTTTTTGGTTTGAGTTTTTTTTTATGCCGCCGGCGGCGACGGAGAAAAGAATATCACTACGAGACAATACTTGGCGATTTTTTCATTTTTATTTTAAACATATATACTCACTTTTTTTTTAGTCCGTTTTCTGCGTGACATCGTCGATTGCGCTAGAAACGATTTCAATGATATATTAATATATTGTATTATATACGTTTAACTGCAATGTCAAACGATAACGTTTTTAATTCAGTTACTTTTGGCAAAACCGTTTGATCGCCAAAAAGTTTATGATATGAATTTATCACCGAATATACTGGAAGATTTATGCCTGTTGTACAGCGTAGAGTATAACACGCGGAACTGCACATGAAACTGTAGAGAATATGGCGCTTTAAAAACCATTTGTCAGATTATAATTACACCATGAACGGTTTTTTTTCTTATTTTTGGTTGTGCCTAATACCTATATAGGCTATAGATTAATAGCGACTTGGAGACAATAGTCCAAACATAATTAATTATCCTCGGAAATTAAATTTAAATCATCACTAAAAACAACATTCAAAAACTCGGGAGGTTTATCATATTATTATTATATTGACATCCACGGATTGTCCAAAACCTTTTAAAAAATAAGCACAATCTTGGAAAATATTTATATTCTATTGTTTATGCGCTAATGTTATACCTACGTTAAGTAATAATGTCAAAAAAAATAAATGTCAACCAAACTTATTTTTCTAAGAGACAAAAAACAAATGGGGTCATTATTTTTTTCTGATTAGCGTAAATTATAATTTGTTTTGTACGATCTCGCGTGTGACACTAATATATTAGAGTTCTACGCAATTATTATAATTTTTTTCGCCTCATAGCTTAAATAATAAATAGTTGATATTATTATAATATGCTGCTACAATAATAATTAAAGGTGCACCTTATATTAGCATCGTAATAAGATTATAATAATATTACCTTTATATTTGCGAATGTGGTGTTTGTATAAGAGTGTAGGTAACCATTAATTTTCCATCACTATGTTTGCTGACACCAACGTATATATTATCGAAATAAACACGGTTTTAATTAATTGTATCTGTGCCCAGTGGTTATAATCGTATCAATTATTATGGAACCATTGTCTCTCGGCGCGGTTGTGTATATTATTATTATTTTTTTCGTATTGTTCACAAAATCCAAAATCGTATTAACAATCGTTCTACCGAAATACCGTTATATTATAGTGTACATATATAATGTACCTTTGTTAGCCATAAATGATTATGACGTGCCATTAAGACATGGCTTCTTACCGGTAGTACTACAACAGTAGTAGCACTGGCCAGTGTATATACTTTGTGACTGCTCCAGGCTCTTCGGCTTTCGTTATAATTTTTTTTCTCTCTTTTGATTGTTTTTAACCTTCTACTACCTGAATATTCGCCTCTATATATTATATGCAGTTACTATAGTTATATTACATACCGTGTACGATAGTTGTACATCATAATAAAATTATGATACGGCGGACCGGAACTCTACGCGTTTTCGTCATCTACAGCTAAACATGTAATAATAATATATTATATTATACGCTTTCGTTCGTTATCTTCATCTCTCGTGGCCTACAACCACTACAACATAATATTATAACAATATAATACCATACGAATTATTATTATATATATGTAAACGGTCTGTTCAATTAAAACAATACGATTAAATATTTTTTACTACGAATAAACTCGACATTCCTAGACGTTTGTTACCCATATGATTTACTGATTTTGTAGTCAGTAACAATAATAATAATAATATAATACGTGGTGGAATTCGTATATTATATACCGCGCGGGATATCAAAAAACATACAAGTCTACATATAGGTATGTATATATAATAATATTACGTTGGTATACGTACGAGACAGCTGCTGTCGCGTGTTTTGATTTTATCGTTATTTTTTTGTTCAACTACAATATAATATCTATACGTACACACACGCTCAACAATAGTGTCTAACCGCACGAAGACGAACAATGCGTATACCTATCCATAATAATAATATTATGTACACGACGCTCAGGGGATACCGCGATGTAGAAAATATGATTACCTCTTACGGTTTTCGTGTGCAGTGCATCATCTCGGCCGGTGCTTAAACGGTCTGTACGACTACCGAATTCGTGAATGTCAAATGTTATGATACCGTATTGTATTTACCACCGCATACCGTATATACCTGCGTATACTAGTAGTAGTACAGTACATAACTATATACGATATATTATTTTTTTTTTCATTCCTGCCTCGCCGAGAATGATTAATTATTTTGTAATAACGACGTCGATATTTTTTTTTTTCAAATCACAATACCATTATACGCGTATAATATATTATATTATATAAATATATATAATATATATATCATCGTTATGTACGCGTGTATTATACGCCCGACAAATATTAATGACGTGCTGCGGGTTATTTGTGCAGGGCGTATTGATTTTTATATTGTTTTACTCGTTTATGTGTACATAATGAGCTCGAGGTTATATTATATATTTTTTAATTACACATTATAGTAGAACGCCTCACAATAATGAGGCCTCACGCACTCCTATACACCTATATTATTATTATATGTGCGATGCCACAAAGACGGCCGAAAAAAGATAACACTGCGAAACTCAGCTGCGGTGTACGTATACACGCTTTTAAAATAATTTAGAGAAACATATTATTTTATTGTAGGTATATAATAGCTAGTAGAGGTAGGTACCTGGTACATATTGTTATTATGTACAGGCACGTGATGCGCGTGCGTGTCGGGATATGTGTTTAGCGTATCCAGCTAATGGTCTACAAATTGTGTATCGGTGATTTTCAGATCGTTATCGACGGTGAAAAAAACAACAACAACTATCGCCTCCAGAGATTCTCTGCGTACAGTATACCTACAATACTGTTCGCTGCACCGGTGCAGCGGCGGCGGCGGTGGTGTATTGCTAGCGGTGTGTTTCCCGCGTCCGTATTATACGCGCGATCGCATTGTCCTCACACGGTCGATGCGTGTTTTTCGAACAGGAGTACAACAATAATATGACATTTATAGTATATTATTTTTATTATTGTTGTCATTGTAGTCGATTTCTATTATCATAACGACGCGATAGCAGCTATATATGGACGCGTGTGCACGGCAATAGTTCGATTCGGCGCGAATATAATAATAATACTCGAGTCGGCCAACTTCAAAGGCCGTGTTTCCCTGGGCAGCAACTTGCACGCATCTTGCATATAGTGATCTTGACAAATCATCGCACGTATATATTATAATAATACATAGGACGAAAAAAAAAACTACATAAGTAATCACTTCGATTTATCACAGCCCACCGCCGTCGTCGCAGTCGGTGCAACAGTATTATTATTATTATTAATAAGCAAATAAAAAAAAAATATAATATGTACATTATCGTTCGTCGATGGTTCAAACGAGGAAAACAGGTGTTTCGTAAATCGACGATTAATTCGCCGAGCTTTCTGTTGGTGGGAGGAGGAGGGACAGTGACCAATTATTATTGTCGGAGTATTGTACCTACCTGCCCGCGTGACAAGTCTCCGTGTATAATGTATTTAATATATTATTCTGCTCAATATTAATAGTGTTGTTTTTGAAGAAGATTATATTTATATAACGTTTTCTTCACTGGGCGTCGATTGCAGCTAAAGTCCGCAAGGACACGTCGCGGTCGTTATTTGCAGTGTTTCGATCACGCCACACGCGCGGCGGTGGTCGGCAGTTTAGATATCCGAAATGGACTCACGGCGACTTCCCTCTTTAATATTACGATTTCATGTTTCTCCGGAGAAATAAAAAATAAAAAAAAACCATCGCCACTATAATAATAGTTAATATATTATAATATACGGCGGAGAGGCGTTCCGCGATAACCATCCGTCGTCCCGACTGTTCAGTGTACTGCAGCGTTATAACGCGCGGCGTTTATAACATAGCTGCTGCAGTGGCGGAGTCGAATCCGGCCTTGAATATTATCGTATCTCGAAAATAAACGGTGGACGAGCGACCGACCAGAGATACGTAGACTGCGCCTAATACCCAAACCCCCCCCCCCCCTCCTCTTGAGAAAATCTTAATATTATAATATAGGCATGTACACATTAAACGCAATCAGCGGAGGAGGAAGAGGACTACTTACCGCGGCCGAACACAATCGAATGGAAATAAAATATATTATAAATACAACCGCACACGCCTATTTCGCCGTTGCGAGGTCTATCTTTATTAGACTATATTATATAATATACCTAACCCGTACAGACAATGTACCTACGTAGGTCTATCCATCTATATTCTATATATGTATACGCGGGGAACAAATAACCCGCGGAGGTGTCCGACCTGCGGATTTCCTATTGTTGCCGCCGCCACCGCTCTTGGGCAACTCGCGTGCGACCATTATTATAGACTACATTAAGATCGTAATCCGAATATTATGTATAAAAGGCGGCGTGTATATACACGCTAAATACGTCCTCGAGCTACACTACCACCGCACCGGTGCGCTCAGCAGCAGCCACGGTGTGATATCGGCCGACCGCATCGGACGCGCGTGGGCTTCCGCGCCGGCTATCGTCGCCGCCGCTGCTCCCGCGGTATATACGTGTACCAGGTACCTGTTGTTGTTGTACGCACGTCTTAACCCGCTCGAAGTCGCGGAGTGGGTACTGTTATTATTTGCGAGTCGCACCTACGGCGTGCACATATTATAACTTATTATAATATGTTCTTCACCGATTATAATATTATACTATGCTGAAGCTCCATTTCGACAGCATGTACATTTGCGATTTATTGAATTTTGTTACATACGTTATTTTGCGGATAATTTGCGAAATTTTTCGGACTCCTGCAGCGATGGAAGAGTTGTACGTGCAGTCTCGGAATCGGTGGTACTTCTTTGACTCGAGTATATATATATACGTCAAAATAAGTTTTAATCCAGTGAACTCGACCCGATGGCGACCAGCATTCCGCTCAGGCGCCGGCGGTCTACGCACGGCACGTTTCCATAATGATATTACGTCGTTTATTATAGTACTACCTAAATATACCTACACGTATTATACAACTATAGTTGTAATCAAAATAGCGTAGTTCGATCTATAATTATTAACGAAATCAGAACTTTTCTCACGGTTTTCCACTACACTTCTTCGGCGTCTTCTGTTTTTTGTTTATTTTTTTATCGCCATACGTGGAACAGTGGTTTCAGTGAATGATTATATTTTATGTAAATATATTCCCGATGCATCAAACCAATCGATCGACAATATATAATATACCGCGGTACAGAAGTGATCTCGCCGAACAACAAAAACTCGATTCGTATATAGGTACTTACTTACATATTTTATACGGGAACGCGTTTCGTCCGGTGTGTTTACTGTGTCAAATTCTTAAAACGTGTTGCCGCCGCCGTTGACCGGGACCGGTAATTTGACGGCGCGCGGGTATACCGCGCTCAGTAATTATATTACCAAACCCGCGAGTTTTTTTACGCATGTATAGGTATCGTATATTATTATTAATAATAATGCAACGCTGGGAACGTCCCAGATAGAGCTATATCGCGGTCAGATTGGTGTCGTTATTTTTTAACGAGTTGTACAAATCGTTTCTTATTTTTATTCCAAACCCATTTAACATATAATAGCTCTTTTCATGTGTTATTGTTAAAATGAGTTATATTATCTGACCAGCTGTATTTTTTCGTTAAGTATACCGACAAAATATAATATTATGACATTTGTCCGGAAAATGTTCGAGAAAAATGTCACGCGTAGTAGGTGATGTGCTGGTAGGTTGCAGGGTATGCACAGCGAGACCGTATACTGGGGGCAGACAACTTTTTTAAAAGGGTTTATGACCAAAGTATTTTAACACGTATTTGTAAAAATATTTTTATTTAACAACATAAAAAAACAAGTTAAAAAACCTAATATTTTCGTATAAAAATCTATAATAATGATAATCGTAAGTATTTTTAAGGCAGTCGTGGCCATTTATTTTGGGGTATTTAGGTATACCTATATTTTAGGGGAGCACATTTCATGTCCAGCTTCTGTGTACAGTGTACACCCTGCGACCTGCCAAGTCTGCAGCGTGCGACTATATAATATCCAATGTTGTGCAATCATAATATGATATACCTGCAGATGCAGTACGCGCGATAACGGTGGTAAAAATATTGGCTGGTATCATCCGCGGTATACCATATACCTATGTTCGTGCGTACAATATATATGTAGTATAGTGTAGTATATGGATAGGCTACAAACGCGTGCCCCCGACACGTATAATATAATGATATCTTATACACATATATATATTATACCTAATCCTATCTACCTATCCATAGCCAGCCGTAGAAGAGACCGCTGTCGACGTGCGATGATGATCGTCGTGCGATACCCAACAGCGTGCTGCAAGTCGTAGAAAAGAAAACATAATAGATGCGACCAGTACATAGTGGTACGGAGGGGAAAAAACGCTCGCGCGTAATCTTCCAGGCTGCTGCGGAATACAATATTGTCGCGTTTTTCTGATATATACGTGCCCGTCGCGCGGCACGTGTTTCAGCCCCGTTTTCTTGCGCGCGCGCGACCCATTGTCGGCGACCGCTTTAAACGTTAAACCGGTATGTCGGTATCTCTCTACGACGACCGCGAGTGTGTGTGTGTGTGTGTATGCGAGTACACCAACGAGGTGAACGACCGACCCGATCGATGGTAGTAGTGGTGGTACCAATCATTCAAAAAACAACGAAAAAAAAACCCAAATCAAAATCGTTTAGAAAACGAAATTCCCGATGTTTTACGGTTTCTTCTCCCCCCGAGGGAAATCCGTAAAGTGAGAGCGTGCGATGATGCTGGCGGTGCGCTAAAAATTACCATTACCATAACCGGCGTACGTCACCCGTACGACGATAATAATAATAATAATAATACAAAAACCATCGGACATTATATTGTTTTGGTATGACGCACGGTTTTCAAATATTGACGATGAACAAAAATGACCGATACTCATTAAATTGTGTAGGTAGGTACCACTAACCATTGGCTATATACGACGGTTTATTTTTCATTTTTAATATTGGTACTAGATACGTAAACGATGATAGGGGCATGTTTTTTTTCCATATGGTTCGTATAGTTGTCCACTTTTACATTTGAAAAATGAATAAATTTCTCATCATTAAAAATAAAATAATTGTTTCTGAAATTTGGATTAATTGTAAACATACCGCTTCAGTGATAAATATTACGGTTATAAATACGAGACCGTGTATAATCGTTAGCCAACAGAAAGCGTTACCAGACAAATATGACTTGAGTATATTTTAATGCGCCGCATTTTTTTTTTTTTTTTTATTAAAAAACTATTTTAAAACCTAATGAATATTGCTCAACTCTACTCCTCAAGACGTTTGCGGGCTGCAAGACAAGATCATTAATTGCAATATATTGCAGTTTTTCTTTTGTGTGTTGTCATTTGTTATATTATGTTTTAATATGCATAAACATTACACACTTTAATACATATTATTATACTCGTCTATGTTGTCTGTTTGAAATACCGAATTTTTTTAATATTTCCGCAGTAGAGTTGGTAACTTTTACAGTTTTGTTAGACTTTTGACGATTTAGTCCAATCATACAGCCGTATCTACCTATATAGACTTGATAGTTTATTTACGGCGATTATTATTTAGTTATCGGCGACGCGATGGTGGCTTTTATTCGTAAGTCATGACTACTCGTAATTTTATTTTTTTTAAAACATTTTTCTTGGTATCGACGTCAATGATTAAAAACAATGTGCCAGTCACAAGACTCAAAATTGAATTGCATTTTACATTCAAGTTAGTTTTGAGGCAGAGGTGGTGTGTATATTTTGTGTGTGTCTGCGTACCGAACGAAAGTTAATCAAGACAAATAATATAATATTATGTACAGAAGGAGAAGAAATAAAATGAAAAAAATTGTGTTTTTAAAGAGAGAGAGGAACGTTAGAAAAACAAGAAAAAATCTTAATTGCGTCATGCAACGAAAGAGCAAAAACAATCCGCGACCGTTTGCAAAATCAATGCATTTTTTTTTTATAAATACTAGCGATATTAATAATGTTCACTTTCGTCTTTGACTTTCAAAAGTCTGAACGTGACATGTAAATAAATAAGATTTCCATTCCACGGGGGAGACGTAATTTTGCTCGTATTTTTGCATCGAGTAATAATAATAATAATAATAATAATAATAAAAATCTGGTAATAATAACACAAAGCCGGAAATGTTTAAAGCAGCCGTGTTTCGGTAGTAGCAGGAGCAGGAGCAGCGTGCGTCAAACGTCCGGGGGACGAACGACGACGACGACGACAATCATCAACAATCAGGCCGCCGCCGTGCACGCATAATAATAATATAGAAGGGTATATATACATATATATGTATATTATATTATATCATTATGCTATATATGTACTGCTGCCGAATAATATAATATGCGCGACGGTGTGTTTCCACCGCCATGGTAGTCGTCGTCGTCGGTCCCGTATACGCTCTTCGCAACGTATTATTATACCATACATTGACTTTTTTTTTTGTTATCAAAGTAAAAAAAAAATAATAATAATAATAGCACTGACACGCCCACGTTTCGAAATGTGTCTAAACCAAACTAGTTTTCGTCCGGACGAACGGCATAATTTCAGACCACGTGTACGTGTGCGAGTGGGCAACCTTTACGTCGTCGTGTTTATTTGTCATCGATTATTACTATATCCGGCCAGTCTCTGATCTCTGTAATAAACTCCCTCGCTCTTTGTTCGTTTCGGATATTTTCGTCTCTTATTATTATACACGCACAACCGTGTAATCGGACGCAAAGCTCGCTTTTGTATAGCCGGGCATCAACATAAAACGGGCGCAATCACAATCCATGTGGGGTATTGAAAGAGCTGAGTGGCTTTTCAGTAAAAAAAAAAAACACTAATCCAGAGTCAATACTATAGAAGAGTTGATTTATCTCGTTCAGCAATATTTACGGGAAAATTATTACAAGTCATAAAACTATTCAGTATGTAATATTAGAACATATAATATGTATTTAAGCGAGGCGACGACGGAATAGGAAGAGTGGCGTGTCTGCTGTATGTATGTGTGGCTGATGCACTTTCTGATTAGTCTAATCGGGTCGAATTACAGACAGCAGTTTTCATTGCATTATTAATTGTTTTGCTACCTATCTGCAAAGACATTCAAACCCGAGAGTAGCGGGTATCCTGCAGAACCAATACAATATTCGTATAATAACAATAAAGATACAACATTGCGGAGACGAGTAGATTCCGATGGCAACTATAATCGCCAAAATATTATTGGTAAGACGCGATAAATTCATATTGCAGCTGGTTAAAGAAAACTTAAAATAAAGTATACAAGTACGACCAGCAGAGGGATATCTGCAGCCGGACGTTATCTTATCACTGGTCCAAACTTATTTACCAAATGCGTTGTTTCGACGCATTTACCGCCGTCCATATTATAATATATTAGAAATATAATAATAATTTACGATATATTATAAATTATAATTTTATAATAAATTGGATCCGGTCGGCAATATCGGTATATACGCATGCGGCGAGTGTCGAGTGTCAAGGTGTGGGGATTTGCGTGCATATATGGGAAAAACGGGCGGATTGCACTCGACACGTCGTCGGCGGATCGGGGGTATTGTGTCGGCGGTCGTCGAGGTGAAAATAATTGAAAAAAAATGTACAAAATAAGAACACGGGGGGGGGGGGGGGGGAGTGGAGAGCGTGAGTGTGCGTTTTTCTTTTATTTATTATTATTTTTACTCATTCCATTCCGTTCATCCGTCTATAACGCACGGTATCTATGTATACATATATTGTTTGTATACGATAATATGTATGTGTTCTCTCTGTGTACGTATATATATATTGTGTTCTCGTACATTACACGCCCTATAACAAGACAGACGATGTGGAGGTATATATATTATATATATATGCGCGAGTGGCTGTGCTGCAATGGATTTCTCGGTTTTTTCCGCTCTTTTCTTTTCTTTTCCACTCATCGTTTTCACGCACAACACTGGTTTTTATCATTATTATTATTATATACGGCAGCGATGATTATTATAAATGCATGACGGTGGAGGAGATAGTGCTGCAGTGCGCATCACGTGCAAACACACACGTCACATTGTGGCGCGTCGGCGGAGGGGTGGTGAAAAAAAAGGGTTTCTCCGTCATTCATTATTATCGTGTGTTGTATACACATATAATATATGTGTGTATAATGTGGTGTATTATATGTAATAATAATGTATACACGTATATATATACATATACGCACACGGGATTCGCGCGAACAATGTACGATGAGAACGGATAAAAAATGCACGGTGAAAACCTATTGACGGAGAAAAGTAGAATGAGGAAAAAATAAAAATTATTACATGTAATAATAATGAAAAACCGCCGCATCGCCCGGTCGATGGGAAAGCTCTTCCTCGCCGTGCCACCGCCGCCGCCGCCGGACAAAAGCCACTCGAGTTTTGTTTTGTTAAAGCTCGGTTTATTTTTCGAGTTGCGCCCCCACGGAACATAATAATAATAGTAATAATAAAAAAATTGTTGTCGGCCACTTAAGAAAGTCGCTGCTGCTGCTGTTGTTGGCTGCGTCGTCGAGAGCGGGAAAAAAGTCGTTTAAAACAAGCACCATTATAATAAATATTGTACTTCATAATGACATATTGTTTTGTGGTTTTGTGTTTTAGTTTTTTAATTGTGACCGTGGCGGAAATGAAGTCATTATTTTATAATGGACGACTTGTACTGCATCCTATGCGCCTTCCCTATTTACTTAATACGCGCTGCACTATAATATGTAAAAACAATATTTTTACTCTTGTCAAAGTTTTCAATTTGTTTTTCCCCCCAGTAATTGTTCGAAATATAGTATGATATATAACGTATTGTACTTTTTTTAATAACATACCTACATATATATATATATATTATGCTACTTTCGCCGGGTAATTTCGTCGTCGTTGTCGTCGACGTCTGCTGTATAGTGTTTTATACCGATATAGAGGATAATTTTTACTATACATGGTAGAAACGATGTTATTCCATGCGCTTACCTGTATAGTATATATAGGACGAGGAAAAAAACTGCTTCTCGTTATAGCATCATGATTTTGAGAGACCCGCGAGTTGATTTAGAGTTCTCGTGCGTGGTTGTCATTATCCTCGCCAGCCGTCGATCGGCGACATTAGGTCCGTACGGCAAAATCTATAATATATTATATTATTCTTTCTGCATATTATAAGACGACACCGTTTTCCTCAGGTCAGTGTAATCACGCATAGTAGCCAAATAGTATATTGTTGTTATTACCGTTGGGAAAATCAAGTGAAATACGGTCCGTACAACTTGGAAACCATATACCTACGCGATCGTGTGTACAATATATATACATATAATATCATATATATGTATAAATGTGTGTGTGTGTGTGTGTGTAATAATATAAATTCTGCGGTTGTGATGGATTTTTAATAACACGGTACGGTGACGGCGATATAACATTTATATAATAATATCATAGTTAGTTACCACGCGCGTAGGTATATATAGGTATATATATAATATTAAAACCATAATTTTTTTAACCGTCTACTCGGCCGCAGACAGCGGTCATCGCTGTTGTTTGTATCGCAGGAGAGGACGAGGAGCATCTGCTACATTGATAATAATAATATAATAACAGTGTAATAATAATAATAATGAACTGCAGAAATGAAGTGAATGCGCACCACGTATTTTATGTATATAATATATATTATATATATACAATAGGTACGCACTGTACTTACGGCGATAATATTATTATATAAGGAATTCTCAAACGGAGGAATAATAATCGCGAGCAAAATATGTACAAAAACTACTCTCGTAGAATATATAAACGTCGAACACTAGTTAATTGATTTACAATGCGCGCGCGGATTGAGCCATTAGCCGCCGCCGCCGCCGCCGCCGCCGTCTTGGGTTGCAGCAGCATCAGCAGCCGTCCGTAGTCCGTCGCTGCAGCATTCGTCGTCGCCGCAATCGGGAGGACGCGTGTGGGCATCGCAGTTATTTATTTATTTATACCAACGTATTATTGCTTATTATTATTACTATTATTATTATTATTAGTGCTAGTAGTATTATAACGTATACGCCTTTTACCATAATGCTTTATAACATCTATATATCGTGATATAGCCACGGCGGCGGCGGCGCGTATACCTACATATAAATATGTAATATACGATACGATGGAATACGGATAATTTAGTATTCTGTAATAATGCATAACGTCATAATCGACGATAGTTGTAGGACTGCGGGTGTATATACAGTTTTTATTTATTAATTTTTTATCAAAAATAACATATCGTAGGTAGGTAGGTATATATGCTACACGCGTGCCGTGCAACACATTAATAATAATAAATAATAATACATAATATACACGCGGCACGCCGATTATATTATATTGTTTTTTTTTCTTCTTACTTTTAATGAGCCCCGTTCTATATAGTGTAACGACTAGATCATCTCGTACAACGAGACCACTATAATAATAATATAATACAATAATCTTCTGCAATGTTATATTATTATTATTATTATGCGTTCTTCGCGTTACAACAAAGGTCCATTATACACGCGAAACCCAATAAATATAACGGATTCGTTATATATTTTCGTGGCAACCGCTGAATATCATAAAACAACACGCATCACATCATAAGATAATACCTATTATATTATTATAAACGCACGAAACGGGTGTTACATATTATTATTATTATTATTACTATTATATTTATCATTATTATTGTTATGTGTTATTAGTTATTACTGTCTTGTTATTATAATAATAATACGTGCGCCCGGTATTATTTTTTTTCGACTATTTAATTCTCAACGCGTGTGACCCGATGTCTTTTATTCGTCATAATATATCTACCTATTATATACAGTTCTGCACTGTGTAGTTGGTGTTGGTGTATCACTGTTATTATGATGGTATTATTAAATTATATACGTACTCTGTCTTTAATATTACAATATTCCGGCGGTATACCTATCGTTTTTTTTACCGGTACCTATATCTATGATAGTCCATCGCGTGCGAAGCGAAAGGATCCACTGAGCGGTCGTCGGTTTTTTTTCGGTAGTCATTTTAGATTGGAAAAAATCGATTATTAATCGTCCGTCGATTTTTATCGTCAAATCGTGATTTACACCTCCCCCGCCGTCGCGCAACCGCCGCCGAGCTGCAAGTCATATACATAATATATTGGTGGGTACCTATACAATATAATATAATACACGAGCGCGGCTCATCGTCCGGCGCAGGACACTTTCATATTGTATTATTATTATTATTATCTGTGTTTGCATCATCGCTATATCTCATCTCCCGCTCCCTATTAATATATAATAATATAAAACTCGTATACGGGATCCGATTAACGTATGCGATTGTTCTGGACGGATGACACGTTTTTTTCCTCATTTACGTTTTAATCAAACGCATTATATATTATCGTCGAAATCGTTGGATTTTTATAAAAAAAAATAAAATACCACATACCTAACTATATATGTTACAATAATAATAATAATACATTCGTGTTATTATTAATTATTATCTTAACCTACACGACGTTTCGTACTACGTACGTCGTTGGGTAACCCTGCATACGAGCCTCCGCATAATACGGTATATATATAATGGGTATATGTGAACATTGGAATGGATATTTTTTACTAAGCCGAGATTATAATATTATATTTATGCGGGATTAAGGAGATCGAATTTGTATATTATATAGGTACCTAGGACATCGGAGTCAATATTTTTAATAAGCCATTACGCGTGTTTTGACGTAAAGTTTTATTTTTTTAAATTAATATTTTGTTAACTATGTTTATAAAAATATTCACTTGTCCGGGTACATCAATGTATATAATAATATATAAAACATATTTTTTCGCGTTCATGTAGGTTCACAAAGCGAATTGCTTCGCACATTAAATATTATAATATAATATGTCAAGTAATTTTTCAATACATCTCTCCATGACAATTTATAATTTTTGCATGTTCTATTTTATAAGTTTTAATAAAAACCTTAAATATTATCTGTACATAATATTATTTTAAGTTGTCCAGACACGCCTTTATCGTTCTATACGAATTATATCTAATATAAGTGTTGGCGGTGTTTTTTTTTAAAGGTACCTACATGTTCCATTCTTTTTCAACGATTGATTAACTGAAGATGGTATACATTGTATTTTATATTATTTAATACAATAAATTATTATTGAATATGTTTATCCAAAAAATATTTTCCTCACACACATATGCGTGCGGCGTCTTCACTTCCCACGTGCAATGTAATTTGACTTCAGAAGTTATTTCAGTTATTATTTATTTCGTTTTATTTTAATTACAAGACGTCCATAAAAATACATTATGATATAATTATTAGTTGTTCGGCGTTTATAACCACCCACGCCACCCTATTTCTACACCATTGCACTAATGCGTAGGCAATTGTTAGTTTCGAATTCAGTGTCCACTATTATAATAATAATAATAATAATATATTATTGTACAGTGGTTTAATCGACTTATGTATTTTTCTCTTAACAACTTGTGACGTACTTAATTCAAAGACATTTATGATTAATAAAATGTGAATTATGTTATTTGATACAGGATTTTTTTTTTAATGTCTAAAATAATTTCCGGTTGTATACCTACCAAATAAGAATCCAACTACATTAAATGAATAATACATATTTGAAATACCGATTAATCTGGGATAAGTTTTCAATTTTGAATCAAAACATATTATACTAAAAAAAAAAGCCTGTACATATTAGTATATTACAACATTGCATATATAGGTACCTAGTACAATTAGTTTCAATGATTTATTAAATAGTTTCTTGATTTGTACAAATACGCGTGTATTTGTAGTTTTTTCCAATTTAAGTTTATATAGTCAAGTTAAAATATTGTTAAACTAACGCAAAATATAAAATTGTTTAAGCACTGTAATTTCAATTAACTGGAACGTACAATTTTTTTAATTACACACTTTATATGCGGACACATTAAAAATTATTGTAGAGCCACTTCAAATTCATCGGTTTTATTGAAGAAGTAATCATTTTCAGTCTAAACCTTTATCTCAATCCTATACGATAATCGGAATTTAAAAGTTACGTTTTATTGGTTGCCTTTAATTATATAATTTTAATCCCGCAGAGAAGTTCTTCAACTGCACGAGCACTACGAGTTACTGCGACTTGCGAGTAAAACGATCTAATAGAGCGGGAATACTAATTATTAATATTCTGCTATAAAATTAAAGTTGAATGTCAGTTTTATTGAATATAATAGGTAATAATAATTAAGTCTAACTTTTCTTAATATCATAATATTATATATTTTTATGCCATTATAATATATATTATATTATTTTTTTAAAAATATTTAATCTATTATTGTATAGGTACTCAATATTAATTAGTGCGTTACGCATGCGTTGTGATATTATAAAGGTTTATGCTGGCGTGCTATCGTTTTGAAAAAGAAGCCGTCCACCGACGGCACTTCACCGGAATGCATATTTATAATATAATCTAAAGTATAATTTCTATATTATGATATGACCCATGTTATAAATATAAAAATAAATTGTTGACAAATCATTATGTGGGTACCTACCTATAATATTTTACAGGGGGGCGGAGTGGCCGAGCGGACTAAAGCGTCGGCTGTGACGCAGCCGACCCGAGTTCGATACCTCGGCCGCGGGCGGCATTTTTCTTCGGGCAAGTCACGGTGTCCGGAGAACAAGTGCCACCATCCCCCCACCCGGGGCACGGCAGAAACCTACGGGTGCCCCATTAGAAATTCTGCTAAAACACAACACACACGTGTACCAACCTACCCAATTTAAAAATCTACAGTGCCCTCCCCCACACCCAATGGCCTGTTGCCGCGGGTTACCAAATAAAAAAAATAAATATATTTTACATGAGTTATTAATGAATCTATATAAAATCAATTGATTTAAAATATTTAATGCACTCGTGTATAGCTCACGTTAGATAAACTTAGATATATATATATGGAGTATGGGGTGACTGATGTCTTATAAATATTATTAATATTATTATGCGTTGACATTGTTAAAAATTTGTTTTTCAGACGTTGCCCACTGTCGAGAATCACGCCGCAGACGCATAATATTACATGCACGCGCGTCATTCATTGCAGCGTACAATATGACTATGACTGTCGGAGTCGTTCAATACCGTCCGACATAACATGCACGAACAGGTAAGACGTTTATTTTTGGTTCGCCGTTTTTATAACAGCAGCGCGGAGATATTCCTCTCCCTATATAGACTTCCCCGGGGGACTCGTATTAATCTTATATACCGGAGGACATCTATTAATTCCATCGCTGGTTTTTTTTTTACTCCTCGTTTCATATATAGGTATATATATATATATATATATATATAAATACGTGCGTCCTTCTCAACCCTTTCCCGCCCGTCACCTGTAAATATAGACGACGCCACACGGCCACACCAATCCTTTCACCACGTGTCTCCTTAGCGCGGGTGCGTATACGATCGCACATTAATATTCACCACTATATAAACCAGTTAAGGACAGCGATATAGTGGAATTCGACCCCGAACGCCCAACAGTTGGCATGGTTTTCGGATTTAAACGGCGGAAGCAGTGTTTTATTTTCGTATACGCGCGAGTACCTCTGATGGCCGGGGGAAAACAAATTGAGAGAAAAAACCGTTTTGTTTTTTTTTATACCCAAAACAACGCCCTTTTCCCCTTGTTCTTCACCATCCTCCTGCAGTGGCTTATTCTAACCAAAGTTGTGAAAAAAGTAAATAAAAACTCGTTTTGTATTTATACTGACTACTATTATATAGTATAGGTATAATATGTATATAATATAATATATTTATATATGTCATACTGAAGGCGGTGGTATCTACTGCTACTGCTACTACTACTACTACTACTACTACACCCCTTTCGTTCATTCATAATCCCGTGTTGACAGATTCTGTTACCCACGAAATAATTACGATACGTCTTAAACGTGTGCGTGTGTCGTCCGCCACAGTCGTCGGATATAATATATTTTTAAGTTTTTACGCGTTAACCGATTATATTATATTATACTCTAGAACGACTGTTCGGGTGTTAAATTAATTTTAAATTACCGTACAGATGATACAATAATATAAATATATAATATAATAATATGTAGAAACATGAAATAACAATAATATAATGTGTGTATATTATAATGTTTACCAGTAGACAGTAAGTCCTATTAAATTTACGTCCACACAAAATATAGAAGTGTAAAAAAAAACATAAAACTTTTGTACTTGATACGTTTTAAGTCTAACGGTCATTATTCATTGTCATTATATCGCATATTATACAGTATACGAGATAGAACTACTCCAAGATTAAACTAGTAAGTAATTTTTTATACGTATGATGCGTATACATTGATGCGGGGTAATAAACTAGCGTGTAATATAAGTAGAAAAATATCAATGAAAGTACACTATGAAATTATTCATATTCTTTTTGTCCATGCCAAATATTCCCTAGTCGTCTTTATAGCTTACAGTTATTTCTGTCACAGAGGTCAATCTACATTACTGCCAAGACAAAAAGACGCAATACGCGGGCCCTTTAACAATAAATTGTTATTATAATTATTTTGAAGCGATGTATGGCATATGCCACATAATAATAATATGTATAACTGCAGTACATACGTTTGAAAATCAATATAAAGTTTATTTTAGTAACAATTTACGTATTATCATAATATGACGTAATTCGTGATTCGCAAGTATTATAGTACAATATATTCATTATTAACTAGTAAGGTGTATTATATAATATTATGTGTATTTGTGTTGTATGTGCGCAGAATCTCCATAACTGAATTCGAATTAATTTTAACATTTGAATGAGTAGGACGAACAAAGTAATAATAATTATAATATTGTCATTTGTGTTCGAATGAATATAGAGAGAGATGTATATTTTATTTAAACAAAAAGTAATCGTCATATAATATTTATTTTATCCGTCAAGACAGTTTCGTTTATACGTAGGTATTTTTAATAATATATCACTAGTAGTTATTGTAATTCGAACGTTCCAAAAAAATACATTTTGAGTATAGATGTATATGAATACTATATAAAATCTAACTGCATAATATATTGTCGCGTCCATAAATATAATAAAGTTGATATCAATATCGAATTCAGAGTGCACTGCAGTTATAACATATTATATTATAATATAATTATGTATATTGTATGTATAATGACATGGGTTATGTGATAATATTATACTTTTCTGATCTACATATTATTATTATATTTTTTTCGTCCCATTCAAGCTTTATACAGAAGTTTACAGCTTCCTACTCGCGGTAGGTACGATAAGTATAGTTTTGGTATTACGGTATTTCGCGCGTTGTCAATATTATACTTTGGCTCTGCGCGAGCAATCGCAGCCCGCGCCGCCGCCGAGTTTTAAACGTCGCTGTACCGTCCACGCGCCGAGAGAAAAGCGACGATGACGACGACGACGAAATGATTAATGATTTATCCGCCATCCGCTTTTCACGTCCGAACCCTTTTCTCCGTCGGTCGTTCATTTGTTATACGCGTATTCCGCGTTGTTAACTGATCGTAATTGACAAGCGGATGTTCGTTAAAGGTCGGCGTGTGTAGGTGCGCCTCCTACTGCAAAAAAAAACGATAAAAGGTTTTCTTTTCTTTTCGTTCCAGCACCCCCGCCGCCGGGCGGGTTAGTGTAACCGTTGACCTACGTCGCAGCACTAAAAAATAATTACGTATACAATTTGTTTTTCGTGGCTTTTTTTTTCCAATATATCCACGTAACTGCGTAAATCGCGACATAACTGCGGCGGCGGCGTCGCCGAACGAAACTTTATAGACGGAGAACGACTGCGGCGCGCGGCGGACGTGTGTCGAATTCGACCCTTTTTTTCCGACCCCTGTGCTTGCCCGGCGACGAAACTTTTGCCCTTCGGGTGACAATTACGTTTGAATTATCATTCCCCCGGCGCGACCGGTGCATCTTACGTTACAATACGGCCCCGTCCCCGAGAATTCAGTTACCAATTATATCTATTACGATTGTCATTCGTTCGTCCCCGCGGCGCGCAAAATACGAGTTCAATAGCTTGTTAAACAACTCGGCCGATACGAGGGGATCGAAAATTACGTTTTATTTTTTTTTTAAGTATTAAGACTGGATTCTGCGTTTCCCACGCGGCGCCACTGAAACAATAATAATATAAATATAAAACAGATCATTCTCTTGTCCGCGTCGCTGCCAGAAAAAAAGGTACACTTAGCCGCATTATTTGAGCGTATAATATTTCTGTTTGTTTCATAATTGCGAACACGGCGATTGTTGCGATATTTCAGCGCTTACTGCAGCATCAGAGCTCTGCAGCAAGTTACAATAGTTTTGTATACACACTGCGCACAGGTGCTTACTGCAGAGTAGGTATATCGCAGAAGGCTGCTTACTGATATATGTATATATGTATATGTAATATATTATAATCGTACATGTGCACCCGACGTTTTAGAGAGTGAACCACTTTGGCGAGAAAAAAATCCACGCCTCGGGTGTTTAAATCATATCTTCGTAATTCCGCCGCGCTGTTATATTATATTACATATATATTTATATACGCTATCAATCGAAAAACTGGTCGGTGACTGTATTATAGTCTGTATGTACACCAGGAGCATGCCAATTGCCTACACCTAAATCTGATGCTGTCGCATATATATATGTGTACTGCTGCAAATGTATAACAAGCGATATTGAAGCGTTCAAATTGTATTTAATATATATATATATGTGTAGATGTGGTATGGCGTAGTACATACGACCGCGTAGTTTGAAAATCTATCACTTCGCAATAAGTATATACTTAAAAACTAGCTACGAGCTGCAATTTCACTCGTCAATTGTCATTTTTCGTTTTGCCTCGTCCGGCGAGCATTTAATAACAATGTGTATTAAATATTAATGTGGGTCGAAACGCAAACAACACGACTCGTATTATATTACGTAGGTTCGCGTTAATATTATATAGCTGGCACAACAATAATAGCGGTCGTCAATTTTTAATGCGCATACACGGGTTTGCTGCTGACCATAATATTTATAATAAATAATAATACAATATAATATAATAGTTGGTATAATATTATTTGTGTGCATGGGTATAGATAGGTGTAGACGGTGTAGTACGTATTATACCTACTACACGTAATATATAATATACATTATACATCATCGTCGGTTTCGATCGTTATTAATAAAATGGCTTTCTCTTCTATACGTACGTGGTGGCGCACAATGCATAATGAATATTTTTTGCGTCGCTTCGAGATGGGTCCGACCATTCATCTTGATCAACTCGTTTTGTTCTCCCCGGATTTCCCGGAGGCGCGTCGAATTCCGAACGTTTAGCGCTTCCAGTGTGCGTGCTCGAGTGCGTGCGTGCGTGTGTGTGTGTGTGTGTGTGTGTTGTACAGAATTATGTAGACAGAAGTCTTCTCGAAACTTTTCCTCTCCTTAACCTTATTATTGCTGTTCGCTGCTGTACATACAAAAACGCGCGTATTACGTACAATGTCGTAAAACTATGACGACGCCGCCGCTGTGATTGTACGCGTTTTTGTGCCAAACTATACCTTCCTCCGAAAACAGCTTTCTCATGTAATTAAAAGGGTTTGCGTATGCATTATGTAGGGCAAAACTCCTGCGTCGAGAACAGGACGACTGTCAAGACCCTATATTAATACTTAAAAACTTTTCGTTTGGAGAATTATATATAATATATCATACTGGTGCTGATTCCTATACATATATACTTGGACCCGGCGCATATAGGCAGAATTCAGTCGACTTTTAGGGAAAGCTCGAGTCTTATTTTAGTAACTTACATATAATATTCGAATTATAACCTTGGGTCGAGGGAGGGGATATTCAATATTTTAGTGGGTACACTCTATCATAAATTCTACTTACTGTGCGCAATAATACATCATATACAACACATAAAATATGTCATTGGCTATAGCATAATAATCAAATATAATTGATATAGAAAAAATAAAAAAATAATTTAATTTTTTACATATATTTTTATTAAATAAATTTAATTTAAACTAATATGTTATTTTTAGAATTTCTGGTCGGACATACGATAATTATTTACATACTGCAAAAAATTACTAAAATATAAAAATTAATTTAAAACAATAACATTATAATATCGTTCCGATATTGCGCATGCTGTATAAAATAATAATACATACCTACCCATCAACTCTATTTCAGAGCACTTGGAAATAATTTGAAGGAGATAAGCCCCCGTAGCATGCGTCCTCATCGATCTCCGCCTACGCTCTAGCACCGGCTTTTTGCACTAGTACTTTTTTTATTCCTACGATAAAGTGCGCATTATTTCGGTATATGGCGTACGCGGGGGACCAACCGGAAACGGAATAATAATAATAATATCAGCAGCGCTTTATATATTATTATTATTATACCGTCCGCGCGCATTGCACATAATATTATATGTACCGCCGTTGTACGCTGGAAAATAGATATGTTCGGCATCTGCGGAAATCGATACTTACCAGGAAACGGGCAGCCGACAATAGTGATTGGATGGAAACGGTCCGGAATTGCGGTCATGAAATTTGTATTAGTTTTATAACGCTCGCACGCGGACTTCGGGCGAGCGTAAAAAAAAAAAAAAACAAGAAGAGAAAAATAGAAAACACCACCGATACACACAGCTCATGGTGGCAATGATCATATTTATATGGTTATTTAAAGGTTTTCTTCTTTTCAAGGGCCGAATCCCTGCGGGACGATAAATTCGAGCCGGTCGACCGAACGGGCTACCGCCGTATTTCTACTATTTTTCAATTTTTTTTTCCACTCTCTCTTTCGCCCGTTTTTTTTTCCTGTTTTACGTGCGTCTGTCTCTTCCTTGCCCTTTACATTTTAAAGATATAGTTGTATATATAGCGGTGTGTTCGGCTCTCGCCGTTGTTTATGGTCCATACAATCCATCGGCTCTAAATCGTGGTTGCCCCGTGCGGGTTTTCTTTATTTATTATATATTTTTTTTCTTTCTTTCTTTCTCTCTTTATATAAGTGTCCATAAAATTTTACGCCGGCCAATATAGTTTTACGATGATTTTACATTATCAAAGTTACAAGCCAAGTTTATGTAAAGAACGCGACTTGTACGTAAATTGCCTTACAACCGAACCAATGAATCATGACGTAAAACCGGCAGTGCTGCTGCCTGTTATACTATATACTATATGTTTATAATACACGTATAGGTACGCATATACACGCGCAAGTTTCTATATACGTATATATATCTATTATACATGCTTTCTATTCAGTACCGTATAATAAATAAACGGCTGCATTAAAATATAGCGAATAAAGTTCAATTATGTGAACCGTACAAACCATTTTGAGTGAATAATAAAATAAAAATAAAAATAGAGAGTTTGATATCTTATAAGTTATAATAGTTATATACAATATACATATAATATATAAGAATACATCATAATTAAAAAATAATAATCGTGTCTTTTATTCAACAGTAAACATCGGATAATGTATAGTATTATAACATTGTGTACTGCATAGAAGTATTATACGTATTATAGTATTAAATAGTATATCATATTTAATAAACTATTTTAACATCACCCCTGAGCGTAATATTTTTTTATAAAAATTATACCAAATTTTTCATAAAACTGCCAACAATTTCAGGTGGCTTATATTATCCTTATTCCTTGCTTACAATTTAATAATATTATGTTTACTACACGGGTGATGTATTATATAATGGGGTACAGGACAAAATGTAATCGGATATTTTGTTTTGTCGACAGTATAACTCGATTGTGAGACTATACCGTTCCGACTGAGAAGAATTGTAAATTAAATCAAAAACTTGTCGAATTCAAAGTTCTCAATCAGATTTTATTATAAATCAGTCATGCGCCATGTATATAATTTGTCAGCAGTACAACATTTATGAAACCTGCAGTGAAAACTGAAAATTTAATTTAATTTTTAGTTTTCAATGTCACGTTTTTTTTTTTTTTGTGAACTGTAAAATACTTTGAAAAACAACATAATAATCATCTATTGTTTTCTTCCATCATCTATAGTTATAGATTTCTAACGCTCCGTAGAGTTGTTTTTATATTCCAAACCAAGTGGCGGGAAAATTTCTGTTCATGTGTTAATAGGTCTATACCCGTAATTTGTTAAAATAATATTATTTAATAATAATTATATACAAATACGATTAATCTTTAAAAATGTTTCTTTTAATAACGTTATGTTGTGCAACACTTGTACATAGTCGGTTGAATTTGTACGCGTGAATTTTCCTTTTATTTATTATTATTATTATTATTATTTTTATTTCTACCACAAAACCTTCGTCGAGCACTAGTGTACGCTCGAAAAATCGTGATAACACTTGGGGCGTGTGCGTGTACATGCGTATACAATAAAATATTATAATATTGTATTCACGCGTATAAAATCGCGTAAAAGAGGAGAGGACGATGTATATATATTTAAAGAGCGAGCGAGAGAGAGAAGAGAAAGAGAGAGAGAGTGAGAGAGATCTGTCGTCGTCGTCGTCGTCGTAACGAATCATTAACTTAATTTAAAACCTCCGTGGAAATTGTATGTTATTATTATTATTATTATTATTTTTTTTTTTTATTTAAAAACTTAATCCGATCGAGTAGCGGCGTGGGACACACCGCACACACAAGAGGAGCTCTAGACAGCAGACGCGTTCCGGCGGGTAGCGGTGTATATATAGTGGGATATAAGTATTCAATCAAAATTCTCGGCGGGAGAGTAAAACGCTCTCGCGCGTTTCAATAATGAAAAGGGTCAAAAGAAAATTGGTATTGCCAGTGGCGCGATGAAAAGGGGGCAACTCTCCGCCGCCCTAGCATTGTCGTCAGTGGCGGCGGTGGTGGCGGTGATCCATCTTGGTGCACGATATATAATTATTGCCTCCGTTATTTCGCCACAACGCCGTTCCTTTTGTGCTCGTTTACGCCGCTCGCGCGTATTTCTGTCGCCGCGCTCCAATATAATGTGCCACCGCCGCAGCTTTTCGGTTATAGTGTCTTCCATCAAACAAGTGTCAACGCCTCTTGCCGCCTCGGCGACAGCTATGTATATTATATTATATTATATTATATTATATTATATTATATATATAGTTCGCAGCAGCTCTTGTTCGGCGCAGCAGCCATACACTCTGATCCGACTTGGCTCTTTTCTTCCTGAAGAACGTACAAAAAAAAACCCGCACGAGTAGGTATATAACATAATGTATATTATAATGTTCGGTGGTTCTAATTGATTTTCGAAAAGGGTGTTTTGCTCTCCTCCCCCCATCAACTCGTTCGGTGCGTGCAGTATTATGATAGATTCGCCAAATGGTTATTTTTTACAACGCATCACTCTCGCCGCACGATCTGCGGACTGCTGCAGTACGTATACACAATAATAATAATAATAATGATATAATATATATTTAGAGTGTTTCGGCAAATCGAAATCCTATACATGCGCATACCTAGGCATCATCGAAATCTATCGGTCTTATGATATATATGTAGGTCGCGCTTTGCATGCGGCAAAGTCGGGCGACGAACCGCTTATAAAGGCAAACGAGTAGATATAACAATAATGTACGCTGCAACGTGCACATACGTATATGCATTACATTTATTATATGTCGCACACCTACACGAGCCGTACGCATATCAGGTAGGTATTTAGCGCGTGGATAAAATAGAAAAATTGCGCAGTTAATTGTATATGCGGAAAATATGTTACTCGGGTGGGTGGTGGGGTATTTGTCGACGACGGACGACGGACAGTTGAAAAAGTGTACATACATTATAGGCAGTTTATAATGTATGCAAAATGCATATATAAGTCTCCGGCCGCAGCGAAAATATAATAATATATTATATGGTTCGCGCGCGTTATACGGGCGTTTCGGTGCAGACAACGACACGACACGACACGCCACCGCGACCACGTCGTAGACAAAATACTTGGCATCTCCGCGGCATATACCTACGCGTAGGTACACGAACGACACGTCGCGGCATTTTACAGTTTTAATATCATATAGTGCCCGTCGAGAACGTATAACGTACGCGTGTATGTAGGTATTATATAGGTATAGTACTCGGTGCGCGGCTCGGAGACCTGTCGGCGACCGTCGCGGTGGAAATTAAAAACAGTCAGTCGCGGCGAAGAGGTACATATATACAAGAAGAATATATATATAAATAGTTGTGTGTGTGTGTGTGTATGCAGCGTACCTACTATTTGTACACGCGTATAATATATTATGAATAATTCAACGCTGCCGCGAGTGTCGTTGCAGGCCAGACGAAAAGGATGAACTGTACGTCGTTCGATATATAGTATAATGATATGTCTTATACGACTAACTGGTTTGCTGTGAAAAGACGACTGCAAAAGGGGCTTTGGCGTGCCGTGTGTCGCAATAAGGGACGCGCGTGCAGTGGTGACGTACCTACATGAGATGCTGACAGTGCAGGCGGCGGATCGCTGCCGGCCGCCACCGCGACAATATAATATCGCGGCTGGTTCGGTGGTCTGGGCTACATCTGTTGTACACATTATATATTATATAGGTACTTACTTTCAGTGGCGTCCTTGTGTCTGCATAGGTATATTACGGCGGTGGCTGCTATAATATTTTGACGTTTAACAATATGCCATTGTCATCATCATTATATTATTGTTATTGTTATTAAATTTTTATGTATGTAACGCACCACTCAACGTGTACTTACGTAAATTCATCTCTTTCATCCCTATTGTCTCGTTTGGCCGAAAAATATGATTGCGAATAATAACGTTACGACAAAAGAACCGCCACCGTCATCAATCTCCGCTAGCGGCATTCAAAGGAGTGTTGCTCCATATCGCCGCCATACATATTTATTCGTTCACCACCAAACACATATGTGTTTCGAAATGTGTGTGTATGTTTTTCCATTACAACTGCTCCCGAGAGAATCGCAAGTGTGCAATAATTAAACAATTATTATCCTGTATATTATAATATTATATTGTTGGGCTCAGGGAGGCGGAGGGGGAAATGTTGGATACAATGTACAACACGGTTTCACTATACGTCCACATTATTACATTATTATTTCGTGTGCGAGGTGTCGTCAAACGATGACGAGATACAATAATAACGATATCATACTACTCTGATCGAACGAGATTCTTCGCGGGTTTGCGTGTCTCAGGTCTCTTATCGACCGATAAAAGCCATTCTGACGGTATAAAATGTCACGGAACACGCAGTAGTGACTATAGAGTCAGCTTAAACTGGTTTTCGATTTCGATATAATCACGCGTTTCATCTGCGCGATCGGGGGATAATAAAAATGCAGGGAAAATTAATCGCCGACGAGTCCGATATTATAATGCAATAAAACGAAATCAGTATAATAATTATTGCCGTCGTCTTGCGCGTTCGTTTTATGAGCCATTGATTTATATCGCATTTATTATTCCACCGTCTACTAAAACAAATGGTTTGTATAAACATTATAATATTTCGTTTTCATATGCACATAAACTTAATGTTGCGAAATGTATTTCCCCATCGTCTTTGTCTGCCATCGTGTTCGTGTCACCACACGCACATACAATATATTATTATATTATATTGCATCTCATAAACGTTTTATCGAGTCCGGGCTCAGGCATTTATAGCCAATGCTAGATTCGGAAAAGAAATAGTTATAGAGCTGGTACTTTGTTGACACATGAATATTTGCGTTCCGAGCTAATTATTATCGACCTACTATAATATAACCGTCGGAAGCGAACGTCTCCCTATTTATTACACCCTAAAACGTATTACCACAAACCAACAGATATTTTAAAACTTATTATGATTACCTATAGGTACTTAGAAGTTTCAACCATCATAAGTCCATAGGTCTTTTGCAATTGAGGTAATACTATTCATTTGTTTTAATGGATCAATAATAAAATATATAGTTTTAAATATTTCAATTAAGTAAGCTATTTCTTATATAATATATTTTATTTGCTTATATAATATGATGTATATTTTTTGTCTAAAGCTTCTAAAATCAGTCCCAAATTATAATTATTAGAAGAAACATGTACCTATATAATGCCTAGGCTAAGACCGTGCCTAACCTTTCAACAATACCAACATTCACCCAGTAATCTGCTATTAATGATACATTTTGAAAAAACCTAAATAAATTATCGTCCTATACCTGATTCGAAAAAAGTCTAAGGCTATTCGCTTAAAAAATATCAACTATAACAATTGAGGTACCTAGCCCATATACAGGGATCCCGAGTCTATAGCATTATAGTAATAATAATCAAGTCACATTTTATCAAAGTGCCCAATGATCAGCCGACCACCTCCTAGTAGAGTCGCAGGGCTGCGTCGTTTGCAGCCATTTACGATGAACAGTGGTTTCTTTTGTTCTATTCCTATTTTATCATAGTTGTTCGATAAATTATAAATTTATAATTTTTAACACTTAGACTCAACGTAAGAAATCGCCGGGTATAGTGGACATTTTTAAGGTTTGGATGATTTCTACAAAAATAAGTGACGCATTATATTTAAATTCGTGGGATGGAATATGTGAATAAACCCGGTCGTCGCTTATGTAAATATGTGACATACACCTATACCTAATGTACAGTGTACAGTGTACACTATATAATAATATTATAGTATCGGAAAATAAATTCGAATAATTTAGATGGAATAAATTGGCGTAGTTGTTTGTTTGACGAAAATCACTTAAGAGTTGAAACTGTTGGGTGTGCACAAAAACAAACGGTCCGCGTCATTGCAATATATAACATATAACGCGGTTGGCACTTATTATTTTATCGGAATACATGCGACAAAGTCGTGTTTCGTCGTCCATAAATCGGTCGCGTATTTATCAATATTATTAAACACGCGTACAAGAAAGTTACATAACATCGAATGTCATAATATAAGCTTTTATGTAGTGCTTAAACACGAACGACTAGGAATGTGGGTAGATGAATATTTAAATTGCAAAACGTTGCCGTTAAGCCAATAAAAGAAAACTAGTTATGCTTACGAACACGCCGCCGCGCCATCGACGGCCAATGTTTTTGTTCTTTCCCCACAATGCCCACAATGCCCACAATATACTCGTATACCACACGTGCACATACACACGAGTATAGTATTGTAAATCTAACATAATACGAATTTATAACCACCGAAATCGCACACGTCCCTTCTGCAGCATAAATGTATTATATATTATTATGTCATATTATATAGGCGTCGATCGATGTGGGCTAAAAAATTGTGTCAAAAACACGGCGGACGTCACGCGTACAGCATATTATATCAGTCGTATTATATTCGTTGGTGGTGATGGCGAAATGAATTGGAGCGAAAACTGAAATGTCAATCAAAGTCCCCAAGGTAAACCCACGCGACTGCGTCGAATCGACTAAAACGCACAAATTTCGAGTGTTTTATGGAATTTTAAAAGAAAAATCCCGCTATATAGTATACAATTATATCTAATAAAAAAATTAAAATAATAATATCCGTATAAAAATATTTTCTAATATTGGAAATGCAGGCATTGACTATTTAATAGCTAGTATATATTATATAATTAGGTATATGCTGATTCATTTCGTCGACGGCAAGTTTCGCTACGAGAGAGAAACATAAAAAACAAAACTCGTTAATATTATACATTATGTTATTTTGGTTTTCTTTTGTACTAAAGGTAAAATTAAAATCGTTTCGCCGTCGACAGAGCACAAATAAAATCAACGTGACGAATTTTATAGTATTCGACTAAAATTGTGTTGGCGCTGCAGCGGCTACAACACATTTTTTTCTCATATAATTAACTAGTTTTTATGCATATTGTACGGTTCGCGCGTGTCGTCGTCGTAAAAATTATTATAAGGTTAGACTTCATCCCTCTTCCACGCCCAGGCCCGGCGATACGTACGTGTAAAGCGTGAAACAAAAACCCGAGGCACGAACATAATATAATAATATTATAATACAATGTTACGTTATAATCTGTTTGCAAGAATTTAATTTGCTTAATTTACCGTGCGCGTGGCGTAATACATAAAATTATATACGAACTATATATAATATTATATACTGCAGGGAACGAGTGAACTACGAACAATCATAATATATTAATATATTTTTATGATGGTAGTAGGTAGGTACATCGTTTGTGTATATAATATATTATATATACAAATATATAAACGATGAGGAGTTTTTTTTTTCTGATTCAGTATTTTTTCTGTTTTTTTTTTCCGCTCTACATGTACAACGGCGATCCGGTGAACCGGAAAAAAGACGACCGCCTAGGAGAATAATAACTCGGGCGCGGAGAGGGGAGAGGGTTGAGGTCTACACACACGCACACACACACACGTATATTATACGATATAAACAGCATCGGAGCTCGCGTATTAAAAGCGCATTTAACGTTCATTAATCAGAGCCGGTCTTGTTATCTCTCCGGCAACGGCGAGCGCGTGCTGCAAGTCATCGTACGTACAAAGTAGCGTAACCGCGAGAAAAAAAAAATTAGAAACGACGCTGCACGCACGCCACTACCCCGGTATATACATTATTATACCCCGTATTAGGCGTATATAATATAATGGTACCTATATATATATTGGTATATTATATGTGTGTATACGCCCGTCGCTTTGGCACGCCACTACGATACGCGCTGCTTATCAGTGGCGACGGTTAATTACTGAAGAAGGGGCCCGGAGGAGACCCGATAGTCACAATAACACACATATACACGTCGTGCGACATGCCGCCGCCGGACACGCATCAATCACTATACATATGTACGATATTATTATATCCTCGTCGACACGCACAAAGCTCCTTCTTCTTCTTCTTCTTCTTCTTTCCGCCTTACCGTAGGTAAAATAATAATAATAATAATAAGCGCTCCGCACCCATAGACCCGATACCCGACCATACATATGCATCTTGATGTATACACATAATATGCAATTATACTGTCTGAGTATATAGTGATGTGCACATCGTTGTGAAATAGTGTTTTGAGTTTTGACATCGTTACATAGTATAATATAACGATTATAATATTATAATACATTTTGTGTACCTACGCGTTACGGCGGTGGATTTCAGAGTTAGATGCTATGTGGTATCCTAACACGCAACGACGAGGGTATACCTATATGATATGAGTATCATTATATTGTTAAATGTCTTCGAATAAAAAACGGATCACAGTAGTTTAGTTAATATTCCCTACAAAGTCTCTATTGTTGCGGGTGCCGCTGTACCTGAATCGAGAAAAAACATCGTCGCCGTTTCCCCGACGATCGACCCTAAACAATGCGTTACCGTGCAAACGGTGGTTATAGGTATGTCATCGAATAGCCCTGCAAACATTTATTGTTATAATATACCGCGCTTTGTATCAATAGTGATTTTAATACGGCGGGATTCGGGACGAATGTGATTTTTCACCGTCAGAAACAAGGCCAAAGAAATAACGCACTCCACGTAGGCTGCAGTATATGTATGGGTATGGTGGCGAGGACGGCGGTGGACGACTTAGAAATTCCAAAATGAAATGAACTCGCGGATAATTTGCCATCGACGTAGTCGTCGAGCACAAACGCGGGACTGTAATGTAATTTAAAAGGAAATAGGAGGCCGTTCGAGCGGGACTAATGCGACGAACAAGGTATATATATATATTTATGTTTAAAGAAGGAAAAAAAACACGCAACTCAATGTGTTTCCATCGCCCGAACCACCCACGTCTGCGGAGAATAAATAAAAGCGCGCGTCGTGTGTACCGGGGGTTTTTTTTTTGTTAATTCCACGAAAGAAAAAATATAACATTGCATTTTCGGCACAATGAATAGGTAATTGTATTTTTTTCGCAGATGCCTAAGAAGATTTTGATTGCGCCGCACACATGTGCAGTCTCTGCACGCGGCTACACGATGTTATGTAGGAACCCATATTGTTTATTAAAATATAATATTATTATTTTGCGTCATGTAGTTGATAAAATATATGGTGCAGCGTGCGTTGAATTATTCGTAAATTCTGTGTGGTGATGGTCCCGCCCTGAGTTTGCAGGCGAACTCGAGTGAAAAATATACTACAGAGAGAGAAAACCGGCTCGTCACGAAAAACAACACCGCCGAAACACACAATAATAAATATGTCAAGCGATGGGACCGGATACGCCGGCGTTATCTCGGCGAGCGCGCGTAAAAATGCGACTTCATCCATCATTGCTGCAGCAGCTATAACGTCGGTCCCTGTTCGAGATAATTAAACCCCGTGTAACAACGGAAAAGTTGTTTTTAAAAAGTCACACACGCCGTTTTAAACGTTATGATTGATGACAACAAATATTATTATTATCACCTACGCGAACGCCGTTGCACGACTATACGCGGCGTCTCAGCCGCCACAGCTATAATATTATATATATATATACTTTATACATAACTTAGGGCCGGGTCGTTATAATATTATGTTGGTTTATGGTGTAGTATATTCTTGTCGTATAGGTTTGTAAAGCAGTATATGTATATAGCAGAAGTAGTAATATACTATAGTAGATATGTATGATTATTATAGTATGACGTATATATCGTATATGCGTGTGGCAAAATAATATCGTGTAAGAATACGTATTTTTTTATATTTTTTATTATTCTTGGACATTTTGGCGATCGAATTATTCGACCGAGTATTTGTGCGCAAGGCGTATTATAATATTAATATAGCTACCTACGTACATACATGCCTATCATACGACGTGTACCTATATATACAATATATACCTATATAGGACACGTATTTTTATTTAACATTATAATGTTGTGCGGTGCGTGAATTGAAAAAATGCGTCTGAACGAGCTATTAAGGGCGGCGTTGTTGGGAAAAACGAGAATCGAAATGGGAGAAAGAGCGAAAAAAAAGCCGTTCACAAATTTCACGATCCATCATTCTGTTTATTCTTCTGGCTGCCGATTTTTCAGCGTTTCTCTCGCTGTTATATATACCGTCACCGTCTCTCATTATTGCCCCGACCCTCGCGCTCGCAGATCGGTACCTCCACGCGTATATGTATATGTATGAATGGTATAAGTTTGGCGTGAAAAGTTTGAAGTATACACGTCGTATAGTCGTCGTATACTCGCGGCGAAAGTTTTGCGTCGAACGATGGGGATTTGACATAACCGGCGTTAAGTGTCTGGGTATGGATTTCGCATTAATCACCCCCCTTTGGGCGCGCGTCTCACTGCCCCGCCCGCGTAATGACAGTGCGTCGAACGCTTATATTATATATATATATATATATTGCTGCAAAGGCGATGGTATACTACAGAGAATAGGCAGTGGCGACGGTGGTAAATACGTATACAATACATATATATATCGCGCTTTATCTCGTCCCTGCACCTCCGTCAATGTATAGTCATCACTATATAATATATATATATATATATATACCACGGCATATCACCTATCTCTCGACGATGACTATGGTAAAAAATATATTATATTATTATACATTGTACGCGGGGATCATCATCAACTCACCCTTCCTTCCAACTCGTCCTATACATTACTCGCTGTCATCTATATATTATACCTATAATAATAATATAAAAGGCGTAGAGTTACGTGTAGTACTTACCTGTATAGGATATACGTATATAATATACTCGCCAGAAGATCACCCAATCGACTACTAGGTATATAGGCGAAAATTGCGCGTGCACAAATAATAATTATGATGATGATAATAACAATATTGGCTCATTGGAAAAAAACGCGTAAATAATAATGGTGGGGCGGCCATGGAATATATATAATATAATAATTAATAACGAAAAGGAGAGCAGGATATATTATAAACAGCGACGTGTGTGTTTTTCGGCGGCGGTGCAGCGCGCATAAATAATTATAAATGACAAATCGTTCACGGGCCGTTTAGACAAAGCTGGTTACACGGTAGACAAATCAAAGCGGTTGTCGCTGCAGAACTGTACGCATATTTCATATCGAGGAGGAAGGGTCCCAGGGGAGGTCCTAAGTAGCTTCCATAAATCAAAAAATACCGCCGCCACGACGGAGGAAAGGGTTTGGGCGGCCACCAAATGTATATCAATGCTGCAGGCTCGAGCATATTTATTATATTATAATAAAGCAGCGGCAAAATGTCGTACATCGCAATGTGCCACCGCTGCTGATGCAGTTACAAGTAGGTATCTATTTAAACATCGCCGCGCGTACGCATAATATCGTGTAATAATTCTTTTTATTTTTTTTTGTTCTTTCATCCATCCATATGATCCATATGTGTCTCGCGCAGCGAGACAAACGTCCCATAAAATAATATATTAGACACCCGCAGCGGCGCCGCGTCGCACATGCACCTCCTGCGGATGTTAAGAGTTATGTGTACTTATATATACGTGTATAGCCGCAAAGGGTTGAGAAATATTGTTTTTCTTCTTCCGCGACGTAAGTCACCTACGTGAGAATGCAGTAAAATATATTATTGTATGTACTATATATCGTTGCTGCCCGGATACCGCGATAAGACCCTTTTGGTGCAGACGTTTTACAATTTCAGAAAAAATATTAAAATATAAAAATAAATATTAAAACAGCTACCTATATACCACAATACAGCACAAATAATAATAACTAACACAATTTCAAAAAGTCAAACACAATTCTATCGCGGGTGGGTTGGGGATGGGCTGCGTGTACGGGGAGGGGATCCGAAGATGTATTTTTTATCGTCCCGCTATAATACAAATAATATACACATTGTAATATTAATATTGCATTGAATCCACCCCTACCCCTACCCCTACCCCTAACCCCTATGGAAGTAGTCTTGGTAAAATTAATAGAAAATTTGAGTACACCATAGTTATACGTTCCATTATATAGTGTCGTTACGTCATGTAACGGCGTTTGCAGGATACATGGATAATAAACGTAAGCATACAATACCTATATATAGTATACAACGCGCGGGATATTAAAGTACGCTATAGTCTCAAAAACGACGAACCGAACCGCCATAAGCGTCGGGAGAAAATAAAATCCCTTCATCCCTTATTGCATTTGAAATGTTTAGCCAAATCGACGCGCGTTGCAGTCCGTCGCCCGCTGAGCGTGTGCACATGATATATATTATTAATTGGCCGACTCTATATGGCATATTATAATATTGCAATATGACATTGTCGGATAATATAACATTATTACATATTCTGTTATATTGTACGATATTATATATTATAGTATACTCTTATATGCGAGAGTACAACAGCGACGACGAGTGCCGCGCCGTCGCGTAATACTGCAAGTATAATAATCTGCCCTGCATAGAGAGAGATAGAGAGAGAGAAGAGAGTCAATTCCACAGACTTCCCAAGGATTAGAGTACCACCACACACACAAAGAGATGCGGTGCGTATTATACACATATATATATAATATGTATAATAATATGTGTGTGTGTGTGTGTGTGTATAACTCGTGTCGTTGCCGTAAAGCCGTCCGCAGAGAGTGTCAATACGACAACGGCGCACTGTGCGCTCTATATATCAGCCTATGTGAGTGTGTGCGTATAGTGGTAATGATGATGGCGGCGGGCTCATATTGAAAGATTACGTTGCCGTTCGGTGAAAGCGCGCCGCCGAGTCGTCACATATTTAATACGTATATATAGAGTATATATATTATGGTCCCTTCGCGAGCGCGCCCCTCACCGTCAGTGGCGACCGTGCGGCGGGTCGCGGGGCGAGCTTAGACTTTTATACAAAAACCTCCGAGGCATTACGCGCGCAGGGTCTACTCCGTCGGACCCGGTGTGTGTGTGTTATTAACACTTCCTCAATACCACCGCGCCACCACCGATTACTTTACACAAAAAAAAAGCTTTGCCGCGTATTATGTATACTTTCTTTTTCTCATTTCCCGACACCCTCGAGCCGGCCGAGGATTATAATATTACCATCGCTTGTGTGTCGTACGCGACATTTCCGTACCGCAAATAATAATATATAATATATATATATATATTGCGGTCAACAGTCGTGCGATATAATTTAATACTTATATTATCATAATATGTATCGTGTATAGAACGAGACCGAATATCGCCGTGACCGTCCGTTTCGATCTATTCGATACCATCGTAATCCGGTCGTTACGATCGTCGGTTTGTACGTCTTGTACGTGTTGTGTCTATAATATTATATCTTACGTAATGCCATGATGTCTAAATAAATGTACTTACTATACGCGAGCATCTGTGATAGACTCACAGCCTACGGTTAAGACGTACACGATTCGCGCCTTAAATCAATTGATGGTATATCTATGTATATAGGTACCGTGGTATGGACGATGGTCGTTACGGGCACATTTCAGTCTGACTGCGCATTTCCGCCGGACAAAAAATCCACATAAAAAATCGTATCTCTAATTATTATTATTATTCGAAGAAACAAATTAGGTTCGACCACTCAACACAAAGCGCTATACATAATATGTATGTACGACCACTCCTTCGTGCAGGTGATGGACATAACAACAACACAAATCAAAAAAAGATGTATTAATATTATTACCTATAGTGTATATGATAATATAATATTACTTAACGCGCAGTGCGTGTAATATCATTGTTGTTGTCCGCGAACTTATTTTTACGAAGGTATAATAATATTATAATCTACGGTTTCGAGATCACATCCGTACCGATTTTCCGTGCGATGTCAATCACGTCTGTATAATATAATATTAAAGTGACGCATATAATAATGATTAATTTTAAAAAAACGCTTTTGTTATTATACACGTACGTATATCATTACGTTTATCCTTCTAGGTTTTTCGGGCGCATTGTTATAATAGCAATAATTATCGACGGCAGTGGTTTGATTATAAATTTATTATTATAATGATATACGGTGCGCACATTATCTGCGCCTAGGATTTGATACCTATCTCGCTTTCCGTAGACTATACGTTATAATTTATAGTTCTCCTATGTAACATTATCATCATCGTCTAGAAATCGGCCATTAGTCGACGTCGGATGATATTTATTTTTTCACCCAAATAGATTCATAGTTCAAATAATTCATACGTTGTGAGCAGAAAGTAGCAACGTGAATATTATACAGCCACATTATTGGTTTATATTATAAAATTTTCAGTAGGTTTCCAATAAATAACATTAATCGTGATTACAAACACGCGAATCTACGTATCAAACCACTCGCTCCTCTCAGATCTCAGTTTCAGGCGTAGTATATAGCATCGTCCTACAAGCTATTTCGTTCGCGCTTTGCAAACCAATCAACCCCTCTGATCATCGCCCTTGACTCTGTCAACATCCCAGGAAACCCACCGGGAAGGCAAAAGAGGAGCTGGTTAGAGGACCTACTAACAATATATAAATAATAATAAAAAAAAAAAAAGCTAGTTTTATAACTATAGTTATTAATTAAATAAGTAAAAAATACAAGCATTCATTCTCTTCAAAAGTATTACTGTGGATTAGTTTCTTTAATCATATCATCGTTCACGTACAGAAAAACAAAATAATAAATACCTTGCATCACATATTATATTGCTTATTGTATAAATATATTTACCTTTACAGATTGTTGAGTATTTATCAAATAAATGTAAAAAAATAATAATATTGTTTATGTAATTGTGCATATAGATATCGATAGTTTACGTGTACCTACTCGAAGTTCTGGCCGCTGATCTTTGTAATTTTCACACCGATTATCATTCACTACAGCGCCAAAAATTATTTAAATCGCCACTATAATATTATATTATGTATGTTTTATTATATACACGGCCCATAACGCTGTGCCAAGATAGATTCACATCGGTCGTTTTTCGATTCGGTTTGTTGTGCTCTCGTCGTCCAGGACGTAGCACTGTAGCAGAGTTTCACATGTGTTTCGCTTGCGGCCGAAACGACGGACGTAGGCGTGCCGATTTCCAGCGACTCCGGACCGGACTCTTATTTCGGTAAAAAAATTGTGTTCAACTCTTCTTCTTTGCGGCGATCCCAATATTCCTTTATATGATATGTACCTATATTATAATATTTTAGTCTCGTTCGGACCTTAGATATCCCACATACTCCGACTGGCACACATTAATTTTTGGTGTCTTATAGGCTATAACCTATTATAATAATATATTTTTTTTTATTATTATTTATTGATCTTAAGCATCTGCAACTATAGCCATTAGCATTTTGTAGGAGGGTTACGATTGATTGAGGAACACGTGTATGTGGGGCGAGGACATGAATTAAGGTATACAGGATGCCGAACGACAGCCCGTTATCAATATTTTTGCGAAGTCGAAAGTTTCCAGGTTCACAAATTAACGTATGGCGCCGAAATGGTTACGGTGGCGAAATTTTTAACTAATTTTGTATGATTACGACTATCGAATATCGCAATAAACATGGCGGGAAATTAACATGATGATAATTTTTACGATAAAGATACGTAAAATTATAATTCTTAGTAGATGGTAGCACTGTCTTAGTTCATTAAACGCCACTGTGGCAAAAAGCGCTTATAAGTCGTTCTGGATTTTTGGAAACTCCCGTCTTCACCTGATAAGCTCTCGTCCGGCATCCTGTATATCTTAATTCGTGGGCGAGGATTCGTCATTAAAAACCCGGGTGGTCACCCATCCGGGACCTAGCGACGCCGACCGGCCGATGCTTGGCCTCAACACACGTTAGTGACTGAGACCAACCACTGAACTACACCAGGCCCCATAACATATTATATATTTTTTTATTTGACTGTTTCCACATCCATGGCCTACTTTCGTGTAATAATATTATTGTTTTTATTTATTATGCACTAATATATTATAATAAAGTTTCCCGTGAAACGCACGCCCATCATGATATATGGTCAATCGATAACGCGCGCAGTAGTCGTTTGACCCCCTACGACTGCGTACATCGTTTCTTCAACCCATCATCATTCACAGATCTATTTGCCTCACTTGTCATACCGTCGTACTCGATATAACTCTTCTATCCATTCGTATAAGTAAATTTCACATTTTACACATATTATAATATCATAAGCATTTTCATTTATCGTCGACGTCACCTATAGGGGAAATAAAAATATTGCCGCCAAAGGCGTAAGCTGGAGGGAAGGGAAAATAGGGGCAGTTGTCACCATAACACTATTCATAGTGCAGGCAAAGATATCGACCCCGATGACGCCCCTCGCCCCGTCTTAAGCTCTAATTCATTAAATATCACAACTTTTTTATTAAACCATTATAATATATGCTTGAGATTGAACATAATTATTTTTCTGCACTGCGTTTTATGTATATTATGTATGATAATAAATTACTAATTTGTCATTAAAATATATTTGTACTGTAGGAACACTTAAAGTTTTGCTCATTATGTCGTGGATAGTAGTACCTATAGGTAGTATACTAGCTTGTTATATTTTCACTAATTTAACAATCATACAAAACTTTGAGGACTGTGCAATGTATATATTGTTATTACATGTATGGATTTATTATTGGTAAATTATTTGAGGAAAATATGGGTGTGAAACTCTTCCCCAACTATATATTTCTAACCACAATACTACAATATTGTTAAAAATATTTAATATACTTTGCCCCCTCCCCCTTGTCCTGCGTATAAAAAAATTACGTCGAGTTACGCCACACATCTGATGGTAACTTTATAATTAAAATTATTATAATGATTAATTTGTTCACGTTACAATCGAGTTATTACACATTATTTATTAGAATATTAACCAAATTGTTTAAAAAACACATAGGTAGGTACAATTATGATTTTCGTAAACGGTCGATTCATTTTTGTAAGTAGACCGAACTGGACGTGGTGCCGCATCGTTAGAAAACAAAGTCATTATTATGTCACTTTATTTAAATGTATATTATAAAAGAAAAAATTTAAATTAACACATTTCAACTATTCGGACCACCCGAGTGTGGGTTTGTTGAAATCAAAACAATTTCTAGAATTTAAACATTGTATAAACAACACTTTATGATGTTATGTAGTGTTGTCGAGCACCTATATGTTATTATATTCATCGCAGAGGATAAACAATTTCAAACACACTTATAATTTTATTGTAATTATTAGATAATATGTGGGCACAACGAATAATTAACTCCAGTAACTTAACATACCACGCGTATTATATTTGTATCATGCATAAGTATATATAATTTTTATGTCGTTAACGAAATGCGTAGTGTTACTATAATAAACAGTTGCGTGCATATATTTATTACTATGTGCGAGCACGGCTAACTCTTTTAAACATTGTAAAACGCGTGTCATAGAGACACATAGTGACATAATATTACTGTTTTGATGGAAGATATCTCGTTGAAAATGCACAGACGAGTATAAACTTTTTTTTTTCGAATTTTTAATCGTTCCGCATATTATAATATTATACTGCGGGAGAGTAGTGATGAAAACAATATATTCCGTCAATACAATATATACCTACAGGCTGCAACTATAAAGTACGTATAGTGATAGGCGTCACTTCCGTTACGACTGTCGCGCATCGTTGTTTGTTATACAGAGGAATTTCGTCAAATTGTGCCGCAGAAAATCTGCGGCAGAAGCTACGTTTAACGTGGCGAACCGGGAGACGAGGAGAGCGTAATATAATATTATACTGCTGCGAACGGACGAGGGGGGAGGCGAGCCGAGTCTGCATGACAATCGAGTGTTGTTACAAACTAAAAAAAGAAATAATCTGTAAGCCATTAACGTCGTGCGGGGCTAACGATCGTAGCACACACACACACACACACACACACACACACACACACACATTCTACGTGTATAAGTATTATTATTAATAGATATATGTTATATAGTATATATTATTATTATATGTATGTATATGCTGCTGGAGATATAAGTGCGCGCGCGTTGAATGGGTCCGCGGTATATACTGCAGAGTCGCGGTGTATATACAGCCGCGGCGAAGGACGAGCGCAGCAAGTTAGGGCGTGACGGCCCGGTGGTAAGTATATCTGCGGGGCGGGGGAGGGGGGGGAGGGCGAAAAAAATACACTAATGGATAAAATGTTTGTCCGAAAACAAACGGGTCCGATTGTTGGCAACAGATTGATGGGCGCCTGTCACTAGTCCATTACCCGAGTCGTCCTGCTGCAGGTACCTATATATTATTATTATACGTATAGAGGTACCTGTCTATATACTATGATTATTTGTGTATATATATATATATAGTATTATAGTTGTAAGCAGTAATAGTAGTTGTAGTAGTAAGTAGTAGTAGTAGTAGTAGTAGTAAGTAGTAGTAGTAGTAGTAGTAGTAGTAGTAGTAGTAGTAGTAGTAGTAGTAGTAGTAGTAGTAGTATAATATGTACTATTGTATAATATTATATATAGTAGCGCTCTCGTCGTCGTATATGTATTGTCCTGCAGCATATTATACACAAATGGACGCGTGTACGCGTATTATTATAATCGGCGTAACTGAAAAAAATAAATTCACTAGGTATATATTATTATTATTATTAATATATAACAACAGACGCGCTCGCGTTATTTATTATACCGTCGTCGAGTTTATTACCTGGTGCGCGTACATAGGTAATAATGACTAAACAAAAAACAAAACAATTTTTTTTTAAAAACTTACGATTATATTGTACATAATAATATATCATACAAGCGGGAAATATGTATATATAGGTGGTATACCTCTTTACTCGGTTGCTGCATGCATGCATTTCTATAACCCCTTCGGGTATCGTCGGTATAAGTACCTATACCGGACGATAACCACGCGCGTGCTAAGCATAAGACCAGACGCTCCCGAAAGGATCACGTAATGTAATAAGGTACCTATTCCGGGCAAAGCACGTTTGAATCAGTCGAAAAAATTCGTATAGAAAAATTGAAACCTGTTTGGATTCATTAATATGGGTGAAATAGGTATCGTTTTTATAGAATATTGTTACCAAATTCATATCAATATTAATTATTTTTTTTTTAATGGATAATCTTTATAATTAAATTTTATTGTTATACGCAGTCACAGACTACTGCAGTTTATATAAGTAATCATTTTGTCACGATTTCGTGGTATAATATTGTGTACATACAACTAGTGTTAAATATATTATATTTAACTCATAGATGCCTACTCCATTATGACACGGTGCAGTATAGTGGAAACTCAGCTTTACTCTATATGGATAGAATACCTAGGCCCCCACATCAAATGTTGGGCCTCTGTACTAAATGTTTTTTCGGGCCCTATACAAAACTTCCAAAAAAATAAAACCCATTAAAAGCGATATGGGTGTCCCATACACGATCTCTAAGTGATAAATGGTCAACCCACGGCTTAAAATAACAAAATTACTGTAAAATAAGTATTCTCATAAAAATTTCAAAAATTACAAATACATTTCAACGGCCCTCTAAAATAGCCGGACCCCTGTAGTCCAGGTTAGACAGCCCCTCCCCCCCTTGTGAAAATTCCCATTATACATAACCATACTAACCACATGCGTGTACCAATATACCTATCCATATCCGAGATATTTTACGTTGGTCAATAATTTTGTAATACAAATACATCGTTGTCGTGGCCAATTCCTCCACGTCCCTAGTCTCCTAGTCTCCATAGTCCGATTCTTATCCACACAATTTTCGTGTTTTTATATTTTTTTATTTTAGGAGCCCCACGAGTTATTCTGATTCTAGCCAAGAATCTTGAACTATAACAAAACTTTTTCATGTTGCCGTTCATAAAAGCGAATATTGTAAATGGTGATTACTATTTACCACTATGAAATTGATAATTTTCCTTTGTTTTTTTATATTATATTTTTTTATGGACAATGTATATTTTTTTTACAGTCGAAGAAAATAAACATTCACCGTCGTAATTAGTTTAACATAATAAATATATGGGGAAAAAAACATTTTTTTTTTTCATTTTTTGTTATATTTATAATTACAATAGGTAGCTAACCTGTAGGCTGTAAAATATATACTCCTATTATTAACCAGCTATCTATATTTTTGTGCATAGGTACTCCGTATTTTAGTAAATAATTTAGGTACACTATTAAGTTATATTATTAATATAGTTATTATAAGCTGATATTTCAATTTATGATGCATGATTCTGAATCATAAGACATAGGTAAATCATATAATGTCCAATCAAACATTTCTCAAATAATAAAATAATATTCGATATACCCTCCCACCACAACTGCCCAAGCTTTCTAGTCACTATAGTTTGATATTATAACAAGGCAAATCTCGCGTTTTATCATTTGGTCTAAAAGGGTCCACAAAATCGATCCAAATAGGCTTTCTCATTTTTTTTTTTTTATTCGGTCCAAGTTGGTTCGACCCACCCACCTTATACATATAATAATAATAATAATAATTGAAACCACCGCGGGTATAATACCCACTGCGACGACGGCAGCACGTGATCCGTTTATTGTCATCATTAGCCGTGGAAGGTTAAAAAACCTTAAAGGTATAAATACATAGGTATTAAATAATACACTGTGCACATATACGGTCAGTAGTAATCTGTCACGTCCTCTTCTCATCTCTGCTCATCCCGGTGGAAATTTTTTTCATTTATAAATATAGGTACCTATACCTATACTTGGTCTTTTTATTTTATATTTTTTCTCTTTTCTTAACTGATGGAACACGTATGTTTTTCACGACAATCAGGGTCAACCGGGTTCACGGACCGCTGCAATATTATTATCATTATCAATTATTATACATTTTGGCCGCGGTAATTATATACATACGGTGTGTGTGTGTGTGTGTGTGTGTGTGTGTGTGTATTAGAATTAGATGCATTATATTATAGGTACGCGATAACAACGGGATCGACAAAAATCACACCGAGGTTATTCCAATATAATCGTTATTATTATTATTATTATAGGTACCTGTAATGTGCTCAGGGCCACCTGACTCGCGGCGCGTGTAATATGTAAACGTATAATATCGAAGACTTCAACAAGTGAAATAGGTATCTAAACTGGTAACACCTCAATTTGTTCTAAGAAAATTGAACAATAAATGGGTTAAACATTTACATTAGATTATATTTGATAATTTCTTAACGTTTGTATCATACCTACCTAATATAAATTTAAGGTTTTAAATCATGATTCCGATAGATATTATTTGAAATTTATCATTGGGTACTTCCCCTGTTTTCGTATTTTTCGAATACTAACAGATTAGTAAGTTTATCCTATAAATTAATAAGATTGATCTATTATGAAACGTACCGGTAATATAATAATTTTTTTCTGTTTTGTATAGTTAATATTTTAACTTTACAACGAATTAAACGTGTAAAACATGATTAGGTACCTACATTTTAAAAATTCTCATAACTTGTATTAAAATTAAAATATTGAGATAAAAATACAGACAATAATTTCGTTGCTTTTAATTTCGATAAACATAGGTATAAATACCTATAGGTGCTATGTCGAAACTGCTGAACATTTGCCATTATTGTCATTATTGTATTACGCACTATTGTAAGACGGAGACGACAAAAGCGGAAGGACATTCTTTATTGATTTCATCAATATTGAATATATACATCACAAAATGAGTTTTGAAGACTGTCAAATACTCAAATGTTTAGTCTTGTAGTTTTAATAAACAATAACGGTGAAACGTTATAATAAATTAGGTACTATAATAATGCAATCTCGGTCGCGTTTAATTATATTATAATTTACGTACTTACACTATATAGGTACCTACTACCTATATATATTATAATGTACAAAATATAACATATTAAGTTTGATAACGCTGCGCATGAAACGGTATACAGTGTAGACGACTTTTGTCCTTGATGAAAGTTACGTTAAAGTTAATTCGTTAACGTTACCGTCCTTGGGGAAAAAAAATAAGAATCAGCAGGGATATTTTCAAACGAAAAACGAATCGGAAGCTGGTTATTTACCGTAGATAGTAATATAATATTATATACGATAAACCTAGCTACTCTATATACTATATATTAATATATTTTTACACCTGGATTGGAGCATTTGTCTCGTCTCCACGCCATCGTGACAGACAATTATTTTTTCAATACTCGTTTTAATAATATATATTATACTTACACAAGATTTTCTTTTTTCGGGTCAGCTAAGTGTGCGGATTTCACGTGAGTTTTTCGTTTTAAATTTCTATTTAAGAACAGAGCAAAAACAGTTAGCCATATAATAGGTATTATTATGGCATATTAACGGGGTTATTAAAGTGCATTTATTTGTTATACAATATATCAATAGTACTATTATAATAATTATGACTATATCGTTTTAAACCAATTACTTTTATCGTTTTTATTACTTTTTGCCATACACACGTGTCGAATGTTGAGAAATAAAAAAAAAGTTATTGAAATTGTCTGGCTGTAATGCATAATATCATTAGGCAGTATAGGTACTCGTAAGTGAGTAAGCCTATAGATACGTACGTCTATTCGAATAATTTGATTTTATATTATATTCTATGTACAGCTGAAATATACAAATTACTATGCCTGCTGCTTATATTATAAACACCAGTAATTAAATATTAAAAGAGTAAAAATATTAAATTCTTCTTTAATTAGTAAATTATATTTCAAAGTATAATATTATATATTTTTTTAGAACACTTATTTCTATGGGTTTGTCCTAATAATTTAATTCAATTTATATTTTATAGTGATTTGATATTATACTGACAAGTGAATGCATACAATGAAATGAAACCTTTTAGTGTTTATATTATTAAGTATAGGCTTATATGACAATAAGTAGTTAAATATAATATATTATAATAATAGTTGATATATTATATGGTTTTAATTTCATTAAATATTATTTAACATCAGCAAATATTAACAGTCGCAACTAGAATTATTAAAGGTCATAACTCATAAGTACTGCAGGTATCAAAAGTGAGAATTATGAATGAATAAAAATTAGCCAGCTAAATTTTGGCAACCTTGATTGATTTCGTTTTACAAAACTTAATTTTTCATACTCGGTAACTCAAATGTTTTTAATACATATATTTACATTTTTTAAATGTATTAAAATAATGTTAAATATTTTAAGATGGTTGTTCGGTTCGATTTTGAAGGTACGACGTATTATCATACATAGGTTAAATTATAATTAATTAAACAGTTTTAATTTTTAGAAAAAAAACCGATTAGTTGGTATATTAATTTAATTTGTAAATAAATGTAAATTATTATAGGATAGGGTATAGGTAGTCAATTTTAGATCTAGTTATCTTTAATTTAGCTGAGTTTTATCATTAAAGCTTGACAGTTAAAAAATAAAATTTATTTATACAATAAAAAAAAATGCTATGCTTATGTGTAATTTTAACTTTTAGCTATAATTAGTACTTTTAGTATACACAATGATATTAACTAAATGGAGATAATTAATTAATTTAATGACTATAATAATTTAAACACATATATATGTAATAAACCTCACTAATTTTATGTTTATCCTTGGAGTAATTAATAATATCATGTGTTGTTTATATGTATTTTCATTTGTATACGATAAACATTAATTATAATAATAATAGGTAATATCACATAAACTTTTGCACAAATAAATGTTCAATAATAGTTACCTGCCACAATGTTTACTATAATAGAATTATATTTAAGTAGTACTTAGTCTACTTAACTATATATTAAGTATATACATTTAATAGATACAAAATTTACAATTTATTTTTCTACAAATATGTTTGCACATTAAATAACTAGTTGACAAGAAAATTTTTTATTTCATCTATGATACACCAAACACGTCAAATTTCCTCCAAGGATTTTCGCAATATTTATAATATATTATGGGTGCAATGTTATAGGTTATAGTATTATGTTATAAAATATGCGTATAACTATTATAGTGTAGTTGGCAAGTGGATTTTATTACGATTTACAATAGTTTCCTTATTACATACGTCATTCAAAATCAAAATATAATAATATGTGAATTTGGATGTTTTGAAACGACGACGCGTGGATACCTATTACTAATGTATTATACCGCAATTTTGACGAGGGAAAGCGTTGATATGTACAATACCAGTGTAAATGTGCTGGTGCATGTGTCGAGAAAAGGGGCGGTGGCGGAAACCCTGTGGTGGCGGCCTGTTGCGTTTGGTTGTGTGTAACTTCTGGTGAGCACAGTATCGTGGTAACCCTATTTTGTTGTCTGCAGCTATATATATGTAAGCACGTGAGCTGTGAGGAGATTGTTTTATGTGGGGGGAGGTTAAAACAAAAGGGAGACAACAAGTGGGTCAAATCGTTTAAGCCAAAACCACCACCTCCACCCTTCTTAACCTGACGTTCTATCCTAACAACGTATATATTAAACAGGCAATAGTATGTATATGTATTATTTAAACTACCCTTGTTTTGTTGTTTAACCCGTTATTGTTATTTTTCATCTCGATGGCGTGATTTGCCTTCGTGTAGTAATATTCCGTTGTACTAAACTACGTGTGTCATGTTGCACAAAATTATAATAAATCAAGGTATTGCTTCTTTTGTTTTTGAATCTACGGATTAGACTCGGAAGTATAGCCGCTGTACAGGTAAAACGATAACATTCTGTTTACTGTACACATAGTTTTAATTCTTGATATGATATTTTAAAATAGTAACAGTATGCTGACCAGGTATAAAATAAATACCGGTCTGGTATAGGTAAGCCTGCAGTGATTTTCAAGGGTGCGAAAATGTGTAATAGAGTTTATTTTACTAAGATTACAATGGTAATAAAAAAATATATTATGTCCATGCAAGATATGTAAACTGTCCTCAATAATTGGGCAATTTTGTTTGAACCACTGTAAAGTAGCTGATATAATAATATAGTCAATGCAACTTGCAAGCAGTAGACAAGTCAATTAAGTAACTTAAAAAAATTTAAATATATAAAATTATTCACCATTTACTCATCCTATTGAATATTGATTAAACTACACGGTTTCCGTATTTAAGTCGGATCCAGTTTAACGAGAATATAATATACATAATATATAAACTATATGTTATATTAAGTTTAATACGTATTCCGCATCCGTCGCCCATTGCCACTGTGTCACGACATGTTCAATTTTTTTTTTCTTTTTCACAACTCTATTTTACAACAATCTGCATCCACAATGTGCATTAATATTGAAACGCCGACAAAGAGACGAAACAAATTTAACATACCGTATGTACATACCTGAAATATAACTATTGAGGTGTATACCTATATGCGACGTTGCTATATATTTAAATATAATCTGAAACATTGCATTATGCATCTTTTTATTTATTCGTTCCAGTCGACAATATTTTAATTAAGCTTATTATTCATCGAGGAATTCTCGAACCCTGCCAATTCTCCTTGCCGATAAACATGTAATATATTATAATATGCACACGTAAATGTTTCCGACTTGTCCGCGATAAAATAATTATCTGTCATCTGAATATACCTAATGGTGGCATTTGTAAATTATTGTGACAAAGCCATACGTTTCCGATTATTATTCCAAACGGTTATAATAAAATATTCCGTTTCTGTATTATGTACTTTCTATATTATATTCTATCCGCCACCGCCGATAATGATAATAATTATTATAACCTATATACAAATATATTTATGTACATTATAAACGCCGCGTAATTGATTTTAATGCATATGACTTTTGATGTTTTTCAGATCATTACCCGAGGACGATGATGTCGTCGCTAAACAACAGAATAACGGGACAAAAGCATCATGTGAGTGTATATACAACATAATATGTTTACTTTATCCTATATACTTATATGATATTGCAGTAACGTGTACTGCACCAAACAAATATAAATTATAACGATATAATAACTATCGTATTTTTTTCCGAATTAAATTCGGTCCATTATTGTTGTGCTCGACGCGTAAAACAATAATAATAATAATATGCAACCGGTTTATTGTGAACCAAAACGATTGCCGTCCGACGGCGAATTGTATAGACTCTACTTAGCGCACAGCTGTTGCACAACTGTATGACAACACGGCATTCAAGGCGTTTTCTTTTAATTTAATTCGGCCCGGGCTAATAATAAAAAAACGTTTAAACGTCGTAGGCATATTACCTATATTATATACTATGATAATGTGCTTCACTCGTATACAATTTTCAAATATTCAGACCCAATTTATTTTCACAATTATTATTATTCCTGATGAACAATAATGAGTTTTCTTTTTATCGTAACACGTCATATTGTATCGATTATATCGAACTATACACAAAATAAATTATTTCTTATTACGAAATCCGTTGTTAAATTAATTATTTGAACGAAACATATTGTTTTGTATTTCATATGTACGATTTTCAAATTGAAAGAAACAAAACACTCAGTCGTTGTCGTTCGAGCAACTATATTATATAGGTACGGTTATAATATACGTGCGTGTTATAGTTGTAATATATTGATGTGTGAACTTTTTAAAAACCGTTCTCATTATTTTTCACCCTAATTGAAATCGCAGAAAAAACTCTCGGTTTTTTTCTCCCACACGACTGTTTATTTTCGTATACCACCCCAATTGGTATAATTTTTTTTCTCGGTTTCGTAGAATTTGTCACCGGCAGCAGACAAATGAGTCCTCCACTAATCCACTCACGTCATGTATAATATGCGCTTATAACTGAGGAATAATAACGACTGTCCGTATGGACTATACAGAACATTATACACATAAACTATATACGTTATATATACGTATGGCATTTCCCGGCCACCGAAACACAAACGGTGCTGCAGGTTCACAAAACTATCATCGTCGTTGTTTCTCATTAATGAACCGCACGAAACTACAACTGCACTGGGGCGACGGTGTGGGCGGCGGCGAAGGAACGTCCTCGCCAGAAGGGTAGGTAGAGGTGGGATATGGACTTCCGGCCAGTTTTTGTACGTCACCTAAAAATAAACCGTCGTGCACCTTTTTTTTATTAACATCTCTGCCACTTTTGTCCATATTATAATTTGTTTTTTAATTTGTCACATTTCGTTATTATCATTATCGTTATTTTTTTTTCCGTATCGTCGCACGTATCATTTTTTTTTTTTTTTTTGTTTTTTTCATACATAAAACCCAAAATATACGGTTGCTGGACCGGAGCCACAGAGCGACGGTTATTTTCCACCCACGACTTGACGACGGCGTCCGGCCGCGGTGGTAGGGAAAAAAAACAATCGCGGTCGCGAAATAAAGAGAGGAAGTGGCCCGAGTACACAGCCGAGCCATAGGAGAGAATAATAATGTAAAAAATCAGAAACGAAAAAAAACGCATATTATTTTTGGCCGCTACAAAGGAAACGAGTCATGGTGCGTATGATACCGCCACCGCCGCCGCCGCCGCCGCACAATCCCTTCGCCACCTCCTGCACGGTCATCTACACACCGCGTGTGTGTGACGAGTTCTTCTCTCATTCAATCGGACCGCGCGCTCACACTGTATAACACACGCACACACGTCTTACTGCACGTCGTCTTCCGTCGTCCATTCATAAAAGCGTATTATATGATATTATATAAATATTATATTATCATACTCGCGTGTAACGAATATTATGTATATGTATATACATATGTGTGTAACACACGCGCATCGTATCATCGCTGTCGCATTTCCGTTGACAAAACAACATATGAAAAAAAAAAAAAATAGAATAGAAAAAAATTTCTTCACGCGTTATTATAATAATACGTTCATCCCCTCTCTTCGGTTCTGCGCGCGGCCGTTCGAGAGAGCTGCTGCAGTATCGCCGCACTCGTTTGCTATGCGTATCATTAATGGTCCGTGAATACAAAGCGTTCCGCGCTCGCCCTCTTATTAATTAAGAACGCGCGCGCACTGTGTATATAATATTATTATTATAAAGTGCGACGGTGTGTTCGTCCCGTGTACATAATAATATATGATATCGTATAGGTATATAGGTAGGTACACTCGTCGACGTTATATTCGTTCCTCTTGTACACATACACGCGATGGCCCAGAGGAGAGAAACGGAACGAAAAAACACCGCGCCAACAGCTCTCTGCTGTTATAGGTATATAGATTTTATAATATACCTATACAATATAACATATACATATATATTATATGTACGTGTGTGTGCGTGTGTGTGTATGTGCGTGTGTGTGTGTGTATGTGTATGTGTGTGTGTGTTTGTGTGTGTGTGTGTGTGTACATACCATCAAACTGTTTGATTTATTTCTCTATTTGTTTATTTATTTATATAGCTATATGAATATTTTATTCGCAAAACCGGATGTTGTCTCTGCATAAGGTATTCCGCGTGTACTTCTTCACTGCAGTAGATATACAGACGCGGCCGCAATAATATAAGTTATAACACATTATAGGTATATATTATTATTATTATTATTATTATTATTATTATTGTATCCGTTCGTAAATTATATATTATGATATATTATGCAGTGAGTTTATGAAAGCTACAACTTCCATGGATTTTATATATATTTTTTTTTAATAATTGATCGCATTAAAAATAAATGAATGTATAATACGTATATAGTTCTATTTATAATGAAGTTTTTAGATTCGGGCCAATGATAATTAAATTGGGGTACCTACCAAAATGGGTGACAGAAAAGATATTTATTACTAAACTAGCATCTGCGACGTATACGAACATAATATATACATAATCTTCAACTCTGAGAGTGGTTTCTGATATTAAATCTGGTAGCTCAATCAGATCTAATTGATATTGTGGTGGGTCGAAACTAGAAAATGTTCTATAATTTTAAAAAAAATTTTGAAAAAAATATTAAAAAAAACAGAAATTTTAAAACAAAACCAGTTTTTGACAAAATCGATTTTGATTTATCTTATAATTTAAACAATAACACTATAAACACTATATTATAGAGGGTAGAGACTTGAATTATTATATTATAATTATCTAGACGTACATTTCAAAATATTTTGACTCTTTTTGTAATGTTTATAGACATTTGAAATGTTCGAAATTTTTCAATTTGTGTAGGTATGATAAAAATGTTGGTTATGAAATAAAGTGCTTGAAATGTAATATAAGGTTCCTCACAATTCTTCTTAAAGCTATTCTAAACACAATATAATCTTATGAATTTTTATTAGCGTTTAATGTTGAAACTTTTACAAAGTTCATCACAATCCCTAAAATTGCAAATTTCTTTGTTTTTAAAAATTCATTCAATTTTAATTTTAACGCCAAGGTTTTAAATAAAGGTATTATTGCAAGTTTTTAAAATATATTTTAACTATAATATTTAAGAAATAGTTTAGCATGGCCAATGTAGACATTTTAAGTTCAAAATAACACGAAATTTTATACCAAAATAAAAATTTCTCCTCAGACGACTTTTGTTATTTTGCTGTAATTCAAAAAATGTTAACAGTACCTATAGTAACTTGAAACATTCTACTATTACTTTCTATTTTAAGCTATTTATAGGTATATAGGCATTTGAAATTTTCTAACTATTAAATTTTTTTTCCATCTTCTATAAAAAATATGTTGATAAAATTTTTTATGATGAGCCAACAAGCTTGAAAATACATTATAAGGTTCTGCCGATAAAGTTAAATTCAACAAAAAATCTATAATTTTTTTTGTCCACGTTATAGTAGATTTAATGTAAAATAAGAAAAAAACGATTGTTTGTAAAAAGTTTTTAATTCATCACATGGTGTAACTGATGATTGGTGGAATAAGCAATCAATTTGTCTAAAACTTTAAATATTTAATTTTTGATTAATTAAAAAATAACCAATAAATATTAAAAAGTTCTTGTCTGGTGGTATATATAGTTTATGGTTAGGAATAAAAGGATAACTGCAGGTACGTTAGTAATGCTGGGCTTTTGTATATCCTCATGCCAAGCAGATAATTGATTAACTTTTAATATTATTAGGTAATGTACCTATAGTAGTTAATTTGAATATTAGTCGTATTATTTAATTCAATTTTAATCACCATTGCGTACGATTATTAATATGAATTAAAAACAAATATTATAAACTTGTTACTCATATACATCTATAATTACTTTAGCATATTCTCTGAACAAGTAACGACTATAAATAATTTTTATTTTATAATTTTTTTTTAAATTAAATAAATTAAGACAGTTAAGTATACCAAAACAATCATATATTTTAGATTCTGAGCGGAGCCAGGAATATAATGGTTTTACAATGATGTTTATTTCTTTTTCTTTTTTATTCTGTAAACACTTTTTCTCCCTTTAAACTTGCTCAAATGTCTCAAGTATAGCATCTTTTCTGAAAGGTTATGTTCTTGAGCTAGTACTTTAAAGAGGTCATTTTTCGATTTTTGAAACGCTACTCGAAATAAAAGCGGTTAAAGGAGAAAAAAACGTACGATTTCACGATTTTATAATATTAAATAAGTACGGACGACGTTTTCTACCAGAAATATTACTTCAAATTAAAAATGACAAGAGATATTTTTTGTTGTATTTTGGATCTTTTTCTTTTCTTTTCTTTTATATTTTTTTTCATTTTTATGATATTTCCTAATTATAAATTATAATTATAATTATATAAATTACCTATTTATATAAATCGTTCTTAAGCTGTTCTTAAAACGCTTTGTTAATCACCATAGAAACGAATAAAATTAAATAAAAAAGATTCCCTCGTCCGCTCAGAATCGTTTTTTATCGAATGCAATCATTGCATTCAAATCAAATACAGTAAAATTACACTATCCTGTCCGAGGCCCGAAGGGACGATGGACAAACATCCACCACCGAAATGTGCTGACCTACTTTTTTTTTTTATAGTTTGAGTTGAATAATATACGTACCTTGTACAATACAGTAATATACTATATACTTACACATGAAATTAAATAGTACCTATACTTAACTTTAAGAATACTCAATACTTATTATAAAAACAATTTACAGATAGCTGTATTAGATATTATTATGTAATTAATTATTTGTTTTTTATTTAAACACGAGCAATAAACCTACGCTATTCAGGTAGGTTATCACTAATACTAGTATAATCACTAATAATTTCTTCTATATTCACATCGGATTTTTTCACTTCCACGCACGAGGTAATTATACCTATAGATAATAAATTTAATGTCAGGCGCAGCCAAACAACTGCCAGTATGTATAAATGTTTAATATTATAAGAATTTTCTATCTTGTTTATATATCTTTAATACTTAAATAATTCTTTACTTATGTAAACATTATAGGCACCACCTACGTCTATGGGTTATCGGTATATAATGAGTTATTATACTTATTACTAAAAAGTAATAACTAAATAACACACACACACACACACACATACACACACAGCACACATAATATGCAATTCATTGACAGTACCTATACTTTAATATATAATATTAATATCATTATATTAGCGTAAATACATTTCCGTAATTAGATTATACCCGAGTGACGAGTTACAATTTGTTTGGGACGCTGTAGATGGCGTATGAGAGATCAGAAATGGCTCGAGCGACAAAAGACGATAAATGTGATGAATATAATATATATTATATATATATTATTTATACAAACATTATTATGTTGAAAACACAGCGCAGGATGAATGGTTAGAAAAACAACGCAATTTGTTTACTGTACCCAAGCAAAAGTTTTTAATTACGTTATACTGAAAAAGACGGTATAGCAGCAGCGGCGGGTGAAATTGGGTCCTTTTATCTTTACAACCCTCTGTACACTTCACCGCTTCTCGACTTGCTTCTCGCTCTTTCTGCGTTTCTTAGTCTCGTCACATTGTTTATGGTCGGTTCGTTGAACAAGGGAAGGAGATTTTGAAAATCTACTTAAACCATAAAGTATATCTCGTACAGAAATCGCGTTACGAATTTAATCGATAAAAATAACAAATATGCTTCAAATTAAGCCCCCGGCGGAATTATAATACGTCATGTCGATATGATAACTACGAACCTATTTCATTATCAGATTTTTTCGATCCCATTATGACTCGCTACATTCCCGCAGCTGTTTATGTTTTGAATTGACATTTGAAACTCAATTAATATGTAAAACAAAACGGAAGTAATACTGATTAAACAACCCCGAGAAAATAAGTTAATCATGAATTCATTTATTTCTTATTATCTACAAATATCACAAACAATTAATTAAGTAATGTAAAGCGAGATAAATTATGACGATTCGAATTAAATTAAAAATCGGGAAATATAACAAGATGTAAATCTGTGGTGTTAAATCCGGAATTTAATAATTATATTCATTTCGAAACGGAAATATTATGTAGGGACCTATACTTATAAACATAATTTATAATATAAGATACATTATTTTCGCAGAACAACGATTTGCCTAATATTATATAGACCGGTTTCTATCTTTTAACTAACCTGGGTGTTCAATATGAGAGGGAACTATTTTAATATTCATACCCGTACATAATATATAGATCATATTGTGTATCCATATTGTGTTGGTCCATCAAAGTGCACTGATTGTTTATTAATATCGTTGTCAATAATGTACATGGGTCCGACGCCGACGTTATAACATCATTATGCTGTCACTGGGGAGTGGGGGTTCGAAAAGTAAGTGAGTAAAGTATATGTACCTATATTATGCTTTATACACGTATTATATAATATTATATCCATTGACATAATATATCTCTGGAAATCGAATAGACGGAAGAGCAAACAACAAGGGGGTCTAACACAATAATTAAAAATAAAAAGTCACAAAAAAACAAAATAAATATAAACACACACACACACAACGGGGACAACCATACATGAAATTCACTTTGTGCTCATTCGCTGTTTTGGATTAATTATTACATTTTTAATGAGTCTTCCCTCTCACTAAGTGCTCATCCGCGCAACAACGCAATGGTACACAATTTAATATAAATTATTTGCATTTGTATTACACATACATTATAATATATAGTTTTATTATTCAGTATATAATATCATTATATTATTTTATTATATTTATATACATATAAAAAAATAAAACATAGCGTTTTGTGTGCATAATATATTTGTATATCGTACAATATTTTACAACTCTCCGCGGCGCAATTCAAAATCACAGTGCATTATGATAATATTATTATAATAATAATATATATCCACGACGATAGTAATAATAATAATAATAATAATAATCATATAATGAATGTCCTTCAATCAAAAACGACGTATTTCCATGACGTACTCCTCCGAAGTCTTAGTAGTAATAATAATAATAGTAATAATGGAAAATAAAAAACTCCAAGTCCCTTAGCAAAGGGGTGGTGGACACCACACACATACACGTGGGTGCACACGTGACCTGGTGCTACTTCTGCGGTTGCCGCAAGACTGCTATACTCCAACGGCGGGGTCCACGTGCCGTTCTTTTATTTTTTATTTTTTTCACCACCGCTCTGGCCACTTAAAAAAACACAGTCAATAACGCGCGGTATTGTATACGGTCGACGACGATTATTGTCGGCTGAAAAGAGCTGCAGCAGGACGAGGAGCGTGATGATTATGGTGTAGTATATAGTATATAATATATACGTACTCGTGTTTATCGGAATAGGAAGGGGACGATTAAATAATGAAATGTGAATATATAATAAAACAACCGCGCGAGTGGTGTGGGAACATAAAAATCACCTATCCGAATGATTTCGTAGCGAAAGCTCGAAACGCAGCGCGGTCGTATTCCTGCAACCGCGGTATACTAATTGGGAACCGAAGATCGCGTGCTGCGGCGGCGGCGCAATCGAAATCAGTAATTTTCGTCCACGCAAAGCGCGTAGCTGGTAGTGGCTGGTACCTAAATACGTTTACTCGAGGAAAAATAGAATATGTATTATAACGTAGAAACGGGGAAGCGCACACGTACAATGTATGTTATACTATGTAATAGCGTCGTCGTTATTGTTTTCGACCGTCTTAATGTTATACCATCGCCGAAAGACGAGCGCGACACTAATTGCCGTAATGAACTTCTGTTTAAAAGTCTTATAATGTCACGGTATTCGACGCCCACGCGCCCATTCGCCGCCGTCCAAGAATTCCTGTTCGTTATTATTTCCGTTCGTTTCCGAAAAATCACAATCGGTTTCTTTTTCCCGCATTTCACACGCGTTAAATCCATCGCCTTCGCAGACCGTGTTCAAATCTGGCAACGTTTCCGAAAATCCAATGCACATAACACCATCGCGTGATGTGTCGTCTTCTACAAAATAATAATATCATGTGCATTCCTCTTCGGATTGGATTATCGTGTAGCAGGTCTTCTAGAAATACCCTCTTGACCTTCTCTCTCGGATAAATCATAATATTATATTAAAAATACGTATGAAATCGTTGCGGTATAAACGATATGTGTTTTATTTCATTTAAATGATAAATGAATAATGATTTTGAGCCGTATAGGTATTCGATATTATTATATTTTATTAACATAATAACGCGGAAATATTTTATTAATTTGTTTCACTGTTGCACGCTCGTTGTCGTCTCTATAAAACCTTGGATCTGCTGTTTTTTCAACTATTCGATTCTGCTGTATCGGCCAAACGTACGAATTGTTATTATTTTAATGAGTTTACGTGAACCTGCTATGACGAAAAAAATATGGTCGTCTGTATAGGTAGATAGGTATTACAACGGCGTAAACAGTGTTTAGTTGTTTCACAATAAATAATTTATTTGCATGGGATATTGTCTTAGAATATTATTGTATGGTGTTGTGAAGGACACTGCTAATTAAATTGTTCATCATAAAAATTAGTATAATATTATGTACCTATGTCATTTGTTTTTATATTCTTCTTTTTTTTTTTTAATTTAGGTCTAACAGAAATGTTTTCAAATACCAATGATCATAAGCAAAATTTGACACAAGATTATCTTATAAACTATTTGCGTTCAAGACTTTTACTTTCAAGGTAATTATTTTTAAGTATTTTGCACGTTCCAATATAATGATAATATATAGATTGATAACAATATTATTGACATATAATATTAGTTTATTTTATAGCGATGAACATAATATTTCAATATTATTGTATACTAAAGTATTTTGTAAACATTTTATAATTTGCAGTTAATTCTTATAATTTATTATGAATAATATTTCATATTAAAAAATGTTGTGTTTCATACAGAAATAAAAATAAATTAACAGTGGTCTATAGGTTCGACAATCTCGTCGTAGGATATTAATATATTATAATGGTGCATTAATTATATTGTTAAACAATAAATTTAAAAATAGTTATAAAACATGGCATTTGGCTAATCCTGGATTATTACATTATTATTTTTTTAAATTAAGGTTGCTTTTAAAAATAATCGATTAATTACTATTTTCAAAATTATATTTATTATTTACTAAAACAATGTAGGTATATTTACTATGTTTTTAAATATAATAAAATATTATTGTATAACATATACCTAATCTTGTGCTACAGCTCAAAAAAACTAATTTCGTCAGCAAAAAAAAAATACTTATAATATAATAATATAGTTCCATTGCGTTCTTAAAAATAATATTAGACTTTAAACGTACAATTTAATAAAAGTTGCAATCTTTAAAATGTATCAATGAGTATAGTGTAAGACATAATATCGTTACAATAAAAAAATTTTTTTTTTTCATTTTAATAAGGTGCGCACCTTATTAAAATTAATATATACACACCATATACCAGATACCTGGAAACGTAATACGCGTATATTGTTTCATACGTCATATTTATTTATAATATCTGTGTGTGTCTTTCTGCAGTTGCAGTGAGTATTGGGAGAAAGACACACAAAAGGTTGTATGGCATATGTATGTATTCCAGGGAAAATCGACAATATTTCCTGTTCCCCGGCTACCTGTCCAGTTGTGGGTGAAGGGGTACAGTGTTCGGAGGTAAGAGGGGGGGGGGCAAAGGAAAGGTTATCGGGTATTATATACCGTTGCCGTGCGGTTTATCGCGCGTTCGCGCTTCGTTCGCTCGTTCGTGTATTGTATGTGTATACAATATATATATAGTACTTACACGACGACGCCCTGGGCGTTTTGTGTGTAGCCCACCCCTCCCCCGGCCGCCGCCAGTTTCCCCTTAACATCCCCCTACCACTCCGGCATTCGGTATATCCCGTTTGCTCGCGGGCGAGGAGAGGATAAGAAAGGAAGGACACGGGTGGGCGTGTTTCCCATTGCGCGGGTCCACGATTGTAACCCGCCGACTTCACCACCCCTCGCGTCCCTCTACTTACTTCGACTTTGGCCGTCTCTTCGACTGTACACTCGGGCTTACAAAGGGGGGCACGTGATTTCAAAAGACCCCCCTCGTCTGCTTTTAGAATACGATCGATAAAGCAAGACGTCGTTGTCGTCGTCGTCGTCGTCGTCCTTTTATTTTCGACACCGTTTCATTCTCTCGTGTCCTTCGTCCGTGCGGCGGCCAGGACGATCGGTTAGTTTGGGTATTGCTTTTTGGATTTGTTTTGGATTCTCCACCGCCGTTGTTACTATTCGTGTCTTATTCCTTATATTCTCCTATTGTATATATATATATAATACATATAGACACTACACACACGCGCACGCGCATGCGGGCGCACATACACATACATATTATATATATTTATATACTTGATGTATACGTGGAAAAGAGCTTTGGCGAGGAGGGAAGTAGGGGGAAATATAAGGAGTGTATATGTTGTGTATACGGGTGGGTGGTGACGAGGGGTATATTATAAGGAGAGGCACAGGTCGAACGGTTGTCTGTTTCGGAAGGGGCCGGTGGAGGAGGGCTATCAATAACGCCCCGTCCCGAGGGTACGGCCAGCAAAGCGATCGTTATTTCCCCAAAGGCCACATCTTATATATACGTTCATTCATATATATATATATATAGACCAAAACCCTTTCTTGACCTACCAGCCCAGGTCGATACGCGCGACCAGGCGCTCAATGTACGTACACCACTGTACCTAAATATTGTACTTCATATTCGAGTTTTTGTATAAAAATAACCAACACTGCTGACGATATACGAGTCCCTATATATAAGTACATACGAATTGCAGGTTATACACACCAGAGTGCAGTTCTGCGATATTATAATTTATTTCGTGTTTAATAATGATAATGATATTAATAATATTATTATTATAAATTATAATTATATACGGAAACGACAAATCCAGTTTTTCACGCTTTCATTTTTTCTTCTTTTTTATCGCTTTTGATATATTTTGGGATGTGGATATTTTAAGTTTCGCATATATAGTCTGTAAAGCACGCAAAACAAACAAACGTCACGGGCCAACCAATTCAGTATGGCAGCTGTACAAAGTAATAACAAGGACCGCCGTTTATATATTGTGAAAGCGACTCATTTAATCATATTTCATAAATAATAATAATAATAGTAATAATAATAATAACCGCATAGCGGTGGAGAGTCATGAAGAAGAACTCTGCGCGGGGGAGAGAAAAAATTATAATAATAAATTTGAGCCGCAGTGGACTAGTTTTCTGCCAAACCGTATTGCCGTCGCCGGTTTCGCCGCCAAAACCTGGGAAAAATGTATTTATTTTCCCCAGTTCAATTCTTTTAACTTGTTTATTTTTAATTGGTGCTCGAATCTTACAACTGCTTTTACTGCCTTCCTATATTATGATAGTTGTATCTGTCCGTCCGTGACACACTAATAGAACAAATAAATTACTGGTGAAATCGGATACCACAATTGTTCTATAGTTTAAAATGAGTTCTAACTACGGAAACCAAAACTTTGAGTTGACCTACGTGCTATTTGCTTGCATTGGGTGACCAGATTTTTTTTTTCTACGGAAGATCTAATTTTCGGTAAGATTTAAAGATAAAAAAATATTAGTCGACATATCACACTTTAACAAAAGTAAAAAGAAAAATTAATATTAATCAGAATCTTTGATACATGTTGTATATGCAAACATCTTCAATCAAGACTTGTTTTTTTTATATTAGTCATCACAACTACTTAAGGCGCCCGGTGCCGATGCCATTTTGTCCTCAAAAATACACTGCGGGAATAACGATACCGTCTTGTAGAATCAACCAAATTTCATAATTTTTATTTTACTTGCTAGAGGGAAATATTCTACAGCCCGCATCGATATCTGTTTTTCAAAATTTTATTCTCAAACTTTATAATATGTATAAAAAAAATTCAAGATAAAAAACATTTTTTTACAAATGTTTTAATAAAATTATTTGAAATAAAATACAAAATCAGAGATCGGTGCGGTCTGTAAGAAGTCTTCTTTCAGATAAAAAAAATAGTCATCAAAATCCGACAATTCTACAAAGCTTGAGAGTTATTCCCGTATAGTCATTTTTTCGATACAATACACCCTATCAACCCCCCCTAAATAGGTATCGGGTAGTAGATTTGTGGTAGAGTCTTATAAATGAGGTGGCAACTAAAATATAAAATTTAATTTTCAAATTTTATAGAATTGTGAAAAATTTACAAAACTGGCACCGGGACCCTTAATGCCAATCCATTTATATTACAGTATTTTATCTGCTTTATAGTTTAGCTTGAATATTTTTTAACCCTAGTTCAAGTTTAAAATGTTTGTTCAAATTTGGTACCATGGCAATTTACCGGGCGAGGAAATAATGAAGGACAGCCTTTATAAAAATAAATTAAAACAAATATTTTTTTACTTTGATACTTCATCACAATTGAACAATTATTTTGGTATATAGTTAATTGCCTATACATAATTATTTATATATTTTTTTTAATTGCTGGTAATTTTACCTAATAAATTAATCCAAAATATAAATAATATGATAACACAAAGACTGTGACTGTTTCTGTGCATGTCAGCCTAATGCATTCACATCCCGTAACTTTAAAAATATCATCAATATCGATATATCGATTGGAACAAACAAAAATATAAAAGTGGAGAGCAGAAAAATATGTTGCAAAATGTGACAACAAAAATAAATTATTGCCTCGGGTAAACGTTAGTTTGTTGATCAGTTAGTATAATATAAGATAAAAGACGAAATTTCACCAAAGGGAAATCGGTTTAATGCCTAAATTCGAATAATATTCTAATCACATAGATCTTTATTATATTCAGCATTCTGAATTTTATGATTATATAATACCTATATATATGTTGCAGTTAATATTTTTGAGAACGTATTTGACCACATTTTATGAAAAATGATCACGATAGAGGGTATAGTGTATAAGTTCATATTGAAAATGATAAAAGTAAAAGCAAACACATCACTTATCGTTATGAAACTACAAACACCTGAAAAGCATATTATATAGAGAAGGTTCGATAAGTACGTTTTTATTTTCCTAACTGGACCTTTTTGCTCGATTGGACACGAGACTTTGACTTATGAGTTTATATGGGTAGGTATACCTTCCTCTGATCTTTCTATACTATATCCCAATAATATTATATAGATATATATATAAACTTAATCTATATATTATATTATTATTGGATTGAAATAGATTATATAATAAAATAAAGATTGCTTTTATATGCCCATCAATGTTGACGACTGTTGTTAAGTAAGCATAACTCGTAGGAAAAAAATTTAATTTATAATTTGTTTTAGATGTTTTGTAACTGTGATGCAAGTACGTTGTAGGTCCTTCACCTATACAATTTCAAAAAAAAAAAATAATTTTAGTTAGCAACAATTAAAATATTATTATTATTATTATTATTATTATGATTAATTGATTTTATTCAAAAATGTCATCTTATCAATAGGAGTTATTGTTCTAACAATGAGCAAATATAGGTACGTATATCAATTACCTATAGAGAACTCAACAATATATAAGTATTCAAATATGAAAATGGATGCAGAATTTAGCACGTGCGAAATGAATGGTATATAGTACTTATCTGAAGACCTGGAGTCGTGTAATTTTGGTTATATTTATGTTATATTATTATTGTAGGTATATAATACCTATATGAACTTATTCGGTCGGTCAAAGCCGGGAAAACCGCCAGTGATGGTTCGTCTCAATAAATAATTCATACAATTTCTTTCTTCAAGTATTTATATGTGTACACGTGCGAGATAAACATCGCGTCATGATGTTCGTATAGTAGGTATAATAATATATAATGGTATGACATATGTGCGGAATGCGTCGACAAATTTGCTAGCCAACAAATGTATTACCTATACATATTATATTATATATATTATGATTAAATCTTTTGCCTAACATATTTTTCTTATCTGCGGGTGCTGTTTTTTCTGGAATATTTTTTTATTGTGATGGCAATTATGTAATGTATTCTATAATGAACATCTTGTCTTTTGTTTATGAACTCAATGACGCTAATCTGAAACGGAGATATTTTGAGGAACAAACACATTTTTTCTAACCAATTACATGACGATGATGTCAATAACAATTTTTTTCTTATACATATACTAGAGAACGACTTCATAATATTTATAGCGATTAATCATTATGTTAATGTTGTGGCGTATATATATATACATCGTGTACCTATAGGTGTACTTTAATATTCGATGAACTATAACGTAACGGAATCGATTATATCATCTTTTAGTATAATATTATAATAAATAGGTATATACTAACTCCAATAATTATAATATGATCCATTCTATTTTGCACATTAGTATTAAAAAATAGGAATTATCTGTGGGTTTGGGTGTTATTATCATATAATTGAAAATTAACGTAGTGATAATAATTAATATGAATATAATTCTAAAAAGTTATGAAACTATATTATAGTACGTTCACGTGCCGTAATAAAATATCTATGAGTTATCTAAAGATCGTTAACGGATGCGGATGACAGTGTTGCAGGTTAAATGAACGACAGGCAACGAGGATTTGATTAGATACATGTACCTGTTACCTATATATATATATACCTACATATGTTTGGTAGAAAGTACATTAATGAGTATTATATAGTATATAGGTACAAAAACAGTTGATGATTGCAGGTCGTGGAACAACAACAACAACGGCAACAGCAATATGTTGTTTGTAAATAGGTGCGCGTTAAATGCAAATTGTAAACGTCTAAGACGATTGCCACTATACATACGTATACATTATAGTGACATGCGTAGATGTGAACGATAAGAATTGAATTTGTATGATAGAAAGTGTAGTATACATGCGTAGGTATAGGAGTGGTCACACACACACGCATTCTTTCAAACGCACACGTATATAATAATAGCGTCCGATATTTAGTGTTTGAAAACGAAAAATGATAATAGCAGAAGTCGTTTAAAAGAAAAGTTCCTGTATAATATAAGATAAGTGCTCCCCGAAAAGAAGAGTAGGTACTTAATCGGATTATATAATATAATAATAATTGTAACTGTATGTCCAGGTCAGACTGTCAGATTGAATACTCTATTAGCTGTTTATAAAAAAATAAAGTTTTTAAACAACAGACTTACCCCCTGGTATTTATAGGGTTTAAAGGTATTAACTGCATTAGGTACATCATTTCTTATTGCGTTCAATAGTAGTGTCATATTTTTCACTTGGCAGATATGCCTGATATGATTATTTGAAATTCCAAAATCTTATTGTTTTTTACGGCATAGGAAAACTAAATACCGATAGATATAAAGTCTTTATTCTGGTAATATTGTATACTACCTACGTATAATTTGCGGAGATTTCCTCCCTTCAGAATAATATAGATCTTGGAACCGAATTCTAGGGGACTCTGATAAACTCTGAGCAAAAATGTTATGTATATGTGCAAAGTGTCGTGACATATTCCATTAATCCGATTTAACTGTTTATAACGATTTGTAACTTTTATGTTGAAATTTACCAATAATAATTTGTAAATCGCGGTTTGGTATTTATAACGTCGAGAATTTATTCAATCCATGAACGTCGCGAGTACCCCGGTTGTCGTCATATCTAACAGTATCTATACAAAGTATACCTATAAAAGAAATCGTACTATACAATTTTTCATTACGAGATCTCGGTTTTGGGTGGGGGTGCCCCCAAGGGCGCCAAAAGGACCGACCCTTATGATAACAATATGTTAAAAAAAAAAAAAAAAACCTTCGTGGAACCGATTTAAGGCATTGCGGACTATTAGGTCCTATCTCACAAAATAATGTGCACAGTCGACGTGATATGGCACAACCCGACGGTAAAATAATGGTATGTAGTAGGAGCTATAGCTGTGGCGGCGGCGGCGGCAGCAGCAGCAGTAATAGTAATAGTTGTAGTAGTGGTAGTAGTAGTAGTAGAAGTGGTAGTAGTAGTAGAAGTGGTAGTAGTATTAGTAGTAGTAGTAGGAGGCCGGGCCGGACCGTCGCTGCCGCCGCCGCCGCTGACGACGACGTCGGCGGCGGCCCGTAACAATGGCCGGGGCGCATGCCTGCGGACCGTCTCGGCGGCGGTTCTTTGTTTTCCAACCTTTTGATTCGCCCGAGACAAAAGGTGTGGGCCACCCCACCGCGCCGCGCGCGACACACCGCGCCTTCTGCGCGGCGGGGGCGTGCGGCGTACGTACGGAAAATCGCCACCACCGGCAACGGCGGCGCCCGAAACGTCCGTCACACACTCACACAAGCGCGCGCGCACACACACACGCATACACGAGCACGCGCGCGCGCGCGCCCAGCACCACTAAACCCCATCGTCGGCGGCAACAGCAGCACCCGCAGCCGCCCGAACGTCCACCCGCCCGCCGCCAACCGCCCTCCGACGGACGCGACGACGACGACGACGACGACGACGACGACGACGACGACGACGAGTACGACGACTACGACGACGCCGCCGCCGCCGCGGGAAGGCGAATTGTTCAGTCAGTCAGTCAGTCGGTGTACGTCGCGCGTCTACGGTGTGCTCAAACGTATTACGCGCGCCAGTACGTCCCGCGGCCGATCGCTCGCTCGCTCGCTCGCCAGCTCGTCCGAAATTGTACGCACCTCTCTCTCGCTCCCCCGTAATTCCCACTATCGTAATTCGACGACGGTCGAACCGCGTTTAATCGTTTTTTCTCTATCTCTCTCCCACCCTCGATCGGAGCTATCAGTCCGTCGCGCGTCCGTAGACCGCGAGCCGCCCACGCGCCGGCGACTTTTTTCCCGCCCTCCCCGTGGGTTTTTTTGGCGAACAATTTTTTCCGAATTTTTTGCCATCTCGCGCGCGTTATGACGACCGTCCGCCGTCGATGAACAATTATTGTTTTTTTTTTTCGACAATTATTCGCGTCATTTCATACTCATCTTCCAATGGCTCTGCCGGCCGGTGTCGTCTGTTCCGTTCACAATAGTTACTACGGTAAGTGGTCAGCTGCTCATATTTTCATTGCACCGCGTAGGTACATATTATTATACCTGGTAAAATAATTTTAGCAATATTATGTATAAATTCTCGCGAGATATTGCACGCGATGTCGTCGATATTATTATATAGCGTTCGAAATAACGGTCGACATCGTGATTACGATTCGCTATCACGAATTCATAACTTTAAATCTCCGGTCTTCAAAGTCGCATTATTTTCTACGTGTATCAAAGTTATTATTGTTGTATAGGTATTAGGTATATATATTATATTTTATCATGCTCCCAATACTTTTTTTTTCTATTAAGGCTCCCTATCGTTTTTGTACGTTTTTTGTCATTAGATACATCACGACATAATTTCGTAATTTACACATTTGACTTTTGTCGTGGACCAATATATTCAAATCGCATTTAATATTATGCACTCGTGCAATAACAATAAAAAATCGTTTTTATAACTATTATAGTTGTGAAATAATATTCTTAGAAACGCATGCTTCTTTAAATAACTATCAGAATTTTAATTGGCAAACTAATTACACGCAAACTTAAATACCCGAGAAAAAAGAGAAACTAGGTATCAATATATTATTATAAAAAAAAAAACAATTCGATTATAAACCATGTAGGTATAATATGTATTATTACTATGTATTATTGTTATAGATTATATTGTTACTTTTTGGTATATCGGAAAACAAATTAAACCGTTTATTCAATTTGTTGTATTCAGAGGTTCACATGGGCAAAAACAATAATAATCGTTGACTAAGGTCGTTTTTTGTTTAGAAAAAACTATTGAAATTTTTATCACAACTATTATAATATTTTAAATACGTTCATTTTTTATCGTTTCCGTTAATACACTTTGGTAGCCCAATCAGTCGTGTTAATAATTATTATTTGTATTTTAACAATATACATTAACAACTATAAAAATATACACAAGTAACAACGACATAGTATGACAATATAATATAATATTATTGTTTATATTATAATATTTTATTCGTGTACATTATAATAATATATTATAATGCGTTTTAACCGGTCATTCATTAACTCTGGTCGCTTTGATGTTGTGTAGGTATATATAAATATATATATTTTAATTTTTTATTAGAAATATTAATAATTATCATAATATTCCGTTCATTGCACACCGCGGTGGCAATGGACCCTTACTGTGTCTGAATGACGTTTACAAAGGTGTTGCGATTTTTACACTACATCGGTTCTTTGATGTTTTCCTGTCGCTGGTGACTTGTCGTTGCGGTCACCAAGGATCGGGAGGCGTGTTTAAATTCACTCGCACGTGCCTTATGAAAAAAAAAATTTAAAAAAATTCTAATAAAATAAATAACTCGTGATGCTGGGCGGTGGGAATCATAAGAAAAAATATCGCATTGTTTGACAAAAAACTATGAATTAAACATAGTTTTTTTTTTGTTGTTTTTTTTTTTTTTGCTTTATGTTGAAGTTTTATGAACTGAGTTTATTATAGTCTGAAACTGACCGAAACCGTTTAGCAGGTCCGCACATGAAAAGATTGACGACGTTAACGAATTTCCGGTGTTCTCGTCTTTTGGTAAATGTGCCGACAAGTAATAAAAAAAAAAAATGGGGAAAATATACAAATTCGCGTGCCCAGTTTCAAACGATTTTTTCGACGCGTCGTTTAATCTCATTAACATGATACGTCCATATCACCGGTACCTAACCGGCGAAAAAAAATATTAAAATTGTTTGTATATATAATATTAAATAAATAAAAATGCAAGTGCCATTCACAAGACAATGTTATACGAAAATTAAGAATAAAAATGTGTGTATACTTCTACACATATTACACCGTCCTTCTGACACTGTTCAAATGGTGTTTTTTTTTTTTATGATTTTTGTGTTAATATTGCCCGTGTGTTCTATTAATTTGCTTAATAGCGTAGTAAAAATTGTGGCAAATCTTTTATTTAAATCCATTCATCAGCTCGGTGCAATTTGTTACTTGTATACGCCATGTCGTCATTTAAATATAACGATGTTCAGTGATACTCAAGCTAATTACTGTTTTGGTAGACCAGACGCATCCTAATTCTTTTTTCTATAATTATATAAGTTATTTTAATTTTGAATCGATCGCTGTCCTGAAACATAATATAGGTACTATCTTTTAATTTTTTTAATAATTATCGAGATAATTATATAATATACAGCTCGATTTATACTTCAATTTTAAAAATTCTTAATTGAAAATTTTGCTTCTTGTCTGTTTGGTTAGGTGATACAGAAATAATAATAGGCTTCGGTTAGTATAAGGTATCGACGATGTCCAAATATTTTTTTTATCCACCAATATTATAACATTCGAAATTACCAAGTTATTTGCCATCGCTGCGTGTTTCGATTTATTGGAATCAGTTCTATATTAACCGGGTAGTATATAAACTATAAATTAAGCAACAATTCTTGATGATGGTTTTCTTATAATTTTTTTTCACAACAAAAGTAGTCAAGAGAAGTGGTGGATATTCGTGATTGCACCTATAGGCATTTGAGTATACTACTTTCATGTACCGTGATATTTATTAAAACTTATAACATTTACACATTAAATAGTTTATCGCAATTTAAACAGATTTTTAGTATTTTTTTACCGTGTTGTACAATTATTTGATCAGTGCATTATACATACATAGGCACCTATAATGTACATAAATAATATTCAACTTTGCCTCTTGCTATTATTTATATAGTATTACTATATAAATGTTAATATTTGGAACATTAATTAGGTACCTATAAATCATCATTCAATATGCATTGTACGTATATTATTTTATTATCGAGTAGTTACTTTTTAGTCTAAGCTTATGTTCTTTTTATATTTTTTTTCTCGGCAAGATATATTTTTAATTTTTAATTATTACGTTCCATTTCTCTTTTTAAAAATTATATTCGGACATAAAATGAATTAACTATATTTAGATACAACTATTTTTAATTGTCTCTAATACAACACAGTTGGGCGTCCTCTGTTGTTATGTGGCATTTGCTGAATGATTTTCAGTGAAACAAACAAAATCCGTATTTTTAGCGAATAAATCCGCACTCGTTTTTCTTCGCCACTAACACACACACATCGCCTTGACAATGTCACATTATTACATTAACCGTAATAATGTGGCAGAGTAACAGAATTCTTTTTGTAACTAACAATTAAAAGAAAAAAAATCGTAAAATATTTTCCAAGAATATAATTTAATTATACTGCGGGGGTAGAGAGATTGTCTTTTTACAACAAAACAAAAAATCAAAATCATATTTTCACTGCGGATGTTAACCGAAGGAAAAAAATAAAAACCGTTAGTATTTTCCATAATGCCGCTGCAATAAGATAGTAACGTAATAATATAATAATAATAAAATATAATACTATTATGGCGGGACCTATAGCCACTGCAAAACGTTCGGTCAAAACGGCAAGTCTTGAATCGAAAATAAAATGAACTTAGACCGACCGATATATAATAATTGTGTATATTATCTATTCTGTGTGGTGTATGCATAATAATAAAGCGGGTGAGCGTTGCTACAATCATCGATGGTATGCAAATAATAATAGAAATACTCTCATACCTAAATCATGAGTTATAATATGAGTTCGAAAAATCGTTACAAAGTAGGCAATGCGTTTAGTCGTGGTTTTAAATATTTTAATATAGCAATGTGGTGTGCAAATGTGACGGAGAAAACGACGATGACGATTGTTGTCGATAATATATTTTTTATTGGGGGGGCGACCGGTGGCGAAACTTTAGCACTATAGAGCGCTGGCGGAAGTTATACATCACAACGTGGTATAATATCGCGATAAAAATAACTCGAAATAAATACCAGGATAAAATAGCACAAAACAAATCTTTTACTTTTTAGAATTCTTAGTAAAATATGGTGTTGTATCATGGTGTTATATTATACTCGTACGTTATATAGGTACATTTTTTTCCGATTTCTGCGATACACACAGAAACATACATGCTATAGGTACATGCATTAGGTCTCTTGTTTTAGTACAGAGGACGTGTAGGCGTTCTAGTTATTAAGCCTATATAAGTATATAACTATTTATTTTTAATCAGTCAATGGAAGTGCTACAGACGTGCAAACAATATTGGGCGGGTTTATCGTTGGCCAAATGAACGATTGTTATTCATCATACAATATTATTAAAATTTGAACAAATTTTGGGGCTTTGGGCGCGAAACACAACGCATCGTTTAAAATGCCCGATGAACGTCTCTGGACGCGTACCTACATAATATACCTATAGTTGACATTTTTATTGTATCGCGGTTAATGAGCTAACCTGAATTTTACAACCATCTGATGTTATATGAGTATACCACGCACCATCGCCGTGTGTCGAACGAAAACAAAGCTTTGCATTCATTGACCATAATATCATATTAATATTGTATATATTATTATCATTATATTTTAATATATTAAATATACCGGTGCGCCTGTGTGCAATATTTTTATAACGAAGGTTCGGTTTCTGACTCGACAAACATCATTAATACACTATAATATATATTATTATACCGTGCAGCGTACGCGTACATTATGTGTGTTCGGGTGTTCTTTATTTATTTAATTCTATTTTTTTTAATAAATGGAGCGCATTGTAAAAGGATTGGTGTACATGTACAATAATATTATATATATATAATAATAAGGCGACCGTTGTTGTTGTTTGATGGGGTCACATGCATTCCGTATACGCCACGTATAACACACACGGGAGCGTATAATATAATATAATATACAGTCGACGATAATTAATAATCGTCAGTAATTATATACGTACGTGCAGCGTGTATGTCGTGTAATGTATAGGTATATAGGGCCTGTGCTCGCGTCTATATTATATAGACTTGTGCACCGAAACCGACGACGACGCCACCGCGGAAGGATATTATCATTATCATTCGTCGTGTTGTACACCTATCAGTCTCGTGTACGGGATGCACTGCAGCTGATAAATTTATATTATGAGAGAGAATAAGACGTTGTAGAGTGGCTGGTAGACGGATTGCAGTGTGCGCGTGCGTGCGTCGGTTAAATCTCATTTATCTCGGGGTGCACTGCTAATCCCCAAGTCGTGTTAACAATAAAAACAACAACGATACAATTTCCGTACGTTTCCGGCACCGGCCGAGGGTTTCTATATTTAATGAGCACCGAGGGGTGGCGCGGGGTTTTTTCTGTTGTTGTTTTTTTTTTTGTTTAACGACTGTACATATAAAATATATAATTGCCCGTGTACGCCGTGGTAGTCGAGATACAGCTCCTCTCGTAGGTACCTATACATCTCTATCTAGTGCGTCTATTCGCCGTCGTAGTGACGAACGTTGCTGCGCGGAAGAGAGACGGTTTTTTTTTTTTTTGGAAACCAAAAATATCGGGTGCTGCGGGGCCTATGTGCTCGCGTATAATATATGCGGTCATCATTTGTTGTCGTCGCACATCTTGAAGATATTAAACCCCGGGTGTCGGACATATATAATATTATATATGCGTTTTTACGACGGTTTCACTATTTCTGTATGTGTAGCCTGCTGCAGTATATAGATAAAGGACCGCGCGGCGGTTGTTCTACATTCTGCCCGGGATACTTAAATTTTGATAATCTCGCGAGACTCGTTTCCATAAAAGAAAAACAATATACAATATAATACACAAGGGCTCACGCACGAAATAGTATACTATTAGACTGTATAATATGTTTATAAAATTTATATTTATATTTAATATAATAAACGACGCACCGCATCTTGATATGGCTCAAAATCTGAAAACGTTTATAAATTATAATCATTCTTTATGTTATTATGTTATTAAAAATCTTTCCTTTTTTTTCTAGAATGATTAAAAGTAAAAAAAAGCGAACCAATCATTTTTGATACAAGCCTTTGCGTATTACCGCAGAAAAAAAACCCTTAGGAAATATTAATTATCTGATTAATGTTGTCGATAACTCGTCGCCGAACACTGCGCCGAGCTTATGTGTGTAATTCGGTGCGCTATTAAATATTTACACATACATGCGTGCGGCTATATATCAATAATAGAAATTATTATTATAATAATGCTGTAAGAAAACTATTCCGAATTAATTTAATTAGCAAACGCCGTGCCGCTGCTGTCAGGCTGCCAGAAAAAAAAAACCGGCGCAAGCTCATAATCTAACGAGATAAGCGTAATTCGCCTTATCACGAACATATAATAATATTAAACGTGAAAAATTAATGACTTGGATATAGGTATTATATTAACATTGTAGCTACGGTACCTACGCATGAACCGTTGCTGCTCACAATTTCGTGTATTAAATCATAATAATATATAAGTGAGCATATAATTATTATGCAATTTTCGTTACTGCACGATATTGATAGATATATAGTATAGTAGTATTGTGTTAGGTACCAGCTACTCGGAATACACGAAAAAGGAAAATAAAATAAATAAATGCAAGTCCTTTGTCAGCGTCTTCCTGTACCGTCGTCACGTGCAGAGCACCGCCACCGTTGCCATTATCCCAAAAATGTCCTACGAAAACCCTGCACCTCGCCACAACCACCACCTGCAGCTCCTGCGTACGCTGCATATTGCCTGCAGCAAAGAACCATTCGCGCAGTTAACATTCAACATGTGTTTGTGGGAAACAAAAAAATTAAATAAAGAGTAAAACGAAAAATTCCACCACCGATACGACTGAAGGTTCAGCCCCAATCCTGCTGCGGATTTCGTCTTTTCATCCTTAATAAATCGCATAAATCAACCGACTTTATAGCCACCACATGCTGCACACGCACGCACGCACGCACACGCACACACTCTCTATAATATCCGTTTTCCTCGGCCGTAAAATCCACCTACGGAACATGTACAACGTCCTATATATACAGTTTACGTGTATATGCGGTTTATCACTTTAATACGGCATGCAACGTGTGTTTACTGGACGTCCGCTGTGTATACAACATCTAATTATTATAAATACAAACGTTCCATATAGCACGGCATCGATATAACGCGAACAACAATAATATATCATACACTCCTTATGGTCCGTCCAGTTTTCGGATCTCATTATGTTATTATTATCTGTAACCAATTCATGTATCGAAATCCCTTGGCTGCTACACTGCCCGCACAATCTAACAAAATATGTCGTGCGTGTGATAATAGGACATATTAACTTAATTTAGCGATATTTTGTGAATCGACCCATATCGCGGGATGCCTATCCGAGTATCTATTGACCACCGAAAAACAATGTATTGTAATATTTCCAATACTAATAATACGTCGACAATATATTTCCGACTTGTTATCCAAACGACCATCTGAAAAAAATAAAAATATCATGTTTGTATAATATTATATTATCGCATGCCGAGAGAACGTAAATATAGAGTATCGAAATTGCCTATATGATTCGCCCGACTTGTTTCGAGATAATACAAATGTCTTTATGTCAATCCAACTAATCGTGACGACCATTTCAACAAGGGTTGTTTGTTAAAAAGGTATCTATTTTTGTAAACGGTCCGGCGGTGGTGGTAAAGAGGTTGGTTTATTTTCTTTGGACCGAGTTCAATGTACACTGTAGCAGCTACTGTACGACGACGACTGCGGCGTAAAAGGCGTATCAATCCGGCGCGCGCGTTAAAAGGATTAAAATAGTATCCTTTCAATTTAAAACGCTAAAACAAACACCGGTAAATCCGTCTTATTATCGTTCGTTTTATTGCTCGTAAAAGCCTCCGTATATATAATAACATTATAATAATATAGAGCCGGGTTGACGTATCATCATGGCTTCCACATTTCACCGGCGGCGGGGGCAGCGGCGGCGTCCATCGCGTGAGCATAAAATAATATCATTATCTCCGCGCGCGGAAGGTCGGCGGGGGCGGAGATTCGGACGATTTAAAAACGTAACAATTTGTTTCACTTTCCGTGCGTATTATGACGTATACGAATAATAATAATATATTATGCCGTGCGGGCGCGTGTGAATGTCGCGCAATATCGGCCGTTTAAATTTATTTTTAATATTCTCGTGTACACGCGATATTTTATATTTATACATTGTACAGAGTCGTAGTCGTGGCGATGTGCGCACACCGAGAGTGAAACAAAATACGAAGACGCGGCGGCAACAGCAGCCTCGTCGGCGGGCGAGTGCATGCGGTATATGTGTTGTCCATAACAATAACATAAAAACGATAATAATAACTATTATTGTAGTACGGGCGTTCACTCTTTTCGAAATGTTCACCAGATGTGTCATCTCTCGGCCATGTTGCAGTTTCTTAGAAACAAAAAAGCCTTTGTTCTATATAAAGTTTCCGTCCGCGTTTGCGCGTGTGTGTGCAAATGCACATTAGCAGCATCGGTCTGAGTGTGAGAGTGTGTCAGAATATGCGTATAGATCCGTCATAAACCACACACAGTAATAATATAAACGTATATATGATCCGGTGTGTGGGACGGTGGTTCGGGCGGGGGGGGGGGGGGGGGGGGGGCGGACGGCCGCAACTCGCGTACAAACCGTGACTAAACCGCTTTTTTCCAAACACATTTTTTTCGTTTTTTTTTCCTCTTCTCGTCTTAACACTATTTTTATCCAAACGGCCGAAGAAACGGTGTCCGCGGCGTGCGGACCGCCGTTTCTCGTTTCGTATATGACAAATTAGTTTTAAATCCGCTTCCGGTGTATCATATAATATTAATATAGCGCTCCAGTCCGGAGAAGACGCGAACGCATTACAATATTGTTATTATTATTATCATCATCGTCGTTCACGCGCCGCCCGGCACGAACATATTAATATCATATAATAATAATAATATACACTGCACAATATTGTAAATATCTCGGCGGGCCGCCCGCAATCGCATTATTATTATGCGAACGTCGAGTTTTTGATGCGTTTTCAGTTTTTTTTTTTTCTATTCTTATCAATGCCGACAAAAAATTAATCGTTTAACAAAACTATGTGCGTTACAATTGTATTATAATATACCGCCGCTATCGTCATTCGAATATAATATAATAATATGTACTTACCTATTATAATAGTGTGTTATATAATAATATTATCATCTTCACGCGTTCGAGTGTGGTGTCGTAGTAGCACTCGATATCGCGATGCAATTATGTTCCAATCGCGGCACTCGCCTCCGACGGTAATAATAATTATACGTCCGACAAATAAATGTGGAAAAAACTACGCATTCTTGCCTGTCGCGATAAAAATCGCGAGCTATAAGTCTTGTAAATGCATATAACGGCGGATACGCTGTAACTGTATTACCGGCGGCGAAACAATGTACCGCCTATTATGTATACCTACAGATTTAACAGTAACGATTTCCTAACCACCCACTTATACCGCGGTTACGGATTACAGACCATTATTATATTATGCAGACCGTGTGCGGCTACCTACCAGCTACTTCGCAACGAAATCACGATCGACTTTATGGATCGCGGCGGCGCCATACGATCGCTATCTGATCGACCGGTTTCGAACACAACTTTATTTGATACATTTTAAAACGTTCGCAGCCCGTTCCAAAATATAACAATTTATCGTAATAATTAACCAACGTCCTCAATATTATTTGTAATATGTATTTTCGTTTGCGCGAACGTGTGTGACGCACCAGAGCGCCTATGATAATATTATCATCGTATCATGTGTATATAGTAATGGACGGTGTGAAAACGTCGTTTGGCCGCGGCAAATCCGATCGGATATATTATTATTATAATAATTATCTACCATACAACACTGTGTAGAGCCGCCCGTATAGAGGATGTGTGAAATATTATGTTGACATTGTGTTTAATCTGTTTGACAAAACACACTATGTATAAATGCTATAATACGCTATATACTTCCCACATGGTATATTTTATTGTATTTCATTGACATTGGGGTTCTACGATAAAGCAAACAATGCTTCCTTCAAATCCTCGCGTTACACATCGTTATCGTATAAATTTGAAAATGTGTCGGACATACACAAATACCCAATAATACCCTATTTTTTTTCACGACCGCAAATAATTATAATATTATTATAGTTCGAGTCGATTGTGTTATTTATTAACGCGGTGTGTTGCTTTCGGGATAATAGACGCGTTTAGTTCAAATGTATTTTTAAGCGAAAATTAAAATAAAAAAAAAAAAAAAACAACAACAATGAAACCCATAAAACACCGTCCATTGTCGCTCTCAAAACTCCTCGTTATTGTCTCGGACTAATTGTGTCGCTGCTCTGCACTCGTTATTCATTTGTTTGTGACCCTCCCGATAGAATGGGTTTATTATTATTTTTCGACAAAAACACATCTCTTAATTACACCTATTTAAGCCGTATATGGCAGTTTTCGTGTCGGTCACAGCAGTCAGAGTTTGGTCCGTCTTTGCAAGGTCGTCAACGTCACCATAATAATATGCTGTAGGCACGCATACAACAGTTGTATATCAGCTGGTTTCTTTTCTTTAGGTTGTTTAAAAAAAATAATAATAATTTGTTTTATCTAAAATCCTGTTCGTTTTTTCTTCGGTTTCGGTTCACGTAAAAATAACTAACCCCCTTCGAACCTCCGGCTTATTATGCGCACACAGAGCGTGTATCTTTTAGGGGTCTTGACGGACAATTAGCTCGAGACTGACGAAGAGGTTAAGTCGTCATGCGGTCGGCACGGATCGTTTGGCCGTGTACAGTTTCCACAGCGGTGGGGTGTAGGGAGGATGCGCGTCACCTTATCATCATGTTTTTATCAAACTATACGCGCGGACGACGGCGACGCAGGGTTATCTGCTCCGTATCATCTACAAACGATGCCTCTCCTTTCTTCGGACCGTTTTTTTTTTTTTGTCAATCGCTATTTATACCGCGTAGTATAGTCTTCTCCGCAGCGCACACGTTTTCCCTCGTCTGTAACTCGCGAGCGATTCAAATATAATATTATAGACAGCCAGCCCCCGCCGCTTTTCCGACCCGATTCCGTACGATTTTCATTCGGTCCGTTTTTGGCATTGCGTACTATTATTCTGACGCTCCGCGAATACGATTTTCCATCCGTTCGGCACGTTTTTTTCTTTTATTATTACACGCCTATTAAATATTATTATGATATGCAAGTATAAGCACACGCGCACCATTTATACGGTCATATTTTGTCGCTAGCGTTACATTATCATGTTTGCAGTCTTGCACGTCGCGCATGTGTACACAATAGCTATATATATCATGTGTTGTACACATAATAATAGACTTCAAAGCAAACGGTCTATTGTTACCCCCGCCGCGACAATGGCCATCAGCTGAGTGCACTTGTGCAACGCGGCCAATTGCCCTGATTATATAGATATATCGATTACTTCCGGTGCAGGCGTATGCGATCCCTACTTATATATTGTGCGTCGGCTGTTCGGAGCTCGCGCAGTTATCATATCCCAGTCCCGAACCGGACACGACGCCTAAACATAGTTTTCAAGGCATGCTTCCTGTTTTTTTTTCTATTTGCTTTTGAATTGCATTTTTTCTCCGTCCCGAAACCGTCCTCCCACGCGTCGATACAATGCGCGTGTTAGAACGCCGTCGTCGCAACGCGTGCCACCGCTGTTAGTAGCTAAATGCGTATGTTTTCAATACGCTTTGCTGTTTTAAAATCAATTGTTGCGTTGAGATCGTTTTTCCAAGCAGTTACCATTAATGATTAAATAATACATTATTGGTAGGTAACAACATCTGCCGAGTGCGCTGTGAAATATGGCAAATATAATTTACGAGATAACTATAGGTATATAATATTGTTAATTGGTCAGTTAGTTGAGCTTAAATCAATCACGAACGGAGCTTATTATGTATAATTTTTATTATTATTATTATTATTATTATTATTACAGTTGATAGGTACTGAAAATCGCATTAACAATCCCGTGGGATATAGGTATACCTATAATATAATGAGATAAAATATTATTAGTTATTACTATTATTATGATCTGTTTTTAAGACCTCTATTTTTATTACACATTTGTACATTTGTACCCGATCAATGTATACCTTGCCCCGAATGTTTCTTTAATTAACAAAATTTAATATTGTGAATTATTGTGAGTGAATATTTTATGTTTTATGTTCACTCGCGAAAACAATGTTATCACATTTGTATATTTTGTAAATGTGATAATATTGTCGTCGCCGCGGTTCTTATTGTATATACAATAAAATAAAGAAATCTATGACATTTTTCGATTCGTACACTATAGTTGCACGCCTGCACATCACAATAATATATACTCTTCCGTCTTTTTTATGTCTTCCGGACGAAATATTTGACAGTTTATGCGACATCCGACCGTTAATGCGTCTTATGACATCGGTTCCCTATACATGTACCGTATATGTGTTCGTGCTTGCTTGTGTGTGAGTGCATGTGTACTGGTCGTCGATCTTATATATTATAGTTCACGTACAAGCACAGAGGATGTTCACCGGAGCAATATCGTAGTCGGTTTATCATTCAGCAGACGGTCCGCATTTGCTTTTTGATGGAAACAAAACACATACACTCGCGCCGCGGGTTGAAGTGAGTGTACACACTTTGAGAAAGAAACGTTGCCACCGCCACGCCGTATATAATATATTATTATATATATATATATAGTGCGGGATCAGACGATGAATAATGGATGATGTTCACCATCGGCGTTTTTGTTTCCTTTGCAGCCGAAAAATAATAAAAAGAAAAGAAAAGATATGGAGACAGAAGAAAAGAAAAATAACTTTGCGATTTTCCCGGACCGCCGCCACGACCACAACTGCGCCCGCACTGCCGGCATATATATTATATAATATTATATGTATATACATACGTTGTATACGTGTATGTGTGTTATTGGGACACATACACTTTTATATTATTATATATATATATATATCGATGTATGTGTGTATACAAAAGTAAAAAATCGGTTTCTGTTTGCGCAGTGTCTATATATTGGCGTCGTGTCGAGTATAATATCTGACATTGTGCGAACGACCGCGCCTGTGCGACTTTGGGTGATTTGTGTGTGAGCAGAGGATGTGGTATATACGATCGCTCTTGTAAATGTATATAGTATAATGTTAAAGTATATAAAATACTCGACCGTTTACCGGATCATTTGTCATTGACAAAAAAAAAAAAAAATGCTCTTGTATACAAGCGGGCTCGGACGTGTAAAAAAATAAGGGAGAAAATAATCTAAAAAGGGGGAATCGACAAATAATGTTGGTTTATTTATTGTATATATTTTTTGCTTTAATTGTCTCGACGCCTTTATATTGTGTGTCTAAGTGAATGCCCATACACAAAAACCCTTTATAATATACCATACGTCGTACACAATAAACTGTATAGGTACCTCTATTATATTGTATTTTCCTCGACGCGTTTCGTTGTTCGTATTTCTCGCGTCAATGCGGACTCGCAGGTATCTAATAAATATGTAGGTACTATATCTATATCGCCACAATTTGTATTAATCGTTATTCTATGGACGTTCGATAATATATTTTGCTGTTTTTAATAATTATAGGTAGTCACGAAAATATGCGAAATTCTATTTATTCGGTATCGTTTTTCTAAAATATAGTTGTGATAAATAATATTACAATAATATATACATAATAGGTAATAGGTAAATTGTGTTACGCGTATAATTATTATACAATTAAAAAAAATACTTTATTTACTTTGTTTTAAGAACGTAGGATATTAGGTATCATTAAGTTTAAAAAAATTGTGATTTATTGCTTTGATTATGTGTTGTTCTTAAAAATTTCAAGATCAAAATAAATCACGGTGGCTTTGAAACTTTTTCGGTTTTTATAAAAATTTGCATATAGAACGAGTGGCTGCAAGACGAACGTTTGCGCCAACCGAATTCGTATCGCGCTAGAGCGTCAGTGACGTGACACCTCTTGTCTGGCGTCTATTTTATTATTATCGTATATTTTTTTTTTTAAGTAAGTTTAGAAAAATGCATCAATTCTGTCGCCACGACGACGCAGAGGAGGTGGACTACGATATATTAATTTGAGTTCTGTTTTATTGCCGCGGCCGAAAACAACCACCGGACTATATTATAATATATATATACATATATAATATAACCGCACGTCGACGTTGTCCGGGAAATTTACGAGCCCATAAAATTGTGTACCACATTTATCATCGACGCGTGTATATATATATTATTATTATTATTATTATCGTCCGCCGTGGTGCGATTGCAGAGCGTTGTTACCGCGTTACTTATTGTTGCGGCGCTGCGAAGACAAATAAATAATTACACAATAAAAGCAGTACATCTGTAAGAGATATCACTTGTTGAAATTCGCAGAGCAGCGCAGTTTTCTAACACATGGTAAAACGTCCGCCGCGACTGGTCCGACCGTTTATTTGTCCGTTTTAACTGCTTTGATTTGTGGCCTAAACCCTCAGCAGCTCCTACATGTAATAATATTATAATATATATTATATTTTCGCGCGTGCAGTATGAGATCTAGTGGAATTTCTTTTCCGTCCCTCTCTCTCTCTCTCTCTCTCTCTATCATCACATACATATATTACACTCCGTGATGCCACGACTAAAACAGAGGACGCACTTATCTCCGGAAAAAAATAATTAAACTTTTGTGTATATAGGTATAACAGGCAATTTTATATGTAATAAACATTTTACAATTATTATTAATCGATTCGTCGATAACGGCATATATTATAATATTATTATTTATTAACATTATATACTATTGTTGTCTCTGAAGCACTCTGTACACATGCCGTACACATGCCGTACACAATCCTTCGAGTGTCGTTTTTGAATGTCTATTGATATAGGAATTAAAGTATTTGTCAATTATTATTATACTACTAAGTTATTATATATATATAGGTACCTACACACGCAGTGTTGAGTACCTACCTACGTCGTTTCGGCAGAACAAAATACAAGAAAAAAATAAAAAAAACATTCGGTATAATTAATCTTTCGATATTATGTTTTCATAAAATAATACACGAGGCAGTATATAAGTATAATGATATATTATAACCGGCCAACTCCAACACTGGGTGAAATGTTTGTTATTTTTTCTCTCGAAACGCTTTGAGCTTATTTTAACGGTGTTGTTGTTTCTATATATCCCTTTTCGCGAAATAAATAGTCACGAGTACATAACATTTAATATAATAAGTATATATATACCTACGAGCGAGGACCATAGTATATACATACAGTCAGTCATATTTCATCTATATTGATTCGTTCCGCGCGGAGAGTGCTGCAGGGCTCTGCAGAGTATATAATATAATCGACCGACGAGCTTTCAAAATGATTAGAAGTAATATCGTATCCGGATGTTATATTTTGTATAAATAAAAGGAAAAAAATTACTATTATAATTATTGTAATAATAAGAGCGAAAACCGTTTGAACCTTTACAATACGCCCTCAATCAGTAGATTACGCGTATTTATTTTTGTCAATATACTGCGCATTTGTGCAGGATTCGTTTGAGGTGACGTTTCTCTATTCATCGTCGGTAATTCATAAATAATAATAATAATAATAATATAATGCTCGTGTGTATGAGAGTGCCTTTATTTATTTTTTTCATCTCAACATTTATTGCGCTCAGCTCTCGCCCGCGATTCGCCACTTGTAGGTACCTATACATAATAGCTGCAGGCAGACATACCTATATATATCTACTACGTTACATAAAAATGTTGTATTTTATTAATCTCGTTTGGATTTTTGCGGAAAACCGATCCGTCCTGCAGCACTCGGCGCCCGCTGCAGATGCGGCGTATATAGTACATCCGCGATTGAATTTTATCGGTTTTGCCTAAAAGTCGCAGGATAATGCCGGGACTTTTTGTACCCACCTAAAGGTATAATAGGCGGGTGCTCGCTGTGCGCCTGCAAAAAAATAAATAACAAAACGACCGAAATGTCATCAAAGCGGTATATATATATATATATAGCCGGTAGTCCTGCCCCGGCGGGGAGGATTTTTGTTGTTTTTACAATCTCTTTAAAATTCATTCGGTAAACGGTTCGTTGAACCGCACGTGGACGACACACGCCGCCTCGAGGATGTGTATATATTGTTTACGTCGGTTTTTTTTCCTTTTTTTATATACACACACGCAGTTTAAATAACTCGGGAAATTTTTAATGGAACGACCGCGGCGGCGACGTTACGCGTAAACATTTTCCCCGTTCGAGTTTGTTGATGCGCGCGCGCGCTTATATTATGCAGCATATAATATTATGTACGCTTATGTATTATTATTATTATTATTATTATTATCACACGAACAACAATGGCGACGAACGATTTATACCAGCGTTCGAAAATCGTAAAATCAAAATAGGTACAACACTCCATCGTACACATATAATATAATATATATATATATTAGTACAGTTTATGTTTAGCTAGTATATATATATATATAATATATATTATAGTGTACACTGTGTCGGTGGGTCGGTATAATACCAGCTGATCAGCACTTCGTTGCCCGTTAAAACCTAACCGGAGGAGTGCGAAGACAAACACCGTGACACGACATTTTTATACATTAGATATTATTTCATCCGTACGACGAGGCGCCTAAAGTTTAGGTACCTACATCTCAAATATATAACGATAGCCGGGATGCCCCTTGGGCTCTAAAGTGTAATACATACCACGGTATACACGGTCGCATACATCATATACCTAATATACATATATAGGCAAAGGCAGGAGTTTGCCACAGAGTAATGCGCTGCTTCGTTTAAAATAATTATATATATATAGCAAATATAAGCTACCCTAGCCTCGTTTAAGAATAGGTTCATAAGTCTGTAGCTTTTTTCTCATGGTGTATCGATAATCAATGCAATATGTAGTATAGTTCAAATGGCGTTCACACATAATATCATATCGTATATGTTATAATATACGAGGTGTGGAAATTAAAAGCAATAATTTTTTTATTTACGTGTACCCTCACAATACTCTCCACTCATATTATCATCTTTATTTATTATTTAACAATATAACGACGTTTAGAAAAAATCTCTTATATTTTCTTTAGCAAACAAACAGCATAATATATATATCATAGTGAACGAACAGCACGGTTCACGTAATAAACCATCTTTTTTTATCATAACCGTCATAGCTTATCATTTTAAACGAAAAAAACTTGAGGAAAACATCATCCGAACGTTTTTATATTATATGTATACAGGCCATTATTATTGTTTCTATCTAGGATTGGGGATCCACTCTGTAAGTCCGCCTTGTTGACTTAACACTAACTGTACGTATATCATAATATTATACCGGCCACATCGATGGCCGGCTTGACCTTTCGTGTGTCGCAGGCGGTTCACGTCGTATTTTAGTACATTTATGATTGATATACAGTATATACACAAGATAATACGTTTTCTGAGCGAATCTCTCTGTAATATGCAAGTGTGGGATAGGCCGCGGTGGTATGTAATAAGAGGTGGCAAATATATATATAAATTGTGCGTAATAATGTTACCCCATATGAGTGTATGTAGCCAAAGGCCGACGAAGAAAGGAGTGATCGCGGCCTGCAAGCATCTGCAGTACGCTCTTATTTAAATTATCCATCGAGAATGCGTAATGGGACGTATGTGCGCGTACCTATATATTATTATATCGGAAATTTCTAATTTTATTATTGTGCAGTTTACTACATACATCTGCGCTTACGTGTACCTCATTTATACATATTATAAGCTCAGACGTCATCTCGACTCGACGTGTATATAAGAGGCATTCGCCTAATGTTATAATATACGACGACGACGATGTCACAAGACGACGTGTGCGACGGGAAATTACGTCCATTTCCTGTGTCTTAGCCCCCGTGAAAAACCGACTGTGCGCATGTGCACCCGTTGAGCACATCCAATTTGCGATCCTTCTGTATAACAAAATAATATATACACATAACGCGTACGAATAATCTCTATTCGCCTGCGAGTGTGTATAAATCGGACCGGCGGCGACCGTCTTGTTATTGAATTACGAAAATTGATTACGGATTTTCGTAAATTATTATTATTATTATTATTATTATTGCAATAAAACGTTCTTCATGTATTTGGCGGTCCCAATTAAGGAATATTATTACGTTCAAATGGTTAGATATATATTATAATAGGTAATAATAATAATACGAACATCGTATATAATCTGTGAGTACCTATGATGAAAAATAAGTCTGCTGATTATAATGCGGGAGTAATATTATAATATATGTTATTATTATACATTATAATACATTGATCGCGGTTATTGCTGATTCCATTTGCCAGGCGCTTCTACAAGCTGCAGACTGCCATTAATCGACGTACCTAGGTACCCATACCTAATATCATATATTATTGTACAATGTATATAGGTACATAAATAATAAATAATTGTTATTTTTTTATCCTGTAATGTTTTTTCGAAACGTTTTCGATTGATTAAAATAATTATAATATACCTATTATAAAACATTATTTGTTAATAGTGATATATATAACGATATAGGTATACATTTCTGCGGTACACATTATATATAACAATAATCGATGAGACGCATTAAAGGGAAGTTTGTGTGCAAAAAAAAAATCTTCGTATAACCTGTTGTATATGCGTATTATCTCGATTGTGTGTGACATTTAACAAAGAAAAACCGTATGTCTAAACCACAATTCACTGTGTACGTTGTGACACGCGCGCGTGTGTATGTGTGTGTGTGTGTGTGTGTGTATTACAATAATAACAAATTATTATAACTATTAAAACGGCGTGGGCCATTGGAGACAAAAGTATGGTGATAATGGTTCAGCGGAAAGACGGCGCATTGTGTAAAGAGCGAGAAGCGACCATATTATTATTAAATTTTTAGCGAGAAACAATACGGATTAATTGCCGATTTCGAAAAAAAGTGTTTTATCAAAGAAATCCAACGACGCTCGTGTTGTTTCTCGCACGTCTACAAGTCATTATATTATGGTTATTTTTTTTTTATACCGGTCATAAAAATCATAAAAATATTATGTGCGCATAATCGTTTCAATATACCTATACCTATATAATAATGTAACATAATGAATTATTTTTATATTGTGTTATGAGAGCAACGAGGTCTCTTTGGAACTTATATTCGTATATAATATACACAGCATTACCGTGTTGTATATGCGTCTGCACACGGGAGAGCGATCGTCGAGCGTGTGTTTGTGTGCGAGAGAGAGAAAGAGAGAGAGAGAGTGAGTGGGTATGAGAGAGTGAGCGAGCCAATGTAAGAAGGATTAAAAAAAAAAATTTTAGTTACAAGGTGTGAGGGTCATCGTTTATTATTATTATAATTTTTTTTATGTACAAAAATAATCGTCAATAAATTCAATAAAAAAATAACAATGATTGATACTCTCGTTTATAATGTGTGTGTATATATATATATATATATATTCGCGTTTTATCTCTCTCAATTGGTGTTTTGTTAGATTCAAGTCCGGCGTTACTATATATTATATTATGTTATCGGGCCGTTGCTCGAGCTGATAACCTCTGAAAAAAAAATGTACTGCATATGTATATATACAGTATACACACACACACACACACACACACACACATAATGTTATTATGTGCGTGTGTGGGAATACCGTTTTATTTTATAGGTCGCGTATATTATTACCTAAGTATGTAATTTTTTTCAGCAGTTTTTGTTAATATATACGACAGCAGAACGCCTTTTGCGTTGTCTTAATCCGCTATCGCGTGGCTGCAGTTATAAAATATAATATGGTCGCGGGTGTGTTTCGTATGTATATTATTATTATTATTATTATCATACATACGTTGACGCGAATTCGTAAGAACGTCACGGAACAGACGATATTTTCATGCGTGTCGTGCCAATTAAAAAGTTGTTGAGATTTCGCGAATTCAGTGATGGATTATCATATTATTTATTAAAAAAAAAAAAATCGTTCCGAGCCGTTCGGCTTGTATATTATAATATACCTACGCGTTGAACACATTTAAATAATTAAATGTATATCGGATGGTATATCTTATTTTTATTCGACTCGACGCTGCAGTAACGTCAATCACGATAAAAGATCGTCGTCTACGTAGATTTAATTTAAATGTATATATTTGTATCTTTTCCCTTTAAATTGCCTTTATACATTCGTATTTTTAGTGTAGTTACACACAAATATACACATACCTGCGTAGACTTTTTGACCTCTAACGCGATCGTTACGCGTAACCTTCTCCTTTGACTCTGAAATACGTTTTCGTTTCGTTCGCGTGCGGCATGTACATAGGTACATATATTTATGTATATGGGTATGCATTGTAACGCAATTCTAATTGAAATGTCGTCGGAAAAACGAATAATAATAATAATAGTAATAAAATAATATATAATGATAAAATACGTCTACCGACTACCGCGGTAGTGTAGCGTGTAAGTATACACGAGAGTGTATATTAATTGAGTGAGTCGGGGAGAGAGAGAGAGAGAGAGAACAGATTCAATTTGTTCGCGTCATCGAACCGTTTCAAGAACGCCACGTGAAAATGCGAGAAAATAAATCGATTGTCTAATATGATAAATCAAACAAAAAGTGTTTGTTCGTGATAAATTGAAGAGGCGCGCTCGAAAATCAGATTTTATTGTTCTCGCGATTTTTTTTTAACATTATTTCGAGTTCTTCAGAAAATCGTTTCAATAAATACGCTCATTATTGTCTGCTCGCAATGAAAATTGCACGTGCACTATTTTTTTTTTTTCACGAACTATTCGGCTCTGGATCAGTGTGAGCTGCACGCGGCAATATTGTTATGACTTGCGTATATAATATTATATTGCATATTATAGTCATTTAGATACAATAATATGCAGGATATAATATGGATGACACCTCCCACGAATATTTTATGTTTTTTTTTCCTCGTCTACCACGCGCTTCATATAATGTGTATATTGTACTGTGTCACGGTAAAATCATGATGACGAGTGACACACAATATTTATGATAATAGTATAACAATGCGATGATATTATATAAATAGTTGCTCGCGCGTGCGTTCGACCGGATCCGGCAGATTTCCGTTTAAACTGACCTTTTACAACAATAATATGCATTATATACGATAACATAATAACGGCGGGAAGGCTTAAGGGGACTGCAGAATGTGACATAAATCTATACTAATCGCGGGTATCTGGTCAAAGTCTTTTATGATCCGACCAGAGTGCCCTCCGTGACTCTTTTATGATGTCCGAACAATACAAACAATAACCGTGTTTCGTCCCCATACGTAAATCTTCAAGAACCGAAAAGATTTCATATATCGTTACGGCGGAGTGTATTATAATATTATACAATACAATATATTATATTATACAAATTATAAATTATTTTCAATACAACCCACCATATGTCACGTCTTCATATTAAATTATACGTGCGTCATTTGTTGATAAACCATCACCTTAGCCGGGGGGAAACGTATCGTATAAATATTAGGCTCTATTATATGTATTTCAAATTGTATTTGCATCGATTGACAGATTATGAACACAATATAATATAATGTCATAGAACAAAGTCAACGAAACGACGAAAACGACATTATACGCACTATAATATTAGTTACAATAGAGTCTGAGACCCGTCTCGGCAAGTGTTTGCTCAGCGACTAAAATAATAATGTAACTACTTTTGTAACTATACTATACGAATTGTCGCCACTCTGCAGCAAATGAAAATTTTATAACCCATATTGTGTATTATTTAGCAGCGATCTGAGTTTTCGTCTGAAAGTACCTACATTGGTACTTATACACGATATTATTATTATATAAATGCATATTTTAATTTTTTCTAATTTTATTTTCGGTTTTATATACCTAACCGAATTACGCGCATAGTGTGACGTATTACTTATTTACCTGTGTTATTTGTTGTCTTTGCAGTGTAATGTCATCGAAACGTAAATCGCCGCCGTCCAAGTTGCTGGAGAACGCCACGAGCGCACCTGACACGACAACGACGGCCGAGACAACGGTTGCAACCACGACCGCGGTCGAAGAGAACGGTAACGGCAGCAGTAGCGGTCACTCGGACGACGGTCACGCCTGCGGTAACGGTACCGAAGTCGTCGACAACTGCATCGAAACGACCATGGAAACGGCCACGGCCACGGCGGCAGCCGTTCAGACGACGGACAGGAGCTGCGGCAGCCCGGCGGTGGCCAACAGCCCTCCGCCGTCGTCGGCGGCTACTCGGCCTGCCAGCAGCAGTGGCGGCACGTCGCCCTCGCCGTCTTCGGACAGTGAGAACAGCAGCAGCGGCGGCGGCCGGTACGCTTCCGGTTCGTCTCCCGTAGGCGGCACCGGTGGCCGACAGTCGTCCAACAACAACAACAACAACAACTACAACAACAGCAACAAACGCCAGCGCACCGAAAGCCCCTCGTCCGCAGCGGGGTCTGCTGCGGCCGCGGCCGCTGTGGCCGCTCTCAGGGCGTCGCCGTTCGCCGCGTACGCCCGACAACACAACACAGGATCGCCGCCCCAACACCAGACGTCCGCACATCCACCGCCGCACATCGCGTCGTTCTTGTCGCTTAACCATGGCGCCGCATTCTACGAGACGGCCGTCGCCGCGGCAGCGTACGAACGGGCGTTCATGAACGCCGGCGGCCATCACGTCCAGCAACAGCAACAGCAACAGCAACAACAGCAACAGCAACAACAGTACCATCACATGATGGACAGCGTTCAGGCGGCGGCGGTGGCCGCCGCTGCGGCCGCCGGTTCGTCGTATTTCGACATCGAACAGCGTCTACTCCGCGGCAAGGGCGTGGGCGCCGACGATGCCGACAAACTCGCTCATCTCATGCACCTGAACAACAACACGTTCATGCACAACCACAACAACAACAACAACAATAACAACAACAACAACGTGATGTCCCCAATCGGTGGACCGGCCGCGGCCAAGCGAACCATGGACGACGTGCTCAAGAAACTCTCGTCGAAAACGCTCTTCAGAGATGATCACGGTGTCGCGGCGTCCGCCCGTTCCGATTCGCCTCCGCACAAGACCAGGTCAGTGCATATACTTAATTTTGGTTTCTATAAATGTAATTACCTATGTAATATTATTCAGTTTTTGGTGTTATCGGCGTGCTAAAAACTAATACGGTCACTCCTGCAGGTGTCCTGAATTTTTGGATACCGCACCTGAAATTTGATAATATTGTTGAGGCGCGTTCTCAGCTACGTGTCGTGTGTCGTAGTGTCGTGCGAGGGCGCGTGGTAACTGTATGGTTACAACTGCAGGTAACCATATAATGGTTTAAGAGTTGATAGCTGTAGTCAATAATCCCTGAAGTGGTATCGGTTGCAATTTGGCTATTACACGATACCGAATAAAAACAATGTCCAATCACAATGCTCTATGTTTGATCGCACGACACGACACGCGACACACGACGTTGCTGAGAATCCGGATCTACAGTGTTGTGGTCCAAAACCGCAGAACAAGGATATGAACTTAATAGTTTTATCAGTTAGTATATTTACATAATATATATATATATAGGTACCCGCAGCAGTGCGGGTTTGATGTTTGAATTATTTAGTAAGAAGTACCCAACTAGATGTTAATAACAAATTCTTTATCGACCGATCATCGTTTTCGCGGTCACCGCGGTATTTGATTCCAATAGCGATCCCCGATAGGTACTTCGTTCGTAAAATATTTTAATATTACATTTTGCGTGTATTGCGTGTTTTTTCAAGGGTAATAATATAATAACACAATATGAGCATATTCGTATATGTACATTATCGTGATGTCGAAATAAAACAAATACGCTGGGCCTATATATATATGTTTATGTACTCGAGTTTTCGGTGCAGGCAATCCAAGTCGGTATTATAATATTATACGCGCGTATTACCGCTGCAGATATGCGACAGATAAAAAAAAAAATAAATATCTTAGCGAACAATTATTGCCGTTTTAAGTATATTTTTTATAGACCACTCGAAACCGTACTATAATACTATGACGACGTATAGGTATTATAATAATATATTGTAGTCCTATTCGTATACTCTAGTGTATGCGCGTGTATTATTGTTCTGACGGCCGCGGCCTACCTATAGTTAAATAGCTTTTCGTCTTTGTCGTCGTCGTCGTCACTGCAGCTAATTAAAACATTATTACAAATACTTTTGTTTTTCCTAGGTATAACAACAATTATTTATATATAATATACCGCCGACCGCTGTAGCATGTTAGCCTTTTGCAGGGTTGCTATACGCACTCACTGCAGTTTATCACTGTATACTCACTTTGTTTTAATGTGCTCGCTAATTATTTGATTGATTTCCCTAAAAAACTCACTTTTTTAAATCACTTTAAATGTAAAAAGTGCAGTTTAGTTAAAATATTTATTAATTTATACATTTTAATTAATTATGTTTTGGGACTATAATTATTTATCTATATCGCTTAATCGTAGAAATAAAAATTTGCCATAGACCTATATATAATATTAACTCAATAGATCTATGCAATTTGCACACGACATTGCAATAATTGTTTTTATTAATACTATATGTTATAACTTGTGAGTAATTTACAGTTTAAACGCTTTATTGAAAACAATACTTACTATTCTCATTTTAATTTTTAAAATAAAAGAGCAGCTACCCTGCTTATATGTATTGGTATTACCTAATATTTTGATAGCTCTTAAAAATAGTGACCCCCTCATGGGCTAGGTAACCAGAAGGCGCACACGCGTTTGCGATTTTTCTACACTCGATGTAGTAGAGTACCTTTAATACGACTTGTCGACGCGCGATTTTTGGGGTGGGGTCTGCCGTAGTCGAGCGCTTATAATATTATTAATTATTATGTAACAATATTTCTGTACACTCGCCTCGTGCACGCGCACGCTGCACACTGTACGTTTCAATAACGTTTTAATCCTCGTGACGTCGTCAGATATAATATCATTATAATACAATATCGTAAAACGCTCACCATTATCTGCCGACAATATTGATAATTATTATTGATTTCGCGCATCTCTCGTCGTCGTCGTCGTCGTCGCAATCGTAATCGCGCGCGTTCGGCTCCGGCGGTGCAGTTACGCGAGCAATCGCTGCCTCTACCGTCGTCCGTCCATGGTCGTTCAGTGCGAGTCTAGCCGTCGTCGTATGTTATATTATAACATAATATTATTAATAATATTATAATATAATAATATATTGTGAGGCACAGAGAGAGAGAGAGAGAGAGAGAGAGAGCTAGAGAGATACCTCCTACGCGTTTGTGTGGCGCTCCGTCCGTAAAATATAATATTAATATTATACCGCTGCAGCTACAATATTATACGCTGACTGCTGCGAGACATGTGTTCGAAATGCGTTCTTTTCATCGGAAGCGGCGGCGGCGGTGGCACCGGACTCGAGTAAGTCGAAAAAAGTCACATACCTATATCGGGTCATACCTGTAATAAAAATTATCAGGGTTGGGATTATATTATAGCATTTGCATATGCAAAAGAAATATATATTTCTTATGAGATGCTTAAAAAATAGCAGAGTAAAATGAAAATGTGTTTCATGATACAGAGAACTCGAATTAAAAATTTTATTTTCCTTTTTTTGGACTTTTTTGCATTTTTACCTGTTTTTGATTCAAAATTGGTCATATTTTATTATTTATTATTTAAGTGTTTTTAGATTTTTGTCAATCCTAAACCTATTTGGTTCTAATTTTTGTTATCTGCTGATTTTGTGGGGTTTTTTTTTGTCGATTTCTACTGCGATTATTAATCGCCGATCATAAACGAACGAGCATTGAATGCGTTGTCAAGTCAATTAATTTGGATTCTGATCAAAGTGACTAAATTATTTCAAATCTTAAATAACTACTTATAATAATTTGTAAGTGATTTAAAAATTAATAATTAATACATTTCCTTTTTTTTGCATATCTTGTTGTTTTTTATTGCATATTTAGCGATATTTAAGGTAATATTATAGTGCATATTAATGCAATTTTAAGTGCTATAAAATCGCAACCCTGAGAATTATTACTATGCGATCGTTCATACTAAATATTATAATATGTACCTACATAAACATTGTTTTCCTAATTCGATATAATTATATTATAACAACAGCATAATGTGTATATAGATAGGTACCTAATAATATAATGTTATATGGTCATAATTTCGCACACGTATAGCGATCGAACACCACCAATCTACGATACATAATATTATTATTGAATAATTTTTATTTTGTACGTTTTTATAGGTTCGCCTGTGAATTCTAAGCCCGCGTGCTACTTTACCTATCCGAGTAAAATAATTTTATAAAATCATAATCATTCTGTTGTCGCGGTCACCGACAGTGGATATATTTTTTACCTATTATTATTTTCTCAATATAAATTTGTGTATACCAACCTTAGAAATTTAAAAAAAATGTACATCGCTAATTGTTTAGAATACGTACCTACCTATTCTAGTTCAGGTGAGGTTAGGTTAGGTTAGGCCAGATACAAAATTGTTATCTCGAATGAGGTACATATACACGCGCTCCGTCGCGTGCTTATAATAATAATATTATACGTTATCGAAAACGAAGGAGAAGAAAGCTCGACTCGTCTCTCACGGTGCGGGAATTTGTCGTCATCGTCGTCGCCGCCGCCGTTTTACGCTCGGCCAACAAATTGATACAAATTCTAGACCACAACAACTACGCCGATCCCTCCGCAGGCTCTCTCTAATAAATTTCGACGCGTTCAAGGGGGGGGGGGAGGGGGTCCGTCGTAAATTAATGATCTAATTACGACTCGCCGCGGCACGGACCGCTCGGTCTTCTATAGGTGTCCGAAAGGGAGGGGAAATAATAATATAAGGAACTTCGAGTGGCGGACGGAGACTGCAGCGAGAGAGACGCAGAGACGGGCAGGGCTAATGGATGGCTTTTTCGCCCTCCGCTCTCGTGCACCCGCGGTCTCTACAATATGTATAGTGCACATAGTAATAATAATAATAATAATATACGTTCTCATTCTTCCCATCGCCGTCTCGCCGCCGAGTTCGGTTATATAAAACCGCGACGGCGGCGGAGGTGTATGGCCGTCGGCCAACAAAACCTATCTGTCCCGCGCATTATATACGAGTCCGCGACTCGCGACGCTGTTTTATAGCCGCAGCTATCCGTTTCGCGAGCGCAAACGCTCTTTCGTTTTAATTATTATTATTATTATTATCATCATCATCGTGGTCATAATATAATATAATAATATATTATAGTACGCTGCTGCGACAGTGTGATATATTATACGCGCCGCGACTTTACTCCTCCGCTCGGGCGTTTGCGCGCATTTATTGTTTTGTATTTTTAGAAGACGCGTGTTGTATTATGCCTTTAATAGCCAACCGAAATCGAAATGACGTGACCGCGGTATAGTGCAGCGGTATAATACGTCTTGGGCGACCGCCGCGCGCGGTGTTTCGGAGAGAGAGAGAGCATCACACGATGACTGCTGCGATATCGTTAAACGTGTGTTATTACGTCTTATTATAATATTATATTGTTAAGGTGTACTATACTCGCGTGTGGCAGAACCATAAGACAGTATGGTGCAGCGAGTTATCGTTAATTTCGAATTATGTATTATTTAAATCCTCTTTCGCCGCCACCGCGTAGATAATAATATTAAAACGATTTTTTTTTTATTATTCTCTCGCCGAGAGATGCATCGCATCATAATATAACCGCCGAACGGTTATCGCGGGCATATGTGTACACCTATTATTATTGTTGTAATTATTATAAAAAAATCAAGAGTAATAATAATATTATAATATAAATCGACACACACTCGTCGTCGTCGTCGTCATACCACGTACATGCGACATCCGCCTCGTCTGCGACGAACACGTTTTATGCGCTCTATGCGCAGATAAATATTATTGTTGTTATAATATCCGCGCGGTATACATATAATATAATATGCACTCAAATCGACTTCGGGGCCGTCTGGTGCGATCGAGTGCATGAAGTGAACGCGTTCCGACAAATATTTCGTTTGGTAATCCTCGCGTTGTAACGTTCTTAGGATTAAAATTTAAAGTATACAAAGTGACCCATATAATATTATTGTTGTATTCTGTCCGCCGTCAAAATACATGTATATATAGGTACTTATGCCCAGGTACGGACTGGTAAAATAGGGCACTGGATGCTACACAATTTAAAGGGCAAATAACAACAATTGTTGGGGCAAATTTAATACATGTAGATTATTTATAAAATATTAATATATTTTATTTTGTTTTAAAAAAATATTGAATATACGTTAAAAACGTAAATAAGTTACAACTAACTTACAATCAAAATTGTACAATTGTATAGATTCCTAGTAATCGTAAGTTGGTAACAATTATCTGCTGTTTGTTAGGTGTCTATAGAGTCTTTAAATATATAATAAAAAATATTGGGCAAATATATTTTAGGACAAGGGATGCTGTAGCATCCCAGCATCCCAGCCAGTCCGCCCCTGCGTTATGCCCACCTGCAGAAGTCTCGCGTACTATGCGCCGTAATAATTATGCTGCTCATATTTACTGTTTTTACTTTATACTGTTCAAGTTGAGAAACGTAGTCGAGCAACACCCGTTTTTCATCCCCACCCAGTAAATTATCTGTATACCTGCCCCCGCGCGTATAAGTCCTCCGACTACGTTTCTCAACTTGAACAGTGTATATAGTTTACGTGTTGCAGCTAGTCATGCAGACTTGGGCGCGAAAAAGGGTAGACATTTGCAGGGGCACTGCCCTCCCCGGAAATTCGTCTCGAAATCTCACCTGTAATCTTCCGATACTTACTATCCTTCTCACTCGTACACTTCCGCCGTCTTAACGACAAGACGATTTTTACGTTTTTATTTTTAGACAATACGCACGCACCACCAGATTGTTCGCGTAATTGCAGAGATTAACCGCAACAACGAACATTTATAATATAGGAATATTATAATTTTTTTTTACGACTTTGTTGATAATTTTTTTTTTTTGTCTCTAATAATACAATAATTTTATCCCCATATATACAGCGTGTGAGTATATATCAAGTGCGCCCCCCCCCCCTTTCCCGACCGCGTAGTATACCTATGTGATTGTTCGCCGTTGGCATACGGGCCTATATAACCTTGCTGGTATATAATACCACATCATACCATATTATTATATGTAAGCTGTACTCACACAAGAACTGTATACCGGCGAGTGTATACACCGAAAATCGTTAAACGCCCGTCGTCGTCGATGATGATGATAGTATTAATACAATAATGTGTGCGGTGTAGTGTTCGGGTACTGTTATCTGAATTTCAATTAGACGATTTATTAACTGCCTGCAAACAGTGCAAACACGTCGAGTGGAACTACCGCCGCTAACATTGTACCTTTATTATATACCTACAATTTTTTTTATGTATAATATATAATGGTGTATGTGTGTGTGTGTGTGTGTGCTTTCGCTTGAGGCCAAAATGCGTAGAGAAAACTTTATCGGCTTCTCGTTTATTGTATTGTCTTATAATATAATGAATAATGATGCTTGCAACAACTATACCGTTCTTCTTATTATATTTATTTATTTAAAAAATAAAAAAGATGGGATAACTCTCCTATACTATAGGCCTGATCCTATATGATTTATAACAATATATACTCATGCGCAAATATTAGTTCTGTTGTTAACGGTATGTTATTATTACCGGAAATATCTCAAGCATCAAGAGCGAATATTATTAATTATTATTATATTACAATACATTTAATATCTTTTTTTATTTATTTATTTTTTTTTTTTTGATTTAGACTTTGTAATACCAATACAATAATAATACGAACAATTTATTCGTACAGTTATTGTTGTATAAAATTAATATCGAAAGACAACAATATTTTATGTTTTTATCTCCGGACAAGCCAATATATAATATAGGCAAGGCTGGACGCGGTCGTTAGTGTGTACACAATAATCATTTTATAATATAATATATTATTATTATTTCCTTACATATTATGTGCAGTGATGTTTTTGCTATTAACAATGGACGTTAATGATTCGAATGAATTTTAGCCGGTCCGTTTTCTACAATATATTATATAGACGGGCGCATTGGTATACGTGGTTACCGCAGTGCAAATATAATTTAATATACCAGCTATATTATGGTTCCTACCAACCTACCTTTCGACCGCGGCCAATTAACAATTATATTTTATTCTTTTTCGACGACCCCGCGCGTATATATACAGGTACATATAATATAAATAATATAGTAATAATGTTCCCGCGGTTCAAATTCTTATTTAATTTTTTGCGTCTGTCTTGTGCGTCCGTTTCATTTAATTCCAATATTTTTACTCGCATAATATTATCAAGGTCATCGAAAGGTGGCCGCCGCCGCCACCGACAGTTTATTTTATTTTTCCGTAACAATGCACAATACACACGCAGTATTATATTATTATATACGAGATATTATATCACACAAGTGCCATAATTATATTTGCCATTATAATATAACAGTAATGTCCGTCTGACGTACGGTCGCGCCACGTGAGAAACCACTTTTGTAAGTTATAAATTAACGGCCGCAACGACCACGCACTTGACCACCAGACGCGGCCGCAGGGTTAAATCATAACATAACTATACGACGTCGAGGCATTTTATACCGTAAATTTTATTATAATATTTTGCTCTTCGCTGCAAAGAGCTGGTGTATATCATGGGTGTAGGTCAGGTTTTTTTTTCCTCGATTCGTCGTTCGCCGAGGAAAACAAATACCTCGCATCGGTTATTTGTCTGCGATTTCTGCGGTACTTACGCTTTTATCGGAATCGGAATGTCCGGGACTGCAGAAACAAGTCGATTGCGCGCGGCGATAAAATTGTATTTGTGCCGAAAATTGCTGAAAAAACACACTGCACGTTATTGTAACAATAACTATATCGTGTCACGGCTTAATCGTACACACATAGGTAGGTCGAACAATTATAGCTATTATAGTTGTGGTGTTATTATTGTTATTCATTTTTTTTTTTTTTCCTAACGCCGGGCCGCTCACAAATCAAATATTATAATAATAATTAATATAATATTAGGTAGGTATATCCATAATGTATAATAGGCGTGTATTCATTTGAATGTAGTCGTTTTCGACTGAATTATAATTCGCGCGCGAATTAGTAGTACCATCTATAAATTATTCGAGTATATAACGACATACAGCGTGAACCTTATTGTCGTCACATTACGGCGTACAACACAATAAAGTATACGTTTTATAATGTCAACGCGACCTACCTATATAATAATACGTATATATTATGACAAGTCGTAAAATCTAAGCGAATCGGTTAATTTAATTTGAATAAAATATTCATGCGGTTGTAATATATAATATTATGTATGCGGTGCGCGCCGATGAAAGTTTAAGAGAATATAGATATAAATGCATATAATATGAGAGCTGTCTGCCAATAATAGTTGACTGTTTGCGGCACAGTGGGACATACAAATATAATGAAAAGAGTTTTAACGAGTGTAATAGACATTTGAATAAAATATAGCGCCTATAAAAATATACGAATTAATATTTTGTGGAATATAATATACGGTCGTACGCCGTGGCGGGGGATTAAAAAAATATTATATATAATGTTTATTTCTCGGCGCCCGTAGCACATTCCTCTGTCGTCGCCGTCGCGCAAAATATAATATATAATATGAATACGAGTAATAAGAATATATTGTGTACGTTATGCAAAACCAGATCGAGCACATAATATTATAACTACGTGTAGAATATAATAATATATATAGGTGGGTAGGTGGGTATTAGGTGGTGCCCCGTGAGGAAATATTCTTCTTTATTGTATTTTCTCGCGTGTCCGCATATTATAATATATCATATTTAAAGGTATTCACCTAGGAACAAAAATTCTACGTTGTACTCACGTATAACACGAATAATGCTTGACCAAATAACAGCATCATTATTGTGTTTATGTATAATATGATATTATGATGTATAGCATACGGACGAGCAACATTAAAGACAGTATAATATATATAATGACGGGACGATGCGCGTGAGGGGTCTGGGACTTATCTCTCGGACGGAGGGCATCCGGCTGCGGCAGTGGCGTCGACTTGATAAATATATTATAATATGTACGGCAGCGGTCTGCGTGCGGACTAAAAGAACAAGAGAGGAGTTTTTCGGAGAGGAGAAAAAAACCATCCCGTCACCGCCTCGGACGAGGAGGGGATGCATGACCGCCACGGGCAGGATCAAAAGGGTATAATCGCGTGTATACCCACCGTGCGTGTATTTTTTATGTGGGTGTGTGTGTGTGTGTGCAAGGGACACGCCGCCGCAACCCCAAGGGCCCTGTGAATAAATAATAAAACACGCTGTACTCCGTGTGGGTGTGTGTGTGTGTGTATATATATGACATATGTATAGAGAGGGACAGTGTATACTACATACAATACACTGTCGACTTAGACCCGGGCGGGGTGTACCCCGCGGGTAAGGGTGTACGTTTGTTTAGGGTTAAACTCGTATAAATCACCATCGATTATTATTATTACCTACCTCTCCCGCGCGTATAATAATAATATATAACATGCGGGTGCGTGTGTGTGTGTGTGTGTGTGTCTTATCGATGTTTTACTGCAATACACAATATATTTATTATGTAGCCTCCCCGCGACCTAGCCCTCGTGATGTTTTTATAAAAAATATTCTGTTTTCGAGCGATTTCCGTATTGAAAATTCCAACCTCCACCCCTCCCCCGCCCACTGTTATATATAGGTACCTATGTATACGCGGTCGGACAGCGTACATTGCTAATTCGATTTTATCTTGTAAAAACAAAGCCGAAACTCGAATCGCTCTCTGCAGCAGTACCTACCTAAATAATATAATCGAATTTATATGTATACTCGTTTACGCACTTTTCACGTTAGACCCAGTTAAGTATAATCTCTAGGGACGGGTTTTTCAACGAAGAGTAAATTGTATTTGTATAGTCACAATACAGGTAATGTAATTTTTCTCTTAAATAACAGATCGTCTGTCCAATATACTGTAAGTAATCACTAAGTACCTATAATATTATGTAGGATGTCTGTCTAATCGACAAAAATGTTTGGCACGTATGAAATCGAACTAAAGGTCAGACAATCGTTCATTCCGAATGGGTGTTTAATAAAATAAAATATATATTATATACGTCGTATAAATCACCAAATTATGAAGTAATGATATATTGGGTACCTAGGTCAGACTACATAGTGTACAATATTATTAAAATATATATTCTCAAATGTTTTATTTTGATTACTTCTGAACTGTTGTACCTATACCTATATTATATTATGTGTACATACAACGACAATTTATTATACTTTTGTACTTTTATTTTATAATATAACGATGGTTTTTTTTTTCTACAGTAAATCGGACACTCTGACGGAACACGGCGAAGATCCTTCAGGTGGTCTACCCGGCATGGATATACTGCAAAACTTGCAGGGCGATACCACTACGATAGTCGAAAAAGAACGCAAACTGTCGGAAATGATATTGCAATTGCAATTATTTCGGGAACAACTGCTTAACCAACAAGATCATCCGAACAAGGTAAGGTCTTACTTAGTGTTTACTTAGGTACTAAAATAGCATTTTCGTGCAAATCGTTTTAAGGAAATAAAATTTGTATATAGTGAGACGACGGGCCATCGAAAACTATATATATATATATATACACTAAACAATACGCATCATTGTATACCCATGTTAAGCGCGTCCTGCAATCTTATATTATTGTTAATATTATTTTTTATCTAAAGAATTTGGGGACCTCTTTTCAACGGACATATTTTGTGGGTGTATAGACGACGTTATTGTTTGTTTTACGCGCTGCTAACCGGTAACAGTTCCTAATTTTTGACGTACACGCGCAATTATTATAATATTGTTAAAAATCGACGCAGAATGTCGTGTCCGAAATGAATACAAATAAGTAGATTATTTTGCCGATGCCCACTAAAATTCTTTTGCGGCCCACGTGCATTTTGGAAACCGCTGATATCTGCTGCAGCTGAGACACTGCAAAGAGCGTTTGGAAAAATTGTAGACACGCGTCCTACATAACCCAGAGATACTTCTCGGTGGAGTGATGTGTGTGTGTGTATATTATATTATATTATGCGCACGGAGAGAGGAAAAAAAATTATTTAACTGCCTTCTTCTCTAGCCGACATTTATGTTTTGTAATAACTTTTGATTTACTACCGTTTTGCTACGCCATCATAATAATATATGATAATAATACTCTCGTACACATGAACTATTTTTATAATCGAGCGCATCGCACTGTATTATATCCGATCAGCGCTACAATAGAGGGTGGTTTAATAATTATAAATATTATTTTCGAACATTTTTAACATCGGTACGTTACATTAATTATTATATTATTTTTAAACAAATGAAAACCATATTTCGCACAGCACTTTAACGATGATATGCACATATTGTATATGTTATAATGTATGGTATGTACCACACTGCTGCAGCGGCATTCGCGTATTGTATTTAATTTTGCGGAAATCTGCCAACTCGAGTGCATTAACAAAACAAAAAAAAAAACAACGTTGCGATACATTCAACATGCAATAATAATAATACTAATCATTATAATTATTACTATTATCACATCGAAATTAATTTATATTTATCGGCGCGACGGTTTTCATTTCCATGTCGAGTTCACCGTTTAATTAGTGTATATTATTATAATATATTGGCGGAGCTTTCCGCTTGTTCTTTTGTACCGTCGCCACAGTCGTCGTTGTCAGGTATAGCATTTTTATGATTGGAAACATGAAAAGTCTGGCTCGCATTAATGCCACACAATCGGAAAAGCGGTTTTTTTTTTCCGACGGGGCAGTGCAGGAGTGGTGCACGGTAACGCGGGTGGCGGCTGAGTTCAATGAGAAATTAAAATAAAAATACTCTGAAAAAACTGACTGTAACGAGTCTATATATATATACAATATTATATAGAGATTGCAGTATATAAGGGAGGAGGAAAAGAAGGGTCCACTGCGGAAAGACGAGCGTTTTACCTAAATCATATTGTAGTACGTTTTTTTTCCCCCTATCTCACTCTCTCTCTCTCTCTCTCTCTTCATTTTCATTAATAACACAACGCCGGTTACTCGCGTATACCGCTGCGTATGTACCGCGGTATACCAGCTATGTATATATTTATACACGCCTCCATTCTTTTTCATTACTCGGCCGGTTTTCTTTTGTTCCGCGTTCGGACTTTAATCTGCTTCTGTGCTTTTCAAAAGAAATGCTTTCCTTTTGCGTCTCTTCCTCCCGAGTCCCGGCCCCGTCACGGCAGTCTGCGGAAGCGGGCGCACATTATAATAATTCTGTATCCACCGGTACGTAGGTAGGTATGTATAGGTCTCATTATTTCCGGCCATTATGTAAACTTTTCGACGAGCGGACGTGCTCCACTGTTCAAATGTCCGTGAAAACGCCGCATATTAGTGTAAAGTGCCAGTGGAGTCGGGATGAGTAGTATATAATTCTATAAAATAATATACAGGAGCAGTATAGCAGCAGCACTCTCATACTGCAGATGGCATACAGCAGCACTGCAGTGTCTCGTCGTCCGTGCGCGGTGTACTTGAAAAAAGCACGCAAACTTCAATAACAGCTATATTATGCTTGATGCGTCACGAGTGTACCTATATGCTTATACACGGTTTTTCACGCGTTTATATACTTTGATTAAAACTCGATTACGAGAAAAAAAAACGCGCGTACGAAATAATATTTACGCTATACGCGCTGCATCATACGCGTAATGTGTATAACGAGAAGTTAATCCGACGTATGTCGCCATCGGTTTCGCGTAAAATTTGTTTTTGATTAATTTCCGACGGCTGGCGTGCGGTGGAACCGCGCGGGGGTTTGGGGCAGAAAAAAAACCGGACAATCGGAAAGAGGCCCGAGACACGAGGAGAAAAGGGTTGTGCAGGGGTCGCGTGCGGCGTAATGTGATTTATTATAATATTATATATTATTATTATACCGTGGAGAGTGCTGCTGCTGCTGTTACAGTACGCAGCACAGTTCTTGCAGTCCGTCGGGGTGCTCCCGCATCTACGTATATATATATATATGCATTCCGCGCACACCGCTAATTCCGACCATATATATAGGGTTTTGCCAAAGTGGCCGGCGCATTAAATATTCATAAACATATGTTTGATATAATAATATATTTCGCGTTGTCGCGCCCGCCATCGACATATTATAAACCGTGCCGCTGCAGCGGGAGACGCGATGACGGTCCTCCGGGGATACGACGATCGTAATATACGCCAAATAAGCACCATCAATACACGGACGGCGATCAGAGCGTTTTTGCATGTGGGAGAGACGGCGGACTACGCGATATAACATCATAATATCATTATAATGCGTTCGACAATATGCGATGTAGACGCGTAAACGTATAATAATACATACAATAACGGCGATGTGCATAATATTATATAGGGTACTATGTCAAATGTTCGAAAGTCATGTGTTAGAAAGTCAAGTGTTATAAAACGGATTTCTCATAAAAATCATGTGTTATAATATAATATTATTAGAGTACCTACATACATACATTTTCCTTATCGTTTAATCGTTTTAGCTAAATGTTATCTTTATTTGTTATCCGAGGAATACAAAAAGAGCAGAAAGAAACAGAAGTAACGGTAGAACTCAACGTCCATTTCCAAAAATACAAACGACCAAAATATAATATGTAAACGATTAGAACAGAACCCTGAGTATGATATAAAATAATTTCTTAAAGCAATTGCTTCAAATTTAAAATTTTAAACATTTTTACAATTATTCCTTTTTTTAAATTGTTTAACATTAACATTTTAATTCACACATAATATATAGTTAGTTCAATTTTTTATATCTACTGTAATTTTTATAATAGGTACATAACTTTTATGACATATGATTTTTATGAGAAATATATTTTATAACACTTGATTTTTATGACACTTAATATTATAATATCTGACCTTATAACACATGACTTTCTAACACTAGACCTAGATTCATTATATAGACGTCGCATTTAATTGTTCTGCACGGTCCGCGGGGCTTTTCGCTGGCTTCGGGTGCGGACAGTGACGCATTTAGGAGTTATGGGCAGGGCCCAGATCGTTTTCAGAACACAGAGCCGTCGAGAGCCTATAAGTCCTTATAGTCCGTGTTAAATTGTTGAGGTCTAATAAATAAAAAAACTCGTGTCGCGGTGTCGGCGTACGAACGGCATCCTCCGTAACGGCTCGACCGATCCGGATAACAATTTTTTTGTACATTAGGTAGTCACGAGAATTATAAGTCGTAAAGTATTTTTCACCCTCTTAGCCCCACCCGGGAAATTGCTCAGACGGGGATTTTGAGATTTGCTGTGACGATTGAGTACAGTGCAAAATCACAATGTGATACTGGCAGTGTAAATTTGTAATAAAAAAAAAAAAATCACGATATCAATTGAAATTTTCGACAATCGAAGCGACGAAAAGTTTTTACAAAATCCTTAGGATCGTATGATAAAATTTGTTTTGATCATGTAAAAACACAAAACTTAACATAATGTACCTACGAGATACGAGTCAATGGGAGGAGTCCGGACCCGTGGACCCCCTCCCCCCCCCCCCATAAATACGCCACTGCAGGGTGCGGATGTGATCGCCAATCGACCATAATGTATCCTCACCATATAATATACTTCTGCGCTTCGTCGTGGTCATATCGCGGGCGCAACACTGCACATCGCCGTACGAACAGTGTCTAAATCAAAATCACAATATAATACGACCTGCACCTTTTCGACTATAGAAATAAAATAATAATATACTGTTGGATTTGCACGGCGCGTACATCACAATAATATCATAATATACATGTTGCACGTTGTTACACTTTGGCCGCGACGAATCCTTATTGCGATTGCTGTGCGCATATATAATATTGTTATCATGCCGTGGCTCGCGCAGAGTTTAAATTAGAACTCGTCGCGCGCCTGTCCGACGGTATGCCAGCAAAGAGCATTCATTCATTTCCTTGACCGCGGGCGACGCCTAAAACGTTTAAATAATATACCAAGAGTGTATTTCTGTACAATGTGTATGGGTAAATATAATGTGACCAGGTATATGGTAGGTATTGGTACCTTATACACAATATCCGATATCGTCTCCGGTGGCCCCGACGACGATTTTCGCAATAAATACCGCATGTCGCCGTTTTTTAAAGGTACTCCGCCGTGGACGTGGTCGTCGTTATTTTTCTGTATTTTATGACGTTTTGGACTGCAGGAAATTATCACTATTATAATATTATAGGCACTGCCGCACGGCCACCCTCGTGCAACAGGTCTCGCGGTCGAATACCTATATAAATTATTATAATAATTATTATTACTACTGCAACGTGACAATGATATTATATTCTTTTCGGCTTCTGTTGCAGTCATTATACGATACGACATCCGTATCTATCCGCGTTGTGTTTTTTGACCGATTGATTTATTATTATTATTATTATGATGAAAAGAGCGGCTTATTAAACGTAATTTTCTTCCATCACCTCCGCAGTCGGTGGCGTGTCGTACAACTGTGCGTTGCGACGACGATGATAATAGTTTTCAATTATTTTTATCACAACCATTATTGCCGTCGACTGAACCGAGAAAAATGGCGGCTATTGTGCGAGTTGGTTATATTATGGTTGTTGTGTGAGAGCTGAACAACGACGTGCGCGCCGCGGTAGGCAACGGCGAGGAGGATAAAAGAATATAATATAAGAGAATATAGTAACCATATAATAATATAATATACACCTATATTATAAGAACAGAAAAAGAAATCATTTATCAAAGTACTGTTTGTTTTGTGTATTATTTATTATTATTCCCTCGGTTTATTATTATATTATAATATATATATATATAATATTTTTTTTTTTTCAAAACGAAATACACACTGACTTTTGTTGACCACGACCTACTTGTATTATAATGACGACGCCATTGTGGGCGCGTACAATACGCGTATTGTCTATTCGCCTAGGCTTCGTCATTACAATAATAATGATAAAAAAAAATTTAACTCCTGCACGCTGCAGTGGTTGACGGTGGCGGTGATAGATATAAGCCAGGTATATAATATAGACAGTGCACCTTTTGTCAGCGCGTCTCGCCGGGTTACATCATTTTTTCTGACGCGTTTCTTCCAAGTCCCGTCCATTCACCTTGGCTGTCGAGGTTCTCGGCTGATGTTTGTGTGTGTGTGTGAATAATAGGTTACTTTGTGTACACACATATATATATATATATACTTAATATGTATCTAAATAACAATAATACCGTATATTTGCATACAAAAACGAAATATAATATACGAAATATACGTCAATGTACCTCATCATCAGACTCCAGTGAACATAATAATATAATATTATTATTAGATGTACCGTACACTCCGTAGTCCATAGTATGCGGTATATAATATATATATATATAACGTACGATAGTGTATATCATCGTTTATACCATTATTTAGGTAAACCTATATAATACGTACTATAATTTATTTTATAATAATTGTATTATTATTTCGATCCTATATATTATATATTATACAGGTACCTATGTCGTCCTATTTGCACGTACATTATACGGGCAAGCGACGCGTGAAGCCCGAACGTACAAATTCGCTGCGGAGTATATCGGCTTTGCTTTTTCATCCGTGTTATTAAACGTCGAGTTTTCCCGAATAAATTTCGTCAGCATTATGTACTAAAGAAATACCATAAAATACACTATATATATATACGATTCTAGAGGAAAAAATATGGAGAGGAGAGAGTGAAATGGTGTTTTGGAGATGCAGTGTAGATATAGTATATTTTATATATAGGTACTAGGTACGTTCATAAACATATTTTCTGTTCATTTTATTTCTTTGTCTCTCTTTATTTTCGGTAGAAAAATCGATAGTCTTGCGTGCGTATGTGCATTGTATGGTCGTAAGATACGTTTATTTCACACTGTATACAGTCCTATATAGTATATACAAATAATAATGTATATATATGACATATTATATTATATAGGGCGTATAATATTAAAATATATGCTGCTGTCTGCCATACGACGTCGAAATGTGTTATTATTGTGTTTCGGGTTTTTTTTTTCGAAAAACACCGTCGTCAACTGCAGCCGCACCATATGTAGGTCAGAAAAGTGACTTGTCGTGTATATAATATAATATAATAGATTAGTGTGACGCGCCGTCGTCATTTATTGGAGCGTTTGTTCTGAAAACCATCTGTATACAAACATCTGGAAACAGTCTTGGGTCCCTCATATTACATTATCGACGACGACTACCATATTATTATTATTATTATACATAATATTATAATAGTATCTCGCAAAATATAATATACTAACACAACAATAAAGTATGTGTGTGCGAGTGTGGGTCTGGTGCTGCAGCAGTGCGTCGCGCCCATTCGAAAAATCGTGTTCGCCGAAAATCCCCCGCACAGTGATTAATAATGCGTATATATATGTGGGATATATATAATATTGAATTACATATCACTCGCAACAGTATACAATATTAAATGCCTTCATATATAATATATATATATAGGTTGGCGCAGGGTAGATTTTCGTTTCTTTCCCATATATACACCTACCTACATCGTAATATCGTCCATCCGCTTTAGAGGTATAGGTACATACGCTTACCCTCCGCAGCGTGCGGCGTATAGGTATGTGTTAGATATAACGTATAGTTATAGACCTGACCGTATAGTTATAGCTGCCTGCACATGCGCCAACGCGTGCCCCAAAGTCTTCGTACCGTTTTAATTTGAAATAAAAAAAAATTGTTATTCTCTCGCTTCCCGGACGAGTTTCGTAATTAAATGCTGCTGTATATGCGTCGTATATTACAAAAGTACAATATGAGTTTACACTATTTCACCTGGTATTATATTAAAATCTGCGCAGGAGCAGTTCAAAGCGATGCGCGACGTGAATACAAAATAATATATTATATATTATTACGCATTCGTAAATATACATTCGCGTTTCGCGTGTTACCTATATGTGATGGTAAAATCTGCAGTCTCGCTCGGAAAAATAACGTATTATATTCGTTAGGTATTTTATTGTTATCGTATAATATACTATATATTACGTACGCTATACGACGATGTAATATAATAATAATACTTTTAAGTATTGTACGTTTTACTTCGTCGGTCTTTAAATTAACAATAGCTTATAACGAAAAATGGAGGAGGAGGATCTAACAAAAGTGGGATTGTTATTATTATATTTTTTATTACTTCGTATTATATTGCTGGTAGGTAGGTAGGTAGGTAGGTAGGTAGGTATGTACTACAGGTAGATCGTCGTTATTATATATATAGGTATAAGGTATGTAGTTATATAGGAACGTCATCGCCATTGTTCGCACGGCGTTATTGTCGTCCACCTGTGTGCGCGTGCACGCGGCGGCGTCGACGTGAAAATATGTATTGTTGTCGGCGGCGGCCAATAGCAGCCCTTCGTCGGTCGTGCCAATCGCGCGCCGGCAGACCCTCCGAAAATATATTTTTTCCTCTCTTATTGTTTTCCATCCGTCACGCCTGTTCGCGAGGCCAACCGCGGAAAACCGCCCCGTCGTGCGTTTTCCATTGTACGACAATCTATACGAACATAATCGTTATAAATATAATATTATAGGCAGGTACCGGCAACAATAACGATGCGCAACAAACCCGTGCGCAGCATACTCAATGCGGAATAACAACAACAACAATATGATGTGTTCGCTATTATTTATTACACGCCAGTACACGCCGTGACTATTTATATTTTGAGAAATTCTACATTATGTGTACCTACGAATAAATTTAAACCATCATACTTTTATGATAATAATATAATATATAGTTTCGGTTTTTCATTGGGTATTATTTTATTATGAAATAGTTTTCCGTAATAGGACCAAAAATATGTCGCAATCGTTAATACGTAGGTAGTTTTTTTTTGAACAGCATTTATTGTTTTAATTTGTTTTTCATTTCACGCGAATTGCGTAAATTGCTCAGTGAAGGTTTTAAATTAATTATAAGTATAGGAATAAAATGCATGATATTATGTGCATATATATATATATATATAGCTAGGTATTTGTCACATATATAAACACATTATGTACTCGAACTATATAAGCGGACGTTATAAGGCCTTTGAGTTTCTGTCACGATAATAATTAAAAAATTAATTATTCAATACCTTTGGCAGTAGTTTTTTTTTTTGTCGATTTGTCTCCAAAGGACACTTTGTATATTATTGTATATTTGAACAAAAAGCTTTGCGCTGTGTGATGGGCGGCTGCAGCAGTGGTGAGTGGTGATTCTCGGAAGGAACAGTTAAAAGTACATAATTAACGGAAAATTCTGCGCTTTATTTGTCAGACGTCAGTCCTTTTTCCGGGAAATAAAAAGCAGCAAAGGATATTATCTATATGATGATTTTATCGTCATTTCGCCGCGTTCATCATTTACCCTCTCCGTTCCGACAACCATGTACACATAATAATTATTATTGTATTAACTGTCTCTCGAACATTTACATTAAATATGTGATTATAATATGCGCTCGCCGCTTCCAATACGATTATACTGAAGCCGCATTAAAAACATCGGTATAATATCATAACACTGCAGTCCTGCAGAGCGTACAAGTTTTAACGAAAATAAAAACAATTAATTCTCGCAAAAAGTTATAGTGAAATATTATACTACTTATATATTTAACTATGCGCCTTTCAAACTCTGATGCCCGTGCGCGTACAACAATTTTGAATTAAATAACGCGTTTGATTCCGTCGTACCCTTTATACTATATAATATGCATTTTTAATAATGTATACAATTATTATAACTAGGCGCTGCAGTCGGATTTATTATAGGTTATATATATGCGGTAATAGTAACGCTTGTACAGTACCTATATATACCTAGGTATACCCACCTATATATACTATAACCTATAGTCACCTTATATTTACTGTACATATTCCTCGAGAATAAAATATGCTAGTGCAGCGCGGCTTCCTCCCTTCCTTCCGATTTAATAAACAAAGCGTAATTATGCTTGGCAAAACGAGCATGAGCGTTTAATAAGATTTCCACGAGTACGGCGGCGCATAATATACGTACATAACTAGATATTAAAAAAAAAAAAAAAATGAAAATAAATAAATAATAATCACGCTGCGCATATATATACAAATATTCTTTTGCCGCAGAAGCAGCAGCAGCAATAATAACTGTACGGTTCGTTATTTTTTCATAAACGGCGGAGGTCTCTCTTATATTCAATTTGTATAGGTACGACGCCGTCCGTCGTCGTTGTCGCCCGCGCATTATTCGCCGGAAGTCGCGAGTTATTTTTTTCCAGTCCGTTTGCGGCGGCGGCGGCGGACCACTCTTTTTCCGCACCACCCCCGACCACATTTCGCCCCTCCGACTAAATACGTCTAAATGATCACCGCCGCCGGCTCTTCTTGTATACTCTTGCCCCAAGTACACATTTGCTCGTTTAATAAATATATATATTATGTATATACAGGTGCCCGTGATTGCATGTGCGCGTGCTGCAGTGCTGCTCGCTTTCTTACGCGTGCAACAGTCCCGAATGGACTTTGATGCCTCGCTTAGTTCGTATGATGGATATTTAAATTTGATGTGTTCTATATTATATAATATTATACAAGTGTCTCCGCGAAAAAAATATAATTATATATATATTATAGGTGTATGTATATTTTATTTTCGCCTACACGCTTTACACATTATAATAATATTATGCTATATAATATACAGTTTATTTACTTTGTACATGTTTCGCTCAAATGCCTACTCGTTTTTCGAATTTTTTCAACGTAGGTACATTCAAGTACTCGAATGGTCGTATTTTCATACACATGCGTACCTATATACATTATATATAATTCTTACTGATTTGAATAATTAAAAAAAACCGCAGACCCGTTTTGTTTTTGCCTATTAGTATTGCGGCGGATTTAAATACCTTGATACGTCGTGCAACTGATGTGTATATAATATTATAATTAATTCAATAATATTTTTCTCGCAAGTACCTATACATAAATTACCGATAACACGCCCTTGATACGAAAAAAAAAACAATATGTTTCACGCCTAGCTCATCTCATTTCTATAAGCATTGTCTAACTGGTCGCGCGATTGCAACGCGTAGGTATACCACATATTACACGCGGCTACTAATTGGTTATTATATATAGGTACAATATACGATTTCTATACACTTAGAATAATCACCATAATAGAATAATCACAATACATAATATTATTTCACAACAAGGCCTTGTTATTGAATATATTATATATATATATATATCTCCAGGGCCGGATCTAGGGGAGGGGTTCAGGAGGTCAGCTGACCCGCGGTCAATATTTGCTGATCAAATTGGCCTCTTTTCAGATCTTGGGTAGTTGGACACTTGGACCCACGAATAAATACACATACAGTATAAATTAATTTTTTTGTTTTTATATCCCTAGAACACAAGATTTCTAATCGGGTTTTAATAAGTGGACCCTTGAAATGTCCTGACCCACAGTTTCCTAACTCTGGGTCCGCCCCTGTATATATATATATATATATGTATCGTCACGGGTATTATTACAATCGTTATTGTATACGACAATAGTTTTAGCGACCGTCCGTTTTAATATTATTACCGTCTCATCTTCTTTACACTAATATGATATTATAATAATTATATAACATAAATATCTCGTCGAGTTTCGGTTCTGCGCGGCGTGCCGAGAGAATATCATCATCGTCGTTCTCAATAGAATATAATAATAATAATAATAATAATAGTATAATAATGTACGTGGCGAGTGGTGCTGCTTCAGTTGGGTTTTCGAAATGTGCGTCTCGTCCTCCACGTGGCCAATTAATTTCACAGACTATACACGACAACAGATTTACACACACACACACACACACACACACACACACACACACACACACACACACACACACACACACACACACACACACAGACGACGGGTGTAAGACGTCAATCGATGGCGCGCGCGTTTTATATTATTACGTGTCGGCGGCGGCTGTGTTTTTTTCCTATATCCGATGCGCCGCGCACGCAATAATAACGCCACACACAAAACGCAGTTCGGTTTCAGTGGCAGCGGCGACGAACCGCGTTGACAACCACCGTCGCTGTCAACACGTCATCGCCGTCTTCGTCGCCACTCGCCGCCCACTCCTCCTCCTCCTCCTCCTCCTCGCGACGTGTGTTTTATAACGTAAAAACTTATTACGAATCGCACCTGTTTGTGCGTCGAGAGAGATTTGATTTTTCTCTTCCCTCGCCCACCCCAACCCCCTCCCGACCGGCGTATCCGATTTCACGAGTAAATAAAAAAAAAAAAAAATCTTCGGAATATTATTACTCTCATGCGCAGTACATACGACGCATACCTATACACGCATGGGATTTATAATAGAGTCATCGCGTCTGCAAATGACCAAGACGCGTCTCCGCCGTGTGCGGGATACGACATGTGCAGCAGGAAGTCGAAATCTACAACTATCGTATACAATATTATACAATAATATATATTCCGAGTTCGGACGCCGCGCGTCTCTCCTGGTATCCGTCAAAAAGTATAAATTACGGATTCGTATGATATATTATAAATATTATTATATTTTATTACGAGCACTGCAGGCAGTGGACGACGACGACGATATATTTTTTGATTATTCTCACATCTGCTGGCTGCAGGCGGATAATCGTATAATATAACAAAGATAATAATAATATCATGTTGAATGTTATCAATTTATATCGTTTCCGATATAATATTATAACGACGACGGTCGTCGGTTAAACCGATAACATTTAGGTTATCGCCGGACTCTACGAGTCCGTCTCGTTTGTTTGTTACTATCGGTTTTAACGGCCCTTTTCGTTTTTGTTTTCAGCCGCGTAATCCGAACCCGGCAGGGTACCTTTTTTTCTCCGCGTGCCCTTGTAAAATAATCTGACCGGCTAGACACCCCCGGCGGTGACCGCCATAAATCATGAGCCTGTTTTATTTATTTTTTGACAGCATTTTTCTTCTCCGAAACACAATCTGTTCGCAATATGTGTTTTTCGACCAAATTCTCGCTCTTTGCCGTACACCGATGCTGTAGTCGATCCTTCACAGCAGCTATATACACATATAATAATATACTGCAATATACTTTAGACATATATATATATATATTATGTATCACCGTGCTCTGTTATTTACTCATTTCAACGTATCCTTTTGTGTGAGACCCCACATAAGAAGGAGGAAGGCCAGCGGAGGAGTAGGACCGTATAATATGTAATATAGGGTCGTTCGAACAGGCGATTACTGATGTTTGGTAAATCTTCGAGATGAATTTGCCGTCGTGTGTTTACACTATCCAGCTCCTCCACCCTAACCCCCACGTGGAAACGATTTTTTCGCAATGAAACCGGCAACATATAATTACCCGGGCAGCAGCAATATAATGTTCTATACAAGTGCAGTGTGTGTGTGTGTGTATATATAGATTATAGATATATTATATGTATATATAGTTGAACAATTCGGTGAAAAACTATCGTGTCGGATGATATTGTCGTCTGATAATATTTTTGCTGTCGTTGTGCATTTGTGTCGGTTCGGTGGCGAAACTATACCGTGGGGTGGCAGCGGCTGCAGAGTGCGGCGTGATGGCAGAGCAGTAGCATTGCACAGCGTTAATCTCTTTTCGTCCGGGGCCGTCCGATTCCCAGCGGACCTCCGCAACCAATGCCAAAGAAAATAATGAGAATCTCTCCGGTGTATAACCTCACCACCCCGTCCCGGAAAAACGAGTGGCTTACGTTTTGGCAACCAATGTCACACCGCAAAAGCCGTTTCCCTCGCCACAATAACTATCCACTATATACTATAATCCGCGCGTCACGCGCAATTCGCAGCCATCATATAGCTATATACCTTTTTAAAGGTCGTACGACGTTTCCGCGGTTTTTCAAGCGATGGGAAACGCTACGCGGTGTATACTTATAGCCTATATGTGTGTGTATACATTATGCGAGTGTGTCTTATATCCGTTTGGTGTAGGTATATAATATAGAATTTATTTCAACGCGTTTTAATAATAGCAGTGGTTGTACTTAAATATTATACGCACGCAGGAGCACGAACGCGGGCGGGCGGGGGGGAGTTTTTTTTTTTTTTTAACGAGATCATTAATTTGTGTAATGCACGGTTTAGGATGAAGTTGCAGCAGCAGCGGCAGCCGCGATGTATAATACCGTCGCGCGTACGGTTAATCCGTATTTACGACGACGACGACGATCGCGAGGACGACGACGCGAGGTGGAAAGAAACGATAGTTGTAGCCAAAGTTGTCATAATTCATATTTTTCAGACGTCTTGTCCCTTGCCGCCGCCGCCGTCGTCGCGAGCGTGGTGCAATATGTTCTCGTATAATTTTGCCACCCTATCCCCCACCGCCACCGCGCGTGTTTTTAATAATTCATAACGGAGGAAATCTTTATTTTCAGTTCCATACACACGATAATAATAATAATAATAATGTATAATAGACGTCGTTCTTCTCCGTCATTATTAAATGAAATGTTTTTTCTTGGCCAAGTCGTCCCCTGAATGACCGTCTTTGTCTTTTGTACACTGCTGCTGCTGCTGCTGCGCGTATGTGCACACACAAATAAAAATTGTAATAAATTAACCTGTAGGAGACCGATTTAAAAATTATTATCTCTCTAGTCGTCGCGCGCGCGCGTTTCTTGTAGCAGCGTGTGTCGACTATAGCTGCTGCTGCTGCTGTAGCGGATGGCCGAGTTTATTTTTGATATTCGTTAAGACGTCCTTACTCCCGCGATTTATATATACATGGCGGGAAAATAATAAAATAATAAATAATATCACTCTAGACGACCAAGAGTCAAACGGTCCCCCGACGGAGGAATGCGGCGGCGTATTTGGCTATTCGTGCGCGTTGAAATTATTAAGTATTTATTTTTTTTTTCGTCGTCGTCGTTCAACAATGATGATGATGCGTGCGAGGCCAATAAACTATTAGGAAAGAGATCTTGAAAAGAAAAAATCGTCTCGTGCGTTGTTCGAAATAAAATTTCAGTTGTTGTTCGGTCGATGGCGCGGGCGGTAGAAATGGCGAGTATTAATATAATAATATATATGTATACATACACACACAATATACGTAACTATATGTGTATTATATTATGGTATGCATGTACACATCGCGCGCGTAATAATAGCTTCGTTTTTATAAACGCGCGCATGCGTACGTATTACACATATATATATCATATACCCCGCGTATAATATTGTGTCATGTAAAGTCCAAAGAATCGTGACGATTTAATATATCACCGCCGCCGCCGTCACCGTGTACTAATCGCTCGGAGAATATCATCTTATATATAATATGTGTCGAAAAAAAATTATATACATATATACGACGCGCGTTTCCTGTCGAAAACAAAAGGTCAACACTGTGCGCGCTCGTGTACACGATATATATATATATATAGTTGTACAGGATGCTCGCCGCGGCGCATGACGCTCCGTCGTCGTTTCGTGGACGCGATGTGTATATAATGCGTGGGCGGTGGGTGGTGGGTTTTCGGGGTTGGGGCGAAGGGAGGGGCCATATGGTGAATGTCAAACGGCTTATATAATATGTAATACGAGGTCGATGGAAAAATAAGAGTAAGACGCATATTACGCGTTTACGCGCGGGACGAACAAGGAGATTACAAGATTATTATACGCGTTTACGCGTGTACCTACGTATATGATACGGAGGTGAGTGGGGGGGGGGGGGGGGGTGGCCGAACGCGGTCCTTAACGCCACCGCAAAGTCTCCGTTTTATAGATAGAGGTCCGTTAAAAGGTTTCCACCGATTTACGCCTTTGTCGAGCCCCGGAGAGCTCTCGAATGTCCGGTCGGCGGTGGCGAATGGGAGATTTCGTTGCCCGAATGCCGAATATTGTTAATCCCCGACTCAAACGTCTAATACGCGCAGTGACCATTGAATTTTTCATGCGCTTTTCTCCGCGTTCTGTTTGCTTAAAGTAACACTATATATATATAAAGATAATACATTGATGGCCGGGGAACGTTGCGGGCTACAGGGGTAAGTTGACGCACGTCAGACAAAAGTTATAAAACATTTATGGTTGGTCTACTTGGGCCACAGCGCGGCACCTTTGCATCAATCATTTAATTGTCCATTATCGAAACCGAAATTGTGGGTTTAAATCCCTCCATGTGTTATCAATGTAGCGGCCTAATAAGCATTAGTATATTATAGTTTCTAATGTACGCATTTTGTTTAACTGCACGTCGCGTGTAGAATCTATATCAGAAACTGTGAAATTCATAAAGATGACATATTTTATCGAATAATATAATAGTATATATTTCACATGATCAATAATTATCATCTGCTCACTGATGATCTGCAGTGGCGACCGACGACGACCAACGTATATCTAATAATATATTAAAAAGAAATGAGAGCGTTTTGCTGTGGCGTTTAACGATTGTTTTCCATTATACATCGAGTAGTCGAGGTGCCGTCGTTAGCAATCCAAACCATTCAATTGAGGAGAGGACACCGCGTATTATCACACATTTCGCACTGGATTTTGGCAACGATATTAATCAATTAACCGGAAAGAACTCGAGACACAAGCGCGCTCACACACACACACACACACACCTTTATTTAGAAAAGTGAAATCGCGCAGTAACTATTTTGGCGCGTTCTGTCCGACCTAATGAACCGATATTGCTCTATCTTGGCACCCGGCGCTGGTACACGTCACGGCCATCACCACCACCCAACCCACGAAATTATGAGTAGATACCTACCTACATATATAGGCTATAACAAAACATAATATTAGAATAATATCAATATTATTGGAATGAAAATATATCGTCGACCGCGGCGCCGTCTTACTGTCACGGACGATGAATTTGATTCGACTCGCATATTATTATATAGTCATAGTTGGTTACTAATTTTTGATATTTTCACCATCCGATATAAAAAGTCGTGTGCTGCGATGTAAAGTGCATATTATCATGTATGTATTTATATGGGAGGCAATGCATATATTATTATGTTATATATTGCGTGTATTGAAAAACCACGCGACTGTTGTTCGCGTCGCGAGCTGGGGGCGGGGTGGGGGCGACAAGGGGAGGTTAGGCCTCATTAAAAATAATAATTCTTTGAAATAACCGCGTTGTTAAAAAATAAATAAAAAACCGCGACACACTTGTAAAACACCCCCGCCAACAACACTCTCGCGCGCCGATCGGACGGCCGATGCGTATATATTATTATTATTATGTATACACTGCAGGTCTGCACTTCACCACCGCCGCCACCGAAGTAACACAAAACTCTATTATTATTATTCATTTGAATTTATTATTATTATTATTTTTATTTTTTCTAAAGTGAAAACTCTTTGTGCGAGAGTGTTCTTGCCACGATTGCGCGGTGTTTGCCATTGTGACTTATCCACTTGTTCTCGCGCTCTCCGTGGGTCTTGCCGCCGCAAAGTATAATAATAATAATAATACTGCACGCGATTATTATTATTATTATAATAATTACGATTATGATTATTATTATTATTGCCGCGTATCCCTACCGACTCGAAGAGTTTCTCTCCGCCTACCCGTAGTTCGTCACCGCCAATAGTGAAGTCTGATGTAATGATGGAAGTGTATAGTGTGCGTGCTGTACCTCTGTCGACGATTGTTTTTTACCAGAACAATTCGTGTCGACAGAAGTGCGTGTCCGTACAGAATTTGTTTACGTGGTGCAATACATAATACTATTATAATTGTATATATTATTATTAAATGCCGCAGTAGCTGAGCGGCCGAGGTAAATACCATAGCTATTATATTATCTAGGTATAATAGCTGTATCTATTTTCCTTTTGAAATTCGGGTAAAATATACATAAGTGGTGTAATATATTATTATATTATATTATAAATAGTTGGGTAGATAAAATATATTATTCTGTTATGAAACTTCAATACATTATTTCGTAATAACGCGTATCTAGTTATAGAGTGCAATTTTCGCACGAATAGATTTCGGAACATTATACAGAAAATTCTGCAAGACTTGAGAAAAGAGTGGGCCCATTTTGATCACAACATTTTTCCATTATTTTAATTTAATTTATAGTACACGATAAGACTATAGAAACACAAAATGTCGACTTGGGTTTTATATTTTTCTCGTCCACACCCCCCGTGTAGATCGAAATCCAGTAGTTGACGCATAATGCCTCTGAGAGCAGTGAGAGTTATTTGTATTTCATCGTAATTTGTGAATGTTAATACCGTAATTGGCCTTTCTCGTGTGTCCGTATCGTTACCGATCCCCGCATATACCGCGTTTTGTATAACACGCGACGAGATAACACACACACATAAAAAATCTCCCCCGCGCAAAATGTGTCGTTTATACCTATTCGTATTGTGTTCGTGCAGGACGGGGGGAGGGGGAACACGACACGAACCCATTTAGCTTATTGCGGAGACAAGTGGAAGCTAATGACCGCATCGTACGCATAATACGCGAACGTCTATATATGTAGAGAATTAGAGAATAATAAAAAAAAAAACCCCCGAAAAATAACGACAAACAGATCCGCGCTTGTATAGACGGAGGGGCGAAGGAAAAAAATCGCCGGACAACGACTGCGCGACGTATATAATATGTACCCAATGATTTCCGCTGCGGGCGGGGGGGGGGGGAGGTCGGACCCTAAGTTTTTCGGCGATGTACGAGGAGGGGTGGTGATTCGTCGACGACACAAAGCTGTGTGATTAAACGCACCTATACATATATATATATATATATTATACACAATTGTACACACACACACACACATATATTATATAGGTACGACCGGACCGCGCGGGGGGACGTTATTATTACTCTGATGTTTGTTATAAAGAGAATACACTCACCGCTATCGTCATCACTATATAGCTGCTGCACACGTACGCGCATAATATATCCGTAATAATAATGTATACCTTATGTGTGTGTGTGTGTGTGTGTGTGTGTGTGTGTGTGTGTGTGTGTGTGTGTGTTTGTCGCAGAGCGTGTGTACAATGCCACATTGTTTGCCCGCTCGCGTATTCCGCTGTTATCCGCAACGTTATCTCTTTGATACCGCCGTCGTCGCAGCAGCTATATATACGACCCCCTCAAGGGCCCATATGCGAGGAGCACACACGGTGTTCGACGCGTATAATATAATAATATATCGTCGGTCTTTGCTGCGATTATTAAAATTATAATAATATATACCTATCTGCGTGCATTATACTGCCGAGTCGCACAAATCGTATAATATATAGGTAGGTGGCACCTACCTGTGTTATAATATCACGTGTGTACAAAGATGACATATATCCACCGCGGGCGCCGCGTTAGCGTTATACCTAGGCATATACAATACATTACATAGGTTATACATATCGTTATTATTATTATTATTATTATTATTATTATTATTATTATATTGCAGTACACGGCAGTACGCGCTGCGACGGTTTTTTTTTTCGAGACCGAAACCTTTGAACGACCTTTTACGAGTGTGTGCAGATAATAATATGTAACAAATAATATTATGTCGTGTAACAATGTTATCACACGGTCACGTCGTTTATTATAATATTATGCGAATCGCGTTGGTGCGAGGTGTCTGTTTATTTTCCATTTTTTTATTTTTTTGCGTTCCCCCGAACTACGCGTAGCCCGACGGATTCCGTGGGCCTTGCATGTCGTTTTATTCACATATTGTTATTAATGACTAAACGCACTTTGTCCACTGTTAAATTGTATCATTATAACATATAAACTGGAATCTGTTGAGAAACTCGCCAACATGTTTTTTACATTATTACACGATGCCGTATTATACAGATATAGTATAAATACAGTGACATCGGTGTACGGATTATTGCAATGGACTGCTGCAGATAACAATATATTATAATAATGTCGAAACTACATTATAATATAGTACCATAATATTATAGGCATATGGCTATGATGGGTTTCTGTATGCGCCATGTCTCCAATGTAGTGTGCGTTTAATATCGTACGCGTGTACGAAAATGGTTTCTTTCAAATTGTTAACAATAATAGATTTAATTTGTGGCGAGAAGGTTTTTTTATAATTTTTTTTTTTTATTTCCACGACGTCATCACGTTTTACGCAGCCTCCCATTAACGTTGCGCAATGATTTCGTTTCGACATTGTGAAACAATAGGTACTATAATGTATACATTAATATGGTCCTTCTTCGATATTTTTTTCCACACACATAATTTCCATAATGCGTTTACGAACAAAACACGAAAATTGCAACCACCGACTATAATAATATGATATTACACATAGTTGTTATTACTTATTATTATTATATTATGTGTTCCGGTGTTAGTTTTTTCGCATCCAAATGTGCAATCGCAGGCAATCATCGGATTCTGCGAGAACCGGCGAGATTTGACGACACGCGTTTATCCTCGAGTAAATCGAATACGATAATAATTGGAATTGCGCGTTCGAGTACTGTGCGCAGCTGCAGTATACCACGGTATATATACCTAATAATATAAAAACAACACTAAAACCGTATAGGTCGCGTGCGATCTCGGAAATCGGCGGCACGTGCTCTTCGCGTACATAATAATATGTAAGTAGTGCACGGATTTTTTTTTTCCCCCGTCGATCGGACAATGTCATTTGGATCGATCGGAGGGCAAAAACCGTATATATGTACACTGCAGTGATGATTGTCCGCCTAATCCCCGGCAGCTATATATATAATATTATGTGTACTACGCTACAATTATTATTATTATTATTATTATTATTATTATTATTATTATTATTATTATTATTATTATTATGTATCGTCTTTCGCCCGGTTTCCGGTCGGGCCCTTTATACATTTTCGATATTGCGTAGTGTCACTCCTCCGCGGCGAACGTACGCTACACACACGCGCAATAATCTAAAACAAATACGTACATATTATTTATATGTTTTTATGTATTGCGTCATATACCGCGGTATGTACCGTTGGCCGAGATTAACCGGGGACGGTTGCGGTTGGGGGGGGGGGGGAGGTTCGCCGGGGGAGGGAAAAAAAGAAGCGCAGAAAATCCAAACAAGTACATTACATTATATATGTATAGTGGCGCATAATTAGAACGCTGCAGTTTCATTGTTTGCATTCGGCGGTACACCACTCGTAAAAAAAAAATAATAACGAGAGACACACGGCGACGAGGGAGCAGCAGGGCTGAAACAGCGCACACGGTTCGCTTTGAAGTATATATTATTATATTGTCAACAATGATACATATACGCGCGTCCCCGCGATGCCGCAAGAATCGACGGCGGCGGTCTTTTTATAATAATACATTATATATTATTATTATAATATGCGTAAAACGCGAGCGCAGTGTTGAAATCTCCAGCTGATATGCGGTGCAACATCCTCCCTCGTCGTCAGCTTTATTACGATTGCCCCCGAGACGTCGTCGTCGTCGTCGTCGTCGTCGTTTTCAAAACGATGTATCCATTGTTTACTATCGGGAGTGGCGGTCGAGGCGGAAGCAATAGAATGCAAAACGAAGAAAAAAACCAAAGGCAGGCGAGCGGGGCGGGGCGGGGCGGTAAAGCGGTTATTATTAATTTTTTTTTTTATTCGATGTGTATATATAATTTATACGGTTTTTTTTCTTCGGTTTTCCCGGCCACAGGCGTTTCATTATTTTTTTGCGGTAAAACAACGCCGCCCGATAATGACAACGCGAAAAGTCGTCCCCGCAATCGATACCTATCACGAATTAAATATTGAAAAGGGCTTTGCGGCGGCGGTGGTAAACACGAGGCGTGCGGTTCAAAGACCGCAGCGGTTGGTGACCGGGTTCGTTCAATATTCATAAATGAACTTCGCGCCCCCACGAAATACATAATAATAATAATAATAATAACGAAAATCTTCTGCGCCACAAATTTCGGGTCACGTCTAAAAAAAAAAAAAAAAATACTACAAAAAGAATAATTTAAAAGCATTTTCTTTTTTATCCTCGAACCGAGCATTGTATAATATGAATAAGTCAACAGGAGAGAGAGGCGACGTAGCCGTAAGTGCTTTTGCCGATGCCGGCAGTAAACCCACTTTGCACGGCAAGAGAGATGAAAAAATAAATAAATATTTACGCGTGTACAACCACCACCACCGAAAAACCTTCCGCACGCTCACCACAATGAATATTTTTTCTAATTTGTTTTTTATGTAAGCCAAACAAAACCCGATTTTTTTTTTTTTTTGTATAAAAATTAGCGGCATTTTTGCATTGCGAAATGTACCTATTTTCGTAGCGTTTTGTCGATGCGCGCGCGTGCACACACATACTCTCGCACTATATACTGCACACTATTATCCGGTCGAATTGCTGCCGTCATGTATATGTGTCAGTGTGTGTGCGACCGAGAATTGTCGTATAGGCGTTAAATAATCTAATAAATAATAATAAATCTAAAGAATTGGATGGTTGCCTCCGATGTCACCGCTATATAGGCTCTACTGCCACAAACTTTCGTATAATACGACAACGACGACGACGACGACGGTATATTATTATATTTTAAGTACTGGACCGATGCCACGATTTCGCACTTTGTCTTTCGGCCATAATCTTTTTAAAATGCCCCACGCTCGCTGGTGTGTGTGTGTGTGTGTGTGTGTGTGAGCGTGTGCGCGGAACCAGCTGAGAGTTGGACGGAATAATATGAACAAACGATATACATATTATATTATACGCACCTCCACTTGACTACGCGACCCGTGTCTCCGAATGAAGAGACGTGGTGACTATCGGTTTATTTTGGAAATGGTACGATAGTGCGCACCGGAACGGACTAAATCTTTATCACCTGCAGTTAGCCATCACTTCCGGTTACCTATATATTATAAATGTATCAATTCGCGAGCGGATGACGCGCCGGAAAGGACCGCGCGCGCTCGCGCACTCATATCATGTGTGGGGGGCTGGTCCGTTGATTTTTTTCTGGATCGTCGTCAGCCGATAGATGCATTTCCCTGGCACCCCCCACCTCAGAATTTTGGATTCAAACCAAGGGCTTTCGTTTGTGCTACGTTTGTGCCGGATTGTGCTCGAATTTCATCGTTTGTGCTGCAACCCTTCTAAAGTTATAAGGGATAATGATTGGGGGTGCCAGCGAAACGACTGCACCCCCACCTCAGAATTTCGGATTCAAACCAAGGGCTTTCGTTTGTGCTACGTTTGTGCTGGATTGTGCTCGAATTTAATCGTTTGTGCTGCAACCCTTCTAAAGTTATAAGGGATAATGATTGGGGGTGCCAGCGAAACGACTGCACCCCCACCTCAGAGTTTTCAAATATAAATTATGCCATTCGTTTGTGCTACGTTTGTGCTGGTTTGTGCTCGAGTTTTATCGTTTGTGCTGCAAACCCTAATGAGCTAGAATGGATCTTTAGTGGGGGTGCCAGCGAAACGGCTGCACCCCCACCTCCAAATTTTTGAATTTAAATTATGCCATTCGTTTGTGCTACGTTTGTGCTGGATTGTGCTCGAGTTTCATCGTTTGTGCTACAACCCCTAATGAACTACAGGGGATTATTAGTAGGAGGGGGTGGTATGGAGCCATAATGCAACCCCAATTCAAAATATTGGTTCTCCAAATATGAGCCAATCTTTAGTAGTTTGCTACTGATATCCTGTACCATACAGTACTCTACTACTTCCGGAGTTATCCTTATAAATTTAATTAGGGGGTTGTAAAGACGAGCCGACACCCCCCATATTGAATTAATTGGTAAAAATGATCCATATATGTCATTAGTTATTTTTCGTAGTTTTTACGTTCAAATAACTTACTTGCATGAGTTTGATTTTAAAATTTACGTAATCGTAATAATTATTGTGAAAATTAAAATTCTCAAATGTACGTTTTTATCTTGCAAAACTATTAGAAATAACTAAATGGCGTACATAGATCATTTTTACTTTTACCGAAAAAATACGTATCCCTAACTGTTGAATCAAAGACCAAAACGAAAAAATTTTTAAAAAGTTAACCAAGGAAATACGTAATACGCGTGATTAAATCACTCATAAATCAAAATAGACTTTAAAATTTAATAAAACACTTAGGTAAAGATATTTAACTATTTTTTTAAATTATGTAGTAAATAGTAATAAAATATATTGGCTTCAATAAATTTAATATTAAAATTAATTGATATTATATAAGTAGCTACCTTAGTTACCTTATTAAACTTGTGTAGGTACCTATAATACTAGGTAGTATAGGTACCTATAATTCACAAAGCACCTACTTATGTACATGGTACATGTAAATTGTACACATTATATAAAACTTCACTGTTAATATTTATTATTATATAGCAAGCACTAAGCAGTATAACAGTATAGTACAATAATTGTAAGGTACAATAAATTATATTATACAATAAACAATATTATTTATACTTATACTTTACGTTACACCATAATTTTCTATGGTACAAACTATATTTGTTATGGGCACATTTTTGTAAATGAAAACTGCCAGGACGGTAATCAACTAATAACTAATGCTAATCACTAATTTCTAATAATCATGAACTAATAATAAAATAATCAAAAACGTACGTATATAACAGCAACATTATGCTTGATAATCACTGGAAAACCCCATTACCTGTATATACACATAATAGATACTATCATACCTTTATACCATAACATGTCTATTATGAATCTTATTATAAATTCTTAGACAAATATTTATATTCCCAATGATTTAAATTAGGTTATCAAAAATCAAAATTACTTATTTATTTTCATAAATTAATTAATTTTGTATTTAAAATGTAAAAAAAAAGTTTATATTCACGATATTATGTACAGCCGAAAGCCACATTAAATTATTAATACATTATATTTTAATATAAGAGTACATATTGGTGTGAGGGGGCTTTGATGCATTAAGGAGGGGGGTATGAATGTATTGTCAATAGGTACTTAATCACTCATCAATATTACATTCAATATTGTTCTGTGATATTATACTATTAACTATTAAGTAGGTTGATAATCAAATAAGAATTAAAACAAAGTGATTTTTCGAACATGGATGATTGCTAAATTTATTGAAATATTTAATGAAAAGGAATCAAAAGAAAAAGTATCTAAAATAGACTAATGTACCACTTTAAGAATTTAATTTATAGTCAATAATTATGTTTTACCATAGGTATGTTACTCTCTATAGTCTATACGGGTGATATACTGATATCACAAAGTGATGCACTGGTGCCCAACGTGGGGCTCGAACCCACAACCTCGAGATTAAGAGTCTCGTGCTCTGCAGACTGAGCTAGCCGTTTGAACAACTTATAAAAAAAAAAAAGCTGTTGTTCTAGTATCTACAGAAAGGTGGCTAAATTAACTATCCACAGGTGAAAAAACCAGACCTCTAAGTCGAAAAGGGGCCGTGCACTAGTCGACCAAAAACCGAAAACAAACGAAAAAATAATAATAAAAAAAAAAACATGAACAATGAGCTTGTTTTCAAAATGTTCACACATTAAAAACGACTTGGGACTAAAAAATCAAACACACTAACAGCACGGACCTAAAGGTAAAACATTAAATAAATAAATACGAAAAGTTCAAAATAATTATTACTCAAAACATTAGTTGGACGTATAACATAAGAAAACGTATGGGTATACGAAAAATCACTTAATGCGTTTTCAACTTTTTTCTACCCTGATTACGGGCGAAATAATGGTCGTACGCACTTCGACCATAAACCCTTTTTAAATCGTTGTATGCCATAATACCGGAATCTTCAGTTTCGTAATGATCAAACGAAAACTCAAAATCCAAAAACCACGTAACTACGTAATTTTCCAAGTACAAAGACATACGAAAAATCATAGCTCCCGAACCAAAAGTCGGATAACCTTGATCTGGGTACCCATCGATCCGGGGCAAAGACTTCTATAACATCGACTACTAAAACGGTTCGCCGCGCCCAAAATCTAAGTAACCATGCCAAAAAACCAGAAAAATCGGCAATTTAGAACTTTCGATGCCATAAAGAAGAGGAAAAACGTTTCCTACGGTCACGACACATGATACCGAATTTGATCATCGACTTCCAATCTACCCAAATATCGAGTTTCAGAAACTTGGTACAAAAACTAAACGTTTTCCAAAATACACATGGGGGAGGATTCGAGGACCCCCGACTGTGGGAGTACATTTTAGAGGGTCCTAAACCGAAAAGTTTGGTGAAGAAACAGTCCCCTTAAGTTGAAACATGGCCGAGAAATACTTAACTCAAAATTTGAATTCAATGATATAATATCATTGTATAAGAAAAACGATTCTGAGTAGATACGACGGTATGTCAGTCTAGGTTTAAGACATATTATATACTTATCTATGGTATTAAAAAATAATTCACCTATAATAAATTCCAAATTAATCATATCACAATATCCATTAGGTCCTTATAACGCGTTATACATCAACAACAAACCGTGATACTATCACAGATATATAATAGTTTACTTTAGAAGTTTCAAGTACCCAAGAATAATATTGTACAATCACAACAAAATAACTAAAAAGAATATTCTAGGTTTTTTAATTTGTAATTCGTCCAAATTTGAACTTAAAATTACTATAAAAATAAACTGTGTTTGTGTATTTTTTAGATTTGTTGGTAACATAATTAACTACTTACGTGGAACCTTGTTTTAAATTTTCAATCCTTACCTATAAAAGTTGAACATTTTATAAATGATTAACTACAAAATAATTATTAAATTTTAAATTTGATAAATGTTGTCCAAATTTGAACTTTAAATGCATATAAAAAAAAATTGTGCCTATGTATTTTTCATATTTTTCAACTGCTATTGTAACAATATAACAGGAGCCTTGCATTAAATTTTCACGCTTTTTTACCCAACAAATAAAATTTTATTGATATTTATAGAAAAAAAAACTAAAAAAATTGAAAACTGACAATGTCCGTAAACCGTTCAAAAAAGTCAAATTATTTTCAAAATGTTATCGTGTATAGAAAATGCAAATATAAACAACCAGTGAAAATTTCATGCATCTATGGTCATTTGCTTTAGAGTTACACCAAAAACCAAAATCAATTTTGTTAAAAATCGATTTTGCGTAAAAATTCCCGTTTTTCCTTAATTTTTCTTTTGTTTTTCACGTCGCTTTTGAAAACTACCTGGAAATTTAACTTCTGATTTTGACCTTCCCAATGCTCCAACGATATTCACTTTCCCATCGAACATGATACTGAAGTCGAAAATCGAAGCATTATTTCGACTACTTATCGTGTACACAGACACAAAAATAAAAAAATAAATTTAAAAATTTAAAAAAAAATAAAAAAAAAACACACATCATTGTAAAATCAATACATTCATCGTTTCACTCAGAATCTAAAATGATATTGCTATTATTATATTAAAAATAATATTAAATTGTCGTGAGCCAAAACAAAATGTTTATGATGTGAGACAACTTACTATATGGGTTGAAAAATGAAACTACAAACGCTTCCCCTGTCTCAAGTATATTCACAATTTATTACAATTACGTGTATTTTAAAATTAAACTCCTACAATTAAGTTATTTGAACTCAAAAACTACGAGAAATAATTAATGCACACCTATGGGCTATAGATCATTTTTACCTTCCGACCACAAGTGATTTCCGATAAAACTCTAGGGGCTGTCCTCGTTTTAGGCATTCCAGAGCATCTCCTCGTAAGAAAGACTTATAATTTTTTTAATGAGCAAAGAAATAATAACGAAGGAGACAAAGAGTACAAAATAAATAAGCACTAACTTAGTCAAAACCAATGGGACTGATTTGGACCAAACAATTCAATATGGGGGGTGTCGGCTCGTCTTTACAACCCCCTAATTAAATTTATAAGGATAACTCCGGAAGTAGTAGAGTACTGTATGGTACAGGATATCAGTAGCAAACTACTAAAGATTGGCTCATATTTGGAGAACCAATATTTTGAATTGGGGTTGCATTATGGCTCCATACCACCCCCTCCTACTAATAATCCCCTGTAGTTCATTAGGGGTTGTAGCACAAACGATGAAACTCGAGCACAATCCAGCACAAACGTAGCACAAACGAATGGCATAATTTAAATTCAAAAATTTGGAGGTGGGGGTGCAGCCGTTTCGCTGGCACCCCCACTAAAGATCCATTCTAGCTCATTAGGGTTTGCAGCACAAACGATAAAACTCGAGCACAAACCAGCACAAACGTAGCACAAACGAATGGCATAATTTATATTTGAAAACTCTGAGGTGGGGGTGCAGTCGTTTCGCTGGCACCCCCAATCATTATCCCTTATAACTTTAGAAGGGTTGCAGCACAAACGATTAAATTCGAGCACAATCCAGCACAAACGTAGCACAAACGAAAGCCCTTGGTTTGAATCCGAAATTCTGAGGTGGGGGTGCAGTCGTTTCGCTGGCACCCCCAATCATTATCCCTTATAACTTTAGAAGGGTTGCAGCACAAACGATGAAATTCGAGCACAATCCGGCACAAACGTAGCACAAACGAAAGCCCTTGGTTTGAATCCAAAATTCTGAGGTGGGGGTGCCAGGGAAATGCACCTTCAGCCGATCCGACGACTATAGACGACCGTGTGACGACTATTTATTTCCTTTTATTTCGGACGCGAATCGCGGGAATCGAACTGCAACGATGACGATATTATGTGCACACTGCAATGATTCACCGCGGTCGTGACGCAAACACGTGTTTTAATCGCGACCGGAAACCGGAACACTCGCGACGATATATTAATTATAAATATATAAATTAGCACATGCGGCGCGACGATATTCCTGGCCGAGACGGTATTCGCCGCAGAAACGAGCGTGTGTATAGACGCGCGAGTTTGGGCGGCAGGATGTGCTGCTGCTGCTATACAGCCGTGTGTATAATATTATGTGAATATATTATAATATTATATATACATATACATATATATTATTTTAGTAATATACGCTATTTAGGGGGGGGGGGGTCGGCGCGGGGGACGGATGTTGTGCGGATGGGCGGTGACAGAAGATAGCGCGCGAACGAGATGGGGAAAAAAAAAAAGATTTCCAACTATTCGGACGATTAAAGTGGAAAAAAAACGTCTACGCGTCTCGTAGAACAATAAAACTGTCACGCGGGGGAGTGTGTAAACGAGACACGAGAGAAAAAAAAACGGACCCGCCGCCGTCCCTCGTCGACAGTCGTGTGCAGAATTAATACACTTGGCTCCGATGTGCGTACAACACGACGAATGCACATAATATAATATTATAATACTATATATATATATATGTGTGTGTAATATCAGTATACGCTTTACTTAGCGTCGTCGGCTATGAATCGTCTACAAACGTTCATTAATCAAGCACGCAGTGTTGCAGTAGATCGCTGGTCGCGCGGTGCAATATTTTATTGTAAAACAGAGCGTGAATAGCGTTCGGTCCCCGTGACCGTTGTTCGTCGTCAGATATTATATAAAAAATTATTAATTCGTCGTGAATATATTATAGACTCGACCCCGCGGGTGTACCCGGACTCATAGGCGGAAATCACCTAAAAAATATCGGGGGGGCCAACAATTTTTTTAATTTTTAATAAGCGTAGTTATAATGGAAATATTATGCTGGTAGTGCCTACTAAGTTATAATCACGGGATTCGGAGTGCTAGCATTAAAATTCAGAATGCTAATCGTTACGATATTATATTGGCAATTTACGTTTAACGTTTTAGTGTAATTATTCTCCTAATTGAGAGTTTTGTGTATTCGCGTTTCATTATTTAAATGAAAATAAAAATTGATCGTCGTAAATCTCAACTATACATAGTGTAAGATTTAGTTACCATTTTAAAATACTATAGCTCGTAAATCGTAACACAATATTACACTGCCCAGCATGACATCAAATTACAGAAAACTTCCTTTTTGTATGCTATGATGAATATTTTAATTTGTTGTTCGTTTCTTTCCTCAATAAATAAAAATAATCCGTCTGTAAATGTGACCATATTTGAGCGTTGTTTTACGTGATCGTTAACCACCATTTTTGCGTTTTTCAGTTCAACCACCTGAAAGGGATGCCGAGCCTTCAGAACCCTCAGTCGCTGTTCTTCCTGCCGTTATTGGACCAACTGCGCGGCCTGTCGCACTGTTCCAACGCGGCCGCGCTGGCCGGTCAACAACAACAGCAGACCTCCACCACGACGGCGTCCACCAATTGCAACGTGAGTACCTACACCTCTATCGTGATCCGACCTAATCTAAGCTACGATTCTTCCTCTCGATCCGTCTGTTCCGCCCAACTCTCCTGTGTTTTCGTTGTTATGTCCTTAATTAACAATATATAAATATAAAGTATTATAGTCTATATTTAGTATTTTTTTTTACTTTATTTTAAAACAAACATAATTTAATTTTTACAAAAATATTGTATGCGGATATGTATATATGTGAGACACGAGACACGTGAGAAGAGACGCACCCAATGATGACACTTTGCTTGGTCAATTTCGATTAAAATAAAAATGTATACATTCAATTCACGACACCGTTGACACAGCCAGGAATGGTTTCGGAATTTAACGCCGATATTATAGGATTTGGATGGTTTGTTGGTCGGGAGCGGAAACGTTTGTATAGTATACTTACCATTGCGGTTTCTTCAACTGAGTTTATTTTTAAGTTGGTAGGTATGATTAAGGGTGTGATTTGAGATATAGAAGAGGCGTTTGTGCGGAGATTTATGGATTGAAAAGTTTGAATTTTATATATTATATTTGAGTTTTTGGCCATCCACCATTGTTGGATGTCCAGATGTCCTGCAGATAGCATCAATTGAGTTTTGTAAAGGAATAACTTTGTTTTCATGCCGAGTTTAGAATGTTCGAATTGAAAAGGATTCGTTTACTTTTTATGTAGTCAGCTCCGGTTAGGCGTTGGTCTAGGATTAAGCCTAATAGTATACCGAGGAACTTGTAGATTTTATACTAACGCGGAATTATTGACATAATATATTATAATATTTTCCCATTCGCTTTTCGCATCAGGTCATGCCGACAGCCGTGTGGGCCAACAACGGCCGACCGCCGTCGACGTCGTCGGCCAGTCAGTGTTCCATGCAACTGCAACAGGAACAGCAACAGACGCCGCCGCCTGCTCAGGCGCAGCAGCAACAGCAGCTGCGACACCGGACGACGGCCGCCGACCCGGACGCGCCGCTGAACCTGACAAAGCGAAAGTCGCCCACGCCGCAACCGCATCCTCCGTCGTCGACGACGCCGCAAAACCACCACCAACAGCAGCAGCAGCAACAACAACAGCAGCAGCAGCAGCAACAGCAACAGCAACAGCAGCAACACCATCATCTCCAGCAGCAGCAACAGCATCAACAACAGTTGCAACACCAACTGCAACAACAGGCCAACAACATGTTCCCGCCGGGCGGCGCCGGATGGAACTCGTCTTCGTCTTCGCCGCCGGCCACCACGCCGGGCACTGCCAACAGGCGGTCCGGTTCCGGCCAGGGTCTGGTCAGTCCACCGGCCGCGGCCACGCCGAAACTCCTGCCGCCGCCCATTCCGGTGTCCAGGGGATTCATGCCGTACGCCAGCATACCACAGCATGCTCCTCCGCTGCTACGCTCGAGACCCGGTAAGTGGTGCAATTCATTCCTAGATCGCCACTGAATTCAGTACAAAAACTTGTCCGAGTGCGCAGGCACGGATCCAGAGCAAAGATCTGGGGGAGGGGGAGGGGGGATGGGCAACAATTTTTTTACATCACAAATACAATGACAATTATATACACTTTATTTTTATAATGTAAATTTTTTTATACTAAAAAATATTGGATACACAGTCCACAGATTTAATATATAATATATTATAGTATCGAACATATCAACGTGATCGTAATATTGCAATATCAAGATCTATAGAAAAATATTGGAAAAATATTAGGGGGGGGCGCCATGGTTCCGTCCACGATACTCCGGTGTATCTATAATACTACATAGGCACACCTATAGCTAAACCTATAATATATAATAATAATAGATACAAAATATAACCGATGTGTAATGGGTTTAACCGACGTAACCACCGTTTTCGACAACCGGCCACCGAACGACCGGTATATGGATTAAAATTGAAATAACGAAAAATTCCTACCGATAAAGTTATATTATTATTATTATTATATGTATTTACGATGTCCGCCAACCTGTTGAACCGTCGGGAAACACATATTATCGGAACGTCAGAAAGAAAAAATCACCGCGTCCGGTTATAATATTATTATTATATTACAATAATACTGTACCTACGGTGAATAATATAATATGTTATTATAATAATATTATACATAGGATTCGTTAAAATAGACATATTTCTTTTCAGCGCCGACGTATACCGCAGCGCTATAAATCGTACGAGCCGACGAAAATTCCGGTCGCGAAAATTCAGAGCGCATAAATTATTTTCTCGCGAGAGCCTTGGAAATCGGTTTATTCGAAGTCCGGCGAACCGTTAACGTTCTTATTATTATCGACATACCTACATTATATGCTCGCACACACGGTTCAATGCAATAATTATTATTCTCTCGCGAGTTATCTGCAGCAGCGCGCACCTCCTGCTGTTGTTTGATAATTTGAAAACGAGAATAATATAATAATTTATAATTGTATTCGCTTCGCGTTAGATTAGACACAATTTACATTATATTAGTACTTTGCCTATGCGTATATTATTATCATATTATATCCCATACCTGTACCTATCTATAATATGTTATAGCGCCCGCGAAGGTTGTTTCCTCCTCCGCCGCCGTCGGTATTTCAATAAACGTCTCTCCAAACAATAATAATAATAGCGTAAAAAGCGATTAACCTGCCACCTATTATAAATGCCGGGCCGGTACTTATAAGTACCCGAACGTGTCCGATTCGCATTTCTAGTGTGTAATTGTTTTGGCGTGTAACGGAACAATAAAGGTGTCGCCCGACGACTTTTGGCGCCGCCTTTGGGTCAACCGTCGTCGGCATTTGCAGGTCGCTCAAGCAGACGCGTTATCATCGGCAGTACGCGAGGTCAATCGATAAACAACGAACCGTTAAAATATCATACCCATTGCCTACATGGGTTACTAGCCGTTTTGTAATTAAATCATTATACGCGGATTTGATTGCGCGAAAGACTCGTAAAAAATGAACACAAATAATAATTAACAAATATGTGTATTGCATCGCTGCAATTGCATATAATAATATATAGGCACCTATTATCATAATAGTTCAATATAATATGCGTTATGCGTGCATTATACATATTTTCCAGTTCATAACGTGCTATTGCGATCGGACCGAACAATGCAATAATTATTAACGTGCGTGTATTCGCGATATTTGCACACTGCAGAGATAGAGATAGTAGAATCCTGCAGGTGGGGGGTACTACCAGCGCCGGTAATGAAATACGCGTTCGTAAAAACATAATAATAATAATAATAATAATAATATAATCGCGTCGGCTGAATTAAAATAATGTGTTATTTAGAGCGTACTTTGGAACCAGTTCGCCTTATCATAATATATGAACCGTTCATCGATCGCAATCTAATTGAATATACATGTATGTATAGGTATATATAGAAAACCTCGTGTAAAAATAACGCAGACGAATGAATTAGAGACTAAAGTTCGCACTCAATTAAAAGTTAAAACAAATATAATAAATATGGGTAATAGAAAACAACGGTATTATTATTACTATCACTATATTGTACCCGATAATTACTCACGTAGCCAAATTTCTATCATTATAATATTATATTGTTGTTGTCGTCGTGTGTGCTGATTTTTTTTTTTTCTTTTCTGAATCACAGTAAAACGAAGCCTATCGCCCAGCGCGGAAACGATGGCGCCGTACTCGAGATTCCAAGGGTATCCGCCTCAGCTCATCAGGGACGATCATTCCGTAGACATGGATATATGTAAGCACAATAATATTATACTAACGACTTATATCGTACCGTCCTCGATAGTAATATCATGTGCGACAGTGCGGGATTTAACACGTTTTTACATTTTTTTTTTTCCCCCACAGCTTGGAGACCCAGCGATCCAAATTTCAATATTGACGACACTGCAACTGACAAAGGTGAGTGTACAGTATAGAAACAAACGCTTCAAAGGCTATATTGATTAAGACGGCCCTATGTGCAGTGAAACATCCATGCTATACGAAGTCTTGTGGGCAACAAAAAAAATTCATACTGTGTTTATACAACATCGTTAAATATATAAATAAATACATTTCGTTCGAATTTCGTTTGGTCCTCAATAATATTTCGTTAAACGGAAAATGTTGTTAAATGGAAGTTCGTTACATGGAAGTTTAACTGTACCTATGATGCGCTGCACGCAATGACACCGCCACACGATAGTTGATCGTTTGTATAATATATAATCGTTTGTTTTGGGAAATCGCAGGTCACATGATACGGCAGCAGAAGAAGGACGGCGAGCACATAAAGAGACCTATGAACGCGTTCATGGTTTGGGCCAAAGACGAGAGGCGAAAGATCTTGAAAGCCTGTCCCGACATGCACAATTCGAACATTTCGAAAATATTAGGTGGGTAGTTGCTCTCATTAAGATAATTCGGCACCAATGTGGCAAAAGCTGCAGTTGAGTACCAAAAGTCGATACCAAAATTGACTTTATGTGGGTACTTTTTTTTGCTCTTGCCACAATGGCGCAGGGTTATAAATTGGGGTGTTTTACTCTCGCACCTGTGTAGTATTATATACCTGATGATAATAATCGCGTGTTTTTTTTTGGCCACAGGTGGCAGGTGGAAGGCAATGTCGAACGCGGACAAGCAGCCGTACTACGAGGAACAGTCCAGGCTGTCCAAGTTGCACATGGAAAAGCACCCGGACTACCGGTATCGGCCCAGGCCGAAGCGGACGTGCATCGTGGACGGCAAAAAGATGCGGATATCCGAGTACAAGACGCTGATGCGGCAGCGGCGGAACGAGATGCGGCAGTTGTGGTACAGGGGCGAGGAGTCCGGTCCTTCCGGTTCCGGGCTGGACGGCGTGGCCGAGCCGGACGTGGCCGGCACCAGTTTCAGATTTCCGGCCGACGGGTCCGTGTCGCCGATCGTGATGTACTCGATGGCCAACTCGCCGGCCAACTCGCAGGCCAACTCGCCGTCGTTCAGCGTCGACAGTCACGACGAGGACTAGGCGCCGGCGGTGCAGTAATCGTCGCCATCGCTCTCCCGGTGCAGTGCACACGCCATCGCTCGCCCGGCACAGTGCACCCGCTATGTCGTGCCTGCCGACAAAAGCTTTGTGTACGAGTCAACCACTATTCCTCCACGCCACGTCCACGACGACCGGCGAAACAGGCCAGTACCCCACGACTACCAACAGTACCTGTATTACACTATTTATATATTTTATTTATAGTGCAGCGTTAGTAGACATGGAAATAGTCAAAAGTAAACCCCCTCCTCCTCGTGTGTATGAACCACTTTTTTTTTTTTAATTATACCGTGTACAGAAAATTGTATAAATTATTACTATTATTATGATTTTTTTTAATTACATGATTTTATTATTATATAGTTAAACGTATATAAAAGCCGAGAAAAAAATTCGAAAAAAAAAACAGAATTATATCGCGTTCATGATATTATTATGTGTTACATATATTTTAGCGTTTAAGATTCGAGTGTATACAATATTATTATTATTATTATTATCATCATTATTATTATTATTATTATTATTATTATTATTATATATTATTTTATACATATTATATTATATATAGATATTATGAAATATTGAACATGTAGCTGGATTTCTTTCGCAACTGTATTATAATATAATATAGGTAGGTACGTTAATTATACATTTTGTACAAACATAAATTAGTTCAATAACATAATATATTATTATGATATCGATTATGATTAATCGAAAAATCATGTGAAATTCCAAAAAAAAAAAAAAATAAACAAAAAACAAAACAAAAAAAAAAAACGTCGTCTTATATACGCCGGTCGTGCCGGCGTGTCGCGTGTTTGCGTGCGTGTGTATAAAAATATGATAAATTTTTTTTTTGTGATAACGTTTCATTACCTCGTCCGTGAGTCGTAGACGCAGTATATAGGTACATAACCTGTATGTGTATATATTATAATTTGATAAATTTGTCGCGTGCGTGGGCGAATCGCACCCAATACCTGCGATCGCCTCTACGTATTTATAAACCATTAAATGGCGATTTCGCGAGTAGGTCATAATACATCTTTACATTATTATTCCACAAAAATGACGCGTCGCGCACGACGGCGGATCGAGCGGCGCGGCGACACGGCGTAATAATTATTTAATGTAGTGAATTGCAATAATCATATACTGTCATCGTAATATTACATTGTATAATATATATATATATATATATATACTTACGTACTTCATTTGAGGTTCGCTCAGACCGAAGCGGTAGAAGGTAGTGCAAACGTGCAGAGCGCGTAATATTATTACGATGATTGTTACTTTGTGTTTTATTTTTATTCGCTCGGCCTATGGGACGACAGACGTGCTTGTACCTATATACGATATAATAATAATAACTAATAGTGTATGTGACATATATTATATATTATATAGTACATACTTATACTTACGTAGTTTTTCGGTACACACGAGTACGGCTGGTCGGCGTCGTCGGCTTTATGATCTCTGTTTTTATCATTATATGTTTTATCAATAATAATTGTATATCGTGTTTGTATAAACAATAATTAGTTTTTTTTTTTTTTGTAAATGTAACCGTTTTTTTTTCCACCATTCATGTCTTGTAAATAATATATATAAGTCTTGATTCGTTCGAAAAATCGGACACTTTTTAACACGCGTCGTTCGGAAGACCACCTGTACCTGCGTACATAATATATCTATACATATAATAATGTTGTGCATCAAGATATCGAAATAATAATAATATGTAATATAATCAATAATCATCGTGTTCTTACAACACAATATATTATAACGGTGTACCTGTATACTTATAATATGTGTATCTTATATTATGTATTATATTATGCATAATATGTTGTACGCATAAAAACAATTAAGTAGATAGATTATAATAATGTTGTAATAATAATAATATTTAGGTGGGTAGGTTGAAATGAATTTCGCTATTTATCTTCTCCGCAGACGCATCGTCTCCGTATGTTAGGCGCAACTGGGGTTAAAACTCTGGGAGGGGGGGGAGAGAGGAGCTAACAAAACTATTTATTGAAAATAACCCACAGGAGGCTTATATCTTAATCAATAAGGGTTATTTTTTTTGGGGGGGGGGGGGCTAAATCTTAGTCAGAGGGGCTAACCCTCTAGCCGCCCCCTCTAGTTGCGCCGATGATCGTCTCACGATTCCATCACAGCGAACCCCCGAGATCATCAGGTTCGGTCGTCGGAGCTTATTTTTACGTAATATTATATTATACTCCCGCGGCGACAAACGTTTGTTTTTTTTGTTTTTTTGTTTGTTTTTTTCAGTATACCCTCCCATCGGATATAGGTATATTTGATTTTTTATTTGATTTATATAATATATTATAATATAATATCTTACTGCAGTATTATGATTATTATCAAGTCATAATATTATTTGAATACGAAATAATATGTTTTGATATTATATATTATTATTACAAAAGTCTGTTTTACTTTTTATTATTATTATTATTATTATTATGATTATTATTATTTTGACGCGTAGATACGGAATATTTTTTTGTATTGTAAAATTTTAACGAGCGATATCGTAGACAGATTGTTATAATATGATATTGTGTACAGAAACAAAAATTTTAAAATACATATTAATAATAATAATTTAAACTGTAAAAAAATTGTACGACCGACGTACGGTCGAACGCGCGACGGAACAAAATTCGTCGGAAAGTTAAAATCAACTGTTGTACAATTTTCCTTTTTATTAGCTAAATGGTGTCGTCGATTTGTGTACAGTAATTATATTATAATAATATATGTTTATAATAATTATTATGAATAAACGTACGTATACATACATAACATTATAATATAATATATTATTATTATATACCTATATATAATATGAAGTATTTTATAATCCCGTGTGTTGTACCATGTAATAGTGTGTGTGTGTGTATACAATTTAGGTAGATAGTTATTTATTTTGTTTCTTTTATTGTCTGAATTATTATAATAAAAACATATTATAATTATATTATATGATAATATTATTCTTTGTCAACGTGTTGAATGAGAAAACAAAAAACAATAAAAATACATTCGATAAACAAAAATTGAACAAAATATAGTGAACATGATATTATTATTATTATTATTAATCGTTTTTTTTTTTTTACGTTCGGTCTGCCTGGCCTGTCGATTCCGAGACCGTATTTCTAGATGCGACTTGATTGAAAAATCCAATAAATATATAAAATAAAAATAAAAAAAGTAGGTCAGCGCATTTTGGTGGTAGATGTTTGTCCATCGTCCCTTCGGGCCTCGGACAGGATAGTGTAATTTCACCGTATTCGATTTGAATGCAATGATTGCATTCGATCAAAAACGATTCTGAGCGGACGAGGGAATCTTTTTTTTATTTAATTTTATTCGTTTCTATATGGTGATAAACAAAGCGTTTTAAGAACAGCTTAAGAACGATTTATATAAATAGGTAATTTATATAATTATAATTAGGAAATATCATAAAAATTAAAAAATATATAAAAGTAAAGAAAAGAAAAAGTCGCTCAAATGTTTTGAAAATTTTACCATGTCTAGGTAAGGCTAATATAAGTAAACAACCCAAATTTCAAGTTTTTACGAATGTTTTTAACCAAATTACAACAGAAAAACTCACAAAATTAAAATGTCTATAAATAGCTCAAAAATGGCTAAAATTTTCCGAACTTTAAACCGTGAGGAACAAAATCTAAAATACAACAAAAAATATCTCTTGTCATTTTTCATTTGAAGCAATATTTCTGGTAGAAAACGTTATCCGTAATTATTTAATATTATAAAACCGTGAAATCTCCTTTCACCGCTTTCATTTCGAGTAGCGTTCGAAAATTCGAAAAATGACCTCTTTAAAGTACCAGCTCAAGAACATTACCTTTCAGAAAAGATGCTATACTTGATACTTTTGAGCAAGTTTAGAGGGAGAAAAGGTGTTTACAGAATAAAAAAGAAAAAGAAATAAACATCATTGTAAAACCATTACATTCTTCGCTCAGCTCAGAATCTAAAATGACATAAATCCTGTCGTGTTTGGTGGTCGGTGCAGTAGGGTTGGGACTGTTGGTACGGTCGGTTAGGAACACGTGTATGTGTGACAAGGTCTTTGCGCACAACGAACCCAGATGGTCACCCATCCGAGAATTAGAGGCAGCGGCCGTTGCTTACTCTTAATCACGTCGCGTGATTGATTTCAGCCACTGCGCCGCGCCGAGTCACAATAATTAATTATTTACACGAATAAAAGGTATCATTAATGTGTGTAAATATTTTTATAATAGTTGAGTGTGCGAGGATAATACTTTTGTAATACATATACCTTCAGATGTTCACTCTAGATCTGGGCCTGGGTTGGATGGACTAACCCATTTGATTGTGAAATTTAAGTATTTGTAATCGATAATAACGCTTATGCAAATACAAACATACTAGCTTGGACAATTATGTAAATATACGTATATAATATACACGTAATATGCAACGTTTGCGTCAACCACCTGTTTGGCTTTTTTTTTGTTATTAATTATTATTACATCAAGACTGCTCTATATGTTACAATCAGCTTCGTGAGAGGCATCACCGTTGTCCGTCGAAAAGATACCTCGCTCCTCCTTCCAACAAAGCAAAAAAAAAAAATTACCTGCAAAAATTACATAAAAAAATTCACTGTATGATTTTAATAAATTGATGTCTTATTTATAATAGGTATATACGATATAAATATATAATTATGGTATTTTAATCCAAGATCGCGTTGGTTTGAAAGTACAGTTTTGTGTGAACATTTCCTACACTGAGTTGATTCTTTATAGAAAAACGTTTTCTAAACGCAATAAACAATTAGGTACGAAAAAAAATTTAAGTTACAATATTAATTGTTAATACGCCTTGAAACGCGGCGGTATACAACACAAATACCATATTTTATTGTTACGAAATTTGATTAAATATGATATTACATATAACCAGCTTTAAGTTACGTTAATTTAATAATAAATATAATAAAATTGTTATTGACGATGCATATAGAGCATGAACATTTACTTTACGATTCTGAGCGGAGCAATGAATGTATTATGAGTTTACAATGATGTGTGTTTTTTTAAAAAAATTTTTTTTTGCGTCTATCACCACCGTTTGGGGCAGTAAAACGGCTTCGATTTCCTTCAACAGTATCTTGTTCGATGGAAAAGTGAATCTATTTGGTGCATTCGGGAGGTCAAAATTCCCAATAGTTTTCAAAAGCGCCGGCAAAAACCACGTACAAATTAAGGAAAAACGGGAGCGTGTAGGTATTTGGAGTGATCCATTTTACGTGAGATGTCACTCATTATTTCAGAAAACGATAATGTTTTTGCAAATATCTCCTTCACGTAATTTTAATTCGTATCAAAGCAACATTTTTGGATTTTTTTAAATTTTTATCTTTATCAGTCGTTTACTCTTTTAAATAAATTACAACATTTTTTTTTAATTTCAATATTTTCTAACGTAATATTATTGAATTATTCCGAGTATACGATCTATAAAAATCCAATTTTGGACAAGTAGCTTATTAGTTATTACCTAATTCCTAAGACTTATAAATATTTTAATTTTTAAAAAAAAATTTGTTTTTAATGACTTAAAATGATGTAAAAAAAACGTTAAAAGTTTATGAAATAATTAGTGTCTTACGTTAACATAAATATTTAATATCCAACTGTCATAATATATTATACAACATTATATTATTATATCAAGTATAATCCTATTGAACCCGTTACAAATATTTTATTTGTATTGATAATATATTACGCCCTATAGTGGGAGTTGTCCAATAATATAATACAGTAGAAACCGTTTAAAATGACGTTCAAGGGACCAAAGAAAATATGTCATAATAACCGGTTGTCATTATAAGCAAATTGATGAAAATAAAAATTGTAACTTCAATACACATTATTATTATTATTTATTTATGCAATGTATAAAATAGAAAAAAGTAAAAATAAAAACATTTAATTTTGTACATACATAATATGTATTTAATATGTATTTAAAATAATTAGTTCAATAATTATTTAAAGAAATCTGTTATTTTAGATTGAACTTTGTTAGTATAAAAATCATGCTCTATTTTTTTTTCTAGTTCTTCAAAATTTATCTTTGGACTTGCGTTATTCAGAGCCATATAATTTGCTAACATCTTCGCTGCATTGAAGACTAGATAAATCTCCATCGGGAGTATCAATTTCTTCACTATGATGGTCTTCCATGCTTACCAATATGGCCTTCAGCTAATTCATTGGCTTTCTGTTGAAGAATTGGTCCATTAATTGGAATGCATGGATTTCTTTGATTTTTAAACCATCGTAATAAAACATTATCTACTGTATGTGTACAATTTCTAAGTTTCTTAACTGATAATTTTTCATTTTGAAACTCTTGTTCGATTTTGTCTCGAGCTTTCCATATGTTGGAAATTGTAGAGTGACCTACGCCTAATTCATTAGCTATGTCGGAATTTTTTCACCTTTTTTTAAACGAAAAAATGACATTATTTGCCTTTTCTTCGATGGTCAATTGCTTTTGTTTGCTCATTTCACAATACAATTTAACACACGAACACAAAACACGTTTAACCGCACGTCGAGACAATCGACCTGTACACTGACGATAAAATAAAATAAAATAAAACTGACGACTAAACAACAATGAAATTTTCGGTATTATCAGTATTGTAATAGTACCTTCGATAAAGTTAAGTCATTATAGATAAAATATTTTTCCAATATAACCAAAAATAACCTTCATAACATCCGTATAGTCATTATATGGACGTCATAATAACCGATACAAATTAGTACATACAATATATTATAGGAGTTTTGCCGGGACATTTAATCTTAGGTCATTACACCCAATATGTCACTACAACCGGTGTCATTATAAACGGTTTCTACTGTATATAATATACAGCATAACAATATATTTGTAAATATTATTATAGAATATACTGATAACAATACAATCTGAGCAAGATGGACGAGGATTCTAAATGGCAAAACTATATTCTAAAACAGAACATTCTATAGAAGAATATAAAATTACTAAGCAAATTGGAGAAATTCAAGAGTTCTGTTACACATCGTACTTCCCGTGAAATCGCAGTGTTTTTGGTTTTTTTAACGTAGGTACCTATAGTTGATAATTTTTTTTGTACATTGATCAAAAAGTTTAAAAATTCAATGATCTCAAAAAAAAACCAAATAAATTACATAACAACAATAACGTTTATTAGTGTAAATACTAAATGTAGGTACGCAAAATTACGGCGATATAGCCATATTCATAATTTATAGGTATCGTTTTTTTACATAAAAATTTCTTTTGGTTCAGGGTTAGAATTCTGACCACAGTAACTTGAGCTCTTTCCACCTGAGCCGGTCAACCATACAAAATATGAATTATAGAAAATGAAATAATAAACATTTAGTGAAAATTTCAAGTACATATTTACGAGACAAAATATATTTTGAAAATTTTATCAAGGATTGGATATAATAAAATAAATATTCCGTGTAAATTTCAAGTATCTACGGTTATTCGTATTTGAATCGCAACATAATAATATAATCATTCGATGAGAATTATAGTTTGCAATTTTTTATGATTTTATTCTAATACTTCATACCCCGATAAAACGTCTAGTGTGGTGCAGAAAATATAAACTCTCATCACCACCCCACATTTGAAATGTCCTGACCCACAATTTCTTAACTCTGGATCCGACCCTGGGGCAGTCCCATAAGACAAAATAATTCATACATTTACCAACAAAAAAAAAAAAATTTTCTCGCTCCACTCGGATTACTAGCTATTAAAATACATCACGTAAACAGGTGTACATGTTACAAATATTTAGCATTTAAGGCCATAAATAGCGTTTTTTTAGTGTTGGTCTGGTTGGCATAGTCAGCACCTCGGCACTACATAACAGTTTACACTTTACACTAGGTGCAATAGGGGTTTAATTAAAATTAAAACTTATAACATAAAATTTTAAGAGTATTTAATCACTTACAGTAAATGTATCAAAATAATATTCAATTTTAAAATGTAATTCTTCTTTCTCTCATATTATTAGACCACTGTGGTGCAGCTGTTTCACTTGAATCGACTTCATCCAAAATATCTTTTTCTATACTTAGCACTTTAACAGCATTAATGAATCCAACCTCCTAATGTCTGTCGTTGACCATTGTCGACCATCAAATAATTTTTGATGAGTTTAAGTTTACCGTTCGCCGGTAACAGCACTTACTGATGCTAACCGGCAAACACTATATTAGCTGACGGTAGAATATTATGTTTTCCTAATTCAGTCGAATGGCTTCGATGTCTTGGCCCTTTGCAAAATCACTGTTGGGGGAGGTAACAGTCCCTAAAATTGTGTGTACTACGACACACTTTGTGTAGCATGAAAAGTGCTGTGTGTAGTACGAAATTTAAAAGTGTGTTATTCTAACCTTTATAATAATATTATGTATAATTTTATATCTCCACATTTTTTTATATTTTAATGGTTTTTTGCCAAACCACATTTTAATTATTATCTAAATTCTACACAGACACACAGTAAACAATATTTTGTATTGTTACGTCTTATACTCTTATTATAGTTATTATTGTAAACTATTCATTGTTATTAAGAGTATAGTTATTTTTATTATATTATCAGCTTAGTAGTGAACGGTATAATAGTATACTATAGTGTTTTAAGTGTTTATCTAGAAATAATTTAGACTTGACCGATTTGGGACTATGTGTGTAGTACGAAAATTTGGATATTTTAGGGACTGGGAGGTAATATTATCGAAACGGCATTTTGTACAATGTGTTCTCTGTGCTAATATTTTCGTTCTCGATTGGAAATGAAAACATTTCATGCGGCGGGCGGTGGCATTGTTGTATCGACAAACAATATAATATAATATATAGTTTTGAATATTGTTTGCAGTCTGCGCGACGAAAATAATCACAAAATCCAACGTCGATTATAATAACGATATATGTAATAATATTCCGATAACAATTTTCTGAAAACAATTTTCTAAAAATAGATACCACGAAACACGTTTACGGCGTCCAGCGCATGGGGAATACCCGCGCGGCGTGCGTCCCTCCCCGCCACCTCCCCCGGCCGACAATAATTCCACCACTCGACGGCTGCCGGCGACCGCTGGTGACCACATTTTGTTCGCGGCGCGACAAACGTTCGGCGGACGAGCTGGCTCCGCGGTCTTTCCGTCGTCTATTCGCCTGCGATTGCGATTTTTCCCCCGTGCGGCCGTGTACCGTCGTAGCAGAACATTCGCTCGTCGTTCGCCGACTCCGTCCCAGTGCGGGTTGAAATCGCGACTACGACGGCGTCCGCAGTGTCGTCGAGAACTGTCGTTTTTTCCGTACGGCAGTGTGCGCGATCCGAAGTGAGCGGCCCAAGTCATGCCCAAGTCGCTGAAACTCGACAGATGTGTGCCGTCGACGTCGTCCGCGCCCGGCGTGTCGTTGCCCGACCACTTGGCCGGGGACGATCCGTTCGCGCAAACGATCATCGATTTCAAGGCGTCGGCGTGCAAACTGTCCAGGCACGAGAAGCTGGTGAAGCTGTCCAGTAAATCGTCGTGTCAGGTAATATCATATTATTGCTCACCTCTCACGTCAAGTGTCGACAACAAGTCGGTGGCGGTGTAACGCTTCTCGACCCGAACCTTTCGTCTGTCCTCTGTTGATCCTGACTTTGGTGCGAACAGAACGCTTATGTTCTAGACGTTGGTCGTCTTCATTTTGGATGAAAAAACAATCCAATCGGTCAAACGCAGTTCATGCGCATAAATATTTATCGATTTGTCTCTAATATTTAAGTATTACCTATTTCAACCTTGTTTATACCTCCTGCTCCTATAATACCTACTTCTGAAATTGTGTGTATAGATTATAAGCTAATTAGAAATAGAAAGAATCAAAAATGTGTGTACTTATGTAATTATTGTACCAGGTACGTGAACGAGTTCTCGAAAAATGTGGGTAATTTTATATTACAATATTTAACTTTATTTTTAGGTTTCAACTTGCCAATGTAGTGGATGGCAAGGTAGGAGTCATAAGAGTTTGAAGACTTCAACTTGCACAAAATCTGGTTGTAATCATCCTCTATGTGAGTAAAAGTTTAAAAATTAACTAGCTAATGTATACTTATTATTAGTCTAGTTACTGCAATTTTCTACATAGACACTAGACAAATGACCTAAAGGAGAAAACTTCCTAAACATTTTAAGAATTACTGACATTAAGTGTGTAAAATTCTAAATAAAACTCTAATTACTTAACTGCTACTCTAACTATAACTAATTTTACTTTTGTGTAACGTTAAAAATAATATTTGAATACTACTTTTTATTAAACATTCTACCCACATATTATGTATTTACCTATAATATAATTATAATAGTGGCTAGCCAATGCCTCAATGGTGTCAATTTTATAGCTTAAGACTACCTATTGGGGAAACAGATTAACAAAATGCGCTCTAGTGGAAACAATTTGTACTTTCCAATTCGGGATGTATAGATATAGTTTTATATTGGTTATTTTAATTTTTATAATAAATGAATTCTGGTATCGAAACTTTATACGCTTTTATAGCTAACTGTATACATTGGTAAATACAATTTCTACTAATATTATCAAATACATTCAAATACACTTCACTTGAAACAAAATATATGCAAAATGTCTGGAAAATATATACAATCTCCCGACTCCACGTAGGGGAGAACCCGCCTAACCATCAGTGCGATAGGCGTCGACAGCGCTCCCAGTGTTAATCTGTCTTCCCAATACCTAAATAAATAGCTATTTATTTCTTGACATACAAATTGAACAAAATAAAATAAATCCAAAAGCTGGACCATTAAAAAATTAGGACGCAAATTCTCAATAGCATGACAATTCTCACCAATGTGAGACAATTAAATGTTTCATTAAATATGTAGTATATTATATTATTATAAAATAAAAGACACTACTTATGCTACTTTTTGGTTATATATAAAATTATGATTGTAAACATTAATTAGTTTTAAAAATTTATTGTAACTATTTTCTATTGTTTTTTAGCTTCTCATGTATCACATTTAAAAAGTGCCAAGGATGAACAGTTAAATTCCTTACTAGGATTAGTATTTGATCTCGATAATTTATCAGTCACTATAAATCAAGAAAAGAATAAAACAATTATTGAGAGAAATTATGTGCAAGAAGACACCTATGATGCAGTTTATAATGTAAGTAACGTTTATAATCTTATCACATTTTTTACATTTCTCGAATTAAATTAAATTATTTATGTTTTAGGAATTACAAAATTTTATATATCCCGGATCTAGTATCACACTTGATAAATTATTCGGAACTCCACCATTTGAAGATCCAAACATAGTTAAAACTTTAATGAACTTTAATATGTATAAGTTTGGTCATGACGGTTCTGTAAGTTTAACATTAAAATACTCAATACCATTATAATATGTATTCATTTTAAAATACCTACTTACCTAATATTTGAATTAGGGCTGGCGGTATTTACCGATATATCGGTATACCGTGAATTGGTAATTACCGTTAATACCAAAAATACCACATACCTAAATGTATTAATTATTTTTTTTATATAATCGTAATGACATAATACAATAGCCCTATCCTAGGTTGGAAAGTTGGAAATACAAATAAATTTGCCAAGGCTTATGGTATTTTTAGTAATTAACGAGGTACGGTATTTTCAATAAAACCGGTAGTAAATTAATACCGGTATTACAATTTAAAATACCACCAGTCCTAATTTGAATACCTAACTTTATAATATTATAAAAAATATCATGTTTCAGCAACTAAAAATTTCTATAAAAATCAGTAAATTTGTAATAAAACAATTTGATCTTTGGAAATGGATTTCTCCTAAGGAATTACCGCAATGTAAAACATTTCAACATAGGAAAAATTATGAATTCTATTATCAAAGGTAATTATAAATAAGTATCAATATTTTTATGTATTAAGTAATATTTTTATAATATATTGGCTTTGTGTTTTAGATATTTAGTATTTTGTGTACTACCCAAATATCTTCATTCGATTGCACCAAGTTTTAAAATAAGTTTGATATTTGGTCAAGACATTCTTAAGTACACATTAAAAGCTTTTAGAATGCATTTAACGGACTGGTGTCATGCATCATCTTCAAAATGGTCGAATCATCAAAAACACTTTTATATGAATTATTTGCCCAAGTAAATACATTTAATTAAAAAAAACTTATTTAGACATACTTAATTAAAAATACATGACATTATTATTTTTTAAATCTTAGATATATGAATTTATTAGAAGAAGAAGTGTATGCTGTTCATTCACCAATATGGGACTTGCATTTTAAAGAGTTTGATCTAAAAAAAGCTATTCTAACTGGTAAATAAATTGCTTTTTTAATATGGATGGTTTATACTATGTTTTTCTATTACATAATTTAAATAGATAACCCAAACACTTCAGATCCCTTGGACTCCAGGCTAGATGAAACGAAAGGAGCAGAACATAAACATCCGAAAAAGTATGTATTATATATAAAACTGATACAAGTTAAAAACAAATATTTTATTTAAGAGGATGTCAGCGCACTATTTGTTTTCCCTCTGGCCACGTGCAACAGACAAAATGCATTTGCGCAGAATAATTTTTTCTATGTTTTTAAGTCATTATAGAGTAAAATCACTCATTTCAAAAAAGATGGAGAGTAATATTTTTGAGGGAATGACATATAGATTTCTCTAAATACTGTTTCAAAACAATTAAAACATAATTTAAATTTTCAACATTTTGTTTATTTTGAAAGTCAAATATCAATAAAATATAAAATCGATATGTCATTTCCCTCTAAAATATTATTCTTTATCTTTTTTGTAATGGGTGATTTTACTCTAAAATTACTTAAAAACATAGAAAAAACGATTCTGCACAAATGCATTTTGTTTATGTTCCGTGTGGGTCAGTCAGAGAAAAAAAAATAGTGCGCTGACCATCCTCTTAATAGAACTAATTGGCAATATTTTTTTTGTAATTTTAACTTAAAAGAAAAAATTATCTATTGTTAGGTACTTAATATGTTTCGGTTCACTCTCTTCGCCTTAATATTTAACAATTTGAATATAACGATATTAGACTCATTACTAATTTTAAAATTTCAATTTACTTTTTAGAGATATGTCAAAGAAACCAAATAAAAAGCATAGTGTGGAAGATGCTTTAGCAGAAGACAAAATTATAGACGTTCTAAAAAATGTTCAAAGTAGGCCTATCACTTACTCCAAGGTAAACTGTATTTTAAAAATAATTGTAGTTATTTATATATTATATTATATATTTAGATGTAACTATGAAAAGAAATTATTTTTTTATTGTACTTCAAGTAACCATTATCATAAATAATCATAACCTATATTAACCAGATTAGAGCTGTAAAATGCATTTTCACATGAAATTTATTTTTTTCTTTTACATTTTCACTACTGATATTTTTTAATTTTATTTTTATACATGAGTTACCTACACGAAAACCGGTAAGCCGTAGTCACGTTTCCATCTTTGTTATAATATTATTACATGTTAAGTAAAAATAATAAAAACTGTCATAATTTATCGACTATATGGTTTTGTATTGCTACAGACTTATATACCAAAGTATAGAAGGAGTGGATATTATGTGCTAGAAGAAATTACTAGTTACCACAATGGTCATGATAATAATAACGTTATGGCAGTAATTATTCATAAACGTTTATAGATAATAGTATTTTATGATCCATAATTTCCAAAAAATGAATAACTACAAAATCAATGTAATAAAAAAATGTTCATGACAATTTACAGTTCTAGTCCATACCATAATAATAAGTATTTATTTGTTTCTTAGTTATAAACTAATATTCATTCACTATCTATTTAAGTTATTTATTATTTTTATAATATTTACATAAATAATAGTATACTTTGTTTTATTTTTACATTTGTATTTTGTATGCTAATTTTAAGCTGTAATTTTGGTATCTGTTAATATTATCTTCTTATTGTCATAATTAATTTATAATTTTTTAAATGTTTGAAATAACCCCTTCATTAACTTGAAACATCCAGTAATATAGTTCGCTTAAATTATTTATCTTATTGTTTAATAGTTGTATGTTCACAATAAATTTCTTTAATCATTTTTATTTTTATTAATGAAACTAATATAAACATAATTTAGAGGTTTGGATTAGAAACTGGGCCTCGCGGACATCAAGCTCGAACAGAAGAAGATAATGGAATTATACGCTGCGTGGTTATAGGTAATTCATTAGAGTCAAGAGTCGAAAAAAGTACTATGTTATGGCTTATGCAATTAAGAAATTTGTTTCGAACTCAGTTGCCAGGAATGCCAGTTAGATACATTACTCGAATAGTATTTGATACGTGAGTATTTATTTTTACTACAATTTCAATGGTAATATGACAATTATTATTATTATTCATATTTTGCCTAAGATCTAGGTATCTATAAAATCTAGTTAATAAATCAGTAGTTTCCTATTTCAGATTTGCTAATTTATTCTCGGAATATATTACTCATAGGTAGTATAGTCAGTCAAAAATAATAATATTGTAAGATAACTTTTGAAAACAGTATAGCTTATGTTGTTACTTATTATAAATATTATTTATTTATTTAAATTTTAATTGTTAAAATGTTCATGAAATTAAAATGTATTGATTACTTTTAATAGAAATAATAATTAACTAACAATTAGTTCATACATACATTTAGAGGTAAATAGATAATTCAGAAAATTTTAACAGATTTACACAAAACAACACAATTCTGGAACAAGTTGAAACAATTATTTGTAGCTAAAATTTGCTGTATGTTTGGATAATATAATAAATACATATTTATATTTTTAAATTAGGAAACACAAGACATTAGCTTTGTTGAAAAATGGCGTTCCAATTGGTGGTATATGTTTTTGTCCATTTGTCTCTCAAGGTTTTACAGAAATAGTGTTCTGTGCAGTCAAAGTTGATCAACAAGAAAATGGATATGGAACACACCTAATGAATCATTTAAAGGATTATCATATTCAGCATAATATACTTAATTTTCTTACTTATGCTGATCAACTTGCAATTGGTATGGCTTCTGATAAATAATACCAGATTATTTTAACTTATTCAAAATATTTTCATAGAATATTTTAAGAAACAAGGGTTTAGCCAAGATGTAAAAGTATCGAATAAAACACATCAAGAATATATTAAACATTATCAGGGTGCAATATTGATGCACTGTGAACTAAATCCAAAAATTATTTATACTCAATTAACATCAGTGATACGTTTACAGAAAGAAGTAAATAAATTACATTTACATTTATTGCGTTAATAACTAATAAGCAAACATTTTTATAGATAGTTAAGAGTCTTGTGGAAGAAAAAAAAATGAAAATAGATAAGCATAACCCAGGCCTAACATGTTTCTTAGATGGTGCACGCATGGTCCCGATTGAATCAATACCCGGTGTTGTGGATGCTGGTTGGACACCATCAACTCGATCTACAAGAAATAGTCCTGCCACGGAAGAAACTGATATTGATGTTTTAACTAAACAGCTAAAAAAAGTTTTGCAATTTGTAAGTATATAAAAAGAATAAATATTAATAGGATGTCAGCGCAATACTTGTCTTATCTCAGACTCATGCTCAACATAGACAAAACTCGTTTACATAAAATTGTTTTTTATAGTTGTTGAGTAATCTTAAAGTAAACTAAGCGCACCTATTACACAAATTATATAGAATAATATTTTTGAGTGTTTGACATATCGGTTTATTATTATTTGACAAACAAAAAATTTTATTGAAATGGATATTACATTATTTTGAGACAATAATTACATAAATTAATGATACATAATATGTCAAAATCTTGAAAAATGTTTATAATTTTTGAAACAAGTAATTTTACTATAAAATTACTCAAAAAAAAAAATTATATTATGATGTTGTATGTCGACCAGTAAGAGAAAACAAATAGTGTTATTAATAGATTGTTAATCATAAAATATTATTCTTTATAATCTAAGTTTATGCAAACACATTTTTATGAGTATCCCTTTTTATTTATTGTGAATATCAATAATTGTTTTATTAAGTTTGCTTAATAGTTAATACTACACATCAATTTTTTTTTAGATAAAAAACAATGAATTTTCTGAACCATTTTTGAATCCAGTTGATAAAGATGTTCCTTGTTACTATGATATTATAAAGTATCCTATGGGTAAGTTTTTTTTTTTTTATTATTTTTAATTGAAATATACAATCTGGTACTTTGGGGGCACAATAAGAATATGGGCTAAAATATTTTAACATGACTGGGATTGATGAAAGAAGCCACCAAGTAATGACACTATGGGTAAGTTAAAAAAAAAAAAAAAAATAGAATTCTGTTCTCTTAATTATTGGAAATTATTTCATTGTATAACAGTGACTAATTATATAAGTGATACGATAAATTAAATAATAATTGTAGTAATATAATAGTGCATTTTAAAATGTACAACAATTCATTATTGTTAATATAACTATGTGTCAGTTTTAAAGTATTTTTACCAATTCACTAGGTATTTTATTTAAAAAATATATTATAATCAAAATAAATTATCAATATATTAATGCAAACGTACAATACATAATTATTAATTTTACTTATCAAAATACTACGTCACTGTTGCTCTAAGAGGATTTAATTTTCTTATTATCTTTGAATTAATCAGTATATTTGATTTACAGACTTGAGTACAATTGGTAAGCGATTGGCTTCGGGCTACTATTCATCTAGAAAGTTGTTTATTGCTGACATGAGACGAATTTTTACCAATTGTAAAACATTTAATCCAGAGCATTCATATTGGTCAAACTGTGCAGTTGAATTGGAAAAAATTTTCCAGATTAAAATGAAAGAAATGAAACTCTGGGATTACAAAATTTAGTGATTTTTGTATTTCATATAACAAATATGCGCAGTTGTTAAACTTTTTTTTAAAAGATAATTTTTAAAAATTCATTTTACACAAAGGTTATTTTTATTTTGATGTTTGGATATAATATGTTATTATATGATTCTACTTATAACTAATTATAACTATTTATATTAATTACTAAAACAATTATTTTTATGTATGTCTGACAACCAATATGTTTCTCTGTTTATCATAATATAAGTTAACACTACTTAAAATTTTAATGTGACAGATTTAGGCAATATTTTATTTATCCATCATGAGTGATGTGTCACTGTGTGTGTGTGTAGCGACTGATCATTAGTGTGCATGAGTTCCCTGAACGCTTTATGTAATTATAGATGAACTACGGTTAAGATTTTTGGAAATCAATTACGTACAGTCACACGTCAACATATTTTGCGATCAACAAAGTTTCGACATGAAAGTATAATCTTATTGTTTTATACAAAACCAATAAAAAGTCAATATCATTTACTTATAGATAACTAATTAGGTATTTAGATCTGCTGTAGGTCTAGGTTGGTATTTTGGAGTGTCAAAAGTAAAAATTCCTAGTAGTTTTTAACATCAGAAAAAATTTAGGAAAAATTGGGATTAATACACAAAACCAGTTTTCAACAAAATTGGTGTAGCTCAAAAACTAATACCGTAGATCCTTAAAATGTTCATTATATATCTATATGACAATTTTCCATACATGATAAAATTCTAAAATATTTAGACCCTTTTTGAGTTATTTTTTAAGCATAAAAATATATCGCTTTTTATTAGATTTTTTTTTTTATTGAACTAAAGCCTGGCGACTGGCCATTAGCTGTTGTAGAGGTTATGAACTGTGGTAGGGGTAAGGTTGGTACAGTAGGTAGCAAACACGTGTATGTGTGGCAAGGTTTTTAACTACTATGAACCCGGGTGGTCACCCATCCGGAAGCTAGTAGCTGTGGCCGTTAGTTACTCCCAGTCGCATTCCGTGACTGGTAGCAGCCAACGCGCCACGCCAAGCCACAGATTAGATTTTTATGTGACTATTGTTGATAAAAAAAAGTTTGCACTGTCAAAATACTTGAATTAATAATACAATGTTCCTCAAAAGTTGTTTTGTTATACTTGTTGACCGTTGTATTAAATATTCAAGTTTTTTGCTCGAGCTTCATAAATGTATCAGGTATATAATTTATTTATATAGGTATAAGTTAAATTGATACACATAGGTATAATATACTCGTTGTCTATCCGGCGGTGTACGCATGGCATAAATATCAATACAATGTTGTTGGTTAAAAACATAATACAAGGCTCCTGTTATATTGTTACAATAGCAGTTGAAAAATATTAAAAATACATGTCACAATTTTTTTTTTTATTAGCATTTAAAGTTTGTATTTTGACACGTAAAAATGATGATAATGTGAAAATTATTTTAAGTTATGAATTCGTAAAAATTGTTATTTTTAAATCTAAGATTTGAAAATTTAATACGAGATTGCTCATAAGTTTGTCTTCTTTTATCAAAAAAAATGTCTACAAGAAAGTCAAATTAAATTGTTGTGACTTTTGAGTGTTTGAAGTATAGATACTTGATTTTAGCAAAGTTTTTGTGACTTCAATTTCAGTGACGCTGATTAGGGGGGTTTGGGGGGCTTTGCCCCTACGGTGTATTTTACACTTTGTTTAGGTTTGGTCAATTTTTTTTACGTAGAACCTGTTTTAGCGCTCAATAAACAATAAAATTACAGTTAAAAGTAGGTTAGGTTAGGTTCCATAATAATGCTCCACAATAATTGCGGTGGTATAGACAGCTGCAAGATTTGCTGCTACCATTAATTTTTTAGTGTTTAACTTTTTGATAAAAATTTTAAAGGTGTTCAGAATTTGACAGTCCATAGTTTCTAATGTTATAAATTATATTATGTGGACCACAATATGACTACGGATGATTAATTCTACAGAATTTAGTTTATATAATTCATGCATTTTATGTACAATTTTTACAAGTCAATAATTACAAAGTTAAAAATCTTAGTACTGAATTTAATAACCTTAAAAGATTTATACAGTAAAAAGTACAAATAAATACACACGCTTAGTAAAAAAATTAATAGATTAAAATGTATTATACCTACAATATGTAATAAGTGTGACAGTTGTATACACTGTCTCCTACTATTACTATCACGATTTAAGATATATCTTAAATCGTGATTACTATTCTTATTCTTATTTTAATGAATAATTTTAGGTTAAGTATTAACTGTTGTCGTTTTAAAAAAGTATATAATGTCACGTTTTCCCTCTCTTATAGTTTCATGTCATAATACTTGTGTACCTTTATAAATTAAATAAAATACAATCAAAACAATAAGTACACAACGTACAGTAATTAATATATCAGAAAGAATTTTGGATTCGACTGTGTTAGTAAGAAGTCTTTTTTAATCAAAAACATTCCCACCAATATGGCTGAATTGTACATCTCTTAATTTAACAATAAAAAATATAATTATAAGACATATAGATTATACAAAAAAAAAATCGTATTTATAACAAAGAAGCTCAAAAGTGATTCCGAAAATGGGAATCATTAATATATTGTTGTAACACAATATATATTTACTGAATACCTTCTAACCAGTCTTTAATCGGTTCAAGAACTATGTCTTGAGATGAGGAAATTACTTCTGCAAACTCAACTGCCATCTGACAATGAGTAAATTCAAAATGCTTCTTCTTTTTCCCCAACAGAGTCTTATTCTTTTTGCCGTCAATGCTCTCCAACTGATTTGACTTAGTTAACCTCAATGTATCCCTAAAACACAATACATAGTAATCATATTGTAACCAGTGTTGGGTAGTAACATAACGCAAATTACTGTAACAAAATTACTTTTGCAGTAACGCTGTAATACTTTGATTAATTTTATTTAAATTAACGGCAGTAGATAACTTGTTATTTTACGCGTTATTAAAATAAGTTATGAATGTAGAGCGTTTGACAACAACTAGGAGCTAGGATATTCGAGAAAAATCAAAAGTCATTACAATTTAATTACGATTATGAAATTTTTAGATAAGTAATAATTAGGGCAGTGAAGTTATTGCATTATTACCTTGATTATTATATTAAAAATTGCACTTATAAATTTAAAAATTAAATATGAATATTGCATTACACAACAAATGATTTTTTTTTAAGTTTTCTTAACGACCTTAATGCGATAATCGCTCTATAGAAATATTAATAAAATAATAAGTATTATAACAAATATAGAAATTTGTTCACTGCTACCTTTACTTGCTTTTATTTTATACATTAAGTTATATAATCTTAAATGTAAACCTAAATTATGAAAAATAGTTAAAATTAAAAAAGTCCCCAAAATTGCATTTGTTACAATATAATTTTTTTTTTTTTTGTTTAAATTAAGAGTTTAACAAAACATATTTTAATCTCACTCAGCAATAAAGCATATAAGCATTTACATAAAACATGCAAATGCAACAACTTCACTGCCCTAGTAATAATCAACAATATTGCCTTTTAAAGATCCCAGGAATTAATATTAATACAATTTATATAATAATATTGATAGTATACCTACTACTCATTAGTCGTTTTGGACGGATTTTGAAATTAATTTTTAAAAAAGTAACTTTATTTGTAACGCCCTACTTTTTGAATATAAAAATAAACTTTATGTGATGAAAATAATATCGAGTGACGCGAATGAAATTTAAACAAAAATATTTAATGTAAAGAGTAGCATAAATTTATTACTTTTCAAAAGTAATTTACCCAACTCTGTATGCAACTATAAATCTAACAATTCTGAATACGTACAGTTCTTTTTCGAGCAATGTCTTGATTACTTCTGATCCCTTGGCCAATACTTTGTCTTGTTTGTTACATAATATTATAATTTTAGTCTTGTTGGTTTGAATCGTTACATCAGTTAAAATTCTGTACAATAATCTGTAAAAAAATTGACGTTACTGAAAAGTACTTATATAGGTATTTATATTAGTTTTCAAACTTACTCGGCCACATCACAAATGTCAGTTTGAACAGTTTCTGAATCCACAACAAACATAACACCTTTACAATTCATTTTGTAAGCATCCCAATATTTTGTGAACACTCTTTCGTGTCCTGGAATGTCGACTAGGCGCAACAAGTTCTAAAAACACAATAATACATTACAATAATTCATCATTACGCTATATTATGCTGTTGGTGACATAATATATCAGCGTTCTACATACCTTTTTGTTTCTAAGCTCGCCTGTGTTTTCCACCTGGGACGTGAAAGATTGTACTGGTTTATTGTACAACAAGTGTGAAAACAGAGCCGTCTTACCCGAATCGCACAATCCTACGAGCAGTACATCACGGTTGGTCTTACGACTCTTTTTCCATAGAACAAATAGCACTGAAAAAGACGGACAATTGGTTATTATAAGCTATCGAACACCTAGCCAGTACAATAAATTGGCTCCTGGACGGTGTGCGGGGAAAACCGTCACTCACCGACAGTAAAGAGCAGAACGAGCAGGGCAACCAGTAGCTCTCTAGTGAGAAAATAATCGTTTCCCTGAGCTTTAGCCACGTTCAGAGACATGGTCGACGACGAGCGTGGGATAGTTCGTACACGAAAACCAAACTCCAAGTCGGACGAAAAAATGGAGAAAACGACGGCGATAGAACGGCGGTACACGAACGTAATCACTTTTCCGTATCGGTCTGGCGTGTTATCAGTGTAACTGTACGTCACCGATACGTCGTGTGCTCGCGTGTTCGGAGTTTTGATAACGGCTCAGACACCAGCAGCTGCAGCTGAGATTACCATTGGCGGGACGGTATTTGAACTTTGACATTACGAGACACACGGAAAAGAGATTGAAGTCTTGAGTGCAAATATTATTATAGTGAATGCCGAAAACGCATACAGTATTTAGTGCGACCGGACGTCCCCCCCCCATTCGTCCCGTTTTTCAGAAGTGCGTCCCGAGTTAAATTTACGTGTATTTTATCGTTTTATAGGTCGTTGTATCGGCACAGAAGAACAATGAATAATAATTATTATTCTGTGGTATCGGTCTGATTGATTTCGTCTATTCTGTCGTGGTATCAAACTCTCGATCTTTAATTGATAATGAAAAAAATAATTTTTAAAACAAACGAGGTGTGCGGTGATAATTATTTAAATTAATTAATTTGATGAAATATTTTTTGAAAATGATTGTTTTAATAGGTAAAGTTTTATTAAACTTAAATGATAATATAATAATTAATATTCAACTCTTTTCTCATATATAATTTATACTGATGACTAGGGCAGAGGACTTGTAGCTCTAAAAAGTCACCAAATATGCATTTAAATATACAAAATATTTAAATATGCATTAAAAATATGCATTTTAAAGTGGATATTTTTGAATAAAAAATAAGAATTTTTCTGTTGGTACTTATTATTTTGATGAAAAAATGTTATTTACAACTTTATTTAACAACTTACAATTAATTATTTGAATTATTTGGGTTTATTTTATGGGTTTTCTTATCTGGATACTTCTTCAAAACTTTCAAATTTCAACTTTTAACTTCTTCGACTACTAAAAAAACAATTGACAAAATATTTTAGTTTCAAATATTTAAAATTGACACAATTTTTTACCCCTTGGAAGTTGCATTGGACAATAAGGTGTTTTTTCAAATTGTCAAACGTAAAACTTTTCCTATTGTCGGATAACAGGACTTTAAACATCGAAAAAGAACGTTCCACATCAACGGAATTTATAGGAGCATATTTAAAGTATGCTAAATCGTCAAGGCTCAAGTTTTCAGGTATCATATTATATTCGATAATATCAACGTTATTTTGGATGTATAAATAAATAAATAAAAACGTCGAAGAAAAAATATTGGTAAACCTATAAATTATTTAAAATATGCATCTAAAAGTATAAAATGGAAAAACATTTGTCCTAAAAACCAAAAAAACGCAAAATATGCATTTATATGCACAATAAAATTTCAAAACTAGCTTTGTGGTAGCATGAAACGCATTTGTTTCGCACTCTGCTATTTTCGTGACTGTGCAAAAAAAATATGCAAATGCTACAAGTCCTCTGCCCTACTGATGACTGATGAGCATTGAGCACTGAGCTGTGAGCACTGTATCAATATTTGGCTTAACATTTATATTTTGTATACATTTATATTTTATAATATTTATGTCGGGGCATTTTTAAAATACAAATTTAAATTTTATTAGGTCCAGTACTTACAAAGTGGTCTATTTAAATAAAACATATTGAGTACATGTTTTGAAAATATATTATTATTCGATGCGGAGAACAAAATTTTTGAAAAATAATTTTCAAGCAACAAAAAATGTGGACAGGTGGGTATACCACTCTGCTGTACAGTAGCTGTTGTTGTAATGGTCATAGACTAGTGTATAGGTCTAAATGGATGGCAACGAATGTGTTGTATTTGAATTCAACGATACGAAAATTGCATACCTACGAAAAACAATAAAATTCTGAGCGAAGACGTTGCGTGTCATCCTATATACCATATTATTACCATATTATTACTTGTATAAATAATCAAATTTAATATTGTTAAAAAAAGGTTTACCCGTCAACTTGGACATTTTATGAGATAATACTAATTCCAAAACCCAACAAGCCTACCAAGAAAGTAAACTCTTACCGCCCCATAAGTTTACTCCCAACTTTATCCAAAGTATTCAAAAAACATCTATTAAAAAAACTCATTCCTCTGGCTATCGTGGTGAAAAAAAATGAATAGAAAACGGATTGTTGACAGTGGCGATTCGTCAATACATTGATTCTAGATAAACTCTTCTATTTTAAGAATTCAGTGTATTCAAAATGTCGTCGTCTGTTATACAACTAAAATATATAAAAATATTTTTTGAAAATAATAAAAAGTGTACTCTTCGTAACTCGAAGTTAACGGAGGAAAAAAAATTCGACTGACTAAAAATGTCAAGTTATCAACATTTTAATGTGATATTGTTATTTGAAGGTGAATTTTATTCGTTCGAGATGTCGAGAATTTCGAGTTACCGAGACGCGACTGTATTGATCGAAATAATATTTTTTACTATATTTCATCGTTAACATTTTTTTCATTTTTTTACTTATTGTTAATGATATAACATACAATTTAGATTCCTTTATCCGAAGCAGAATATTTTTTGGTGTGCTTCGATAATTATGTAAAAATTGAATTTTTGACTTGTTTATGAATTTGGGCATACGTATTTAATAACTATTCACTGAAAAAAATGTATACAATCTGGTTCACAAAAATTATAAAAAAAAATACATATTATACAGTTTGAAGTGCTAAATGTAAACTCTTACATGAAATTTAATCTATACTGTAACCTAATCTGTAAATCAAAGATAGTGTAATCTCTTACATGAACATTTTTACCTGAAAAATAATCCTACACTCCAACATTTTATTTGAAATTTTTTAACACACAATTTTGGAATTGAAAAGCTCAAATAGCTAAAAATGAAAATAATAATATATATTATATACCTATATGGCTATATATTTATAGATAAAATACAAACACTTGGTTAATGATTTATTTTAATTTGATTATTGTTTAAGTTTTTATTGATATAAGTAGCTGAATTGATTTTTGTATAATATTTATTAATGTATTGCAAGGCAGATATTTTAATTTTTAATGTCAAAATACGAAGACATATTTTTTTCTACTGATTTCTTTTTTAACATAATTTTGATATTTTTACCTATATGTATACATAAGTCATTTAGTTTTTTAATATTTAATAATGTATAGTAATTAATTAATTAAACGATTCAAACTGGAGGAAATTATTAAATTTGATAATTTATATAAGTATGCTTGGAGGAAACAACAACGGTACAAACGATATTCACTTGTCCACCTTTTTAAAAATTAATTTGACTTTTTTTTAAAAACTTACTACCTAATATTTTTGCCATCGTTTGTACCTAGGTGTCAACACTATCTTTATTAGGAGCCAACACTATCTTTTGTAGGAGTTCACACTATATCTATGTGGAAGATTACCCCGTTTGAAGTACTTTGAACTCTTTAGGTACCTACCATGACCAGATCCAATGCGCATACAGTCTACCTGTAAAAGATTATAAATGTCTACACGGTGTGTTTTCGAGAATCTGTATTCACTCGACAGTCGACTTACATATTATAATGCATTTTTCAAATTTGATGACAACTCACAAGAGGTTAACTTCATAAATATGGCAATTCCACACGAACAATAGTATCATATTGTTAATCATTCATAACTTGTACATTGTATATTTGTATTGTACAACACTAGGTGATGATAAAAAAAAAATACATCATACAAAAAAATCAGTAGTTTTATTTATTTTTTACATTATTTTGATTGTTCAAACAATCTTCCATAAAAAATATTTTTACATTTATTAACTATCTATATTTTATGATAAAAAAACATTAAATTATACAATTAGACAATATACACACATTTTTTTTTTATCAATTATAGGTACATAGCGTTAATTATTTTATGATACAACATACAAACAATTAGTACATATTATACGGTTTATAAATGAACAACACTCATTATGTTCACTACCAACAATCATTAGAATCAATACTACAACAACTCATGTTAATTGTTTTACATTAACCGCTAAATCTAAATATTCTATCTGTTTAATTATTAGAACTTGTAATACTAGAATTTCTACAGACAACTGGTGTATAAATGTCCATATTTAAAAACATTTCATTATTGCAAAATATAATAAAACCTAATTTATAAAAATCATCATTAAAGTTGTATGAAATATTTAAAATAATATCTTCACAATGAATTTTTATTTTTTTTTTTTCATTGATCCTTAAGCTCGGCATCTATGGCCATTAGCTGTTAGTAGGGTTGTATTGTGGTGGTGGGTTTTTACACGTGAGTGCTTGTGTTTGGCAGAATTATTGATTGGGCACCCGTTGGTATGTGCCATGCCCGGGTGGGGGATGGCGGCATTTGTTCTCCGGACACCGTGACTTGCCCGAAGAAAAATGCCGCCAGTGACCAAGGAGTCGAACCGGCGCCGGCTGTGTCGCAACCGACGCCTTAGACTGCTCGGCCACTCCGTCCCCTCACAATGAATTAACAATATAACAATACAATATTACACATACCTACCTACACATACATATATATTAAACATATAAAACTTACATTCAATACTTATATTATTATAATAATTAATTAAATAAAAAGATTGATTAATACATTTTTTCAAATATGACAGTGTAAAATTTAAATATTAAAAACAAAATACTAATAATGGGTGCACAATACACACACATATTATTAAACTTATTATAAAACATGCATTCAAAACTTAACTCTAATGCTTATATTACAATAATAAGTAATTAAATTTAAAAAAAACATCAATATTTTATAAACAATAAACCATATTTCTGAGAATTTTTTTTGTGTATGGTTTTTTATTTTCTATAGTTTTTTTCAAAAATAATAATCCAATAATTTTTTATACACATGTTTCTAAAAAAACTATTTATAGATTAAATGCGATTTTAGATCTTTAAAATAATGGATCTATACTCTTTGTTGGGTAGATTATTTAAAAAAAGATACACAGCCACAAAGGTTCCTTCACACTTGGGCATTACTGTAGACAACTTATTTATAGTTAAGGCATACTGGATTGCTGACTATTTTATAAATACTGGAATATTTAAATCCAACTCAAATTTAAATGCTGAAAATTTTATTTTATTTTTCAATACTCATTATAAATATCTCATACTATGTTATTCGGTAAATATCATACATTCATACAATTTGACTAGGTACCTAAAAAAATTAACAATGCGATGCCGATACGATACCGGACACAAAAAGAGACATAAAATAATTACTCCCTAAAGCAATCCAATTAATCATCGATTTTGGTTAGGTTAGGTTAGGTTAGGTCAAGCGGAAAACAGGTAGAAATACATCAGCCAGGAACAAAGTGGGCATGGAGACAGCTTGACAAGGGAAAACTGGTACAATACATAAATTCAAGCAACGTCGGTGAAGAAGAAGTAGAACCTGTAGCTGCATACACTGCGCTGGACAGGCACCTTGTGGGGGAATGTGACAGTTGCATGCCCAAAGGTCAGTACAGGAGGGGAAAGAAACCAGTATACTGGTGGAGCAGTGAAATAGCGGATCTGAGGAACGACTGCAAGAAGGCGAGGCGTAGAAGTAAGAGAGTGCGTCACAAATCGGTGGAGGTGCAGGAACAATGTCGGCAGGACTTCAAGACCGCGAGGAATACACTTAGGAAGGCTAACAGAAGCAACAAAGAAGCCTGCTGGAGGAACCTATGCGAGCAAGTAGAGAAAGACCCATGGGGTCTCCCCTATAAATTAGTTACCAAGAAAATAATGGGCAAAAGACCGATTCCTGGACTCTCCATACCCGGAAGGTTAAACGCAATTGTAGAGGGATTATTCCCCAAGGATCCCAAAATCGTCTGGTCAACAGTAAACGGTTATAACCCATTCGCGGACGTCTCGTGCGAGGAGATCCGGGATCTAAGTAAGAAGATTCCGTTGGGGAAGGCACCAGGACCGGACGGGGTGCCTGATGCGATAGTACGAGAAGTCGCCTACAGGAGACCGGAGATCATGCGGAATACTTTTAACTGCCTACTCAGGAACGGTCTCTTCCCTACCCCGTGGAAGGCGGCCAAGCTGGTGCTCCTGCGGAAAGGAGACAAACCGTTAGAAAACCCGTCTTCATACAGACCAATCTGTCTGTTGAACACCATTGGAAAGCTGTTTGAGAGATTGGTAAAGGGGCGCTTAGAAAAGCACTTGATCGAGAGCGGAGACCTCAACGACAGACAGTTTGGTTTCAGGAAGGGGCGTTCCACGGTTGACGCCATACAGAAAGTGATGGAAACGGTCGAGAAAGCCGGATCGGGACCACTATACAAGAGGAAGCTGTGTGTGGTGGTAGCCTTAGACGTGGCGAACGCCTTTAACTCGGCGAGATGGGAGAACATCTTAAAGGCGGTGCGAGAAAGACAGTTTCCTCAGTACCTCGTCAACATCCTGCAGAGCTATCTTAGTGACAGGGAGATCGATTATGAGGGAAAGGTTTGGCCTACTACATGCGGGGTTCCACAGGGTTCAGTCATGGGCCCGATATTGTGGAACCTCATGTACGACGGACTCCTCGGAGTGGACACTGGCGGCAACGTGGACGGAATGTCATCTACATCTCTAGTAGCCTTTGCAGACGACGTGGCGGTTGTGGCGATGGGCCACACCACAAGTATACTCGAGGAGGTGACGAATAACGCGCTGGCTAAGGTAGCCGAGTGGATAGGAAATGCCGGATTAACCCTTTCAGCCGGCAAGACAGAAGCGGTGATGCTCACTACAAAGAGAGGATATAAAGTGCCAGTTTTCTCGGTGAACGGGGTACCCGTAGAACCGAGTGACAACCTCAAATACCTCGGTGTGCAACTATCCAGGAAGTTGGGCTTCAAACATCACATAGAGACGGCGGCAATTAGAGCAGGAGCCACAGCCGAGTCCCTGATGAAAATTCTTCCCAACACGGGAGGAGCAAGACAACGGAGGAGGAAAGTCGTTGCGCTGGCAGTGCAAAATCAACTGCTTTACGCAGCCCCGGTCTGGGCAGATGCACTAACATTCGAAATAAACGTCCAAACGTTAGTGAGACCACAAAGGAGAATCACACTGAGAGTAGCCATGGCATACTGTACGGTATCAACGAATGCTATCTTAGTTGTTGCTGGTATGATACCAGTACACCTCAAAGCGCTAGAGCAGCAACTCAAGGCCAAAACACGGAAGGAAGGGGCTATGTTAGAGAAACGGGCGTTAACAGACCTAACATATAGGAAATGGCAGTTGCAGTGGGACGCAACCAAGACGGGCCTATGGACGAAGCGGCTCATTGGCGATGTCAAACAGTGGACCGAGAGGAACTTTGGCGAGACTGACTTTCATCTTACCCAAATGCTAACGGGTCATGGATGCTTTGGATATTATCTTCACAAATATAAAAAGCGGGAAGACCCAGCGTGCGTCGACTGCGGATCGACGGTGGACAACGTTGAACACACGTTGTTCAGGTGCGACAGATGGTGGAGACACAGAAGAGAGTTGGAGGTGAGAATCGGTGCAGCGCTGGAACCAGATACGGTGGTGTCGAAAATGCTGGAGAAGACGGACCACTGGAATGCGGTTAAGGCGTACGCGGAAATGATACTCTCGACAAAGGAGGAAGAGGAGAGGCAGGTACAAAAAACAGCTAGAGTTGCAATGTAGTTAAGTCTTATGATGTGTGCACCGAAGGTGGAAATTAGAGGGGTAGAGCCCTCTATCTGTGTAAAGGCTACGCCTTAGACTTAAGTTTTCATTATGTTGTAAATGATATGTTTGTTGGTTTATATAATAAACGATGCGGATGCAGGGGGAAGGACTATCCTAGGATGAAGTGCCCCCCTGTAGCGCCGCGATTCACTAACAAAAAAAAAAAAAAAAGGTTAGGTCAATGAAACCAAACGTATAACAGTGTTGCGATAGTCAAGGTGTAGGACCATACACGTGTAACGATTATCGTCATCGACATCGTACATTACTCCCTACGTTGAGCACGGCTGATATGCTGAGTGTTAGTAATGACAAATGTGTATATATGTATGAAATATATATTATGCTGACGCGATGTTTAGCTCACAACGTGTAAATAACCGACCTGGACGCCTGGCGGGAGTCAGTTATGATAGAGTCTACAGTGAGGTAGTCGAAAGAATATAGTCAGCGGTTGATAGTTGGATGGTCAAGAATGAAGAGTCATAGTCGGTGGTCGATAGTGGAACTCGAGGGCTGACAACGACCTGAAGAGGACCTGCGGACGACCAGCTCAACCCACATTTGGACATCGGCACCCACGACACACCATGGCCCGATCGGTAGCCCGGAGTTATAATTTATAAGTATACTTTCGATGTTGTAACTTGTAGTAGATAATAATAATACATTAATATTCAATAACAGATATATATATATATACATTACGTTGAGTACTTTGCTTCACATAGGGTAACCCTGATCCCTGGTAATAATATCAGACACCGAGGTCGAGTCTCTGAGACCTCGTTAATATAAACAGAACGACACCTGAACGGGTAAGAGCCCAGGTGAAGAGGAGACGTTACACACGTATATATTATTATTACAGTATTACGCATGGTGTACGTGGCACAATTACTATTAATAAGTGTCACGAGGAAAAGTTAGTCTCAAAAGTACTAAAAGAGCCATAGCGAATATTTAAGTGGGACCCTGTAATCTGACTGTTGTCTAGTATATAAAGGCGCTCCGAGAGGGAGACAAGACACATTATTTCTGCGTGACGACTAGTTGACAGTATTCGTGCTAGAGATATTTGTCTTAAATTGTTACAATACTCCGAGTGTTTAAAATGTGTTAAATACTAACCTAACGTCAATAAATTCGTAATAATAGTTAATTTTACTATGTGTTAATTCATTTGATTTGACCTTTGTCAACCGTGCTGGATCACAACAACAGCTTTGTCATTGGTGTAACGTAACTCATATTATATCACTCTTATAACTTCTTTAGATTTTACAAGTGATAAGTTTGAAGGAGTAGCGGGTCATTTTCAGAAATTAGTATACACAATTTATATTTTCCACATACCTTTAGGGCCGTTTTATCAATCACCTGTTAAATGTCTAGTTAACTAGTGTAATGATATGCTCACACATCATTATAATAAATAAACTAAAATCTTACAGAATAATAAATAACGGCCAGAATGTCGTTCGTAGAAATCGGTCATCCCCAATAAAACTATTGTCACCGACAAAAAGGTCTTTGCCGCCGAAGAGAAATCTAGTTCGGGGAAATACAAAAACGTTTGATACAACCACCTACCACTCTCTGGTCGGCATATCCGTGTCGTCCCTTAAACCGCATATCCGTGTCGTCCCTTAAACGAGTGCATGAGCACCAACCACCAGAGTAACAACCTCTCAAGTCTCAAAAAAACCGATTTCAACGAGCGACAACTGGACTCCTTATGCGAGCAATAATCAGTGCGTTCTTTAATTCAATTTTTGTATTTGAAGTATTCAGTGGCGTAGCGTGTATATAAGCAGTGTAAGCGTTGCTTACACTTTTTATTGTAAAACGTTTTTGGGTGTATTATTTTTAAATGACCAAATTAAATTCAATTTTAGCCATGATCAATGTGAAATAATATTATTGTTTATTATAATATTTTTTTATTGATTTTATAATTTTATATTTATAAATTGTTATTTGTTGTAAGTCTAAAAATAACATCGTTATTCGTTGTTTTTGAACGTTTCGGTCGTCGCGTCGGTTCATTACAAGCCAAGAAATGGTCTTGGCAAGAACACTCGGTAAAATGTCCCCCGAACTTCCGCAGTCCGCGCACGCACGTTCGGCTCATCTATGCATTTTCTATAAACATGAGAAATGCGATGTGTGTGTAAGCGATTTCAATTCCCTTTCCTATTTTATAAATTAGACTATTACAGTTTATAGTATAAAATGTATAGCCGCAATAATGTGATTCAGTTTTGGCTGTCGTCTCAACAAATATTTCCAATTCTTTCAACTGAAGCTATAAAAATACTACTCCCTTTCTCATCTTCATACATGTGTGAAGTTGGATTTTCGGCAATGGTGGGCATCAAAAACAAACATCGAAACAAGCTAAAATTATCGAACTCCTTACGTTTGAAAATAACTAAAATTGACGTCGATCGTCGATGTCATTGCTGTTATTAACCATAATAGAAAACAAGCACACACTTCGCATACACCTCATTATTAAAAGTACATTTGTAAAAATATATTAATGTACTATATAAAATTAACCTATAAAATACTAAATACCTAATAAAAATGTATACATAATTATATAATACAAATTTTGTTTTTTATTACCTACTTTTTGAAAAGTGAAACAATGTGGGTCGCGAAAAATTTTTCGGGGGAAATTTGGGTCGCAGTACTAAAAAGATTGAGAAGCACTGGTATAATACATTCAATACAAATATTGCTAACGGACTTATGTCCAACATCGACCTAACACTCTCAAATGCATCGCTAGCTCAAAGACTCGAATGGAAAGTATATAGTAATATAACCAGCAGTGACCATTTCCCCATCATCGTTAAATACTTATCTCGGATTTCTGATGAACCTTCTTCCGGGGAAAGGTGGAATCTAAAAAGTGCCGATTGGTCTCTCTTCAATGAATTACTCGACGAAGAATTTAAATATATAAACGATGCCGATACGGAAAACACCAACACAATAATACATACTTTTACTAACTCAATACTCAAAATAGCAAATCTAACAATTGGTAAATCAACTACCAACAATAAAAAACCCAAAGTACCCTGGTGGAACCAAAACATCAGATCGGCAATTAAAGATAAACATATTGCATTAAAAAAATTCCAAACGTCCAATAATCTTGAAGACTTCATTGAACTTAAAAAACTCCGAGCTAGAACCAAATATCTGATTAAAACTTGCAAAAAAGCCTCCTGGGAAAAATTCACAAGTAGTATCAACGAAAAAGCAGACACCAAACTCGTTTGGAACAAAATCCACTCCCTAAAAGGACTCAGTAGAAGTCGCAAAATAAACCTCATCGACAATAATACTGACCTACTAATGAATAACGATCAATCAATTGCGAATAAACTGGGAGAATACTTTTATAACAACAGTAGCGATAAAATTTATAAAACCCGGTTCCTAATGTACAAACAAAAATGCGAAAATGAAACTATTCTCAACAATATAGACAGTAATCTTACGGATCAAATTCTTCTAAATAAACCAATCTCCATCCAAGAACTCACATACACCTTAGCTAAATGTAAAAGTCACGGTCCCGGGCCTGACAACATACCTTACATATTTATTCATAACTTTGGACCAATTGCCCAAAAATGTATGTTAAAAGTATTCAATAGAATCTTTATCGAAGGCTCTTGGCTAATTACTTGGAAAAACGGTACAATTATACCAATCACTAAAAATGAAAAAGACAAATTTAAACCAGAAGGATATAGACCAATTACTCTACTGAACACCATGTGCAAAATATTAGAAAAAATTATCAACCATAGACTAACTTGGTTCCTTGAAAAATACAACTTCCTTTCTAAACAACAAAGTGGTTTTAGAAAAAATAGAAGCACAATTGACAACCTCTTTCTAATTAAACACGAAGTAAATCAGACCTTCGAAAGCAAGCAAATCATGGGACTAGTTAATTTGGACATCTCCAAGGCATACGACTCAACTTGGAGACATAACATATTAATCAAACTCAATCGAATTTTAGCCAAAGGCTTTACACTCAATATTATAGCCGATTTTTTAAAAGACCGCACTTTCCAAGTAAAAGCGAATAACCAGATGTCCGATGAATTCTCTCAAGAAAATGGAGTACCCCAAGGCTCAGCATTGTCAGTAACGCTCTTTCTGTTAGCTATAAACGACATAACCCAATGCTGCTCCCTTCCCGTAAAATGCAACCTCTTCGCTGACGATTTTAATTACTCATGTCGAAGCAATAACATCTGCACAGTACAAAAATTTCTCCAGATAACCACTAACAATCTCGAAGAATGGGCAGGAAAGACAGGCTTTAACTTCTCTCCCAAAAAATCAAACTGCATAGTATTCACTCAAAAAAGAAAGGTAGGCCAACTTCATATTACTCTCGACGACAAGCCAATTCCTATCCAAAAATCAGTCAAAATCCTTGGTCTCTTTTTCGATCGCCGCCTCACGTGGGCAACCCACATACAATACCTTAAGACCTCAACCAATAACGCATTAAACCTACTCAAAATATTATCTCACACAGCTTGGGGAGGTGATTCTCAAACATTAATCAAGATACACAGATCTACTATACAGTCCAGACTAAACTACGGTGCCATTATGTTCAAATCTGCATCCTACTCTACGCTAAAATCAATAGATGCTATTAATAACAGCGGGCTAAGACTGGCTATAGGCGCATTCCGCAGTAGCCCAATTTTAAGCATTTATAACATAGCCGGAGAATACCCTCCCGAGTTAAAAAGGACAGACTTAGCTCTAAAATACTTGGTTAGAACAGTCAGAGCCAAATTCATTCCACTCACTGAGGAAAATACTGAAATTCACCAAGAATTAAATGTAAACGGCATTGACCCGGCTCTAATAATATCAAGAGAACCAATGAACTATCCCCCGTGGATAGCCCATTATTCAATAAATACAGAATTAACTTCCTTCCTAAAACCCCAAACCCTCCCTCAGTATACAGAAGTCACTTTCTCAGTATATTAGAACAATATAAAGACTACCAAAAAGTATACACTGTCGCTTCTAAGTCTCATGACGAAGTAGGGTTTTCAATAATATTCCAAAACAGAAATCTACTATTCAAACTTCCAAGAACATGCTCCATCTTCTCGGCTGAAGCTATTGCAATACTCGAGGCATTAAAAATAATATTACACGAAGACCGCCCAAAACATATTATATGTAGTGACTCCCCAAGTACCCTCACCAGCATCAAAAACAAATTCCATCCTGAAGATATCGCAATAAAAATACAAAATAAACTAAACGAGGCCTCAATTAGAAACAAACATATCACGCTCATGTGGGTTCCCGGACATTCGGGCATCATTGGTAACGAACTAGCAGACCAACAGGCTAAAATTGCCACCTCAAACTCGGGAGTAACAGTATTACCAGGGCTAACATACGATGACTTAAAATCCCATATTAGTGAGATGTCCAACGACAAATGGCTTCGGGTATGGAAGCAACAAACTACCAAACTGAACACAATTAAAAGTTCCATCAACCGATGGATTAACAGTTCTTTAAAAAGGAAAGAAGAAATAATATTAAACCACCTGCGCATCGGACATACTAGACTTACCCACGGATACTTAATGGCCAAGGAAGAAGCTCCTTTATGTGATGCTTGTGGTTTAAGATTGTCCGTGAAACACATAATTACGGAATGTTTCAAGTACGAACAAGATAGACAAAAGATCGGAATCGACGCGACACTCGGCTCCGCACTGGGACCAGAATCCGAGGACAACAACAAGATAATAAACTTCCTAAAATCAACTAATTTATATAACTCAATCTAAATATTATGTTCTTTTTTTTTTTCCACAGTTTATAGTTATTAGAATACGATAGCATAATGAACCCCTATTGTTATTAACTTTTGTGCCACCATAGCTGTAACCAGTGTTGTGCAATAGCTAAATTTAGTTAGATAAATTTATCTAGATACCTTATCTAGATAAAACAATTGTATCTTTTATCTTATCTAGATAAATTACACAATTGGTATCTACCCGTCATCTAAGATAGAAAACTTCGCCATCTATATAAATTTATCTAGATTGTTCACGAGACGTAGTCTGAAAAATATACGAACATCATATTTTCCGATATTATTTTTAAAATTGTATAATATATTGTATAATGAATTATGCGTATAAATTTAGGTACCTAGTATTATTATTGTCATTTGTCGCTAATGTGCACCACTTTTAAGAAATTAATAATAATAATTGTATCGTTGATCGTTGTCCGTTGACAATAGATTAGCTTTATAATATAATAATATTAAATAATTCAAGTCCAAGGTCTAAGAATAACCTGAAAGACGATAGTACTGGGAATATTGGTATTATAATAGTTTAAAAATACCAATAACTAATAAAAATAAACCACCAGCTCCACTCAGTCAATTTACCATTCGTCAACAACCTTTATTAATTAATCACTGCAAGTTATAAATATCTCATTTATTATTATTATTATTCATTGCCTATGGAAAAAGTATCATACCATCATAATTGACTTAAGACTTCAATCATAACCGTCCGCGTAGTGCGTACGCTGCGTATAGTCTATTCAGTTCATTTTTTTTTAAAATTTATTCGTGTAAATCGTTAATCATATTTAAACTATGGATCGATTTGTAAAGAGAGCTCGTCTAGAAGACACTGCTCAAAATATGAATGATCCTCCAGCTGAACCAGCAACACCGTCTATAACGAACATAAAATTCAAATATTTGTTTGATGAATTTTTTAAATTAGTGTCGACTGATGGTGAAAAGCTAATAGCATCATGTATAAACTGCCACAAGAATATAAGTGCGTCTACCAAGTCAAGTGAAAATTTATTGAGTCATATTAAAGTAAGTTTTAAATAACACGGTAGGTATCTAGAATTAATACCTAGTGTTTTATCAAATTTTCACAACTACACATATAATAATATAGATCTTAAAGTAAAATGTTTCATATTTTGTACCTATTAATAATTTTATAAATCCTATTCTTTATTAGTTTGCCTAATGGGTACCTAAATTATTATTATTACTATTATTTTGTTTATGTATTACAACTAGGTACCCGTAGGTACCTAACCATAATACAATTTGAAAAATGTATTTTTACAAAATATTCTAATTAGTTCCCTAGCTCTTAATAATTGAAGCATTTTAAATAAATTATATTTGTCCAAATTCAAATTTGAAATAAATACCCATATACTTTTTTTTTTATTAGAAAACGAGTATATTTTTAAATATTTTATCAAGTAGAATACCTACAAAGTTAATTAATGTTTTCATAGAACCTTGACTATAATAGGTGCTTATTGAGTAGGTTAGTATATTATATTATTTTATTAGTCATATAAAGTACATAGTATCCAGCAAGGCTGGGCAAATTAACGATTTTTTTTAACTCGTTAAGTTAAGTTGTTTTAAAATAATAAAGTTAAGTTAAGTTAAATGTTGACTTAGAAAAAAAAGTAACTTGACTTAGTTTAGTTAAAATTTTCTAATTTGCAAAATAAAAAATTCCAGACATACCTAATAATGTTTATTAGTTAATTTTTCTTTACGCCCAAGAAAATTACTGGGGAAATTTAAAATGATACATCAAAGTATTAACTAGCTTTCAAAAAACCTACTTTTCTAAGATCCTCATTAAAAAATTTGCATTATTCTTTGGACGAAATTTAACTTAATTTAGATATTTTTGAATAAAATTAACTTGAAGTTAACATATTAATCATTAAAAAAAAGTAACTAATTAAGTTAAAAGTTAATTTGAAATATAAGTAAGGAGTTAATTAACTTAATTAAAACTAACTTAACGTTTTAACTTAATTTTAACTTTTAATTCATTAATGCCCAGTCTTAGTATTCAGTAGGTACTTCACCAATAATTTAGAAGTATTATAATTTATAAATAGGTACATATTAGTTATATTGTTGGTACTCATAAGTCATCAATTTCTTATTCTTATGAAATTGTTTTATAAGGTATACAAAGTAACCTACGTACCTACCCATTGACATTAAAATAACTATTCAATTTTTTTTTTTTAATAGAGTCAACATTCATTCTTACTCTCCAAAGTTGAAATAGCCAGAACAAGAAATAAAAATAAAAATAATTCTGTTCAAACAAAAATGTTTGATGTCCGTTCAAAAACAGTGACAAAGGAAATGGTAATTACTCTGCTAGTTTTGTGATTTTAAAATTTATTTGTGTAATTTTTAAACTAAATTTGTTCCCCAGGTTCTAATAATTGATAATAATGATAATTATAACTATATTAATTTCTGTTATTTTGTTTATTTTCAGGTTAAGACGTTAGTATTTGATTATATTGTTAACGAAATGTGTCCATTAAGAACATGTGAGAAACCAAGTTTTAAACTTTTAATAACTAGACTTACTGGATTAAACGACCAAATAATACCCAACAGAAGACAGCTATCAAAACATTTAGATAACAAATATGAATCATACGTATCTATGTTGATGGATTTGATAGCAAAAAGTAGTTTTGTTTGTACAACGGCTGACATATGGAGTACAAACAACCGAAGTTACATGGGTAATGACTTGATTTAGGACAATTTAACATAGCCATTTGAATGTAGAGATAGTAAAAAAAGTAAAAAAATAAATAAATATAAATCAGTCAATTTATAAGTAATTTATTATACCTAATATGCTAAAAATGTATATAAATATTTTAATATCAACAAATTATTTATTATATAAAATATTAAAGTTAAAAATATGGCTGAAACAATTTTTTTATTATATAGTTAGGTACTCCAAAAATTAAAATACAATATCAAAAATGTATAAAAAAATATTTAGTTATTAATGTCAAAAATTAAAAAAATAAATTTACTATATTTTTTATTTGTATTATAAACATAATATCAATGGTTTTATAATATTTATAAATATAAATAAACGAGTAAATAAACCAGCAGAACTACTTTTCTTAATATATTTTGATATTGTTCTAATGATCTATTATATTATTATAAAAATCTATTATTTTAAATTTCAATGAAAATATTTTTATTTATTGATTTATATATATTTTTTTTCTTCAATTTTCCCTAAGTCCAAATGACTGTTTTAATGACTTTGTTCCTATTCTGTAATGACTAATGAGACAATCTCTCTAGTATTTTTTAAATTACTGAATATGTTATATTGATTTATTTCTAGGAATGACATGCCACTTCATTGATGAAAAAACATATGTCCGGCATTCATATGTCCTTGGCTGTAAACGTATTAAGGGAAGCCACAACTACCAAAACATTGCTGAAGTTATATCAAAAATTACACAAATATATGACATTGAACATTCAAAAATAACCCATATTATTACGGACAATGCTGCAAACTTTGGAAAAGCATTCAGGGTGTACTCTACTTCTCCAAACATTGCTCACAAAGAAACAATGAACGATTTAGGTAATTTTGATGAAAACAGTTCAAATTCTTCAAATTCTGATAGTGGATCAGACTGTTCAAATTTTGAGTTAGAAAATGTAGAATTCAATAACTTGTTTTTAACTTCTGAATCAAACTCAAATAACGATGGTACATTTTGTCTACCAAAACATATGCTTTGTTGTGCTCACACGTTGAATTTGATTGCAGCTAATGACATTTCAAAAATTTCTGATAACAATTATAACAAAATATCCAAATCTACTTTTTCTAAATTGTCAAATTTTTGGAATTTAGCAAGTCGAAGTACCGCAGCATCTGATAAAGTGTATGATATTTGTATGTGCAAGTTTCCAGTTCCAGTAGTGACCCGGTGGAATTCATTATATGATGCAACCCAAAAAATTTTAGATCACAAACTAAACATAGCAATAATATTTGAACAGTTACATTTGCCCAAATTGAAAAATAGTGAGTGGGGATTCATAAATGAATATTGTAAGGTTATGAAACCATTGGCCTTTTCATTAGACAAGTTGCAAGGTGAAACAAAAAGTTTCTTGGGATATGTGGCTCCCACTATATTAGTGTTAAGAAAGTTATTGATATTGAATCAATCTGAACAGTTAATATATTGTAAACCTTTGAGTCTTACAATTATAAATAGTCTAGAGAAGAGATTTAATTTTTTATTTTATCTAAATGATCCAAAAAGCAAAGATTTTATAATTGCTTCGATTAGTCATCCAAAATTTAAATTGGATTGGGTGCCTGTTCGATACAAAGATTTATGCAAGAAAATATTTATTAAAGAATGTAATTCTATGTCCACTTTAACTATTATACAGCCAGACTCTCAAATGAAGAAAGTGATTGTACGAGTGATAAAGAGTTTTATGATAATTTATACTCACATCGTTCAATAAATGACTCTTCTGAATGTTATAGTGATGAAATTGACTTGGGTCAAGAAAATGAATCAAATGTACAGGTAATAACATTTTTGAATTAAAAAAAAAGAGAATTGGATATGTTGAATAATTATCCAGTAATTAAAAAAGTATTTATTAAGTACAACTAGGGTTGCCATACGTCCCGGAAAACCGGGACTGTCACCGGTTTTTGACTTTGTGTCCCGGTGTCCCGAAAACATTTTTCGGGACGTCTATATGTCCCGGTTTTAGGAAAAAATTAAAATTGTTTAATTTCTACAATTTTATTTTTAAAAATAATAATTGAAATCGAGAGTCAACATGTTAATGTTAAAGATAACGAATAATTGATAAATCCATAGGCTAAATATAAAATAATAATACCGTAATATTCGAGAACAACAAACAAGTCATGTGCGCTGTGCACTATGCTGCAGTTTACATGTTTTATTTTTATATTTTATCGTCTTATCGATAATCGATATAGCCATACGGGTGATACAGAGACAGACTAATGACTTTTACATCAGTAGAACGTAGGTCGTAGTCACTAGTCACTCGTAGACCGTAGCCTAGATTGTTCGTATTTATTATTTTATTCGTTATTATGGCACCAAAAAGAAAATGTCACTTTCGTGATGAGTTTTCCGTTACTTGGAGTTTTATAAAAAAAGGTAGAAATGAATTTGAAGCATATTGCACTTTTTGCAAAAGCTATCTTCAAGTTGACCACGGTGGAAAATCTGACATAGTCGATCATATTAAATGTAACAAACATAAAAAAAATTCTCAAAGTGTAAATATTAGTGAAAAAGTGACCAAGTTTTTTGTAACTCCTGATACAAAAGAAGAAAAATTGGTAGCTGCTGCAGAGTTGGTTAATGTTTATAAGGTAATTTTTCACCATAATTCATTTAATTCACTGGACTGTACTACACCACTTTATTCAAAATTATTTCCCGACTCAAAAATTGCTTGTAAAATGTCAACCGCACGAACTAAAGGCACTGCAATAGTAAAATACATTTTAGCTCCACATACAGTTGATATATTTAAATCAGATTTAGAAAATACAATTTTCTTTAGTTTGGCGACGGACGCTAGTAATCATAAATCAGAAAAAATATTTCCAATTATAATTCAATATTTTACAAAGTCAGATGGTACAAAAAGTCAATTAATAAAAATGAGTTCTCTTAAAAACGAAACTTCAGAAACAATTTCGCAATATTGTATTGATACATTAAATAATTTGAAAATACCTTTAAAAAAATGCATTGCATTTTGTGCAGATAATGCAAACACAAACTTCGGAGGAATTCATAGAAAAGGACAAAATAATATTTTTTTTAAACTAAAAGAAGCCATTCAAAATGAACTGGAAGGTGTTGGCTGCTCTGCTCACATATTGCACAATACTATTTCTACAGCTGCAAATACGTTTAGTTTTGATGCTGAAATGATCATATTTAAAATATTTGGGTACTTTTCTATTTACACTGTAAGAACAGAAAAATTAAAAGATTTCTGTGAATTTGTGGATATCAACTACAGAACTATTTTAAATCATTCCAAAACTCGGTGGGTATCATTGCTACCAGCAGTAGAAAGAACGCTATCTATGTGGCCTGCACTAAAATCATTTTTTCAGTCCGAAGAGAAACCTCCAAAAATACTATTAGACACATTTAATAGTCCGATGAGTGAAACATATATGTGGTTTTTACATGCACAACTCGTTATTTTTAACAGGAACATTTTATTGATTGAAAAATCTAAAACGAGTATAATTGAACTAAGAAAAATATTAAGCACCATTTCAGATAACTTAAAAAATAGACAAATTAATAAATTTGTTGGTTTAAAAGTTCTAGAAATGTTGAGAAAAGAAGAAATATCTGATCAAGTAAAACATACATTTTATGAAGAAGTTGATGAGTTTTACAATACAGCAATTACGTATTTAACCAAATGGTCGGTCTCAACAAATCACTTTCATGTTTTTGACTGGATGTCTTTATTGGAGCCGATAGCATGGCGTGACGTAGAAGAAACAATAATTTATTTATCTGATAAAAACATACAGTTAGATGATTCTTTATTGTTTGATCAGCTAACATACTTAAAAAAAAAAATCGAAGAATTCAAAAACAGTATATTAGATTGGGATAATAAAATTGCTAGTGAAAAATGGCAATGTTTTTTTAGTGTGTCAATACACGATGAACAACACTCAGAACTTTTAAAAATTGCTCAGTATGTTTTTGCAATACCAGCCCACAATGCTAACGTCGAACGTGTATTTTCTTTAATGGAAATACAATGGACTGACGAACGAAATCGTCTTCAGCTTGATACCGTGGAAAGTATTATAATGTGCAAGTACAATTATAAAAAGACTTGTTCCGAATTTTACGAGTATGTTAAAACACAGCCATCTTTACTTACATCGGTTAAATCATCTAAGAAATATGAATGGTACAAAGAAAATGAGACAGAAGAGCCCAGCCACCCCGGCCCAAGTACAAGTAAATAAATAAAAAATGTTGTTATTTTATAATTATAGTATATTAATTTCATATTGTTAAATATTATAAAACAATAAATTTTAAAAAAAATTTTACATTGTCAATTTGTTATAGTAATAAAGTGTATAAGTTATAACACTATAACCTATTGTAGTATTGTGTCGTTATTTAATACATATCCAATGGCGAATATAGTTCAATAATATTTCTAAATTTATTTACTATTTTTCTGTCTGTCCCGGTTTTACTTGATGAAATTATGGCAACCCTAAGTACAACACAACTCTTCCTTCATCTGCACCTGTTGAGAGACTGTTTAGTGGTGCAGTACAAGTTTTAACTTCAAGGCGTAATCGCCTTGGTGATAAAACATTTGAAAAATTATTGTGTTATAGAAACATGCAATAGGTTCATAAAAAATAAAAAATTGTATTTTAAACTAGTAATTTTTTTTCTTTATAATTATTAATGTATTTTAGATATATTGTTTTATTTGAAACAGACTTAAAGGTAAATATTTATGTTATTATATTAAATATCAAAATTGTTTTTACTTATGATTAATTTTCAAATGTTAACAAATTTATGTATGGTATTGTTTTTTATCTTATTAGTTTGAAATCTATTTTATATGTATCATAAATAAATGTATGTGTATAATTCAACATAATAGTTTAATAAATAATAATTATATACCTCTAGAGTTTATACAATATATTCTGCCATCAGTTGGCTTCTATATTCACAAGTCACAAGACCACAACTAGTCTTCCTTTTCAGAAAATGGAGTAAGTATTGACATTGTTGTTGGAATGATCATTTTAATTATTTAACACATTTTACAAATAGTTATTACTTATTAGTAATTTAAACTAAAATTATATATAGTCATAATTCATAATTGTATTAATATTTTCTACAAACCTAATATAAAAAATAAAATTTAACAAAATCATGTTTTAAGAAAAACATTTATAAAAAATCATCTCATTTTTATCTAGATAAAATTGATTTTATCTGTATCTATATCTAGATATATTTTAATTTATCATTATCTATCTCTATCTAGATATATTTTGGGTTCATATATCTTATCTATATCTAGATACAAAAAAATTATCTAAGCACAACACTGGCTGTAACTAATGGCCACAGATGCCGGGTTGTTTATAAGATCAATAAAAAAAAAAAAAATACATTCGGGTATAATATCCACTAGGGAATTAAGAATGCAGCTGCGGGACATACTAATAAGTCTGCCCGGGCAGTTGAAATTACCTTTTGATGTAAATCACATATCATTATACGAGCTAAGATTTCAAAACTGGCTATAGTATATATGAATGGAACACTCGTATTCGAGTTAATAATTCCATTATTAAACCCGGTAGAACTTACATTGTATCACATACACCATTGCCGGTACGTAAAGAAAAACTTTATATGCACCTCACACCCGAATTCGAATACATGGCCATTTCAAAAACACACGAATACTATTTAACGATCACCGTGACACATTTAATGAAGTGTAAAGACTTAGCGAGTATAACAATGTGTCCCGAAACACAACCATTGCGTATAGGGTCCACGGGGTTACCATGCGAAGTTGAAATTGTTGAAAGAAGTTAATTGATATATGTTGAAGAAAATAGATTTTGAATTAAAAGGCAGTAGATGACCTTGTTAAAGTAATTGACGTCAAATTTTGAAAAGTTTTGAAAAAAAAAAGGGAATTAATTATAGGGGGCCCTAGGATAAGAAATAGTATTACGTTACTAAGAATAAGTTGATAGAATAATTATTATTAAAAAATAAATAAATTGTTAGTGTTTAGAAGGTTAAATGGTAAAGCGCGTAAATTAGGAAATTAAATCATTTAGGAAAAAATTAGTAATAAGAAAAATAAGGGATAGGAAGTTGAATATTATTGGAGGGATTTACGGAGTAGCTAACCGGGGATTTTTTTTGTTTAATATTCGAGCGTAGTACGAGCGCGTACGCATAAAAACATCGCGGAAAATGGCGAGGGAAACGGGTGAGGGGATACCGTATCGAAATTTAACACGCGTAACATAGGCGGTCGAACGTTTTACGTGTTATTAGATAGGTACTCATCCATATCCAACGTACGACGCGCGTTTACGTAATTTCTTTTTATTATTTGTGCATGATAGTTATTTTATAAGTAATAATTTTTACGTATTATTAATTTTGGTGACGGTAGTTACGTATTATTAGTTTATAAATCAATAATAGTATATACATGTAGAGTAAATACTGTTGGTAATTACTCACGCGGATAGGATATTAATAAATTTAGTAGATATAATTTATTAGAAATTATATATATGTAATGTTTAGATAAATATATGTCAGAATCCGATAGTTCAGATATTGACACTAGTTCTGCGGACAGTTCAATAAAAGTTGAAAAATATAAATCTAGGAAAGAATTAAAAGAGGCAATTTTAAAAGACGCTGTAAAGAAAGAATTTTTAGAACAAACTAGGAAACACATAGTTAAAACTGAAAAAACTATTAAGGAAAAGTTAGTAAGAAGACATAGTTTAACAGAACAGATAGGTACCGCGCCACGAAAGCAAACCGTAGGTCGTTTAGGTACTAGGTCAGACTCTAGCGTAATTCACGTGCAGTTAGAGTCAGTGGTTAAGAAAAAAATGAGTAAAATGGATTTAGATAAAGCAATTGCTATGATACCTATTTGCACGGGCAAAAAGGACGTAGCCGAATTTATAAATATTTGTGAAATCGCAATTAAGGAGACAACGGAAGTAGATACACCGATATTATTAAAAATAATTACTTCTAAGTTAACAGGAAATGCGTTAGAAGTAACAAAATATCGAAATTTAGAAACATGGGGAGCAATAAAAACAATATTAGAGGGGGCATTCGAACAAAAAGTATCGGAGAGGGCCCTATCAATAGCTTTAAACACGGCACGTATGGCCGAGGGAGAAAGTGTGGCAAAATTCGCTAGTAGAATCGAAGAGTTATATTATAAACTCTGCGCGGCAAGTACGGTAGGTCTATCTCAGGCCTAGGCAGATATAGTGAAAAAACAAACAAAGTAACAGTGCAAATAAAGAACCGGAATTCGAAATGACTTTGAGCGTTCAGGCGGGAGGTCACCTGGTGGTAATAATATTAAAAAGAAATGATATGTACATGGGTGAAATGGAGATATACCGATATGCAGGGGAGGAACCTATGGGACAGATTACACATAATCTTAGGACGTTAATTGACGTTTACTACGGGAATAGGAATAACATCTATTCACCTGGCAGGTTCCCGGAAGCGGAAATCGTAGAATTATGTCAAACGTTATGGGATTGGTTCCGGAACCCATACGCGTGTAACATATCAACAATACCATTTTGTTACCACCTGAACATCAATCGGATGACCGACCGAGGCGGAGCTAAACCAGTAGGCGTAGCGAGCATAATGTATGACCGCACGAAACCACCTTTAATCACGGGAAACGAAAATGAACAACAATTAAATAACAATATAGCACTGGCAAGAAGGGTCATCAATGAATTTTGGGAATTGAATAAAGAAATAAACAAGGCAATATGGACACAATATTTGAATATTAATAATTATAGGTTGTATAGGCTAAAGAATAATAACAATATTGAAAATAATGTTAGTAATAATAATATTAGCATTAATAGTATTATTAGTAGGGAAATGGTTAATAATAGGACACGGGAGCCTGGCATTAGAAATATTAATATGACTGAAGCAGCTGGACTGTGGTGGTCGGATAGTGATAGTGATGATGATAATTTAAGAAACATAACACCGAATAATACAATTAGTAATAGTAGTGATTATGAAAACGATGTTATGGATTTACTTAATGTTAGAAGTAATGTAGCTATAGAAAGTATTTTTAATGAAGTAGAAGATAGGTACATAGTTAGGAATAATAATGATAATCAGTCATAAAAAGAAAAAAAAATGGGATGGCACTAATTAATTTTGATAGTTGGCGGTATAGGAACGGTGGGAGTTGCCACCATATTCTGAACGAACAAACAACCACCGGGACTCACTGACAACGGATTAAAAATTAATTAGTTCAATTTCAAACGCGATAAGTACGCGTATTTTGTCCGGGCCGAGGAGATGATACGGAAATAATATATATATTAGAAATTATTTAAACAAGATAAAACAAGTTTGAAACTAATGTGTATATATATTGTTTTAGGTTAATTAGAATGAAACACATTAATTGTAAGTTAATAATGATATTAGATATATTATCGACTTTAAATTAGAAGGGAAGTCAAGTTCGTTGTCATGGATTTCGAATTCACCAATATGAAGAGAACAGACATTGTGCTAATATCAGGAGCAATCTCGAACAGCTTAAACAAGTGTAAAATTCGTAAACTCGAGGGGAAACCGTTTCTCTTGCCACTCCATGAACAGATAAGAGTTATGACTGTTCGTGAAATACAGTTGGCAGAGAAATCGATAAGGCGGATTTTTCACAACAAAAAGGAAGTGGAGACGACCTGCTTAGCGCAACTTAACAAAAGTCTGAATTCACAATTAAATAACTTAACACCAGAGTTCATAAAAATTATATTTTGCGTGGAAATAAGATAAATGTAGTGGTATTGTTTGGGGGATCATACGATAGGAATATCCTAAGTAGATTAGGGTTAGGACATATAGAAATACTAAATATTAGATGCTATGATTTGAATTTCGATGGGGACTTCTACATGATATTAGAAAAATTAAGGGGAAAAATAACTGAGAGAATTTTCGAATTTAACATAGGTAGAATCCAGAAAAATGGTAGACTGTTGAATTTAACGGAAGCGCATAGCGGCGTATGTACACAAAAACATAAAATAACATACGCTCACGACCCAAAGACGGATGTGAGATTTACCAAATGCATATTCAACAGAATGGTTAAGGAATATGGGTACCAAAATTTGGTAAAACAATTCCAACCTATATAGACAATACCACGTACCTAGCACCACGTTGTGAAATATAATTTTTGCGAATTTATAACTTTTACTATAGCAAATAACAAATAGCTTAATTAACACACTAAAGTAAATATATATAAAAGAAAAAGAAAAAAAAAGTAACGCTAGATACTAATAATTAACTAATATAACACTAAAAATAGTAATTTTAAATAAATTAATTTCAGAAGAAAAAAAAAGAAAAAGAAATAACATTAGGAATCAGGCGGTGAATAATAGGGGCATATTTTGTCTATTTTTATTGGAGACTGACAAATGGTGCACTATTATGCACCGAACGGTGGTTTGACCACTTAAGGACAATGTTGGAATTTGATCGTTTGGTGATTGGTTCGAAAAATCGTGTGTATAGCAGATTTTTTTTAGCGGATCACCAAGGGACCAAATGGCCATAATAATTCACAGTAAGAAATTACAAGGACAAAATCTTGTTAGTTTAGCCAGTGTCGCGAAATGATGCTTAAATTTGCAGCACACTCTGGCGTCACGGGTTCAATTAGCAAGATAAAATCATTACGAAAATAGAATAGAATAAAATCGATTTAATACTAGTCTTGATCATGTAATAGAACTTGAATACAATGTATAAGACCACACGCAGTTCGGCATATGTCCGGTACGTGATGGGCAGCATTAATTATTATATAAAGGACAATGTAATAGGTATAAGGAAAGTATGAAATCATTTGTTATATAAAAGCAAGGCTACACGTCGCCAGGATGTACGTGTAGGTACCCCTTTTCCTTATATCAATGCACCTATATAAGAGGGACCCTAACGAAAGACTTATCACTCTATAGTTGGCAGGCTAATAGTTAACGGTATCCATGCTGATTATCTATGTCTTAAATTGTACAAGTTCAATAATTTTAAACTATTCTTAATTGATTTGTGTTTTATATTTAATTAACTTATATTATAATCAATTCGAATAAAGATCATTTAAGCTGATTGTTGTCTAATATATAAAGACGATCCAAGACTATTTCTGCGTGACGACTAGTTGACAGTATTCATGCTGGAGATATTTGTCTTAAATCGTAACATTACTTCGAGTGTTTAAAAAGTGTTAAAAACTAACCTACTGTCAATAAATTTCATAGTAATAGTTTAATTGACTGTGTATTAATTAATTTGATTCGACCTTTGTCAACCGTGCTCCACAACTGGACCACAACAGTTAGATTTCCTAAGCATTTGGAAAAGAGGCAAAAGTGGGAATCAGCATTAGGGTTGCAACAACAAATTGGCGACTGGAATTATGTTTGCGGAATTCACTTTACTAATGATATTTTTAGAAATGCTAGAAAAATATTGAAGCCCAATGTTATACCATTGTAAGAATACCATATTTTATTTATTAACGAACATTAAAGTATAAAATGTAGTTAAACAAAAACTTTCATTTTAGCGTCATTCAATGTTCAGATGATGAGTCTTGCGCACCAATTAATTGTACTTCTGAATCTAATAATTATTCATAGTGTGTATTTTTTGTTAAAAGTTATAACTAAATATAACCATAACTGGCATTACTGTATAAAAGGTGTTCATAGATTATGATATCTCATATCTATGTTTGTGTTCAGACCTTTATAACCTCAAAATATTTTCATGTTCGTTCCCGTGTGATGAGCATAAATGGCCTATCCATTCTTTAATATCTATGTCAACAGCTGCAGCTCGTGTCGTGTAGTGATGACTAGGTTGAAAAAAGATATGGCGATCGAAGACGAAAAAGCTGCGGCTGCGTCTTCGATTTCTATAAAGGCGTCGACGTACCTTGAGTTTATGACAATGGTGGAACAGCTCAAGCAGCAGAGTGAACGGTCGTCGGCATTGCAGTTGGAAAATGAATGCCTGCCGAAATTGATGAGTGACGAGGTGTCCGAGCCCGTTGTTGTCAACGCACCCGTTGCGGTTGCGACGCCGACGGTGCGTCTGGAGTACCGGGTAATTCCTGACCTAATCACACGGATGACCTCGTTTTCGGGAAACGAGACCCCGCTGCAGGAGCCGTTGACTCGTCTGATGCGCGGTGACCGTGAATTCGCGTGGTCTGAAGAGCAGCAGTCAGCATTCAACTCGTTACGTATAAGTCTGACCAGTGACGCGGTCCAAACAATAATCCGGAAGGAAGCTGCTGGAAGGCGGCCCCCTGAATTTGGTACATTCTGCAAGTAGGAAGACGAATGATGCTGAAACGCGATACCACTCTACCAAGTTAAAGCTGCTGTGTGTGGAGTAAGCTGTGAATAAGCTAAGAGTTCCTTTTAAAGGTAAAATTCACGATATACACCGATTGTCAAGCACTCACTTATTTGAACAGTACTTGTAAATGAAGAACGTGAAACACGGTGGCCTACAAACGAATAATTATCGCCGTAGCCCCGAAAAAGGTACGGCGTCACCAGAGGTTCATCGGATGTCGTGACGGGACCCCATAATTCATCCACATCCACGGTTCGGTATTACAATTGTAACGTAAGCGGGCACATAGAGAGACTGCACCAAACCACGGAAGCCGTGCTCGGGATGCAAGTCCACCTCTCCCACGCGGGGGCAGTTACGACGATTGTTGAAACCATGTACGCCGAGTTGGTAAATGCCTACCCAACTGATATAATAAACCAAGTGGATATTGAATAGAGTGCTTATTACTAGATATACTTGACGATTATTTCTTTAATGTACTTTCCATTTTTGTTGCAGTCGCGCTGAATGCATTGAAACGTAAAATCTGTTACGAAAAACATTCATCCCTGACCGTATATTATACGGTCGGTGATGTGGAGCAACCGAGTGTGCTACATGCGGTACCAAATAGTAATAGTTTCATATAGACAGTATATTTTAACGAACACCAGACCACCTGTCTGATCGACTCGGGTTCATCAATGTGCTGGTGCGGGCTGGTCTAGCCGATCGCGCGGGATTCACAGGCACCGGCCTACCCAACTGTTATAATAAACGAAGTGGATATTGAATAGAGTGCTTATTACTAGATATACTTGACGATTATTTCTTTAATGTACTTTCCATTTTTGTTGCAGTCGCGCTGAATGCATTGAAACGTAAAATCTGTTACGAAAAACATTCATCCCTGACCGTATATTATACGGTCGGTGATGTGGAGCAACCGAGTGTGCTACATGCGGTACCAAATAGTAATAGTTTCATATAGACAGTATATTTTAACGAACACCAGACCACCTGTCTGATCGACTCGGGTTCATCAATGTGCTGGTGCGGGCTGGTCTATCCGATCGCGCGGGATTCACAGTGCACCGGCTTACCCAACTGTTATAATAAACGAAGTGGATATTGAATAGAGTGCTTATTACTAGATATACTTGACGATTATTTCTTTAATGTACTTTCCATTTTTGTTGCAGTCGCGCTGAATGCATTGAAACGTAAAATCTGTTACGAAACACATTCATCCCTGACCGTATATTATACGGTCGATGATGTGGAGCAACCGAGTGTGGTACGTTAAAATAATCGTATATATCTATTGAATAGATGGCTATTATCCCTTTGTTATCGATACGACCTTGTCCTACACAAGCTACAGCTGCCGCTGTTGTCAAGTTCTATACATTCTATGCGTTTGCTCCCTTCGTGTTTTTTTTCAGCATTTATTATTTGCTTGACATTATTTAAATTATAATCAATTATTATTACTCTGTTTAAAACCCAACGGCGTTCAGTGTGTTACAGTTACTTGTACACGTTCTATGTGTTTGCTCCGTTCGTGTTTTTTCAGCATTTATTATTTGTTTGACATTATTTAAAATATAATCAATTATTATCACTCTGTGTTTTAATTTTTAGACATTTTTTTTTTCTCTCGTAATTACCTACCAATATGTATAAATGCGTGCAGTGTCCGTCGGTTTTTGGACAAAAAGGCAGTTTGGTTAAACATGAAATAACTCATACCAGTATACGTTTTCCGTGTACCGTATGTACATCGACATTCAAGTATAAATCGCATGTCAATAGACATCTGAAAAATATTCATGGTATGTTATAATTTTTTTTATTCAATATTAATTTATTGTTATTATTTTTCCCAAGGTATTGTCAACATTCGAACCCATTTGAGACCAATGTCCGATGCACCAATCATAGTTCAGCCAACACGAGCGCCTCGTGCCACTGCTCAAGGTGATGTTATACAAATCGCGCCTCAAATATTTGTCCCCGATGTCCCGGCCGGTGGATCGAATGCGATATCCGACGACGACGATATATTGTGTATGAAAGCGTAAGAGTGCTTATTACTAGATATCCTTGACAATTATTTCTTTAATGTACTTTCCGTTTTTGTTGCAGTCGCGCTGAATGCATTGAAACGTAAAATCTGTTACGAAAAACATTCATCCCTGACCGTATATCATACGGTCGGTGATGTGGAGCAACCGAGTGTGCTACATGCGGTACCAAATAGTAATAGTTTCATATAGACAGTATATTTTAACGAACACCAGACCACCTGTCTGATCGACTCAGGTTCATCAATGTGCTGGTGCGGGCTGGTCTATCCGATCGCGCGGGATTCACAGTGCACCGGCCTACCCAACTGTTATAATAAACGAAGTGGATATTGAATAGAGTGCTTATTACTAGATATACTTGACGATTATTTCTTTAATGTACTTTCCATTTTTGTTGCAGTCGCGCTGAATGCATTGAAACGTAAAATCTGTTACGAAACACATTCATCCCTGACCGTATATTATACGGTCGATGATGTGGAGCAACCGAGTGTGGTACGTTAAAATAATCGTATATATCTATTGAATAGATGGCTATTATCCCTTCAGTGGCGGCGCTAGGCGTGGGCGAAGTGGGCCATTGCCCACGGCCTCGCACCTCAAAGGGCCTCGCGTTTCATAGGGACTTATAATTAACCATAGAAAAATATGGGAGAAGTATCTATACAAAAATTTTTGTATCCATGAAATTATTTTATTAAAAAAAAAATCATAAGCATAAATGTTATATTTCGTCATATTTAGTCATTACTAAAAGTACCAGATCACACTATGCGTTTTGTCGGTTGCCGATCGGCAAACGACCGCGACTATTCTATAATTAACATATAAACCGCGTTATCGGGGCCAGACTGACCGATTCGGCGAACCGATTTTATCTAAACTCGATAACGTAATTTCATTTTGACAGTTGTTGTTAGTTCAATTGGTTGTGTTTTATCCTCGTTTCTGTATCGATCGATTACCGAAAATTATATTCAATTTAATAATATTTAACGAAGCAAAAATCATACCACACGTACCTAAGTTGTAAGTATAAAACTTTATTAATTGTGTTTACATTTTCCATTGTTTTTTTTTTGTTTTATGATATTAGTTATAAAATTATTTTATTATAATATGAAAATAACATAATCAGTATGGAAAACGATTTATTGTGACAGAATAGATATACCTATAATAATAATTTTTTATAATAGGGAAGTATGGAAATAATATATTTTAGTATGTTGTATTGGAAATGTTAGTTAAAACTTTAAGAACTAATAAATAATTGTAATTTGTAATAGAATATTATTTGTATTATAAATATAATTTAATAAATAATAAAATAATAATTTTATAAATATTACATAATAATTTATTATTAAAATATAATTAACTATCCATATGTAGGTATCATGTCTGGATCTAGTAGAGACAGAGATACTGGTCGGAAATGGGAATCTGGTGCTTCCAAAAGAAAGAGAAAAGCTGAAATGATGCAAGTGAACCAAGCTATGAGTACTAGTATGATGAAATTTCTAAACAAAACCAGTACATCAACAACTACAGACTTAGACGAACCTAATGCCAAAATGGATTTAAATGAAGGAATTTCAAAATACAATGAAGAATTGACAAAAGAAGTTGAAACTAAGTCTGATCTTGAAACTTCTCCGCCAATAAATACTTTTGAAAATAAAGAAATTACTTTTTATGTTAACTCTAATATAAATAATATTTGCGATTTAGAGATGCACAAACAAGAAATTGTTTTAAGTGAACCACTAATGAGTTTAGACCCAGCTACAGACTTAGACGAACCTAATGCCAAAATGGATTTAAATGAAGGAAATTTATCCAATAAAATTTCAAAATACAATGAAGAATTGACAAAAGAAGTTGAAACTAAGTCTGATCTTGAAACTTCTCCGCCAATAAATACTTTTGAAAATAAAGAAATTACTTTTTATGTTAACTCTAATATAAATAATATTTGCGATTTAGAGATGCACAAACAAGAAATTGTTTTAAGTGAACCACTAATGAGTTTAGACCCAGCTACAGACTTAGACGAACCTAATGCCAAAATGGATTTAAATGAAGGAAATTTATCCAATAAAATTTCAAAATACAATGAAGAATTGACAAAAGAAGTTGAAACTAAGTCTGATCTTGAAACTTCTCCGCCAATAAATACTTTTGAAAATAAAGAAATTACTTTTTATGTTAACTCTAATATAAATAATATTTGCGATTTAGAGATGCACAAACAAGAAATTGTTTTAAGTGAACCACTAATGAGTTTAGACCCAGGGAAATGGGTGTTTCCGTTATCAGGTTCACAGCGTCACGATTTAGTTCAAAATGGTCCTCAACAGATGCTAGATACTTGCGATGAAAATTATCCTTTAGACAATAATAAGAGACATTTTTCTAACTTCCACTATACAAGAAAATTAAGTAATGGCGAAACTCAACATCGCAGATGGCTAGTTTATTCTCAATCTCAAGATAAAATATATTGTTTTCCGTGTACAGTTTTTTCTAATTTACAAACACAAATGATTCGTGAAGGATGTTGTGACTGGAAACATCTAAGTACAATTTTGCAAAGACACGAAAAGAGCAAAGAGCACATGGTGTGCATGATTAAATGGGTAGAATTTGACAAACGAATTAAACTCGGGAAAACAATAGATCAAGAAAATGAAAAACGGATTCGTGAATCACAAAAGCATTGGTACAATTTGTTTGAAAAATTAATTAATGTAATAAATTTCTTAGCCTCACATAATCTATCATTTAGAGGTCATCGAGAATCAATGAAGTTAGATGATAGCAATAACTCTGGAAACTTTATTGATTTATTAAAATTATTGTCCAAATATGATCATTCATTACAGAACCATTTTCAACTAATTAATGAAAAACAACTGGCACAACATTATTTGAGTCATGATATCCAAAATGAATTAATTAAACTTATGTCTAAAAAAGTAATTGAAGAGATTATTAGTAAAGTAAAACTAGTGAAATATTATGCTTTCATGCTCGACTGCACTAGAGACATAAGTCGCGTTGAACAGATGTCCATTATTTTAAGATTTTGTAATACGTCAACCGGTGATATAGAAGAACATTTTATTGGATTTATTGCTGTTGATTCCACAACAGGGGAACATTTAACAAACATTATTCTACACGAGCTAAAAAGTAATGGTTTAGATATTCAAGACTGTCGTGGACAAGGTTTTGATAATGGCGCGAATATGGTAGGAATAAACAAGGGTGTTAAAACACGAATATTAAATATTAATCCAAAAGCATTCTTTGCGCCTTGTGGTTGTCACAGCTGGAATTTGATTTTAGTAGATGCTGCTAAGTCTTCCATTACAGCTACAACATTTTTTGGCTTTATTCAAAAAATTTATTTGCTCTTTTCAAAATCTAGTAAACGATGGGATCTTATTAAAGATAAATTAAAACTAACATTAAAGTCTTTATCTGAAACAAGGTGGGAAAGTAGAATTGCTGCAGTCAAAGCAATATTATTTCAATTTGACGATATCATTGATTGTATAAATATACTTAAAATGCAAATAGTAGACGCAGAAACTCTATGTGATTGTGAAGCCATTTTAAAAGAAATGTTAACATTTGAATTTATTGTTGCAATACATGTGTGGTATGAAATTTTACTTCGTGTAAATAATATAAGTAAAATCTGGCAATCAGTTCAAGTTAATTTAAAAATGGCTGTTGATTCTTTAAATAATTTTTGCAATTGGATTCAAGAATATCGTGATATAGGATTCAATAAAAGTATTATAGAATCTCGCCAGTTCATAGAAAAAAGTAGTTATGAAATAGAATTAAATTTTAAAAACAAGAGAATAGCAAAGAAGAAAAAAATGTTTAGTTATGAACACACTGATGAACCTATAGAGAATGGTGAAAAAAAGTTTAGAGTTGACTTTTTTAACAGCATGATTGATGGAATTCTACATGACATTAAATGGAGATTTAAATCATTGAATGAATACTTTGAATATTTTGGTTTTATTTATGATATGAATATTTTAAGATCCATTTCCAAAGAAGATCTTTATAAGCATTGTTGTGATTTAGGTACAGTTCTTCAAGAAGGTGAAAAGAGCGACATTCAATCATTTGAATTATACGAAGAATTACAACTCATAATTTCAAGTCTACCAGACTTTATTAAGGATGCAAAACAACTCATCAAATACATAATAGAAAATAATTTACAAGAAATATATCCAAATGTTTATATAACAGTCAGAATTATGCTCACTATTCCTGTCAGTACAGCTTCAGCAGAGAGAAGTTTTTCGAAGCTTAAAATAATTAAAAATTACCTACGAAATACGATGACACAAGAAAGACTCTCAGCATTAGCAGTTTTGTCCATTGAAACGAAAATTGCAAATAATTTAAATTACGAAGATATACTTAAAACATTTAGTGAAGCAAAAAGCCGAAAAGTCCATTTCTTGTAAATAAAAAAAATGAAACTTCTAACAGTATTATTAATTTAAAAAAATATGTATTTAATTTTATAATTATGTTTAAATAAAATTATATTGACTACTTTGCAAATAAAAGGTTAATAATTAGAGTTTATTGTTTTAAAAAATTGTAAATCTTAATATTTATTAAATAACTATTGTTACTTAAATGTTTATTAAAAAAATTTTAAAAAAGGGCCTCTTTAAGTCTACTTCGCCCACATATTAATTTTACCTCGCGCCGCCACTGTATCCCTTTGTTATCGATACGACCTTGTCCTACACAAGCTACAGCTGCCGCTGTTGTCAAGTTCTATACATTCTATGCGTTTGCTCCCTTCGTGTTTTTTTTCAGCATTTATTATTTGCTTGACATTATTTAAATTATAATCAATTATTATTACTCTGTTTAAAACCCAACGGCGTTCAGTGTGTTACAGTTACTTGTACACGTTCTATGTGTTTGCTCCGTTCGTGTTTTTTTCAGCATTTATTATTTGTTTGACATTATTTAAAATATAATCAATTATTATCACTCTGTGTTTTAATTTTTAGACATTTTTTTTTTCTCTCGTAATTACCTACCAATATGTATAAATGCGTGCAGTGTCCGTCGGTTTTTGGACAAAAAGGCAGTTTGGTTAAACATGAAATAACTCATACCAGTATACGTTTTCCGTGTACCGTATGTACATCGACATTCAAGTATAAATCGCATGTCAATAGACATCTGAAAAATATTCATGGTATGTTATAATTTTTTTTATTCAATATTAATTTATTGTTATTATTTTTCCCAAGGTATTGTCAACATTCGAACCCATTTGAGACCAATGTCCGATGCACCAATCATAGTTCAGCCAACACGAGCGCCTCGTGCCACTGCTCAAGGTGATGTTATACAAATCGCGCCTCAAATATTTGTCCCCGATGTCCCGGCCGGTGGATCGAATGCGATATCCAACGACGACGATATATTGTGTATGAAAGCGTAAGAGTGCTTATTACTAGATATCCTTGACAATTATTTCTTTAATGTACTTTCCGTTTTTGTTGCAGTCGCGCTGAATGCATTGAAACGTAAAATCTGTTACGAAAAACATTCATCTCTGACCGTATATCATACGGTCGGTGATGTGGAGCAACCGAGTGTGCTACATGCGGTACCAAATAGTAATAGTTTCATATAGACAGTATATTTTAACGAACACCAGACCACCTGTTTGATCGACTCGGGTTCATCAAGTGCTGGTACAGGCCGGTCTAGCCGATAGCGCAGGATTCACAGTGCGCCGGCCTACCCATCTGTTATAATAAACGAAGTGGATATTTAATATAGTGCTTATAACTAGATATACTTGACAATTATTTCTTAAATGTACTTTCCGTTTTTGTTGCAGTCGCGCTGAATGCATTGAAACGTAAAATCTGTTACGAAAAACATTCATCCCTGACCGTATATTATACGGTCGGTGATGTGGAGCAACCGAGTGTGGTAAATGCGGTACTACCAAATAGTAATTGGTTCATAAAGACAGTATATTTTAACGAACACCAGACCACCTGTTTGATCGACTCGGGTTCATCAAGTGCTGGTACAGGCCGGTCTGGCCGATCGCGCAGGATTCACAGACGATATATTGTGTATGAAAGCAATGGACGAATTTGAGGATACGGGTTAGTTTTTATTTAATTTATCAGAATCAATTCATTTTTTAAAAGACCCGCTGATTTTATTTTATCCGCCGTGGATTATTTTTTTAAATACGTAACGTTAAATTAGATTTATTAATCGAATACAAGTTAATGGCAAGAAAAAAACAACCATATAACATAAAAGTTATTAATTATTCGTTTTTTAAGAATTTTGATGCTGTATGTTCCCTTAAATCTCTAAGACCAGGAAAGAAAGCTGGTGATAAAGTAGTGACAAATATATGTAAATTTTTGTATACAAAAGAAGGGGATTCATTTTATAAAACTTCTTTGAACAATGACTGGGCTATTCTACATGAACAAAATAATACTAGTAAGAGAATTAGGGCATCCATAAAAAATGTACACATACCTGTTGCAAATGCTACAATGTACCTATAAGACCACACGCAGCTCGGCATGTGTCCGGTACGTGATGGGCAGCATTAATTATTATATAAAGGACAAGGTAATAGGTACAAGGAAAGTATGATATAATTTGTTATATAAAAGCAAGGCTACACGTAGCAAGGATGTACGTGTAGGTACTCCTTTTCCTTGTATCAATGCACCTATATAAGAGGGACCCTAACGAAAGGCTCATCACTCTATAGTTGGCAGGCTACTAGTTGTCGGTATCCATGCTGATTATTTATGTCTTAAATAGTACAAGTTCAATAATTTGAAACTATTCATAATTGATTTGTGTTTTATATTTAATAAACTTATATTATAATCAATTCGAATAAGAGTTATTTGTTTGACTTTGAAGCTTATAAACAGTGTCTCTCATCCGGTTCACAACATACCTGAACAAGAACTAAGTCAATTATACAATGCACCATTACCAATATCCAGTAGTAAATATTATGACTTGCAATCTCTAAAATAAGTTATTGAAAAAGATCATTATCCATTTTATGATAGCTTGAAACATTCAGATATCAAAAACAAAAAAAAATGAATTATAGTTCCAGATTTTGAAAGGCTTTTTAATTTTTAATCTTATTATTACTATATTTTATTTAATACTCTAAAATAAATGCATTGTTTTAATATTATATTGTTTTGTTTTACATTAAATGTAAAATTTTGAAATTTAAATAGACTGAAGTTGTTATTGTCTAATAATTTAAAAGTTGATTGTATTATTATTATATTTTATTTAATATTATGTTTCATTACTTTATTTTATACTCTATAATGTAACATGCATTGTTAATTGTTATAATAATAATTATTATATTGTTTATTTTTCATTTGAAATTTAAATAAACTGAAGTTTTTTTGTATTTAATATAGATTTGTAATAAGTGCCAGTGTTAAGTTTTTACAAAATCAACTTAATTCTTCAAATGGTCTTGGAATCAGAGTCACATTATAACTGTGTGGAATTGTTATCGAGTTCTGAAAAATATATTGAAGGAACCTTTTTCTATGATAATCATAACTTGATTCTCTATATCAGGGATGGGCAATTAGCGGCCCGCGTACCTTTTTTCACTGGCCCGTGCTATATTTAATTTAGCTTATAAAATATAAAATATTAAGATTTTTCTGTATTTTATTTTATTATGTTTATAAAATTAATAAAATCGATATAATGTTTATCGTAAAACGTAGATATAAATTCTTATCTAGTACCCAGACAGTATTCTGTAATGATAAAATTATTATAATGTTATAATAATATTTTTAAACAAAAAATTGCTGTCTGGGTATTGAACTATTAAATGTAAATAATATTATATTATTTATAGGGGTATAGTTAAGATAAGGTTTTTTTTTTTGCTTTCTGTTCTCTGGTCTGCTAGATTTTCGCACATTCAAAATTAGCCCTCTGGTAGCATTGAGTTGCCCATCCCTGCTTTATATCAATCAGTAATTAATTAGAAATATAATGATTATTACTTTCAGAAAAGTGGTTGAAAATGAAGAATTTCTATTCCTAACTTCTGAAGATTTGGTACAAAATCAACTTAATTTTTCAAATTGTCTTAGAATCAGAGCGTTTGTGAAGTCATATAACTGTGTGGAATTGTTATCGAATTCTGAAGCATTTATTAAACAAAACTTTTTGTATGATAACCATAACTTGATTCTTCATATCAATCAGTAATTAATTATAAATATAATTGTTATTATTTTCAGAGAAGTGGTTGAAAATGATGAATTCCTATCTCTAACTTTTGAAGATTTGGTGAAATTTGTTTCTTGTATTTTTTAATACAGTAACACCACACACTGCTGTAAAGAAAACTAACCATAGAAGAGAATTAAGTAAATTAGATGTATATTAGGAAGCTTTTTTGTAAACGATTCTCAAATTCCGCTAGACTTGAGTATCGCGTGCGATAATTTATTTACAGTTCCGATGTACTGGGTTACAGACTGTATAATAGATACCGGAATATTCAAGTCAAATACACACTTCCCTTCTGAAAATTCCATTTGCTTTTTTAATAATCATAACAAATATTGTATACTACGATATTCCACAAAAATCATCCCATTCAGTTATTTGGTAGCATTTGAAAATAAATTAAAAGAAACCATTACCATCACGGTATGTGTAAAAGCGCAGGTTTTGAAATCGGCATTTGACATTGAATTGCCAATCTTAAGGTAAATAGTAAAATTGTCTTATGCATATTTATCATATGCTTTGGGGCCGGCCATGATGCGTCGGGGTAGCCCATTAGCATCAACTGTATAAGTTAAGTGCTGGATTTTTTTCAGATGATAACATAATAATCGCTTCCAGTTAGGTTAGGTTAGTTTTCTGATGATTGTGTATCGGCGTCCGCCGCAATTGTTACTACAGTTCTACCATGTGTTTAAATTGTTATTGTAAATTGTAATTATCCATTGAAGCAATAAATTATAATTGTGACTGTTGGATACATAGAGTAACATAGAGTGTTACCCTATGGTTAAATACTACCCACACAGCATTTGGGAAATGATAATATTTTGTGAATGTCTTAAAGTGGTTGAATAATGAATATTTGACTAACAATATTTTATAAATATTTTCTTCTTAAATAGGTTGCTAAAATATAGACAAAAATTTCCTGAACTCGGTTGTACTACAACAGAATCAAAGATTAAATCAATAGTTGAACATGACTATCTACTTACTTCATGGATTGATTATTTATTATATGGTGACCTAATAGTCCCTAGTAATAACTTTAAAAACACATTTTTAGAGCTTAAAGAATTTTTAAAAAAATTACCAAGCAGAGAATCACTAAAGGACCCAGTGTAGTAAAACATCTTTTACATAAAATAATGAATAGAATGGATATTGAAGAAAAGTATAGACCAGTTATACACATATTTGTAAGGCAAAAGATCTTTATTCGTATGAAATATGCAAATAAAAATCATCAAATAGGAAAGCAAAATTACAATTACAAAAACTTCAAAAGCTGAGAAAACTTATGACTTGAAAACGTATATAACTTTATATTTGTTTACTATATTGTGTTTTTAAGTAAAAATAATCACAAATGTTTTGTATATTCTGTATTTATGGGCAGTGTTTTTATTTTATTATTACTTAACCTAACCGGATTTATACGTTTTTACATATCGTTACTGGGTCTATGCAATCTTATGAGAGTAAAAAATGTGGACGATTCGTTCAATTCTGAATGCGTAGAAAAAAGTTTTTTTTGCATATTTGAGAATATTTCATGGGTTAGAGAATATTTAACCCATTTAGCATATTTTGGAATATTTAGTAAATTGTGAGAAAAAATTTCTATTTATTTTTAATTTTAATATTATGGTACCCAGAAAATTTTTTTTTTTTTTTTATCAATTTGATAAAAAGAAAACAGTAAGGGCCAGTTGTACCGTTCTGTGTTTAAACATTGATTAGCTAATCGGCGATCAAATGTTAATCCTTGATTAAAATATCTCCGAGTGTTGTACGGTTGGCGATCTAGGTGTGATTATAGTTAATCACTGATCAAAACGTCATGGTGTTCTTGTTTTTATACCATATTTTCATTATTTTTCATTACAGTTGGTACTCATTCATGCGGTACACTGTCTTATCACCAATCATAATCATGTTATCATTGTAATATGAAATAATAAATAATAATATTATATTATTATATTATATTATTTAAAATTTATATTCATATTATAACGTACATTACGAATATAAAATGGACACTTCAAGTAAACTGAAACGTTCAGCTAACTTTTCGGCATCTGAAACTGATTTTTTAGTATCGCTTGTGAAGAAGCACAAATCAGTAATAGAATGTATGAAAACCGATACCGTAAATGCAAAGTAAGAGGATACAATTCTTTATTAAAATACTACTTTGTTAATTTATCTTTCAATATTCTAATCTGATTATTGCATAATATTCAAACTGCTATTACCTTATTTTATTTTAATTTTGAAAAGAATGAAAAAAGAAGCATGGATCATTATTCAAGATCAGTATAATAGCCAGTCCATTGAAAATCCCCGTACGGCACTAATCTTGAAAAATAAATATAACAACGTCAAGCAAGTAGTAAAAAAGCATTATGCCGATGAAAGGGTATTCCGTCGGGGCACTGGAGGTGGACCAACTAGATTGTTTCCTGAATCATCAACTGCTACGACAGTAGGAGAAATGTTGCAAACTAAGATGACAGGTGAACCTGCAGTTTTTGATTCAGACTATGTTAATGATACGTGGGAAACTAATCTGATGGAAAATGAAAACAATGACTGTTTTAATGATGAACAAATTATAACTGTCAATTTTGAAGGTATGTTAAATAACACTAGTGTTATTAAAACATTTACCTTTGGTTAATAACTCATAAGATTAACAAAATATATTTATTTGAATAATATTATGTGTATACAATTATTGTGGTATTCATTATATTGTAATATTATTATTTATAAATAGACCCAGAGGAAAGTGAATCAGTATGCACACCGCATATATCAGCATATTTAAAATCTACATCACCTTTAATAGCCACTAGTACTTCTGCAGCTTCAGGTGGTATGCATTTTTTTAATAAATTATACATTAAAACATGTTAGGTAACACTAGAACTGTTAAAAAATTAACAATTGGTATATAATTCATAAGAATACCAAATATAGATCATAATAAATTTGTCTACATTATTTTGAAATATTGTTCTTTTGTAAGGTTCACACTGTGACTTAAGTGATTAATACAACTTTTAATTAAAATATACCAAAGGACTATTGTTTTTATGTTTTAATATTATACTGTTATATTTATATTATATCCCTATTTCCCACTCTTACTAAAGTGCAATAGTATTCCATTAGGTATAATACGCAACTTTTAATACCTAATTAATACCTCACTATTAAAATAATCTTGAAAAAAAAATTTAAAAAATGCATATTAAAGCATATAATGATGTTTATTGAATATTTTTACATATTTTATAAATTTTTGAGAGAAAATAATGAGAATATTTTAAGGTTTTTTAGAGAATATTAGCATCATATTTTGGGTATTTTAAGAGAATATAAATCCGGTCTTTAAATTTATTACAATACTACCTCCTCCAATTTATTTAATAAAAATATTATAATTTAAGGAATCATTAACATAAATATAGTGGAAAATATTGAGTATAGAACAGGTATTTAAAAATCAAGTTCAATAGATATTGTTATAGAATATTTGTCTTTTTTAAATATATAGTGCAGTGAAAGCATGAGCGCTATTTCCCAAGGCGAACGCTCAAATGTAAAATGATAAGAGATAACACGATAAATAACACGCTTAATGTTAACTGATAACGTCGTAACGCTCACACCATCAATTTTATAGTATTCAATATTCGCGTTCGTCTAGAGGCCTGCCTGTGAGCGCTCTCATGTCCAAACAAACGGTTCAAAGCGTATACGATAAGCGTAAGCACTGAAAATAAATAAGCGCTCATGTCGAACGCATCCATACAACTATCATTATTATTATCAATACCAACCTAATTTAAATTTTTAATTGTTATCATTTGTGCAATGACAGTATTCGGGTTAAATGGTGTCTTTTTCTTTACCGTTTACATTATGTTGTGTGATGATTTCGACTCCTCCCTCTGCATCGCTAGCAACAATAGAATCTTCATCCTGTGCAGGTAACATATACATGCTGCTCTATCTGTTTAAGTTGTGGGGAAGTTTGCCTTACCGACACCATTGCGTCAGAATAAGACAGGGCTGGTTGTAGCGGCAGCAGCAGTGAATCTATCGGCCATATCCTCCAGACTGTTAAACCACTAGTCATGACACCATCATTACTATTCTCCATTGACTGATTATTAATATTTAAAACCTTTTCCATACGAAGACTGCATGGATGATTTTACAGTATTTGGCATGGTTTTACAGCGGACAAATAATGGTTTTTGTACGTTATTTGTTGGATCATTTCATCTTTTATACTACTTTTGTCATAATACATTTCCAAATCAACCTAGAGAAAAAATACCTCTTATTAATATACGAACACCAAGTAAACATTATAATATATGAAGGTATACTTACAGTTATTTAATTTTAAGCAAACATATACTGAGAGTAGGTCACATTTTATATACATAATAACTTTATTATGACTCATAATTTATGAGCAAATGTATATTAAGGTACCTCGGCACCACTGCTGCAGTGTTTAGAATGCTGCTATTTTGAAATGTATTCTAATTATTACTGTTTAATTGATATAACTAGTTGTCCTCGTCATTAAGAAATTCACTAACTGAAAAAAAAAAAAACGTAGGTAAGACACTTACATACAAATGTACACGAGTACACTCATGACAAAGTACATATATACTATATTTTGTCATGGATACACTGTCAAAAAGAATAAGTACTACTGCTATTTGAATTTTTTTTTTCAATAGTGGGAGCGAGTATACGTATAAGTATTAAGCAACTACAACATTCACAAGAAACTACCAGTTTCCACACAGCACTCACATAGTACGTACTACCATAGAAAATACACACCTATTTGTTCATAAAAAGTTTATATTAATAGGATGTAAAAACTGATTTCTTCCTAAGAAATTAGGATAGAACCTATACATAATATGCCTGCTTAGTCCAAATAAATTGGAATTCATAGCCTGAAATGTTAAGAAAAATGTATTAAAACTTTAAAGTTGTTTTAGTTTTATATATTTCATCAAAAAGAAAAATAAAAACTAATTTATATAGTATATTTAATTATTTATAAATTTCTTTTCAAGCTCCCCTCCCCAGACTTTGGAAGCTTAAATTATAGAAGACGCATAATCGTTCCTTAAATAAGAAGGGGCGTCCCTCCCCGTAATTTAACCATGAGTGTGGGGCGGTTCGACCTATACCACGGTAATAGTTCTATATTATAGTGAGGAATATATATATATAAGCAGTAACATTATAGGTCTGGGCGATATATGCTGCAAGATAAAAGCATGATCTCTCTCATTATTTTGCAACTAAATATCCGTCCATTGAATTTAGTACAATAAGTATTTATAATCAATGGTATTAGTTATAAATAAGCTATAACATAATATAGGAATATATAGGTATATATAACATTGTGATTGTGCCTTAGAGACGGTTGGCTTGGGAAATTTGTCATTATTTTAAGACCCCAAGTCTACTCGACTTAAGCTTGAAACATTTATGATGATCTTAGGTCGTTAAAAGATCAAAGAAGACAAATGTATTAAAAAAAAAAGATACTCCCAATCTTCATCTTCAATCCATTAATATTATTATTTTTCTAATAAACCAGAGTGGAGGTGTCATGCATGTTTGTACTTAGTGCATGAAATGTAAATCATTTCACAGTGAGTTACGGTCAAACGGAATCATAGATATATAATCCAAAAAAAAATTATGTTAATACCAATAGTTAATGACCAGGGCTCGGAACTTTATCCGCTAAAAAACAATGAAATATGTGCATACGTATGTACTAAAAAAACGCAAATATGCAGTATAATATGCATATATTATTTTATAAAATATATATATTTTAAGGTATAATTATAAAAAAAAAATATTTTTAATTAAATATTATATTAAATAATTTTTTAAATATTTTATTTATATTTGTTTCGTTGATGATTTGGAGCTGTTATACTAAATCTATTCCCAGAATCCTAAATTTAGAAAAAATAGAATTTATCGAATACAGCGATTATTAAATAATGTTAGGTATTAATTAGTATTTATCCAACATATTAACAACATCACAAATTTTCCATAATATTTACTATAATAAAGTACTGCAATGATGCAAGTACTCCAAGGGGTTATGATTGATTCTAGAAGTAAAGGGATCTCCGGTGCGTAATTTTTGAAAATTTGTATACGTGATGGTGCTTTTTTAAATATTTTTTTTACGTTGGCTACGACTACGAACAGTACCAAACTGATTTCATACTTCCTCTGACACTTTATAGAGACCATGAGCAGCACATGTACCATTTTAGAGTAGAATGCGTTCAAATAGACTTCCCACATTTTATCATATACGGTACTATTTATTTATAAATCATTTAATTTACAATATTCAATTATTGAAAACTTGTTTATTTTTGTTGATTTCTAAAACGCTTTAACATAAAATGCATTAATATACTCAAAATCTTTAAATATGCAAAATCACATAAATTTAGTAAAATATGCAAAAATATGCAACATAAATTGTTGTATTTCAATAGTATGGTTCATGAAACGAGTTTGTATCAAATCAGATTAGAAATATGCAGCTTCCTGAGAAAGATGCAAATGCATAAAGTTCAGAGCCCTGTTAATGACTAATGAGTATCGATTTAATATGTAACTAATTAAAATACTAACCCGCAGGTAAATTTAAAGTAGGATACACATTTGCATTCAATCTTTTTTCCAGGACTAGAACAATTTTCAGCAAATTATATTGAATAAACAAATTTGTTCTTGAATGCATGACGATCATCTGCCGTAAAGCCCAACCGCTTTATTCATTCCAAAAGCCTTGCTAAATCCTTTTTTCATTGGGAAAACGATGACATGCCATATCTATAAACAATGCAATATAATTTATAGATAATAATATGTGTCCTGCAGCAATTCACCGCCACCGCTGCAGTGGACCTTTAAGGTCAAACATTGTATACTTACTTTTGGCGGTAAAGCCATTAACAGCGCATTTCGATTGATTTGTACTCACGGACATTTCTGATAAAGCAACGACAACACTTTTAAAAATGACGTACAGTGTACAAGTTATTGGACAGTTTTAAATACACATTTCATAAATATATTATACAAAAAAGACTACACGAGAGTGAGGCAATGAGTAGATTATAAAGCATCGAGCATTACATTTTTAAGCCGGAAATTCAACGCCAGTAAACAGTAAACACTAAACGTGGAATGACAGTTAAATATATTCATTATTCGGTTAGGCTATGAAGTATGAACCCGATGTCCATTGTACATTTGTACATGTGAAAATGTGAAGTAACTCCCGCACGGCCGTACACGAACATTGTGGGACTTACCAGTTTACCACCACGGACTAAGATATTTTAACCACCTGTGACCTAACCTCTAATTTTCATGCTCCCCTAAAATGAGCACTTATAAATTCAGATAAGGTTGGTAACAAGGTCTAAACGTAACCGTTCCTGAAATCTGAATAAACTATTGCCTATGCATATCATACAAGGGGTTTTAATAAAAATATTTATTTTTCAGATGTAATTCAGGATTCAAGACGGTCGATGGATAAAAAATAATTATTATTAAAAATTAAAACAATAATAATCTATAATCTACTATACATATTATATACCCACCTACTTTAAAAAATAGTTATTTTCATTATAAAATATAACATAATGAAACATTTTAAAGTACCTATTTTACTATTCTGAACTAGTGTGAATATTATGGTTCCATAAAAAATGATTATAATATAAATATATGCTTACAAATATCACCAAATATACATCAATGTTGGATTTTATCATAACTGTTTTAACATTTTTGAGTAATATAACGATTATATAATATAATATATATATATTATAGCATGTATTGTACAATGTATTCATTAAAAAAATCAATTGAAAGATGTATACACGCAATGGCGTCCCTGAGGGGGGGCATGCGCAACCGACCACCTCCATAAGTCTTGAGATGTTCTTTTTTTGCTAATAGATAAATACATTTTATAAATTTTGTTAATTGTTTGTAGACTGATTATACAGACCGTTGAAATAAACATCAAACATATTATAGATTATATTATTATCATATTATAGATGTTATGTTTTTGTTTAACAAAGCTGTATTCGAGACTAAAATGTTTTTGGCCCCCATGGAATTGAACTGAAGACACCCGTTGCAACATCTTTATACACCTTATAAAGATAATTTAGTCATCAAAAGAGAGCTATAAAATCGAGGTGATTAAAATATTGTAAAAATATTATAACAAAATTAAAATACCAATCCCTATACAATAATTAATAAAGGCGGAGAAATGGATGTCGCTTTGCTGTACAGTAGGATACAAGTGGGTCACTGTAATGGATCCCTTGAACGTTGTGAAATTACCGCGGTGAAAAAAAAAAAGACTGTGAACATACAAATGTATACTACTCCGAAATTATTTTCGTCAAATTAAATTGAGCAGTTCTTGAGTACCTATATAAGCTACAGTGCTACAAACATACATTTGGTTTAATATATAGTTCCTTTATTCGAGGCCATAAGCGTGACAATTTGATGCAACCATTTGTAAACCAAAAAAAAGGATCAATTTCCACCGTGAGTCTCAATCCCTGTTTGACCACCTCTTTAAAATGCGAATACCGGAAAATTCTTTCTTAATGCACACCTAGCTCATTCGAGGAATCACTATTCCAAATTTCAAGTTTCTACGTTTTGTAGTTTTCGAGATGTACCGATGAGTGAGTGAGTGAGTGGTATTTCAGATATTTGTCTTAAATATATACATACAGTTATATAGATCAAATCGTATATTACCATATAGGTACCTAAAAAATTATAACCAATAATGGTCCCCAATGTATAAATACCTGACCCCTACTACTTCGCCTTCCATCATATTGTACTATTAGCTCGTATATGCATATATGCTTATAAGCTTCATGTTGTTTTTTTAAAACACTAATTATTGGGATCTTGAGATTCATGGTGGAAATAAAAACTTTTAGATTATGAGTGGATCTGTCATCACTGTTTTAGGCAATAAAACTTCTTCGATTTTCTTCAACAGTATCTTGTTTAATGGGAAAGTGAACTTAATTGATGCATTCAGGAGGTCAAAATTTAAAATACTCAATAATTTTCAAAACCGGGGACAACAACATAAAAATTAAGGAAAAGCGGGAATATTTACGCAAAATAGAATTTTGACAAAATCAATTTTGGTTTTTGCTGTAACTCTAAAACAAATTACCGTATACACATGACATATTAACTGGTTGTTTATATTCTCATTTTCTTTACACGATAAAATTTTCAAAATATTTTGATTTGTTTTAAATTGTTTACAGAAATTTTTAGTTTCCAATTTTATTAGTTTTATTTTTTACGAATGTCTATAAAATGTTATTTGTTTGTAAAAATGGTTGAAAATTTAAGACAAAGCACCTAATATATTCTTACAAGTACACTTGAAAAATATTAAAAATCAATAGTTTCAATTTTTTTCAAGCATTTAAATGGCAAAATTTATCAAACTTAAAATTATAAATTATTTTGTAGATAAAAATGTATAAAATGTTCAACTTTTAAAGCTAAGATGATTTAAAACAAGATTCCAAGTAAGTAAGTTATTCTGTAACCAAAAATCTCAAAAATAGAAGAACATAGTTTTTTTTTGTTCACATTTGGACGAAATTACTTTATATTAAATAACCAAGAATAACGACTTTAGTTATTTTGTGGTAATTTTATATTATTATTTCAACTTACTTACTTAATAAGTAGTAAGTAATAACAGTATAAATATAATATAAAATATCCTGCACACTAACCAACCATTTACACTCAGAACAGTTTTTTATATACATAATTATATTATATCATCGAATTCAAATTTAATACCATCGATTATAATATAGTGACCTACCTTTTGCAGAGCGACATTCACTTGCCCAGTGGCCAGTTGCCCACCTTTTTTCTTTTGACAGTACAGTTTAAAAATTACAGTATTTACAGTATTTACAGAACAATATATTCACATCATTATAAACGTAACAACATTAGTAATTCCTCTCTTAATTCAAATACACAGATTATAAAGATTATTATGATTTAAAAAAACATTACTGGCGTATATAATACGTATAATATATTATATGACTAGCAAAACCAAAATTACAATATATTTAAAACATGACTATCTACTATACCTACCTATTTTATTAGTTAATGATATTTAAATTTTAAACTAATAGACGATACCCACATTAGGTATTTAATATTATAACTATAGTGGAATATTTATCTTATCTATCATTTGATGGCTAAATGTTATTATACTTTATCATTTTAGGTAGGTGCCTCTATACTGCAGTGACGCATCAGCCAAAGAAATTATGCTATGGGATTTCCTCAAGTCGTAACTTTCATTCGTTCATGTTATGCGCAGACGGATCAGAGGTTATCCCACGTAACCTTTTAGATTCTGAGCGAAGCGATGAATGTATTGATTCTACAATGATGTGTGTTTTTTTTTTTTATTTTTTTATTTATTTTTTTTTTTTTATTTTTATTTTTTTTTTTATTTTTGTGTCTGTCATCACCTTTTAGGACAGTAAACGTGCTTGGATTTTCTGTCAAAATTTGAACTTTAAATGCTTATAAAAAAAAATTGTGCCTATGTATTTTTAATATTTTCTAACTACTATTAGAATGATATATCAGGAGCCTTATATTAAATTTTCACGCTTTTTTACCCAGCAAATAAAATTTTATTGATATTTATAGAAAAAAAACTAAAAAAATTGAAAACTGACAATGTCCGTAAACAGCTCAAAAAGAGTCAAAATATTTTCAACATTTTATGGTGTATAGAAAATGCTAATATAAACATTCAGTGAAATTTTCAAGTATCTACAGTCATTCGTTTTTTAATTACAATAAAATAAGAAAATTGTTACATGAGAAATTGAGTAAATATCAAATGTTGTAAAAATATAAATTTCAGACGCTCATAAAAATTTAATTTAAGTTTCTTCTAGACATTTTTTTTTTGATAAAGGTAGACAAACTTATGAGTAATCTTATATTACATTTTCAAATCTTAGATTTAAAAAGAAAAATTTTTATGAATTCTCATCAAAATAATTTGCTATTTTTCGTGATTTTTCCGTATTTTGTCAAAATTTGAACTTTAAATGCTTATAATTAAAAACTGTGACTAAGGATTTTTAATTTTTTTCATCTGCCTTTGAAACAATAACCTAGGAGCCTTCTATTAAATTTTCAAGCTTTTTTACTCAACAGATAAAATTTTATTGATATTTATAGAAAAAAAAACTAAAAAAATTGAAAACTGACAATAGCCGTAAACAGCTCAAAAAGAGTCAAAATATTTTGTACATTTTATGGTGTATAGAAAATGCTAATATAAACATTCAGTCAAAATTTCATGTCCCTACGGTCATTTGTTTTAGAGTTACACCAAAAACCAAAATCGATTTTCTCGAAAACAGATTTTGCGTAAAAATTCCCGTTTTTTCTTAATTTTTCTTTTGTTTTTCACGTCGCTTGTGAAAACTACTAGGAAACTTTTACTTTTGACCCCCCAAAGTACCAACTAGATTCACTATCCTATCAGAAAAGTTACTATTGAAGAAAATCCAAGCATGTTTACTGTCCTAAAAGGTGATGACACACACAAAAATAAAAAAAAAATAAAAATAAAAATAAAAATAAAAATAAAAAAATAAAAAAAAAAAACACACATCATTGTAGAATCAATACATTCATCGCTTCGCTCAGAATCTAAAAGGTTACGTGGGATAACCTCTGATCCGTCTGCGCATAACATGAACGAATGAAAGTTACGACTTGAGGAAATCCCATAGCATAATTTCTTTGGCTGATGCGTCACTGCAGTATAGAGGCACCTACCTAAAATGATAAAGTATAATAACATTTAGCCATCAAATGATAGATAAGATAAATATTCCACTATAATGTTGTTTTCGGTGGCGGGTGATCTTTGGCCAACCGCGGTCATCGTTTAAAAAGCGTATTCTACAGGTGTCGTGCTCAAAGTCGTACAGCGAGTGTTGGTTGTAACTACGATAGTCACGAGCCTTTGCGAAACAATAATGCAGTGGTCGACAAGCGCGTGTCTGTTAGCGGTCCTGCTACTGCAGCTGCAGGGGCCGGTTGTAGACGCCTCTTTCTGGGACACAATTCCGATCTGGTCGCAAGGGAAGTCGATGGTGCAGCTGATCAGCGGGGATACGAAGGGGGCGCAAGAGACGCAGGACAACTTCATCAACCAGATGCCATTGGTGTCACAGGTCAAGTCAGTCGTGGAGTTGGCTACCGGCAACTCGGAGGCGGCGCTGAAGACGCAGAAACGCTTTTTGAATAATGCTGAAACGATGGTGGACGGCACGCCGGGGGTCGGCCACATCAAGGGCGGCATACACATGCTCGCGGGCGACGAGGAAAACGGACTGAACATCATCCGGGGCGCGACCAGCAACACCGGCACCACAATAGGCGGCTTTCTGGGTGGACCTGTGGGTGCGGTCGTCGGACGCATAGCAACGGACATGATGATAACGAACATCGACACGGCGGCCACAGTCGCCAAAGACAACCAAATGGAATTCAAGCCGTACGGTATTGTTGACTATGTGATGAACGTCGACAAGAAGTCTGTCGACGAACACATTGAAGCGATCTCGGGCGTGACCATGGACGCGGCCCGCAGCAAGAAGGGGAAAGTAAAAGTGGCAAGTGCGATGAAACCTAAGTACAACTAATATTCCCGCAGGGCTGCAGTTATAATATTAAATACCTAATGTGGGTATCGTCTATTAGTTTAAAATTTAAATATCATTAACTAATAAAATAGGTAGGTATAGTAGATAGTTATGTTTTAATATATTGTAATTTTGGTTTTGCTAGTCATATAATATATTATACGTATTATATACGCCAGTAATGTTTTTTTAAATCATAATAATCTTTATAATCTGTGTATTTGAATTAAGAGAGGAATTACTAATGTTGTTACGTTTATAATGATGTGAATATATTGTTCTGTAAATACTGTAAATACTGTAATTTTTAAATTGTACTGTCAAAAGAAAAAAGGTGGGCAACTGGCCACTGGGCAAGTGGATGTCGCTCTGCAAAAGGTAGGTCACTATATTATAATCGATGGTATTAAATTTGAATTCGATGATATAATATAATTATGTATATAAAAAACTGTTCTGAGTGTAGATGGTTGGTTAGTGTGCAGGATATTTTATATTATATTTATACTGTTATTACTTACCTCTTATTAAGTAAGTAAGTTGAAATAATATTATAAAATTACCACAAAATAACTAAAGTCGTTATTCTTGGTTATTTAATATAAAGTAATTTCGTCCAAATGTGAACAAAAAAAAACCTATGTTCTTCTATTTTTGAGATTTTTGGTTACAGAGTAACTTACTTACTTGGAATCTTGTTTTAAATCATCTTAGCTTTAAAAGTTGAACATTTTATACATTTTTATCTACAAAATAATTTATAATTGTGTGTAAAAGTGTACTTGCGTAAGAATATATTAGGTGGTATGTATTACATTTTCAACCATTTTTACAAACAAATAACATTTTATAGACATTCGTAAAAAATAAAACTAATAAAATTGGAAACTAAATATTTCTGTAAACCGTTCAAAACAAATCAAAATATTTTGAAAATTTTATCGTGTAAAGAAAATGAGAATATAAACAACCAGTTAAAATGTCATGTGTATACGGTAATTTGTTTTAGAGTTACAGCAAAAACCAAAATTGATTTTGTCAAAAACCTATTTTGCGTTGTTGTCCCCGGTTTTGAAAATTATTGAGTATTTTAAATTTTGACCTCCCGAATGCACCAATTACATTCACTTTCCCATTAAACAAGATACTGTTGAAAAAAATCGAAGAAGTTTTATTGCCCAAAACAGTGATGACAGATCGCTCAGAATCTAAAAGTTTTTTTTTCCACCATGAATCTCAAGATCCCAATAATTAGTGTTTTAAAAAAACAACATGAAGCTTATAAGCATATATGCATATACGAGCTAATAGTACTATAGGATGGAAGGCGAAGTAGTAGGGGTCAGGTATTTATACATTGGGACCATTATTGGTTATGGTTTTTTAGGTACCTATATGGTAATATACGATTTGATCTATATAACTGTATGTATTTATTTAAGACAAATATCTGAAATACCACTCACTCACTCACTCATCGGTACATCTCGGAAACTACAAAACGTAGAAACTTGAAATTTGGAATAGTGATTCCTCGAATGAGCTAGGTGTGCATTAAGAAAGAATTTTCCGGTATTCGCATTTTAAGAGGTGGTCAAACAGGGATTGAGACTCACGGTGGAAATTGATCCTTTTTTTTGGTTTACAAATGGTTGCATCAAATTGTCACGCTTATGGCCTCGAATAAAGGAACTATATATTAAACCAAATGTATGTTTGTAGCACTGTAGCTTATGTAGGTACTCAAGAACTGCTCAATTTAATTTGACGAAAATTTCGGAGTAATATACATTTGTATGTTCACAGTCTTTTTTTTTTTTTTCACCGCGGTAATTTCACAACGTTCAAGGGAGGATGTCCTCCTTGAACACAATGATTTTACCGTGACAAAAATCACGGGGAGATTTCACAGTGGATGGCTACTTATTTGCCCCTCACACAAAAATATTTACCGTAAAGCATTTTACAAGAAGATTTCACATTTTTTGTCCACGAATTCTCCCGTTACACAAAATATTTACCGTATTTTAAAATTACAGGGAGTTTGCACACTCAAAATCGGTTTTACCCCTTACTCAAATATATTTACCGTGTACACACCAAATGTTTTTTTCCCAACAAACCTTAATTTTTATTATAGGTACTCAAATAATATATAAAAAAGCGAGGCCTGTCCATCTGTGTCCCTATAATGACATCCCTGTAGTATATACAGACTTAGGTAGTATTCCGAATACTTTTTTTTGGAAGTATTCAATACGGTATTTTGAATACTTCTCACAAGTATTCCGAGTACAGTATTCGGAATATTTTTTTTCTTATATAGGTTTACTTTTATATATTACTATAATTATTACTTATTAACTATATTATTTTGAATATAATTTATAACTAATAGAAAGCCAGATAGGTGTGTATTATCGAGATTAAAATAATGTTCATTTATAAACACAGAATTGAAAAAATAATATTTTGGCTATTGAAATTTAAATCTAATAAATAAAAGTATTCGAATAATATTTGGAATACTTTTCGTGAAGTATTCCAAATACTTAGGAATATTATTATCATAAAGTATTCGAATACATATTCTGAATACTTTTTTTTACTAGTTTACTTTATCAATTACGAGCAGTGGCGGTTCCGGAATTAGGTGGGCCAAGCATAGTGATCTGCATAGTTTGGTGAAACGCTGACCTATAGAGTGGCTAGAGTCTAGACAAAAACGTGATAAATGCAGTAATTTCGTAACAATAAATAACTACAGATAACAATATAAAATTAATATAGCTACATGCGAAAAGTAAATACGTAAACGAGCTTAACGTTGCGACCTGCAAACAACGGCGGTTGCGCGGTCGTCCGGCTGCCGCGTCCACACCGTTTGCAGAAGCCGCGCGCGCGGTGTATCCACCAATCATTAGCAAATGCAACAATATGACATTGTAATATTTAGCAATGTCTTTGTGATGTAATTAGGTACATTAATTAACGACGATTGTAATCGTTTTAGGTATAGGTATACCAACGCGCAATCAACTCCGCGACAGACTACCGCACACGTCTTGCGACGACGACGACGACGACGACGAAAACAACAACAATAATAATTAACATCGACGGCCACGCGCGCGGAGTGTATACATCAGTACATACACAATAACATACATAATATTATTATTATAATCAGTCGCGTATTGCATTTACTACGAGCGGCACGCCCGAAGTGTACAATTAATAGTGGTTTTCGTTCTCGCCGTGTCTTGTCGGTACGCAACAATAATATTAAATATTTATCTCGTTTCGTTCCGAACTTGCGTTTGCCGTTTTCGGTCAGTTCCACCAGACGTGCGAGTATAATATAGTTTATACATCGGCGGTAAGTTTGTCCCAAATAATATCATTATCATACGCGGTTGCCTATAATGTATAACTTATTAGTTGGTCGTATGACTGAGAAGTGGGTCTGAAATCTCTGCACTCTGCAGCGTGTTAGCCTAACCTATAATAATATATATTATATTAAATATTTACTGTTCAGCCAATATTGCAAAATCGTATTATAATATTATATATTACACGCTCAACTGCCGCAGCTATATAAGTAAATGTTATAATCTACCTAATGACTATAATATTGAGTTCTACGGATCGAATACGTGACCGTGTGTTTTATTGTACAAATGTGCAATTATATATACCTCCGGCGTCGGCGTGGTACCAACCGGCTATCACATATCGTAATTTAAAACGTACAGGGTTAATCTTTTTATTATAGAAATAATATATTATGTAGATTGTTGTAGGTAATGCGTAATTTAAATATTATATCATACACCTGTAAACCTACCTACATGTAAGATGTAACTGGCAGCTCTGAACAATGCTCATTTAAAAACGATTGGGATAAAATAATGAATAAATCTTAGCGTTTTTGTTGAATTGCGTTGTGGAGGCTAGATGTTATTAATAAACAATATAATAATAATATATACGAACTTTATATTTGACACCAATAAGTAAGTTGTAAGTATAGGACATAGGAACCTACTATAGATAAGCAAATTTAATATTATAATCACGAATCTCGATAGCAGTACAACACAATATTGGTAAAACTTATTTGGATAGACCATTATTTTTTAACCTGTCAAGTATACGCTACTGCGTTATGTAACATGACGGAAGTAGCCAGATAATACAGTACATATAAACCAGTGGCGGCTCGTGGGTGCTGCTGGTTGTGGTGCGACTTTAATTAATATAATAGCGGTAGCCAGAAGTATAACAAATTATTTAAATAAAAGAAAATATACATCTTACCATGACAAAATAGATCGATTTTGTCATGCATCTTACTTTTTATACAGACGTAGGTCGCAGTAGAAAATTGAAATTAAAATAATAATAATAGCGATTAGCAACCGACAACGCTGATAATTTTAAAAATAAATTACCCTGTATATAAATATTTTACTATATTTTACTGTATCCGTATATAAGGATATATAATATATAATATATCACGCACACACGTCTAAACAATTAATTTTCTTCATTTAATTAATTTAATTTAGGGGGTGCGATCTTCCCGTCGTCCAAACCACAAGCCACCACTGCTATAAACGCAATAGAAAATTTAGTTCATACAATTATAAAAAAAAATGAACATGAAATGTAGGTATAACTTACTGTATAATATAGGTATACGCCGTATATATATTATTATTACTTTATTATTGGTACTTGGTAGTAAAGATGTGAGAAAATGAACTGACGGATAATAATATAGGGGTATTAAAATAATATAGTACCCTAATGTCAATTATTATAATATATTTATTATTTATACATATATAATAATTAATATATTCATATTATAATGTGCAAATGTTGATTTATAGAACTGTGACCATTTCCACTTGTTAATAATTGAATAATTTATTCCGATTCAATATTCGAAAATGAAACAATCAATAATATTGTTAATATACATGCAATTGTATACTGCATCTAAAAATATTATAATAATGGGTATTTGTTCACATAGTTACGTATAATATTAATGTATAGTTAATGTAATAAAAAACGATAACGCGAGTAAATATTGCGTGTATAAAGGTCATTAATCTATTATTGAATTTATTATTAAAAATATTGTAACCGTAAAATTAAAAAGAATACAAAATACATTATATTATGAAATATAAAATTTCTTGTAAAAAAATAGATCTAGTATTTGTACTTGTGGTTGGGAATGGATAAAATAAAAAATAGTCATTTTTTAAATAATTGGACAACATAAAAAAATATTGATGCTCAGTCCAAACTTCAAATATGTCTTGAAAATTGAATACAACAGGTTCCACATAAATTGTTCTTAAAAAAATTATAAAATATCCAAATACATTAGCACAATTTATTAAAAAACTGTGTAAACATTAATTGCATGGTTCAAAATTTGACGAAATTGATTATTTAAATGAAAAATAGTAATCTTTCCTCTAACGATTTTAGTGTGCTATAATTCAATAAATCTTAATCATTCAATTATCATAGGTACAGGGCAAATTTTCACCATATCGTATATAATTATATTACTATACTGCACAATACAATTTTCAAAATATTTAGACTAGTTTTAAGCTATTTATACAGTATACACTATGAACCTAACCTAATATAATTGTATGTGTTTTATTTTGTATGATGAAAATTGATTAACAAAATAAAATACCTACGTACAATTGAAAACACATGCGGTGATAAGCTTTATTGCGTAACAACATATTATGACTTACGAATGATGCTTCACACTCACAAACTCTTTTAGGTTAATTGATAGTAAAATGATTTATATCAAACATTTATTTGTAAATTGTAATTTACACCGTAAATACGTAGCTACTGTAGCTACATCAAGTGTCTTATTAGTTATAACTTTATAAGCATAGATTAAAACACATACCGTAATATGTCTATATATAATTGTTTATTAATTAATCTATGCTATAGCCTATAAACCTATGACATAATATAAGTTAACAACAATAATATAATATATAATATAAAAAATGTATTTTATAATATATGCCTCGTTGATTTTGTAAAAAAGTTCAACTTTACCTAGTAGAAAAATAAATAACTAATAGCAGTAACATTGATAAACTATAATAAATATCCTTCGAAATTTAGAGGCTAGGTACCACACCGTCTCAGCTCATAATCGTTTATCGTGCCTATAATAATATAGTATGTTACAAGGTGGATATAACATATCCACCTTGGCGTGTATCATTATGTGATTATTTATAATTAAATTCAAATTTAATACATCCTTACTCAAACCGTATAAGTTGGTAGGTAATAGCATTGATTTTAGAATATACTATTTTAGTATATTATAAAATCAATGGTAATAGGTATACCTACCTACCATTTAATCAGATCAACTTTCCGGTTTTTATAAATATTAAGCTATACATTTATACAGACTATAACAAAAAAAAAAAATTGTGTATATTATTGTAAGCATGTTATCGTTTAATGTTTCATATCATGTATACGCATTGTATTTTGTACATTACTTTTGGATATCTCTGTTAAAAAAGTTCTTCCTATATAGTTGAGCATTTGCCCATAACATTATTAAATTAAATATAGAATTATTTATTGACCAATGGATACATTTATAGTATATACAATCCTTAGATCACAGTGTATGATTTTAAGATGCAATCGGTGATATATTATTATGATTGCGGACGGGTACGATTGTCGTTTGTCCCTTTTAGTAGGTAGCATGATTGCGTACGTTGCGATACGATATATCTACCCTGACCCTTAAAAACATTACGATTGCGTACGAAAATGAGTGCAACGTTGCCAACATGTAGATTGTAGGTACTATTTAGTATTTAGTATTTACTAATACAAGTGTCAAGTGTTATGTGACCGTAACTTTAAACCATTTAATTATATCGTGTACAATTTAATGTATATTAATAGAAATTAATAATTATATTATGTTACAAGTATTTTTTTTTTATACATATTCAGGTTTCAATTTTCAAATAAACATAGTGAATTAATTGTTAATTATACATTATTAATTAAATTGTTAAGACGCTATAAATGCTATGTACCTATGTTATAAAAATAAAAATAAATAATTATAAATACAATTTTAAATAAAAACATTTATTATACGCTTTGCGTTTTAATGAAAAGCCTTAAAGTTGTATTAAGTTTGGGTAGGTTAGTAATCATAACGCACCCTATAGGTACCTTCAATTATAAAGGTCCAAACTCAATGGTGAAAGGATTTTATAATAAATTATAATTTATAGCCATGTACTATGTAACTTTGACTATTTCTTTTGGTTTTTAAAGGTTTTGTTTTCAATGTTTAGTGTAGGTACTTAGTGTAAGGAACGGTTGGTTGAAACACATTTGTATATTATGTGGTAAGGATTTGTTGCTAAAACCTCGGGTAGTCACCAAACCGGGAGCTAATAACAACACGCCGACCGATACGTACCTAGTACCTACACTCAGAGCGTTTCCGCAGTTGAGTGTACGGACCGCGCCACACCAAGCCACGTACTTACCTATTGGCTATTGTTATTAAATAATATTAAAATTATACAAAATAAATCTAGATTTAAATATGAAATTCATAATTCATAATTCAAAGGCAAATTTAAAAAATATAGGTACCTAATAAAAAAATTATAAATATTTTGTGTCATATTTATATTGTTATTATTAATACTGTAACCGGTAAGTTGAAGTAAAATTATTTGTATATTATAATATTTGTATACACTTATATATTTTAAAAGTTTCGAGTTCTTAGTTCGTACGAATAATATTTTTAAATTACACAAAACTTAAATCGTTATTCTTCATTTATTAAATATCTAATTTAGACTAAATTTGAACTTAAAATAACTGTCAAAAAAAATGTGTTTATATATTTTTTAGATTTTTTGATTACAGATTTAACTACATACGTGCTAACCTTGTTTTAAATTTTGTTAAATGTAAAAATAAATAATAAATAATATCAATAATATTATTGCATAATGCCATCATTGAATGTTTAGTGTTTGTTGGTAAGGGGCTTTTTTTTCTAATTCGTTTATTATTGTATAGTGAATAAATTAATAGTGACCTATTATAAAATTTGGAAGTAACTAGTAAATATCTGCTATCTAGTGAATCTCATCGGTTTTTTTATATTTTAATTAAAAGCGAGTTTTGATAATTTTAAAATTGTAAATTGTTTGTTCATTTTTAAATGCTCATAATACTTTCTTTAAAACTAAAGTATGTATATAAAAAAAAGCTCGAGATTCACCAGATATTATCCTTACTTCTAAATTTGATAATAGGTTAATTCACTCTAATATTAAACATAGCAGCCGACTCAGTCGAGTTAAATTAATTATTCAGAATGCACCATGTAATTTGCTATATTATGCGTTTTTAAGACGGAGACAACGCATGCGGGTTTATAAATTTAGACTATATTTAACTGACTGACTATGTAGGTAAAATACAGATACAAATATCAATAAATAAATACAAATATCATTAGACGCTATTGACATTATTATGATTTTAATTTCTAGTGATAATGAGGCTGATTATAATGGACAATGCAGACAAAGTTTCAGAATGGGCTGCCAAATATGTGGCAAAGAGGATAAAACACTTCAACCCAGGGCCCGACAGATATTTTGTTTTGGGGTTACCCACAGGTGTGTCTTAGTGTTTCTTTATACTATTATTATTACAATAAATTTCGATTTTATTAACGCTAACAGTAACCAAATACAAACAAATATATCCAATTGTAGGTGGGACGCCATTAGGAATGTACGAGTATTTGATCCAATATTACAGGGCTGGAGATATTTCATTCAAGTACGTCAAGACTTTTAACATGGATGAATACGTGGGTAAGAAACTAAGAACTATACGAATACCAGAATACATAAAGATTAAAAATTACAAAATATATGAATATACTATAGTAATATAGACACTAAAATTATTTTAAACATAAACCGTAGAGTTTAGTTATTTTTTGGTATTAGACTACCAAGTACCCACCTATAATATAATATTTTATTTTATAATCCAATACACGTGTACAGGAATACCAAGAGATCACGTGGAGAGCTATCATTATTATATGATGACGAATTTTTTCACGCACGTCGACATAGATCCAAATAACGCACACATCCTGGACGGTAACGCTGTAGACTTGCATGCGGAATGCATGAATTACGAACGGCTGATAGAAGAGGCTGGTGGAGTTCATCTATTTATTGGAGGTAGGTACCTACACGTCAAAGTATTAGAGGTATACCAGAGGTTCCCAACCTTTTTTGACTCGTGGCACCCTTGGACATTTTCTAAAAATTCGGAGGCACCCTATGCTCTATAGTCTATACTCTATACTACAGAGTACTTCGGTTTTATTTATTAGTCCATAATTATAATCAAAAGTAGTAAGGTGTAGGTGCATACTATATACATATTAAATTTTATAAACAAATTATTACATTGTATTTATTTTTATTCTTAATTATTATTTAATTTACAATATTAATTTAAAATTAGGGAACGTATTTATTTATTTATTATTGGAACTAATGTGACACTTGGGTTTGTTTTTTTTTACACAAATATTTTATTTGTGGTCGAATAGTTGAAAGACATACTCTCATTTCTTCTTCAATGAACTCCATTTTCATTCGTTTATTTGATTTTATGTTAACAAGAGTGGAAAATCCTTGTTCACATAAATATGATGTCGAAAACGTGCCGCGGCACCCTGGTTGGGAATCTCTATACATTGTAATGTTATACTTTATTCTTCTTGTTCTTGATAATATTATTACCTATCTAATAGTAACATTGTTGTCGTTTTATTCGGTTCGGATTTTATACTATTCGTAAAGGCATTGGTCCGGACGGTCATATAGCATTCAACGAGCCCGGCTCGTCATTGGCGTCTAAGACCCGAGTGAAGACTTTGGCCCGAGAGACATTGGAGGCAAATGCCAGGTTCTTCGACAACGACATTGAGAAAGTCCCTAAACAGGCATTGACGGTTGGCGTAGGAACAGTGATGAGTGCCGAAACGGTAAGTAACAGGGGCCCGTGAGTAAATATTTAAAACAAATTTGCGTGTATTGATTGATAAATTCAAGAATCAAGAAGACGCCAATCGCATGACGTGTGTCACCATCATACAAACGTAGGTACAACATTGTCAACATAGCAAATTTTAGGTACGTTCCCAATAATCCATTTTAATACGTTCTTTTTTAAATTAAAGTTACTCAACCTACCATAATATGTAAAGGTAAGATGATATCAGGAGCATCCGGAGGCTTTTATTTTCTACTTTAATTTTGAAGCAAATTATGATAATTTTAAAATTTACATACAATGTAGTCTTCAAATGCTCATAACTTATTTCGTAATTAAAACAACAATAAAAGAATCTGTGATACCTTAGAAAATATTAAATAATCTTATCTTTAAATTGAATTATTATTCACTCGTTTTAAAAATAATAGAGTGTAAAATGGATTATTGTGAAATTGTGAACGAATAATTTGCTACATTGTACGTTTGTATAAGGCAAATGACGGAGCAACACACGTGGGTATGGCGTTTTCATAACAAAAATTAAGACGATTATTCTTTTAATTACGGTGTTAATATTATAAACTATAAATACTATATTGGGGATTCTGCAGACTAGGGATCAGGATGCATATATGTACTCAGTGGTATGGCAAAAGTGATAATCGAGAGGCGGCCGCCTATGAGTTTTTTAAGTGATGCAGTGGGTACTGGGTAATAATTTAGAATTAACTACCAACTATAATAATATAGTAGTATAATGCTCGTAATGTGCCATCTATTCACGTGTTTTTAGGCGACCACCTTGTACCAGTGTCATCGTAGTCCGTAGACGGTAGACCTCTAGATGTATATACTATGTAGCCAGTCAGTCACTGGTATATCACAATTTTTTGTAAAATATTAATTGCAATGGCCTTTGTTTAGCGAAAATGGTAAAAAGTTTTTAATTATCAATAAATATAAATGTATTGCGACATACCATAAAAAATGGCGAAAAAACTCAGCGTTTCATACATAAGAAGTTATTATTACTATCTTTTTGTATGTATAACTGATTTAGTTTCTGAACATTTTAGATTCTGAGTGGAGCGAAAGAATTTATTGATTTTATAATGATGTTTTTTTTATTTTTTCTGTTTGTCAGCAATATTTGTATAGTAAAAATGATCCGACTTTCAAGATCAAGAAAAGATTTCTGATAGAAAATTAAACCTAGTTGGTCAAAATTTAAAATTCCAAGTAATTTTAGAAAGCGTCAAAAAAACATCAAAAAAGTTGTAATTTTTATGCAAAACCAATTTTTGAAAAAATCAATTTTATTTTTTGGGTCAACTTTAAAACTAATAACCGCCGACCTTTGAAAATTTCTCCAAATATTTATATTAACATTTTCAATGAATGGTAAAATTTTCGAAATATTTTGAATCTTTTTCACTTAGTGAAAAAGCTTGGAAATGTAAAACAAGGTTCCTTATAAGTTGGATTAATGTAAGTTCAAAAATATCAGAAACACATATAGGCACGATTCATTTTTATATGCACTTATAGTTCAAATTTTGAACAATTATTCAGTTAGAAATTTATTAAAGTTTTTCTTTTCATAGCTAACATTAGACATTTTGATAGAAGATATTCCTCATAAATGTTCCTACCTTAAACAAAAAAAAAAAGTTTACCGGAATGTAACATTAATTTTTATGAGCTTTTGAATTTAAAATTTTTACGATATTGGATTTTCATAGTTAAATGAACGAATCTTCATCAATCAATTTTTGATATTTTGTTGTTACACAAACTAAAGTATATATTTATTTTTAGACAAAAGAAATTATTTAAATTTTGTAAATTATACCGAAAAGGTTAATTTATAAGTTTTTATTTTCATGCCTAAGATAAAAAAAGGTGGATAAGTGGATGTCGCTCTGCTGTACGGTAGGTTACAAGTGGGTCACTGTAATGGATGGTGTTAAATTTGAATTCAATGATATAATATCATTGTATAAGAAAAACGATTCTGAGCGAAAACGGTCAGTCAGCCTATGATTTTACCAAGTATATTTGATGATATTATTGTGAATAAAGTAATTTATATATAACCTATTTACGTGGAGCCTTGTTTTAAATTTTCAATCCTTAGCCATAAAAGTTAAAAATTTATAAATTTTTAACTACAAAATAATTAATAAATTATAAATTTGATAAATGTTGTCAAAATTTGAACTTTAAATGCTTATAAAAAAAAATTGTGCCTATGTATTTTTAATATTTTTCAACTGCTATTAGAAAGATATATCAGGAGCCTTATATTAAATTTTCACGCTTTTTTACCCAACAAATAAAAATTTATTGATATTTATAGAAAAAAAACTAAAAAAATTGAAAACTGACAATGTCCGTAAACAGCTCAAAAAAAATCAAAATATTTTCAACATTTTATGGTGTATAGAAAATGCTAATATAAACATTCAGTGAAATTTTCAAGTATCTACAGTCATTCGTTTTTCAATTACAATAAAATAAGAAAATTGTTACATGAGAAATCGAGTAAATATCAAATGTTTTAAAAATATAAATTTCAGACGCTCATAAAAATTTAATTTAAGTTTCTTCTAGACATTTTTTTTTTGATAAAGGTAGACAAACTTATGAGTAATCTTATATTACATTTTCAAATCTTAGATTTAAAAAGAAAAATTTTTATGAATTCTCATCAAAATAATTTGCTATTTTTCGTGATTTTTCCGTATTTTGTCAAAATTTGAACTTTAAATGCTTATAATTAAAAACTGTGACTAAGGATTTTTAATTTTTTTCATCTGCCTTTGAAACAATAACCTAGGAGCTTTCTATTAAATTTTCAAGCTTTTTTACTCAACAGATAAAATTTTATTGATATTTATAGAAAAAAAAACTAAAAAAATTGAAAACTGACAATGGCCGTAAACAGCTCAAAAAGAGTCAAAATATTTTGTAAATTTTATGGTCTATAGAAAATGCTAATATAAACATTCAGTCAAAATGTCATGTCCCTACGGTCATTTGTTTTAGAGTTACACCAAAAACCAAAATCGATTTTCTCGAAAACAGATTTTGCGTAAAAATTCCCGTTTTTCCTTAATTTTTCTTTTGTTTTTCACGTCGCTTGTGAAAACTACTGGGAAATTTTTACTTTTGACCCCCCAAAGTACCAACTAGATTCACTTTCCTATCAGAAAAGTTACTATTGAAGAAAATCCAAGCACTTTTACTGTCCTAAAAGGTGATGACAGACACAAAAAAAAAAATAAAAAAAAAATAAAAAAAAATAAAAAAAAAACACACATTATTGTAGAATCAATACATTCATCGCTTCGCTCAGAATCTAAAATTTTAATGAAAGATTTCAATAATTTTTTTTACCTATAACAAAAAAAAGTGTACCAAAACGGAAATTAATCATTGAATTTAAATATAACACATCCATTATAACGACATACTCAACAAGCGACAATTACTGCAGAGCGGCACCCACTTGTCCACCTTTTTTAGCTTATAAATTGTATCAGAATAATATCAAAATAAACTATGATACAGCGGTTATTTTTATAAAAAATATTTTAACTTATACAAATTATATTTTCTTAAAAACTTCTTCTTATTAAAGGCTTGTATATGAGTTGTTATTTGTTAACTTTAGTCATTAACAGTTAACACTGTGTTTATGTAGGACTGTAAGAGCAGTAGAGATTACCTACATTTGTAAGAGTTTTACCATTCCTCCACTCCATACATACAATATGCTTACATAATATACGCACATTGTCACATTAGGTGGCATGTCTAATTACTCGGTGTATTTTACTTACTACAGGTTATGATACTGATCACGGGATCACACAAGGCGTTCGCTCTGCATAAAGCCATTGAAGAAGGCGTCAATCACATGTGGACCGTTTCGGCGTTCCAACAACATCCGAAAACAATCATACTATGCGACGAAGACGCTACATTGGAATTGAAAGTTAAGACTGTGAAATATTTTAAGGTAAGATCGTATATATAATTCTAACTGCAGGTATAGATAATTAATAAAATATCAAGCATAATATACAAATTTGTAATTGAAAAAAATAAGAAATATTTTCAATTCAGATTGTTTTACTAGGTATATATTAATTACAATTTTTACCTATTCTATACAAATGTAGTGGGATAAGATTATATAGAATTATACAAATAAACTTTTTGATTGTTGTTGCGTGAGTAGGTAATTCATACTTTTTTGCAAAAGCAAAAGAAAATTATGTTTAATTTAAACATAAGGTTTGTATAATAATATTTTTATTATTTTATCAAATTTATCTAGCTCAGAATCATACAAAATCGTTATTTTAAGTTGGAAGCACGCGCATTCGGGAATCCTGCATTAGGTCTACTAATTGTTAGTGGGGGTACAGTTGAATGAAGGTATTTACTATTTATTAAGATGACGCTACACTCACATGGGCCATGGCCGCATGTGTTGTCTCCGCCATACAAAGAGTGGCGTAATTTGGACATGTTTGTGGGGAGGGATAAAACATTTACCCTCCTCCACTAGCCACAAAAAACAAATTGGTTATATATAATAAAAATCTCTCGGTCTAACCATTGTGATCTGTAATCTGTAGGTACATGTATAAATGCATACATTCATGAAATATTAAAATAAATAATTACATACTATTTAATAAAGTTTTTAAATGTTCTTTTTCGAGTAGATTCGTGGATTAATCTTTGTAGACGTAAAATACTCAAAATTTCAAACTTTAAAAGGGTATCTATAACCTTGGAACTAAGTCTGACCAACAAATTATGATTGCACCATTGTACTTAACTCGTTGAAATATAGATTTCCGAAAATTTTTTTCCAACAATTGCTTGGGAGCTAAACTGAATTTTCTATGTTTAGAATCATGGAATAATCTGCGTATGCGTATGCAAAATCCCGAACTCCAAAATGTTATAACCTTGGAACTAAGCAAAAATGCAATAGTGATTAGTGTTTATTAATGAAATAATATTTTATATTATCTTAGTTACAGCTACCATATAGGTGATTTAGATTTTTATTTGTTGTTTCTATAAAAATAAATACTATGGGGAGGATACGACATCAAAATCACCACCGTAATTACGCCACTGCATACAAATGAACAAAACATAGCAAAAACAGTCTTGCGCGGGACATTTATACTCCCTCTGTATTTATAGTAGAATTACCAAAATTCCACAACGCATAGAGAAGAACTTTGGATGTCGTGGTGGTTTAATTTTTTTTTTTTGATAGTACTTACCAATAATTTTTAAGAATTAAATGAAAAACCAAATGTTCTCAAACTGATAAGTGATATAATTATTGTATTTATGTCATCTACATAATAAATACGCTACGACGCAGATAAAGTTATACATTTATTAGGTATTCTAAAGCGAGTTATACGTATTTTAAAATAGTAAATTGCTTGTACATCTAAAATACTAATAACTCGCTTTAAAATTAAAATATAATAAACAACCTATGAGATGCCCTGGATAATAACCTTACCTTTAAATTTTATTAGAGGTCAATTTATTCTAATTTTTCAACTAACAGAGCTAAACGTAATCTGCTTAGCGTCAAATGTATGTATGTGTAAGACGGAGACAACATATAATGCATGTTATGTCCTCTTAAGAAAAAAATAATATTTTAAGAAATAAAGCATTGAACAACTGTGGTGTATTAAGTAAGTATTTTTGAGCTCCGGACTTTCATATTATGTCTGACTTGCGAGTTGAAATAGATCAATTTCAATTTAGCTCATAAGTAGCTGTGCACACAATTTATATAATAGTTTATATACATAATTACATATTATATTAAAAAAATTATTATTAAGTCTGTTGTTTTTTAAATTACAGGCTTTAGGTGCCGTTCATGAAAAGCTCATTGAAGACAACTCAGATTCATGAATAAATCATACCATAAATGATTGTTTTTTTAAAAATCCATACAAAATATATGAATAATTATTTATCTATATAATTGTACATACTAAATTATAGTATTAGTTATTATAAGAATTTGGTTTAAATATTCATATTTTTATATCTATTATAACTCATTTATTTTAATAACAATAATTATAATTTAATTTAATATAATTAAATAACATGTTATCAATGACTTCCAGAAATGATAAGAAGCGTACATCATAAGAGGATACTGTAACAACATTCAACTCCTCCATTTTTCTAATATGTTATGCTTAAGTAGTATAAAACTTTGTACAAGAAATATTTTTGATGATATTATAATTTTAAAGCATGGTACAGGGAGGAGAAATACTTTGTGGTAATTATACTTCATTATTGGTTTTGAAAAACCTGTGGTATAATAATAGATAATGCTATATTATTAGATTTTATTATAAGTGCTTTCACTACCTAGCCTAAATAATACAGTAACAGAAATATGATTTTAGATTCTGAGCGAAGCGATAAATGTATTGATTTTACAATGATGTGTATTTTTTTTTTTATTTTTCATTTTTGTGTCTGTCATCACCTTTTAGGACAGTAAAAGTGCTTGGATTTTCTTCAACAGTAACTTTTCTGATAGGACAGTAAATCTAGTTGGTACTTTGGGGGGTCAAAAGTAAAAAGTAGTTTTCAAAATCGACGTGAAAAACAAAAGAAAAATTAAGGAAAAACGGGAATTTTTACGCAAAATCTGTTTTCGAGAAAATCGATTTTTGTTTTTGGTGTAACTCTAAAACAAATGACCGTAGGGACATGAAATTTTGACTGAATGTTTATATTAGCATTTTCTATACACCTGTTTACGGACGTTGTCAGTTTTCAATTTTTTTAGTTTTTTTTCTATAAATATCAATAAAATTTTATTTGCTGGGTAAAAAAGCGTGAAAATTTAATATAAGGCTCCTGATATATCATTCAAATAGTAGTTAAAAAATATTAAAAATACATAGGCACAATTTTTTTTTATAAGCATTTAAAGTTCAAATGTTGACAACATTTATCAAATTTATAATTTATTATTTATGTTGTGGTTAAAAATGTATAAAATGTTTAATTTTTATGGCTAAGGATTGAAAATTTAAAACAAGGCTCCGCGTAAATAGGTTATATATAAATTACCTTTTTTAAAATAATATCATCAAATATACTTGGTAATATCATAGGCTGACTGACCGTTTTCGCTCAGAATCGTTTTTCTTATACAATGATATTATATCATTGAATTCAAATTTAACACCATCCATTACAGTGACCCACTTGTAACCTACTGTACAGCAGAGCGACATCCACTTATCCACCTTTTTTTTATTGGAAATGAAGATATGTAATATTGTTAATGTAACAATGTTATAGTCTTTTCTAAACAGAGATTTAAGAAACATAATGGGATACAGAAATAATCAAATTGTATTTATTATTTGTATATAAACAGAAAGTTGTATTTTAAATCAGGAGGACAAACACAATTAAGGATCAGTAATCTGTGTATAAAAGGTAATTTAAATAAAACAAAGTTTTAGTGCATATTATATATATGTATATATTCTTTTTTTTGTTCCAATAGGTTAATACCATAAAACCAAATTACGCAGATGACAATATTTGATTAAAATACAATAATATCAATGATAATAAATAAACAATAATATATAAAAGCAACATTGAGGATTAAGTATAATAACTCTATAATATGACTATAAATATAATATAATATATAAACAAACATGTAAGTTAAGAGTTAATTCAGTACAAATTATGGTCAACCCAGGAGTGACAATATATTAATACTACATTTCAAGTTCACTAACTTTTATACCTTTCATTAATAATAATAAATAATAATCATAAAATAAAATGAATAAAATCAGTACTGTGAAAATAAGGTAAAAATAAAAATTAATATGATTATATAGTTATATGTTTAAAAGAATAATGTGCTGACAGTCTTATACACTTAGCGCGGCCACACTTTAAACAATCAGAGGTAAAAATTTTACTTAACGGCAAATATCACAGTAGTTGTACATCAGTATTGTTACATGCATTTCTTATAACTACATAAATTAATATGTATTTTTTTCTTCTTAGATTTTGATGATTGTATTTGAATCAATAAAAAAGTAGAAAAAAGAAAAACAAGTCTGGTCCAATAAAACATATTATAATCAATAATATCATGAAACCAAATTCTTATTAATGTCTTTATATCTGTTATTTACAGTAATTTCACAAGAGCGTCATTTTGGTTTTCACAATTATGTACCAATCGGATTTTTATATTAAGTATTACTTAATCATAAGAAAAAAAAACTCGTTTACTCTTCACTTGATAATACAATCGTACATGTATATGATTAACATGTAAATTTATATAAATACGGTTGTAAAAGGTAAGTAATACTAATATGAATTGACTACACAAATATATATAATAATAGAAAAGTGGAAAATATGTCCGGAAAGCAACAGAAAGAAATAATATAATGGAAAATTGATAGATTGTCATGTCAATAAATTTTGTAAAGTAATGGGTAAAATTAAGTGAAGTGTGATCTCGCATGGTTAATTATATTTGATTTTAATGTAATACATTCAACATAAACATCAATGATATCAATTAAATAATAATAATAATAATAATAATAATAATAATAATTAACCAAAAGAACAAAATAGTGTTAAGATTGAACATCATCACATTATTAACATACATTGTGTATATATACGTATATTATATATTATATATATATCACAAAAAGTACAAAGGTACCTACCATCAAATATAATATGTATATATTATATATATAATATGTATATTATATATATATAAAATATACACAAATACTATGCGTAATAATCTAACAAGATACGAAAAATTAATGCAAAGAATTTTAAACAAATAGAATTGATAATAATAAACCCATTGAGCTAACCATTCATAATTAAAAAAAATAAATGCAATCTACAATCTATAAATCTATTACCTTAATAGTTAAAATAACAAGAAAAAAATATAGTATATTATTATGTACAGCTAGTTATATTTTAATTGCAAACACATATGAAATCAGAAATAATTACTGACAATATTAAGTTAAAGTAAATTCTATTAAAAGTATTTTAACTAATATTTTTTTTCTTAATATAAGTTAGTAATTTTTAATATGATTTAATATCTCTAATTAAAGCTAATTATGAACTATTATACATAGCATATATAGGATCTGATAACTAAAAAAAAAAAAAATAATAATAATAATAGACACCGTAATTTCGGTTATTATACTTGTGTATTAATATTTGTACCAACACCCTAGAAAGGAACTCTTATAAATTTTATATTTATTTGTTTTAGTTAATGATTGACCCAAATAATTAACTTATTGTAAAAATACATATACAATATATCATATATACTTTTATGGTGCTTAAATTTTTTTATTTAAATTATATCACATTAACACTTATAAAAAATGTGTTTAGCCAAGTGCTTTTAAATTTTAATATTATAATTATTATTAATATTATAAAAACGTGTTTTGTGGTCCAAGAATAATCATAATATATAATAACATATTTTAAAACTTGTCATTTATTTAAATTATGTTAACTAACTAAACAATGAGCATTATACATAGATATAATGGAACTAAGTCATATAAATTAAGCTAATCTCTTCTACAAATGGTTTTAATATAAATATATATAATTTTGCATAAGTGCATGGCTAAAATGTTTAATACAAACATATATTATATATATATTTTTTAATTCAGCATGATTATGTTATACTGTCAATATTAGTAAAACTCAAAATAAAAAAAAATATGTTGAAAAGTCCCTGTAAAGTATAAGATTAAAATCTAATAAATAGCTTATGTATTAATACATTACTATTTATGGCTATTATCATCTAGTAATCACAAAGGCGCATCTAAAATCAAAATTAACAATAAATGTTATGTAATTCAATATTAAAACTATGTAATATATAAATATATAATACATTGATTATTATATTATTATTGTTATGATTGAAATAAATTCAGGCTAAAATAATGTTATATTTTGTACTTGATAAAAAAAAACATTAAATAAGAATATCAAACATCTAAATTTATTTATTTTATTTATTTATTATTATATTAATTTTGTATATAAGTTCGTATAATTTTATTTTAAGGAATTATTACAATTTTAAAAGGTGCATATTATATTATTAATAATAAAAATAAAGAAATCAGAATGAAAATGTATTGGAATATATTTTATGATCAATTCATCGCAATCATCGAATAATATTGTAAAAAATCTAACTCATAACCATAAGGCAAATTGTTACAAATACTATCACCAAACATTTTCCCTAAATTATATATCATTAAATAACTTTTCACTAGGAAAATTCGGAATATTTAAAATTTAATTAAATAGGTGGTTAATGGCGTGACTAAACAATAATTTGCCATTTTTTTATAATATTTTATTATTTTATTTAAAAAATAAATAAATTGAATCAAAAACGCAGCCAATTTGCATAACAAAAATAGCTTTTGACATTTAAATCTATGTTTAAAAAATATACTTTTCTATATACAAATATATCTAACACCAAAACACATATAAATTAAAAATATGTAGAGCTAGGTTAAAAACTTTTATGTGGAAAATTCTGTAATACCATACATCAACTACAATTATGCATGCAGCTTAAATTATTAACCATATTTTAAGATAAATACCAGAGTGTTATTACAAAAGTGTTATTTTTATAATTTATAATTGGCAATAATGGTATTGTAACTCAAAATTACATCAAATTGACAATGATCATTGTTTGTACTAAACACTAAGTTCTTACTTTATGGGGGTTTACTTTAAATTAATTTTTGTTAATATAAAAATACTAATATTTTAGTAAATATCCCAATCAATTTAATGAAATTACTCTAAATTAATCATAGAAATTATATCATAAGTACTTAAAAATAATAACTGTATACGTTATGAACAATACTTCAAAATATAATTCAAACAAATCTGATTAGTATATTTAGTTAATATATTGGTAATTAAAGATTTGTGTTTGTTAGATAGTTTTTAAACAATTAAATATTAAATTTAGAATTAAAAAAATAAACTAATGGATATAATTAAAAACAGTTAGTTTGTTAAATTGTTTTGATTAGTAAGTTATTAATGTGATTTATTAATTGAACTCCACAACCATAATAAAAACTAAAACTAAAAATGTAGCTTATTTAAATGAACATTAATTATGTCATACGAATGTTTTATATAATATATTAGAAATTATTGATATTAAATCTAATAGTGACATATTTTGATATTAATTCAGACTAAAATAACTTCAAAAAATTACTAAAATGGTCTAATCCTACAATATCACCCATATTATAAAACAATTATATATTGAATTACAAATTTACAAACAATAATTATTGTCACTTTAAACAAAACTTAAAAATATATATGAAAATTGTGATATAATCATAAATAGGTACAGCCAATAATAATGCTGTGTAGATAAAAAAAATAATAATATAAACAACTATAATAAAAATATAATGTATAGGATTATGTAATATGTTTAGTTACTATACAATAAAAATATATTTGATAGATATCTTTTCTCTAATATTATACTCAAAATAATAAGAAATATAAAACAAAAATTGTTAAATAAGTAATTATTAATATTTTGGTAAAATATTATAAATATTAAGTAATGGCATATTAGTTTTATTTAGATGAAATTAATTATTGGTTTCTAATTAAGATAATATCTAAATAAAATTATTGTACAATATATTTTACAAAAAACTGAACATGAATTACCAAAGAAAAAATGTATTACCAGAAATAGCATAAAAAATTGTTGACCAAATTGCAGAAAATATATATTTAATGTCAATTTAGATATTATTTAAGTGAATTAAATGTAATGATTACTAATTAGTAATTAGTGATATTTTAGTCTGAAATGTCACATTTAGGGTTTCGTTAAACCGGTTAACGAATGCTGTTTTAAAATTACAATTTGAAAAAAAATAGTTTCATACATATCTTAATATAATATATTTACAAAATAATGAGAGTACATTACTTTATGTGTGTACAGGATCAGTTGTTAACATGTACAGAGGTCTGACTTTAATGACTAGATGATCTGTGCTATTAAGTAGTGGTGCCATTAATTCACTGCCAGACCTGGAAATAAAGTTAATGTACAGTATTCACATATTAATGTATATTAATATTTAAGTATTAAATAATAATAATTTTTGAAAATTACAAGTTGTTAATATAAATGGTATTTCAAATGATAATTATTATGATATTGAAAAATGCAATTGACTCATAATAAATGTTAAAAACATACCTCTGTGATAATCCCTACTCAGTGAACCAAAGGGGTTGATATTGATGATGTGTTTTTGCTGGACTTAAATAGCCATATACAGCAGTTGGTTGCATGTGAGCTGGTAACGGATGTGTAGCATGGGTGGTAAGTAAAGGTCTTGCGCTTGCATGATGTGCAGGAGGTGGAATAGGGCTGAAAAACAGAAAACCATCATATTAAAATTGTTTAATAATTATGATTATTAATGAGTCTGTTTTTAATCAATTATAATTACCCTGTTGTAAAAGCAGTAGGAGGAACTTGCGGAGACGGCAAATACGCTGCTGCTGTTGGTGGTTGACCAGTAGTCACATAGACAGCTTGTCGGCGGTAAATATCACTTTGGTGATACAAAGGTTGACCAGCCAAAGGAGACAGGCCGCGGTTAGCTCCGAGGGCTTGTGGAGAAAGATGAGCAGCTGTGTAATCGGCCACATGACTTCTAAAGATTCATTTATAATAGAATAAAAATTAATTAGAAAATGACTGTCAAAAAGTAAAATAGTAATTGTATCACTAGCAAACAAAATTATAGCATAATAGCATTGTGCGAATCATTTTAGCAATAAAACTAAAGTGGTACTTAGAACTTTTTATATTTAATAGTTAATAATTTTAGGGAATGACTTGTGATCAGTTTTTAGCATTTTGTAGTTATAAAAAAACTACTTTAAATAAAGCAACAAAAAAAAAACTCCTAAAAGGTTAGGTCAAAATCATAAAAAATAAAGTACTTTGTACTGATTAACGTGAAAACCCATTTAATAATTGTTTTGTTCTTTGACTACTATTTCCACCCAATAACTGACACAGCCCCTCCTCAGTAGAACTTAACTGCAATTTAAGCGTTTAATCATAAATTCATACATTCTTTCTATAGATAATACATATTACTAGCTGATCCCGTGCACTTTGTTACCCGTTAAATGTACAAACTGTATATAACTCAAACTTTGTTCAATGCATTATTTAAAATTAGGTTTAAAATGTTTTAGATTTATCTTAACTTTTCTGTTGCCTGGAATAAAAATTCTGATTCGCAGCAGTATAGTATCAGGTAGGCAATCTACCTGCGGTAGATCGCGGACTCCGTGCCGTTTGTATGTAAGTGTATGATTTAACTCTAGAGTATCAAAGTTAAGCCAAGTTTGTTGTTTTAACTTAATTCCACCTACGGTTAGGTATAATCAATTAATACAAAATCCTAACCTAACCTAACCTAACCATACTAAAATCCGATATTAAAAAAACCAAATTTAAACCTTTTTTAAATTAGCCTATCTTCTTCCCAGAGGTCTAATCTACTCACAAACATTCATATATATATATTGACAAAAAATAATAATACAAATCAACAAACATGTCCGATTAACCAATAGCAACCAATATAATATAATACACTATTATTATTTTTATTTTTTTTCTGGACAACCCTTATCACTTAGGGGTATGAAAAATAGATAGTAGCCGATTCTCAAACCTACTGAATATGCATATAAAATTTCATAAAAATCGGTTTAGCCGTTTCGGAGGAGTATGGTAACTAACATTGTGACACGAGAATTTCATATATAAGATAATCAATGACAATCATAACATTGATAAAATATCAGCAAAAAAAATGACAATATGTTTAAAAATTGACAACAAATTAATATTGTTTATTAAATTGCATTTTATGAAATTAGTTTAAATAATAAGCTTTAATTGTATAGACTCATACTAGATACTGAGATAGAAATAACAAATAACTTCAAAATATTAATTCTACTTATGACTATTTTTGCTACGATCAAATACTGGTTAATAATTTAATATAAGTTGTTTATGAAGCAAAAAAATTAGTGTCGTAAAAATTATGCCAAGACTTTCTATATAATATAAATGTTATAAAGCTTATAATAATGAGCTATTAACACTTTACCTGTAAGCTTGATGTACTGGTATAGTTTGTTGAGTCCATGCTGTTTTTGGTGCACTTATAATGTGTGAATCCCTACTGGAATGTGCTACCGGAGGCTGCAATTGATAGTCCATGGGATTGGAAATGTTGCGTTTATGCGCTGAGGGTATTGCATATGATAAACGTTTATCACTGAAATAGATATTAATAAATTATTAATACAATGTAATAGATTTTTTTAGGGCTATTGTTTTTGTAGTACCCAGCATAAACTATATGTTGATCATGAGGAGTGACATAATGGTAAGGATCTTTACAGTTTGTCCCACTACAATAGTATTCGATAGCTTGTGGTGGTTCTGGCTTGCTCGTTCCCAAAGTGTTAAAAATATTACAATCTTGACTTTGATGTGCGTGTTGTCCTTTTGATACAATTCTCTTTAGTTGTGACTGAGACATAGAATTGCCACTATGGGAAGAACTATAAACATAAAGGACAATTTAAGACTTGACTCTACTTATTGTAATATAAATATAGTATAGTAAAATAAAACAGTTGATAGTACAGTTTTAAATATTAATTGTTTCAAACTTTCATTACATTAACATAACCACAATTTATAATATTAAGATAATGTGAAGATGAAGAATTTACAAACTGAGAATGATACTATTTCTTACAGGAAAAATTAAGAAAATAAACGTTATCATAATATAAATAAATAAAGAATGTTTAATAATAAATAAGATTTCAGAAAGTCTAATATTAGTCACCAAACAAAACATTTATAAATTCATAGTTTTTTCTCTGTAAGGAAAATATAATTAAATGTAATTTAGTTTAAGTCACAGAGTCAAGTAAAATAAAAATTTTGGTTTTGTAAATTGGACAGTTGGGCGTCCAGTGTTGTGTCAGAAGACAGTAGCATCTATATATAGACAATAACTCTATTGTTGGTTTTAATAAGTTATAAGTAATACCTTACAAATAATATAAAATAAATAGGTATAACTTGTACCTATAATGTGGTTCGTGTTTTATTTCACTGGGTAATTGTGATTGTGGCATATAAATAGGTTGCTGAGAGTTATTGGTAATAGAAGAATGTTGAGGATATTGACCAGCATTTAACTCTAAACCTGGAGGACTATTACGGCAAGCAATATATTCACCATTCTGAAAAATCAAGTTAAAAAAAATTATTATTTAGTTAGTAATAATTAATTAGTCCAAGAATTGTTTTATAAAAGAATAGATTAAATCACAGAATACTGAAGACAGCAAGGCATTACAAATGAAGTCAGATAAAACCTAAATCAGTTTGTGTACACAATACATTTATAAAATATTCAGTTTTTTTTTCAATTTTAGTAAATTGCATGATTGCTTTAAATAGTATTATAATTATATTACAATAATTGAATGATATTCTTACTTGTATATTAGAACTTTTTGATGAAGATTGGTAAATTACTGGAGTTGAACGTAAACTTTGAAGTTGTTTTTGATGGTATGTCAAAGGTTTAGACGGTAATAGTTCTTCATTATCACTCTCACCAACTGTTACACATGAAATTACATTTTTACGATTGTTACGATTAGTTTTGATATTCATCTGAACTCTGGATAAAAAAAATACAAAAATGTTAAGGCATCCAATTTTATATGAAATAATTCTAAATATACCCTTTAGATGAAGCTTCATCTTCACTGTCAGATATTGTAATGACAGAAACAGCAGGAGATGGAGTGTCATGAATAGTTATAGTATGTTGCCTATTGTTAATCTACAAAATATATATTATATTTTATTTTAATTAACTTAATTCATAATAATGCTATAATTAAATACACATTTCTAAGTTAATTTAAGCAATTAATAAAATACCAGTTGTTTATAAGAAGGAGAAGGTTGGTGCCAATTTGGAATATTGTCTGAAGTAGATAATAAACTTCCTCTGTTAATTCTTCCATCATATTCTGTAAGTAAATATTATTTAAAATATAAAAATTTATAATATAAAAATGATAAGTGAATCAAACCTTGAGGAGGAGTTCCTTCTTTGACTCGTTTTTTCACTGGGCTGAGTTGATTTGTAGTGTTTATAACAGTATCCTTTTTATCTTGCCTATGATGATGATGGTGGTGATGTGCAGGCGGTGCTTGTTGATAGTTTGAATGGTGATGATGCGATTGAGGTGGAGCCATGTGTTTGGTTGAACGTGATTTATTATTAGAACTCCCCCAAATTGTACCAACCATTGTGGGGCTTTCCAACAGACCATCATAAACATCAGCTGTAGTAAAAGCAACTTGCCGTTGATCCTATAGTAAATTGTGTATTTATGAAATAATTGCTAAATGTGTCATATAAATATATTAAATAAAGGATTGTACTTGTAATATTGCAGTAGCCGAATCAACAATTAGAGGCCTAGGAACTGCCCAATCAGCTGCGGCTGCGGCAGCAGATGCAGAATGCCATGCTGCTGAAGCTGCTCCTGCTCCAGGTGGAGGAACTATAGTCATTTGACGATGATGAGGTCCAGGAGGAGCTGGCCAAGTAGCAATCATTTGACGACTTCCATCAACCATAGATACAGGCACATATTGCTGTTGACCACCACCAGGCTATATTATAATAGGTATTTTTAAATAAATAAATTTGTATGTTTTAAGTAATATATTAATAAAATTAACTACTAAATAATTTATAAATATTAACATCATAGAAAATATCAAAGAACGGAAAATTTCAGAAAAACTGAAAACTAAATACTGAAGAAATACTTGAATAGTGAAAAACCACCTGATCAGGTAGCAGATAGCAACATTTGTCATCCGTATAATAACAAATTAAGTAATTAAGAGGACGTGATACCTGCTTGTGTTGTCTCCGTCTTACAAGTGCGTAACATAGCAAATTTTAGGCTCAACAGAACATATGTAGCTCTGTTAATTTAAAAATTAGAGCGAATTAACCTCTTATAAAATCTAAAGGTAAGATTATTATCGAGGCAACCTCATGGGCTTTTTAATATATTTTTAATTGAAAGCGAATTGTGAGTATTTTAAGATGTACAAACAATTTAAAATTCTCATAACTCGTGTTAAAATTAAAATATAATAAAAAGCCCATGAGGTTGCCTAGATAATAATCTCACCTTTAGATTTTATAAGATGTTATCTCACTCTAATTTTTAAACTAACAGAGCTGCACGTGTTCTGTTGAGTGTAAAACTTGTTATGTTACACACTTATAAGACGGAGACATCACATGCAAGTATCACGTCTTAAATAACATTTTTGTGTAAAAACCATCTATTTAAAGTAATATAAATATTAGATTTACGTTAGGGTACTCATCTAATATGCTACCTACCCATAAAATGGTATCTACCAAAACACTGTATGCGTGTAGTATGTTATCTACCATAGTTATTTTTATTTTATTTCATTTTATTACAGGAAAGTACATTTGAGTCATTAAGATAAATAACATATTAAAGCAGTTGTACAAAATTATATATTAATTAGCCATTATGATATCTGATACACCAAGACCCATGATAACTTACTGTTAGATATATTATTTTAGTCTATATTGTGTCTGTGTTGTGTTCAAGTAAGTATCCTATTCATTGTGAGTTTTACTTTTTATTTTTTTATTTTAAATTAAACAAAAATGAATAAATCAATGCGCTATTTGCACGGGCATATAATATGCAATGAGGAAACATGTGTTAATTATCTCTAAAAAAGAAACTTGCTCCCAGAATTTGGTAGTTGTTCCAAATTAAAAGATGGTGTTATTTGTGGAGGTACGTTGAAAGAATATCAAAAAAATAATCGTAAAAGAGACTCAAATGGTGATTTATTAAAAACTACTTATTTACGATGTCGAAAAAAAGGATGTCAAACTTATCACTCTTTAAGAAAACTAAATACGGAATTAAAACCCGAGGAGCGACAGATTTGTTAAACCGACAATTAATAGAAGAATAGTGGCGGTTCGTTAATACCCAACACGATTTATTAGAAGTTTTCTGGAATGATATAAAAATAGTATATGATGTATAATAATATATAATGACGTATTGAAATATTATGAAGTACTTGACAACGGTAAATTATTAAATTATTTAGTAATAATTGTTGTTAATTTGATATTATTTTATGGTAGGTAGCTTATTTTACGGTATGTAGCATACTACACCAACGAAGTAGCGGTAGGTAGCATATTAGACGAGTACCTACGTTAGATAACAGAAAATTTAAAAAAAATTAATAAATTGATGACAGTTAATAGATTAGACACAAAACATTTGTAATGCAAATCATATTTTATTATTTTTAATGGAATGTTTCAAAGCCACTTGTACATCATAAGTTTTTCATCGGTATATTACTTACGACTGGTTGAGATACGACCCATGCGCCTAGATTATTATGTGCATAGGGCGTTGTAGGTTAGATATTTTGTAATAGTGTTAATGTTAAATACAAGCAATACTGGGGATGTTGACTTGACAAGAATACTTAATAGATTTAAAAATTAAATTAAATCAAGAACCTGTTTTTCCTTTATTTTTGGTTAATTAACTATAGTTAAAACAGTAATAAAACAGTTTTAGAAATACTAATTACCTGTTGAGTAATCAAACTTGTAGAATGTTGTATTTGTAATTGTGATGGATGAGGAGGAGGTGGCATAACAGCTACATGTTTTGGAGGTGATGTTCCAGTTTGATAAGCTCCAGGACCAGCAGAACAAAGTATTGATAAATGAGCTTGATGTTGATTTGAGCTACCACTATATTGTCTAGCCATTGATCGACTGTTATATAACTGATACTACAAAATTTAAATTAAATAAATGAGAATAATTTTTATTTATTTTATAATTATATATAATTTTAATATACCTGGTTATTAAAAGCAAGAGTGACATTGGCATTAGTTGCTGGCACCAGTACAGCTTGCCCAGAACTTGAATGATGATCAGGTAAGGCTCGTCGACAAACTTCCATCATTTGTACACTTGCTTTAACATTATCACATCGGGCAAAATCAACCAAATGTGCTAATGTTACAAATGGATGCAGAAGAGCAGTATTAGGATGTATTCTATTAGCCTGTAAAAAATGCATTAACAATAAAAAAATAATATTAGACTTAAAAGTGAGTTTAAATTAAAATATAATTTTTGTCGTAATTACAGGGTCCATAGATAACATTCTTTTAAGAAGATCAATAAATTCTCGTCTATCTGCTTTTTCTGCTAAAAGTTCACCACCTTCCAAATCTGTTGGCACATTAACTTGTCCAATATCATCTAAACAATTAAATATGTATTTTCTTGCTTCTTTAGATTTAATTCCAGTTTCAGCTTCATGTTCTTCCATTATCTAATAAAGTTTTATATGCATTTAAATAAAATCAAAAATGAATGTAATTAGTTAATACCTTTAATCTCCAATTATTTTGATATGTAACATCTCTATAGAAGAACTTGGAGGTTTTTGATGCATTTGTTAACATGTCTAAATTTGGTAAATTTTGTGTTTGACAAATGTAACGTATTTGATCATATTCTGATGACCCTGGATATAATGGCCAACCCAAAAAAAGTTCTGCTACTACACATCCTAAACTCCACATATCAATTGCTTCACAAAATGGTAAACCTAGTTTTTAATCATAAACACTATTAATGCATAATATCATAATTAAGATCATAAACAATACCTATACTATATATTTTATTAAATATTAAATAGTTATTAATATGTTTACCAAGTATGATTTCAGGGGCTCTATAGTATCGGCTTTGCAAATAAGTGTTGCATACAGCTTTACTTTTATGAGATGCACTACCAAAATCAATTACTTTAACTCTGTAAGGTTGACGGATAGGATCAACTAGCATTATATTTTCTGGTTTCAAATCTGCATGAATAAGACCCAAATCCTGTAGGACAAAAAATAATATGTAAGTATATAACCATTAACTTTTAAATTATGAATAAATTAAAAATTAATGTACTTAATAAAAAGTGCAATATGGACAAGTAATAGAAATTACCTACCAATTTAATAACAAATATAAAATACATTAAGAAATTACCTTTAACTTTAACAAAGCAGTCAATACTTGTTGTAATATTGGTCGAATAAATTTTAAAGGTAGTGGACTAAATTTGTTTTGTTTCAGGAAATCATATAAATTTTGCTCCAACATTTCAAACACCAAACAAGTATGATTTTTGTGTTGAAAACATTCATACGCACGAACAAAGTTGTATTCATCTGCATTTTCTTGGCTCAATCGTGACAGAATACTTACCTAAAAATAAAAATTAATTTATATTATTATCATTCACTAACTACTAATAAGAATTTTTGATAAAAAATTTGTAAAGCAAACAATGTATTTATTTATTGTTTATTAAATATTAGTGATTTGTTAAAGCAACAACTTATATTCAACAATACCAGGTATCTATACAAAAAATCATATATATCTGCCTCGGAAATTAATTTTAGTATATTATAATGTTAACATACATATATAGAAATATAGATTACTCACTTCAATCTGACCTTGCCTAGCATATGATGGATGGTTCTTTAGTATTTTAATTGCAACAATTTCATTTGTTCCTTTTTTCCAGCATTTTACAACCTAAAATATAATATATTTAATGTTTTGAACTAACACAACTGCAAAATTAATTATGTGTTTACCTGACCAAAAGTTCCTCGACCTAAAAACTCTAGAACTTCATACTGATTCGTCATTGAGTAAAGTACTTCGTGCTGAACCAACTGATAATCACCATCAGCACCCTGTTTCCCTTGTTGCCCCGTTGTGGTAGTGGTAGTAGTAGTAGTAGTTGATGCAGTATTTGCTCCTCCGACTCCAAAACTTGACTCCACACCATTTGTTATACCGCCTTCACACGACTTCCGCTATACAATTAATTTTTTTTAAATAACACAAATTGATATCATAAAAGTTTTAAAACGTATTTAATAAATTGGATACTCCATAATAAAATTTGGATTGAGCCCTTTAGAATGAATATTAATAAAATAATGCAATTATTATGAGTATTTTAAGAAGCAATTAAACAATGAAAATTGCACTAATATTATGATAGAATATCTTCATTAATAAGAGTATCTACTATATAGGTAAACGAAAAAAACAAGAAATTAATGATGGTAATGTATAAAAAAGGAAAAATATTTTTTAATTTTAATACTTTAAAATCAATAATAATTGTAGTTTAGTTAGTGTTATTTTACCTTTTGTCCACAGCGTTGGTACGTGTCTAATAATTTGATGGTTGATGCCCGTATGAAATTCTGATTATGTGCAGATGATGGACTGGTCTTAATGTTGGATGGTGCAATAGAAGTACCATGATGTTTGCGGTACTTAACAGGTTCATATGGCACCAACTCAACGATTGGTTCGTAATGGTGGTGAAGCGAACTCAATTTGTATTTATTATGGTGGTAATTTTCAGGGCCGCAAGCGGCGTTATGTAGTTGGTCCAGCTTGCGTTTTTTGTGATGCGTGACAAGTGCGACACTTTCGTCTGCCACCAACCGTTCTGAACACAAACCTTGTGATTGACTGCTGTACATGTCACTCTGTAAAAAAAATGTAATAAGAAATAAATATGTAAGTATTTTTTAATTATTAATATACGTATATATTATTACATATTATTATTTAGGTATTATTATTTAGAATAAGCCCAATATTTATTAAATACCCAAGATTATACCTATGTATCAGAACGATATGTCTATTTGTACCAACATCTAAAATTGTAGGGAATAACACCTACTGGGCTATAAACCTCTTTTAGATTCTGAGCGAAGCGATGAATGTATTGATTTTACAATGATGTGTTTTTTTTTGTGGTAATTATACTTCATTATTGGTTTTGAAAAACCTGTGGTATAATAATAGATAATGCATTAATGCTATATTATTAGATTTTATTATAAGTGCTTTCACTACCTAGCCTAAATAATACAGTAACAGAAATATGATTTTAGATTCTGAGCGAAGCGAAGAATGTATTAATTTTACAATGATGTGTGTTTTTTTTTTTTTTTTGTGTCTGTCATCACCTTTCAGGACAGTAAAAGTGCTTGGATTTTCTTCAACAGTAACTTTTCTGATAGGACAGTGAATCTAGTTGGTACTTTGGGGGGTCAAAAGAAAAATTAAGGAAAAACAGGATTGTTTACGCAAATTCTGTTTTCGAGAAAATCGATTTTGGTTTTTGGTGTAACTCTAAAACAAATGACCGTAGGGACATGAAATTTTGACTGAATGTTTATATTAGCATTTTCTATACACCATAAAATGTTGGAAATATTTTGACTCTTTTTGAGATGTTTACGGACATTGTCAGTTTTCAATTTTTCTAGTTTTCTAGTTCTATAAATATCAATAAAATTTTATCTGTTGAGTAAAAAAGCTTGAAAATTTAATAGATGGCTCCTAAGTTATTGTTTCAAAGGCAGATGAAAAAAATTAAAAATCCTTAGTCACAGTTTTTATTTATAAGCATTTAAAGTTCAAATTTTGACAAAATAAGGAAAAATCACGAAAATTTGCAAATTATTTTGAGTTGATAATTCATAAAAATTTTTCTTTTTAAATCTAAGATTTTAGAATGTAATATAAGATTACTCATAAGTTTGTCTACCTTTATCAAAAAAAAAAATGTCTACAAGAAACTTAAATTAAATTTTTATGAGCGTCTGAAATTTATATTTTTACAACATTTGTATTCACTTGATTTCTCATGTAACAATTTTCTTATTTTATTGTAATTGAAAAACGAATGACTGTAGATCGAGCTGTAGATACTTGAAAATTTCACTGAATGTTGATATTGGCATTTTCTATACACCATAAAATGTTGAAAATATTTTGACTCTTTTTGAGCTGTTTACGGACATTGTCAGTTTTCAATTTTTTTAGCTTTTTTTTCTATAAATATCAATAAAATTTTATTTGTTGAGTAAAAAGGCGTGAAAATTTAATATAAGGCTCCTGATATATCGTTCTAATAGCAGTTGAAAAATATTAAAAATACATAGGCACAATTTTTTTTATAAACATTTCAAGTTTAAATCTTGACAACATTTATCAAATTTATAATTTATTAATTATTTTGTAGTTAAAAATGTATAAAATGTTTAACTTTTATGGCTAAGGATTAAAAATTTAAAACAAGGCTCTGCGTAAATAGGTTATATATAAATTACTTTTTTTTGTTGATATCAAATAATGCAGAAACCTCTAGGTAAATAAGATATATACATCAACTAAAGAATAAAACATTCTATTAAAATATAGGCATAAGTAATATATTTATTCTTGTAATTTCATTCATTACAAATTGAAGAATAATTTATTAAATGATAATTACCTAGTGCTATTATTCATATACTTTGTTTAACTACAAAAATTGAATTTAAATAATTACCTATTACGCATCATTTTTATTATAACAAAAGGTAAACATCATAATTTATTACATAAAAGATAAACTATTACCTAACATGGGTTAACATGAATATAAGTAGAATCCTATCTAACCATAGAATATTAAGTGAATGCTTAGATATGTATAGAAAATGAAGTAACTTGATACTTATACCAAAGCTGAAAACAATTTTATTAGGAAAGACCTAATACCTACCTACTAAATAGTAATTTAATTCACAATAATTTGTACGCACAGGTAATTATGTTGAAAAAAATTGTTTAATATAAATATATAGTTTAGGTATATAGTTTACAAATTGTTTACTAGGTGTCTTTTAAAATTTTGACAATTGGAGCCACCAGTTAGTAACCACTCAAAACGCGTTACTAGTAAATAATTTACAAATTGAATTCTGACAATTAAAGTAATAATTGTAACTTTAAAAACTGAAGTAGTAACTAGTACCTACAAGATACATTTTATTTTTATAATGTATTATTTATTCAAGTGAAAAGATAAGTGAGAAGTGAGAAGGAATAGTTAGTCAGGTTGTAAATAATTAGTAAAATTAGTTTTATACCAAGTTTTTTTTTTTAAATTTACATTTAATATTCTAAATTGAATACATAATGTATGATAAGAATCAAATGTTGCTTGATAATTATTCTTTACTTTGAAACTGTTAACATCAAATGTTAAAATAATTTTTCTTTTACTTTGTTCATTATAACAAAACTACAAAAGTATTTAAAAAGTATTTTTGGTAGATCACAATGAGGCATATTTTAACTAAGGTGATTGATATATTTTTAAATACTTATTTTAGTACATGGATATGAAGGCAATGAAGATATTCATACAGAAACATGGCATAGGTACTCACTGCACAACACGGAAACAGTGCCACAGTGGCAATGAGGATACCATGGCCCCCGCCCAATATATTGTTATCCCTCACAATTGTATTATGTTTGTGTTTCCTCGCTGTCATCTATTACAGTAGGAGGATGTTAAATACTATTTTTTTATTTTCATAAATACGTACCATTCTGAATAACATTCAGATGGTCAATAACGTTCTATCTATATTTCTTATAAGAACATTTGTTCAGTTGCTAGTTCTTTCGGACAAGACTGAAGAATACACTTATACCATTTTATACATGTATACAGATTATTTGGGAACAAGACTTATCAGTGAATTTTGTGAAAATAATCAGAATTTTGCAAGGGGGAGCTAATAATTTGTTGTAAAGGGAAGCCTTACTAGAATTTCTCAAACATTTGGTATTCGTATGCATATGCCTTGCATTTTATACATTTATAACATAACAATTTAAACTTTTGCTGCAACCTTCATATAAATTACAATTTTAATACATAGTAACATCTTACACAATACTTCCATAAAACATTAAAAACATTTTTTAATTTTCCTGAAATTATGAGGAGGTTACAATCCCCTAAGACCTTTGACCTAAACCACTATAAATGTATGTATATAACAGGTTGTAGCTACTTAGTTATTTTTTTTTAAATTTTATTCTAAAAATGATGAATCAAAAATGTAAATGTCTTATAACACTGATTCCTTTTATGTCATACTGACAAACTGATACAATAAGTCCATTAAAAGTAAGTGGTACCAATATAAGTCTATGTATTAAACGAGTACTAAAGTAATACATAAAAATAAAAGCATTGTATGTAAAAGCTGGTTGATGAATTAACTGAAAACAATAAGACTAGAAAGTAGATAGGTTAGATGCTTATTAAAATATAAGAAAGATGATAGGTAGGTATACAGTATACCTACCAAAAAATTATATTTCAATGTAGGTAACCTACTTGAATTTAGTTAACAATTTTGAAATTAATCAGGACCGTTTTATATTTTTACTAGTTCTACAGCAGCTTATGAAGGTATTGTGCTTATCAAATAAAAGCATTTAAGATAACTCTAGGCTTATATTTTGATAATCAGATTTCTTGACTTCTTGTCATATTATTTCAAACAATAGCATTCAGACCAACAGCACAAGTCAGCCACTGAGTGGCTGTAAACAGCACTTATAGTAAGTTGAGTAGTAAGTAGATAATAATAAATACAGTCTAACTGTTCAGATTATAAACCAGAAATATGAAATACATAATAACTATAGACCGTAGTACATCAATACCTACTGAACTAGTTTATGGTAGTATAGTGCCAATAGTGATAATATCTTACACCAGTGGTTCTCAAACCACTGTGCTGCGAAATCCTAGGTCTTTATCGACAATATTGTTACTAGGTATTTTCAAGCACTAGCTGGCTAAATATATATAAAAAAACAAAATGGAAAAACCTAGGCAGGTTCCTACCAACCTATTGAAAAATTTAAAGTTTACAAAGATAATAAATTTCGTAAAATCTCGACCTTTAAGAACAAAACAAAGTAGAAGACAAAATGTATTAAATTCAAATTAGGTACCTACATTTTTTGCAAAAAAAAAAAAACTATAAGCACTATTTCCTTTTTTCAACTAGATTTTTAAGCTGATATATGCTTCAAACATCATCTAAAAAGCCAAATATCAAGAACTTAGGTGTCTACTAGAAAACAAAAGCAATAGGTAAGGATATTTAAGGCTACCTATAGTTCTACACATAAAATGTATAAATTACTTAATATACACATTTCTATAAATTGGATTACTCAAATTAAATATTTTATAACATAACCTACATACGCATCTACAAAAAATAAATAAAAAACTTATTATATGTACGACAATTTCTAGAATTTTACACAAATTGTGGTTCAAAATCGGCATTCCTGATTTTGGATAATATCATTTTTTTAGAGCTAACTAAGAGCAACAACTAGGGCTTGGACAAATCAAGTTGAAGAACTGCTATTTTATATAAATATATTATAGTGATTTGTAGGTAGTTAATTGTTAGTAAATTTTTAAGTACCCGGCTAAGACACGTAAACTGATATTTTCTCCAGAAAAACAAACAAAAAACATAAGTAAAATAAAAAAAATGGACTTTATATTTTGTTAGGTACCTACCATCACGGTTTATAACTAAAATGTGACCTATTAGTATGTTTATATTGATGGAATCCAAACTGTTTTAACACTAATGTATAAACATACTATATGATATATAGCTATTAAATAATTGAATACCTATATTTATCAACATCTGTCGCACACACTCACACGGTTAGAAAATGGAACAAAAATTTTCTTAAGTTGATATCAATTACATAATATAATGGGAAAATGTACCTTTGACTCGGACATATTTTTCGTCAAACATTTTTTTTTTTTTTTTTTATGAATTATTTGTTACTAATACCTATTCATTTGATAAAGAAAAAAAGTTAAACATTGTTATTGACGTCAACGGCGTACATCGAGAATAACAACAATCAATTAAGGTTTTTTAATCGTGTACATAATATTATATTGTTGCCGAGTGGAAGGACCGTGTGGCAGGTGCCAAGTGGTTCAACATTTGCTCGGATTATGACGCGCGTCATCAGCAGCTCGCCTCACGTCCGTTCACGTCACAACGTGGACAAACAAGAGGGACGCACAGGTAGCGAGGAAAGTCGGAAAATATTAGAGCAAACATACCAGACAGCATTAACGAGATAAAACCGCAATAAAACACAATGGCCAGGTAACACGTCGACGACGGCCTTTCCATATTGACCTCGTTCTGTTATTATTTTTTCACTCTTCGGTAAACACATTTATTCCGTTGTGACGACCGACGACGCACACACTCGCGCACCGACACTATTCGCCGTAGTCGTTACACTGCCGCCGCTGCTACTACTACTACATCTAATACTACTACTACAACTGCTACTACTTTTACTCCTACTATTACTATTTAGTACTATTTCACCCGTAGCCTGCCACCAGACGACGGCGGCGGGCAGTGGGCAGTGCACCACAACACGCCACCGTCGCCGCGTGTCGTAGACGGACGGTCGGCGGTGGGAGGCAAATGGGACCCGTCGGCGGGGGAAGGGTGAAAACAATAATAGTGATATTATGCCATACGCATAGGACGTAGGTACCCAATTATATTATACATCGGAAAAACATTTCGCATAACGTCGGCTATTATATAGACCGAGCGAGCAAACTACCATAGACGGCTTACCTGGGACGGTGTTTGATGTATGCCGGTCCAGAACAAATTTTCATTATTTTCTTCCCCCGCGTCTGTAAGCGACCGAATCTCTCCGTCTGTGGTAGTCGTCCGCACCACTTTTCACACGGCCATATTGCGCGACGTTTCGTCTTTTTAGCCACCAACCGTGTGCAGAGCGACCAGCGCAAACCGTCACACACGGTTCCGTCCTTGCAGACGACAAGCGGCTCTCCTCCTGCAGACTCCCTCGGGGGATCTCGGCGGTCTTTTATCCTCGGACGAGATGGACTGGCAGAGCGTGATGGCCCGAGCGAGCGTCGATCGGACGACTGGCCGCGAGTGTCTGCGACACGAAAAAAGCTGCTGTTCCTGTTGCGGTCATCAATCCGTGATCCACGTACGAGTCGTGGTGGCGGTGGTTATGTCGGCCGGACGGGACCGTAGCACGTACGCACTGATCCGGGTCGAGAACGAAACTGTGCCCGCTGGCTGCTAGACTGCTAGAGTGCTTGAGTGCTTGTGCTACGCAAAATCGCGGACGCGGCCGCGGTGACAAAAGAACGTAGTACCGCAGTGCCTGTACCGCACGATAATTTTGAATTTCCCATGGTGTAATGTTACGTTCAAGTTCATAGTAACAATAATATATGAACACAGATATGTATAATAAACGTGTTATATTATAATGTTCTGTGCATGACCAGGATCCGATCGTTATAATATTAATATTATCTGAGATCCGATTCATGCACCTCGGCCTTCGAGATTTTCATAGTTTTATTACGCCAAACGACCAGGTCGTTGATATTTCGTGGTCAAATCGGAAGTTGATATTTCGGGCCGCCAGTTAGTTGAGTTGGCAAGCCCTTTCCGACACTTTTACGCCGCGGTACGCACGGTTCATCTCTCTCGCACTCACTCCGTCGTGACCTCGCCTCTTCTCTCTTTCGTTCGCGCCTCATGGTTCCCTTGTCATTTATTTTTGTGGTTTTGTTCTCTTTTATCACAACTTCCAACTCTATCGTGGTCCTGTTCACAGCCGCCGCCGGTGTGATAGCGGCTTTAAAGCGAGTGAATACTGATTATAGCGAACGTCGGCTCTTCGTCTTTGTAGTTTTGAATTTCGACATTATTCGCGACGAATATTATTCTTATTTCTAATAGTTACGATAATAATACTATTGTTTGTAAAAACGTTTTTCATATTTCATCCGCAACATGCGCCTCGTTACGTCTATTTGCGCCCCGCTTGTTCGTTAATGATTGTTAGAAGGCGGCAATCCGGTTATACGTTTACTTACGTTCATCCTTGATTCGGCTGAACATGTGGATTTCCGATTTAAACGCATGCTTTTCGCCTGGCTCGTCCTCGTCGGTGTTATAGGTACTGCTCGGCTGTGATTGCAATGCAACAACCGCGTGAAACTAAACCGGACGTTTTATTTTCGTTTCAGAAACTTTATTTTTAAGCACTGGTGATTTGAAATTCAAACTTAGACCATGAGCCCGAGTAATAGTAAGTATATAATGGTATACTATCTGTAACATAATAATGTCATGACACGAAACCATTGGAGTACCTACCTACTATGAGTTGTGTGTTCAAAACAAACATCGTAAAATGTATTGTTCAATGAACTCTCTTTAGATGTTTATATATTTTACTCGTTTTATTTTTATTTTACCATTTAAAGGCAAACAGTCACCAAATCGTAAGACAACATCAGGCATTAAAAATAAAAATGGAAAAAGGTCGTTTTTAAGAACATCAGAGAATGATGTAACTGATGATTTTTACTGTAAGTAATTATTAGGTATTTATGATGATATATACCTATTATATTTTATTTTAAATGAAAAAAAAACAAAACAATTATGCATTTATTTATTATGTGATGAACTTATATATTTAATATAGGTACCTATTTAACATTTATAATAACTTTTTATTGAAAACAGTCCAGTAGTTTTTATATCTATTATCTTTGGATAAACCAACCAGGATTAAAAATATAATGACCAAATATATATACAAATTATAAGTTAAAATTATTATACCCTATCAATTACATTATATCATGTAACTTTGTGACAATCGTTTGTATAAAAAAGACCTTTCAGTTTTCCTGATTTTTCTTTCCTTAAAAACTTTATTTGAAATATTACAAACAATTAAAAAAAAATAGAGGAAAATCGGTCCAGCCATTCTCAATTGACGCACTTACCAGCTAACAGCTTTTCATTTTTATTATATGATCATATAGGTTTCTAAATAATATTATATTAATTTATTAATATAGGTAAATATATTAATAATAAATAATATTACCTACTTCTACTAAAATAAATACAACCATTTTAATTTAATATATTTTTGTATATTATCTTGTCTTCATAAATAGTTTGTGATTGCTAATGATTATTTAGGTATTTAAATATTTTTTAGATAAAAGAAAAAAATCTATTAAACATTCTCAAGTAGATATAAATAATGCAGTCCTGACAGCACCAAATGGTTATATTATGACAAGAAATAAACTAAAAAAACAACTAACAGGTAAGTTAATTATAATTATAAATAGACCTAATATAAATAGTGTATATATTTTTATTTATATCTATTTTCATTTAACTTTCACAAATATTTGTTTCTAATAGGTATAGACAACAGTGAATTAGTAGAAACTAGTGTCATAGAAGATAAATGTTCCAGAAATGACAATATAAGAAATAAATCAAAAAAAGGTATTAAAATATTTATTTATATATATACATTAGCAAATCATCATAGGAGACAATAATCTACCCACTTAGAATACAGACAAATAATTTCAATAATAAATGTAATAAAATATTTATTTCAATATTTGTCAAAATCTTTTCTTTTTTTGTTATACAATTATAATGTCCTTAGCATAGACTAGTTGCAGGCCCCGCACATTATCTGGTAGCTACTGATCTTGTTAGTCATTCCAGTAAACATCTATATACAGTATAAAAACACTAGAAAAATAAATATGAGACGTCTCTACTCTGACATGATGTGCATTAGTAATTGAAAAGTGAAGTGGGGGTTATTGTTATGTTATAAGATGTGTCTTGTCTTACATATTTTTGTTTTATTTTTCAGTAGTTATAACACTTAAATTTGTAACGTTATGAGTATAATCTTAATAGGATTTATGACATCTCTTCGACATTCGGTTATTATTTTTTTTTCAGCATCTCCCTTACCTAAAGACTCACGCCTCACCACTGTATATATATTATTAATAATAAGCTCTGTTAGAATACAAATTTTACTATTTTATTTATTTATTATTTTTAGCAAATAAGAATAGAAAACCTTCAAACAAAGTCCATAGAAAAATTAAAAATACGTTGCAACTTGGTTTTGGTATGTATAAATATTTTTAATTTTTCATATATTATGTACATTCTATCTTTAAGATATTTATGTGCATGTACTTAAAAAAAATATTTAGATATATATGAGACCATTCAATGTTGAAATTATATTCTTAAGAAGAATGGTACTTTTTTTACCAAAAAGGCATTGACAGATTGTGCTTAAGTTAAACAACACATTCATTTTTAAATCAGTTGTCATATGTATGGTACAATGTTATATAAGATTTCATTCAATCTTCAATTCAATTAAATAAAATCACTCAATCTAATAAGTCGCTTAATATATTCCTCCACAGACCACACTATTCTGATTGGGTTTGGTATTACTTGGAACTAAATATTAAAAAATATTGAGGAAAATCTTAAATCTATCAATAGTTGGCTGTGTGTTTTTTTTAAATGTTGACTAGTCGGGTATCTTCATTCATTAACATAGCCGTTTAAATGTGATATTAAAATATATGATGTTAATTGTATGTCAAAAGCTTTATTTCAATGTTGTTTCTAACTGTAAATATCTTGGTTGTAAGTTGAATTTTGAATTATTAGGTATAATAGTATATATTTATACGGCTTATTATTTTTATTAACTTTTGAGTTAATACCAACTTACTATGGCATTGTATGAATAGAATAGGTTCATGGTTCATGGTATAAATAGGCAATACCTTATAAATAATATTTTAAAAATGTCTCTGTACAGTAAAATAATATAATATATTAAGTAAAAGTTTCAAGTAGGTATCCGTGAATAATATTTTTGAATTACATAAAATTGTTATTCTTCGATTAAATATCGTATTTAAATTTTTTAAATAATTTTAAGATTTTTGGTAATTTAGCAAAAGCTACTAATAATGAAAAATATAGCTTTATAAATTAATATTTTTATGCATCTAAATGTTATGTACTAATATCCTATAATATCAATTTAATTATAAAAATTTAATTAAATACCATATTTTAAGTGAATTTTATATTGCACTTTAAGTGCATATTTTATTGCGTTTTTGTGATATTTTTAATGAAAATAGCCCATAAAATTCACAGCCCTGCCTATATGCATTGAAGAATTACCCATTAGTTTAATACTTTGGCCTAATAAAACAATTTGTCAAATGGTTGTTCAATTTCGTTGGGACCCAGTTATTCAATATAATACCTACCAATTGAACCAAAATGCAATTTTAGCTATTCTAAAACCATTTCTCACGCTGCCTATTGTAAGATTATAACGCTGTTTAAACATTAATATACAATGTTATTAATTAAATAATATCAAATATTTGTATATGTATTTTTATTGTTACTATTTATTTTATCTATTATTGTTATTATTACATTTAATAATTTTAGATATCTATATTATTCACGGAATTTAGATAACCCTTGACCCACACTTTTATATCAATAAGGTCCAGTAATCTGTCACTAGTTTTTAATAAAAAATAAAAATATATTCTTTTTTTATCTGCATGAACAAATAATTTAATTTAATTTATATAAATATTTGTTATTTATGTATTTCAGTTTTTACAAATGATATTTCTTCTCCATATCCTGGAAAACAACTAGATACCGAATATAAAAAAGTCACACCTTCATTATTTGAATCAGACTCTGATCCAGAAATTGATTGTTTTCAAGTAAAGAATAGTATAAAAAGTAAGTGACTAACTATTTTATTTTATTTATTTTTGTGTTAATTTGTTTTTATTTTATCTCAGATGAACTGGAAGAAATATCCACTAGTATTTCTCATCCAGACGATATATTATGTCCGGCATTTGACAAAAGTAAAAAATAATATTAGTTTAACATTTTTGATGTTTTTATTTAATATGTGTTATGTTTTAGATGTTGAAATGAGAACTTATTTAAACAAAAAATCATATCCTATTAACAATAAGTCTAATATACAATGTAAGTTTGCACTGTTTTGTTTGAGTCATTAATAATATATTTTTATCTCTAACATTTTACTGTACACCAATTATTACATATTCTCTATTCATGTTAAAAAAACATATCTGGTAGCTGGCTAGTGCGCAGGGTGTGACTTCACTATATAGCAGTCATATATACTCTAACTGCCGAATACATCCTGAATAGAGAATAGTTTTGGAAATATATTTTTATTGTTTTATAATTTTCAAATTTTCAAATTTTAGCATTAAATACATTTGAAGAAATTAATCAAAAACCATCAAGTTTATATAATCACGTTAAAACTGTCCATGGTTCTTATTCGTGTAATAACATAACACAAAATAACAGTAAAACCAGGAAATCATTGAAAATCACTGGTATTTATATATTCATTATTAGTATTATTAGTTGATTATAAATTATAATTATAGTCGGTAATCTGGCCGTGTTATTATCTGTTATGCCCAGTAATCCGGGATGTTTTATTTTTATTATTTCTTAATAATAATTAATAACTATATTGTATATATCAATACTAACTTATTAAGTCCAAATGAACCAATTAGATGTTTTATTTTTATTTTGTTGACATGTTGTGCATATGTTTTGTGTTAGCGGTAATCTATGTAATACGTTATTTTATTAAATAACTAGTTAATTATTCTGTAAAATTCCTAAATATGTTCGTTAATATATAAATTACATGGTTTTACTAGTTAATATATAAAATACCGATTGGGTTTTCGTTAATGTATGAAATTTATATCATTAGGTAGATAACCGGGACTGGATTAGATAACATACAAAATTTGTTACCGCTGTTGTTTTATTAATAAAAATAATAAGATAAGATAGTATTGAACCACACCATTTGGCATAGACTAGACTTATTCGTGTGACAGTGTACCGCGAGTTTACTTACTAGTTAGTTAAATCATTTTTAGTGTTGTATGTAGTGTAATAACTAATAAGTGTGCTTTAAAATGAAAACCAAATTTGATACAATAAAAAAAAAATACAACAACAGAACGTAAAAACAGCACATTTTTGCTGAAAGAAAAATATGATTTCTTAATAAGTGAAGTGAAACGTATTAAAACAGGAAAATTAATTTACTTGGTAATTCTAAATGCCACCCAAAAAATTCCTGTACTAATAAATAAATTGTAAATTTTAATTTAATATTAATATTTTATATAATAATGTAAGGTGTGTTTGACTTATACTATAACATTTGATTTTTTAATTTGTAAATTGATTAAGATTTTAATAATTATTCTAATAAATTGTAGTGAAATAAATTAATATTAATATTTTATATAATATTGTAAGACTTGTTTGACTTAAAACTATAACATTTGATTTTGTTTGTAATTTGTAATTTGATTAAAACTTTTAATCAATAATAGTTTTAAATACATTAACTAAACCCTTATTGTTAGTTTATAAAATATCTAGTTGGTATGTAGAATAACTAATTGAAGTATATATTTATGGATTCATTCAATACATTAACTGAAAGTACCCGTAATTCTATAAAATAACTAGTTATTCTATAGAATTACGGAATTTCATACATTAACGCTAACATATCGATTAGTTATTACGTGTTAAATTTAAATGTCGCAACAAAGTAAGGGAAATAATTGTACTTAACTTTGGTCGAGAAACTTATGGTTCAATATTTTTTTTAGACCTGCCATCAAAAAATTAATTTAACACAGTTATAAATTAGTATACCATAATATGTTCTTTATAAAATCAATTTCAGTTTTGCAATGAGTAAAAATGTGTTTTTAAGTGAACCTTCATTAATATTAATCCGACAGTTCTCTGTTCTGATATCTTACAAATTACCGAGATTCTACTGTAGTAACTAACTATATTTATAATAATATTTATTTCAATGAAAAGAGAGGTACTTATCTATACAACTAATTAATAATAATTTATAGTGACAGATATTTTATGTATCAAGAAACTTTTAAGCATTCCCTCCGCCAAGGCCCAATATTTATTAAAAATGAAACATTATTGTATAACCAACCCCATTATATTTGTATTTATAGATCCTACAACAAGTGAATGTGTGCAAACAAATACTGAAGATGATGACATTATTATTGTTACTGAATCATTTATAAGACAACTAAAAAACGAAGTTGAAATAATAAAAACAGAATCACAAGGTAGTAAGTTAATTTTGTTTATTTAATATTATATTTTGGTTTTAAATTTGTGCATATTTTACAATCAAAATATTTTAAGTTTTATTGTCTAGTCAAATCTAAAACTTTGAGAGTATATGTATACATCAAAAAATAATTGAGTTTTTGTTCCTACTTTTTCCTAAATTTAATTTTATTTAATGGTTACATTTAATTTTAATTTATTTTGATTTTTGTGATTCAACCCAACTAAATAGATTAATTTTTAAAAAAAAATCAAAGGTAATTACTGATTGATATGTTATAATTTTAAATAATATACTAAACAAATAAAACTAAATGTAAAGAAATTGACTTGATATGATTTAGTTACAAACAAACTACTGGTGCTGTATATTTAATCTAACCTAACCAACTAGCCAATAGGTTTCACTCGAAACTCCAACACCTTCCAAAACCCTCTAATTTTACATTAATCATCATGCGCTCTTCCTGATAACCATCCACATCATCACAAAAGTCACTGGTACCGTGATCTCCTAAATTAACTAGTATGATTAAATAACAAATTCTGTTCTTTAGGTTCTATCAATAGCCCTCATTGTGCATTTTTTTCTCTTTGTTTTTTATTATTATTATGTGCATTATGTCATTTACTTATTATTTGCAACTATAAAAATACAAACAAATATTACACTTGTACAACAACTGCTTTGTCACAAACATTAATCAAAAGTAAACCAAAACTAGTGTTTTCCATCGGTCTTAAAAACGGTACGAGAAATTGATTTATGTTTGATTTAATGTTTTACACTAATACTTTGTATTTTTGGCAATTTGAATGACAAATTGTATTCTCTAAAAGCACACAATACAGAATGACGACTATGTTAAAACACATACTTATTTAACTGTAGGTAGTGTAGTTCTAAAATAATCTTAAATATTTCATTTAATCTACCGTATTACGAGATGATAATTAAGATAAGAAAGAAATTAATTCAGTATCGCTGCTACATAGGTAGTAAATTAAATACTTTGCTATTTTTTGGATAGATAATATTTTTTTCTTTCGCCAACCTCCAATGCTAAAATATACCATAAATATATTATATATACATTTTATGTGTTCTTTGTTGAAATATGCAATAATATGCATTTTATTCAAGTTGTATAAAACCATTATTTGCTTCAACGTGACCTGATTTGTGGACATTATAAAGAAATTCACTAATCAGAAATTGCAAAAGACAAAATATGCCAATGCATATATATCATAGACTTACTTATTATGTTTAAAATACTTATCAGTAATCACACATTTTGGCAATAATAAAAAATTAAACAAATCAAATATTAAAAATTTGTTTTTATTTTGACTAGTCATAAAATCAAATGTAAATTAAAAAAGTTATTGATCATCAATCTAGAACAGTGGTTCTCAATCTTTTTTGTACCTCGACCCAAATTTCCCTTGAAAAATCTTTCACGACCCACGTGGTTTAACTTTTCAAAAAGTAGTTATAAAAACAAAATTTGTTTATTACTTTTATTAGGTATTTATTATTTTATAGGTTTATAATAAATATATTTTTACAAAATAATGTACTTTTAATAGTGAGGCCTATTAATACCCGTTGTAATAAATAAATATACGACAAATTATTATTTATTAACCACGTAATTTTTGGTACTATATTACTATAATAATATAAGTATATTTAATATTAATTTAACATAAATTTCTTGGAATCTATATAATTCAAAAAAATTTTCACGACCTACCAATGGGTCGCGACCCACAGTTTGAGAAACGCTGATCTAGAACATGGTCCTGATTTATATCACTAATTTTAGGAATAATCCCCTTGCCTTGAAAACAAAATAAAAAATGTTATTAGTATTAAGTATAAATAATTTATTTCAGGCGAAATCAGAACTCGACAACTATTTTATGATAATAATGCTAATAAATCCAATGAATCTGATACAGAGCAACATAAAGACAATGAAGTGGTATCCAAAATACTGTCTTCAGATTTTGAGGGTAATTATTTTAAGTTTTAATATTATTGTTTGATTTGTTTCATAGTCCTATATGAATAAACTATATGGATTAACTTTTACAGTTTTATATTAGCTCAAAAAGTTTAGTTTAATTGATTTTATGTAAATCATAATATATTGTACAACATTTTATTTTTCAGTGAACCAAATTAATATGTGCACTATTGATACTAATATTGACAATATATGTGATATAAACTTCAAATCGTCAATTTCTTCTAATTTATTATTAAATCAAGACATGGATGTTATTGATGAATCACACAAATTTACACCATCACTGTCACCATCACCATTTGAAACCACTAGTAAGTTTTGGCTTTTAATCATAAGAATGTTCAATTTAAACTTAAATTATATTATGTTATTGATACAATTTTTTAAGAGAATGTTGTACCGCTTGTGTTGGCTCTATATTAACAAAACAAATCTATGAACCGGATTTTTATTACAGTTTATTTATTGTTAGTATATGTCAAATTTGTATAGGAACTGTAGTGTTTATTTTAAAACGAGTTATATGAATTTGCAAAAATCTATTATTCAAGAATTTATAACTAATTTGAAAAAAAAAAAATCTCATCTTGAGCAAGTTTATATTCTTCATCAATTTATATATTAATTATAACTAAACTGTAGTAAATAAGAATACAGCATGTAGATTTGTTTTGTTTAAGCATATAACAGAGTCAACATAAGCGAGTACGATATTTGATGGTTGTAGTATGAAGTATTTTATAATATGCCATAACTAATATTTATTATTTAGATACTGTTGAAAATAGCTTAATGAGTATTTTTGATGTACCCAAAGAGAACATTGTTGAAAGTTATGCTAATATTAACGATAGTTTAATTATCAATTCGGATTCTAACATTTCAGCTACAATTTCAGAGGACATGATAGATCTAAGTAGTTTACAGACTTTTGAATTTGATAATAGTAACTCAGGTTAGTAATTATTTAATGCATTTAAAGAAAAAACTAAAAAAGAAATATATTTTTATTTTTAGATCAATCTATAGAAAATCATCCCAAGTCTGAAAATAATACCACTTGCCATCTTTCCCCAGATCATATTGAACCTGATCAGTATTTTCATTCAGTAACTAAAGATGAGATAAAAATAAAACAAACCGAATCTTTTAATAATAAAGGAAATTATAATTGTCTCAAAAATGACAATTTAAGTTGTTCTAATGATAGTTATTCAAAAAAATATAACAGTAAGACTTATAGTAATATTTTAACTATTAATCCATTTTTAAATCGATAATGAACAGATACTACACAAATTTGTATTACTACTCCAATGTTCTCGAAAAATTTCTTTTTAGGTTGTTAAATTTTTTTGTTCCAGATCTTTATTCCGAATGCTATTGTAAAAATTTTACTAGTTTCAACAACGATGACAATAAAATATTTACTTCTAAAGTCAAGCATTTTGCATTTAATAATAATGCTAAAAAAGTTCGTCAAAAAATATTGCGTAAAAAACATTTAGAAGCCAATATTTTAAATATGCTTATTACCAAAGAGCACAAAAATATCATTCAATCAAGAGAACATAAACCAATCTTCAATTCAATTTTAATTAATAAAAAATATGAAAAATGCATTGAATCAAAAAATAATGATCACATTGCACCAAGCGTTTTAAGTATGCTTAAAGATGTCTATGTAGACGTAGAATACCTTACTGAATACTGTGATTATAATACAAGTGGTAATACTCTTAATATTAACAATTTAAATATAAATTACTGTAATATTGTTGTTTTTAGCTCATAAATTGCCAGAACCGCACACAAATAAAAAAGATATCAAATTTAATATTCAAGCTTCTAATATTAAACCATTAGACATAACGCGTGCATTTAAAAGTAAGCTAAACCGCTATTTACGGTATATTTATTATTTGTAACTATCTTAATGTTTTAGACAATAATGATTCAGTATCAAATAATACATCACAAAATGAACCAATTAATCTTAAACCTTGTGATGAAAAATATGACAATTTTAATAAAAACGAAATAAGTAAGTAATTCTTTTTAAAATAACTAAAATATATACTGTATCCAGGAATCAGGTTAATAAACATAATTGGCGCCTGGCTTGTGCATAGAGAGGGGGGAGAGCATAGATTTATTGCATAGCAGGCATTCAGATAGTTCACTAGTTTAGAATAACAGACTTGCTTTGCCTTACAGTAGTAAACAAAACTGGTTACTGTGCATGTTGATTCTTATAATCTTATCCTATACTCCGGCAAACGAGAGTCCATACGTCAACCGGCCAAATTTTCTCACACCATAATGCCATTCCAACCACTCAGCAACGTGAATACTGCGGCTCATAAAAACATAGCTAATTAATTGCATTTTGGAGGTGTTATATGATTCTCCATATTGAATAAAAAAAAATGTTTTAAACTTATAACGTAAACGACACAAAAGACCAGTTATAAAAATGAATTAGTCTAATTTCGTAAACGTGGTTACTGCTGTCACTACGTATACACAAATATCAACGACGCTTGTTGGCGATCGGTATGATTCGGCGTATGGAAGGGGAACCGATGCGCAGCGACGGACGCATTTTTACGTATGAACTCTCGTGGTCTGTAGTATATATAAGAGTATATTTTTAGACTAAAAAATCATTTTATGTAACTATTTATTTTTTTAGTCGATAATGCTTCTGTATCAAATAGTACAACGAAAAATTATCCAATTTCTCATAAAATTTGTTATGAAAATGATGTCAACTTTAATAAAAACAAAACAAGTAAGTAATTCCTTCAGAATATCAATGTCTATTCACCATAACATTATTATGTATATTTGGTCTTGTGAGTTTAGTGGTTTTTTATTGGTTCCAAATAAGTAAAATTTATTATTTAAATTAAAACTATTAAAAATACAGAATTTTACTATTCATATTTCAGAACTTAACTCATCTAAATTCATAACATTTTTTCCTAATATTTTTGTTGCAAATTTGGGAGAAAATAAATTATGGATTCGGTAAAATGTATTTCTATATAATGTTTAAAAAAAAGGACAACATCGCAACACTAATTTTTTTTTTTAAAATTTTAAGCTTATTGGTGAATTTATTATTGTAGTCCGAATAATGAAAACATTTTTAGTAAAAATGATTATTCAACGAGATAATGAAAGTTGATGTTATAGAGCCGACCAGTAATCAGCTGCCCATGAATTACGTGTAAAAGTAGTTTGATTTACACAATGATTTTTATTACTTAAGATAGTATTTCAGAATTTTATTTTTGTTATCCTTCGTATATTTATGTCCTTAAAACGATTGTGTGATTTAAAATTTAGTATAATTTGTTATTGTAAACATATAAGTTATAGTTCAGTAAAATTATTGAGACTCGCGTTGTATAAACCAATTTTTGCGAAATATAATACAAGTTTTATCTACTATAAAAAAAAACTATAATCACACAAGTGTCATGAACACAAATATATACTTATGGTTAAATAAAAAAAATTTTAAAAATATTATTTTTAACGATTTAAATTGTTGTGTTAATGTAGACACGTTTATATGTAAAATATATACTGCCGTTAAAACTTCGGCTTTATGATGTCACATACATATTTTCAAACTCTTAAATCTCATTGAATAATTAGTGTTTAAGTATGAGACTCGCGCCATATTTCTTAGATAATGCCATAATGACACACTTTAAATCTAAGCAAACTTATTTTTATTGTCGCGATTCCCTTTTTAATTAAAAGCATATTTGATATAAATATTTTTAAATGGATTATCTATTTAATTGTTTTTTATAATAAGGGTTGTTTATAAACAATTTTAATACTTTACTTTCTATTTGTGCTTTCAAATTATTTACTTAATTTTCATTATTTCATACATTTATGAATTTAAAGTGAATTTCTTTTTTTTTTTTGTAATAGATTCCTAATCCTGGTCTAACTATATTTATTTTTCAGTTGATAATGTCCCCATGTCAAGTACTAAAACGACACAAAACCCAATCAACAATAAACCTAGTGATGAAAGTTATGTTAATTTTAGTAAAAACAAAATAAGTAAGTTATCCCTTTAAAAAATATCATTGTATCTAATATTATAATTATATAACAATTTATATTTTTTAGTTGATGATTCTAAAATAAATATTCCAAAAAAAAAAAAAACAGTTAACATTAAACATTGTGATGGAAGTTATGTTAATTTTAATAAAAACAAAATAAGTAAGTTATTCCTTTAAAGATAGTTAAGTAAATCTATATTTTCACTCAAAAAAATAATTATTATATTGAACTGTATTTATTTTTCAGTTGATAATGTTTCCATTTCAAACACTACAACACAAAAACCAGTCCACTTTAAACCTTGTGTTGGAAGTTATGTTAATTTTAATAAAAACAAAATTAGTAAGTTATTCCTTTAAAAATAGTTATGTAAACCTAAATGTTTACTTAAAAAAAAAAAAATTCTATTTTACTGTATTTTTCAGTTGATAATATTCCCATGTCAAGTACTAAAACAACACAAAACCCAATCAACATTAAACCTTGTGATGGAAGTTCTGTTAACTTAAATGAAAACAAAATTAGTATGTTATTCTTTTAAAAGTAACCTACTGTGGTTATATTTCTAAAATAAAAAATTATTGCTTTTAACTATTTATTTTTTAGTTGATAAAGTTTCTACGTCAAATAGTAAACTAGTTAATCTTGATCCTTGTGATCAACGTCATGTACATTTTAATAAAAATTATATATGTGTTATTCTTTTCTAAATAGTATTATACATATTTTTACATAAGATATCATTATTTCTAACAGTATGTATTTTTCAGTTGATAATGCTTCTATGTCAAACAATAAAAAAAGTAATGAACCAAATAATCTTAAACCTTATGAAGAAATTGATGTCAACTTTGATAAATTCAAAATAAGTAAGTTACTCTTTTTAAAATAGCTATGTATATATTTTACTCTAGAAATTCATTGTATATGATATTTTTTTTTAGTTAACAGTGCTTCAACGTCAAAGAGTATTATAAAAAATAAACCAAATAATCCTAAATCTTGTAATCAAAATTATATACATTTTAATAAAAACAAAATAAGTAAGTTGGTCTTTTCAAAGTAGCTATGTTTAATTTATTTCTGCATATAATAATTATTAAACATAATTGTTTTTATATTTTAGCTGATAATGCCTATATGGCAAATAGTACAACAAAAAATAAATCAATTAATCCTGAATCTGATGAGGAAAATATTGTCAACTTTAATAAAAGCGTAATAAGTAAGTTATCCTTATCAAAGTAATATTGTCTATATTTATAGTTTTACATAAAAATATAATTGCATGTTACTATTTATTTTTAGTTGAAAATGTATCTACATCAAATAATAAATCAATTAACCTTGAACCTTGTGATCAAAGTTATGTCCATTTTAGTAAAAACAAAATATGTAAGTTAATTTTTTTTAAATAGGTATGTGTAATTAATTTTTGCATTAAATTATCATTGTATATAATTGTATTTATTTTTAGCTGATAGTGCCTCTATGCCAAATAGTATAACAACAAATAAACCAATCAATCTTGAACCTTATAAGGAAAATTGTGTCAACTTCAATAAAAATCAAACAAGTAAGTTATCCTTTATAAAGTAACTATGTTTATATTTTTCATAAAAAAATAATTGCATATAACTTTATTTTTAGTTGACAATGTTTCTACGTCAAATATTATATCGGTTAATCTGGAACCTTTTGATCAAAGTTATATCAACTTTAATTATCAACCTAAAGATGAAATAAGTAAGTCGTCTTTTCAGAATAACAATGTATATATTTATTATTTATTATCCACTAATAAATCATTAAACATAACTACATTTAGTTTTTAGTTGATACATTTTTTGCATCATAATGTAATACAACAAATATGAAACTTTTACGTATATTAATATATTATAATATTTTAATACACCATACTACAATAAGTTAGTATTAACTGAAAAGTTAATAACAATAATATATGATATAAATATAGACTTATAATAATTACTGCAATGTTTTTGACAAATATTAATTCAACCTACCGTATTGCTAATAGCATTGATTATAAATACTGTAGTGCTCACTGGTCGGTTTTTCGATGGCACAAAATATTTACTCCCAGTAGATAGCAAGGCGACGTGACTACTAGCGACTACAATGTTACCCAACAATACTAATCCGGGCGGCCATGTTATTGGGTGCGAAACTTGTGGTTAATAATGTCGGGTAACGTTGTAATTGCTAGTAGTCACGCCGCCTTGCCATCTGCCGGTAGTAAATATTCCTTGCCACCGAAAAACCGGTCAGTGAACAATCTATAGTATTTATGATCTATGTAAATAGTAAAATAAATATATCATAAAATATATTTAGTAATATAGGCTAGCAGATGGTCTTCGCTCAACATATTACAATGTTCTATCATTGAATACAAATTTAACATATACATTATACTATTATAGTGATTTACTTAATGACAAAGTACACTACTCTCCTACTGTTAAGCAGAGCGGTTACCTATTCCCCAGTTTCCATTTATGGAATTCTTTAGTTAAAAATTATTACATTTCAGCATGTTTTTTATTGCTAGAATATACTTTTATATCCAACATTTTTAATATAAATAAACTATTGTAATTATCTGAAACTATTATTATTTATTCAGATTATCCAACAATTAATTCTATTGAAAAGAATGATTTTGATTGTGACATTGTTTGTAATTCTCATGTAGTAAATGCCGAAATTGATACTAAAAGTGAAATCAAAGTGGAAGATTATTTTTACTACGATACTGCTGGTCTGTTAAACTAATGAAATTTTAATTGTTTGCTTATACAGTAGTCACTCGATAATTCGAAATTCAGGGGACCGAGTTAAAAATTTGATTTATAGAGGTTTTCGATTTACCGAGTGTTCGAATTATCGAGGGAAAAAAAATTAATTCGAATTAAAGAGAGGTGGAAAATTGTACATAATGTATGTATGTATTACGTTTATTTTTACATTTACTTATTATAAATATTATTTCAATGTATATTTTAAAACTATTAATAGATATTTATTTATTATACATACATATTATTATATTTTACATTTATTTTTAATATTATTACATTTTAAAGAAATCTGTTATTTTTTTTTGTGAAAAATGGTTGGTCACAATCTGGTCCATAGCGTTGTCTAACTTACTGATAGCATTGAAAATTATATCGCATCTTTTTTCGTCCATTTCAGATTGCTCAAAAAATTTACGTAATCCTGACATAAAAAATGTTGCTTCTTTTAACGATATGACAGGAGTTTCCGCCTCCGCCTCCTCTTCCTCGTCATCATTGTCAGAATTGTGCTGATTGGCTAAAGTAGATTGAATAATTTCCTCGTCAGTAAAAGTACCAGCAGTTGCGACATTATCGTCAAAGTGAACAAATTCTTCAAATGATACAGGAACTTCTAGTCTGTTCCATGTGCTTTCAACTTCCTCATATTGAACAGGAATACCTTCACCAATTGTCTGTCCGTCCTTAATAAAACCACAAGTTCTGAAGCAATTCGCGATGGTTTGTGCACTAACATTTTCCCATGCTTTGTGTACCATTTCCATAGCAGTGAGTATAGAAATTTTACATGAAACTTCACCAATGCACGCCAACACTTCTCGAACAATTTCCTTCCGATACATCGTTTTAAAATTTTTTATTATTCCCTGGTCTAGTGGTTGGAGAGTTGATGTAGTGTTGGGAGGTAAAAAATGAATTTTTATATTTTCAAGATGAGGAATATTATTGTGTGCGGTACAGTTGTCAACGAACATCAAAATTTTTTGATTTGCCTTTTTCATATCTACATCGATACATAACAACCACTCTGTAAATAATACACCTGTCATCCACGCCTTTTTATTTGACCGGTACATTAGTGGGAAAGATTTTACGTGTTTGAAACAGCGTGGGTTAGCAAATTTTCCGATCATTAAGGGCTTAAGTTTCTGGGATCCATCCATGTTCGCGGCCAACATCACTGTTATCCGTTCTTTACTATTTTTACCACCATGACATTTTTCGTTTTTAAATGTCAAAGTGCGATCTGGTAAACATTTGTAAAAAAGTCCGGTCTCATCGGCATTAAAAATATCCCTAGCATCATAATCAACCAATAGATTGATTAACTCATTTTTCCAATCTTGTGAAATGCACGGGTCAACACTTGCACTCTCTCCACATACTTTTTTGAAAGTTAAATCATGACGTTTTTTAAATTTTTCTAACCAACCCTCACTAGCTTGAAAATTTGTGATACCTAAGTTGGTAGCAAACGACTTAGATTTTTCTTTTAAAATAGGTCCTGATATTGGAATATTATTTTGCCTACTTTGAGTAAACCAAGCCATAAGACATTCTTCCAGATCGGGGTACTCACATTTTTTCTGTCTGATCCGCGATGAATAAGGTGTTAATGTTGTAAGATGGTCCTTTTGTTTTAGTATTGTTGAAAGCGTAGAAGCTGGTATACCAAAACGTAGAGCAACATCTTTTTTTTTTCACCTGCTTCAACTGCTGCGATCACTTTTTGTTTGTCGGCTATCCACAAACACTTGTACACTTTTACGGGACCCATATTGCGACTGACTACGTTAGTTTCGACTGATTTCGTTTGTTCAATTTCAATAACGGTTTACCCATAGCAGAGGTTTATTTTGGTATAGATTAGGTAGGTAAGATACGATAACATTAAACTACGATAATATTTAACTATCATAATCCTTATATGTACATATGAACGTACATATAATCGTGTTTAAAGAAATTCGAATTATAGAGATTTGTGAAAAAAAAATTTGAATTGTAGAGTGTGCCTCACCGACAGACATTTCAAATTATCGAGGGGACCGGAATACATGTATTTTTTTCTAATTATAGAGGTTTTCTCAGGGGACTTAGCGTTTAGTTCGATTTATGGAGTTTTTCGAATTATCGAGTGACTACTGTATATGTTATGTATTCAATATTTGTTTTTTTTAATTAGCTATAAAGTATAATTTTAAATCTGAAAAAAGCCCAGGACTTGAAACAAAACCATTTGAAATTTGTAATTTAAGTGATAGCACTATAATAATAAATAAAAACGATTCTGAAGAAGGTAATTTATAATATTGTGAGTACCTACTTTATGAATTTTATTCAATTTTATTTTTCAGAATTTGAAATAGTAGAAAAATGTAATGATAATGAATCAGAAAATATTTTGTCATCAGCCAAAATAAAAACCATCCATGGGTTTACTCAAACAAAAGAAACACACATTTTAAAAGATGAACATAAACCAGGTTTTTATTACTAATTAAATAAATAAATATTACTCCTCTGCGCTACTTAGTTGTATTATGCTAAGACATAAAATATATAGTAGTTGAGTCTTGGTGACTTGAACCTTCCTAAAAAAATTCTCATCATGTATAATTGAGGACCAAGGGAGCACATATTTGTATGCATATTTTTTAAATTAAACATATAATATAAAGTCAATGTGTGTTTATTCAATTAAAATCTTATATAACAGTAAATAATTAACAAATAAAAAATGTTTATAATTCTAAGTTATATTCTATTAAACTTTATATAAATATTAAAACGGGGAAAATTATTTAATGTTTTACAAAATACAAACATTTAATATTGAAAGTTTTCATTTATCTTGATAATTCAAATTACTTAGTTATTTTAACATTAATATGTAGCTAAATACCTTCATTTTTTGTTGCAAGCTAATAACTTTTGCAGTTGAAGCTGTACCATGAATAATAAAAAAAAAAAATTTCTTAGTAGCAAGTGTTGTTAATAATTCTGCTGAAAGGCAATTCTAAAATGTTTATGTTTTGTGAAGCATTAAATAACTTTCTCCATTTTAATATTCATATACTTTTGTATAAAGTTTAATAGAATATAACTTATAATTATATACATTTTTTATTTGTTTATTATTTACTGTTAAATAAGATTTTAATTGAATAAACAAACATTGAATTTGTATTTTATGTTTAATTTTAAAACATGTGCCCCCTTGACGCTCATTTATTAATAGTCAAATATTAAGCTAGTTGTAAGAAATATCTAACAATTAAATGTATTTATTATTTTAGCTCTTGCAATAACTGAAAGTGAAAAAAAAATAAATACATCAACATTATTAATTGAACCACCTCAATTCAAAAACCTTTTTGATTCAAGTGATACCATTAGCTCAAAATCATATCAAATTTGTAAGTGATATATTTTAGTCTAATTTATTTAATAAAGTAATTTGTTTATTTTGAGTATGTATTTTACCTTTCAAAAAATTTAGCTATTGTTATTTATCTTAATAAGAAGCATACAATTTTGAACAATTTCCCTACAGATCAATTCCCATTTCCCTTTAATCATTTATATTTAATTGCATTATACTGGTAAGGTTTAATAAGTTATTTTACATAAATCTATTTTGTAGTACTTAAATATTTATGTACCTAATTATATTTATTATTTTCATTTAGGTCCAATGTTGCCACACATATCTGAAAACAATGAGCCTGTTAATAATTTATTTGACCTACCTGTTGAAGATATTTCTTTCTCATTAAATAACAATAGCTCTGATGATGATGATGATGATGATGATAATAGATTACTGATTGGTAAGTTTTTAAATAAAACTTATTTACACCTATTATGTTTTATATTTTACAATAAATTAAATAGATATGTATTTCAAATCAAAAGTTTTGAAAATTGCATTTTTTGCATACTAATTATTAATCAAATATATTTCAGAAACAAAGGGTGCATTATATGTATTGAATTTAGAATGATTAGTGTTTTTTTTTAACGTGTACATTTTTATTAGAAATAATACATCAGTTTTCAACTTTGTTGGTAGTTTGTGGTGGTGAATTCGGTACTCTTGCTAGGTCAACATTGAAAATTGTTACAGTCTACAGTTATAGATTTTCAAGTTACACCAAAATAGCAAAATTGATTTTATCAAAATCCCTGTTTTAAATTATTTTTTTCCTAATTACTTTGAAAAATACTATACTGTGTTCCATTTGAAAACTGTGCATCCCCCCCCCCCCCACATCGTCCTGCTGTCAAAACCTTACGGGAAGGTGTCGCGCGTTGACGCACAGATAAACCAATTTTGATTGCACAATCTCTCATGGGACAAAGTATAGTATTTTTAAAAATAATTAGGAAAAGAATAATATAAATCAGGGATTTTTACACAATCAATTTGTTTTTTTTTTGTGTTTTTTATAAATCTATAACTGTAGATACTTAAAATTTTCACCAAATTTTAATATTGGAACATTAGATGTAAATGAAGACATTTTCAAAATAATTTTACTATATAATATAGGCATGAGAATTTTCAATTTTTGTCGGAAAAAATGAATGATTAAATCTGTTTGTATTTATTTTTGTTTGATTTAAATAATTGTATAATTTTAGAAGATAATGAACCAAATCATGATGGCATTATTAATAAAAATTCAACATGTATTCTTAAATCAGCTGACAGCTCAAAAGATGAAAGAACTATAAATTGTTTATCTTCAGCTCCAAGCATTAAAAGTAGTTAATAATTTACTATCCATTATATTTATTATCTTAACACATTGTAAGAACTACTAATTTGTTAATGTTTTAACTATCTTAGATTTTACAACAGAAATTGAGTTTTGTGAAAAGAAGTTAATAAATCCAAAAAAGAAACAATCTTCCGAAATAAATCTTATCAAAAATAAAAAAGGTATGGTATTTTATCATAAATATTGTCTGCAAGACAAATTTAAATTTTGTTAATTTTTTAGAGCGCATTATTGAAGAAAAATCTGAACTATTAAATTACTATACTCTGTTCAGCGAAAGACCGCACCGTCGAAAACTGGTTCCCCCGCGCAACACCCTGCCATTGGGTAACTGGTTTCGATACCATAGTGATGCAGAAGGATGTGCAGAATCAGCATGTTCTCTCGCTGAACAGAGTATAAAATGTATAATACATTTTTATTTTTACACTAAATGTGTTATTTGTGTTACTATAACTCAATACATTTATTATCATAGAATAATAAGTTGATAAATTAAAAAATATAATTAATTGTTTCATTTTGATTTGTTCACATTAATAATATATATTGAAGTTGAAAAATTATTCTAAGTGTAACTAACTAAAGTGTTTTTGAAATTTTACCACTTTTACCGATTAAAAAAATAAATATTTATGTAAAACTAAAACTAACTTTTTATGTACTTAAAATCTAACAGAATAATATTGTTCTATGAATAAATATTATCTCATTTTTTTTTTTTCCAGTGTCGTTAAACCCTATTTTACCAAAGAAAAAAAGTGTTATTTCTAATAATAATTGTGAGAATACAGAATTAAAAGAAAAAAAATACTCTTTAGATGATTGCATGTCTTTTGAAATGTGCAATGAATTTTATAAAATAAAATCATTACATAAAAGCATTGTTAGTAAAAATGAATCATTACCAAAGTATATCCAAGATATATTGAAAGAAATGTATGTTGATGAATTGTTTGTATCTACATGCCAACATATGGTAGACTTATATAGTAAGTATTTTTTCTAAGCAACTACCACGAATCCTTATCTGTATGTTTTGAGCCATCCTCCACCAAACATTGAAACATCTAAGACAACTGCATTCTTTTGCACTCATTCTTTCTCAGTCATGCTCTTCATTACAATGAAACTATCATCATATCATATTTAGCTGTCTCTTATTTTAGAATGACATTCCTGTCTATACCTCCTTGCCACTTGGTATAAACCCCCTGACTACATACAAATATATCACTATCACAATGTCTCCTGCTCATCACACACATATCAATATAATATTATAATACTTAGTATATAATTTAAAATATTGATGTGTATAATTTCTAATTAAAAAGAGTGATAAAATTATATAACATTTATATTACTTATTGGCATAATTGCAATAAAAAGTCTGGCATTGTCTATGATTATTGTTTTTATATTCACAATTATACTATCAAACTTTTAAATAACAAAAAATTATATATATTTAAAATACATTAAAAGTCCAATAGCTAACTTAGTTTCCCAATTTATTGGTTAAATAAAACTGTGGATAGTAGTTAATACATTTTTTTTTTTTTTGTAATTTAATTATGTCATAATATTTTTTTAGATGATGATGATCAATTAAAAAATGACGTTTTTATTCAAACAGATGAATGTAGAAAAATTCTATCTGAGAAATCGGTCCTTATAAATAAAAATGGTAAATAATGTTTAATTTTGCTAGATTTGTATTAATAATATATATTTTGTTAACTGCTATTTTTAAAGTTGTATTGAAACTCTCTACAATTTCGTAAAAATAATGTAAATAAAATTGTATACATGTTTCTATTAAATACCTATTGTTTTTTTATTAATTAACTGTATGATTAACTACAGAACTTATATTATATACTAATTGTTTAGCTAACGTTTATGTATGAACTAAGTACAATGATTCTCATAAAAAATTAATTTTCACTTATTTAAAAATCAATTGTTATACTTTTTGTTCTTAAGTTGAAGAAAAAAAATATTCTGAATTTAACCAGTCGATTTCAACCAATTTGGATACATTGTGGAGAACAGAAATTAATTATGGAAACCAAGAAACTAATATACCCATTAATCCTACTACTAAAGAAAATAATTCTGTTTATCTGCAAAAACCAAATGGTAAGATTTTCCAGACACTTGAGAAACAAGTATTTAAATAACAATTAATATTAATGTTCTTTAAATTTAATAAATAAATATCCAGAATTAAGAAAGTCAAATTCAACCAATGTAGAAACATTGTGGAGAACAGAATTTAATTATGGAAACCATGAAACTAATGAACCCAGTAATCCTACTACTGAAGAAAATAATTTTGTTTCCCTGCAAAACCCAAATGGTAAGATTTTTTTTTTAGATACTTAAAATATTAAAATAACAATTAACATTCTTTAGATGTAAAACATAAATATCCAGAATTAAGAAAGTCAATTTCAACCAATGGAAAAACAATATTAAAATCAGAAATTAATAACCTTAACCAACAAAAAAAAACTATTATAACACAAAAAATGAATTCCTTACAGAACAAGACAAAAAGTAAGTTCCTACTTATTAGATAAAAAGTTGTTGCATTTGACAATACAACTTCTATAGAGTTGTTAAACATTATTAGAATAAAAAATACGTACCAAAATAACTTCTCATAAAATCATAACTTCACTTTAATTATAATAATTCTGTCCCTGAATACACATGATGCTAAAAGTTACATTTTTAGTTTCTAAGCTTGAGTGAGTAAAATTCTATTTTAAAGTTGTGTAATATGTTTATTACTAGAAATGAGTAAATAATAGTTAATGATCTTTATATATTGTATAGATGTTAAAAGTAATATGAAAATCAGGATTCACTTGAGAGAGTTCATACAATCAAATAAACCACTTGATGAAATTTTAGAATCCAAAGAATTCAGAAATTTAAGATTTTTTGGCGAGGAAGAGATTGCAGGGTAATTTTAAATGATATATTAAATATTATATAATATATCGACGGTGGAAAGGAAAAAATGGCGTAAGCGACATTTTATACATTTTACAGGAGAGCCAAACAACGGTTTTTCCCGCCTCTTTTTAAATTTTAAAGCCGTTTAAAATAATTTCATTAAATTTTCACCTAAACAATTTTTTTAGATAATTATATTCTAAATAAGTTGATAACATAATAAATTAAGAATTGTTATTTTTTACTTGGAATGTTAATTTATATACTTTTTTGGTGCTTACGCCTAACATTTTTGGGAGTATGTTGCTTACGCTTTTTGGTGCTTACGCCTTAGTTTTGTTATTAACATGAATTTTGGTAGTTACAACCAGCATAATAATAATAATATTATTATAATATTATTTTACTCTATTTATTTAAAAATGAACAAACTGAAATTTATAGATATCAATAATTATAATAACCAACAATTAATTAAAACCGATAAAAAATATTTTAAAATAATATTAAAAATTATTATAAACAGCTGTGGTGGTTACGCTCAAAAATATTGTTTTGTCGCTTAAGCCTGTTATTTGATGATTACTCTTTTAATTTGATAGATGGCCTTGCAACTATCGATTATTTTATTATCGAATATAACTTTGTCAATAATCATCATATCGATCATCGTGTGAGCACAATCAATGCAGAATTATGTCGTTTACGCCTTAATTAAACAAAACAATTTTCGTCAAAAAAACGTCGTTTACGCCCTTTTTCCTTTCCACCGTCGATATATTATTAATTATTATAAAATAATTTGTATTATAATATTAATTCGTATTTTTGAACACTAGTTCAATTGGTGTTTTTGTTTTTGAACAAACAATTGATACTCCAATTATAACTGGATTGTCAGTATACAGAGAAAATTATGACCAATTAAACAATGAAGAGAAAAATAAAATACTGGCGTCTACAAATTTGAATATTACTTGTCCAAAAATAACGATTCTAACCTCGATCACAATGGCATTAGTAAAAATGTTAAGAAGTGATACATTAATTGATGTTATCTTAAATGTTATTCGGAGAAATGTGCTCAAAAAGCATATGAATACTGAACACACAATTGTAAGTAAAAATATTCATACTTATTTGTATTGTAGGTAATTTTCCGTTATCTCGACTACCGACTGATAACAAGACTACCTGGCTAATAAAAATTCATTCTTTTTAATTATATTAAATTCCATGTACTAATTGTTGGACTACAGGAAATGACGACCATAAAATGTTGTAAAAAACATTTGTATGGCACAGTAGTAGATTGGAATAATTACGAAAAATCCAAATAATATAATAATATAATATAATATAATAATATTGGGGGCCCAGGAAAGTATGTTGAAATTTATGAGAAAAAGTGAAAAAATTACACTGGAAGAGTATTATATAGTTAATTTGGTAATACAGTGGATATTTGGAGACATTTATTTCAAAACTAATTAGACATTTCTTTTACATGTGAACATAAATGATAATATCATATTGTTATCGTTTTTGTTCACAGCGGTAGTTGAAATTACGGAAACATAACAATTTTTGTCTTTTGTATACTTATATAATTTATTAATTTTCAGGATGATCAATTAATTAAACAAGTGGTATACTTCATTGACATTTGTGTTAGATTAAGACAGCTGAAAACTCTTCAGATATTTATTTTTGATTCAATGGTCTTATTACCTAACAAATATTGTTGTATCATATTTATATCTTTGTTGATGTGGAAAAATTGCTTACCTAGAAGTATAAATATTGAAGAAGGTAAATATGTAATTCAAAGAGTTAACTAAAAAACAAGTCAACTTAAAATTTTCTATATTAATAATTAATATACAAAAATGAAATTGCAATCAATGTACTATGTACTGTGTATACTGTGTAGTATATTGATTTTTATATTACTATTTTAGGTTTATAAGTTTTAAAATGGCTATAATTTGCTTTAAAATTAAAATATCAAAAATAAAATTACCCAGTTTTCTAGCTAATATTATACCTACGAATTGTATAGGTTAATCACTCTTAATATTAAAAATAACTGAGTATAATAGACCTTTCTTAACTTGAAGTATCTATGCATTAATAAGACCTATAGTGCGTTCCATAACAACTGTGACTTGATGCTAACGCGCCTTGTGGTTTTTTTTTTTCATAAGGGTTTCGAAAACTAGCGCGTTATAATGCGTGGCAAATTTAAAATTGATAACGAATATTTTACACATTTTTTCGATCCTAGTTTCAAAACTTCTGGTTTGAGACAAAACCCCACAAAGCGTGTTAGCGTCGAGTCGCAGATGCTATGAAACGCACTATAGTCAACCAATGCAGATACAATGTCAACTTAAGAGGATGTCAGCGCACTATTGGTTTTCTCTCTCTGGCCCACGCGCAACATAGACAAAACACATTTGCACAGAATCGTTTTTTTATGTTTTTAAGTAATCTTAGAGTAAAATCACCGATTACAAAAAAGATAGAGAATAATATTTTTGAGGGAATGTCATCGATTTCTCTAAATATTGTTTCAAAACAATTTAAACATCATTTCAATTTACAACATTTTTTTGTTAATTTTGAAACTCAAATACAAAGTCAAATAACAATAAAATATAAAATAGATATGACATTCCCTCAAAAATATTATTCTCTATCTTTTTTGTAATGGTGATTTTACTCTAAGATTACTTGAAAACATAGAAAAAAGATTCTGCGCAAATGTGTTTTGTCTATGTTGCGCGTGGGTCAAAGAGAGAAAACAAATAGTGCGCTGACATCCTCTTAATGCTTTTTTTCCCCATATTATAAATTTTTTATTTTTGTGTCATGTTTAATAGATAATATTATTATATATAATAATAGATTAATACTATTTCTTAAGTTGGTGAATAATCATCAACCATATTTTTTTTTACTTCTGTATTAAGATCAAAAATTTGATTATAATCATGTTTCCCCATACTCAAAACACAACTGAGATCTCATAAATTCGAAACAGCAATTACATTTTGAACAGTCACTTATATTATTCAAAAAAGTGTCTTATTAGTTATTATTAAAGCATTGAATGGAATGATTACCACATCTTAAATACTGTTCTGACCTGAGCTTGATCTCGGTAAAAAATTTAAAGCTGTACATTTTGATATTTTTTTTTTTCAATTTCTCTAGTTTTCTATAATCTTAAGAGGACGCTTACCCGCATGCATTGTCTCCGTCTTACAAATGTACAACATATCGAAAAACTGGTTTTGCGTGGGATAGAATCACTCACTCGGTATTTATAGTATAATTACCAAAATTCCACATCACATAGGGAACAACTTTATCTGTGTCGTAGCTTTTTTATTATTTGGATAACATAAATAAAAATAAAGTTATCAGTTTGAGAACATTAGGATTTTTTTTGTTTTTATCATTTAATTATTAAATATTATTGGTAAATGCTATTAAAAAAATAAAAACGCTACGACACAGATAAAGTTGTTCCCTATGCATTGTGGAATTTTGGTAATTCTACTATAAACACCAAGGGAGTGGTTCTATCTCGCGCAAAACAGTTTTTTGCTATGTTGTACATTTGTAAGACGGAGACAACACATGCGGGTATAGCGTCCGCTTAATAATATGACAGATATTTAAAAATTATTTCTTTAAATTGCTAAATTTTACTAACTATAACTAAGTTGGAGCTACTTGCAATTTTGAAACTTGCTGTAATAATTAAAATACTTGCAAAGTCAATGTTTTCCTTGCCTTTCTTAAAATCTAACATTATGTTTAATTAGGTTATAGCCTACAACATAAAAAAGGATTAAGCAATTTCAGTTTTATTGTTTTTTAAAAAGTTCCACAAAAAATAGTATAGAGATAACATTTTAAAATGTTTAATTATAATGAATTTTTTATTTAGACCCAGTTATTATCACCGCGATGTCATTTTTGATTGCAAAAAAGAAACTTTATTCTGAGGAAACTGTTGGTTGTGATATTTTCCAAAGAGAACTGATCAACTTACTTTCTTTTCATTTCAATTACACATTTAGCATAGAAATGCCAACTAATTTCATTCAACATATACATAAACCTGGTAAATTTAAATACAAAAATTATACATGCATATACCGTGAGTAATATATTGGCAATTTACTATTTTATAGATTTTTTTATATCCGTGGTCATGTTTTTAAAATGTTGTGATCCTAAAGACCTAGTGGAATTCATGGTCAAATGTCTGTTTCCCATAATTGATAATTATCTGAATACTCAACAAAACGAAGTGTATGCCATACAAACTATGGATTCGATAAGTAAGTATTAATAATGAATATGTGAAAATGATATTAGGTAATTCATACAGTATTTGAAATTTAGACATAGCAATCAAACCATTCAAGATAACTTGTAATACTACTGTAGCCACTTATCTAATGAAATGCAAAGATCCAATAAATGGTTTTAAGAAAAATGGAAAAGAACATGTTTATAACACTATCTATAATAGTTACAAAGTATTGCAGGATAAATTTATTGAATATCTGAATAACGGCCGACCTCGTAAGTACAATATTATTATATTCATGAAAATTGACACGGTTTAAATTAATAATGAACATTTTTAAAATTTAAAATTTTAGGTTCTCAATACATTGAAGAGTCATTGATATCAATCATTTTGGTGTTAGGATCTGTAGATTATTTGACCAGCTGTATGTGTTTGATGCAATGGAAACCAAAATTTGAATTGTCTGCAATCTTATCTAAAAAAATTGTCATGTTCAAATCGATTATAGGCAATAATATTGTATGGGATAAACTATGTGCCATAGACGACATAAATACATTGAAGTGTTTGGTAAACAGCTGTTTATTGAATAAAGATGTGTATGGTACAATTATACAACTTCATAATCTTTGTTAACAATTGAAGTGTAGTTTTAAGACTTCAAAAGATTTGAAGAGACTTGACTGACAATGTCTGTGATATTTTAATTATTGAACTCTTATGATCTATAACACCATTTATATAATTAATCTAATTTTAATTAACAACACACAAATTGATTTGCTGTAATGATATTTAGTCATAAAAACATGAGTAACCTCAATTACAATAATATTACATTACTATTGTTAAATTATAAGTATGTTGGATAAATTATTATTTTCTTATATTATTATTAATATTTATATTTCTTAATGTATGTTCTTTCTATGTATGAATAAAAAAAATTAAATTTAATGAAAAACAAAGAATCGTAAATTAGTTTCATTTGATGTATTTTTGGGATCAATGTTAATTGACATAATAATATATCATATTTTTATACTCAGTCCTTGACCTATAACTATTTGTCAATTTGGACATTTAAAAAAGAAAATAATTCACTGCCAGGTGTCAGAAAAACTAAATGTTAGTTATAAAAAAATATGAATTTGCCTTCAAAAACTTGTTATGTGTTGGTTATTATTCTCGTATACTTGAGATTGTGAAATACACTCAATGTATTGCATAGAGATTAATTTTAAAAATAGGGGGGGGGGAATAGGTAACTGTTCAGCATTACAATTGGGGTTATTAAGTATGTACCACAAATAGATGTGTTAACTTTGAATTGAATGACAAATCAAATTAAGAAAAACAATTCCGAGCAAAAACAGTCTGTCAGACTTATTATTAGAGCCCGGATTTATATGCATTTAAAAAGTGTCAAACATGCAAGGAAAAAGGCTAAATATGCAATTATATGCCATATGTTATATATAATACATTATAAAATGTGATTTTTGAAAGTAGGTACTAGATATTCTATCAGAAACAAAAGAATATTTAAATAGTTAAAAATTTAATACTTTGAAAATCAAAATGCAATATTTTATAACCTTCGTTTTTCATATTACAGATTGTTTAAAATACAATATCTAAATCTCTCAGAAAACTAAAAAGACTAAAAAAAAAATTTGTAAAATTGAGTTACCGCCTTATTCGTTGTGCACGTCGAAGTAACAACATAGTATGTCGAAATGCGGCTGTATGTGATTTATTGTTGCTAATATATTATCTATATGTGCTCCGATCTCATGAAGTGTTCCAAAAATAATAATATTTTAACAATATTCTTCTAGGAGACACTGTCAACGATTTTTTTTCTCTTTTAAAATTACTAAAATGTATTTATCTTAAATTAAAATAGCTAATTTATTAAAAAACCATTAAATATGCGTGTTATATGCATTTATGAATAAATATGCAAATGCATATAATTCGGGGCTCTAGTTATTATTTAAACATATTGCCAGTGGCGTGGTGAGCATTTATAAACCATGATTCCCAGCATATATTTCAGTACCTACTCACTCTTTATCCCCTTAATATAATATATAATACATATAATTATTATGTGACTGTAAATATTTTAATTTTTGTTTTTTGTTATTGGTTACCATAATGTATCCAACCATCCTCCCCCTATCAAACAAAAATTCCACCATGACGCCTAGGTGTCATAAAACAACGTCCACCAAGCCACTGCATATTGCTATTAATTATTATAATTCATTTTACTATTTGTAATACAGCATAAACTATAGACTTTAGCCTAAAATGTATCTAAGTTTTGAAAATATTATAGTGTAAATGGGAATGTACTGGGAATTTTTAATCCGTAAATAAACTATCTTATATTCACTTTACTACCAGCAATGATATTGAAGTTGAAGATCAATGAATTTTCTCTATAAATTGTTTAAAAAAAATATAATCAGATAATCAATATATTATTTATCATTTTGGTCAGAAACTAATAAGTTTTTACAAGATTGATTGGAGAATTCGTTTTTTAAATTTTATGTTGACTAATGAATAGGTTATTACTGTACAATACTGCTAGTTCCAAAAAAAAGGTTTATTTACTTGGACACAATCAAAATATAATGTTATTCATATAGATTTTATCTAGGTTATGTGTACAGTTTTTATTAAACTTGTGTTTGACCATCAGTGTGCTTGGTAAAAATTGCATTCATGATTCTTGCCCAAAAAAAAAGCATTTAAGTATTATGCTCCAACGCCCAGTTCTGAAATTAAAGCATGACACTTATTCGCTCCAGTCTACTCCTATACTCCTACTAGCTCCAGTTGCAGAACTAGAGGACCTAACCTATCTTAGGACAAGGAATCAGCCCCCAGTGTGAAAATTATCCTAAAATTGTCATCCTATACTTGGTGCACGTTAAGAGCATGACCAGTCGTACAGCCAAAACAACTTACTTCACCAAACCGCTCGCCTAGTCACCGTTTTGACTTGTGTATACAGGTGCTCCAACTGTAAACAGTCTCGCACACATATTTCTCAAACATTACAACTCATTTCATCATGCTGCATAATGACCACCAGTTTTGTAGAACCAACCAGTCGTCTGCTACTCAGTCATGCCAATTCATTAATTTGGACGTTTAAGTAGATGAGCAAATTATAACCTAATGGTGGCTCAGGTTACAACACACTTGAAGTATTATTGATTTTAAGAGGGCGATAAGATTATAAAAAGTATTAATAATAGACCCTAATGAACAATGATAGTAGACATAATTTAAATAAATACATTATCTTCGAATAAAATGAATACATACAACAGAAGGGCTGTATCTTATCTAATAGTTTTACTCAGTCTATTGAGACTAATTTGTGTATATTGAGCTTGTAAGCAGTAGCTATTTGATCTATTAATGTTACATGTTATAACAGATAAAAACTAGCTTGAACTTTCATGGTCTAAAAGCTAACTTGACAATTGATCAATGAACAGTTAATAATATACTTTGTTCATTATCATATCATAAAGGGGTTCACAAACTAGTTTCGTGATGTTAAAAAAAAAAAAACGATATTTTTTTCAGTTTACATATATTGTTAAAGTCAATATACATATAAAAAAAAAAAGATTAACGGTATGATTTTTGGTATCTGGCACGAGCTCCTGGACCTCCAAATTTCTTTGGTTCACAACGTCTCGGATCGGCAACCAATAATGTTCTATCATACTGAATTAAAATATCTTTGATTTCTTTCTTGCTGGCTTCATCAACATCTATATAAAATAAATCAGAATATTTTTAAAATGCTAACCTAAATAATATATATAATTGTCCATTTACATTTTTGATAGTATGAAACTAAAGCCTTGGAAATAGCTTGTCTGATAGCATAAATTTGAGCAACATGTCCACCACCGTTAACACGCACTCTCATATCAACTTCATTAAAACGATCCTAAAAAAAAGTAATTAAAATTTACACAATTCAATAGGTACAATACATAAGCATTGAATTTGGTTTAATATACTTACTTTTCCCAATAGCAAAATGGGTTCTTGAATTTTGTATTGAAGAACTCTGGGTTCAACCATATCTAATGGACGTCCATTCACTCTGATGTTACCAGTACCACTTTTGCAGTAAGCTACTGCTGTGGCAGTTTTCTATAAACAATAATAACAAAAAAAATTGTTTATTTTATACTTTTACTGGGTAACATAGATTTTTTAAATGCTTAAAAAAAGGATAGATAAATACAAATATAGCGTATTGTCCAAAGTATTTTAGTGTTAATTGAAATACTGGATATCTACTTAGTACTTCTATATAACCCTATACATTAGAAATACAATGAAGTCAACAAACCAAACTACAACATGATCACCATTTTCATTGCAAAACTATAGCGCTTTTAGTATATAAACTATTATTATTAAAATAGTAGATTTAAGAAAATCAGAAAAACAACATACATTTTAAATTGTGACTAGAAGTATAAATTGAATATTGAAAAGAATAAATACAAGCCTAATACAATAGAAAGTTTAATTTAATGTTGATTTTAAGCCCAAAATATAAACTAAATACCAGTTAATTATTCAACATCCAAGAATAATAAACTAAAAATTTTAACATTATTGGGTATAACTAACAGAAGTAACCACTAAAAACATTTTAATATATTGTACTCATATATAGGGTTGTATAATCTGGGATACCGTGAATTGCTATCACCCACCACTCCAACAATAAGTCAACTAACAATGGTAAATATTTGTGAAACTAGAGTAGTATTACACTCTAGTATTCAACATGCCAATGTATTAAAATAAATTTACTATAATGCAAATCAATGTTGGACACATCTTATTTTAAAAAATGTATTATTTTTAGCTATATACAAAGTATACAACAATCAAATACTTACACGGGACTAATGGGAATTTGATTTCCTGACAAGGTATAAAATATATCAGGTCTGTATTATAAAAACTATTAGTGTCCCAGCGAAATCGGGACTATACTCCGTTCCGCGAGAGAAGAAACTCTTTTGCAATTTAACTGACGGCGTTTAACGGACCCAGGGCACTATATCCTTCATTCACTCCGGGCGCCAGCGTTGTATAGCACTATAACTACAAACTATGTTTGATTAGTGGAAAGTGACCCAGGTCGTTAAACCTTGTCAATTGCATCGCGAAACGAGTTCGTTCTTTCGTAAAACAGAGTATAATGGCAACCTTACATATTAATTTTGAAATAATTGATAGATGATGAGCAATATATAAGTACTTAAATCAAAGAACAAGACATTAAAATAAATTCTTATCAATATTAAAGGTTGTAGACAATAGTTGTTTATAATAAATCAATCTGCCCCCAATGAAAAAAATTAACGATTACAAAACAAAACCAAAAATAACAATGATCATTATAAAGCGTATTACCTACGTTACAAAAATATTAAACGCAACATCTCAATTAATGACACTAATTATGAAGAATACATACCTTACGACCAAAAACTTGTACGCTTTGGATTGGTGTTTTCTTCACCTGCAAAAAATTAAATATACAATTAAAACCAATATGATGTGAATTTTTACACTAATTTCACAATGGCAAGTTGTGTAGCACCATTAAAAAGGAAATACTAATACACGTGTATATACCTAGTTCTAGATTTAATATCGAGATTTACGATAACTACCAAAATCTACAGATTATATTACCTTGGGTTTCTTTACTTTAACTTTCTTGTCAGCAGTCATTTTGTATGGTGTTAGAGTACTTAATGGAAAACTTAAGAGAGTAATTTATTTAAAATTAAAGAACTAAATAAATGTTATTTAGAAACTTCCGAAACACTTAGGTGGAAAAATGAAACACGAAAGAGAGGGCCGTCAACAGTGACAAGATTGAGGTTATGAAGTTTGTGGATAAGCATAAGTTTACAGTGTGGCCAACCACTAAACCACATACCAGACGAACGACATATTCGAGGAAGATATCGGAGTATCGATACGTATCAGTTCAATACTGAGCGTTCGACAAGCCCTTCTCCGTTTTTTGCTGACCTACCAACTCCCGACTCCGTATCGATTCGTACCGCATTTTAGATTCTCAGCGGAGCGATATTACAGTGATGTTTTTAGATTCTGATCGGAAGGATGAATGGATTTTGATTTTACAATAATGTGCGTTATTTTTTTTTTTTATATCTGTCAATTATTGTCATCATCTTTTGGGACAGTAAATATGCTTTGATTTTCTTTTACAGCATCTTTTATTCTTTTCTGATAGGAAAGTCAATCTAGTTGATACTTTGAAGGGGGTCAAAAGTAAACAATTCCCAATGGTTTTCAAAAGCAGCAGAAAAAACAAATAAAAAATTAAGAAAAAACTGAGTAAAACCAGTTTTTGAAAAAATCTATTTTGTTTTTTATTGTAACTAATAAAAAAAAAGATATAGGTACTTAAGTACTTGACGTAGATGCATGCAATTTTTACATAATACTTATATTAGTAATTTCTACGCACAATAAAATTTTCAAAATATTTCGATTCTTCTTCAGCTATTTATAGTCATAAGACAATTTTGAGTTGTATTGATTTTTTTTTAATTATTGTCGATAAAAAATTTTCGCTGTGTCAAAAACCTTAAAATGTAATACAAGGTTCCTCGTAAATTGTTTTTAGTGGAAATTATAAAAGTTGAGCGTAAATTCACAATATTTTTTTATGAGCGTCTGAAGTTCAAATTTTGACAAAATTCGTAAAAATTACGAACATTTGCAAACATTTTTCTTTTTATATCCAATTGAGTTGAATATTTAATTCAAGATTTCTCGTAAGTTTGTCTACTCTTATCAAAAAAATTTCTACCAGAAAGTCAAATTACATTTTTATGAGTGTTTGAAGTACAAATTTTTACAACATTGCAGGATATTCTCTTAATTTTTCATGGACCAAATTTTTTATTTGCTTGTTATACAAAAATGAATAATGTTTATTTTATCATTTTAAAAATATTTTGAATCGTTTTGAGCTGTTTTCGGACATTATCAATTTTTTAATATTTTAGTTTTTTTTTCAAATATCAATACAATTTTATTCGGTGGGTCAAAAGCTTGAACATTTAATACTAGGCTCTTCCGACATTGTTACAACATCAGTTTAAAAATATTAAGAACACATACGTAAGACTTTTTTTATAAGCATTTAAATTTCAAATTTCGAAAAAATTTATGATACTGAAAATGTATTTTAAATATTTTAAATATTTTGCAGTTAAAAATGTAGAAAATATGTTAAATTTTTATGGCTAAGGATTAAAAATTTGAAACAAGGTTCCACGTTAGTAGTTTATACCTACTGTACACAAAAATTTGAAGTTCAATTTTGGATGATATTAGATATTTAAATGAAGATGAACGATTTTAGTTATATATGTTATACTATTATAATTTAAAAATATTATTTGTGTGTACTTAAAACTTCTTAAGTACCTATATTATTATATACAAATATAAACTTTGGTATAAGTTATAATGGTGGGGGGGGTGGTGGTAACTGGTAAGGGGAATAGTAAGTTCCTACACGAGAGTAGCAGGTAAACAATTACATTCGTTAGTTCCATCGCGGACATATGTAATAAGTTTATATCTTTTTAATCGCCATATCATACTAAATTTATTTGTGAAAATACGCTGACGATTTTTTTATATTTTTTTAATCACCATATTATTATTTTATACTTTTTTGTGCAATGCGCTATAACGATTTTTATTATATTTTTTAATCACCATATTATAGGTATATCTTATTTATTTGAGAAAATGCTCTATAACGATTTTTATTATATTTTTTTAATCACCATATTAGTATATTATATTTTTTTGTGCAATGCGCTATAACGATTTTTATTATATTTTTTTAATCACCATATTAGTATATCTTATTTATTTGAGAAAATGCTCTATAACGATTTTTATTATATTTTTTTAATCACCATATTAGTATATTATATTTTTTTGTGCAATGCGCTATAACGATTTTTATTATATTTTTTAATCATCATATATTTATTTTTTTAAATTCATATAAACATATTTAACATTTTCCGCCGTGTAGGAACTAACATACGTACCTGGTTTTTACCGTGTAGGAACTTACATATGTACCTTTTTCTATCGTGTAAGAACTAACGTATGTATTTTACCTACGTGAAACTGGCACTTCGAAGTTGGCACAATAATCTAAAGACTAAAACCATTCCAACAAACTCTACTCGGACTTGTTGGACGTTGTTGGACAATTGTTGGAATTTGTTGGAAGCTACATTCAAAGTTATGCAATTTCAAAGTTTGTAGTGCCAACTTCACAACCAGCACTACAAATCAAAAAAAAAACGCTGAAAACAGATCCAAAAATATACTAATACAGTTTTGAGACAATGTTGGACTTTTGTTTGACATCGACTAAAAAAATATTCTGAATTTAAATGATGTTAAGTAATTAAGTTTGGTTCATGAAAAAATGATATCTCAATTAAAAATTTTTAACTATCGTTATATTGAAATCTAGTGTCCAACAACTTCAAAAAGTGGTCCAACAAACTTGTTATCACATCGTACAAGAAGAAAAATTACTCCAACAACTTTTCTAAGTTTTTAAATCACCATTTCCTTCTAGCACTACATTTTTCGTTTTAGATTCTGAGCGAAGCGATGAATGTATTGATTTTACAATGATGTGTGTTTTTTTTTAATTTTTTAATTTTTTTAATTTTTAATTTTTGTGTCTGTCATCACCTTTTAGGACAGTAAAAGTGTTTGGATTTTCTTCCACAGTAACTTTTCTGATAGGAAAGTGAATCTAGTTGGTACTTTGGGGGGGTCAAAAGTAAAAATATCCCAATAGTTTTCAAAAACGACGTGAAAAACAAAAGAAAAATTAAGGAAAAACGGGAATTTTTACGCAAAATCTGTTTTTGAAAAAATCGATTTTGGTTTTTGGTGTAACTAAAAAACTAATGACCGTATAGGGACATGACATTTTGACTGAATGTTTATATTAGCATTTTCTATACACCATAAAATGTTGAAAATATGTTGACTCTTTTTGAGCTGTTTACGGACATTGTCAGTTTTCAATTGTTTTAGTTTTTTTTTCTATAAATATCAATAAAATTGTATCTGTTGAGTAAAAAAGCTTGAAAATTTAATATAAGGCTCCTGATATATCGTTCTAATAGTAGTTGAAAAATATTAAAAATACATAGGCACAATTTTTTTTTATAAGCATTTAAAGTTCAAATGTTTATCAAATTTATAATTTATTAATTATTTTGTAGTTAAAAATGTATATAATGTTTAATTTTTAATTTTTATGGCTAATGATTGAAAATTTAAAAAAAGGCTCCACGTAAATAGGTTATATATAAATTACTTTATTCACAATAATATCATCAAATATACTTGGTAATATCATAGGCTGACTGACCGTTTTCGCTCAGAATCGTTTTTCTTATACTATGATATTATATCATTGAATTCAAATTTAACACCATCCATTACAGTGACCCACTTGTAACCAGAGCGACATCCACTTATCCACCTTTTTTTCACCTAATATTCAAATTAAAAATTTTTAATTGTCATTAAATTGAGTTCTGGTGTCCAACAACTTTAAAAAATGGTCCAACAAACTTGTTAACACATCGTACAATAGAAGTAAAATTACTCCAACAACTTTTCTAAGTTTTTAAATCACCATTTCCTTCTAGCACTACATATTTCTTTTTTTCACGTAATATTCATAATAAAGATTTTTAACCATCGTTATATTGATATCTAGTGTCCAACAACTTTAAAAAGTGGACAAGTGGTCCAACAAACTTGTTTACACATCATAGAACCAGAAAATTCCTTCCAACAACTTTCCTAAGTTTTTAAATCACCATTTTCTTCTAGCACTACATTTTTCGTTTTTTCACATAATATTCATGATAAAAATTTTTAACCATATTTATATTGAAATCTAGTGTCCAACAACTTTAATAAGTGATCCAACAAACTTGTTTACACATCATAGAACAAGAAAATTCCTTCTAAAAACTTTTCTAAGATTTTAATCACCATTTTCTTCTAGCACTACATTTTTCGTTTTTTCACCTAATATTCAAATTAAAAATTTTTAATTGTCATTATATTGAGTTCTGGTGTCCAACAACTTTAAACAGTGGTCCAACAAACTTGTTTACATAACAATATATAACATTACCTATAATATATCTTATATTATTCATATGTGGTTTCAATTAAATCAAATACCTACCTACATTTGTATGGGATATGTCAAATGTGGGCTATATATAGGTTCGGGCAGTGGCGTAATTGCAGGGGGGGCACTTGCCCCCCAGAAATGTTTGTGGGGGGTGAAAGTATCATTTTGCCCCTCCAAATAATCCACATTTAAAAAGTATGAATAGTATAAATATTATAATGAATTTTATATTCTATTATAATATTAAAATATTTTTTTCCTCAAATTACTTTATAAAAGTTTTATTTATTTAAGGTTTCTCTTGTTGAATAATATTTTGTTGACATAGGTATTGTCAGTGTTACTGTTATTTTAATAATCGCATTATTCGTGATCATTATTATCCGTGATTTGTGAACACGTTATTATCTTGAAATCGCGATTATGACTACAGGAACGGCCGAACGGGTTAATTTTTTTACCCCCCCCCCCCCCCCCCCCCACTAGATTTTTATCCAGTTACGCCACTGGTTTCGAGTTTAGATACAGAATAATACAATACAACTTCTATGCAAGCAGTGTAGCAAAGTACTTATGGGTATAAATATTTGAATAAAAGTATTTAAATACTTTTTAACTAGGTACATACCTACTGAAATGCGTTTTTTAAATACTTTTTCTAAGTAATCTGTAAAAAAATATACTACTTAAGTTACGAATACTTTAATAATTATTTTTGGTTATATATTTTCTATTTTAATTTTGATCCCATAAAGTAAAAATAAAAATTTAACAATGTATTTTTTTACTGTGATTTATACTCAACCAAAAATCAATACTTCGACAAAGAAAACACATATTGTGTTCCACCAAGATTACCAAAGAATTTTTTTAATAATAATATTAAAAATTTAATAAATTTTAATTTTGTTCTCGACTATTGTTAAAAGTAATGAGTATTTTATACTGTGCCTCCCAAAAGTACCAAATAGTTCAAATTTTTTTATAATACCCCTCCAATGAAGTTGATGATCAGATCATTTTTTCTACAAGAAATGTCAAGAAGCATAAGTTGTACAAACTCTTGTAAAATACTTCACATAAACGTCTGAAATTATAAGACTGGACAAAATAAAAATAAAATTGTAATTATTAATTTTAAATTCTCCCCCCCCCCCATCCATGAAAAATTCTGCGTTCGTCACTATTGTGTAGTTATAAAAAAAAAGTAACTTAAGATATTTTGAAAGAACAATCTAAAGCCTTGGCTCCAGATGCAGAACTCAAAAGTGGGGGTGCCAGGGAAATGTACCTTTAGTAGTATTATATTATATGCATATATATATTGAGCTGTTTTTATTTTTTTTCTCTATTTTTGTATATTTTTTAGCTACTTCCCGTAATATTGTTTGTCTCAACAATTAGTTTTATTAATTATAATAAAATAAAAATGTAATGTTCAATAGATATATTGTAAAATGCTTTAAATTTGACGGTTGTAATAATATGGTTTTCATGAATAAGAATGAATATGTTATGTTACAATGTTAGCTTATTAAATGCGTCATGTGTTAAATCACTGAATATATAAAATTACCATTATATATTAAAAAAAAAAATGCAAATATATTTTTTATAAACGTACTGAATAATAAAATATTTTAACCATATATATATGATATATGTATCGTTAATAAAAATAATAAATATTATAGGTAACCTAGTAACAATTTAAAATTCTAAAACGTTGTTCAACAAAAACAATACTTAACAAATTCCAATATAACATTAACAACAATTTATTGCTTGTTTTACACACATTACTAAGTGATTATCATTTATATTAGACATACATTAATTCCCTAAAATAAATTAAAATATAAATATAAAATTTTTTTTTAAACAAATTAAAAATGGTAACTTTTAGTGAAATATTATAAATAATGTGTTAAATATTAAAATTTAAAATAAAAAAGTGTAGTACTTAAATTACTTATTCGGGTGTACAATTGATTATATGTAATTAAAATTACTAACTGGAGTATGAATATATTTTAATATTCATATTTTTAATACTTAAGTCAATTAAAATATAATACTAGTTAAAATTCAAACTGGTTATTTTAATTTCATAGGTCATATCACATTTTGATATAATAGGGCATGTCCGAACTACATTTTAAAAGTTAAACTAATATATTTAACATTATACTGTTATTGAATCTACATTCTAAATATATTTATAGTTTTTGTTTAAACTCTTAAAATTACTATTTGCATAATATTATGTCCGTTGGTCAACATGTCATAATTATATTATGAAAATCAGTCAAAATTAGTATTAAAATAGAAAAAATTAACAAGGGTTTTTGGTTCTACTTTTAGTAGTCTTTAGTTGTTTACTTGTTGTTATCTTTTTTTTTATAATCTCTAATTTATTAGAATTAATAATTAATATCTTCAAACCCCAACCAAATTGTATATCATAATAATTACCAGAATCTTGATAAAATATAAATAAATCAGAAACTACATAACATAATATTATGTTATTAAGTAGTTATTATCGGTTATTTTACCTAATACCTACAAAAATTTTTTTAAGAGTTTAATCAAAGCTATTAAATGTATATATCCATGTGTTAAATTCATAAACAGTATACTAATATGTATTTTCGTACACAATTGTACTGCTCATTTTTTAAATAAAGTCAAAGAATATCACATATATGTTTTAAAGAAAACTAGAATCTCTATTATGTTAATTGTAAAACAGGTTCAAGTTAAGCCATATAAATTAGTATGAATGTTATGCTAAAATTTAACAGGCTAACACAATAGAAAGAAAATTATAATTTAAAAATAATAAAATAGATACTAATATTCTAATATTATGTCCTTAAAAAGGCTGATATCTTTGAGGTAAACATTGGAAAAATAAATAACTGCTCTGATTTTCACTAAAAAAAAATTCAAGTGGATTAAATATATGTTAAACAACATGAGCATTAATTAAATTAGATTTTAAAGAAATCAGCTAGTAATATATATAAATGAATTATATCACCAAAAAATTGGTTAGTTGACTAACAAGGCGCATCGCAAATTAACATTTTATATCACTGATAATAACAATTAATAATTATTTGACTAATTAAATATGCATTTAAGTTAATATCACTTTTTCCAAACACAAGTGAAAAATCACATTGTGCTATGCAATTATAAATAAATACCAAACATAAAATTTGGACATTCATTTACAATGACTTGATTTTGAATCAGCCATGCCAGATTTTGATATTTCAGCAGCATCTCTAGATTGATAAAAAAGTATATAACCAGTTTCTGATGATTTCTGTAAGTCTGACGTGAGACCATAGAAATCTTCAATAGCAGATTGATCAATTTTCTATTTGAAAGGAAACAAGATATTAATTAAAGTTATACAATTACTATTTAATAGATTATTAAATAAAATAATTAAAATCTTACATCAACCATATCATCGTCAAACAGTAGCCAAAAATCATGACTTTTAACTATGCTAATGTAATGACCTCTATTTGGCCCACTGCCACAATGTATAACTACAGCTACAAGATTGTACATTCTATCTGGATTAACAGCATCATCAGACTGTAACATAATTGTTATTGTTATTTTATGTCAACAATATTATAGTCAATATGCATAATATGCAAATAAAAAAAATAATTACCGTATTAAATAATCTAAGTTCTAAAGGGAAAACAACTCTATGAGATACTTTTATATGCCTATTAAATTGTTCCATGTATTTGAATCTTTTCAAATGCAATGCCAATATCATAGGTAATTTTTTGACCCGCATACATTTCTAAAATATCCATAATATATTACACATATTAGATAACTAATAAAAATAAATAAATTATTACCTGGGCTTCTTGATAGCTACAGCAATTGTCACACTTAAATTTATTATCACTACAAAGCATTTCTGTATTGCTAAAACAACGTAAACAGTGTGTAATACTAGTATTTTGATCTATATCTACTTGGAGGTCGAAAAAGTCTTCATCTTTACTGCTGACCTAAAATAAATATTTATAGCTTAGTTTAATTCAATAAAATTGTAATTTGTAATACACCTACTTCTTCACAGTTTAAACATCTAGTTTCACTCGTTAGTATCCCTTGAAATATTTCATGTACCCAAGTTGGATCTTGATTATGACTACTTGAGCTAGTGATGCTACTAGTAGTTGATTCTCCATCAACAATATTAGGTGTAATTGATTTAGATTTACCATTACAATTTGTTTGGTTACGTTCAGCTTTAAACATAATTTGTAATTTATTATTAAAATTCTTATACATTCTAGATGTATCAATAATTTATTTTACTTACAAAGAATAATCTCATTAATATGATTTATAAGGAAGTTTAAAAATTCATGAGCATCTTGTTGCATATAGTTATTGAATTCTTCTGTAAATTAAAAAAAAATTCAGGCATTAGTAATTACTGTGAAATAAATCGAACTACAATAATTAATACCTTGTAAACAATTTAAAATATACATTTATTTTTCACATTCAAGATGTGAAAATATTAAATGTTTATTTACAATGGTTTTTAATTAAAAATTACTTCATGTTGGTATAAATATTTATTATTAACTATGATTATATAGAAAATACAATGTGCTGTATTACCTTTCTCTTTTCGGAGCCTATTAATAAATTTTTTGGGGGCTATGGACCCAACTTTCTTTTTTTGAGTAGCAATACTATGAAATAGATCTGCTAAACATGTGAGCAATGTTTCTTTATTTCTCTTATTACGAGCTTTGTATTCTAATACTTTGTCTCGAAAAGGTTTACAAAAATAAAGAGCTTGAAGAACTGAATTACTGTAGCATGTATTTCCAAACTGAAAAAAAAATATGTTTATTAAAAAGGTAATTTTAAATACATAAAAACTATTTTAATTATTTAAACTTTGTATAGTTTCAGTACAATATAAAATAAAACATAACATCATTTATATCATAAAATATCATGGGGTTGAAATTAAGTTTGCATAATAATTTTAACAGACCATTAAAAATCAATCATTAGCTGATTAAAATAATTTATTATATCATTTAAATAAAGATGACCAATATTATAATTATTGTTTTTTTTTTTGTTATAGAAAATGCTATTAAAACTAGATACTCATAAAAGTAATTTAAATTCAAAATACTAGTTATTAACATTCAATTCAATACCAAGACATTATCTATTAAAACTAAACCATCTTTTTACATATACACTACACAGCCATACCATACCAGGTTATTCACCAAGCAAGTTTGCAAAAAGCGGTAAAGTAAAAATGTTTAGTTTTATTTTGTATTCTGAGCGATAAATATATTGATTTTAAAATTATTTTTTGTCTCCGAACACTTTTTATAGAAGAAGAAATGCTTCAAATTTCTACCTTAACATCTTTTCTTATAAGAAAGCAAATCAAGTTGGTACTTTGAGGGTTAAAATTATAAAACTCATACTTGTTTTCCAAAGCGTTGCAAAAACTCGCCCAAAATTTTTTAAAAAAACGTGAATTTTTACAAAAAAAACAGTTTTTGACGAACTTGATTTTATTATATTGGTGTGACTCAAAAACAAATTACCGTAGATATTTGAATTTTTCTCCAAATTTTTGTACTACCATTTTCAAATTATGATAAAATTATTCTAAAATAATTAAAAAATTGTTGAGCTTTTTATAGGTATGAGAAATTGTTGACTTTTATTAGTTTATTATTATTATTATTGACGAAAATAATTTGTTGCTTGGTCAAAATTTTATACAAAGTTCTTCATAAATTGTAATTTGTGTTATAATGATTTAAGTCGAGCGTAAATCTACAATAATTTTTTAATGAGTGTCTGAAGTTAGAATTTTGATGAAATTTCTCAAAATTGGTAAAATTTGCGAATTATTTTGATGTAAGAAATTCATGAAAAGTTTTCCTTTCATATCTAAGATTTGTAAATTAAATACAAAATTTTGCATAAGTTTTCCTACCTTTAAAAAAATAAGTTTAGTAGAAAGTTACATCGATTTTTAATGAGCGTTTGAAGATGACATTTTTACATTGGATATTTACCCATAAAATAACTATTACTCCTCAAACAATTTTTGATATTTTGTTGTAAATCAAAAATAAATAATACTAAATACTTGAAATTTTCATTAGAAATTTATATTACCATTTTCTATGCATGATATAATTTTTTAATATAAATAATTTAAAATAATTTCATTTTTGAACTATTTACAGACATTTGACATTTTTTCCTACTGTCTTAAAAAAATGTCCGCTCCGTCAAAATGCTTGAAAATGTAATACAAGGTTGCTTATATGCTATTGCTATAGTCATTTAATAATAGTAATGATACATAATATGCAAGGAATTTTTTTCATGCATTAGAGTTTTGCAAATTATTTTGTATTTAAATGTTATAAAATGTTTAATTTTTATACCTAAGACTAGAAATATTAACACAAGGTGCCTAATAAATAGTTCATATTGAGACTAAAAATTCTAAAAAGCATACATCCACAATTTTTCTTAATAGACATTTTAAATTAAAATTTGGTCAAAATTACATATTTAAACAGAATAGTAATGTTAGTTACTTTATTGTAATAATTCAAAAACATTATTTGAGGGGAATTAAAACTTTCAAGTATATTATAAATTTTATTTATAGCAATGACATCTTTAAAAGATTTAAATTAATTTTAAACAATTATCTATTTATACCCTGAACTTATTCACTGTTCCTAAGGTAAGTGGCAGTGACTACAAAATTAACAACAATAATATAATATAATATAAAAAATATACACTACTATAAAAATTAATTTAACAATTAATAATATAATAAATGCAGTTTTCTGCAAAAATTAAATCAACCAAAGTAATAATACTATTAAAATGAATTACTTTAATAGTAATATCAAAAAACATCTAATCAAATATAGGCAGGTACTTGATATAGGCATCCATTAAAGTGAGAATTAAAATATTTTATAAAAAAAAATTATTTAACAATGATAATCTTACATTAACTAAACCAAAATAATGCTCATTTGGAGGAAACTGATCTGATCCGATATCTCTTTCTAGTTGTGACACATTACCGCCCTAAAACACAACATTAAATATTACACAACTAAAAAATACAAAAATTAGCTGATTGTACTACAAAGATCTTTCCATTTATATCATTTTTGTCTTACACATTCACTTATTATGTATGGATTGTAAATTTGTAAATACACTGATGTTTAAAAAAAAGTATAAAAAGTTACCTAATAAGTTGATCTATATATTTAATAAAATGTTGATGAAAAATTAAATAATGTATTTTGATTGATATATTATTAAAATTTACCACAAAACCAGTTAAATAAAAATAAGATTATAAGTGTAAAAAAAAGTTACAACTTGCATCAACTGTTTAATGATTAAAAATATATAATATACTCTTCAATGTTTCTCAACATAGATTAGTGTTAACTTGTTTTATTTAAAATAAAAGTTAATGAAAGGTTTTATTTTTTAAAAACAAGTAGTTTTAAATTTTAATAAATAGGTACATTTAAATGTAAATAAAACATGAAATAATTATTTTGCATAAAATAAAATAAATAATTTGTTTGAAGAAATAAATTGAAATAAATTATGGGAATATTCAGATAGGTGGTGCCATAGTGTTACTTTTTAAAGTACTTGAATGAAAAAAATAAGATAAAATATTGAACACAAATATTACCATATTACAATACAACTTTTCAGTGGTGTAATCAAGCCATCACTGAAAAATGAACTTTAGCGCTTCTCCGAAAACCGAATACGTATGTCCGTACATTTTACATTACACTGAATATATAGATCAGTCTGTCGTATTTCAGTGAGAATTCGACTGCATACAGAACGTAAGAACCGTAGGGGCTAGCGCGAAATTAATTATTTCGAGTGCGTTCGCTCTTCACTGTCGTGGACAGCGTAACTCTGTCTTATCGAATATTGACTATCGACTTATCGGCTATCGCTGTTAATCAACAACTATCAAGCGACAAGATAAACACACGCCGACAACAGAAAGTCTTGTGCAGTGTGGCAAACGAGGAGTTCGGAAGACGACCGGGCCGGCGTACAATACAATTAATAACATTGTCGTCAGATCACAGTCGTACCACGCACGGCACCACGCACGGTAATAACATTTACGGATTTATCACCATATTATTGTGATACTCTACGGTGCCGTCGCCGGCGCTGATGCACGAGGGACATCGATGCGTTCGGTTTTTGCCGCGTTTAGTTGAATTTCCTCGTTCGTCTCGAGTGCACCGCGGTCGCGTCACCTCCCGTGTGTTTTCTTTCGTTCGCGTGATTTGTGCGTGCTCCGCCGAATTTCGTTCGAATAACCCGTTCAAAACCGTTGACACTTCAACAAAAACTGTGTTATCCGTTTGAGATCCCGTCGAATTAAATTGCTGTGCGTCCGGCGACGAACTATACTCAGAAGTACACATTGGATTCATCCATAGCCTAGGTATATACCCAATAGATCATGGACCATAGGTAAAAACCGACTGCAAGACGCGTATGCTATGGAATATATAAGTTTGTACATTATAGACTATGTTTATGAGTTGTGAAAAAAATAATGACAGACCTGTCAGAAATTAGTCGCACCAATTTATTATAATTATTATTTTTTTTTTTTTTTTGTTAATTTTTAATTAATTGCAAATGTTTTATACATGTTATGAGAAATTTTTTTCGTAGAATACAAATAAATACCTATAAATGTAGATAGGTACCCGTCAAAAATAAAGCCTATAACATTTAGCAAACGTAAATGACTATTGTCTACCTATAATGAGGCGTATTTAGATGTTATTAAACTATTATAGTATAATGAATTATGCTAAATGGAAACAGCCACACAGGCTATAATTATTATTAATTATCACCTTTTAATGGCTTTAATTTATTTAGAGTAATAGACAATAGTGGTTACCTATAATAACCTATATACTTAACACCAGATTATATAGTAATAACAAAATTGTGACAATGTGTTAAACATTTTAATGTATCATTATTTTACTTGACTGGTGCTATTTTATAAGTTATTACTGATTAGTGATTATACACTATAACTGTTATTTTTCTACTTTCTGAATTCTAGAAATTAAAATGGAACTTTAAACAAACCAACATTTTATTTACAATTCCCAATTTATGTTCGCTAATAATTAAAACATATAAGAGAAAAAACAATAAATCGTGAATATGTAATACAACAATATATGTGTACAGTATACAATTTGTAAAATTTTAAATAGTTTTTAAATAATAGTACAACCGATATTTCACTGTTAAATTTAACAATTCCTACTCTGTCTACCATAAAATCAAAGCGGGAGTACCCCAGGGAAGTGATCTATCACCTATACTCTACAATATCTACACATCGGATATGCCCAAAACAAACCATACAACTCTAGCGATATATGCAGACGATACCGCTATACTAGCATCAAATAAAGACCCAAACATAGCCACCCACGATATACAATACCACTTAAATCTAATCTCCGATTGGACTCAAAAATGGAAAATTAAAATAAACGAAAACAAATCAGTTCAAATAAATTTTTCTCTGAAAAAAAAAACGAATGTCCACAACTTTTGCTCAATAATTCACCAATTACTGTCCAAAATGTAACCAAATACCTCGGAGTTCATCTAGGTAAAAGACTTACCTGGGCCCAACACACAAAACAGAAAAGAAAACAATCAAACACACGTCTACATCTCCTCCGTTCATTATTGTCTCCTTCAATGAATTTAAAAAACAAAATATTAATATACAAGACGATAATTACCCCCCTCTGGTCATATGGTATCCAAATCTGGGGCCAAGCCAAACCATCCAATATAAGACCCATACAAGCTTTCCAGTCTATATGTCTTAGACAAATAACTGGAGCCCCATGGTATATGACCAACGACGCATTACATAAAGATCTCCAAATCCCAACAGTCAACGAAATAGCAACTCGTCATTACAAAAAGTTTCACTCCAAACTGCACTCGAACCAAAACCCTTTAATTTCCCGCATGTCCTCTATAACCATCCCCAACAATCTTCCGAGGAGGTTAAAAAGAAAATGGCCAATAGACGCTCTTGCCTAACGGTCTCCATATTATATGAACTCATCAAATTAAATAGTAGGTACTGTTGATGGACGGGTTTCCCCCCTCAAGACATTCAAGTCATTTTAATATTACCTATGTGATCAAATTTACTTATTGTACAAATTGTATAGATTGTAAATATGCTTAAATAAATTAAAAAAAAAAAAAATAACAGTAATTCTAATTTATAACGATTATTTAATATTTATCAATACGTAGTAAAGAATATAGGTACAAAGCAAAAATACAAGGTTCCATATAAGTTTTTTTTTACAGAAACCGAAAAATCTAAAAAAAATACATACCTATTATAATCGATATAATGCACATTTTTTTGTATAGACATTTCAAGTTTAAATTTAGACGAAAAATAAAGGATTTAGTTGTTTTGATATAATTAAAAAAAATATTATTCGTAGTGACTTGAAACTTTTTAGTTATTATTTATTATGTACACAATGCAATTTACTATAAATATTCAGATTAATTTTAAACTATACTCGTATTTGTACCACAATCCTAATCACAGTGTGCAATTTCACACCGTTTGGTACATATTCAGAGACCACGTACGCTGGTATTGATTTACCTACGTATATATATTATTTCAAAAATATGGGCAAAAGCCTAAAGTTATAATAATACATTAAAGTTTAAACAGTTTAAAGTTAAATAGTTAAACAGTTTTTAAGTAAAGGATTAAGGAGGTACTTAAATTTAATCGTTGTCACTGAACCAAATAAATTATTATAATTAATATATTTACCTACAACTGCAGTATAACTAGTATAAGCTTTTGTAGAAAATAAAATGTAATAGGTATAGGTAGGACGGTAGGTAGTATAAATATAAGTAAAAACGTATCTGTCGTACCTAATCTTATCCATCTAGAAAATAATTATAGGTACCTAACTTAAACTATGTATATGAGGTATAGATATTCTATAAAATTAATAAGGTACATCATACATAATATAATAATTTATATATAGATACTTATAACTTATATATAGTATAGTAAAGTAGTATCCTTAACAGTGTATAATATAGTATAACGTATTTACGCAGGTATCACATGATGATATTTATCAAGAAATTAAATAGTAATTTAATAATCTACATAATAATTATAGATATACAGTTAAAAGTTGTAGACTATATGTTGGACATTACGAACTAATAAGCCTTTCTTGACTGTAATAAATTATTAATTACCCATTTACCCATCTTTAATTTCAAGATAAGAGTACATTTTTCCTTCTGAATCCAACATGTCACTAATCACTAAAGAAGCTAAACCTATTATAATTATTGAATTAATAGAAATTATTATTTATTTCAAAGCCTTCATGTAATATATATTTAGTATAATACCTAAAAATCAAATTTTTTATGCATAAAAAAAATAAAATAACTAAACGGACACAATCGGAAATTGAGTATAGGAAGTTACAAAATTTCTATTATTTACGATTTTTTTTTATATTTAGGTTAGGTTACCCCTGAAACAATATGCATTCATTAATATAATAATGTACTCGTGATACTCGTTATCTGTGTGTTGTGCATTTTAAACATCTGTATGATGCAAACAAGGCATTCATTTGAAAATCGAAATAAAGTTTTATTGACAAAAATACAAGTCTACATTTATAACTATGATGATAGAGGACTGTGAATACTGAACACTGACACGTCGTCTAATGTCTATAGTACATGAATAATTAGATTATATTAATACCAGAGAAACGGTTTCAGTCTTCAGACGATAGGCGTTAATTTTGTTTTGACTGTGTCTGTATATTGGACTACAAGGCCGGATGTTACGCCTCCGAGGCGGCTGGGGCGACTATTTATCCCGCTTATAAAATGTAAATGATAAGTTATATACAATAAAGTATAAACATACAGAAAATAAACACCGATTGAACTAAATTTTGAGTTAAAATAATTATAATAGTAATATTCTATAATAACAAGTCATATAATAATTTTTTATTGATACCTCAACAAAATTATTTAGGTATTCAGTTGTACATATTAATAAATAATACATATTATATTAAAATTTAAGCTTAACTAACCTAATCTATGTATGGAATATTAATATATTAGGTAGCTAAGTAGCTTATTATATTATATTATTGACTATTGTTGTTTGTAAAAATTATAAATAATTTTAATGGAAAAAATGTTCAAGAGTCAGTAATTAATATTTTTCTTCGTTTATTTACTATTATAATATATATCCATATAGGTATACGCTATTCAATCATATTTTACCAATTTAAACAATTTACTTAATATCTTTTAAACCAGCTTTGCCTATGTTTTTGATTAAAATATTTTGAAACACCTAGAAGTATTATACCTATAGGTTCGTATACAGGAGCACGAACAATATATTATAATAGTATACCAACTTGACATAACATTATATTATATAGTTCAGTTTCAATACTTTACTCATCTAATACGCTAATAAATATAGATGGACAGATAGTAGATATCTATAATGGTTATAATTTATATTTTATAAATAGTATAATATTATGGGTACTTGCTATACAGCACTACACTTATACTATACCTATAGTTGAACTTTGTAAAAATAGTTAAGAGTAATTTATTAAGCTAATATTTTTTAATAGGTAATCATAAACATTCCTCTTTTGCCGCGGCGATATAGGTATACCTATATAGAACGTATGTCAATAATAATATATCTAAATAACTTTTATCAATAATATGTTTAAATATACCCTTGGTAGCGAAACCTCTGCACTATAACCATAGACTTATAGAAATAGACGGAACATTTGTCCCGATGACTGGGAGGCGTGGACGTGCCAAACGAATTAAGAGAGATAGCATGAGTTTAATCATAAGAGTTAGAGAAATGGCACTGCACTCATCGGAACATGTTCCGAGGACAGCCAATACATAGCTTTAATATCCTCGTAACAAGCTCTACCCTTGCACGCGTTATCATACCTAATTTTCCTCGAGGAGCAATTTTATCTCCAGACTCCGGTTTTATAATATATTTTCTCAGCTAACCTATACCAACCATCCCAAACACATCTGTAGCAAAGTACGTAGATGACAATGTTATTTTCACCTCCCATGTTGACTCAGTCGATTCATTACTTCCAATAGCCTCCATGATCACCTCAACTTGCTAACTTCTTGGTACAGTAAGTGGAGAGTCAAAATTAACACTTCCGATTCATCCCACGTAACAAGTATACCCAGGTACCCTATTTAAAGGTTGTGTATTTCAAATTTAAAAAATATATACACTAGATGTTGACCATTAAATAAATGTATATTAACAAACTGAAAATAATATATTATTTTATGTAGTATTTTATTATAATTTTGTAAAATGTATAACGATATGAGTAAACAATTGATAAACATTTTTTTTTTCAATTTCAATATTGCGTCGTAATTGTATCAAATTATGTAGAAAACATATTTTCAAAAAAGTTAAAACTTTTTAAAATAATAGTATAAAACCTAATGAGCGGGCTAGTGAGTATCCTCTTAAATGGATTACCTTGTATGCCTACTAGAAATTAAATTGCACGATGAAATTAAATTCTATTTGGTTTCAACTACTAGTTTTACACTTTCCAGAAATTCCAATTATTTCATGTATTTTATGGCCATACTTTTTAATAGTATTTTCTATAGAAAGTAAGAGAAAATAAAATGGTTATGAAGTGAGTGTCAATTAAGTTAGTGTAACTAAAAAACGATATAGATACAATATAATGTTTTAAATAATATCTATATTGGTTATAAATTATAACATTCACTAATTTTATTATTTGTATGTATAATTTAAATTCAAACAATAAAAATAACAATTTTAGCTGTAAATAGAAATAGGAAGAAGAATAAATTGAGAATGTATACATTTCGTTTTCCTGCCTAAAATGTTTATGTTTGTAAATACTCATAAGACAAATAGAGGATAGGTATTTCAATGTATGTACTCCGTTGTAATATTGTTTTATTTATTAGACTTAGAGTTAGATTATGTTATCGTTATGTTACTATTTGGAAAGTATACAAGCAGAGATTCTTTAAAAGGGAAGCTCGTCATATTCTCGAAAAGTATTAACGCTTACATAAATAATTTTTTAAAAATAATTTTAAGTCATTATTACAAAATAACATTTATTAAAAATAAATATTTTCTATAGTTATAATTTTGAAGTTTTTACTTTTTGAATGACTGTATACCTACTTCTTTTCCAATTCGGATGTATTAAAACTGAATTTAGAGTGACTAGTTAGTAGAAGAATGAGAAAAATTTGTCACAACGTATAAGTATTAAAAGTGAAGATGAGTGGACCAATATTTTGGGGGTATACCCTTGTGGTAATATGCCTCACTCATTGTAAACTTAATTTTAGATTTTGAAATTCTCAAAAATATTCTGCTTCGGTGTACCTATACAAAATAATATATGTATAAACTATCATTCCAAAAATAATAACGAAAAAAAATAAAAATAGTAGAATTTTTTTTTGTGATGACTTCAAATAATGTAAAATACAATTATTTCTAAAAAGTAAAAAGTTAGCACTTTTTAGTATAATTATTGTTTACCTTTAAGAAAATGTAAAATTAAATTGTATAAAATATAATTATATTCAAATAAGTAATACCAACGAATTACGTAAAAATGTAATTGGAAATTATATACTATTTAAATAATATAAGTATATTTTAAAAATTAAAATAATTAATGACTGTGTATTTGACCTTGATATAGAACTATAGAATTAAGAAGTGTATTTAAAAGATTGCTTACATGACAGAAATGTTATATATTTATAAAAATGCTAATAAGAAATTGTTCACCATCTTACAAAACATGTTGTCTGACAATAATCATTGTTCCTATAATCACCATATCTGAATGATGTCGCATTGTGTGCATATTATCACGTAATCTTTCATGTTCGTCAGCAAAATAGTAACACTTATATCATTGGGTATAATGATATTCCTTGTACATGAATCACATCTGTAAATGGAATAATATAATAAATGTATATGCATATACCTGCAGTCACACCTGCAGGAAAAATATTTCGGTATAAACTGTTTCATAACAATAAAAGTTATATTAGTTATAACATACCCATAGTACGTTTCCCTATAGTTGAGATTTTTAAGCTGTATCAGACAACTTTATGAATATAAAAATACTGAAATTATTTGCATAAAAAAACAAATTATGATTTATCATACCAATAACACTATTCTTTCTTTTTATGTAATAATCATGTATTAATTATACAATTTTGTATTATACAAGTATTTTATTAAAATGTATCATATTATGATATAACTTTATAACATATATCATATTAAAGAATACTCAACAAAATGTACTTATATTTTATAGTATAATATAATACGTTTTGTTAATTGTAAATCGGTTTATCATAACAAATTACATTTTGTTTTGATGATGTATTTTGAATATAATATACCTACTTTATTACCAAAACATATTACATTTACACAAAGTTAGGTACCTATTCAAAACATTCAATATGTTAAGTCCAATACAGCATTCAGTATTATTGAAATTTGAAATGCTTGAATTTTATTAAATGATGCGGCTGCAGAGGTGTAAGTATAATGCTAAAACAGCCCCCAACACCCACAGTTCGCGACATATTATTTGGAAAAAATGGTATTTAAATCATTTAAAAATTAATAAATTAGACATACCTACAAGCAATTAATATTAATAATAACTCCATTATTATTGTTCCTTTTAATTTAATAATAATATACCCATGGTAGATTTGTAGGTACTAACGTATGGTTATAAAAATATGTTTTACAAGCATGAAATATATGTTATATTATGTGCCATATGGTAATATGAACTTTTTATATATTGTTATTATTATTATTCCATCTAGGTAAATTATGGCCTTATCAAATTATATAAACAGGATGATGTTTTTCCATACACTGACTTAAATTTATTTGATACAGCAAATTTATTTCATAACATTCTCGATGTTTTTTTACATCATATTATGTTCTACCCAACCTTGCAAATGACCACGTTGATTATTTTTGCATACTTCCGCTATTTGTATAGTATATGTAATATGTAGGTAGGTATGATGTATAATGTACCTTCATTGATGATAAACTGTTATTGTTAAACTAGATAAATGTGTCGCCGGTAACATAACAATTTATTGTAAAACCATATGAGAGTACCTATATTATGACATTGAGGAATTCGCAAGTCGCAACAATAAAATATGCCAATAGCCAATCCAAACCATATTTAACAAAGATATAATATAATAAAAAATATAATCAGCCAAAATAGAAGCTTATAATATTATAGGTTCAGGTATTTAAATAAATCATGCAGTGCAGTGATTGAAGTACATATTCTTAATTTTTAAACACGATAAAGTAATAACTAATATGTAATTACATTACTTTAATACATATTATATTCATATTAGCTGTAGTTTGTACGTATGTACTGTAAATATTACAAATATGATACTATTTAAAGTAAAACATTGTAGTTTGAATGTCCGTGCTTAATCGTTCAACTGAAATTCAATATTATACGCGATTACCTACAGCAACTGGTATGCCTACATTAAAAAAACTGCGCAACCTCTAAATGATATCACAAGTAAAATAGTCGCAAGTTATACAAAGTATTATCACAAAAATATAATGTTTAAGTCTATTGTTTGCAACACGAACGTCCACTAAACCTACATAAATTATATTTTGCAAACGTAAGATAAAATAAAAATAAAAATAACAATGTTCTTAATTTTTATTATGTAGGTCATCAATTAAAAAAATCTAGCTTCAACCATTATGGTTAGAAATATTCATAGTTTTATTTTTAATAAAATTCTAGGCATTATAATATACATACCCTATATAATGGCCTAACCTAACCTTTTTATTATATTTATATATAATAATCTACGTTATAAATTATAATAAACTACAAAAGTAACATCTGCCGAGCTTTGAAAGCACTTCCCATAACATCATTACTACTATATTGTCTTTTTGCTGTAAAGGGGTGCAGTATTAATCCACTTGATCCAGTTAAATTCTTTATTTCGCTCTATTGATAACAGCTTGCTTTGGGGAATAAGTGACAAGGAACACTTGTCAGGGAAAACACCAAATGTCACCGAGTCTATAAAGTGGAACTTATACCCTTTATAATAATGGACACGCATTGTACACGATGTCACACCCCTTTAGGGTCGAGTGGGGTCTTTCAAAATAATTGATTAGTTATATACTCTATTAAAATATGAAACAGTTGAACAGATCAATGGTTAAAGTATAACCTAACTGTCCTAACTAATACAATCTACCCTAAAAAAAATATATAAATTCGTCATAAAAAAATTCGAATTCGAAAAAATTAAACGTTAGTGTATAATGCTTTTATATGTGTGGTGTAAAATTAGACACATAATGTAGGCTATGACCAATGTATTTTAATAATAATAACATATACCGGGTGTTTCTGAAATCGATGAGGTAATTAGTATATTCGTAGGTACTCGATGTGATGGCCGCCCAATGAAGATTTTTTTGAAATTTTTTTTCTATCTTCAAAATCTGGATTTATACATATTATTTTTAGAACATTATCTTAAATGTAAAAACAAACAGTCAAGTTGTATTTTTTTGCAAAATTCTCATACGAATCGAGGTGTCACATCATTTTTTACGCTCGAATTGTCGACTAAAAAAAAAAAATGGTGTAGCACATCGATTTGTATGAAAACATTACAAGATAAACAGTGGTGATAGTTTTTTGTTGTTATGCTCAATTAACGCATTATTTTAAATTTTCGAATTTACTGACGTACATTGATTAGTGTGATTTAGATGTACAGGTAAAATATGGTAACTTTTATCCGTAATGCACTAATGCCTATTATAAAATAACTAATTGTTAATTGACCGTAATTTTTAAATAAAGAACATTAGTTGATTTGATTATAACTGAGTTCAATACTTGATATTGAACAACAATTTAAATTTGTTTTTAAGATTTAAAAGTTTTTTATTTAAATTTTGAACAATGGAGTACACTAACATTGAATATCCAGTAAGAACATGTTTATGCCAAAGAATTAAATAATAGAGATGAACTTTTTATGAGAATTAATAATGTAGCTGAAATCCTTCGTCAAAAACCAAGTTTTTTCCAACAAATTTGGTGTTTGTTGAGTTCATTACATCGTCGGATGGAAAAGTGCATCGAAGTTAACGGGGGGTCACATACTCACATTAAACAACTGTAGATAAGAATAGATTTTCAAAATAAAGTGTATTTAATTATGATTATTTTACAATGTAACACAACTTAAATGTATGTCAGTAAATTTGATAATTTAAAATTTACCCTAATTTTATTATGTTATTATTTTATCACTTTAGATTCTGAGTGGAATGATGAATGTATTGATTTTACAATGATTTTTTATTAAAAGAATAATTACAATCTATACAAACATTTTATACAATAAGTAATTTTTTTGATGGAGAATAGCGTTGATATAACAGAGAGGGGAGGTACTCAGTAGTACCACCCGACAGATCAAGCAAGGAAATCTCTAGGCCAAGATCGTTTCAGTCTTCTTCTTAGAAGAAAAAAAAATAAAAATCCATAGTCACAATTCTCTTTTATATGCATTTAAAGTTCAAATATTGACGCAATACGTACAAGTACTAAAATTTGCAAATTATTTTGAGTTAGAAATTCATAAAAAATTTTCTTTTTAAATCTAAGATTTGAAAATGTAATACAAGAATCCTCATAAGTTTTTCTACCTTTATCAAAAAAAAAAATGTCTACAAAAAAGTTAAATTAAATTTTTATGAGCGCACAATTTTTTTTTATAACCATTTAAAGTTCGAATTTTGACAAAGTTTATCAAATTTAAAATGTATTAATTATTTTGTAGTTAAAAATTTATAAAATGTAACTTTTATAGCTAAGGATTGAAAATTTAAAACAAGGTTCCACGTAAATAGGGTTATATATAAATTACTTTACTCACAATAATACCATCAAATAAACTTGGTAATATCTAGGCTGACTGTCCGTTTTCGCTCAGAATCGTTTTTCTTATACAATGATATTATATCATTGAATTCAAATTTAACACCATCCATTACAGTTACCCACTTGTAATCTACTGTACAGCAGAGCGACATCCACTTACCCACCTTTTTTAATTTGAAATACACAATCTGTAAATAGGGTACCTAGGTATACATGTTACGTGAGATGAATCGGAAGTGTTAATTTTGACACTTCACTTACTGTACCAAGAAGTTAGCAAGTTGAGGTGATCATGGAGGCTATTGGAAGTAATGAATCGACTGAGTCAACGTGGGAGGTGAAAATAACATTGTCGTCTACGTACTTTGCTACAGATGTGTTTGGGATGGTTGGTATAGGTTAGCTGAGAAAGTATATAAAACCGGAGTCCGGAGATAATATTGCTCCTCGAGGAACATTAGGTATGATGACGCCTGCAAGGGTAGAGCTTGTTACGAGGATATTAAAGCTATGTATTGGCTATCCTCGGAACATGTTCCGATGAGTGCAGTGCCATTTCTCTAACTCTTATGATTAAACTCATGCTATCTCTCTTAATTCGTTTGGCTAATCTCAGGAACTACTGGTTTGAATTGAAAAATTATTTATTTTTTTTGGATAGTCCATTCATCGAGGAAGGCTATATAGGCTATATAACATCACGCTACGACCAACTAATAGAAGTGCTCAAACAGGGATTTTGAGATTTACGATGGAAATATTTGTTTATAAATGGTTGGCTATTGGTTATAGGAGAAATAATTAATAGAAATAGTATTTATTTATTATTGGTTGCTATTGGGCAGATCAGGTACAAGCATGCATCAAATCGAATTTTCGCACATTGCCTACCAGGGCGGCTGAGTTGCACTAACTGCAGTGAGTTGACACCATCCATTACAGTGACCCACTTGTAACCTACTGTACAGCAGAGTGACATCCACTTACCCACTTTTTATTGGTTGAAAATGTAAAATAATACGTTAATTAATTGTGTATGTTAAATGACAATAAATAAATATCACCACTGTTTATCTTGTAGTGTTTTCATACAAATCGATGAGCCACACCATTTTTTTTTAGTCAGCGATTCGAACGTGAAAACTGAAAAATGCGCGACAAGCGCAAAATTGATGTGACACGTCGATTCGTATGAGAATTTTACAACTTGACCATTTATTTTTACATTTAAGATAATGTTCTAAAAATAATATGTATAAACCCAGATTTTTAAGATAGAAAAAAAATGTCAAAATAATCTTCATCACCAGAGTACGCATATACTAGTTAACCCATCCATTCCAGAAACATCCTGTAAAATATATTGGTATGTTACATATTTTATGTATACGCACAGTTGACGTATTATATATAGGTCCAAATAGACACTTGCCCGAAGCTTAAAAAAAATATTGGTGGTTGATGTCTGTATGTTATTTTATTACCTATGTATTATAGTCGGTACCTACAGTAATGTTTAGCGGATAATATATATTTAATATAATAAAAGTATATAAAATATTATACCCTTTTAAAACATTCTTTTCGGAAAATGTAAGATACAAGACATTTTAAGATTTTGTAATGCCCTTATTTTTTATCCATATTATATTTGTTAGTACATCCATCATAATCTATTTTTAATAAATAAAACAAACAACTTAATAGTGATTTGATAGGTAATGCATATAATAATGTGTATAAATTATATAGGTATAATCTAACCTACCTTTTTTTTTTTATTGAACAAAATTTATATATTTACATTCTGTATATACATATTATATAATAAGTAAATTTGATGATATTTGATTGACGGTAGGGGGAAGTCATCCAGTGGTGGTACTCCGAAAGGGTACCTTTTATGATTTAGAATTGTACCTAGAAATAAATGAGTGGATCATATTTTATTCGTTTAAAAACAATTTGTCAGAGATAATTTAACAGTGCAATTAAAAATTAGTCATGTACTTATGTAAATTAATAATAGACAAATTGTAAAATGGTTTTATTACCATGTCTAAATAAACTACACAACTCCAAACTTTTACTTTTTAATAATCAATAATAATCTCGATGATACTAGAAGGCGATAGTATCAATGATTAATTTACTCAAGCTGTTGATTTAGTCCATAAATAATTTATTTAATAAGTTCTACTAATATAAAATTGAACACAAGCTTGAATTTGTCTTCATTGTGTTTTCAATAATGATTTACTTAAATAAATGTTCAGATTTTCAAGATTTTAACAGACAAACTAACTGTTTTATAAGTAATATTTGTTTAAAAAATGTGATAAACATAATTCATTAGAAATTACTTTATTAATTAAGTTTACTGCAAAAATATAAGTTAATCATTTAATTAAAATCATAGCGAGTAGGAAGTGTTTAAATCTATGTTATCAGTTAAAAAATATGTGGTGATGTACCTATATAGACTACCTATATTTAATAGTAATTTTGCACCTAATGTAATAATAAATATATCGTCACCTTGCATGCACAATAATAGCGAATAGCATTGAAAAAATAACAGATGACTCATCAACGTCTGAGATATCACGAATAATAATAATCACACATTCCAAAATGTGATTCAGTGAGCTAGTACACGGAAAAAAACATGTTCATTCATTGTTCCAAATCTATATAATAATATATTATATAGGTACACCAGCTTCCTAGCTAAATATAAATAAATAACTAGGTACGTTTTGATATAATATATAATTAACCATGTAGAATTAATAATTTTTTTTAATAATAGTTTTAACAGTATATGTTATCACATATTTTATAAATTATAATTCGTAGAATCTTGATTGAGTGTCGATACTGTATTCGAGTATACCCTATACCGAACTATAATAATTCCAACCGGCTATGTATAATCATTGATTAGTATTTATAATCAATGGTATAATGTATATAATATAATATAGAAAAAATAACAATCTTATAGTTTGAATAATTTTACGACGCATTTATCAAACTAAACGAAAAACGGCCGTCATTGTGAGTAGATATTATACAGTATATTTTAATATATTATGCTGAGCGAGAACTGTTGTAATTGTTGCGCAACGACGAAAAGTAAAAAAAACTCTTCAAGTCCACACCCTGCTATGCCACGCCGCTATGGTATGGGTATAATATTATATTGGCGATTGCGAGGACGAGTCGTCTTGCTCCTATCAAAGTCCCTAAGTGCCAAGTATAACGTAAAAAATGGCTTACCTATATATGCACACATGCACAACACACACGCGCGTACACACATATATTATGATATATTATGTACGTTATAATGTATACACGCACTGGGATAGCAAATTACACGGTTTACACACTCCGTGCGTATACGCATGGAGTGACTCACTGTGTATATACATATTATGATGTACAACACTGGAGGACCGTTTGCGGGGGAACGTCACTGGACCGTAGGAGAAAAAAAAATAGTATATTAATATGATGATGACTACGACGACCGCGACGCGTAAATATTACTATTATGTATATTATATACATATATATATAATATATAATATTATGTACTGCAGTTTGGCGCGTGCGGAGACTCGCCGGCTGCTGCTGCTGCCGTTGGGGCCACGCGTGTTGCCGTCGCGTCTGTTGCGGGCCTACGGTTACGCTAGCCGGAGATCAAAACGAACGCGCATATGTGCTATTATATATTATTATTATTATTATTATTATTATTGTTATCGTACGTAGTACGTAGTACGCGTACAAACGTAATTTATTATGCAGTCGTTGTACGCGCTTCGGTCGATCGAGTTCGCGGTCTCTTGAAACTGGAGAGATCCGACAGATGTGCGGTCGCGTACACTTAACGATTGTCGTTTTCTACGTAGTCTACCATCTACGGTAGCAATTAATTCGTACGTGGATATTTTTTGGGTTTTAAATAATATACAATCATATAATTATAGGTAATCTTCAGTAAAGTCGATTTTCTGTAGTAGGCACCTATAATACATGCATAACCGTTTACGTAAATGTTGATTGAAAAATTCGCTAACACCGCACGCAATAGCTGGTTTTTTTGTATTAGTACGACGGGGGTGACCCGTTCAATTAATATAAGCACGCATATATTTATTTTAATTTTAAATATATATGGGCGTTAAAATAATAACACGCACAATCGATTTTGATTTTGTTGAGTTAACAAACGTAAAAACAACAAATTTTCATTTATAACTACACGTCAATGTCTGTTTCTTATCGTTTGATAAATATATATTATAATATATGCGACTGAAGATATTCGTAGTCTGTCAATGTTACAGTTTTTATTAAATTTAATCAATTCTTTACTGAAATTCTTTATTTAATTATACGCCAGGTCGCATATTTTTGGTTTAAAAATATTATTATAACATTATACTAATATTATTCGTGATTATAATATTAATATAACAGTATTATAATAATTTTATAATATTATCGTTACAAAATACTACTAGGGACCCATTTGATATTATTGATAAAAATGTAATAATCGTCAATTGACAATTGTTTATTTCGTGTTTTCATTGTAAATTCTATTATGTTATTTTCAAGCATCAATGGGTTTGCGCGTTTTTCTCACATTACCTATTTATTGAACATTACATGAATTATTATCATTTTAATCACACATTAAATACGTGTTTAATCAGAATTAAAAAATATTCTTTATGTTAATACTTTACATTTATTACATTTTACATGTAGGATTAATTTACAGATATGGATATACCTATATACCTATAATCTATACTCTATAGGTATGCCATAGGTATATCTATATTTTATAAATGAGATAAAAAAAACAATTTTATATTTTTATGCCTTTATTTTAGTTTTAAAATTGCATTTAAATATTATATATAATATAGGAATATTATGTTAATATACTTTTTGTGTGTTCGATTTTGTATTTATTTTATATGGTTATAATTGTATTAAGTTAATTCTCAGGATGTTTGTAAACTTATTTATTTTTGTTTCCATAATATGTACTTATACCGTATAATGTTATATCTGTATCTATATCCAGCGTTAAAATCACCGAGTTCGTTAGAAAAGTAGGTAATATTGAATTTCACGTGTTATAAATTTTATATTATAATATTATATAATAATATATCCCCCCCTCGTAAAATCGGATGTAGGACATATTACGCAGCCAACTCTGTTGCCGTGTAGATGGTTTACCATCATATATATATAATGTATGAGTGTGTAACGGTTTTTCGCCCCATCGTGATTTGAGGGTGCGTGAGTTTGTAGGCCCCCTTTCAATTATTTGCCATAGGTCACAATGATTCCCAAACATGCTTCTTGCTTTTTACTATATATTTAATATTTGTTACACATCTATTCGAACAACGGTTAATATTCATAAGTAATTATCTTAAAATCAATGAAAAATATTAATTCAATTATTCAAAATAATAATATACAATGTTAAATAAAACCATTTCAAACTTACAATATTGGTTATAAAATTGTAACTTTTTTCTGAATTTCTAAATATTATTATTCTATCAATAGTTGTATACCAATATTATGTTGATCAACAAAAAAAATTATTTTGATAACTACTGTTGCAAAATATAATTACATGAAAATGCATTATATAGGTACCTAAATTGTACCTACTGTAAAAAAAAACCTTCAACGGGCTTCATAATTATATACCAGTTTATATATATATAAATTATATTGAAAATTGTGAAATAAGTATACGACAATTAACTATTTATATTTTATAAATTGTAAATTATATTCATATACGGCTATACCTAACTAGTAACTAACATACGAATATATAACTGCTTGAATAATACGATCAATTTGTATTTGTATTACCCATAATGATGATAACCCTTATAGATACTTTATAAAAATATTATAAATAAGACATTATAATATGCAAATTGTTATAATATGTCTTTTTGTTTCCGCCAGCATATTCTTTATAATATAGGAAGTACCTAAGGGAATGGACACAACGATGTTACTCCATTCACACGTATATGCGGGATAACGGACAAACCCGAATTGCAACAAAAGAAATATATTATATTAATTTAGGCAAAAATAAATAAAATAACACGATTATAGTAGGTATAATATAACGTTTTTAAATAATGAAAATCTAGATTAATTTATTTATTAAATTTCCATTCAATAGTTATATTATATTATTTATATACCTACCTATACTGCAATTATATACAACAGATAACGATTAGTGATTAGGTACAATATCTTATAAATTATCGTAAAATGTGTGTCAGTAGTCATAATAATTATCATCGTTGGTAATCTACAATTATTATACAATCACAAAACTTTAGATTCTACGGAATAGGTAACAGGCGTAAGTATACACTGCAATCATATGGGTAATTTATTAGTTATTACAATTCCTATACATGTATAATATATATAATAATATATATTATGTAGATATACAGTATACACTATACCTATAGCTATAATAATGGCTGCCACCGTTTTTATAAATATTAATTAGTGGTGTCAATGTGTTACTGTAAAATATGTCTGATGATGCAGTACCTACAAACTGCAGTTAAATATATTTTATATTTAATTACATATGGGCCAGTAAACCCAGGTCTAAAACCTGACTATTCTACAAGACTACAAACCACAACTAAATAAATATATGTATCTGTAACCCGTTGATCTACATATTTGCAAGTTTTTTCCTTAGGATTTTTTCATTTTTATAACTGTTAGTTTAAATTTACTTATCTTGTTTGATATATTACAATATTATTATATTAAGTACCTATTTTTGCAGATTGATTTGAAGATCCAATGTTGGATGTCTTTATCATGTACTCGGTAAGTACCTTCAATATAATTAATAATTATGCTAAAATCAGTAGTACCTATACATATTATTTGAGTTTATAACTTTTGGTGAATTGTAATTCAATCCATATCCATATTGATGCATCCATTAAAAAAATTATTATAATTTATTATCATTATCTTGAAAAATGTTATTAAAATATATGACTTAAATACGATAACCATATAAATCCTTAAATGTTATTTTTGTTGTACAATATCCTGATAACAAATTTAAATATTAATTTAAATATTAGTCCAGCAAAATAATTTGACAAAAATAAATTAATGAAAGATAGGTATTAGGTATTATTATATTACCTATATATTATGATGGAAATAATATAACTGATTATAATGGCAAACTAATTTAGACTATTTATTATTTTCTTTCAATTTTTATGTACCTAATCATAAGTTTTTTTTTAAATGGTATGTAAGTGTGTTTGTTGTAGAGATTGACTTTAATTAAATTTAGATCGTATAAATATGAGATTATGAGAACATAAGTACATAACAATAACAATAGTTATATTTTATAATATTCTTATTTCTTAATAACTGGCAACTGCACATACAAGCTGACTAATAGCCAATAATCTAAATAACAAACGAAACTTGTTACGCACAACATGATAGATTTATAAAAAAAAAAATTGCACTGCCACGCAAAACATTCCTGTGACAAAGAATTGTATAATATATAATTATATACCGTTATAGGTATTTACATTGAATTTTTATTTGAAAAACAAAATTATACAACTGCAGCAATGCAGCAGACATTTGAAAAATATTGACATGTGTAGGTAGGCACAAGGCATATTACAATACATTTTAATACTAAAGCAATTAATTATAATAAAGTTAGGTATTTGTTTAATAATGTCTGTCTTAAATCTTAAATATTGAATAGGTCTTATCTGTAAACTATAATTAAATAGGTATTTTTTAATTTTATGTCAACCCCTAAAATTGCTCACATCTAAAAATTGTTTTTAATAAAATATTATATGAAGGTAAGCTATATATACCTATAATATACCCTGCACTCGGGCTATACTGCATAATTATTATACTATATAGGTAGGTACATATAATAATATGTGATTTAAATTTAATTAATAATGCGTACATTTTAGTATTTTACCTTATATAAAAATTATTTGTATCCAGACCAAATCTGTTGGCTACCTTTTAAATATATAGGTAAAAACTAATATCTTGGAAATAACAATTTTTTTTAAATATTTTAATTTGATTTAAGTACCTAGATATACAGTAAGTATACTGCATAATATTGAATATACGCCGTGATGAATATATTATCGATTAGTAGGTATAAAACATTTTTCGTCATGACATAGCTGCTATGGGTGCTATATTTGTTATCCATATTGTCCATTCAACACTGGTCTGCCATTGTAGTGACTACCTATATTAATATAGAAACTAAATGCATATACACGTATATAATATAAACCTGAGTTTTTTCCCTCCACGTACCAATTGTGATTTCGTTATTTACCGAGCACGTCAATTGGGATGCGAACGATAGTAAAATATTTATTACACATAGTAAACAGGAAGGTCTCTGTGGTTGTACATGTCCTGGGGAATGAACCATTGTTGGCCAGAAACGGGCAAGAGCAGAATTCATAATGAGAGCGCGACGCGCGGGTGTGTTGCCCTTTGAGAAATGCACCGTAGTTACATGATACAACACAGCCGATCTTGGAATACCTGCGGGGTTTACGAAAAATGAATTTCCTCTTATACCTTTTTATAGCCGTAATCCGCGTTATGCTGTATAAAATTAAACCATTTTGATGACAACGTGGTTATACAAGACCATATTGAAAATTAGTTTCGTCCGAGATCTACATCTGATAATGGTATATTATAGTATATACGTATACCTAGCTACCTATATATAATTTATTTTATGTATATAGTAACGGAATTTAGTGATCTTATCCTTAACAATATTTATTACATCCGATTTCTCAATCAATTAAAAATAATTTTCGTTTTACAATAACTAATAACAGATATTCGAACACCTGTATACCTAACCTACCTAACTCGATTTCAGCCGTAGATAACACATTATAATATATTTGGGCTATTATCTGTATGCGCCTAAATTAATACATTTTAAAATAAAAATGACCTGTTGTTCCTCCAGAATTATTACAGGCCTTTAATTTAATCGTTTATAATTAAAATTTAACTAAATTAATAGTGCTATGTAAGAATAATAATCGAATCAACAGATTCCTATAGTATTATTGGACCATATCCAAATGTCTTTCGACATACCTACCAGTTATGATTAATTTAATACTGTCCGTGGAAAGAATTAACACCAGATTATACCTATTATATTATACAAATGTATTAACTTTAAATCTTGTGATATAGGAGGAATTCAATAGAAACGAAATATAGGATTAATCATTTAGTCTAATAACGTATAAATATTGTTCATTAAAATCTATAATATAAAGAGTCACTTTAAAAATTTCAATAATATACCTAAATATAAGTTGTTTTGAATTCTAAACTATGTACATAAATATGTTGTGGATGTATTATAATTTATAATATATCACTTATGATTAACAAACGTACCTACTTACCCATATTTTTAATTTTTAACTTTGATCAAATAAGTTACATAATATTATAATAATATTACGAAATAACACTCCAAAAATGAGCAAATAGTTATTCGGGTGCACTAAATACCTATGCAAAGCCTTGAAGATACAGTGGTATCGTAACATGATCTCCTTGGACATCTTATAAAATATAATATTATATTGTTTAATGCAACTAAGTTATTAATTAGTAATTTTAATTGACTGACGTTTTTTTTTAGCACATAATATGTATTATACATATATTTATAATTTTTAAATACACAAATTATCAATTTTCTTTATTGTATAATAAACCTAAAAATAAAATAATTATAAGATATACTTTTTACATAATAAACAACAAACTGAATCTTTTAAAAATAAATACTTTCTTCATTTTTTGTGGAATTATTTTTTCCAGATAGTTTTAACCATTATAAAACAACATTTTTGAAAAACATTTAATTTTACCTTTTTAAATGACAGAATAAATATTAGAATTCATATTATTCTAAATAATAATTTTTTTTATAAGATTTTCGATGGATATTTAAAAATCATATTTCGAACTAGTAGTTAGTTATATTATAAATTATAACATAATTATTTAAATGTATACAGATCAGAGTACTCATACAAACTTTGAATATATATATTGCTATAGGTACTTGTATAGAATATTAGAATTTATTAAAGTATGAATTATTATAATTATTATGCCAAATATAATTTATATTTGATGAAATAACTTTCGTATTTTTTTAATTCTCAATTTTATGTATTTCTTCCTTAAAACATTTAAATGAATCTTGTTCTCCAAAACTTAACTTTTATTCGATCTCAAGTATATTATAGATCTTGATAATAAACTAGTATAATAATTTTCGTGACTAGTTCTGAAATCGTCATATATTATTGTACAATTCATGTTGATGACTTTCGTTTTTTGTTCGATGAAATTATCTTCGTCATCTTCGACTAACATTTAATTAGTTAAACGTTTCCCTTGGAATACCTGTTGCATAATATTAAATACCTACTTATTTTATGTTACATATGTTTTTCTTTTAAGTTTCATCCTACGCTATTTTTGTATCTTTTAACTTATAAGCAATAAATCATCAGCACATGCGTATTTGTGACAAAATTAAAAATTTTATGATTTGAATTATAATCTAGTGTAGGCTTAAGAAAGAGGAAGGAAAAAATATATATATACATATTTAACATATAACTATAGTTGGCTGTATCTTGAGTGCTCATAAGTTGTATTTTATATTTTTATATACCTACATAATACGCTACACAACGAGTGTTTAATTAATTGACTTGATCCCGGACGACGGCCGCAATCGACGTCTTTTATATAAACGCAAAACGCGTATACCATTCGGGCACGACGATAAAATATATACTCGTACACAACTGACAATCTATTGCATGTTTCCAGGGCTGATTCGTTTAGAAATAACAAAACATATTATTGTAACATCTTTTCCATAATGCATGATGCCATTTAACTGACAGATATCGCCATTCATACGGGGTGCCATTACCCATTAATATAAATTACTAAAATGTGACCGTTTTATATACTGCTAAGAACTTAATACTACATTACTATGGGTTAAATAGATGCATAGTTTATTAAAATATTAAATTATTCAGCTAACCCGTGTACAGAAGCGACTGGCATAGTGACATCAAATCTAAATTTTTATTTTAATAGTTCTCAGTACATTTATTAACTGTTAGAAATGAATTATCAATAATAAATTAGATAAATAGATAATGATACATTTAATTTTTAATAGAACTATAATTATTTATTTAATTATGTTATACCATTTGGCATTTATATTCTTTTTTGATCTGTTTTAAACTTATTTTAAATAATTGATACTAAATCGTACATTAGTCATTAACTGTATTACAGATTAATCTAGATACTTAACCTTATAGTCTAATAAGCTATACGTTTCTGATATCCAGGGGTGTCCAACCAGTGTCAATTTGATATTATTGAATGACACACTCGCGTTTGATACTTGATGACTAACGTAATATAATTTATGGCATGCAATAATGCAATAGGTACCTCTACTCATTTGAATTTTTTTTAACCAAATATTATTAATCTCACAAAAACTACTTTTAAGTATTTTTGTTACTTGAAACTTAATTGTATTATTATATTCATTCTTCTTCTTCTCCGTGATGTCCATCGGAGTTTCATTATATTATTATGCTGTTTAAATGTAAATTAAGAGTAGAAAACATTAATAATCTGAATTTATGTTGAGAAAAATACATACCTATTTTATCGTTATAATTAATGGCAAAGTTTTAATTTTTATGCTATAAGTACCTCTATTTTTAATTTTTATTACTTGGCGTATAGAAAAAGGTTGGCCTGTGATCCACTGTGATCGACTATTGATAGCAACAAGCACTTTAGTTTTTAAGAAGAGGTTTACAATAGTAATATAATATAAACTTTACAATAGTAATATAATATTTGGTAGGTAACTAAATGTTATTATTTATTATTAAGCAATAAGCATATGCGTTGAAAGACTAATAGAAGATTTAAACAATAGTTTAAAAATTTAAATTATTGTAATATAAAAGTATGCAAATATTATGGCCATTTTTAAAAAAAATATTATTGACTTACTTGTATTGATTTTTATCATCGAAAAACAATGGCAGTAAAAATATAAATATAAAACATGATTTAATGCAGACTATAAGTTATCGAGTCTTAACTGAAAAATATACAGGAACATAAATGGAAAATATTATGTACGTATACGTGTAGAATGATAGTCTCTGTACGTTTTTATTTGTATTATTATTATTTTTGTGGTATGCATTTCAAACCGGTTTGATCACGTATAGTATTCGATACAAATACGCAAAAAATAACATATCGCCAAACAGTCGCCCGGCAAAGGAGAAAATAATAGTTGCGACGTTTTTGCCCGTTCTTGGGACGGTAGTAATAGTGTTCACGATGTTTATCTGATGCATACATGTGCGATGGATGTTCCTGTCTTCTACCACCGATGTCCGGAACTACCTGCATGGTTGTTTGTTCCCCTGCCAACACATACTTTAAGTAAAATATATGATGCTACTATATTATAAATGGTTTTTCATTAATATAAAACTTTGCTAACTTTTTGAATATTCAAATTATATATTATGTACTTAATGATTAAATGATTTATTTATCTAATTTCAAATTTTTAATTTTAAATAGCTACCTATATTAAAACTTTATAGTATTTCAAACAAACTTTGCATAGGTACACAATGCAATGATTATATTTTGACTAAATACTTAAATAGATACTTTAATCAAAAATTTAAAAATTACAAATACATTTCAACGGATCCCTAAAATAGCCGGGCCCCTGTACTCCATGTCAAACAGCCCCCCCCCCACACTTGTGGGGGCCCTAATTACATTTTTACATATGTCTATAGTTATAACCTTTATGTGCATGCAAACTCGGGAGAGATATGTATATTTACTATACCTAAATAATATACTGAAATACATATAGGTATTAGAGATTAATATCTAAATACTCAAGCAATATTCTGCAGGCTTCGCAATCACATTGCCTCTCACCTCTGAGACCACTGAGTACTGACTACTCCAATTGTTTAGTTACCCTGTATGAGGTGAAACAATATTATTCTATCTTCATATTAATTTAGTATATCTTAATTTTAAAAGTTCCAATAGCTGTTATAAATTATTTATATACTATTGTTACAAGCTGTGTTGACTTAATATATTTAAACTATAGTATTATACACTCCCAAACGTGCTAAACGTGCTACAAGTCTACTACGAAAACATGCTACATTGTAAAATAAACGTAACGTCCAACGAGAAATCATATGGGTTACAGTATCTACTATAATTATTATTAGACAATTATATTTTTTTATTATAATATAACTTTTTTTATTATAAAAAAAAATACAAAGTAAAAACCATGTACATTATATATAATAGAAATTTCTTATTTAAATATATAATATAAGACGTGTATTTAGAGTTGATGAGTATAATATTATATGATAATATGATATACGGTAGCAACTACTAGTGAATACATTCTCATTATAATCTGACGGAGGTGATCGCCGTACATCACGTCTTATGATGATACAGGAAAAAGCACCTGTATGGTCCTGTATTCCTGTACCTATAAAGTAAGAAAAAAAAATAATATAATGTATTAAAAAAAAGGAAGAGAATGGCTTTGACTATAAATAATAATAATAAAACTAGCCGGTCTTTCCACACGTGAGGGCCAAAGACCTCCGATGGACTTACTGCAGTGTGTTTACAGTTTACATCATGCCCGATAATATGTCTTGTCACGGTGGGCTGCGCGAATACATGTACACGAGACACGCAGCATCTACTGTTGATTTAGCACTCTTAAGTAGTCTGTATGAATAATTTCGTGATAGATGAAAAAAAAAACTAGTAAATGTGTAATGTACACACATAATACCTATACAAATACAATACCTACTATTTTAAAATTCTAAATACCTCTTATGGTTTTTTTTTTAATAAATCATATATAATATATGTATGGATTTGTATAATCAAAGAAACGATGATATCACATATTGGGTATTTATAGGGAGGTATATTGTATTATTTTTCGTCAATATTATAAAAGTATAATATACAGATAATATTCAATATTATACTGTATAATCTTGACGAGATCAACATAAACTGCACAATTACATACAACCTCCAACAAGGATTTGTTCATTTTAAGTGGTGGGGATTTCATTAACCCACCGTTTTAAATTAACTATTCTTTGTGGGACACTTAGTATATTTATCCATTATTATAAATCAATTGGAAATAATATTCTACAGCATAAAAAAATAATGATATATACGCATTTTACTGTAATAAATAATAAGTAGGTATAGGTACTTAATATAATTATATATATCCGCACATATGATATACCTACTACCCATTACCCATATCATATTATCAAAAACAATACAAAACGTTTACTGTATAAATTTTCTATCAAATTTAAATTAATATTAGAATTTTAACTATATAAATTACATTTTTTTTTTATAAATAATTAAAATGTTTAGGTGTGTTGGTATATTTCAATATATGTTTAGGTTTTATATATTATATATTATATTATTCAAAGTATAATCGATATCAGATCTAATTAATGAAAAATGAATGGTAGAATAAGTATTCAGTGATAATATGCTTGAATTTCCGTCAATTATTTGGTTTTTTTTTTTGTTCTTGGTGATGAGCGATAACTATATAATAATTAACTTTGAATGATTTTAGAACTATTATTAAGTTTTTTAAAAATTATAAAATATGTTGTTATATCGATTAGTGATTATTATATTTACTATATTATATTACTTTATAAACACAAATAAATGAAAATAATTTTAATTAGTTGTATTGATTATAATAATTGTCGTGTATTATAATAATATAGTCTCATATTATACACAATTTGTCCATGTCTTCGTCACGGCAAGTGACTAATACAAATATTTAGATTGACCTAATGTGAGTATGTTGCTTGTTGTGACTTGTGAGTATAACAAATATTATTTTTTTTACAGTAGGTTGTAGGTATACCAAATTCCATCTAGTATTGCTAACTGTCAATAAATGCGTTCATCGAATTAAACCAAAATATATAAAATATTGAAATATTGGGAACTTCAAATCAAATATCCATTTAGTTTTCACAGACATTATATTTTTCAGTAGGTATCTATATAATATGATAAAAATCATTATCAGTTAACTGGAAAATAACATTGTATAACAATAGACATAATGTAACGGGTTTTAACACTAAAGGTATTCAGTAAAGCCTATACATTCTTATTTTTTCATAAATGCACTACACGATTTTGCACGACACCTGCCGTTGGTATACCCACCTATATTTTAGTATGTGAAATGAAATTCTTTAGAAATTCTGTATTTACAGTACACAACCATTAATGTAACAAATTTGTTGTGAACCGTGGAAAAAATAACACGTTAGATAACATTACTGTAATACTGTATAGGTATCTACTTAAACAATTTTTTTATTCATAAAACCTTTTTGAAATAAAAATACCATCAAGAGCATTCCTTAAATGGGCAATGGCCAATGGGTATATATACTATATAGTATATAAATTATAAATTATAAAGTATAAACATTACTGCACTTAGTCTTTAAACAATGTATCTATACGTACCTATTAAAACGTGAAAAATATGTTCAATGGATTGCAAAAATCGAACTATAATATATAACTACCTAGGTATAATAATTGTTATACTAAAATTGGAGAAAAAATATAGGTGTGTATAATGTATATAATATAGGTGTGTATAATGTTTATAATACACTATTTCTGTATAAGTATATAGGGTTGTAAATTAAAAATGTATATTTTATTTGAATCAAATACATTATTATATAGGTATAGGTACCAATAATACTAACAATAGTTAGTAGATTCACACTGCACCGTATGATATTATGTAGTTGGTTATTATATCATATTACCATATAGGTAGGTATATGTATATAGTTAATATTATGTTTACCCTAAAGCTTAGAAAGTATTATATAGTACCTACCTAGTATACTGAATGGTTGACTATTCAGTAAATAATATTTTCTCACGCCCATTCAAAAACATTTAAAATAATAATGTATAACGATGTGGTTGGACAAAAAGTAATTATGTAATGTATAATAATTGGTTGATATTTCAATAAAATTGTACCTACTAAAAAATTAATTTATTAAAATTAATGACTTATCGTGTATTCAGATATTAATATTTTTAATATTATATTATAGTTATATAACATTATAACGTTTATACGCGATTTGATTAAAAAATAATTAATATTTACGTTTACATTTTTTTAAATGCAATGTTTTTTACCGCTGTTATTGTTAAACGACCTTCTGAATGGAGATGAATGCAAAATTATAAATACCGGTAGTGTAAACACGCATAAATCTTTGGACGTCATTGAAATATACTACCTACTAAATATACGTACTTATTTCAATGGGTACATTTCTGAACGACCGAGAAAGTGACCAAACATGTTGTGAGATAACACACCGGCATAAGAGACCCCGCGGGGACTTGTTGAACGTAGCAAAATGCTCGCGATTATAACAATCCCCACTCCGCAATAAAGGTAAACATTCTTTCCTAATCATAAAATGTATAAAAAAAATTACGTATGTATAAATATATCATGATAACGATCCGCCTATTAAAATATGATACGATATAAACGCGGTGATCGGTTTGGCGAGACAATTTTTTATTGTTTTGCAATCCTGCGTCTGTATATACGCTATTTTAATGCCCCTCCTTCCTCTCCCGTGCTGTCACTCATACGAACACTAATGCACTATTAATATGGGTGCTAAATTTCTTCAGCATTCTCGACCGATAATGTACTAATTAATCAACAGCATTAAACACGCATTTTTCACTCGCTAATGATGCTGATATTTATTCGTCCTTTATAATAGTATATAGCCAGTAGGTATTTCAATAATATTACTATAGTGCATACCTATTAGTATATCGAAGGCAGTGCGTATCAGAAAAAGTGAAAAACCTAAACGTTAGACTTTTGAAACGAATAACTATTGTTATAGGTGCATGGTAATAATTTAAAAACTATCGAAATATATCAAGTTAACACGTCTGCATCACAAATATTTATGATTTATCCTAATAATAATTTACGGTGAAAATAAAAAATAATGTATATAATTATAGAATTATTATAATGTAAATAATCAATTAACTGAACGTATGTTTTTCTTCTATTTTAAAAGAGATTTTTATGTCAAACTATAAATAATACGTTTTTTTGATTCTTGCATACTATATATCTATAGTTTGTTTTAATTTTCAAATATTTGGCGTGTGCCAATGTGCCAGTATTAACTGACTCGTGTTCTGGACCATGCACATGTGTACTGTGGTGTGTGTTCTAATAATTCCTAAGTCCCAGATACTATTTTTCTACACTCTTGAACACTTCAGTAGCAGTGTAGCACATACGTAGATGACTAATCGGTTATTTATAACAATATAACATGTTGCATACATAATACATAAATATGCATATAAAATTTAAAGAACTATATATGTATAAACTTTTGTTATTTGAGTTTCGTAATTGAAACATCTGCGTGACTGCGTATGTCCAATGTAAATAACATAAAGTAAAAGCACGAACCAATCCAAGAATTATATAAAATTTGTAGAATAATTCAAAATTAAGATTGCACTGAATTTGAGGAAATATTTTTACAAAAATATACCACCCTACCCGATACATATATGCATATATAGTATATTTAATATAAGTACATAACTGTTTTTATTAAAAATTCTTATAGACTACATGGATAGCCATGAAAAATCCATCGTGTATATATATATCTAGAAAACTGATGAAACGTGTTGAATATATTTAGGTATACCGACACCCAGAAACGAACTTGAATATTATATTATATTCTTTTTTTTTACATACTTTCCTTCGCTATATCGTCACGTGTTCCACGGTGACGAGTATACAATACATTAACGTTCAGTATATTGATAGGTATATTATATTAGTCGTACAATAGAAAAAAAATTAGTGCTTAGTGTAAAATAAAGCCTCGGGGAATTTGGGCAATATTAAAATCTGTTTAGATCGTAATACAACATCACACAAATTGGATTCTTTTGTTTTGCACCTTAAATTGTATATCAGAGCTTTAAAATAATTGGAAAATATCCTGGGCCAGTGGAACACGAGTACCTATATACATGACATTTATCTGGGGGCTGTCGGCAGTGTACATCATCTCTAATATATACATACAAAGGCGCGGTCTGTATGTATGTATCGGTATTACACGTAACATATTACGATGAAATGATCTATCGCCATGCGCCGTGCACTCTGCATTGTATAATGTAACTACATTTTATAATATAAATCGAAATGACGCTGTGGTATAAATTATATATTTTTTTATATAGGTATGTAATAACAGTGTGTGTCGTATTTGTATGACTACTTATATAGATTATAGGTAGGGACATAATATTATAGTGTACTCAAAAAAAATATACATAGTATCTATCAGTATTCACTACCTACATAAATAAAATTATACTGATTTTCGTTAAATTATTTTACAAAAAAAACTATTCCAAATATTTGTCTTTTAATAATCATTCTGCGCTTTTGCTATATTTGAAATTATGAGTTTCAATATAATATTAGTTAAATTTGTAGTAGGTATACAATATTTCATATGACTTTATATTATTTTATATTTTGTATACAAATATATACACAATTAAAAATTACAGAGGTAGGTATTTCTTTATTTCATAGGAATAGCGAATACTCTTTATTCAAACTGCTTTAACTGCATTTTTTTTGTTATATAAATTACATAGTATTGTTGTACGTATTACATTGTTAATGGTACGCAAAAACACAAAAAACTATAAACAGCAGAAAAAAAATGTTTTATTATGTATAAAAACGTTCAATGAACTTGAGCAATGAGCATATTATGGTAAAATAAATAATTGCACTATACATTTAAATAATTATTATTTATTTTAGAAGGTCATACAGTTAGTGCACAAGTCCTAATGCTTAAAGCTATATAATATGTGGACATGTGGTATTCAATATAGGGATTGGTAAAGTCCTCTATAGGCTCTATATTATACTTGAGACTTGACTACTTGAGTATTACTACAGCCATCTGTCGTATCGAATTCGTATCCATAAGCATTCTCCCAAAAAAAGTGCTCGTGTAAAAAAACTTCATTGTAAATGCAACTTGCAAGATTATAGATTTTTAAAAATCTAAGAATGTCTTATATACTTTACCGATTATGACATTATTTTATTTATTCAATTGATAAATTATACTTGCGATTATGGAATTGATCTCCTAGATACCTAGTTACATTACTGTAGACAACGGATACGAGTAGGTAGGTACGTACTTTAAAAACATTAGTTTAGTTATAGGCAAACGATACCTATACGGCTATATCTAAAAGTTTGTTCAAAATAAAACTATTATTATTTATAATAATTACCTACTAATAGATTTTTCGTCGAATTGAGACACTCATAAATTCATATTATGCTTATAAATTATAAGTTATAACCATTGTGTAACTGCGTTTTTGATATTTACTCGTTTAAACCGTAGATTCGATACCGATAACGTAATGCACTTCTCAACGGGGGTCGCGACCACTCGGAAGGTTGACGGTTATCAGCGTCCAGCGACTTATAATATTTATAACAGAATATTATGGTCATTGGCTTCATAAATCATAATTGCCTTTTGTCTGAAGCGTCTGGCATTGTCTATAATGTTCGTTTTCTTTCAGATTTGATTCTTAATATATTAGTTATTAACCCGACTGAGTGTAATACTGTAATGTATTGGTTCAAATAAATTTTGTATAGGTACTTTGTTGTTTTATCTTATACATTATGTCTACTATATAATATATAAAGGTACTCATGACCAGATACAGTATATAGCATAGGTACACCCTTCGATAATAATACAAACCGGTAATTGGTTTTATATACATATTTTATAATTATCTTGTATTTTTGTTTTCGTATTGTAAATGTGTCTTCAAAAAGAATAATGTACCCCAATAAAAGAATTGGACCAACCTGAAATGTCCATAATCAACCGGTACCTATAGGTATGTGCATTCCTTTAAAGTAGTACCTAACCACGCACTCCGAAGACTATACTAGTATATATTTTTAACCGTGACCTGTTTCGAAAAGTAATATCCAAGTGAAGTCGATCTTCATGTCACCCTCGTTGTAAGTAAGGAGACGATTGTTATTCGGTCACGGCTATAGGACTAATCTATATGGTTTATTGTTCGACGTTCTATAACGCTATCAGTCACGCCCGCACAAAATGTCTTGAGAACAATAAAAAGAACTTAATACCTACTCTACACCCGTTCAATTATTATTACTATATCTGGAGAGCCTAAAAACGAACTTTGATAGCTACCGGTATCTTATAAATTCTACACACTCACTCTGTAGTCACTCTCCGTGCTTATATACTGTTTTATAAATAGCTACAGGTAGCCCCAAGGTAGGTCATAGGTATACGTGTACAAATGCTGAATATTTATATGGTTTTTGTCATAGGCATATAAATTGTATGAATAATATTAATGTTTTATCTTAAATAATTTAAAGCTAATATAATTAATAAATGTCGATATTTAATATATTGATTATACATTTGTTATATTATAGATATTTTTTTAGTTTTTAAATAGTTTCTAATAGTAGGTATAGTTACAACTGATAATATAAAGTACACTAGTAAATACAATAATGTATTTTATAATACCTTTATGTTATACATTGCAGGTCAAAGAAACCTTTTAAGTACCTACATTATATGTACATTTAAAACAAATCCACCAGTTTCCAGAAATATAATTACAGTTTTCAACGAATCACTAGACAAAATCAATTTTAACTAGACTATTCTCTTGGAAGTTTTTTTTTAAACTACCTATACATTTTTAAGAAATTTTATTTTAATGTTCATTAGGTATTGATTAAAATTTAAATTCAAGTTAAATCTAAAACGTATATTTGAAAATAATATAACAGGTCATTTATTGTATTGTATTCTACATCCATTATTAAAATTTAAAAAATGGTGATATCCTAAAAAATAAAATTTATATCAAAATACATTATTCATAGACTTGCGTTTACTCTCCCCCCCCCTATACATCTGTTACATACTTACATATACATAGTATACATTTTTAAACGAACGAATTTAACCTCAGTATGTTTTATGGCTAAAAAATTAGGCAGGTAATATCATGTCAATTTAAAATGTGAATATTGATCAAAGCATAAAAACTTAAAATGCAGATGGTTTTTAATCGAACAGCAACTATAATGTTAAGTACTTGAAATATTAGTTGAAGTTTATACGAAATGTGTATGCTGCAGTAGTTACTCGTACTTGGTTCATTATTATAGTATAATAATATAATATATTACTAAGCGGTAAAAAAGTGTGTTCCGAATCGCTAAACAAGATTAATTTTAGTGTCTCGTCGATGAACACTCGTACAAAAAATACATTCGGTATTGAAACCTGTACACAAAATGTTGTCCTAAATAGTCCTATAAATCGCATTGTAAATTATTGCATTAACCATTTAAATAATTTCGATTTTTTGCTTTAACAATGTACATTTTATACGCGACATTGTATTAAACTTGTAAACTGATTGTATATATATATATATATATATATATATAGTAAGATCAATATTTTGTTTTAGGTCCAATAAGCAAAAATAATATGACTGACTTCCAGCGGACTCGTAGCAAGGTGTGGTTCCCCAATTTGGACGATGACGATGAAGATATTCATCACTCGTGGCGCCGACAACCATCCTCGTCACCAGATAGCAGACGTGTGTCGTCTGGCAGCCCGAGCAACGGTAGTCACAAGTCACAGGACTCCGGTTTTTCAGATTCCGAGAGTAGTCCCTTAGGATTGTCAAAAGCTTTGCCGAAAGAAGACAAGCAACATGACAATACGAATGCGTTTACCGACAAATTGCCAGACGGAGTGTTACCCGAAGCCCCAGTTCCTAGAGTGCCATCGCCTTGCGAACCCCATCCACAATCGCCCAATCATTGCAATTGTCTTCTACCAGCTTGCGAATTGTCCAGAAAGTTCCGTTCGTTCGAGTTTTCCACCGCCGAGGAAACGTCACCATTCAGACCGACGACAAAAAGGTACGAGGAAGAACCGGCACGCACACCCAACCGGACGTGTTTTATCGTTGACGAATTGCCAAAAACCACCGTAGTATTATCGACTCCGAGCTCAGTGAAAAGTTTTGACGGCCATTTCGATCAGTCTGAAAACGTTACTGTTGTAGAAAACATCAAACAGGACTGCATCAAAAATAACGAATTGATTATCGATCCACCAACACCGTTTGTCGACCGTTTTAACGATGTGGACACAGTGAGTCTATGTGAATCCGACAGACCGGGCTCACCTGAGCATACGTCTACACCAAAATCGACCAAAAACAGATGTTGTACGCCCAGGTTACATTATAGAAAAGATCTACAATTAAGAAAACCAAAACATCTAAAAAATAGCTTTTCCAGGTTAGTTTTTAATACCAAAATCATAATACAATTAGATAATAGATATACTATATCTAGTCTCTATATTATATACATATAGATTATAGGTATAATACTATAATAGGTACTCTATATAGTATATGACGTTATTATTAAATTATACGCTCGAGCAGTTATATATTATGCCATATGGGGGTAGATATTTTGTTTTATTCTATGAAATCTGAATAACTTATCGATGAACTGATATAAATATTATACCAAATCAAATTTTTAATATTATTTTATTTCATTAAATTACGTGTATCTATAAATATTTAATTGAATCTAAATTGAGAACACTTTTGAATTTCTTTTAAAATTTAGATTACTATGAATATTTAATAATTACATTTAAAATATACTATAGTCTATAAGTTAACAATATTGTTTCCAGAATTGAACGTGAAAACGAAGTGCCCGTTGGCCAGTGGCTAAACGAACTGAGGTTTAGATGCGAACCTGAATGTATGACCACTTTACAATCGAAATCAATAGCAACTTCAGAAGATGCGTGTCGTTTTTCTACAGTTGTCTGCACCGATTCTGAAGTTGTGCGGGACCTTTATCAACGTACAAAATCCATATCTGATGAATTTATAAAAGTTTACAGGTAGGTGCTCTAATTTATTTGTTTATAGGTACCTATTGGCTATTCTACATATGATAATTTATTTATAATTTCTCTTAGTGATTTGAACAAATGTCCAGTTGATAATTTTGGACCATCTGTCCATACATTAACTGGTCTGTTATTGGACTTTGTTTGTGATCACGAGAGTGAACTACCTGAACACGGCCAAGAGTTATGCATGGACTTGGTAGATGTTTCCGAGAAACTAAGAATTCATGCTAACCGACGTCTAGGCAACAGAAAGATTATTCTAAACGACGTGTCCGCACTAGGACAAATATTTAGTGAATTAATCGACGCTTTGTTAATGAAGAAAATACAGGTAAAGATAATGATAGTTTATAGGTTTATGTTTTGGGTATATAATTATTTTCATCGAATAATAATTCATACTATTTGCTTAAACTTTTAGTCTTTGGTGGACATATTGGAAGAACCAAGCACTGATATTGAGCTCGTTAAGACCATGTCCAGTATCAACAGCCTGGGATTGGAAAGTGTTCATCTTGGTAGCTTGGTTACGAAGTGCAATGGTGTCCGATCGTTGTTGACTGTTTGCATAGAAGCCGCGTCCAGTACAGTCAGATCGGCTGCCCTGCGCACACTGGCCATGGTGTGTTGTTCGTCGGACAGCATCCGACAATTCGAAAAGGTAGGTACCTAACTAAAACAATATTATTATATCTTATATTTAATCAAAACCAACGTCAAATGAAATACCGATTACTCAACATGACCAACGGTTATGATAATATAATTAAATATAATTGTATAATATAATATAAACCTACCTGCGTATAGTATAATATAACTATGTGAGTACCTAAATATAATATACTTCTGTTTAATTTTTAGGCTGGAGGCGTGGAGATATTATCAGACGTATTGGGCAGTAGAAACCGCTCGGAAAAAGAACTCACCGACGCCGTGTCAGTGTTGGCTCAGATCACCGCTCCTTGGATCGAAGACAACCATGTCGTCAACGGGCTTAGCGAATACCTGGACACTATTATATCATCGCTGACATGTAAGTCACCGACCGTCCTCGACCATACTATTATTAATGAGGAAATTCTATAGCGGTAACGTTTGGTATAACAGAGAAATTCGGACTGTGTGTTTGCTAAACAATGAAATAAACGTTTGCAAACGCTATGATCCAGCTCCAATAACCAATACCTACCGTGGTTGAGTTTGTTTATACTTTTTCGACTTTCCGCTTTTTCGCCCGAGTCTCACGGGCCCTCTATAGTTGTTTATTATAATCAATACTTGACTTTACTTACTTTTCTATGATGTCGACTAAAGTTTATTAATCAAAAGTACCTATATTGGTTTTATTTCAAATTAGAACTATTACGTATCGTAATGTATACCACGGTTAATTTACGTACCGCGCGCCAAGCGCTTACAAATTTCAACGTTTCAAACGTTGGCGTTCGTACTGCAGCAAAACGTCTTCCGCTATAGAATTTCCTCACTGTTTGCGCCGTCGTGCCAACCATATAAATAATAATAATATGTGACTTGACCGATGTTTGTCCTTCTTTTGGCCATCAGACCTGGTGGAGACGACGCGGTCGTCGGAAACGCTGTTGCTGTCGTCCGCTGCGCTGGCCAACATCACGTTCATGGAACCGAACGCGATATGGACCATATTGAACATGGGCACCGCCGGGTCGCTGATTGAAGCGGTCCGGAAGAACGGCACCAAGTCGTCGGTGTTTTTGCAAGAGCAGACGGCCACGCTTTTGGCCAACATGGCGGCGGTCCCCGAGGCCAGACCGCACATGGCGGCCAACCACGCGGTCATCGCTTTGCTGTGTTTCCTGCAAGTGCGGCACTCGCCGTTGCAACGCGTTCCCGAGATATTGGCCGCGGAACGGCTACAGCACAAGACAGCCATCGCCTTGTCCAGGTACTATATTCAGAGCCATATTTTGTCCTGAGGCAGAACTGAAGCAATGCGCTCCCTGCAGGGTTGTGGGGTTGGCACGCTCACAGATTTTAATATTTTTTATACGATTCGGAAAAATCTGAAAAATCGTAATTAGATTTCGAGCAAAACAAGAAATCACATTTGTAGCCACAAGTATATAATTACTAATTACCATCTTCTCATATTGTGGTTGACAAATAAATTTGATATTTGCGGGGATATTTGCACATTATTAGACATTTCAAAATAATAGTTAATAGTAATAAAAATAAAATAATTTATACTATTATTGTACTTAGTACAGCGCCCATACAGCACCCACAGACATCGATATAGTACATAGTTAGTATATAGATGTCTGTGGCAGCACCAGAATAGTAATAATACGCGACTTAAATACTTGCATAATGATTATTATAGGAATAAACCCCCTTGGAAAATAAGGCGTGATGTAGCAACTGTAACTTCTAAATCATAGATTTATAAGCGCAACTATATAGTACCCCCTAGTTTAAGTTTAGCCCCATCAGTTTGCTAGTTCCGAAATGTTAAAGTTAAAAATTAAAAAAAAATTTCTTTTGATAATTTTTCTTGAAAAAAATACGTATAGTAAATACGACCGATTTAATCTTCGAAAGTCACAGGAAAACTTCCAAGTGCATAATGATATAATCGATCTCTAAATATATAATGTGCTAAATGTCTGTAGGTACTTACACATAGGTAGGTACGCCGTTCGCAGGTTATATGAAGTGGTTGAGTTATTCGATATATAGCATTAATTGCTTCCTGCGGGGTATCGTGAGTTCGCGACGCCACTGAAATATATATTTAAGCTCTATAACTTACAATTTACATATTATATCAACATTCTACAACGATCGTCATTCATCGGTTAATTATAATATTATTTTATGATTGTAGACTGTGCAGCGATGTAGAAGTGTCGAAACAATTCGTGGAACTCGAAGGCGTTAACCGTTTGATAAGGTTGTGCAAAGACGAACGAGAAAGAAATCACAGTGACGGTGTTCTAGTGGCGTGCTTAGTGAGTATTTCTATATACACCTATACCTAAGCTTCATATTTATAAGCTATATAACTTTAAGTGTAACTATATAAGTAATGCATGTAGGTAGATACTGAAATATTTAGAGATACCGTTTTTTGATCTCCACGGTATCTGGTATCTATATACTTATAACCGTTTAAGTGTACCATACAATTACCATGGAATACATACCCTGGCTATATAATATACGTAAAAACGTAAAAGTGTACCACACAACTACTTAATTATATATATATATTATTTTCAATATATCTATTGGTACTTGGATCATTGGTGGTTTAAATGTCATTATTTTGCAAGAAAGTATATACTACCTAGTTACCTATGCATTTGTTTATTAGGTATTTTATTTCTTATAAAATAAGTAATTTACATAATAATATAGTCAATTGTAATAATTGTGTTAAATTGATCACCAATGTACAGCGTTCAAAATTTCTGATCAAGGTGTTTTATATTTATTTATTTATTAATACGGAAAAAAGTCCAATTCACAATATATTTGTATAGACAATATAATATAATATAATTTAAAACAATAAGATATAACACAATAAAAGATAAAAAGATTAATATATAGAATAATAGTAATAATAATAATGATTATAATATTAATAATAGTAATAAAAATACATTCAATGTTTATTAATATATTATTATAGTTTTAAAAGTCAGAAAGGTTGAAAGGATTCAAATCAAAAAAAGTTTTGCTGGGTATACGTACAACTTTTTTTTCCATCCAATTTTTGTTAGGCCAATTTTCGTACGCTATTTGTTTAGTGCCACCGAATCGACAATGAAAACCAAACAAAAAATTCAATTCAATTCTTAACAAAATGTTACTAGATATTTTTCCACTGCACTATACCCAAAAACATATCTGTGATTTCACAATTTTCCTCGCAGAGGAAAAATATCTATAGCAGCATATTTGCATATATTCTATACTTTAATAGTTTAATAGCATTAAAACATTTCCCCTTTTTTGCATTTAATATTCACTGTGTTTAGACAATACCGGACAGCGTTTAAAATAACTGCATACCTAGATTCGGGTGTAACTCTCGATTTGAGTTTAGCTTCAAAATTGTTTTTAATCGTCCAAAAAACAATGGCGTAACGCCCTGCCAAAACACACGTTTTAAAACAAATTGAAAAAAAAAGTCACTGAACTGCATTAATGCGTTTATGCCGAAATGTCTAATATAATATAAATTGTATACGCACTATGCAATTGTATTAAATCGTCGTCGAGAACAATATTCCGATATAACACAATCGAAAAATATATACAACTGCGATGTCTATATTATTTCTGATGACGATTGCTAACCATACGTTTGTATTGAATTGCGTTATTTTAACTATAGTAATTCATATGCCTGGGTATTCGCGAGTGCATAATGTGTATACATACATTTTTATGATTTAATTTTATAATAATATACCTTTTAACCTATTGCGATTTGTTTTGTTTGTAGGCTTCGCTGCGGAAAATCGCCGCAAATTGTGGCAAAGAAATAATGAACCAATACGACGCCGCCGAACTGATTGAACCGAGACTGTTGGACTCATTCCTTTTGTATTCATCGAAACAAGAGAGTTACGTTTAGATATCTTAGCTCTCGTCAAATAAATCAAATTTGCTCGTATTACATTATAATATGCTAAGCGTAAAATAAGTACCTACTTAATTTATATACATGTGCCTATATGTAAGGGCGTACTTAAGGGGGGTACATGGGGGCCCATTCGCCGTATTTTATACTTTTTTATTACCGAGAGTAACCTTTTTTTACTAATCAATTGATATGTTTCTATCAAACACACGCGTATTTTGGTTATTTGGTCATAAACTATGACATTATTTCGAGATGATGGAAAATTCGAGTTATAACTATATTATACCCATAGGTTATGGTATAATTTTTATTTTTTGTTTGAGACCACTCCCCCCCCCCCCAACAAAGACATTTCTGAATACGCCCCTGTATGATTATAATATACCTCTGCCTATATACAATATCAGGAGCAGATCCAGGGGGGCCCTAGTGGCCGCGGTTCCCCAAACTGTATTTCTAAACAAATTTATACTGTTAAAAACAAAATTACAAAAAAATACCCCCCCCCCCCTAACCATGTGTCTGGAGCCGCCCCTGACCCGCTATGGGTAGGTAGGTTACAATTACTGCTCTCGTGCTACCGAGTCTGAGTGCGTGAATAATATATAAATTTGTTTAACGTAATAGAATACAATTTTTTTTGAGTACGATATTATATGAAATATAGGTGCCTATATTACTCTATCTAGTCCGAAACATGACAAGTGCCAACGTAGATGATAATATTAATATTATTGGAAGGTACTAGGTATATATTATAATATACCTAATAGCATATATTTTGTTCGAATAGGTAGCTCTGTAACCGCAGTACAATATAATTTAATAGTATTATGTATTTTTCTATTACACGGTATACCTACCTATAGGTATGTTATTTTTATACAAAGTGAACTTGATTTTAGGTTAGATAATTGCATCGCATTTGAAAATGACAAATACGGCGTAATTGTCATTTTTTCTTTTTTTTTTTTTTATACCTATACATATTAAATATTTATTTATATTATATTTTATTATATTATATTTTAGGACATAATATTATAGGTATAAGTACGCGTCTTATCGTTTGTATACAAAATCCAAACGGAATGCACCCCGCAAGTGTTATTCTCACTTTATTACCATTGTTAATGATATTACTTTTGTGTTCTATATAATAGATTTATTAAAAAATATATATAATATATACGATGTATTACATGATAAACATAGTACCTATGTATATGTTATATGAATACACAAATATTTTATATAATATTAATGTTACCTGTACAATTTTTTTTTTTTTTTATGATCCTACGGCCTTCAAAAAGGTTATTTGAAAAATATCGGTAGATCCGTTGACAAAACCGAATCACGCTTAACGTCATCTGACTGACTGAACGCGACCGATACTAGGTATATTCACCGACTCATTTTATGAAAAATAAAGTATAATAAGTGCATTTGGTTCAGCAGCTAAACTCAATGCTATAGGTTTATGCGAACACACACTTGAGAGGTATCTGAATGAACAGGTGAGAAAAAAATCGGTCGTGTTCCGATGAGTACCATAGTGTCCCAATGGGCAATGATGAAAGAAATTTGAGACCCAACTAGAGGTTATCCACTGGTGCGCCTATACCATTCTTCGCTTCGTTGCCCCATATTGGGACACTGCAACTCGCCGGGGACAACCTCGAGTTGGGTTCCAAATCTCAGAAGCAACATGAATTGGACGTATTTTGTCGAGTACCTACATGAGTCGGGTCTGGGTATATCTTTATCGAGTAGTGAGTAGTGAGTACCTATATAGGTATACGAGTTGGGTCCAGCCGGCAGCCCATTAGTGGCCAAAAGAGATCGGAATAGAAAGTCTCGAACATTTTGTTAGGTTAGGTTAGGTTTTGTCACCTTTACTCTGATGTAAAAATTATTAAAATATTGAATTTACTATTAAAATAACACAATTTTTTTTTGTTTCTCGTCGCCCGCGTCTACTCTGATGTAAAAAGTATTATTCAATTAGTTTAATAAATTTTCTTTTTTTCTTTTTATCGTTAATATTTTCATCGTAATATAGTTTAAAACAAGGAAGAAAATCAAAAGACACACGTTTCACAAAACTTAACCGGGTCTGTTCTCCACTGATAAATACAAAGCACCTTTTCTCTTAAAAATGATTTTTTGCTCATCTCCGAAGTGATGTGTACATTTTCCTCTGAATTCCAAGTAAAATTTCTAGTAAAACAAAAATGTTTGGGTGAGCTGCACCGAAACTCGCATTTAAAAAATGCAAGCCTCAATATGTTATTATCCCACGACAACTGTCCGTTTTTCTACAACATGTACGAGGGAGGGGTCGATCGAGGGAATTTTTATAATTGTATTTAGTTGATTAAATATTTAAGTTTGAAATTTCGCAAATTTTAGAAAATGTTAACAACAGTTAATGCAATCTAAATTATTAAAATCATAAATGTGGCTCGATCGATACATATTACGGAGAATAGGAACATTTTTTCAGAATGAAAATCGTCATAGTTCTCATCTCGGCACGTATTGTTGGAATTAGAAACAGTAGTTTTTGAGAAAAAAAACGCACATTCATGAGGCCTTAATGGCCCCTTAACAACTTTAAGATAAAATACTACCACAGTGGCACAGTACCGCGGATCCAATTCGAGTTTAATTTAAACGTCCCTGCAACAAAAAATAGAGATAACGAGTCGTGGCCCGTAAAAGGTAAAACTTTGGTACATTTTTGGGTAATACTCATAGGTGCAATTAGGGGGGGGGGGTGCTTAGCACCCCCAAATTTTTGATAGCATCATCGAATTTTTATTGACTACAATATTATGCCACAGATATTTGGATACATTTATTTCTAAGACCTTATCTTTTCCATAATAATAATAATAATATATAGGTACCTATCAGAATAATAATATAGATTGAAGTTTATTATGTTATAGGTAAATTATTTATATTAAGATTGATGCGAAAGTGTATACAATTCAGTGGTATGAATTGAGGGGGGGTGGGGTTAGGGGGGCAAAGTCCCCACTGATCACTTTACTAGACATGGTTCTAGCACCCCCCCAAACATTTAACCCAAATTGCGCCTATGGTAATAATTTATTTATATTTTAGATTCTGAGTGGAGCGAATGTATGAAAACAATGATGTGGTTTTTTTTCTGTTTCTGTCTGACGGCAACATTTCGGATAGTAAGCTGCAGACTTCGATTTTTGAGATCTGCATATTTTCTGATAGAAAAGTAAACATAGTTGGTACTTTTGGGAGGTAAAAATTGAAAATTCCTAGCAATTTTAGAAAGCGTCGAGAAATACTACCGACAGCAACGAATAAAAAATAATATTATACGCTAACCGGTAAAAATCGTTTTTCGTATTCAATACAGTTACACGTAATCATTGTATTCAAATATAAAACATCCATTACAACTACTGTACCAGCAGGGCGGTACCCACTTGTCCATCTTTTTTATTTCTTTTATTTTATACGACGCAAATACACGTTTTTTGAGAAACAATGCGATCGTGTTTAAAGTGCCACGAAATCATTAATGATCAATACATTGTTTCAAAGGCGTTCATTTTTAAAAAGTTTCGTTCGAAATATTTAAAATAAAGAATAAAATTTTTTTTTAAAATCATTTGCTAATTAATATTTATAAAACTCTTTTATACGTCGTAGTGTGCTCACACGATAATATTATGTCCAGAAAACTGCACTATACCCAAAACGTATCTATAATTCCTCAATTTTATTCTCCTTGCAGAGGTATAATATCTAGTGGCCGCCGATCATAATTTATACGAAAGTTTATTTTTATTGGAGTGTTCGCATACCTAATGAAGAGTAAATTTGTGTGCTAAAAAAAAAAGGTTGAGAAATACCGATAAAGGCTATAATTTGTTCTATAGTGATATGTAGATTGTAGGGATTCAATATTATAACTGTAATTTGTATTTTCGATATGTTGATGTTAAGTGTAACAAAAAGTTACCATAGGAATCCTGAAATTATTATTTTAACTATGTAAGCTATTAAAATTTAAAAAAAAAGGCCTATGACAAAATAATTTTCGTTTTTTGTATTTTGACAAAGTTTGATCATCAAATGACCATAAAAATAACTGTGCCAATGCATTATCAATAATTTTTATGTCAATTTTTTTTATATTTAAAAATGTAATTTATACAACAGAAACAATCAATATTTTATAATGAAATGTTCTTTTGATAAAAAAGAAAAAATGCTATAGGATTACAGAATGTTTTTAAGTTTATAATAAAGTATTTCGATAATTTAAATATTTTAAGCTTGTTTTGATTCTTACTTCCATGTCAATATATATTATATATATTTATTATTTACCTTCTTAGTTATTACTAAATGGTAATAGTTATACAGATATTAGCTGTAGGTAACCTCACCTACCCAAAAATATACAGATCGCAGAGTAACAAAAAAATGCACAAGACACAGTTTACTGTAATACACCAGATGAATTATACAATAATCTAACTGTTATACCCCGATAAGTTTAAACTTACATTTAATTTTGTAAGTGATTTATTTACCACTCGACAACATGTTATTTTGGTTTTGGAAACGTAAAAAAATATTGAAGTATAGAACATTGTTTTAAAATAATTTTTATTTCAGTTGAAAGTTATAAAATGAACAAGTTAGTCAAATAGACCGAAACCCATATCATCATCTTCCTCTTCTTCACTTTCGACCTTTTCTTCTTTCTTTGCTTCTTTAGCTGGAGCTGCACTTTCTACAGGAGCTGCAACGGCAACAGCAAACTTGGATGGATCCTGCAACAAAATAAAATATTTGTTTTATGTTTTCGTCTATAATATATCTCTTTCACTTTATTACCTTAAGGTATTCCTTGAAAGTTGTAGCTTCTTTGAATTCAATTTCAGTTTCAGCAGCAACTGCGACCAAGTTCTTGAAACCATTGATCAACATGTGAGGAGCAGACACAATAGTTGGATAGCTGATTGCAAGACAAGCAGCTGTTACTTGTGAGACTCCCTATTAAAAATATAACATAATTATAAATACATGTTTTTATATTAATTGATCATAGGTTAATACTCAATACCTTATAAAATAAAACAAACATTAGGTACAATGATAGAAAATAGAAATGTTCACATAATATTATATCTTGTAAAAGCCGACACCTATGTGATTATTTTTGATTTAACATCATCTCTACCGATTTACCATTTATTATCCTTATTTAAAAGAATATAATTTAAGTTTTCTTTATAACTTACTAATATTTCATACTAATTAACTCAGATTTAAAGTATCAACATAAAATCTTCTGTCGGGAAAAGAAGACAAAATAAAAGTAAATCATCATAATTAATTAGCATTTAAATTTTTTTTTTAATTAAATAAAAATTTAAACTAAAATAGGTACCTTAATTTAAACTAAATAATTAAGGCCAGACACAGAAAAGCAGTGCGGCTAGGCTATTGCAGGTTTTTATTTCACTTTCAAGGTGTATGCCACTCTAAATTGAATAGACAAAATAAACTGTAAAATATAGACATAAATTAATGGGAAATTCTTACGCCACATTCAGGCATTTGTACTACTTATATTATACTTGAGTTTAAAAATTATTTAAAAACTTAACAGATTAACTCAGATATTAATTATCAACATAATATCTTCTGACGGGAAAAGAAGACAAAAATAGTTATATAAGGAATCATCATCATTAAGATTATTTTATGCAAATTAAATCAATATCTAAAATTAAAACTATTTTTCTTAATTTAGTCTGTCTTACATAATATGTAAAATCTAATTTGAGTCATCGATCAAACTTAAAGCCTGGTTGCACAAATATTATCTGCTATTTATTTTATTGATTCGATAATGTATTGGCCCCAAATAAACATTAAAATAGTCGCACAAACCATTACTATTTTAATCACATACTAGATATTGGTTCATTATTATTTTTATAATATGAATATAACAGAAGATATTTGATATTCATTAAGCTTATTTTATTGAAGCAAAATCTGGCCTAAAAATGAACTAACGGTCGATAACTTATTGATTCGATAACACAATTTATTGAACCAATATATTTTTGTGCAACTGGACTGATTTACTATCAAACTTAAGGTAAGAACATACTTTAATTGTGAAACAAGTTGAGCATATTTTTTTTTTATACTAATAGACATAACTTGCAATCAATTCATTCAATATTTAAACTAATAAAACAAAATTGATTCTACTGAATGCAAATTTGCTGTTGTACGTTTTTAAGACAGAGACATAATATTGTGTGGTCATAATTTTAAAATGATTTTTTTTATTATTTGAAAAAAAAATCGATAACTAAAAACATTTTAAGTATATCTTCACATGAAATTTAATGGGATAGAAAGTGGTGATTTTCTATTGTGTCAAGCACATGCTCAACTTGGGAGTTACATTTCCAATCTACGATTGATGAACATAATGTATTCAGTTGCATATGTTAGACAAACTTATAAAATGACCATTTTCAATCATTAGATTGATACAATCAATAATTAGAAAAATGTAAGAGATTTTTAGCAAGAATGGTAACACGTGTATAAAACGTTACACATACATAATACCCCATGTATAAAATTAGTAAAAAGTATAAAACTTTATAATGACATATGGAATATTAAGTATATATTTTTTCCTTTGAAATTTATAATTATTATAACAGTGATAATACTGTACATTATAAATTTTAAGAAGTATAAAGATATAAATTAATACAAAAAAAATTCGCAAATCATATCAACTAGTGAATTTTTTAATTTAGAATAAAATCTAATCAAAACAATTTCTTTTTGGTTATTATAAATATTAATGTTTTATACATTTTACACATGTTTTAGACTTTACTGTATTAGGTATACGTTCCAACCCTGATTATTAGTTTTCTTAGTGCGTATATATTAGGCTTCTTCAACAATATATTTTTGAATTTGGCAATATTAATTCGCGATATCAAAAAAATAAAAGATATCTTTATGACTATCATAAATGCCAATACTCAAATACTCAATTGACTGGGTACTAGCTAGGTAGTAACTAGTGGGTATTATATTAACAATTGATTGTTTTGAAATATATTATTCAAGGAGCTTTGGCATGAAAATCAGTTTATCTTGATGTACATCAATTATCGATATATTACAATTTTCGATACCTAAATTTCTGAAAAAAAGTTCGCGATATCGAATCGAAATATCGATATTGTTGAAGAAGCCTAGTATACATCATTCATGTTCACATAACAATATTCAGCAACAAATACATTTTAAGAAAATCTTGACAATTTTTAAGTATGTACTTAAATTCAGTTTAAAGTGTTAGTAAATAATAAATTAAGTAAAATAAAAATTTAAACTTACTATTAAGAAAGTCTTCAATAAATCTTCTGGCTTGATATCTAAGATTTCGGGTTCAAAGATAGTTCCAGAATCATACACCATCTGTACGGCCAAACCATAATTAAATGGAGAAATATTCAACATGTTCAATAAGGTTGCCTCAGAAGCTCCAACTTTGTCACCTTCTTTTAAAATATGGACATCATTCTAAACATTTGAAAACTGTGATAAGTATTATAAATTAAATCTATAGCATTAATATTATTCTTCTTACGATGATTTCAATTGTTCCCTTAGAAATTTTAGTTGGAATAGACAGCGCCTGGAAGAAAGAAGTTTTTTCTGGTCCAAGTCCAGTGTTCTGGGCAGGAATAACAACAGGGCAAGGTGCAATAGCACCAGGACGAGCTGGGGCACGGACTTTGTTTTCCAAAAGCTTATCTCTGATCTCAACCAAATCACTACGAGTGAAAACGAATCCTACATTTCCTCTAATGTGAGGCATGATCCTAAAATAAGTATATAAATAGTTAATAAAACATTTTTATTAAATTAAAAAATATAATTAATTGCATGATTATGGTATAGTAAATCAGACTGCCTAAAGGCATTTGACATCAATAAAGACCAATCCACACCAATGGGTTCAGCCATTTCTGGCTTTGATGTGTTAACGATTGATCTTTTAAGTCAAAATTATTTCATCACAATTACTACAACCATAATTAAAATGAACAATCAAATTAATTAAATATAATAAGAAAACACAAAATTAATAGTTTTAAAAAAATGCTAGTTTCAGACTGCCTAAAGGCATTTGACATCAATAAAGACCAATCCACACCAATGGGTTCAGCTATTTCTAGCTTTGATATGTTAACGATTGATCTTTTAAGTCAAAATTATTTCATCACAATATTACTATAACCATGATAAAAATGAACAGTCAAATTAATTAAATATAATAAGAAAACATAACATAAGCTAGTTTCAGACTGCAATTTAAGCATTAAATTTCAATAAGCTTTGTCCGCATCAATGGGTTCAGCCATTTCTGGCTTTGATGCGTTAAGACTCTACTTATTCAGTAATAATTATCATCATAAACAATATTAATTATTTTATGTTTAGAATATTACTTTTCAAGAGATTGATTTCTGTCGATATGACCCTTTATTGCCTTCCTCATCATTGTGTTCTTGCCCATCAGCACGACAGCATTTCCACGAAGACTGATGCGGATTTGCTGCATCTGTTTTGAACCCACATTGTCGGCTCCCACGATGAAACATTTTGGGAATTCGTCAAGTAAATTCTAAAAGAAAAAAATAATTTATTTAAAAAAAAAAAAGTTGTTGATAAGTTGTTATTTAATTCAATGTACAACATACCACCAACTTCACAAAATAGTTAGCTTTCCAAGTTGCTTTGTCCTCTCTACCCATCTTGTGGTGTAGAGATGTTAATACGTTTAAGAACTAAAAACCAAAACAATAAAATTATGACCGGCAAAAAAAAAACTTCAAATTATCTCCAAGGCATGGGGCGAGTATTAAATATTTTAGGTTATGTTATGGTAACGACACGATTTATAAGACGTTTCTGTATACTTTCCATTTTAACAAGAAAATCTATAAAAATGTAACAGTAACCTCAAGAAAACCGCGAGGAAGTGATCACAATTGGTAACGATCTCAACCGAAATCGATTTCGGAACCAATACGAAATTGTTTGCACATAAACCATGTGTATGGAATGTCTGTTGAAATTCTTGAAACGTGAGCAACCAGAACGTTTGGACGCTCAGCCATCGATTGCATCTCAAGCAAGGAGAGTTGAACGAATTAAATCAATAGAAATGTTTACGGTGGTGTAGAATAATATGAAAAATCTGTCGAATACTTACCAAAGCGCCACGCGTAAATTAGAAAATTGGTCTACGGAGATATGTTCCGTATGTCACGACACGTTCTGAAAATGAGACCGTAATCGGGGGCTGAGGCCGTGGATGCCACACTGCCTCGTGTAGAAAGATAGTGTATTGGTGGGAGGAGGGTCGGACAACAAAACATACAGCTCATGGAGTAAAAACATATTCTGCGGCATGGAAAGTACGGTAAAATGTCATTAAAAATCGAGGCGCGGGTTTTTCGACGGAAACTATTAGATCAGAGTGAAAAAAAAATAAAAATTTTAACAGAACATTCGTCGACTCGACTGGGGAATACTGAAACGTTTCGTCGCCGGCATTGCGACACTCCTTTATTTGTTATGAGTGTATTTTTTTTTTTAAATTTATTTAATTTAAATGTATCGATTTTACAATAATACTTAACGCATTGCTTGTGATGGTAATAGGGTGTTACAATAATACACTTATTTAGTACTTTACATACTACGTAAATAACATAATACATATCATTGCAGATTGAATGGTCAACAAAAGAAAAAAAAAAGAAAAATTATTCAAAGTTCAGTAATAATAATATACCTACCTAATACCTAGTAGGTATAATTCAAATAATAATATGCGACAAGAAAGACATCCATTACAGTTTTTAGGTACCTATTATTTTCGACTTACGTATAGTATTTAGAGATAGACATTAAATGGACATTGGACAGTGATTAATATTATTCTTTATTCTATGGACACAATTAACCACTCATAAATACTATTTTAAAATTCTGGTTCTGCGCAGCAGTATACATTATTTTAAAAACCAAAAGACATTGCATTAAAATGTGTAGGACCCAGATAATCTACGAGTTTTTGATCAAATACTTGTTTCATAAATTTAGCTTTCATATCATATGTCCTAAAGTCTCTTTTGTCATCGAAGTTGTATAAATTAATTGGTGAATGTTTTGCACTGCCCATATGATAATCGCAATTTTTTTTGAAATAAGCTTTTTACTGGCAATACATCAAAGGTATTACTACTAACTACTATAAATTAGACATAAAGAAGTGCATGCACGGGACTCAACTTTGGTTGAAACCATTATAAAATTCGGGATTTAAGACCGGCAGACTGCAAACGATTATACAACTTGGGTCTCAACTATAGGAAGATTTAAAAATTGTGTTTTTAATTAGGAACTCAATTCATAATAAAATCGATCTTGACTTATATTTAGCTTAGATTTGTACCTATAGTTCTTCGTTTATAATATGATAATATTATATAAACAAAATATCAAAACTATATCCAGGACAGAGGCGGAACTAGGATATTTTACGCCCAGGGAAAATATGAAAGCTACACCAAATCATATAGACCAAGGCTGAAATAATACCCTTCCCTAAGATTGTTTTCTAATAATAACCATTAAGCATAATTATAAAAATTAAATGTACCTATGTATTTAAATATTTAGCAATCATTGACGAATGTTATGGTTACAATAACTATTATAGGTACAATATAAAAAAAATAAATTCAATATTGCATTAACTACTGATTTTAAATATTTTAGTTCAAATTATATTAAAAAATGTATTCAAATGATGTGTGGGATTTTATTTTAAAGTCAAAATATCACTTATGAAACTTGTTTGTGAGTATATATATATATCTATAGAAAAAAAACAAATATATTAATAAACAAAAAATACATTACAATTATGACCTGCACATACTTAAATAGTTACTCCATCGTGGAAAACATGCATAATGTATATAAAATATTTCGAATGGTCGATAAGTTAAGCAAAAATGAATTAATAAAGTCAATTACCTATATGGGGAATTTTTTTCCTCAGAGTCCATGATTTTTTTCCGATTACCCGAATCAAGATATATTATATATTATGTACCCAGATAATTCGTGACAAAATTTCAAAACTTTAGATCATCCGTGCTAGGTATGAATCAAGCCATAATCATCTTGCCCTCGTAAATAATTTTGACGCACATATATTATAATAAATTATAACTTATAAGTTATAAGTTAATATAGCGACGAGTCTCTGGACGAGACGTGCGACGTGCCGTCATATATACGCACGCGTAAGTATTACTCTTCGCGTATTTACATCAAAAAATTGGATATAAATATGCCATATGCGATTGTTTCCAATTTGTATTACGAACGCTCAGATTACATCTCAATATCTCATCGCAAATAAGTAAAATAATATTATTACCTATATTACAGATGCATACCCAGCCATACAGCATACCTGTAGATTATATTATTAGCGGAAATCGGGGGGGGGGGGGGCCCAAAAAAAGTCCGTCAAGCTCCCTCCTTGTTTAGTATTGTAGGATCGAAGCGCCCCTGAAATTTTAATGGATTTCCGCCTATGGGTTATATATATATGTGGGCATCTTAATGAGACTCTAAAGAAACGTCGCCATTAAATGATTCAAATTATCAGGACATGAGTCAATTTTTATAATATACCAATCTATTCATAGGTAGTAAATTAATATGATCTAAGGACATCGGACAAAGCCCACGCGGGGATGGGACGCCGTTAAAATATTAAAGAACAATTTATAATAATAATTTGTAAAATATTTAAACATATAACATTATAATTTAATTAAATGTAGGCAGGCGCGGACCCAGTGGATTTTAACAGGGGGTGCTCAAAAAAAAATGGTTACTCCTTTCAATTTTAGATTACGTAGTTTTGAATACAAATTTATTTTATCGGTGGCTTAGATGACGACAGGGGGTGCCCGAGCAGCCATAACCCCTCTCTGAATCCGTGCTTGAGTATCTAAGTAGGTACGTATTTTAATTCTTATACCTAATACGTGTTTATTCTTACGTGGTAGTCACTGTCACGTTTGTGAAGTATTTTTTTTTTGTCCGATTGACGACTTTTCCTTATCAATATTATCAATTTGTTTTGTGTATAGAATGTGTATCATGATAATTTGTTATGTATACTTTAAGTTTTGGCTGTACCTATCATAATTCCTAATTCTCGATCGTTCAATTTATTCAGACTTCAAAGACTTCAAAGTTTTTTATACAACAAAATAACATGCTTCGTGTGCACGGCATTACAACCTCTACCTATTTGTTTTAGTAAATCAATTATGATCACAACACGTTATTTTTGAAGCGCATACAAATTGATTTGCAGTGTTTTTACATACCACGTAGGTATTCGATAAATTGTTGTCATCTACTAATGTTTACGTACTGTTGTTCTGTGTAAAATACACACATAAGTGTAACGAAAGAATATTATGGCACCCAAAACGTCATCGGCTACTCTTCGTCTGAAACAAGACTACATTCGTCTAAAAAATGATCCTGTGCCTTATGTAGTTGCTGAACCAAATCCGTCTAACATATTGGAATGGTATGTGTGCAGCAGTCAATAATAATTACTTACCTAAACATTTCACGTAACCGGTCTGTGTGTCATGCAGGTACTACGTAGTTAGTGGACCTGACGATTCTCCGTACGCTGGCGGTTATTATCTGGGAAGGCTAGTTTTCCCTAGAGATTTTCCATTTAAGCCGCCCAGCATTTACATGGTTACACCGAACGGCAGATTCAAAACTAACACCCGCCTGTGTTTGTCCATTAGTGATTACCATCCAGACACATGGAATCCAGCATGGAGTGTATCTACTATTCTCACCGGTTTGCTAAGCTTTATGGTAATTACCTACATAAATCATCTACTGAAAAAAACACGCTCTTATCCTTATGACATGTTTGAATATTTAAATTTAGCTGGAGAATAGCCCTACAATGGGTAGCATAGAGATGACTGATTACGAGAGGCGTCAACTGGCTGCTCAAAGCTTAGAGTCAAATGTACGTGACGAAAATTTCTGTGAACTATTTCCTGAACTTACCATGGTAAAATTTGCAAATATGTCATCAGGCCTGTTTCACTGCCTCGCGTGTTAAAGTGTACATTATTGAGGTTTATACGCGATACGCTACTTACCAATAAAACTGTTTTTTGTTGCATACAAACTTCAACAATGTAAACTGAAACACGCGCTTAAGATTTGCGAAGTTGTAAGATAGCCCTAAGTATGTTGTTATTACTAATTGTTTTTGGTTGCTTATATTATAGACAATACAAAATGAAATTGAAAAACGAAATTTGGCTAGAGCTAACGAAGAGCAGTCACCCAGCATGGATAGTAGCCAACCTGAAAACAATATTCTTCAATCAGTTGTTTACAACAGTGTTGTAGTGGTCGGCTTTGCACTATTCATTTACTTAGTCAGATATGTTCTGTATAACATGAATATCGAGTGAAATTTCCTACTCATTCCCTTTATTTTTAATTATAATTAATTAATGAAATTGTATGTTTTAAATAAAATGTTATGAGTTGTAGTCATAGAGATGAATATATTAATTATAAATTGAAAACTATTGGTTACAACAATTATTTATCTAATTTATTTGACTGAATGATCAACAGTTGTATTCTTAGTTTATTTTATCATTTAAGTTTATGAAATTAACTAAGGAATTATACAATAGAACTTATTTTTTGTTTTTATATAAGTATTTTACAGTATAAAGAAAAATTACAATCATTGCAAAGAACTGTCTACTAATCCTAAAACTATTTTTGGTCTATTAATTTATTTTTCCATAACGTTTTGCAGTTGGTCAGATAATAATATAATAAACACATTTTGTACATACTGCAATTGTTTCTACTATAAATGATATAAATGAATTATTGTTATTATCTACTTTTTTTTTGTATGTAATCCAAATATTTAAGTGTTTGGAATAATTTGGTTATTAGTTTTTTAATGTCTCCTGGAAATGTGTATGATACATATTATTATTTATTTTGTTGTTGATATTTTTAAGATAATTTTTTGTTTACTGAAAAACTTTTCTATGTATTTGTATACAATTTATCTCAACTGAATTAATAATTGTTGCAAAAAGGGATTTATATAATATACATGCATATTTTTTTAAAATTGAATTAAATGTAACTAATAAATATAATTAATATATCATGTTATAGTTCTAAATATAGATATAATCTGTAGTATAATTATTTTTATTTAATTAATTTTAGTTTCATCGGTTATACTGTAACCTGTAGGTATTTCTTTTTTAAATAAATTATTTTAACACCTTTTCCCTTCTTGCGACAAATATTTTAAATATTGTTTATTTAATTAATAATTCATAATAAGTATAAAAAAAGAATCATTGAATGTTCTTTTTTTTATATAATATAATATAATATTATATTAATTATTACGATATCAAATTATTATGCAGACATAAAAAAATGTATAATATAACATATTTATCAATTATATCATAAATAAATATCTTCTAGTGGATTTATCAAATAAGTGAGTTATTATTTACTGATATTATTTTTTAAAAATTACAATAAAAATCAAATGTTGGAAGTTTATTTTTGTTCTAAGAAATTGAATCTCTAATTGGAAGATTAAAATATTAATACACTTCAAAATCATCTTGAGGCTATATAAAATGCATGCCAAAAAAAGTGGGAACGGGCAATTACAAAAAATTATTATACACACATTTTTTACTACTGCAGTCTGCAACATCGGTAAGTTAATAAACAAACCCAATGAGATAAATTAAATTTAAATTACAAACAATGATTCAAAATGGATATTTTAGTTTCATATTCTGGTATCCAACTTTGAAGATCCAGAAAAAAACTTGGTAAAAAATATAAGTATTCTAATCAAAAATCCTCCAGCTCATACCTAATACTTCTCCATATGTTTAAAAACCCAAATTATACACTCCAATACTCCATACTTTTTTTCTAAAGCTACTGAAATAACTTAACTATACTCCAAATTCAGTTCCCACATGTTAATTTTATTTAACGCAATCATAATAATTAAAAAACTTATGTTATAATTGTTTATTCTAACTTTGGTCACAAATAATTTATTATTGTGTACTTGTTTTTTTTTATGTACCTATACATATCTCAAAAGAGAGTTATCAGTCGGCCTACCGATTTTGGTCAGTGCTTCTCCAGGCAACAATTCGGCGTTAGCGTGATCACGTGGTTCTCAATGTGCCAATTACATCATTCACGATACGCAAAACGTGATTGTTATCTTTTAAGACAGAATATAGGTCAATATTGATTTTAAATATTAATTAATTTTATTATTAATTTTAACCTTCATAATTATCATACACATTGTAAAATAATTTCCTCAAAACACTAACAACAGATGGGTAAATTTTATATTGTACAAGTAAATAGTTCCAAATTAAAATACATGAAATTAATTCAAGAAAAAATAAGATTATGAAGAAAGTTAGTAAGTGAAGTCACCTCTTTTGATATAATAAATATTAGAGTGCCTTGATAGAAATCAAGGGAATAGGTACTAGTAATTATGAAGAATGCCCCTCACATCTGTTGACATGGAATGCTATGTTAGTCAATACAAGAGTGTTATTTGACTAGATTATCACCATTCTTCAAACCTACAACAATAAATTATTTGAGTAAGTTAATATCATTATCCCTTACCAGTATTTTTATTTATAAATATTTGTATACTTTGTATTTAAACACTAAATAAATAATTAATTAATTGATTTGCAAATTGAATATTTTTGAATATAAATTCTCAAATATGTTACTTATTTTTATTTATTGCATTTAAATATTTTAATAAAAATAAGTACACATATTTGTTTTTGTATTACAAGTTACGTTTGTTTTTGGTTATCGGAAAAAAAAATCCCCAGGCTACAATATTACTCACAAAATCACAACCACATGCAACATGAACAAATATTTTTTAAACGTTAATTAGTATCTATAATTACCATTTACCACATTATTAATATTTAATTACAAATGCGTATATTATATTATATTATATTATTAAAAAATAATCATATTAATATTTTGTTAATATGTTAATATTTTGTTTTAAATTACGATAATATATTATGTGTAATATGCCTCGTGCCTACATTCAATAAATTATTGTTTGATAATTATTATTATTATTAACTATATTTTCAATTTTGTATAATATTTTTGTATACTATGTTTTTATCTTTATTATTTGACGTATCGATCATTCAAAATATTTTTATATGCTATATTTGTGAAGTTATTAACTGTTAAGTTAATTAAGTTGAATTACACATAATATATTATCGTAATTTAAAACAAAATATTATTTTTAATGTATAATTTTTTTAATAATATAATATAGTGTACGTATAATATAATATGATATAATATAGTGTACGTTTAAAACAAAATATTATTTTTAATGTATAATTTTTTTAATAATATAATATAGTGTACGTATAATATAATATGATATAATATACGTATTTATAATTAAATATTAATAATGTGGTAAATGGTAATTTTAGATACTAATTAACGTTTAAAAAATATTTGTTCATGTTGCATGTGGTTGTGAATAATACTGTAGTCTGGGGATTTTTTTTCCGGGATTCATAAAATGTATTTCCTGCTTATGTAATAAAAATATTAATTTAGACAAAAAAGCCATTTAGACCACCGGGCATTAATGTATAACATTTTTAAATACTTTCAATTACAATAATAACAATAGGTCAAAACCATTACAAATAAAGTATACAAATCATTATAGAAATTGGTATTCTTCTGTTCAAATTAAATATGACATACTTTGAAGGTTGGAATTTTAACGTTCCATAACACTGTTTCCATTGGGCACTTGGATTCTAAATCGTTAAGTATTTCAATGTCTGTAGAAAATAAATAATATTAAAACCATGTTAAATTCAATTTAATTTACATATGTATCATAATATGCATGAAAAAACTTCAACTAACTATTAGTAATGATATATTTGTTGATAGTTTTCATAAATTCTGTAGAAAGCAATACAAAATGAAAAGTGCCTATGTTCAACTTTCCAACAGTGAGACCCAACAGTTTTCTGTCAATTGAAAAAACTGGACCACCGCTGAACCCTGCATGCACATGACAAGTGGTCGTCAATATGCTATGCATCATTCCGTGCATGTGACCGAAATTTGTAGATGGTGCATATTCTCGACAAGCGTATCCAACCAAAAACAGTTTTTGACCTGTAAAATAACTGTTAAATGCAACCAATGATTAATGATTAAATATAATTATGGTCTTACCAATGGTCGGGGTTTTGTCTGATATCTGACAAGGTAAAATGTCTGTAGTTTGTTTAGTTTGTTCAGTTACAATTACAGCAATATCATATGGTACAGCCTCCTTATGAGTAACATATATAACTCTACCTTTAACTGCACATCCATCATATCGTAGTATTACCGATTGGAGTGTCTGCCAAAAAACAAGATTTCGTAAATGTATCAAAAATTAATCACGGTTTAATATTTCTACAAACATGGTCTACGACATGAGCACAGGTGAGGAACAGGTGTCCGTCAACAGCGTCAGACGTGTGAACACAAACTGCTGTACCCTCGTTTTGACCACACTCAACTTTGGCCACAGAACGCATGTACAAGTATTGGTTGTCTTTTCCTGCAACACAAATTTACGTACACCATGGAAATTGTTTTCAAATGCATTTGGGGAGTAATATATTTTTACCTGTGCCATCACTTTTTTCGAACTCATTGCCCACATTCCTTTTTGTTGTGTCCATTTTATTGTCCAATTTGTTCATTACAACATCAATAATGGAACCTATTCAGAATTACAAGAAATGGTATAGTGATTAAACACAAAATTAGTTTAATTTAATTTTAATGTCATATATTTTATGATTTATTTAATTATGAGCCTAACTATCCTAGAGGATGTCAAACGTTTTTTTAAAGAGGGTGTGAAGGTGTGTGGTTGAATTTTAAACATGCCTTTAAACGTTAAAAATATAATTTAAGGACATAGGTACCTAAGATCAATTAGTTTTCAATTGACAAATATAAACTATAAAGAGGGTTACCTGTTTGATATTAACAATATTATAAACAATAAATCAATTTTTAAAGTTTATGGGCTTATAGTTTTTCTTAAGAAGACGACAGATATTAGAAGACATACTTACATTAATACGTGAATATTCTAGTCCTCGTAGTTTATAATTTTTAATTTTTATCATAACTTTATTGAGTTTGTTATCAAAAATCCGGCATGTAGACTCCTCGCCCTCGGCCCCCTCTGCTGTACAGTAGTTGTAACTTCAAACTTGTTGTACAGGTGTCGAATGTGTAGGTACTGTGTCGCTCACGTATCGTTCGCTAAATATGAACGTGAACGACGTTCTTTCCAAACACTGGCAATTTGAAGGGTCTGGAAATTTTTTTAAATTTTTGCACCCCCAAAAATATTGGTATAGTTGCGCCTATATGGTGGTGACTTAAGTGCAAAGCACCGTAGTTCCGAACCATCCGGAATCATGCCGATCCTGGCACGCAAACAATCCATGTGGTTTAGTAGGTATTTCTCAATTTTGTAACTCAAAAGTTCTTTCCCAACCACAGCCCGCAAAAAATACAGACATTCGATATATTTATTGCGAAAGTCCCAAACAATTTTTAATATAGACAGACGGATGTAGTATACTGATGTCTGATAACCTCCTCGACTTAAATTCTGACCATTCCTCAATACTTTCAACAATCAACATCTCTCCTGCGTTCCGTCGGGAATTTTCGAAATTATTTAATTCTAGTTTCTACCACTAATAAACACACGTTTCATGACCTATAGCAGATCAACGAATTAAACTAAATTTAAGATTAAGAATTCTATTATGTCAAAAAATTACGTATTTATATGGAATTTCAAGCTGCCCATCCTATTACCGGAAACTTGCCCAGACGTCTCAATGGAAAATTACCAACTTCTTTTTGCTGATTGCATAATTGCATATTGCATAGTGCTAAGTCAGTAAGCGCGGGTTCAGACCCCCGTTTGCCCTGTAAAACAGCAGTTCTCAACCATAGAATCGCAAATAATTTTGAATGGATAGCCAAAAAATAAGTTATAAAAAATGTTTCTAATATATAACTAATTAGTAAAAAAAAAAAAAAATAAATAAAGATTTAATATTTATAGTTTTTTTTAGTCATGGTAATTGAAAATAATAATGTGGCGGCGGTGGCCGGATAGCCCCCATTGAACATTATTTTCACAAAAGTCGCATGAAAAATTGGGTAAATAACTTGGGTCGCTAACGCACAACGGTTGAGAACCGCTGCTGTAAAAGACCCCTGAGAGATGTATGAATTTCGTCATGAAATATCCTGGTAAGACTGCGAGAAAGTGCTCAGGTGGATTTGGTATATCATGAATTATGATACAGAAGAATGATGGAAAAATGTTGTGGTGGTACCTATCTACCGCTGAGCCTTGGAAGTTGAAGGTCCGTTGAGCTGTACATGAAATTAGTGGCTTGAACCACCCAACGTCATAATAATTAATATCCATCATATCCATAACTGGATGACATAACATCACGACCATAAGCACTAGTGGGCAGTGGCGCACTATTAACTGAATACCTTTTGTTAATTTGGTCGCGTCGGTTTGAAAGTACGTTAGTAAGTAATATTAGGTATAGTTATTAGTTGTACAATGTACCTAAATATTAATAAAATGTGTCTTTATAAAAAAAAAAAAAAAGATGTCCATCATAAAACACTAATAAAATAGCTTACATGAATGTACTGGCTCATCAAAAAAGTTCCCAATTTCTCAACATGCCAACCAACTCTTTACAGTAATATTGTAATTTATATGATATTCAACTTACATGACATCATACATACCTAGTTACAACGGTCATAAATAATGTATCATCGAAACGTAATAAAGTGTATTTAATAAAATGATATACAATGTGTAAACGCTAATTGAGAACACTCAATATCTTCGCGTAGAGCCCTACAATTTGAATTCTGCTTTCTTATTGGTTGTTACGACATAAAAATACACCTTTTTAGCCTTTGAATTTTTTCAATTTAATTAGACTTGAGCATGTGCAGTACAACTTTGTTTTCTTAATTGGCAACCACCTATTTTAACCACCAATTATTTTTTGCCTAATTTTTTAATGCATTTTGGTGGTTTAACCAACTTTCTAAGTACAAAATTGACCAAGTTACAAATTACAAGATTTTTTACTGTAACTGAAAATAATCATTCTAGGATTGTTTAGGCTTAACATTTTCACCCCTACTTATTTAGGTGATACGTAAATAAATATGTTGTTTATTTTGTTACATGTAATGGATCTATTGGAATTTATTAATAATTAATAACAAATTTAATTCTCATTTAAATTATAAGTTTATTTAGTTTTTAATTAATTTAACGTGTAAATTGTTCAAATTGTTGTCCGCCGTGAACAAAACATGATTGTTGCAGCTATAATTTGTTCTTCAGTCAGTTGATTGCATGTATAGGTATAGGATAAAAATGAATATGCATAGGTTATAGATCAAAATTTTTGGAACTTTTATTTAAAACAATAACATCAAGTATACATAAATTAATAAAAAATTTAATATTGCTTCAATCCACAATTAAAAACAAGTAGGTAAAGTGTAAACAATTCTAGTATAGGTAATATGATCAATAGATAAAAATTATTGAAACACGATCCTCTATGTGATGCAATGCTACATTTGCGAGATACATTTACAAAGGAACTTACCAAGTTAGTAATTACTAAAAGTAAACGTAGATATATAAACAGTAGTGAGTAAAAAAGACCCAGAGGAAAAATTTAACAGAAAAAAAATAAATGTACTCCGGTAAAAGAGCCCATGTGACTTATAAAACTGTATTATACTATAATATTTTATAAATACAAATATACAATATTTAAGCATGCTTAACCGTGTACAAATAATGACTTAATTTTTCAACACCTATATTTGAAGTTATAATCAAATATCTTAATTTTTATGATAATGATTAGTTAAATATAAATATTTAAAAAGTGAAAAAAAAATGAAAACTCAAATTTTTAGAACTTCAGATGTTGTACAACTGTATTATCAAGTGAACATTAGTCATATTTAGTATACAGCTATTTATTTTTAAATATTGAAATACCTGTATAATTTAATTGAATTTTATCATCTAAATATAGATAAAAAAAAGGTGAAATATTGACTAGGTTGAGTAAAGCAGTTTACTTAATTTATATAATTGGGTACTTGTCTTTTTAGTTGATTGTTGTATAGATTACATTTAAGTACACAAATTCATAAAATTTGTTAAGTTGTGTTAAACCTGGTAGAACAAAACGTCAATTAAAATGATTATAGGTTTTTTTTTCTTACAGGGTGAGTTTTGTTAAGGGAGAACTTTTATTCTATGATTTCTAAAAAAATGCATCATAATGGTTTTACATAATTTTGAAATAAAAAATATAACATTTTGTGTGGTTATAAAGTATATAAACGTTGAAATGTGTTTGATTGGTTTCTGCGTAGTGAGTGAACATTAATAATATATAAATAATCAATAATAAGACATAGCTGCTGGTTGCTGCACTTAAACTGGGTTTTTAGATCAAAATAATGTTGTATTTAATGTTTGATTTATACAGATAAGAGTTATAACGGTATTTGTTTAGTATGAGACATACCCAGTGAAGATCGAGTTTAGTATGTGAACTACCAAGATGATTGTCTATATTATGTACGGGCAACGTAAAGGTACCAATCTATTAACAGGTAAGATACATTTTTTAAATTTTTCAAGTAATATACAAAGTGTATTCCTTAAAATACAACTTTTTATAATAATTTAATTTTATGCCATTTTTTGAATAGTTTTGATATATTGCTGTGATACGTAGGTACCTTAATTTTCTTTTTAACTGATATTTTGTTTGTCTGATTTTGATTTTGTTAAATGTAATCCTGTATTATTTCATATTTGTATTAGTAATTTATTAATTAAATAATTATTAACATTATTTTATGATTTTTAATTTGCCTGCTTTTAAATGAATTTTCAGTAAAGTATAGATGATATACTAAACGAATACCCAATACAGTAGGTCATGTGGTCCGGTAGGTCACATACTAAACGATTACCATCAGAACTTTGACTATTAAATACCAGTGTCCACCAGTAATAAGTGAGCACAGCAATATATTCTAAAAGTGTTTTTGATTTTAGTTAGTAATTAGATAATTAATATTTGATTATACAACAATAACACATTTTAATTAGTCTCGGAAGTCTGAAAGCAGCCATAATCATACAGTTATTTTTTAATAAAATAAAAGATACAAACAACTATAATTGCATTCAATTTTTTATGATCATTGTTCTGAACATATATATCACCCTGGAATGTATTTAATAATGTGGAAGATCTTTTATAATATCTATATAGTATATATAATAGGAACAAAAATATATTTATAATAATAATAAAAGTTAAAATTAATTTAATAAATTGTATGTAAATAAAACTGTAAATATAATATAATTATTTTAAACTTGAGTTTGTAAAGATGTTCCAAACTTCCGAGTTCAATTGTATTATTCAGTACACATATTTAAAACTACAACTATCATAAATAAAAAAAATATACAATAAATTAATTTTTAAGTGACACTGAACTATATGTGTGTGTACGGTGGTCACCACTTGAACAATTGAGAGTGGTTCCACCACATGTCATATTTTCTGAATATTGTAAATTTTACAGAAAATGTTGTTTAGGGCTAAATGGGATCAGCATATAAAAATGATATAGGCCGCTAAACGTTAAATATGATAAATGCAATTTCAATAGTGACAGCATAGCTTGTATAGTACAGCTATATTGCTTATTTTTATTCATCAAACAGTGTGTCATCTTCTAGAGCAGCTTTCAAAAATAAAAAAAAATTATTATATGATATGAATATCAGATAAATGTAACATAAATTATGAAGAACAAGATTATTGTTATAACAAGAAACTAATAGTTGTAATAATATTGACGTATTTACCATTTTTGTTTTGTGTAATGACTTTATCCAGTTCATTTCGAAGTGTTTGGACATTGTATTGATATCTAGAAATGTCTCCTAATTCTTGTCTTTCAAATGTGGGACTTGGCTCTGGAGTTTTACAACGCATTGACAACATATCAGGTGAACTTTTTAGTCTGAAATTTATTTTTGATTATAATAAAGGTTATCAAGGCTGGATATATTTATTAATTGAGGTTATTTGTTATAAATATTTATTAGTTATTTTCTGTTCAGATAATTTCAACATAAATCTGTTTTTAGACTGGCTAGAACTTTTTTTTTGTAACCGATTTTCGTAATGTTTTTAACATTTATTATTGATACAATGGTTATTGTGATAATATTAATATCAATATACAACTAGGTATGTCGACTAATTTCCACAATGCCTACAAATTGGTATTTTTAAAAATAGTTCATAGACAAAGTTCAGTGCCACCAAAAACATATTTATGGTTCAGTTTCCTTGGAGAGGAAAAAAATTCAAGCAGCGTTCTAGGTTTTTTTTTCTATGTGAATTTTTTTTTTATCTTTCAATAAACAAGGGAAATGTAGAATTCGAAAAACTAATTATGCCTAAAATGTATAGCTAACATATAAATTGTAAATAAATTCAAAATTGTTTACGCACAAATCATTTATTCCATAAGTTTTGTCCACCAATGTTTTCCATTTATTATCTTGTGTTTTTTCAATTTCTTGTGAAAGAATCTCACACCTCTCCCTTAATATTTGTTCCTCCATTTCTTTGGCTGTATAAAAATGATACCTATATAAATTTTTATATTATGTGTAAAAGAATTTTTCTAACTCACTCTTTAGTGTTGTTTGAAGTTTTGCAATTTCTAGTTGAAATCTTTGTCTTGTATTTTCAAATTCCTGCTTAAGTTGGCTTTCAATTTTTTCTCTTTGCATTTCTAATTTTCCTTGTTGATCCATCTAAAAATTGTGGATATAAAACATTTAGATGTTAACAAGTTATAATAATTTATAAATGTATATTTAATAAAATTGACACGTACTTGTTGAGATAATAATTTATCAAGGTCACAAAATTTGTCCGCTAATTTTTTTTCAGCTTCCATTTTCACTTTACTGATTTTTCTTTCTTGTTCTGTTTTTAATTTCAGTACTTCTTTTTTGGATACATAATCTTTGGTAATTTTTAATTGTAATTCTTTCAGTAATTCCACGGTTGAATTACATGACTGATGTGCACTAACTTCTACAGATAAAAGTCTAACACGTTCATCAAGTTCTATCCGTCTATCCTGTTCCAGTTTTAATTGTTCTTGTAGTTGTTTTATCTACAAAAAAAAAAAATAATAAAATATTAAATACAATAGTTAAAAAAAAAATTATATTTTATTTGTTTTTAATTATTATGTATACACATTGTAAAGGTAAACCTTTAAGATGAGAAATATTTAATACTTACAATAGTCTTGCTATCCATTGTACACATATCCTCAGTTTGATCAATAAGATTGCCGGATTCATGTGGCTAAAAAAAGAAACGTTTAATGGTAGAATATTTTTTTGAATATCATTTATACAACCCACGGCTAATCAATACGACCGATCTTTTTTTTTAAAGTTTTTAATAAAACATACACTTAAACCATTGATACTCAATATACCTTTTAAAAATAATATAATAATATTCTAAATAAATTGAATTACTTATATTATATAGATTTAACTAAAATTGAAATGAGATATTATTCATAATATACCTACCTATAAATTTAAATAAAACTCGTACATTCCGCGACTAATATAAGGTTAATATTATACTTACAGTTATTATTTCTTCTGAGTTTTGTGCACTGTTAGAAGTATATTCATTGTTGATTTTGTCCATCATCTGTCAACAAAATTAAAATACAGATATAGTATATTTATATGATGGCAAAAAGATTTTAGATACATGGATAAGCTATCCATGTACTTGTATTTTTACATGTAAATAAAATAACTGTTAGTAAAAAAGCAAGTATTCATAAATTTCAAACTGTTTTAACGCCATAATTTACACAGTCTTAAAACAATGATTTAATGATATTATATTGTTGTTGGTTACCTCTTTATTTATTTTCTTGAGATATTGGTTTTCTTTATCTAAATTTGTTGAAGACAGTTCAAGTGTTTGAATCTTGTTTAAAGTGTCCGTGTATTTAGCATCTAATTGATCTAATTGTTCCTCGAGTCTCTTAGTTGTTTCATTTTTACTGGAAATATCTTGTTTAAGATTTTCCAACTTGTATTTTAACAGCTCTGTTATTTCTCTATAACCAGATGACTCTTGTTGTAATCTGTCTTTATCAATAGTTACTCTCTTCAGGTACGCTTTAAGAGATTCAGTTCTCTATAAAAAATATGTTAAAACAGTTTCAAATAATAATGATAATAATTCAGTATATTATTATTAGTTAATTAAGATCTACTTTTAAAGCATATCTAGTGCGTTTATGTGTTCCATAAATATCTTCATGGCTAGTTGAAAATGATATTGTATTTTCTGAATCGGAATTATCTGATGTATTATGTTCTTTAGAAATTCCTTCTGCCAAATTTCATCAAGACAAAATTATATACAGTTAAATATTTTATTACATAGTTTTTATATTTCCATATACTATGCAGAATGATTCATTTCAGTGGCACAATCAAGAGTTGTGTGTACGTGGGGGAAGGGCCAAATTTATTTTGATTACTATTTTTTTTTAACATGCTTTTAAAATTATAATATAAATGATGATAACACATATTAAATATTAGGCTATCTCCCGATATTCAATCTACTAATGTTTTGTTTTCTGTTATACCTGGGATATCTGTATCATTATAATTATCGTATTATTTTAAATCACCTTTTAAAATGTATCATTACATCTCCTACCATTAATGTTATAAAACCAATGTTATTATAGGTCACACCAGCTTATTTGGTTTAGTGTCACTTAATATGTTATATTACAGTAAGTTACTCCAACTAGTATAGTAGATTATGATTAACTTTTTAAAATGCTTGTAAAATTATTTTATAGTTTCTTAACTGAAGAATTCAGTTAAATAATAATTATATGAAAATTTTTATTTTTTTAAACTTTAAAATCATAATATTTGTAACTCAGTTTTAGTTTTAATTTTAATAACTATTTATTTCAAGTAAAATCACTAAAGTTAATACAATGTGTATTGTAGATTGCATACTATACATGTATTATAATTGTGGTAGTTAAATGGTCAACAAAATATTTTTCACATATTGGGAAATAGCCAATTATTATTTATTGCTAGTGCTCAGATTTTAATGTATTTATACTACCAAAATATGTAATTATGCAACCAAAATAATATACATAAAAAAGTGCTAAAAACTTAAAATATGCAATGTACTCTCAAAAATACTAGTTATAAATACTTGCATTGATAAATTCTATTAAAAAACAATATCTATAATAAAATATATTAAAAATATTAGATCGACACATATGTAAACAACAAACACAGAATAAACATGCACTACGGCTTGTCTCATGGCCACTTTTTGGATATCTGTAATAAAAATGAATTGATACTTCAATAAGATATCTGGTATTTCAGCTGATAGCATTTTATCTAGAAATAAGTTGACAACTATAGTAATATATTAGTCTAAATTAACAAAATTATCTAAATATATGAGAAAAAACTAAATTATTGTGAACAATTTAAAACCATGTATTTACGACAAAATATATAAAATAAAATATAATCATTTAATTGAAAACCATGTGAAATTAATTTATAACCGGCAATATTAAATTATTAAGTCATACTGAAAACAACTATCTACTTACATATAAATCCGAGCACTATATATTACCTAGGTTGGTAATAGAAAGTGTATGAATAGATATAAAAAGTAATCAAGACAGTAAAAGGTGAAGAAAACTTAATAATAATGTGGAAGACTGGAATGTAGTTGAAGTATTAAAAGTTATTGGAACAGACAACCACTCAAACAAAGGAATGGACTTTAGCAGATATTGTAGATACGATAGAAGATCATACAAACAATTTAAATAGTGGAGACGGATAGCAAAAATATAAAGAATGAAGAAACCTAATAAATAAAAGAGCAAATGAAGCTAAGGAAGAATATTTTGAAGTTAATAGAAAAATATTATAAATCTTTAAGAGGACGTCGCACCCGTGTTATGTCTCCGTCTTACACTGAGCAGATCACGTTTAGCTCCGTTACTTTAAAAATTAGAGTGAATGGACTATATAAAATTTAAAGGTAAGATCATTATCTAGGGCACCTCCTAGGAATTTTGTTACATTTTAATTTTAAAGCGATTTCTTAAAGTGAGTATTTTAAGATGTACAAACCATTGACAATTTTAAAATACTCATAACTCGCTTTAAAATTAAAATATAACAAACAGCCTATGAGATGCTATAAATAATACTTAGAATTTAATAGAAATCTTAACTTTAATTTTATAAGTCAATTCACTCTAATATTTAAACTAATGGAGCTAAACGCGAACTTCTGAGCGTCAAATTTGCTGTTGTATATGTGTAAGACGGAGATAATACGCGAGTGTGACGTCCTCTTAAGAAGGTAATTGAAGAGATGAAGCATATAAAGTAATGAAGTTCCTTGGACAAGGCAAGACTAGGCATTGAGCAATTGAAGATACCAAAAGAAATATTATGTACAAACAAATCCACATAGCAGAAAGATGGAAGGAGTACTTGAAAACTCTGTATAATGACGTATAAAGAACTTAATGGCCAACAGCTGGAAGGTGAAAATAAGATACTTACTAGATGAAGGAAACTATGAGATATTAAGATTTTTATTTTATAAAACATTATAATATTTAAACAATAAAATGTTATGAATAGAATGCATAAAAACAGAAATTTGAAAAGAAGTAGGATAAACAATTCTTAATAAGCCATAAATAGAGAAAAATGCCAGATGATTATGTTAAGAGTCTAATAATCTCTAGACTGAAAAGAGCAGTAGCAAAGTAATGTGAATAATTTAGAACCACCAGCTAACTATCACATGCTTTAAAAATACTGACAAAAATCATCTAATCATGAATGATGGTAATTAAAACCAAACAATTTATATCAGTTGAATAATTTTTGGCTAATATAAGATTGAAAAGGAGGATCATATTACTATGTGGAAGTGAAAACTTGATGAGGCATTTTAAATGTAGTGTTACAGAATGTTAAGAATAAGCTGGACTGTGAAAATAATACATTAATAATTGTTAAATAAAATATCGGAAAGAAGAACTAAAAGTTTGATAAGAAGAAAACATTTGTAGAATGGCCATAATGCATTGCATGCAAGTCTGTGGAAATCAGTACCCCTTTTGCACCGGCAATATAAATATTATAATGGGGTTGGATGGGTGAATAGATAATAAGTTAATAGGACCCAGAAAAAAATAACATGATTATAGCATTATAGTACCATGTACGTACTATTAGAATATTTGAATACTAGTATGGTCCATATAGGGATAGATGGTATAATAAATAGGATTAATTATATATATATTTGTTTGCAACATAAACTTTTTAGGACTTCAGGGTCACTGATTGAAATTAATTATAGAAGTAATTGTTGAAGGGTGGGACCACATAGAAAGACCTAGGCTGGAGTATATAAGACTGATTATGAAGATGCAATTTGTATTTACAACTGAAAGAAAAGCGGACAGAAATTAGAGAAAAGCTGTAAACCATTCCGAAAATTGACCACAAGAAATAGAGGTAGGCTCAGTAAATAGATTTTTAATTTTAATTTTGTTATTAAAAAAGTACTTTGCTGTAAGTGGGGAGGGGGGGGGGGGGATTTAGAAATGAGTCCATTGATCCATTTAGTATAAGATTTTTATTATTTCAGAAATTAATTAAATAAGTATGTTATATACTATGTACCATAATATTTTCTTTTTTAAACATTTTGTACCAAACTCATTGTATTGAAAATCAAAATTGTATTTAATTATTTTTGTAGGAAAATGTTTTAATAAAGGCTATGTATTATGTAAATATATAAAATGTTTAGAAACTACTTCAAAATCTTGAAGGTAAGTTTTCAAAAATAATATTTTTAAATAATGAGCGTCATCTTAAATTAATTATGTAAAGTGTACATACATATTTATAATAATTGATTATATTTACCAGGAGTTGACTTAGATTTTGGTAAACCAATTTCTTCAGATCTGAAATCCACAAAGAAGTTTATTAATGGACAACATACTTTTTACTCAGTAAAAATATTTCATGTAGTCCAATAAATTAAGTATACATTTAATTCAGTAGTATTTTATTAAATTTGTTAGTTAACAAAAATTAAATTAAATTGAATATCATAAAAAAAATTTTGGATATAAATTTTTTTTTTATTACACTAAACCACAAATCAAAATAATATTGTGTTGTTTTTGAAATATAAACTTACTCGCTATCAGATTCACTGTAGTTCCGAATAACAGTGTCTTGTTGCACTATTTTATCATTTTTTTTATTTGGACTGTACCAATAATGTGGGCCCTCGTCTTCAGACGTTTCACTGTCCTTGATATCTAAATGATAGTCATCATGATGTTCATCATGAACTTTAGGCATTCGCATGGATAACAAAAGGCTTCTTTTTGATCGTAAACTATCATCACTTTGGCTATCTGAATCTCTCTGCTGATTCTCGGTTATATCATAGTTATGTTTTAATTCCAAACACAAAGACTTAGAACGTTCAAATTCTAAAGAAGTTTTTTCAACATTTTCAATTGGTATATGTTCATTGAAAGATTTGCTTTTACTGAATGAAGAATGTGCAAAGTTCATCTCTGGACTAAGCTGATATAAAGCTTTGTTTACATCTGATGGAACAGTGAGTTTAAAGGTCCTCAGTGAAGTGAAAGACTTATTCCTCACATGTTTTTTAGTAGTAGTATCATCAATGATATTGTCTGCAGATGCAGAAACTCTATTTTTTGTTTTGTTCATTACCTTTGTAGTTATAAAATTATAAAATGTATTTGTTTTTTTATTTTCTTCTTTCTTATCGTCCACAGCCGGACAGGATTGATTAGGATCTGTTGGAAGGCTTTCATCACTTCCCCATTCCAATTCTGAATCATCTGTGTTTACTGCACATACAATTGGATCAGGGATTTGCTCAATACTTTCCTGGGTTTCTTTTTCAGCTTTTTCATTGATATCTGTAGTGTGTATTATGCTTGTCTGTATAAAATCCCAACTCCTAGGTGGATCTAATGGTGGAGGCATTGTGCATTGAGATACTGATTCTTCATCTTTGATTGGTAAAACATTTACTATAGATGTATTTTTGGTTTCAATACTTAATTTATTTTTCTCAATTACTTTTTTGTCTGTTTCTATTGAGCTATTGTCTATTTCAATTTCATTATCCAATGAGTTCAAAGTAACAATTTCATTTTCACTCGGATTATTTTCACTATCTAATTTGTTTGTTTTTAACTCGTCAAGATGATTAACTTTACAGTTTAAAGTCAGATTTTCCTTTTTATTTTCTACATCTACAGCATCGATTTTTTTAATTTTTAAATCGTTATCATTTGCAACTATAGAATTAATAGCCACATATTCTTTTTCATTTTGATTATCTTCGACATTTGATTTTGCTATTTTGTCTTCTTTTTTAAGTACTATAATTTGAGCATCATTATTTTTTTGATTTTTGGAATTATCATTATTTTCTTGCAACTGAGCACCATCATTCTGGTCCAAATCATCTAAAACATTTTCTTTAGATCTAGTTCGGGCCATTACACTCATTTTTTGCATAGATAGTTGATTCACTACTTTAGAATGACCTTCCTTAGCAGCATAATCTTTCACAGATAAACCTAAAACGAAACGAAAAATTGTAAATAATAAATAACCTACAGTAAACAAATAACCAACAATACTTAATATTTTTTAATTTAATCACCATTTATATCACAAGCATCAAGTTGACTTCCTCGGTCCAATAACAGGTCTACAATAGACATATTTCCGAGTTTTGCTACCACCATTAATGGTGTACGTCCTTGTTTATCCGCTATGTTTATTAGTGACCCATTATCTAATATAAACTCTATTAGATCACGATTTTCAGCAGCACATGCAACATGTAAAACGGATTCACCTGCCTAAAAATGTTTTTCTTAAATTATTTATTAAATATAAATACAAATCTAATCATACCCCTCAAATGTTATTTATTTAAATGTAAATGGGTTAATACAAAAATGACAACTAAAAGATAATGTTAATAAATGTAAAAATCAATGTTAGGTAGATTAAATTTAATAAATTAATAGAAGCGAATGTTAATGATCATAAGGATAATTAATTAAGGATGTTGTACCCTAGATAATCTTTTTTCCTTTAAATTTAATAATAGGAGACTAATATTAAAAATAAATGTAAAATGGATTCTTTTTAAGTTACATTTGGTATGTAATGCAATAGTAAGATGGAGTACAACGTCCTCTAAAATAATAGCAGAAGTCTTATAATATACCATTTGAGAAACATTTTGTTAGTGCTAAGAAAGCCGTGTTAGGTTATACTTACAGCATTTTGTGCATTTATATTAATTCCTTTTTTAAGTAACATAGATATTATAGTGAATGAGCCCTGTTTTGCAGCTAAGTGTAAAGCAGAATTTTTATTTGTGTCTGTGCGTGTTACATCTGCCCCTCTCTCCAACATTAAATGAACACATTCTTTTTGGCCGCATTCTACAGCCTACGTGTGCATTGTTATTTTACTTATATTTATAAATTTACACATAGTAGATGGCTATAAATTGTGTTTAGACAATTATTATTTATTGTAGGTAAAATGTAAATAATAATGATATGACTTTGAAGAATCAATTTATATAATGAAACATAAAATATTATGCTTTTGTAACATAATTTGTATCATTAGAAAATTCAAATAACAATAAATTAATAGGTCTGTAGAAATTATATTTTTAAGCAATCTTACAGCAAAACGTATACTGTATATGTAATAAATGTTCTACAAATTTAAGTTTTAGTTTGTTAAGTAGAACCTAATTGGAACTATTTGTTAGAAGAATATTTATGATATACCTAATTTTAGTGTGTTGGACTTGTTGTAGTAAGGTATAAATTGATAACTTAATTAATTTTATAAAGGTATTCCTTTCACCAAAACTATTTGATTCTTCAAAGTCATTGTTAAATAAGAATGACAAACTACCACCAAATTAAAAATAGTGATACCTTCAAGAACGGTGTGTACCCATCGCAATCAACATAATCTAAGCTAGCATTGTGATTCAACAGCACCCAAGCAATGTTATAGTAACCTTTGGCCATTGCTAAGTGTAATGGCGTTCTGCCAAAGCTGTCCACGGTGTTCACGTCCATTGGTTTCTTTTGCAACAATGTCTTGACTTTTTCTAGGCTACCATGCCACGAAGCCCTGTGTAATCGACTCATTTTGTCCTCGGCTTCAGAGTCAATTTTATAGCAGAACATTGTACTGTCCGGATCGTCTTCTAGTTCATCGCCCGAGGGCGTGCCAGAGCCACTTTTATCCTCTTTTTTCCCCCCTTTCACCAATTTCAACATTTTCTTCATTTCGACTGTGTTTGTTAGAGTGTGCAATCTTACGATAATAATATTATACTGCTATACAAATATCTACTATAGAGTACCTACGAGGTGCAATCAAATCAAATCAAATCAAATTAAATTATTAGCGTTGGCATATTATTTGAAATTTACAACTCTTATCGTGTATGTGCAGTTTGTTTATTTTGCTGTTTCAATGACCACCTCGCGCGGTGACGAAAAATCAATAAGTTACTACCTTAGGTACGCTATCCGCGCGGTTTTCATGAATGATTTACGAATTAGATCACAGACGTATTCGATTTCCGAAAATGTGTTTTAGTGACGCGTACGACGTGTTCTCAGATTTCAACACCCAAAAACACCGAACACAGGTGCAATATACAAATATCTACAATATAATTCAGTTCTAGATTCTCTAGTTCTCCACCGCTCTGGTATCAATCAACAACCGACTATCAATGTAAAGCGCGCGCGCGCGCGCGCACAGAGCGATGTCTAGGCGCACCGCTTGACGCGCAGGGTAGTCGACGGGGGTCGTTGCTACAACTTGTAAGTTCAAACTTTCTACCCACTATAGTTCACTGGTTGCCGGTCGAGCGCTGTCCCCACCTACTGCTGGCTGTCCGGGCAACTCTTTATTTTTCACTCTGTCCGCCGCGGCGCCGCGTCAAACTTTCGAACTTGGATCATAAACTTGTAAAGCTGCTTTCGATGTTCCGAACATGCTTCCGTAATCCCATAGAGTGTAATATATAAAATAACAATTTTCAACATTAGAAATATTATACAATATTAATTTTATTTCTAATATATATTTAATATATAATTTATGAGATAATATAATTCTTATAAACTATTTATATTTAGTCAATCCTATAGGTATAATTCTACTGACGATTTTTTTCCCGAAATTTCGAATCATAGACATATCACATAATATATTATGTCATATAAAACAGGGTGATTCTTTTATTATTAAATTGAAGAAGTGTAAATGTTTTTGAAAATATTATTTTACATAGTTTCAAGTTGTTAACAAGACAACATTTTTATTAAAAATTATATTTTCAAATATACCTATAATAACCTATAATAATGTACCTATTTTGTTTTTTTTTATCCATATAATTTTTTTACTTTTTTTATTTTTTGCAGAATATTTGTCTAAGTATTTTGAAACATAAAAATCGAATTTAGGGCAAGTAGTTTATGAGTTTATTAACTTAGAAGTATTTAAAGTGTAGATGAGTGGAGTGGAGTGGTACGGGGTTACCCCGCAAAATGTTTGTCTATTAGGTACTATAGAAAAAATTTAAAATTAAAAATGTCCGTAAACAGCTCAAAAAGAGTCAACAATTTTTGAAAATTTTTTCGTGTATAGAAAATGCTGATATAAACAACCAGTGAAAAATGCATGCATATGCGATCATTTGTTTTATAGAGTTAAGCCAAAAACCAAAATCGATTTTGTCGAAAACCGATTTTGCGTAAAAATTTCGGGTTTTCCTACATTTTTTTTTTTTTGTTTTTGAAAACGATTAGGAGTTTTATACTTTTGACCCCCCCTCCCCCAAAGTTCCAAATAGATTCACTTTCCTATCAGATAAGACACTGTTGAAGAAAATCTAAAGAATATTACTGTCCTATAAAAGGTGATGATAGACACAAAACTACAAAATAAAAAAAACACATCATCGCTCCGCTCAAAATCTTAAATACAGTTGTTTCTATAATTTTTTTCAAAAATTAAAATAATACACCAACTCTGTAACTTATATATCAGGAAAAAAATGCATTCTTGTATGATCTCTGTATAATTGCTGATATTTGTAAGCTTGTATTTATATTATAATCATATTTTACGCAACCATATTCATATACTAGTTTAAAACAGTAAAACGCTATAAAATGTTTCATTATGTTATATTTTCTAAAGATAATAACTTTTTTTGAAATTAGGTAGGTACATAATGTACATAATTGATACTTATTGTTTTAATTGTATTAGTATAATTAATATTTAATAGGTACTTTAATAGTATAATCTCAATAATAATAATAATAATTATTAATAATTTATCTCGAATCTCGAATTACATTATCTGAGAAATGAATATTTTTATTAAAACCCCTTGTAAGATATGCATAGGCAATAGATTATGCACAATTCAGCTACCTGCCTTATCAGAATTATTGATAAGCGGTAAAAGCACATAACAAGGTTTATCAATACACTTTGGTAAGTACAGAATAATTCATTCTGTGATATAAGATCAGCTTCACAGGCATATTTTATTATTTTGTATTTTTGTCTATGGTTTCAAATTTCACTATTTTTAAATTTGTCTTAATATTCTGAAAGCAATACAACTTTTGAAACCCAACTCTAAGGTATATTTACATATTATTATTATATACGTTTATTTGTATGTGTGGTCCGCTGGACATCTTCCGGTTGGCATAAAATATGATCAACAAAGCGCTGAACTTGAAACAAGTGAGTGAATACTAAATTTACCATATCGTTAACGAGATTGAGTGCATTAAACAAGACTTATCCAATTTTAACTAATTCATTAAAATCGGATTTACACCATTGCTGCCCTTGTGCATTTTGTTGCTATTCGTGAATAAGGCGCATTAAAAAGTGGGTATTTACCAAACATAGGTACCTAATACCTATTTAATATTTATGTATAATGGAACTTCTAAGTACCGAACACAAATTTTGTCTTTATACATTATACTATTCAATGGGTTCAGTTTGTAGAGTGATTGAGTAGTTTGTACTACTTATAAACTTCTGGTATTTGTAAAGCTGCTACATGATTGAGCAAAGTTTTTTTTTTACGACCCGATTGAGCACAGATGCAATCAAACATTGAAATCCAAAAAATTACACAATGTTACGGTAAGGTAAACAATGAAATTAAAAAACTAAATACTTTTCCACTTTTCATATATCTTAATATATAGTGTTGTCATTTTTGTCTGTGAAAATTATATAAATTGTTTATAAATTATGGATATCTTAAAAAAAAAAAATTAATTAATCACACATGTTAAAATGGTGTTCCTAATTACTAATAAGTATTTTATTAAATCATTTTTATTTTTTTAATATTCATTGTAGACTGTTCACTATGGTTGCATTTATTTTTTACCTTTCAATTATACTCATATTTATGTGATTTTTAATTTGTATTGATCAAATTATTATTAGATGTAATATGGGTAGAGGCTGATAGAATGTCTCTGCTTGAAATCTTATTTTGTAAATAATGATTTATAACACATACATTACAGTGATCTACTTATTGGTGGAAATAAGAGGGGGCTTGGCCCCTCAAAAGTCCGTCAAGCCCCCTCCTTTTTTAGTTTTGTAGGATCGAAGCTCCCTTTGAATACTTGGCTTGAATACTTATCATTATCTGATTACTACCTAACTCTTTTTATAAGGCCTAAGTCAGTCCGTAACAGACAACAGTATATCAAATGTCTTATAGTTAAAATGTTATGTATTTTTATGTTCTAGTTTATGCTACGTCAGAAATCGTTAAAACTGTATAGAGAATTTTTAAAAACAATTAAGACTATACCATTAGAAAGTGATAGACAGCAATTCATCAATTGGGTAAAAGAAGATTTCAAAAAAAATAAATTTGAAACTGATGAGGTATGTTTTTTATATAACTATTTTAAATTAAATTTAAAATTAAAATGCTAATAATTATAATTTAGTTCAATTATTTAAAATCTATATTTGATTGATTGCAAAATATCTATCATTTGTTGATCAAACATATAATATAAATTTTATTTTATACCTTTTCTTAATACACAAGAATTATAATATTATAATATTTATAATGTTTTATTATTTTTCCAATAGTAGAGGCAGTAATGTCTCTTGTTTTTTTTTTAATAAAACAGAGCTCTTGAGTAAGTCTTAAGTCTACATTTGAGTAATATACATAATTAAGGAAATAAATTACATAATTTGCATTAAGTAAGATAAATACAATTATAAAAGTTTATATTTTTTAACATTTGTATTTTTTAAATTTAGTTTTAATGTATTTTATATATAAAAAATTAGTTGGTTATAACTGATAACTTATAAGTCTATCATAATTTTATTTTGAATAAACACTACATTTTATTTACTCTAATATATTTTTATTCATATTTATTGACTTTTTGAGTTTATAATTAAATTGAATATTTTATTTTTTTTCAGTATTCTATAAAAACTTTACAGAAATACGGTGAAAAGTCACTGACGGATCTAAAACTTAACTTGGCTCTCAGTAGTACAAAAATATCGTGAGAACAAGGTAATTATGGAATTTAAATCTCAAGCTGAATCTGGATTACAACTTTTAGAAAGGCTCGTAGCACGGCCAATTATTAAAGATCTAACACCTTTATTGCCAGACGAATTAACTAATGAGACCATAGAAATAATTGGAAATGCATCAACAGGAAAAACATTATTTTTGACCGAATGTATTGCCAAATGCATCACTCCCCAAAATGCGTGTGGCTTGGATGCAGGTGTTGTTTACATTGATCTCGATGGACAATTCAATATCACCAAACTAGTTAAAATCATTAAGCGTATAGTTAAGAACGCTGATGATAATTTAATTAAGGCCTGTCTAAATAAATTAACATTGATCAATTGTTATGATAGTCCAACTTTGTATGTTACATTTCAAAGGTTGAAACTATTTCTTACTGAACAGTCTCAAGTGGGGTTAGTTATTTTGGATAGTGTTTCTGCAAACTATTGGCAAGATTCAGTATCTGGTGGTGAAAAGTATATGGATACCTATGTAGAGAAAATGATATCATCATTGAAAATTTGTTTGGAAGATTTTAAAGTACCAATTATGTTTACTAGACAAAGTTATTTTCAGTCCAAACAAAGTGATTCTTTATTAGATTGTGTAAATCGTAGAATTCTATTCAAAAGGTTGGGTTCTGATTTTTTTGCAACTATAACAAGAAGAAATGTAAACCTTTGTTATAAATTCAATATTAATGAACTGGGAATTAGCGAGTTTAATTTACAAGTATAGCTATACATTATATAATATATAATATACATACTTTTTTAATATTATTGTAAATTATTATTTAAATGTCCATGTTAAGTAATCGTACAATTATTGAATAAAATTTATATTTCTAAATTTTGTATAATTTTTAAACCATGTCTTATTTATTTTATTTTATTTTTTTAATTTTCTCTATAGGTAAAATTTCAAAATGGCATTAAACATTGATCTAAGTAATACACAAAATATTGACCAGATTATTAAATGTATAAAAATTGGTTGTGTACCAGAAGTATCAAATAATGAAAATGATTTGGCTAATCGTGATAAAGCATTATTGGCTCATTTAGAAATTGCTAAACCTATATTAAATAAACTCAGCATTTTGTTGAGTAAACTCTTAAATAATGATGTAGACCTTCAAATTAAGCTTCAGGACATAATAATTCCTTGCTTATATTTATGTGGTGAACATTGCAAATCAAACTTAGCGTGGAGTGACGAAGAAAGCCATACTTTAATGAAATTGTGTATTGAAAAACTGTGCAGTCTCATGCATTATGTAAATATTGAAGAATTATTTACTCATCTAGATGTTTCCAAGATTTTCGTTGGCTTGCAATGCAAATTAGAAAATGATAATTGGAAAAAATATCCGGCTGCTGTTGAGTGTTTTATATGGATATTGAAATACTTAAAAGTAAGTTAACATTATAAAAGATTTTATTTAGCAAACATTTTTGTTCACTTAAATGGTCGTTACATCAGTATGGTGTCGTCTTTGTTTTACAAGCGTGTATAGAACATTTGTATTGTTTATTTTAATTTGAGGATAAATTGACCTATTTTCATAAATTTTTTATAGGTAAGAATATTATCTAGAACAGGCTTTTATTGATATTTAAATTTTAAAGTGAGTTAGTTATGTAGCTATTTTATAACAAATTATAATTTTAAAATTATCACTTATAACACAATTATCAATAAAAGCCTACAACATATTATCCTAGATAATATTCTTACCATTAAATCTGACAGTAGTCCAATTCACTAAAATAGTGAAATCAACAAACAAAATAAAAATTAATTCTTCTGAATGCAAATTTGCTATGTTGAACGTTTGTAACACATGCAGGTGAAGTGTCCTCTTTAGTAAAACATACTTTATGTTCTAGATGCCACATTTAAATTCTTTATTATACTTGGTGATGCCATTACCGTTAAACATGTTTGATGATTACCAAGATTCAAGTATACTTACGGCTTTAGATGCTTTTCAACACATCATCACTAATACAGTTAGTATAGGTTTTGGTATATAATATATCTAATACAATATTACTTAATTATATAAAATTGTATTGCTTAAAAACACAAATCGAAAACTTAATTTTATTTATGTTTAGCCTTCTGTGGAATTAGCAATGAGTGGCTATGACATTGTTTTACTGAAGTCATTAGAAACTGGTCTGCGTTCATCTGAATATCAGCTAATACCAAATTTAATGAAGTGTCTTTTATCACTGATTTCAAAGATGCAAATGAAACATTTAAGCAACAAAAATTCTTTGGAGGTAAATGTCTTATAGTATTATTTAAATCATGTCTTATTATTACTCAGATAATTGATCTATTAATTAGTGGACAAAGTTTGATGATGTTATGAATATTTTACTCCCACGAATGGAATTCGAACGTAAACATGAGCCAATCATGTGTTACGCATCAATTTTTCCACTTGTTTTGGAGTCAACTGGATTTGCTTGCATTCGTTGGTCAGAGCGTTTGATACCATTATTTGCAGAGTATGTTATGAACAGTCAATCTACTTTTTCAACAGTAAAGGTAGGTTAATTTAACCATAGGTTAACTATGATTTAACTTAAACACAGTTTCCACTAAGTTTAATTATAATATGATGCAATTTATCTTTAGGCAATTGAAGTATTTATTCAACAAACTTGGCCAAGACGGTGTACTCATTGGAAAGTGTTGCTAACAATATTGATCAAAGCTCTATATAATGAAGATAAAAGTCCTGTGCAGCCTAATAAAGAAAATATTATAGTAATTGTAGAATGTATTAGAACATTAGAAGCAGCAAGACCTGAATGTGTACGTAACGTTTTAAATAAATTGAAAGAATGTAAAGAATTTCAATCAAAAATTATATTTAAAGAATATTTGGAAATGTTATAGCTCAATAGTTGTTAGTTCGAATATAGTAATATTGTTGTGAGTTACAAACAACTATTCAAAGGTTTTTTTATTTGCAATGTGTACACGTGTTTATAAAATATGTTAAAAAACCAATATAACTCCTAACAGTGAAAATTACTCATCCACTCTCTTAAGCAGGTCAAACACTTAAACCATTTGTACAAAAAGAAAACCAATGTTTATATAACTATATATTATATTTATATATATTTATACTTACAGTAAGGGTACTGTTGTAATACTTACAATAATTTATTTTTATTTACTTCTATAAATACAAACAAGTGAAACAACCACAAAAACTCTCATTTCTTATAAAACAATTTTGATTAATATTTTTATTATAGAATATTTACAGATTTATGTACAATATTCTAGTCCTAGAATTATTAAAATACAGTCATTTTTTTGTGAGTTTCTCTGTATGTATGTTCTTTTTTTATAGACTTTTCTTCATCTCTCAGGTGTGAGAGATGATTATTAGCTTCGATCAATTTCTGACTGACCATATTGTGCTGCACAGAACCAGATGTACTTCGGTTTAATGTATGATTTAACTCTTGTACATTTATTAGTTGTCGTTTTATATCTTCTTCTATTTTTAAACTTCTAACATTCAAGTCGTGTATTGTAGAACTTTTTAATTTCTTCTGATCCATCACGTTTTTATCTTGATTAATGTTTTTGATATCTATACAAAATAATGAATTAAATATAAAATAAAATGGCCACATACTTGTACTTGACACGCTTACTAAGTTGATTATTGAGAAACGTAAAAACGTCTGGAGGCTTTTCTAATGATTTCTCATAAGATTTCTTCATACATCTTTCAAGTCTCAATTGTTGTTTCCGTTTTTTACGTGCATCTTGAATTTGTGCAGTATTCTTTACAGACATGCAGTGATCTGGAAATAATAAAAACATAATTTAAAAGCTTATTAAAATAAATTATGTTAATATGATTCACCATTTACCTAATGATTTTCCTTTTGGTAAAACTGTAGCTTCTACAGGGTTAATCCTTCCTTCACCGTTTTTACCCAATCCGGCTCCCATTATATATCCCATTTTAGCCATTAATTTCGATCCAATACCCTAAAAAAAAAAAATAATGCACCAATTATCGAAATTTATCTGTTATTTTGTGCCTACAGATGAACATTACTCTTTTGTTTATTAAACAAAAATAAATACCCTGGTGTGTTTTTCCCAGCTTCCAAGTGATTGTATAGTTTCTGTATTTAATAGCACTTTATTGACTATTGCTGAATCGCGTTCTTTAATTTTACTTTCTTCGTCACTATCGGATGACAACTCGTAAAATTCTTCTTCATCTATAAATATATAAGTAAATATATTTTGTTCCATTCTCATTTAAACATGATAATACCATTCCCAATCAAAGGAAAAATATTTTGCATTGGAACTTCTGTTTCTCCAAGTCCTTTAGTTTCATATTTAACAACGCAACTTCCATCATTATTTGATGTGCCATGTGTAACATCTAAGACAACGGCTCTAGACCAAAGACCACCTTCACACGATTTTGCTAAAACTAGACTTCCTATTTTTAAATTTTTAAAATCTGGTTCTCTATACATAAAGGAAATAAAATAAACATATTAGCAAACATTATTAAATTATAAACTTGTATACGATATTACTTAAACTCTGTGAGGCGTGATAAAGGAACTTGAGTTCCGTGGGAAAAATAACATCTATCATCAGAATATTTGCATTCGCCACTTAAAAAAAATTGACAAGGTAGCATTTGTTTGCATATTGGATTTGTATACAGTACTGTTACCTATTAAAATATAATTTTGATAAATTAAAAAAACTAAAATTTATCAATGTTACTTGAAAAACTTTACTAATATATCATCCAATGATTGTTGATCTGTCGAATCATTCATTTTAACAGACATAATTAGTGCATTATGATATGTTGACGTTTCATCATAGTCTGTTTCAAATGGAGCTTGACACTTAGTTCCTTGTAAATTTGCCAACTCGTTCTAATAGATCAAATATTTTAGTGATGAATTAATAAATAATATAAATACATTTACTTCGATTCCAGGAGTTTCATGATGGTCATCAATAATTTCACAAGAACTATCTGAACCTATTTCAATAGTTGTATTGGATGAATGACTATCATTGTTCACCTAAAAACAAATTTCATTAATTTAAGTATAAATTACCTACATTATTTCAATCTATTTTGTGGTAGTACTTCAAAATTGTTATCATGCAAAAATAATTATTAAGAGGACCTGTGTGTTGTTTCCATCTTACAAACATACAACATGTCAACATACTAAATTTGTGTACGGCAGTTTCAATTTTATATAGATAACTTTAATAATATAGGAAATTTACCTATTGTCAAACTTAAACCTAAGAATATTATCAGTTTTCACATGGGGTTTTTACGATATTTTTATTAATTAGTTCTTAAGCAAGTTATGGGTATGTAAAATGTTATAATTTAAAAATCATTATGACTCACTTAAAAATTAAAATAATGTAAAAACCACATCTGAAATCACGGATAATGTTCTTACCTTTGAGTTTGTTAATAAGCCAATACTTTCTTTTAATAAAGGTTACTAGACTAAATTGGAACAGCTTTGTTGAACGGAGACATCACATAAGAAAAGTCAAAATTGAGTTATGTTCATTGGTTTCAATTTAAGTATTTAATTATGTTATTGTAATTTCGAAGTTTGAAAATATATTTTACTTATACAGTTATACAGTGTTATAATATTACATTTTAACAGGTAACGCAGAATTACATACTTTTTTGTCTTCAGAAACATTTAAAATTTCACAGGACGATGTATCATCTTCATCATAATTTTTATTTTGTGTTTCGTCGATGGTTTCAATTTCTGACTGAACAGTTTTGATTGATTTACTTAAAAATTTAAAATACATTTAACAAATATTACCTTAAATAGAGCATATTCTTCATCTAATGGATTTTGAGTGGTTTTCTCTGGTTCACAAGTTTCACTAGTCAGTGCTATAAGTTCGACCAAACTATCTCGTAATGACAATAAATCATTCAATTGGTTTTTACCCACCGTGTGATCGATAGCTTGTTCTACTTGCTGCAACTGAAAAACCAATTTGACAATTGTAATAATTATCATTACGACTTGACATTCACTCACAACTGAATGTATGACATTATTTACCTGTAATTTGTAGCTTTCTGACATTTTATATAGTGTACAGTAATACTCCAACTGTTCAAATTAAAATTTGTAATATCATTATCTGTAGTCTATACAAACGAATACTAAATAAACCGATTATTTATTGTTGTCTGCTCGTAAATGCATGGACGAGTTGCTGTATATTATTATGGCAAGAACCGAACACTAAATCATAAAATTTAAACAAAAGTTATTATTATTAATATTTTTTAAATATCTAAATACAATTAGTTTCGTGGTTAGATATTTTATATTAAAACTACCACAGATTTTTAAAAATTGCATAACATTATTTCTATTCTGCGTACTTACAACTTATTGTGTATACTGTGTACTGTATATGATAATAATATACTATACTTACAAAAGTTATAACTTCCTACAGTGCACAGAAACTCGGAATATAATATCTTAGTCCGTTCGCCGTTGTCCGTGGCACGATTAAAAATATTATTATAATAATATATTATCATATACTATTACAATAATACTGATACAAGCATTGAGATAGATAAACAATATATTATAACCACGAACTGAGTTGATAAAAATAATTTAAGGGGTTTTGTGTAGGCAATCTTATGAACATTATTGTATAAAAAGTCTTCATCAAAAACTTTATAGTTAATTATATTTTTATCGTAGATAATAATATACAAGTGTACGACATTATCTGTTTTTTGATGGAAGTTTTTTTTACGATAATTGAGTTTTTAAGTGAGTTATGCGTGTATAATAAATGTAAATTGAAAATGCTCATAACTCACTTAAAAACTCAATTACCTTAGGTTTTTAACCTTTAATCACCTTTTAAATTGTCGGCAACTTCCAAGGGTTTTGGTCCTTCTAAAATAATGTTCGAATGCGTTTCTGGATTGTTTAAAACTCCATTATTTTTTTCCGAATACTTTTGGAGTTTTCCAGAGTTTTTCTATAATTTCTTCATCACGTTTTAATTTTTGTTTTCTACACGCAGCTGCTGATGACCTTATACGTTTTTCTGCTCCGACATATTCAATAAAATATATTAATGCGATAATCCAACGAAATCAATGCCAATCGAGTTATACAATATTTATTTCGTTTACCTGTGCGATAAAATAAAAATTGTACACGTTCACGCACTTATATCCACTATCGCTGTACAGCAAAAACTATTTACGTGTCAGGCGGGCGGCTGAAAGGTCGGGACCACGGACTAAGATATATCCTCGGATATATCTTATATCTTATGTCTTACTCCGTGATCTTGGTCCTTGATCTTGGTCCGTGATCTTGGCCCGTGATCGGGACCAATAATGCCGATTGCCGACGGCACAATGCCGTTGTAATAATAAAATTATCTAAGCTCGATAAGAACGCGCGTTCGTCTGTGGTCGACCAACGCATGTATCGTTATCGCCGTTCTATTCGTATTCAGTACTAGCTGATCCCGCTGGCACTTCGTTGCCCGTTAAATGTACCAATTATTCTATATTACTCAAACTTTGTACGATTCGTTATTTAATATTCGGCGTATGGTGTACGGTGTTCAAAATTTATCTTAACTTTTCTGTTGCCCGGGATAAGAGTTCTGATTCGCAGCAGTACATTATCAGGTTTTTAAGACGATTTTTAAGACGTTCAAATGTATTTAATAAATGTTGATTGATAATACCATTGTGATATATAATATATTACGAATTATAAATAAAATTAAATTCACGAAATACCAGTGGACACGTCTGGACATAAAACCACAATAATATTACGATTTCCACGATTTTGTATTCGTATTTAAACGATACATAAAAATAAAATAAACTAAATTGACGACAAAATGAACCCATTCATAATTTTAAAGAACGTGAACGTGTTCATTTGAAAAAAATATGAATTTGAACGTTCCGAACACTGAATTAACGCTAGTAATAAATGTTAAAATAGAGTAATAATGGTATCAAACAATGTCTGTGCAGTATAATATCGTACACAGGGGCGGATTTACCCACGGGCCACCTAGGGCGCAATATTTTTTGGGGTGCAATTTTTAGTTAATTTTTACTTTTTACTTTTTAGTTTTTCATAATTTCATAATATTATATTTACCTAAATTTATATTTTATATTAATTTTTTTTTTGTATACAACTTGCATGAAAGCGGAGAATGGCTCACGTATAGTCACGTCGCAGTAGCGTTTTAATTTATAAGCTATATAATAACCTTGCCGTTTGAGTTTAACCCTGCGACCGCTAGAGGTTCGACATCGACACTCGACGAGGCAGTTGCCGGCGTTGCCTATGTTGATGCACGGGAGGTGGTATGCGGGGTGTGTGGCGTAAACACATACAATATTGTGAATGACGCATGCGCAAAACGCCAGCCAAGGCAGTCGAATATACTGCCTCGGGCCGCCGGGCACATGGTGTATGGCCGCTCTACTAGCTAAGTGGAGGACAGCTCGCACAGTCCTTAGCAGGTAAATTATTTGATATTAAATGGAATGACCCGCCTCACCACGTACCCGGCACCACAAATATAAGTGGCCACCAAACTAGTATATTCTTATACCGGAATTAATACTGGAAATCAGATGTCTTGATAAAATAATTAATAATAATAAACATTGCATAGTGCATAGTGCATACTGCTCAGAAATCTGCTAATCGATTACGATTATGGAGACTATAAAGAGTGCTCACCACTTCAATCGGTGCCTACCTGGCTATCTATAAGAAAACATCAATTACAATATTAAAGATTAACCACGGGAGCACACCGACGTACGGAGAGCTAGTGTTTTAATGCCTAGGGGCGGAAAAAATGGTAAGTCCACCCCTGAATCGTACATATTATATATTACAGTTAGACTGTGATATACAATAATATGATAACCTTTCACGATTTCATTTCATACATTTCCGAAACATTTCAACAGTTAGGTATATTATGCACCTAAATAATCTGATTATTTATAGAGTTGTATATTGTATAACAAATAATTAACTTCGATCATTTCTGCTGACCTAATTGTATTTATAGTTTTCAAAAATGGATAGAATAAGCTCACTAAATTAGAAAACTTGAATTGGGAAAGCACGTTTTCGGTAAGAAAAATTACAATTTACAGCCGTCGTGCGGTGCTCCGATGACTATTATATTATAGCGGCAGCGTTCAAGACACGGACTAACATGACAGACTCTACGTCTACGTTAAATTCAAGAATTTAAATACTAAAATAAAGTGTTACTCATAGACCTATAAACCAATGGACAGTGCTTAGAGAGAGAGATCAGGGGTACGATATAGAGTAAAAGAGAAAAGAGAACGTGGGGGGAAAATGTAGCTATTAGTTTCATACGTCAATAATTTTCCCCTTTATGTTCTTTCTCTCTTCTTTCTTTCTTCTTTATTCCTCTTATATGATTCCCGCGCATTGACGGCAGGGCGGAGTGGAATGCGCTGTCCATTAGTTTATAGGTCCTATGGTGTTACTAAATAGTGTTCATACACTGGGGTGCGTTCGAATATGAATAGTTATAGTGGAGTATGTTTAGTTAGAGTAGGTTAGAGTAGGTTTTGTTATCTTCGTAGATAAGCATTATTGTCAGTCATAGAGTAATACTCTATGTATTACTCTATGTTGTCAGTGGAGTTAAAACAACCTTCCCTATTTTTTTCGAGGTTAAAGAGTTAACCCGGAGTATGACAACCCTGCGTTACCGAACGAAGTTGGGTAACTATTTTTTTTATAAAGTCAACTAGAGTTGAGTTTTCGAACGCACCCCGGAACTGAATGTCAACTGTATACGCGCGGGAATTTCGAATTTGTTAGCTTTTGTCAGCGTAACTTTTTGATGATAAGAAAAATTTATATTTGTGATACGCGGCTGATGATAACAATCCGAGTGAATATGCCAATAACCAGCATTGCAGCTGTATATAATTATGAATAATTCAACCATGATGGCATTCAGCATGATACTATAGTGTACTATCTTAGTTCATGCTCACAAGACACGACTCACAGGTCGAGACGACGTGGAGTTTACATTTTACTATTTTTAGTATTTTGGTATTTTAGTATTTTAGTATTTTACAGCATAGTGCAGAAGTCGCAACTCGTGACTGAAACCGCTTGACAAACATCATGTCCGAAGGCACAACCGTCGACGCTGTGGAGAAACTCTCTATTGGTAATTAAAAGACACTTAATCGATAATTTATCTGTGGATAGGTGATTTGCGTTAAAATTTCCTGTGGACAATTATAATTGGATGTATAAATATGTAATTACTAAGGTTCGGATTTGAAGGCAATATAATCAATAAAAAAAGCATTTAAAATGTAAAAAAAGGCAAAAAAAGGCATTTAATTTATACAAAAAGGCAATTCATAAATATACTACAAAATAAAAAAGTGAACATTTTTTAAACACTTTCAATTGCACACATTTTGAGAAATTATTGAACGACAATTATTGCGATCGACAAATGCGGGTGGACTGACGAACAATCTTGAATCTACGGAATACGAACATATTTTAATCTTTAAATAGGTGTATGGGTAATTTTATGGCCATACCAAATACTCCATAAGACGATATCGATAAATATTGCGAATAATAAAACCCATATGTAGCGATAATACGCAAGCTGTGTATAAAATTATAAAATCAACTGAAAAATTAAACACAAAATAGGCATTTATAAGTACAAATGGTAAAAAAAAGGCAAAAAGGCAAAATAAAAGGTTCCATCGTCTAAGAAATTAAATGAAACACATTTTTGTATAAAAATTATTTTTCTATTATGATTAATAAGAGAGGCATTTGCCTTCAAATCCGAACCCTAGTAATTACTAATTACTTACAGTGCCGCAGGGGCTAGTTATAGGCCTACCAAGTTTTAGGGTTTTAATCGGTTCTATAAAAAGATAACAGCTCATTTTCAATAAGATATAATGTTTATAATTTATTATTATTCATATTTCATTGTTCAGAGTTCGGGGTATTAAAAAATGTTTGCCCATATATTACTTAGCTGGCCCACCGAGTTCAACTCGTTAACTCACCGAGCCTATCCGTGCCTGATGGCTGATTACATAGGTACATTAAACATGGCGTAGATGATAATAATATTAATAATAAATATTATGTCTTATTGAAAATGGGTCGTTATTAATTAAGTTTTATTTAATCTGTGATAATAATACACCGTAGCATGTAAACAACTTGTAATAAAATGCATATTAGCATATTAATAATTATTTATAAGGCATATAATTTTGATGAACATTTTTAGGTGAACTCTTCACATCAGAAAAACATGGTGATGATACGTCTGGTGATGGTACGGAGTTAAAACCTTTCAAGACCATATTGCAGGCCATGAAACATGCTGGAAAAGAACCATTTCCAGTGATTTATGTAGATTCTAAAGCCGAAGGCAATGTATGTGATAAATACTTTTTTTTTCATATAATAGTATTTTGTTATTTTGGTTAATAAATATGTGCATATTGTTATTGAAAATAATATACTGACCAAATTCAAATTATTTGACAGAAATTTGAACCTGCTCCTAAAACTCAGTTAAAGAAAAATCAAAAATTTTGGGTCAGAGAGCATCATAAAAATGTAGAAAAAGCCAAAAAAGAAGAAGAAGATGCTGCTAAAAGGAATAAAAATCTAGAAGAAGCAAAAAAATTGATATTGTCTGAAGATTCTACTTTGCCTCCGGCAACTTTAATTAAAATAAAAAATGCATCTGAATACCGAAATTCTAGGATTAAAATGTATGGATGGGTACATAGACTTAGGAGACAAGGTATTTGTAGTTCTATAATATTAAGGCTAAGTGATTGTCTTCACTCATTTTTCAATCACTGATTATAGTTAAATAATATAGCAAGTTTTGAATCAGTCAATTCAGATAAGTGCAATCAACTTGTTGTAATTAGTAAAATTTTACAGGAAAATCATTAATGTTTATCACATTAAGAGATGGCACGGGTTTTATCCAAACAGTTCTTAATGAAAAATTATGCCAAACCTATAATGCTTTAATGTTGTCTACTGAATCATCTGTTCTTCTTTTTGGAGTTTTGAAAGAAGTTCCTGAAGGAAAGTCTGTAAGAATAATTTACTAATAACTAAAATTTAGTCAAAAAAGTAACTATAAAAACTTTTTTCTGTTTAACAGGCACCAGGAGGGCATGAACTTCAAGTTGATTATTGGGAATTAATTACATTAGCACCACCTGGTGGTGCTGATTCTATATTGAATGAAGATGCTAATCCAGAGGTGTTATTGGACAATAGGCATATTGCTATTCGCGGAGAAAATGTAAAATTTGATAAATTGATTTTAAATTATGCTTCATGATTTTATTATTTTATACTTTCTAGACATCCAAAATTTTATTAATGAGATCAGTGGTAACGCAAGCATTCCGTATGCATAATTTAGATAATGGCTGTGTTGAAGTTGTACCACCTACATTAGTACAGACTCAAGTGGAAGGCGGGTCTACATTGTTTAAACTGGATTATTTTGGGTGAGGACATTTTTACCATTGTATAATATTGTAAACTATAAAAACGTTTAATGTTTAGACAAGAAGCATATTTGACTCAAAGTTCTCAGCTTTATTTAGAAACTTGTTTACCAGCACTTGGTGATGTATTTTGTATGGCACAAAGTTATCGTGCTGAACAGAGTCGTACAAGAAGACATTTATCTGAGTAAGAGGTTTATAAAACATATGTTTTCCATTTGCCATTTAACATGACTATAATTACTTTTATTTTAGATATACTCATGTAGAAGCTGAATTTGCATTTATTACTTTTGATGATCTACTAGATCGAATTGAAGATATGATTTGTGATGTAGTGAAGCGTGTTTTAGAGTCACCACATGCAGATATTGTGAAACATTTAAATCCAGTAAGTTTTTAAAAATTAAAGTATAACATTTTGTTATTAAAACACATGTACTAAACAGTATACTCTGTCCCATGAGAAAATAAACTTATTTTGTGTGACCTCCTTACCACCATCAATAAGGTGTATAATATTATTGACTTAGGTTGGTGGCTTTTTATATTATCTTTAGAATTTGGATGCTGTAGATCATAGAATATAAGCACTTAAAATATTGCAAAAATGCTAGAATAAAAGGCTAATATTTATATATGTAACTAAGTATTTTTTTATAATTTATACTGAATTAACGCTATTAAAAATATATTTTTCAAATTACTTAACTGTATAGATCATGTAACTGTGCAGAATAAGACAATTTAATTTATGGAATTTTCCTAATAAATAATTAATAACAAATTATATAAAAATAATAAATGCACTCGTGACTTGATGTGTAAAACAATTAGTTACTTTTAGCATTTGTATTACTTACCATATGGGTACAACATGTAATTTTTTATCCGTATCATAAATAAATACCTATTACAATTTATAAGATTTAAATAATTTGATCCATTCTCGTATTACAATAAATATAAATCTTTTTCAAATACTTAGATATTATAAAGATAGAAATATTCGCATATTATGCCATATGTGGCTATACATTTTTGATATTTTTTATTTGCAGTAAGAATAATATACAAGGAACCTTGTATTTTCTAACCTTAAGTGAAAAAATTAAAAATTTTAGAAAAATACTACAAAACTATTTGAATATTTTTGTGATTTAGATGAATTTTTCGTAAAAACTTGAACTTTAAATGCTAATAAAAAAAAATTAAAAATTTTTGAAATTTTTATTTGTAGTAAAAAAATGTTCAATAAAAAATATATAAAAAAGTCAAATATTAAAATATTTTTTAATAGCACAAAACGAGACAAAATATTTCATAGTTTAACATTTCAAGTAAATGCTAATAGGAAGGTTTGTCACTTTTATTGTTATTTATTTTTGAATTATAACAAGAAAATTAGGAAAAATTTCGATCGTTTTTTGTTTTTGTAATTTTTATATTTCATGACTTGTAAAGTACTGAAAATTTTCATTTTGGGCCATTTCAAGTTCTAACTTCTTCAAATTTGCTACAGGAATTTACCCTTAAAGATTTTCTGCTTTAAAACGAATTGAGTCTTACATACAAAACAACAAAGCAAATTATTGTAAAAGCAATACATTTATTGCTTTGTTCAGAATCTAAAGTAAAATGCTAAAGTAAATTTAGCTAATCCCAGAATTTACTTTAAGGTTATAGCATTTTGTTTCTATAGTCTATTATATTATCATAGTAATTAATGATTACATTAATTTATTATTAATATAATATATAAATGTTATAATTAAACAACAAAATTAATTAAAATGGGATTTATAGTAATATATGATTTTTAGGAATTTGCTGCACCAAAAAGACCGTTTAAAAGAATGGATTATAAAATGGCCATTCAATTTTTGCGTGAAAACAACATAACTAAGGAAGATAATTCATTTTATGAATTTGGAGAGGTAATTTTGTGTATAATATTTACTATTTAGTACATATTTATATAATTTCGATTTATAACTTATATTGTTATTTGTTTAGGACATTCCGGAAATGGCTGAAAGAAAAATGACGGATTTGATTAATCAGCCAATTATGTTGTGCAGGTTCCCCGCTGAAATCAAATCATTCTATATGTCTCGATGTCCTGAAGATAATACTCTTACTGAATCTGTTAGTATATAAATTAAATGTTATAAGTAAAGTGTTGCATAAAAATCTATCCACACTAGTCATAAGTTTGATAATAAACCAACTTATGTAATATTGTTATAGGTGGATGTCTTATTACCTGGTGTTGGTGAAATTGTTGGTGGTTCAATGCGTATTTGGGACGAAGAAGAGTTACTGGCTGGTTATAAAAAGGTCGGAATCGACCCAAAACCGTATTACTGGTATACTGATCAGGTTTGTTAAAATTATATTGATTGTATTTAATATGTTCAAAATCTAGAATAACACATAAATATTTTTCTGATTTTAACATAACTTGAAAATATTAAAACTAAAACATTATTTTTAATTTAGAGAAAATTTGGATCATGCCCTCACGGTGGATATGGTTTAGGATTGGAAAGATTCATGTGTTGGTTATTGAATAGATACCACATCCGTGAAGTTTGTCTGTATCCAAGATTTTTAGACAGATGTACTCCATAAAAGTAATGAAGTAATGAAGTTTCAACATCATAATTAATTTTATGTTATTGTCACTATTAATTAATTAAATAAAATAATAAATTGCATTTATGGGTTTTCTAGTTTACTTAGTGTTTATAGCCTTTGAATTTAATTGTACTGAATTAATTATTATTGGATGATGTTCAATAATTGTACTTTCTTTGGTATGGTTAGGATAGACTATTGTTTGTGTATTTTATTTATTTATTGTATGGTTTGTACACAATACTAACAGCATAGAATATTAGTACCTAAATAAAATAATAAAAAAGCTGGGTCAGTAGGTAACGCACTGCTGTAGATTAGGTGTCTAGAAAGTCATTGTAATGTTTACAAATAGGCACAATAAGATTATATAAAAGAAAATATTTCAAAATATATATGTCTAGTAAATTCTATTACAAAATGTGGTGAAAAATTTATTGTTAAATTACAAAAAAAAAAAATTGATTTTGTTAAAAATTTCCTTTTTTCCTTTATAATTTAACTATAGTACATATACTATAGTAGATAAAGCACTAACTGATACATTTTAATAATATTACACATAACTTATTTTATTGTAAAACCTAAACGTTTATCGCTTTGCTCAGAATCTAAAAAAAAGGATTTAAAAAAAAACGGTTTACTCAATGAAACCTACTGTTAGATGTGCCTTATTACTTCACTCCGGGGTTTTATAGTATTGCACCTATATTTGAATGTAATGATTTAGGTATAATTGTACCTAATTAAAAAAAACTTCTAAAAAACTATTTACACAAAAAATATTTCGATTTTGTTGACATTAAACTACCCTAGTAATTTTTTTATACCATTATAGATTCGGAGCAATGAGGTATGCATGTAGGTTTGATTTCACAATGATTTGTGTTTTTTTTTGCTTCTGAAAACACTTAATAGTTGACAAAATGCTTCAAAATAAAATAATAATTTTTCAAACTTATCAAGATCAAAACACATTTTTGATTCTGACTTAGAAATATACTGTGCGCACCTCGGATTCCTTAAAAATAATATGAGTACCAGATTTAAGGATATCAATGAACTGATTATACCAGAATGAGTATTGAATCCATTTTTAGCAGATATACAAAATGTCCAACCATCAATTCAAGAAGAACTACTCGAAGTGAAGCACAATGGAGAAGCTAAAATCGATTTTAAACATAATGGATAAGAGTTGTTTTGGCTCAAGCAAAAAACCATGTACCCTCAACTTTGGAAAGTAGTAGAATTACTAATTATGGCTTTTCCGTCGACATACCTAGCCGAAAAAGGCTTTAGTGCGGTTCGACTACTTTTGACCGAATCAAGAAACAAATTAGAAATATGTGAAAGAGGAGATCTAAGACTAATGCTGACGTCTATTGAGCCCAGATACACATAGGTATTAAAAGTATAATGACGTATATCCGTTTTCTAATTTTGTATCTATATACGTACTTACATCGTATATGTTATACGCCAATATGTTATATTGTACATGTTATACGCCTTTTTTTTTATTTGTCGTGTTTGTTATCACCTTTCGGGACGGTAAAAATAGGTACATCGGTTTTTTACTTGAGCGTCTTTTCCGATGGCAAAAAATGAATATAGTGGGTACTTTTTTTTGGGGGGTGGGGAAGTGGGGTAAAATGTAAAAATAAACGAGTCCAAATATCATCCATTTCTGAATGCACAATAACAATGTTTTAAAAAAAAAGGCGGGCAAGTGGGTGTTGCTCTGCTGTACAGTAGGTTACACGTGGGTCACTGCAATGGATGACGTTAAATTTGAATTCAATGATATAATAATATCATTGTATAAGATAAAACGATTCTGAGCGAAGAAGGTCAGTCAGCGAGTCAGCCTATGATATTACTAAGTATATTTGATGATTAATGTGGAACATTATTTTAAATGTTCAATCCTTAGCTATAAAAGTTGAACATTTTATACATTTTTAGCCACAAAATAATTATCATTGAATTCAAACTTGACAGTAGTTAACACACCCATTACAGTACCTACACTTATTCTATAACGAGGTACACTCTACACTCAGTGGCGCATTTAGCAGCGCTCTGGGGCAACATTTTACTAACGTCCTCCCCCACCCCCAAGAAATATACATTTAATATTACGTGTAACTCCCAAGTTAACCCAAAATGTTATTTTCTACAATTTATCTAATAGGTATTTTAACTCTAAAACAACTTTAAGAACCCTTTTCTTCATTTTTGCGGAAACACGTTTTAACAACCGAGAATCGTCGGTGTGACATCCTCTTAAGGTAAGATATCGTTTAAATCATTTTTTCTTAAAAACACAATAATGTCTTGTATACTTGGAGGAGAAATTGGAAATGATTTTTAAACAACTGCCAAAATGAATACATTCATTGGAAAATTAAGTGCCCAGATCTGTACTGTATTCATTTTTTTAAAGCTCAGCAGATATCCTTATGTCTGCTGCTGTCGTTTTAGTTAGTTTTAAAAAAAGTAATATTTTTTTAAAAGGCTCATAGGTAATGGTACACTATAAACATTTTTCCGCCCCTAAAATTTGGCGTCCCATTTGCCCCAGTTGCCCCCCCCCCCTCTCCCCTAAATGCGCCACTGTCTACACCTACACTTATTATAGAGAATTTAGTGACACACCGGGTTTTTGTATACAATTTGTATATAAATATGTTATATTCAAAGTATGTATTTATTTATTTATTTATTCGTCTACCTATATAGTTATAAATTGACTAATCACTACAAAAACTGGTTAGGACCTTCGGTACAAAATTAGTCAATACAAATTTAAAAATACTTAATAGACCATAATTATTTTAACGTTGAAATAAAATATTTGGCTTTTCTTTATCTATATTATACTATTTATACTTACATATACGTTGAAGTTGATACTTTTTGTAATAAATTGAATTAAAATGTTATAAAGTCATCTTAAAAAGTAATCGCGTTTAAGTCATTTAAAATATAAAATGTATTTTAGAATATGATGTACACCTAACTTCAATAATTTACTTATATTTGAATTACCATGGTAATAATATATATTTTGTTTAGTTAGTGTTACATAATTCATTAATTGTATTTCTACTAATAGCATATTTTATTATTTGGATTTTATATAATCATAACAGTTATAAATATTATACTTTTTACTATACTTTTTATTTACTTTTTATACAATCGCTTATTTTGAAAATGACGAATTTTAGAAATGAAGGATTGCTTATAACTGCACAAAAAATGTGTTTAATAGCCCTAACTATTTGTGCATACATTCTATTGTCATCACAAATACAAACTTGTCCACTGATCAAAAATGGCTCGAAGATCTATCCATTTGATGGTGAATTTTACCAATCATCGGTACTTTTCTTGACTGCAGCTGCTATATATATAGGCGAATGTGATATATGGTCAAAGTATATAAAACCAAAAAATAGACTAATTCAATTTCTCGCAGAGGTACACAAATTAACATTTTGATTGAAAAATTATAGTTTAATTCTTTCAAATGTGTTTATTAAATTCTAATAGTACCTACCTATTTTTTTTTTCTATAAAATAACATATGATAAAAATGTAAAATACATCATGTCTTAAAATTATGATATTATTCGACGTAATGTTATGTACGTATAGGTACTTAAATTGTGGTTAATGTAACTTTGATTTTTTTAATTTATATTTTTATAGCTGTTTATTATGTCGAATGTTATAATAATTGTCTATGCTCTATTTTGGCATCCAATAGTCATAACCACGTCTATATGCACTGATAAATTGAGTGGTCTGGTGAGCATCATCCGTTCTACAATAATTGATAAACTACACACGATTCACGATAATCTTACTTTTATAGACACATACGTGGTTGGGGAGTACGAATATATACAAAAAAAGCATTCCAATTTGCATGAAAACCATTCACAGTACGAAGTTCCATTGCAATATATTGGGCGCGTCAATATTATATTATGCACTCGAAAAGTTTGGAAAGAATGACTTGTAATTATTTCCTCGATATTAGGTATTTTGACAATTAATATACAATTGATAAGAGTAACAATATTTCAGACGACGTATAAGGTGTTCGTTTTGAAGTATAATTACCCAACTCGAATATGTACGGCAATAAGCTCATAGAACAATTATACATGTGAACAGTATCGAAAGTTTAATCCTTGCAGAACAAAACAACCATGTCATGTACATTGTACTTACCTATGTATAATTAGTATTTGAAATTGAATAAATATTTTTATTTTTATAGTTTGGTATTATATGCAGCTAAATACATATATATTCGCAGTATTTATAATGAAATCAATGTCATATAGATTGAATATTACATTTCCTTGAAACTCAATTGCTTCAGAAAGTAGATACCTTATGAACATTTAGTATTCATAGGTACATATCAGTATACGAAATATATCAAACAAATAAAATAAAATTATTACTTTGTACGGTTTTAAATATTTTATTGTCGTAAAATGCGTTTTTCTAGTTTTGATTATTATTATATACGTACTATACATATTTAACGTACAAACGTTTAACTTTATACTTTGAAAATCATTATTGTTATTATTGTTTAGAAAAATAAACATGGCGATTACATATAAGCGTGTAAAAAAATGTAGGCATTACAGAAGAATGAAAAAAAAATAATAGAAAAATTGTAATGTTTTAAACAGCATCTTTGATAATATATGAGACTGTAATATCAATTATCTTAATCAATTACTTAACAGAGAGACAAAAATGTAGAAATTTATGAATTATAATCGGAACGGAATGTCGTCGAAACATAATATTATAACCTATACGCGAAATAAAAGTTCGTTTTTAAAAAGAGAAAAAAGACCAATCGAATTCAAAATAATATAATATTTAAAAATAAAACTAGAATTTTACAAAAATTAGTCGAATAGGTATTTTAATACAATTTTAATCGTACAAAATTATTTTCCAACAATTAGGAGGTACCTACTCCCAAGACCGGTGTTCATCAGTAACATGAGCACATATTGTATCAAATGTCATCCAAATCCTTTCCACACATTTTTACTAGAGAGATATGTCAAAACAAACGTAAGCGGACGAATGGAAATACGATCACTAGAAGTTAAAATATAACTTTATTATATACAAGAAACCATTGTAGGTATTCTAGGCGTTATCCATTTTACTTCATAATATTAACATTTTAAGTTAACAAATATATTTTAAAGATTATAAACTGTGGTGTATACTGCGCACTATTTGTAAGACCATATTATAGTCTTGTATCTTAATTTAAAACAGCATGCCAAACATAATTTAAAAAAAATATAGTATGACACATTCTCTAAACGTAGGTAATCGAAATATATTCATATCAAAACATAACTTTATTAATTTAGAACTCATGCTTATTGCGCCACCAATGTATAGATTGTATAATTTAAAAACAAGAAAAAAAAGGCGGGCAAGTGGGTGTCGCTCTGCTGTACAGTAGGTTACAAGTGGGTCACTGGTAACGGATAGTGTTAAATTTGAATTCAATGATACAATAATATCGTTGTATAAGATAAAACGATTCTGAGCGAAGCCGTTCAGTCGGCCTATGATATTACTATGAGTATTATATTTGATGATATTATTGTTAATAAAATAATTTATATTATATTATAACCTATTTACGTGGAACCCTTGTTTTAAATTTTCAATTCTTATAGCTATATAAAATTTGAACATTTTATACATTTTTAACTACAAAATAATTAGGTATCATTGAATTCAAACTTGACAGTTAACGCACCCGCCATTACAGTATACTTATTCAATAACGAGGTACACTCCACACTTATACTATAGACAATTTAGTGACGCACCTGATTTTTATATAGAATTTGTATATAAATGTGTCACATTAAATGATCAATAACAATGTTTTTTAAAAAAAGGCGGGCAAGTGGGTGTCGCTCTGCTGTACAGTAGGTTACAAGTGGGTCACTGTAATGGATGGTGTTAAATTTGAATTCAATGATACAATAATATCGTTGTATAAGATAAAACGATTCTGAGCGAAGACGGTCAGTCGGCCTATGATATTACTAAGTATTATATTTGATGATATTATTATTGCGAATAAAGTAATTTATATATAAACTATTTACGTGGAATCTTGTTTTACATTTTCAATCCTTAGACATAAAAGTGGAACTTTTTATACATTTTTAATTACGAAATAATTATTAAATTTTTAATTTGATAAATATGTAGTCGAAAATCGAACTTTAAATGCTCTAAAAATTGTGCCAGTGTATTTTTAATATTTTTCAACTGCTATAGTAACAATATATATCAGAGTCAACATTTTTCGAAAATTTTATCGTGTAGAGGAAATGCTAATATAAACAACCAGTGAATATTTAATGTATTTACGGCCTTTCGTTTTTGAATTACAACAAAACAAGAAAATCGCTACATGACTACTTGAGTAATCGAGTGAATATTATCTAATGTGGTAAAAACATGAACTTCAAAGTTCAAACGCTCATGAAAATTTAATTTGACTTTCTTGTAGACATTTTTTTTTTTAATAAAGGTAGGCCTTATGAGGAATCTTTTATTACATTTCAAATGATAAATTTTTTTTGTATTTCTATCTCAAAGTAATTTGCAAATTTTGTGATTTTTACGTATTTTGTCAAGATTTGAACTTTAAATGCTTAAAAAAAAAATTTGTGACTATATGGATTTATAATAATTATCAAATGTCATTGTAACAATACATTAGGAGCCTTGTATTAAATTTTCAAGATGTTTTACCCAACAAATAACATTTTATTGATATTCATAGAAAAAAAAACCGGCCAAGTGCGAGTCGAGCTCGCGCACGAAGGGTTCCGTACCATCATCTATGAACATGTTGGCAACACTGCTTATATTATATATTCTAGGATTTTTGTATTTGTTGTTATAGCCGAAACAGAAATACATAATCTGTGAAATGTCAACTTTCTAACTTCCATGGTTCATGAGTAGGGCAGTGAAGTTATTGCATTAGAAAACTCACTAAATTTATTGCATTATTGCATTAAAATATATTAAAAATTGCACTTATAAATTTAAAAATTGCATCGAATTTTTTTAATTATAATCAATAAAATCAAACATATTAAAAATAAATAATAATAATAAAAATTAAATATGTATATTGCTTACATTATTGCATTACACAACAAATGATTTTTTTAAGTTTTCTTAACGACCCTAATGCGATAATCGCTCTATAGAAATATTAATAAAATAATAAGTATTACAACAAATATAGAATAAGTTTGTGCACTGCTACCTTTACTTGCTTTTATCATATATATTAAGTTATATAATCTTAAATGTAAACGAAAATTATGAAAAATAGTTAAAATTGCAGTAAAATTAAAAACGTCGCCAAAATTGCATTTATTGCAATATAATTTTTTTTCGTTTAAATTCAGAGTTTTACGAAACATATTTCAATCTCACTCAGCAACAAATATAAGCATTTACAAAAAACATGCAAATGCAACCACTTCACTGCCCTATTCATGAGATACAGCCTGGTGACAGACGGACGGACAGCGGAGCCTTAGTAATCAAGTAGCCAAATAGGGTCCAATAGGGTCCAAATAGGGTCCAATATTAGTAGCCAATAGGGTCCCGTTTTACCGTACGGAACCTTAAAAAACTAAACAAATTTGAGAAAATGTCCGTAAACAGTTGAAAAAAAATACAAGAAAATGCTAGTAAAAACAACCAGTGAAAATGTCATGTATGTTTCTACGGTCATTTGTCTATAAGAGTCACACCAAAAACCAAAATCGATTTTGTCAAAATCCGATTTTACGTAAAAATTCCCGGTTTTCTTTAATATTTTTATTTTGTTTTTCTCTGCGCTTTTGAAAACTATTAGGAACTATACCGTTGAAGAAAATCTAAGCATTTTCTCTGTCCTAGAAGGTGATGACAGACACAAAAAATAAAAAAAACACAAATCGTTGTACAATCAATACATCATACTCATCGCTTCGCTCAGAATCTAAAAATAGCAGTCGCACGCAAATGATTATTCATCTATAAACGGACTTGAGATAATAATTATTTTGTTGTGATATATTATACGAAAACCAGGTTTCACAAGACTTCACCCTACTATCATAGTACCATAGGTTATTGCAATTATGACGTTATAACCACTCGTATGTACCTACCTATGTATTTAATACAAGGCTACGGACAATTTCGTCGTACGAATTAAGTGGCGAACGATTGTTTCGTACGAATGACGCACAAAATACCAATTATTCGTGATCCATACGAAAAATATAGTTACCTACGAACAACGTACGAATGGAAGTCAATTCGTACGTACTACGATAAGTTTTGGACTTTTCATTACGAAAGATGATACAAAATACCGAATAATTGGAATTTCATGCGAAAAATCAAACCAAATGGCCGTTATGAAGCGCTGTCGTCGCCCATTAGTTTTTTGTAATAGTGTTTATAATCAATGGTTTTGTTTTAAAAATTTAAATTATGAAAAGTTAAAGGTATTTTAAAAGTGTTGACATTTTTGCTATTTCTAAACGATATAATAAACCTATTGGGGTAAAAATATGATTTTGCAGTTAAAAAATGATAAAACAATTTTTAAACTGTCGAGATTTTAATGAATTTTGTCAACATTTGAACTTTAAACTCTAGTTAAACAAAAACTTGTGCCTGTAGTAGATATTATGTATATCCATATATTGTTTTCAACTAAAAAATCTTAAATTATTCTTATTAAAGAGTTCATTTTTGTGAAAATTTTGATTGTTGAAAATTTTATTTTCATTAATCTCACGATTTCTAATAATTTTTATAGTTAATAAATAAATTTAGGCAAGAAACCGATTTTTGTCCGGACGGCGAAACCCCCTCTACGGTTAATGGGTATATCCTCGTTGGACACCTTTATATATATAATAATTAATATATAAGATATAAATCTTCGAAGTTCATTATATTATTATTGTGTCTAATTCTAATATAATACAAATATTTTGTGTACTGAATATACCTATTGTGATACAGATTGTAACAATAAAAAAAAAAGTTTTTGCCAATATTTCTATAACAGTATTTAATTATAATAATAAACAATAAACACAAGTATTTTACATTGAAACAAAATTAAGAATAACGAACATAGTTTGCCGAACAAATATTTACAAACATATTTGATTATTATGATTTACAAATATATTATATTATATATTATTATTTTCATAATAAATTGCAGGAATTACGACGAATCTGGAAAAGCTTTTCGACGACGACTCCTACCTACCCTCTGAACGATTTCGTAATGGTCATTTCGTTGATAATGTTTGTGTTGTTGTATCCGAGCTGTTATTTATATAGTAATCGGAGGATAATAACCAACTCGTTCTACTTGCAAACGAATACCTGCGGTTGTAAAGCAAAATATATTCACTGTTCTAAATAATTATAATGTAATCGTGTGATCATTTGGAACAGCGGACATGGTTGGCTGTATAGAAACAAAACCATTTGTTTGCAAATAAAACCAGTTGGGATTTTTCTTCCTCAGACGTCTATATAATATAAAAATTAAGACTCGTATACTATATACAGTGACACGAACATCACAAATTAAATAATCGGTACGAAACTGTGTAACAGGTAGTTGTTTCACCGTGTGAAATGTCTTAGACAACCGTCTCGTCCACCGGTGACGACGACGTACCCACCGCGGTAAGCGGTAAGCGAACTCACTGGTCGTACGCTGAAATACGTCTTCCGTAACAGTATTGTTCACGGCCGCTGACGGCGCTTACAGGTGGGTTTCCACTAGATACGTATACGTGTACGTGCATAAAAATACTTTTCTGTGATTGGTTGGTATACATGGTAAGCCTTTGGTATACCAGAGTGTTATACGTTCTTACCACAGGCTTGACCATGATACCATGAAGTTGGACCCAGTTCAACTTTTCACGTGTGCAGGGGGGGGGGTTTCCACTACACACGTGTACGTTTACGTGCATATATTGACCGGACACGTTCGCTATGAACGGTCTCCACAAACGTTTCCTATCGGTTAATATGGGTTAGGTTAGGTTAGGATTGGTAACATATTAGTTACCTCATATATTCTTATGTTATCAATATAGAGCCATGTACACGTGAAAAGTTGAACTGGATCCAACTTCATGGTATCATGGTCAAGCCTGTGGTAAGAACGTATAACACTCTGGTATACCAAAGGCTTACCATGTATACCAACCAATCACAGAAAAGTATTTTTATGCACGTACACGTACACGTATCTAGTGGAAACCCACCTTACACGTCTCTATATTGATAACATAAGAATATATGAGGTAACTAATATGCTACCAATCCTAACCGATCTAACCCATATTAACCAATGGAAAACGTTTGTGAGACCGTTCATAGCGAACGGATCCGGTCAATATATTCACGTACACGTATGTAGTGGAAACCCACCTGTACTCTGCTGCGGTTGATTATGGTGGTTCGGGCAGCGACCATGTTGAGCGTCAGTGACCGCGGTCTACTATCCCTCGTTTAGACCGTGGCTGGATCGGGCTGTGTGACCGCGGTCCAGTGCACGTGGTAATGGTCTGCTCTGGTGTAGAACACGGCTGGGTCAGACTTGATCAGTGGCAGTGCCGAGGACAAAATTAACGCATAACAAAAGGTTGAAATTATCAGCCTTACATTATAATATCAGTCTTTACAGTTTCATGTCTGCACCAGAGATGGCCACCGACGGACCTACTGAGAACCGGGCCTTTTGTCCTCGGCGCGGCGGCCACAGTAGCAGTGATAAGGACCGGAAGTTCTGGTTCTCAGTCGGTCCGTCGGTGGCCATCTCTGACGTCGCGACCTGGTGTAGACACGTAACTGTAAAGACTGATATTGTGTATATTATACTATGTAAGGCTGATAATTTCAAACTTTCGTTATGCGTTAATTTTGTCCTCGTCACAGCCACTGATCAAGTCCGACCCAGCCGTGTTCTACACCAGGGATGACCATTACCACGTGCACTCGACCACGGCCACGGAGCCCGACACAGCCTCGACCTACACCGGGGCTAGTTGACCACTGACGTTAAACATGGTCGCTGCCCGAACCACCTGCATAATCAACCACAGCAGAGTACTCCGCAAACAGTACGCGCCGTCAGCGGCCGTGGACAATACTGTTACGAAAGATATTTCAGCGTACGACCAGTGAGTTCACTTACCGCTTACTGCAGTATAGGTACGTCGTCTCGTCATCGGTGGACGAGACGTTTCTTGAAGACATTTCGCCCGGTGAAAGTACCACCTGTTACACGTTTTCGTACCGTTTATTTTGTTGGAGATGTTCGCGTCAGTGTATATAATATAAGAGTCTTTATATATATATGTATGGAAATCTGAGGAAGAAAACTCCTAACTGGTTTTATTCGCAAACGAATGGCTTCGGTTGTATACAGTCAACTATGTCCGCTGTTCTAAATGATCACACGATTACATTATAATTATTTAGAACAGAGAACATATTTTGCTTTACAACCGCAGGTATTCGTCTGCAAGTAAAACGAGTTGGTTACTTTCCTCCGATTACTATATGAATAACAGCTCGGATACAACAACACGAACATTATCAACGAAATGATCATTATGAAATTGCTTAGAGAGTAGTAGTCGTCGTCGTCGTCGTCGTCGTCGGCGTAGTCTATTCCAGATTCGTCGTAATTCCTGCAATTATAAAAAAAATATATAATAATATATTTGTAAATCATAATAATAAATAAGTGACCTATCGTTCTCATTATTTTATTTCGGTAATATCAGTGAGCCATGTCTATAATATTATATTATTATGATTCTCTTTTTTTTCTTACAGTTATCAGCTAGTGTTTTTATTATTTATAGTCTGGTTTTGTGCTGAGCTGCGGGAATATTACCACAGAACAGATGAAATTCATTTCATCTATTGACTATATTCTATTAAATATCACAGACCGCGCAGGGTAAACAGGTGATTAAATAACATAGACCTAGGTGTATTAATAAGATAACTTTCTAAGGTTTGTGCAACTGTAATTTTGATTTACCTAATTTTGTTTTTATACGATTTCGAAGACTCGAAGATTTTTCAGGTTTTGATGGATAAACAATTTTTTTTTTTAAATATGTTTTAATTGTATAAAAATTATTGTACCTACCTATAAATATTGCCGCATATTGGTAACAAATACCAATCAACTAACAAGTGTCAAGTAATCTACCTATACGTACATATAGGTATACTATTATCTTGAAAGAAGCCTTTAGAAACAACTACATAAATAAAGAACAATCACGGATGAAAGCAAAGATTGGACGGGTGCTTAACAATGTTTACAAAACAGTTTTTTTTTTGAAGAAGAAATAATAGAATTTCAATTACATATCTAGTTGTTTAGATTTTGTATAAATTATAATATAGCATTTATGGAGCTATAATAACGTTACTTAAGGACCTCCCTCTAAATTTCCTGCCGAGCAGTCTGCTACGACCCAAGCACGACTAAATACGATATGGTCATGGTTATGATTATATTTATGATTATGGTCTGTTGTACGATACCTATGCATAATATAAGTTAGCAAACTCACAGGTCGTTCGCTGGAATTTCTTCCGTTACAGTATTGACCACAGCAGGTGACGGCGTACTGTTTGGCGCACTCTCCTGTGGTTGATAATGGTGGTGTGGGCAGCGACAACGTTTACCATCAGTGACCGCGGTGGTCGCACGGTCGTGGTGACAACTAGCCCTGGTGTAGACCGTGGCTGGGTCTAGCTTTGTGACCACGGTCGAGTGCACATGGTAATGGCCTCTGGTTAGGTCGTGGTCTACGGCCGGGTTTGACGTGGTAACCTCGGCGCGGTGGCCACAGTGACAGTTACGTAGCGACGAGGGCCGAAAGTTCCAGTTTTCAATCGGCCCGTCGGTGGCCATCATCATAAGAGCGGCAGGCGGTGACGATCGCTGCGGCCAGAGTGGAAAGTTCTGTTTTTTGGTCGGTCCATCATTGGTTATCTTTGTGGCAGCGGAAACTACCGTGGGCGGCGACGATCGCTGTGACCACAGACGAAAGTTCTGGTTCTTGGTCGGGCCGTCGATGGTCATCATTGTGTAATTGGAAACTATGGTGGGTGGCGACGATCGCTGCGACCAGAGACGAAAGTTCTGTTTTTTGGTTAATCCATCGGTGGTTATCATTGTGGAAGCATCAACTTTAGCGGGCGGTGACGATCGCTGCGACCAGAGACGAAAGTTCTTGCCCGGTCCGTCGGTGGTCATCAGCGTGGAAGCATCAACTTCGGTGGGCGGCGACGATCGTTGCGGCCAGAGCTGAAAGTTCTGTTTTTTGGTTGGTCCATCGGTAGTCATCAGTGTGGAAGCTTCAACTTTAGCGGGCGGTGACGATCGCTGCGACCAGAGACGAAAGTTCTTGCCCGGTCCGTCGGTGGTCATCAGCGTGGAAGCATCAACTTCGGAAGGCGGCGAAGATCGCTGTGGCCACAGCTGAAAGTTCTGTTTTTTGGTTGGTCCATCGGTAGACATCAGTGTGGAAGCTTCAACTTTAGCGGACGGCGACGATCGGTGCGGCCAGAGACGAAAGTTCTTGCCCGGTCCGTCGGTGGTCATCAGCGTGGAAGCATCGACTTCGGCGGGCGGTGACGATCGCTGTGGCCACAGCTGAAAGTTCTGTTTTTTGGTCGGGCCGTCGGTGGTCATCATTGTGGAAGCGGAAACTTCAGCGGGCGGCGACGATCGGTGCGGCCAGAGACGAAAGTTCTTGCCCGGACCGTCGGTGGACATCAGCGTGGAAGCATCAACTTCAGCGGACGGTGACGATCGGTGCGGCCAGAGACGAAAGTTCTTGGCCGGTTCGTCGGTGGTCATCAGTGTGGAAGCATCAACTTCGGCGGACGGCGACGATCGCTGTGGCCAGAGCTGAAAGTTCTGTTTTTTGGTCGGGCCGTCGGTGGTCATCATTGTGGAAGCGGAGACTTCAGCGGGCGGCGACGGCCGAAAGTACCGGTCGTCAGTTAGTCTGTCGGTGCCCATCATTACGAGAGCTGCAACGGCGGCCGGCGGCGACCTGAACAACGCCAAACACAGTAAGACGATGCGTAGCATAATAATAATATGTTATGTTTCTTTATGGAAAATAAACATTCCAATGAGCGAATTCATATTTTTAATATTCTTTCAGAAAGCAAATAGAAACAAAAATGTTTTTAAATGTTTATGTTATTATATTTTATGTATTAAAAACATTATTTGGCCAGCAAAGTAATAAATAATAATACAACTATTAAATCTCAATCCTTACTTTATAATTGGTATAAATATTATATTAATAATTTAATATATTAATTATAAGTTAAAATGTATTTAATAAATGTTAATGTGTACCTGTCATGGGCTGGAAAGAAGTACTTAACAGAATACTTTGACTGATAGTTAGAGGTCGGTGGCTTGTAAGTTTAAGTAGATGTAGATGGATCGTTGGTATAATTCATGGTAGATGCTTGATGAATAGAAATAGAAGTAAATTTCTGGTGAAAAGAGGTATATGGTGAGGTTAGTCTCGTCACTTGAATATTACAAACATTTTGGTGAACGTCAATAAACTTTGGAGGTGGTTTGGCTCACTAAAAGTTCCCTCAAAAGATGAGGGTTTTTGTCTCATAGGTATGTTATGGGCGTCCAAATTTTGTTGGCTTCATAGGTAAAAAAGTTCACCGCGCCACTGCCTATGCCTTGTAGGACGTATTAATAATATATAGGCTGACAGTCTCCGCTCAGATAATAATACATAGGTAGTATATAACATTATGTATGGCTCGTATACTATCATCGTTTCTTCTTCCGTCGACAAATATGGGAGTATATATTATATTACTCGTTTTCCGGTCAACACCAACGCAGCGTGTATAATATATAAGGTACTTCAGCAGTTACCTCACTATCGTATCGGCTTATCCTTCGTGTTTTTCTTCTTCTTTTTTTTCTTACCCGTGTTGCAATATAATATCATAATATCGTGCACGAATCGTGCAATGACCGAGCAACGCGAAAAAACTATCACCTCTGCTAACCCATCCCACCCCACTCCCACAGTTTGTCGTCGTACGCGAGGCTGCAGTATGTATAATATATTCATCTGCGAAGTCTGCAGTCTTCTTAAGGGTGTGGTGGTGGTGGCGGTGGTGTCGGGGGTGGGGAGGAATGGCGTATTCCATATATCCGTCATCAGACCGACCCCGTGGACTTGCAGACGTCGCGAAGCTCTTCTCACACACGCGGATACCCTCACGTGTTTGCTCGGGCGATTACGCACGCTATAAAGAGAGCGGGTACCTATCTATATATACACCCACCTATATGATATATTATGGCCATATGGTGGTGGTGGCGGTGGCGGCGGCGTAGACGGCGTAATATTTATATCGTATACCGCAGGCGAAAGTGGCAAGCGAAAGCAAAAAAAAAAAAAAAAAATGATATTTATATATATGAAAAGAAAAAAATTATTCGTATACAATATATCTGTATATTTTTTTTATCCCGAATCAGTTGACAACCGCCGGCGCACACATGCACGTGTATACGCACGTGGGACTTATTCGAAATCACACCCTATTTGTTATAATACGCGGCGGTTTTGTTGACGGAGAGTGGTCGCGGGTGGCCGGTGGGGTGGGGAGGGGTGGGGTAGAGAAGATTTTGTATTCTCAGTGTTATATCTCGGAGAAAAATACGCGTATATAGAGGAATCTGTATATACCGACGGGGTTTTGGCGCGGGTAATGGGAAAAATCGTGCGACTATACTAGACTTGCCCCTCATAATCCACACACTACGACGACCTTTATATCCGAGTTGAGTTATTCGAGCACCGTGTCATTCCACCCCGACGGGAAGAGGGGCGTTATAATATTACCTATACTGCTGCAGAGAAGTGAATATACGAACGATACACACGACGCACGTGTGCATATGCCTATGCCCTATATATGACATATAACATTTATGTACCCCCGTATGACCTATCGACAGCGATGCCATGACCTTGCCAAATTTTCCGGGCGCTGCGATATCTCTTTCGGAAAGAAAACGAACGGTATAATATAACGTTGTGTGATGGTGTAGCTCAGGGATGGCAAATAGGATTTGGTCAACGTGTCAATATACGACACAATTCAAAAATAATTTCAGCCGTGCCACTTATTATAGTTTTGTTAACACAGGGATTTTTTACAAAATGTAAATGAAAAATTAATAATAATAATGTAGAAAAAAATTATTAAAAAAATCAACTTTAATTGATTGTTAGCAGCATCCTACTTCATATTCGAAAAATTGTTCATGTCTGGTTAATACGCTGTTGCTCTCAAGGTATATAAATATAATATATAGACACATGAAAGTCAGAAAGTCTTTCGGGTGCCATAAAAAATTTCCGGCGATTGCCACTTATTTGCCATCTCTGGTGTAGCTACCTATTATACTTATTAGACTGCACGACAGGAGAGATATGAAATGTGAAAACAATACTATAAGGGTATAGGCATATAGTGCTATACACACTTATTTAATTCGATTCGAGGCCGTTTGTCCGCCGGCGATAAAAATTGGTACTTAAGTCGGATATTTTATTTTCACTCTCGCACGTCGTCCAATGTCCGCTTATCGCGGCCCAGGAACGCGCATTTTACTGTATTATATACTTATACGTATTAGCTATAATAACATTACCCACATTATCCATTACAATCAATAACGACAATAATACAAAATACGATATTATAGAGGGAGGGAACGGGACGGAAAATCGGAAAAAGACCCTACTGGTTTGTGCTCTGCGGGTCTGCAGTCATCGTCTAGTCACTGATATAATCGATATATATATCACGTACAATATACGGTCTAGATTATTAAATTATAATCTCTAATTATTTACTATAATAATAATTAGATAGATACATTTTAAGAATATTAAAAATAAAATATTACTTTATTAATGAAAAATTAAGTGTAATAAAATAATTATAAGAACGTGTGTTTATATGTACCCACTCATGTGTTTTGTAATATAAAATAGTAATATTATAATATTGATATAGTGATAACACGAGATATTTTGTAAAAAAAAGGTATTAGAAAAAAATTGGTAAGGGGTCCGGGATTTCTAAAAATATTTCATCAGGGGTCTGTGTTCTACAAAATCTCAAGAACCGCTGCAGTCTATAGCATATGCTGGAATGTGATGGAGCTACTTTAAAATATATCATTTTTTCTTTTAATTATTAATTATTTATTTGCACGTAGGTAGTAAATAATCATGTTTTTTTTACCTTTTCACCTTATACGCCATATTATATCTAACCGATTATAAAGTATAAGTTCCAACGCTCCATGGTTCGTACGTAATGATTGACGTCACTTCACAAAGACTTCCAACTACCCACAATAACCGAGTACATAAAAAAATTATCAATCAATTTCTTCGACCATATCAATTCTGCTCACAGTGCGAAATTGTATAAATTAAGTATACCTAACCTTCTGTGTACGCCGTCTCAAGCGAAGACGCCCACACGACCTACTATTATAATTATAATTATATGTATTTATTTATTTAATTTAATTAATTTTCTTCTGTAAATAATTTAAAATCTAGCCAATAGTATCTTTATTTCTAATTTATTTATTATATTACTAATATTGTTATCAATTTTCCAAATGCTAAAAAAAAAATGTAACTCAATAACAATAAGTTAGGATGATTTACGTCTGTAAAACTTTAATTAATAAAAAATAAAGTATAAGAAATGTACGATTGGGGACGGAGGAGTGGCCAAGTGGACTAAGGCGTCGGTTGTGACGCACACTGGCGCTGGTTCAAACCTCGGTTCACGGGCGGCATTTTTCTTCGGGCAAGTCACGGTGTCCGGAGAGAACTAGAGAAGTGCCCCCCCCCCCCCCCCCTGTGGCATGGCAAATACCCACGGGTGCCCACTAAAAAATCTGTCAAACCAAAACACACGCGTTTACTAACTTACAGTTACTTTCCTACAAACAAAAAAAAAAAACAACAAACAGCTAATGGCCATAGTTGCCGGGCTTCACGATCAATAAAAGAAAAAAGTACGATTGTTGGTCCCTCTTCGTGGTACCTATACGTCTGTTATACTTATTATCAGTGGCGGCTTGAACTTTTTTTTTCTTGACTCACATTTAATATTTTTACACCAACCGCCCTAAAAAATTTTTCACTGCTCTCCAAAAGGTGAATTCATAGTTTTTTAGCGAATAAGTTATGCCAGTTATAGGTACCTATTTAATTGGTATACACAGTAAATATTATATAACCCTGTATCACCCCTGAACCATATAATGATTGTACTTATATTACATATCAATATATTTATATTCCATTCTTTACACATGCGGGTACCGGGATTAACCACTTAACCTAATGTTGGCTGTTACTGTACGACTTACGCTGATACACATGTAGTCCATATAGAGCTGAACATTATATTTCTAATTGAATTACCAACTTTTAAAACTTCTTCAAACTAACTTTCCCAACCACAGGACACCCACCCACCCACCCATTAATATTTCTATGAATCACATGATTCAAATATACCTCCTTCGAGCCGCCACTGCTTATTATATTATACCTGTAATTTTATAAACAAATGCATCTCATTCAAGGACCACAATGAAGAACTACATACGATCCGAAAAGGCATATATCGCGTATAACAGGTGGCACTGCACTGGGGTGTAGAACTAGGAGTACCTATGGGGCTATATTAAAATATGTTTTTGCTTTTCTTTCAATTATTAGATATTTCTTTTTAGTAAAAATTCATGTTTTTTCTTACCAATCCGTCTATAAAGTATATAGGCGTGTATAATTTATGATGGCCTCCCTTTATAATATGCGGCATTACCTATTCTATTAACAGCTTTATAAACAAATGCGTCTCATTCAAAGGATAAAATAAACAACAATCCAGTCAGACAATCAGTAAATACGTAAAAATTGTCCCCTAATATACATTGTATATTATAGTATAAGCCATCAATGCCAACAACTCAACTACGAAAGCAAAGTTAGACGTGATACGAAGAGCTTGTGTTGTAGATTCTAAATCCTTTGTGCAAATAAGATACCGTTTTTCTTTTCGCTATTGTCATTTGTTTATTTTTGCTCAGAGTATTATATATATAATATAATATATACAACTATTTAGACGGAGCGAATAGAAAAGAGACCCTAACTGAATGAAGAAAGAGTGTTCAATTTGCGTTGCTAATACCGTAAGCAAGTTTCCGGTTCAAAGTTTATATTTTCACAAAAAGAAAGTTTTTTTTTTTAACAAACAAATAATGATAATGATAATAATAATAATAATAATAATAATAATAATTGACATAGCGTATAATTTGTATATACGTATACGCACAATGACTTCCACGTCTAGTTCCTTTGAATTTGTTTATAATAATATAATATCAACAATAACTATAAAAAATAAACCAGGCAAGAGCAAGTCATAGCTGCTCTTACGGTATACTTGTGTAGTAAAATTGCCGTCATCGCGATTCGAGACTTCGGTCGGTATATCATTATTCCTTCAGATGTATTGTTGCCCATTTCCTTTTTGTTAACTTCGCGGTGCTCGTGTGTTTGAAAAACTTGATTTATGCTTGCGTCGACGTTATACGGAAAAGTGATTATGTCAATAAGTTCCTTTATCGTTATCATTTTTATCTGTGCCAATAAAGCATAATTATTTACCTCGTTTTTTTTTTTATCTTCATTAGGTATTTATAATTCATGATTGGCGGTATTCATTAACTGGGTAGCATTAACGAGTAGACACATCACACTAGTGAGTAACTATAATGGTGCCTATTACACGAGTTTAAGTGAAAACGGAAAGAAAAATCGACTGTCGAAAAAAGGAATTACTTTTACATATTACGCAGGTAAGTAGTAGTGGACTAAGTACTATACCTATTACACATTGCATTTAACTATATCACCTCTAATTTCTCTAAATTTTAACCATATTATATTCCTAACCTAACCTAACCTAACCTTTTTTTTTTTTTTTTTTTTTTTTTCGGTTTCAACCGATGGCGCCACGGGAATTGCTTTCGTATTACTTCCGCGACGCCGTCATCGTTTATTTGACATAGACAAATTATTATATACATGTACCTAACCTAACCAAACCTAACCATATTATATTCGCTATTGTTCAATGTTTAAAATATTATATTCAACTTTCATTTAAACTACACATGGTAGTAATAATTGCATTACGATATTATATTATAGTACTCAGGGGTGGCCAACTTACGGCTCACTTCTCGTTAAAAAAAAACCAAAATTTACATTATTATTTTTGGCATACATTTATATAAAAAAAAAATTATCGGCTGTCAGCTATATTTATTACTTAGATCAAATCATAAAAAATATAAAATGTAGGTATTTATAATTGTTTTGGCTCTTCATTGTATTTATCCTTGTGGCTCGGAAACATAATATTCATGTTCGCCACCCCTGATATAGTATACATATAACATATATGATGGTTTCAAAAATATTACATCGTATTATGTGACCTTTTAAATATAATATTAAACGTAGTATGTTCTTAAATAATACGAGTAAAACGTAATATTGTAACGAAAATTGTTTCATCGAAAATTGTGTTCGGTATTTTATCCCCGGTAAATTATTAACTAACAAATTCTTATTAACCGACTTTTGATATTTTGTTGTAGTTCAAAAACGAATAGTCCGCGTAGATACTTGACATTTTCACCAAATGTTTGTATTAGCATTTTCCATACATTGTAAATATTTTGAGTATTTTTGAGCTATTTATAGCCATGAGACAATTTCGAATCATATAAATTGTTGTTAATTATCGTCGATAAAAAGGTATATCTAAATTCATTATGTACATCTATATTTGAGATTTGTGTTATTTCTTAATAAAGGTACTAATTAATATTCATACATTTTAATTAAAATGGTCTTAACAAATATTCAATATATTGGTCAATCACCAGGATATCACAATTTTTTTTTTGAATTGACGTAGGTATGTTTATTAGTAATTTGGTTTTATATGGTTTTCTGTTTAAAAATAAACAGTTGTACCAAACTTCAAGTCTGAACGGTATAAAATATATAATGTTGAAAACCAATTGATGAATACATTTTTATGGCAAACAAATTCTTAACTGTTCAACCTATTATTCGCTTTTGCTCAATGTTCAAAATATTATATTAAATTTTCCTTTATCCGTTTTAACCAACACATGGTAATAATTGCATTACTATATGTTATTATAAAATGTTATATTATATTAGGTATGACGGTTTCACATATTATTATATCATATTATGTGACATTTTAAATATGTTAAACGTAGTGTGCGCCTAAATAATACGAGCAAAACGGTTTTATCGAAAATTGTATTAGTGTCGTAAAATATTATGTTCTAGTCATCTCGACACAAAAAAATATAAATAGACTTATCAATTTTGCAAAAACAAGTTTATACATATTTAAAAACGGCGTATTTAGGTACTCATTTGATGTACCTTTTACTTTTTAAGAGTTTGTGCCATTCCTGATGAAATTTAAAAATATTATATTTTCTGTGTTTTTATTAAAAATAAAACCGGCGGAAGGCGATTCTAAAAAAAAAGAGTACCTATATCGCACCGAAATAAATTATAAAACTTTTATTCAACTATTACGACGGCACTATTCAGCGAAAGAACTTTTTAAACGCAACAATCTGTTATATGTAAACCGTTTATTCGAGAAAAATCTGTAGGTATATTCCTAAAATTCCTTCCATTTAAAACTAACCTCAAGTCTTACCGACTTATATAAATAAATCTCGATACTTAAAGAAAAAATTAAAATTAAATCTTGTGACAAAACTCATAAGTAATAATAATAATAATCAACTGTCAATTTTTATTCAAGCAATGCGACAACAATTTTATATTGTTTGAGACTTATTATAGTCCTAACAGATATATATTATGTACTATATCGGTAGGTAATAGGTAACATATATAATCTAACATATGTAGGTAATAGGTATATAAATACATAGATAGAAAGTCAAAATAGTTAATCGTAATTGTTTTAAAACAAATACTGACAATACAACTATTACAATAGTATATTATTGATTTTTGGAGCACGGCCGTGTCCAAAATCGACCTTTCCGTTACCTCCAAATCGTTTGAACGTTTTCATCATTGTGAGGATTATGATTGACCTTTATTTTTTCCACCAAGATCAAATTAAAATTATATTACTTACATAGGTTTTTGATAAAAATTTTTTCAAACTATCAAAAATATTACTATAAATGTATTAATTCATTATTAAATGGCATTATTTTTTTTACTAGCTTTTAACAAAAAGTTATTATAGCTCAACAGTCGCATGATAAATTATAACAAAGGTGGGCATTAATACTAGTTAAAAAGTTAAATTCTTAAAACTTTTTATATTTACTAGTTAGTTAATTTTCTTATCGACTGATGAATTTAACTAGTTTCATTGACAGTCTAAACTCTAAAGCATAGAACAGACTGTCAAATTTGTTCCAAATATTAATATACTACGACATAGTAAATAGTAATATCATCGAATAAGCTAGAATCCAAAATGTGTTTATAATTCATTACTATTATAACATTACTATTATTACCCCTGTGACATATGACTTAGTAGTCTTTGTCAACAGTTGTTTTTAATTACAGACTTGGTAAGTAACCTGGTAAGTACTGCATAATGCTGGATAATATGCTCGTGCGCTAATGTGATATGCGTTTTATCCATGGAAATGTAATGAAATTTTGCTTTAAAATTATGTTTGTACCCGAATTCCGAGGATGCGCTGAAGCCAGGACTCGGAATGGACCGTTACATTCTTGTTCACAGACCGGCCATTTATATGTAAGTACCTATCGTCTTACAGAAATGAAATAATTTTCCCACAGATTTAATCGTTTTTCGGTTAGAAAAATATCAACGAATGGACTGAGTTTGATGCACCTAATTTAACGAATCATTCATGTGTAGTGGGCCAATCAGGGTCGTGATTCGATTAATAGTTGATCGTTGTTAAATATTCAAGGAACCGTTTCACTTTAATGGACTTATGTAAAACACGACACACCCAAATGAGTAATAATCGCAAAAAGAGTACATTTGTCATGTATCTAAACAAATCGCGATCGTTACCTATTTAAGCACGACATTTAAGTGGGTATACACCTATAGCCTGTCCTACGAAAATATGTAGGTGTACGTACAATATGGTTTCCATATAGTGGTTACAGGATCTTACCCTCATCATACGATCTCGCCTCATTCCCTTAATAGATCTTTAATCACAAGTCACAACTTTTAGTAATATAGTGAATAGGTACGAATTGTTAAATTCGTAACGTATCGAAATAGCTATAGGTAATTTATCGTATAGGTACTACAGTAAATTATAAAAAGTGCATCCAAATACATGCTCAGTTAAGTATAAAATATAAACAAATATGCTATCACGTATACCAAGGTATACCAGCTATTACAGTGCTGCAGCTGACTCTCGATATCGATAATATATGATAGCCAAAATAAAATAATGTTATATTCAAACTATTGACGTTAGACGAATATTAAGCATCTATACGTAAAGATGATATTTTAGTTATTTTGGAGCTGTAAAATGTAAATTTAAGTGTAATTTATTTAAATTGTTATATTCATGAAGACAATGAACTATGTCATTGAACATGTCCGTATAGGCTATTGTAAAGCTCAATAAACACCAACAACAATATAATTAATTTGTAATTTACAACTAAGAACAAGTCTTTCTTGATTTACGGTCCAATACATTTACCATATTATTTTTTTTTTTTTTTTTATTTAGAAATACGCCTCAACTGCCAGGGTTATTGGCGTTTAAGATATACATGTTACAGTTTAATTATAGTTTACTTAATGATACTAGAGCATACAGAAGAGAACAAAAAAAAAAAAAAAAACGTATATAAGATAATTAATATGATACTAATAATATATAAAAATGTGAATTGTATGTGGTATGTTAGAATTTGTGTTATATTTTTTGCAGAAGGTTTGTTTCTAACCATATTATTGTTATTATAAGTATATTATTAAAATTAAATAAATAACAGCACTAGTACATAACATCAGCTATCAATGAATCATTATCATAATGTATGTATAGTAATATTGTCGTCACGTAAATGACTTCTACACGACTCTACACGTCGTTTAGTGTTTTTACTTCTTTCGTAGAACAATATCAGGGTACCTACGTTGATTTATGATCGGCGAAAAATATGTTTAAATAATTTAAAATTATTTCGGAGTTAAGAATAATATTTAACTAAACTAAAAATGCGCAGTATTTAGGCCCTGACTACCACCTATTCTATTTGAAAAGCGTTAAAATAATATGTATATGGGAAATATTGTAATAATACTTTATCATTATGACAACTTGTCTATCAAGCGCAAGGCTTAAAACTAAACAATTTGAATGGCGTTCAGTGTTATCTGATTTGGAATGATGCCAGGCAGGTACTCTGTTGCTTACCTCAAGGGATGACTATAGCCCGAGGACAAGGATGACAGCTGAAGGTATAGATAAATCCCAAGAGGAATTTGTCAAGGGTTGTATCTGTGGGTCGTTACAACGGAAGAGTAGTACCTATACAATAAACAATAACGTGTCAATATTATAGCTATAATAACGAGACCCGTCAAAATTAGAGTTGTCCTGATTCAATCACATTATTATTGTTCTAATTATATCTTGAATTTCAATGATAATACAATCAACTTATGCAAAACGTATACTACGTGGAACTTGACTTACTAACAACAGTCACCGTAAACGTTATATAATAATTAATAATTGAATCGTGTGACGTGTGAGTAAAAGCTAAGATAATAAAAACAATAGCACGCTACTCGAGAATTTTTCTCTACAACGAAAATCAATGGATCAAAAAATATATCTTTTTGTTAATATAAGTAATCATACCTTAACAAAATCTTATGAAAAGTACGCCAGAAACAAAAACCCGTGTATCCAGCCCAAAAACTTATTTATGATAAAACGATATGTCAGTGAAGTGGTAAACAATTTTAAACGCAGGAGCCAAATATATTTTATCCATGCATACACTAACCTACTCACCCCCCCCCCCCCCCCCCAGTCATTACCACTTACAAAAGGATGTATACCAACATTTACCGATATCTCAACTATCAAGTTCATAATTTAGAAGTAATAAATCTTACAAATCTACCACCACCACTCCCCCCCCCCCCCCACCAAAAACTGCCTCCCCACACCACTGGTGTGTGTACACAATAAAATCTCACACACATACCCACACGCTGATACTAATTACAATCATAAATAATTAAATATAATAAACTAGCTGACACGACAATGTTAGACCTATTGATAGGTTTTTGTGATTATGCGAGCAGTATATTATCTGGTAGGCAATCTACTTGCGGACCCTTTCGTGAGGCGTACGTAAGTGTATAATTTACCTCTAAAGTATCAAAAAACTGGTCCACCAAAACCGTGGTTCTAACTCGATACATTCTGTACCAAAATACACGGGTTTATCGCATTAATAATAATAATAATTATTATTATTAAAATCAATAGCAACCATTTGTAAGCAAAATATAATAATAATAATCTCAAAATCCCTGTCTAAGAACTTCCCCTGGTCGGACCTCTTATCTATATCCTTTTTTCGTGACAAAACGTAGCCTGTCTTCTTTCCCAAGGTCTTGTATATATATCTGTACCAAATTTCATCGCAATCGGATGAACGGTACATGAATGCGTAAAGGACACAGTCAGTCAGTCGCAAACATTTTTCGTCTTTTATACATAATAGATACGTATTATTATAGGCATGTGTATAACAGTTTGTGCAGACGAGATGATAAATGAATTACCTATTATAGACATGGTTTTATTTTTGTTTATTTACTTTTCATTATTCACTATACTACAATACGCGTCTACACACATAATGCGATACAGATAAATGTATTACGTGTTACACATGTGTATGTAACATTACACCGCGTATTTTTCCGTCAATATTATTTTACTAACTCAAACTATATAATATTACTTGATAATAAAATGCAAATTTAAAAAAAAATAACAAAAAAAAACTACAACGCTTAAAATATGCTATATCGTGTACAAACTTTGTGTTTTGATGTTAACGACGTTGTAATATTTTCTCTTCTATAAAAGGGGTAGAACGCGTGGCGTAAGAATTTTAATTACAAGTTAAACTCCGCCGAGTTATAATGTTGTTTCAGACTGATGGTTATTTCAAAGACAAGAAACCCAGTGCAACGTCGTTACATCTGGTTAATGATGAACGGAGTTCAAAACGAAAACGGCATTATACCGACGAAATATTTTGTATTTTATTAATGGATGGTAACCGCTGCTTTTTTGTGTACTCCGTATTATTATGCTCTGTTTTTTTGTAGCACATTTTTCTAGATTTCAAAAAAAGGAAATGATTTTTCACATTTTTGCGTCGCGAACACGAAACGAGCTTTTTGTTGTCGTTGTTGTTGTAAAATACGATCATCCTGCAGTCTTTGCTAAAAAATAATCCTTATTTCCTTTCCAACTACATTCGATAACAATCTCTCGATTTCAGCCACCATATTAATGTTACCACCTGTAAAGCACTGAATGTCCGGGGGGTTTTATAAAGCGCAATACTAAAATGTATAGCTCGGTCCGTTGTTTGCGTACACTTAACCTATCTCTTGTGCGCCATATTCTCGAATATGGTATGATAGTTTGGCACCCCTACCCAGCAAAAGACCGGCTAAGACTCGAAAGAGTCCAAAATAGGTTTTTATCTTATATCTCTTCCTCACTCAAAATCGAGCATCCTCAGCATGACTATTCGTCCGTGCTTTTGAAATTAAACATTCCTACGCTTTCTTCTCGGCGTTCTGATGCTGATCTCCGCTTTATTCAAGGCCTACTAGATGGATCAATAGATGCCCAAGATCTTCTTTCCTCCATTAATTTCCGTGTCCCATCCTACCCCCCAAGACATCACACGCCCTCTCATATTCCCATCACTCACTCCACCTCCCACGGTAATAACCGTCCACTGTACCATATGCCAATAATGCTATGTAATCTAGTCTATATTTATTTGCCCCTTTTAACTGTCTGTATACTACTATTTTAATAATGCATTTTGTAAACTATTCCAATTTAAGCTGTTTATTGTAATATTGTTACTGTTCTGTTATTGTTCAGATACTTTTTGTAATTGCCGTTTGGCGTAAATGAAATAAAACAAAATAAAATAACCGTCCGTTTATTTTTCGTACGGAATAAAACATTTTACTAGTTATATTGTTACCGTGATATACTGTCGTATAGGTATATACCTACTTTAGACGCTCATCATCGGCATCGGTAAAATACGGCTGAGAACGGCATTTTTGGTAACACGATTGAGAAAGATCGATACGCTCGAACGCTTTATTTTTTTTCCAACGTTGCCAAATTCAATCGAATGATACAAGATTATGGTCTTCAGGTATACTTAAAATCAGAATATGAATAAAAGTATTATTAAAGAAATAAATGGCGGTGGGCGTTTAAAAAAAAAATCGTTCTGTACCTATATTACATATTTTTTATAAGGTTTAGATATTATTTTACATTTTTTATTCATATATTTGTATTACATATTATAAGGTGCCCGTATATTTGTATAAGGTTATAATTATTGATTGATGACTTTTTTCAAGAATATTTCTGTACCTGAGAGGCTAAAGGGTCCAAGTCCACTTTTATCAAAATTGAGGTTATGGTTTTTTCTTATGTGAAATTTTGACGCGCGTCATTTTAGCTATCTTCATTTTAGTCCAATAACGAATATTTACCGAGATATTGGGAAATAACAAAAAGAACTAAGTCCAAATATTTATTTTGATTTATGAATTATGATCCAAGTCCATGATTAGGACTTGGATCATTTTGCAAAATTCTTGTAAGGACTTGGACCCAATTGATAACATTCTATTTTTGGACTTGGCTCTTCTTGCTAGGATTTGCTGTGACTTAGATCTAATTGATAACGTTATTATTATCATCATCATTTATTTTATTTTATTGTTTTATGAAGAGAACCAAAGTTGTTAGTTGTTACTTGTTAGTAAATTAGCATATTAATTTGAATGTTATAAAATATAATGACGTGATACACAAGGTGTAGAATATAATATTATAAAAATTATATAAAATATATACTAAATAATATGAACAGAGGGAGAAAACTTGTAAGCCTTGCAAATGGCAATTCAACACTTGCAAATTCTAACAAAGGTTAGTCAAAATAATATTATAATTATTAATTATTATAATTACATAGTATTATGGATTTAAAATTATATTAAAATATGTAATATAATAGGTATCATAGATATTATGATATAAGTTATATTATATTTTAGTTTATATTGTATTCTAATATTGTATGTAGTTAGGTACCTAGTTAATAATAACCTAACCTGGATTATAATATCAAACCAAGATGGTTATGCATTTTTATTTATTATGTTTTGATTAATAAAGATTTGTTTTTAAAATATGTTTTGTTCTTATTTTGAATTTTATCAACACTGTTTAATTACATTTTGTTTATTGGTCTAATAAGACCTTTTATAGGGATAAAATATTTTTATATTTAACTGGAATACAATATAACTTTACTAATACCTTAATAAAATTCATAAAAATTGTAAATTATTCAATATTGTATTATAATATTTTTATCTATATTAAAATTTAGTATTTACTACACTCAATGATATAATATTTTCAAAATAATCAAAATTAACATGGAGATTAATAGAGTCCAAGTCCACTGTGTGATTGAGCAAAATGATCTAAGTCCAAAACATTTCATTTAAATCGTAAAATAAACAATTATAGGTAAGTTATAATTAAAAGAAAAAATATTCATCTTATTGAGAATATTACAGCTTATTATTTAAAACAAACCTTGTTGGTATAATCATTAAATTGAATTTACACCAGCCATTTAAGTAAAATAAAAATAGTTGAAAAACGGTTTTTTGGCTCTCCTGAAAATGTACAATAATGGACTTAGACCCTTTAGCCTCTCAGGTACAGATTTATTTTATGCATACGGGCATGAATCTTTCAAAAGCCAAATAAATAATATGGCAACGTCGCACGTATAAATTCGTTCTCAACCGTATTCTTTTTTGGGTTTTTTTCGGGTCGGCGGTAAGTTCTTTGTTAATTTTAAGTGTTCTCAATCGTTCGATAGCCATCAACATTATATAATATATATGTTACGGGTAAGATCCAAAAACGGTTAATGTACATATTACCCGGATAATGTGAACCTTATGTATACATTATCCATTTTAAATATGTATTATCCAATCAATTTACACATTATCCGGTGTGCTGAGGATAAAGTATTTGTATTGTAAGTATTTGTAAGCACATATTTAAAATTTGTAAGTCATCCCTCCATTAATTATCCTTTAAAAAAAGTTGGCCGTGCTTTATCGAGCTTTTTGAACTTTGACTGTTCCAAATGGTCCTGCGCACTTCGTAAGTATTTGTAAGCAAGAATTTCAACTGATTTTTTTCATCCTATTTAGGTTATTTTTAGATTTTTATGGAAAATTAATAAAAAAAAAGCCTATAGTTAAATTTAAAAAAATATCTTTATAGGATAAAAAATCTTGTATTGTTGTTTTTATATACTTTTTACAATCGTTATAAGTACTTTACCCACTCAGTCGTAGATAATGTGTAAAATACCCGAGTAATGTACGAAATAAACGTCTTATAAATAGTATTTTTACTTTATCCAATAGGTACAAGTAGTGTTCACATTACTCGGATAATGTGAACAATAACCGTATTTTGTACTTTACCCGTAACATATACACAGCGTAGGGTCACAATATTAAACATTTCATGTAGGTAAGTCACCGAGAAGGAAGTATTGTGCCGAGGCTGTATTTTTATTATAAGCGTCGCCGCCGCAGTGTGGGCGAGGAGAGCCCAGCTGCTGTCATAGAGTTTGGCTGGTACCCGACGACGGATATCCCCGACGGTCATTTTTAATTTGCATATTTACGTATTTCATTGTGCTATACTCGTTTAATGGAACCAGTTATAAAGATGTTTTATTTTTATTGATAATATAATATTTATATTATGTGGTATGACCGCGGTCGAAACTCGAAGCAGAGATGTGAACTGCTTTCAAACGAACTAAATACCTGTATCAATACCTGTCAATGTCATCGTATAGCGCCGTTCGTGGATTCGCTGTGGTAATCATCAGTGTGTTTTAGCGTTTACTAGCTGCTGCTCTCCGCTAGCTCACTTATGTAAAAATATCTATAAATTGTATTATGCACCTGCCAATAAATAATAGTTACACAAATAATGCTATGCTATGCTGCTGTAATTTACTTGAATACACGTTTTTGTTATAATACCTACGTGATATATTTGATTTTTAAAGAGTTTGTGTAAAACTAATTCACGTGGCTTGTGGAAATTGTGTGTACATTGTTCTGGTATAATATACTTTCGTTTTTTTTCCAACCGGTGTAAAAATCTCACAATGAACATTCGTATTGAAGTCTCAAGCTTTTTGACAAAAGAACAAAATATTATGTCATCAACAGGGTGCATCCAGAAAAGACCAAAAACACTGCGATATCATGCCAAGAATCATGATAAAAAAACATGGTAAGCTCCCTTAAAATATTATATTATCAATAAAAATAAAACATCTTTATAACTGGTTCCATTAAACGAGTATAGCACAATGAAATACGTAAATATGCAAATTAAAAATGACCGTCGGGGATATCCGTCGTCGGGTGACCGTTAACAGTTGTCGGTCACCTGTCGAGCTCCTCCACATCCGAACATCTGAGGTAGAAGTTCACCGAGTACGGTCAAGTGGTGAACGTGCTGGTTATGATTGGTTGCGTCCAGTCTGGGAGACCGGTCACGTTCAACTATGCTTTCGTTTAAAATGTTCGTTTTAATATTAATTTTCAAAATATTTCCACTCGTTTTGAGTTATTTATATACATTTGAAATTTGAATTTTTTTTAGTTTTTTATTCTATAAATATAAGTACAATTGTATTCGTTGAGTCAAAAAGCTTGAAAATTCAAAACAAGGCTCTTGTTATATTGTTACAACAGCTGCAGTTGAAAAATATTAGAAATACATATAATAAGTACGTTTTTTTTCATAAGCATTTAATGTTCAAATGTTGACGAAATTCATCAAAATGAAAATTTACTAATTATTTAATAGTTAAAAATTTAAAACAAGATACCACGTAAGTAAGTTAAGTCTGTAACCAAAATATATAAACAGAGTTTTTTTTAGTTATTTTAGGTTCAAATTTCGACGAAATAACATATCATTAAATAACTAAGAATAACGATTTTAATTATTTTGTTGTCATTTAAAAATGTTATTCGTGGGTACTTGAGACTTCCCAAGTATATTAGTTACATAAATTCGTGGTTACCAACAATAACAAAAAAAGTAAGTATGATAGGTGAATTCAGATTTCACCAACACGTTGATTTAAAACAGGTTTGAATATTTCGTTTTGAAACTCCTACAGAAATGGCGCACAGTTTCTCATTACGCCCAATCGCATTGACGCATTTCGCTCGTAAAATATATATTATTTTCTTACACGCGGAAATTATTGCGGGATTGAAACGACAAAAGCCATTTGTATACTTAAGCAAACGAAGAACATCACTAGCTAATTCATTGGAGGACGGAAAAAACGAACAGTATAATTAGGAGAAACGTGATTTGCGAGCGTCCTCGTTGCGACGATAGTGTCAGAGAGTGGCGCTGGAGGGCACAGGGAAGAGCGGGATGAGTTATCCCGACGATTTCATTTCCACGAATTCGAGAAAATCTGGCGTATGTCGAGTTACACCATATTCAGGAACCGTAACGTGTTGGTTGTCGTTTCGAGTGTAATTTCGACCAAACGTGTTCCCGGGGGATAATCGCACTGCAGGGATTTCTGAATGTCGACTAAATTAAAACGTCGGAGACATCAACAAAATCGAAAAAATCTTCGTAACCCGAGCTAGTAGTCGTAAAATAACAACATGTGTTGACTTTCACAGCAAATAATAGTATAATAAATAAATAAATTGCAGAGTAATATCTACAATGTTATTAGATATTTTTGTTGATAAATCGACAAATCGTTAATGGAAGAGAATCTAAGAGATAATATTTACATTTTTTTTAGTGAGAATACGTTCAGAGGTTCAAGTGGCGGAGGGGCGTAGGGGGACTCAGTCCCTACTACCTCTGACTGCGGTTAAAAATCGTACTCATTCGTCCCCTTGCAAAAAATGTAGTGTAATTTGTGGTTTAAATTTTCATGAAATAAATTATAAATTTGAACAGCGTCAAAAGAGTCGCTGTTTATACATTATTTGACCAGGAGTCGGCAATAGTCGGCCCGCCGGCCCAATCCGGCCAGTAGAGGCGAAATAACTCGACCGCCAAGAATATTAGATTGTGTGGTTTTTCGCACATAATAGATATATTTTGATCTATTTTTATGATGCATATGTGAAATTTTGTTATCCAAAATGACGTTTTTAAAGAATAAAATATATCATTCAAGATTAACTGATCGCCACCTTCAAAACACTCTGCGCATTAGTTGTTCTTCAAGAGTATAGGTACAAAATTTAAGAAAACTGGCCAATATCATATTACGATTTCCTTTAAATATAGCTTAAACTGTATTTTCGACACGAAAATAAACACATTATATTCACTAATATTTAAGTTGTTTCCGGCCCTCGAAAATTGTTTTTCAAACTATATCTGGACAGCCATGATGGAATTTGATCGCCGACGACCCCTGCATTACGCATATACATAAAACGATATAGGGAGACATCAGTCCCCGTCCAGAATTTTTTCCCACTTTAAGCCCTTCAACCCTGCGTTATACGATTTGTGTATACGATTCATATCGTTATCGAAGCAGGTACCTACACGTTTCTAGCGATGAGGCGTGATTTTTTCGTCACAGACCTGAGTTGAACCTAACCTACGATTTCGCCGCCGACATCGTAATAAGGTCTTAACGGTGCAGGCTGTATTGTTTGTACAATCAACACTTTACCTATACATATTTATGCCCAATCGTCGATGCATATTATATAGGTACAGGCGCAGGTCGTACTCGGCGTGTCGCGTCGCGAATATGATCCTTTTGTAGTGTTAATGAAATTGAAACACTTCAACATAAGCACCTACACACGATTTTCGATTAAATTTAACGAATAGTGTGAGCCGGCACCGGAGTATAATGCGAGCGAAATAATCGTAACCCAATTAACCCAAATGCATTTCGTTTAAAATAAAATTACCGTCTGCGCAGTGCGTAAATATTATGTTTGACGTGAAAATGTTATGCGGAATTCAATATCGGCAATAATAATAATAATAATAATAATAATAATAATAATAATTATTATTATTATTAAAGAATCACCAGGCGTCGCGGGTTACCTATATTTTATTCGATCGTTATTATAACTTATTATTATAACGCAGTTATCATAAACTCCGCGGTGAAGTGTTTGGAAATTGTTTGTTGATTTCACTTCATTGACTTGTTCAGCGTTATGGAAATCTAAAGAAAATTAATTTAATATATTAGTTTGGCGCGGTTGTTTCCGAATTAATGTTGTATACTGCTCGCGCATGCGATACATTGTGGAGAACGTTCATAAGGGTTTTGATTAATTTAGTTTCCGCGGGGTAATCCGGAACAATTGTACAACAGTAATCACATTATATTATATTATTATATAATGTTAAATAATTACTAAAGGAAATCCATTACCAACGATTTCAAACTCAGAAAGCCCGTCATGTATGCATTATTGCTTGTAAACGAACGCGTTCGTGTAATATTCTTTGAAGGAAACACATTATATTTTCAAAATTATGCTAAGGGAAGAAGAGGGTAGTTGTTTGGAGGTCGTGCAGAGACCGTTCAGCGTTATTATGTGCGTGAAAAGTAAAATATGGTTATTGTCGTGTCAATCGAGCGCCACCAAATTAAGCGCAGTAACCGCACTTTAGTTCCAACTTGCTGACTGATATAATAACAACGAAGCGATAGGTAAAACATTTTTACGATATAAAAATTGTAAATGTACATCTAGAGTGGATTTTCGAAACAAATTCAAATATCGATTTCAGAATATTATTACATCCATGTGTCAGTCGGCGTATAGCGTCAAAAGCTTAACTACCAAAAATACTCACAATAACTATGTACGTCGTACAAAATAATAGGTAGGTACTTATGTGCCTACGTAACTGTATAAAAATATCCACTATAAAGTAATCCACTTGAATTAAAGATTATATGCGTTAGGTTAGGTTAGGTTATGCATCGTAGATCGGTGGTCACAAAATGTAGGCCCGCGGGCTGGATACGACCCTTGGACAAATTTTGTCCGGCCCTCGGATAATGAAGAAAAAGTAAAAAACGACAATAAAGTACATAGGTATATAGGCTCAGGGTTTGTTTGATTTGCCACCAGACAGCAGCTGTTCTAAAAGTGTTCAATATTAATTTTGTTTCCACTAGACCACTACTATAATATGTTACTTTTGCGTTATAATACAATATCATTTTAAGAATATTTGCTTCGAATTTCGATGGGCCACCGAACATTTTCAAAGTTCCCAACGTGGCCGTCCGAAAATATTGATTGGCGAACCCCCGATATAGACGGCGATCATTGATTTATCGTTTTGTCAAACCGGTCGTTTCTCCGTCCAGTACCTATCGCACGCGCCGCCATTTCACATTTCTCCTAGTTCCACGGTTATACACTCATGGTTTAGTGTTTATTTCTAAAATTAAAAAAAAAAAAATTTAAAATTCCGCGCGCCGGCGATCGCTGCACCCTGTATATCATCGCCAACGGGCGCCGCGCATAGCGGGACGGCGAACTATACGTTTGCGGCGATAGAGTGCTCGCTCGTTGTTTGTGCACAGTATCGCATTACAACAAGTAGTTGCGTCGGTTTAACTTTGGCAAACACAATCGGCGCACTTATAGAAGTTTCGCCGCGAGGAAAGAGACGCCGCCGTTACCGGGCACACACGATATTATATACACATCGGGTCGCCCGACACACGCACACGCCAGAACTGGCACGTTAAACTTGTACGCGGACAAGGCCACTTTAAGTCGAGTTAATTGTTAATTTATCACGATTATTCGTTAACACACATAATAATATAATATAATATATACGGCTCGCGCGTAATAATAATAATAATAAGACGGTGCGAGTCTGCAGCTTAATGCCCCCCGGCTCTACGGGCCAGCGTGCAGTATATACACACACGTGTGCTAACCCTAAAACTCCTCTCGCCCCATATATATATATATATAAGTATATTATCGTCGGAGTAAGGTTCGACTAACTTAATACGCGAGCGCACGTGCACGCTGAGATTTACGCGAGAAGTTATCGAGACGCGCCTTACCGTGGTGTACACGACCTATATATATATATATATATTATATATTATATAATGTACGACGCTATCGCGGACAGGATTTCAATTCTCCTGCAGATATCGCGGTGCGGTTGATATGGGTCGAGTTGAGCGTAAAGTATTCACAGGTTCTCTCAAAATCACACGGTCGGGAGAGAAAAAACTGTATGGGGTAATGCAGTTCGAAAAAATAATTCTCGAATGCCCATCGTATAATAATCGAGGGGTGGAAATACCAAACGTACTGTTGCGCCGAAATACTGATTTTTCAGGAGAAGCGGTTTTCTGTTTCTTAACATTTCCAATAAAAACAAACCGGACAATTAATGATTTTGGAAAAAAGGTTTTTTTTAAAAATGATTTAATAATATTATAGGTATTATATTTATGTTTAAAACGGTTCAAATGTGTTAAATATTCGAGAGTTACATTTTTAATTCAATTTAAAACTTAATTAAAATTTTCAAAATTAAATTTTAGTACGTTCTGGAATAACATTTTTGCTTCCCCATATAGGTATTATACCTACAACACGGGTAAAAACGTTGTACGTTTTGGAAATAATTTGTTTTGTTATAGTTAACGATTGGTGCCTATTCTTTTAACATGGGCAATAGTAGTAGTACGTTTTGGCGTAAAACTGGAAAATGTACGTTTTGATCTATTCTGACGACGCAAATCGATATCTAACTCGATTTTGTCAATTTTGGCAATAGTAAGTACGTTTTGGATTTCCACCCCTCAATATAGCTTAAAGTTATCGGTCTTAACGTAGGATTATTGTAAAAGGAGTATTTGTTATACATATTTTACGGTTTGAATATTCACTATCGTAGACATTTTAACTTCAAACGTTCATACTTCTTAGAACGATTAATGTGATTTAACGCTATCAAGAGGATATCATCAGCGCAGTTTTCTCTCTTAGACCCACGCGCGAAACATAGACAAAATGCTTTCACCTGAAATCATTTCTTATGATTTTTGAGAAATCTTAGATGATAATATTTTTGAGGGTTTGACGTCATATCGGTTTTATATTTTATTTACTAAAACATGAAAACAATGCGTCTCTGTCGGGCGTGGGCCAGAGAGAGAGAGAGAAAACAAACAGTGCGCTGATATCCTCTTAATCTTATTAAGAACGAATCCTGAGTCCTGAAATTAAAATTCCTATACTAGCATTGGGTGCCGAATCATCTTAGGTACCTAGTACTAAACTAATATCTTTAAAAAATATCTAATATATTATTTCGGTAAGTTAGGTACTATACTAAACTAACGTTTTTCTTCCCATTTTAACAGACTATTGGCGACTATTATGACTATCCATGATGTGTTTTTCACCCACAGGTATGATTGAAAATAATTTTGTGCCCATAAAAATAAAAATTATTAGAATTTTACAAAATATGGTAAAAGTAGGTAATACAAATATAGGTACCTACATAACGAACAAAATAATATTAAAAATTTTAAAAATCAAATATTAATATTTTTAAACAATTCTCCTTGGTAAATGTACAAGACATTAATTTTACAAAATCGAATGGATTAATTTTTTCTACAGACATATTTTGTACGTGGCATGGAGTAATAATTGAGAGAACGATTGAATTAATTTTGAACTACACAAAAGTGATATAATATTTTATTAATAGTATTTTAATTATTATATAGATACCTACTTTAATATATTTTGATTTTTAATATTTTTTCGTCTGTACCGTATATTATTTGTATATATTACTTACCTAAAACCATCCCAAATAGTATAGTAACTCTGATTAACCATCAGTGCTAGGAACCCAACTCGAATGCGCCGAACGTGATGATAATAACATTATTATTACGTGATAAGAAGATGTTGAGGGAAACTGGCACATTCGTCACTCGATGAACAAGTGTTACCGCGGTCAATCTTTAACCAGCTGAAAATAATTACCGAATGATTCGGTCAATGATGGGACGTTTCAAAATGCAAATGTAAACCGTTGGAAATAACACAACTTTTCCGAGGACGCGGAGTTACGGTGTAATAACTTAGTATAAAATATGATTTAAACAAATCCTCTTGGAAAATGTACAAGACATTAATTTTACAAAATCGAATGGATTAATTTTTTCTACAGACATATTTTGTACGTGGCACGGAGTAATAATCGAGAGAACGATTGAATTAATTTTGAACTACACAAAAGTGATATGATATTTTATTAATAGTATTTTAATTATTATATAGATACCTACTTTGATATATTTTTATTTTTAATATTTTTTCGTCTGTACCGTATATTATTTGTATATATTACTTACCTAAAACCATCCCAAATAGTATGGTAACTCTGATTAACCATCAGTGTTAGGAAACCAACTCGAAGCGCTGAACGTGATGATAATAATATTATTATTACGTGATAAGAAGATGTTGAGGGAAACTGGCACATTCGTCACTCGATGAACAAGTGTTACCGCGGTCAATCTTTAACCAGCTGAAAATAATTACCGAATGATTCGGTCAATGATGGGACGTTTCAAAATGCAAATGTAAACCGTTGGAAATAATATTCACACAACTTTTCCGAGGACGCGGAGTTACGGTGTAATAACTTAGAGTACGTAGGTTTCTTTCTTTTTTTTTTCATTAAAACTAATTTGTTCTTTCTAAACTTGCGAATATATAATAATAACTTATGTAACAGTTTCGTTGCTTTCTCATAAGTTTCCATCAGACGTACCGATGTTTTATCCTCTTGAACATAAAAAATAAATAAATAAAAAAAAAAAAACAAAAAACGTCGTTCTGAAAGCTTTTCCAATCGATCTTTCTCTAAGGAATTCACTAAAGCCTCCCAAAGACTTTTACCTATATGTAATATTAGATTTTAAAATTAAATCAGCAGCAAGTGGTATTGCTCTTCGGCAAGTCTTATTGCATAATCATAAATATTTTTTATCCTTTAAAATTCGTACGAGACGGAAGACTTAATGATATACAGAAACGTCTGTTTTTTTTTTTTTTTATAGAAGTATAATTTCGTTTACAAAGTAATTTATGTTTATTTTATTTTATATTCTCTAACGCTTCAATACTACCTACCTGCCTACCTGCCCTAATATTATATACCAAACGGAAAAATCTTTTAAAAAGTTGTGCGTTCAGATGAAAATATCGCTAATAATGTTTTTACAACCGTGGCCGGAAAAAATCTTCGGAGAAGGGAGTTGTAATCACTCATCGTCAACCACAATAGCACGCATATAATTATTAATAATAATTTACGCGTATTAATACGATATCATAGTAATATCATTATTATTTATTTCGCACAAACTGTGAATACGCACAACACTATACTGTTATAGGCTCGATTGCTTTTAAATTTAGTGTAGGTACCTATTGCTCGAAGCTGGTAATAACCAGCATGTGGAATTCTCGACAGTGAAATATTATGAAAATATTACTGTACGAACGATGGACATAAAGTATTTTACAATAAAATACACGCGTAAACTTTTAAATTTCCGTTTTATTTATTTAACAACTTCAATTATTCACGCATGTTCATATAGGCTTCAGAATATTATGACAATCGTCATAAAAGCACTTACTCATTGTCAGCCCGCCCGTGTGTGTCGTAGAGATACTTACATACCAATCAGTTACATTGTACTATCTATTGTTTTGTCATTCGGGCTATAACTTGAGCCGAAATATATTAGAAAAAGAAGATACTTTCGTTTCCAATACGAAAATAACAGCGAAATCCAACACAACAAAAAACCCATCAACGTTATCAATATACTTCACTCAAGTCTCGAGTGGATGATTTTTTTTTTTATACTACTCCGGTATAATAGACAGCTTTGTTTATAACTGTAAACTGAACATAACTGTCTTTTGCATTTTTAAACAAAAATTAAAATTAATCATTCATGTAAAAAAAAAATTTAAAAATGCATTTTAATTTGTGTATGGATTGCAATAATACATATTTACAGTTTTATTTTTTAAAAATGTATCAAAATAATAATAATTTTGTTTGGTCAAAGTATTAAAAATGTGAATTTGCTTAAAATATTTAACATAAGTTATAAGTTTGTAAGCGAAATTTTCTACGAATTACTGAATAGTTCTTAAAATGATTGTCACAAAATAATGTGATTTTAGCCGGTCCATAGACATATTGGATTGGTTGACCTAACTTTTCTTTAAAGAGATATTTTATTAAATCCTTTACAGGTAGGCGTACCGTTTTAATTCACCTATATAAAATAATTAGCAAAACAACAATAATGATAATAATTATAATAACAATTGTGAAAACTATGTTTTCATGTTCAAAAATCCTGTTTTTAACTAAAGTTTTTCAAGCCGCATACTTATAGAACTTATTTTATGTTAAACTTTTATTTTTATACATAACGAGACCGAGGAATATTTTCAGTATACTTACTGTACTTGGTTCTTTTACTGGAAACTTTAACCGTGGTCAATTGTCGTAATTCGTGAACTTTTGTATTTCTAAAACGGATCATTATATTTACAAAAATAATAATATAAAAGTAAATATTAAACAACCGCCTCAAGGTTTCTATATAACGATTGTTCGTATACTTTGTCAACTGCTACTTAAGGTCACTAGATTTTCAAAAAAGTTAGTAGATGCCAATGAGAGAGACTTTTTTTTACTTGGGCTAGTTGTCCCCGTAAAAACTGAGTGGATGTGCATGGGTAGTGGTTGGTCGCATTTGGGTCTTATTTTTTTTTATCGCTATGTCATTCAAGCTTTCAGTTTTTTTCGTAGAATTTCGCATAAATTTTGCACATTACACAATTTGGTCGGGTGGATGGTAAAATCGTTCAATCGTCGCCTATATATGGTCTGGAAAATGGTTTGCACTCAACCGACACGGTCTATCGTTTAACACGGGCTTTAGTATTGCAGTGTGATATACATATAAAATATGTATTACGGATTACGATGTGTAATTAGTTACATTTACTATAAGGTTATCGTCGTCAAAATGCCATAAGTTGTAAAAATTCAAAGTTAAATTGTATGGAATGTTACAAATTACCCAATTCGCACATTTTGTAAGCCGTCGTGTTGAAATAAGTGCAAATTGTTTTCCTTCTATTTATTACTTATCTTTTCATTAGTACGAGTCAGTAGTCGTTAAAAAATAATATACCTATCCGGAGTAGAAGATTAAAACCTCTATATAATTAAAAATGAAAACAAAAAAATGTCATCTATTAGACCGTTAACCCGTTTAGCCTGTATAAAAGTACTGGGGATTAACCACAAGTAGATCCAATTTGCTACCGGAAATCCCACTCAAAGTTGAAGATTAAAAAACATTTTCACTGCTCCAACAGGCGACGAAAGAGGCTCAATTGAAATAATAAAAAAGAAACACACGACAATAAATTCATCGGTCATCGAATTTAATAGTGGGAACTTATCGTTTAGTCGGTATTATTACGGTTGCGTACGATTAATGAAATGGCTTATAGACGGCTTTCCACGGAAAATAATTTTTTTAGTAAAAGCAATTATGCGACGTACCTAATTTATTTATTCTTCGACGGATTAAATGTCAACAATGCGTTTATAATATTACAATTTACCTGCCGCCGATTTTCATTAAATCGCGATGCACTTTGATATTTTATAGACAGTAAATATTTTTTAAACGTTAATGTGTTCGATATCCTACGCGAAATGTCTAGATTTGTTAAATGGGAATTTTTTTCCACGCCATCCAGTTTATTTGCACAGAAAAAATATATACATTTTTTTTTTTTTTTATAAAGGTTTCGATCGGTATAGTATTATTTATGAAATGTCATTTCGAGACCCGTCAATAACAGCCGTGAAATGTCTACTTATTTACATAATGTCGGTAACATTCGTATATTGCACAGTTGCGTGAGTGGTTTTTATTTTCATTATTTCATTTTTTTTTTTATTTTTAAAATTGAATTAAAGGGTTTAAGAGTATAGCCATTTAATTTTGACACCTTATTAATTGTTTTTGGATATTTTACACCGTGCTTTTGGGCGTGGACAATGGAGAAACTATTACAGGCCGAGCTTTTGTTCCGTTTTCCCGGGATATCTCGACAATGAGCGTTTCCGAGTTTCGAAAAACACTAGCTTTTCAAAATTCCAATCAATCATTTTTCATTAATTTTTTTTATTGCTCCCTCCCCCGTGCAGTTTTTATTTCAATATTTCGAAACGATATAACATTTATTTTTATTTTAAATACTGTTGTCAACATATTATGGGAAACGCATATTTTTATTATAATATTATTATGTTATTGCGGGAATGGCAATACTATACACCGGCGGCGAACGTTTCGTGATGCAGATCACAATAAGCACATTCGATTATTTAATTAATATTTGACCGTTTTGCACCGCGAAGTCAACAATAAAAAATCCGATTTAACTACGAATGCACCTATTGTCTATATAGGACGTCCACAATAGGCTTTACACTATATTACAATGAAAGCATCAATACGAAATGTGATGCATATAAGAGACATGATCAATTGTTATTTTACTATAATGCAGGGGATTTACTTTGAAATCAAGTTATGGTTTATATATACAGTAAAATCGATAAGTCGTATTTTATTTACAAAATATTATATTAATAATAACGATCATTAAAATGTGGGTACATAATTATATAATAATGCGGGTATAGTGGCTTGGCATGGCGCGGTGGTCGCAATCAGTCACGAAACGTGATCTGAGAGTAAGCACCGGCTGGTGCAACTAGTTTCCGGATGGGTGACCACTCGGGGGTTCACAGTGGCAAATCCCTGCCACGCATTTTACTTTTTTTTACATAGACGGTAGATACCCGTGTATGGCTGTACAACGATGTGTTAAAACAGATTTTGTTTTGTGCCAATCATCACCTTTTGGAGCAGTAAAAATGTTTCAGTTTTCGAAAAACTAATGAATTACCGATAGCAATATTAGTATAATATAATAAAATAGCCTTAGAACAAATATTCACTGACAGACACCATATCCGCTCAGAATCGCTACTAAATTTAATTGATTTATCATTGAATTCGAGTTTAACTCATCCATTATAGTGCTCCACTCGATGACCAGGTACACTCGTCACCTACTATATTATACGGTAGACCGACTTATTGATATTATAAATATAATTTTTAATTTAATTAAAAAACTTGGGTTATTTACGACTGATAATTTATATTTGCTGTTCTGAAGTTTTACTTTATTCAAGTTAATTTTAATTTTTTATAGTTAATTTTACTTTATGTGCTAGTACGTTTTATTTAAAAAATACACGTGGAATTGTTTTTGAACTATGACAACTTTCAAAATGTCTAAAGCAATGGCTAGCTTTATATTATTATATTTGTCTATGTCTTCATTACTCATTCTATTCAATATTCATCAGAACCATTCATAATTAAAAAAAAAATATATATATGTCTCTCTTGCCATTATAAACTAATCCCCCCCCCCATCCGACGAGACGATTACTATGAAATTTAATTTAAATTGAATATAAAAGCTGCGTTTTTATATTTTCATCATTGGTATATTTTTATGTGATATAATATTATATTTTATTTACTTACCTACTCAGTTATGTACTTAATATGTATTGGTACAGTGTACTTACTGTATTATTCTTAATTAAAACTACCTATACGTACTAACCTACCTTATAATTATTGGTTTTGTAAGTAGGTACATTTAAAGATAAAGAGGTATCGTGTACATTTATATACTACACTGTCTACACTACTTATTCTATGATGTACTCAGCTAATATTTAAGAATCTATTTTTCCATATATCTGATTGAAGTATGGTTCCAACTAAGTGCCACCTTCGCATGCTATTCACACTGTTCCACAAAAACCTTAAAATAAAATTGCTAATATACAAATCCATTTTAAAACTCATCTGTACCTATAAGGGCTTCAACTGCTTCAACTGCTTCAACAACTTTACAAAATAATTCTCTAAGAAAAATAACCAACGCCCCTACACCTTCGTTTAATTGTTTCTAATCTAATACTCCATAATGATTTAAAAATAACAACAGTATACTCGACGAAGCCAAATTTTTATACAAAAGAATTCATAACAGATTAACTTTCCAATCTAACCCTCTTAAAAAAAATGCATCTATTTTATCTGTTCCAGGAAATCTCTCAACGGAAACGCTAAAGTGAAGATGGCTTCACGATTTTCGAAAATGATCATCAACCAAATTAGAAACCAATTTAGTTTTAAAAAAATAAAATAAATTATCTATGACAAAAAAAAAATGTAATTAAATTACATAAAAACCCAAAATTGGTAGTGTCATTAATGGGTTTCTTCGTCCTTCAAAAGTTTCACGTGTAACTCCTCTCTCTCGTATATACTTATCGTTCTAAATACGAATAGATTGTATCTAAATATCTACCTTGTAAAAATAAAAATAAACAAAGAAAAAAGTATGGTTCCAACCAATGTAATGGCTGAGCATAACATTTTGATATCTATATTTGTTGCAATGGGTATTACTGGATCGTAGATCCTATATTTGATGTATTTAAGTATCTTAAAAATGTTCACATATAGTTATATGTAAGAACGAAAAAAAAACAAGATATATATTTTATAAAAAAAGGTGGATAAGTGGATGTCGCTCTGCTGTACAGTAGGTTACAAGTGGGTCACTGTAATGGATGGTGTTAAATTTGAATTCAATGATATAATATCATTGTATAAGAAAAACGATTCTGAGCGAAAACGGTCAGTCAGCCTATGATATTACCAAGTATATTTGATGATATTATTGTGAATAGTAAGTAATTTATATATAACCTATTTACGTGGAGCCTTGTTTTAAATTTTCGATCCTTAGCCACAAAAGTTAAACATTTTATACATTTTTAACTACAAAATAATTAATAAATTATAAATTTCATAAATGTTGTCAAAATTTGAACTTTAAATGCTTATAAAAAAAATTGTGCCTATGTATTTTTAATGTTTTTCAACTGCTATTATAACGATATATTAGGAACCTTATATTAAATTTTCACGCTTTTTTACCCAACAAATAAAATTTTATTGATATTTATAGAAAAAAAACTAATAAAATTGAAAACTGACAATGTCCGTAAACAGCTCAAAAAGAGTCAAAATATTTTCAAAATTTAATAGTGTAAAGAAAATGCTAATATAAACATTCAGTGAAATTTTCAAGTATCTACAGTCATTCGTTTTTTAATTACAATAAAATAAGAAAATTGTTACCTGAGAAATCAAGTGAATATCAAATGTTGTAAAAATATGAATTTCAAACGCTCATAAAAATTTAATTTGACTTTCTTGTAGACATTTTTTTTTGATAAAGGTAGACAAACTTATGGATAATCTTGTATTACATTTTTAAAATCTTAGATTTAAAAAGAAAAATTTTTATGAATTCTCAACTCAAAATAATTTGCTAATTTTCGTGATTTTTCCGTATTTTGTCAAAATTTGAACTTTAAATGCTTATAAATAAAAACTGTGACTAAGGATTTTTAATTTTTTTCATCTGCCTTTGAAACAATAACCAGGAGCCTTCTATTAAATTTTCAAGCTTTTTTACTTAACAGATAAAATTTACTTGATATTTATAGAAAAAAAAACTAAAAAAATTGAAAATTGACAATGTCCGTAAATAGCTCAAAAAGAGTCAAAATATTTTCAAAATGTTATGGTGCATAGAAAATGCTAATATAAACATTCAGTCAAAATTTCATCGCTTCGCTCAGAATCTAAAATGTAAATACATACTGTGTGAAATCATGATGCTGCAGTTTACTTCGCGGTCTAGAACGAGAAAATATAATATAAAATTATAATATTTGTTATTATGTCTTATACCGCCTATTATGCGTTATTATAATATTATATTATTACGATTGTAATTTGTACCAAATTTTTTTGTTGCGTTTGTAATGTTTTAATAAACTGTGAGTGCGCGTGTTGTGACGGGAACGGGACCAGAAGAAAAACGTTGTATGCGGCGCATAAATTATTTAAGCAGGCGGCCCCCGCGGGTCTGTTCTACTTAAATCGTCCGGCACTTACGAGTCGAAAATTCAAATTGTGCCCATGGAGTCCGTGGAGACGTTAGAAGTTGGGACGATGTATCGTGGGCAGGTAGTGGGATGTGTATGTGCGGCAAACGGCACGGGAATAAAAACAAATAATGTTAATAATGGCATAAATTTAAAACTAGCTAGGCTGCGATACTATAATATACTATACCGGTATGCGTATAAATAATACAGCGATATCGTACGATATGTCTTAATAATTATTATCCAGCGTAAAATATTATAAAATATGTACAATGTCATGTGTGCTATCTAACATGATATTATCACATTACAATACGTTCGTATTTTCTGCAAATCGTCGTTTTGTATGCATATTTAACAATATAATATTTTGTAAAGTTTATACAATTAACGGCACGTGCCGGTTCGTATATAATATGCTAGGCGTATAATATCATAATATATTATATAGAACACGATGCACATAATTTGTCACGATAAATACGCGTATTCTTATTACATCTTTCGGACTCGACGAAACTTTCAAACTGTAATTGCACAGGAACGATAGTTGTATTTTCGACGAAAACTTGTTTCCGGCATCATGGGGGGGGGGGGGGGGGGAGGGAAACACACTCTCGGTCGATTACACCCTCTTTGCAGCTGTCAAATAGTTAAAGTATAATGTGGTCCTATATACAAATGTTTTGTATAAAATAAGGACGTGGAAAAAGGATTCCGGGTATTTCGGCGGCAGTGTTTGACACCTCTCGTCGAACCCACGAGATCGGTCGGGCGCGAAATGTCCAAATTACCAACAAGCTACCTGCAGAGCGGTGACTGAGCTTTTTTAATGAGACAAAGGGTGGTCTTTATATTATATAAGTTCAAGTAAAAAGTTTTTTATGTATTTTCTTATATGTTTACTATGGAAAAACAACAACAGCAACAACAACAACAACAACAACAACAACAACATAACAACAACACAAAAGTATGCTGTCTTACCTTGTATTTTTTGTATGCGTAAGTAAAACGAACCGACATTTTTGAAAATATAAAACCCCCCGTGGCGTGTCGTCATCAAAGGTTATACAAGCGGTCACGTATAAATAGAATAAATCATTGTCAGCCCAAATGGGGAATTCGAAAAAAAATAACTTTTCCTAACCTGTGAAATGTTAATTTATTTTGTCTTATTCGCGATCAAAATTTGCTTTGTTTTAAATATTATTTTGTACAGGTCTAATAATTAATATTAATACAATTCTTCAAATCAATATGATATGAACTGTTTAGCTTTATGCTTATATAGATTTCATTCACGCAACCTACAATATACTCCTATGGTATATAGGGACTCTCGACAATTCAAAGTCGGTGAGACTTATGCAGATTTTTGAATTACCGAGAGTTCGAATTTTGCCGAGTGGTTCGAAACATCAAGACGGCAAAAAGTAATTCGATTTATTGAGTTATGAAAAAAAATTCGATAGTTATCGGAAATAATAAGCTAATTTCATACACAATTGGAAGGTAAATATTATTGACGATAAGATAATAAGAAATACATTTTGGCGAACACGCTTCGAAAAACCGAGCAATGAACTTCAAATTGTCGACTAGTTTCCCTAAAATTGTACCACTCAAAACTTAAAACGCATAAAACGTACTTAAACGCGAAATTTTTTTTTATTCGAATTACTGTGAGATTTTTAAGGGAACGAGCAATTACTTCGAATTACCGAAAGTTTCAAATCATCGAATAGGGTTGAATTATTGAGAGTCGACTGTATTATTATTAGTTTATTTTATAAATTATAAGCTGCCGTTATCAATACTATCAAACTTTTTTTTACTATTTACCTTTTTTACGATGTTTTTTTTAATAGATAAGTTTGTTTAGAAAAAAGTAAATAAGTAATATTTGGTTTGTTGTTTCGATTAATCGAGGTCAAAGGATTTCACGTAACTGGTAGGGTATATTGATTTATTTTCTCTGTACTTAATTTTGATGACATTCAGTTCATTAACCGTAAACATTTAAACTAATTCTTTATAATTTTACATTAAATTTAGATGACATTTTTATGATAATTGAAAATGTATTGTATGGTCGTATATTTTACTACATCATTTATATCGGTTTCTAAACAAACAGTATAATTAATAAAATAATGATAGTACATTTTTGTTTTTATTAGAGTACTTTTACAACCCACGAAAAGTATTTTTAATCTCGAAATTAACTGACAATTTAATTGTTTTTTTTTCCAATCTTCTCGACGACTATCGAGAATTTGCAATTTTAATCAATCTTAAGTACCTACCTATACCATCTGTGTACGCTTTCCAATTGATTGAGAGGGTATATAAAACTCTGTAATTGGCCCAAAAAGTACTTTCCAAAGTAAAAACACATCACTGTGAAACCATTAGCCAATAATAGATTGTTTGCTTACCCAGACATCAAAGGGATCAACATAATACAATTATTATTGTTCGAACGAGAACAATATAAATTCCACCACATTCGATGGGTAATTGTTGTCCGAAGTCACTCTCTGGTTATTAAGATGTAATTTAAATAATAAGCAATTCTATATTTCTTTATATTATGTCCATCTAGGTTTATAAGAATAAGAATAAAAATATTTATTAGAAATCAAAAGTTCTATATCGCATAAAAACTACAAGCTATTATATGTACTTTTTATTTTAGGTTTCAAGGTTTGACTTCTTAAATCCAAATTTTGTCATATTGTCATATTATGTCAAACATCTCAATCATATTTTTTATGGCGGTGTACCATATACATAAATTAAAAAAATTTAAATATAATTTATCTCTACTCAGTGGCTTACCCAGAGGGGGTTGGGTGTTTAACCCCCTCAATTTCATAATCTTGGCTCTGCTACTGATCAGAGTACGTTTAACATTATTGGGTAAACAATACAAATTTATTTTCCAAATAATGTGTAAATTTGTCACGAATACTGCAGAGTTTACGTTATTTTTATTTGAAATTATGCGTTCTGCAGTTATATTTACATATACAGGGTGATTCGTCAAGCGCGCTCATCCCATATTTTCCTTTAATAATGAACTTATTCAAATTCTAATATTTGTAATTTTTAAATATACTCATAGAAAAATGTCTTGAATTGTTTTGTGCTAGGTTTGATTAGGGTTTAAAGAGTGTCCTACTGTCCTGTGGTAATACGCAATAACTTCTGTTTTTTCAAACGAGAACCCCCTTTTTGACGATAAATAATTTAGTTGATAATTTTTTTGAAAATGTCGATGTTTATATAAATACCTAATTCAATATTCGAATGAGTAGTTTCCTAGTTACTAAAATGTTTTAACTAAGGTTAGTAGTCCTTAAAAATAGTTTTACAAAAATATAAAATAGACGTAATATTGGAAATAGTATTTCTACAGAAATGGCCATTTCTACAAATTTTTAATATTGATGGATTCATATTAATGATTAAAATATTCAAATCACCATAGCCCCCATATCTATTATGAACCCATTACCCATAGACCTTTTGTCCTTAGAACATAAAGTCAAGTAATTCAACAACTACTCGTACGAATTTTGATCTGATTGGTACTTCAAATTTTTCCGAAAAATGAGTCACTGAACAATTTACAGTTGAGGAGGAGGTTGAAATGAAAACCATTTGAAAAACATAAGTTTGTATCGCCACTGGACACTCCTTAAAGTAGGCGTAGTACAAACTATCTCAAGAATTTGAAAATATGGTCATTAAGCCTATTTATAAATCAAATTTTGAATAACTGCATTATTATAGAAAAAAATTGGACTGAGCATGCTCGAATCCCTTTGTATAATAATAAGGCACGTTAAATTTTGCGTTTTTTTTTTTTACGATTATTTAAAGGCTAATGTAGATGAGTACTCTGTTTTCGTTTTATATAATAGTCATGATGAATATTTAATATTTATTTATTTAATTTATTAAAAATCACACGTATAATTTTTCACGATTTTTATTTTATTTTTATCTCATAGTACTTCAAAATGTAAAGCATATAAGTGCAAGTCGAACTGCTTTGCTTTCGAACAGCTAGTATACTATTCATCTAACAAATGTATTCTTGTATAACAATTTTTAAATCTGACATTTTTTGTTGATTTTTTATTGACCTATTTGTTTGAATGCCTTTAATGTTGTGAAATAGTTTGGTGTTGCCCCTTTGAATCAATATTTTATTCATTTCCGTCTCTTATGCAGTTTGATAATGTTCGACAACTTTTTCCAACATAAAATCTCGTTTGAATCTCTTCAATTCGTGTTCCAAGAACAATTTATTTACATTCTTGTTAGTTTTTCTTCAGACATTAACTGTTCACATGACTTGACTAATTCTCTTAAATCAGAATAAGCGTTTTTGAGAGCATTTTCTGCTCGAGAATGAAACTCGTATATCGTTATATATTTTCGGCGTTTTCGTGGAAAACAATGACATTAAATAGTGTTTGAAATTTAAAATATATAGGTTCCTTATAAGTTTTAAGCGCGCATAATACAGTTATGTAATACAGTTAATCTATAAGATACGTGTGAATAGCTACATGGTTTTGCCGTATTTTGAAACGCGTATTTTCTCCACATTAATACGTATAGGTCTTCATCAAAATAATTACAAAATATCATACAATTTTCCCATATTTATTATCAGGTTCACATTATGTCGAGAAGTAGTAATGCTGTTCGAACTTTTATTGGTTAGTAATTTGAAACATCAATACCAAAATCCATGAAATCATTCTAAACGTCATCAACTAAGGTTTTCTTTTATACTTAGTGTACAAATTATATATTATTAGGTAAGCAAAAAGTCAAAATTAATGTGTCGTGGCGGCATACTCCCGGAGTAAAAATAAGTTTAAACCACGAGTAATGAACTGCTTTAAAAAATGGCTTAATATAAAAATCTACAGTTCTATCAATCCGCTGCTAATGGAGTGTTAAAAAACATAAGAAATATCCAAATCGATGTTCGTATTCGGAGTTAACACAGTGATTGTGAGTGCATTCAAGATTTCAACATCTGCTATTATACTCGAAGTCTCGAACATTATACTGTCTTGGGCACATACAACAGAAATAAAAATCAACCAATAACAGCACAGAACGAGTTAAACAAAATATTAAGGGGACGTTATACCCACATGTGATGTCTCCGTCTTACAAGTGCGTAACATAGCAAATTTTACGCTCAGCAGAACACGTGTAGCTCCGTTAGTATACAAATTAGAGCGAATTGACCTCTTGTAAAATCTAAAGGTAAGATTATTATCTAGGCAACCTCGTGGGCTTTTTTATTATATTTTAATTTTAACGCGAGTTATGAGTATTTTAAAATTGTAAATTTTTCATACATCTTAAAATACCCATAACTCGCTTTAAAATTAAAATATACTAAAAAGCCCACGAGGTCGCCTAGATAATAATCTTATCTTTAGATTTTATAAGAATTCAATTCACTCTAATTTTTAAATAAACGGAGCTACACGTGTTTTGCTGAGCGTACAATTTGCTATGTTACGAAGTGCGTAAGACGGAGACAACACATGCGGGTATAACGTCCTCTTAAGGATTAAATAAAAAAATTAATGAATTCGATTTTGTTGGATAGATGGCGCACCTGCTGTATCCTTACTATCCTTTAGTTTCCTTTTTAAGTGCTGAATTTCCAAAAATCCTTTTTTAACGGACGTTTACGTCATAATACCTATCTGTGAAATGGTGAATATAATTCTTAAAAATGTCCAATCCTCTCTTAAAATAAAAAAAGAAAGCCCGTGTTTTAAATTAAGAATAATAATTACTTCGAATTCAACAAAATAAATCTATATCTCTATAAGCTCATATATATGTTTTCACGTCTTCCGGGGGTCGCCTGTGACACTTTTTTTTTATGCCAATAATAATGTTCGAATAGTTTCAAAAGTCATGTTCGGGGTAATGGTGGCCGTGTATCGTCGTAAATATTAATTTTTTTCGTTTTTTAACAGAAACAATAGATGACGAAAGGCTGTTCTACCTATTATGAATGCAAAATTCTTCGTTGAGTGGCGGTGCTTTTAATTATTAGTGTAACTTATATACATATATAGGTACGTGATATGAAACTTTTAGTCACTCGAAGTTTACGGACGTGCAAAAAGTTATGACTGTACTTGAGTAACAATGGTGTTTTTTTCATTTTCAATTGTAACCTGATATTTAGATTAAATGTATTATTGTCGGATAATACCGAGTGATGATCATGTTAAAAAGGATTCTTTCATTATTTATTTATACATTTTTCATTTTTTTTTTTTTAAATTTAATTACAAATTAAAAAGCCACTAGAGTATTAGAGATTGGATTTTGTTCACTCTATATTGGTCTACCTCGTCGACGATGGCGATGCGTACAAACTATAAATTATGGTCGTAAAACAGTTTTATGTGGAGTAAATTACTATTGTTATAATCGGGTTTTTTTTTGTTCGGATTCTTTCATTATATACCATTTACTCGCACTATGAGAAATAACTGAGAAAATAGAAAAAAACGTCTTTTTGAAATACCAATATTAGAATCGATTTTTTATTTATTAGACAGTACTACTTGCAATTTTCCGACCACTTTTCTGTCTTAAACGTCATTTATCAGACCCGTTACCACAGTACCAACAAAGTTAATATCTAAGTCGAAAAACGTCTTATCGATTGTTATTTTATTTGAAACGATTTGTAATCCTAATTTCGACATTTGTACACCTCTCCAAACTTGGGAAAATCAATTTCCCCGTGGCGGTACTGATGTAACCATCAGCTTGTCGTGGTCCTATACTGACTCCAAAATGGTATCCACAATTATTGTTATTTCACTTGTAATCCTAATTTCAACATGACAAATTTGTTGTCATTACTAGTGGAATCGTCATTGGACTATTGTCAGTGAAATTATATCATAATACAACATAATAATATATAGTATTAAAATGTATTGACTAATTGTTATTGCAAAACGAATCGTACAATAACATACTTTTAATTGTTTATAATTTTTATAATAAAAAATAATCCGCAAAGGTTTCAGAAACTGGACTGGACTTAGCTTACCACGGGATAATGGTGTGGTATAATAGTAATTATTTTTAATTCGATGATTATTCTTTGCTTTCAAAGAAACTGTCCAGAGTTGAATAATAATCAAAAATCTTGTTTGCTTGCATTTGTTTATAACTTTAGAAGAAAATCAAAAGATGTCTGTGTTCAAAATATTACTAAGAAATATTATATAATATCAATAAAGTAAAATTTGTTCAATTATTCTAGGTAAAACTAACATAATATTCACTTTGCTTCGCTTAAAATGTATAATATTATTGGATACTATTATTCATTAAACTGTTAATAATAATAAGGTATATGTTAAATTAAGTTTACAAAAAACGAACAATATTACAATTGTTATAAGTTTAAATTATTTTGTGTGAGTTTGATTTTATAATTGTGCATCGCTTATATCTCACTAAAAGGATCTAATGAAAAAAGTATTTAACGTAAATAAATGATTAAAATTCGATAGGTACCTATTATTGCACAATATTAAACATTTATATTTATAATAATATCTAACAACGTTGGTGGTACTTGTTTAGACCTATTTAAATTTGATTAATATTAAATAATTATAAAATATCGCAATAAATTAACCCGGCCGTTAAGTTCACCTCCATATCTAAACATCTTAATGGTTGACAATGCATTTCAAAGTTTCCTTGTCTGCTGAAGTTATTATACTTTCTTGGATTAGTTGGATTTATACCAAATTACAAGTCGTTGTTTAATCATGTTCATTGCTCTATGACAGTTGTGATTTATGCACGGCATATAAATAATGATAATCGTTCGTTTCGTTATCAAACAGAACTTGGGGCACAATTTTTATACATAAATTGTTGTAAAGTAAACTTTTTAAAAACGAATACAATAGATTTATGATTTTTACCGAATACTATAATATTATATACTAAAGCTATAGTCGCGGTGGTATAAATTCATAATTGGCGAGTTCCTATGAAATATTAATACCCATACTTATTTATACGGGATAATGCTTTTATACTTTAATGTCTACTCTAAGTGGTTCGCGGGAACAATCAATTTCGTTTCTGACCCGAGTTCTTACTTCGCAAACGATATTCCATCGGTATTTTATGAGGGTATTTATTTACGAAATCCGTTCGATGTAGGGTCATCGTCCCGCCCGTGCTAATAATAATAAAAATTATGACAGTCGTAATAATGATGGGCGATGAACGTTTGGGCACATTGACCCAAAAGCCAACACGTTTGGAGTTTGGACACATAGAATAAAAGGTATTTTATAATTTTACCCGTTAAATCAGAGAACGTTTGGGTGCGCGTCATGATATAAGCTGTATCTACAGTAGTGGTATATTACAGCTATACTCAACTTTATAGCTCATTCCATTTCTCCAAACCAATTAGGTTCTAATTTTGAAAATTTCGGAGGGGGGGCAGGCCCCGTCGTGGCAAAGAGTTGATAATTTTAAACTCAGCGAATTTAGAATAAATAAAGACGAGATCACAATTGTTCTGTAACTGTAACATAACAATATAACATAATGTTGAATACATTTTAAGAAAATGTAATGCATTTGAACTTGACAATGATATTAGAAAAAAAATGATATCACATCGGTCCGCGTTTTGACGGAAAATAAAATACAATTTAATAATAAATAAGGTAAATAAAATAAAATAGGATTTTTTATTAGATTTAGTAGTTTTGCAATGACCCAATGATTTTCTATGGGTACCTACCTAATATGTAATAATAAAAATGATTTTGAATTAGTTGCAAAAATAATTTTTTGGTAGACAGTTAAAAGCCAATCTCTTAATGGTGTCTCCCGGGTAACGAACACTTATAGACTCTGAAAAAATGTTTACCTAAACGTTAGTACCCAAGTCCCAAACATGGTATTAATTTAAAAATATTGTTGTTGTTGTATTAATTTTATGTGTCTGCAAAAATGTGAACCTAAAGGTGTGTGGCCAATCGTTCTCTCAAGTCCCAGGTAAAAATATCGTTTCGTGCCCAAACGTGTTACGGCTGTACTAACAACAATAATAATAATTAGGGAGCAGATTTAGATGGATTTTTTTGCATTTTTTTTTTGCATTTTTCGAACTTTTTTTTTATTTTTAGATCATTTTTTTTTTAAAACTATTTTAAACTGATATAATAAAAAATTGTAAATGTTCAAACAATATTTTTCCGGGCACCGTAGTACAAGTTAATAATTTTTTTCTTAGAATTTATAAAATATTCCAAAATATGTTAAATAAGCTAAATATTCCCTAACCCATGAAAATATTAACAAATATGCAAAAAAAAAAACTTTTTCCAACGAACTCAGAATTGAACGAATCGTCCACACATTTTACTCTCATAAGACCGCATATCGATTCCATTACGGTATGTAAAACATTATAAAAAACATATTAGTAATATAAATCCGGTCTTTAGTTATAACACACAATATAATATGATTTGGTACGATATTACGCAGAATCATATTACGCACGAATCTCATCTCCAAGGTCTTTGCACCAAAGACGACATATCCGATGTCAGTCTGAATATTATGCGTTTACCATCAGATCTCCGTCAATGACTTAAGCAACTCAGACAACGCACACTGTAACATTGCTAGATAAAAAAATAATTCTAATAAACCTCATTATAGCAGGGCTGTGAATTTGTAGGAAAGTGCATTTTTATTTTTTTTGGTGATTGTGAAACGTAGCTTTGTAAGTACATAGTTTGAATTATGTAACTACGAATCCATTTATGAAATTTTTATTCTGCATTTTTTTTTTGATTTTTAAGGTCATGTTTTCTCTTTTAGTTAATTTTCCGGTATTTTTAATCAAATTCCGTCTAGTAAAGACTAAAGATGAATAAGGTACCCGCAATTAAATATATTTAAGTTTGTTTTATTAATTTAACAAAATAAATACATAAAACAAATGTTTAAAAAATGTTTCAAGTGAATTCAAATTCAATCAATATTTTTATTATTTTTTTTAAGATTAAATAAACATATTTTTATGCATGAAAAACGTAATATACTAATGTATAATAATATAATACCAATATAAATATAAAAATTAAATTAGAAAACTTTTTAAGTGAATTTTATAATCAATTTTTGGCATTTTAAGTGCATATTTTATTGCAATTTATTGAAATTTTTAATACATTTTTTAATGTTTTTTAGTGCATTAAATTCACAGCCCTGTTCATTAGTTTTAATTTCGATGACAATTTAAATAATATTAGATACTTGATAGGTATCATAATTATATTTTTCTATGAATTCGAAAAACCATTGCTATATTACATAAATAGTTAGTCTTATATAAGTGTTATAAAACACATTGTGTACCTAGACCACGTCGTTGTGGAAAATATAATACCACTAAAACGAAATAATAATATAATATTGTGATCAATTGATAAGTGACAAGAAATACCTTTTTTAAAAATCATATTTATTTTTTCATTCCAGCCTTAGAGGGTCCCGAAGTTTTTCACTATTTTTGAATGCGTTTCAATAAAAAATTACGATCAAACAGGGTTATAGTTAGGCATATACCTATACAATGTCGTGACTCGTGCAGACTCGTGGATTCAGTTTTTCGATATTTTCTAATTATAATAATACAATTGTAATATTCAATTATAATATAGGTACCTCCTAATTGGAAATTGAAATGAATTAATGTAATTGAAAAAATGCACGGACTCACTCCTCCTCTTCCTTCACAAAAATTGAATCTAAAACGGAAAAAAAAATAGGAAAATAAACGTTTCTCTGTACTTACTCTTTGCATACTAAAGTGCAAAACTAAAAACACCATACACGGTGCACCATGTCCAATAATATATCCGACGACCAATGGTGACTTTGCTTTAACGTCGAAAGATTATTGAGTTATTAAATTACTCGATTGACCGCATAGCCAGAGGTATACGACACGTCCCCGATCGACCTGCACCGCGGTACTAGTTAAAAATAAAGACCGCGCTTACACGAAATGATTATAATATAATAATATTACTAAATCAATTCACTTAAGTAACAAAACAATGAGACGAAAAATAATTACTAAAACGATTCACTTGACTAACCAAAACAATCTAGCATTGATTAATAGTTATGCGTTCGGCTGTAAATGTTACTTTTCCAATACGCGTTCAATCTCTGCCGAATGTAAGTCTTTCAAACACACATTTTTCGTATTCAAAAAAAAAAAAACTTATTTCAGAATTTAAGTTGCACCCTAATGTTTTATTCGATTAGAACCGCGTGCGAGGGGGATGGGTGGGATTTCCCCGACACCGCGATTTCATGACAAACATATTGCAAATTCTCAATACCTATACTTCAATAAAAATTATTCTCATAACTATATAATAATATGTTTTTATTGTTTAATACTGTTTTTATTGAAGTATTGGACATGACCGATAGGTAAATAAAAACAATGAATATTTTAAAAGCGTTTTATATTAAAGCTAGGGACTCAGATAAACTTGCCTTAGGGACTAGGTATTACATCAATGTGTGTATCGGAATATTTATTTTCTCCAGAATATGTAATTTAAGTTACTGATTTTGAAATGTTAGAAAAAATTGTCAATCTTTTAGATTCCGAGTGGAGCGAATAATGTATCTGTCTTACAACGACATGTTATACTTTTGTGTGTCCATCCCTAACTTTCGGAGCAGTAAGATATCTTCAAATTTGAAGGTTGTTTCATAATAGAGACTTTATTTTTTCGCCAACTTATCAGCATTTTCTAGGCATGGTTATTGTCAAAATGTGGGTAGAAAACCGTGAAAAAGTTGTTTTTTGAAATCTAAATTTTTTCCCGTCTTGTTGGTATACAGTTTCCAAGGAAATCGCTCCGCTGGATAGTGGTAGTGGGTCGTTATTAGTAGATCTGCACAGGGAAGGATGTGTTTAATTTTAGTTTAAGTGTCCTTTGGAGGGGAACTCGATTATTTTCACCAAACTATATTGACCGTAGAATCTATAGCACAAAAAGTCTAATCGGTGTCCTAAACGCAGGGCCCTCAGGTCAATGAAGTCGCCTGCCTGCGAGACAATAACGGAAATAATTTATGCATATAAATACATGTATATTGGTCAACGTTAAAGTTCACGGTTCATACTTCGTAGTGCATCACATAATAACACGCACGAATAGCGTATATTTCGTTATTATTATTATTTTGTGCTCGTTAATCCATAAACGGATTTTTTTTTGCTGAACTCTATGGCGTGGTACGGAATCTCGGGACATTCAAATTCCGGATCGATGACGAGACGTTTTTTTTTTTTTGGGCGGATAAAATGAAAAACGGTAAGCGCATATTATATCTGCATTTAAATGGAAAAACGCGTTATCAGTCAACTGCACATGTTATATATAATATACTGTACAGGGTTATTCGTCAAGCGTGCTCACCCCTATTTTTCCTAAAGTAATAAATTTATTCAAATTCTGATTTTTGGAATTTTTAAATATTTTACTCAATGATCATTTTTTCAAATTCTTGAATTATTTTGTGCTACTTAAGGAGTGTCCTTTGGAGACACACACTTGTGTCTTTCAAATGAGAACCCCCTTTTTTACTGTAAATTATTTAGTGGATGATTTTTTTGAACATTTTGATGTACCGACTTCAAAATTTGATCGAATTTATTGGAATAATTAGTGTTTATTATTCTTGGGCCATTAAAAAAAAATATTTTTGTTGATAGGTTGATCAACAGTAATTACTAACATTTTCAAATCATCTAAGCTCCTATATTATTTATTTAACCCATTACCATAGACATAATATTATCCTTAAAACACAGCACAGTCATACGATTTGAAAACTGATTTTAGATCTATAGATACATCAAAATTCCTAAAAAAATAATTGCTGAATGATTTAAAATTAAAGGGGAGGGAGGAGAGGTGTTCCTATTTGAAAAACAGAAGTTCGTATTGTCACTGGATCCTACTCGAGGGGTACATAAAATCTCAAGTACTCAAAAGTATGGTCATCAAGTGTACTTATAAATTCCAAAAATCAGAGTTTGAAAAATAAAAAGGGTGGCATGCTTGGTGAATCGCCTTGTACAATTCAAACAGCCTGCAGAGTGAACACGCATGCGCAACAGATTTTCGTTAAGGTATGGGCGTTTCACTAGTACGATGTTTCTAGTTTTTGAAATTTGGACATAAACCGTATCGAGCAGCACTGATAATTATTGAACTCATCGACTCGCCGGAACAGGTTGATTTGTTAACAAATTGTTAAGTATGGAGAATCGTGGCTCGACGTTGCCTGGATTAAAAATTCCGCGAAATCAGTATTTATACTGAACAAAATAATAATAGTAATAAAAAAATTATACCTCAATACTTATTTAAGCACCTATATCACACTTGTAAAAACAGTTAATCCGATGTGTCCAGTAATCGGACGTTGACAAAAATATATTATTGACATTTTTCCTATCGGAATTAACCCGCCAACGACACCAATATGGGTTATCGGTTCTAGAATATAAAATTGCCAACAACAATTAATCCGCACTTACGCATTGTACGAACCAATAATATAATATTATTATTCGTGTAATTTCGAGCACACCGAACAATTATTCGCAAGACGCGCTTTGTTTTATAATTTTTTTTTTTTTAATTTTGGCAAATCTGTCGGTTCCACTATTCCCCTATAAATCTCCACAGTCTGATAAAAACAAATTATATATTATATTAAAATCGATTCAAAATATTTGATAATATCATCCATTCCATTAAAACTGTCACCGCGGATTGCGTTCATTTAAAAATACGTTCACGCGTTTTCTATACATTTTAATGCACGAAATAATAAACACGATTTATTGTGCGTTTTTAAATATCCTGAAGATTCTCAAATGTTGAATTAATATGTTTTCGTAAGACTACAACTTTAATATTTGAAACTAAGTGCATCAATCAGAGGTTATTTTGCATAGTCTATCTTCGGGACAACCAGATGATTCGATTCGTAGAGTAGATCGGGCCTAACGTTTACAACTCATTTGGAATGACATAATTCCAATTATCTCGAGTCGTGATAATAATATTTTTTTTTTTTTTTTTATTGGGTAACCCGCGGCAACATAGGCCATTGGGTATGGGGGAGGGCACTGTAGGTTTTTAAATTGGGTATGTTGGTACACGTGTGTGTTGTGTTTTGGCAGAATTTCTAATGGGGCACCCGTAGGTTTCTGCCGTGCCCCGGGTGGGGGGATGGCGGCACTTGTTCTCCGGACACCGTGACTTGCCCGAAGAAAAATGCCGCCCGCGGCCGAGGTATTGAACTCGGGTTGGCCACTCCGTCCCCCCGATAATAATATTGTAATAGTTTATAATATGTATTTTATTTTTCAAGTTAATATCCTCGCAAGTCAATTGGTATATACAACCAGTGTTGTAAACAAGATATTTAAAAAGTATTTAAGTAATTACTCAAATACTTTTAAAATACCACCCAAATACTAAAAATAGTTAAGTATTCGAGTGATACTGAAATACTTTTTGGAAGTATTTGAAATAATCTTCAAATACAAAAAAAAAATCAATTTAGTTCTGATATAATATGTTATAATCAAAAATGTGTTTATTTCATTTTAAAAACTTGATTCGTTCAATAATCGAAATGCTGATCAGTCTTGTTAGTTCATTTTTACTTTTTGTATTTTTCTCTACAGAGGGTATATATTAGTTTAAAGCTGTATAATATGTATTATGTCGTCGATGATAAACGATAATGATAACCATTTACATGGTAAATAGATAGTACTAATAATTAGTAATAATATTTTCGTATTGTTGAATTTAAAGACGTATAATTGCTGTTAAACAAAAACTTATTGCATAATATATGATTCGTTGTTGACTTAATAAGCTTATTCTGCTATCTAAATGCCGCGGACGTCGACGCCTGGAAAAAAAAAAAACACTTAATTAAGCTATTAATCGACGTAAACCGATATCGAGTTGTCCATAAATGATAAATATATTATAATTTATAATATAATATTATTATAACGTCCAAGGATAACTACGACGGCGCGATTAATTTTATTTAACAACGATTACAGATAGAAACAAATTGAGAATTAAAAGAATAAAAAATAGTATACAATAGGTAGTAAAAAAAAATATACAAAAATACCATTCAAATAGGTACATAAAAATAAAAAGTGCTTAAAAAAGTATTCAATACGGAAAAAAGTATTTGAATACTTTAACTCAAATACTCTACAACACTGTATATGACGTTACTGTCTAATCTGCTCATTTTATTTTGATTGTGTTTTTAGAAAAACTGATTTCGCCAAACTGTCTTATATTGATTTCGTATAGTGCTACGAATAACAGTGTTTCCGTCCGTATTATTGAGGTTTACATTACGAATTTCAACTAAAATTATATTTTTTAAGTCGACGGTCAAAAGATGTTCATTATTAACTTTATTTATTCCGTGTAATAACATTGTTATTTCTAAAGTTAAAACCGTCCCGAAAGGTGCGTCAGACTTTAATAAATGTATACGAGATTTGAACAAATATTGTAAACATTTTATTTTTTTATTATTAAATATTAATTTCGTTTGCTTTTGACAGTGTTATTATTATATAGTAGTAGCACTGTATATCGCGTAACGTATATTGTTATAATTTTATATTGTTTTCGAATTTGTTATTTACTGTGCAGCATGCAATATTCTGCTTAAAAAATTATACTCGGCTTTCTCGTATAACACTGCGGAAGTAGGTTTTCCTTGACATGGATGATTTATTTGCTTATGTCGTTTTTACAGGAAGTCAAAAGGCAGTGCATATATGCGACCACGCGTAAACAACCCGAGAACAGTGTAATCCATGTTCCAAAAATAATGGTAATAACCGAAATATAAATTGGCAGAGTCTAGCGCGTGTTAGAGCAAAACTTTAAAAGCACATCAATTGAATTGTCGATAAATAATGTCAGTAATACATATAATATTATTATGTGCGTTTCTTAGTTGTAGTTCTATAAGAATATTATTAAATAATACTATAGGCGTATAAAATGTAAGTAGGTACAAATGTTTTGGTATATTTGTTTACAATAATCTAAATATGAGCGGAGTACCACCTACGTTAAAATGAATACTAATTAATATATATTTTTGATTATGATAAATAAATATTTCAATAATTATTTATGTCATGACTTATTTTTAAAAATCTTATTATTATAATTAAGTCTTAGTTTTTCCTATTTTATCTTCTGTTTATACTTTATAGCATACATCCCAATTAACATTTCTTGCAGTTTATTTGCATAAATTAAACAATATAATATTAAATAAATAAAATACATACAACACGTTTATAATCATTTATTGGTTAGATAGCTAAACAATATTTGTGGTACTTGACTGTTATAGGTATCATCAAATATAATATAACATACTTGTATATCATCGATAAATAATTTCAGAAATGTTTGATACAATTAGTATTTTGAAAATGCTTAAGTCAAACATTCCAAAAATATATAGCTACAATATTGTGAAAATATATAGTGACAATTTCATGAAATTAGCTACAATATTGTGAAAACGTTTAATCACCTGACAAGAAAATATTTCGGAAATGTTTTGACAATTTTTTTAAATATTGTAACAGTCTAAATCAAATATTTAAATTTGCACTAACAATATTTCCAAAATTTTTTGAAAATATAACTTTGGTGTGTGGGTTGCATACATGTACACACAATATTACCTATAGTCGTATATCCTACTAATATTATAAATGCGAAAGTTTGTAAGTATGTTTGTTACTCTTTCACGTGAAAACTACTGAATGGATTTTAATGAAACTTTACAATAATATAGCTTTTACATCAGAATAACACTTAGGCTACAATTTATAAAGATATATTGTGTGAATTTTTTAATTTTAATTTTAATTTTAAAAAATGTGTAAATTGTATACTTATACCTTTTTTAGTAATAGAAATAGTCGCTGGCTGAAAATAAATAACATTCGAACAATTATTATAATTATTTAATTTATACATAAATATATATATGTATATATCGATGGCGACAAAGCAAAAGGGCATAAGCAACACTTTTTATGAAATCGACTTTTTGTAATTAGGGCATAAGCGACGTCATTCTGTATCGATTGCTCTTACTCATTTATCGATACAATTATTATTTACAATATAAAACGAAAATTTAGATTTGGACATAAGCGCCAAAAAATTTAAATTAATTAACAGGTTTGTGTATAAATAGGGAATAAGCGACATTTAGTTTTAAATGTTAGCATAAGCGCCATAGGATTTTACTTTATGGGGCCTAAGCGACAACATCATTATTATAGTTAATAATAGATTTTATATAAAAAAACATTTTCTGTTATCTGTTCGGTTGATGATAAATAATCTTAATTTTAAAAATGCAATATCGTATGAAGTTAATAACATTTTTATTCCAAAGAGATTATTTATCTACGTTTCTATTAAAATAACATGTCATTTATTTATGATTTATGATTATACATTATAATATTATTATCAATGAAAATTAACTATGATTGACTATTTGTGTTTTATAATAATTATTAGTTTTGCGTGTGAATAGGTATTCACACAATAAGGAGAAAATTAATACGACATAAGCGCCAAAATACTAGTACTAAAATTATAGGTAAGGAAATGAATGGGGCATAAGCACCAAAATATATAATAATAGCCAATTCTAACTAATTTTAATGTTTAACTAAAAAAAATCGAAGAACAATTGTCTTAAATAGAGTATGACTCATCTTTTTTATTCTTATCATATTTTTTTAAATTAAAAATTTAATCTACAAAATGTAATTATTGTTAAAAAATAGTTTTTTTGGCTCTCCTGAATAATTTTGAAAATGTCAATTATGCCTATTTGCATTGTCGCCATCGATATACTATGAATGTATGTTTGTGTGCAGATTAGAACTCTGGGAAGAATAAGACAGGCTAATTTAAAAATGGTTAAATTTGGTTTTTTTTATTCATCTGATACGAGCACGGTTAGGTTAGGTTAGGGTTTTGTATTAATTGATTACACAATTAATCCACCGTAGGCGGAATACGACAAACTCGGTTTAACTTTGATACTTTAGAGTTAAACCATACACTTACGTACAAACAGCACGGGGTCCGCGATCTACCGCAGGTGGATTGCCTACCCGATAATATTATACTACTGCGAATCAGAATTTTCATTCCGGGCAACGGAAGAGTTGAGATAAATTTTGAACACCACACACCGAATAGTAAATAACGGATTGAACAAAGTTCGGGTCATATACATAGAGTTGGTACACTTAACGAGCAACGAAGTGCACGGGATCAGCTAGTAATATTATACAATAACCGTCCGAGATCAAATAAACGGCTACTATAATATTATGTTTTTGCAGTTCGTATATGTATTCTGGCCAACGGTATTAAATTGTTAAATTTTGATTTTAAATAATTACGTACCATTTGCGGATACTTCGGAATTTCTTTTGATCCACGGGTGCTCGAATAGCGATCATTGGGCCACCGTCACGACTCGTGTATAACAGAAACATCGCACGGCGCAAATCCAACAAATGTGGGTACAAAATAATAATATATTCACATTCATTATGATACGGCTTTAGGTAATCGGTTTAGTTACCTAACGAGTTATGAAATCGTTCACACAAACGATCAGCGTATCATGACTATACTCTGTTTACGAACACTACAGATAATTATATTTTCTCCGCACAATCAACTTACAGCGTCACGCCATAAATTTATTTGAATGTTCGACGATAATAAATGACTCGGTGTGGGAGGTGCGCATGCTTAGCATTTAATATTAATATATTATTATAAAATATAATAATTTTAATCAGACGATCTCGTTCAAACGACCGCGCAGTGTTTATTTTTCCACACGCCCCCCCGTCGGTATAAACAAAAATAAATCCATACAGTTTTTTTCTATTTTTTTTCTTTTTTTTGCGAAAAATTTCCATAAAATTTTTATCTACAAACATAATATCATTATGATTTGCCTTGATATATCGCACCCCCTCCGACCGCAATGCCAGCAGCACTCGTTAGAATGTCATATAGTTAGATACGCGTTACAAATGGACACTCATTTGGCCGGGAAAAAATCTTGCAAATCTCCTCTCGGCAATGGTTTAGGATAGCTTGGAACAACTCCGCGCGTCGTAGTATACCTAGGTACCTATATGGATTTTTTTTTTTTGTCGACAAATTTTAAGTGCACCCTCCAGTTCCGTTTACACTAGCAAGAATGAAACGAACACTGTGTACTTAAATTTATAATGTCATGGAATGTCATACAGTATACCGTGTGCCCGTGAAAACAGGGTACACTGTTTGTAATTAAATTACCCATATTACTCAGTACTTTATACGTATTTTTGAATTCTGTTTGTGGCACATGAAACTAGACCGTTGGATCACCCACACGGCATTTGGGAAATTATAATATTTTGTGAATGTTTTTAAGTGGTCGAATAATGAATATTCGACTAATAATACTCAATGCATATTTTTTTCTTATGATGACAGAATATTGTACTATAATAATATGATTGCATAAAAATGTTAGGTTGATATTATTTTCATGAAGTGTCCGTAAAAATGTTTCTAATAAAATATTTTCAAAAATATGAACTTCTTGGCCAAAGAATACAACTCAAATACTTCATAATTATTTACGAAACTTTTAAAAATATTTTGACAACTGTATTATTTTCCTGAAAATATTTTTGGTATATAGTTGGGAAATATTTTTATGCTGTGTGGGGCATCAATCTCCCAAAGACAGAATACTAAAATATGTGTAGGGACGTAGGGTACTGAGTAATGTAGATAACTTAGTTGTAGAGTGTACACATAGGCGTGCGCAGACCTGAATTAGGGGTGGGGAGGTGCTTACAATATTTTTGGGACCTCTCTTAACAAGATATGTACATATTATTAATCAGAAATAAAGATTGATAATTTTTGTATTTTAAAAATAGTGTTATTGACTTAGTGATATACATATGAGATCTCTGAGTTAGCTCCATGTCCCCCCCCCTCATTTTGGAATTTCAAAACAAAATTAACTCAATTCGTTTGTGCTGGTTTGTGCTTTTAACCCCGTCGTTTGTGCTCAACCACTTCCAAAGTTATCCAACTTTGAGGGTTGGGGGTTAAAGTGTTATCCCAGGTACTCCCCTATGTCTTGCGAATCTGATCGAAACTGTCCACATAATCATTATTACATCTATGGTGTTTAGACGTAAAACATTTGGTTTACCAGAAAAAAATCTAAAATTAAAAAATCAAAATTGATAAAGAAATGAAGTTTAAAAATCTAAATTGATAAAAAATTGACTACAATTTTACTATACTAATACTAATACAAAATATTATGATATGCTTTAACCTCATACGACGATTTTGATTCAATTTTTCGGTCGGTTATTTTATTTCTATGTATTCACAATATTTGTAGGTTTTTCTATTCTCAACAATTTTCTTCTGTACACATTTCTGTCCACGATTACATTCGATTGTATAGCATTTGACATTTGTACGCTTATTTGTTATTAATTTATGTATTGCATAACCAAAAAAATATTCGAATATGTCTATAGACACATATAAATTATATTTTTTGAACATTTGAAACAACAAGTTTTAAATGAATATGATTATAGGTAGGTAATGTTACACAATAAATCGTCGGACGGTCTTGGACGAACAAGTAGGTATAAAATTATTCAAATATTGTAAATCGTCCAAAACAAAAATGAAATATTTCTCAGCGGTAAAGCATTATAATATTATAATAATAATTTAAACACATGTTAAGAAGATAATCAGTTAACGGCTATATAATAAATACATAGTATTGTACTATGTCGCATAACGGCATTATTACACTCAACTCGACACAATATGCTTACAAAGCTTTATGAGAACATAATTTATAGTTATAATACCTAACTATACAATATACAATATACAATAACAATAAAAATTTAGGTATACAATTGTATTATAACAATATACAATATGCATGACATAAGATGAATGAAGTTGATGAGAAAATATTTAACATAATATCTTTTAAATAATAACTATATCACGGCATAACCCTGATAAATAACGCAATTTGTAACAAAAAAAGGATAATACACAGGATATACATAGGGAAACACAGGATGAAAATAATGGTTATGATAATGAACAAAGTTTTATGAGAACATAATTTATAGTTATAATACCTAACTATACAATATACAATATACAATTAACAATATCAATTTAGGTATACAATTTTATGATAACAATATACAATATGCATGACATAAGATGAATGAAGTTGATGACAAAATATTTAACATAATATCTTTTAAATAATAACTATAACACGTCATAACCCTGATAAATAACACAATTTGTAACAAAAAAAGGATAATACACAGGATATACATAGGGGAACACTGGATAGAAATAATGGTTGTGATAATGAACATTTTCCTCCAGTGAAAAATATGAAAAAATAATTTAAAAAAAAAATACGACTTATATCTCGTCGTCTCGTAGCTATTCCTCAGGCGGTACTGTGCCGCACCAGCAACATAAAGTTCTACCGACTTTAAGGATTCTTCTCCTTAAAGCCGACAGAATTGACCTTCGTCGTGGACGACAAACCACTGCAGGCGAAACTTCAGGTAGAATTTCCAGCTGCAGAACTGGCTGTATTTCCGTCGTTACAATGACGGTCTGAACACTGCAGTCCGCGGAAATGTGTTGTAAATCCAGTGCGATATCTGCAGCAGTTATCGAACGCCGGAAACCTGGTCCACTTCCATTCGTCATCACAACGTTTCCCAAAGGCCTTTTTTCGATTAAATCGAGGAAACGTCGACGAAAACGCACGGGTATGACGAAGTTTAATGATCTTCTGACAGCCGCTGCACATAGAGCTTTAGACAGCGCTTCAGATAACCTAAGTGTTGCAGCAAGCTTCGTCCTATGACAACGGCTCTTTGGAACCAGCAGCTGCGGAACTAGTTGTATTTCCGGCGTTACTATAACAGTCTGAACACAGTCCGTGTTCTTTTGTCTCGGTACTACATTTAAATTTTTGTACACAGCCGCAGACTGTACATTATTAGCTACAATTTCTAAAAACTCCAACAGGTCCGTCGTTAACTTGTATGCGTATTGTGATTCGTCATCAACCTTGCAGTAAGAACCTGAATTTGCAGTTTTTTGTTCACGATCCATAACTAAGTGATAATTAGTCAGCTTTATACAAGAATTAGAGAAATACAAATGATAATTAATCGGAAATAAACTGTTTGAATAATAATATGATAAATAACATGTAAATATTGCATAGCAACAAAATAAAATAATATAGACAGCCAAAACATTAATTTCACAATGTCATTTATTTATTATTTTTTTTTTTTCATATAAAGAAAACTAAATTTATTTTCAATGAATACCTCTAATAATAAAAAATAAATGAAAACAAATCTTTATTGGGAATAGATAGGTATAATAATAATTATATTTAAATTTAAATACGGGAATGTTTAGTTCCAGCATGGAACCTTATTCTATTAAATTTTTAAATGTAAGGTATCTAAATGAATATTAAAAAAGCGGGTAAATGGATGTCACTCTGCCGAACAGTAGGTTAGGCTAGGTCACAATGTAAAATTTATCTTGGATTCAATGATATTATGCCCCCCCCAAACACGAGAAAACCCGTTATTGTCATGCGCGTGCTGGAGAAAACTCCCAGGGGCGTAGCATGTTTCCCCCAACAATGACCCTGCCCGTTTTGCCCGGCTACCCATTTCGCCCAAATTGCGTTTCTTTATGATTCTCGTTTCGCCCAGAGTAGTTTAGACCAATTAAAATATAATTTGGCAATAGTTCAGTCAAATATTATGAGCGAACGTCAAGGAAAAATGGTGCTAAAGTTTCTGATCCCTACAAGACGACTGTTATAAAACCTATAGTAATCAAATAACGGTTAATTGAGATAGGAAAGAAAAGAAATATCGTTTATAAATAATCTATTACATAAAATTCTCGTGTCACAATGTTAGTTACCATACTCCTCTGAAACGGCTTGGTGATTTTTATGAAATTTTATATGCATATTCAGTAGGTCTGAGAATCAGCTACTATCTATTTTTCATACCCCTAAGGGTTGTCCAGAAAAAATAATAATAGTGTATTATATATTAGTTGCTATTAGTTAATCGGGCATGTTTGTAAGTTTGTATTATTATTTTTTGTCAATATATATATATATATAAATGAATGTTTGTGTGTAGATTAGACCTCTTTAAAAAGGATTAAATTTGGTTTTTTTTTATTCATCGGATTTTAGTACGGTTAGGTTTAGATTAGGATTTTATATTAATCCACCGTAAGTGGAATTAAGTAAAAACAACAAACTTGGTATAACTTTGATACTTTAGAGTTAAATCATACACTTATGTACAAACAGCACGCGGTCCGCGATCTACCGCAGGTAGATTGCCTACCTGATAATATACTGCTGCGAAACAGAATTTTTATTCCGGGCAACAGAAAAGTTAAGATAAATCTAGAACACCATACACCGAATATCAAATAACGCATTGAAGGGTAGGTATTAATAAATATATTTTAAACGATTACGATTTTTTAATAAATATTTTTTACTTCATTTTAAATTTGTATTGTGAAATACATTTGATTTTTAATAAATATTCTGGACTTAATTTTAAATTTGTATTGTGAGATAAATTTGATTTCTTAATAAATATTGTGAACTTAATTTAAAATTTGTTAAATGTTAAAAAAAATTGGAAAACAAAGAGTATCGACTCCTCGTGGTGTTTTCTGGATTACGCTAAATGATAATCAAATATTAAAATATTATAAACATTTCCAACTTAATTTTAAATTGGTCTAAACTACTCTGGGCGAAACGCGCGGGAATCATATAGAAACAAAATTTGGGCAAAACTTGTACATGGGGGAAACGGGCAGGGTAATTTTTGGGCTATGATAATAAATACTAGCAAAAGAAGCAAGTATACATAAAGACATAAACAGTGTCCGCCGTTTGAATCATATAATTTGACCATTAAAACAATATGTACCCAATCATTTTAATTTCGTAAATGACCATCTATAAACATCTAGTCTTAATTAATAACACAACAAATACATGCACGAACCAGCTCTTGGGTTTTTTCTATTTTACGGTCACCGTGACTATGGAAAGATATGGTGCGGGGGAAATTAATTTTAACCATCATCATATGTGAGTTTGTTTATTGATATTATTTGGTTATAATTAACCTTGTGTCACTTTTTTTTAGGTATAGGAACAGATTAACAGAACAAAATGTGATGACCTTGGTAAAACTTACAGTTAGCATATTAGACACGATTCACAATTACACGAAATGCAATACCAGTTTTTCTTGTGTTTGAGGGATGTCCAAAATTTTATTTTGCTTGTACAAAATTGTACATAAAAAAGTACATAATACTGTACCATTGAAAATTTAATCTGTTCAACTTTTATCGAAGAGAGTGCTGGGGAAACGTTTCTCCAGCACACACATGGCGATAAAGGGTTTTATCGTGTTTAGGGGGGTGTCCAAAATTTTATTTTGCTTGTACAAAATTGTACATAAAAAAGTACATAATACTGTACCATTGAAAATTTAATCTGTTCAACTTTTATCGAAGAGAGTGCTGGGGAAACGTTTCTCCAGCACACACATGGCGATAACGGGTTTTATCGTGTTTAGGGGGGTGTCCAAAATTTTATTTTGCTTGTACAAAATTGTACATAAAAAAGTACAAAATACTGTCAACTTTTGGTATTAAAATTCGAAAGTGGCAGTGCTGGCGAAACGGAGCTCAATAGTTTTCGTATTAATTTTCATTCAGAAAAACTACGTCAACATAATAATATTATGTAGAAGCGCGCGTCCTAAGTATGTCCTATACGGTACGGTACCTGTGCCATTTATACGATGTCCCTCGAATATAACAAAATAATATTATGTCAAATATCATATTATACACCTCAGTATACGAGTCAGTGTCATCTGTTTACATAAATTAATATTACTGCTAATGTGAGCATTGAAACGTGCACTTAAAATATGTCACACAAAAATCCAATGCGCCGTGACGCGATCGTTTTAAACATAATATTATTATCTAACCAATTGCCGAGAGGAGACTGGGAAATTCGTTGCCGGCCAAAAGAGTTTCTATTTCAACGCGTATATTATAACGCGTGTGACGTTCCGTGACATTACGAATTTCATTAATATCTGTGTTCGTTTTATTTTCCATGAGTTAATATTCCTGCTAATTTAAGTATTGAAGCGTGCACTTAAAATATGTCAAATAAAAATCAATATACTACCTATGACGCACCGAGTTGTTATAAACCTCTAACCTACTGCCGAGAGGAGACTGGAAAATTTGTCACCGACCAAAAAAAAGTTTCTATTTTAACGCATAAACCGTGTGTCTGCAAATACTGGTTACACTCGTAGGCGTGCCCGGTGTACCCGAGCACCCCCCCCCCCCCCCACGGACATTTTTTAATTGGGACCCTAAGAGCATATTATTTTAACTGATGTTACTAGAATCAAATGTGATTTTTCTAAGAGTTATGATAAGAAATAAATCATGTGTGATAAAAAAAATAATAAAACGTAAAATATTTTTGATTTGCGTGGAATGACTTATCCTCTGATTATAACAGCTAGATGCTATATACTTTTGGTATTAAAATTCGAAAGTGGCAGTGCTGGCGAAACGGAGCTAAACTATTGTGCTGTAGAAATGTCTTGAAATAATAACAAACAAACGTCCTTTTCTTGTCTGAATTATTATAAACTTTCAGGTGAAATCTTATAGGCGTGCTAAACGAGTGTATTTAAAAACAAAACACCATTGGTTTTTCTGAAAGTCCATTATTGCGAGTTTTTTACTCGACGGTAAACGAATCGATTTGATTGCCGATGGTTATCATCATAAGTTATATAACCAACAGTTATTTTATGAATTTTGCGATTTTGTCCTGTCGCAAAAGAATAAACCAAAAACAATGAAATAATGTTACAATCATTTGATAATCGAATCTGGCTAGTCTTATACATGAGTATTATTATAGTATGTTCATAATTTATTCGACGTTCATTCTATACTAATTATTGTCCGACGATAGTAACGGTAAATTATTAAGTTTTCCTTGTATTGCATATAATATATTTTGAGCTCGGTCTAAAATCTTTGATCTTTTCGAAACGAAAAACGACCTTCTGCCTTTTGAATTAGTGCGTTTGTGCATGGGGCGAATAAAAATATACCCGAAACCGTTTCGACAAACCACGGGAATACGTGGTGTAGATTAGGCCATTAGGGTGGATATGGATGGGTTGGTTCTAGGGGGTTAAAATCTGCTATGGATGCGCATACATTTGTACTGCTGCAGCAGCATTACACCGAGAATGTAAAATCCGGAGACTTATCAGGAATTCGGGATAATAGGTTTTTGCTAAGGATATTATTTTTCACTGTACAACCAAAACGAAATTAAATTAGTTTATGACAATAACAATAACTGCAACAACGATATTGTTCAGTGAGAGAGAAAAATATTTTGCGGTAAAATTATTACGAGGCCCACTTGCCCTGTCGGAGACATTTAGTCGCGTGTTCCGCAAAGATCTTTCAGTGTGGCGATCGTTGTGTAAATGTCACGTTAAAACGGTGAAATTCTAGCGCGGCAAGTATAGTGAACTCGAACGTGTGGAAATTTCCTCTGAACGAGTTTCCCGTCCACGACGTCGACGGAAAACTGCTCGGCGATATAAATCTATCGAGACTGATGGCGGTTTTTCAGGAATGTGCGATGCAATAAAAACCGTTCTACACGATGAACAAAATTAAAATCTTGTACATCATCAGCTATAATAATAATAATAATAATAATAATATGCTGCGCTGTTAATGTTCACATATACGCTGCACCTTGAATGGAAACCAAATCAAATTAACCCCTTTAAAAACATCCGCATGCTGTTAATTGAGAAGAGCATTTAAATAACGCGTGTGCATGCGTAAAATGAATTAAGACGGGTACTTAAATAATTGGGTCGAATTAATTTTACAAAACAAAGTCGTTTTTCAACGTTTGCTCAATAAATTATATGTACGAAAATATAATATATTTCCGACCGTGTTCTAGATCCCGAGCGCAATTATTATTGGTTACATAAATAATATTTTGAACGTAAACATTTTATAATTTCGAAAAAAGTGCTACGAACGTTATTTTTATAAATCTCGTTGGTTTAACCCTACGGGAAACATTACAAAGTTCGGGTGAGACGGAAAATTAGGTCCACGAGTGACGCCACTACTAGTGATGGGCACTATCGAATAGTTTACACTATCGAATATCTATTCGAATGTTTTTAACATAACCGATTAGTAGTTTTTAATAAAAACTATTGATTAGTCCGAAAAACTATCGAATAGTTCGGTGAACTATAGCGTGTATACTAAGCATTTTTATAGGGTGAAGACTGAAAATTGGGTTGTTTAACTTGGATTTTAGCCTAAGTGGTTCTTATTCGCGTGAAATGGTTTTTATCACGTTGTACGTTTGTATTGTTTGTAAGACAGAGATGACAACAGGAGTCATGAAGCACCTTCATAAGTTATTTGAATTTACCTTTACCGGTAAACGGGTCGCTGGTCTATTGTATTTTTTAGACTTAAGACTGACGGCGGCATTCTTATTTGTTGAGATTAACTAGTGGTAAATATTCCGGCTGTTCTGGTTATTTAATTTGGTTGCGAGTTTAAAACGATCTTATCATAGGTCTATGGGCAACCAGTACTATATCTATTCGATAGACTATTCGAATAAAAACGATTCGATAAATTATTCGAATAGGTTATAGATGACTATCGAATAGTTCGAATAGTGAACTACTATCGAATAGTTCGATAGTGACTATTCGATAGTTCCCATCACTAGCCACTACAGTGTTGTAGGTATATACACAAATATATTATCCTATATAATATAATATGACCTATGAAATCGATTTCTAGACTTTCGATCACGCTTGGAATGAAATTATTTGGTTCGACGTTCGACGGTTTTGTGACGTCGAGAAACACCTACAAATACTGTGGTTTCGCACGTCACGTGGTTTTTAAACGTTAATCAAGTACGCGAATAATAATAATTAATTGACGTTTTCCATTTATTGTATATTTGGCGAGTAACGTTTATTCACTCGTAGGGTATTGACATTTGCTGTGCACAAAGTGCACACTGTTTTCACAGTACACGTTTTAAGATAATTATAATGGAAACAATTTGTCTAATGTTGACATAGTTTCTAAATTGTTATTTTGCTCTCTGCGAGTTCCAATTCATACGTACACGCATCGGTGATCAATAAAGGTACCTATTCAGTACAGTTATACAACAGAATTATCAAACTAAAGTATACAATATGCGTAACACGCGTACGGTGCACACGATGGCGGCCATGTTAGATACGCAATTCTGCAAGTCCAACACCAAAATATATACATTTAACGCAATTTAGGAATTCGCGGTATATTGTTTAAAACCGCTATTATTTTAGGTCATACGTGGCCCAGGATTTGTATTAAATTTCAAAACCGATTTGAACGGTCGACAACAAAAACTATGTAAATGTATATTTAAGCTCTGGCGATTAGCTCGATCATAGTCGACCAACACGTTACCTAATTATATTGTGTGCGCAGACAAATGTCAAATCAATAACTCGTTCGATTTTGGAATTAGCAAACCTCAGAGTACTTTCAAATAACATATTACTGGCGGACTTGGAAGTAAAAAGTATAGGTATTGATGATAAAAGTGTGGGAAAAATGTAATGTTTGCATAGCGTATAATATGCTGCAGACTACGTCGTAATATCAGGAGACACAGAAAACGACGTAGTTAGGGTCAGAAATTAACGGAGGCTAGTCGCGCAATTGAACTTGTCATCAACGACAATACAACCAAGTATCTACCTGGGTACTAGCTAGCAATGACTAGACGTGTGGTAGATTAAGTAACACTATTACACTAAAAGTGGGCCCCTCTGTACTCCTTTGGACAAGATAATGAGTTTATGAGTCAACACAACAAATCGCACTCCTAGAACAAGACTGCCACAACTCAGAATTCATGAATTTTAAGTTATGACTACTTTTGGATAGAGAAAAATAAGCTCTATTAAATGCAAGAACGCCACATTCAATATCATTTTTCATTTAGCCACTATAGAGATGTGTCAGTATTGAATTATTTAAATATTGGTTAATTTTCAATGCAAGAGAGCCATACTTACTTTATGGCAGTATACTTATTTTTATTTATCCAAATTATCACTGAAGTCAAAATTCAAGACTGCCTTATTTCGACTTGTGGCGTTCTTGCACTGAATAAAAACTAATTATCGTGTAATATGTTGAGTACAAAACAGCAATATTTAGAGTTGTGGCAGTATTGCATTTTATAATTTATAATTGCATTTTTTCATGGTTTAAATTTAATACTGTCATATTTTAATAAGTGGCCATCTAAAAATCAATTTCTGTATGCAATACAGTCGCATCTCAAAATATGTATAAGTATTTAAGTGTTCAATTTCAAACGCATAAGTAAAAAACTAATTAAAATATCTTAGGTCCAAACTTCAAATTAATTTTTCTCAAAACTATAAATTTTGAGTTGTGACAGTCTTGTTCTAGGAGTGCGAAATTAAAACGCATAATGAGATCCAGCTAAGAACAAGTAATGCGAACAAAGCCTATTTTGTCATGAACAATAGATGCTCAGTTCTAGACTACAACTGTCTAAAGCTATAAAAGAGAAACTGTATACCTCCTATTTACGTCCAATAGAATTACGTACGCACGTGAGACGCGGTCAGACTAAATTCACGGACCTGTTCAAAATCAAAATGGGGAATATGAGAGTCGAAAAACGACGGAAAGGTTATGTAACAAGCCAAATATTTTCCAGAAGACGAAACGATCGGAGTGGAGGCTGCCCCAACAAAAAAGCGACCAATGGGGAAGACCTCGCCAGCGATGGTTAGATGAGGTGAAAAAGTATATTTCAGATCCCGTCGATTCAAAGAGATTGGATGACGCAATGGGCCGGAATGCATAGAAAAGTTTGGTGGAAGCATGCAAAAGGCCTTATAACGATCTGGAGGGCGCTAAGCAGAGTTGGACAAATTTTTATCAAAATAATTATTCAAATAATTTTCAAACATGGTTTTTCGCATATAATTAATTTAATATGAGTTATTCGTAAATCAAAATATTTTAACGCAATCGGTTTTTTTTAAAAAATTATTCGAACAAAAATCTATGGAAATTAACGATTTTAATTTATTTTGAATTACTCATTTTAGTACTTACAACGTCGGTAAATGTAGCATTGGTAGGTTAATTACAAGTACAGTGAAGCCTTAAATAGATTAGGTTTATTTCTTATTCAATTATTTTTTATTTATTTAAATGAATAATTTCATAAGATTTCTCATTTTTATATTCAATTTCAGTCAATATTTGTCATTAAACATCATTTCGTGACTTACTAAAAGTTTGAATGCCAGCGGGGTTCAAGTTATATTTGTTTGATATGAATAATGAATTAAGAGAGATGCTGTTAATATAAAAGTTAAGTTGCGTTGAGTACCTATTATTTGAGTTGATAGACTATTGCTGTTGGTTTATAATTGGATGATTTTTGATAAGTAATGAAATGTTTGAACCGATAATTAAAACTTAAAAGTCTATACGACTATCCACATATAATATCATAACTATAATAGGTAATATATTTTTTAAATCTAAATAAATAATTATTGTCTGCTACAATATAATAAGAAATTCGTGAAAATTATGAAAATTATATATTCGTACAAATATTAAATATTAAAAGTACTTATAAAAAATGTATTTGGTTATCCATAAAACTCCCAGTAAAAAATCTAGATTAATGTATAGACCTTAAGGGCGTTGGATGCGGTGATTTCCTGTCTACACGTTGAACATAGGAATAACGACCTAAATCGACTGACAAAAATTAATGTACTTCTAGTGGTTCGATTTAAAAAATGAAAAGATGTTTGAATTGGTATACAAGTTTACTTTGCATCGGTCGAAGTACTTTTTCAATTGTAGCAATATTTTGATGAGAATAAATATTTTTAATTTTATTAAAAAATAATTCCGACCGATGCAAAGTAAACTCGTATACCAATTCAAACATCTTTTACATCTTTTAAATCGAACGACTTTAATTTTTGTCAGTCGCTTAGGTCGTTAGTTATTCCCATGTTCCACGTGTGTTAGACGAAGACAGCAAAGACAGCCCTTAAGGGGTCTTAACAATTTTTCTCAATTTCGTTTTGAATGTCGAATTATACAAAGTCAAACACTAATAAAATAATGTAAAACCGATGTAATAATATTATGTCATGCCCTCAAAAACACTATTCGCCATAATTCAAAGCTTGCTTAGATGGTAAAAAAAAATTTTACTTTGTAAATGAGTAATGTCTATACATACGTTGCGCGTGGGCCAGAGAAAAGAAACGGTGCGCTGGCGTCCTCTTAATAGAATTCACTACCGAAACATTAAAAACAATTTATCGTATATCTTTGAGTTGTGTACTAAATTATTTAAATTTACTTAGGTATTTTGTTCTCATACTGTCATTTATTATCTTATACCGCTCGTACATTTTATCAACATACGTCACTTGCTATTAATGTAAAAACTTTCTTTATCTTGTAACTATTGGGCTTTTTGCCCGTAACATTGTATTAAATAAATAAATAAATAAATAATTTTACGTACCTGCATAAATTGTGTGAAAATTAATGTTCGGATATTTGATTGCGCATTTTTAATAAGAATTAATCATAATTTAAAAAAAAAAAACCGGAGCTTTCATCGGTCGCACGAAGTAGTTCAAATCAACTTATTACACTGAAGTGTTGTAGGGTAAAATTTTGAATTTCGAATATATCTGTGTTGTTTTAAAGTTTTGAAAACAACTTACGAAACAGATTCATAAAAACAGCCGTTTACTTTTCAAAGACTAATAATTCAGAAAATATTTTAAAGTTTCGCGAATTAGTATTAAGCGTATTAAGCTGTGAACTGATAAAAATGCGTTCTATCATTTAGGGAAGTAGTAGCTCCAGATGAAACTTTACATATTATTCAAATTTCAATCAACAACAATTAAGCTGATATCCAAATATTTATTAACCTTTTAACAAAATCTGGCATTTATAATTTTTGTATAATCTCTCATGGTAAATAATAATTTTTTCGTTTTACAATAATATTACAATAATTAAAAATTTACTCTTTTGATATCAATAAATCAGGTTATAGTGAAATTGTAACTGATACAAAATAATTAAATTAAAATCACATAAAATACAATTTGAAAATTAGAACAAATGTTGATAAATTTTCGTGAAATAATATCTAGTTCGAAGTGCGAACAATGTGTTCCATATACAATTTTATTTTTAAAAGAAAAAAAAATGTTTTTAAAATAATTTTAAAACCTTATCTAACACTTAACAAATGCTTAAACTTTGTAGTTTAATGCACACACCAAATCCGATAGATTTCAAGTGCCAATAATAGTTGTTTGGACTACTTGGCTAGGATTCCGTATTTTTTCGGTCCGTTTAATTATTTTCCCCCTATGTTCTTCCAATAAAAAAATTTCGTATTGTCTTCACTCAAAATATTTTTACTTACCACATACGGCTTAAGCGACGCCAGCCAAATATCGTAATATTATGTGTCGTTAGTTAACATATTATTGTACTTTTTGGGTTGGAATAATTGTTGCGCTGTAATATTTCACCCTTCGCAGCTCTTATATAAAATAGTGAATCTACCTACATATTATGCGAGTAATACTTTTCGAAAATATACATATTATGGCGGTCCACTCAAATCGAAACTAAATAGTGTTGTTAATATGTAACGGACCATGGTATAATACGTTAGGTCGCAACACACGCGGATATTGGATTATTATCGATAGACACAGAAAAAAAAAAAAAAAACCAAAGCAATCGAAACACGTTTATTTAATTACCCATATAATAGGCCACGCATAGCTATAATAACTGTATGACAACTTAATGAAACGAGTGTTACGTAATATATTGTATAATTTAATAATAATTATAAATAATTTCTAGGTTTCAAACCTTAGTTATGGCCCATTAACTTAAATGCAGTAACCCCATAATCGTTTCACTTGCGATATAAGTGAAACACTTTGTTTTAATGATTTACAGGAAATTAACTTGAAGTTTACATTTAAAATAAAAACTAAAGGCTATAAGCGCGCGCGGCTACTTGGGATTTAGTCCTTTACTCTGTTCTAAAATGGCCATTAATAACATACGATATGTGTGTGTGTGTGTGTGTGTGTGTGTGTGCGTGCACAGCATGGTGTGTTCGAAGATTTAGGCTACACTTAAAATCTGAAAATGTTTTGAAAAATAAAACTTTTAAATGGCTTTTTTAAGCAAAAAAAAAAAAAAAAAGACATATCCATCAACTCTGCGCATAGGCATAACAACGGACCGAATTATTTTCAACGACGACGGCCGTTTGGTAAAAATTTGATTCGTTCGCACAAAATAAATACATAAAAAATACGAGCAGGCTAACAATAATATTGTATTCAAGTCTATTCTTTCTATTATAATATTATAATAATGGCAGGTATACACAATGTGTGGAAAGAATCTGTGTACGGAGGCGGCGCTAAAAACATTTTTTCGATGCTGATTTTGAATAATTAATGAAAAATTAAACTGTATTTCTTGTGAGCGGGAGGCGGGCACTTTTCTCCAGTCCTCCCCCTCCCCTGGACCCAACTTTTTGTTCACCGACTATCCGGGCCACGAAACCGGATAATTGGGACATTTTTATTTATATCTACATAATATGTGCTCCGGACATCTATGTGTAGTCTACACATTTGTGAATCGCCAACAGACAACAATCAGTAACAAGTAATAAACAAAGTGCTATTGATCACTTCCCGAAACTTAAATAAATAGTTACTTCTCTACAATTAAGTAGTTGTGTATTTCCTTATAATATGTATACGGAATTCTTATGGTTTTATATATTTAAATTATACTTGTCTAGTTGAGTGCTACCAATGGGTGGGCCCTGGCTCCTTATTCACGCGATCCCAATAATGTTATTCTTATTATACCCTTTCTCACATACCTATACTTTTTGTGGTTAATTGTATGGATTGCATATAAAATTTTCTTATAAAAATAATAACTATACAATATGTATTACATAATAGTACTTATTAGGTTACAAAAATATTATTCTACTATAGGTACCTACGTACTTGTGTATTATAATAAATCATTAAGGGGGACGAGGTGGCCGAGTGGTCTAACGCGACGGATTCGGCACAGCCGGTCCGAGTTCGATCCTCGACCACCGGGCGGCATTTTTCTCCGTGCAAGTCACGGTGTCCGGAGAACAAGTGCCGCCATCCCCCCACCCGGGGCATGGCAGAAACCTACGGGTGCCCCATTAGACATTCTGCCAAAAACACAACACACACGTGTACCAACCTACCCACTGTGCATCGCGAGTTACATAACATCGTCGCGATGTTGAATTTAGATCACAAAAAGACATCACTGATTAACATCAGTGCGATGTTCTATAACCGTTTCATAAAAATAAAGTTTTATATATCAATAAGTAACATTACCTAGTTGTTAATTGTGTAACACACAAGCGATATTACAATGTAACTAAAGTCTAAATTACAAAGTTTATATTTTTGTTATAAAAATACAAAAGTGACGCATTCAGATTCAGATTTCAGGGGTGGGTGAAAGGGGCAAATGCCCCAAGCGGCAAATTTTTGGGGGTGACATAATTTATAGCTTTTGCTTACCTATGTGTTCATGATTTTTTTAATTTTTAATTTTTTTAATTTTTTGGTATTGTTATATTGAACCTATTTAAAACACATACCTACAAATTTTGTATTTTAAAAATATTGTTGAGTGTCAAATTAAAAATAAAAAAATTATACGATACCTATAGGGAATATAGGTACCTACTATATTATATTATATTACTAGACGATTCCACACTTTTTTTTAAACGTTAAAAAAGGCACCATTAAAAAAATTATCTTTCTGGGTGTAATTCGCTGCAGTAGGTGCAACTCAGCCCCCTTGGTAGACAATGTTCGAAAATTCAATTTGATGCAAGCTGATCTTTCCAATTAACTTATGGCAACCAATAATAAATAAATACTAATTTTACTAATTATTTCTCCTGTAACCAATTATAGCAACAATTTATAAACAACAAATCGTAAATCTAAAAGTTTGAACACCTTTCCTGGTTGGACTGTTAATTACTGTTAATTCAGAAAAACTGCAGAAATATCATACCGTAACAAAACAGCATTTTCAGCTTGAACATTCTGCTGTCCCATCATCATCAGTAACCATACAAAATAATAGTGCTTTAACAACATTGGATGTTGATTCAAGTTCAACATCCAATTTTTTATCTGACAAAACTTTGAACTCTACTACTTATCAGTTAAATTATGACACTCCAAATTTGACTACTAATTCATTAAGTCATAATTCATTTCACCATTCACCTTTAAAATCTAAATCACATATTGCAATTGAAGATAAACTACGATCTTGGGTGCTGCATTTTAAAGTACCGCACAACTGTGTAAATAATTTATTAAGTATACTTAACGTTGAAGGTTTAAACTTGCCTTATGATGTAAGAACTCTTATGAAAACACCTAAAGTTCATGAAATTTATAATATTGGCAATGGAAACTACACACATTTAGGAATAAAAAACATGTTACAACCTATTTTAATATATTTTAGTGAACACGTTAAAAGCCATATCAGTACAACATTAAAATTAGGAATTAATATTGATGGACTTCCTATTTCCAGAAGTTCAAAGAGTCAACTTTGGCCAATTTTAATTTCTGTTACAAATTGTAAGGTTCTTTCAAAATATGTTTTACCTATAGGTATATACCATGGAACTAAAAAACCTAAATGTATAAATGAGTTTTTTAATCAATTTACAGTTGAACTTTTAGAGTTATTAGACATTGGCTTATGTTTTAATGGATTTGTATTAAAATTTGAAATAAGTCATTTTGTATGTGATGCGCCAGCAAAAGCATTTTTACTTAATGTGAAGGGGCACAACGCTTATTTTGGTTGTAACTCATGCATCCAAGAAGGTACATACATAGAGCATAGAATGGCTTATTTGGAAATTGATTCCCATTTAAGAAGTGATGAATCATTTCGTTCTCAAAGTCAAGAGAATTATCATAAAGGGAAAAGCCCACTAGAACTTCTACCAATAAATATTATCAACACGGTTCCCTTGGACTATATGCATAATGTATGCTTAGGGGTTATGAAGCGGTTATTAGAGTTTTGGCTAAAAGGTAAAAAAGATGTTAGAATTAAAGATCCAAATAAAATATTAATTTCTAGTGAAATAGTCAATCTTAAATCTTATGTGCCGTCAGAGTTTTGTAGGCTACCTAGAGTATTGGATGATTTAGAATACTGGAAAGCAACCGAGTTACGATTTTTTTTGTTGTATTCTGGCTTAATTGTATTAAAAGGAAAGTTAAATAATCAATTTTATTCTCATTTTAAATTATTAGTTAGCGCGTTACGGATTCTTGTGTGCGATAATCTTTGTCAAATACACAACCAATTAGCAGAAACATTTCTCAGAGAATTTTTTTCACAGTATTCGATTCTATATGGCCCACATAATGTTTCATATAATGTACATAATTTAGTACATCTTCCAATGTTTGTGAAGATTCATGGTTCCCTAGATAATTTCAGTTGTTTCAAGTATGAAAACTATCTTCAGGAAATAAAAAAATCTATTAAAAGTGCTAAGTATCCACTTCCAGAAATCACAAACCGAATAATTGAAAAACAAAAACACTGTTTATCTAAAAAATATAAAATATTGAATCCAGTAACTGTAGGAAAAGAAATCAGTATTAAAATTGTTTCTCCTTATGTTTCGTTAGCTGACAAGATCTATGAAAAAATTACATTACACGATTTAAACATAACTATTAACACTTCTAAAATAAAAGATAAGTATGTTATGCTAAAAAATCAGAATATTGTAGTTGTTAGACATATAGTGAAACGACAAAATGAATTTGAGTTCAAGATCATTGTTCAAAAATTTTTTAGTTGCTTAAATTTTTATTTTTCTCCTACGCCATCGCCAAATTTAGGAACTTTTAATGTAAATACTGCATTATTATCAGATGAATTTATAATCAGTGTTACTGATGTAAAATATAAATGTTTTTTTGTACCTATATCAAATGAAACTGCAATTGTAACAACATTATGTCATGGTATAGCTGAGTAGTTTGAGTTATTTATATAAAAATCAATAAAATTAGGTACCTATTTTATTTATAATTTATTTATTGTATTATTATGTTTTTTTTATTTATATATTATATATTATATTTATGTATCATGTATGCTAATATTATGTATATAAAAATAAATAATCTTTACTCTTGAAAACTGTATTGTAATTTTAATACATAGCTTGATAAGTACCTACTATTGTTCAGTCTTTCATTTATTTAATTGTAAGTGATAGTACTACCACTTACCTACATCCAAATATTCCAAGTCATCAAAAATTCATGTTAAAAAAAAGATGTCTGTGAACTATGATTTGAATTTAGTTTTTGAGTAACAAAATGCAAATTTTCCAAATTCTTATGCCTAATTATACAATATGTGAATATTATAATTTATAACAAAATAATAAACAATATTTGCAAATTTGCTATCAATTACAGTGCGATACAATTTTAATCAGGATCCATCAAAATATTTTAACTATTATAATGGGTAGTTGATATAAACTCTTAAAATTGATATTTAATAACCTACTATTCATCAAACAATTCCATCTGGTAGGTAGGTAGGTCGGTTAGTGCGTAGGTAGGTTGGGCATTATAACATGAGATTCAATTGAGCGCCAGAACGAATCCCGATAAGTGTTTATTCTATTTTGCATTTTTTATTTAAGAAAATAGTTTTCCTGTTACATAATAATTGGTATGCAACATCTAGGTAATGTTGTTTTGTGATTCTTACGTGGTTGGCCTGTTACTCCAACGTTTAATTGAAACGTCGCATAGATGTTAATTTATAATATTGTTAAAATGTCGCGAGAAAATATGGATACAATATTACATGCATGTCAGCTGCAAAGACGGCCGATTAGCAGTTGTAGGAATATTGTTGCAACTCCAATGCGACTCGCATAGCGATGTTACGTGTTTCAATAAAACATCGCTACAACATCGAAGCGATGATTAATTGCACAGTGGGATACCCAATTTAAAAACCTACAGTGCCCACACCCAATGGCCTATGTTGCCGCGGATACCCAATAAAAAAAAAAATAAAATAAATCATTAAGCTAACCACCAACATATTATTTGTACGTTTCTTGTATTATTTCGGATTCGAGTCGATCGGACAAAGTCGGGGGGCTGACCCGCTGATGACCCCCCATTATTAGAACACGGACAGAGTCCAAAAGTAGCGAGTTACAAATTATGAAAAGTTAGTTACAACTGGTTACAAAACATTGCAGGCATTTCGGATTCAAGTCGATCGGACAAAGACCCCCCCCCCCCCCCCATTAGAACATGGACATAATCATTGTCATCATCAACATATTTTACAGCGTGTGTGGATTCGATCGTCGGACCTCTTGTGGATCGATGGACGGGTCAGAGCAGTACCTAATTTTACGTATACACAATGTGGGTGTACGGTGTTCCTTCAACAATAACGAAAACAACAGTTTTTATTATTATATTATTATCTTAGATTCTTAGCCGGACGATGAATTTATTGATTTTACAACGATGTTGGCGACGATTCTACGCCAAATGTTTCTGGCAGTAACCTTCTTGTAACACTTAAGCTTATCATACAAAATGCGCGTGGACTGTTTAATTCAAATAAAGTGCAAACAAATAAAAAAATAAATGTTAAATGATAAGAAAACATTACATTTTCGAAATACACGATTTTAAAATAACGTACCTCAGACGTACATATACGTACACGGCACAGGACACGGGACGGATTATCCAAAATACGGGAAAAAAGTGTTATTTTGGACCTTTTGTCGGGACACTTTATACGAATAAGAGACAATCCCGTTAAGTGCGGGACGAACGGGATCCCTAGCCTATGGTACAGCATAATATAATATACGGTTGATAGGTAGCTCTGCGTGCCAGGTAAGACACATAATAATATATTATATTCAATTCATTACATAATATTATATAATATATTTTACATGCAATTGTATTGTACGGTGTATAGTACTTGATCGATTCTCGAAAACTCGACCTCGAGAGCCCTCCGCCCGTCTGGAGGTAGCACGGCTAATTTTAATATTTGTAGATGTTCGATAGGTACGATTCTACAGCACTTGCGTATGAACCAACCGGGTTTTAATATAACTCCCATAACCCTTTATTATTCTCTTGATTTTACGTTATTACGGTGTTCGAAACTGTATTACCATTGGAGCCATCGCTCTTCATCCCCATAAAACCTACTGCCTACCCCAAACAAAATCACTTCAATACGCGTATAACATAAATACAATCAACGCACTTGTGTGTCTGCGCAACCTTTAAATCAATAATTACTGAAACATCGCACTGATTTTATTAAGTCAAGTAGGTACTATACCATTATAGTTTGTGCTTATAATATAATAATATAACAATATAAATTTGAAACTCTTCACGGACAGATGTTTTTTACATACAATTGCATACTTTGTTTTAATAGGTATATCAATTGTTTTTCATACCTAGGATATATTATTATTATTATTGCTAATCATAATCATAAACCGATGAATTGATTAACAACGTTTTTTCGACGTAATAAAATAATAATAATAAAAAATGCGGGAAAGTTGGTGTTGCTCTGCTGTACAGTAGGTTACAATCGGGGCACTGTAATGGATGGTGTCAAATTTGAATGTTCACTGATATAATGCAATTTTATAAGAAAAACGATTCTGAGCGAAGACGGTCAGTCAGCCTATATATTACTAATAGTATAGTTTTGATAACATTATTGCGAATGAATCCTTAGCGCTATAAAAGTATAAAAGAACATTTTATAAATTTTTGACTACTAAATAATTGTAAATTTTCTTTGTGATAAATCGCGTCAAATTTGATTTTTGAACTTTAAATGATTATGAAAAAAAAAATGTGGGTATGTATTTTTAATATTTTTCAACTGCTATGGTAACGATGTACCTATTAGAGACCTTGTATTAAATGTTCATGCTTTTCGACCTAACAAATAACCTTTTATTTACAATTATAGAAAAAAAAAATTAAAAAAATTGAAAATTAAAAATGTCTCCAAACAGCTCAAAACGAATCAAAATATTATAAAAATAAATAATATCATAATATTATAAAAATTCCCTAAAAATTATGGGAATTGATAAAATAAAAATATGGTGTAAACTTCAAGTATACACAGTTATTTATTTTTAAACATGAAAATTGCTACTTGAGAAATCGAGTGAATATCCAATGTTGTAAACATTTTAAGTTCAGACGCTCATAAAAATGTACTATGTTTTATGACTTTCCGGTAGACTTATGATAAAGACAGAAAAACTTATGAGGAATCTTATAACACATTTTCAAATATTATTTTACTTGTACTTATTGAACAAGTTTTTATCGACAGTAATCGAATAGACTCATAAATATGTTTTTGTTAATAAGTATTAAGGAACTATATGACAACAAAGACCTTACGAAAAATCGGTCAGAAGCAAAGAATTCTTTGTGTGTCCAGTCCAAAAACATATTTAGGTAAAAAATAATTAACCATGCGTCTATGCGTTAGTAAAAATGTTATCTGCTGTGTATAATAAACAATAGCTCAACACTACAAATTTAACGCTCAATACTGCAATTTACATCAATAATAAGACCACTTTTAACATATGTAGGCACTCACGTCTGGTACAGGCCGACGCGGCCATTTCTCGAATAATTCTTGTCAAAAAATTTTAAATCTTCAGACAATACGAATTAAATATATATCATAATAGCTCTAAAAGCCCTTTAGAAGAACAAGCTAATCCACAACGAAACCGGAAAACCGTTCTTGGACATTCGAACCAAAGATCAATTGAAAAAAATGATCGTGCCTATGTATCCTTAATATTTTCGAACTTCCATTAAAGAGACTTTATGAGGAACCTTTAATTAAATTTCCAAAATTTATTTTACTATAGTGAACAAGTTTTCATCATCGAGAATAATAATTTAAAAACAATTTCTCAAGGCTATAAATAGCTCGAAATATTTCAAATATATGGAAAATGCTATTATAAATATTTGGTGAAAATTGCATGTGTCTGCGGTTATTAGTTTCTGACCTACACCAAAAAATTAAATTGATTTTTTTTTCAAAAATTGGATTTGCGTAAAAATTACCATTTTTTTCACTTTTTTTTTGTTTTTCCCGAAGCTCTCTAATACTACTGAGAATTTTCCATTTCGACCCCTCAAAAGTATAAACTAGATTCACTTTCCTGTCAGAAAAGATGCTGATCTCGAAAATCCAACCCAACCTTTTTACTACCACAAATGTTGACGATGGACAGAAAAAAAACACACCTCATTGTAAATACAATACATTCGTCGGTCCGCTCAGAATCTAAAATTTCACTCGATATACGCAACTGAACTGAAAGAGCCTCCACTATGAAAGGAAAAAACAGCCGAACTAAACCACGCCTCCTTCAGTATGTACTGATGTCTCCCTCGCCATCGTCATGAACTTAAACTTAATATTGTGTAATTTTGCACATTATTACGTATTTTATATTCACAATATATTCTATCGTAATATTTTATGACGACTTTTTTCTGCGTTTCAAATAAATTAATTTGAAAGACATTGTAAAAACGAAAATTCGTCTTGAAACAATTAATTTTGTAAGTAAAAAAAATGTTGTACCGATTACCGCGTCCACGGTTGATATGATTTAAAACATGGTATTTAAAAATTATCGTCCGGTCGTGATTAACATTTTTCCGCCATAAACCTTCTGCATACTTGTAGTTCGTTTTACGGTTATGATATCGCGATAAAAAAAAAAAAAAAAAATGAAAAAAAACAGTCCACCGAATTCCAAAATAATACGAAACAACGTCAATTTACACATTTTTTTCTCTTCGGTTTAATGCGCCGAAGGGTTACCGTTCACCATTATAGACGCCTATTATAATACGGACGATATTCCACGATTTCAGTGAGAGCAAATCGACCGTATCCCCTGCTTTTACACAAAAGACGAATTGAAAACGCATCGTATTTCGTACGCAACCCCCATATAGCTGCTACTCTATGTTAATTCGGCACTATCGGTACCTTTATGTATATTATTGTATAGTATTATAATATCATTATTATGGTGTAATGGTTTAAAATTACACCGTTTTACGTTTAGACCCCGTAAACATATTTTATCGCGACGGACAGGAAGTAAACGCTGTACTCGTACCTATACCTCGGCAATTGAATCCGTATCACTCAATTACTGTTTACTATTATTAGATGTTTTACTTTGAAACTTTTATTTACGATTTGCCCAACGACATTATCAGCTACGCATGACGAAGAATTATAATATAATTTCAACTTCGCTGTTCGACTGCGAGTAATTTAATCGAAGTTTTACTGTATACGGCAACAGAATATTATCGTCGCTGTAGTAATCGATCCGTAGCTGTAACGGCGTTTTAAAGCCAATCGAGTTTACGTAAAAAATTACACATCACACGCATAAATCAAATTTGTATGAAAAAAAAAAACGCACTGTCTATTTTAAACCGATTCGCGTTCGTTTGACGAGCGAGTTTGACTTTTAAATTCGACCGGTAAACAACGGAGATTAATAACTGTTTGATAAAAAAAAAAAAAAACCTCCCCAGATACCTACCTGGGGATAAAGCTTGACAGATCTTCAACATTTAAACCACACGTAGGTAATATAGAAGACTTAATTAAGATGACGTCACACTCGCGTGTGTTTTTTCCGTCTTAAACTGCACGTGCGACATGGACGCGTTTACGCAGTCTGAGTAAAACTCGCTGAATTTCGGTTCTAGAGTAAAAATACCAGGGCTTGAAACAATTTCGGTTTTGGTTTCGATTTTGTATACCGGTTTTTAATTTTTTCGATTTCGGTTTCAATTGTTCAATACCGGTATTAAGAAATTTCGGTTTCGGTTTTGATTACCGGTTTCCAATTTTCTTTTGCGAATAATTAAATGGTCATCAACATTTTAATCATGATCTTAATTTTATTATGATTATTAATTATGCGTATTAATGGAATTTACGTATTTAAAAACACGTCAATTAAAAAAAAAAATAACAATTTCCAATTTTTTCAGATTTCGGTTTTGAATTTAATACCGGTATCCATTTTTTTTCGGTTTCGTATTTGATTACGGTTTCGGTTTCGGTTTTAAAACGGTTTATACTGGTTTCTGAAATCGGTTTTAAAAACGGTTTCAAGCCCTGAAAAATACCCGTTATAAAATTAAATATTGTGACGATATTTCTGGAGGCAAGTCGTTGCGTTTTTTTTTAAAAAATTTAAATTTTGAAAAGTTAAAGGTATTTTAATAATTGTTAAAATTGTTTCTACTTTTAAACGTATATCGTTAGAAGGTATCATTTAAGTTGTTATACTATATCAGTTGATAAATATTAAATATCCATAGGCATGATTATTTTTTATAAGTATTTAAAGTTTAAATTGCTGACAATATTTATCAAAATTTCGAAAATTATCAATTATTGTAATAAAAAAAAGGTTACATTTTTATAAATAAGGATTGGACAATTAAAACGAAAATTCTCATAAATAGTTCATACTGTAACTGTATATTATTTTGCTGTAATTCTATGTAAATGTAAACGAATAAACGTTTTTGTTATAAGATGACGTCACACCAGCGTGTGTTTCTCCGTCTTACACACGCACGACATAGACAAAACGCATTTACGCAGTCTGAGTAAAACTCGCTGAATTTTTGTTTTAGAGTAAAAATATCTATAACAAAATTGAATTGTGACGATATTTCTGGGAACAAGTCGATGCTTTTTTTTTTAAAAAAAAATTTAAATTTTGTAAAGTTAAAGGTATTTTAAAAATTTTGAAATTTTTTCTACTTCTAAACGATACAATAAACGTTATATTGGGTATAAGAGAAAAAACGAACGACTTGCCGTCAGAAATATTGTCACGGTTCAATTTTCTAATAGGTATTTTTACTCTAAAACCAAAATTTAGCGAGTTCTAATCATAGACTGCGTTAACCCGTTTTGTCTATGCCGAAGTGTGTAAGGCGGAGACAACACATTCGGGCGTGACGTCGTCTCAAAAGACAAATTCAAAATTCGGAACAATTTGATTTTCCAAACTGCCGGCGGGAACAAGCTTACCTACCTATACGTACACACATATTACGTATTCGATTATTTCTATTCATCTCATCGCATACTCTTTTTTTCAATCGCCAATATGCTAATAATAATAATATAATATACAATACGTATGGATACCTAAATTGAATTTAAAGCGTTCATTCATTTCAAAATAATCGCCGGCGTTAAAGTTTGAAGGTTATAGGTGCCTATAACCTGCGATAGTAGGGGCGATTGCCCGTTTAGGTTTAGTTTTTGTGATATTGGATTTTATATGATATTATTATGCCAACGCGTATTATATTATTATTATGTAGGCACTGGAGATGGAAAAGAATCGACAAGAATCGAAAGTGATCAACAGCAGCCGGGTCTCCGTAATAATTATATTACAATACGGCTTTTAATAATCGAATGCCGTCACGTCGTATATGTATATATAGGTACCTACTTCCACCCACCTGCAGCTGATAAAAATATTATATACAAGTAATATTATTTAAACGAAAACGGCGGCGGCGGCGGCGGCGGGTGCAGTGTGCGCGGCCATTGATCGGGAAAAAAAGGTAGACACTTATAATACGCCCACACAATAGACCGTCCGGCGAAAACTATATTTATAAATATTATTATTATCGAGAGCCGTTGTAGGGGGATTATTGAACCGAAAAATCCGGTCACCGGGGACTACTTAGACGGGATACAAGTCCTAAATTATGAACACACTCACACGTGCTGCTACTGCTGCTGCATCATCAAAAACGTCTGCGTATAAATACGCGATTTTCTCCTCCGAAGTTATTTTGCGAATTTTACAACGTCCACACTGCCAGCACACATCGGAAATAAGCAAGGCTGGGCATTAACGAGTTAAAAAGTTAAAGTTAAGTTAATTTAATTTCAACTTTTTAACTTTTGGCTTTTCATTAACTTAACTGTTATATTTTTTCCGATTTCGATTTCGGTTTCGGTTATCGGTATTCAATTGTTTCCGATTTCGATTTTGGTTTTGAATACCGGTTTTAATATTTTCGATTTCGATTTTGATTACCGGTATTGATTTTTTTTCGATTTCGTTTTCGGTTTCGGTATCGACTTCGGTTTTTAACGGTTTAAACCACTATTCAAAATTGGTATCAAATATATAGGTATAGGTTTCAGGTCCTGCATTATTATAATGACCAGGGCTTAAAACCGAAAATATACATCCGATGTCGATTTCGGTTTCAGATAGGGATCGGTATTTATTTTTTCTGATTTCATTTTGGTCTTAAATACCAGTTTTGAATTTTTCAGATTTCGATTTTTATTGCTGGTAACGGTTTTTTTCGATTTTATTTTCAGTTTCGGTTTTTAACGGTTTTAACCGGTATTCAAAATTGGTATCAAATATCGGTTTCAAACCCTGGGTTGAGGTTGTACGGTTGGTTGGTACTATTTTAGTCGAATGTTTATTATTAATTAATCAGCAATTAAACGACTGTGAACGTGAACTACAATTAAAATAATATATATCTACTTGTTGAATAAAACATAATACCTGTCAATAATAAATAGTGTTCTGACTTTTGGTGTCGTGTCAAAACTAGATACAATGTAATTTGTAATAATTAATAACTATATACTCATAAAAAGTAGTTAATATAAAATTGTGTGAAATAACCTAAACAATAAATAACGAAAAATCAATAAATGTAGGAAAACGCAAACACGCTCAACTTGTATACTGAAATAAGAATACAAATTGTTTAATAATAGATTAAAATTCACATTTATTACATAGGTAAATTTTTTTGTATTTTGGACTTCCTATATTATTGTTATGTTTAATAGTATGTATTAATATTAAAATGGGTAAGTGATAATACAAGTAGACTGTTTTAAATATGATCATGTAGGTTAAATGTACTATAAATATATAATAATATCAAAGGATTTAATTGATGAGAAACTATAAAATTTTCATAATTTTCAACTTTTTCAACTTTTCAACTTTTCACGCGTAGTGCAAACGATAGGCATCTGTGAAGATCACATAATAAAAATAATATATCATATAGATAAAAAAAAAGCTGTGTTATAGGCAGTAAACACAAATAAATAACTAGTTAGGGGTTTTTTTTTTGTTGCAAGATAATATCGTGAAATGTTTTTAAAAATTACGAAGATTATATCTCGGTTGTCCGAATATTGTGTAATAACTCAAGTAACATTACGAATTTGATTTATCATAAAACTTGATAAAAAGTTTTCGCACTAATCGTCAGACCTAAATAATAACCGACCATAACCGAATATTCTCGGGTATTATTGGCGCTTGGCGTTCTCTGTTTTTCTAATTATAGAAAATATTAATAATATTGTTATCTCGATTCGTAATAATTACGTTTAGTTTTTTTATTGTTTGATTACTCTTCTCTTTTGTCATAATATTGTCAATACGGCGCTTCGGTACATTGACGTGAACCGTAGGTATTATATATATTATATATATATCATAGCGTGTACTCTTCTTTTTATAATATTGGGAACACACACGATGGCTCGGTGAATAGATAATGAGCAAAATGCTTTAAATGTTTGAGTGGTTCAATAAAAATGTTATGTGACATCAGTCGAAAAATTAGTCGAAAGAACCAGTTAAGAATTCCGAATGCACAAAGTTTGTTTTCGAGTATAGGCACAGTTGAAAACTGGTACAGGTAAAAACTTTCGTCGTATGAAATACAAACAGTAAGTTGTCTATACGTTATATTATTGTCTTTTGTGAATTATTTTAAAGTAGAAAATAGTTTCTCTATAATTTATAGTTCTACGGTCAACCTGATCAACTCGTTTAAACTACTGTTTGAGATATTTATAACAATCTATTGGGCACTTAGTGTTGTTATTATAATAATATTATTTCGTTTAAACAATAATATATTATCTATCATGACAACCGTCAATAATAATATAATCTAAAAGTTTTCATTTGCATAAGTGTAATTCGCGTTTGGAGAAAAGAATAAATAAAATAAGCGGGTAAGTGGATGTCGCTCTGCTGTACAGTAGGTTACAAGTGGGACAATGACGTATAATGGATTGTGTTAAACTTGAATTCAATGACAAAATATCATTGTATTAGAAAAACGATTCTGAGCGGAAACGGTTTATCAGTCTGGATTTTTTAAATTTTTATTATTTATTATGGCCTTTAAGTAGAATTAATGTTATAATATTATAATTTTTTATTCGTTGCTACGGTAAATCCAATTTTAAGCGTTTTTTCATAATTGGTCAGTAGTTTTTCCCGTGGCATTAAATAACTATTGAGAAAGTTGAAAAATTGACCTCTTTAAAGTACTATCTTGATCCAATTTGCTAAAAGATAAGGTACTGTATGTTGAAATCGAAGCACTCCATCCGGTAGAAATTTTGTATACAGGATAAAAAAAAAAAAAAAATAAATAAAAAAAATTAACACCATTGTAAAACCACTAGCTTCCTCGCTCCGCTCAGAATCTAAAATAATTACAAACAACTTATACGTAGTAAAATTATTTTACACTAATTGAATTATTCCACGAGTTTAATTGTTAGACATAAAGTTTGTATGAGATATTGAGGATGGAGTGTTGTACCTTTATAATGTGCACTTAACCTTCATAAAATAAGAATCTCTGATAAAAGTCTGTAATAATTTTTCATGGTTCATTATTATTTATTATTTAAAGGTATTATTATAGTTTTCCATCTAGTCGTTGACGTGTTCAATCATTTATGCTTTTATAGTTCATTGTGACATTGTACGTTTAGAAAGTCAAATTGAATTGCTATATTATAAAAAAATTGAATTTCTAAGTAATGTTCTACTATAAACTGATTAACAATCACTGGAATAAAGCATGCGTATCATAATAATATATAACAATTACAAGTGGTTATATTTTAAATAAATTTGTAGAAAAATTCTTATCGAATCAGAAACAACAATGCGTCTTATTACAAGCTAATTTTTTTGAGTACGTTTAACTTTGATTTAAAATTTATATTTATATTTACATCAAACACAGTAATTTGATAAAGTAAAAAAATAATTATAATAAATGTCTTTTTAATTTAAACCTTGTTAAATTATTATTTAAAATAAAAACATTTTTTTTTTTTTTTGAAACACTAGAAATTTCATTATCAATGTAAAGTAATATTATTTTAACGACAGTAAATTAACTTTCATTGGTAATACCCAAAGGCGTAAACTATTACTATTATTATTATTTTTTTTTATTATTATTATAGTTTTTTGTTCACGTTCAAAGGGAAACCATATAAACGTTTTACACAAGTGTGTTTATGTTTATGAAAAAAGGGTTTTGCTCGGCTGCAAAGGGAAAAAAAATACTGTTGCATTATTCAAAAAGTTAGACTTATGAGAAGGCACGTAGATCGTGTGACGCGTGTTATTTATTTAGTTTGTTTTTCCTAAAAAATGTATTAAATTCTGTACGCGTTCAGTAGACTCCCATGATATTATATAGGTTTATAAAGTTGAAGAGTCCCGTTGTCTCGAAACACTAAAATAATAAGTACGCTTAAATGGCATGTATTATGTGGGGCTTAAAAAGTATACACATTTCAACGTAAATTGAGATGCCGCCCTCACAACGTCAATATAATACACATGTTTTACCGAAAAGTAATAATATAAATCATGCCATTCGGTAGTATTTCGGTAACCCGCAAGAGAAATTTTTTTCGGTAGTTTTTTTTTTACATATGGTGCCTTTGATTTAAATCACCAGATGTTAGATCAGTTTTTGGGCTGGATACAATTTAAAACGTTATACAGTTGCCAGGGAAACCAAACACTGACAAATTCGAAATTATTATAATAATAATATCGATTAGTCATGAAATATGTATAAATACATAATAATAATAATAATAATAATAATATATAGTTACATCGATTATTTTCTTTCGTCAGAAAAGCAAAAAACGTGTGTACTGCAGCCCAAAAACATAATATTTATGTCAATAATAAACAAATAGAATTTTGTTAACCGATTTTGCTTAAGGACAATAATATTTGGCGCTACTGTTAAACATACATATTTAAACGTTTGTTCACCCTTTAAAATTACGTTACGATTTTTGCCGCCCCCTAGGGCACTTGCACCGTTTGCCCCCTCTCCCCTTGACACGGCTTAGATTACCCGATTAAATCGTATGCGCGGAAAAAACGTCGAATCATAAAAATTGGTCTCAAATAATAGCGACCACTAAACAAACATCATAGGCGTATCTAGTGGAGAGCTTAGCCCCCTCTCCCAATATGAATATTGACCCCCCCCCCCCAGAATTATTGCTGTGTATTTCGTTCGGGTAAATCTAAAACCACGACAATATAATACTTACTAATATTATCACTTTTGTAATTATTTATCACAATATTGTGTTTCAAATAATAAGAACATAATAAATAATATCATTTTTGATTCTGAGCAGAGTGAGTTGGTATTTTCCCAGTAGAAGTAATAGTAAGCAATAGTAATAGCAGTTTTGGACAAAATCAATATTGTTTTTTGGTGTAGGTAACTCAAAAAGAAATAACCCCCCCAATATATCAATATATTTGATCACCCTACTACTATGATTTAATTTTTTCCGTGCAGCCGAGAAAATATCAATAATAGGTAACGTGCTACGTTTTTGTTTTGATTCTAAGTAATGAATGTATCAATTATTTATAATGTGATTTTTTTTTGTGTGTCTGGCATCATCTTTTTTTAACAGTAAAATTGCTCCAACAATCATATACTTTGACGGTAAATGCTGGTACATTGGAAACTAAAAAATGTATATAGGTACTATATGCGTATAAAGTTCCAATTCTGTATTTCAAACTTGATTTTTTTAATTTTTACATTCATGCATGAAAGAATAGAATAGAAGTTTAATAAGTCTGACAAGACGTTTTTTTCACTGGAATTAGAAAAAAAAAGTTTAGCGTAAAGATAAATAAATTTTTTTAGTTTTTCTGCTAGGAGGTCTTTTCAAACAGTTTGTTTTCATGTAATCCTATATTCTTTTTTTAGTCGTGCTTATTTTTCAACATAATATTGAATACTTAAACAAAAATTACATATTATAATAATATGAAAGAAAAGAAAGTTTAAATTGTCAAGTGGTAGCAGGTACCATACAATATTTTCATTCTAAATATTATCTTGGACAATTTTCTTCCTGTCAAATAATTGTACTCGTTCAATTTTAGACATTTAGTTTCTTGGTAAAAATTATTTGATGTTAAGTATCGATGATTGACCTGATGAGTAAAAAAAAGGATAATAAAAAGGATAATCCTCAAACCGTTTTGAGTCTAGAATTTAGATAACTATACATTTCTTGTCCAATTTTTGAATTTTGTTCATATCCGTATAAAATTGTAACGCATCTAGTTATAAAACATTTTAATTCAATCATTATTGATCTTCACTTGCTTTATATGAACGTACATGCATAGGCGTAGAATGGGGGAGGGGGCAGGTTAAGGGAGCTATTATAGCCCCTCCCCCTGGGGTTTCGTTTAGTCACTTCGTTTTTTTTTTTTTTTTTTGTTACATTCTTAGAATATATATTATGTATTGTGCATGTACCCGAAAAATTATAGGCTCACCCTCCCGAAATGTGTCAATAATCGAACAGTCTGGAGCTTAATATCGAACGAGTCGTATATAATATAATAATGTAATAATATTTATCACATTCAAAATTGATATTTTATATGACCATTTGCATTATAAATTACGCAAACGAAACAACGATCGCAGGAAGTTATTAACCGCTTGCAATTATTATTGTTCTAGAAATTGTTAAATTGACATTGCAGAAGACAACCACGCTTTATCATTTCATGAATGTCAGGGTCCCGTTAAAGTGAGCAGGATCAATGTTTACAAGATTAATTGAGTTACGGAATATAATAAATAAGATAATAGAAACCCAGGGGTGGGATGTCATATCCCAAATACAAAGCATTCAATAACCTAGTATATAATATGCTTCTTAAAATAGACTTCTTCCGTATAGAGAACAATATATTATTTATTAAACGCGGTTTCGTGGATCAATATGGTTACTGGTCGATGTTCAACAATAAGCTCGTTCTTCAAACAATTTAATTTACTTAAACATCGGTATTTTCAGTCATATTTATCTGACTTGTGGAAATAGCTGGGTAGCGCTCCGGGCACCAACACCAATAAATGATTTGAAATAATTAAACGATCTTGTAAAAATTCAGCCGGTTGAAATTCCAGATTCTAACTCGTAAAAACAATGAAATTACAAAATTGTTTATAAAATGTAAGGTTTATATTGTATGGATTGTTTTTTTTTAACATCATGACAAAATAGGTGAGGTCGAACCGTCAGTAGCTCCTAACCTGACTAGAAGATAATATTATACGGATGCACAAAACGGAACTGGTTGATAAGGTAATAAAAATGCCTAAATGATTATTACCACAAGGGTTTTGTTTTAAATGAAATCGTTTCCTATTTTATTTGGCAACTTTGCGATATCCTGGTAGACAGAATTTTATTTTCAACTTAGGTACTTTCATCACTATATGATATTCTTTAACTTGAAAAATGGATCTTATTGTTACCCAATATTAATAGTACTAATACTAATACTAACCGAACCTAATAGTATTATGTTCTATCGATGCTGTATCAGTTAAATTATTACATTTAATATTTAGTACCGACACAAACTATTTAATCATCAGTATAACATATAATATAGCTTGCCGTGGTTCAGATTAGATGTTAGATGACGTGTTTACACTGTCAACATTTGTTATGGCAAAGTCAACAATTCTCCATCAGGTAGGTACCCGTATTGAATTTGATTGGGCAGTAAATAACGTAATATCAATTAATTGGTTATATTCAATTTATTAAATTCGATTGAATTAAATGTCTGGTATACGGTTTATATTATATATGATACACATCATATACCAGGAAGGTACGAGGAAGGTACCTGCAGGAAGCACGCCCGTCGTAGAGTATAATAATATGTTATGCGTTATTTATTTTATTAAAATCATGTGAACGAGTGTGTTTTTTTTTACTTTTTAATGTTAATATTATTGGTAAACAAAAAAAAAAAATTAAAAAAATTCCAACTATTTGCGGGTGTCGTTAACGCAGTTTTTCGACGAATCAATGATAAAATATTTATAAAACAAAACGGAATGATAACTTAAAAAAGTCAAAACCGAATAATATAATATTACGGGATGTGAACAAATCGTCACCGTCGTCGTACCTATAATAATTGAGATGAAATAGTTAAACGCACAATCGTAATAATTATTGTACTGTGCACAGGTAATAATAGCGCGTCATTCGAAAAAATTAAGCACTGAAAGCTTCGATAATTTAATGCTGGAGAAAATCACTTTATATTTATAACCGACGCACTGTATAGGTTTTGAATTTATATGCAAACACATTACGGTTAATAATTTACACGTAGACGTGGTTTTTATCGTTTCGGTAAAATATTTTTTTTTCCTCCGCAAGAAATATAATAATAATATATCCTACATTTTATGCGAAACGGGTTTCAGTTGGTTGTTTACACATTAGCGGGCGTGTAAGCTGTTTTATGATGTATAGGGTTCGTAAATTATAATATCATCGTTTTAAATTTATACCGCGCACAACTGTTGTAGAAATTCTTATGTAAAAAAATAAAATAAGTCGGCCCATGTGCGATTCGGTTATATCGACCTGTTTTTGTTATTATTTTTATTGTTGTCTTTCTTTTTTTTTCCCTTTTTTTCCCTCCCCCCCCCCCCCCTGTAGATTCCTCTTACGTCTGTTGATCTCGGGGGAATAAAAGAGATTCATTTGAATGTTTTACTTTCCAATACAAACACGCATGCTTAAACGCGCACGCCCTTTTGGAAACAATCAAAAATTCGATTAGTGGAAAATGAAGTTGAAAGATCTTCCTAAGCAGTTATCTCACTGTTTCCGGCATTCAAGTCCACCAATAAATTTTCTATTGAAATTCCTATAATCATATAAAGAAATAAAAATTAATACCTACCTACCTATACTGCATTGGATGTTAACTGACGTGTTTTCAATTCAGTTTCAACTGTTTGATGGCACCGAATGATAACACGGTAACAGGAAATTCCACTTGATATTTATCGCTGGATATATTCAAATGAGTTTCCTTTAAATTCCGAGCGAAAATGTCATGGTACCTGTAAAAGAAGAGAAATACCCAATGCAAAAAGGTTTAAAGGACTTAATTTTCAGATTTATATTCTGAAGCGTAAATTTGGGTCCAAATGTTTCATACCAGATAGCCATCTGCTCTCGCAATATATTGTACATCTGTACCATTGCACATTAATTATCTCCGTAAAATAAATATGATGTTATTATTTTAAACCATTTTTTTTAAAAAAATTTTCAATGTTTCACCAATAGTTGAGAAATTGTGAATATGAATGTTACATTTATTTTAAGCGGCCTGCTATAACGAAAATCAAATATTTATTTCGATGTACACAATTTCATAGTTATTTCTATTGTTGGATAAAAATAGTGAAATTACGATCTTGAAAAAATTAATACATTAATACATTAATACTATATTTATTTATTTATTATAAGAATAGAGCACCGAGGCCGAGGGTCGAACTAGATTGGTAGGCCTAAAAATTCTGTGCATGGGATAAGTGTGCCAGAAGAAAGTGGAATGAGTGGGAATATAAAAAGGAGTATAATTACGAACATTGTGAGAGGGTACTTTAAATAGAACATGAGACACGACAGGCGCATCTATAGAATTTTTGGTATATTAAGACATTAATACTACCTAACAATTTATATACCTACAGTTATAGTTGTTGATTTTGTATACCTATTATATTGTTTTAGATTTTGAGTGGAGCTTATGACGTCGTATTGATTTTACAATGATGTGTATTTATTTTGTTGTGTATGGCCAGTGGCCACCTTTAAAAGAGGAAAAAATGATTTGATTTTCAACTGTAGCATATTTTCTTGTATGAATGTGAATCTAGTTAGTACTTTAAAGAGTTAAAAGCAAAACATTCCCAGAAATCAGCTTCTGGAAAAACAAAAAAAAAATGTATTCATTTTTGACTCTTTTTAGCTATGTATAACAATTTTACATTTTCGATTTTTCAATTTTTTTTTCTATTTATGTTGGTAAAAAAATATTTACCTGGTTAGAAACCTTGGAAATCAAATATATGGTGCCTTTCAAGTTTTGGTTATAGCCATTTAAAAATACTAAAGATCTGTAGACTATATGTATAGGTAAGTAAGCACATTTTTTTTATAAGCATTTAATTATTTAAAATTAAAATTCACGAAAATTTTAAAATTATTTTGTATTTTAAAATTTATGAAATGTAAAATTTTCACAACTAAGACTTTAAAATTGAACACAAAGCTCATCACAAATTGTTCATATAACTAATGCATACTCATACACGGAAAATAAAAAAAAATAAAAATATATGCTATATTTTTCTTTATAGACAGTTGGAGTTTAAAATAGAATAAAACAATAAACTAATAAGAAGAATCAACATTGTTAGTTAATTAGTTGTAATTCCAAAACATAAGCCTAAAGGGACTTACACCTAAAGTCACACTGTTCTATGGTAGAAGGCTAATAACAATTTGGCAATATAACAAGATAACGATATTTTAAAATTAGTAAAAAATATTTATTATATTTTTCACGCCCCCCCCTCCATACGGAAATCATCGACGTCGTTTTTTTAGCAGTGATAGTAAGACGCAAATAACGGTCGTCTGACCCAAGTAACCCTCGGTGCAGCAGCAGAAAATCCATCGAAAGACAAGTTTGGTTCATTTTCCGAAGACGACGGCTACACGATACACGACCCGACCCTGACCAAAATACCGAACATCCATTGTACTATTTGTACTCAGCTCCAAAACCAACAACCTTTGATGGTAGGTATACTGACTTTGAGGTGTCGAATGCGCTAACCGATGACTTACGAGTGGTGGCTATACTTGAACTCATCGTCGACAGTAATTTGTCCCAAAATGTCAACCCTATAATGATTGACGAATTAACATCTATCGATATAATATCTGTAGTTATTACCGAGTTCAACCACCTGTCTCCGATTCAACGCCGGAGACGACGTATAATAAACGCGCTGCTGGGAGTACGTGGTCCTAATTGTGTGCGATTTGAGTCGTTGGATGATCCGAATTACGACCGGTCGTCTTTGATTTCGCGTAGCAACAGTGTGGCACCCGCAGCTACTAACACAAGTAATAAGTATGTTGAAAAATGTGTTAGTATATTTACTATTTTATGGAAATTCGAACTGTGGATAAGAGTGGAAATCACCGCCCGTCAATACCATTGTTTCTGGGTCAAGTGCATAGGAACTCGAGAAGTTTGAACCCATCCCGTCGATTACCTACACGGCATATTGAAAACGTGACAGAACTACTACTATACGTTCGTAACTATACAAGTCTGCAGTGAATCGGCGACAAATGCTGGAACTCCGTAATATTATGCTCTCATTTCTGCAGGAGACTTTAATTCTTCAACCGTGCACCGGATCAAACCCTCGGGACCTCTGATAACAGAAGAATGGATGGGTCACGTTAATGCACACGACGCAAGAGGTCGCGGTCTTCAATGTGGAAGAGAGAAGGTCGTCTCTCACTCCCGAAAGTGGACGTTTGTTATGTTATACATGTATAATATGTGTGTTGTAACCTCAAAATATAATATAATTTCCGTGTGATAAGGTTGCATGACCTATCCATTCTTCTATTATCTATGCTCGCTCTGGACAGACGACCGTTATCTGTGCGGTACTATCACCGCAGAAAAAGGACGTCGGTAGCTTGTCTACACACTGCAGCGCCGCGGATACGACAAATCGAGTTAAGCCGACGTCAAGTGAATATTACTATCTGTATCCATTCTATCTCTATTTCGACATCCGACGCATACGAGGACTGATAGAACTCCATTATTGCGATATTAGCTCTTATTTTATAAGACATTAATATTGTAAAAGCTTTGAACAGTGCGTTTTCAACAATTCGAGTTGAGCCGGTGTCACGCGTATGTTACACTAATACTGTTTGGTTACCGCAAGTTTGACCTTTGGCGTCCTAATCTCGCATATAAATTTTTTTTTTATAATATAATGACTGCAGAATTTGTTATTAATGTTTTTGTAATTTGTTTTTTTATAAAAGAAAATATTTTTATACATACACCTATAATAATATGTACCTATGTATTATAATGTTATGTTTACCAAGTGCAATGTGCATTTGTTCCATGTTGTAATAAAAAAGATAAAAGTTTCTTATTTACAAAAAAACTAATTGTTTATTCAATTGACTGGTAGAGGTATATAAGATAAAATAATTCAGACGTGATGATTCCATAATATTATTGTACTTATAGTAATGTTTTTAATTGAAATGCAGATCCGCAGTTGAAAAAGTGGAGGCAGCGTTTTGAAAAAGTTTTGAATAAAAACAAGATTGTTTACCTACTTGACATGCGCATGCATATTATTATCGTTATTTTCAACGCGAAAACAAGTTAGTCGAAGCTTTTGACAGTATTATAGTGCACTATATAAGGGGAATTATAATCCTGACTCGTGAGTAAATATTATAATTAGGTATTATAATTATATAATAATTCATTGGTGTATAAAATATATGTGTATAAAATATATATATGGGCATACGTCAAACCGCGGAAGAATATTAATGCCGGGTTGCATAAAAATTGATTCATTTAATGGACCAACCATGGACCATTAAATCATGTTTGATGGACCATTAGCTCACTATTGATTCATTAAAATATGTTCGGCGATTGTTCATGCAAAGCGAAATTCGTTTTAAAAATAATTGATTATAAAAACATTTTTATGAATATACAAATATAATTGAATAGTTATTATTTAACTTTGACCACGAGGATAAAAATAAAAACATCTCTGCCGAAATTCACTCAGAAAATTGGTGTGGCCGAGGTCGAATGGATCTGCGCTCCTATTGATGTTATATATTATATAGTATACAATGCTATCGGGTGTTTCAGACAAATGAAAAGAAATATCTTTTATTTTATTTCAGTTGCTCTGTGTTGAATGTATTTTTTTATTTTAAGTCTTTAGATCCAAACGTGTACCTATATTACGTGAGACATTATTTTTTTCATCTAATTTTCTTTTGATATAGTGCACCGGTTTCGTAGGATATTCTAACGTGCAACTGCACGTTTTGTTGGTTCAATAATTAACATTTGTGTGGGCTTCAAACTGCGTAAGGACTTTTTATAATATGAAATACTATTGTCCGTGTAAAAAGTACGAAGCCATAAAAATCACGAATGTGAAAAACATAAAGGGTTGTAATTTTTAAACTTTGTAAACTTTTTTTTTTTTTTTATTCGAGGTAAGGCTTCGACTACTTAGGTCATAAGCCTGTGATACTTTAGGGGGGGGGGGGGGGGTACTGTAGATTTGTTTACTCGTGATTTGTTTTGGCAGAGTTTTTAATTTGGGCACCCGTAGGTATCTGCCATGCCCGGGTTGGATGGCCGAAGAAAAATGCCGCCCGCGACCAAGGTATCGAACTCGGGTCGGCTGCATCGCAGCCGACGCCTTAGTCCGCTCGGCCACTCCGTCCCCCTTGTAAACTTTTATTGTTCATGATATTATCAATTGTCAGGTTTCTATACAGTTATTGTAGCATAATAAGTGCTCTTACAGGTAGCTTAACCTATTTATTTATGTGTACTTATTATTTATGGTAACTGCTAACAATTATACGGAATCACAAATAATATAATACTCTCTAATCGACCTCGATTAGTCACATATTATAACACATCAGTGGCCATCCCTTGTCTGAATAAAAATGATTGTTTTACATATCCTATATTGTTTTTTTTTAAAAATATTTTTTAAAATCCTTCTGATGGTAACTCACTGTCACTACATTCAAGTATTCTATTGAAAGATTACTCGTATTTAGATACAGTTTGTAACAACTGTACTCTATATTCAGTTTAACATTTCAAGTTTGGAGTAAACACAAGTACCTAGTTGTGGTTGCTACCATTAACTGGTCTTCCACGAAACGTATATTGTGTACATTTCACATACGTTGGAAAGTCAACAATGTTTTCATCAGGGTTTCTTGTTACATTAGACCCTGTAAAACTCAATAAATAATAATGAACGAATGGTTCTGTATCAATACCAAAATGTTTGAATTTAAGTTTGTCCGACTGACTCGAACCACAGTTGTTTGGTGGACGATACTATATAAAATATTATCCAATATAGTATGCAACTGTATACATTTTTCAAAAAGAGCTAAAATATTTTTGAAATTACACCATGTAATGAAAAAAAAAATGTCTTTTGTATATAATATAATAAGTAGCACGTTACTAGATGTTTTTCCTCTGTAAGGAAAATTGAGGATATGTTTTTGGGTACTGTGCAGTGGAAAAATAATAAAATATATCTAGTAGCATGCTACATTTTGTTAGGAAGTTAATATTTTTTTTGTTTTTATATGTGTTTCTATGGTCATAAACAAAGCGTTATGAAAATCAGCCTCACAAAAAACTGTTGAAAAAAAGTCGTACCCAGCCCAAAAATATATCCACGTTAAAAATATGTATAAATATTTTGAAAAAATTTCAAGTATCTACCTTTCTGATATTGGTTTTTGAATTATAACAAAAGAACAAAATCTATTGTGAATCTATTTATTAGGTACCTATTATATTTTTACTGATCATTGTGCGTTATTAACAAATTATCATTATAAACAAAATCCAAATATTGAAAATGGATATTGTAATATTTATCGAAAAGTAAAAAAAAAATTGATCATGTACCTGTACGTAAATTCGAGATCGTATGGGTTTTAAGGAAAATAGGTTTTAAGGGTTTCACAGAAAATTCAAAATTTATAATAAATAATAATATTATAACCATCAAGTTTTAAACAAATGCATAGCAGTAACATATAATATTATACATAATATTACATGCAGTACTTCAAAACGTTATTTATAAGTTATAACGTTATAACGGAAAATAATGAAAAAAAATTAAACGAAAAATTAAAAATTCTAATATCATTAAATATAACGACCGTCTTGCCAGCACCACCCATTCAAAAATTAAAAATTTTTTTTTCAGGAAATTAGCATAAATTTGCACGACTATCGCCAAAATTTGCATGACAACATTTACACCTGCATGACAAAAAATGATGTGTAACCTCGCCAGCTCCACCCGAAATGAAAATTTTGTGAAAATCAAAAAAACGGTTTGTGCCAATATTTAGCATGTGATTAGTAGGGCTCGGATTTATATGTAAATACATATTTTCTCTGCGACATGATAAACTATTTTCGGCAAGTGATAAATTTGTTTCACAAGATTTTTGATAAAACGAGCTATATTTGATTTTACATATTTTTACATATTTTGTCATAAATACATGCTATTACATATTTCACAACTATTCAAATTGTTCTCACATATTTAGACAATTATACTGTTTTAATGTCTTTTCTCCAGAGTTCAGAATTATTGAAAGGTTATCATGACTATATATTATATCGACGGTCTTTTGAATTCGAAGATTTGAAAGTGCATGTTATTATTATAACTGTAATCAAGATAATGAGATAACTAAATAAATAAATAATTTTTATTACATTTTATTTTATCATTAATTATTATAAAAAATTTACGACAAAATCGGCGATCTTTTGGATTCGAAAATTTAAAAATGAATGTTATTAAATGTAATCAATATATTAAAATTAATATACATTTTTATTACATTCTATTATACCTATTATTAATTATTATTATCATTTTTTTTTTTTTTTTGATAATACCTATTTTGAATTCTATAGCACATATTTATGTACATATTTTTGTTGTATAAATACATACTTTGGTTATATAAATACATATAAATCCGAGCCCTAGTAATTAGCATGAATTTGCACGACGGACTCCGAAATTCGTACATGTCTGGTTTGCGAGCAAAACTCGTCCGACTATTTCGCGTTGTTGGGTGGTGCTGGCGAGACGTCTCTCCACTGCACATCATTTTTTGTAGTGCCGGTGTAAATTTTGTCATTCAAATTTTGGCAAAAGTCATGCAAATTCATGCTGATTTCATGGTGATTTCCTGTGAAATAAAAATTTTAATTTTTGAATGAGTGGTGCTGGCGACACAGTCGTTTAAACATAATATATCATTAATCATAATTAATGATTAAAAATAAACGATAAACGTAACATAAAAAAAATTGTAAATAACGTTTGTGCTTTTTTTTTACGTTGAACTTAAAATTACTATCGTTTTTAAATCTTGTAGTCTACATAAGTATGAATCTTCTAAGTTATAACTTATAACCATAAACAATTCAAAGTTCGCAAACCTATGTTAACAGTAATTTATATTTCTGAAATACTTTATCCCTGTTTGATTTATAAGTATTGAATTTAACAGAATATTGGTTTGTTTCTGTAATTCAAATTTCAGCAAGATACAAAACTGTAAGCGCGTCGTTTGGTGTATCTACCTACCTACGAAATACTTATAAAACATTAACATTATTATGCCATTCAAAGTTGTATTATTGTTATGAATATTTTTTTTTAATAAAATCTATTATTTTCATCTTTCATTCATGCCATAATATTTAAGCAATAGTTAACACCTAGACTAACACTAACTTGCCAGTTTTAGCTACATACTAAAAATTCTAGGATGATGGAAAATAACCTATCCTGGACAACAAATTCTACTAATTTGATAGTTCTTACGCCAAAGTGTGGTTAATCACCCATCTATACAAAAAAAAAAAAAACAGTATAATTTATAAAAAATAAACGTTAAACAGAAAACAAAAAAATTAAAATAACGTTATAAATATAAAAACGATAAACGGAAAAAAATCAAATAACGTTTGAAAGTACAATTATAACGGTAAACATTAAAATTGTATAACGTTTAAATATCCTAAAACGTAAAAACGATATATTTATTTTAAACTTAAGGCCTGATTACATGCGTATACAAAAACTTGCACTTTGGAAGAAATAAAAACAGTGTTTTGAAAACAACGTAATGTTTAGGACCAAAAAATAATTCGGTGGACGTTTTAACTGGACGACCACTACCGCGGCATATCGAGGACCTATTATATAAATTGGACTTGATACGTCGGTCACCCTCTTCCAAACAGTCGTGTCGGACAAAGGTTTTCAGACGAAACCCTGCGCTATATATACGAACCTAATAATGCGCCGACCGAGTGTTCCAGAAACCATTCAACACTAACCGTCTGCGTAAAACAAGCTTTTCAGTGTTTTCCGGAACGTGTTTTTTTTTTTTTTTTTTTTATCCCAGCCACCCGTATTATCTGGGACGTGGCGTGGCGTAAGGGTCGGGGCGTTTTCGATTAGGAAGGGATTAATTTGGTCTGTTACGCGACGTTTGTAAATTACGTCATTATTCTTCGGGTTAGGTAAAGCATATATAGCATTGTGTGTGTACCCATTCACACACGATAATGCGAACGGGCGAAGTGTCACACGCGCACACTTTGCACAAAGTCAAAAAGAGAACGAGAGAAAATAAACCATAATATAGATTCCATAAAAGTTTGGGTGTTTTGAAAATGGGTGTGGGTATATTCTACGAGTATGCCCGTCCGCCGGTGATGATGATTAGATTTTGAAGCTGGAATATATTTATTTGAATAATGCACAATATTTGTTCTTTTTCAAACGTATTTTTCTACTCTACTGTTTAAATAAAAATAAAACTTCTTGCTTTGATCTGACCTGCAAAAACTTCTCATCTTTCAGATAAAAAAAAAAATGACTAAAATCCGACATAATATTAACGAGCCGTGTGAGGTTTTTGTTCATCAAAATAGTGCTTCGATAATTATTAATAGTCATCGAAGTCAATCGCCGACTTGTGCATGCGTGTTCGTAAATATCTTTATTTGCGTATGTAATTATAGCTCACTCACACTAATATCGATTTACATACTCACACGTCATATTATGCACGTTCCGCGCGACACCGATACAACATGTGAATTGAATTGCCTAAATTTTACTCCTCAATAAATGACCGGCACCGACACACTTAACGTAATATTTGTAAAAATTACCTTAAAACACGAAAAAAATCATTCCTTACGAAAAAGTAAAAAAAAAAAATATGCAAAAATAAAAAATACATACTCTAAATCGTCGTATAATGATTCAAATGTGTAGTTTGGTTAGCATTGTATAGCATTTATAGAAAAAAAAAAATGCAAAAGACATCAAAATCTTATCTCTGATGATGATGATGATGGATGTCACATAAGCATTAACGTAAGACTCGTGCGTCCGTTGTTTCAGCTGTATTTTACAACATAAAAAAAAATACAATACGACAGCGACTTTTGTGCAAATCCGAAAAGAGAACGAATGCTATTGGTTCTATGGCGTGGGCATGTGTTTTTTTTTTGTCGTAAACACTTATTGTTAATTGTTATGGATTTTAATTGAATATAAACCGAATAAAATAACTGTTTGTAAATTAATCGATCGATGTAGATGCCGCATAGCGGTGAATATAACTGCAGAAGGAAAAAATATGATTAAAAGTTATAAGGTGTGAATAATACGAAAATATAACACAGTAGGTTTTATATTTTTTTTTTTGAAATAATAATAACATGTCTTATTTTTTTATTTTTAAGTTTATTGCATTTTTTTTTTTTTGAAACCACTGTAGGTAGTGTGGTATAAGTTTTGATTCTCCTTACATTATTATAGTTATTTTTAATTTTTTATGTTTCAATTTGTTTTAAAATTAATTTAATTCACTGCAAAACTATTAGGTACACCTTATTTAAAATTATGCTTCATAATCTGCAAATTTTACTCGTCACAAATATATAAACTTCTCAATTTATAGAATACTAACTAAGTTAAACAATACTATTATATACCTATATAATATATGGTTACTTGTTATTATCTAATTTGATTACATTTTAATATTTAAATTCAAATTAAGTTGCACTAGTCTTGACTTTTTTTTATCTTTGGCACAAATTATTTTTTAAATGAATAATATCATAAATTATGTACCTGAGTATCAAATCAAGTATACTTAAGTGTGTTTAGATTAAAACATTTTCATTATTTTATAAAAAAAATCGTCCGAAACGTACAAAAAGCCTCAATTTATATATGGTGAAATTGCATTGCACACACACTCTGTGTCTGAGTAGATTTTAGAACGAGACACGAATAATCGTTTTTCAATTAGAAAGACAACCTTAGTTTCTAATACACTCTGCCAAGAAATAAGTGCCCGAAACGCAATTCTCCCGAAATCCAATCCCACTTGAAAGTAATGAAACGAAATCACTGTTTCGTTTTTTTTGCCGTGGCTATATTATATTATAAAAAAATATCATTAATGCATCATTTTTTGTGTTCGTGGAAAAAAACGTAAAAAGATTATAAATGCCTTTAAACATATTTTGTTGCGTATTTTTTTTATATATTTTTTTTTTCGAACTATGTAAAAACAAAAGCAAATTAACGTATAATTGTCTTAATAAATCATATTATTTAGAGAAACAAATAAAACTAATTTGAAAGGAAAAATGTAAATTGAATCCCAATAAAAAAATCTAATTATATTGGATGCAGCCGACTCAAGTTTATTTAAAGTCTCTTTGAAGGTACACAAGTTTATATACTAAGTAATGTCATTAGGTGAGAATATCTATAATGAAATTAGTTTTTTCACAATAAACCAGACGAAAGAAAAAAATGTATGAATCATAGAGATCTCATTTTTTCTGTTATTCTTTTCATTAAATTAAATCCCGGAGGCAATTTGCGAATGTTTTGATAATTTGTAAAATATAATAAAATTAAAAGGTTACGTACCTTTATAGGTTCATATTTTTAGTTAGGTTTACCTAATGAAAAAAAAATTACCATCCACAAAACAAAATATATAATTTTGGATTTATGACCTATATAATCAATACAATTTAACAATACCAATACACGATAAACATAATATTATATTTTATTAGAAATTTAATTTCCGTTTTAATTTGTTGCCAATATCATGTCAAAATTGTATAGAATTTAATAAAATAACATGACATTTTAATATTATAAGGTAGGCATATTGAAATATCGAAAATAAAGTTTAGGTAATTTTTCAATTTTCTCAATAATTTCTCAAAATATTGGGAAAAATTACATAAAACTAATTAGGTATATATTTGAAGCGGGGAATGTCTGCAGTGGATCAGAATCGTTTTTCGAATATAATGATTCGACACGGCTAGATTTCCAATTAAACATTCACGATACAGTACACATCACTAACTTGAGCCTTGTCGAACATTCGAGTGAAGTTCGACGGTTGGGACAAAGGCCAGCCAAAGTATCCCAATTTCTTTTATTTACACGCTATTCCGATAAAATTATAAGCCATCGACGCGAAAAAAAGAGACGAAAAAACTTACAAATGTTTAAAATTGTTTACAATAATATTTACTTCCAAATAACTCGCACAACTGTGAAAACAAAGTTCAAACAATTCACTCAGCACGGCGCATTGGATTTTGGGAAGAAATAAAATCTATTTGAAAGAGTTATTGCGTGATTGTGAGTGAATATATATCACCGGTGTGAGTGAAGCAGGTTTAGCTGTTCCTTTTGGTTCGTCCTATTATTTTGTCTTTATGGAAATCGCAAAATGTCTGAAAGATTTTAAACAGTAAACACATTATTACTTTATTAGAATTCCTCAGCGTAGTAATGAACGTCTAGGCAAATCAACTCAAACTAAATCATTGCATTCGTGAAATGGACGTCTTAAAAGTATTTCGACCAACCTATGAAATTAATACATGACGTACGAATATTATAAGTAAATATTATACCTTTATAGGTACGTATAAAATCATTATAAATTACATAATAATATTATAACATAAACGAGAAATCATATTATTATATTATCTAAACTGGGGAATACCCAGTCAGCAAACTACGTCGTATAGCAGTGATCTTTAACCAACATGGACTCGCGACCAATTATTTGAGTGATTATATTCATTTTTTTATTAAAAAAAAAACCTGCAGATTTAAAATACTAGTTTATATGTACGGAACATTGTTAAATTAGCTGTGCGTATTACTGTTTTCATTATAATATGTTAATTTCATGTACTTCCTACAATTGAATGAAATATACATAATATTATAATATATACTTAAAAATCGGGTCGAGAACCACCGGTTGAATATATATCACTGCTATACAGTATATATTATATTATTATTGTAAGTTCGGAGAGGAGAACCGCGAATCAATCATATTATTGGGTATATACAGAAATCGTGATTTTATTAATAAGTAAATATAATATTATATTTACATCCGGTTTGAAGTTTGTGATTGGAAAACATAATATTATAATATTATCAATTATGCGTGAATTTAATACTTAATGTAATAATATTACGAAAAAGGTCAATCGTTTGAAATCGCTGTGAAGTATACCAGCTAGTTATTATAAAATAGGGTCGGTGAAAAAAAAAATGAAACGGTGTTACGCAGTAGATTTTACACTCGAGTTATAATAATATGGATTACCCGTGTTCATTAATAATCTGAAAAACCGTATTATAGCTGAGCAGTATGCGCTAATAAAATGCAATTATCTGTCTAAAAAAAAAAAAACAAATAATAATAATAAAAAATACTGTTTACTAAAAAAAAATTAAACAACGTTATTCGACTAATTTAGTATAGGTATATAGGTACCTATCTTTATTATTATGTAGTATAATATGTACGTATAATATTATGTAGTTAGATCGCAAACATAATGTTACGTCAGAAACATTTTCAAGTAATTTTTATGTTATATACTTTTTAGGAACCACCTTTATTTATAGGCTAGTCAGTGAGGTATATTATATTATACAGTGCATAATATAATATTTCGACCCATTTTCCGACAAAGTTCATCATCGATGTAACGGTATTATATAGTATTACATAGTGTAGACAATGTTTTTTCTGGGTTTGTGCGGTGAGAGTCGTATTCCGATTGGCCGCAAAACCATAAGGTTTTCTTTTTTAATATTAATATTTATATTGCTTTATTATTATTATTATTAAAACTGTTATTGTCATTATTTCGGAGATAAACTTGGGACCGCAAGAGGTTTTCTGTTCTTATCGCGTATTCCACGCGGTGTTTATTCAAAAGCTAAGCTCACCCTATATGCGTAATGGCTTGTTTGAGAGTTTTTAGCGGTAAGTGAAGGGAAGTAGCTAGTGTTGTACAGATACGAGTGTATGACAGTACTTACAAATATATATTTGGCACGATTGCGGAACACATTTAAATAAGCTTAGATAAATCATGCGAAAATATATATATTTTATTATTATTCGTCAAGTTGTATATCGGGCGAACTACTGAAAAAATAAAATAAAAATGCAAAAATGGATTTCAAAAATAATGCTGCGCCACCATTTTAGTCCGCCCGACGACTTAAAAATGTTTAATATTCTATCCGGAGCACAACAACCGCACAACTCCCATGCAAACGATGCGTGTTCCATTCCAAATTTCCATTCGTGAATGTTATTAAATTTATATTAATAGTAATAACGCGAACTGTTGAAGCGCAAAAACAAACAATACACAAAATTAATTTGTTATATTATTATAACTTACTTATTATTAGGTACGTTTTTTTTTTTTATTGCACGAAAAATACTCGAACGCGGCAGGTAATAATATATTTGGTAAAAAAAGATACTTGCGGAATTCAATCAGCGTATAAATCGTAGATTTTTAAAGTGAATTCCCGATGATTAAATTGTTATTTTTCAATATTATCTCCCCCTCTGTATAGCGTGCATATTTTATGATAATAATAATATTGCAAGCTTCGCGCGTCTGTAGCATTAACGTGATACGCAATCGTGAAATAATCGATTCGATAATATTATAAAAACGAGAATCGTCATAGGACAGTTGAACTCTATAATGACAACGGAGTCATTCTTCTATGGACATTTATATTATTTTTTTTTTTTCAACATGACTTTTAACATTAACAACATTTTAATAGTTATTGCTCATGCTTTATCTTGTTAATAATATGAGAATAATATTTTATGTACTTACACGAACCACTATCATGGTGCATGTGTTTGATATTTCCTTGTCCCTCCGTATCGTATGCGACAGTTTTCGATCTGAATTTCGTCTGATACTAAAAACTGAAAACTGGAAAATTTAATTACATATTATTATATTACATAAAATAATGAAATCACTCGAAATTTTAAACAATAAATACATTTTTATACTTCAACGATTTTACCTACAGTAAAGTTGTTGTTAGTTTTTACTTTTCATCAAATGATCACTAGTTATTAGTAGTTATCACTTATCAGCTACCTTGTCATTATTTGAAGCACGTCTTAGTTCGTGGTTTGAGGATACCTCATAGGCCATAATATAGAGGTCATTAGATATTTTCGTCCGTATATTGATGGTGGTTTCTTTCACCTCACAATAATTGTGACCTGAACGTTATTTTAAAATTAAGTTTGATCTGTCCCAATTTTATTTTTGGTTTCATGAGTAAAATAAAATAAAAATAATTTATTAAAATTGTTAGTAAAATTAAATGAAATTAATTGCTAAAAGGTTTTAAAAATAAAATGCAAACAACGCTTGCAGTATATTTATAAGCATGTTATTTCAGTACGTCACTGTTTAGAATATTTGTTAAATTATGACAAATAGTTTGGTACCAGTTTATCTTTTAAAAATTAAGTCCGTCGTGTAATTTTATACTTGTAAGACACTGTACAATCACTTGGGCTATGAAGTGATTATTCTTTTATCTCAGTTATTATCTATATTTCAAAGAAAACAATTTGATTATTGTCCTAATATTATTTCTATAGAAATTCAGTAAATTACCTTTTGTACAGATAAACGTTTCGTTGTTTTCTTGTCTTGAAATTTATAATTTCAATATGATATAATATTATATTGTAATCATATCGTTTTTGTTTTACCATTGTTGTAGTGAGTGAGTAACAGTAGACTATATTATTATTGGTATTATTATAGTTGTTTTTATTATGTTAAACTTTAATATTAGGTAGTATAAATGCAAAAAAAGGGAACATCTGAATATTTATTTGGTAAAATGTCATAGATATCTTTTTACATTTAACGCATAATAATATCAATCGCCTGTTATTGATTTTTAATTGTCTACAAATTTAAACTATACACAAAACTAAATTAATATTATTAATATTACAACGTAAGATGGAGGGACGTCAGAAATGTCCGTCTTCATCCCTCTGAAATGTTTCATCGCACCTGCATCTTCCGATCGGCTAGACAATGTATTGATCCACAATGTTTTTTGTTTTTATTCTACTGTAGTTTGTAGGAATTGAACATAGGAATAACAGAATCTAGATAGCCTTAATATAACATAAAATAGTGACCAACTCTGTGGACATTTTTTATTGACTGGCTGTAAGAAGTTATCATTCATAATGGACAGGGGAAAAGCTGCACCGCCACAAACTTATAGCGGACAACGGGCGAAAAGTTAGCGTTGGGAATACCAATATTTTACTAAATAATTTCTAATATCTAAGCGTTGGCGTATGTGGTCACACTGATTTGGCCGCAGACCAATCGGAGCGCCGTATTCATTTTTCCCATTATGTTATTATAGGATGTGAACTATCTGTTTTCATATTATAATCTGTAGTCCATGTATAAATCCGATTATTTTCTTCCGATTTATCATACATTTCGTTAATTATTTCCCGTGGTGATAAACGGGATGACGGACTTCGAAATGGCCGCCCTGATCAATTTCAATAAATATAGACTGGAATAACGTCACGTACACGTTTTCACTTAAAGATTTCTTACAACAACTTTTGTCTGTAGTAAGGGTCATTAAATATTATTTTAAATTTTAAACAATTGAGCACTATACTAATAGTTATTTAATGTTTAAGTAATTTTTTTCTAAATGTGTAGTCGCAGGACCGGCCCATCTGGAGAGTTCCAGATTTCCAGAAGGGCCACTCCGACCCTGGCACATAATTCTAAGACAAGATTAACGGACCACTATTATTAATTTTTCGTTTGAACTATGATACTGACAGCACGATTCACCGAAGCGCACCGGATCCTAGGGTACGGTTTTCCGTGGGCCATTCTCCACCTAACTACGTCTTGGCACACTCTGAAATGGATTACAGGTAGTTTATCCAGGAAAGTTATCGGATTTCTATTTTCAGACTTGGTTTTTCGTATCATTATCCGTGCGGTTGAACACGTATATAATTCAAGTCTCGCGTGACCGGTACCGGTTGATCGTCTATTGAATAGCAGTATAATAGGTACAGCCAGTATAGGTAATTATAATTTATATTAAGTTGCGGTCTATAAATAAAAAATACAATGTAGACAAAAAAAAAAAAACGGCGATTGACGATAACACAGTGTAACTTAATCGAATAAATGTTTTCTGAAATTGTATGGCGTGGCCTTATACGCGGAGCGTGCAATTGAAAATCTCAAACAGTATTAATTCAGGGTTGTCGTGTTTAAAACAAGTTGTTTGACATTTGTTTTAAACGTTTTGTTTATTGTTTAAGACAGTGTAAAATCCAAGTGAATATTGTGTTTTTTTTGGTTTATTATTAACAATAAATAATAATAGATATCCTTCTGAAAAAAAGTTTAAGTATTAAATCATTATATCTATTACCATTTACCATACTTAATTTTAATTTTTTTTTAAATTTTATTGAATAAATTACTAAATTTAAAATGTTTTCACTTAATAGTTAATATATAGGTACGTAAGATTATAATGTCCACATAAAACATCCACTCAGAAAATATTTTAAATACTTTTAAGATTTGAAATAATTAATAAATAAACGGTGAAACATATAATACTATTACGCACGGCATATTGGCATATAAGTAAATTATATATTAAATTAAAATTAAGTTATTTTTAGTATAGGTAGGTACTGTTTAACCCTTTAACTCAAACAATTTTTTTTGTTTAAAAAACCTTTTTCCAAAAATGAAAAAATACACCAAAACTGGTTATTATACTTATTGTAAGTAAAAGGAGGCGTTTTAGGAGTTAGGACTAAGAAACCGTTAAAGCCGCATTTACGCTTTGGTAGTGTGTATAATGGGCACAATATTATTGATCTTAGTTAAATTAATTATTTATGAACTTATCAACGGTTAAAATTGTTGAGGGTTCATTATTTTATTTTATAACTAACAGTTAATGTAAAAAAATAATATAATATAATAATAACTTAACTAAATAATCGTGTATACTGTAATCTGCATTATACTGAATACAGGTACATTGTAATATCTTGTATTTTTATGTAAACAAATATTTTTCTGATTAATTTTAGAGGACAAAGATTGTTCAACATTCTCGTAACAAAATAACGAAACATAGTTTCTTTCAAGTAAGTAGTTTATCTGGTGAAAACTTTTTTTTAAGAAATAATTATTTTAGGCTTTCTTAGTTTTAAAACAAAATTTACATTATCTCTTGAAGCATTAAGCAAATAAAATTAATGCATTGTTGTTTTTTTTTTAAAAATGACATCACTTTAACAAGGCTTTATAAAGTTATAGTTAAGATTCGAAAGGGATTCTTTTATACATTTTTAAAAGACTTGTGTAATTTCATTGGGTTAATAAACTAAGGTAAAAATAGATTGAATAAAGTTTTTATTTTTTTAATGAGTATAACTTTCAACATTCCGGATGTAATAATTATTATTAACCGTTTAACGAACGCGTAATATTGCTTTGTGTCCAAAAAATGTAACTAAATATCAAAACCGTTTTGTATAAAACAATATAATATTATAATTTAACAGATGAATCGTGTCGTCCACGTGACGTGCAATTAAGATAGATATTTGATATAGTAAAAAGCTAAGTAGATACCTACTCTGTACTCAGATTTCGAAAAATTAACGCGAGAAGATAACTTATATGCGTTGTAGTAATAATGCAGTTATTAAAGAAACTGACGACAAAATATAACACGTGAATATTATAACCATCGTTTTTTCAATGTTCAATAACTATAATATAATATTTTAGTAATTTTTAAACATATTATACACCAATTTCGCTATAGCTTTAGATTAAAATGGTCGTAGGTCAACTTCACGATACAGTACACATCACTAGCTTGAGCCTTGTCGAACACTAGAGTGAAGTTCGATGGTTGGGACAAAGGCCGGCTTAAGCAGTGGCGGATTTTCAAAATTTTTTTGGGGGGTCCTAAAAAATAATATGTATTTCAAACGCATTATTTTTATTTTTAATTATATATGACATATATGTATATATCAGTGTCTGTGGGGGGGGGGGAGACCAGACCCCTGACCCCCTGTAAATTCGCCACTGGGCTAAAGTATCCAATTTCTTTTATTTATACGCTGCAGTTCTGATAAAACTATAGACCATCGACGCAAAAAAAGAGACGGAAAAACTCACAAATGTTTAAAATTGTTTTACAATAATATTTACTTTCAAATAACTCGCACAACTGTGACTAAATATCAAAACAGTTTTGTATAAAACTATATTATAATAATATTATAATTACACAGATGAATGTGTCCACGTGTTGGCCAATTAATAGAGATATTTGATATAGTAAAAAGCTAAGTAGGTACCTACTCTGTACTCAGATTTCGAAATATTAACGTCAGAAGGCGACTTATATGCGTTGTAATAATAATGCAGTTATTAAAGGAACTGACGACAAAATATAACACGTGAATATTATAACAATCGTTTTTTCAATGTTCAATAACTATAAAAGGTGTAACAGAAAGACTTGACGAAAAAAAAAAATGAAGCTGCTTAAACGTACTATGACAAAAATTGTTTAACTTATATGATTAGTAAATAATCTAAGATATATTACTCATGTGAACAAATTCCCGAAAAAAAATATTTTGAAAAAAGTTATTCTAAATTTATTTAATCAAAAAAATATTAATATTTAAAAAAATTCTAATAAATATACTACTCGACTTAGATAAATGTTTTTGCCATCAAAATTGTTCTTATATTCAGATTCACAAATCGACTATTTTGAATATATCCTGAAAAATTTAAACCAAATTTTAAATTTTTTTATCTTTAGTGTGAAAAAAATATAATTTTTTGTATAATATATGTGTAGCGCAAGTGACTATTAATTATAGGTATATATATAAAAAAATTTTAAATATTGATTAGAACAAAAGTTATTCCAATAGTCAGTTCTATCTATATTACATCACTCTGTATAATATACTCTTTTAGTAATTTTCAAACACACACCAATTTCGCTATGGCTGTAGATTAAAATGGGAAAATGCGTCGCAGGTCGATCCATAATACAGTAAACCCTGTTTTTGGAACGGTGTGTATAGCTGTATATATTGTGTGTATTTTTTTTTTTTTGCCATCTTCTGGATGTCAAGCTATAATAAGCCGGTAATCGAACTCTGGTCTAACCTAACCGACCGACAGCCCTATATAAAGCAAACAATACGTAATAAATGGCTTTCTCGTTCAAATAGTTCTGACACGAGAATTAATACAAAACAAATAATATATTGAAAACGTAAGTAGGCAACTATATTATTATCATTGCCAAAATATCCGTAATAGAAAAACCTGCACCGATACAATATTACGCATTGGTAATAGTACTTATATATTGTTGTATTTTTCGTACGAAAACAAATAAAATGTAGACTGGAATATCTATACCAGAGTTCTATTATTATAATATAAATTTGTTTAGTCGATGATATTTTAGTATTCGTATTCTTATGGCATTGATGTGCCTTTAGAGATTTAACGATTTTTCTGTCACTCTCCGAGATCATTATGACAATCCTTTCGGTTTTAAGCATTTTTTTAAGTTCACCTATTTTCGGAGTAATTAAAATATTTAAAATATGAATTATTTATTATGAAACTTCGTCGCGCCTGCAATTTCGGAGATGTAGCGTTGACAATTTTCCATCCTGTTTTTTTTTTTATTATTATTATTATCTCAAAACTCGTCCCGATAAATAATTGGAAGACATTTTGGGTTAGCAATTATCAAACTCTTCATTAGAAGTAGACTCAACTAAAAGGCAGCTGCACCGAACTTTAATAATTAAAAGTTTTTCTTGGTCTTGTGTAAAATAATTTGTATACTGTAGAATCACAAAAAAATAAAAATAGAATGACACAGTGCTGCCCATGTAATGGTTATGCGAAGGTAAACATTTTCATGCGTGAACTAAAATTTATTGAACAAATTTCGAGGTAAGAGGGTACTATTAAAAATAATTTTTCATTGTTAAATTTCAAACCTTTCGAAGCGTATACGTGTGCGTTTTAATATTCTACGGAGTAACTCGCATATTGCATGTAGGCACTCTATAAAAATAGTAGAAATTAGTACGCGTTTAATATGTTATATAAATAATAAGTATAATTATATAATGTACTTACTCGTTCAAAAATCATATTATATAATATTAATATTTGAAAACTAATGTTACTCTAGAAAGATATTTTTAACAATATTAACATTATTAACTTTATTTAGATTTTTACAATAATTGGAATTTTAAATCATAATAATATATTATTTGAATACAATCAAACATAATATTATAAAAATTCTAATAAATTCAATATTGTATAACCAAAATAATTTTGTTGTTATTAAATTTGTTTATTTTTTTATCCAAATTTAAGTAAGTATAGGTAACTTTAAAACATGAAAGTGCGTCATAATATATTCAAATGTCTACATGTGTTCAAATATAGACAAGTTAATGAAAAAAAAATTACATGAGTTAGGTAAGTCCACATTAGGAACGTTAAGTAATATAATATTTAACTCAAAAAGTTTTAAAGTTACCTATTATTACGGAGAAAAATATTAAATATTAACTCAGCTATTAAAAATAAGTTGATTCATTGTTTTTAATTACCACCTGGGTCCCAAATAACGATTTAAAAAATGTTTAATCAATAACTAAACATTTTGTTAAAATACATCTCACTCTATTGTAGGACCCTAATCAGCTACTTTTCATTGCACACTACAGCTGTAAAGATTTAGACAATTATTATACGTTTATACATTAAATCAATTAGTTTGTTTATTTTTATTGCCTGTTTGTTGCTTAACGTAATTATACAAAAAAAAAATAATACATTAATACATTAGTAAATTAGTTTTGGGGGACGGAGTGGCCGCCCGAGTTCGATACCTCGGTCGTGGGTGGCATTTTTCTTCGGGCAAGTCACGGTGTCCGGAGAACAAGTGCCGCCATCCCCCACCCGGGCATGGCAGATACCTACGGGTTCCCAAATTCAAAATTCTGCCAAAACAAACACACACGTGTAAACAAATCAACAGTACCACAGGCTAATGATCTAGTAATCGAAACCTTAATCCTAGTAAAAAAAAAAAATTTTAACTACAGTTATAACTGATACCTATGTACCAAACTACGTATTATTTTTGAAATTCACTGAAAAGCCAATATATTTCATCGGATATCTCCTTAAACTGATTTAGTTATTAAATTAATTATAAAATTAACTAACTATAGTCGAGTTAACAGTTTAAAAAAATATAATATGTCCTTTTTATAGTTTTTATCATTAATGCTCACTTTTGTTATTTTTATGGTAAACTAGTTTTTAATAGCTTTAAAATATGATGTATCTCATCCCATAATATTACTATTAGAGACAAATCATTCTTTACAACTCAAGAGAAACAAAGATAGTTTTGACGTTTAAAACTAAATAATTTTTTAAGAAAAAAAAAATATTAACAAGCCTAATATTATAGTATTGATGTAGACATTTCGAAAAGTCTTTGTTGATATTTTATTGATTGATAGCACAGTTACAAATAGACCGGATTCTTCACAAGAACATATTTTGTTGTAATTAAATAAGATACGATAACAAATCTTACGAATATTTTACTCTAGTCCGCGAGGCTATATTATTATGCAGTTGAGTCACAAAAACAATAATTTATTATATTATTATTTAACGAAACAAAAAAAAAAAAAAATCCACTTACGAAACATTTAATATATTTGTGACATGGGCACGAGTGCACCAAACACATATTATAAACGTGCTTAAATTAACTACGTACGCAGTTACGTGACAAAATGTAATGCAAAAGGCACGCCCACTAATGGCGTGAACATTGTAGTTAACATTGACGTTTTTACTATTTACTAAACATTTTGCGCCTCAGTTAGTTTCCATTAAAACAAACAAAAAAAAAAAAAAAATAATAGTTACAAATCGGTTTATCGTTTTCAATGACCGGTTGGATTAATTTTTCACTGTTGACTATCCTAATTCGCATCACAATATTAGCAAGTAAACAATTCAATATTAAGTCTCCGCAGCCGAAAATGTTCCACGAAGGTGAATATTTAGTTGCACTAAACGAAAAACGAATTTTTCGACAAGGACGTTATATGCACGGCAAGTATTCCGTTTTGATTTATTTTATTAAATCAAATCAAGGTTATCCCGTTAAAATTTAACAATTATACCTACGTGCAGGCTACGTGTACTTACACATTCTGTTTATAGCAATATTAATAAATCAACATTTTTCAGACGATCTGTTTTCGCGTAGACTATAATTATTGCTGCATATCGAATTATTATATAGCTATGTAATTTTGCAAGCTTTCAAGTATTTCATTCAAACTGTTATCTAAACAATAATTTTTACCATGATTTTACTACTATACAAATACTCGAAAGTTTGTTATTTTTAAGACTTTTTGTATTTCTAAAGTTCACTGTGCTCCATGCCTTGAAAAAAAACCTATTGATTCGCAAAGACGAAATGTTTTATTTACGCCATTCGAAGTGTGTGCCACGAGTGAGACGAAAATCACTGTATAATTATAATAATAATGATAATAATAATAATAATAATAATAATATCTATATTTATACACATACATTAAGGTACGTGTAAATATATAAATATATACGAAAAAAGCGTCGGCAACTTTTTTGTATTAATCTGAGACAAGAATCTAATTGAAATCTAATTGATTCAATCGAACAAAGTTTCTAGCGGTAGGTACTAAAAATATAATATACAATATTGCATTATCGTATAATTATTTTCCATAGTAATTAATTGGCACTTTAGACTCTAGTGATAGAAACTGCAAAAAAATACATTATTTTATTTATATAAACTAAAAAGGCCCAATGTTATTATGATTACAACAAATATCAAAGACAAATTCAACTATCAAGCAACAAAAAACGATAAAAACAATTTTTGAAAAATTCGAGGTCGTAAGTTTAGGACGTTTAGGTTAACCGTATAAGAGAACGATATTTTGTTCTACACTGAAAATCCATATCATATTTGCATAGTTTGTGGCATATGCGTCATTACGGGGTAGCGAGGGGGTAGCAATTATTATTGCAATCACTCGCCGAATTTGATCGTCAGTCGGCCCAATTTATTATTTTAATCTCTATTTTTACCATTCATATAGTGGTCAATTACGAACGTGGTAGTTGATATTGCGTTAAAAAAGTTGAAGCCAACGCCCCCACCGCCCTTACAATTAAAAATCTCGAATTGCAATTCGAATCCAATGAATATTATAATATCAAAGTGCGTACCACGATCATATAACTATAGCTTACACGTTCATTACCGCGTCGTCGGCCTTAGATTAACGTATCTACGACACTCGAATTCGGGGGGGGGGGGGGGCAGGGGGGATAGCTATGGTGATTGGAAATGTAAACATAGATGTACGCGTGAGTACGCGGGACGAGCAGCGCTTGTCAACCAAAACTTCGTGTAAGTATATACGGCGGTTTGGCTTCCGTTTCTACCCGTTTTCGCATATATAAATTATGTACGACGAAGTGTTCCATCGGTCTTGAAACTATATAATAGTACTGTGAGCAGACTATGTGCACAAAACGTTGGACACTCGCGGCTGCCGCAACGATGAAACGACCGACCGATAAAATCAACACGACCGTCGAACGTCGCCGGAGTTAATGTACTCGTATTATATAACTCCTGCTATAGGTATAAGTCCGTATTGGTGACGGTGTACGCACTTGTGGACTGTGGTCAAAAACTCCATAAAATATTGCCATATTATGTAACGTCAAAGTCGTCGACAAACCGGTTTCCCTCCCCCTCCCCCGAAAAATGTTTGTTAAGTTGTCGGGAAATAAAACTAATTTTTATAGACTATAATATTTTGTTCACCGATTCGCTCTTTTCGGGGGCGCACACTAGTCTCCCCCAGAAGTAAAAAAGATTTTTGTATTTTATTTTAAATTTTTATACGAATGGCCTCCCGACGTACCCTGAATCGTATCGTAAACGAAAAGGGTCTAGTACTAGTTGCCTCCTAATTGTAGATACGTACAAAATTATCAAATATTCTTTTGTGTGAATGTCCTATATTATACTTAAGACTGATGTTTTTGAACCGAAATATATATATTTTTAAAAACCTAATGACTTAATATAAAACAATTTATAATGTATATATCATGACACATATTATATACAAAATATATATTGTAATTTAGTTTTTCTGAAATAAAGTTCTTCTTCTTATTATTATTATTAATATTTTGAATTTGTTGATGAAGTTTGTGAACCATTACTTAATTCTATACGGGAGGCAACTAGTGTGAACATTTTTGGGAGGCAACTAGTATGCACCGCTTTTCGGTGTACCTACTTGTAGACTGTAATCAAAAACACCATCGGATACGGCGATATAACGTCAAAGTCGTCAACGGACCGGTTTCACCCCCCCCCTCCTTCCTCAGAAAAATGTCTCTAAAGTTTTTGGCAAAGAATATCATCCCAGTTAATATATTATTATTATTCCTATACTATAAGGCTTCATTGGCGACGATATACGCACTTATTGGCTGTGGTCAAAAACACCATAGCACATTGCGATATACCGTCAACGCATCGACGCCCCGGTTTTCATACCCCTTTAGAATACGTGAGAAAAGTTTTAGAGAAAAAAAACGAATTTTCATAAACTATGTTTTGTTCACCGATTCACCCTATTCGGCGCAAGCCAGCTGATATGCGTATTGTTTGAAATTATTATTATAACCATAGAAGTGCTCCTCACAGGGGACCTCCGGACCTTTTACCCTGCAAGCCCCTAGCTATTTAATAATGACCACAATGGGTCCGTTTAGTTGTCGATACCTTTTCGTTTGTGGTATTCAGTGTGTAAATAATTGTACTATATATTTTTCTAAAGTATTTGGTTTTTGAAGCTTTACTTAAATGAGTTCTAAAATTAACATAAAAACCGAATATCAAAAGCGCAAAGCTAATGAAAAATTAGTGTTATTTGCCAATGATCCGAAACAGCAAAAACTTTGTTTTTTTTTTTTTATCAAAATGGGACCGGTTTTGTTGCAGGAGTCGTTCACTGAACATTTCAATAATTTCTCAAAAAAATGTAGTGTTATCGATTATTTGTGTTGTTAGTTTTTGTATTGTTTTCTGCATAACTTAGTTTATTTATACATATATAATTCTTTTTATTTATATAGAGTTTTTGACCTATTTTCACTGTATAAGAAATACTAAATTCATAAAATATTTCTTTTACCCAATTGCTTTCAAAATTCTTGTGGACCCTTATTTTAAATGTGAAGTGTACAACCCTAAAACCAAGACTCCGCGTCCGTCTATGATCATAACTAGGCCTGGGCTTTTAATGTCCTTAAAAATCGCGTAAAATGACCTTAAAAAAATGTCTTTAAAATTAAAAAAATTACATAACATGTACATAAATGTTTTATTTTACTTCGTGTCTTCATATATTAATAAATGAACAATTATTCTTTATTGTTACACTGAATCACGAGAGCGTGCTTCAGGTTTTCAAATAGAAATGCCCTCTTGTTGTCTACCAATAAGTTTTTGTAGATAGAAAAGCTCCTTTCTACATCTACTGAAGTTATAGGCGAGTATTTAAAGTACGTCAGATCACTCGCTGTAAGATCACCCGGAAATTCATTTTGTGTACCTTCTTGTCCGTTTAAAATATCAGATATATTGGAAATAATTTTGAATCCTTCATTTTTATTTAAAACCGTAGTAACCCTTTGATAAACAATATTTCCAATTTCATTTGGTGCTTTTTGAATTTCATCTTTAATTTTATTAACAATGTTAATGGATTCAATCAAAGATAACCCAGAAGTTTCTAATTGAATAATATATGTTGCCAAAGTACTAAAATTTGCCTTAATATATATTGAGTTACGTTTCAAATTTATTTTAGACAACAAAATTTCGGCTTTGGAAATTGCAACTTAATCTTCTCCGTCTAATGCAGCAATGATATCTTTAATAAGTTCGAAATGGTCACAATAGTATATGGCAGCTTGTAACCAAGTGGCCTAGCGTGTTAATACAGGTTGAGGGGGTAGTGGAATATCTGGTGCCATTGTTTTGAATAATTGAATTCGCGATGGTGCTTTCAAAAATACCTTTTTGACGTTATTTATTAGTTTGTCAACATCTGGGAAATATTTTCTTACTTCTTCGGCAACTCTATGCAAGGCATGCACTAAGCACGTGATATGTATCATTTTCGAATAAAATGTTTGGATCGCTTTGCCTGCTTTAACCTTATACGGAGCTGCGTCACTTAGAAATAAGATGACATTGTCGTGGATTATTCCCTAGAGCCATAATATTGATATAGATTTGTCAAAAGCTTTGGTGATTGTGCTGTGGTTTGTTTTTTCTTATATTTATATTATAAATCTATAATCTATAATCTTTAATTTTAAATTCAAAAACATCGAAAAATGATTTAAAAACCCTTAAAATGCCCTAAAAAATGTCAAAAATGACCTAAAAACTAAAAAATTCAAAAAAATACAAAATCAACTTTCTTATTCTCATTCAAAAGTACATAAAACAAATTTGTGACAAGACGAGCATCGCACAGCAAGCTTTGGAAAACAATGCAAAGTGCATCGAAATCCCAGCCCTAATCAGAACAGATGATTTCAAACCAATGACTGTTCGAAAAATAGATTCTGATCCAAGGTGCAACATATTTTTGAGGCGTATTTCTGTACAGAACGTATCGAGTTCGAACAACGGTTTCGGTGGACAAAGTTTTTGCATTTTTTTTTGATACTCTAGAGTTAAATTATACACTTACGTATGCACCACGTGGGGTCCGAGATTTACCGTAGGTAGATTGCCTACCTGTTAATATACTGGTCGCATGATCACAAGCGAATCTTACGGACAATGCCGGTCGGGATGACTATAAATTAAAATATATAATATCGTTTACACTTAAAAAGACATTGATTCCACAGCGTGTTACACCCAAAATTAGTTGAACAATCACAAAAACCTAGCAATAGCAAAGCAATGACAGTAAAGCATTGCCGTGTCAACTAGTATATATTATATACATATATACATAAATAATATATAAATAAATTGATCTTTACGATAAAAAAAAATACTTTAACGCAGTAAGGCACACCTTTTATTATATTTATAATTTTTAGATTTCATGCATATAAACATTGTAACAATATGTATATTTGAGATATGGTTTTTGAAATTGAATATATTTTGAGAACTCAAACATGTTTAATTTTACATTTTTCATTATTTTAAATTTGTTTTTTTTTTTGTCGTACATTAAGACACATAGAACATATAGCTGATGCCAACAAAATTAATTTTATTCACCCTTATATCAACAAACTGGTGTGTTTATCTTACCAATCTTTCATATAATTTCTTATAGAATACGAATTTTCTAGACACACAGTTATTGTGTTGACTTTCTTTTGACAAATATTTGCTTAGTGCAGTATCAACTTTTAATCTTCTAATAAAAACCTTCATGTTTCATTTCGAAAAATTATCTAGTGCGGTATAGTAGGTACCTACTAGTTAGTACAACAAATTATATAATTAGGTTTTACGTTTCTAATTGTATAACATTTATGATGTCTAAAATCCTACGTGTTATGGAATTTCAACACTACGTCGTTATAATAATAAAATTCAATGTGGGTACTCAAGTGTTGACACAACGAAATATCATCTGTACAGGGTGGTAAAAATAAAAACGAAATTCTGGACTCGTCCATTATCCGGTCGGATATCAATCAGATTTTATCTTCAGTAATTTTATGGGTATCGGTCCAATAGGTAGATTAGTCCTACCATGACCTACCGTCATTGTTGTATGTAAATATCATGTTTTTTTCAAATAATCTCTGTGTGATATTTTATCGATTAATTAGAATAATATTGTCGGTTTACATGAACGATTCAAACGTGCACGCATATCCGAATTGTGTCAGTCACCATAACTATATTCACGGAATTCACGTGTGAATTTTTCACGTGCTACAGGTACCTGATATTATATGGTTCATTTAATTTTTAGAGTGTTTCGCTAAAATGTCGGTGTTTCGGATCCAGTCTCTGAGTCAATGAAGCTTATACTGAATAATTACGACGGCGTTTTCGTTTTCAAACGAATGAACTAGTTACACATAATGTTGACACTCATATAATATGGTAATATTGAGATGATGCCGGCACACTATTTGTTTCCTCACTCTAACCCACGTGCAACTCGGCAAATTTTCGTTCTCAGCAGTACCGACTTTGTGTCGTTTATTTTAGTATTAAAGTATCTGACCTAAATCATCAAACTTAAACTTAAGCACACTATCTGCGTTTGTACGTAGAATTTTTTTACGATATTTTAATAATTTCAACGCAAAATAATAGATATGAGAATTTTTAAGTTGTAATACTATTTTACATAATATTCATAACATCGTAAAAATTTCAATATCGTAAAAAAAAACTAACTTTGAAACAAAAAAATATTCATAACTTTAAGCTTGAAAATAGGTCAATTCACTCAAATACTAAAGATAACGACACGAGGAACGTTCTGCTAAACGCAAATTTGCCATGTCGCGTGCAGTCCCGAGAGGAGAAAATAATAGTGAGCTGACAAACGTCATATATGAACGCGTATAAAATAATAAGATATTACTTATTAGGGTTGCTGTAAATCACCGACACAGATTTGCGGGTTAATGATCATTGTTTTCTTACTCTTCGAGTTATTAAATTAAGGTAGACCAGGAATACCTTAACATTTTCTGCTCAGTGTTGTGTAATAAATTGAAAATTAATTATTATTTCATGACCTTGATTTGACAAACATATTTTAATGATTTTTTTTTTATGATTCAAATTATGAAAAACACGTGTTACTATTCTTGTGTGGAAAATGTTCGCGCTTTCTTCGCACGAAAACGAACAAATGAAGAATTTGAGTGGAGTGTTAAACGATTTGCGTCGTAGTAATTATCTACTGTTGGCACCTTTGTGCTACGGCGTGAAGATGAATACTCCAGTATCCACTTCACAAAAACAGGCGTTCCGTAAGGCAGTTAATATCCTTGCCCCAAATAAATATACTGTACATATGACCTATTTCACTACACTAGCTCAGCCACTTTTGTCGACGATACTGTGATAACTGCAGGTTAAAGTATTTACATAAAATTAGCCACAAAAATCTTCAAGAATAAAAAAAGAAAAACGAACGATATAGTCTATGGGAAATAAACCCATTTACATTACTATTATTAATCGTCGTCCAAATAATGATCTCACCTGTATAATATTTAAACGATAAAACCATCTCAATCAACAGCCCAGTCTTAATACCTTCTAAGTCCATTTCGATAAGAGATTAACATGCGGGGCTACTCACATTAAATCCATTAAATCTTTAAAGTTCAAACCTCTGCAGGCTCCGTAAATTAAGGCGACTTCTTCGTTACAAAGGACAAACGGTTGATTCGTCCTTCGACGACCTGAACTGGCATTAGACTTTGGGGTCTTACCAAAGCATATGACTAAGAACATCGCTATCCATGAGTATTCATCTCATTATAATAACGCTGTCCGGTGCGTTGTGACCACACGCTACACCCCATGGTCATGACATTACCTACACTCGAATCCCATTACTGTAGATGTATGTGCAATTTTATGGAATCGTCCAAAACACCCAAATTCCGATTCCGATCTCGCCTCTAGTACATTACAATACCATCGACTTCTCAAAACAAATTGATCACTTAAGTAATCTTATTTCCAAGAATTAAAAAACTAAAAAATAAGGTCAAACTCAATTAGGTATTTTAGTCGTGTCACTCCCGGACTTTGCCTTCCATCAACGGGACCATATATTATTTTTATTTCTTTTACAAAAGTTTGCTTGTACGCATCAATTAATACAGATTTTAAAATATGACGAATAAACGTTAGTGTATGATCGAAAACGATGATATTTTAATTATAAAATATTATATACTGCGAATAGATAATAACGTTCACCGCTGCAATGACACGGACTCGGATATAGTACCATTATATTACAGTTGTAACTCTGCAGCTGTGTCACATATGCGAAAAATAATTGGACTTTCGAGATTTTTCGACGACGACGACGTCGTCGTCTGTACACCGACAACACGTAGTGATGCCATATCATTATCTCGTATTATAGATTCGGACGTTTCTTTGGGTTAAATAAAATCGACGAATCCCGGTCACTGCAGTGTGTTTTGGTTGCAGTGGTGTGTCCAATATTATATAATAATATACCGACGGACGTCACTGAAATAATTACCCCTGAGACCTTGTCGTCATCGACCTAGATATGTGGCGTGTAGACGATGTCGTGTCTACTGACCGTGCTCGTATATAACTTGCACCGATCCGGTTGGTAACATTATAATATTCAAATTTTCTCGGATCGACTCCGGCACCAGTAAGTCTAACTATAGCGATAGCATTACTATTTTCTCGGTACCTATACCTATATACGCGTGCTCGTGTCGTCTGGGAAATTCATTTTCACCGCCGGTATGATATTATTCTGCTCGCAATACGATCCGACAGTGGTAATTATAAAATATGTCGTCGTCGACCGCTGTGCGAGAGGCAAACGTTTTATCATAAATATTTATACGGTCGCGCGGCGGCGGCGGCGGCGGCGGCGGTGTGTCGGCCAGACCGACAAAAATGATAAAAATGTAATAAGTCCAGGGAATTTTATTCTCCTTCAGTTATTTTCCAATATGACGTACCTACGCTCGCGTCCCCCTCCCCCCCTCATACACACACACACGCGCACACACAGATGGCCTCCCCACAATCTGTCCGACCGGGGCGATATTCATGGCTGATGGCTCACTGGGTTTTCGTGATCCTCAGTGGAAATGGAATATCGGGAGGAAATGTGGGTATATATTATATATATATATATATATATATATATATATATATATATGTATTTGTGTGTGTCTGTGGGTGTCATCCGCAGGTGCCCACCGGACAGACGGACGGACGGAATATTATTAATGGTTATTTGTCTGCTGTCAAAGGATTTCTAGGTAATAACCGGTGCTATGTGCGTATATATATATATATATAATGTCCACATACTATTGGATTTTATCCTGCCAACAAGTATGCTCATAGAGGGGTAATGAACGTAATATTCAGTGCATATTATAATTAATAATAGTTATGATTTAAAATTAGCTTTGTAATTTTCGACAAGCCGTATTTAATGTTTGTTACAACATAGTTGCGGTATAAAATTAAATCGTAGGCGATAGCGCGGTGGTGTAATGTAATAGGTACTTCTGAAAACAAAAATAATTAATTATTATTTTAAATCGATATGTTTTATGTCGAAACGACAGTGTATGACGTGCAACGGTGGACGGTGAGATGATATATCGTAGCAGGGGATGATTCCGACATATGCGTCTGTATGACTATAGAAAGTGACAGGAAGGCGTCAAAGTACCTACTGCAGCAGGCGGTGAAACAGTATGATGTCAGTCCTTTATCGGGGGTGTAATATTATCCCAAGACATTATTATGGGGTTTAATCATCCTAGGAATATACGATCCATGGTGGATTGAGGGGTAAACATTTTCTAGGGTAATATTACACCTCGGGTGTGGGGTATGTTTCGACTGCAGGGATGATACTGCACGGTTGTGTGCTAGCTTGGATATAAAAAATGTTTCTTTTATATGATTTAGGCGGATGATTGAATAATAGTATTCGAGCGAGGGTTATGTGATCAGCTGTCATGTATGTTATAAAACCAAGTGTCGTAATAATATTAATTGTTGATGTAGTATTAATAATATACAGTTTACAAAAATGATTGAATTACAAAAAAATTTATAAAAGTTTAAAATATTTTATGTTAGCATTACTCATTAGCATAATCAACGTCGAGAAGTCACTCACATAATAATATTATAGTCTATGCAGAACCCAGAAGAAAACGTAGAAACCACACTTATAACATTATTGTGACTTGTACTAGATTTTGGTGGGTAATTAATCTGATAAAAGGATCAACTGTACCGAAAACATGCATGCTAATTAGTTTTAAGAATAAAGTACTTATATATTATTATATTCGTTATAATTTTTAAATTCTTATAACATTAGATATCAAAATGCGCATTTTCCCATCGTTTGGAAAAAGTTTTTTTAAAAAAAAGTAGATAATTAATTCTAATAAAATGTACTTAAAAAAATAATAAGGAGATTGTATTTTATGAATTGACTGCAACCTTGTTTATTGGAATAAGTGAAGTACGCAAGTATCTTTTCCACTTAAGAATTGGAATTACGTAATATATTTATTAATATTTTTATATTTATGTATACCTAAGGCACTAATAGAAGGTGAACGTAATCATCAAATTACTTATGTTACTTACGAAAATGACAGTGATTGGACATAAATAATCCTTATGGCTATCCTTACATATTTGTATACGTATTATTTGGTAAGAATCAAGTACATAATGTCAACATTAAAATACATGTTCAGTATTAATAATGATCAATCATTGAAGTATTTACAAACTAAAAATACGCATATTATTAGAACTACAAAAAATTGTTTTGAACAATATGTTAAAACGTGCGGCTCGGTGCGTAATGCGACTGAGAGTAAGTAACGCCCGCAGCTACTAGCTTCCGGATGGGTGACCACCCGGGTTCTTAATAGTTAAAACCTTGCTACACATACACGTGTTTCATATACCTACCGTAACAACACCTTACCATATCAACCTTACCGACCACAGTTCATAACCCTCATCACAGCTAATGGCCATAGTCGCCGCGGGCTTATATAATACAAATTCAACAAAATTCATTAAACAAAAAAAAAATATGTTAAAAGAGTAATTAACAAAAATTGTACAGTTAGTATTTACTATTTAATTAACAGTTGATTGTTTGATTAATTTTATTTGAAAAGAAATACATGGTCTCGACGGGAAAAATTCCTACGGAGGCATAGCATTATTTTATTGCCGTAAGACAATAATATTTTCCATAATATTATTTTATTCTTATTAGGAATTCTACAATATAAAATTTTAAACGATCCGTAATGTGCAAATTCACAGTTTTTGAACAATATGCACCAAATCGTGCACACGCATATTTTATTAATTTATATCCCGCGGGACGGGCAGTATACTAATATTAAGAGTTAGAATAGATGATAAGCGACAGCCCACTGGCAACAGGCTATTATCTCGGATGTAATTTGAAAATCAAAGTGTCTATGTATAGGCCGAGGCTTAGAGAATCAAAAAAATACTCGACCGATTTCGTCGATAAAAATTAAAAGAAATCATGTTTGGACTTATTAGATAACAGTTGTCTTAGGGTGGCTTACCCGCTATTAATAATATTTAAATCACAACTTCGTAGTTTTTTTATTTCTCCTCTCAATTGGTTTACAAAAGAAAAAAAAAACTACTTATTACCAGGGCTTGAAACCGATATTTGATACCGACTTTGAATACCGGTTAAAACCGTAGAAAACCGACATCGATACCGAAACCGAAAACAAAATCGAAAAAAAACCATTATCAGTAATTAAAACCGTGATCGGAAAAATTCAAAACCGGTATTCAAAACCAAAAACGAAATCAGAAAAATAAATACCGATATCCGAAACCGAAAACGAAATAGGAAAAAATATTTACGGTTTCAAGCCCTGCTTATCACTATCCGCCTCGCAGGTGGATTGTCCTTCACGGTTTCAATAAATTATCACCGGGCAATGCCGCGTGACCGCTATTTTAATATATTATATTATAATTATATTATTAGTTAATATCAATAAAATAAAACTATACGATAATAGTTAATATGTTAGGTTAGTGTATAGCTCACGTTAAAATATATATTTAGTTAGTTAGTTTTGATTTAGTTTGTCGCAGTGCTTAGATTGAAAGGGGGGGGGGGTGGAGTCACTCTTCTTTTTAGAAAATATTTAAGTGAACAGCGTACCCCTTCTAAAATTATATCCTAATCAATTAGATATTTAAATATTCAAATACTCACATTTTATTTTACTGTTTTCATCCCCCTTCTAATTTTCGAGCACTGGTTTGTCCACAATAGAGCCAATAATATGGAGGTTTTTCAATAAAAACCTCAACAGTATAATTATTGAAAATTGTTCTCTTTTAATATTTTGTAGCATTGATACATTAATTTTCACATGTTTCTATGAAGCTCTATATATTATAATAACTGGTAATTTATAAAACGCTATTTCTAAAACAAATGTAGTATTGTGTTGCCGAATGATACATATGTAATACAATTAAAACTCATATCGTTGGCACAGTTGTAGATACACTGGTTAGTGGTTGCACAACTCCAATATTAGATTGCTTAAAAGACATGGACCATTGTATTGAATGCGATAAGGCTCTCCTTATCGCACTAGATTGCAGTGAACCCTAGCGGCAAACCATAAAACTGTCGTTGCTTAAGTTAATGTTTAAAAAATTACACAAAGGAGCGTTCACTATTAGTTCTTTATTCTTATGATATAGTTGATGATAATGGATAATGTTTTAACAAAAAGTAAAGTGAAAAATGAACTTTCATTTTAAATGACCATTTGTTAAGTTAAAAGTGATATTAATAAGATGGATAAGTTCAAGCTCGATAAACATGTATATAGGTACGAGAAGTTCTCAATCATAGAAATAATATATTGAATATAAGATGAAAAAGTTACGCTTTTTCAAGTTTACATGTTTAAAAGGTTACCTGGAATATCATCGAATCTTAAGAAATTATGACGAATTACAACAATTTTGAACATTTTACCTTCACAAAGGGTAAAAAAAACGGTTTTTATTTTGTTTCTTTTATATTAAACGCATACAAAAATTCAGGGTTTGAAACCGGTTACCGGTTAGTCTGGTAATTTCCCGGAATTTTGGGGAACCTATAATCGGTTACCGTTATTATAAACCTATTTGTACTCCCGGTTATCGGTTACCGGTTACCGTGAAAATTTTTCAGCTAACATAAAACGTTATAAAAACGTAATATGTTGTAACCGGTTAAGAACCGATTACCGGTATTTATAAATACTGACTACCGTTACGTATGAACTATAATAATAATATGTTTAATTTATTTTAGCTACATAAATGATTATACGTTCGTAGCTACTAATAGTTTAATAGCTAATAACTTCTTAAAACTATTCTTAAATCATACTATTATATCTTTGTTTTTTTTTCCCTAGTCTAAATTCTTGTACTTAATATTAATTCAAATAATTGATATTCTACATTTCTATTTCCTAACTACCTAAAACATAAAATATCGTTGGTTGGTAATGACGGTACTCGATAGTCGATAGTCCCGGTCTCAATCATAGTATATTGTACTGGGAAATCTAAAAATAGCTTGATTCTTAAAACAACACGAATATTGTATTAAGTATACGGGTACAAAGGTGTAGTGCAATTTTTTTTTTTAGAAAACTGGTATCCAATCGGTTACCGGTAACCGACATTTTTTGGAAGCGGTTATCACTTAACGGTAACCTGTAATTTTGAATATAGTACCACCGGTAATTGGTTACCGCTAACAACAAGACCGGTATAAAACCGGTAACAGGTATTCAAAAAATTAAATTAATAACGGTTTCAAGCCCTGTACAAAATTGAAAGTTTTTTTATAATCTTACATAATAACATACACAGTTCCCGCGGCTAACTTCAAATACTTATCTGGGTAGTCGAAGATCAGATAGGATTTTAGGGGGTATTTTAAAAATATATTTAAGTGGGCTCAACCTAATTAAAATACTCCTCCATCCGATATCTACCCACGAACGTTATAGCGTTTAAATAAGTCTGAACCTTACAAATTAATTAATACATTTATTTTATCATACTTACTACAATTTTTTTTATACATATTACTAGCTATTGTATGATTGTCTTAAAATATATAGTAAATATTGGAATATCAAAACTATGTACTTAAATATTGTACACTCAATAATTTGAAAGATAAAATAGTTTATTTGTAATTTTTTAAAATGGCAAATTTTTTTGAAGTAAGACTCATTAGCAATTTAATAGGTTTTTAAAAAAATATTTAGTTTTTACTAAGTATCTATTTAAAAGATATCGTAAAATATTTTAAAAAGTTTATGCTCTATGAATTAAAAATGTTTTGTACAACTGGATCAACTTTAGTTAACATAAATATTAACTAATAAGAAATCAAAAAATTTTAAAAAAGCAACTTCATGAATTAAACAGATATTTTTACGATAAAAAAATTTACGATTTAGATTTACAAATTTTATAATTTGAATTTTTCAAAATAAAATTTATGTAAAATTTAAAATTTTAGATTCTGAGTGAAACGATGAATGTATTGATTTTACAATGATGTGTGTTTTTTTTTTTATTTTTTTTTTAATTTATTTTTTTATTTTTTTTTTTTTTTTTTTTTATTTTTTTTTATTTTTTTATTTTTGTGTCTGTGTACACGATAAGTAGTCGAAATAATGCTTCGATTTTCGACTTCAGTATCTTGTTCGATGGGAAAGTGAATATCGTTGGTGCATTGGGGAGGTCAAAATTTTAATTTCCCAGTAGTTTTCAAAAGCGATGTGAAAAACAAAAGAAAAATTAAGGAAAAACGGGAATTTTTACGCAAAATCGATTTTTAACAAAATCGATTTTGGTTATTGGTGTAACTCTAAAACAAATGACCGTAGATGCATGAAATTTTCACTGGTTGTTTATATTTGCATTTTCTATACACAATACAATTTTGAAAATAATTTGACTTTTTTTGAACTGTTTACGGACATTGTCAGTTTTCAGTTTTTTTAAATTTTTTTTCTATAAATATCAATAAAATTTTATTTGTTGGGTAAAAAAGCTTGAAAATTTAATAGAAGGCTCCTAGGTTATTGTTTCAAAGGCAGATGAAAAAAATTAAAAATCCTTAGTCACAGTTTTTTTTTATACACGTTTAAAGTTCAAATCTTGAAAAAATACGGAAAAATCACGAAAATTTGCAAATTATTTTGAGTTAGAAATTCATAAAAAATTTTCTTTTTAAATCTAAGATTTTAAAATCTAATACAAGATTCCTCATAAGTTTGTCTAACTTTATCAAAAAAAAAATTTCTACAAGAAAGTCAAATTAAATTTTTATGAGCGTTTTAAATTCATATTTTTACAACATTAGATATTCACTCGATTTCTCATGTACCGATTTCCTTATTTTCTTGTAATTCAAAAACGAATAACTGTAGATACATGAAAATTTCACTGAATGTTTATATTAGCATTTCCTATACACCATACAATTTTGAAAATATTTTGACACTTTTTGAGCTGTTTACGGGCATTTTCAGTTTTCAATTTTTTTAGTTTTTTTTTCTATAAATATCAATAAAGTTTTATCTGTTGGGCCAAAAAGTGTAAAAATTTAATACAAGACTCCTGATATATTTTTACAATAGCAGTTGAAAAATATTGAAAATACATCGGCACAGTTTTTTTTTATAAGCATTTAAAGATCAAATTTGGACAGAATTTATCAAATTTATAATTTAATAATTATTTTGTAGTTAAAAATTTATAAAATGTTCAACTTTTATAGCTAAGGATTGAAAATTGAAAACAAGGCTCCACGTAAATAGGTTATTTATAAATTACTTTATTCACAATAATATCATCAAATATACTTGGTAATATCATAGGCTGACTGACCGTTTTCGCTCAGAATCGTTTTTCTTATACAATGATATTATATCATTGAATTCAAATTTAACACCATCCATTACAGTGACCCACTTGTAACCTACTATACAGCAGAGCGACATCCACTTATCCACCTTTTTTATTTTCAGTATTAAAAAATAAAATAAAAGATGTTATCCTATATGTGTAGCGCAAAAGTCTGTAAATTGTATACATAAAAAAAAAAATTAAGAAATATTGGTCAAAGAAGTTCTTTCGTCAGGTCTTCCTGTTACCTATTATACAGGTATACAAGAATACACGATTGGCCGTTACGGATTATTTATGAAGAATTTTTCAAAAAGAAGGATATAGCGTATTATAATAATATAATATTCACGAAATCATAAGCACTAATAATAAGCAGTAAAATTAATCATTAAAAATTTACCAAAAATATCGTGTAAATTATTAATGCAATTAGAAAGGGAAATGGGGCTTATAAATTATTAAATAAATCTGCTTAAAATCCTCTTCAGATGCCCAAGTGCGTTTTTAATATATAAGACTGCTACTGCTGTGCGTAATACGCATACATACATATATATATAATATATTATAGGTAGCTTCTTTTATATTAAAACCCTAATTACGTCGGAAATAATACGCGTATTTGAGACAGCATCAAAAAAATGACCAAAAATGTTTTAGACGTGATTATATAATATAGGGAGGTTTGCAAATAAACTCTGAAAATGACTAGTATTACCCATACGGCCATGCCTATTATAATATTAGAACGCAAGTTGAAATGGTCGGACTTCACGGTTCTTGACGACGACAAAATGCGACGAGTCGCATGTTATTATAATACAAATAGCGGGGATAAATAATTGTGCGAAAAGAGTATTTATTACCCATACGCTTCCAACTGATTATTTATGGGTTTCGAAAATTGAAAATATCAGCTGTTTTCCGATAATGCATATTGTACCTGTCCACTTTGTATTAATAGAAACGTACGATTTTATTTATGTGTTTTTCCTTCTAACTGGCGAAAAAAAAAAAGAAAGGTGAAAAAAAAAAAAACGTAAAACGAAAAACCAATAAAACCCGCCGGTCAGCAGGGTGCTTTCGCGTTTTTATTTAAAAACCACCTCTCGCAGCGTTTTAAGGTCGAGAAGTCGAAACACAATAACGGCTCTACCATAAAACATACACGTCATAGTATGCCTAATATTATTAGATAATAATATAATATGTAAGTCATGCAACCTCGTGGTGGAGCCATTATTCCGGGGCCGAGCCCACATAGAGCCATCCAATGCCGCAGGGCTCGATTTTGATTTAAATTTCACGTCTCATCGATATTTGTTTTTTATTTCTGATTTAAATTAAAATTTATATTATATCGCTTTCATTAGGTAGGTATTTCACGATTTTATATTGTTGCACGATTTCGATTCAACCGTACTACCTATTATGATTTTGAACATATTTTTTTTCTTTTTTTTACGATTTTGATATTTTGATTTCTAGTTACGAGAAACCTGTTATCGTTTCTGCGGCTGCGTAATAACAGGCCTGTGAAAACGAAATATTAGTTAGGGATTTATTATTACTTGCCTAATACCTATGAACGACATTATAGTTGTTCTATCGACCGATATATTATTTTAAATTATTATTTTTTACATTTTAAATACCTATAGTGTATGTCCTATACCATAACAACATTATAAGTTATAACATGTTTTTAAATTTGGTATAAAGTTGTTGTGGTTTCAATATGAATGTTGGATATCATAAAAAGAAATATTTAATTCAGTCATCACTTTTGATTTCTAAATTTCTTAGATGATATTCAACGATTTTTATCGATATTTAAAATCGATTTCAAGTCTTGCCCAGAGGATATGATACTATTATATATTTAATACAGAGTGGTTCTTTTATCGTTGAACACTCATTATTAAATAAGTATAAAATATGTTTTTGAAAAACAATTTACATGGTTTCTAGTCGTTAAAAAACAATGATTAAAAAAATCATACATCTATTTTAAGTAATATTTATCTTTACAATTTTTAAGTTTGTTAATTTTTTTTAATGACAACATACAATTTTAATTTCATAATATGAAAACTACTAGTCCTAAATTAAATTTTATGAATCGAAATACTTAGAAAAAATATTCTGCTTTAGAATATGAAATTTAATAACTGTATGATGTTATCATTCAAAATAGTCAAAAACTTAAAAAAATATAAAAATTTTATATATACATTTTAACAATTTTGTTTTTGGACTAGAAAACGTGTACATTTTTTTTTTTCATAAACACTTATACTTTTTGAAATAATAAGTGTTCAATGATAAAATAATAAAATCACCTGGTATTTTAATTATACTATTGTTTTAAATTATAATGTAGTTAGAAACACTTGTCAATGAGATTGATAACACTTAAGATTTGGTTGTCAACAATTAAAGCCGAATGGAAAATCACAAAATATGTTCGTTTTATATCAATAAATTAAATTATTTATATCGATATAATAATTAAATTACAATCAAATATAAAAACATACATTTTTTTTACGGTCAAAATGTTTGTAGATAATGTAAAACTCATCTCACAGTTGAGCTGTAGGCACCAATATACAACAAAGTCAACTTAATTTTTTAACCGTTGTAACCTATTTATATTGATGGATTTTGGTACCTATTAGGATAATGCTTATATTTTCTGTAAATGTTTATGGTTGAATCATCAGTTTTGGTTTCTAACTTAACTTAACACTATATATGATCCTCTGAAGTTAAGTAAATTCATTAACGGATTTAATTTAGATAATTTTGGAATAATAAATGAATACTTATTTTTGTAGGTGAACATTCTAAAAATTTGTGATTTATATAAAAAAAAGAACTAAAAATTTATGAAATTGTATTAAAATATGAATAAAAAACAATACCCATTCAATTAAATTAAAATGAATTTGGTCCAATTAAAACTATTAATGAACTCACTAAACTTTAAACAGTCGTAGTTAATAAAATAGTGCACCGAAATTGACAAAGAAAAAACAAAAATATTAAGCACTAACAGATACATAAAAAAACCACTATTAATAATTAAAAAATAAAGTTGATACCTACCAAAAGAAAACTCGGTACATTAAATTTCTTAATAATTGGAAAAAAGCAACCAAAAATACCTGGAAAACAAGAATATGAACTCAACACCTGTTTACAGTAAAAATATATTTTTCTTGTTTTGGAATTCAGAAACAAATAACCATAGATATTTGGAAACTAACGAATTTCTAGACAAAATATAATTTTCAAAGTTAGTTTTATTTTTTATTTTTTATAAAGACAGATATATTTACAATCAATACAATATGGAATAATAATTGAGTTTGATAGCTATTTAACAATTAATTACCGCGGACGAAATAGTAAGGCTCTCCGCAGTGCCACCTGATAAGACAATTCAGTTTTTTATTTATTTTATTTTTATTTTGTTGCCTTATAAATTTATCAAACCCCTGGGCCATTTTATCTTTAGTATTCTGGATAGGTCGGTGGAAGAGGATAATTGTTTGATTAATGGATTGGTACACGAGAGTGTAGCTTTGAATACAATTTAGTGTAGTGGTACTTGGCCAGATCGTTATAAGGGTTAGTAGTTTTAAGTCTTTGTGAAGGTTTTTGTTATAGCTTCATACTACAAGGGGAAGAGGTTATTATACGGAGGCATATTGATTGAAACGCTTGTAGAGTTTTGGTGTCAGACGGCTTAGCAGACCCCCAAAATTGAATACCATAGAGCAAACTTAGTTTTTAATCAAATTTTTTCAATTGTAATCATAAAAGGACGCCATGTATTTATGCGTTTGTCGTCTCCGTCCTACAAACGCACGACATAAGCAATTAATGTTCGTTCACCGGTTTCAACAGCGTGCTGTTAGTTTTGATATCAGAGTGAATTGGCCTGTTATCAAACTTTTAGGTACCTACCCAAGAAAATCATCTGTGCTCGAGCGTCAGTGATTTTTCGACATTTTAATTTTCAAACATGAAATAGGTAAGTAAATATCACAGATTAAAATATCTAGAAAACCGCCGACGCTTAAGCACATATAATGTTCTTATCTAAAAGCTTGATGACAGGTCAGAGCTCACTCTAATATCAAAACCACCAGCACACTAACGACACCAGTGAACGAAAATTTGCTATGTCGTACTACATGTGTAAGACGACTACATCAAATCCTCGGATAGCGTCCTTTTAAATGCTTATTGGAAAATATGAGTTTATTTAAATATTGTTTTTATTTCAGATATTTACATACCTATTTAAAAAAAAATATTTCTAAAGTAGGAATATGCGAATACAAATGAAGTTATCTAATCCTGTGTGTTTAAAATTATTCTTTTAAAGTTGTGATTTTAAACAGCAGCACTCGTAATAAAAGTGTTAAAATAATTGTGAAACATACCTAATAGTAATAATAATAATAACTATAATGATAAAAATAGTAATAATAAACAAAATAAAAACAAATATAAACTTACATAAATTCGTAAACTTGTGCAATTATCTTAATGGACTAGATTTTTCAACCACTAAACTTTTACCGGGTTTTTTTTTTTTTTTTAAAGAACATACGAGTATATTATACTACCTACGATTATTCAAAATACAATTTTTTAACATTTTTATATCGAAATTTTATGGTAAAATTGTTATGAGTATTTTATCTAAAAACCAGTTACAAGTTTTTTGAAATATTATTTTTTAAAATCAGTTTTATAATAATAATAACGAAAATGTGTTGTTAGCGGACAATACAGTTTGACATTATATGGTACATAACACAGCGTTATCTCGATGAACTTAAGTGCTTATACACAATCGGAAGATTGTTAACTCTCTCAAAAGAAGGTATTATTATAGCTGTCATTGAGTTTGGCAAATTAAAAAATCTAAAACAGTCCGATAGGTATATTTTTTTGTAGTTTTTGGTGTAGTATAAAGTTTGGGTAATATTTATGGATTTCCTAATTAAATGCATTATGTTTAAAAGAAGCACAACTTTAGGCATATCAATTGAATTGTGACAGCTTGAAAATGTTAATGTTTCGATTATTTTTATTATTAAGCTACTGATATTTAAATAGGTATAATATTCATTAAGTATTTTTAAGTTAATTATTTTTGGTTGAAATAATAATTGTGTCATGTAAATTTGTACGCCACAATCGATTAATGACAGTGATTTACAGGGAGTTACCCGTTTCCGCCGATTTACTTTTCCGCCAAATCGTATAAATTAGCGGATTTCCTTTTCCGTCCAAACTAAAAATTTCCATTTTCCGCCATATGGAAAAACTTATGCGGGATAGCATTCGAATAATATTAAATGATTTTAAAAGTTATTAGAGAGGCGAGAAATCACTATTTAGACAAGTTAATAAATAAAAATATATTGATTAATTAATTAAAGACACATTTTTGATTCTGAGTAAGACATATTAAAAACGAATACAATAGGTTCCTCATAATATAGTTTCAAACTTGCAACATGTTCTTACCACAATTAAAAAAAAATTAAAAATATACAGCCACTTTGTTTTTACAAGCGTACGTAGGTTAACCTAACGCTATTAAGTTCAAACTTTAACGAAATCCTTCAAAATTACGTAAATTTGTTAATTATTTTTCCGTGAACCATATTATTATAATGAGAAAATAACGTTGGAAATAACAGCGTTATGATGTTATGGACGTGTAATAGGTACATAGTTATGCAGTGCACACGTTAAATGACTTACGCGATTATGGTTTTAAAAGTCGTAAGATATCGCGGAAAAGAAGATCGTAAGCGAAAAGGGAATCGGCCAATTTAGGACTTGGAGGAAAAGGGAAAGCTTTTGGTCACAACCAAAGTTACGAGTGAATACCAAATCGCCATAACTGGCTTACGACATGACTGTCAACAATTTCAAAAACAAGATACGTCTATCGGTGACAACAAAAAAAAAGACTTCTTATTCGATACATATTATATATCGAAAATACCACCGGCCCAGCGGAATACCAAACAGTTTCCATTTACTTTTTATTTTCCGCGATCCATTTAGTACCGTAAAAAAACGTACCCCTGACAATACGAAATCTTGTCAAACCGAGAAATTCTCCAAGGTCCTAAGGCTATATTATTATTATTATTATTATTATTTGCATCGTTTAATATTATTATTATTGAACAATATGAAATTATTCGAAAGTCCCCAGCGATCCGGTCGTAGGTATATAAAGTGGATACCGCCGCACCATCACTATGCGTTTTAATAATAATTATTGTTCAACGGACGATACCTATACATTGTTGTTATAGCCCGGTAACTATTATTCCGGAGTTTCCAATCGTTTAGTTCGTTTCGTCGGTAAAACGGGAGTGGGACATTATTATTATTTTCCTCTATCGAACGATATTATGGAACACTGCGCGATGACACGTCTTGTCTTAACTCGGACGCAACTGTCGATATGCGGTGCGGTGTATAAAAGTCTACGCCGGTTTATATATTATATATATTTTTTTTTATTTTTGCACTGTGGGATGACGCCGCCGCGTGTAAGAGAAAAAAATCACTATTTTTCCAATTTGTCTATACAATTTTACGACCGCGTAATCACTGCCACTAGCCGGCCTGAGAATGACGTCGCCGCCCGCCCGTCACGTATATATATTTTTCCGATTTTGACGCACTATTATGGAATTCTCTATGGGCAACGGGCGGCGTATTCCGGGAGTAATGTTATAGTCGTGGCAAATCGCTACCGAAAAAAAAAAAAAGTTTATGTTTATACATTATTATATACCTATACAGATGTCTCATCCCCGACGCGTTTGTGTCGGACGCACCTGAACGTTTTTCGCAGTGGGGAATAAAACTAAAATTGAGTTTTTGCGGTGCAGTCACGTTCCGATGACAATTCGTTCGGTCTGCTCGTGACTATATATATTTACAACATGCGCCGGGTATAACGAGTATGAAAATACTTTGGTGATACAGGTATGGGTATGGAGACTAAATAAAACCGTTTATGATGAATGGAATAACCATCGGCCTTTTTTGGGGTAGCGAATAATTAAGATATTTCTTGTATTTTTAAAAATAAAATTAGCTCATTAGCATAATATTATACATACCTATTATACATATTATGAGAACGACGTGTTTTAATGTTTTCTGTTCGACAGTACGTTTTGTCGAAGAAAAAAAATATTAAAACCTAATCATATTTAGTTTAAATATGGTATATTCTTATTATTTGTAGAGTACCGATTTTTTATATTTGAACAACATCCTTAAAGAATGCCACGGCTTGCCAGATTGTCCACAATCCCATACAATTTGAAAATTATATTTTATATTTTAGATGACTGCACCATAATAGATGTCCACTAATATACTACCTACCCGATATCCTTATTTAGGTGTTTCGATACGGTATAATATAATAATAAGTATGAATAAGTAAAAAATTACTTCACAGGAATAATTATCAGGACTTCTAGAACTGTTGGATTTTCTTTTTATCCGAAGGAAGAAAACTATCTATACTGTCCTCGTTGAACTCCGTTTTTTTATTTTGTTTCAAATAATGATATGATATAATTTGTAAAAAACTTTAAATTGTATACTTTGTTAACTTCATTCGTTTAATTTATATAATATGTTATCTGTTTTTTAAAATGTTGTAACAACCACGTCTGAACGTTTACACTGTGTCTATAGGCAACCCGACTGACGGGCAATTTCCTTTTATAAAGTTGTTTCACTTTTTTGAAAACAAATTATAAAGTTTTTAATATATTGAAAAATGGTATTCAATTTGGTCTGTAAAATGTTACTTGTTATTAGTAAAAAAAAATTTTCGAATTTGGTTGCTTCTATAGTAAAGGTAATTTAGCCTTTAGAGATTTAATAATTATTAAAGAATTTAACTGTATTTTGTTTTAACAATATAGGTAGCTATTATGTACCTACATATTTACCACAGGTGATCTATTTAACTCATTATTTTTTTTACATAATTTTAGGTTATAAAAAAACAACAATTTTCTAAAAAAATTAAATAAAATATTTTTACTATTTTTAACGTTATAATTCTTTTTTATATTTTACTTTTTTATTTCCGTACCCCAAAGCAGAATATATCTTTTTGGAATACTTCGATGTATTAAAATCAAATTTTTAATCATTAGCTTATGAGCTATACCTACCTAAGTATTTAAAAATTAGATAGGGGTACAGAGATCTCTGAAAAACATTGGTCCACTAATCTGGTCATCTAAACTTTAAAATCTTATTAATTATAACTTTTAACCAATAAATTACCATTATAATATTTTATTTCTGATTATGTACAATGATCAGTAATAAAATAATATTAAATAATAATAATTTATAAAATGTACACAGGCTCAAGAATATTTCTATACAATTACAAATATAATCGTATAAAATATGTATTATGATTTAGGGGTATACACAGCTGTGAAGACTGAGTATTGAAGTAAAATAGCGCGTACGAAATCGTGCTTAAACTTATCAACTTATAATGTACCTAAATTCGAAGAACACGAGTATAAAAATATGTCGGATATATTATATAAGATTTTACGAAGTTGACATAAATTAAATTGATATTGAAGTGGAATACCGCTCATTATGTCTAGTTTACCAATAAGTGTGTGAAAAAACTATTGAAACTGGAGTAACTGGACCTTTAAAATTAAATGAAGTATTGAAGTTCATGATATCACGATACATGGTTTGTAATGATTTCATAAAATATTTTATACACTTCCAGTCAGCAGGGCAACTGCAGAAAGAAGTTTTAGCCGTCTAAAACTTCTCAAAACATGCCTTCGCTCAACTATGACTGAAGACCGGCTATCAAATTTGGCCATATTGAGCATAGAATAAGACACATAGCTTAAACCATTGATTTTGATGAAATGTTCTAGTTCTTTACTATTATTTTCATGTAGGTATTATAGTACATACATTTTATAAATGTATTATTTTTGACTTTTGTATTGTATTAGAATTTAGAACCACTTTCTATATCTCTTGTGAAAATGAAATGAGTCATTGAAAACTAAAATAAAATAAATATACTGCCAATATACGTATAAAAATAAAATAATAAAAATGTATAATCCTTTCTTAAAATGATTTAAATGTTTCAGGTAAATTTTTAATTGTACATAAATTTCAATGCAACAAATAAAAATAACAATTGATTAAATATAGCTTTAATACTAAAGCTTAAATTTGCTAATTTGCTAATTTAATGCTAAAAATTTGTTATGACTCGTGTAGTATAGTTGTGTTGAATGTTGGTATCAAAATGTCATGTAAATAACTAATAAGGTAAATCGCGAGCGCATTGGGCGACTTTATAATACCTAGTTGGTTGAAGTTTCTACACGGTGGCCTCTCGTAAGTAAGGCAGACCCACAGTTCTAAAATCCTGGGTACGCCACTGGTCGCAGGTAAGTATAATAGATGAGTACCTATAATTATTATTAATCGATGAAATTGGTCGACGGATAGGAGAACTGCGTTGACAACATTTTCAGCATGGAAAATTGTACATGGTAAAAACTGCATCGAAGGTATTGTGTGTAATTACATACCTACATCATAGATAGAGAAAGCGTATTACCCTTTACCCGAGTTGTGGGGATGCGGTTTATCTGTTAGACCTTGCGATTGTCGTAGTTAAACCATCGGCTACGGTGTTTTTGTGAGGCATCGCGGTGGATTTCGATGGCCGTTCAACGGGCGTCGAATAGAAAATGTATTTTCACTGAACTTTATCTATAAAACACTTTTAAAAATAAAGTTTGTTTTTTTTATTTTACGAACAATTCAACAACACCGCCTTCGCTTTTACCGTGCTTGTCAGTCTGACACGCCTAATTCACCACCGGTCTTTATTTAGTTTTATCCAACAAACTTCCGAGCACGGCAGACCAGCGCGTTCTTTTGAAGTAATTAAAAATATATATACATTATACGATTTACAGCGGCTAATCAAAATCAAAATCAACACATTTCTCAGACACAATATCATATGATGATAATATTATATCGTAGGTACCAACTACGCATACGCTTGTCTCGTTAAATTTCTCGATACAGTATTTATTGACTGTATAGGTACTTACGGGGACAAAAACGCTGGTAAAACATCATCTGGAAACAGAAATATAGATGGTAAGTTGTGTTGACTACAGCTGAGTACCGGACGAGATGTCTAATAATTGTGTCACATATCGTTATGTAATTTCCCTTTGAGCGACTTCTAAAAGATAATATATTATGTTACCGTATACAGAAAGAAATTCCACGAAAAATAATATTATAATGTACCTAACACGTCATTACGGCTGCATGCACTCTGCATTATTAAAAATGCATTTGCAACGTGTCTTTAATCATAATTTGTTTGATCGAGAAGTATTCACAGTAAAGGATAGGTAATTGAGTTTTTTTTAAAAAAAAAAAAAAAAAGATATCTACTTACAGACGTTTTTAACGTGAATTATGAATAATATGTTATAATTGGTACTTATACTTGTTATACTCGTGTTTTGTAAACCAGCCTGCGCCGGTCGAAATCGATCGCTCAATAATATTTGAGTTTAACCTACTACTGCATAGATAATATGCAATAATAATATAACATTATAATATAATATACACTATTCGCCCGCAATAAGTCGTCATTATCTAATAAAAAAAGTGTCTATTTAAAAACCACCAAATAAAATGTAAATTAATTTATGATAATAATTATAATTTAAATTTGACTAAAACTGCCTATGTATATGAAAAAAAAAATGTTTTATAGTATTATAGGAAACGACAATAGTGAAAAAAATCTCGTGGTAAATAGATAGATTTTGAGTGATCTGCTCCGACCGGTTTCAGAATCATAATGTACGAGTAACATATCATTTGTGTTTTAACTTATAATGCCAAGACCTATACTAACTATACCTAGAAATCAAAAAATAACACAACATTGATGTACAGACATTATTATTTGTATTATTTTATCTATTTCGATCGATTTCGGAGTCATAATGCACGAGTAACATATTATTTGTGCCTTAACTTATAATGTCAAGACTTATACTACCTACCCATATAGATCAAAAAATAACACAACATTGATGTATGAACATTATTATTTGTATATATGAAAAAAAAAACGTGTTTTATAGTATTATAGGAAACGATAAAAATGAGAAAAATCTCGTGGTAGAGGATAGATTTTGAGTGATTTATTTGGGAGTCATAATGCACTAGTAACATATTTGTGTTTCAACATATAATGCCAAGACCTATACAACCTATGCGCCTACAAATCAAAAAATAACACAACATTGATGTACGAACATTATTATTTGTATTAGCGAGGGAGTAATATCATTTTGTCGGTGTTTCATACAAACGTATATTTTGTTCATTTCTATTTCTACCTGCGTTTTACATAATATTTAGATTTCATCAAAAATGTAATATATTATATCATGCATACGATATATCTATAAATGCACATTGTACGTGTATGAATATTAAATTTACTCCGGGCGACTGAGCTCGTTTTATTTATAGTCTAATATTTAATTCCACATTTCCTTAATAATTACTGTGCTAGTCACAATTTTGAGGTAACCAATTTGAAGGCTTTCACTAAAAAAAAAAAAGAAAGTATTTTGATAGTCATACTGTGAGTATACGTTTTTCATTCAATATAATATTCATACATACCTACATCATATTGAATTATTTAAAATATGAATACATTATAATACTCGATAATTTTCTTTGACATTTTAAAAGGCACACTTATACAAATTATCGACTGAGCTTGTCATGTCTATAGTCGTTTTCCGATGGCGTAAAAATAACGAAAACGTCAATGAAGACCGTCATGGTCTATCTAATGAAAATACTGTACCTCTAATAGTGGGCAATGAAAAAAAAAAATTAAGTAGATTTCATAGAAACTTTTTAGAAAAAAAGACCCTCGTCACGCACAATATAAACACTATAATATTATAATATTATGATAATATCACACTGTATATTGTATACGATGTGTACAATGGACACTTATCCGAGTCGAATGAGTGAATAATTAAAACTATTGACGATAGGTTTTATCGTTCACGCGGGTTATGTGCACTATGCAGCAGCAGTGTCGCTCGAAATATAACATAATATTGTTCGAAAAGCGCGAAAAATAATCAATCTGTTTTTGCGAGAGCCACGCGATTATAGTAATTATTATAAAATGTGTTTCATGAACGATATTTAATATTATTATATGATGCAAATCGGTTTAATTTCGAATCGATTCCCAGCGACGATACCACTTAAACTGAAAACGTTTTCCCCTTATAATTGGACGACGTTAACACTAAATAACACCACGTATTGTTATATACAAGGTGTAACAAAAAGACTTGACGAAAAAAAAATGATGCCACTTAAACGTATGACAATAATTGTTAAAATTATATTATGATTAGTAAATAATTTAAGAAATATACTCATGTCAGCATGCAAATTGCCCAAAAACAAATATTTTAAAAAATTTTAAAAAATAAACTACTTGACTTAGATAAATGTTTTTATGATCAAAATTGTTCTTATAATCAGATTAACAAATTGGCTATTCATTTTGAATCGCCTTCGAATTGGGCATACTTTTGAAACACACAACCACCTCATGGCTAGAAAAGATCCGCCCATATGCGAATCATGTAGTGTGGAGTTCACTGTCAAACACATAATTATTGACTGTTTCAAGTACTCAGACTCAAGATCCAAACACCACATACCACAACAATTAAGTGAAGCCCTTCAGCCTGATCTCCAATCAAACATCAACATAATCAACTTCCTAAAAGAAATCAAATTATATAACCTAATTTAATCCGTAACGACCGTAACCAAAATGTAAATCATTAAAAAAAAAAAAAAATGTAATTCAATAACTAATGGCCTAGTAGCCGATGTTTTTATGTTCAATAAAAAAAAAAAAAAAAAAATTGGCTATTTTGAATATATCCAAAAAAATTTAAATCAAATTTTTAATTTTTAATTTTCAGTGATACAAATATTTTTTTGTACAATATTATTATATGTGACTATAGTTAATTATATATATAAAAACAAAATTTTAAATATCGATTAGAACAAAAGTTATTCCAAAAGTCAGTTCTATGTGTTACATCCTGTACTATTATGCAGGGAGTATTATAAAATATAATGACATTGTGTACATAATATTATTATCAACGCGCGTTTTGTATTATTGTTATTTATATCGCTACGATTTTATACGGTCGATTTTCGTATTTGATTTTCGGCAATCGTTGCCAAGCCAAATATTAATAATAATAGTACATTACAACCAAACGGCGGCGGCGGCTGCGGTTATTAAAATAAAAATTGTGTATACCTACATCCCATGCGTGACGTGTCGTAGTAGATAATAATATGACATTGTACAGCGTACACGCAAAAAACACTTCAGACTCGACTAAAATATTACGAAACTATAATATAACGCCTTTGATATTTATTTTTATTCTTTTTTGCTCCGAAAAAAATATAATAATAAATAAGTCCCACGCGGTAAATAATCAACGAAAGTTTCGGCGGCGGCGTCCATTTCGAACGAGGATTCTACGTCATTCCGCGCCAAACGGAGATCAAAGAGCCCCGAGGCCGCAATCTCAGCATCCGCCGCCGAATGTTTTATCGCATATTATATTATATTATATTATATAAATACTCGCGGAGAAAATTCGTATAGCTTTCCGTACACTTTTTTCGCTCCATGGGGGGGGGGGGGGGGTGACTGCCCTTCCGCGGTGATTAAGAGTCGCGTTACAACCGCGGTGGGTGCGACTTCGACATTATTATTATTTGCGTCATCGTATCGCCGTTCAGTCTGCTGCTCGGTCGTCGTGTAAAACAATAATAAATCGTTATATATAGAGGACGCGTAACGCAATATTGGATTTCATAAGTCCCGATTACGTCGTACGGGGGGGGGGGGGGGAGGGTCGGTTTGGTTCGGTTTTGGCTTTCGCGATTTTGTTTTTGAGGCGGATGCCCCCGGCGGCGGTCTCCCGCAGGACCTTATTTTGCAGGTTTCAGATTACGAAATCCGCGGAGTGACGACGTCACACATAGAAAAGGCTTTGAATTAATAATAATATTATATTATACGATATTGTTTTCATCGGACGACGTCGTTTAAAAATCGAAAACTCCCGGACGCGAAATCGCCGCGCCGTCAGCACTATCGATTACAATTTATATTGTATTAATGTGTACAAATACTGCACATGTACACAGCATTTAAATATTTTCTAACTATGGTAAAAATATTTTCAAGAAAAATAATGTAGTTGTAAAAATATTTGAAAAAGTTGCGTAAATAATTAGAAATTATTTTAGTTATATTCTTTGGCCAAGATGTTCATAGTTTTTATGAAACATTTTTATGAAAACCTTACAACATTTAGTCAACATTTTTATGCAATCATTATATAGTACAATATTATGAGAAGAAAATATTTATACAATATCATCAGTCAAATATTCATTATTCGAGCACTTCAAAATATTCAAAAAATATTATTATTTCCCAAATGTTGTGTGGGGCATAATGTACATTCATTACTTCGTATACTGTTCGCCGGTGGACTTGTTATTTTTACGTCCAAGGTGCAAAAATAATTAGCAGGGGCTCGTGCATATATTTTTAAACTTACTAAAATTAGAAAAGAGTTCTACCTACATGACGGTAAGAGTTAAATTGGTAAAAAAGGGCCCTACACTGCCGATTAGGGCCCGGGTCATAAATACGAAGGGGGCCCGGTCTGCTACATACTTGATTAATACTTGGGCCAAGATCACCCCTGAGTTATGGTTACCAATGGTTCAGCCGTACGAACCGGAGCACGACGTCACCACAAACATTTAAGGCAGCGGTCACCAAATGGCGGCCCGCGGGCCGGATACGGCCCTCGGACAAATTTTATCCGGCCCGCAGATAATGAAAAAAAAGTATAAACCGACAATAATAAGTACATAATATGTATTTGTTTGATTTGCCACCCGACAGTTGTAGCTGTTTTTAAAGTTTTCAATATTAAACGTTATTATGAGACTTCATATAAATCATTTGCCGAAAAATGTCCAGTAATTTGTGAACTTCGTTAATCAAAAATTTAGAACCTGCATATAAAATATTAAGTGCACGAATCATACAATTTCATATAGTTAGTTGAGAGCAAGACTCGCCATTTTTTCTCATTAATTTTAAATTTTTAACCCAATTTTCTATTTACATTGGGTATAATTATTATAAATTTGTATTTTATTTTATTTTAATTGATTTAATCGGGTAATTATTACTTTATTTCCACTAGGCCACTATCACGCAGCCACGAGGCCACGCAAATGTGACGATTTTGTGCATGCTTGTATACCGGATCTCCCCAAGTAACCACAATAATGGAAAACATTTATAATAAAAAAAAAAAATAAAAAAAAATAGCAATATTAATTTTTACTATTATAGTCTGCAACCGGTGGAGAACATTTATAAGCAAAAAAAGGTTTAGATTTCAACCGTGTATTTCAAAATCCTAATTGGAAAATCTCTTTAAAATTCAAATTTTGTATAATCCTTTCTTTGTGGCTCTCCACATCATAAAACGAAACTACTGACCAAATTTCATACTCATAGCTTCAGCGATGAATCAGTCAGCAAGTCAGTCAGTCAGGACAAGTACTTTTATATGTACAGTCGTATAGATTATATAATAATATAATTGTAAAAATCCATATTTTTGTCTACTAAAAAATTACAATAATATTATGATATAATCGTTATAACACAAAAAAAAAACTCTGACTAATCAGATAATACGCGTTTCGTCGATTATACGCGTTTGGCTACTACTTAGGTATATAGTTCTTAACGTCGTCTGGAATGAAGCACTACTGCACCTCTCCATCTCTCGGGATCTCTATCTGGGATTTTGGCGTTTTCTTGCGATACACTTTATGTTTTTCCCATAATATTCTCGCTTTGGCGTTTGTTTCTTCCGCCACCAGTGGTTGGTGTACAATAATAATATTATAATGTATAGGTACTCGACGGACTGAGTTTTCGGACGGTCCGTCGTCGCAGTGCGTATATACACTGCAGCCACGCCCGCTATTTCCGTCGACCGCGAAAACCGCGAAGAAAAAATTACACCACCGACAGAAGAAGATAATAATAGTAATAATATTATATGATGTTCTGTAATATTAATAGTGCGGGTACACGCCGGCAACAGTATTCTTGCGGTCGACATAACAATGTGACGGTAATTTTTTTACGCGTCGGAAATTTTTTTCGTACTCGCGTCACATCAAAGGGTCGCCGACCAGGACGACGACGACGACGACAGCTGACTCTGATAATAAAGTGGCTCGTTGACAGCTCTATTATTATTATTATTATTATTATTATTACCGTCGTCGTACTATTTGCTGCCGTCGTCGCAGCTCGGCCAAAGGATCCGGAACACGTGATTTCACGCACACTCGCACTGGGACGTTGGTGTAAGTGTCCCCAAAGTGCCGACGACGCACAGCAATATTATTATTATCGTCGTCGTCGTCGTCTCCTGCACAAACGCTGCCGACACGACGACATTAATATATTATTATATTATTTATATACGAGTATATTGTGCGTCGGTACACGCGGGAACACGTGCAGCGGCGAGCGTGTAGGTATATATATCGGCGTGTGTGTGAGAAAAGATGCGACACATTATTATAATATGTTATTATATTTTAATCGTCTTCCGCTCTAGTCTCGACAAAATATCTCCGGTCAAGGCTCGTTGCGAAAACGCCCGAACGAGATTGAGACGTCACCGCGCCGATAATTAGTCGGTTTCCCCCCTCGGAGATTTTGACTTTTGCGCCTGTGCTTAACAACGATCGTCGGACCGTGAGATGTAATATATTATTACTATTATACAGGGTGATTTTTTAAGCTTGCTCGCCATAATAAATTTCAACACAATATCAAACTATGCTCTCGAGCCGGGTACAGATATTTTATATTTTTCAATCGGTCGGTGCTAACCGACTCATGCAAAACAAGTATTAATACATAATATATTACACCTTATGATTCGTAGATTTTCCTTGTGTACAAGAAAAATATCGAGTGCTATGGTTTTTTATGCTCAAATTGCTAACACATTAAAATTCTGATTTTTGGTATTTTTATATACACTCGAATACCATATTTTCGAATATTTTTCGAGATTTTTTTTACGACTTAAGATGACTCTGTGACAATACAAACATTTGGTTTCTCAAATAGAAACCCCCCTTTTCACTTTCAATTTCTCAACAGGTATTTTTTTGTTGAGAATTTCAATCAACTAAATATCAGAATTCGAACTAGTTGTTTTTGAGTTCTATAGCTCTGTGTACTAAGGATAATAATATATGTTGTTGCTTAGATAATTTAGAAATATTAGTAAATAATTACTATTGATCTATCAATATAAACAATTTTTAAAAATTATCACAGTATCTATAATAAACACTAAGTGCATCTAATATAGAATAATGTTTATATTTTTATAAAACCATTTTTAAGGATTATTATCCTTGGTAAAACACATTTTAAGAACTCAAAAACTACAAAATTCATCCACTCAATAGATTGCAGAAAAAAGGGTGTTCTCATTTGAAAACTATAAGAAGTTTGTATCGCCACAGGATACTCCTATACAAAATATCAGGAATGTGAAAATATTATGGTATACTTAAAAATTCTAATTCATTCTAATTTTATTTTATTTCAGAATTTGAATGAATGACATATTGAAGAGAAAAATGGGGGTAAACGTGTTAAAAAAATATCACCCTGTATGTACAAAAATAGTATTATTATGATATGACGTATCAATCGTACACCACAAAACGCGTAATTACGTCGTCTTGCACTCTTTTTTTTCGTCTCTACGCATCATAATATTATGAGCGTTCAAGTAAATTTTTATTTATACGAATAACCATCCGTCTCTTCGTTCCACGACTATATTAATATCATAATATCTACGTTCTTATTCTTTCGGTGTTGTTGTTGATATTTTCGTTATTTTTTTTTTCGTTTATACGTCCGAGTCCAAGTTCGATGTAAACGTGCTGACACACATTACGGTAAAATAATAATACGGTCATATTATTGACTCTATGTTTCATTTTTTTATCATATATTTTGTCAATATTTGATTTTACAAAACCCTAAGGATGTGAGGGTTCCGCTTGATCGTAGAACTTTTGTTGGGCGGTACTGGTTTGCGAAAAAAATACCAAAAATACAACTTGTTTGGGCTCAAAACTACCACTCGTTTGTGAACAGTTGAGCCGTAATCATACACATGGTTTGCGCACAGTTACCTTTTGGACTTAATTAGTTTAATACCTTGCATATTAATATTTGTTTATTAATAAGTCAATTATTAAAGTTCCTATTTACATACATTTTCCTTTCCCCTTAACAGACTTAGGACTGTCTATAGTTAAGTCTATGGAGCTAACAAGATAATAGCGAAGTATAGCTACAATAATTATTATTATCAACTGAACTACGGTTACACATGAAAAATTATTGAACTTGTTGTTACCAAATAATAATTAAAAGCGGATGCTTGATCATAGATAAAACATGGTGTCGGCCTAAATCGCAAAGGTCGTAAATCCAAAATGGTCAATTTTTCAGGAGAGGCAACAATTCGCATAATATTGAATAGGTATTATAATATCTGATAAATATTATTAAATTAATTTTGGGTCAAAAAACCATTTTTCTCGTGAGTTTTCTCTTACACATTTTTATTTTGTACCTAAGAAATCCACCGAACATTCACCAGAGCCTTGTGAATAACATACACATAATATAAGCCACGTGGCATCGGCTGAGCCAAACTTTTCTAAACTAATAACAAACCACAGCGTATTAAATATAAACATATAAATATAAAGGTATTATATTGGTAACATTTTGCATGGATTTGAGACTATTAAGTAGACTATACCATACTACTTATATACTAATATTATATAGGTACATATAGCCGACGTTGCGTGTAAAGTTCAAATAACAATATTAGATTCGAATATTATTATAATGACGTTTTTTTTAAATAATCGAATCCAATATTTTAGCTATATTGTAACTAAAAACATGTTATTGTTGAAAACCTAATCTAAATGTCATTCGTTGCCTAGAGCCAGATCCAAAAAGGTCAGATTTTCAAATGTCATACCATGTTGGTTTCCACTTTTTCGTTAAATTACTTTCAAACGGGGATGGGTTTATCTCAAGCAAAAGTCATCGTCCCAAAGGTTGGGTAGGTATCTCCGTTTCTAAACCAAATCTTAGAGGACTGAATTTCCACTTTAAAATGTTTGATTACAGATAACGATAACTATAGAAATATCACATGTACCTACCTATACCGCTATATTGTATTATTACCCAAGTTATGTATTTCGTACAATTTAACCTTATAGTAATGATGTGTTATGACTCAAATCATTACCAGTTACCACGAACTATAGTCTATAGATACAGTCAAAGACAATTATATAAAGTGGATACACTCTTAAACTTTATGACCAAGTTGTTCAACTTTTTTGACAAGTGATTGATGTGAATCATCTTTCCTTGGTTAAATAAAGTAGGTACCTTAAAAATCAATACGATATTGTGTAGGTACCTATAGTAACGATGTAGTAATAATTCATTGATTAATAATTAAACAAATTTAAAGGTACCTAGAGGCTAGATTACTGATAATAACCAATAATTAACATGCATCGATGATACGTATTATATTATTATATTTTGTAATGAATGCTAAATGCTATTTATTATATAGGTACAACATGTGTATGACTTCCAAATAATATTACAACCCAATAGTCACTAAATGGAATAATATACGGAACGCGCATTGGGTCCGGAAACATGTCCGGTTTGTAAAAACGTACAAAATATTAAATATAATTATAATTCAAGTGAATTAATATAGTGAACAATTAAAATGTTTTTACAAATAAAATACAATACAGGCAATAACACTTATATTAATACAACCAATCCATTAACCGGCAAATTACATATTGGTGGAAGGTAAGCGAATAAAATAGTTCTATCCATGAAAAATCGTGAAAAGCATCATAAACAGACTCAATACACTTTGTAGGTGGTTCGTATTAGACTCTATAAACGTTACGCGTTCCATGTGATTCAGTTCAGAGCCAATGATATATTTGTCGAATGACGTTATTCGATAATTTACTGTATCAAAAAAAAAAAGAAAAGAAAAACTCGTAATTATTATAATTACAACTCACATATATCAATACAATACGACTATAATAGGTCATTCGGTCCGCACGGAACCTAATACAACAACTGTAAAACACGAATTATTCGACTTGCGTCCATAATATATTATAATATGCTCTTAAACCATAATACTAATCACGGCAGTGGTCCATGGAGCCGAAAAGTAATATAATGAATCACGAATTAACAATACAACTTCGACACCGATATGTGGGACACGAATATTGTGATTGTTATCGGGTATTTTTTTTTTTAAATAACGATACGACGTCATAAATATGTTTTTATGAAAACCTATTTTGTGGAACGATCGCAGTAATTGAGTTGAACTAAACATAAAATAATGTACGAACCAATAAAATACTTGTTTTACGAAAATACAACTTACTATACGAGTCGTCCTAAGTCCTTGCGGTAATGCGGATTATTTTTATCTTATATAATATTGTGAATATAATATTATGGCCATCCCCTTTACATTCTGTAGTAATAAGGCATAAAAAAAAAATGATTTCCCTTAAAATATCCCTTGAAATATTATAATCGTAATAGAATCGAAATATCCGCTCTGTCCATCCTCGAGATTTCGTATTTCATAATAATATGATATATTATTATATATTATGTATACTTATACCCTAAACGGCTTTAATTATTATAAATTGTATTCCCATGGGAAAATTGTAATACTGACCGCAATAAAAAAAATGCAAATAAAATCTCAATGGAGATTTTGAATCCGTTTCTCCGATAAGATATCCAACAGTGCAGATGACCTTAGACCGTGTTATTATGACTATTATTTAATTCACTGTTTATATTATATTTTACAAGCAATTAACAACTATGATTGTACAACGAATATTTCACTTATTCGAAACGTATACAACCAACATAATAATACTTGGAGAATGGTGATTTCCATCTCTGATGTGCGAGACAGAGCCTATTGAACAGTAAAATAAACAGGCGTTTAAGTAAAATAAATATTTAAACTGGGCCATTCAAAATGGGGCTTAGTTAAATATTATAACATATAAATTAAATAAATTAAACTTACGGTGTTCTGTTTGTTGGAAAACAATGAACCAACGGGAAATAGACCTATAAACGAATACACTATCAATCATGTTTACATAATAATACTATATACACGTAAGTAAGACGACGAAATAACTAATATCTTAATATCGTTCATAAAACCAACCATCAATACAATACGAAATTATAATAGTAATAAATAAGTTTTGCATGATATGACGTTAAGACTTACAAAACACCGCGAATTACCGATACCGCTTGTAAGAAAAAATGTCTATATTTCACGTAAAGAATTATTTTATTTACATTATTAATATTATACTATTTCGTACTTTAATAAATACCCACATGGAGAATGTGTTTTTGGTTTTTTCGTGTGCGGGAAAATGTCTGTTGGTTTGCAGGTGATAATTATTATTACAATAGCACCGTACATTATTATGTGACAACAGCTGATTGGCCAGATAGGAACGTTCCATTTAAACGTCCGCCCACTAATTATCAATCATAATAGTAATATTACGTCAGTGGGCGCGATGTTGTTTAATTTTTTTTTAATAATAATCCCCCTTTCTCCGATGCCGTCGATTTAAAACTGTCAATCCGGCTATAATGTCGTCATCTGTATATAAACCTATAATAATATATTATGTACATATTCTATCGGGCCAAAGTGAAGCCCAAACTAACCCGACCCGCGAGCGACACCCCACACGACCCACACCTCGTGTTTCCGATCCCTGCACTATTCGCGCGTGTATTATATTATTATTATTATTTTTATCGTTTTAGAAGGCGTCCTCGAGACCTTTTTTCCCTTCACCTATCAGCGTGATATTATATTGTCGGTGTAAATATTTTGGGATTTCAGCTGCCGCTAACCTTTCATTTTTTTTTTAGCCCACATTTGTAAAAAAAATCACTGAAAAACAATCAGATAACGCGAGGTGGAAGTGGCGTCGAACACGGCGGGTATCAACTGGGGAAAATTATTCCCCAGAACTATTTATGGGTGGGTCTGCAGGTGGGTGGCTGAGTGATAATAAGTGATCGCAGTCATTAGTCATCATCATCATTTTTAACAACAATGGTAAGTGTAAAGAATTATAGCAGTAAATAATAGTACGAGGATGTGGAAGGTCGCCAGGCAGTGTATCGCGATTATAATGCACTATTCAAGAGTTGTAGCTAAACACTTTTTAATTAGGTGGGGGTCTAACACCAGCATTTTTTTCCTCATAACATGAAACATAGATCGGCACCACTGCGAGGCGCTATTAATATATTATATAGGTAGTGACTGTATTAATGTCAAAAGTTTAACGTGCTAAGCACTTGTTCTCCCTTCCGTTTACCGCACCATTATCATAAGTGTATATTTTTCACAATAATACATACGCAGAGACGTGTTAAGTGTGTTAAAATAATAACGAGCAAAATTGTTCGTATTATAATATCACATTATATGACGTCGAGTGAATTAATGCATTTCAAAAACTGACACAGTGTCAGTCATAAAACTACGACCCGTTCGAAAAACCTTTAAGCCTCATTAGCGCGAGCGGGTAAAGACCATTTATTCCATTTTTCCACGACCGCCTTCAGTCCTTGACTGCAGTTTACGAATAGAGCATAATATAATGGGTATGGTATAGCTGGTATGTGAATAACGCATCGCCGACGAACCACCTGCTCCACTATAAGTACCGATGATGCAGCAAAATGCATCGAACTTTGTAACTCGTCATAGATAATATTACTGTAATGCAGATAAATTATTAATTATTATTAAATAATTAATTTTGTAGGATTTTTTTAAAAGACTTTATGCTTTTTATTTTACTATAGCTATTGCGTTAATGATAACTATTTAGCCGGATGCTTTTATTTTTTAATATACAATATACAATACGATATTAATTGTTTTATACATAAATTTTGAACGTTTAATTAATTTAGGTATAGGTATACATATTTTAAACAAAATATACAGTTTTGCACCCATTATAATATAATTCAATTACAAATAATGATTTGTAAATCTAATTTATTTAATAGCTAAATTTATGTGAACGATTCACAAATAAAAAAAAATGTTTAATTAATGTATTTACAAGCAATTAATTATTAATGAACTAAAATTATTTTAAACAATAGTTTTTCATTACATTGCTGTTAAATGTGTGCATATTCGTGAGTATTATATAAAGAAGTTAGATTGACGAAATCTTTGGGAGTTGTTTGTTTTCACCCAAAACAATCATTTACATTTCCTCCAAATCTAGGCATACATATACAGAGTGTATCTTATGTCATTGTACGCGGGATTTTTTAACGATTATGGATCGATGACATGGAATTTCGTTAAAACGAAAAAAGACGTGTTTCTTTATTTTTAACAGGCAATTTTTTTATTACAATTTAAACATTTTTAATCACGCAAGTGTACCAATAGCAAAATCAACTCTTTTTTTTCAAATGGCAACTACCATATTTTTTAATAGATTCTGGTAAAGCTTTTTATCTGAAAATTTTGATAGTCAAATCATCAGTTTTGGTTCGCTAGTTTATTAACTATGACCCTCTAAAGTTTAGTAAAATCTTCATTAATACTTTCAATTAAAATAATTGGTATAGGTTTAATTTACAAGAGCTAAATACATTTTTCTTATATTTAACTTTTATAAATTGAAATTTGAACCATAAGTTCCCTATATTGGTAGGTATCGCATGCAAAGTATGCATTTAGGAGTTGAAATTCTTTAAGAATTATTTAATAATTGTGATTTAAAATAAACTTTTTGCAAGATATTTAGTCAAAATAGATAAATAGTCAATCTCAATATATTTTTGTAACCTAACTTAGGCATACTTTTAATCTAAGTTAATTACAGATTTTTAATATTATTATAACAAGAATCAAATACCATTAGCCATTAGGTATCTATATTACCTAGTCCTTAGCCGCCTAATAAAGAATCCAAATTAATACTATTGTAAGAAAAGTATGATAGGAATTTATGATAGAAAAAGGACGAAATAAAATTTAAATTTTAAATGTCCAAAACTAAAAAATATTTTCAACTTGTATATTTATACTCTGCATGCGATACCTACCAATATTAGGCCTACCGATAAGTATAACATATATGGTTCAAATTTCAAGTTTATCCCTATACGAGAAGAGTGCCACAAAACAGTCCACTTTTTTCATTTCACAATTTTTTTTAACCCCCATACATACCTAAGACATCAATGTCAACAATCGAATACCATTTACCAATTTACCATTATTACTTTAGCCACCTAATGAAGAATCTAAATTTATGATATTATAAGAAAAGTAACTGTGAAGTAATTAATTACGATTACCTATAATAACAAATTAAAATAATAATATTGATTTTGATGATTGTATGTTGAAATAAAAATAATGAACTATGTTTGCCAACAATTTTGTTCATGTTTTTTTTCGAGTGTCATTAGATTACCGATTAAACTACTTTAGCGTATAAAAAAGATAGTTATAAGAAAAAAATTATTTAGATCTTGTAAATTAAATCTATCCCAATTATTTCAATTAAACGTATTAATGCAGATCTTACTAAACTTTAGAGGACCATAGTTAATAAACTAGCGAACCAAAATTGATATACCCTGTATAGCTGGCCCAAGGTACATAGTTACCCACTGTTTTACCACACTAATATTTTTATTTTTATACTTTACTAGCTCCTTAAGTACTTTACTTGCTACCACACGAACCTGTTCAGTGGGGCCCATTATCTTTTGAAAGAAATAAACAACAATACAATACAATACTAGCTGAATTACCCGGCTTCGCCCGAGTGTAAAATATTTGTCATACACCTATCCCCATTCTCGGCTATAATAATTATCCTGCTGAAAAATATCTTAGACTTATGAGATTAACATAATCTCTGAACGTGCGATCAAGAGCTTCCATTCCAGATTTATTTGCCATAGTTGCTTCTATAAGGCTTGTAATATTATAACAATTTGTTGCCACAGTTACTAATATGAATATTGATAAACAAAATTATAAACGCGCAAAAAGGTTAAATAGTCTTTAAGTATTCAGACATTTTTCAATCTTCTTAATTTTTCTTTCTACAAAAACCTTCCACAAAGTATTAAAAAACTCATAAAAAAAATGAATGAAATCGATCGCGTTTTTTTCTGAGATTATCTGTTTCAAAGAATACAATTATAACATAAGTAGTTTCACGTTTATATAGTTAGAAGATTATTGCAGTTAACGTATTTATTAAACTGTTTTGGATATTTAATTTAGAAATGTTTATTTGTATATTATAAACATTAGTTTGAACACTTGAAATTAACTATTTTTTTTTTTAAATGTATCATTATTAGGATTATACGATTTGTAAAATTGTTGGTTGGAATGCGCATGGACAGATTTGCAATATTATTAATTGTTGTTCTGCATAAATTATCACTGAAATATGCTGTACTAGTACTATTGCAGGGTCAGTACTAGTTTGATAAAATATACAATTTTCAGAATACCATAAAACAATAACAATATATAAAACCATAGTTATGAACCACTGTTCTCAAAACGTCAAACTAGTATATATTGGTAGAATGACGATTTGGTGGAAACAAAATCCAAACCCTTTTTCATTTTCAAGCACGCCAAAATCTTTTGATTACAAATTAGTATGCACCTTTTATTCATGGACAATGCGTAGTGGAACAAAAAAAATACAAATGTACGCAAGTGTACAAAATATACGCACTGCCATGAATTTGTACAAAAAAAATCAAACATATTTCGGGGTATGGAGGGGGTGTGTCTCCCCCACCAAAGTGGCGCCACTGGTGTTATGTACAGAATAATATATTACATACACGAATATAATATAATTTGGTGTATTTAGGTACCTCCTATGTAAGTAGAACGCGAGATAAGGAAAACTACATGCAATTATCGTGTGTGTGTGTGTGTGTGTGTGATCAGACAAAATAATATATAAACTGGAGAAACGACGACGTTTATTTACTGACACGGTAGGTAAGGTTCGGAAATCGTTCGTTTTCCTTCAGGTCCTCCGAATAACGCGGAAAAGTATGCACGCAACTATTCCGGGAACATAATACATAATAATATAGTGAGTCTTAATAATATGATGTGTGTATAGGACCCGTACCGAAAATGTTCGGAAACGACTAAACGAAAACTTGTGTTTACACGAATATAAAAGGTCTCCGGAGTCGTGTGTCGAGACTGGCGCCGCACTAGAGCAAACGCGTGGCACACGCTGGACCAACCGCCGCCGTCGATTTCGAAATTGATTTTACTCTTAAAAACTAATAATAATAATATTACGAGGGGCCGAGGCCGTATTCATAAGGTTCAATCTCGCGCGCCCGTCGTCCGTCAGTCGCCGCCGATTCGAAATTTGATTATGTGCCTGCCGCCGTCGGACACGCGAAACACAGCAGCTAATGATGTATTTTTTGCCTCCCCCCCCCGAACGAACCAATGACCATCGCGATGACGTATTAGTATATTATTAGAGACGATCAGACGACGCTGTACCGTCAGCGCGCCAGCACCACTTCATCGCCGCGAATTACAGCTTTATATATATATATACAAAGGATGTTTCACTAGGAATGCCCCCCCCCCTTCATTTTTTCCTTTAAAAATATTAAATTCATAGTTCTGATTTTTCAAATTTTTAAACATATACTTTAAGACCATATTTTCAAATTAATGCATATTTTTGTGCTACTCGTGAAGTGTCTTGTGGCGATACAAGCTTCTGTTTTACAAATGAGAGCCCCCCTTTTTTATTGAAAATTATTTTGTTGATAATTTTTTTTTATGATAATGTTTATGTAGCTTTTTAAAAATTCGAATGAGTAGTTTCTTAGTTATTAAAATGATTGTATTAAGAATAATAGTCCTTAAAAATGGTTTTTCCATGAATATAAAATTGTCATTATTTCAGATCAAGTATTTATTAAATTTGGGCCATTCTTACAAATTATTAATATTGATAGACTATAATGTTAATGACTCCAATTTTAAAATCAGCATACCACCCTTATATCTTACAAACCCATTACCATGGACCTTTTATCCTTAGAACACAAAGTTATATAATTCAAAAACTACTCGTACGAATTTTTCTACTGTATAATTTATAGTTTAGTAAGGGTGTTCTCATTTGAAAAACAGAAGTTTGTATTTCTACGGGATACTCCGTAAGTAGTACAAAATAGGTCAAGAATTTTTGAAAATATGGTCTAAAAAGTATATATTTAAAAATTCAAAAAAATCGGATTTTGAATGATTGCATTGGCGAAGAAAAAAAGGAAGTGAGCATGTTTGATGAATCACCCTGTATAAATTATATTAGTGTACATACTTGGAACCATATACACAGCCACACATGGTAGTTTATTATACAGAATGATTGTATTGGCGCAAGACTACGCCATCGTTATTATGAAGAGTAAATAAAACATATATTAACGTCCGTCAGATTGTTTTAAACAATAACTTTTTAACATACGACATTGTTTTGTAGTTTTTAGAAATTAAAACGCATATTTTTTGAAATTTTTCATTTAGAAAATATAACGAGTGTCTTTTGTTAAATTATTAAAAGGGGTGTCGCCGTTTTCCGCCAAAATCGACCTTTCCGTTTACCGCCAGTACCAATACCTATATAGTAATATTTCCGTTTTCTGACGCAACAAATTTAAGGTTTTAGATTTTGGTAATAATCTGTAAGAATTTATATATTATAATATAGAACACGTAGATAATAATATTATCACAAGCGGTGTCTTTTCTCCATTAATAGGAAATATAGGAAAGATTACGTTATAACAATGCGAGCGACGATTCAGACAAAGTTTTGTCATGATTTTATTAATTTAAATTGAATTCAATTATTTTATCAAGCTTCCACTTGTATAACTTACAGACGTTTTTTATTCGAATAAAATTTAAATTAATTATTCATTTCGTTTATAATATTAATTATTAACACATTTTGTTGTAGTAACTATAATAAATAATAATATAGATACCTACTCAGTACTCATATAATCGTATTATAAAATACTCCATATTTATTTAAATGTAAGTATCACTTGAACTTGGTTTTTCAATAACTCGTAATTAACAATCGACTATACATAACTTAAATTGTTTTAGTTAAATTTAAAGTTATTTTCACAATCATTGGCAATTATATGAATAATGCCAAATGTTTTTTTATAATAAATGTGATGGTCACCGAAATCTAAAACCTTAGATTTCATTCTGTACCGCGAAATTTTAAAATGTCAATATTGTATACTATTAATATACTAGTGGTAAACGGACTTTGCGAAAAACCGAATAGTCAATTTCGACGGAAAAGTGGAGCAACCATTAATAGGTTTGGCCTGTATATTATAACGCCGTGTGATGTACTATTACACAAGTCGTACATGTACGAAGACTTACTGTTAAAATACGTCCAAATAATATTACGATTTTCATCGAAGCTGGACAAGTTAATCACTTTTTTCTACTAGTTAAAGTTAAGTTACAAACACTTCTCAAAATAACTAATTACTTATTATTTTTAACGAGTTGGGTCGGATTATTTTACACATTAAATTCAACTGGTTAAGTGACAAAGTTAATATGAATTAAAACGAACTTAACATTAAATTTCTATAATAACTAATAACTTATTATTTTTAACTAGCTAGTGGCCAGCTTTGATTATTACACCATTCGCTAATACACGTCTTCGATTCTATGAAATTATATATACTGCGACTATAAAATATATTTTTGATAATTTATTTCCAATAATTGATTCTATTATTTACATTTTATTTTGAACAATTGTAAAGTAATTTTACTATTTTTATGTTATATTCTTGATATGGTTATCTAGTATTGTAATACAATAATTATTATTGCATGAACTCTCACCTCCAGTACAGTCTTTGGCTTTGGAGGTGATCCAACAAAAAATTGTTATTTAGTAATACATCTTGTAAATAGTGCTTGTTGGAGAATTAATAAATTATTATTATATTTTATCGTATTATGAACAAATACATAAAATCAGTTAAAAAAAAACAAAAAGAGTAGGTACACAATTCTGATTAATATTTTTTTTGTTTCTTTCGTTTCTGGTTTCAGGTTAATGTTGATGTATTTAGTATTATTATGTCACAACATGTGATAAAATATGTATAATATAGATGGTGGGTGCACACGTTTATTCGTTTAGCTCTGCGGCATAATTTTATTTTTATTTTATGAATATAAATTACGAACTTTTAAACATGAACAATAAGTTTGACACTGACGAATGCGATGTAGTACAATAAACACAAAACGCGTTAAAAGGAGACCACCATTCACTAATATAATATAACCTCATATTACTTTTTTGTAGTTTTTGCTATGGACTTTTAAGATAAGTCGTCTCTGGACCAGTTTCTTTTAAGACGACTCCACGTCACCATGAATGTTTTGAGTTTGGGAAAAAGAAGACATAATGTTACTAAATTTCTAAACGGAGGATTGGAGCGGTATGATAATTAAGAGTGGATTTTCATCGAATGGTTTTTTGCAAGTTTTCTGACTTCTTGTAGGTACCACATGTATCACGCGATACATTAAGCCTCCATAAATTGATAATTTGAAATAAACTGAAAATGTTGTATAAGACGGATGTTACAATATAACAATACTCGTCTTAAAATTGATTTGCCAATAGGTAAGCGTTTTATTTTTGAGACTGGTTTTTGATTTTAAAATATGACGAAGTAAATACATCATATTATACGAGAGTTTAGTTGCTTGATGTGTTTTGACCAGATCAATCTTTTGTCTAGTGTAATACCTAGGTATTTTGTCTATAATGTGGTTGTAATGGCGTTTCGTTGTTATTTAGTCCAAGCGTCTGACGGTGAAATTTTATAAATTTAAATATGAAACATCTAATTATTTCAACAAAAACCATTTTACATAACTCCTGTATTTAATTACATGCATGTACATTAAAATTAATAACAATTATAATTGATACGTAAATAAGTAATATTTATAAATTTAAAATAAAATTCCATTTTGAACGGAACAGCTGATATTATGATACGATTTGTACTTAACATTGTGTTTCCATAATGTAATCTTTTCCCCGGCTTTTGAGGTGTAAGTATACCTAATACCACTTTGGTAGGTCGTAGGCACCTGCAAATGCTGAATACAGTCGGCGATTGTCAACCTTTTTAGATGTGCACACCACCAATCATGTTAAAAAGCTTCGAGGACCACTCGCTTAATATATTATAACTATTTATAAGTATAAAATATAAACTCACGCAGATGAACGCCTACCTACCCACACTCGTATGAAAAATATATAGCGGTCGTTAATAACTATTATTGATCAAAAAATTTGCTAAGCTAACCAGAGATATAGACGCGTATAAAATCATATAAGACTTTCGTCGTTATTGTCGATTAAAATGTACCGACCCTTGCAGGCTTAGACCCTCGACCATTCCACAGTGTAATAAAGCATATTATAATATAATAATAATTTTACAATCAAAGTGTACCTATGTGTATCGAATTGCGTCGTAGGCGTAATGATAACGGGAAATATTGACTTTTGACCTTTTGAGTCTCGAAAAAATGATTTTGTTGTAAATTCACAGGAGAAAAATGTTCAGTTGTTTGCATACGATTTGCAGTGTCTAAAAATGATACGAAATTCATATTATATACTCTATAGATTCACCGGTGTTTCATATTTTGTGGATTTCGTTTATTATTTTTACCTAACTGCAATTTGAACAAATCACACTGCACTGCAGCAAGCTGGCGTGGACAGGTTTGTTACGGACATGTTAAAGAAAAACATTTCTTTTTCGTATTCTGCAGAATACTCGTACCTACCTACATCCATATTTTTTAATAAATACTTCGCATAAAAAAATCCAGCATACATTTTCTAATACAAAATAGTTATTCAGAAAATGTTATTCCCACCTACTCAAAAAGAGTATTTCTTATTATTTCAATGTAATTATATATTATATTATCGGAATTTTTTAACCAAAAAATCAAATTAATTTTATAGGACTTTAATGAAATTTAATATAAGCGTATTGTTAGTATTAATCACTAGTTTACACATAGACAGGCACATAAAATATACACTCAGATATGATCAATTTTATACATTATATATTTTATTTTAATTTTAACGTATCCGACATAATTTTTTTTTTACCAATTACAATGTTTCTTTAACTTGCATTTTTTTTATGCACACAATTTTGTCTCTAGGCCATTACGTTAAATATTAAAAATCAAACAATATCAACAGTATAATGTTTTTAAATCGTATTGGTACACTTATTACAAGACTGCCGGGATATTGATGTATTGATTCTTCGTCGTAAATTAAATCGATAAATATAATATTTTCGTTCAAAATGTGCTTTTAATTCAAAAGAAAATATCGTAAAACGACGTTCGTGTACCTTATGCTTTACGTTACCTTACTGGACCTTTCGTGCAGAATAACGATAATGTTATGTCAGTTAAGCCATGATATTTTTTCATTATAGCATAGGGTGTAACTAAGTTCTAAGCATTATAAACTATGAACAGCCGAATTCCGATGGTATATGGTCATGTTGCCAAGGGTTCTAATAAAAACGAAACTTCAACCCAATCGATCGCGCGCCGGCCAATCTTCGCCTAAAAACTAATTAACTGTAACCGGATTTTTTACGATATATTATTTCGAACGATATTTTGGTAATATGCGCAGTATTATGTATATTTGTTGTGGCGAACCTTTGCGGAGCGCGAGGGAGCGCGTATTTCATTATATATATATACCTATACGTATAATATAATATATTATTTTTTAAGTTTCCGTCGTTGCGAAGGCCGCTTTTCCTCCCTTCCCGCGCCAGTAAAAAAAAAGAGCACTAGGGGTGCCCGTTTATTATGAAAATTTCATTAAGAAGTTTTCGCGGCTGCACGCGATCAAACCGAATGCGGTGGGAGACATCTGTTGCCCCGCGTGTATCAAAACCGAAGCCACCGTCGAGTACGCCATCCGTATATATTGCCAAACTTAATCGTCAGTGAAACGTTTCCCAAAAGCTTCCCCCCGGACAGTGTAGTGTAGAGCAATGCAGTGTAGTTTAGTGTACAGTGTATAGTGCAGTGCGTAGTGCGTATACAGTGTGTGTGTGTATATATATATTATATTAATATAAACGAGCCTGCGCAAGCGCACCGCAGCAGAGCGACGGGAAAAGGCTGGGAGGGAGAGGAAAGTATTTAGTAACATTTGTTTCTTCCCCCTCCCCCCCCCCCCCCCCATCACTCGGAGCTGCTGCTCGTTTAGTAGAAAACCGAAAGTTTTCCCTATCACGGCATATAATCGACGCCATTTTATTATGAAAGTTAAAAGTCTCGATTTCATTATCGCCGAAAATCTCTCGTTCAGACGAGACACGCGTGGACGGGGAGGGGAAAAAAACACGACTGTATATAAATATATTATATTATAATATAATATACAACTACCGCAGCAACAGAAACTCTAAGGGAGCGGTGCGGTGTAATAATTTTGAAGGGGAAAAAACACAAATAAATAATCGTTTTTTCGATAAAGAGCAGAGGGTAGGTAGCTGCTACGATGTCGTAAAAGCGGACATTTTCCTTTTTGACTTTTGGCACTCTGATTTTTTCGTTCGGTATATACCTAGATAGCGGTTATATAATAATACTAATATAATATAGTATACGGTCCGAATCACACAACGGAACAATATTTTTAGTATCGTGTTTTCTATACTATATATACAGTTGTTGTTGTACACTACAACTGTTAATATTAATAATAACAAATTGGCTTTCCGGCCACTATAATTTGAGCACCTCATTTTTCTTTCATATTATATAGACTCACATAAATACATAATCACACCGATATCGATCGATCGTAGTTATCGAAACATGCGAACGACAATAGTCATAAGTATTCTGTGTTAGTCGTAGGGTAGGTACCTATAGGTATATTAACTATTTAATAACTTAGTATTTCATGAAATATTTTATATCTGTGCAATTAAAATCGATAATCGAGTATAATCTCTCAGTCAAGAACAGAATTAAATATGTACAATTATAATACCTAATAATAACAAATAATATAATATTATACCATGGAAACAATAGTACGATCAACAATGCAGGTAGAGTGACAGTCGATAGGTTAGGTGTTTAATATATATATTACTTTAGTATATATAAATAGTTTCAAATTACATTTTATTTAGAAACACCTACTTGGAAAATGTTGTGCAGACCGTAGAATACAAGTGCCGCTGTACACTTGAAAATCGGACATATAGAATGTAATAAATTGTTTAATTGTAAATAAATTGTCACTCGAAGCTGCAGTAACAATAATAGTTTACGATCGTATAAGTTTCATGTTAATAATTATTCTTGGCTGATAGCGCAGAAAATCGCGTCTTTCGTTTGAGATAAAATCTTGTTTATTAAATATTGATTTATTATTTAGTAAAAGACACGTATTTCAATATTATCGACTCCGATATAAAACAAACGGAAAACAATAATTAATATACATTATTTATCTCCCGAACAAAACCCAATTAATAATAGCCATAATAATTATATTTATATCATAACATAATATATTATAATTATTTTGCTGTGAAACAAATCTTTGATCAAATAATACTACGCGATACCTAGGTATAAAGCGATTGGTCTTATATTAATTAAAATACAGCTGATTCGGTAATACGATCGGCGCTGGTTCGTTTATGATACCGATATCACTTTGTCCGCATAGTTTCACATAAATCGTTTCGTATTCGGTTTTTAAACCCATCAAACATCCATTTGTTTAATAAATGATTCCGAACGCTGATTAGAAAGCCAACAAAGGGGTTGCAGGTATTGTGTGTATGAAATTGAAACCATCACAAAGGACGTCATTTCCAGACTTAGTCTAGGTTAAGTCAGGTAAATAATATTTACATGACGACGCTGCAAAGGTAAACGTGGTTTTACAAACAAACTTCATCACATTGTACTGTATATAGCGCCGCAGACCGAAAAACATATACCTTTACATTTAACAAGTATACAGGTTGAATCAACAATCAAATGTTTGTTGGTATAGTAACAGTATGGTATAACCTACTTGTTTCCATAGTGTTTATTATGATATTATATTGTACTAGCTATGGAATATAATATGAAGTATATGCATATATTATGATCAAAAATGTTAAAAATGTGCATGAAAATAAATAGTAAAACAAGCAATAACAACTGCAGTTAAATATATTATTTGAACGATTTTTTCAACACGTCAGACTTTTTTTGTCGATAGAAATTATAATATACTTGTTATATTATGCGTTTTAGATTCTGGGCGTTACGATGAATACATTGGTTTCACAATGATGACGTGTGTGTGTGTGTTTTTATTTATTTTTTATTGTGTCCCAAGACAACGTTTATGAGAGAAAAAATGCTTCGATTATCGTCAACTTTGGTTTCTGGTGGGAAATGGTATATTATCTTTAGTATGTTTTGGAGGAGGTTAAAATAATAAAATACCCCCAGTACTTTTAAAAAAAAAAATCGGAAAAAACAAATTGGAAAATTGGAATTTTTACTCAATATCAGATTTCGAACGAATCGATTTTGTTTACTTGTTGTTGTGATTCGAAAATCAATAGGGACTTCAATTTTCTACGAAATATTTACATTTGCATTTTGTAGACACGATAAAATGTTCAAACTGTTTTAATTTTTTGTGATATATATATAGACACTAAACATTATATAGTTTTTTTTTGTTTTCGAAGTGTATATGATAAAATGTTTGATTGTGAGGCGAATTAGTAGTGTTATTAGAGGTAATAATATTAAAACATATAGAAAAAAATATCGGTTATGTTTTTCGCATATAGCATTGAATTTAAAACAAACAAACCCGTGACCTGCTGTCGCTACTCGTATGTCGATGTAGGTACACTTATTATACAGCAGCGAGTTACTTATCCTCGGTATTTTTATAGATTAATATACAGACATCGCTCGCTATTAAATAATCATTAATACATTATGTACGGTCTTAACAAGGAAATATCGTGTTAAAAATATTGCAATCACGAATGTTTTAGAAAAAGATTATCGAGATTATATAAAAATGATTTTTTAATTAGACGTTAACCGAATTATTTTTTGAAAGAAGTCAGTTCAAACTATCGTTTTACCAATAGAAGTATACATTACTAATTATAGTAATATATAAAACCTATAAAACAAAATATCGGTATCGTTTTTCGCATAAGACGATTTAACATTTAATTTAAAACAAACAGACCGCAGTGACCTACTGTCGCTACTAGCATGTCGATGTAGGTACACTTATTATACAGCAGCGAGTTACTTCCTCGGTATTTTTTTTAGATTAATATCCAGACATCGCTCGCTATTAAATAATCATTAATACATTATGTACGGTCTTAACAAGGAAATATCGTGTTAAAAATATTGCAATCACGAATGTTTTAGAAAAAGATTATTGAGATTATAAAAACGATTTTTAATTAGACATTAACTATAGACGCCTTAATGAAGTTCCACAGAGTATTCTAAAACAAAATTTGTTATACAATATTATTATTTGCGAATTCTTTTTTGAAACAAGTCAGTTCAAACTATCGTTTTGCCAATAGAAGTACATACATTACTAACTATAGTAATATTATATAAAACCTATAAAACAAAATATCGGTATCGTTTTTCGCATAAGACGATTTAGCATTTAATTTAAAACAAACACACCGCAGTGACCTACTGTCGCTACTCGCATGTCGATGTAGGTACACTTATTATACAGCAGCGAGTTACTTTATCGGTATTTTTAGCGAGTTGCTTTATTGGTATTTTTGTAGATTAATACATAGACATCGCTCGCTATTATACATTTATACATTATGTACGGGTTTAACAAGGAAATATCGTGTTAAAAATATTGCAATCACGAATGTTTTAGAAAAATATTATTTAGATTGTAAAAACGATTTTTAATTAGACGTTAACTGTAGACGCGGTAATGAAGTTCCACAGAATAGTCTAAAAAACAACATTTTTTATACACACAATTATTATTCGTTATCAACATATATTAAAATTTTTGGACTGTTTTATAATAAATGTATTGAACTCGACAAACCGTTGTTAAATCGATAAAATATAATATTATTTCCAATTTCATATTATTTATAATATTATTATGTATCAATAATGCTTTTAATTTACAAAAATTGTCGGTATTTGTACTTAACAAATTATTATTATTATTATTTCAACAATACATTTTATGTCTGTTCGCTTCGCGAGTTTCTATATAAATCGTGTACAACAAAATGTTTCTGTGTGCTAAATGCTAATTAATGAAAAACAGTAAATACCTACTGAACAAACAGCGATATAATATAATAATATAATAACCACGTTTAACGTTTTTACGATTATGGTTACATTTATTGTTTAATAAACTGTTCGAGATTATTAAGAGTAAAAAAAAAAAACCATTTCCAACGGACTTAATAATGCGTACCTTTTTTAATACACTTATTTCCCACACTTAACCTAATTATTTATAAAATTATAATATTATAACAAATAATATGATTGGAATATTAATCGTGCACAATTATTGCGTTACATGTTTAAAAAATTGCATTACATAATATTGTATACTTGTAAATATTTTGTAACGCATCTATTAGATATTTTGTTGAAACAACTTTTGCCGAACAAAACGCATGTTATAATACAATAAGTCAGTATCACAGAACGATGCGAATAGGTTCGTGGTATAGAATATAGCTTAAAATATAGTTTAAAATTAGTTGAATTTGCGAAACTATTATTGTTTATATTGAAATATAAGTGATTGGGGAAAGTAAATCTATACATAGGCATACCTACTTTTAAATCTCAATAAATTACAAAAAAATAACAGAAATCGTTACATATTCTTCATATTATACAAGTATACAGGTAATATAGGAGGTACATACCTATTCAATTTCATCGAAATTTGTTCTTCAGACGATCATCAAAATGTATTATTCATAGACATATTAATAAATGGACTGGTTGTAGAAAGGGAGATTCGTATACCAACGTTGCAAGAAAGAGATAGCATACAACTTTAGACGGTCATAAGAGAACAAATCACATATCATGGAGTAAAAAAACATTGTAATACATTATAACATTTTTTTTTTAAAATGGTTCCTCCTCCTGCAAGTATGACTTATCGTTCCATGATATCTCAGTTTTTTCTGTTATTATTTTCCCAATCTTTACTCTTAATCTTTCATATAAATGCATAATATCTTTTATCTCTTTCTAACAATGTTGGTCTCACGGCGACATAGGTGTGTGGGAGGCGCAGTCCATTTATTAATATGTCTATGGTGTTATGACGTATTTACAGTAAAGTTATTATTTTTTTAAAATTACAGTTCAAGTTATATTTCAAACGAAAACAAATAATATTGTAATGACAATTAGCAATACTATGACTCCGTAGGTGTATATATTTAATTTAAATTTCTTAAAATTTACAATCTGTATTACATGACACGATAAGTAAAATAGATGACTGACATAACACTATATACATGATAACACACGAAGCACAAGATGTGAGAAATCATCCAGCGATGGTACTCTCCATATAATTTATACATTAATATTATCGCATTGACAAGTGAACATTTTTAACTTTGCACCTATACCTTATATAGGTTGAATTTTTTATATTTTCTTCCGTGAACTAATTTGCATATTTTCCCAGAACAGATGGTCGCGTGTTTCCGGACAAAACACGACGATCGTTGGAATTCTCCATACGGTCGTTGGCATAGATGACAATAATATGGGCACATTATTAGCATTATTGAGATGCATTATACTATAAGAGGTCTAAAGTCGTCGTCAGAATTCAGCCGGGACGGACAAGACAAGTCGAGTCGATATCAAAATATGTCATACAATATAAAACCTACTTGAACTCGAATAATTTTTTACCGTCGAATAAAATTATATATCTATTACTGCGATGTCTTATCGACTGAAATTGAGTAACTTATCTCGAGCTGCACACTGTTTTAATAATATAATGTCTGTACTCGGTGCACAAGAATATTTGTTACAGTGACACAACTCAAAAAAGTAGATTTTCCAGTAGGTACAGCCGCTTTAAATTATTCTCGTTTTTATTGCGACGCTCGTTACGACGGTGGTTTTTTTTTAAATTTAAATTTTTTTCGGAAATCAACACAAGTGTTTACTTTGAACGCTAAAACAACAAGTTTGTGTTGATAACATACAAAATAAACTTCAAAAACTATAGATTTCTTACCCTCGGTTTGAGTTATGGCGCGTTCTTCCTGATAACTATATTCGCACTATATTGATATTTTATCATGGCGCCTACAATTTATAATAATATTGCGTACAGTAAAATTTATTGTACACGTAAAAGTCCCAAGTTATCTATGGTTATTTTTTAATTATTATACTTCACCTGACCAAAAATACCTATCATTATTATAATATTTTATTGATATATTTGATGCGTGACAAAAACATTGCTATAGTAGTAGTTAATACTTTGCATTGGTCCTCACAGGGGCATGTTCAGTGGAGCCCATTATTCTGTTGAAATAAATAAATATACAAATACACTCTAATACGTAAAAAAGAAACAATAGTTTGTTTTAGTATAGACAATTTTATTGTGTATTAAGTTATTAACAAACAAATGTCATTTTGGAATATACTTTTTAAAGTCTGAAGTACAATCGGTACTTAGACGGTGACCCAAAACACTGAGCGAGCAAAGGCAGCTGTTGGTGCTACGGAACCGTCGGCGACCGGAGACGTGACCGATTGCCACTGGGCGAAAATGGGAGAGGATCGTCGGACCACGCTGCAAAGGTCCTGATCCTCTCCACGTGATTTTCGCCCTGACTCGACCGAGTCACCCATCCGATGGCCGTCCTGGAGTCGCGCACCGCCGTACCCTGAAACGTTATCCGTTTCCTCGAGTGCGGCGATGCTGACGTCCTTGTTCCTAGCTCATCTGTATCGCTCACCCGTTGTGTTTTGCAGTCTTCGCCGCCTTTGCGAGTCGTCTTCATGCACTGTATCGAACTTTGAGTTCACTTGCAATTAAACGTCTGACCTGAATATACCAAAAATCAAAATGGCCACAACTATCGACTTCGTAGAAGAGATTGTAATGATACATGTCGTAGAACGCGTCGAAACATGGGTCGTGGCAATAGAGGACGAAGGATAGCTTTGCGCTCTTCCACGTGGCGGCGATAAACCGCCTTGTCCTACCACGTGTCTTGATCGGAACTGCTGCAGTGGTTGTCCCCGGTTCTGTCTCCCATTTCAGTGTAGTCGTGTCCTCTTCTTCCACAGACGGAATTGTGTCTGCCTTTTGATGGTCAACTTGCACGCTATCGCCGGCCTGCTGCAGTACGTCGGCTGACCCAAGGGCCGGTAATATCGCTGAAGGCGCCGGTACTTACGCCGAAGGAGCCGGTACTGCCGCTGCAGCGTTACCGATGCCTTCCTCGATCGCGATGCATTCGGCGACCGTATCATTTTCACGAAACAACCATATAATATCCTGTAGAATAGGCTGCTCTTCGTTCTCGAGTATTCGCTCTAAATCTTTTACTTCCGGTGTGAACCCTTCGTCCTCTATTGCCACGACCCATGTTTCGACGCGTTCTACGACATGTATCATTACAATCTCTTATACGAAGTCGATAGTTGTGGCCATTTTGATTTTTGGTATATTCAGGTCAGACGTTTAATTGCAAGTGAACTCAAAGTTCGATACAAAATCAGTTTACTCGAAAAATTCAAGCATTTCCCAGACAACGGGTACACAGCGACGCGAGTATGGTCGTTGCGAAGTCGTTTGTCCTAATCAACAATCGTTAGGATTTCGGGCCCTTTTATTATTCCAAGACCATTGTTAATCATTTATACGCGTAGTTATAATATATTAAACTATAATATTTGAACAAGGGGATTTGTGTTTCGATTCGTATTATACACTGCAGAACTGCAGTGATCATTTTATATTTTCACGTTAAGTATTTTAGATTCCGAGTGAAACAATGGATGTATTGATTTTACAATGGTGTGTGTTTTGTTTGTGTATGCTTACAAGTTTTATAGTAAAAAAATGATTCAATCTTCAATTCTAAGAGACAAGGGTGATTTCTGATACGAAATTGTATTTAGTCGGAGCCCATTGACAGATCTATATTGAAATTTATTTTTACCTACCTGTCATCGTTAATCTATTATCTGCAGTTAGAACTTGAAATAGTTCTATAATTCCATGGGATATTTATTCTTTATATTAAAATATTATATTTTATAAACCTATTAGCTCAAAGTGAAACTCGAGGCCCGTTGGGCTCGCTGAGAATGGGTACCGATTTTGGAGAAAATGTAGTTAGAATTATAAAAGTCGCAAAGGTTGTAAGATGAAAGTTTAGAATTTGTGATAAGGATTAGAGATTTGCCGCTTTGGCGGGAATGTTTAAGAGTTTGAGTGTCACGAACGTTGTAAATGGATAGGCTGGATACGATATCCAGGATCACCTCCCGTTTGTCCGCCGCTTTTGGTTGTTAAAATTGTTAAAAAGTGTAGAGTCGATAGGTTTATTTGATTGTCTAGGTATCAGTCACATAGGTAGGCGGACAATATGCGAAGCGGATATCACCAGGTATGCAGTACAGCTGCAGTAGATAGCCGACAACGTTGGTAGCGTAGGTAACTGAAGAATGGAAAATATAGTTAAACCAATATGTCTACAATAATATAATGCAATATTTATTGAATCAAAAACAAAACAACAAAATTGTACACTTGTGAGTTGGAACGAAGACCGACTGACATTTCGTGAACGTGAATTTTAAAGTGTACAAACCGAATTTGCGTACAAACCACATCCACGGGTTTCAAAAGAAATAAACTTAACAAATAGAGCACAAACGACAATTGAAAAGACGAAACGAACCGAGAAAAACGAAAAAAGTAATAATAACGACCGACGCTGGCGTCGATTGCGATGACTATGGACAGACACATCAGCGGCTTTTAAAACAATAACGAAGTAGGCGAAAATGTCAAAAATGCGAAAAACAGCGTGAAAAGCGTAAAATTTTTCGAAAAATGTTTGAACATTTGAAAACCAACCGACCGCCGCCGCGGTGAAGGTACGCGATTGGACGCGCTAAGGAATCTACGGGAAAGAGTCGGGAGGGACAGTAGAAACGGAGCGGTGTTCAATTTTTTACACCACGGTTTCACTATAGCCGGCGTTTTCCGTTCCACGGTTCCACTATAGACAGCTGTTCTTCATTTTATAGTATAGGACATTTTTTTTTTCCTTTATTGTTAAATACACAATCTGTGCCACATGGGTACAATAAGAATATTAGCTGAAATACAAAAATACATATAATACATGAATAATCTTGATAAAAGCAGCCACCCAGTGATGACACTTAAAAATTGAGGTTATACATTAATTTTCGTATAAACATAATATATTTATTTAATAATTTTTTTTATTTTTTTATTTTTATTTTTTTAAATTTTATATTGAGTTAGCATATCTCTACACCAATTTAGTTTTAGGCGCCTTGGAGGATTACCCGGAATAACGTTTGATGAGAGAGTTTTGATTAAAGGATTGGAATGAGTTGCAAGCCGATTATGAAATCTTTTATAATAAGTAGCTGCTTCTTCTTTAACAGTTTTGATTTTTAGGTCAGTGTGTAGAGTATGATTAGAAACATAAGCAGGGGAATTCGTCAATTTTCTTAATGCAATATTTTGAAAAGTCTGTATTCGATTTGTATTTGATTTTTTTGCATTTCCCCACAGTTGGAGACCATAGGTCCAAATGGGTTTGATGAGGGATTTATACATAAGTAGTTTTATATTAAGGCTATAGTGTGTCTGTTATTCATTAGTAAAGATAATAAGCATACGAATTCGCAGAATAATAATAAATTGATATTTTTTTTTAAGTCCGGTGACTAAGGCTTGTTCGTAGGGTTACATATGTAGTAGGGGTTGAAACTGTAGGTTTTTAACACGTGTGTGTTGGTTTGGCAGAATTTCGATTAGGCACCCGGTCGGGGGTGTTGATTAAAAAAATATAAAAATTAATAATAGAAATTATTAGGATCATTAGGAAATGAGAATTACGTGTTATAAAATAATGCTAACATTAAAACAGTTGCTGGTAAAAATTCAAATGATACTGATTTAAAAAAGACTAATCTGAAAATTTGTTTATCTTATCCTGTAAAAATGATTTCTTTTCCAACGTTGTTTTACATGGTTCTGTTGCTTTGTTTCGTAATTTTATTTATGTATCTGGCTGTATTCCCAGAAGTGTGTCAACAAGAATGAAAATATTCTGAGTTAAAAAATGCATTTAATTTTGCGTGAAAACTTTCACAACTGTTATAATATTGTGGTCCGATTAGTGCTTGCTAAAAATCACTCAACATTTTGGGGGAAAACTATGCAACAACATCGTCAACGTGCCTAATTATTTAAAACTACATAGACGGTTATGATATCTTATCCGTATACGGGGACTCGATTATTCAATTATTTAATTATTCTATGAAGATAATAAACTGAAATCGATTCAAACACATACAGAGTAGCATGGGCTCAATTCAATGTCATCCGAGAACGACTCGACAGCAGTTTCTATACTGCGATCAATTTATTAGACTATTACTAAAAATGTCGTTCTTGAACATAAAATATGGATATTTTGCTATTAGTTTTTCGTAGGTAATTATCAGGAGAATGGCGATCGTTGAGTATTACGTGCCGTCACTAAGTTCTTGGGCTCCGATTAATATTATTTATATTTATATAGACACACAGTTCCTGGAAATCTACAGCGTGGACTCGAAAGGAAACGGTGTCGTGACCATTTAAATTAAATATATCTCCTCAATTATACCCTCAAAAAAAATAAATAAAAAACACCAATAGCCAAGTGCCATTAATGGATTTATTTAAGAAATCCATGTTATATTACCTTTATAATATCTTATACGATTATTGTGCTTAACTGTATAGATTGTGTATGCGATTTCGTAAAATAAAAAATAAATAAATATTTATAATATTATATTCAACGCAGAAACCGTCGAATCGCGCCGTATGTGTAATAGTAATAATTGATCGATTCGGCACGACACGACGTCTGGTGCTCGGACCTTGCGAATGTTTTTCCCGGTTACCCAATATATATATATATATATATATATTATACTATTATAATAATATTGTTATGAATAATTCATTGGCGCTCGTTTTTTTATTTTCTTATTTTTTTTTTACATATACGCTCGCGAACTCGATTAGGGCGCACGTCAAGAACAGAATGATTATATATTGTGGTCAGATTCGGGTGGGTTGTCACTCGAACGTCGACTTTCATTATGCACGCGCGGCTTTCCATTCGCGAACTTGCTGTGACGAAACTGCGCCGGAAACGTCGACTCCAATCAAACACCGACAAGTATCGCACGAGATCACTTCCGCGGATATAATATAGTCGTCTCGTCCACGAAACGCTCCTAAATATTATCCACTATTATGTTTTAATAATCTATAGTATTATATTATAAAGAGGAGTTGTTACTTGACGTTGTTGAGGGTAATCTCTGGAACTACTGAACTGAACCGATTTCAAAAATGCTTTCACCAATAGGAAGCTACATTCTTTGTGAGTGTCATATTACGTATGTGATTTTTATTATTTATTATAGCCTTTAAGTTGAATTAATATTATAACATTATAATTTTTTATTCGTTGCTACGGTGATAGACAAATCGTTAGAAATTAAAAACCCTTTTTAAGCGGTTTTTCGTAATTTGTCAGTAGTTTTTCCCGTGGCATTCATTAATAACTATTGAGAAAATCGAAAAATGACCCCTTTAAAGTACCATCTTGATCCAATTCACTGAAAGATAAGGTACTAAATTATGTTGAAATCAAAGTACTTCTTCTGGTAGAAATTTTGTATAAAGGATATAAAAAAAAAATAATAAATAAACACCATTGTAAAACCACTGGCTTCCTCGCTCCGCTCAGAATCTAAAATGGTGTGAAATATGTATAGTAATTAATCAATTGAGAATAGCTGGGCCGATGTTGATGAAATTTTTTGTGAGTGTTTGAGTGGTTCCCTGGATGGTTTGGATTCACAATTTGAACAGGTGAGTCCAACCCGAGGAGGTGCTCAAACAGGAATTTTGAGATTTACGTTGGAAATTTTTGTTTATAAATGGTTGCTATTGGTTATAGGAGAAATAAATAGTAGAAATTAGTAATTATTATTTTATTGGTTGCCATAGGTTATCGAGAAAATCAGGTATAGGCATGCAACAAATCGAATTTTCACACATTCCCTACAAAGGTGACTGAGTTGCACTTACAGTCACTGATCGGTGTGTCTGCAATCCACCTCGGGTGGATTGCCTACTTGATATGCTGTCGCACATTGTCCGTAAACCGACACAGTCGGATTGCCTGCCAGGGTGTCTGAGTAGCACCCAAAAAGAGTTGTACATTACAATTTTTTTAAGATTTGTCATTTTTTACGGGCAACTGAGTGCGCGGGATCAGCTAGTATATTATATTTTAGGTGTGTTGCGACATAAAAGCATAGGTAGTAGGTACCTATATTTTGCATTTTCAGTTTTGCGTAATCATCTGGAAAATGGCTACCGTCGAGTATTATTGTATCGTCACTAAATTTTTGTACACCGATTATTATTATTTATTTTTATATACTATAGTCGGCGCAGAAACCGTCGAAACGGAGTATAATATTATGTAATAATAATAATTGATCGATCCGGCTCGGACCTTCCGAATATTTTTCCCGGTTACCCAATGTATATTATATTATATTATAATAATTATAATTCATTCACGCACTTTCTGTGACGAAACTGCGCCGGAAACGTCGGCTCCAATCAAACACCGACACGCATCTTACGAGATTACTTCCGATATAGTCGATATAGTCGTCTCGTCCACAAAATGTTCCTAAATATTATGCACTATTATATTTTAATAATATATATATATTAGCCGCAGTGGCGTATTTACGAGGGTAGATTAGGGAGATATCTTCCCCCCACCTCCTTGACAATTTTCTTAGCCTATATTTAATATATAGTTAGCTATATTTTTCCATGTACCATTTTATCAGTATAGGTATGATAAAATGCTGAGACGTTTGGCATTAGGGAGGTTAATGAGATAGATAAAATACATGAGATAAATAACATAGATATATTTATGTATTTCGAGTGGAGGGATAAAAACTATATCCCCCCCCCCCCTCCAATCGAATAAATGGTAAATACGCCACTGGTTTTAGGTGTGTTGCGAGTGACATTGCAGTTATCATACGGTATTATTATATATTGTTTTCGACAACACGTACGGAATTAAAATATTATTATATAATAGTAAATAATAATAATTGTACGGCGGAGCGGCGGCATCGATTATAATATGAATAAGAAAACGATTTCGGTGCCGAGAACCGACAGCAGCCGCCCGCAGCAGCGTGTGGTGCATATAATAATATATTATTATAATATCATATAGACGCAATAATTCAATAATATAAGAAACAATAATGGGCGAGCAGTCATCATAATTTATTCGCAAACGCATAATAATATTATATTATTTTATATATATATATATATAACGACCGTGTAATATATTATATGTTTTATAGTCCTTTTATGCTCGCCGGCCGCGTATATGTATTTATTAAACGCCGAATTGTTACGAACATTATTCGTTTTCGATACCACAACCCGCCCCCCCCCCTCCCCCCGCTTTAGTCAGTGGCGTTATTTTGTCACAGTTGTATTATTATTATACTGTACATTATTGTGTAAAATAAAAAGACGAGACGTGCCATCCCGTCTCCGCGATTGTCGTGTATTATACTCGTCTGTACAATCTATGTCTTAAATAGTTTATTTAGATTTACTGTTTCGATGATATAATATTATTTGTAATCGATTTCTTAGAAAATATGACACGCCTACTCAGTGGTACTATAGGTGGCGTATTTTAAGAGATATTCCTGCTGCAGGAGGCTATAATAACGCAAACGGTTATAATAATAGTCCTCCGCAGCGATTTTAGGCAGGCCAGCACATTTAAATATTTCTTAAATAACAAACTCTTGAACACATTATTATGAAACGTGGTCTTAAATTTCAAATATCTGTCTGTGATACATGATATTAAGAGGATGTCAGCGTGCCATCTATTTTCTCACTCTCGCCCACATATCAAATTGATGTTTAGCTGCAGAACTGACCACCCAGTGCAGTATAGTTACTTTTAATATTAGAGTGACCTATTATCAATCTTTAAGCTAAGAACATCGGCCGGCCGTGTCCCCGCGTTGGATTTTTACGATGTTTTAATTATTGTTATACAATCGATTGGAATTTTGAAATATTGTAATAATAATTTCCATGCTCGTAATTCACATGCAAATTATAATATTATCATAAAATAGCCAACGCAGAGACTCGGGTAATGTTCTTAACTTAATGTTTGATAATAGGTGAACTCACTCTGATATTAAACGTAATAGCACAAGGTTGGTTCTACTAAACGTAAATTTGCTATGTTGCACGTGTTTAAGAGAGGGAAAACAATCATCTTAAGATGTAATTATGTATACAATACATGTTCGTCGATTGCAACGTACTATCAATTATAAAATTCCGATAGATTTTTTAGTAATTTTCCTACAAAATAGTTATATACTCGGTGGTATTTCAGGTGGGAAATAACGCAAAAGATTAGTGTCCTTGTCAGTGATTTTCGAGAGGATAATATGTTTTAAATATTTCTTTTTTAAATTATTCAATTATGGAACACAGTTGTAGAGTTCAGATATTTGTCTTCGATACATATTATGATTATTATAATATTATTAAGATGTTATTCAATCTATGTTCGTCGATCGTAAGTGTAACATTCCGACATATTTTTAATAATTTTCTTAATTTCTTAGAATATAATATTATGTGCATATTATACTGAGTGACATATTTTCAAGAGATATTCATGGTGGGAAATAAGTAATAACGCAAAGGATTAATGTCCTCGGCACCGCTTTTCGGGAGGAAGATGCCTATTTAAATTATAAGTACTTCATTAGACAACAAATCATTATTGAATTATGATATATAGTTTTAAAATCTTAAATTGAAAATATATTTCTCTGCACATTTTATTATTGTATCAAGACATTGTAACATGTAAGTACTATCTTTAAGTAACTAAATTAGGAAGAACCCATAGTGTAATAAAATCGTCCGAAAGCATTTACAGCTAAACAAATGTGTACTTAGGGTACTATACCCTATAAATGCGAAACCGAAGGTAACTATTATAGTATATATTATTATTATTATATGAAGGGGTAAATGGAAAATCCCCTTTGCGCATAGTAAACAATACTTTTGCGTGAAATAAAATATATTATAAGTATACTGTCTATATCCAAGCAGGCCAACGACAGTCTTACCTTACCTGTCATAATATTATTATTATTATTATTTACCTATACTATATAGATTTGTAAGCGGATCTATATTTTTTTTGTTATCATATAACACGCAAATAGTGAATATTAATGTACAAAGCTGAAAAAGCTTAAAAACATAAAAAAAACGCCCAATAAAATGTGATTTAATTTTTTTTTTAAGATTCCGTAGTGATCTTTAACTAATAAAGATTAAGTTTTGTAAATCTTCACTGCACTTCCCCTAGCCAATGTGAATCTAATAAGATCCCAAACAACAAAATCCGCTCTCCAGTTTCGAAAATGTATCTCACTAAATGAAAATGAAAATGATTTTTTGTGGGGCTGTTCACCCCGACATTTTTCTGGATTCAGATTGTTAAACAGCTCGGCTATGATATCAGTTAATACAATTCTAAAAACTAAAAAACAAGAAAGTTAACATGCCGATCTCTGACTCGGCAAGCGTTTTTTTAAATATGAACAGATAGTGATACATCAAGCTCGTTTACGCCCTTTTAGATTCTAAACGAAGCGATGAATGTATATCTCACAATGATGTATTTGTGTCTATTTTGTTATTGAGGTTTAATGTTTAGTTCCTAGAAAAAAATGCTTCCATTTCCAACATGTTTACTGATAGGGAGTGAGTCTAATTGGCACAAAAGTTTGGTCGAAAGTAAAAAAAAAGGCGGAACACGTTCAAAGGTTGACATTCGAGACAATCACGCGGTAACGCCAGTGTTCATACGGGTATTTTATTGGTCGTGGTTGTCAACCTGCACTGAAGACGGGAGATCTACAATATAGCAATATTATGACATAAGTGCCAAAGGTACAAAAATGACATATCGTTTGCGCCAAAATAAATAATAGTTATTTAAAAATGTCGATCTTATAAAAAAAGTGAGAGAGTGTGTGAGCCCACAATTCCACTCTGGGGAAGTAAAACTTTTTTGTTCAGTAATTGGGCCCGTGAAATTATAAGTGAATTAGGGAGAGAGTGAGAAAAATCAATACAATAAAAAGATTGACATTTTTGATTATTAATGGTTGCTATATACATATTATACAAATAAATAAACAAACACGACGTTTCGTTTTTCGTTACGATTTTTTTTCCACACCTCAAGAAAGAAGTTTTACTTCAAAAATTGTCAATAAATATAATATACTATGCTTGAATCTCATAATATAAGCAGTAAGCACCCGCCCACTCTTACTTTAATCTTGACCGCGCATCAACGAGTGAAGTAATTCTATATTATATAATGAGATGGTTCTGTCTCGTTACATTATATACACGGATCAAAATTAATATGACCCCTTCCAATTATTTATATTTATTTATTTATTTTTATTATGCACTTACATTTAATACAAAACCTAAGGATTATAATATAGCCGAGGACGCCCGCGAGGGGTATCACGGCCTCCTTGCAATGCATATTGGTTATCATCAGACAACTAGTGGGTAGTCTATTATTAGCACGAACTATAATATCATATTATTTTGATTTGTTGTTTTTAACTTATTACCTATTCGGGTATTTGTATAGTTATGATTAGTATGCACGGCGTGATACAAAACCATAATATGACTTAGGTAAACTGCAACTGGGAACTGCATTATTTTTTACGTATCGTTTTAGTGGAGTGTGTCTAAAAAGAAATAGATATAATTCAAGTATGATGACCATAACGTTATTAAACCGGTATCCTTAAGAAAAGTTATGGGTACCAGATAAAAAGTAATCGGAACGTCTGAAGTGTAATGAACATACTCTCATGTGTTCTGTAATATTTTTCTCAATCCATAGTTTATTTGCCTAGCAAGTCTTTCCACCTGGTCTTTCATTCAATGTCTTTTGAATTAAAATAAAATTAAAAAAAAAAAAAAAATAATAAACATAAAAACTATGTCGTCAACATTAGTTGTTAATGATAACTATGATCATGTTTTAATTAACACCAAGCCCATATTATTATGCTCGCGCCAAATACCTATCCGACTGTTGTCAGGGTGTCCAGTTGCTGTGGTTAAAAATATGTGTACCACCAATAGCACGTATCTGATCCGAGCAAATCCCAATAGTAATAAATTTAACAGACAATCGAATTTCATGGCAACGAAATATATATAATAATATACAGCCAACACATTATTATTTATAAGGAAATATTTTATGAATATCCAACTTCATAACAATAATTTTAAAATTTTATCGATTTCGACGACTTTTGTCAAAATTCTAACTTTAACTGCTTGTAAAACAATATTGTAGCGTTTTTGTTTTTTTAATAGCACTTACCAATAATAATTTTTAATAATTAAACGAAAAAAAAACCTAATGTTCTCTAACTAATAACTTGAATTGTATTTATGTTATCCAAATAATAAAAACCCTACGAAACCGACAAAGTTCTTCCCTATGCGTTGTGCAGTTTTGGTAATTCTAATATAAATAGGTACAAGGGGAGCATCGTCGTCCCACGCAAACTAATTTTTGCTATTTTGCGCATTTGTAAGACGGAGACAACGCATGTGGGTGTAACGTCCTCTTAACGTACAATTTGCCATGTTATGCGTTAGTGAGATAGAGATAACACATGCGGGTGAAACCACCTCTTAAAAAGTGTTCTCTAAAAACAATCTTAAGCTCATAAGACGTAATAATATTAAAATTACTTACATTGCACTAGCTCGAAAAATAATTAACTCTACCTATGTGTTTGGGGCCATAGGTGTAGATTTTAAATCTTAAAACAACACCTTTCTCCGCGGATCATAGGTATAATTTAAAGATTTCATAATTAATTAACTTTAATCTGTTAAGAATAATTTCAAATAAACCTAGACTTCATTCAATCAGTTTGCTATATTATTATGAATTTTCTGTTGATTTGAATTCTATTATACATGCCGTATAGGTTATTCTATTAACTTTGAAGATGTTATGTTTAACCATAAGTTTATAACATAAGAGTAAGGAAAAATCGAATACTAAATATTATGTTATACGACAATGTACTTCAGCTTTATACTGCAACTGGCCGGTCATCGTTTCCGCCAAAACGAAAAAGGTTCGATTTTCGTTTCCGCAAAATCTATTTCTGCCTATATTGTTATTGAGATGTATAGTTTGAGAACTCCTAGTCCGTCTGCAGCGCTATCGACCATCGATGTACCTATGTCGATAAACGATTTAATTTTGAAGATATTATAAAGAGATAATTGATTTTAAACGTAGAAATACCTACATAATATATACATAAATATAAATCGATAAAACCTATATCACTTGTAGATAATATATCTATAGTGTCTGTGTTATCGGGATCGGATCTGCGAGTACTGTGGAAACAACGACAAAATTATGAGGATTTTGTCATGAAAACGAAAAAGACCGAAATAGTGGCGTGTATATAATTAAATTAAAAACGAAATAAATTGACCCGACTTACTTCTTAAAATGCAAAATATTAATTCGTTAATTTCACGTTAATGAAAAAAGAAATTCAGTAAGTTAACAGTTAAGTTAATGAAAAGCCGAAAGTAACTAGTTAAGATAAAAAGTTAAAATTAAATCAACTTTTTAACTCGTTAATATGCCCAGCGTTGGTTTTAATAATCAATACAGGTATAATAAATATAATAAATATATTATTATGTAATAATGTACACAGCGTTTCAATTTGGAGATATATCTCGCGGGCGTATGAGATCTATGATAATAATATTATGTACAGCCGTATGGACAGACGATTGAGAATCGTATCGATCGAAATAATAATATCGAAGAAATAATTTTTTTTTATGAAATCAACATGTCATTTTTATGCATGTAAAATGTAATGTACTAATGTATAATATCCCATAATATTAATATAAGTATAAAAATTAAATTAAATTTTAAGTGAATTTTATACTATAATTTTTGACATTTTATATATTGCATTTTAAGTGCATATTTCATTGCATTTTTTTTTGACATTTTTAATGAATTTTTTAAGGGTTTTTAGTGTAATAAATCCACGGCCCTGGTAATAATAACTAATAATGTACGCAGCATTTCGATTCGCAGACATATCTCGCGGGCGTATGAGATCTATGATAATATTATGTACAGCCGTATGGACAGACGATTGAGAATCGTATCGATCGAAATAATATATAAGTTTGATAATCAAATGGGTAATAATAACTACTATGGTCGTGAATTTGTAGGAAAGTGCATTTTTTTTTTTTTTTTTGGTGATTGTGAAACGTAGCTTCGTAAGTGTATAATTTGAATTATGTAACAACGAATCCATTTATCAAACTTTTATTTTGCATATTTTTGCATTTTTAGGTCATATTTTCTTTTTTTAGTTCATTTCCGGTATTTTTAATAAAATTCCGCCAATTGACATGTTTGGAAACATTTTTTTGCCCAATGTAATAGTCAAGTCTAAAGATGAATAAGGTACCTACCTGCAAATAAATATATTTAAGTTTGTTTTATTATTTTAACAAAATGGATATATAAATAAAAATGTTAACAAATGTTTCAGGTGAGAATAGCATAATTATACAAAATTCAAATACAATCAATATTTTTTATTTTTTTTTTCTATTAAATCAACACATTTTTATGCATGTAAAATGTAATGTACTAATGTACATTATCCCATAGTATTAATATAAATATAAAAATTAAATTAAATTTTAAGTGAATTTTATACTATAATTTTTGACATTTTATATTGCATGTTGAGTGCATATTTCATTGCATTTTTTTGACGTTTTTAATGAATTTTTCAAGGGTTTTTAGTGTATTAAATTCACGGCCCTGGTAATAATAACTAATAATGTACGCAGCATTTCGATTCGGAGACATATCTCGCGGGCGTACGAGATCTATGATAGTATAATATTATGTACGGACCAACGATTGAGAATCGCACGACAATTATTATTTTATCATTCGGAGAAGATTTGATTTTTTTCGGTTTGGAACTGTAAAAATTATAAATCACCCGGCAAAAAATCGTTAATATTAATAATAATAATAACAACGACGACGACGACGACGACGACAAACGATCATACGTGATATTTCATCCCAGGGCAATATTGCGCACGTCGTTGGACTTGCAGTGACCGACTTTCGGGTTATCTGGTAGATTTACGATTCGCGTTGTCCATTATTAGTTATTACAATATAAAATATAATATATATAACCATGGATACCACACACACACACACACACCAAAGCCAAGCTCGTCGTGATCACACCGCCACCGCCGCCGGTCGAGTCGAATTCTTCGTAAACCTACAATATCATATGTACGAAGCTCGTCCTCTGCTCACATACATACTAATATGTAATATTATGATAGCCGTGCACTTTGTTGCAACTATATAATTGTATTTTTATTGTAATAGCTCGAAAACGCGCGATGCGGCAACCGTTCGTAAACAAGAATTTCCATCGGAAATCTCAAAAATCTCTCCCCGTCTGAGAGCACCTCCCGGGGTCGTCGCCGGTCCTCTCCCTTTTTAAATCTGCCCGTCGTCCGCCCGCGGATGTCTAATCTGTCTCTGTGCCGGATTTCACATCGGCCCGGCCGTTTAGGAATGCACTGAGGTCACACACGCGTAGACAGACAAACATTAATTTGTGTATACGATACACACGTATAGATAATGACATTATGTATCGACGATACTTGGCCGGTGGGTTTTTAGGACTGGCAAAGATCATCGACAACGTCGCGTGCAACGAACGAATTACGCGTCGTACAGCAGCACCGAGCGAGCACTACGGGCAAACTGTTTTCGGAGCAGATATTTCAACGTAACTGCCGCCGTCAATGTGTGACGATGAAATAAATCGCGTCCCTCGGGAGCACTTGGGACCGTTCATTGCGAATTCTCACGGTATATATGTATATAACAACATGTATGTATATAATATATTATAATATATATGTGTGTGTATGTGAATGTTATCAGTGCGTGGAGCATGTGTTCACGGGATTAGGAAGTGATTCTTATTCGTATTATACTGTATACAGTATATTATTATTATTATTATTATATTATACAGACATCCGGTGCGGAACACGCATGCGCGATAAATAAATACGATTCCAGCTAATTCTTATTTATACTCGATTGTTCGACGGAAACGTAAGCTGTGAAAATAACGGGGAACACAATTATTATTATTATAACCGACACCGGCGTTGCGGTTTGATAATAATCACGCGCATTATAATAATATATGCGTCCTAAGAATGGCGGAGCTTTATATTAAAGTCAATAGTGTTAATACTTAGGCGTCAGTGGCGGTGTGGTCGCGTGAACATGATTTTTGAACGGGGAGGATAGATCAATAATGAACAAAACAAAAAAAAAAAAAAACAGAAAAATAGAATCTTCTGAAGTGTTATCAAGAAACACAATAATTATTAGCTGCGCAATGATATTTATATTATATATAATATAATATGTTTCATTTATAAAGATATTTACTATCTTGTTATCCGAAACAATAAGTACATTCGGTACATATAGTAATAAATAATAATAAAAGGTTCACACGAATAACTTGCGGAGGAGGCTTTTCTCTAAAGCTGCACCTCGGATATACATTGCAATGTAACATTTTTAATTTATGACATTCACGTTGACATGGTGATTCGTTAACGTCTTACAAAATGAAATAGGCGTAATATCTAATTAAATAGAAATGTTCAAATTACCAGTTTTGTCGTAAAATATAATGACCGTGGAAAAACAATGTGTAAATCAATTTCTGAGGGGGATTTTTTTTTTGTTAAAAGCATGCGGTGATAATGTGACTCCACGCCCCCTTGTCATTTGCACCTATGCCCGTAGATTAAGTTAGTAAAACTATGGAGTAGTATTATAGACGGATAAAAAGATAAATGAAACTTTCGAGTGGGTACATTAAAATAGAAAAAAAACCACTGAAATAATAAAAAAAAAAAACAATATAAATATAAGCACACGGCACTTATAACTTTTAGACTTAAAATCTGTCAACTTTTTTATTGAAACTAAGTTTTCAACAAATCAACAAAATCTTCGCACACTAAAATACTTTACTATAGTAAATTAACACAATTTATAACTCAACGATTCAAACCATGACGTTGATTTTTTTCTTGGCCATCCCATCAGCGAAATAATTCATTATTTTGTTCATATTATTATATTCCTAGGTACAGCGCTGTCTCCCTTCGTCTACCGTTCAACAAAAATCTCCCACCGTGTTTAGTTTATCGTGCCAAAACTTTTTTGATTTTTCTTGTCCAAGACGTGCTGTTGTATTATACTTATTGTTACATTTTTCTGACATGAATTCGTATAAAGTTTGACTTTCATCGGACTACCGTCTGCAATTCTTGTACGGTACGTACTATACAATATACGCTCATAAGTCACAGTAAAAATGTTTCTGGAAATGTCGGCAACTATTTATTTTTTGAAAGAAGTACACGGTTTTTCCTAAAACTTCATAATTTAATAGTATTATATTTAGATAAAAACGTGTGTGGTAAAATTCAAGGCACCCTTGTAGAAAATTTGAGGTCGTATGACTTATACGATCATTGGCCACCACATCAGGTGAAATTACTATTCTGCGTAATCGTAGTCTGTGACACATTTATGAAAATTATAAATACGTCGTTATAACCATTTTAATGACTTTAATTTCCATTGATATGTTATGTTATGTAGATATAAACCGTTTTACAATAGGTAGTATAGTTTGTTAATAATTAGTTTTTATCGTATTTGGTTTTCAACTCAAGCTTATATTCCCGTGCGTTGGTTATATGTGGTTTGCGGATGGCAGGAATGTGGAACGCGGTTTCGAGAACGATGTGACCGTATTACATGGAAATAAATATATTTGACTTGGCGTGGCGTGGCTTAAAATATGGTTACCGGTAACGTGATACGGCGGGCACACCAAATACGCCCCAGAGGTCTTATGCAAACGCTGTCTTAAATGGAAAAACTACTCGATTAGCGTGAAATATGTAGATAATGTTCTAGCCATGCTCAAAGGTGGTAGATGTCCCTAATCAGCTGGCTCAGACAGTCTTGGACTTGGTAATAACTAGAACTATATCATTCGTCACTCTTCTGACAAATCACGATGACTTTCTCCACCCCTCTACGCATCTTATACCAATTCGCAAACGGAATAAAATCAAAAATAAATCAACCACACGCACTTGTATAACCCAGACAAACGTAGACATCGTCTTAACTAATGAAACCGATCAAAGCCCAAACGACCAATTAAAACTCCTAAATATCCATGTTTACCACACGTAGAATAATGCGGTCACGCATGCCGCCGTCTTAATCCACCAAATAATTGTGCGCAGACATAATTATTATTACGATACCGATGATAATGTCGTCTATGACATTAGTGATTTCTACGCGAGGCTGCCAAATTCGAGTCACCACGCTCGCGGTGTACGAGAACCCAAACCAACCAATGGTGACTGATGGAAGAATCCCTCACATAAGGCAGATACATATTATGGTGTGTTGGAGACCTAAACGAGAGACATCCTATTTGGCACAACCATTGCTCAAACGACATCTAATGCTGTCGCGTATCAGACGACGATTAAATCGTCACCACCATGCACGAAAATACCTTCTTCCCTGCTGTAATCCACAGGCCGGACATCGCACTAGTCATCCATCTCCTCCAACTCACATTTGAATCATTAAGCATATACGATAGCTTGATTTTCAAACTAAACCCCGAACCAGTTGAACCGTGTGACTCAAATATCGCCTCCACGCCATCTTTAGTTCTCACGGTGCGTTGAGTCGTCCAAATACACGAGCTCGATCAATTATTTAACACCGTCGAACAACTCACCGATATAAACACTATGCGACGCACACGCATCGAAGCTGCTGTAAATGAAAACAAATACACCAAAACAAACAAGGGATATAAATGAAAACACCCTATGACCTCTGATCGTCGATTGCTTCCAAATATCTGACTACGCCACAAATATCAACGATTTCATGACACGTTGTTAGAACGCCACCTCAATAAAAAAAAAATGTAATTCATTGTATACTCATTAGCCCATATCGTAAAGTCTTGACGAGAAAAGAAATGGTTTTCTCAACTCACTCAGTGTCAACGATGGCTCGATATTAAAATTAGACGAGAGGTATATTCTTAATGAATCCCGAGCTACCCACCCGTTTATTGGTCCAGATGGCTTCACGTTTAAAGCCGAAACCAAGGCTGAACTTTTCGCACGTCCTATTATAGCGCAGTTATCTTCACTCTCAAAAGCCTATGAAAATAGTGTATCGGCACAAAAATCAGTCCAAAAAAATATCCACAACATTCAACGACCCGCCAATCGATCGGTTTTAATAGATCACCTAACTATATTATGAAAAATAGAATACGTACAGTGACCGTAATATTGGACGTTGAAAAGGTGTTTTAGCGCGTACCGCACACTGGCGATCCATCCATATCTATTTATCTTTCTATCTATCTATCTACTGATTTTTTACTAAAACAACTTGGCACTTGACTGGTAAACAAATGGTGCCTAAACATCAAGTACGCGCTATACGAAGTTCCTTTTCTTGTAATACCTACAATTTATTGTAATATTATTCAGTATTCAATAATTTACTGTTCTAAAAGTACTAATTAATTTGTTTCGTTTTAATGTTGTATATTTTGATAAGCTGGGCATTTAACACTGTGAAATTTTTAATGATTAACACCGTATTAATATTATTTATTTACAATGAACTATTACAGGTTTTCGACTGTTAAAATAATATTTATTAAAAACAAAAAATTTGATATAAAACGAATCATAAAAATTGTCTTTAAGCGTTATAACTAAAATGTAAATAACAATTAGCAAGTTTGAAGCGGAGAATATTTTCTAGCAAACCTTTGCAATTCGTCTTTGAAAATTGTTTTCGAACAAATAAATTATGAACATTAAAAAATGAAACTTAAAGAAGTTTAAATTCTTTGTAAGGGAATATTTTACAATACGCATACATCAGCTGGTGTCTTGTTGACATACCTATCATTGGGTACTAGATTTACTTAATATACAGAATCAATGTATATTAAGTGATAAGTGTAATAAACTAATAAAGCATAATACCTTAGCATAAATATAACTTTAAAGTATTCATGTCTTACCTACATATTATGTATATATTTATAAAATCCATTAAAAATAATAAATTCACAATTAAAACATATTAATGAATAGGTAATCAATGGTACAGAGTCTAAAATATGATTTTGAGACTGCAAAGCTCCAAATAAATATAATATTAATAATATAGGGGCCACAGGCGAATTATTGCACATCTCAGTTAGACACTGACATCGACTTGCCCACGAATTGAGGTACACTTAAACCGAAATACATTGTGCACCGTATTTTATATAATATTATGTAAATTTTTTTCCGGGGAAATTGGGTATTGCAGCTGCTGGTGTATTTTAAATATTTTTGAATACTTGTTTAGTATATTTTTTTTTTCGCTCATATTAATAAAAATACGACTTACCCTGGCTTAAGGACCTGCGCTTTTTATTCCAGGAAATCGTCGAAACTCCGTGGTTGTGCATTTATACCAAAATAAAATCATAGTTATAAATTTTAGTTGCGCAAATTCGTCGTGGAAGATCCATCCGTCCACCCAACCGATCAACACAGGCGTTTTGCAACTCTCCCTATCCTAAATCGAGGCCCTTCGCAAGGATAATGTGGCACATTATGACGTGGGTCTTGCCTTGACGTCCAACCTCCCTCGGCTCGCATGTAATCCTCGGGAGACTGGGCGATGAGGTCCTTCAGACCCGGAAATGACGAGACTTACAGACATAATATAATATGCGTACATCCATAGGACTTGTTCTCCGCTGCAGGAATTCAGTAGAACCACGCACCACGTAATTAATACGTATTAACGACGACGACGAAACGAAGACGGTCTCGTAAAAAAATTCGACGGATTCGTTGACGTGGAGATGAATTCCAACGACGACCGCGTTTTCATCTGTCAGACTGACAAACAGAAAGACAGACATCGGAAATCATCGTGCGGTTATCCGATCACTATAGTACAGAACATGTTGTGCACAACGTGGACGGCGATCTACGAATTTATACCACGGTCGAGGTAACTGTCGTTCGCTTGCAATAATATGGTCGTTACTCGCTAGGGGGGGGGGAGAACATTCTCAGTCAGTCGTTTTTAAAAGACAACTGCAGTAGTTACGGTCTCCGATAATTTTCTCTGAGTAAGTCCGTAAGTCTATAGTGCCCTTCGCCGTTTGCGATACTCGACCAGCGAACAATTGTAATCGATTTGCGTTTTACACGTATATATTTCATAATCGGACAACAGCTGCTGATATATTCTAAAAATGATTCAGTCAGAAAAAGTTTGGATATATTATAATCGTGGGCGGAAGGTCTATAATTTAATATTTTGATTTTTGAATATAGGTCAAAATATCCACGGACAACATATTCAATTTTGAAAATAATATAGAAAAACGTTTTTATTAATAAAATGTTAAAATGTAAAATAATACAGTTACGTAGAGTAGTAGATATTACAAAATTTTTAATACAAATGATCTTAAATATTTTCTAATATTATTAGCCCAAATATTAATTTATAATAGTATTTATAGTATTTTTCAAAAAATTTTGTCGTGTATAGAAAATGCTAACATACCAAGTAAAAATGTCACGTATCTCATTTGTTTTAGAGTTACGAAAACCAAAATCAATTTTACTAACTATAGATTCACTTTGCCATCAAACAAGATACTGTAAAAAAAAAATCGAAGCAGTTTTATTGTCTGGCGACAGACACAAAAATTAAAAAATTAAAAAAAAACACACACACACATCATTGTAAAATCAATACATTCATCGCTCCGCTCAAAATCTAAAATAGTAACAACTAACAGAATACTTGTTTATTTTTGTTCGGAATAATACTATTGTCAAAGGCTAATGTATGTTACCTGCCCCCCTTTTTTTTTTATCTTTGCCGTTGTATCATTTCTCATTACTATTATTACTTTGAACCGTTACACAGTGATTGTTGCCTACTTTTGTTAATTTATGTTTGGTCTGCGTCTGCGGAGGGGGCAATTAATAAAGGTAAATATTATAATAAATACGTAGTGTTCCGTATGTACACACCAATAGCGGCGGCGGCGGCGGCGGCGTAGGTAGACAGGTGGAGGTACTCCATAACATTTTACAGAGTTCAAATTTATCGCAATAACAATTATTATTATCATACGATGTTATGTTGTCGAAAGACTCGGGAGAATATCATTATAATTTGTGTTTAATATTGTGGAAAAATGTAAGCAAATGCTCGAATAAAATATAATATTATAAACACAAATACGCGTAGGTATTGTTGTTACTGCTATTTATTATAATTATTGTGATGTTTCCACGGACTCGAAAAGAAAACGCACCGTCGTATAAGATATATAGGTAGGTAGGAAGGTAGGTAGGTAGGTAGGTAGGTAGGTAGGTAGGTAAGTAGGTAGGTAGGTAGGTAGGTAGGTAGGTATTATAACGCGAATATGATAATTATTATTCGTCATTTGATGTCGAGCTAGAGCCGCACGACCGAGACGAGACGAGACGAATTCTCTTGAAAATGTTCTCGGAAAATCCGAAACGCACGAGGCGAAATTCTCCGAATACCTGACTTCATATTCGCTACAAAAGCGAGCGTGGTTTTTTACGTACCTTATGATGTTATTTTCCCGTGCGCTTTTCACTTTTGGCGTCTCGTCGTCGGCACGGATCGTTTGTCTTTTGTCGTGACATTAGTCGACCCACACTTACACGGCGGCACGGCACTTCACCGTAATATTATATAACGTCGCACGGTGTACATTATTGTACGTAATATTATTATTATCCAACGACCCTGTGGGTCTGTGGGTCGCGCCGAATGCAAAAAGAAAATAGCGCCTTGAAAAGCGCACATAGGCAATGCAACACGCGAGGACCAGCCGGGCGTAATTGCGGGAAGCGACACGAAGGACCTACGAAGGAAAAAATTCTCGAGAAAGCATAGCGAATTTCTAGTCAAACAATGAAGTTTGAAAACACAATCATCTAATTGGAAATTTCGCGAAAACGTGCGTGCTGTATTTTTCAAACCGTTTTGAACATCATCAACAGAGTTACAGCCGAAATTTAACGAGAAATGATTATTGTAGCGTATTTTCGAAACGTTATTAGATAACTGAGCGCGCACTTTGTGGTCCATAAAAAAATGACGACTTTTAAAAAAAATTGTGATTGTTCGACTCCTTTTGGGTGTAACTCGGTGCAGTGAGTGCAACTCAGCCACCTTGCAGGTAAGCAATCCGATAACGGAGATGAGGAGCTATAATATTGCAACCTGAGTGGTGCCTTGTGTGAAAATTCGATTTGATGCATGGTTGTACCTGATCTGTCCGAGTAACCAATGGTAACAAATAATAAATAAATACTATTTATACTAATTATTTCGTAAATATAACATTTATGAACAAACTTTTCCACCGTAAATCTCAAAATCCCTGTATGAACACCTCCTCGGGTTCCCATTGGTCGTAGCGTGATGCTATACAGCCTATAGCCTTCCTCGATAAACTATCCAACACAAAAATAATTTTTCAGTTCGAACCAGTAGTTATCTTGACATTAGCGTGTTCAACCAAACAAACTCTTTAGCTTTATAATCTTAGTACCCATAGATTGTTCCCCAAAGTCCACATTACAATGAACTCTCCGACACCAATTGCAACCAATATACAAAAAATTAAATAAAATACTAATTTCTACTACTATTGTATTATAATCTGCAACCAATGGGCAACCTTTTATAAACATATAAACTTGTTTTATAAAAAAAAAATTGTAAAACCAATTTGTTACCGAAACAAGAAGGTATCGACAAAAAATGAGTGATATCCCAACAAAAACACTCAGTTTCAAGTAAAAAAAAACTGTTCTAAAAGTTGTTATATCATTTTATAGCTGAACCATAGATATCATTTATGTTAAAACAATCTGCTAAATAATTAAACTTAAGTTAAAAAAAAATTAAAAATACTATAGCAAAATGCGTACATAATAATATTATAGTCTTCTATCATTGAAATAGGCAGTGTATTACAAATCAAGGGTTTTAAAGTCGCCAAGCTAAGTTCAATTAATTAGCAGACTATATTTTAACATGTTAAATGATAGTTCAAAGACTCAAATTCTTATAAAACGATATCACAACTTTTAGAGTAGTTTTTTTATGCTTAGTGTTCGTTTTTCACATGGAGTTTGGTGGAGTGTTTTTTTTGGGGGGATAATATAATGTACAATGTATAATGTATAATACGCGTAAAATTTTCCGACGGAGCAAACATATTTTATTACCCGGTCACCGGTCATGCCACTTCACTATATTACCAGATATCCATTCTCTTATATCCATTCGATATTCGATAAATACAGAATAACAATGCATCGACGTTTTTACTCGAGTGTTCTCTACGCCAGATTATGAAATTATTTAAAATGCAAATCGCTCGTTAAGAATGGAAAGTTGACGCTGGGCTCGCCGAAAAACACGAGGGTGAATAAATAAGGGCAGAACAATGTATAATGCGATGGGATTACGTTTTCCGACAAAAGTATCTCGAAAAATCTATAGGTTACTTACTCCGAGCTCGAACCGATTCGGTTAGTGATTGAATTGCGTTAACAACCGTTCCGTTTATCAATAATATAAATATTATAATATCACCTAACTTTGGTGGGTATAAACGAAGTTCACCAAAAATATACAGCAAGTACATGTAAGGACCTATACGGGATACGGTCGGCCGAAATTCACATCAACGTGATGGTATTATACCCACGAGAAAGCCCATACCCTATTTACGAGTATTATTTTTAAATTGTCCGCCAATGACTGCCATGTATTGGGTAATTCACCGAGCACTCTCGCTCCTACTCCATCCTATTTATTTCAAACATTTATTTTGATTCTGGTTTTCGGAATTTTTCGGCAAACTTTATGACCACTTATACAAATGCTCAGAATTGTTATATGCCATTTAATGAGTGCCACGTGGAACAATAAAATCTAAAATGAAGACTATTTCATTGCACGAAACATTTATATATAATATAAAAGCCGAAAACCACTCACTCACTCACTCATCGCTCCATCTCAAAAACTTCAAAACGTACGAACATGAAATACCGGTTCTTCTGACGATCTAGATGTGCAAAGGATTTTCAGATATTCGAATTTTAAACAGGGATCTTGATACTCACTGTGGAAACTGAAAAAATGTTTTTTTATAATAATGGTTGCCATTGGTCTCAGATTATGATAGTAGTATTGTAGAAATATTATATTATTATTTTATTTTTATTTCGCATATAAAAAAATGGTCGCCATCGGTTTACTCGGACACACCAGCTTCTAGCATGCATCAAATAATCGCTTTTACGTGGACTCGATTAGAAAAACCATATCTCAAAACCAAATCTCCCTATGTATATATGGCTTGTACACTAAAAAAACTGCCCAATTGAATTTGACGAAAATCTCAGAGATTATTTTTTAGAGATCTTAGAAAAGTTTAGTAAGCAATTTAAATCATTTAAAAAAAAAAAAAAATACCAAGTGCTAAATCCAATCCGCGACTTGCGGTAACCCATCTAGGTCAAATTATTTCACAAAGCTATAGGTACACTGACGCCAAATTGCCCGTGAACTGAGGTACACTAAAACCGAGATACACCTAAAATTATAGCGTGTATGGTATATTATGGTATATATCTTATGATTCGCCACAAAAATAAAACTCCGCGTGGACGAAGCCAGGATGTTCAGCTAGTTTAATTATATAATAATATGTAATATTTAGACTTAAATAGTCATACAGGTACGTATATTATAAGGTACCGATAATTTTAACAAGTTAATTATTATTATTGTAATATACTTATTATTTATTGTAATTATTAATAACTTATTGTAAGTATAAAAATATACACCTATATTCAAATCACAATAGTGCCCAAATCTTGTAGGCCCGTATTGCTATATAGTTATTACATACTACAGATCGCCGAAGCACGTCACACAGTCTAATACCTCAAATGCTATTGTCGTTAAAATTTTGATTTAAATAATATAGGCAATTATCGATATAAAAAAAAAAAAACTCAACCACTTGTAAAATTTACAGTAAAGAGGGGCGTTTGAAAAATAGCACTGTATCCACAGGACTTTCCTTAAATAACATAAAAATCCGAGTGTTTGAAATCAACTTCAGACCGAGGTATGCATTTATAAAGTCCAAAAACATGACTTTAAATAAATTTGCACAATCAAGGGATACGAATGGGGGACGGGCATCCTTAGTAAACAACCCGGAATAATTACAATATTTATACGGAGACCGAAATATTAATAAAAATAATTTCACTACGATGTTGTATTGCTGCGACGTGTGCGTTTCGTTCTGCCATAGAAATGCGTCGTTACAGAATAATCCAACATCACACTGCGCCAAATATTAATATGCATGTGTTTCGGCTGATGCGATCGTGTATAGTTCTCATTGTTCAGGCGTATAAATAGAATATTATATCATATTTTCATCGATTTGTTTGATGTGCTGTTCCTATTTATAGCTAACGTTATATAACGTTGCACGCTATACCTACTATTATATAGGTAGAAAACCGCCGTGCGCGACAATAACGCGAACGCATAATAATTTCGGATTCATATAAAACACGTGAGCGCGTTATTAAATTGTTGATATAGTAATAATAAAGTCGAATGTTTACGACTTATGTTATTTACATGTTGTATAATATTATACAGGGTGATTTCTTAAGCACGTTCGCCCCAATGTTCTCCTTTAACAGGACATTTATTATTCAAATTGTGATTTTTAGCATTTTTGAGCGTACCGGCTAAAGATCATATTATATTCAAATTTTTGATATTTTTCTACTTCCCTTTTTTTTTAATGCAAATTATTTGGCGGACGATTTTCTTGAACATTTTGGTGTACCTAAATCAAAATTCCAATGTGTAGTTTCTGAGTTATTAAAAGGTTTAAACTAAGGATAGTAATCCTTAAAAATGATTTTATAAAAGTATAAGCTATAGTATGTAAATATATCTAATTATAGTATTATTATGCTTGGATTATTTTTACAAATTATTTATATTGATAGAAGAATATCATAGAAAGATACTAATGTGAATTTATAAAGTGGAAATCAACGGTCGACCACATATTTACCTTAATACAAACATTGGAAAAATATTATGACTTCAGTAAGGACCTTTTTTTTTTTTAAAGGTTTACAGGCTTCAACAGCTATGGTTATTAGCCGACAGTGACAAAAAAAAAAAAATATATAAAATAAAAATAAAAAGTATAGGTAACATTATTAGATTAGATTACAGTAGTTATAGGTTGAATTGACATATTTGATTAAAGGTTATTTAAGTAAGTTTACAATTATATATGGGCTTAGTTTATATTTTATTAATAAGTTTGTCTTTGGTGATGAATTGGATGATTTTTTGAGTAGATTCTTCGTTGAGGGCTTCTTTGATGTTGGGAGGGAGGTTGAGGAGTGTGCGAGTTGGCTCGTATATTGGGCATTCTTCGAAAATATGTCTTATAGTGATGCGAGTTTGGCATGTGTTGCATATAGGGGGTTGGTCTTTGCTGATAAGGAAGGAGTGTGTTAGAAACGTGTGACCGATTCTGATGCGAGTGATGGCAATATTTTGACGTCGGCTGAGGTTCAGGGGAGTATACCATTGTTTAATTGAACTTTTTATGTACTTTAGTTTGTTTGTTGGGGGGATGAAGTCCCAGATGTGTTGCCATGACTTGAGGGTTTTGTGTCTAATTGATGTGAAAATGTCGTTGGAAGATATTTTATCAATGGTGATGTCGTGTACGTTTTGACTAGCTAAGGAGGCTGCTTCGTCGGCCATTTCGTTTCCTTTTATGCCTACATGGGAAGGTACCCACATGAAGTCAATATTTTTTTGGGTGTTTATTAGTTCCGATTGAGTTGTTTGGGTAATTTCGTTTTTTGGCCACGGGTTTTTTAGGGCTGTTAGGACGCTGAGAGAATCACTTATAATCAAAAAGTTATTTGTTGGAAGTGAGTTTGCTAATTTTATTGCTTCAAGAATTGCAAAGTTTTCAGCGGTGAATATGTTTGTGAATAAGGACCTTTATAATACCCAATTTGTTGATTGTAAACAATATTCTTGTAGTGTAAATAGATGGGAACTATGGAAAGCAATGATACATTTTGCAATCCCACAAAAATATGTAAATTTATTAAAACTGTGTAATGACAAGAAGTTACTTAAGTACGATACAAAAAGTATCACCAACCTTTGAGGTCAATTTAAAATTGCAGCAGGCAGAAACTTTATCCCACCGAATCTGTTCAACTTATGACTAGAAAAAGTTATACGAGAATCGTATGATGACCGAAGGATGGAAGTAATCGGAGAAGAAATTGTTTTGGCATATGCTGATGACATAGTAGTTCTTTAATGGAATACACGTGAGGAAGTTCTTTACTCGCTCTCTAAACTGATAGAATTCAGCAAAAAACGTGGGTTTATACTTTATGTATCAACGAAGAAAATACCGAATTTATGGTTCTATCTAGAAGTAATGCATACCAATCTAACTTCGAGCTGACAAGTATGAGTCTTGAAAATGTGGAGAACTTTAAATGCTTAGATGTCTACTTAACCCATTACCGTAGACATAATATAATTATCCTTAGGCAGTACACTAAGATATTATATAACTTAAAAGCTACTCTCTTGAATTTTGCTTTAGATACATCGAAATTCTCAAAAAAAAAGTATAATATCTGCTGAATAATAAAAGTGAAAAAGGGCAGGGGGGTTCCTATTTGAGAATCAGAAGTTTTTATTGTCACAGGATCATCTTCAAGTGGTACAAAATATATCAAGTATTCGAAATAAAGGTCTTCAAGTGTATTTAAAAATTCCTAACATCAGAATTTAAACGTACGAATGACTTAGCCATAAAAATAGGGATAGCACTGAGCATAATTAAAAATTCACCCTGTATAGTGTACGTACATTTGTTACAGTGAATATTGGAAATTCTGGCAATGTAGGCAATGATTGGGCGATGTCAGTACCTAATATTAGAGAACACCATAATTATTGTCATTTTTCGTCGGTATAATTATGTTATATTTCTGTAATTGTCCGATGAAAGGATATGATATCAATGTCATTATACTGTCAGCATTCTCTAAGCTGATAATCGATTTATCAATCATGAAACTTAATATTATCTTTTAGGGTCTATTACCTTGTTTTTATAGAGTCAGAGACGTGTGAATTAAAAAAACTAGTTTTTACGAACAAACGGATAAGGATGGAGTTTCGAGATCAACAAATAATACTGGTACCAGCAAATTTAGCGATTTTTTTTTTTTAAATTGTAACGTATTTTTATATGAAATATACAATCTGGGGGCACAATAAGAATATGGGCTTAAATTACGTGAACATGAAGGAGATTGTTGAAAGAAGTCACCCAGTAGTGACACTTCCTATTGACTTGACTAACTACTTTTTTTAACCGTTCATTTTTTTTTCTTTAATTATAATTAGTTGTTTAGGAGATCTCTGCACCATGTTCTTTTTAGTCATAGATGAGGATTACCAGGAATTTCGTTTGATGCTAATTCATGGATTAAAGGATTTGTGTGGGTTATGAGACCATCATGAAAACGCTTATAGAAGTATTTTGCTTTTTCTTGGAAGTAATAACTAAAGAGTATAACTTATAATAACACATAATACCTACATGAGTTATTGTGTTCATTATAAGCAGGTACATGATTTTGTAGATTCAAGTATTCTTCGGTAGTTACTAATTTGAGCAATATTTTAATAAATAAATAACATTTTTCCCACATTTTAGTGATTGTATGTATCGTCTAGGTTATGTCCGCACTGCCTGACCCAATTAGCTATTGTCAACAATTACTAGTCATTACTAATATTGATTGATTACTGACATTGACAGTAATATATTATTTAAAGTATAATATGTATCTATGTAAATATTATACTATACTATTAGTAGTGTTCGGACTTATCTAGATAAATGTATCTAGATGAATATCTAGATAATTATTTGTTCATCTTTTATCTTATCTAGATAAATAGTTCCAAGTTATCTAAATGTTCATATTAGATACATTTTTTATTGATAAAAATCGTGAAATTGTACAAACGCATTTTTAAATATTTATACAGATTCTCAAACAAAGTTTATGGTTTATAAGTAATGTAATTATTTTTATTTACATCATTATTATTATTACGTTCCTAGTGTCCACTAAAATATACCTAAATTTAAAACCATTTAAAAAATAATTGTATAATCTTTTTTTTATCTAGATAAAAAAGTATTTATCTTTATCTTTATCTAGATAAATATTAGTTAAGTTATCTTTTATATATATCTAGATACATTTGAGTTGCATTATCTTTATCTTTATCTAGATAAAAAAATACTTATCTAATCCGAACACTGACTATTAGTATACCATTATGTGTGATAATCCACTTGTAAATTGTACCACTGACATCGTCATCTCTATCAATCTTGGAGCATTTGCAGTATTTGCTTATGTATATGACTTTTTCCACTTTCTGGTGTACCATGGTTTAATATTTCTAATCTGACACGAATAATACTATGCGGAGGTCCAGAGGGCCATTCTCAAATCAATCGAAAAGATCAGTCGAATAGCTCTTCTCGATCTTTGATTTTCTATCAAAAAAGTCTATTTGATTGCTAGTTTCCGATCGAGTGCATTCTCAGACAGTGATCGAATATTGTAAACCGTAAATATTATTTTCGATAGGTTTTTCGATTATCGATTCACTTATCACTAAAAACAGTTGTTATTCCATGAAATAAAACATTTATCGGCTATATTTTGATCTTACAAGTTTTCACTTATTAGTTTATTGCTAGTAGCTAGTTTTAAATTATTAATAGTATTAATAGCTACTACATTCAACATAGAGTACATTTATAGTTAGTAATTATAAATCCTCAAAAAAAGTTTACGGAGAAATCACTTACATTATTTATACAAAAACATTCAGAGCTACTAAAGGGCAAGTTTAGCCCATCGTTTACTTATAAACATTGTAAGGACTTAATAGGCAGTACTGCATTTAGGCATTTTGCGTCCCAGTGCAAGAATACGATTACTAAAATAATTCTCCTCTACAAATTTTATAATAGGTATTTTTATTGAAAACCGCTTCAATAAGCCGTATTACTCGAATTACGAAACTATGTTTTTACGCCATATTTTGATCACTAATGCGCCCTTAAAGAACTATCATTACTAGATGCATATTAAAACGCTGATAGCTATATATAGTGCTATAAATACATTACTCTTTTAATTTCAAACAGCATAATTCATATAATATAATATGATATTATCTATGTTATTGAAATAATTTAAATTTTAAAATGCTTAATAATTCACAAGGAAACAAATTCCGACCACAAAAATACTGGCATTCAGGGCAGTTGTAGCCAATACCCTCCCCCTAAATTCGGCCCTGCAAATAGGCGATGAGCTAAATTCTATAGTTAGTGCGACAAAAGAACCATCAAAGTAGAAAAAAATAAAAAAATACTCGTTACCTGGGTACCTATTATTTTATACCTAATTAGTTTTTAATTTTAGTGAGCATGATTATTGAAAATATAGGTAATATTAAACAGATTAATTAATATTGATTGCTAATAGGTAAATAGTGTTTAATTATACACACTAGGTAGTAGGTACCTAAACACTTTGAAAAAAACAAACAACAAAGTATAACAAATATGAAACAGGTAAATACCGTCGTAAATAGTACAGGTAAATCGTTTTTACACACTTCAGGTACCTAGCTGCTGTAAAAATACCACAACGCAAACAAAATTATAAAATTATTGTATTGTACATTATATCTAGTACCTATCATGACGTATTATCAGTCTAAAACAAGTTTACGATCGATAAATAGTAGTCGAAACTAGAAATCGAATACTACGGTCGAAACGCCCATCGAAAACGGTTTGAGAATGCGGATTTTTGAATTGGTTGTAAATGTATCCGCTTTCGACCAAATTTTGATCGAAAACCCTTTTCGATTGATTTGAGAATATGCCCCCAGGTTCGGGTTTCATCGGAAAAGCCCTCTTAAAAAGCAATTATAATATAGTCTCAGGCTCTCAAAATGCGATTAAAATAAAAGTCAAGTCCTAATAATAATGTCATCAACAATATAGGAATTATTATTGTCGGCCACGCGAACCATTAAAATCATAATCATAATATACGCGGACGGGATCGGTACGATTGATAGTTGAAATGTAAGTTAGTATTATCGGTTTTCAGTATTTTTCACCAAAATATCATTGAAAATCATGTTAAATAGAAAATCGAGGAGAGTATCCAAATTTATAATTAATAGTTTTTAAAAAAAGACTTATCATTGCTTCAGCGTCCACTGCAAGGTTATATCATTAGCTTACAATTATTTAAATAGTTCCGACTTGGGCTATTTAGATATAAGGAGTAGTGATATTTACATTATACCATTAAATGCATCTCTACAAATAAATCAAAATTCTTTATTAAGATTTGCCCTTCATAAGGATTTATCAATGCGCCTCCGATGCGATATAACAGGTGTAGAGGTGCAGATGTGATGATATAATATTACCGCAGCGTTTCCACGTGGAAACACTCGCGATGTGTCAGCGCAGAATTTTTCAATTTTAACAGTGTATTATAAAATTGTGTTCAACGGGATACTAAAAAAAAATAAAATCTACTTTTGTAATTAATAATATTATGTTATTGGTGTGTGGCGGTGTGATGGATCGTAGCCATAATCAGTAACTTTTGAGCTAAACGAGATGGGTCTCTCCCTGCTAAAATATCGTTTAATCATAACATATATATGTACTGTTGTTTTGTCTATATAGAACGCTTTGAAATACTCTCAATTTCAGTAGATATAAACTTTTTTTATAATCCGAAAACTACACGATGACAAATGCATAGTAGGTCCCTACATTTTTATCTTGAGTTTTTAGTTGCGTATTGTATTAATTAGTTCTTTCTTTGCGATCTAATAACACGTTTTCAGATGGGTTCATAATAGAACTAGCTTATTTTCATAATGTTTTTTTTTTTTTTTGTAGCTATTGAATATACAGAATCAACAAAAATATATTGTGGTAGAAAATCAGTGGGAGTTCCGTCTCATTCGGGCCTAAGCTCAAAAACAAGTTGAGCATAAAAATCCAAATAATATTTAGCATTCGAAATGATATTGAGAGTGCAAAGAGAATTTCAAAGTTCGAAAGTATATGAGAAATAATTTATAATGCAAAAAAGGGGTTAACTGTAAAAAAAAAATTGTGCTGCCCATATGCGTGCAACTTAAATACTCACATAACAAAATAAACCAATATTGCACGGGCATGAGTAATCTTTGGTACCTATCTCGATGAACAAAAAAATCACGTTTAAAATTATTATAGAACTGTTGAGATATTAATGGTGACCCAGTTATCGAAAACGCATTGTATTACGAGTATATAATATAGATTTATACAGCTCAGTGGTTCTGAACCTTTTTAAAGCTGCCACCCTCCTGAGAATCCAAATATTTTATATCAACCCTTTTATCAAATAAGTGGTGTGGGGGAGCAGCTGATTTGAAAAATAAAAACACATTTTATAACGACCGTTGAAGAGTAAATAATAAAAATGTAATATTTGAACAATACCTAGGTATGTTTATTTAAAGATTACAAAAAAGCGACAAAAATTAATTTAATTTTGATTAGTGAGATGGTTGTGCTCTGCGGTCTGGAGCTATAGTTTTCATGTAAGGTTCAATATATGCTAGTGAGACAAAAGCGCAAGTCTCCTATCTTAACGGTATCCAGTCGATTTATCTTTTTCATAATTAGATCCATCACAGCACTGAATCCTCGCTCGAGGATTACCTATAGATATCTGAGGATATATTTACTTGTGAGAAATTTATCGAAAACAATCATATTATATGAACAATCGTACGTCGTTCAGCGCATTGTATAATGTACATGTACATATATTTCAGTAAAATACAGTTTTAATGTAAAAAACATATTCACCGCCCCCACATAACTCCATCACCCCCCCCCCCCCCAGGGGGCGATATCGCACACTTCGAGGACCATTGATTAGATCCGATTGTTTATACGTCGCGGTCGCCACTGGTTGCTCGAAGAATCGTGAGATATGCGCATACGATTCTGGAAAACCATCAAAAGCGACAATAATACTACATTATAATAATAATAATAATAATAATAATGATATCAGATATAACAAAAAAAAGTGGTTAAGTGGATGTCGCTCTGCTGTACAGTAGGTTACAAGTGGGTCACTGTATAATAGATTGCATAAAATTTGAATTCAATGATATAATATCATTGTATACGAAAAATGATTCTGAACGGAGACGGTTCGTCAGTCTGGATATTGTATATTGTTAATATTTAGTATAGCCTGCAATTAAGTTTAATTTTTTAAATTCGCAACAATTTTTTATTCGTTTCAATGGTGATGAACAAAGCGTTAGAAATTAAAATCCCGTTTATAGCGGTTTTACGTCATTTTTTGGTGGTTTTTCCCGTGGAATTAAATAACTTTTGAGAATAATATGACCTCTCTAAAGTACCATATTGACGCAATTTGCTAAATGATAAGATACTATATGTTTAAATCGAAGCACTCCTATTCTGGTAGAAAAAAAAAAGGATAAAAAGAATAAAGAAATAAACACCACTGTAAAACCACTAACTTCCTCGCTCAGAATGTGTACGAATATTATCAAGTAGATTATATTATTATGTGGGTGAGATGAATAATAGAGGAAAGCGCTGTGGTTGAAATCACAAATCTCCACCGTTTCTCTTGTGCATTTCAAATCGGTTCGCTTTTCAAAGACGTCTCGCGCGTTAGATACCAAATAATGACTATAATAATAATAATAATAAATACTACATCAGCTATGAATTACGATTATCCTCGCACGCTCTCGACGTATAACATCATAATATTATATACTTAGGTATAGATAGATATAATAATAATAATAATAATAATAATAATAATATGATGTAGTGATAGTAATATCAAGGACACCGTTGTCGTGTGACGTGCCAAAAACACTTTGGTGGCAAAATATAAACAAATGAATAAATATCACTGATTAGAGCTGATTGTTTATACGTCGCGGTCGCCACTGGTTGCTCGAAGAATCGTGAAATATGCGCATACGATTCTGGAGAACCGTCAAAGGCGACGTTACTATTACATTATAACAATAATAAAAATAGTTAAAATAATAATACTTATAATGTAGTAATAATGTGTACGAATATTATAGCGTAGATTATAATTATATCATGTCGGTGAGACGAATAATAGAGGAAGGCGCGGTGATGGAAATCATGGGCGGAACTAGACAATTTTATTAGACTGGGCCACTTTTCCTGATCAATATTTAGACATGTAGACTTATGAACGGTATGGAAGGGTAATTTTTTTGAAAACCAATTCGTATATGATTTTTATTAAAAAATGCAAGTAATAATTATGTAAGTATATTGTAATATAATAGGCATAATATAGTGTTGAGATCATGTTGACAATAGTTTATGTTTATTTAATTAACGGAATACAGTCAAGCGTAGGTATGACATATTTTATAATTACCTAATAAATAATAATTTATACAATTCTGAAGACAATAGTGGTACTGAAATAACACTGCAGTGTTTATAGTTTTATGTTTTATTTAAATATTTAAAATTCCTAACCACAACCATTGCGCATTATATCCATTTAATATACTACCTATAGACATATAGTAGTACCGGCAGGTACCTAGCTACAACTGACTACTGTATATATTAAAACTGGGCGCGATTAGCCTGGGCCAAGGCCCAGTTGGCCCAGGCCGTGGTTCCGCTTATGATGGAAATCACAAATCTCTGCCCGAATTTGCGGTCTACCGTTTACCTTGTCGATTTCAAATCGGTTCGCTTTTCAAAGACTTCTCACGCGTTTGATACCAAATAATAATAATAATAAATACCGCATCAGCTATGATTATCCTGGCGCGCTATCAACTTAAAATATCATAATAGTATATAGGTAAGTGGTATAATAATACTATTATGATGTGACGGTAATAATATCAATGACACCGTTATCGTGTGACGTGCCAAAAAACACTTTGGAGACAAAATATAAACAAATTAATAAATATCACTGATTAGAGCTGATTGTTTATACGTCGCGGTCGCCACTGGTTGCTCGAAGAAACGCGAAATATACGCATACGATTCTGGAGAACCGTCAAAGGCGACGTTACTATTAAATTATAATATAATAATAATAATAATAATAATAATAGTAAAAATAATATCAATAATAGTAAAAATAATAATACTTATAATGTGTACGACTATTATCGCGTAGATTATATTATTATGTAGGTGAGACGGATAATAAAGGAAGGCATGGAAAATATCACAAATCTCTGCCCGAATTCGCGGTCTACCGTTTCTCTCGTCGATTTAAAATCGGTTCGCTTTTCAAAGACTTCTCACGCGTTCGATACCAAATAATAATAATAAATACCGCATCAGCTATGATTATCCTGGCGCGCCATCAACTTAAAATATCATAATAGTATATAGGTAAGTGGTATAATAATACTATTATGATGTGACGGTAATAATATCAATGATACCGTTATCGTGTGACGTGCCAAAAAACACTTTGGAGACAAAATATAAACAAATGAATAAATATCACTGGTTAGAGCTGATTGTTCATACGTCGCGGTCGCCACTGGTTGCTCGAAGAAACGCGAAATATGCGCACACGATTCTGGAGAACCGTCAAAGGCGACGTTACTATTAAATTATAATATAATAATAATAATAATAATAATAATAATAATAATAATAATAATAGTAAAAATAATATCAATAATAGTAAAAATAATAATACTTATAATGTGTACGACTATTATCGCGTAGATTATATTATTATGTAGGTGAGACGGATAATAAAGGAAGGCATGGAAAATATCACAAATCTCTGCCCGAATTCGCGGTCTACCGTTTCTCTCGTCGATTTCAAATCGGTTCGCTTTTCAAAGACTTCTCACGCGTTCGATACCAAATAATAATAATAAATACCGCATCAGCTATGATTATCCTGGCGCGCCATCAACTTAAAATATCATAATAGTATAATATAGGTAAGAGGTAAAATAATACTATTATGATGTGACGGTAATAATATCAATGACACCGTTATCGTGTGACGTGCCAAAAAACACTTTGGAAACAAAATATAAACAAATGAATAAATATCACTGGTTAGAGCTGATTGTTTATACGTCGCGGTCGCCACTGGTTGCTCGAAGAAACGCGAAATATGCGCATACGATTCTGGAGAACCGTCAAAGACTATTAAATTATAATATAATAATAATAATAATAATAACTACGTTAGGTATGCCATATAACAACGTTTGCGTTGGAGGGTTTTAGCGGTGTACGTTTACTAAAATCCTCTGAAATGTATCGCTCGGTGCGTATAATATACTTATTCACTCGATATACTGTACCTACATACGTTTAAATCATGTTTTATGGTTCACTGGAGACTGTTTATTGGCCAGCAAAATATACTAGTAAAAATAATATCAATAATAGTAAATATAATTATAAAAATAATAATACTTATAATGTTGTAAAAATGTGTACGAATATTATCGCGTAGATTATAATATTATTATGTAGGTGAGACGGGTAATAGAGGAAGGCATGGAAAACATCACAAATCTCTGCCCGAATTCGCGGTCTACCGTTTCTCTCGTCGATTTCAAATCGGTTCGCTTTGCAAAGACGTTGGATACCAAATAAAATAAAAATACTAACAAATACTGCGTCAGCTATGATTATCTCAACGTGTATTATCGTAACATTATATTATACACTCGGGCGGTATAGGTGGTATAATAATAATAATAATAATAATAATATTGTGATGTAGCGATGGTAATAATATCAATGACACAGTGTTATTGCCGTGTGACGTGCCAAAAAAAAAAACGCTTTGGCGGCAAAATATCATAAACAAATGAATAAAATATATACCAGCCTCGGAAAAAAAAAAAACAATCCGAACGCGTTTGTAAGTAGCCGATAATTGGCGGACGACCGGCGCCGGCGCCGACTCTTCTGGGCCGCCGCCGCCGCCGACGACGACTACGGCGACGCTCCGCGGCATCACCGACGCCGCCGCCGCCGCCGCCGCCGCCGCCACCAACGCCGCGCGACGGGCCAGCAGCTTGCCGGCGTCCGTCCCGAGTTTCCGTTGTGCGTCCGTCCCGTGCCGTCGCGAAAACCGCGTCCGCGACCGTCTCTGTTGGTGTTTTTCTTCTCCGGGAAAGTCCGCGAATAATAAAAAAAATTACCTACATCGCTGTCGTGTCGCGCGAACGGTCGAAAACGAGACCGGTGGCGGTATAAAAAAAATTATAGGTATTACATTGTTATAACGGACGAAAATAATATTCGTTTACTCTGCGAAATCGCACGCCGCTGAGCCGATCGCGCGCGTAATATATATATATATATAGACCGTGATTTATAATATAATTTAATAAATTGTCGTTTCCGATCGGATCGATCGTTGAATAATTTTAAGAATACCGTGCAGGACTCGCGCGTGTGTTCGTGGTGCGCGAGCAGTGGTCCGGGAGCAGTGTTAAATAATAATAATAATAATAATAAATAATATTATCGTATCGTTCTACTAAACGCAATATATTATCGTCGTAGTGTCGGTGTCGCGGTCGTGCGGGAGTGTGTGCGTGTGACCGTGCGATATGTCGGCCGACGAGATCCGTGTCCGCCGACGGCGCTGACGACGACGAAATCTCGCGAGACACCGACCGGTGGAAAATCGACGTCCGTCCGACCAGCGTTTCGCCGCACCGTTCGCGAATATTAATAACCAGTGATAACATTAGAGAACCGCCGCCGTTCTCGGTTCATACCGCGTGTGTTTTCTTTTGGTTTTTTTTAAATATTTGTTTTCTGACGATTGTGCTAACCCGAGAATATAACGATACAAGTCCGCGAGGATTTCACTGTTGCAGTAGCAGCAGCAGCCGACGACGACGACGAAGGATATCGTCAAATAATTCTCCGCTGTCCGACGGTAAGTGGTAACCGACAATCATTAATATTGTTATACATACCCATAATTGAACTGCGCGTAACTCAAAACAACGGTACATTCAGGGGCGTCTCTAGATACACAGTTAGGGGAGGGGGGGGGGGGGGGTCATAATTTTCAAAAAATGTTGATGATTTTTTTTTGGTGTTTAACGGGATAAGATTGTTTAGAAATACAGCTTGGGGGTGTGCCACAGTCACATCGGCTTGACAGCGATACCAAACCATAATAATTAAAATTCTACTACGAGGGGGGAGGGTAACACGCGAGACCGACGAGAATTTTTGTCTTCGCGGTCGCGCCCGGCAATTGTCTTTTCGATCCATTCGAATTTCGGTCGGGTTGGCCATTTGGTTTTCGGTTCGACGTGTGACCCCGTAACGGCGAACCGGAGTTGTGGTCGCGGTTAAGGGTTTTGGAAAGGGGGGTGGGAGGAGCACGTCATGCGTGACAAGTGATACAAACGTTTTGACGTGTCCAAAAAAATCGAAGAGGCTTATCTTATATATGTATTATGAGGTATGATACGACGTATGCGTTAACGGGTAGGTAAATAACGTTATAAAAAATTTAAACGATAATAATAATATAATATGTCATTGTTCGGAAAGGGGTCTGCGAACAATACAATAATTATACGCGTAACGCGGGTCTTAGATCGACGAGGTAAAGGTTTTTCCGAGTGCCCCCCCCCCACCCCCCGCGCATCGCTATTCAAACTCGCCATTCATACCGCTGTCTAGGTGGTTCAACAGTGCACCGAATTTCCTCGAAAACACACATTTTCCGGCCGACACACGGACACGATAATGATGTCCGTACGACGTGGCGCGAGTACCGTTCGAGTAAACTTCTACCACCCGAGCAAACTTCGACCGTCCGAGCAAAACAATATAATAATAATATTATAATAGAGCATCGACAGGCTATATTATACCGCAAGCACATCGCACGCGACCTGCGATCGTATATTGCAATTTTGTAATTTTGTTTTCGCCGCGTGGACGACAGTAAAATAATTGTCGCCCGCTAATATCCATCCAAAATATTTCCGTACGACCGAAATTGAATTGACGAAATAGCGTTCGCCTCGCTCCGGTCCAAATATTAGTAGCTAACATAATATATTATTACTATACGCAATTACATTAACGACTCACAAACACACAGCTTGGTACATAATATACAAAGCGTTTGTCAAGTTAATCATTAATTATTATATGGTACCGTAGTTTGCAGTTCTGCAGTCTATTAATACGGTCGAATTAAATACGAGTTAGGTATGCGCAAGATTTTAAGTTCTACGTATAGGTATTACCCGAGTCGAATACTCCGCGAGCCTTTTCAAACGGTTGTAATTATAATATTACTATTCAACTATAAATTCGGAAGGTATTTTTTTTTTGAAAATACGTGATATCGGGTAATGCATCATAGTCGCGGGTTGACTATGCGATTATATTATTTCGTAGAGCACACACATTTTTTACGTGACAAAAAATCAAATTTGCAAAATATTTTAACTATAACATTATTGTTATATCGTCGTATAGCCCGTATACTGAATTTAAATCATCGAAGTACACATAATAATATTTATCTGATCGACGGTGACACACACACATAGCAGGGTTATTTGCAGAGCACTTGAAATGTCTTTTGTTTTTCTAAAAATGTGTTCTCACATACGGCGAATGTTATTGTAGTCGAAACACATTTCATTTTCATAAATATTTTATACAATCATAACATAAAAGTGTACTTGCAATAAATGTAAAAATACCTACCTATGCATATATTATTATTATTATGTACCTATTGCGACTACCTACTACGGTTTAATATTGTAACAGTGCGATTTCACGAGGCACTATTATTATTCGCTATTACAATAGCATTATTATAAACGAACAACATGGTTTTACAATTTTTGATTTGCCAGTTAGAAATACAATATAATATTATCTAAAGATGTCTCTTATAATAGTGCCCTCATTAAAATTAACGAGAAAACAATGAGAGGACAAATTTATATTATTATACGAACACTCGGCCAACAAAATATTTTAATATTAGGCTACCTTGTATTGTATAAGCCAATAAACTTTTGTACATATATATATATATAAAATATAACTACTGTTGCCCCATAGAACAATATTTATTTGTTATGAATTTATGATATATTATTTACAGTACAATAATATAATATTTAAAAACAAAAATACATCACAATATTTCAATATATTTTGTATACATTTTAAACCTTTACACAAAGTAGGTACTTACACATTTTCCATTGTATGCTGCGACTGGCGTAATTTTCATAATAAAATACAATATTATGACGTACACTGTACAGAGATTGATTTTAGTTTCCATTTAAATTAGTAAATTGTTATTAAGTCTTATATTTTCTACTCTCAATCTAAAAGCAGTGGAAAGTTTACAAATCCGAAAGTGCATTACTTCTTTTTGAACTAACTTCATAAATAATAAAAGTCATCGAGAACTCTACTTTTATGTTTACGTTTTTTTTCCCTTAAAAGTTTTGAGACCTTTCCCTATTTTTTAAAACATTAACGATATTAATAATTTCCAAAATTGCAATGTACATTATTAAACCATGATAGGTATGTTCTTTTGATTAAACATAATATATTATGTTTGTTGAAAATTGGATATTTTGGGAATTTTTATTTAGAACTCCTTACCTACAATTATTATCATCCAGATTTTTTTATGATAAATAATATTATTATGCTGTGGTGATTTTGCAGTAAAAATGTGTTTATTAAAAACTGTCTTACATTTATTAGAGTTTTCATCGAGCAACAATGTATTTTACTTTTTTAAGTAATTACTGAGTTCTAAAAAAATTCCTTTAATATATTCCCACATCGCTGGCACAGCTAGGAGAGAATATTAAAAGAGTCAAGACACCCCCCCCCCGTCACCCCAAAAAAAAAAAACATTGTTTAAAGTTTTCCTAATAAAACATTCTAAGATAATATTATTATATTTTGTATAATATTTATGATGGATATGTACGATTTTTAAATCCAATTTAATTTCACCAATGGAAATAATTAAAATATTACACAATTATAATTTTAATGTTCTTATAAGATCTACGAGATTGTTCAAATTTAATATTTTAGGGAAATGTTATTTTTAAATAACCATTTGAGTATTATATTATTATTAGTTTATTGTGAAGCGAAACGAACGTGTCTACTGACTGCGTTTTAAGGTTAACCAAATCTTTAAAGTGTTCGCTAGGTATTTGATTGGTTTTCAATTCGTAAATAAAAAAAAAACATTAACATTTTAATAAAAATAAATTATTAAATAATTATAGTTAATTTTGTTCGAACCATACGCGAAATGTATTATTATACTAATTATTTTCCCATCATTTTATTAAACTTCAAACACGGTTTACAATTTAATTAGAATAGTATAATATGTTACAATGTATAACAATACTGTATAGTTATATTATAAAAAATGTATCAAACAAACTTGAGCATAAAAAACATGTCCGTATCTGTAACGCGTATACATTCTGTATAATATAATGATATCAAATACATCATTATTACCAATCACCTTTGTACCTACGTACCTACAATAAATAAGCTTTGATGCCTTTGTTTTCGCCGCTCCGGGATGATAAATTTTTCTATAATGGTATTCTTTGAGTTTTAATAATAGTTATAATAACATGGTCGTACATCGGATGGGCTTCGCAAAAACAAAAAAATCGTATCTATAAATTGAATTGTTATTTTGCCGATGAAAACCAACGTCGGGACATCCACTGAAATTCAGTGACATCTGAATTGTTTTTTTTTTTCATATATATATATATACTTTAAGTAATATTCGTCCAACATTATGTATATATAAGATTATCAATTCAGCAATTGTATGGGGTTGAAAAAAACAACGTTTTTCGAACGAAAAAATAGAATTATTTCTATATTGTTTCTCCGCGGAATCATTTTAATTTTTAATATTTTATTTATTCTTCAAAAAGACAATGGACCCCCCCCCCGCTGAAAATGTTCGTATGTTCGTGTGTTAATATGTCCTGCGCTTGTTGTTTAAGAACTTAATCATTCGTATACGAACGGACCCGCATATGGTTAATATTGTCGTAATGTTTTACTCAAATTTTTCAGCCGTTGTTATATTATATTATTTTGATCGGCTACGAAAATTATCAAACTATTATAAACTTGTAATAACATAATATGACGTACCGTTTTATACGATATTATGTTCACACATTTTAAATAATTGAATAAATGACATACAATTATTTTCGCCTTTTATCTGTAAAATAAGAACGACTGAATTGGAATACGAGGGAAAAAAATACCATAACGATATGATTACTGCCGTACGCAGTAATATACATCCTCTGCATTCTCTGTGCTCGTATCTATACTGTTATTTTCCACATCGTTTTATATATTATAAAAAAAACCACTTTTCTAGTGGTAACATTTAAAAGGATAAATCAATACAGAGACAGTTAAACCGTGTATTATATTGTTATGCTGGTTTTTATGTATTTTGGAAAACATTATTTTCATTCGACTACGGAACTCAAATCAATCACAATAGTTGAATATAAATTATAAAAACAAATACATTCATCTCTCCGCTCAGAATCTAAGATAAAATACTTACCGCGGTCTAATCAACATATTTTATTATGTGACGGTTAAATAGGTATCATAGTCCAGCCAAACACTCAGTTTTTGGCAGAGGTTTTGAGCGGTCGCTTTTCCATCGCCAAATATTACTCAAACATAATATACTTACAGCAAAATGTTTAGCTTCAGGATTATGATATCGTGTCACGACGATTCCAATTTATTATCAGTCGTCAGCGCTGTCCCGAGATCGATTATTTAGTTTTGACCACATAAATCTTTTTTTTTTTTAAATCGAAAATCTGAAATTATTAAAACGAAACTATTAAAAAAAAGTCCATGTTATTATCAAGTAATCTCTGTGATGGATTGGACATAACTTTCGGTTTGACATATTATTCGTACCCAAACTATACGCTTGCAATTATTGCGTTCCGAAAACTCTACGCGCGCTAGTAAATTCTCGCACACGAACCACGCCGAATCGTCTGTAATTAATTCCTTATGGCAAACAATCGATCGGAACGGATTAAGGATATCCAAGTTAGGTTTTAAAATAAAATTGACGACTGTTCAAAAGCGAAAAAAATTCCATGTGAAATAACAACGTTTTAGATATTATTTTTTATGCGCAACATTATTCGTCCGGTTAAAAATCATATAATATTATGCAAAAATTAATTCATAGCAGTGCGTATATGGGAGAAATAAATTAATGTTTGGAACCTATGACCTATGTAAATATTATTTTGCATCGTGTATATTTTCAGGTTTAATGTAATTATTTTCCGAAGAAATATTATTAAAATGGTATGAGCAATTTTTTTTTTCGCCCTAAAAATTAACAAGCCCGGCTAAGATGATGGGTTGTTTTTTTTTTTTTTTAAACTTTTATCAGAATAAATTTATTTGTTTAATATGCTAATCAAACGTGTATAATTTGTTGGGTTGTTTGTTCGTAAAACCTTAAACAATACAAAATTACTCAATTTTAACTATCATTATTCAGAAAAGGGTCATGGCGACGACAATGGTTATTCGTACTTCAACACTACCTGCAGTCTGATATAATAATAATACTATGGCCCGTAAAACTAAAGGAAATAAATAATGTTCATAAATACAATATGAAGTCAAGGAATTGAAATATTATCTCTGGTCGCGTGCAATCTGAGTTTTCGTTCGTAGGTATCTATATATACAACTACAACTATACCTACTACTGTACTACTTACAACGCACTACGAAATAAAATCACTACCAGGAAATAATAATAATATACAATCAGCTATTTTCAACCCTCCGACATTAAAAGCACAATCTTTTATTTTCACACCCGCACGTGATGGGTATACAACCGCGTGTCGCATTATATTTTTCGTTGGATTCCAATATCAAAAATTTTAAACCTTTGAATACAGTTTGAATAATATATAATATAATGCACGTCATATATAGGGTAATTTATGCAATTTATGGTTCAAAAGTAACAAACCATAATAAAGATCTCATCGGCGTATGCGTATATATAGTTGTATACCAATCACCAATAATGATTTTAACGAAATTATATTATTTTACTCAATATCCTATACATTGAAATGTAAACGTATAGTTTATAACATTTAAATAGTTTTATAAAATTTACAAGAAATAATCTGTTCGGACGACTACCGCGGTTATGGTTTATTTCGTGTACAATAGTTATATTGCGATATAAACAAATATATTCAATAAGTACTTAATCGATCATCTGTAAACTTGAGGGTTGGGACTTGGTCTAACACGCGTAGAATTGAGGACATTTATATACTGCTCGAGTTTTGCATAAATTATAATATTGATAGTATAATTGTACTTCGCTTGATATTGTAAATATTATACTTTAAGAACACACGTTTGTGTACATACAAATAGTCCGAGTATAATAAAATATACTAGATCCAATATTACATATTATTATGTTTTATATTTTTTAAAACCAATTTTAAGGACGATATAATCTTTAAAATAAATATTTTATTAATAGCGAAACTGTTCATCCGAATTTTCAATACATCAAATTTTTCAAAAAAATATCAAACAAATAATTTACAGTAAAAAAGGTGTGTTCTCATTTGAAAACCCGAAGTTTTAATCGCCAGAGAATTCTGCTTGTTAATTAGTATCAAGAATTTGAAAAAAAAATTTCAGAGTTTATTATTTAAGGATTTCGAAAATCAGAACCCGAATAATGTCATTATTACAGGAAAAATTAAGGGTGAGCACGGTTGGCGAATCACCCTGTATTACAGACGTGTGTGTAATGATAATAAATATTATAACTTTCTATTTTATTTATTGATATAACACACACCCTAAAGTTGTTTTAGCATATTAAGTGCATAATGCTCATCAACTTGAATCGTTATAGAATTTACAAAGATTAATAAGGTACATAGGTAATTAATTGATATTATTGATAAGTAATAACAATACAATAGGTATACAATTGAATACTTACGTCGTGTTGTGTATTATTATTATGTTATATTCGAGCGACATGTTGTTAAACCGGTGCGTACATCGAGTGACGGTTTAAATTATATTTTTCAAAAATGCTTTCGTGATGAACATTATTGTCAAACAAATTGACATTGATGGCCCGTCGTTGCGCTGTGGTCGGTGGGTGGTGGAGGGGCAATTTCGAGGGTCACGTGATTATACGCGCAAATCGTAAAACTCGCGTCTAGACCGATAGCCGAATTTATTCGCTTACAGGCACACATACGCCCCACACCCACCACCCGCACGTGTACACCTGGTTCGAATAATCCTCTTCGGCCACGTCTGGGGGGGGGGAGGGGGGGTAAATGAAAAACGGGTGTGTGTAGTTGTCCCTCCACCCGTCGTCCGAGTATAAAAAGAACCCGAAAATCGATAGACCTGGACCGTGTGTCGGATGACGGAGAGATTGCGGCTTGGAGAGTGTGCGGTTGTTTGCTATTATTATTATTATTATTATTACTATTACGTATGCTTATTTTAGAAAACAATGATAATAATATGTTATAATATTTTATTATAATAATTGATATCATTATGGTTATGTCGTCTGTTGCCACGTAATGGTACGAAGTTACATTCTATGGGTAGGCAGGTACTCGGTATAATCGTCCAGAGCGAATAATATTATTCCTTAATCCATCCGCCCATTTTTCGCTTTATGGAATGCGATTTAAATAATGCCTAGTGTTCTGTTCGATTTCTATATATGTATCGAGTTTTCTTCAATTTTATTTTAATATGCAATTAATATGTACGTTTTTCAAGAAATTTCTGAAAAAAAAAATCATATTTAATTTTGTGACTATGTCCGCTTTTTGACGGTGCATTATTAATTACATCGGACTAGATATTATTTTGACTTTCACTCTCGAGACGGTGGGTGTTATATTATTAAGACGTCCATATATACACTTAAAAGCGCTCATTATTTGAGTGCAGTTTTCGGAATGCTTATGACCTATATAAATGTATTTTTTTTTTCAATTACATCGGGTCCTAATTTGATAATATTAATGCAATTACTGTAATAGTTTGGTGCTTCTCTCACCACGGCTGCAGACGTCTGCGCCGGTGTTATTACCACATATGGGCACATCAATTTTTCCGCACTCGACTCCAAAATATAAAACGTTTCCAAAGCCCACTAGGACGACGGTCTCCTTCTGTCCTCCCCTTCGCCCCCATAACATGTCGGCGTCGTGTTCTGACAATACACGTAGGCGTCAACCCCCGCTGCTCTTCACACCCCTCGCCTGACCCTACAGTCAGCGGCGGGGGCGGCGGCGGAAGTGGCGGACCGTTTGGCCCGTTGCGTGAAAACGTTCTTTGAATATTATCCTTAATGATGATCGATTAATGGTTCAGACGATGACAGTTCGGCGGCGGCGAAGAGTTGTCTCTCCGAGAGTTCGTCTCCACCCCCCCCCCCCCAACACACGCACGCACGCTTAAATACACAGACGTGCTCGCATACACAGGGCCCCGAGGGAATATGCAAATCGTAAAACCCGACTTTCGCGCGCGATTCAATTACCCCGACGGCCCCTGCACGCACTCGGCACTATTTCCACCCACCCCCCCGCATATCACTCGTTTTTTTTTTGGGGGGGGGGGGGGGGGTGAGAAATCGAAAAAAAAATCCACAAAACGTCTCGACGGGCGGGCGTTTCGTTCTGCAGCCGAGTGCGCGACTCGCACGTACACGACGGGAACGATGCCCACCCCCGTCGGCCACCTCACCGTTATAACGTAAAATATATGAGTTATGTGCTAGTTGTTCCTGCCGCGGAATTCCGTTTTTACGCCGACGCCCGCACCCCCTCCGGGGCGCGACGGCCCCTTCCTCTTCGGCTGACGATGCCGCGGCACACGAGCGATCAACGGGTTTTTAAGAGTTTACACTCGTGGTTTTATTTTATTCATATCAATTTCGTTTTGCTGCTGAATTATAAATAATATACTTTTCGTGTACGCGACCCGTCGCGGTCGTTAAATCGTTTCGTCGTTAAAACATTACTATTATTATTATTATTCGCACACTTTCGATTATACGCTTCGTTCATATTATATATTATTATTATATACGTGACGTTTCCCCTGTATTATAATGATTCCGACTTCGTGTTATCCGCCCAAGTATATAATATAGGTATATACCATATACCCGCAACACAATACCATATTATTATATATTCTATTATACGATATTATGTAGGACAATGGTATGCATAAATATAAATACCTATGTGTTGTTCACCGCGAGTAATTATACATTTGTACACGTTTTCGGATTTTCCGTACTTTTTTTTTCGAAATATAATCTAAAATATAAGTGTAGCAGGCACACACACACACACACACACACACACACACACACAGCGTAGTAAAATCGATGGATTTAATAATCACCTCCATTCCGCGGCACCTACATATATATATATTGTTCAAATACAAGTTGTGTAAACTTAATTAACATTAATGTATTCGGGAATATTAAAAGTGAACGGATAAAAAATTTTGTGCGTAGATCATTATATTTATATTTTCCGCGTTAAAACAATTTTATGTGTTATCGGTAAATGTTAAACATATTAATATTATAATATATTCTAACAGCTGATATATTTTATGTGAATTTAAACTTTTTGCTGAACGTTTCGATACGATTGGTACGCGATGGTCATACCCGAGTAAAATATTTTACAGAATACATTTTTATTTATTTCGACTACCGTAAAATGGGATTACTTTGATTATTTTATTACCGTCTTATGACAATTTTATTTTTTGTTCTATGTATAACTTCTGTAGTATTAACGATAAAACTCTCAAAATGAAATCTTGGCTACCTATAGTGATGATCAGTGTCTTAACGTTTTAATTTTTTAAATTTCTGATGATTTCTTTTGAGATATCAATCTTTCTAATTGTAATATTATCAAAGTTGCACAACGTAGCGGGCAACTTTGATACCTATATTTCTTAATGCAATATCAAAGTGACCCCATTTCATGAAAAAAAAATTAAATCATCATGGTACTTATTCTGATGAATAAAAATATAAGTGCATCAAAGTCGCCCCACGAAATCAAAATTACCCCATTCTACTGTATAGCACTATGGTTATAGACTGATAATATTATAATGTACACTTCCAAAATATATTTTCTCGAAAAACGACTGCCTATTCTTTTATTGTTGAATATTGGTTTTCAAAAATTAAACACTTACCAAATACGTTGTTATAATTTATTATACCAATATATTATATACTGTTTAGGTATGAAATATTTTGTTCGGAATTAATGTTCTTACAAAATAACAAATATTATGTATAATTGTTTAGTTTAATAAAATACATTTGTAACATCTGTAGCTCATTATTACATATACCTAGCCAGTAATGTACTATATTTCGAAATTAATATTTAAAGTTTAACAAAATATTATGTGAATTTAAACTTTTTGTTAAATTAAAACGTTTCGATACGATTAGTACGCGATGGTCCTACCCAAGTAAAATATTTTGAAGTATACGTTTTTATTTATTATAACTATAACGTCTATAACAGTAGCTATAGATTGATAATATTATAATGGAAACTTACAAATATGTTCTCGAAAAACGACTACCTATATTATTTTATTGTTGAATATTGGTTTTCAAAAATTAAACACTTACCAAATACGTTGTTATGATTTATTATACCAATATATTATATACTGTGTAGATATGAAATATTTTGTTCGGAATTAATGTTCTTACAAAATAATAAATATTATGTATAATTGTTTAGTTTAATAAAATACATTTATAAACGTAACATCTGTAGGAGTTCATATTATATAATAACTAGACAGTATTATACTATAAGTGGACATATTTCGAAATTAATATTTAAAGTTTAACAAAATATTATATAGTAATTTACTAACACTGAAATATAGCTCATATATTAAATAATTTAATACAATTTTAAGCACAATAATAATTAAATTATGACCACCTACCTGTTTCTAAATAAATCATTAAGACTTAAGTTTTACTAAAAACACGAACTTCTAATAATAAGTTACTTTTAAATCAAGTTGAATTTGTGTATTAAATTAATTAAATTAAAGAGCTTATTGAAAGTATTTTGGTTCTAATCAGTATTAATTATAAAGGAGCTTTTAATAGTCAGAGACCATTATTTTGTTTTGGGAAAATTAATAATTTTGAGCTTGTGTTGTTATTTTTGTTTCTATCAAAGGCATTATAAATTATAAATGTCAAAAAATGGAAATGTTCTTCTGTTATGATGCAGATTAGGCTTTTAAAATTATGTCACTTTGTATAAAACCATTTTTGGGACATCACATACACTTAAGTTAGGTATTAACATCGAATAATTTAATAAATTATCACGTCAGGAAAATTCAGAAAACTATATATACTGCAGCAATTGTACCAACTCATTTTTTTTTAGTTTTCTTCATGGTTAGGATTGCAATATGGGAAGGAGTAAACATGTAATGAGAAGTTACATTTAAAATGCCACCGGTATACCTACGCAGTTGTATAATCTTATAGTTATATATAGTTAAACCTCTAAATACCGGACAATCTCGGTCTCTGAAATTTTGTCCGCTATTCGGAGTGTTCAGATTATAGAAAGTTTTAGTTTGCTATTTGGAGCTGGTGTCCTTTATTTAGAGGTGTCCGTATATAAATAATATAAATAATACATTTATTAGTGGCGAAATGGCAACGGAGGAGGGTGGGTTAAATATCCGTGGGTTAAATAACCCCCCCCCCCCACAGGTTACGCCACTATCCCTAATAGTAGGTATATTAAATTGTACGAACCATCTTAATTTTAAGTTTAATCTAAAAAACTGGTTTTACAATAATTTATAAGATACATTGAAGAAAAATCGTATTTGGAAATTATTTTATATTTAATACCATTTGTAGATAAAATATGTTTAACTGGGAAATTTTTGCCAACTATAATGTTATAATATTTTAATACCTATATGATATATTGTTTTTTAACCCGCCTTAAAAAAAACGTACCCCCTTTTTTCTTTACATCATTTTCATTTTTCATTTTCTTTTTTTATAATAAGTCATTATGTTTTTCCTTTTTTTTTTCTCTCGCCTATTTTAGTTAAGTAGTCTTGCTCTTTGATGAGAGGTGTGAAACATCAGTGAACTCAGTGAAGAGCTATGCTAGTTTTTCTTTTTTTGTATAAAATGTTCACCTGTGCGGCTGTGCAATATTTAAACTAGCAATAATTAAATGTATTATTATTCGTATAATATTAACAAGCTTGGGCAAGCTAATGATAATTTTTAATCGAGTTAAGGTAAGTTGATAGAAAACAATTTAAAATGTTTAAAGTTATTAGTTATCCTATAATTTGTTGAATTGATAGTTATATTGAAACTCATAATTATATTATTAAATTAACCTACAGCTAAAAAGTCAATCTGAAGTAATGGTAATAGTTAATTTAATTATCGGTTAAACCTGTTGGTTAGCTTAGCTGGAATTCAAAAAACAGTTTAACTGGGACATAGTATTTACTGACAGTTAAGTCCTGATAACTGTCAGTTAAAGACTACTATATTGAAAAACTTTAAAAGTAACTCGTTATCGATAAAAATCAATTGAGTTAATCATAAAGTTAATGAAAACTAAATTTAAAAAAGTTGACTTTACATAAGCTTTTTAACTCGCTTATGCCCAGGCTAGAATATTATTAAATTCACGCCTACGCCGTTTCGACGTCAAACTAGTTTTGAAAACCACTTATGCTCATCGAACTGTGTATAAGACCTATGGTAAAAGCGTCTCCGCGTTAACCTCGAAAAGATGAGAAACGCCCGATAGATGTGCATAAAATTGAGGTGACGGCGTGTGTGTCGGATTTCCTGCGCATCAATTATTATTAGTTTGGAAGTGTCTGGCCGTAGAAGTTCGAGTCTTCGAGACAACCATGGTATAATATTATACAGCTGTGCTGTAAGGTATGTGCCGTGTGCTTTTCGATATTTTTTTTTTGCTTTTCGTGTCATTCAAACATTATTCGAGACAACGTGCCGTTTAAAGAGGCCTTTGTTCGTGTGCAATAACTCTAAAAGCTTAATTATTTTTTTTTTTCGATTCGTATAATACGCAAGTATAATAGAGTTTAACGTCGAGATTAATTGTTCAGAGAAAACCAACGAAATACAATACTAAAATAATTAATACATTGATGTAGGCTATTACTGTAAGTATCGTTTAGTGGATTTTTTTTTGAAAGACGTACCCAATTCGAAATTCGGACGAATAGTTTCTCAGTTTTTGAAATATTAATTATTTTAAGGATAATAGTACTTAAAAATAGTCTTAAAAAAGTATGAAATAAACTCAATATTGGAACTAGTGTTATTGTTATATGTTGGCCATTTTTACAAAATTATTTATTTCGATGGATTATTATTAATCATCAAAGATTTTCAAGCCACCATACCCTCCATAATATCTTCCGAACCCATTGCCGTGGACCTATTATTCTTAATGTTACGTAACTCAAAAACCACTTGTTTGGTTTTTGATTCTGACACCTACGTCAAAATCAAAAAAAAATCAAACATTTAAAAAATGGTCTCCGAGCATAGTCAAAAATTCATCGGAATTTGAATGATTTCATTACCGAAGTAAAAAAATGGGGGTGAGCATGCTTGGTGAATCACCATGTAAGTACATAACGTGATCTGAGAATTCTCATCCTTTCCCGTTCAAAAAAGCTGCGCGCGCCACTGCTGACCTATTATAATATATTATTATAAATTTATAATATTATGAGCGCTCGTGGATATGATAATAATAATATTATTATTATTGTATTGAGTGTACTTCGTACTAAATCGCGTTTTGAAATTCCATACCGAGCGAAAAACGTAAACACTTTATTATTATTATTTGGTATGAAGTTCAATTTTTGTTCATTTATTTATTTTCGTTTGCAGTTGCGCCAGCTCTGCGTGTAACCGCATCGCATATACACTATTTACGATATGACTGCGCCGCGCGGAGCGCTCAAAAAAGTTTGGTTTGGCAAATTTTTAGATGGTAAAATTCGATACGGTTAGTTATGGTGGTGGTGGTGGGGGTGGGGGAGGGTGTACTTTATAGAGAGGTCACTTTTCCGATTACTGCGTGGTGTATGGGTTTCCGCGAGCTCGAGGAAAAACTACAGAAAAATATTAAGAAATTTACGGCGTTGTAAACGAAATCGATTTCGGTCGTTTCCGTTGTAAATAAATTGTTGTTCGGATAAAACTAATCTCGGCCACTCGAAATGTTTGCGGATTATATTTTATTTAAGAATTTTTTTGATTTTTTTTTTCATTTATTTCAATTATTGTGCGTATGGCCTATATACGTTATTGATGCCGAGTAGCTTTTAAAAAATATTTCCACTGTTTGCGGATAAAAATTACTTAGGCGTTATTGTGATTTTTTTCCGAGTTATTGTTGTTGTTGTTAGTACGATTATTAATAATTTCGACGACCGAGCACTACACGTCATATTGTTAATAGTAGGCGTACCTACCTCCTATTTTGTTATTTTAATTCAAATCGGAAAATCTCGAGAAGGCTCGCAGTGTAAGTTCTCTTTATAAAATAAGCCGAGGAATTGATTATATTTCCAAAAATTCATAAAAAAAAAAACCACCCCGTCGTTATTAATTACTAATAATTTTTTCTTTTTCACATTTCCCCGGATGAAAATATCCGCCTTTCACGGGTCTTGAACTCTCGGGACTTGACATAATAATTATTATTTTATTTGTACGCGAGCTTAACATTATATTTTTACTCGGCTGTGTAATAATATTAATAATAATAATTATTATTACGTTCCGCATTCATCGCATCTCGACAAAACTTTTCTTCTTATTACGGCGGCGGAGGACTGTGTGCAATTTAATAACCACCTGTGATCGCGTCGAATTAATTTCGATTTTTCTCGCGTGCCCATTTGTCCGGGGGGGGGGGGGGGGGCGTGAAAAAAACTCGACACAATACTATGCGTTTTACACGTTTTCGTATGTATAGTAGGTACCTATGTATACTATTCCGTGACTAAATATATCACACGCATCACACGAATATATTACAATAATATTATGACTTCCACGCCGGCGACTATATAATAATATTATATACCTATAATGTAGTATATCGCAGTAGTAGGTACCTAACCTACCCACCGACCAACCGATAACTACCTGCCCGCATATACCGAATAGTACCTAGGGTTAACCTCGCCTATGTTTCCACGTTATAATAATACCGCGAGAATATTATTACGTACCCGTTACCTTTACCTATATATAGGTATGTATTATATTTTCATAAAATATTATTATTATGAAAACGCGAAACGCACAATCGATGGCCCCTCTCCCCGCGCGTTTCCCCACCGACGTACACAGACGAGCCCCAACCCAACCCCATCACCGCCACCACCCCCCCCCCCCCACTACCACCACCGAGAGCACTATAAGGTTCGCATTCCGCCTCGCTATATTATACATGTATATGTATGTAATATTATAACCTTTCGCCGGCGCTCGCGACTCCCGAGTTTTCCTCGTCGTCGTATAGACACCGCGGCCGTCGCCATTCGCGTGACGCTCGCAAAATAATAATAATATGATGATATGATGTGTACATAATGTTTTCAGCCACTCCGCTCGTTAACGGGCCGAAACGATAAATCGCTGGCCGGCGCGGAGACGGCTGTGCAGTGTACCTAGGTATATAATATTATGCGCCCGACGCGGCCTACGATTTCGTTTCGCGTGATTTCCCCCCCCCCCCCCCGCTTTTTTCGTTCGGTTTTTCCGATTTTTCGCGTCCCGCGTCCTTCTGCCTAGGTCGGTATGCAGTGGCGGTGAGTCTAACTTTAACTATTTCGACGTCGGCACAGGCGTGTCAATCACGGATATGGCCAATACCGTTGTGGTCAGCCCCCTCTCCACCACACACATGTGAAATCGTAGCTTTTTACAATTTTTTTCTTTTATAACAATTATTACAACGGTTTAAATAAAATATATTATATTGTTGTTTGCGTGTCCACGTACTGTTTATTCGACTTATAACGATTATTAACATAAATACGCATTAATTAGTTTTGGAAATGGTGTTATATAATAATATAATATCATTGAAATTGTATTATTTCGATACGATATTTTATAACACGTTTCTATCAAAAATACATACCTGTTAAATATTTAATACAAATTCGATTTGTAGTGTTTATTTTTTAAACCTTAAATAGCCGTTTATCACGACGTATAGCGTACACGAAACAATTTTTTTGAATTTCAAATCTCTAGCTGAAGTCTTATCCACATTTTTTATGGCCACGTCTGCGATTAAAATTTTTGACTATAGGTATACATATTTTTTGTTTTTATTTATTTTTATCGATCTTAATAATATCATGTCCGTCGTGTCCATTAGCTGTTTGAAGGGGGCGGGGGGTGTAGTACGGTTGAATCGGAACACGTCTTGTGTGTATGTGTGACCCAAGATTTGTCACTTGAAAAACCCGGGTGGTCACCCATCCGGAAACCAGTGACACAAGCCAGTGCTTGCACTCAGAACACGTTTCGTGACTGAATACGCGACCAGCTCGCAACACCAAGCCACGATTGTTATATTATATTATATACTTTAGACGACCTTTACGTACCTAAATCTGTTCATCGGGTGTGCATCGCGCGCATGTCAAATAATTATTCCGTCGTAATATTATAGTAATAATAATAATAATAATATGCTCGCTCGTCTCAAAGGATCGTAGAAAAGCGAAAAATGAAAAAATCGTCTCTGAACTTTGCACGCGTTGCGCTCGCGTTTCAAGTTTAAATTAGTGAAGCAGAGTAACATTATTACAGCTACGCTTTATTATACTCGTCTGATATACTGTGCTTTAAGATTTTAAATGATTATAAATAAAAATAAAAATTTTCCTCAGTAAATGTATATGTATAAAGGCGTAATGAACTCAGACTTCGACGTTATCGATATATTTTTTTTTAAACGCGTTTTTTTGTTTTAAATTTTTTTTTTTTAATTGAACATAAAAACCACGGCAGCTCTATAGTCATTGGTCTGACAGTAACGTGTTATAACATAATATTAGGGTATTTTGATTACATACTTATAGACTTAAATTTAAAAATTAGAAAAGTTTAAAGTTCATTGTACAAATACTATAAATTACATTTTTTTTAAAACATAAATAAATTTACAATTGCAGTAAGATCCGGACTGAGAATTTCTCTCAATATTTTTGATGATTTCTGCATTTGGTCAGGATGTGCTTAGTTAGTTGGACACCACAGGTAGAGCATTTTTGGGTGGGTCGTCTCTTATCATTAAAATTGAATAATATCAAAGCTATATTAGGTATAATATATATGGTTTATCGGTTAGCCGTTAGAAAAATGTAACTCAACGATTTTAACAGATTTTTAATTTTATTTAAAAAAATTTGGTCCGTTTTAATTGTTGTTCATTAGTTAACAATACATATTAAGTAGGTTACCTACTTCAAATATTAAAAAAAACGCAATCACTGCAGATTGGCTGAGATAATGAGTATTAAAAAACGACCGTCCATGTCCTGTAAATAATTATTGTTTGAACGTAATTCCTAAAAAACTTTTGTTCGCAGTATTTGTTCTGAAGAATAAATTAGTCCACGAATGGCGTTCCTTCATACTCCCACGGAGGTTTTTTTAAGAATTCATAAAAACCGAACGATTCACTAAATAGTATATATTGTTATAATTATTATGTTTGATTCATACTCGACAAAATGTTTCTGAGGAATGACAATTTTAGAAATCAATGTACATAATATACAATAATTATATAATAAAGTAGGTACAGAGATTCTCAGCCTTATTTTTTATATCAGCTTTACCACCTACGCAGTTTGAAAATGTTCATGTGACACTTGGCCAATTAACGTTTATTTTGCTTATCCAAAACGAATACGTTTTTATTACACATCACGTATGGAAATATTGTTATTTATGTTATTGTTAATATTATCAAATAAATCGAATAATATTTATAATTTCGAATACTTATATTATCCATTACATTTTTTTTTTCATAAAGGGAGATTTTCTTAGCGTACCGCCTACGAGATTTTCGCGTACCACTTGTGTGGTAAGTGTACCGCACGTTGAGAAACGCTAATACATATTACTATTATCAAAGTGAATAATTTTTTTTTTCACGATATTATGTTAATAGAATTTAAGTTCAGAAAAGTTCATAATTCTATTCATACCAACAAATTACAACGTTATTTATCGTCAGACCAACAGCTCGAGCATAATATATTATAATATAATTTAAGATATTTTCGTGGCTAATATCGTGACGTATGTAAAAACCATCATTTCTGTATACCGCGGTATATATTTGAATTTCAAACACAACTACGGTGCAGGCACCTACTTCACCCTCGGGATTGAAATGGTCTCTTTAACGGACATTATATATATATATAATATAAATATTTTGAATATTTTCTGTCTGAAATAACATGAAAATTCCTGAGTTAATATCTCTCTGGGTCGACTACACCTGAAATTTCGTGGTTTTTAAAAAAAAAAAAAATATTATATTTAAAAAATCCATATTTTTTTTAAATTGGTTTCACATCATCTTTTATACCGTCTCGGGAATTTCACCCTTAATATTGAAATTTTCAAAAACTTCCGACTATTTTAAAACCGAGGATAATATACGTATAATATTATTATGTTTAAAAACAATTAAATTTACTAAAAAAAAATTGATATTATATTTTGATACAAATATTGAAATAATATCGCTGAAAAGAAAACAATATTTTCACAGCTCATCGATCGTTGGCATAATAGGTACGCTATCGTACTATTATCATGATCATTTATAATGAATGCAATTTCTCAAATATTATTGCATTGCAAGTTGTGGTAGATATTAGTAGAATTCACATTTTTTAAAATTTTTATCGCTGTAAATTAATGGGTTTTACTATCGGCGATATTTATCGATATCGCTGAATACTTTATGGAGCGTATTTGGTATGGTCAGTTAATTTAGCTTTTATAAATGTACCCACATACTATAGTACCTATCTATAGATTAAAATATGTTCATAATGCGTAGATATTACAGATTCAAAGTTGTTGGTCAGTCGTCCCCAATTATTGTCGTTTAATAATTTTTCCACGTTTATTTTGTTCTGTTTTTTTATACGCCGAAAGTTAGACAAAGTGAAAATTTTAAGTTAAACAAGTATTATATGTTACAGAATTCGGTGAAAATATTTTTTATTTTTTTTATTCATTTTGTATAAATACATAGATTATTCATTTTCTACGTACAAAAATATTGTAAGCCCAAACCGTCAACGTTTTACTGAAGGCGGTTTATCTAAGTACATGGAAGTGAATTTTTTTTTTTTAGTATTAACTAGTTAAATATACAACACTATACAAACTATTTAATTTTTTAGTAAATTATTTTTCAATTGCTTTTTAAATTAAATGCCTTTTTTGACATTTTAAATTTTTTTAATTATGTATTGCTTTTAAATCCGAACCCTATATTTTTTATTTTTTATGAAATTTCTCAAATCATTGCATTTTAAGTTGTGATAGATACCTATTAGCAAAATTCACAATTTTTTTTTATTTTTATTGCTGTAAGTTTCAATAATCCCATCAGATTTAACAAAACGGCAGTATAATAATTTCAGTTAAATATAAGTATTACATCGAATCGATTACTTTAATTCTTATAGTTCTCACAAATATTAATTCAATACAATTTGTAGCAATTTTTCTGAAAGCTTTTAGTTTTTCCGTAAAGCAATTCGACAAGTTGAATAAAATGTTTTTGCTGAAGGGTGGATGTGTCTGTACAAGTTATTTAAGCTTTACTATGAACAGAACTATTTTTAATGTGAGATTATCATTAAAGTTTGTTCTAGTTACATGTTACATAATGTGTTTCAAACATTTTTCAAAACTTAAAAACAATTCTCCTAGTCCGAAACTTATACCATTACTGTAACATAAATGTAACTTATAGATATCAGTAACATAATATCTGTGAACGGATTTTTTTCTCGCTCCTATATTCACATACGGATAAGAAAATATTATTTAGATCTAAAATATTTAATCTCCGATAACTTCTTTACTAGAATTACTACCTACTGCAACTATATTATTATACTCGACTGTGCAACAGAGATGATATTATAAAATTATGTGTTTTTATTTTTTCTTCTGAAAAGGGAAGGGATCAAAATCATTTCCCCCGCGGATATAAAAGGAATATCACAAAGACTTAGAATAATATAATAATTGAATAAAAATTGAACTGACAAAAGAATTTCTCTAAATGGCCACCGGATCTCGGAATCGACTATTACTTTTCCAATAGGTACCTACCTACTGAATAATGTCGTTTCCCGCCGCAGACATATTATATAATAATATATACTATATAGCGACGGAGAATTTATGTAGGCCATGGAAAATCTCCGGCATGGTCCCCAGCGACCCACATTGTCGGTACGCATTAGAATGACATTATGATATTATATACCTGCGACGAGAGGCACAAACAGAGTGGACTAAAAGGAATATAGCGTTAAATAAAACACGATGACGTGGTGGGCGAGTGAGGGGGGGGGGGTGAAATATTATAAGACCGCGTGTCGGGAAATGAAAGACAAACCTAAACTGTTAGTATGTATGTATGTATGTATGTATGTATGTATGTAGGCAAGGCTGAAAGATCTAAGAGAACAGTAGTGATATGCGCCTACATCAAAGGGTGAGAGTCTTTCAAACGCAATCTTAGTGCTACGACTCTTCCAAGACCTCCGAAAAGGGACAGACAACACACATCGCTGCAGCACTCGCCCTCGAGGACTACAACAGTGTTTGTGTGTTACCTATACCTATACCACATTATTACGTTTGACGAATATAATGGGCTCGCATGTGTATTCGTATATTGTTATTCGTTATATAATAATAATTATTATCATCATTATTGTTGTAATTATTATTATGCAACACGTATAGTTGGACGTAACACTAAAAAAATAAATTATGTCATCATACCGTATATATAACACCTATTTTGATTATATACATTTAAATCGAATCATTTGAATATTAATTTTATGTTGCAAATTAAAATAATAAAGTGTAATACATACATATTATTCCGAACGCTCAATTAAAAATCGTTTTTTTTTCTTTTTCAAGTTAAATAATTGTCTATTTAGAATAATATTTTATTTCATTGTGATGAAATATTTGTGCTTGTAATATTAACTGCCAAAGTATAACAATTTCCTAAGTTATTTCCAAATACAAAATTAAATTATTTAATAAATATATCGATAAAAATTATATTCAAATTTTTAGGATTAAAAATATATGAGTTTCAGTGTATCTGCAGTATAATATAAAAAAAATAATATGAAATAAAAACTGACGTAAAAAAAATAATAATAATAATACACAAATACCTCATAAAACTATTTAATTTTAATTTTAATCTTATAAAATATATTCATTGAATATTTTTTCAATATTCATACAAATTCCAAAAAAAAATAAAACATATTAATATCCATCCAAATCTGTTCCATTATTATGACAAACCGCTATAAAATTTAAAATAATTTATTATTTACGCATTATTGTGTACCTACAGTTTTTGGTAACAAAAAAATATTTTTATATTAAATTTGCATACTTACAGTGCATTATATAACATAATGATTAGATATAATATATAAATATATGTGTATTATAATATAATAAATATACAGATTATATATAGCTAATACATAATCAGTGGTTATATACATATAAGACATACGTGTACCCTAAATATTTAGGAAAGTTTTTATACAAAAAATTAAATATTCAAAATATGTTGTGAATAATTTCCTTAAAAAATCTATGAAATTATAATATTGTGTAATAAAGTTGAAATTCCAATGAACTATATTCGTGTTGCATCGAGCTGTGTCTCACATTGTATAAAATATTAGATAGGTGGTCAGTAAGTTTGTCAATTTTAGATTTATAAAGTTTTTCAATTGTATTTATCGTCACAACATTATAATCACGATTAAGAATTGTATGGTTGCCAAACGTATCTAGAAAAGTGTCTACCAAAATGAATCTCCATAGTCAGTATTAAAGAGCTGGAGATTTCCACACTTGTTGCTTATTCGCTTTAGTGACTATAAATTCAGTTACATTTCAAAAAAAAAATGTAGTTGCGTGATGGGCACTATGACATAATATAAGCGCTAGTGCTTAAATCTCCAGCTGTTTAATTATCTAACTTTAATACTGATTATAGAGATTCATTTCAGTAGACACAAGTTTCAAGTATGGTAATCATGGGTCGATGGGCAACCATACTATCTATAACCGTCATTATAATAGATGGATTAGTATAATAGCTGTGGTGTGCGGTAAAAGGCGATTGTGTATTATAATATATCTATAGATATATTTTACTTATATAGTTATATATATATAAATAAAATATCATATTTTTGCATACCGGACAAAATTCACGATTACAAACTGATTCTATTCTATTATATACATAAAGGGTGATTCTTTTATCATAAAATACTCATTATTTCAAAAAGTTTTAATGTTTTTTAAAATATTTTTTTGATATAGTTTCAAGTATTGTTAAAATACAACGTTTTTATTAAAAATCATTTTTTTAAATATTTTTTATTCTTATGTTTTTTTAAATTTTTGAAAAACAACAGAGTTTTAATTTCATATTCCAAAGCAGAATATTTTTCTAATTATTTTGATACATAAAAATCGAATTTAGGACGAGTGGCTTATGAGTTATAAGTATGTATTTCAAGTTTAGACAAGCGGAGTAGTGAATAAACATATTTTGCGGGGTAACCCCGCACCACTCTAGTCCGCACATCTAAACTTTAAAATATACTTATCACTCATAAACTACTCGCCCTAAATTCGATTTTTATGTATGCAAATACTTAGAAAAATATTCTGCTTTGGAATATGAAATTAAAACTCTATATGTTGCCATTCAAAAAAGTAAAAAACTTAAAAAAAATATAAGGATAAAAAAAATTTAAAAATATGATTTTTTAATAAAAACGTCGTGTTTTAACAACTTGAAACTATGTAAAAAAATATTTTAAAAACATTAATACTTTTTGAAATAATGAATGGTTCACGATAAAAGAATCACCTTGTATATTATTGATTATTATCATGCAAATTTGAGCCATAATTATAATAATAATAATAATGATAATAATAATAATAATAATAATAGTAATAATAATGATAATAATTACGTTAGGTATGCCATATAACAACGTTTGCGTTGGAGGGTTTTAGCGGTGTACGTTTACTAAAATCCTCTGAAATGTATCGCTCGGTGCGTATATACTTATTCACTCGATATACTGTACCTACATACGTTTAAATCATGTTTTCTGGTTCACTGGAGACTGTTTATTGGCCAGCAAAATATACTATATATTGTAATTATTTCAACTCGAGGGACCATTCGTTCGAGTTGCAGTACGGGCCCAATTGATTATATACATATACGGCAAATTGACCTACGATATTGAATTGTCGGAAGAAAAAAAAAAGAGGTTTAGCGTACAATAAAATCCCCCTCGTCGGACTCGGAATAGTTATAAATGCATTACCTGATGGATACTCATAAATCGACACCGCATTGTTTGTGGGGGAAAAAAAATAAAAAACAATGTAGGTATAATATTTATTCATAATTTTGTAATGCGCTCAAATAAACGATTCCTCCTCATCGTTATCAGTTTTTCGTTTCAAATGTTTTGATCTCCTCTCCGCGAGTTTAATGATTTCCATTTATTTATTGCTCTTCAGACCTCAACATTTTTGGTTTTTTTTTTTTTTAATTTACTTGGACGCATATAGAATAAATACTATAGTTTTTATTTGCAAAATGTACCCATTTAGTAGGTATTGCTAGATATTATTGTTACTTTTCATATTCGAATGACTTTAAATTTATTCAGTTACATTTTTAAATGATTATAAAACCATTTAATAACAGTTTGTTTTTTTCTTTTTTATTCTTCGTAATTTGATGAGTATTAATTTAGTTAAATTTACGTTTTTTTTTAAATTTTCATTTCATTAATCATTGTATAATTCATCGTGAGTATTTTTTATAATATTATAGATAGGTAATAATTCTGCTACACTGATAAAATTTGTCAAAACTATACCTCAGAGTAAATTTTACATAAAATATATAACACATAAGCAATTAATATATTATTATAATTTACACTTATGATTTATCAAAGCACAGAATATTTTTTGATTATAAAATTTTAATTAATTTTAATCACAAATATTTAATAGATATACAAGCTAGACTGGAAATGACAACAATTTATGTTTTTTTTTTTCAATATCTAATGATATTGGTTCAATAAGCGATTATGCGCATAGTTTGCAAACTATTATACAAGCCAAACGCAATGAAAGAACAAAATATTCTACCTATTTGTGAGCGAAATATCTATCCTTGCCGCTTGCATAATGTTACGATGATAAATTAAAATTACAGCTTTCTATTGGTCAGATATCTAGTTAAAAATTGAATGCAACAGAATATTCTATTGTTCTATGGAAAATGGACCCGAGCACTGCAATACAACAATGAATTATAATTATAATTATTATCTATTCAATAATTATCGATCGAATAAATTCATATAAACAGTACTTATTATACGATAATAATATTATATAGTTGCATTTTCGAAAAGATCAAGTGTTCTAAATTTTATTGTGAAAATATACTAAATAAATTAAGTTTGTTGCTGTTATTATTGTTTAGACTTCATTACGTACAATAGTCGTAATAATATATTATAATTATAGCTTAGGCACTTAGGTTAGGCATATATATACATATATATACGCCTACACTCAACACATCACATAAACATGACATTAAGCACTGAAATTTATTCAAAGTAAAATTGTACAGCTCAATCTAACGCCGAAATATATTTAACTTAAAAAATCATACGTTGTCTTGTGACTATAGTTTGTCAGTGTGATTAGTTATAGTAAGTATGATTTTTGTGCCGAATAAGATATATTTTTATTTTCAACGGGCACATAATTTCTGTATGCGTGTCATATACCTATTATAATATTTAGTAGATCATTTATTAAAATATTAATATAACAATTATTAGAATTACAATGTCTATAAATATAGTACGCTCCTTATGCGTTAGTTGCTTATTTATTTTTACCCTATAAAAAAAGGACTGCAGTTTTTGTTTGTATGTAATCATCTAATGCTTCGATAAATTTATATTTGGTTTTTTTTTTTTTTTAATTCGTTCATTCATTATTTTATTAATTTTAAAATTGTCGACCAATTTTCAATTCGGTTTAAACACGATCAACCGAGTGGAAATAAGCGGTTATAAAAGTTTATAATACCTACTTTTTAGGTCAGTAAACTTTCGTCTGTAATAATGGAAAGGCGATTGCTTTGCCGAAAGCAAAAAATACGCATATAAATCAAAAATGTATTTCTAACATCATATTGTTTTAAGCCCTACGTTGAACACAAGTCAACTGTATGATAATATGAGATTGAATCTGTAGTTTAACTTTTTTACTTATATAACGACTTCATCACGACGTGACTACTTATTCGAGTTTATACGGACAATAATACCCAAACGAATAGAATCCCTAATTATTAATCTATTGTATAAATATTATCTATTTACTTTGATCGATTTGAGATTCGGACGTGTTTGGAGGGACGTTTAGCTGTAACACGACATTGAAACGAACAATATAATATATATATATATTGGTTACTGGTTACTGGTTAGGGATTATGGTATAGGTTACCATAGGGTAGTACCGGCATCTACGCCGAACGATAAAGCCGTCGGGAAAATATATTTTTAATTTTAATCTTTATAATTCCGCCCCAATGAAATTAATGTCTTCAGTTTAAAATTCGATAAACAGACAATGATAATGATATATCGGCGAAAAGCTTATAAATACCTTTTATGTCCGATTTAAGATATATATATATATACCGCAGGCGTGTTAGGACTTGTAGAAACCCTCAAATTGATTAATGGACACCGCTTGCAATACCGATGAGGACATAAAATAATATCCGAATAAGCAAAAATCGTTCATTACAGTAATAAATCATTATTATTACGTCTCGAGGTAAAATGAAAACATTGAAAACCCATTCTTGTTCTTATCCTGTTCGGTACGAAAGTGTTATGTTCGTAAATAAAATATTAATGATAAAGAACATCGTTATACCGTCATGTTATAATGGTTAAGGGTATAATATATAGGTACATAGATTATAAGATTGTGCATAGGTTTATGATTTTGTGTTTCTGCCACCTGTCATTCCAGTCAAACGAATAACAATATAATACAACAATACAAGCAAAAACAAATGCAATTGATAACTAAGGTGGCATAATATTTTTTTTAGATATAATTCAAAATCAATTATTAGGATAATATGTAAAGATGATAGTAAAAAATGAGGTAAACTGCAGCTTTATTGGAGGTTTTTTTTAAGGAACCCGGTGTTGGTTTTTCAAATTGTACGCAATTCTATAACATTTGAAAATTATATTTTAGTTATAATTATAATACTTTTCCACAAATCTACTACCCGACACCTATTTAGGGGGATTGATGTGGTATATTATATCGAGAAAAAAAATTTTGATAGGTACTTACCTATTTTTTCATCCGAAAGAAGAAGACCAACTCCGTTTTTTTTCAAATAATGGTAGATACGATATGATTTGTAAAAAAAAACAGGTAGGTATGTCAGCAATATTTCATTCTGACGATTTTTCTGGCATGCTCCACTTCTCATTGGTCGAGAATTGATCACATGACTTATCAAATAAATACATACAATAAGTAACAAATGATAATAAATGTACTGATAAGGAGTAAGCTGGTAGCCATTTTATGCGTATCACAAAGTTGCTGACATACCTGTAGAATATTTTGTCGTGCGATTTTTCGTTCGCAAAATATAATATTATGGTTTTACTTACACCACTTACGATCGATATTTTAAAACAGTGATGGATGTACCTTTTCTCTCGTGTAAATACGTAATATTATCAAACGTATTTGACTTGAACAGTAAATAACTAAAAACTAATACATTTTGGCTTCTGTTTCGGTACATATTAATATTAAATCAAATAAAAATATACAGTCTTGATGTTTAAGACTTTTTTTTTACAAACACTCGACAGTTGTATACAGCTGTTCATCGGTAAATTAAATAGAGCCTATTCTAGAACGATATTATCACGGTGCAGTCGACCTTTGCCTGCAGTTTTTCCGAGATAAATTCGTAGACACGAAAACTAGAGTTACACGGCGGCAGCTTAAAAGACGCGTATATCATTTCGTCATTAATATTTATTATTTTATACCTGCGTAATACATTATGTACCTACCTAAAATATTTTCCAAAGCAATAATCATATATAATTTATAAGATCACGAATAGAAACCTTTAATGTACATTTTTGAACGCTGCACAATATAATGGCACGAGCGAAACTTATTTTATGCGCCGACACCTTGTTAGTTATGACCTAATTTCCAGAGTTGTAAATATTTAAATACCGTTTCTCATTTTGAAAATGACTTATTTTATGTAGGTACAATGTCGCGTAAACCGCAGTAACTATATACAATGATATCTCAAACACTTAAAGTTCATAATATTACAATGAGTAATATTACGAAGTAGACGTCGTGTAAGTACATAATGTATAATAATGTGTTAATCAATTATTGATTATTATTATTATCGATCATAGGTAAGATCCTCCCGATCAGTGCTTTATACTCTATAATATGTTGTTTCAACAATTAATTTACTAGAATTGTTACGATAGTATTATTTGGTAACCATACTACAAGTGTATATTAATATTCTATTTAAGGAAAGTAATATTTTTACTTCCTGTATTTATTTAGTGAAAAAAAATAGCACGAGGAACCATTGAATATCTCGTGTATTATAACAAAGCGTAATAATTATTCGGGGATCCATCTTTGAGTGACCCGGTCCCATTTTAAAGTTCTTGTAGTTGAGTTACAATACTTACAAACGCTTTTCATGACATATATCAGTGTGGTCCAACCCCTCGTCCCTCAAAGCCTTTTTTTTTGACCCTCCTAAGAAGACTACATAATATTGTGTAATTTATAATATGTTTAATAATTTTAGCGTTTACAAGTGTGATGATTTAAAAAAAAATCTGAGGGCGGCAGTCGGTCGTATCGCCGACTAATAATAATAATAGTCATAATGCGTATTTTATAATGTGGCGACTCGTGTATTATATTATTATTATTATATCATAATGTTTGTTATAAATTAATAAAATACGAATAAAAACATATTTTTCGCCCCCCCCCCCTCTTTGTTTTTAAACGTGTAAATTGGCCCTCTAACTAATGCACGTATGTAGGTTTTTGGTGTCTGCTGCAGTGCAGTCCTTCGACTGCGATATTATAATCCGACCGAATGACGTCGACGTGACACGTCAAACGCCGACCGCACCCGAGTAGGTTTTAAGTCTCGAACCTTACTGTTGAAATCATATCTATACAAAAAGGAAGTGGCGGATATTAGGGGATGGGTGGGGTTTTCACCAATTTGTAATTTGTTATTACAACATAAAATAACGGGAGGGGTTGAACGTCATTACCCCTGTGGATTTGAAATTCACCCCCCCCCCCTCCCCCTTCTGAACTATATATCCATTCACCACTGCAAAAAAGTCGGTTAGTAGAAAGAGCTGCAGGATAGAGATGACATCATTATATACGCGATCATTGTTTCATCGTTACAACAGATTTTGTTGGCGTACGACATTATGAATTTTCGATTTCGCGGGGTGCAAAACAAGAGTGTAACACTCCACTCGAATAACATACAAAAGGTACAATAGAAAATGTTCCCGAGCGGTGTGTGTGTGTGTGTGTGAGAGAGAGAGAGAGAGAGAGACAGAGCGTTGTGTACGTGCGGACTTCCGTTCCAAACGACTGACGGGGAAGAAAAGGTCGTCTGTGAAAAGTGAGCTTAAAACTCTTACGTTTTTAAAACTGGTAACGAAATTATTTCCACACAAACAAAGGGCCCGAATAGACTACCACCTAGAGTCTTTAGTATTGTTTTTCCACACACACTAAGAGACGCTCTCACATCGGCTGTATTACACTCTGTCTGTTGTTTGTGGAACACCTATCTACGACGTATAATTTGTTTTTATTTTTTGGTCTGCTCGTGCACGCGAAGTAATGTATACGCGTAAAATTATATTATTTGGGTACATTAATGCGGTGTCGAAATGAGAACGAATGCGTTAATTTTGCCGGAACACCTAAATTTGAAATTAGTTCTCTAAAACAATTTCAAAGAAAATTCTCGCCGAAAAGTGTGCTTTGAGGATTTAAAAATAATAAATCCGTCTACCGTATATCGTCGTTACGATAAAAAATGTGCACGCCGCACAGCTAACGACTAAATCCAAGAATCAGATGACCCATTTAGGTAATATTCATCTATTTCAGATGGAATTTATTAAAAATACCAATAACCCGCAGACGAATAACACAAAATACAGTTTTTTAGTAGGAACAAATTCCAGCCGTATCGTGTTAAACGTTTATTTCTTATTTTTTATGACACTTAGTCACACGTAGCTTTAACAATGTCATTTTAAACTGACGCGTCGACTATTCCATCCACTGCGGACACGAAAATCAAAAAAATAATAATCTTTTGCAATTCAACTGCAATTCAACTGCACACGGTAAGTGCATTTGAATTGTTCGCGTTCAATTGTTTTATTCGGGGAAAAAAAATTATATAAAAACATAAATGTTATAAAATTGTAGTACCTATACATGTAATAGTACAAACACTTGCGTAGTAAAATTATTATTCTATTCGACTTTTGTGGACCGTATACACACTGATATTTTTTACTTAGAATTTACAACGCATAAATATCACAATGACTTGGGACAAAAACTAAATACGTCATAATAATATCGTAGCAGATAAAAAAAAATTCGCAGACTGTAGTAAACATTTTTACGGTCATATTATACGATAATCATATAATATGTAATATAATACGATATATTTTAGAATCTATATTGTTATCACCATTGATCGAATCGGAGCTGTGGGATTCGCAAATCGGCTCCGAACGGGGGGCGGGGAGGGTGAACGATCGTGGTGGGTGCTCGTTCATTCGCTGCTCTATAATAGGTCCCCCCCTCGCCGAAACGAATAATGAATGAAATAAAACCGAAGAACAACATCGGCAGCGATATCGGGGCAGAGTTCGGCGGCGCGTGTACCATAATATTATGCGAACGCAAATGGACTCTTTGGAAAATTTGATATTATTACAACGTTGTACATTTATGGCGTCCCGCGATTCCGTTTGGGGTCGGTCATATTATCGTTATTGTTTTTAGGTACTTACTGCGTGTGACTGCGTTTCGTGTCGTCAAAATTAAAATGTAAAACTCTACGGCCTTCTGCACATGGGTGGTGGTTGTGTATTGACCTCCGCAGCGTTGAGAGCGATTCGGTGGCGTTCGAGACAAATCGATTTAGATAAAAAACCACGGATTATTTGAAAACAGATAGTGCACTTCCTACAACACGATAGAAAAAATGAATACGGTGCTCCGATTGGTCTCCGCCCAAAACGGTGTGACCACATACGGCAACGCTTAGATATTAGATATAATTATTTAGTAAAAATGGTATTCCTAACGCTAACTTTTCGCCCGTTGTCCGCTATACATTAATTTATGGTGGTGCGGTCGCCCGACCAATGAGAACCGCTAGATTGTATGATCAACATTCAATAGCAGTTTCAACCGTTGACATGGCTGCACTGATTTCACAGTTTTTTTTTACATCCAAGTGCACAATCCGTTTTCATATAATCTGCGTAAAAACTACTCAGTCGAGCTTTAAGACGTCAGCGAAATGAATATTATGGAAAAAGTGGGTACCAGAAATCTCATAATATATAGCTATCAAGATGAATAATTGAAGGCATAATTATTACGGTATTTAGGTTATTCTTATTAATTCTCTCTCTTTTTGTGATCGATTCATTACCAGTTTACCGAAAATCGCATAAGACGAATTTCGTACAACATCCTGAAATGAAATATGCAAGCCGTCCGAGCAAGTTAGTGATAAATTTTAATTGAGTTAAGTCAAATTGATAGAAATAACATTTTAGAAAGTTTTAAGTTAATAGTTATCATAATTTTTTTTTAGCTCTGGTTAGTTTAAAGTTATATGGAAACTCACAGTTAACTTATTATTTTTTTTTCTTTATACAAACAGCCAATAACAATAAGTTTCAAAATAGTAAAAAGTAAATGTTTATACAATATGAACCATCTATAATAATTTTGCTATATATTTTATTATTCAATTATTTATAAATACCTAGTAAACGTAACTCGGATTTGATTGAACGTAACTCGTTGTTATAATTATTAAGTTTATATGGATACAAATCATTTAAGTTTAAAATTGAGTTGATGAAAATGAAATTAAAAAAAGTTTAGTTAAAAAGTTAAAATCAATTTAACTATAGGTTATGCCAATGATTGAAAATATGATCGGTTATTATACTTATTACCTAGGTATATTATTAAACCCTCGCTGAAAAAGAATAGAGTATAAATACTACATGAATTATTACATTTACAAAGTATGGCAGTTACATAATAATAATAGTTGTCTGGTACGCTTAAATAAATCAAAGGCAGTAAATTATAAAATTACACAAGACCCGATGATGGCGCGGCGTACCCACACGCGCGTCGTCATTCGTTTGAAATATTATGTATTTTGCGTTTGAATTAATTTACAGAAAATAAAAATATTTAGATAATAATACAATTTTTGGTATTTATCTGTGTCTTGATGTTTTTTTACAATATGAAACCCCTCTCCTTTTTAATTATTCAGCAGATATTATTTTGTTGAGAATATCTAAATCAAAATTTGAACTAGTAGTTTTTGAGTTATATGTATTGTTTGAAAATTCCATGTAATTTAAAAAAATGAAATATTTCAGTATTTTAAAAAATTTTGTTTTATTTTTAAATAAGTTCTATAATTACATATAATTGTCATAAATTACTTTCATAATTGTATGGTACCTATATGTATATACCTAACCTTTGGTATTATACATTTAAAATTTTAAAATATTTTAATGTTTAAATGATACAAGTAGGTATACAATATTATACATGTATCTTGTATACCTAATGAATTCTTACATTAGAAAACACTGAACATTGTGTTAAAAAAAAATTTCAATGTTTCACGTTTTTGTGAAATTGTTCATACTTCAAACACTAGTTATATGGTAGCGGGTTAAGTAGATGAATTTAAAATGTTAGTAATTACTATTGATTTATCAATATTAATAGTCTGTAAAAATGATTCAAGCATAATAAATACTAAATCTAATATTACATATTATTGTATCACCATATTGTACGAAGTTTGTATTTCCACAATGACTCCTTAAGTAGGCAGTCAAAAAAAATATCAGGAATTTGAAAATATGGTTAATTAAGTAAAATTGAAAATTCTTAAATACCGAACTCGAATAAAATGTAGCACTGTTAAACGGAAAAACAGGGGCGAGCAGGCATAAAAAATCACCCTCTACATTACACGTGGGTGCAGTACGAATACTATGGGCATTTCATGTCCTAATTATTTCAGATCTCCTAGGTAGGTAAATTATCGTCTCCACACAGGACGACCAGGACTTCGGGCAGCTTTTATAATATGTATGTTAAGCCCGTTTGCAATAATAACAATTGTTTATGCACATACCACATAACATTATTACAATTATTTAGTACTATTATACTGTTACAGTTATTATTAGGTATTGTTGCGCTTTCGGCATCGCCCACGCATACTTTCGTCTATGTATACCAGCTATGGCGTTATTGTCATCGTCAAACATCATATAATACAATATTATAATGGGTTCGGCGGCCCACGCGCATTGACTGAAATATTCTAAGTCTGTACATCGCTTGTTATGCGCACAAACACCCTAGCTGGGACTTTACAGTAAGCTACAACTGTAATACACCGATACCTATCCGCTTTATATATTATTGTTATGTCGTTCATGGGAATACTATACACGTCGCGTGTCCTCTGTTTGTCTCTCTATACACTACAATAGTAGCACAATCGCCCCGGGGGATCGCATATATATCATACAATAATTTATAATATTGTGTGCCGGTCCATAAATGTCGTACGACCGTTGCAGTTTACAATATTCCCGCTTCCGCGTATCTTAGCATGACGTCTCTGGCTTAGCCCCCCCCCCCCCCCCCCGCCACTAGATTTGAGTTTTCGTACAAGAGAAATCCAGGGTCATCGTCTGATACACGACCTATACACCTGGTCGGGAAAAAATAAAAAGTTACATCGTTTTCGAGTTCAAAGTGCTGTCACGTCCTCAGCACTCTCACTTTGAGCGGTACTCGTGAAAACGACTCGATACGTGGAACTCGCACATGCGAGGTCTGCAGACGAAGTCTTCGGGTAAGCGATTTTCCGCAGTGTCGTTCTGCAGGCAACCGATCTGGGTGTGTCCTTGCCCGACCGATCGTGTATAGTTAATATAATAGACCTATAAACTAATGGACATCGCTGGGAGAGAGAAGTGAGAGGTACGAGAGTGAACGAGAAAAGAAACAAAGTAGTAAACTACAGTGTGACTACTGCCAAGTTACAATAAAATCTGCCAATTGTTATAATATCTTATTGGTAACATAATAACTGATGTGTGGTTACCAAACTTGTGGGTCTATGCGGTAACAACCATATTACCTATATATTATTATAATATATGTTAATGGTTGATAAAGAAAACGGAAAAAAAAGTAAAGTATTTCCTCCATGATTTACTACTCTATGTTCTTTCTCTCTTCGTTCTCTCTGCTTTCTTTCTCAGTTATATGATTCCCTATCATTGATGGCATCGTGGAGTGGAATGCGCTGTCTATTAGTTATTATAAGTCTATGAATAATATGCGTAAACTCACTAATAAAATATAATATTACAATAATAATATACCCAGTAGAGACCGTGGTACATAATAATATGATACCACAGTGGTATAACAATATCGTCACCGGTCCTAGCACGGTTTATACAATAATATATTAAGCTATAGTTTACCCGAGTGCGTATTATAGACCTTTTACTAATACCGCTTCACGTTTCTCACATATCAAGATGGGCGACGCTTTTCGGTCGCCTACTGAGTCACTCTGATACGGTAATATTATATACATAACATATGATTAATTTGCTAATGATAAATTTATTTAGACAAGTCTCAATACTGTGTAATATATTCACACTAAATATTTATACTAAACGAGCTACATTACTGTGCCATGTCGGCACGCGACTATCAATGTATTTGCGTATAGGATAATGGGCATATTTATAAGTCAAAGGTCTATGCGGTGTTGACGTATATTACCTGCGTACTTCACACGCGTGTCGCTCGATTTCGAATCGTGGACGTAATAATATTATTGTTATATATATATATATATATTATTGTTTCGAAACTATATCATTATAATATGGTTCTCTGTTCTTACATTCTCGGAAATAGATTCGGAAATAAGCGCATAAAGACCAAATTTTTGACGGGAATTTATCTAGTGAAAAAATAAGTCGCGAGACGTATAACAAAGGTTGGAAGGTGTGGCCTTATTCACTCACGTATCAGTGGTCGTCAAATATTACACTTTCTGGTCATGGTATTATCTTGCCAAATCTCCTACGATAACACGAACATTCTTGTCATCCGTGTTCAACTATCGCAAAAATACTGTGTCATTATAAAACACGATTTTTTTCTCAACAGTAAAATATTTGTATTTACTCTCAATTGATTTCAAGCCCCTTCAAACCCCTCTATTTGTGCCCATATGGCTTCATACCACGTGGTTGAATCGATTGTCACGAATCAATATATTTTATGATTACGTCTCGTATAATACAATATAAATATGTAATTATATTATACCTATATCGGCTACAAAGGTACTTATTATTATTGTTAATAACCAATCTATATATATGTTACAGCTAAAGTGTTGAATTCCGTTATTTTATGAAATAACTAGGTAGTTCATGAATTACCTACGAATATTAGTTAAAGTATGAAATAATACATGAAAATTGTACTTTAACTAGTTATTTCATAGAATATCTAGTTATTCTGTACAATTTCAGTTTGATATCCGTTAAAGTATAAAATACATTAAAATTTAAAATATATATTATAATATTTTATTTTACTGAATTATGAATTAATTATAGTTATATTATTTATTTATTTGTACATGTAAGGCTATTATGGCATTTAGAGTTGCACAACACCTCTTTTTTTCTACAAACACATCGCTTTGTGTCACATTTTTTGGTACAAGTGCATTTAAAAAAACCCTGACCAGTTCCCAGTGACTGCGCAGTTGCCGCAGATCTTAATGTAATACTTTCATTTGGAACAGCTTCTACAGCTAACAAATTTTCTGAACATACTGTGAACTGGGATCGAGAGTATAGTTGTTTTAACACTCCTGTAATTATATAATGTTTAAGGTAGGTAACAAATAAATAAAAAATTAAAATAAAAAATAAAAAATTACTTGTATTATTTAAATTTTTCTTACCATCATTGCATCCCAGTTGATAAAACCCATCGTCAGTTAATTTTAAAACAACTGCAATAATTGAACGAGGATCACCCTTTCCTCTATCAACATCGGGAATTTTGATACGCACTGTAGAACCAATATTAGCAACCGCAAATTTAGTATTTGATAAATCTTTCATTCTTTTTGCCTGTTTTTCCAAATTTTCTTTAGCTTTTTTCCTCTCCTTAAAACATTTAATTATTTTTGTAATTACAATATTAAAGCTAATTTAGCTATATAATAGCTATAATATAATATTGACCTACCGTAGCAATATTTAAATGAACTATATCTTTTTCTGTGCCAACTGTTGGTCGATCTACGTCAGTAACGTCATCCTATAAAATATAAATAAATAATTAATTTAAAAATAATAAAAATAATTAATGATTAATTTTTCCTCCTACCGTAGCAATATTTAAATGAACTATATCTTTTTCTGTGCCAACTGTTGGTCGATCTACGTCAGTAACGTCATCCTATAAATAAATACTTAATTAGTCAATTACATTAATACAACTTTAAAGACATGGATGATATTATCCAATCGGGTTTCTGTCTCTAGCCCTGAGTTAATAGTTTGTTGACTTACAGCTTCTTCTTCAGATTCCATTTTACGCAAGATAACTTTAGGTAGAAGACTTGAAGATAGTCCAGTTTTTGGTACACTACCAAACATTGCTTCGTATGGACTACGTTTAATTCCGGAATGTAAAGCTTTATTCTTCATAAATTGTACAAACCGAAGGCCTTCACTCCATTTGTTGGTATTATTGCTTTGCATCCACGTAGTCAGCATATTTTCAATATCCTGGTTTGCTCTCTCTACGCTGCCCTGAGATTGGCTATGTCGTGGTTTGCCATGGACAATAGTCAATTCGGGCCACATCTCTTTTAAAGAATTTACAATTTCATTACAAAATTCTCGGCCGTTATCCGATTGCAGTACTGAGGGAGCACCAAATAAACAAAAAATATCCAAAAGAACGTATGCAATCTGTTCAGCTCTTTTACATTTCAAAGGTCTTAAAATACAAAATTTGGTCAGATGGTCCTGATAAACCAAAACAAATTTATACCCTGCGTCAGACTGAGATTGAAAATCAATTAAATCAATTTGGCAACGGCTGTTAAAATCTTCAAACACCATTGGTTTTACAACAATACCTTTTTTTTGACTTTTTTTTTTTTGCTGGCAAGGTATACACAAATCTAAGTATTGCTTAACATCAGATTGAGTAATATTTTTATAACGTTTATTTATTTCATATAACATGCGATCTCTGCCCCCGTGTCCAATAGAAATATGAATTTCATGTAAATAATCAAATATTTCTTCAATCATAACATATAATTTAACATTTTCATTTTGATTACTTACGGGTAGTATTAATTTTTCAATGCCGTTTATTTTTACAATATCGTAATGTTTTTCTAACCAATAGTCACGAGAAGATTCCTTTTTTATTTTCATTTTTCTCACGTCTATCATCAAACTTGCATATTTTTCTTTTGTTAAAACTGCACTATTTGGTTTTAATAAACGATTTTTAACACTAATATAAAACTTTTCTTTCATTAAATCTAATTCATTCATTGTGAACAATATAGTTAATACTTAAAATAATAGTGTAGAGACAAACGAACTAACAGCGAACACGTGTGACTGTAAAACTATTACTAAACTTTAAACCTGTATAATACATGTACCAAATACCAACAACAAAAATCTTATAATAACACGATAAACGATTATCTTATAATAACACGATAAACGTACATTGCGGTCACCGATAATCTTATCTGATTTAATGTGTTATATTAAATTGTTGAAATGTAAAGGTGGGATCACACGGCGCGTTGCGCGTCGCGCGGCGTGTGGAGTGGTATAGCGCGGTACAGTTGACGCGCCGTCTGATTCGTGTTGCGCGGGGTGGCGTTATTTACAATTTGACACATTAACTAAGTGATGCCAGGGAATGCATAAAATAACTAGTTAAAGTATAAACTATATACATTACCTACAAGCTTTAGTTATTTTATAAATTACCTAGTTATTTCATAAACTAACTGATTCAACACTTTAACTGTAACATATATATATCAAATCCAAATACTACTCACTCACTCATTCATCGATATATTATCTCAAAAACTACAAAACGTACAAACTTGAAATGTGGAATAGTGGTTCCTCTAATGGCACAAAGTTTTTGAGAATTTTCCAATACACTAATTTTAAAGAGGGACCTCGAGATTCACTGCGGAAATTGAAAAGTTTTTTTTTGTTTAAAAATGGTTGCCATTGGTCACTCGGGCAGACCAGGAACAAGCATATTATGCATCGAATTGTCACGCTTGTGGCCTCGAATAAAGGAACCACATCTTAAAACCGAATGTATAAGTATGTACAGATTATGCACTCAAAAACTGCTCAGTTGAATTTGACGAAAATCTCATAGATTGTTTTCAGAGATATCAGAAAAGTTTAGAGAGTAAGTTGTTTAAACCACGTTAATACCAAGTGCTAAATCCTATCCGCGACTTGCGGTTGTCCGTCTATATAGGTAAAACTATTTCACTAATCTAGGTACACTGACGCCGATTCGTCCGTGAACTGAGGCACACAAAAACCGAGATACACTCAAACCGAGATACATATCCATATAACGTATATATACTCTATTCCCCGTAAGTTGACCCACTTTTTTTTGCGCACGCAGAGCATGGGGAAAACGTTGTGACAATAATATATAGTTCACTATAGTTCTACAGTTTCACATCGTGAAACACCAAGGTGTATACGCAGTGAACTATATTGTCACAACATATTATCCATACACTGCGTTAATATGTTGGGTCAATTTACGGGGAATAGATTAAGTGTATACCGGTGGTCACCAAATTGCGGCCCTCAGACAAATTTGATCAGGCCCACAGACAATGAAAAAAAGTAAAAACCAATAATAAAGTACATAATATTATGTGGGCTCAGTAGCCTTGCCGGTTTGATTGATTTGCCACCAAACAGTAGCTGTTTTTAAAGTTTTCAATATTAAACATCATTATCATTACGAGATTTCACATAAGTCATCTGCCGAAAAATGTCCACCGTGAGTTTCGTAAATCAAAAATCGAGAACCTGCATATAAAATATTAAGTGCACGAATCATACACACAATTTCAAGCAGTTAGTTGAGAGCAATGCATTGTTCTCACTAATTTTAACCCAATTTTCTATTTATATTATAATATTGTTATACATTTTTATTTTATTTTATTTATTATTATTAACGCCACTAGGCCATTACTTTTGCATTATGATATAATGTGTTGAAAATATTTGCTTTGACTAATTTGACTGCCCACGAGAAATGTACAATGTGGCCCTACAAAAATATTGATCGGTGATCCCTGTGGTATATATATATATTATATAACCTAACCTGTATATTCTATACAGGATTTTCCACGAAAAAAGAAAAACTGCACGCGGGCCAAGTCGGCATATTCGGATATTTATTCATATAAATAGTAAATACCTTTAAATTATCGAGTCCGTTTGATTATTTCCGGAAGCGAATTCCAGGTCAGCACACCAAACCTATAATTGTCATCGTTGGGACTTAAAACGCAATCGCCGGTGCTCGGAAGTTGTTATAACACTTGTTACTCGTCCGCTATCCGGTCGAAGTACAACAAAATATAACTAAACTTTTATAATAATTGTATGCGATTCACGATTGTGTTATATTTATTATTCCGACCGGGCGAGCGACCAAAACTTAGTAAAGACTTCTACTCATTTGTCGACAAATCAACGCACAATCGATTTGCCGTGATATTGCATATTATTATAGGTACCTATACCTATATAATACCGTTCGATATTGTCATAATATTAATATATTAAACGACGTCACTCCCTCTTCGCGGAAACATTGTTGACGGGGGCGCACTATATATCGGTACCTGTTTAATATTTATGAAGCGATCCTCTCCGAGAGTTATGAATAATATTGTAAAATGACATCGATCTCGTAGGCACATTATTATTCTCAGACCTCATTATTATATTAGCCAACCACCAGACAGGCGAGTGTGATAGTAAACATTTATCACCGACTAAAAGTCGAGGTTATCGCGTCTACAATTTGCTCTTAAGTTGCCCGACATCTGTTTGTGTTTTAAACGAAAACATTATAGTATCTTACGAAAAACTTGTGTTTGTAAATGATTTCGGTCGGTGCTATTTTTCACGTGGCTTCATTTTCACGCGCCGCATTATTCTTACTACATCACGATATTATCATAAAAACTTTTGTTTTATTTATGAATCGTGATTTAAAGCCAACTTAGTTGTCTTTGATTACAACAAAATTTTAATATTTAAAATTATAGACACTCCGATGCATTGTTACACGGTCTTATTTTTTCTCGACAATAAAATTATATATTTATACGCATCTGTTGCCCAAAATATATTTTTTAAATTGAAATACATATTGTATAGCAGTTATAACTAATCATAAATAATTTATTTATTGAACGATGTGTAACAGAACAATGTCCAAAATCGATAAAATATTATAAAAACACAATTCTATTTTTAAAAATTAAGCTCAAATTTTACACCATAACATATTTAATCTAGAAAGAAGTTGATTCTTTCTTTTAGTAAAATACCATTCTAATACCTATTATTATAAGGAGTTTAAAACAAAAATGTACCGGTATAGAAAAATTTGATTTATGAAATAATTTTTAGACTATTGAAGTTTTAAAAGTTTTTTTCGAGTTAAGTGTACTTAACGTTCTTATCAAGGGACATTTTATTTGGAAATATTAAAAGTAAAGGTACTTAAATAATAATTTATTCACTGTTTATTTTTTTAAATTTATTTTTCATAAAAATTAAAAAATACAAGTAAAAATCGAAAATCGTCAGTTTTAAGCAAACGGAAAATTATTGAGCTAGCAATAATATTCACATTAAAATGTAAAGTACCTAACAGTATCTTAATTAAAATATATTATTTTGAGTCTCTGCAGCAGAAATAGAAACTTGTTAAATCCTGAAAAATCGAAAAAAAAAATAGGCCGAAATAGTAGGTAGGCGCAAATGCAAAATTCGTGTTATAATAATAAATTGTAGTAAGAATTGTCTCAAATAAGACCTTTTACTGTATTAAATATTTAAATGCCTATTCGAGGTCTACAGAGTTTCACTTGAATCAACATAATAATATGTCTATATTCTGTGTATGTAATTTAATATTATTATATTATTTAATACAATGTTGTTTTTTATTTTATAGACAATAAGAAAAAGTGTTTTAACGATGGTAATAGGTATGATATTTGTTTGAATATTTAAAACGAGCGGAATGAAAGTTTTTCATTATAACTACTTTGAATTGTTTTTTTTTTTATTTTAAATGGTGTAAAATAAATACTCTAAAACTTTATTTCATTCCGACTTTTATTTTTTTCTAAACAATGTTCAGATTAAATAGGATTTAAAACTTTTAATCATTAATACTGTTCAGTTCTCACTGATATTCATAATTTACTATTTGTTTAGTTGTACCGTAATATAACACAGTTTAATCATCGTAAAAAGAAGAAAGAACGAGTGATATTATATTTCAAATTTCAACCTATTACGTTTAAAATATTTACCTAGTTATGAATGATTAATGGTATATAATATGTTTGAACACGAAAAACCTCAATATTTCTAGTAAATTCGATACCAATAAAGCCACGAGACATTAATTAGGCCATAATGTTCAATCAAGTAATCCGTTTGAATATAATATATATGAACAATAATTATACGCCAGAGACTCTCTTCTTCAGTAAGCCCTAACCTGACTTTAAATTATGCACATATTATGTTTAAACGACCCATTGTAAAAAAAAAAAATGGCATTCGCATCATAAATTATTTAATAACTCAAACATTATATTTCACCGTTTTGTGGAAATATTTGAATTGTACGTTCAAATTGTATCACATTCGTGATTCGTATTTATTACACGCCATTATCGTTATCCAATTTGAATTTTTAAAATCATTTAAAGAACAATATAATATTATACAAACTTTATTTTATGGTCTAGTTTACATGAAATCGGAAGAACACAACTCTGCGTTTGAATGAATAAAATGTTGCATTAGTTTATAGTCGTCAGAGTCGTCATTCATTAGATAGTGAAATTAGGATTGACTGAATTCATGTTTCGTTACAATTGTAGGTAAGAGTGCATTATTACATACATAGGTCTTAAACTGTAAAAAATTTATTGATTTATGGTCGATCGTGCAGTTTACATTTAAACGGGATAACACAACTCTGCGTTTGAATGAATACAATTTTACATTGGTTTATCGTCGTCAGAGTTGTCTCTCATTAGATAGTACCTACCAAGGTATTTAAATCCACGGGATTGAATAAATTCGCGTTTCGCTACAATAATAGGTAGTGGTGCATTAGTACATACATATAGTTATAAACTGTAAAAAAATTGTTTTTCAAACTACAATGGAACCTTGGAACGTCAAAATTACAGGAAAATTAAATTTTTTCGACTTGTCGAGGTTTTTGACTCAGTATAAGGTCAGGTTAGGATAGATTAAGCAAGGGGACGCCATTTGTTTCAACCTATAATTAAGGTTTTCGACTCGTCATCGAGGATCCACGCTGTATGTAATATATTTTATCAGCTATTTTTTAAAATTGAATAAGAATTTGACATTTGAATAGGCATAAATAATAAGATAAATGAACGTCCTATTTGCGTTGAGAATGACCAGATTCATCGGATGCATACATATATTATTATTTCGACCGAGTCTCGTTGATTTTATTTTTTTAATGAAACACAAAGGTATCTTTTGGTATCTTCGATTTAAAACGCAAAGACTAAACGACATCTATCGATACAACAATATCGTAAATTATTAAAATACGTGCGGAAACTTTTCAATGGTAAATCTTTCGTTGTCAGTCGTTCGGTGTGCATACAAAAATAAAAAATAAAATAATTGTTAAGAATCGTATGATATTATATAAATAGCTATAAAAAAAAAATACAATCGTCTAATATAAACATTTTTTGTTTATTTGTACTTTGTTGTTATTATATTCCTCTCTTGTAATAAAAATATAAACCTTTTTTAATTGATTGTTCTGCAGCAATATCGTAATAGCTATTATACGTACTGCCTAATTAAAATGCCGAATAATTAAACTAAAAATATGTAAAACTGAAAAATATAAAATTGATTATTCAAAGTACTCACAAAATGGTCTAGAAATAATTTAATAATAAAAAAAAAAAAACCGTCATAATACCGTAATATTTATATAAACATTCAGTTACACCTGCAGCTCGGCTACTTTAATACTATTATTATTATTATTATTATTATTACTATAACGCGAACGCAACATTAGTGTATTCTGTGCTTATATTATATTATCATAACGTTTTATAACTGATTTTTTTTTTTGCTCAATTTCTGTTGGGAAAGTACACAACTGTTATGCAGCCGTTGAGCTGCATAAAACGGCGGGCAGTGAACACGACTGAAAACCAACACAGAAACGTCGCGTTTATCGAGGAAAAGACGCTGAAACGGCAGTTGTAGAAACGCGCAGACCGGAAGGAAAACAAATAAATAATAATACGTTTTTTGTTTACATTATCACTATCGTGTACGATAATAATCATAATACATTTCCATATCGTCGGTTGGCGCCTAAGACTCGGTCGCGGATGTGTGATAAAATAAACCATTATAATTTACTCGGATCGGTGGCTTTTGATGAGATGTGAAGTTACATTATACCTGATCGTCGTGTGCGGTGGACATGATCAGTATCGTCTCGCTCATCATTGCGAAGCATTTGCGCGACTAAAAGGTTTGGTAAATCTACGAATGTCAGTCGGCCCCGGGTCTTTTGTACATAATATATACCATAGTAAACTAGATGAAATATTTTTATCACACAATTTTGGGTGGTTCAAGTGCACCTCCTCAAGCGCGTGCTCGGCATACTGATATAACGGTACTTATTTTTCACTGAAAAATAATTGTTTCTTCACCCTCTATACATATACGTCATGCTGCAAGCGAGCCGATCGTCTGCTATAAAAAAAAAGTGCGTTTGAATAAAAAGTGCCGCATATTATAATTATATGCAATAATATTATATAGTCATTGTCGTCTATAATAATATTATAATAGACGGTTACGACATACTACTAATAATAATGCATAATATTATTATAGCCGACCACCTTAACTGCCTACCCCCTCCCCCTACAACAGTCGACGCTTCGTTCGTGCGTATGCCAATAATATTACGTACACCTGTTATATTATTATTATGATTTGACTTGCGATGAGGATTCGACGAAGCCGCGTCACGGATAATATGATATCGTGTTATGTTGTTATCATTATCATTATTATTGTTGCAGTGTTGCCTGAACAAATAAGCTGCGAACAAACGTGTCTTTTGTAAAAAATAAAAATAAAATAAAAAAAATACACTTGTATACAATATAATATATTATTATGTAGGGCGATGGCGTACGAAAATTCAGCTCGTCAGTCCTCGTTATGTACTGTGATGGTACACTACCCGCACCACCGGAGGCCTTACCGAAGTTGGCTCGGGGCCAACACTCGTATATAAGAATAACGTAAAGAACGTGCATCGTTGTCCCTCCACCACGTGTACCTCCACCGCTTACCTCCAACCACACCCCCTACAACACGCATACACACTAACACACACCCTCGACCGATTCAACCCTGCGACGCGGGAGGTTTCTCTCGACGGCCTCGCACAGTCGGACGACCGAGGCTGCATGCGTAGGATCTGCACCAGAGGTTCGACGTTTATCGTCTGGCTTTTCGCCTCGAAAACGAGTGGTGTGTACCGTAAGACACGATTATCGCACCCGACAAATGTCCTCGTCGGGTGGCAATAAAAGCAGATACGTCCGTCGAACTAGTCATATAATAATATTTTTATATTCGTTTATAAGGGGAAATTATAGTGGAATGATAAACTGCTAATTTTACAAATTATGTAGGTCATTTCCTGCATAGATATAGTGTTAACTCCTACAAGCGATAGTAAGATAGTAGTAAGTTTTAAAAAAAAAATAAACTACTTTTTAATATTTTCGGTCACACATCAATTTTTTTTTTCAATTAAATTTTTTTTTATTAAAATATCAAAATATAACATTATCATATAACAAAAAATGTTTGAAAAATATATGATGTAAAGTACTACCAACATGTTTAACTGAAGGTGGTTTCAATAGAATACCACTGTGTATAATCACACACAAAAATAGTAAAAAGGTGGTTTCGGTATAATACATTAATACCACTATGCCCCTGCAGAGATGGACAAGTGGATATCGCTTGTACCGTTGTTGTTTTCTCCTAGAACACTTATATAAATTATCAAACTAAAAAATTTCGTCCAGCCTCCAGCGGAAATCCTTTGATTAATAAATTACCGTACATTATTAAATATTTAAAAACCAAATGACTTAAGTGTATAGGTAAAAAAATCAAAATAATGTTAAAAAAGAAATCAGTAGAAAAAATATGTCTTCGTATTTTCGACATTAAAAATAAAATATCTGTCTTGCAATACATTAAAACATAATATTATACATAAATCAATTCAACAACCTATATAAATAAAAACTTAAATAATTATAATCATATTAAAATAAATCGTCAACCGAGTGTTTGTATTTTGTCTATAAAAATATATTTTTATATTTATTATTTACAAGTTATTATTTGTTGCTTTTTGAGCTTTTCAATTTCAAAACCGTGTATTCAAATAAAACGTCGGAGTGTGGGATATTACCCTATTTTTTTTTTCAAGCAAAAATGTCCATTTAAGAGATTACAGTATCTTTGATTTTCAGGTAAAAAGGTTATTCGTGTAGGAGCTTACATTTTGGTTGTTTATAAATAATATGCAGTAGGTGGTATAATAATATAGAGAAAATATATCGTGGCCGAAATTCCAATACTTGTTAGTTGGCATATTATTATAATATATCGATGGCTATAAGTCAAGACGTAGGTCGCGATACCCTCGTCCATTTATATTTTAACGTGCATAATATGTGACTAATTAGACACAATTGTGTATACCCAAATGGTTATTGGCTTTGTATCACTGCCCCAGCGCTCGATCCCATGTCTGCTTTTAAAAAGAGAGCGTTTCCATCACTTTTTATGCGTCGAAAAAGACCGTGGTGCTATGCCAACGACACTTTTTTAATTTCATAAAAAATATAATATCGAGATATCGGTCAGAGTAATAATATTGCTTTATTACTTGCATAATTTAATATCAAAAACGACGATACGACAAACCCAAAAGTGAACAATTAAAACACTAAACATTAAAAGTCTGCCTGTTTAAGTATAGTTCCATAAATTATAATAATAAGTACCTATGAGATTTATCTTCCAACCCGATTCGTATCTCTTTTACCACGCGGTATTCAAGATTTTACATTTGAAATAAATCCAAGAGTGGGATCCCGACACATTGTATTAATGCAATATCTGGTATCTGGTATCTGGTGGGTTTTGATAAAAATGCAATTATATGGGTACACCATTCCGTTGCGTTTCACATAAAAAAAAAACGTAGGGGTACGCTAACACTTTGGAAAACTCAGCAGAGGTTACTCCGTCCCCTTCTCCCTCCTCATAAGTTGAGCACTAAATTTATATACCAGCTGTGATATCAAAAGCCAACTGAAAAATCGAATATTTTTCGGTATTTCCGTAAAAACCAATATTGTTTGATAGAAGAAAACAAATCGAAAAAAATTCAACGAGAGTTATAACCAGGGCTGTGAATTGAATGCACTAAAAAACCTTAAAAATGCAATAAAATATGCACTTAAAATGCAACAAATGCAATATAAAATGCCAAAAATTATAGAATATTAAACATTAGTGTCTTACATTTTACATGCGTAATTACATTACGTGTTTATTTAAACAAATAATAATACAAATATTGATTGAAATGACCGGAATTTGAACTAAAAAAAGAAAATATGACCTAAAAATGCAAAATAAAAGTTTAATAAAATGGATTCGTAGTTACATAATTCAAACTATGTACCTATACTTACAAAAATACGTTTCACAATCACAAAAAAAAAAAAAAGCTCATTTCTTACAAATTCACAGCCCAAGTTATAAAAATTATAGCGATAATTATGCACTCGCACAATACAATATGATATTTATGATATTATTATCGAAAGATTTAAAATACATTTTCTGAAGGATTTGGTGTTTGTGACGTACACGCAGGTACTTTTGGCGTGTGAGCTTTCGATTTGTTACGCCTCTGCAAATACGTCATCGACTATAATATACACGCACGATAATACTTACTATACCGTATACCACATACCTTAGTATTATTATATATGTTTCACGTATTCTATGCGGCGATTCGAGTGAAAAACGATACGTTTCGAGAGAAAAATATGATAATAATAATAACAATAATAATGCGCTGTAAAAATACATTTGCGTTTGACGCGACTCGTCTCGTCGGGCCGGCTGCACTCGCGCGTTATAGGTATATGTGCGAGAAAAGGTTATTTCCCCCCCCCCCCCCAGCTATGTGTACACACGTCGTTTTCACGTCACCACGTTCGCACGGTTTTCGGTTTTCCACAAAGGGACGATAATGCGTCTCGACGAGACCGAAACGTTGACACACAGTCGGGTGAAAAAAAAAAAAACCGATACTTACGGTAAAAAAATACGTTGTAGGCCGCTGCGGTGGGCACCTGATGCGTACACAATAATAATAATAATAATAATAATAATGTGTTCTACCTATACAATAATAATACATCAGCTGTGCTCCTATAGTGTATACACGACCCTATATAGACATCGCTTCCCGCCGGTTTATTTTTTAACCGAAATCGTCCCGTTACCGCCCGAGTAAATATTGTTGCAGGTACCTACACGCCGGGCGAATGTGATTTTAAAATTAGAATAATATATTTTCATACAAAATACTTTGTGGGCGAGCGTTGTACGATTCCCTCCAATAGGGTTTTACATAAGTATAAAACCAAAACAGGTAACAAATTATTTATTTTTTAAGAACCAAAAAGAAACCGAAACCTAAATCTTAGTTTTTCTGGGAACCTAACAGGAACCGGAACCATAAAAATCATCAAGGTTCCAGTCCCTATAGTGGTCCTACTACACTTTGTTTCGAACGATCTCGGTCTTTATATTTTAATAGAAATATAATATTATACTATAATTCTGCAGCGTCATGATATATCGGCTAAAAAAAAAAAAATGATGTCGTCGATTGATGATTTCATTACGGATCGTCTGATTTTATTGGAAAATTTTTGGGGAAAATTGTCCCCAGTTTGTTTCGAACGATCTCGGTCTTTATTTAATGGAAATACATACTATAATTCTGCAGCGTCATGATGTCGGCTATATAAAATGATGACTTGATCGATTGATGATTTCGCTTTCCATTCGACGAGGTGTGCTGATGATATTATGTACGCCTATAGGAGATGTTCGTTTGCCAACGAAATATAGACGGTCGGTGCGCACACGTGTAATATTCCAAAATGCGTAAACGCGTCAAAATATGATATTATGTCGATTAAGTGCCGACACTGACGGATAAACAATGAACGAAAAGGCCAGTAAGCATAAAAAAATGTTATCCTGTATAGGAACAACGTCAATACGTTACTACCCACACAATATAATATTATATAATTTTTTTTATTATCCGATTTTTTGAAGTTAAATTTCAATAATTTTTCTCAGGTTATCATAATGGTATCTATCGTAACGGGGAGTCGCAAATTTTGGACTTTTATCTCCGACTGCCGATTTTCTTTTTTTCTCGCTCATCATCGCGATAAATATCAAACATTGACAGTACCATTATAACTATATTATAATATCGTCAAACAAATAAATAAAACGATTAATTGGAAAAAAAATGAAGAAGTTTTAACGACAAGGAACAAAATCGTATTGTATTGAAATGACGAGATTATAATATTATAAAAAACAAGTTTCTCGACAAAATTTTTTTATCCGTCTAAAAAAGTCATACCTACACGCGATATTATGCGCGTCTGAAATGTGTAATTAATAGAGACGATCTAAACCATATCATACCTAATAATATGTACACCAAATAATTTTTTTTTAATTTCATACATTTTAAATTGTATATGTGTCTTCAAATTTAGATTTTCAGTCATCACACGCTGGAAGTCAATGGATTATTTTTTTATATTAAGTATGTACGTATATATTTTTTCGGCTATACACCGAAAGGAGCTTACCGGATCACGTGACTATTTCGCGAGGGTTTTATATATGGATTTTTACCAACCCATGTATTATAATACCTACCTACCTACAACACACACACACACACACCTGCAAATATCGTGTGCGACTACGCAATAAATTCTAAATAACATTCTCGGAAGGCATCGTTATAACAGTACAAGACGTAACCCGCAAATAACGTACACACACACACACATATATATATATATATATAGGTGACTGATGTGTGTTTTACTTTGACATACTGCTAGGCGTCTATATATATTATACGAGCACGTACAATCTATATGGAAAACGGGTGACGCGTCTCACGTCTCGACAATCATACAGTTATATATGTATATATATATAAAGACTTCTCGGCGCATAGAAAATAATAATAATACACACCTGTACAACGCAGCTCTGGGCTAGGTCGACTTGACATTTTATTGCGACAATTTCGAACGGTGTGCTACGACTCGCGCGCGTACCGACTTTGCGAGTATTAATACCTATATATTGTTTAAAGCTCGGCCCGGCGAATAACGATTTTTAGTTTTACCTATACTTATATCCGACCACGGGACGGTTGATGATGATTTTTAATTGGGTCTAGTCGAGTCGGTAAAAAACTTATTAATAAAAAAAATTTTAAAGTAATACCGTTACCTATAATAAGGCTATAACCTATAATGCGGGGGTCGGCCACGGGCGGCCCGCCGAGGGGAAGTAAAGGGAACGCCAAAAATATTTATTTTTTAACGCTGGCACATTTTGGCAGATATATTTTGATTACAGTTATACATATTATGTAAAGACTTCTCGGCGCATAGAAAATAATAACGATACACACCTGTACAACACAGCTCTGGGCTAGGTCGACTTGACATTTTATTGGGACAATTTCGAACGGTGTGCTACGACTCGCTCGCGTACCGATTTTGCGAGTATTAATATATATTGTCGAACGCTCGGCGCGACGAATAGCGATCTTAAGTTTTACCTATACTTATATCCGACCACGGGACGGTTGATGATGATTTTTAATTGGGTCTAGTCGAGTTGGTAGAAAACTTTAAAAAAAAAAAGTTTAAGGTAATACCGTTACCTATAACGTGGGGGTCGGCAACAGGCGGCCCGAAGAGGGGAAGTAAACGGAACGCCAAACATCTTTTATTTTTTAACGCTGGCACATTTTGGCAGATATTTGATGAAAACCCTCTGCGTATATTAGCTGCTGTTCTCCAAGAGCAGGTACCAAATTTGAAAAAAAAAAATTGGCCAACATTAATACCTACTTGTCCTGTTATACGATTTGCTTTGAACGGCTTAAACTGTATTTGTAACACGAAAATAAAAATATATGCGTTAATTATTGACTAGGTACTATTTATAAGCTTTTTCTGGCCCTCGAAATTATTTTTCAAACCATCTGGTCTGCTATACAATTTGATTGCCGACCCCTGCTATAATGTTTCAGTTAGGCGTAAGTTAAAAGCTACACGGACAACTTACAATATTATTGTCTCATTAAAGATAATAATATAATATACGTAGCGAGACTAAGATATTATATCGGGAGGGGGCACTCGGTACAGTTCCGCCTGAATATTATTATTTAATTTATTATCTTTCAAAAGTCTGCGATTCTGTTAGTCGTGCCATTTGTTTAACAATAATAATAATTGTAATGAGCGCCGGCGAATGATTCGAATGCACCGCCGCTATTATGCCTCCGTAAATAACACGTAATTTATCGCACTAGGAAAAATAAACTTTCATTAGACGCCGATCTCCGAAAGCCGCACGGTGTCATACCGGAACACCATTTCAATACGCCGTTTTTCCCGTACATTTTAATTAGTGTACCTACCCATAAATAACGCGTAGTGTATTAAACTAATGTCGTAGTATTATATGTAATACCTTCACCACGATATTATTATGTACATGGTGTCATTTATGTCGTGTACTTTGATGGCGCCGAATCGAACGAAAATGTTGTGAATATAAACGGATTTTCGGTAACAATATCAACTATTCGGTATCATTATTATTATTAATAACAATAATTTAGAGTGCCAAACTACAATATTCGCTGTCCATGTAAATTTACTTGCATATAGGCACCTAGTGACGAAACGTAACACATCAATGTGAGTAGGCAATAATAATGCAGCGAGTAGGTTTTTTAAATGCGTTTTGAGTTTCCGAGGTCGAGTCTACAAATAAATATGGGCGAGCCTGGGCGTGGAAGAGTCTTAAAAAGTTTAAGTTGAGTACTTTTTAATTTTTTAACTTAACCATAATAATTGACACAGACTAAATAAACAACGAATTACTTTTAATCGAATCATATAGTCACGTCAATCAATAAAATATAATCAAATTGTAAATATAGTAAAATTATTATTGATGGAGCATGTTACAATAACGCATACAAATTTACTTTTTATTATTTTAAACCAAATTTCTTGCTATTTATATAATATAAAAATAATAATAATAACAATAACTCAACTTAAATTAATCAAAATTACTCATTAGTCATTGCACCAAATGTGTACAGATTGTAGTTATATTTTAATAATATTTTGATAATAAAAAATAAATATATTATAATATCGTGAAATTCTAATTTTGTAATTATCAGAGTAAGTACCCGCCTAATTTGTTGTTTTCGTTTTTTTTCTCTCCAGCCGTCGGAATAGATTTTTACTCGGAACTTCTATGCGTATAATACGCGTAACAGTGAGGTTCATATGATTATTTGCGTCTATTTTTTGGAATGCCCGACATTACGTTTATTTTGTAACTTACAAACGCGTTTCAATACACTGTTATAAAAAAAAAAAAAAAACGTTTTTTTTTTGCATTTTTTGTAAAGTTTTAGTCAGTCGTTGAACGTTTGGGGGGGGGGGGATTTTTTATTTTTAACTTCCTACTTCATGGCTCACCTATTAGTCTCAAATCACGCGTAAAGCATAAAAAAAAAAATAAACATTTGTTCGGTGTGTTAAATGTATTATAATATTCATCTCGTCGACTTAACCTGACAGCTGGCGAAGTGAGACCTACAATTATTACCATTGTTATTCCGTATTCGTTTTGACGTCGTCGCTTTAACATTATAATAATATCGTGTCTATAAATAGTAAATGTACACGCGTGCGGTGGCGTATCGTTGTTTGGGATATAATTAGCGAAACTTTATTACGACTGCATATTGTTCGATTTCATTTTACACAATTAAAATATTGTTTTTGATTTAATAATATTTCAATCAAAACGTGAGAATAATTTTTATTAAAGGGCTGTTAATTATGTTATCAGAAATACAATTATCCCAGTCGTTGAAGTTTTCAGGCAAAATTACAAATCGTAAGCACATATTATGAAAAACATACCTATGTGTTTTTTTTTTAATCTTTAAGCGATGAATTCGCTATCATCGTCATAGTAATATTGTGTCGAATTCAAAATTCGTATTGTGTTCGATTAGAGGATTTTATTTTTTATGTTCAACGAACAATACACCCAGCGATTAGAGTTATTAGGGTGCTCGCAAGTAACGATCTTAATAGGTATCGCTCTGCCTAAGTATTTTGCTATGATAAATCTCTGGCAATAGTGTTGTACGGTTCACACCAATGGAATTTCATGTAATTTTTAAAAGTGCTCACTAATGGCAAAACGTTCTTTACAAATAATTTCCTATAGGTTTTTCATCCCAAGGTTTTATTTGATTACAATACACACGCGAATTGTTGACATAATAACTCACGATAATTGTTAATTTATTTTGACATAGAATTGCGTTAAACGGTTGAACCGAGATGGTTTGACAAAATATATCTTCCAATTCGGTTAAGAGAAAAATATGTTTCACTAATTTTTCGAACATTTTAGCTAGGGTTATAGTAGAGGTTTGTACTGAGTTTCATTAATTTCATTTTTATCTTGAAGACGTTTTTGTTTTAAATTGTTTAAATGAGGTATTTAATTTTTTTTTTTTTTTATAATATTTTTAATTATCAGATTGCATTTTATCATAATATTATTTTCATATCCTGTTGTCTGAAATAATTTAATAATACTATTGTATATAGACAAATAACTAATAAAACGTATTTTGTTAAGTTACAATGAATGTTTAATAATAAGTATAATGAATACTGTACAACATTGTTGATAGAAGTTATTGAATAAATAAATAATACAACTATGTATTTTATCGTTTTCGGAATATTTCAAAAATGTCGATACAAATCATCCTTATTTTCCAACAAAGTTTGTTTAATAACGGACGATTATTATGCAAACGAAATCGGTTATTTTTGAACTATTTCAGTTGCTTTATTATTATTAGTGCGATAAATAATTATTGTACAAAAAAAAATATAATGTATTCCTAGTCCATTCGACATTTTGATTTTCAAAGCTCATTGTACCGTGAAAATGTCGTTTCGTATCGTATGAGTTAATTATTTCAACTAATAAAAAACTGAATTTAACGATAAAACGACGAATTTTTTTCATGTCGCTTACGCGGTGACATCTATTCCTCGAGATTATGAATGTTCATTAGTGTGTGACGGAATTTACTTAAGCGAATTCATTTGGGAGGCACCGGCTAATTTGTATTTGATTATTATTATTTTTTCGTACCTCGAATTTTAAATTGCTGACGTGTCGGACGCGTCTGTTTGTTTTTAAGTGCAAAATGTTGTAGGTTTTTTTTTTTTTGTCTTTTTCACCTAACTACGATAAATACGGTGCGACCTTAAAAATTGCCAGAGAAGTATAAAAATAACATATGAAACGTTTGCAGTCCGTAATTGGGTTAAAAGAGTGAATGAAACGATCTATAGAATTAGGGTGAGGGCTGACTGAACAATTTAAAAAAAAAAAAAAAGTAATAAATCCCCATTTTGCTTCGACGAGTATTGTTTCATTCAATTTTGACACCATAAATAAAACAAACACAGTACCGAATCCCATACAGACGTGCAAACCAAATTGAATTATTGAATACGCGCGATAACAACTTTACGGTTTTAATTTATGATTGCATTACGTCAATTATTATATATTTTATATGTTAGGTATTATGTGTTAGGAGTTTTTTTTTTTTTTACACTGTTATAATATTCTTTAATAACTTTTGGCAATCTACTACACGTTTTAAGTATAACAATCGGTGAAATTAAATATACAAATAAATATGTAAGCATTGTATTTTACTATACCTAGTCGATTGGATCACTATGGAGCGGCCGAAATGTAATATCAGTTATGAAGCATATTATTACTTTTATGACTATATTTTCATCTCTTCGCTATAGACGACTAAAGCCCGTCTTCTGGTTAATTTTGTTTCAGTATTTTCGTTGTTTTTTCCTCCCAGTCTTAACAAGATATATAGTTAGGATAAAGTATAGGTGCAATCCGAGAACAATTCAATTGAATCATATTATTTTCATTAAACCACTCAAAATGCATTCCGAAAAAAGTAAAATATCATATTGTCGTGGTGAAACCATCGGTTATTATCACAGTCCACTCATCATCTGAAATTAAAAAAAAAAAAAAAAAACTGGCACTCCATTGATTGAAAATTGAATGTGATATTTTATACTAATCATTGGATGTGTGATAACGAACACCGACATCGTTCCGTAATAATTAATTTGTAACAATGAAACATATTTATCCGGTATTAATTAATTTGATTGATGAGTTTTAATAAAAAAAAAAAAAAAAATGCTGGTCCATATTAGATACAATTAGTGCTGATAAAAACGAGTCGATTATTATTTTCTTTGATATAACCAATTGGAAGTAATATTGTTTTATTGGTCATAGCAATGCGAGTTGATAAGAGATTCGTGTTTTAGTTGAAATGTTCGATAAACCGTTTTTGTTTTGTCGCTAAGATTAAAATATTATCCCTCAAAAAAAAACATATTTATGATTCATAGACTTTCCTTGAAGAGGAAAAATTTCGAGTAGACTGCCGTGGTCTTATGTGTAAGAGTTTGAATTATTAGTACAACATTTAATAATGAAAATAATAATTAATAATATTTATGTCTATGGAAACTGTATATTAGTTTTTAGAAAAAACATTAAAAAATATATTTATAAACTAAATCCATTTCCAAAAACTCAACACTAAGTTAATCATGTTTTAAGTATATCATAATATCTTGGCTAGATTGTCACACCGTTTTTTACGATGAAAAGTATGTAAAGAATTTCAATGTACAAACAAACTTTCACTAATTTGCTACGGTGCAGTCAACGACTTAAATAACTTAAAATGTAATAATTATTTTGTGTACCGTCAGCCGATAAAGGATTATTTACAAAATATATATTTAGTATTTTTCGTAATAGTAAAATAGTTTAACAAACATAAAATACTTAAATAATTTATTATTGAGAATGTATTTAGTTAGTACTAGCTTCATTCATAATAAAAATGACTGACATTGAAATGTCTGTCATACTTATGGAAAATTAAAAACATTTCCAAAGCGTGCAAATACATACCTACATTTATATATATTCGGATTGATCGATTAATTAATAGATTTACAGAGGGGAAATACGATAAAGGTGTTGTTGATTTTTTCAAAGTAAATTTAATATGTTAAAAAATCATGGAATTGTTAAAACATATTATAATATTATTATTATGGTTTTTTTGTACTAAGACTGAATGTTTTAATATTATTTGCTATTTAAATATTTTTATATGTTAAATATTATAAACAGTTATTTGTTTGATTTTAGCCCATCACGCAATTTGTGTAATTATGATATTTTTTTCCAAGTAACCTCTTCGTCTAATAATAACAATATAAATATATACTATAATTTTATCAGCCGATAAACATATGATACAAAACCTTAACTCAATATTATGTTTGAACGGATATTAAAATAATTGTTATTGATTATTTTTTACTTAATCTTATTTGTCCGACAAAAATATACCTAGGTAAAAAAACTTTATATTAATTTAGGTTTTATTAAAGTTCTAATAACACAATAATTTATTAATGTAAGGTATCTAACAATGACTAGGGATGTGAAATTGTGTACTAATTATTACTATAAGAATAATTAGGCGAGTTACATGTTAATTATTTTAAGCTTTGGTTGGTTGATACGATTGTCAATTTAGATGTTAAACAGCTTTTACTAGATGAGTGTTATTTTATGACACACTTCAAACTATTAGACGGTGTAGAACGAATTGTAGTTCACCTAAAATTTAAAAAAAAAAAAAAACCAAAAATTATATTACTATCATCACACGCGAGACAACACTGATAACGACATAATATTGTGTCGGTTACTGAAATAAATATCGAGGTAAAAAGTTATAAAAAAAAAAACTGATTATGAACTGACGAATCAGCCGCTGTAGCTCGAGTAAAATATTGGCGACGGTTAACTATGATAAATTCGAAAAATATGTATCTTAGGCACCCATTTGAGTTGTGCACCGTTCGTCGCGAAGTCGGTACACCCGATTTAAAATATAGCGATGATAAAAAATAATAATTAAAAGTATTATCAAAAATATTATAGAAGACACGAGATAATAATAATATCATCCGGAGGGTTATAATACGAAACGAGGAGAAACGTTTTAAATATAATAACACGGGCTCGAAATGAAAGGGTACATTTTTTTTTTGTACGTTCAGTATTGGGAGGGGGCGTTGTGGAGGTTATGCGCGAATTTCGGCATGAAATAATATTTCAACACGAACGAAAAAATAATAAACGTTTATCACGGGAAAATCGTTTCGGGTGTTTTGCATCTCCGATACCAGTGTTACCGGCTGCGATGAGTTCTTCTCTCTGATGAACGTATTTTATCGCTCCTTTACATAGGTACGATCAGCGCCGGCGACGGCAAATTTTTCGTTTACCCCCGCCGACGATACATTTTATGTATCCAATTAAAAAAAAAAAAAAAAATAGTCGAACCGACCCAAATTCGAATCACTTACGAGACACGAAATCCTTTGGTGTATTCTCTCACCTCCAGGGTTGTTTGGATGCACGCCAATATGGATTTTCTTTATAGGTACGCGAATTATTTTGTCAAAGTAAAATGTAAAATACAACTTTTCTCGCCGAGAATTTAATACAAACAAGATCAAAATGATCTTATTGTTTTTTTTTCTTTTTTTTTTGTCCCCACTTGTCTAATTTTAACGCGTCGCCCAAATAACATTAATTATGTGGGTAAATGCTGGTAACTAACTTAAATTAAATTTCACGTGGCGTTAAACTTCTTATTTCTGTACATAGACATAACGCGTTGATAACGGCTTGTAAAATTACTTTTTATTTCCGCCGATATTCCCTTACGATTTGTCATTCACGAATAATAATTAACGTCACAAATCATACCGATTTAATATTATTGTTATTATTATTATTATTATTATTATTATTATCATTATTATTATTATTATTATTATTATTATTATTATCATTATCATTATTATTATTATTATTATTATTATTGTATCAAGAACGACGACGCGGAGTATATTTTTTATTTCCTTGACGGATTTGCCATATAATACTATAACGGTCACAAAAATACTGATATTAGAAAAATTTTACTTTTATCTAGTTTAGAATCAGCTATGTATAATATACAGGTTGATTTTTGAAATACGCTCGCGCCCGTTTTTCCCTTTAATAATGCTTTCGTTCGGAATTTTAGAATTTTTAAGTATACCTACCTATCGAAAGACCATATTTTTTTTAAATTCCTGATATTTTTTTTGTACTACTTAAAAGGAGTGTCCTGTGGCGATACAAACTTCAATGTTTCAAATGAGAACCCATATACTTTTCGAATAAAATTTATTATATTTACTGTAATCTATTTAGCTGGCATTTTTTTCGAATATGTTGATGTATCTATATGAAAATTCTAATAAGTAGTTTTTGAGTTATTAAAATGTTTACACTATACCTAACGATAATAAACCTTAAATATAGTTTTACAGACATTTTAACTAGGTATCTGTAATATTAGTCGTGGCATTCATTATACTCGGATCATCTTTACAAATTATTTTCATTGATAGATCAACATTAATTACTTACATTTTCAAATAATAAAAGCCATAGGCATTAGACATATTATAATACTATCCTTAGAACACAAAGCTATATAACTCAAAAGCTACTAGTTTGAATTTTAATTTCGATGCATCAAAATTCGAAAAAAAAATACCTACTGAAAAATTTAAAGTGAAAAAGGCGGTTCCTATTTGTAAAACAGAAATTTGCATTGTCGCGGGATCATCCTCAAGTGTTACAAAAAATCTCGAATATTCGAAAATATATTATGGTCTTCAAGTGTATTTAAAATTTCCGAAAATTAGAATTTTAATATAAGGTATACCTATGTATAATTTAAAAATAAGAACGGTGAGCAAGTTCAAAAAATAATGCCGTAAAATTAAAACTAAAAATATTATTTTGTTATATATCTAATTAAATTATGTACATTCTGATAGGAAAACAATGTTATAATATAATTTTGTGTTTGAAAATCGACGAACATTGATTTTATAGGTATAGTTAATTACATTTGTTTTATAATTATTACATATTTTCATTAATCGCCCTCTAAACACTTACACAATGAAGGGTATGCGCCTACACCCATAATTAATTAATGCCTTAGCCCTTAGGAGTTAAATTCAATTTTGCGTTTTACGAATTATTTAAAACGAAACTTGGTAATTGGACGGGCATGTACCTATAATATTTTTAAAATTGGATTAGCTGTTGTAGGCGTCACGCTTAAAAATATCCGAAATCTTTACTGTAATTATGGAAAAAAATTAATTTGGTTATTTTCAATCGGACGCCTGCGATCGGTTTTCAAGGATTATTCGGGAAGAATACTGTCGCTGCCGTTAGCGATGTGCAAGCCTCATGCTATTTATTGGCGTGTAGATTAATAGCCCGGAATTACAATATTTAAAAATGTCGTTATATTTTTACAATTATTCATAGAATATCGTATTGATTGGTCGATTAATGATTTGGAAAAAAAAAATTCACAACTATATTGATCATTATTACTACTCCGTATATAGGTGACACGCTCGTTATGAACAACAATTGTTAGAAATTCAGCCTTCAACCATCAGAAATTCGAGTTTGCAGTCACCAGACCTTTACAAACGTAGGTGATAAATAACGCCTAGGTACCAGTGCACAATATTAATGTATACTAAGCGCGATGTTCATTTCGCAAATAATTAAAGGTGCAGCATAATCACTGACAATTTTATAGAAATAGTAAACACTGCACGAACACGAACCTTTATCCGTGCTATATTATATTCGTTTAAAACTGTTGAAATAAAAAACTCGCACACACATTAGTTCATGTCGACCTGCAAAATACATTAACGTGTAGTGTTGTAGTCGAGACTTCGATCGGAACGGAACAAAACATAATCTGTGGAACTGAAATTATAATATAATTTGCGTCGAATAGTCGCAGGAATAAGAGATCGCAGTCAAGCCATATTAATACGTTTAATATATTGTATTATTTAGACATCTACCAAATGTCAAGATATTTTGCTGTGAGGTCGCTGTAGCAAAGAAAACTAATTATCGTTTTAAATAAATGTAAAATCTTATGTAATTTTGAAGTGGTGTGGTCTACTATGTTATATTGGTCGGTAGAAACACAGATTATAATATCGAATTCCTGTAACCATTGTCATATTTTTTGATACAATTACATTATAGTAAAGGTGTTGTACAATAATATTCCTCATATGTGATCTTACTTTGTTGATGGACGTTTGAGTTATCAGTAAATGCAGAAGTGCGCACCTGGATCTGGTTTTATATACAAAATATATTATTTAGATATCTACTAAATGTCATGATATCATGCTGTGAGATTGCTGTAGAAAAGAAAACTAATTATCGTTTTAAATAAATGTAAAATCTTATGCAATTTTGAAGTGTGTGTGGTCTACTATTTTAAATTCATCGATAGTAGCACAGATTATAATATAAAATCTAATAGTTCACTTCCTATTTCAGTCATGTAGTTCTCAAAAATGTAAACAAATCAAAACCTACTTCAAATCAGTATCACAACTATAATAATTATAGAGATATTCAGTTTTTATGAGAAATGATTGATTATTACCTACGACCATTCGCTGATATTTAGCACTCTCACCGAATTTCTAACAATTGTCATATTATTTGATACAATAACATTATAGTAAAGGTGTTGTACAATAATTTTATTCCTCATATGTGATCTTACTTTGTTGATGGACGTTTGAGTTATCAGTAAATGCAGAAGTGCGCACCTGGATCTGGTTTTATATACAAAATATATTATTTAGATATATACTAAATGTGACGATATTATGCTGCGAGGTCGCTGTAGCAAAGAAAACTAATTATCGTTTTAGATAAATGTAAAATCTTATGCAATTTTGAAGTGTGTGTGGTCTACTATTTTAAATTCATCGATAGTAGCACAGATTATAATATAAAATCTAATAGTGCACTTCCTATTCCAGCCATGTAATTCTCAAAAATGTAAACAAATCAAAACCTACATCAAATAGTCAAAATCAGTATCACAACTATAATTATTATAGAGCCATACAGTTTTTGTGAGAAATTATTGATTATTAACTACGACGCATCACTCATATTTGGCACTCATGCCGAACTCCAAACCATATTCAAATAATTTTTTGATACAATAAGTAAAGGTGTTATACAATAATTTATTCTTCGGAATATAATGTGATCCTGCTTCATTGAAAGAACGTTTGAGTTATCAGTAAATGCAGAAGGGTGTCATGTGGTTTTCTAGTATAATCGCTGTGATATTGCTTATAACTAGTTAGCTATAGTTAGGTAACCAATTAAATGTATTTATTGATCAACGATGCTAAACATATTATTAAGAAATTCAAGAAGTGGAAATGGTTTACAATGCGTTTACCACCGCAATTATTACTACTATACAGACACCACACAATTGACTCGACTTTAAAATTCTAGTCGATATAAGTACCACCCAATTAGTTTTTTCTTTATATTTTTAATTCGCAGACACTAGGTTATTATCGCACTTTTGGTGTATCGATTATTCGAGTGAAACGGGACGTTTGTATTGTATATAATATACAAGTACATTGAAAAGACGCATTGTAGTTCGTTCCAAGACATCCATTGACACGACATCTGCGAAGACCGTGGTAACCAACGTGGTTTTTGCGATGTCTTTGGTATTGTGGTATTTAATTATCGACGCGGAAGAAAATCAACATTTTTTACCACACGTTGAATTTTCAATAGTATTTATTTATTTTTTGAAAGAAATTAATAACAACGGAAATGAAATAACAATAATCACACCGGTTCTTCGAACAATGGACGCGATCGAATGAATACAATGGGTGGCGTTTCGTCTTTTCCGTGGCAATAAAAGTCCCGGGTCTAAATAAATATATATATATTTTTTTTTTATTATTATTATTATTATTATTATTATTATTATTATTTCACCTCCCTTTCGTTTCGTATTTTTCGTCACCGGAGAAGGATTTCAATTTTTGTTCGGGTCTTGTTTGAAAACCGACGCATAATGATCCAGAAGTTCTTTCATTCATTCCGTTTCCCTCACCACCGCCGCCCCCGTCCTAACCGCGCCAAGCTCCAACGATATCACGTGAATAATGAATAGGGTCATAATTAAAACGTATAGCTCATTCACCAACCCAGAAATACGCTAAATAAATAACAAAATAAAGTACTACTCAACAGCTAACGACGATGATGATCATCGGCTACTTAGACATTTCACTTGTGTATTGTAGTCATTGAATGAAATCCAAGTGGCAAGTCCCAAACTGGAATGCTATAGGTAGGCATCATCTAAGCGAAATAAATCAAGAACGCGTTTTTGTCAATTTAAACTTTTTGTCTTCGAGGAAAACAAAATTAATTTTTGAAACGCCCTTACTTAAATTTAATACACCCGCGGTACACACTATAATTCCTTCTTTAATACATAATAATGTTATGTTATGTTAGTCACATAAGTTGTGACAAATTTTATGAAAAAAAAAAATGTGGAACTTTCCATGACAATGATGTTTGAATTGAAAAATAGCACGTCATGTGTCTAGTTTCCAAGCAGGAAATGCTGAAATTAAATATATATATATATAGGTTTCAATCCCGTGACAATAGATAAATATGTACAAATGCTTTGTTAAATATATTATGAATACACATATTATATACTCGGGCAGGTAATGTATTAATAATACGTATCGAAAAACAATATCTGTATTGTTCAGTATCCAAACGATGATTAGGAGTCCAAAACATACGAACTGATATATATTTATTAACCTGACGATAATAATTATTCATTAATAACAGAAAATGTATTTATGTGTACCACGACTGCTGCTGCTGCTCCACTACGTATAATGTAATAGGTACCTATTATAGCAGTCTGTATTCCATTTTGTGTAAACATATTAATTTAAATTATGTTAAAATATTAAAAAATATAACTCCCTGCATACGCACTAAAATAGGATAATATTATATAGGTCACGGAAAAAAAAATTGTTATAAAAAATTATTATATTATATCGTGTAAACCGGGTAGGTATAATTAGTACTATGCTCGTTATTAGTATTTTTTTTTCAAAATTTCTGGCATTTATCGATTTGACCGTTTTGAGTAGATAAAATTCGAGCAGCGAAGAGTAGAAAATAAAGACGGAAAAATGTGAGATTTCAAAAAATTGCCAACACTATATAGGTAGTTGACTATGATTGACTGTTTCCAACGAGATCTCGGACGCGCAATTCGATTTTATTGTTTTGTACGTTGACTAAAAAATTACAATTACGGCGCTCAGTGAAAGCGGAGTGCTGACTGATGTGAGACTTATGCTCGAATCGCAAAATTTTTTCGATAAATTTCTGTTCGGTATTTAGTGTCATTTAAGACAACGGCAGCCGTCAACTTTAATACTAACAACACACAAACATCGCCGCCGCCGCCGCCGCCGTCATTCTTTTAGGCGTAACTACGTTTTAACGAATTAAGGATCACTCCGTTGAATGCATAATAATAATACTCAGTGTTGAGTTTATCTAGATAAATGTCCTTTTTATCTTTTATTTTATCTAGATAAATAGAGCTTATTAATTTACACAGTTATCTAAGATAAAAATCACCGTTATCTAGATGAATTTATCCTGATAATTTAATTTATTAAACGGCTTTTGTTTATTATAATTTATAGGTAGAAAATTACGTAATTTATTAAGTAGGTAGTCTTCACTAATAGCTATCGAAATTTTCGATAACATGCTATTAAGTTATTCTATACTGCCACGAGCTTACGGAGAGTGCCATAAATCAATATAAAAAAAATATCCGATAATTTATCCAAATAAAAAAAAAATTTTTATCATCTTCATCTGGATAAATAAAAATTTAGTTATCTTCATCCTTATCTAGATAACATTAATATAATTTATCTTTATCTTTATCTAGATAACATTATTATAATTTATCTTTATCTTTATCTAGATAAAATTATATTTATCTCGGCTCAACACTGATAATAATACTCTATCATGTTGTCTGTATACAATCATAATGTCACATTATGCCGATGTGTAGGTACCGCTTCTACCTATACGAATGGGTTCTTTGTTTTGCGAAAAAAAATTCGAATAAATATTCTCCGCCGAGTTTAGGCGTAACTCGATTGAACAGGTACGGCGGCGTGTGTATATATACATAGGTACTTATATAATATGTTATTCCAATAGTAAGTATTACTGCGCCGGCGTGACGAATAAAACGCGCACGGGCTCTCTCTGTATAAATTCGACCTAACTCGATTACTCCAAAAGACATCCGACCAATTCAAAATATACGCGAAATCTATTGGATTCCACTAGTGTTTATCCGAACGGAGACGGAGAAAAATAATACGCCCTATATATTATTGTAGACCCCGCTGCAGCAGTGCGCACCTCCTCGAAACACGCACTTCAACCGTCGGCGCGACTTAACGCCGCCACAAATGGGGTCTGAAAATCCTCCAAACGTTTATAAGACTTATTCCTATGCGGCGGTATTTTGTTTCTGTTAAAACAAATCTCCGGGACACTTGAATTTTCCGCCGGCGGTTCGGCACTTTACCACGGTCGCGGCGGCGGTCACCTTCGCACTCTCCCCCCCCCCCCCCCACCCGACCAACTCCCACCCCCGCCGGCAGCTCCAAATGGATTGGGTCCCGTCGTATAAGGTGACAAATTTCCGGGCGGCTTGTGTGTGAGTGCGTGCGTTTCTCGCACAAAACGGTATTTGCCGGATGTAACCTAATTTGTATGTTGTTGTATTGTTTCAGGACTGTCAACACAGAACCGGAGAACGGGGGAAAAAAAAATAAACGCGCCCCTTCTCTAAATTGTCTCCACTTTATTGTTTGTTTTATGCATTTTCTCTGCGCGCCGTCCGATCGATTCGCGTCGCTATGTTGACATTAACGGCACTGGAAGTAGACTTAATGTCCTAGGGCGGTCGGATAAAAATAATATAAAAAAAAAAAAAAAAAAAACTAAAAGGCGAAGAGTATATATAGTGTGGGAGAAGAGCGCGGAAAATAAAGAGAAGGAATAAGATTTAAAAAAAATTGTAAGCAGGGGCGCGTTTACTTCACTTTAGGAGGATGTACTCGACAAAAGCAACAGCCATGACGTTCCTGGTGGCCATATTTGCAGTGAGCCCACTTCAGTCTTCCGAAGGTAAGATATTTTCATTTTACATGACGTATAAGGGTGATTATAATATTATTTACACTATCATTATCGTCTCGAAAAGTATTAACGTTTTTGGAAATATTTCCAATCGCATTTTGAAGTGATTGCAAAACGACATCAGTCGTATGGTGTGAATTATTATTGTATTCGTCGAGTCACTGCGGACATCATTCGAAATCTTCAAACCCTCAATAGTAACTTCAGTAACCGAATCCCGAATTGTCCTCAAACCGAAATACACCGATCGATGTAACTATATCCAATATAGGAATCGATTATTGCTAACGAAGCTGACATTGATGAGGTCTCGGGGGCTCAACTAATCAGTCGACTGCCATTCGTAAATTTCCTGAATTTACCTAAGATGTATGTTTACGCACAGTTTTGTGTACACGCGACAATTTTCGATAGATGCTCGTTTTCGCCAACGTCGTTGGGTCGTCTAATCTTTTTTTCCAAACCGTCTTCGTGTGCGGAAATGAGTACACGGAACTGCAGTTGGGTTTAGATTGTCATAAAAATCTCGTTGCCCCCAGGACAATATTATTTTGTTTATACTTGGCAAAAACATACAACGACGAGTTCTTAAAATAATTTACTTTTGATTTTGACTAAAACTAGACTGTTTAATTTTAATCAATTAAAATAAATGAAAAATACAATTTTACCTATTTTCTGAGGTAAGTGATTGGAAAACTGCCCGGAAGGCCTCGGGTTCGTTTATTTCCCCGTCTAATGAAATTTAAATTAATCATATAAGAATGTCTTTTAAAAGTAATGTCGACATTTTTTTAAAATCAAAGAACATTGTTTTCCCTTTACATTTTTACAAATTCATAGAAAATAACTACACAAAAATGGCAACTCAACTGTGTGTAGAAAAATTTAGGCGTGATAATCAGCGTGTTAATATAGGCATAATATAAATTCTCAAATTTATATATTACATACAGAGTGATGCCCTCGTTTTTTCATTTAATAATGAAATGATTGAAATTCTAGTTTTTGGAATTATTAAATATGGGTACTCAAAGATGAGTTTTCAAATTGTTGATATATCCACTAAATAATTTACAGTAAAAAAGGGGTTCTCATTTGAAAAACAGAAGTTTGCATCGCCACAAGACACTCCTTCATTAGTACAAAAAAAAAAATCAAGAATTTAAAATAAAAGTCTTTGGGTATATTTAAAAACTCCAAAAATCAGAATTAGAATAGTCTCATTATTAATGGAAAAAAAAATGGCGGTAATCATGATTGGCGAATCACCCTGTATATTACCTATGTGCGATTTGATAATTTGTTCGTTGCAACTGTGTTTTAGTTAAATCATATTATTATAATATATTATTTACTATTTTGTATTATTTCATTTTTAAAAACACAATTCAATTAATTGTTGAATATCATTAAAACGTACTACCAATTTTATTAATTTTTAATAGCCTCGAATACCTTCAGTGTATTTGTTTAGGTATTATTATTATTGTCGTTTATTCGGGTTTAACGTTTAATGGTCGTCGACGCGACGGTTTAAATGCTTCTGTTTAATAATTTTACTGCCTCACTTAAAGTCTTGATTATTCGAATTATTTAGTTTTATCCGTAGGAGTACACCAGATTTCGCAAAGCTGCATTATTGCCGACTACCAAGTAAACCTAAATCCCATAGCAATTAAATTTGAATTATCACAAGTTAATATATCACTGTTCATATTCATTATGTCTCCCACACCCCGGGAAACTTCACTTTTATTTTAACGCCTCATTAACAACTTTTAACAAGGCTCCGAGTCACCACAAGGAGAAGTAATTTTCTTTGAAAGTAAAAGTTTTCGCTATTTCTTTTTTTCGAATTACAATTTAATTTGTTTCTTTCCATACCATTCGTAAGTTTTTCACTGTATCGTAATTTCGTGATTATACTGTTATCCTACTTTTAACTAGCCCCTTGTTTCACTACCTACCTATGGCACCTATTAATTATAATTTTTTCCCCGAAATACAATACAACAAACGATAAACTTAATTATCAGTTTTTTTCATGTAGGTTAGTTAACCCTCCTTATACATATTAAATTTAAACTATAGTGAAAAGTTAACGCAAAGCGCATAATGTGCATGTATAGGTAAACCATAGAATTATACCTACTGCAGGGTAAATATATATATATATATATATATTATTTCAAGTCGTTAGAGCAAAACAACATTGAATGTTTACAATTTTTAAAAACTATAACATAGAAATATAATATAAATATTGAAAACAAATCAGATTGACCGGGATAAAATTCAACACGATGTAGATCAAACTAATACGCGTAGATAAGGTAATAAAATAAAATAAGACAAACAATAGGAAAATTAAGTAAACGATGTGATAACAGTAGTCAGGACTGGCAAGCCCTGTACGGTAACTATCACAGCTCGGAGATAATATATGGAACTATAAATATTAATGTCCAGGTATTGTATCCAATCAACTACGTCCCTATATATTAGCCGCGTGAATCTCATTTGGATTGCGCCTTTGTTTGTGATTCGTGTCTCGAGTCACAGCAGGAAGGGCTTGTATCTCTTGTACGTAGTTTGCACCACGTGATTACACCTCCCACGGCCAGTCCACTAGACTTGTTTTATTTACCGGGCAAATAATATTATCATAATATAATGTTAGATTGTACGTTCGGTTTAAAAACTGTACGCGTAAAATCGTATTGTAATGTTATTTTTACTGTCCTACGATATTGTTATCAGTCATAGACTCCGTCGACAAATCTGCGCCAGGCCAAACACATAACATAATATCAACTGATATTTAAGTTTTCTGGCCCTCGAAAATTTTTCCCAAACTATCCGGACCACCACAGGATTTAATTGCCGACCCCTGCCATGGATATACTTACTATTGTACATGGAGAACATCGTATTATTATGATATCTGTACAATATGCGTTTCAATTGTTCTAATATATTTACTGCCATACGCGATATTATTATCGACGATGAACTTCATCAACAGATCTGATACAGACCGTTATATTATTCCAAACATGCAAATGATTAAGTGACTGTTGGAATGACTAAATTTACAGTATTCAAATCAGGCGACTGGAGGTGATATCAACGAGTCGTAGAAACCGATGTCTGAGAACTGCTTACAGATCCCTCGTGTGAAGGAGAGAGGGGCCTGCGATGGTAAAGTTCAAAATATCTAGACACGCATCTCCTCGAGATACGTTTATTTCGAAGTTATTTGATTGATGTGTTTATATAGTGTTCCAATTTAATTTCCAAACAAACCACATAGGCATGGAAGGTGTCAATTTCTAAAATGTAATTGAATAATAAAAACAAACGCTTTGGGGTGTACGCGTGTTATGGTATTAACTATTAATATTAGCGCACATTATAACGGACATAGAACGAAAATGCCAAAGCACCAATATGCTGATAATAATATATTTTTAAATGAACGTACAATTTATTTCGACAAAATTTACGGTTAGTAATAATTACAAATCGTAAACGGTTTCGTGAGATAATCGATAGTAATTATTCGCTTTATTTACTTTATGCAAGTAGACAGTGGAGATATCCCGATGAATCATTTGTAAATGTAACATCTATCATAAAACGACTCCAAGTAATTTGCGGTAAAAGTGTTTCTCCTCATGCCTACTATAATATGTGTAACTAATTGAAATATTTTAATTGCTCGTTCAAACATTTAGATCGCCCGCAATTCTCCGGTATGAGTAATAGTCACCGCAGGGTTATTATAATTTAATTCACCCACTGCTGTCAATGGACGCAAATCGGTTTGGATTTAAATCCGCGGAGTATTGATAAAATAATAATTTACAGTCAATGAGTTTTGAACTTTACATGCACCTGGAAGTTCCTAATTATTCGACACCATGATATTATTGTAGTCACCATTCGAGTATATTTTAATTTTTCGACAGTTTACGATGGAAATGGCGTTATTGGTGCACGTGTCATCTGCAATGGCTGTAGTATGATATGATATTAATTCTATAAATACTATTCTGTATCTACATGTTGCCATAATATGTCGTTTTGATCGAATACGTTGCATACTATACAGTACAAAAACACGACACAGTAACAACACCACTTATCAAAACAATTGTCGTTTTTACATATTATTCATACTCCTCGTTGAAATCCGGATTTTTTTTTTATTCTATCCTCTTTGGAATGTTACCATCATTGGTTTATTGTTTTAGTAATCAGCAGTAACTATACCAGATTTATTTGTATGACAAGTTTTTTTTCAAAATCCAAAACACAGTATCTGCATTATTACGTATTATAAAATTCCTATGCCTCGTTATCAAAAACTATAAGCACAAATTAACAGTTTAGTAAACTGGCTCTCCTGCAAAATATTAAAATCGGTACAGTTACTGCAGTGTTTCATTTTTGGACAGACAGCGCCACCATGATTGTCCATCATTGTCTGTTATCATACACTGTGCGAGCGGACGTTTTGTCGGAATCACAACTAATGTAATCTACGTGGACCGTTTTCAATCAAAAGCGTGCCAGATTTCGAGTTTCCCAACACATCCTATCGGTCTAAACCTAACCTAACCTAACCTAACCTCCATCGGTTTAGTACTCGGCGATATTTACGGCGTAGCGACGGTGCCACCGAAGTCTTTGCGCGGACATCGTAATAACACGAGCTAGGGGAGGGGGGGAAGAGGAAGAAAAAACAATATATATGCATACACACTCAAGCGAAGCCTCCGAGTCTTAAACGATACGATAATGTGTACGATTTCCAAAACCCTCGAGCCAGGCACACACACACACATACTCACTCACATTTTCGAGACGGACTCGACGTGTCCGCCGCGTGTTTCGATCGACCGTCCGCGTACACCTATAATAATTATTTTTCACATAAACTCTACACACCACTGGCCCTTCCTCTCGCTCCGATCGGATACAGGCGTGGCCGTCTACAATGGACGTTGTCGTCGTCGTACAACAATTAATGTACCGCGGTCGACCGTTCGATTTCGATCGGGACGATAAAACCTCCGCCGCCGACGTGGGCGTTCTGCCCCCCCCCCACCATCACCCCATCGGGGCGCGAGTGCGATAAAAACCGGTCGGCGGGCACGGCTCACTGTACGACACTGTGACGGGATTTAATTTGCACAAATTCGTTTTGGCGCATCCGTCCGCTCGGCGCACACACGCACGTCCGCATCGCGTAACATAATATACAGCGTCCCATTGCGCGCACATGTCGGGCACGACCGCAATAACGGTCGGGCGGCGGTCGTGTGGCGGACCGCGCGGTACATGCTCGGTAACCGCTCGATAACCCCCGAGGATATTATTCGCGATGCAGCGCACGGAGGTCGGGCGCTGCCGCCGCCGCGCCGTGCCAGCCGGATTTGCCGGCGAATTTATTGCCGATAAGTTTGGCCTGGACCGGCAGCGTTCTTGGCACAAAACAAGATTCGGCTGCCAGCAAAAGTACAAAAGTTTCATTAAAGATAAAGAACCACCCTCTCAAACTTTACACTTCACAGTAATTACCATCGAAGCGGAATTTATCTACGAAAATAATAAATGAACCCGCGAGAAATGTACCGCCGCCGCCACTGCACCGGTGTGGTGCGCGCACTCTCGTCCCAGCGGCAGTCGTGGCACGACGGAGTGTTGGACTCCGTTGCTCCTCTGTATTAGAAATATATCTATATTATAATGCCGAATACACCCCCCCCCCCCCACCCCCCCACCACTGTGTTTCGCCACCAGCGCCGTTCTCCATTAGCATTGTCGTCAGGGACTTTTGATAGTATGACGGTCGTTGCCAAGAGTTCACCCCCTCCCCCCACCCCCACCATCACGCTTATAGTCAAAAATATAAGATATACGAATTTTGCACCTAGCTTCGGCCGACGTCGTATAGATACCTACCAACAGTTTAATATAATCATAAAAACAAGGGGCACTCGGGCCTTGGGGAGGGCCGAAAGAAGTGACTACTAATTCTTGAGAGCGGGCTGTGACTGTATGTTTTGAAAAAAGTACGTTTGCTGATTATTAATTGGTCGTTTTTAAACAATACGATACGTTAAATTATTTATAATTATTAATTGGTTTTTTTTTTTTTTGAATAATATGAGACATTAAATTCTTTATAGTAAATTTGTTTTTTTATATTTTCAATGAATTATTCGTATTTTTGTAAATTTTTTAAAACTCGAAGTAAAACGAAAACAACCATCGGTCAAAATCGAAAAGAAACAATATAGATGTTGTAAATAATTATCGTCGTAGATTATCGTACTATTCTGGTTACCTAACTCGGGGAGAAAACCCTACGCTAGGGCCGTCTGATGTGGTATAATATAATATAACATGATATTCAAATCGAAAAGAAGAGGTAATAATGAACCTATACTTAGAATTGTCCACACGAGAGTTACACGTGCGGGATACTTAATTGGAAAAACCGAACCTCTGACATGCCGTTCTTGCAATTCTTTAATCACAGTCAAACACATCATCATCCGTTGCCAAATCTTCACGGGGACCAGAGAAGAATGCAAAATACCAGAGAATCTATATACCTACGAAGCTATATAGGACCCGACACACAAAAAATAATCACATTTTTAAAAAAAAAAAATCAAAACACACAACTTTTTTTTTTTTTTATGAGCTTTTAGTATATAACTATGGTAGCTCAACATTTACAAATTATACATAATACGACATAACATACGTTACGATTTAATATTATATAACAAAGCCAGCATCCGATATAAATGAAATTACTGATTTAATGGCGGTATAGTGGGTTTTGTGTTTAGTAAATGGAGTAGAAAAACTTAATTTGGTTTAATCGATATTGATATTTTTAAACATCATTGTGAAAACCGGCCCTCGACGTACATGATAATAATTATACGATCGAATCGTGAGCTGCTAATAACCATAATATTATAATACGACGTCGACGCTGTAACGATAAAAAAAAAAAAAAAAAAAATCATACTCCCGCCAATCCATCACCGGCGGTAAAGTCTTACGGCACCGTCTGCAGAGTGTGGGTGTCATGGGCGGGCGTGTAGGTACGTCTCGGAGAATATAATAATATAATATGTAATAATATTTCACGCAAACGTTCCCTCGCGCGCGATACAAAAAAAAAAAAAAAATAAGCCAACAAGCTCACCCGCTGCACCGTCCGTTAATCTTAGGAATTTTTTTTTTTATTGGGTAACCCACGGCAACATAGGCCATTGGGTGTGGGTAGGGCACTGTAGGTTTTATATTGGGTAGGTTTGGTAGGTTTTATATTGGGTAGGTTGGTACACGTGTGTGTTGTGTTTGGCAGAATTTCTAATGGGCCACCCGTAGGTTTCTGCCGTGCCCCGGGGTGGGGGGGATGGCGGCACTTGTTCTCCGGACACCGTGACTTGCACGGAGAAAAATGCCGCCCAGTGGTCGAGGATCGAACTCGGACCGGCTGTGCCGAATCCGTCGCGTTAGACCGCTCGGCCACCTCGTCCCCCCCTTCGGAATTTTAAAAACCCGTGCAAAGCGAGTTATACTTTGATTTGACAGTCTGTTGTAATAATTTTCGCGTTGTTATACGCTATAATGTTTACACATAAAACCAAAGTAACGGTGCAGCACGCGCTCGCTGGCTGTGCGGAGTTGGACTCGGTGTGTTTTACTTTGGTTCGTTTCAAAAGACGAAACTTTTACACACACAGCACAAAATAATGCGCACGACCTACTAGTTAAAATGTTTTTTCGAACGTAATTTATTATGTCCCGGGCGTTCGGCGTGCATCGCAAAGTGTAATAATTCCACTGCGACGTGAATAATAAATAATACATGATATTACGTCGAATGTATTATAATATTGCAATAACAATATTATGTTTTATTAAAACTCCGTTATTTTCTCCGTTTCGTTTCGCAATGTTCGCGTGGGCACTTGGCGGATGTCGTCTTCCCGAAGTCGTTTTCGGGCCGCATTGACAATGATACTGCTATAATACACACTTAATATCACGCAATTTACATACGTCTCGAAACTTTCTACAGATTTCCCCCGGGAATATGAATAATTTGTTGAGCAGTAATATTCATCATAACACGAACTATTGCTTTATGGTGGATAGCCAACTAGACGTACACAATATATATCTATTGTGTGTTTGTGCAGTGTGTTCCAGCTGTACCGCGGGTACTTGTGTGTACACCAAAAAGAGCAATATTTAAGTTTCCGGATTACAGTTTTGTGTATATTATAGAAAATGCTATTAATACGCGGACTCGGGGGAGTTTAATAACAATTTGCTTGTAGTATAACATAATAATATAATAATATGAACTATTGCATTTTACGAATAATTAATATAATATTATGTAGTTGAATCGCGTATGCGACTCAATATTATAATGCGTAGGTATACTTAATGCCTAGATAAACTGTACACTTACATCGATAAATAATGATACCGAGAAGCGTCAAAAATATTATACTATACCTATAATATTATGCACTCGACAATTCATATTTTTTATTTTTACACCCATGAATGGACACGGTCCAACGTTTTGCGTATAATTCGAACTGTAATAATTTATGTACGACCACATAAAGTGAAAGAAAAAATTTGGGTTTGTTTGTATTTGAAATGTCGACATTTGCGTGTGGCCCATTCGCACGCGATCTATACAATGCGAGGTACCTATTACTACCTGTACAAGTATAATTTGTCATTTTTATATTTGCTTCAAGATTATGTCCCATATCCACGCTCGAACAATATTATACTTGCCTTATTAATGTGTTATTAACTGAATCGTATAATTATGCAGCGAATAAATATCAAAGAACTCAAATGGAAAATACAAATCATAATTATTATTTCCCCCCTAATATGTCACCTAAAACTGTTTTTATATCCACGACAAATTGTTTAGTAAAATGAAAAAATAACAATAATTAACTACCCGCAGTTACGATTGTAATCCAGGACAATAAGTACATACCAATAGGTAATTTCATAAAACTGCGATTGTTTTAAAATTTACCATGTTTGGCAATTTGTAATTTATATATTTGTTTGAAGATTATGTCCCATATCCACGCTTAAACAATATTATACTTGCCTTATATTAAAATACAAATCATAATTATTATTCCCCCCCCCCCCCCCCCAATAGTTCACCTATAACTGTTTTCATACCTACGAAAAATTGTTTAGTAAAATGAAAAAATAACAATAATTAACTACCCGCAGTCTTCCAGAAGAATAAGTACATAGGTACCAATAGGTAATTCTATAAAATCGCGATGATTATTTATATTAAGTAAATGTGTTTATTAAATATTTTTCATAATCCGAAATAATAATGTGAACAATTATTATATTTTTTATATATATTTTCAAACAACAGCTGGTGCTTACCACTGAAAAAAAAATCATGATTATTTTCCCCTTAATATGTCCTTTTAACTGTTTTCATACCTACGGCTAATTGTTTAGTAAAATGAAAAAATAACTATAATTAACTACCCGCAGTTACGATTGTAATCCAGGACAATAAGTACATACCAAAAGGTAATTTCATAAAACTGCGATTGTTTTAAAATTTACCATATTTGGAAATTTGTAATTTATATATTTGTTTGAAGATTATGTCCCATATCCACGCTTAAACAATATTATACTTGCCTTATATTAAAATAAAAATCATAATTATTCACCCATTACCCCCCCATCCCCCCAATATGTCACCTATAAATGTTTTCATACCTACGAAAAATTGTTTAGTAAAATGAGAAAATAACAATAATTAACTACCCGCAGTCTTCCAGAACAATAAGTACATAGGTACCAATAGGTAATTCTATAAAATCGCGATGATTATTTATATTAAGTAAATGTGTTTATTAAATATTTTTCATAATCCGAAATAATAGTGTAAGCAATTATTATATTTTTTATATATATTTTCAAACAACAGCTGGTGCTTACCACTGCAAGAAAATACTTTTGTTTTAAACATAACCATATTTGGTAATTTGTAATTTATATATTTGTTTCAAGATTGTGTCCCATATCCACGCTTGAATATTATTATACTTGCTTTATTAATGTGTTACTAACTGAATTGTAAAATTTTGTTGCAAACAAATATTACAGAACTTAAATCGGAAAAAAAAATCATAATTATTTTCCCCTTAACATGTCCCTTTAACTGTTTTCATACCTACGACTAATAATTGTTTAGTAAAATGAGAAAATAACAATAATTAACTATACCCTCAGTTATCCAGAACAATAATAGGTACCAATAGGTAATTCGATAAAATGGCGATAATTGTTTATATATTTAAACAAATGTGTACCTGCTTGATGTTTATTATATATTTCTTATAATTCCAAATAATAGTGTGAACAATTATTATATATTTTATATGTATTTTCAAACAGTAGCTGGATTCCTACCACTGAAAAAATTACTTTTGTTTTAAACATAACCATACTTGGTAATTTTTAATTTTTATGTTCGTTTGAAGATTATGTCCCGTATTGTCCACGCTTGAATATTATACTGGCCTGATCGATGTGTTATCAACTGAATCGTACAATTATTTAGCAAACGAATATTAAAGAACTTAAATGGGAAAAAAAAATCATAATTATTTTCCTTTCAATATGTCACCTATAACTGTTTTTCCTACCTACCTACCAACAGTGTTCGGATTAGATAGGTATTTTTTTTTATCTATATAAAGATAAATATAATGCAACTCAAATGTATCTAGATATACATGTATAAAAGATAACTTAACTAATATTTATCTAGATAAAGATAAAGACGAATACTTTTTTATCTAGATAAAAAAAAAGATACAATTATTTTTTAAACGGTTTATCAATTTAGGTGTATTTCAGTTGGGCACTAGGAACGTAATAATAATGATGATGTAAATAAAAATAATTACATTACTTATAAACCATAAACTTCGTTTGAGAATCTGTATAAATATTTAAAAATGCGTTTGTACAATTTCACGATTTTTATCAATGAAAAATTTATCTAGATGAATTTATTTAGATTAGTAAAAAATGTATCGAAGATGAACATTTAGATAACTTGGAACTATTTATCTAGATACGATAAAAGACGGACAAATAATTATCTAGACAAGTCCGAACACTGCCTACCAATAGGTAATTCGATAAAATCGCGATAATTGTTTATGTTGAATAAAAATGTGTGCCTGCTCGATGTTTATCATGTATTTCTTATAATTCCGGTTAATGATTCGTAAACAATAATTATATTTTTTATACCTATGTATTTGCAAACAGTATATAGCTGCAGTGCCTACCACTGAAAAAAATACTTTTGTTTCAAACATTACCATATAGTTTGTATTAAAAGCGTATTCGTTTTAAGTTTCCGTTAATATGATTTCATTATATTTTTGTTTGTTTCCGTTGTCACAATGTATAATGTCTGCAATTCATGATTCATATTTTAATTATTCAGCAGTACAAACTAAAAACACATTTTTTTTTTTACCGTACGATATTTCGGACAAAATTAACAACAAAATTTATTCATATCGTTGCTGATGAATATACTCCGTGAATCAGAAAATGAATTTATGTAGTTCGCGAAAAATCGATAGCGAACGAAAATAATTCCAGCAACGCACGTAATATTTCCCTTTAAAAAAATTTTAATCCGATTAGACCTAAATGCAATTATTATGAAGCATTATAATAATATGTACCAGCGTATCGAAAAATGGTGTACGACAATGGTTAAAATATTATTATAATATAGATAGGTAGGTATTCTTATTTTGAAGTTATAGAATTTTATTCAAAATCGGTTGTGGGTGTAATTTTTTTTTCTTAAATTTATCATTGCAATAATAATTGATTCGCAATATTATTAAAGCTAGAAGTTTGAAACTTTTAAATTATTAAAAAAATAACGTTATAATATAATATTTAATATGATCGAGTAAATACTGTCTTCAAAATATAATATAGTTACTTGTAATACATAAATATTAATATTATGTTGCAATATGTTTGATTTTCTCTATAATCAATCAAAACTTTTGTGTTACTAGAACAGTTGTAATTACAATCGGTTTTAATATTTACTTCCGTCTTTCGGACGTCATAGTACTTAGACTGTAGCGGACGTTTAGAACAAAATCGAAATATTTTATATCAGTAAATATAATTTATCATACAGCGGTAGTCGGTGTAGGGCACGAAAAGTTGAAAGAAACAATTTCGTAGACAATCTGAAATAATGTGATATCGCTACACCGCATCATCAGACTTATGGTGCTTTGGATTCACTAATGGATTATCTAACTACATAGATTTATTTCCAATCAAAACACGTTTATAATTAGTTTCGTGGTATATAACATCATACCACGGTACTCGACACAGAGATATTGAGTTTCTTTTCACCAAAACCCAATGATAATGATTATAATTATATTTACACAATAATATTCTATATTATATTGTGCTAATGTTATAAATGCATTGTAGGGGGGCCATTGTAAGCGGACAGTGTAGTTGTGCTCTTTAAAATCATCTTGAAAAGATGACATATGATCGAATAAAAAATTTATAACACATCAAAGATAAGATAGCCTCGTTTTTTTCAACTCAAGATCGAAACAGATGGTAATTTTATAGAATTTTTTAGGTTTTTAAACACTATTTGTCGATTAAATTGTCGTGTATATTTATAATCTTGCAGTTACCGCAATTTATTATATTTAACATACAATATAGACTAAGTTATTAAATTTCAATAAAAAAAACGAATGTTTAACGGATATAAATAAGTATAATACGGAACATTTTTAAATATTATCCTGGCACTCAATTTTATTCTTTTGTGCGTTAACGATTATTTATTGCAATGAAAACAATATAATAACCAATAATGCGGATAAATTAAATTGAAACAAGACAAACGATTTAATTTGTTCGGTTTTAAACATGCGTCAAAAATTCAAAATTACGAGCAGTCACGGCGACCTCTTCTGTACATTTCAAACGTGAAATATTGTACCTTTAGAAAAACGAAAGAAATCAAGCGAAATGTATATTCATCTGCAATCTACAGATAGGATGGATGGACGCATTGCATTTATTTTTGTCCGGACGATAAGTAAAAAAAGATAAATATTTTCATCCGGACAACGCATCAAACTGTAGGCGGCCGCCTGTGTGCGGTGATTTTACGTTTTCTCTCTTTTCGTTTCGTTTTCCGCCGACAAAAAAACCCACGATGATAAAATTAAAACTAAATGATGTATTGAACCGCTCTCCCCATCGTCGGAATTTTTTCCTCACACGCACCCTTTAATTTCACGTGCCAACTGCAGTTTCAACTCCCCGCGGAGGTCCCGGACATGTCATTGGAGGCAAAATGTGAAAACCGGCAATAAGGCGTTTTCCGTGTCGTCGTCGTCGTCGCCTTCGCCACAGCCGCCACAGCGGTAGTAAATACTAATAATACGCGAGTATAAAAAATAAAATAATAATAATAATAATAAAAAGCTAGTCGACTGAAAACGCAATGTAACGTTATTATACCTCATACCAGGTCGTATAGGTTTACAGCGTGCCCGTGTAGGTATACGCATCCACCAAAGGGCCGATCCTTTTTATTTATTTTATAATATCATGAAGTGTGAGCGCGCTCGCGAAATTTGAATTTTAATGCCGATAATAACAATGATAATATTGTAATGGTCTGAGGTTTTCACGTTCCTACCTGTTATTTTCCTCGAGACACCGTATAGAGGTAGCTGATATAATATTTTCCCCACAGGCTCAAATCCCCCAAAAATATTAGGGGGGCTTAAGCGCCCAGTGTTCTTCAGAGGAAGCAAAGCCGTGTGCGCCCTTCACACTTCTCATAATATATATTGATTCTCCTCCTAATATCCGTTACGTTTTCCATCTCTATTAATAAATTAAATATAATTAAATCAATATACTGTATGACGCTATGAAACAGTAGGAAAATGCATTATTTTTAGTTTGTATTATAACACATAACTGTCTCAACACAACTATTAGATAGGTACAAATGAACTAAATATTTTTGGGATCTTTTTTTTGTATCTTATTAATTTTTCATTCTTTATTGGGGGTTTTTTTTTTGATATTTTTTACAAATTCCGTTTATCAAAAACTTTTTACTCACATTTTATGAATATTATTTTTCGTCTTACGTACGGTCTTCCAAATGGTTAAAAATAATTAAAAATGTGTTTTTTTTTCTTCTTAATATTGCGGTATGATAAAACTTCAACCGTTTTATGTCATGAATTTCGAATTCGTGTTTCACAGGATACTATGCGTTTAAATTCAGGGCGCCGTATAGGAACAACGACACGAATAAACGTTGAGTTATACCTACCTGTTGTCGATGTTAAAATATTAAAAATATAACCTATTATACCGTTATCCGCGCACACCATAAAAATATCACTCACATCCGCCATACATCGACATCGGCGTTGGTATATTATTATTATAGGTATACAGGGTGATTTATAAAGCGTAAAAGTATGAATGTTTTTGAAAATATTTTTTTACATCGTTTCAAGTTGTTAAAAAAAACAATATTTTTAAATATTTTTTATCAATATAATTTTTTTAATTTTTTCCTTTTTTGAATGACAGCATAGAGTTTTAAATTCATATTCCAAAGCAGAATATTTTTCTAAGTATTTTGATTCATAAAAATCTAATTTAGGGCGAGTAGTCTATGAGGTATAAGCATTCAAAGTTTAGATGGGTGGAGTGGAGTGGTATTGGGTTACCCCGCAAATGTGTGTCCACTACTCCGCTGGTCTAAACCTTAAACACTTATAACTCATAAACTACTCGTCCTAAATTCGATATTTATGTATTAAAATACTTAGAAAAATATTCTGCTTTGGAAAATGAAATTAAAACTCTATGCTGTCATTCAAAAAAGTAAAAAACTTAAAAATTTATAAGGGTAAAAAATATTTAAAAATATATTTTTTTAATAAAAATGTTGTTTTTTCGACAACTTGAAACTATAGAAAAAAATATTTTCAAAAACATTAATACTTTTTGAGATAGTGAGTGTCTTACGCTTAATAAATCACCCTGTATAGGTAGGTACCTACATAGTATAATATTATAATAATGTCATAATAACGCGACCATTATTATAATCGTGCGACATTATAATACACCGACACGATGACGACTCGGCCGCAGTTAATCCGGAACGGACACCTAATTGGGTCGTAAATTGTCACGACGGATATGCAAACTAATAGACCGCGATTATTGTTATTGATGAAATATAATTAATACGGTTTATTATATATTTGTCAAAACGTTTGTCAATCCGAAACGGACGGCTAAAACGGATTTACAATAATAATAATAATGTGACTACGATATTAATATTATTGTAATATGAAAAGGTTTTTATCGTCAATTCGTTTAAAAGTGCAGTCTCGAAAAACCCGAAATCACTGCGGTACTGCACAGTTCAATATTATAGTTTTTTTTTTAAAATTCGACTATTATATAATATTATGATATCGATGGGTTTTTTTTAAAAAGGGCGTATACCACGAAAAACGAAAAATGAGATATTCGTATCAATATTTTCAGAAAAAATGGGGGCATTATCTGTATGAAAAGGGTGATTAAAAATATTGATGTTCATTTTCTATACAGGGCATCTAAGACGCCCAAACGAAATAAAAAATATTTATACTGTACATGTAATAAGGGAGTTTACCACGCAATCATTAGTGGTTGTGATATAGAAGGGAGTTCAAAAATCAGAACTGTTAAAGGGCGCATACCGCGACTACAACTACCACTTTGAATGATATAATTCAAATTTTTTTTAAGCATTTTGATGATAAGCTTTATCAAATTATCAACACGCCTACTATAATATGAAGGTATATCCTAGATCAACCGATTTCAACGTTATCGCTTTTAAAAATACTATTTTGTTCCTCCAGAACAATTTGAATTATGTGGTATGCGCCATCAAAACACCATCGATATAATTATTATCACAACGTTTGGACTTCTGAATTTAAGCACGTCATCTGCGCGAGTAGATTACACGATAGATACCATAGATATAATATTATAACCTATGGATGACAAGATCCTAATATTGTTATTATTATTTCAAGACGATCGAGAAATCGGTCGGAGAGTAAAATATCATTATATTTCGTCGACGAGTTCCGAACCTAACCAACTCGAACCTTATAGGCGTATATTGTACTAATAAACATAAATGTCGGTAGTACTCGGTAGGTACCCGCAGGATGTGTGATGGATTTCCAGATGTCTGCAGTGACCTACACCCCCCCTCACGACAAGGTCCGACGACCACTGCAGTCGCGTGAAAACGGTGCGCGCGCATCGAGGGGCCGATATAACGGGCGATGGCGTTTTCATCGTTTCCGGAAGATAAAACAATTAAACCGATAAAAATTGAATTAGTTGGCACGCGGCCGTGATAGTTCGCGTATCTCTGGTGCATGCACCGTGCACCACGACGACGTCGTGGTGGTTGGTGGTCGGCGGACGAAGCTAGTGGAAAATTCGGAGGGGAGGTCTCGCTCCCCCCCCCAAGATACATGGTGTACGTGGTATATTATTATACATCAAACACTCGTAAATTATAAGCCAGCAGCAGCCTCCGTTCGCGTCAAATCCGGAAGTAGTGTCCCGCAGTATACGCTCTGTGGCAGTGAAGCGTTTCCCAGTAAAAACACACAATAAGATCATCAGCTCGCGATAGACATCCGTGATAAGGAACGTGGTGATTTTTTTTTCGGGGTGGGGGAGGGTTCTATCGAAAAATCTATACCTACCGATTTTGTCGTACAAGTCCGATCCCCGAAATCCCGCGGCGTCACGGCCGAAAGGTGGCTCATATTTTTAGATTCCGAGCGGAGCGATGATAATGTATTGATTTTACGATGAAGTGTGTTTTTTCATTTATTAATTTTTTTCATTTTTGTGTCTGTCACCACCGTTTGGGGCAGTAAAACTGCTTCGATTTTCCTCAACAGTATCATGGGGAGGTCAAAATTTTAAAAATTCTCAATAGTTTTCAAAAGCGCGGGAAAAACAACATACGAATCAAGGAAAAACGGGAATTTTTAAGCATAATCGGTTTTCGACAAAATTTGGTTTTTGGTGCAACTCTAAGAAAAATGAATGTATATCTAAGTCATCATAATATGTTTATTACATCAATTCTTATACTTGATAACATTTTCAACATATTTTGACTCGTTTTGAGTTGTTTACGGACAATTTCAAATTTCAATTTTTCTAGTTTTTTTTGTCTATGAATACCAATAAGGTTTAATCTGATGGGGCAAAAAGTTTGAAAATTTAATAAAATGCCTCTGATATATTGTTTCAATAGCAGTTGAAAAATATTAAAAATACATAGGCACAATTTTTTTTTATGAGCATTTAAAGTTCGAATTTTTACAACATTTAATAATTATTTTGTAATTAAAAATTTATAAAATATTCAACTTTTATATCTAAATATCTAATGATTGAAAATTTAAAACGAGATTCCACGTAAGTAGGTTATATATAAATTACTTTATTCACAATAATATCATCCAATATACTTACTAATATCATAGGCCGACTGACCGTTTACGCTCAGAATCGTTTTTGACAATGATATTATATTACTATTACGAATAGTATACACCTCAAAACAATAAATAGTAATGATTTTTAAATTATAAAGTTTAATGATTGTACATTAAAAACATGTTTATAATATAATAATAATAAAAACTAGAAAAACTAATTTTATGACAGTAAAATTATATTTAAAATCGTATAAAGTAATAATTTTATTTCATTTGTTTAGTATATTTTGTTTATACATGCATGAATACTAAATTTTCGTAAGTTCCACTTTCTGAAGCAATCGAGTTTCAAGAAAACGTATGCAATCCATGACGTTATCATTTCGTTATCAATACTGCGAATTTGACGTATTCATAGCTGCCTATAATACAAAACTATAAAAAATAAATATTTATTAAATTTCGAACACTAATTATGCGTACTGCGTGATATAATTGTTTTGTTTTGCGAGGATTATACTTTCGATATTGTTCACGTGTATGGCTATGATAGCTTATTGGCATACCGATTCGAGTAAATTACTTCAAAACAAACATCTTATACGTCGTCTGAAATATCGTTACTGTTATCATTAATTGTCTGTTTTTCAAAATAATATCCAGGAAATAATTACAAGTCTTTCTTTCCAAACTTTTCGAGTACATAATACAATACTAACGCGCCCAATAAATTGCAATGGATCTTCGTACTGTGAATGCTTCCCATGCAATTTGGAATGCTTTTTTTTGTATATATTCGCACTTCCCGACCGTTTATGTGTCTATAAAAGTGAGATTGTCGTCAATTGTGTACAATTTATCAATCGTTGTAGAAAACTCACTAGGACACTCAGTTTATCAGTGAATATAGACGTGGTTATGACTATTGGGTGCCAAAATACAGCGTAGACAAGTAGTATAACATTTGTCATAATATACAGCTATAAAAATATAAATTTTCAACACCAAAGTTGAGTGTTTAACATCAACACTACAATTATGTAAGTACGCACTTGACGTTATGGAATATTATCATAGTTTTAAGACGTTCTGTATTTTACATTTTTATTATGTTATTTTATAAAAAAAAAAATTAGGTACTATTAGAATTTAATAAACATAATATTTGAAAGAATTAAACTAGTATTGAACGAGTATACGATAAATTCAAACAATCAATATTAATTTGTTTACCTCTGCAAAAAATTGAATTATTCTATTTTTTGGTTTCGTATTGTTTGGCCATATATCACATTCGACTATAGATATAGCAGCTGCAGTCAAGAAAAGTACCGACGATTGGAAAAATGCACTATCAAACGGATAGATCTTCGAGCCAGTTTTGATCGGTAGACAAGTTTGTATTTGTGATGAAAATAGAATGTATGCGTAAATAGTTAGGGCCATTAAACACATTTTTTGTGTAATTTTAAGCAATCCTTCGTTTATGATAATCGTCATTTTCAAGATAAGCGACAATATAAAATTTAGTAAATAAAAAGTATAATATTAATTATTATTACTGTAGATTATGTATAAACCAAATAAAAAATGCTATTAGTAGAAATAAAATTAATATAATATGTAACACTAACTAAACAAAATATATATTACCATGGTAATATTCAAATATAAGTAAATTGTTTGAGTGTATAGGCTTACATCATAAGAATTCAATTTATATTTAAATATAATTATATTTATTACAAAAAGTATCAACTTAAACGTATGTAAGTATAATAATATAGTTAAAGAAGTTTAAGCCAAATATTTTATTTCAACGTTAAAATAATATGGTCTATTTAGTATTTATCAATTTGTATTGATTAATTTCGTTCCGAACCTGATCAGTTTTTGTTTGAAAAGTACGGTGCCAATACTATGCACTTGAACCAGTGACTAAAGTGATTACCTCATAGTCAATTTATAACTATAGGTGGAAATAAGTAAATAAATAAATACTTTGAGTATTATCATAATATTATTTCATACATTATTGTTGGATTGTGGGGTGGGGGAAGGGGCAAAGATACGCAAGCTTTTTGACGAAGAAAACAAAATTTATAAACATAAATCGAAAATATATAATTCAAACGACTGTATAAAAATTGAAAATAGTAAAAATATTTTGAAAATTTTGTTCCAAAGTTCCTAACCAGATTTTGTTTAAAAAGTACTATTATGCTACTAATATAATACTATGTACTTGAACCAGTGACTATTATAGTGATTGACTCATAGTCAGTTTATAACTATAGGTAGACGAACAAGTAAAAAAATAAATACTTTGAGTATATAACATATTCATATACAAAAATTCTATATAAAAAACCAGAGATGCCACAAAATTCTCTATACTAAGTGTACCTACTGTAATGGGTGCGTTAACCGTTAAGTTTGAATTCAATGATAAGCCATTGTATGATAATGACGAAAAACAATTCCGAGCGGAGACGATATGACATATTATATTTTTATAAATATTTTATTAGATGCTTTATATTTATAATGATATTATTAATTTGTTTTTCTATTTGTAAGTAGTAATATAGCTTAAAATGATAGTATGTTGGAATTATTTTTACCAAAAACGTCGCATGGTATTATACTATTATTAATTTAAAAATAATATTATATCATGTATTATTGTTAGATTGTGGTGGAGGGGGGGGGGGGAATTCAAAGATTCACAAGCTTTTTGAGAAAGAAAAAAAAATTGTATAAACATAAATCAAAAGTATATAATTCAAACAACTATAAGAAAATTAAAAATAGTAAAAATATTTTGAAAATTTCGTTCCAAAATTCCTAACCAGATTTTGCTTAAAAAGTACTATTATGGTACTAATATAATACTATGCACTTGAACCAGTGAATATAGTGATTAACTTATAGTCAATTTACAATCTATGTAGACGAACAAGTAAAAAAATAAATACTTGGAGTATAAAAAATTAAAAAATTAAAATAATAAAAATATTTTGAAAATTACGTATATCATGTATATAATATGCAGGGTGCTAACATAAATATTTAAGGGGCCTGAGTGCTTCACCAACACGTCTTTTTTTTTGCCATAAACTACTGTTTCTAATAATTCCGACGACACGTGTCGACAACCATCACGACTTTCATTCTGAAAAAGTATTCGGATTATTCGTTTCGAGCCACATTTTTTCGAGTACAATTACTAACAATAATTATTACAATAACTAATTCAGTACACAGTTCTCTGTCACAGACGGGTTTACAATATAAATGTACAGTTTGTGTTGGACTACCGCTGTTTTGTTCAATGAATATAATATTGAAAAAATTCTGGGTATTTCTGGGTAAATTTCTACTGTACCCGCGATACAGTAAAATACGCAGAAAAAAGTTTTAGGGGGTGTTTTTGAAATTAAGTTATTGAAAAGTACAAATTTTTTTAATAAACATACGAAATTTTTTTATGAAAATTAGCTATACCTACTTATAATACTTTTTAGATTCTGAGCGGAGCGGTAGTGGTTTTACAATGATGTTTATTTTTATATTTTTTTTTTTTTTTTATATTCTGTATACAAAATTTCTACTAAAAGGAGTGCTTCGATTTCAACATATAGTACCTTATCTTTTAGAAAATTGGATCAAGATGATGCTTTAGAGAGGACATTTTTCGATTTTATGAATAGTTATTTAATGCCATAGGAAAAACCACCGAACAATTACGAAAGACCTCTAAAAATGGGTTTTTAATTTCTAACGCTTTGTTTATCATCATAGGAACGAATATAAAATAATAATAACGGTTACTTGACTGCTACCAGCCGCGGAATGCAACTGGGAGTAAGTAACGGCCACAGCTACTAGCTCCCGGATGGGTGACCACCCGGGTTCATTGTACTTAAAACCTTGCCACACATAATACACATGTTTGCTACCTACCGTAACAACCGCGAAAACAATCGTAAAAAAAATAACCTACCGTACCAACCTAACCCCCAAAACAGCTAATGGCCTTAGTCGGGGCGGGCTTAAGTCCAATAAGAAAAAAAAAATAAAAAAAAAATAATAATATAATTATAATATTAATTCAATATACATGATATAATAAATAATAACAGTATAAAACATCCAGACTAACAAACCGTCTCCCCTGAAAATCATTTTTCTTATACAATGATATTATATCATTGAATTCAAGTTTGATGCAATCCATTATTCAATGATCCACTTGTAACCTACTGTACAGCATAGCGACATCCACTTGCCTGCTTTTTTTTTCAAATATAAACATTGATATAACAAAAAAATGACAATACTATTTTTAATCTAATTTTCGTGAAGTTTTAGTCATTATGTTATGAAGATCTTCACAATTATCTTCTATGTCTCCATGTAAATGTAATAATGCTGTTATAATAATATTACCCTTATCCACAGTAATTGTTATTCCGTCATGTATAGCTTAGCCGCTCAGGTATTTCCCGTGTCTGTGTACATTTTGGGATTCTTTTGTACCCACGTCAATCCACAATAGGTATACTTGTATTTCATTTATAAATCCTGTTTTAGTATTTTTATTTTTATTTTTGTTCAAATTATATTATTAATTTAATAATTTCTTAGTATTACATTTTTATTTTGATTTGGCCGGTTTTTCACAAACACAGTGTAATATTATACCTTTCTATTAAAGTGTAATATGACAATTTATTAACATTAAAATAGAAAAAGTAAATAACCATCGAAAATCAAATTTTTCGGGGCTTGTTTGAACACCCAAAACACCCACCTGTGTGCGTGCCTGCTGCGATATAATAATATTATGACACGACGTGCTTCGATCGTCTCTTCGTCTCTGCCCGAAATCGCGAATAATAATGTTTTGCTGGGGCAGGACTCCAAGCATTCGTTTGCGGCTACAAATTAGCCCTTACGTGAAAGTTGGCCCACCTGAGCACTGTATTTTTTTTTTGAATCCGTGCCATTATTTTGTAAACTATTTGCAAGTACTCGCAACTCCAAACTTTCGTCGTGAAACGAAAAAATTAAAAGTCGGACCGACTTCAGGTAACCCCCACCCACTTAGACTCAAAACTTCGAAATCGATATCAGACGAAAACTGATAATATTAGCCGATTGGTGCTGATTTTAAGGTTCTAGGTCAAAGCGGGTGGGCTGACTTCCAAGTCCAATAGCGCTTATAGCGGCCACCTAAAAACAGACTTGCAAATTCTTGTCGGTCATTAGCTTTCGTCTGATGCCGATTCTGGAGTTCTGGGGGTCTAAACGGGTGGGCTGCGTGAACTTTTAATGTTTTTTTTTGTTTTTACGGTGAAAGTTTGGACTTGAAAATCCTGAAAGTAGACTCGCAAATACTCGCAAATATAACTCACAGGATGAATATATGGCGTGTAAATTATATGAAAAATTGCGTCACTTGAGCGGGCGAACTTCTGCACGAACGTCGAATCAAAAGGGTTTCGAAATCGGACGCACCCGCTGCAGGGTGGGGTGGTCCGTGTTTGGCCATTTATTAGTTTAGCAAAAAATCAAAATCGACAAATCACCGTGGGCCACCCTATTTATATTACGGAATAAAATACACCGACCGGGGGCCGGAACACGTAATAAATGCAAATGACCACAGCGCTCGCGTTTATAAATATTTATGTGTACAGGTTGATCCATTTAGAGTACCAAACAATATTATTGTACCGGGCGATTGGGATATTACGGTATTTGTTGTTTCGTACAAATATGCAAAAAGAGGAAATATTAAATAATATATATTATTTACATGAATGGAAATCATTAAAACCAACATATTATCATATCAAAATATTATATTATTATGTTTTACTTTAACGATTTAACTATTGAGCTTTTTAACTAATACTGCCCTGTCACGTATAATATTCTATAGGTTCGTTCTAGGCATAATGTAATCGTTCAATTCTTGTGATTACGGATAAAAAATGATTTCATGCTATTATCTGGATTGATATGATACCTATTTTAGGGTTTGGTTGAAAATCGTATATTGTCGTGGTGTCGCACTACGCGGTGACACTATATAAATTATGAATATACAAAATACGCATTAAAATTATATCGAAATAGTATTATGTTTTTGTTGCGAAAAAATGTCATTTTTTTTTTTTACAGTAGTGTTATTATTTATCATTTTCAAATCGATAACCCATTAATTTTATTTCGGTTTTTCCGGCGCAGTATATTTCTCTGAACAGTTTTCCGTACACAACACGGGCATTGAGTCTTTTGGCCATTACAGTTGCTTTGCTTAAAATATATAAACATTTGAAGTTTAGATTCTATAGCGATTCACTGCGATACAACAAGGGTACTCACTGGCCTTCGCTAAATATTGAATGAATAATTTATTGTGCGTCAGAAACTAAATTTGATAATTTCACGTGTAGTATTCGAATAAATAATTTGCTCTGGAATCGTATGTGTAACTTGAAAAAATAAATAAAAAATATTGGTCGACTTACCACGACGAGAGTGTTACTATACAAAAGCAAAAACGGTCTTAGGGAAAAACCGGTGAAAAATACGTTCGATAAACTTTAGTGTTTTTGGATAAGTGCTTTTAATTATAATATAAAAATGGTTTACTCGAGACCGTAATCCGGCAGAAAATGGGCGTAGCACGTTAAATGGATCATCCTGTACAACAGCCCTGGCACCATCACGCGGGGCGAACAAAAAAGGAAATATACGAAAAAGGTTATCCTGAACTACATAATAATAATATTATACCAGTTCCCTGGTAAGGGGTCAGCAGCAGCAGCGGCGGCGAGTGCGATAACGTCATACTCGACCGTGTGCGTGCCGGGCGGAAAAATGGACGTGTGGAATATTATATTATTTTTATTATAGTGCAAAATAATTTATTATTATCGTCGGAATATTCTGGAGCAGTCGCGACGACGGTCGTGGGTTCATGTCATCCTTAATATTAAGGACATATTATTTGGATTCCCTGCGACCATCGGACTGCATGTTTCGTACGACCCTCGAACAGGTGTGCGAAGGACACGACTTTGTCTCTAATTCGCTATTAAGTGGGCGATTAAATGGAAATAATTAACTCGAGTTAAGTCGAGTGAAGAGAACAGTTAACAGTTAACGGTTGACAAATCATAAATTTCACTCGACAAGTTTTAAAGTTATAAAATGTAAATGAAAATAATAACTTGACCCAATTTGAAACAAGTTAATCTAATTTTTTTTTATCAGTGTGCGCATCGAATTAAGAGTGACTGCGTTCTTTCTAATTTCCTAAATTATAACAAACAGCTTTATTAAACTTTTATCGTAATGACCAATGTACCCACGTACCCAATTTACTTTGAATCTCAATCAAACATTTAAAGAATATTCATTTTTGATATATAAAGTAGCAATTTCAGGTAATATCATGCCTATCTACTAAAACATATATAATATAATATGTAAAAAAATCTTTTATCAAGAAATATGACGAAAACGTTTGTATTAAATTATATAGCGTTGGATTGTTTGAATTTCAACACAAATGTTTACATAAAAACGAAACATTTCAAAACATTTTTTGACTCGATTGATGATTTTTAAATCAACCGAGTAAAGCTAAGTATCATTTCAACGTCGATTTCAACTATATAAATTAACCCAGTAAAGTTCTTAGGTCGATTAGAAAATTAACCGACTATAGTTAGGTCGAAATGTTTAAGAAAAATTAACTCGAATTACATTCGCCTGTACGTAACACCGCCGTCGGGTCACGCCGAAATAATAATAATTTTTGTCGTAGTACGCGATGGCAGCGCTTTTCGGGAGATATATTATTATAATATTATTGAAACCAATACACAGTCGTTGTGGGTGTACCTATTGTAGACATTGAAACATAACGTTGTAATAATAATACCGTTATACTTTATAGAGTCATTTTTGATAATATATGGCCAAGACGCATTTACATATTATTATTATTATTATTATTATTATACGAACGATACGCATAACCGAAAAGCTGATTTATAGTCATTTGTAATGGTATAAAATACCGAGGTCATACGTATTGTATAATTTATACGATATGATTATATGCTAATGCTCTACCGTAATTACTTGTGAACTCTTTTTATCACTATCATAGTTAATTGGAGATACACGAAAATCGTATACGATAAAATAATATTATTATATTATTATTATAATATTATAATCTAAACCGTAAGAAATATAATTGTAATTATTATTATTACTATTATCATTGTTATTGTTATTCCTCCTCGAGTCGTGAGGCAATACTATCTCTATAACATAATATTATTATTATCAAGATAATTTATCTAAATTTCTTTGATACGTTTTGGAAAAAAAAAAATATTTTTTTAAAACGTATTGCGGTAATTAGAAAACGAAAACTTTTTCCACTAATTATGCTGTTTGGTATACCTCTACGTAATATCGTTATACTACGTAAAACCTTGAGTTGTAGCAACGAAACAATATTATCATAAGCAATTTCGCATAATATCTTAGAAATCTGCAATTACTTCTTGCGTTCGTTATAAAATACTACGCTTACATTTTCGTGTTTCTTTGATACAATTGGTATGCAAAATAAGATGAATAATAGATGAAACAACAGACACTGCATTATAATTAATGTAAATTATTTTTTAAATGAGAATTAAAATGACTACGTTGATTAACTTCGATATTATGTATTATAATTTCGACATAATGTCCGCATATCAATGGAAATTAAAGTAAAGCCTACGACGACGAGGTGTGATAATATTTATTTACCATATTATTATTATTATTATCATCAAATATTATTTATAGTATTTTCTTTCGATATTATTATTTGTTTTATTTTAATTTGATTTGATTTGCGTATATTTACGGGCGCCGTCCAATGTAAGACGCAAGCAATACCGAACGAAACTATGCAGACGTCGATAAACCTAATAATAAGCTAAATATAATTAATAAAACGAAAGGTCGGCGGGGTGCAGCTCATTTGTCGATCGTATCATTCGATCAACTGTACCATTCTTAACATGGTTTATTTCGGGAAGTGGAATGACAAAGGTATGTTGTGATGTGACGTGGAACGAGTATGAACTCTAGTGTTAATGCGAGAGACGAGAGCGATTATAATATGTTATTATAATATTTTTTCTATTTCACAGATCGATTAAATTTCAAAGTTTTTTTTTTACTCGATTTACCCGGGAACCTAGGTGAGGATTTGGTTGATTTTTTTTTTTTTTCACATCGATCATAGTTAAAATAGACTTGGCCAAACGGGCGAAACTGTCTTATTAAGGTGACGCGACGAGGTGGTAGAACGTGAAACCCGAACGGGTAAGAATGTTTTTCGACAGACTTTACTATAGTTTTACCTGCTATTGTAAGACATATACGATTTTCCGATAAAATAATGTATACAATTATCATAGATTTTGTAGATGTACATTTTTCGATTCGACAATAAAATATATTACACGACGAAAATAAAATACCGTTTTCGATTAAATTTAATGTTTAATACCACCGAGAACTCTGTAGTATTGTATATATATAATATATATATATATATATGTTTGTAAATACAATGTATACCATGTATGTATTATGCTTATATGCTATTATATACAAATACAATAGATATATACATTATGTATGTATGATATATACGTACCTATGTATTGTCAGAGTTATTCTATTCAACGAGACTAGTGAGTAGATTAACCGTAGCCATTCGAAATTTGTTCGCGAAACGTTATACAAATGGTTGTATTTTCTACTTGAATAGTTTTTTACTTTTTTTTTTTTTTTGCTCCCCTGCCTCCCCCCCCCCTCCCTCACGTTCGTTCTGTACACCTCAAACATCCTTAAAGCTCGACCAGGCGTGACAACCGATTGCAAGGTATTCCCAAAAGTTCTTCGAGAAATACGTTTCGTAGACGCGGATCTGGTGGTATTGATTTTTCTACGGTAGAATATTTTTCTATTAGACTAAAACGCACTCGAACGTATTATTGCAATACTGTCGGCGCGACGAACCATATATGGGTACAATGTGTGCGCACGGGCCATTACAATATTTTATAACTAATTAATTTTTTTCGTTCCGAATCATTGGGCTTTAAAAAACCCGATGCCTACGCCTTCGAAAAAACACGAGCAACGGATGTTTGTAGGTACCTCTATAATAATAGTAATGTAACATTAGTATACAGTCGTAATAACACTATTATTAAATAAGTGAAAAAAAAAAAAACGGAGTACAAACCTTTTTTCGTTGCTCGCAGTAATTGAGATAAGATATTATAATTTATTATAAACAAGACGTTCGAAAAAATTATAAGCGGCGAAAATTAAAGTCTCAATGAATTTACATATTTTTACTAATTTCAAGAACATTTTTTAGGAATATAGAACTGTAATTCAGATTTTAATCGAAATTAAATGAGATTGAATCGCCCGGTTCTTAGAAATGTTTTTTTTCTCTTAAATAATTACTTTTCTCTTTTTTCCACTCTTGAAATACAATTACGCGTATAGCTTGTAGAATATCCTTTGACTCGTAATTTACCACTAAAAATGATAAGGACATTAAAACAAAAAAAAAAAAAAACATTTACAATTATAAACAAATAGGTATGTTTGTTATTGATTACATTTTTTTTTTTAACATAAACCCAACCGGATAATATCGTTAACGTTTGTACAACCTGTTTGCGTTCAACCGCATTACCTACTGCAGGCAGTTATTAATCGTAAGAATAAGTTCACATCGGCTGATTAAATATTTAATAGAAAAAACGCATCGTCCGTTATGAATAAATCTAACGTTCCGAATGTTTGAAATGCATTTTGTATGTTCTTTATTCGTACACATTTATTATATTGATATAGACGACGCGATCACATATTAATATTTACGCACGATAATGTACATAATATTATGATATTGTATTTTGTGTACAACTATAAATTTTTGTATTCACTGCCGTTGTACGATCAATATTTTCTGATGAGAAAATTTTTTTAACATAAACCCAACCGGATAATATCGTTAACGTTTGTACAACATGTTTGCGTTCAACCGCATTACCTACTGCAGGCAGTTATTAATCGTAAGAATAAGCTCACATCGGCTGATTAAATATTTAATAGAAAAAACGCATCGTCCGTTATGAATAAATCTAACGTTCCGAATGTTTGAAATGCATTTTGTATGTTCTTTATTCGTACACATTTATTATATTGATATAGACGACGCGACCACATATTAATATTTACGCACGATAATGTACATAATATGATATTGTAAATTGTGTACAACTATACATTTTTGTATTCACTGCCGTTGTACGATCAATATTTATCTGCAGGGCAGATTTTATAATATGACCTAATGAAAGAAAAAAAAAATTTTAATCGTATGGGATCTACATATTATGCACAATATAGGATCTACAGATGTCGTTCCTTTGAAGTCTGAGTTTTATCATTTTTTTTTTTCATTTCATTCCGGTGTACAAATAACTCTTTGCTTGTTCTCTAAACTTTTACAGTAATTTGCAATACACAAACCGCTCGAATTACTATATTATATTATTATTAAATCTTCTGATTGTTTCTGTCGTCGAAACCGTGTCAAGGACGACGTATTTTGCGTACACATTTCAGTATCGTATTATAGCTGTCGATAAATACAAATTTAAATAACGAACATCGTTGTTAAAAATATAACAGTCCAATTTACTGAATTTTAGTTGCCTCATAATGTTTGAATCGGGGAAATAGAAACCCAACCAAATTACTTGTTAAATAAATTGTTGAATGATTGTGCTGTTATATATTTCACTTGTTTGGTTATTAAAAAATAAAAAAAAATAACAATATTGAAGTGAGTTGATTGTAGATACTTTTAGGGTATTCACGCTTATAATAATTGTATTTATAGTCAATTGATTTTACAGAAATCAAAGATTTTTACTGTTAATAAATAAATATTGAATAATCTTATACAAGAAATGTATTTCTTTTTGCCAACTAGTTTTCAATTATTTTATAACTTCATTAGGTAACTATTCAAAAAAATAGCGTATAAATATTTTATTAAACCGCATTCGTATTTAAAATGTTAACCAATAAATGTTTTACCTCAATAATTAATTAGATTTTCATAACATTTCAATGAAGACTCATTTGTTTTTTTGTACCTAACAAGTATTTCTTAAATTGTAAATATAATCATTATCAAAAAAAAAACCGAGGGAGTCTGTCTGCTGTATAGTATGTTTCGGGTGTGGATTACAATAACTAATAATATTATGTACTTTTCCTGGCATTAAGATACAGATTTTAAATTATTAAAATGTTTGGTAGTTAAATTTATAACATACGTACATGATAATACGACCAATACAAGAATTTTTGTTTCTGACCGATTTTGCGTAATATTTTTGCTGTCATGATTATTAATTAACAAACCTTATTACTCAGAATTTGTACCAAGTGTATACAATTTAATTAAAAATAAAGAAAAATATTATATAGCTTGTTTTACAATTATTTGCTTAAAACAAAGATAATATACAGAAATTATGAATTCTAATGAAAGCGTTCAGATAACGGAAACTCGACGAGTTAAAACAAAGGGAATTCGATAAATTCATAATTAAGAATTTCTTTGGTTAAAATCATGTTTTATTTGACTTTATATTTTGATCATTTGTAATGTGGTACAAAATTAACCGATGATGTATCACCCTCCTCGATATTTTTCGAATTACGTTAAAAACTCAAAATCATATTTACGGTTCATACATGTTTCCCGAAGTGGAAAATATCGAGCAGCTCGTCACTTTTATGTTTTGAACATGTATTAAACAAAATATTATTAATTAAGGTATCGGTTCAATAGAAACAAAACCGCTAACAAGACGACGGATGTCCCAGCGAATTGGGCAGATCTCGATATCGGCCACTCAACTGGTGAGGCTAAAGGTGTTTTGTAGTCTCAACAGTTGATGTATACCTGTATCTACCTATTATAACCGTCAAACGTGAAGTGATGAACCTACGTCGTATCTTGTTGTTATAATCTGCAGCGATACCTGCCTATAGTCATACAATTTGAAATCCATAGCTGTAATATTCTGAGCCGAGTCGTACAATATCATAGATAGAATAATATAGGTTCGATCGATTGTGTGGGTTTAAAGATATCTGCATGTTTTAATAACGACAAAAAGGTTTTTCATCTATTCGCTCGCCCAAAACGTCGACGACCGCGAGCGCCGTTTAGAGCTTTCCACCGATAATATTATCATTCTATTACGGTGTCATTTACTGTTTTATGATGTTCTAGGTCAATTATCATTCGCCCGCGTGCGTCGAATAATAATAATAATAATATTATGTTTACAGACCGCCCGGGACACGAGCTACCGAGCTTTCCCGTGTTAGTCCGACACTGGGAAATCCACTCTGTATACAACACGCGGCTATTGTATTTCAGATATTTTCCAACAAACGGACACGGCCGCGTATACCGTCGTGTGATGCATACATTTTGTTCGAGCGAAACGATAACGTATTCAGGTTTTATACGAAATTCTCGGAGACGGACCTTTTGGTAGTATTATATTGTATTTTATATGCGCGCACACGCGCACCCGTATAGTTACACGAGATACGATACGCTCGGCAGTCGTGCAGTTTCGGGGGCGATTTTACCGACACGGTTTCCGAGAGACCCACACCAGCCTTATGTTTGCTCGCAAACGCGACCGACTCGCGGTGGGTTTGAATAAGTTTGTTCGTGCAAGTGAACTGTACTGCGACTCGTGCGGATGACAGAGATCAGAGTCAATATTATCGTCGTGAAATGGGGCTGCCACCGCAGCGCGTAATGTCATAGTACCATAATATACATATCGTATCGTAATGAGACAAAACGGTCGGGACTGACAACTGACGAAATCCGAACGAAAATCGTACTGCGCATCATCTCTTCCCGTCATATTATAACAAAACAGTTGTGTTGTTTTTTTAAACGTGTTTTTTTTTTGTACGATGCCACGACACGGCGCCCTGGATAGGCAATTTAGCTACGCCACTGTCGTCGCGAGTATGTTAATATTTTCCGGTATGTCTGCGGGCACAGTTACTGTGCACTCCTAGAACAAGACTACCACAACTCAAAATTCATGAATTTTGAGTTATGACTACTTTTGGATAGAGAAAAATAAGCTCTATTAAATGCAAGAACGCCACATTCAATATCATTTTTCATTTAGCCACTATAGAGATGTGTCAGTATTGAATTATTTAAATATTGGTTAATTTTCAATGCAAGAGAGCCATATTTACTTTATGGCAGTATACTTATTTTTATTTATCCAAATTATCACTGAAGTCAAAATTCAAGACTGCCTTATTTCGACTTGTGGCGTTCTTGCACTGAATAAAAACTAATTATCGTGTAATATGTTGAGTACAAAACAGCAATATTTAGAGTTGTGGCAGTATTGCATTTTGTAATTTATAATTGCATTTTTTCATGGCTTAAATTTAATACTGCCATATTTTAATAAGTGGCCATCTAAAAATCAATTTCTGTATGCAATACAGTCGCATCTCAAAATATGGCAGTCTTGTATTTACTTAAAAAATTGTAAATGGCCACAAGTCTAAATTTTTGGGTTTAAGAGTGAATTTCAAAATATTTGAAAAAATAATATTGTAAAGTATGATTGTAAGTATTTAAGTGTTCAATTTCAAACGCATAAGTAAAAAACTCATTAAAATATCTTAGGTCCAAACTTCAAATTAATTTTTCTCAAAACTATAAATTTTGAGTTGTGGCAGTCTTGTTCTAGGAGTGCGAGTAGTTGTCGTACTCGTGCGGTGAACCTGAAACGCAAGTGTTCGTAAGCCATCCATATATAAGTATATGACTGTTATATACGTTTGTAAGTCATAACATACAGAGTGATTATTTTAACGCAATCGCCGCATCGACGTCTCGGACAGCGCGGAAAACGTATCGAGAGCTGATCGACACAACAATATTATAATACGTCGTGTAAAAAGTGTGTTAAAAAATTGAAATTTGAAATTTCGTTTTATATTTCCCGAGATATCGTCATCCGGTTTGCGGTCGAGAGAATAGGTCGCCCTGTATTCACTGTGCACAATACACTATACAGCTGGATGCATCACGACGTAATAATATTTTATTGGATTAAAACCGTTCGAATAACTCTTGAAACGGCCCCGAGTCTTCCGTTTAATTACACATTCCGAGGCTCACCTACGTACGCTAATCAAATTAAATTGCGATGTAGTAGTAACCCACACACCCACATAAATAACCATAGGTATATATTTACTATATTATATTTTATAACCACCGAAAATGTCATTACGACCGCTCGTCGAAGAGGACGTGGCACGTGTGTGTCTTGAGGGGATCGTCTGCAATTGAATATACGGTAATTATCGTGTGTATACGCACATGTATACGAAAACCTTCGGTCGCAAAGACACCAACGCCTCCGCGATTCGGCGGGCTCGAACCACAGTAGTGGTAACATGTTTATTGTTTATGTTGGGGGAAAAAAATTAAATAAATACGACGGGGTTCGCAGGGAACTAGGGTAAACGATGATGGCCTGTGTTGTGCTTTTGCAGCGGGACGAAAACGAAACACATAACAAATAAAAACGCAACGATATCGCATGCCATCAGTTGTGCGTACGTATAATACGTATCACTCTCCGTCGTCGCGATGATATTGTGGAAAACTTCTGTTCCCTATCTCGTACAGACATAACGGTTTTATGCGTCGTCGAAATGCGAAGGTATACCTGCACAGGAATCGACAGTAATAACCGAAAGTGTTTAGATACATACATATTTTGAATCTATTGTATCTCTTGACGTTCGTCGTAATGCATACCGCGCGTATCTCGTATTTAAATATTTTTTTATTTGGTACGTGTTTTTATATTTTTTTTCGTACAATTAATGAACTATCATATTTTTTATACTTCTTTTGGGGGGGGGGGGGGATTTAATAAAACTAACTACCTTTATATATTTTGGATACGTTTTTCAAACAAGTGCGCGCAGATCGGCCCCTCGAAATGTATTGTACGAAATGTTTTTAAATTTGCAATAAAATAAAAAAAATACATAATATACTATTATTCTTGACCGCAGACAATGGATTATGACGGGTAGTCCACATACTCGTAATCGTTTTCATTACATAGATCATTGACCAAATGTATAATGGCTATGATGGTCACTCGTCTGTTAAGTTTCAGTGTTAAAATCGTATTTATATTTGTTTTTTTCTTACCAATATATATTTTATAAAAAAAACAAAAATAATAATGTATCTCGCATCTAAGATAGTAAATATCATAATATTATACTATCTCGTATCTGCGAGGAAAAAAAATGGGAAAGTAGGTAACCTCTCCGAGTGTCAGGCAAAAACCCAAAACAAAAGGACAAACAAAGAGCTGAAAAGACAAAAAAACAAAAACGAAAAAAGAAAACGAAAACACAGATGAAAAGAGAGGATTCACGTGTCTCACTCGTGTTCAAATGCGCAAATGATTTCGTTTTTCTCACGCGCCATCGAATCGAACTGGGGATCGTTAAAATTCAATTACGTTATGGCAGTCGCTATCTTTCGTATCTTTATTGTCGTCGTCGTCGTCGTCGCCGTCGTATTAATCAACAGCAGACGAGACGTCTTCGCGATCGTTGTTACTATATGCGTTATATATTTTGGAATATTACCGTACCCGCCCGGGGATGATACTATCGCAAAAACATAAAGCGATTTTATTACTTCGCATCGATTTCATAATATACATAAAAATATATACCGTCCGCCGTTTGGTATAGTACACGAAACGGTGTGCGCATCGCTAGGAAACGATGCGTTGCGCTGGACGAAAACGTTGCTACGTCATAATATTGTGTGTAAAATGGGTGACTCACCAGACATTCCATTTCAGACCTAAACTCCCTTCTCTCCAACAACGCAGTCATTCAAAATCTTATTTTAAACATTGTTAAATAAACTCTGGGCCCATCTTCAACTGCAAATTACCTGTTTGGTGTATCGTTTTCCGGAAACCGAGTAGTGTTCGAGTTATTTAACTTTGTCTTTGTGTACTAAGGATAATAATTCCACGAAAACGGGTTTATAAGATAAGTGATAACATATAGAGCCTACGATGATTTTAACATTCTAGTAATTAATATCAATATATCGACATTAATAATATTTTGTGAAAATGGCCCAAGTATAATAAGTAAACATACTGGATCCAACATCAAATCTGTTTTTATATTTTTGTGAAAATATTACTTTAAGGACTATTATCCTCAGTACAAGCATTTTAATAACTTGAGAAATATCCATTAAATAGTTTAGATTAGGTACAAGCACATTTTTTGTATAATTTTGTCGATACTGTTATACAAGCCGACTGGCTTTTTAACATACGTTTTTATAACCGCATAGGGAGTGTCATAAGTATAGTATAAACAGATTAAAAAAATTGAAAAAAATTATCTATACGAGTATATTTAAAACATTCTGAGAATCAGAATTTGAATATAATATGCACTATTAAAGGAAAAAATGGGGGAGAGCATGTTTGGTGGATCACTCTGTATATTACGATTTCAACGTTTGATGCCATTACCGTTGTACGAGTAAAAACGTCAGGAAAATAATCATAAAACAAACAGTATAACTCCAAGACGTAATGGGAATCTATCGCTAGGTACCTACGTAACATAAAATTATTTTGTCCACCGAAAATTATAAAACAATGCTCGTCCGTGGTCACCATACACTGCAGTGTATTGTCGTATAATTGTGTTCGGTAATAATAATTCATAATATTATGAATAAAATAATTTTAATCATCACACGGTATTGTGTTGAAGCGTACTTTAAGTATATATTTAGAATAGTATTTTCATATGTTCTATTATGACATATTACCTACCTCCTACCTTTATGGCAGTGATGAAAAACGTACATAAATTATAAGATAAATTCTTTACTTGGTGTCATCGATGATTATTATATAGTATAGTTTTTGTTAGATATTGTAATATTATACATTGCGGAATAGATATATTGCCGACGTCGTTAAACAATCGCTTCTCCGGTTGTTTGTTCTAGGACGAGGGTTGCACAACTCGAGATATTAAGTATGTTACTTGAACGCAAATTGCTCCGTTTATTCATTTTGAAAACATTTTAGAGTATCATGAATTTTAAATAAAAACAAATTACTTATAACTCAGCATTTGAATAACAATTTACCAGTTCGTTTATTTTATAATAAAGGCTATACTTGCACATTTTACTGCCATCGAAAAAGACAAACATCTTGAACTCGTCATCAGTATCCGATGGACTCCAAGGTTTGGTACAATTTTATACCGTCTGACGCTGTACAAATAATATGAGTTGTACTGTGTTATAGATTTGGAAATTTTATTCTCTCTGCACTGTCGCGTGGTGCAGTATACCCTGCCAAAAATTACTTTATTTTCAACACGAAGTATTATTTGTCCGCCTCTACGTCTGACTATAATGTTGTACGCTAATCATTACGGTACAGTTTAATATAAAATGGTGCTGTTACGACTTAACTCTAAAATAGTAAAATGACTATACCTACACTCACTATGCTAGCTGCCATCGCTAAACACAAACCATTAAACTGTCGTCAATATCTGATGGGTTCCAAGGTTTGGTACAATTTTATATCATCCACGGACCAGACCAACTAGTATAGTAGCACTACGCTCTACAAAAATGAGTTGTACATTCGGAAATATTTCTCCCTCTGTATAGTCGGTAGGTATTGGTGCGTGGGCAGTTTACCTCAAACTTAAAAAAAAAAACCATATATTTCAATATTAAGGCTTTGTTCACCTCTATACGTCTGACAACCATATTATGTATTAATCGTTACAAGGTCCTTGACATATTACTATCGAAAACCCTCGAGTTTTTGTCCCTCTGCGTTTTTGCTGCTTCAGTACGGTCGGCAGTCAGCTGCACTCTATAAAGGAGCGGCCGGGTGTGGCAGTGTGCAAAATATAATTATACTGTCGAGCAATTCAACAACTCCCCCCCTACCCCCCAAAATACACCTGTGTTACTCATTATATCCTTACAATATAATACGCGCAGACGCCACGCATATACGTAATCGCTCTAATTCTATTTCTTCGAGTAGTTCACGGCAGTAATAAGAGTATATAAATAATATATTTGAAAGGCTCGCGAAACAAAACTATGTTTTGGAATTTAGAGGAAATTGTCAGTCTTCGCGTCTAACGGGAGCTTTGTTATTTGTGAAATATGCGAAAAGCGCTTTGAACTCGAGTTGTTTGTCACTAAAATATGAATTAATTAAAATTTCAACAACTACCATTATATTGACTAATATACCTACTGGAAAAGTCAATGTTTATCAACCATTTGTGCGAGACATTGCTGCCGGAATACATCGCCCTTTGGAAAAAAATAGGAAATTAACGTATTGTTCTCTTCCGTTTTCGTTTTTCTGAAAAATGTACCGACTAACCTTAATCGTCGAGAAAAACGTACGTATTATCTGTCGAACGTGTAATTATTTAAATATTTAAATCATCGAATACAACTCTAGACACACGCCTACTAATCCGCATTGAATATCTCACGCGTCATACAACCGTTATCGAAAGTGCACCTCAGTTATACAGAGTGTAACAAATATAACTGACTTTTGGAATAACTTTTGTTCTAATCAATATTTTAATTTTTTATATATATAATGTATAGTCACTTGCGCTACACATATTAATATGTTATACAAAAACAATTTTGGTAGTAAAAAAATGTTTCTAAGTCAAGTAGTTTATTTTTTAGAATTTTTTTAAAATATCAATTTTTTTGATTAGGTATATGAATTTGGAACGTAATTACTTTTTTCAAAATATTTTTTTTCGGGAATTTGCTGACACGAGTATATTTCCTAAATTATTAACTAATCATACAATTTTAACAATTTTTGACATACGTTTAAGCAGCATCATTTTTTTTTTCTGGTCAGGTATTTCTGTTACACCTTGTAGGTATAATATCATTACGGTTGTGTGAAAACACTGCGCCGACTTCTACGCGAGAACTCGTACAAACGATTTAGGTAATCGCGTCGAGTGAGATTATTTATATTTTTTCGTCGACGACATTCAAACGAGTAATTCAAATATTGTCACTGTAAAACTTTCCGTCGAATCGTTGGTCGTGTGAAAACACTGTCGACTTCTACGCGGGAGCTCGACGTACAAATTATTTACCCTCATCGAGTGAGATTTTTTTTCCTCTCTTTCTTACACCGACGATTACGGAACGATAGTATTTGATTTTTATGTTACGACCCCTCACCCCCCCTCCCCCACCCCCCTCCCCCACCCCCTCCCCCCACCCCCTCCCCCACCCCCCACACCTAAGCTTCCCGCCGAGCCACTACGCAATGCCGAGTCGGTGCAAATCGCAGTCGTATAGTTTTACTGTCGGAAACGGGCCGCCCATTACCGCGACCACACGCGGTATACGCGAGGTATATTTACGGTAACTTTAGTAGTTCCGTCCGTACACATATATCCACGTATAGTATAGTCCACGAGTTTAACGAGCTATACATACACTCATTTTCTCGGTCAAGTCAGTGTTTGTGTTTCAGACAAAAAAAACGAATAAACAATCTTTATGCACACTGTGCGCAGCGCACTACATTTTTGCGATTTGTTCCTTTTTCTCGATCATCGTGATGATATTATTATTATTATTATGGTATTATCATGTTTTTTCCGAACATTTCGACGTACTTACTTACCCAGCGTTGTTAAATCTATAGTTTCTTCTTCGTATAAAATATAATATAACACTATAATGGTACATCCATATATAATAGTGCTCGAACTCTAATGGTCTAATAATTTATTAAATACGCATTCACTAACATGCACTTAGATTATTATTTGTTTTCCTGTACCTTATAATGTATCAGCGTTATGGTATTTTACTATATTACGCGCATTACCATATTATAATTTCGAGTCGGCAAATTCTCAGCTATAACGTACACAATATCATTTCGACAAGGCGATATAACTCTTTAGCAAAAGACGGAAATACATTTGAATGAAATTCGGGAACGTGAATATTTTGGAATTGATCAATCGATAATAAGATAGACAAACATACCCGATATTTATAAAACGGCAACCGTACACACGGTACTTAACACGCTGTTCAACACAACGGCTTATTGTTTTTCAAATTCCGTCTCCGGTAATTTATTTAATTGTTTTTATAGGTATAATATTATTATATTTTATCGGTTGTACGCGAAAATGTGAAATGTCGTACAACACGATAATAATATGACTATTGCTATTGTTTTGTTTTTATAATACACAATAATATTCATAAACGAATCATGGCGTATGTTTCAGATTAGATAAATTAAATATTATTAAGGATATTTTATTCAGCATTCACGTCGGCATTTTCGTCTTGTTATTTAACGATTATGTTCTTCTCGTGTATTGAAGGTATTTTCCTTTATTGCAATTGCACTGTCCAAATCTGAAATAAGCTAGCCTATTTGAAAAATAGCATCAGGTAAAAAATAAAAATGTTCTTATAACTAGCTATACATAATATAATATAAGGCATATACAATCCGATTTAAGTCGAACATATACAATAATAAGTCTATACATAATGTCAGAAGTCTGCGGCGCATTCATTCGTATAAAATAATATTATATTCCAAGAGACTTAACGATTGAAGTCCGGTTTTCAAACTGTTTGGGAGAATCGAGAAAAAATAAATATATGTTGTTGTGCTTCAGCAGTATGCTTAATACATTTTTAAATTTTATAAAATTGTTTTTTTTTTATTCAAAAAGCTCATTCAGTACACATTTAATTAGTAGGTTATATATTATGGAAACTGTGTCGTTTATTGTTTATTTAAACGATAATCCAAAAATGGTAGTATGGAATTCACTCATGAAATATCACAAATAGGACAAAGAACAACAAAAAAAAAAACATTATATTTTATACTATGCCAGTTTAAAACTTATTTTTCAAAATTAAGTTCACTCAGTTTGGGTGTTTATTCATCTCAGATGCACATTTTGTTTACGATATATTTAATATTGTGTCCATTTCTTAGTTATTAGCCAACACACGCACTACAATAATATACAACGATACCGAGGTTTTCGACATTCGTTTGACCTCACTGACCTATTCAAATTATTTTTTTATTTATTTCGAATTGCAAAAGAGTTTCAAAAAAGAAAAAAGAAACTAATTGATAAATACTAGTTTATTTATACATACATTATGTGTAAAAATATACCAAATGTTGGCATCATTATTCATTATTATTATGTTAATTTCATATATTTTTTCTTCGTTGAATTATTAAACAAAATATATTTTTACTATATAATTATTTTTAATTATTAAAAGTATAATATCGCGATCCAAAGTAATTAGATCGTGAGCCGTGACCTATAATGATTTAAGACAATATAATATGATACAAATAATAGAATAGTATATAGTATCGTATAATATATAATAATATAATACACAATATATAGATAGATTCACCAATTATGTTCACCCCCTTTTTTCTTTAATAATGCCGTTATTCTAAACATAATTTTATGACCATATTTTCAATTTTTTGAGTTTATTTGAACCACTCAAGCAGTGTCCTGTGGCGATTTAAACTTTTTTTTTTCAAATAAAAATCTCTCTTTTTTCTGTAAACTATTTAGAAGATATTTTTTTCGAAAATTTTGATGTACCTAAGCTCAATTCATAATTCGGACTAGTAGTTTCTCAGTCAGTAAAATTATTATTTTAAGGGTAATTGTCCTTAAAAGTAGTTTTATAAAAATATAAAACAGATGTAATACTGGATCTAGTATTTACTATAAATACGTATGACCATTTTAACATTTTTTTTTTTTTATTGATATTAAACATCCGTAACCATGGTCATTAGCATTTTGTTGGAGGGTTACGGTGGGTTGAGGAACACGTGTATGTGGGGCAAGGATACATCACTAAAAACCCAGGTGGTCACCTATCTGGTAAATACGCTGGCCGATAATTGACCTCAGAACACGTTAGTAACTCATCAGGACCCTTTTATACAAATTATTACAAATCGACATTTTTAAATCACCAGAGTCCCATATTATCTTCTAAATCTATTATCAATGACATATTTTATCCATAATACACAAAGTTGAATAACCCAAAAACTAGTTGTTTGAATTTTGACTTAAACATTTTCAGAAAAATTATCTACCTAAATGGTAAACGCAATACCACAATTTAAAAAGGGGGTGGGCTCCCAATTGAAATACAGAAATCTGAGTTAGGACAATCCTTAAGTACAACAAAAAAAATATGGTCTTCGAGTATACCAATTGATTTGAAAATTCCAAAAATCAAAATTTGAATAATATTTCATTATTAGAGGAAATAATGGGAGTGAGAATGCTTGGTTAGGTCGTCCTAACTCCGTCCATACCAGCGCAGCGGGCGTATCCCGCGTGCAACGAATTGATTTCGTACCGCTGTTATTATATCGCATTCTTATCAGTCGTCTCATACAATGTTATGTCGTTTCGGGTACCTAACCATACAATATATTATGTACAATAATAATATAATACGTAATAGCGTAATGGAGGGCTGCGAGATTCGTCGGGAATACCAAATAATATCGGCCCGAGGCCTTTGCGGCGGCCACCGAATATCGTTACGCATAACAACCCGAGCCCTTACCCTTAAGGCTAATTGCGATTGCGACCGGGTGGGTAAAAAAAAAAAAAGCCGACATCCCCGACAACGATCTCCGACACGTATTCGTTTCGATATAATATTTTTTTTTATTCAATTCGCTTATTATATTAATCCGCGCGACGCCATTAATTGGGTACCGTCCAGGAGCGTTGTTGTGCACACGGTTTTAGGTATTACACCCGCGTATTATACCAATTATGCGATACGATATCATGAATGGTTTGTGATAATTGATAAAAAAAAAAAAAAAAAACGAAAAATTAAACAAACGGATACCTGCATTGTTTTTTTTTTCGATACACACACGCACCACTGATTACTGTCGCGATGGTGTTATTTTCGTGATGCACTCGTGACGATTTTGACGAGGAAAACAACACTGACTCGATCCGCTGAATAGCACTATAAAGTCGACAGTCTCGGTCGATTCGTTACGTCGAAAAATCGTCGAAATGAAACGAGTTTTTCGTCGAGTTCAAACTGAACTGCGCACAGTCGTGTACCTAACATACACAAGCAGTAAGTTGTTCGAACTTACTGTTTGCATAAACGATTAACGTTTCGTTTTTCGAGATATTATGAACAGTGTTATCGATTTAGGGAGCTGCAGTGCGTTAACTGTTCGTCTCTGACGTGTTTACGGAAAATGGTTTTCAATTACTGCGATTGGAAGTGCTCGGTGTATGTATGTAATATTGCAGTCTGTATACAAGTCGTGTGCACTACGTACACTACGTACTAGCAATAGTGGCATTGAAATACGATTGATTACGACGTCGTAATAAATTCTTTAATAGGTATCAGTATGATACGCAATATTATGTTTGTGCGACAACCCGACGATATTATTATAGTGAAAAAAAGTTTGTAATTATTGGTCTGTGAGCGTATTACTGTGCCATTAGACGGGCGCTGTAATTGCTAGTGATTTGTATTAATATTTACTGGGATATTATTTATAAATTATTTTCGTGAAAACTTAATGAGGGAAAAATAAAAAAAAAAATGGAATTTCTGTAAACATGATATAATGTGCGTTTATCTACATAGGCATACCTGTTTAAAAATGTACCGATTTTTCCTACAAACAGACAATATACTATCAGTAAATGGAATGCTCTTTCCACACATCTCGTCTACGTCTCCGTGAGACCAACGTTGTTGGAAAGAGATCATAAATATATTAATTACATGTGAAAGAGGTAATACTCTATAATATGGTAACTATATGGTTTAAGAAAATCATTAAAGAAAAAAATTATTATCATGGAATAATGAGCGAATTGTGTGGACGGAGATCTATATAATATTCAAATGTCCACGATAACTGTATTTCTTCCATGACAAATTATTTGTCCTCCAGTGATATTTTCTTATTTTTTCGTCTTGTCCCCTTCTAACAATGTTTGATTCGGTACTACTCTTTCGACAAGCAGTTCGTTTTAGGTCCATGACGGATATCGACCGGACATTATACGCGTATAATATTAGTACTTAAACCGTTACATAATATTATTATTAATGTCGTCGTTATGAATTTACAATATCGTTATATTATTGTTTTCGTGACGTCAACGAAAACGCGTTGTGGCGAAAATATTGTTATAAATCTACGATCATCAAACATTACGGTTTCGTACCGTTCGTCGCGGACTCGATTCGAACGTGAGAACCTCGCCATCTGATGGCCGGAGTTGCTGAGTAAATAATTAAATGATTTTTCCACCGAGCCGTGGTCCCGATGGCTGTCCGGACAGCGAGTGGTGCGGCGGACCGAAAATGTATTACCGCGAAACAATAATAACAATTATAACAATAATGAAAACGATACGGCTATGACGTTATCGTCCGGTCATACTATCGACGCGTGTCCAGTTCAACGTCGGCCGAAGTTTGGGTGACGTTTTTGGCGGCTCGCACGAGTTTCGTTTCGAAGGCAAGTTTTTGGAATGTCGTTTTTCTTCCCCAAAGGGATGATAAAAAATGATTTTGCGAGTATGTGTGTGTGTGTGTGTGTGTGTGTGTGTGTGTAAGCGTTTAGTTGAGTGGTGTGACGCGCAACGAGTGCGGAGGGGCGGGAGGCGCTAAAAGTCGTCTACGGGGGGGGGGGGGGGGGGGGGGAGAGAGAGAGAGAGTGCTGCAGTGATTTCGAGGGGGACCTGTCTCGTGGGTTTTGACGACCGTAATGGAAAGTCATAACGACGAGATGGCGGTTTTAATAAATCCTACGTCGCTTTATAGTCGTGGGTAGTGGCGGAAACTTTGCCGCGCACTTGATTAAAAAAAAGTCACTCTGACCGATATATAGGTATAGGTACAGGTGTATAAATATAATATTATATATTATTATTATGACACCCGCGCTTCGCCGCCTCTTTTCTGCCCCGACAGCTACGCGCCGTTCGTGCCGCGGTGAGATTTCGAAACGTGTGCTCTGCCGACTGCGCGTAACGGTAATAATGGTAGTCGGTATACCATAATATGGTAACCGCGCGGTATGCGGTAATCACCGCACGAGATGTTCGTAGACAATCGTAGACGTAATACCGCGATTAAAACGTCGTCAGCACAATACGACTCTGTTAGGTAGTTTGTAGGTACGAATTTTTCTCCGATATGATATTATTATTATTATTATTATTATTATTATTATACTGCGCGACCTAACATCGTGTATTAATGTGGTGGTCTTGCAGTCGATTTCGTCGTGACACTTCAATATAAGCCGTCGTTAACACCGTGTAGTGGTGTGTTACCTAAAATCCATAATAATATTATAATGACGTTCGGTATTTCATTTTAATTGATCGGTGATTTGCACCGTATCATTCGTCCGAACATGCAAAATGCCGCGTGTCGTTGAACGATTCATGCTGTATTAATATTGATACAAACAAAAATAATCATTTTTTAATACCTTCGAATAGTTTTTATAACCACCGACGTAGTGCGAGTTCTGAGTAAATATAATATATATATATATATATATTAAATATAATATAATATTATAATAGTCCTATATCAATATATACCAACATTTGTTTGTGATTTGTGTAAAATATTACGAACAGGTGTGTAACTGTGGTATTGCAACTGTGTATTAACGATATTCCTGTTAGTAAATAGTATTGTGATTCGTTTTGAAAAATTATTTTTTTTTGGAATTTTAAGCTTACACATTTTTTTTGAAAAAATAAACGTTTGGATAGTATACCGTTCCTCATCGTCTTATAACATGATTTAATAATTCGCATGGGTACTAATAATCATATCCATAGTATATAATCTATATATATAAAAAGGACTTGTCCTGGGTGATTCATCATCGCCTAGCCGGAACTGCTGAAGCTATGGATATGAAATTTTCAGTAAATGTATTTATTACTATGTATAGGCGCACTAAGAAAGGATTTTTCAAAATTCGCATTTTAAATAGCTGCTCAAACAGGGACATTGAGGTTCAAGATGGAAATTGGAAATTTTATTTTTATTTATTAATAGTTGCCATTGGTTACACTCTACAGTAGAAATTAGTAATTATTTATTATTGGTTGCCATTGGTTATTCGGGCGGATCAGGTACAATAGCTGGCATCAATTCGAATTATATTATAATATCAAAATTAACTTGGTATAACTTCGATAATTTAGAGTTAAATCCTACACTTACGTACAAACAGCACTGGGTCCGCGACCTACCACAGATAAATTGCCTACCTGATATTGCTTACCCTATTGCCTATACTGCTGCGAATCAGAATTTTTATTTCAGGAAACAGAAAAGTTAAGATACATTTCGAACACCATACACCGAATATTAAATAACGAATTGAACAAAGTTTGAGTCATATAGAGTTGGTACATTTATATAGATATGTCTCGGATACTCAACACTTTATCGATAACACATTATATTATTAATTTCGATTTTAAAATAATACGGTGGCATGTGCCGTTTATGATTCTATTATAACGCTTGCCATAATCGACGACGCGCGAAGCACACAGGCTTTTCCAACAGGAGTTGTAGTGGGGGTAGACATGCTGAGAGTTGTTACTTGTTAGTATAGATAAAAATGAATGGTCGTGTGTAGATTAGACCTCTGTGAAGAAGATAGGCTAATTTAAAAAGTGTTAAATTTGTTTTTTTTTTTTATTCATCGGATTTTAGAACGGTTGCGTTAGGCTTTTGTATTAATTGATTATATTAATCCTCCGTGGGTGGAATTAAGTAAAAATGACAAACTTGGTACAATTTTTATACTTTAGAGTTAAATCTTACACTTACGTACAAACAGCACGGGGTCCGCGATCTACCGCAGGTAGATTGCCTACCTGATAAAATACTGCTGCGAATCAGAATTTTTATTCCTGGCAACAGAAAAGTTAGGATAAATTGTGAACACCATACACCATACACCGAATATTAAATAACGAATTGAACAAAGTTTGAGTCTTATACAATTGGTACATTTAACGGGCAACAAAGTGCCAGCGGGATCAGCTAGTATATATATATTTACTGCTCGTTGTGGGTCAGTATGTTTTAAATAATTTTTATAATCTCTAAAAACTTAATTGTTAACATCATTTCGGGTATTTCTGTGTACACTGACGATGAGTATCGTTTGATCTTTTGGTAAACCATTCAGTTAAAGGCCCTTGTATACGATCGACCGCAAGAGTTAACTTCACTCCGGAGAACTACGCAACTTACTTTGAACGTTTGGCTCTGAGATATATTTATCTTCATAGCTAACGCGTTTTGACATAAAATCGCAACCTTTCAAATGAAAATGTCAAATCCCTAGTAATCATAGTAGTTATTAGTGGAATTAGTGTTATTTAACCAGCGCAGGTCCAGTCAGAATAATTGCTTCGATGGTATAATGCATAAGATCCATGATCTGTAGTCTTGTTGCGTCCCTAAGTCGCGGTGGTTTAAGATTCCGGAGTAGCATTATCGGAGTGTCAATTACTAATGTTAGTTCATGTGGAGGCAGCCTTGAACGATCGAGTGAATTCATAAACTTAATCGGATAGTGGATGTCTTCATCAATAATATGTTTACTGCCGTATCAGTGGATTTGAATGTTTTATGTTTGAAGGTAATATTTTGAGAAACTGCAGCCATTTCGATTTCTTCTGCGGTTTGATTTTTTGTAGTTACCGTAGCACGTTATCCAATCAGAACCTTTTCCTAGTAGATAATCAATGTCTAAACAAACTTTGTCAATTATTAGTTGATCGGTAGTTTTATCGAAATATAACAGTCTCAGAAATAGGCCCGTCGCCAATTTCAAGCAGGGAATAGTAAATTCTTCTAAACGTTGGTCACTTGAACTTCCATAATATTAATAGTCAGTTTAAGTATTTTATATTCCATAGTTCTAAAGGATTTCATAAAAAATTGCCATAATACTTATTAACTCCCTCATTGTATGTGCACTTTTTGATACATTTGCATTATAATATGTTAATGTGTCTAGTGAGTATCATTCTGAAGAAAATTTCCAACTCTACACGATAAATGGGCAATTTTTTTTATTAGCTTTAAGTCTTTGAGAGACGCCAGTCTTTTTACGTTATGTAAGAGTAGTCTGAGGTAATAGGATTCTGAATAATTAAGGTGAACGGTATAAATTGGGCCTAATGCTAAATCTCGTATAATACCAGGGTAACCGTTAGGTAGTTTTTCACTCAGTAATCCGGTCAAAAATAGGTAGGTATACACAAATAATATTAATTAGTATTAGTAAGTCTGTTATATTATGTAATATATGCAATAATAAACGATAAATATATTGATAAGATTTTCCAAAATTATAACTTTATATTTAATAATATAAAAAAATAGGTTTGAAATAAAAGAAATAATAAAACTTCTAGGTATATTATTAAAATGGTATTTTCATTTTATATTATTATAAAAAAAGTGATTAATTTTATTATTATTAAATTTAAAATATTATTTATAATACGAGTTGTAGCAAAATAAAAATATGTATTATTTTAATAAAATTACAAGCTAATATTTTGTGTAAATGTTGATTTCGATATATATTAAGCCATATAGTAAAATATTTTATTTGTTTTTTTAACTATGCATTTTTTTCAAAGGCTTTTACATAAAATGATTCAATTTTTACTAGATAAAAACTGGACTGCAGTTCAGATGATTTCGCTTGTTTTTTCATATTATGTAAATATTTGTTTAGTATTGAAATGTATAAAGAAAACCATTCACCTACATGTCAACATTTGAGTAGTATATTATTCAAAATATCAAGACTCTTTTCTACAATAAATACGTTTCTTTTATTTCAGGTTTTTTTAAATTCGTATTGAATATTTACTTTAATATTTTAAAATTAGGGTAGATTTTGGTTGTTTAGATAAACAAGTTTTGGATTTGTATTATATTTGGAGTATAAGCTATACATGGCACAGAGTTGTATAAATTATTTATTATGTTTTTGAGTTATTATTATTAATTCAATTGCATTAATAAATTATGAACAAATGTTTCTTTTACTTCAACAGATAATATTCCCACATAATACAAGGAAATATAATATAATGTTAATTTTGTATACAACATTTTAATCGGACTTATTGGCATATTGGTGTTAAAGCTTATAATTTATACTCAATATAATAATGATTGTCGGAAAACAAAGTTGGAGTGACTAATATAATTACATTTACATAAAATATTCAGATAAAATATATGAATATATAATACGAATATATGGAAAAACTTTACGAACACTAATGCATTTTATAATCATATTATAATATTATATTATAACCTATTTTATTTTTGTTGCAGGTAAGAATATATTGCTTATAATTCAACGTGGATATGTAATTATATATATATATATTGTTTATTCTATCTATAAAAATGAGTAAGTAATTAAAAATTATATTATTATGTATTTTTATAATGATATTGAAACAAAGTTAAGCGTTTCAATGAATTTAGTAGATGTGAGAAAATTTATTTTAAACCTTGTTAGGCATGAATAAACTGAACAAACATACATCGTATATTATTATAATGATTGTATATATTTTTGTAATTTTATTTGGTATTTATAGATCTACGATACATTATATAATCATTTTTTTTTTTTATTGGTCCTAAGCCCGGCAACTGAGGCCATTAGCAGTATGATGGTACTGTAGGGTTTTTCGTAGAGAACGGTTGGAGGAACACGTTTTTGTTTTTGGCAGAATTTTCAAGTAGGCACCCGTAGGTATCTGCCATGTCCGGGTGGGAGATGGCGGTCTCTCTCTCCGGACACCGTGACTGCCCGATGAAAAATGCCACCCGTGGCCGGGATTGAACCGCCGTCGGTGTGCGTCTCAAATAAATGTATTTATTCTTTTTATACCGTACATATTATAAGTGTAAAAAAAAACTTTTAATTTTATAAGAATAAAATACCATTTAAAAATTTAAAGGATAAATATTACAACGAATAGTTGCGACTAAAAACGATTTACACATTTTTCATACTTGACATTTAAAATGTAATACAATTTAAATTACTAATCAAATATGTACATTATACATTTTTTTTTTTTATGAATAATTGTCGATTTGGCTTGATTTTTAAACTCATGCATTTCCAAAACACGTTTTTGATGAATTCTAAAAATGGTTGTCGTAATGCTACTGTTCTAGTAGGTTTTTTTTTATTTTTAGCGAATAAATCGATTAACTAATTTAAAAAAAAACTTTTTTGTACATAGTATAGTGGTATCTCATAATCCTTTTGAAACGTACAATGAATATGTGTCAATTATTTTTTTATACTACAATTATACACCTAGATAGTGTAACAATTATAAATATAAATATGTTAAATGACACCTATATGTATATAATACGAACTCTACCGTATGTACGATTAACTGCTGACCGATACATTAATATTAAAACACACACATAATTGTAAGGCCTATGGCCAATACACACAATGTATTAGTAAGTTAGTTCGGTGTGCACCTTAGACCTCAATACACACAACGATTACCGTACTCCGTATGACTACGATACAGTTACATAGTATAATAGAACATAGTTGATATATTTGTGAGTATTAATATTTGTAAGTGTTTAGTAGACAATAAAACATAATTATAACTGAAAAGGAATCCTAGTAATTTAAATATATTTAAGATCCTGATATCTACATATCTGCCCCTGGCTACAGTATTTATATCTATAGGATCCTACGATTCTCCCTGAATATCTTATATTTAACTGGTCGTTCCCCCGACCACGTTACAATAGTTGGTATACGTATTAATTAAAAAGGATAATACAAATAAAAAATGTGATCATAATAATTTATAACATTATTAGTCTTCTAGATTATCGTTCCAGAAATTGTCTTTGATTTTTATCGTTGAATACATCGGAACTATTGAGTTTAAAAAAAAACGTTTGTAATTCATTAAATACTTCAATGAAATTTCTTTTGAATTTCGTTTGGACTTATCGTAGTGCATTATAAATGATGTTAGCAAATTGTTTTCAACGTGTATAAAATTGATATCTTCCACTGAAAATGCGTTGTATAATAAATTGTCAGTCGTAGAATTTAACATGGTATAATAAAATTCCACGCTGTGGGTTATTAAATATACTATCTAATAACTAAGCTGCACTCAAACAGTGCAGTCACTTTTGAAGAACTCTTATTACATTTATATTTTAAGTGCTCCTAAGGTATATAAACGAACTGTACCTAACATAACGTTATTAAGTTGAAAAGCTGGAGCCCATAATAACTTACCGGCTAACTAGGTACTGTGAATTTTCACTTTTTTTTTGAACGAAATTGGATTTCTACTCGAAAGGCGTTCTAAATGAAAAGAGGTCACATACCTACGTATATTGTCACTATTATAGATGTTGACAGACGGCTATAAACAGCATACACATCATCCACCATTTTTTTTCCGGTACTCACGACTATGTAATGTAATTCGTTAATTATTCGTCACGACAGTCGAAAATGTATACTAGCGCACAAAAACAGTGTGATTTTTAAAAAACCTTAACACATTTATATTTTAAGTGCTCCAAATGTATAACTTTTGGTAGTGTACACTGTTGTAATAGGGTTGGGAAACCTGTTACACGTAGTTAATTCAATGAGGTTTTCAGAACTTTTTGAATTATATTTTAAGCTTTGTTGGGAGCTTCAGGAAAGATAGATCAAATACTAAGTTGCAATTTATATGTTTTGTGATTAAACAGTTCTTAGTTAAATATTAAATAAAACATAACGTAAGACTTACGAGTGTTATAGTAAATTTAAAACTATTGATCTTAACTTTGTGTGTGTCTTATTTGGGGTGATTTTTTTAAGCATGCTTACCCTATGTTTATGTTTAAATTATGCATAAATTAAAACTCTGGTTTTTGGGATTTTCAAATACATTGGAGATCATATTTTTAAATCCTTGTGATTTTTTGTACTACTTAGTAAACATCCAATGACAATACAAACTCCTGTTTTTTCAAATAGGACCCCCCCCCCCAACTTTTAATTTTAACTATTAAGCAGATATTTTCTTTTCGAATCAAGATGTATCTAAATAAATACTCCAGCAAATAGGTTTTAAGTTCTATAACTTTGTGTACTAAGGATAATATGTCTATTATTTTTAACATTTGTTTGTATATATAACGTGTACCTAAATTACTATAATGTGTCTATTAAGCTGCGTATTTCTTGTTATCAATAAATATGTCTAGACTTCCTAGGTTATAGTATATAACCACGGGGTCACGCGTATGCGTGCCTTACATATTAACGTTATTAAGTTGGGAAGATGAAGCGCATAATGACATACCGGCTAGCCAGGACCTTTAGATACCGCGAATATTCACGTTTTTCGTACGAAATCGGATTTCTACTCGAAAGGGGCGCACAAAACGAAAAAGGGTCACATACCTACGTATATAGTATCATTATTATAGATTCCGACATACGCGGCTATAGACAGCACACACAGTTTCCGCCATGTTTTTCCGGTACGATAAAATAATGTAATTTGTTAATTCGTCGATAACTTATACACGCGCACGTTCCTCCACAGATTTGTTGCGAAATACTTTGAACTTATTTGGCGGTGCGTCAAACGACCACAGACGCTTTCAATCCTCTAATACATCGGTCGTACGATGCTTATCATGCAGATGATTCCCCATAATTAGTTTAAAACATTATTGGTTCATTCCCGGTACAAAATGGTGGCGATAGAACCTATTTTATTCGTGTGTCACCGACAATCGATCTCGTTTGCGTAGGTGGTAATTATTCGTCATAGTACACCGAAGCAGCTGCATCGTTTAAACTTTAAAGGCACAATGCACAAAAACAATTCCTACGCGACACGGATATTGGCCACATTATTGTACTGTTAAATGAAAAGTTTATTTTTTTCACTCGTACACAGCTGATATAATAGTATAATATGCTATAATCTATACAATTATAAAATGTACATTTAAATTCATCATACAGGTTATACGTATGAATGAAACTTCATAAAATATATTACGTTTTAATTTTTCAACAGAAATTATCAAATAGTTTGTGAATAAACTGCAAGAGCGCGGTAAACGCAATGATTGATTGTACCTAATTGAACCTTCTTGAGATCAGTAAATATAATATTAGAAATAAGTATATATACATTTACAACTTTTTCATACCATTATAGGTATAAATTGATGATTCAGCCACGCATAGTTAAAATATATACATCAGCAACTGGCATAATAATATTTTCGAGTAAAATGTATTTATTATAGGGACTACTACCTACCATTTTAATAAATTTACATCTTCAAGCGATAAATTCAGCCGGTATTTCGTGGTTCGCAATCATTGAATAACTTGTTTCTTGAGATATATTTTACGCGCAATCGTTTCTTTAGCGGGATCACCGTTGCGTGCATTGATATCCTTTCAATCTGTAGATTTATATTGTATTCTGTGGTTCAACTGCACTCGACAATTAAAAACATTTTTTGTTTGCTCGCTATTCCACCAATGGTCGTTAAAATAGAACGGAACACGCACGTCGACGTCGTCCTTCATTATTATTCTCCCTCTCTCACTATGTCTATAATTGTTCACAATCATCCAAGAGTATTTATACTGTCTACATTTTCTAAGTACGTAGAGCTTTTCTATTCAGGCATGTGAAGTGTTTAGTCTTGGAAGGTACTGTAATATTATGCGTCGTAAATTTCGAAATATAACAATAATATCATGGAGTATGTTATAGTTATACGAAAGCTTGGAATTAAAAAAAAATGCATGACGATCCGTGTACTAGTTGTGAGACCTCAAAACCGATTAGAAACATTTACGCTCAGCAGGTATACGTTGAAGTGTGTATGTGATAGTTTCAAACGAACCACTGCGCATGCGCGCTTCTAATTAAAACGTTAAGCGAAACGAAAGACGCAAAGAAAAAAAAACAAAAACCCGGAGGTCGGTATTCGGTTAATGGTAATTCCTTGAGTGTTTTCTCGTACCGTCTAACGGCTATACCGTATTACATAATATTATACCTATGTGTATAGACACAAGATACCTCTAGCAGTGACATTGTACGACGCGTCTTCGTATAGTTTAGTAGACGCGGCGCGGCCATTATGGTGACGGAGAGAAAGAGAGAGAGAGAAATTGAGATAGATATGGGAAACAGAGAGTGAGACGCATGTCAAGAGGTTTGTCTCCGTACGTCTCGTTTAGTCACGTCCGCCGATGCGAAATTACGACGTTTAGTCCTCCATCTCGCCCTTAGCGTCTGTGTTAACAACAACGACGACGAGTCTCATTAGCCATATATACGTATATATATATAGGGTCATAGGTTCCAAGAGGCTGCAGAAATTGTTGATACAATACACACGGTTTTAATGAATATTTGTTCTTATCCCTCGCTTTCTATTCTTTTAATTTGATATATTACTATAAAGTATTTACCGAACGAGCAAACAGCGGCGCACTATAAACACACCCACGCACCCACCCACACACACACAGATCTCTGCCGAACGCGAGTGGAGCTATGGCAATGGTCGTAGAGCGCAGGGTTTGCGTTGTTGTTCTCATCATTGTTTGTTTACGTCATGGTTTTTGTTTCCTTCGGCTTTGCGTATAATTGCATTTCCAATAATATTACAGATTTAAAAAAATGATTTCGTCTCCGGCTGTAGTACAACACTATTGAAACACTAGTCGACAGACTGACTATACGCGTATATAGACGTAAAAAACACTCGGCCGTCGCTATATCGGATCCGTCATTATTATCATTGTCTTGTACTCAGACCCGGCGACGCGTTTCGTATATGGGTTTGATGTATTTTTCTTTTTTCTAACGGATCTCCATGGGATTTTCACCGTGGCTGAGAAAACCGAACGCTACGGCGTATAACGTTGCGCTCCGACGTAGCTACGCCGTAGTTGGACGTCATAATAATATTATGGCTACTACAGAGATCATTATTCGCAATCTCGTACAGCTGCTGCCGCAGCACATGCGTTTAGATCTACAGCCCCCGACGGTTTTAACTTGACAATAACGATGAAATAATAATAATAAAATCGTGGCGCAAACGATTTCATCAAAACTTTCCGGTTTAATTGTTTTCGTTTCGCGCAAGGCGAGAGTGCGTCGAATTTTCTGAACGCCAACCACGGTTAAGAACACTGTTCGAGAGTGTCATAATAATAATAATAATAATATCTTTTGCGACAATAACGACGACGGAGATATTGTGCGCGTATAATATGCGTGCACGTATGACGCGGCGACATGAGTAGGCAATTTCACTACACTCGTGCGTTTTACAAGCGCTGTAGTTTGGTACCGCGACAGTATAAGTTTGTGTTCGTCGGACGAGTATTATAAATTGTTGTCGTTGTTGTTATTATTATTATTATTATTATACAAAATATAATGTCATGCAAGTTCCAAAAACAAAACCTATTATTTTAGCGTAACGATAATGATCGCACATTCGACAACGGCACAAAGAAATGTCGTCGAAAGGTTCTCGTCAAGAAACGTCTGATCGATAAATTAATCATAATTCGTCGGCGCAAATCACGACACAATTGTAGTCATTTAACCGGTGCTTAACCACGAAAAAGGACTCTGTCCGTTTAATATCTATTTATAATACATCTGGTTCGGCCGTGTTGCAGTGGTAGTGTAATATTATTATCTAAACACATCGTAAATAATAGTCGAGATGAAATCAAAAATTCATCAGAACAACTATTTGCTTATATTACGGGAAAATAAATAATCATATTTTAACAGAATAAATCTTAAAAGCTGAACATCTTTCAACAAATTGCGATGTGTGTAAGGATATAATATAATATAATATTATTATATTATGATAAAAAAAAACCATTTCATAAAATTTATAAATGTTATTACATTACTTCTCGACGTGAAGTACAACTCGGACGGTATCACAAGACATTACGTCGTGTAATTTAATTTAATTTGTTCGTCGATATTATTGAAATTACTCACTTGCGTTGTATGTAAAATAAAATACCGAAAGGCTTAGGCTTTGAGTAAAATATTTGTAAAATGTTTCCCTCTAGTATTGTAGAAAAATCGATAACGTACAGAATCTATTATATTGTTCACGTAAAGACGTTGTGTAGTAGTTTTCTTTAATTTCTTTAATTTCTCTCCCTCTCTAATTCACTATAATTAATTACGAGTTTCTTATTATTATTTTTAATTTTCCATAATATTGGTTTTGAATGATTTGTCTATTCTATGTTGAGAAAAACGATTAATTACATTATAAAATACATATTTCATATAATCGCGTATCGTTAGTTTTAAATTATTAACGCGCTAATCATGCGAAATGTGCTTTTAATAATTTTCGTTCACTTTGTACGATCAAAATATTAATAATGAACGGATAAAAATTTTGATAACTGCATTAACAGATGAAAAATAATTAATATAGTCACTCGGATTATTATACGTATATTATAAACGAAAAATGAAAACTTCTGGTACGCTCCTTATCTCATTATTTTTGTATCAAGTTTCGCGTGTATGTTAGAACCAGAAACCTTTCCATTAGACGAACACTTATTCCTGTGAGGAATTTTATGCCAGTATTTATTAAATATGCATAACTCTTCGACAGTACAGTCCTCTCTGTCTCTCTCTCTGCCTCTCTTATCTCTTTCTCTCTCTTCATCTCACACTTCACCTTTCTATTACTGCTTCCACACTGCCTGCCTGTCGCAAAAGCTATCCCTTTTATTATATTTCTCACGCGCAGACAGAATTCATACCCAAATACATTAAATGGGGATATTATGCGCCACGTGTAGAGAACGGTAAACTAAAGCGCTCAACTGTTTTACGATATCGTTTACAGACTTTGATGGACATGAATATAACTGTCATGGGTGGCAGTGGGCTTTGCGCACGAGGTGTAATATTTTTCGTTTTAAACGTAAAACAATATTGAAAACCCAAAAATGCGAGTGCATCGTGTACCGAATTACCATCGGCAAATTAGATTTAAACGTCTTCCAAGAAAATGCACTCTGTTCACGCCAGAATTGATGCAAATTAGAATTCTGACACTACGTTGCGTTGATATACGGGTTCTTTTAAAATTTTTTTTATCGTGAATCTGGCAAACATTTAAAAATTTTTTCTTGTTAATTTTGAATACATACCTTTTGCAATTTTTATAAGCCAAATACGTTTGCCTTAAAAGTATAAAAGTTATTCAATAAGTTATTTCTAATCGTACATTTCCTACAGGTTTGTTAAATACAAATCATTGTGTAGGTATACGCTATACATGGTCGTATTATATAATACCCCTTAACGTGTTATATCTTTGGTATTGGCACTAAAAACTATTTCGCAAACTATCGTTAATAAATGCTTGTCTTTGTGTATTTTCGTGGTAATAAAGGTAATCCCGCATAAATGGAAATATGTAATAATTTAAATTACTAAAGGAAAGTTTAAGGCATCCATAAAAAACTGAATAACGAGAAGGTTTATACTGGCCGTTGCTATAAAAAATGTTAACGATTGATATACGCTTCAACGAAAATCAAAATATTCTTACTGCTATTTTATGCGTCGAACGAAAAAATAGTCGAATACAATTTTCCATGAATTCATTTTCATTGAGCTTCTAGAACTCGTTTGGTTTTCTAAAGCCAATTGTTTCGATATAAGTTCGATTTACTTTAAACAAAATTAATTTAATATTTTATTTGGACCAATTGCTTTGAAAAGTCTAAAGTTGTGTGAAAACTGTGGCGATGTCATATAAAAGATAATATTATTTTTCATTCAAATGTCGATAGAAGTATTGAAATATCAGAATAGTTATTATTAAAAATACTGTCAAATCGGTTTTCCACAATGATTATTTTACTGTAATAAATCGTTTACATTTATTTTGTATAATTCTATAATATGCACAACACTCGAGTTTTTTGAAATAAAATATTATATTCGCAGTGGTTCTTCCTGTTGGGCCTTTTAATATTTTTTCACAAAACACGGTGCTCATAATATTGGTGTTTCAAGATTTTGACGGAAAACAAAATCGTTCATCAACTGATGTTTATTCAGACGACAAAAACGAACTATTCGCTGCCCGAAAAATATAAAAATAAAATCGTTGGGGGGGGGGGCGGTGGCTGCGCGCACTCTATACAATGCGATACCACAACTACGGTATAGGGTTGCAGCGACAATAAAACCGCGTTAATGTTTCGCGTACCATATAAATTATTAATCGTAAATACGATCGAACGATGTCTGGACCGAACCACGGCGGCGTGAATAAACGGTGCGGCGAGATAATTATATTATATTATATTATTATTGTCGCCGACCAGGTCGATTTTTAAAAATACGTGCCTCGAAAACTCAACTAAGAGCAACGCCATTCCGTTTAATTTGTTGGCGGACCCCGGACAAAAGGTTCGTTTAAGAATTTCTTGATATTATTACAACGACCGTTGCCGTCGCGGTGGACGGTATTATATTACTATCATTATTATTATCATTATTATTGTCTCACCGCGTAATTGTGTTTACCGCCCGAATCGAAACCTAGAAATTCTTCTCCCCAGCCACCTCCACACCGTGATATCAGCTAACCACGAATCGTCATGACGCGTTATATTATAATATTATTTATTTATACCGTACATACCTAATCGTGCACCCAACACTATAGGCTGACGGATTTTCTTGATCAGGCGTCTACCATTCGTGGAAAACCCAATGAAAGGAAACAATAACTATTTTGGGGTTTAGGAATATTTTGTCATATTTTTCGTTTAGTTCGACGTATTTCGATATTATGATACATATTTATTTATTTATTATTTAATCTCAGACGGAAAGATAGTCATTGTATTAAAAAAGAGTTTATTAAATATTAATAATAATAGTAAGAACAGAAAAAATATGGTTCTACAATTAATAATGGCCATTCGCATCATCCTTACAACTAAGAACCGATTAGTGGCATAGTTAGCGTGGTGCATACTGGCTATGTGAAAAGATAGTGCGTAACCTAACCTAGAAAAATAAGGAAATTGAAAATAAATACAGTTAAGGAGATACGGAGAATTTTACCTAATACTGTTTACAACGTCTTGCTGATAAAACACAAATTGGCTTGAAATCTTTTGTCAGCTAGCGAGGACAATGTTAAGGATAAAAACAATGGAAGCATAATAAGGTCGGGAGGGATCTATTTTTTTTACTATTTCGCCGGCAAAAGACATGAATTTTCGCTGTACAAGCTTTGCAAAATAATAACTATAATTATTATTAGTACGCAGATCTCGCAATACAGATGCAAATTCTAAAACAGAGCTTACTGGGGCCACATTATACACGTGACATGTTGACGGTTCTTAGCGTTGAGGAAAATTCTCTTTTGTATTTTTGGTGTTTACTGTTGGCATCCAGTCGTCTTTTCTTATTATTTCTTTCTTTATTCTTGTTTTTGACGAAAAAAATAAACAGTTCACGACCCTAGTGTGAATTTGTGTTTTAAAGATTTTTCTCACAGCGCGACGTATCAAAACTAGATTTAAGTAGGTACGGCACAGTGACATAATAAATTATAGTTTAAGAAAACTTTTTCGTTACAGCGCACGTGAAAGTTCTCGAATTATCCTCCACACGACGTTGCGCTGCTTATTCGGGAATACGAATAATGAAATTATAATATTGTATTATTTTTAGTTTAAAAAAAAATTGTTTTTAATATTCGAAAATATTGAATATAATTTAAATACATCAACATAAATATTGTTAACGCATAATGTGTGCAATACACTCACGTGAGTTTGGGACTTACTAACTTACGGCTGTAAACTATTTTTAAGTGGTACAGTTTAAAAGCTATCAGTTAAAAACGATGGTGAAAAACCAAATCACATATATGGGTACTATGGTTGTTGGTACAAAACCCCACGTTACGCACTGTCCATTTTGATCGAATCGGTACGAAGTGTTCGGCTAAACTTGACGTCGGTTCGGTCCTAGAATTTCAAAATATTCTTCTCCGGTCTTTTCGACGATAGTTCCGCTGTTCTTTTTTTTTTTATTCTCGGACGTCGATCAATGATGTATATAACCTCGGTTCGGACAAATCCAATTTCATAGACGTCGTACATTTTTTGTTAAATAGGTCAACGTCTAAGTGGAACCAATGAGCCATGTTCAAACTTTATCAGCAGTATAATGCTTATATATATATATATATATATATATATATTTATGTGTACATAGGATTCAGTCTGGAGGAGATTTGAATCAATATTGTACTGCATGTCTGTGTAATGGTATGAAATGTACAATACGCAAACATAATGATAATACTACATAATAAGGATGGAGTAGGCAGAGAAAAGTCATGGCAATAATTTTTAACCTAAGTCGTTCGGTGTGTCGTCTATATATATATATATTTATACGTATACCATATTATTATAGTATTACTTTTAAAGTAAATTATTTACAATAATTTCAATAAAATATCAAATTTTACAATAACTATAAATATTAACGATCGAATTACTTATTATGTTATGGACATCGTTCCATTAGTACAGTTTTTTTTATTTTTAAAAGCTATCGTACATAAATTATTATTAGTTAAGTGCATATTAAAAATAATTTCTTTTTTTTCCTACTACAGGTTTTGATTATATTATTAATTGCGTAATAAATTGAATAATAATATTATTTCTTGGAGCAAAATTCTATTTAAAGAATTTCTATTTCAGAATAAACGCATAATATTATATACATACTTGCCCAAATAACCTTCATTTAATGCACTTTACATGTAAAGCTTGGATCTAAATACTTATCTAGCACTTAAAATTAATTTACAATAAAATGCGATTCTATTTCGTACCATATTCAAACGAAAGTTTGATAAAAATTATTATCGTTCAACTTACGGTTTTAGAAATAAATTTGTATTATTTTTTCCATTTAATCAAATTTAGACCACTTAGGGCCGTCCTTATAATGTCCGGTTAAAGTTAACCGATACTTAACCGGCCGAATTTTTCCGGTAGTAAAATCTGTTATCAGTCGGTTAGCGTTAACTGACAGTTTACCGGACATTGTAAGAACGGCCCTTAATTTGCATGGCTATGCAGTATACTGTATAGGTCGATCTCCCTATGACAATTTGGTTTCCCATCCGTAATAGGGGAAAATTTTACTGCACATCACGCGTGAGTAATGTTTTCTGATGCTTACACTACTGAGAATTAGTGATGATAACAAATTAACCTCTCGTAAACAGAATAAAAACGTGTGGCGTAGGTAATAATATCGTAGGTAACAATAATCGGGATACCTGAAAGTAAACTGTTCTTCAACAGCTACCACGCTAGAATAATCTTTTCGCACAGTTCAATATTTGGGTTTATAGCGATCGAATAAAATCACCGAAAACTTTTCCCTCCGGTTCACGTAAACGACAACGTGGGTGACCGAAAAATCGCATGTAACAGGTGTGCATATGTACGGAAATCGTGTAATGATGAGATAGTTAGGCTGGAAAAAAAATCATGTCTATTGGTTAAGCTACATTTAGTTTTAAAAAACCGTAGACAATTGGTTATGTTGTTTTAAGGGGCTCGCGGTGTGATAAATTATATTAAGAACGTTGCAAGGCCGCCTAATGAATGTTGTTTTGTACATTTAAAAAACGGGTTTCCTGAAATGGTTAGCTGAAGTATATTATAAACACCGCCCAGTAACGCAATCATCTACATTGAAATATTACTAACGTCACGAAGTAGGTATAGTTTACGTACATCACATCGTTCCCATCTAAAATTAATTTCTATCTCGACCTATCCATATCTTCGTCGTGTCCCCTGGTGTATCTACTTCACTCGCCAATCTCCAGACCAACAGAAGAGAACATAGTACAGCCGTCTGCCGTACGCATAACGGAATATATTATATCGGATGAGGTGGAAATTTGCACTCGACGGCAAGCCATCCGTTCAGTGTTCGCCAACAAATGATAACGGACAGTGGTGAGGCTATAATCACTGGCGGATACAAGTCCGCAAATTTTGAAATTGAAAGTACAAAAAGCTATGTTCGTTACTATCAAAGACGGGCGGCAGAGATGTGCGTGTTGAGCGGGAATTTAAAATGGTTGACGAAACAGCACTTTCCAAACTTCAAACGGTGGTGTGAAAGACTAGCTGTGGTGCAACTGTCTTTACATAACGACACATGCCATCACGGAGAATGGCTGTTTCCAATTTAATATGTGTAAGGGTCATTTAGCCATTATTACTCATTGCACTCACCGATTTTACTCGCACAACGACGCTTATCATGCGACTTTCAACTCCCATTACCGTGACGAACAAAAGGCAGACCTAAAGTTCGGCTATGAGAAATGATCGATTCTGATGTAACCGACTTCATCGGCAGACCGTCGCGGGAGAGGTTACCGATCAATAATACGAGAAATAGTATAATCATTGAAGCAGTATATCGGTTAATAACGTGCTTCATATCGATGGCGTAGGATATTGTAACGGTAAAGGAAGCGGATGGACGGAAAAAACAAGCCTTTGACAAGAGAAGAATTTGAAGCACTGAATGAAAATTGAGAGTAGCGGGCTGCAGATAGTTCATGCAAAGGGATGTACGCCAAATTTGACTAGGTATATTTATACGCTTATTTGTATTCAAAGAGTTAATTAAAATACCTACCCTGGGCCAATGTCATTGTTCTAACTGAATTATTATTGTAGCTTGTGCACTGGTTTTTAATTGAATTGGCCGATTGCAATACAATAAACGATGATGCATGGATGGGAGTAACCCCCCCCCCCAATGCTTAATTCGATACCAAGAAACAAAAAGGCTGAATATAGAGTCGTATATCTACGTAGAATTCACCCTTTGACTAAATCCGAATTAAATATTATATAATATGTAGGTACAGTTGGATTTTTTAAACATGCTCACTCTCGTTTTTCCTTAAACATCCATTCAAATTCTGGTTGTTAGAATTTTTAGGTATACCATAAAGACCAAAGACCATATTATAATAATATACAAAATAAACTGATAAATTGAATATGCTGGTTAATTGTTTCGGTTATGTTTTTATTTTCATTTCAGTTTAATAATTATTGCTCCTGTGTGGCTATTGCAACTAATGGCTAGGAATGTAATTGATTTTATAAATTTTACCTGTTGTGAGAGGCGTACACAGATATTTTGGAGGATTTATATTAAAAAAATATATAATATACATAGATATATATATACATAATATATAACACATCCAGATATTTTTTTGAATTGCATTAGTTTTTATATACCAAATACTTAAAAAAAACTCTAATGGGGTTTAAACGCCAAACATCTCCCACATGCGTACTCCACTGTCTGTTGTGATATGATATTACATAATAAATTAGTATTAAATATAAATTACATAAATAGTTAACCTAACCTACGTATTTAAAATATTATAAATAATTGGTATGATAACGGATAATGATACACTTAGGTACAAAAAAAGGACATAGATAATATCGTTTTGGAAACGTCATTCAGCATAAGTAATATTTTAATTAAAAAACTTTCAATATTCAAACGTCTCAGATCTTTTGAAAAAATACATCAGTTGTTTTATTTACAATAATAAAATATTAAATGGCTTTGTTTTCATATTTCAATAGGAGTCAGGAATGATTTGACTTTTGTTTGATTTCCTATGCAATAATGTAAACAATAATACATTTTTTTTCTATATTTAATTTACAATGTCATGAACAAATTAATTTTCGTTATAGATTGTTTTAAATTTCTTCTAAACAATAATTATTAAATATGCTAAAAGACAAAATAATATTAATTAGAGATATTTTTAAATGAATAATTTAAGAATAACTATTAGTTAATACTATATATTACCTATTATTTTTTGTTTATATTACAGCGAAAAAGGACAAAGGTCAAAATATCAAAAATTATCATTCTGTTTTAACTTTTTATAGTAAAAACTGTATCAGTTTAAAAAAAAAAAAGAATGACTAAATTAAATGAATTCGTAATAATGTTTAATGTTATTTCCTTTAGAAAACACTTATCTTCACGAATCTCAAGACTAAAATATCTTTATAATAGTATAGCACTAAAATATTTCTCTTAAGTACTTATTATTTGAAATCTTAGAAATGTACTATATAAGATACCGTTCACGAACTAATGAACTGCAAATAATAATTGTTCATATAACTATCTATTGAACTGCTGCAATTTGATAGGTGTTATTAACCGATTTTGTATAGTTGTAAATCAGTATTAAATAGGGAAACGAATCGAAACATCAACTGAGCATTTTGTAGGACATTATATCGTGTTATGATATTATAACCGTAAGCATAACTGCAGAAACCACGCACGGTCGTCATCATAATATAGTCGGCACGACGATCGGCAGCAGAAATGAAACACTAATTTATGATTTATTTTTATTTTTTTTTTTACCGACATTTTTTCTCGCCGGGCTAATCGATCGGTGCTAAAGTGGTGTTTGGGATACGGGTTAGACCTGCCACGGTGTTGTATCCCGATCCATATAAGTAGACGTGTATATACGAGTATTGCAGACGAGGTCAGGCAAATTGTCCTGATATTATTTTTATTTTTTTTCCAGTCCCCGGTGACGTACCTTTCTCGACATGTCTGTTGGCCCGTAAATCATTCCGTGGCATCCTAATTTCGAACCTAAATGCCCGTCGTCGTTTACGACGAAAACGACGAGAATCCGTTTACCACGCCGGTATAATAATATTGTAGCGTTGTTCTATTCTTACGATACATATACATATTATACAATACACATAAAGAACACACAAGAATATAATATAATATATTATATTATATATTTGTGTATACAGGGTGTAACCTGCCAGATGACTTTTGTTCTAGTCAATATGTAAAATTTTTTTTTTTATATTTATTTTATAGTCACTTGCCTCACACGTATAGCATTATAAAAAAATATAATATTTTATTTTAACATTTGATTTAAATATTTTTGGAAAAATTCAAAAATAGCAAATTTTGATAAATTTGATTTTGAGAACAATTTTGATGGTAATGACATTGATCTAAGTCAAATAGTTTATTTTTTAGCATTTAAACGTAATAACTCTTTTGAATATATAATTTTCGGGAATTTCCTAACATGAATATATTTGTTAAGTTATTTATTAACCATATTATTTTAATGTTCACAATTTTTGTCATACGTTTAAGTAGCATCATTTTTTTTTTGTCAGACCTTTCCATTACACCCTATATATACACACGTATATAAATAATCTAATACATATAGTATATATATTATACGTCATGAAAATAAAAATACTCACCGACGTAAGCTAAAATGTATACGATGGCATTTGGATTCTCTCGGATAGTGTTAAACGAATGTATAAAAAAATAAATAAATATAATCGACAAAATAATATAAATAAAACATATGGATACATTTTTTTATCTCGTTTTCCAAAGGAGATATAACCCACGTTTTTTTTTTTATGTTTCTTGTTGTTTTGTGTATATAGTATAAATTTATTTTTACTATGAAATTTCACATTACGTACGAATTGAAATTGTATGAAATTTTTTTGGTCTTGTCGGAATTCTTGCGAGTTGGAGAAAATATAAAATTTTGACAACGCGTGTGTTGTACCCGTCTCACTATTCTCATTTTATTTAAATATAATTTTCATTGACTCGCCGGAAATAAAAATGTTATAATATTATTACGATTGAAGCCAACATATAATATTATACCTAACTGTATAAATTGTCAGATAAATTGTTAGGTACTGTGTTACCTACATTTTATTGCAATAATATACGTTAGACACAGCTAGGTTTAGGTGAACCCGTGATTTGATAAGACAGGTGGGCGCACGGTTGCGTTCGTTTGTCTCGCGAGATACTGGAAAAATGATTAAACGTGGACCGAAATTGCCTACCCAAGTTGCCGTGTTATAATAACTTAATAATATTATTATCATTATGACGTATTATTGCGATGCGTAGCAAAAACGTACGACTCATTATTATAATGTACTACCTACAGAATATATCGATGAACATAAACACTCGGATGTCGTCTCTCGGGGGAAAAAGAAATCACGTCACACGTACCTCTCACGGAATAATCTAATATTACGGATACCCTAGAGTGCGGTGTTCGGACGCATTAATATCGCGAGCACCTACCAAATATCTATTTTACAATAGCAATAAGTGTTCGGTTCAATTGTTCGGGGAGTTTGCTTTCGATGTGGGCTATCTAAAACTCCGGAGACGCTGTACCCGAATGTGTTTGTTCAGTTGGATCCCGTTTTGCATCCCGGTTATAAAGTTTTGATCCCCTTCGGATTAAGGCGATAGCTGTATTTTTATTTCTTATCGTGTTTGCAGTATCAAATCGTGTTTACGTATTAATTTTCCAGAGCAGTTCCGTAGGTTTTCTTCCGTCTCCCGTATAAAATATTTCGTCGAATCGGACGATCGTATCGACCTATATACGCTCCGGTGATTCGTGGCTCGGAGCAAATAGTATCGAAATCACCGGTTTTAAATAATATTATTGTCTGCCCCCGCACGAGTTTCACCTTACGCGCAAAACATATTATTATATTATGTAAGTACAGAACCCAGTTATTGACACTGGTGTAGTTATTATAAAAGCACCAAGTAATTTTGTTTTTTATATAGATAATAATAATAATTTAATTTATTTCAACTCAATTTTATTCTTATAACATAGGACGATTGTAAATAGTATATTAATAAGAGTCGATTATCCTTCTCTTTGAGCAAGGTTGGGGCGAGAACGGGGTGAAGATTAATGTTTGATTATGAATTTAAGGGATATTTTCTTTTAATTTTATAGTTACGCTATATATTATACTGTTTTACTATCAAAGTCTGTGCAATCATATTATTTATTAGATCGTTCACAATTTTATGTCACAATGAAACGGGTCAGGTGACAATAACTCGCAGAAACGAATTCTTGAGATGCCAATAACTGGATAATTTTCCTACGACATTTACGCTTTTAGTTTCATTTTTTCCGCGCAACCGTCCGTTTTTATTGTTTAGTCATCGTCGGATTATAATATTAATAATTGCGACGTTGTGCACGACGAAAACTACTAATACTGTCGAAGAATGCGAAAAATTCAGCCGTTTGTTAATTTAACAATAAACGCAAAGTGTCACGACACGCTGGATTTTTATGCTGAAAAGTTTATTTTTCCACACCGGTCGACTGCGTGATCAAACGATATTATGATGTAAATTTACGATTCAGTCGGAGCACACACTTGTATAGTTTTCTCCACTTCAAATTTTTCCGACTGCGTGCACCGCTGGACAGGTATTTACTGCTCGTCGTTTAATTATCGTGGTTCATTTCATTTGGCCAATCGTCCAAAGTAAAAAAAAAATTCTCTCCGGAGTTCGGTGATCCATCGCCGTGCAGCAGATGACAGTAATGCTTGTGAGTGTAATTATAGTATGGCAGCAGAGAAATCGATCGGTGGCTGACCGATCTTACGAATTTCGAGCGGCGGTGCGATAATACTTTCGGAGAAATTTAATTTAGACTGAGGAAAACCTACGGCTCCGTAACTTTATTACGCGACAGTGTCATAGCTTGGACAACTTGTACAACTGTCGTATTCGATTGACCGCGTGAAATTAGACCAATATTACTTAACAATGTCGACTATAGGAAATGATTCGTAGGTTATAATAATATGTAAAAAAAAACATAGTAAAAACCGTGTAGATAGGTTTTTGGCATTGAAATATTAAAAATGGTTTCGAATGTTATAATAATTGATTCCCACGATATGGCCATATCGTTTCGGAGGATATATTAGAATAATTGGTTCCATGGTTTTATAAGCAATCGTAATAATTTTACTTATTATTTCATTTACAGATTAAGATTTTCAGTGTTTAGTACGGTTAAATATTATCAACAATTTATGTTCAAATTTTGTCTGATCACTAATAAATAATAATTATGCATCCGCAATAACTGGAAAATATCATGATATTATAGATAACCGAATTTTAATGTTACTATATTTTGCTCAGCCATTCAATATATTTTATTTTACAATATACAAATTCAAAACGGTTGGCAATTTTGTGTATATATTTGAAAAATTCCGGTGGAACCCAATTTGGATGTGCGATGATAATATAATATTATTGTTAACCAATTGGAGGAAGTGTGTTGGATTGAATATTGGGAACCATTTTGGATTCGGTGGCTGCTTATTTTTTCAAGTTCCATACGAAAAGGTTTATATATCGAACCACTATAATGAGATTGAGTTTCCTTTAACTAATATACTATAGCATTATATATTTTCATTTGAATTATAATGTCATATATTATATAAGGATAGTCGTTGAAATTCTGGTACGACCCAACAGTTGGCCCGTGAAGGATATTATAGAAATCGATTATATTATACATAACTGCTTAGTGAACAAAGAGAGTCCTGTTTGAGACAGGACAGTTCTTTGATTCAGTCATGAATATTTACTCCAACATATTATTATTCTAAACAAATTGTTATGCTCAATATTTCAAACATTCACTTTTGTGAAACAAATTTTGAAACGTATTCGAATATAATAATATTATGTTCTATAAACAGAAAATCTTACAATATTATTTTTACGATAATTTTATTTTATGATAATTTAGTATCATATTTAATTTGATCGAAGTCACTATTATTTCTTGAATGAATTTTAATAAATGTTTCAAATCGTTAAAGTGAAGACGAATATTGTATGATGGGACGCGGAGATCGTATCCGCCGAGAAATAAAAACAGAATTTTCGGACAAAATATTTTTAATTCATGCTAGATGATGCTAAACCGAAATCAGACGAAGTGCCATCACGGCACCTGCGGTATTGTCGTTAAAGGTTTAATATTCGTTTGTATACATCCCCGCGATATGGGACTTAGACGATGAGGACATGGCAATAATTTATCGAGTCACGGACATAAATAATATTTATACTTGTCTATTACGAAGTAATATAGTACCTAAATAGGAAACCTGCAAACCTATGACGATACGCATCAGAATTATTATATTTTATCATACCTACTCGCTATTGATATATTATTATATTATAGAATCGTTTTTATCGTGTCGTGTTTTCTAGTTATTATCCAGGATGAGTCTCGAACAGAGTACTGCGTGTGTGTTAATGCGATGTGTGTCTGTGCGTATAGTTTGTAAAGGTGCTGTGTGTTTATATGCGACTTTTATATTGTGTCACCGCATTCGTTTTATTCGCGTATATCCGTTAAAAACTTGTAAGTAACGTTAGATCCGCTTCCAGACTTGACAGTTTCTGTAGCGCGTAGATTGCTTATATTCGAAAGTATACGACCTACCCCTTACCGTGCATATCCACATCCGGAAAAAAAACAAAAAAAAAAATCTCTCCATAAACTGTCAGTTTGAATATCAAAACTTTCTTTTTTATGAACCGTATAACACTATATTGATTTCAAAAAAAGAATGGCGATGCAGTGTGTGTGTATGTATTGTATATTTACGTTTCCACGTCGCATGTGTTCTAATAATACACATTGACGTGACAAATCGAAAATAAATACGAATATTTTTTTTTTTATTTTATGAGACAATATTATACACTGTATAGGTACACGACGGGACTCTGACGACGTTCCCATTTTATTTATTTGCGTTTTCCTTTTCGATTTTAATAATAATAATAAAATAAAAAAAAACTACGACAAACAAACAGACGATTCAATGTTGTTTTCTCGTGTTGATCAAATATTTTATATTGTAGTGTGACACCTGTGTTTTCGTCAGCTTATGCAAGCACAGTCGTCGGGAAAGAGACACTGCGCATATTATATTCACTTGAAATAATATATTACAATACGACGTGGAGAACCAGAACGAAGAGCGGCGTCGTCTGCAGTTGACGATAATAATTTTTAAAAAAGGATGATCATAGTAATAATAATACTATTTTATCACGTTTTCCTATTCTTAGAACGTCTTGCATTTATCTCGTCACACATTATAATATCTCTCGTCGTTTTAAAAAAAATTGCCCAACTGGACGGAAAAAATAAATCCCTTTATCACGGTCCAAACGCGTACGGCGGCGGCGTACAGCGGTCGATATAGAGTCATCGTAATATTCTGTAATTATAATACTATAAACCGCGCAGGTAATACACTCGACTGACCTGCGTTTTTACACATCACATCGGCGAAATAATCACGGAGCCGGACGGTAAAATAATATAAAGATATGGTATAATATATTATTATTATGTCGCCGCTGCATACAATAATTAAATATAATGTAATGTCGTATTATAATATAATATGATTTAACGCGATCGCTCGTCATCTCCTGAGGAGATCGAACAAACGACGATGACTATACCCCCGGACCGTTTGTCTCTATCCATTCACGGTTTTAGAACAAAGTGTCTCCGGTTCATATTTCACGACCCGACACACACACCGCACACACATACACACACACACACACACACACACACACACACACACACACACACACACACACACACACACACACACACACACACACACACACTCTTACACACCACTTCCTAGTCCAACACACCCGCGCATTGTTGTGCACGTGCAGGCCGTGTGCGGATGTGTACCCCCTGCCCTTGCCGCACACCCCTCAACGCGACCTCCCACAGTATTATGAATAATAATTAACCAGAGAATAATGGGTTATTTATTGACGGCAAACGTACGGGGTGGGCGGTGAGCTTATTCCAAGCCGGTTGCTTACAATAATGCCGCCGCACCTACCCCGCAATTCCGCTGCGCTGAGTAGTAGAGTAGTAGGTGGGTCCGTCGGTCGCATTGCGATGCGTGCCGGGCAAGGGAAACGGTCAGGACTGGCGGGGCGGGGCGGGTGTGGGGTAAATTTTTTCACCCCTCCCCGCGTCCAAGGATCTCACCACCGACACCTGCAGCACGAACGAAAATATTTTACTATCCGGCCAACGGATGGCAGTGATAACAATAGTAATAATAATATATCGGGGAAAATAAAAGTCTATACATATATATATATATAGGCACAATATATATATATACGTATTTATGTACCTGTACCCCGCCGATACTGCAGCAGCCGAATCGATCACCGAAAATAATGACAAATTACCACCGTCGTGCCACACCAGTTGCCACTCCCTACCCGTGTAACATTCCCCATCGTCAACAACCCGCCTTTTGTAGATTTATAGATGTGCGAACGCCAAAATTCTCCGGGGATGCAGCCCGCGCCGCGTCCATTACACAGAATCGCCCGAAACGGGTTTTGACCTCTCACTCACCCTATCTCGCGACCGTTCGATCCACCCCCACGAGCCCACCACGGTACACGCGTTTCCATAATATATTATACCTGAAAATTTATATATACGTACTGATTTTTCGTCATTCTACACACCTGACCTCGACCGACCGATTTACCTTTTTTTCCCCCTCCGGTTCGGTGACGATATAATAATATATTTTTGCTTTTTTTTTTGTCTGTATTCAACAGCAGCTGTGCAGTTATTATATTATAACAGTAGAATAGTAGTAGTGCTTTGCTCGATATGCGGTGTAATTCAATGATATTATTTAATGTTATTACAATATTATGCGAGCACTTCACTTTCGTACTCACAATTACTACGTACTGCCATTATTACCGAGTCGGTCTCGCGAAACGAGTTTTTGTTTAACGTTAAATTTTTATAGTAATAATATAATTACATAACGTATACAGTAGTTATAAGGCGATTCGGTCGCCATAATAATAATATACACTAATCGGTAGTATTGCTTACCGAACACAATAACACTGCGTGTATTGTGTATTATATGGATATAGAGTTCCCAAGTTTTTGTATTGTCACGTTACTTTTTTCAATGGTGATAAAGTTTTCCAATAACATTATTTTATTGTGGCGTGATATAAGTAATCTTTTTAACTTTTACAGAAAGCTGAAAAGTATGTATAAGTACATATAATAATATAAGACATTGGGTGAACAAAAATAACGGTTCTTCCTCGCTAATAACTGTTTTTTTTATGGCGCTCGTTTATATAATATTATAATATATAGCCGTTCATTCCTTAGTCCTTTTCACCCTCGCACCAAAAGTATAATACTATTTATCCATACCGTAGAGGGATTCGCGCCGAGGCGTGTGGAGGACGAACGTTGGGAAACATTGATTTTTATAATATTCTGACCCTGTGTGTTGCCTAATGCAGTAGTTACCTACTTTGTGCGACACGTGTTAATTTTTAAAAAAAATTAATATTAAACGTGTCGTGCTATTTCTTATATGCGTCCACCTCAATCATCGACTACTCTTATGATTAAAAAAGTTGGCCACCTCTTAAAGTGCTATATTTATATATTGTATCCCTATATAGCGGTTAGAATTACAATACCAACACCGTCCATTTCTCTATGGAAGTGTTGTAAAATTAATGAACGAAATGGCAACGTTCGTTCCAATTCCGCTCATTGATTTTAGAACTTTCTACGATATTTCATTTCGACGGTTGGAGTATATTAATTTGTTCGTGGACCGAGGTCGTTGACTTGATTTAGTTCGTTTACGTTTCATCTGGATCATCCCGTCGTTTTATATGCAAAATGCAACTATACACGCATTGTGTAGCCAGCTACCGGGAGTTGATTTTTTTTTTTAAACCCATTCATATTAATATTTTTAATTTGCATCTTACACATACCAATGTATATTCATAAATATTATGTATGGCTGCACACGATGTTCGTCTGTCAATGACACGAAATTTGTATGACGTCCAGTGTCGCAGCGCGTGTGTGGAAAAATAAAACAAACAGAATTTCATATTGCATTTGAAACTCGATCATTTAAACAAAAAGAATACTGTTTAGTATAATGGTTTTGTTTTTAGGTCAGTCGTAAAATAAAATGTTCATAGTTTTGAATCACTGTCGTCGTAGAAGTGTGATAAAAAATAAAAAATTAATAAATAAGATTAACCGAAGAAAATACTACGGTTTTCAACACGACGTAATACTATCTCCTTTTAAAATTTACATTTATAGTCTTAGCTCTATATATATACGACGTTCGTGTTTTTCTCTCGCAATAATTATAATAAAAATTTCGAACATCTCGTCCATCAAATTCACGTCAGTCTATCGTCGAACCGTAATCGGTTGACATTTTTCATCGCACTTCTCGCGTGACCTGCTTTTGTTTCTTCCGATCGTAATACTATTTTAGTTCACAAGGGTAAAACATTATTTTTCGCGTTTTATGTGGGTATAAGATAATACGTAGGTACATAATATTTATTTATATTATAAAGAATACATATATATATATATATACGTTTAAAGGTAAAATAAACAAATAATAATACGTTGAGCAACAAAACGGCCTGAACAAACACAATATTTCGCTATCTAAATAATTTTAAAAAAATATCTTAACACCATCCGACGATTTTGTGTTGCTGTAATTTTTTTACGACCCTTCTCTACGGTGAACGCGTATACATTTTTTTTTTTAGCGGCAAAGGTCCTTTTGCATTGTGTAAATGTATCACGTATTGAAAAATTCAAAAACTCCGTAAATTATTATTTTTTCATCATCACGGTTATTTTTTTGAAGTTCAATCGGAATTTAGTTATTATATATTATTATTATCTCACCTTTAATAACTGAATACTTTATTTTAATAAATTATAATTATTAAACAATAGTATATTATTTTTTATGCGATTGTTTAAAATTAATTTCAAATTGAGAGTCCTCAAAGACTTAATAGTATTATAGAGTAAACAGTTTGATAAGGAAACCGGGATAATGATGGAGGGAAATGAATGCCAAGTCTGTCGAGTTAGGACATTGAAATTTATCTGAACCAACAATGAACGTGATTCAATGTCTCCAAACAAGGTTTCGGCAAAGAAGTTGATATCGATAGTGCACCTACTATACGTATTAGCAATGATTCAATTACCAGCAAATGTATGTACGAAATCATATGAATCTATTGACGCTAGAATGTTCTCTTGAAATCAATAGCAGTTTCACTACGTTTTAGATAGGTTACCACTACGTAACCAGTAATGACTCGATGGTTAGAAGGTAAAAGGGCGTAAATGCCAATTTTCAAATTGTTCAGAAGAGCCGAAAAACAGATATTTTCACATGAACTGTGTTACAACCTTAGAACATCGTATAACACTTCGATTCAAGACTTAATATGATTTATAATGAGTTTTTACGTATTTTTTATTGTTTAATTGTTCATAATCATAATATATTTGTGTATTTAAAGCCAATTAAAAAAAAATGACTCTTACGCCCCTTTTTTTTGATCCTGGCTCTTACACCCTAAATATGTTCTATTGACTACAATAGCTTCTATATTTAAATATTGTTATTAAAGTATTTCAAAAATTGTAAATATAAACTTCAGATTTAAAATCATTATTATGTGAAAAAAATTAATTTATAATTATAATAATATTTAATAAAATCTGCATAAAAATATAAACATATACTTTAGTACATAGGCACTTAGCAAATTATTATAACTGAACATTAGCCAATAACAGTTAAATAATAGTTCAACCATTCAAACACCTAAATAATGTATACTTACAAATTAATATTTAAATCAATTTCGATTTCGTGTTTGAGATGTTTGAGTGTTTGACTGTTTCTGGTACCTATCAGTTTTACTGTTCCGTTCAAACGAACCGAACGTCCATTGCATTATCATGCCGCTTAGCGCTTGTTACAGTGCTGATAAAACCACTAACAAAAATGATAAATTGATGTAACCGTCAACAACTTTTAATTGACGTTTACACCCAGTTTTTTTCATTCCCTACAATTCTATGCCGTTTACGACCACATATTAAAACATCGATTCTTGGATATATACAAATGATATCGATGTTTAGGTTGGATTAATCGATGTATAATAAAGCCGTTTACAACAATATGCAAAAACATCGATTTTGAAAAAAGTGGCGTTTACGCCCTTTTACCTTCTAACCATCGAATGTGGTTACATTGCTCCAGAGATGACGATCTATAATATAGTTTATATATTATGATATTATATTCATCAATACAGTTTTGATAGCAGATCGCCTGCTTGGACTTTCGACCAGACAGTTTTGTAGAGAAGTATATATAATTTGATTAGTGTTGACCTTATTCGTCACCTCCGGAAGGACTGCGTTCTGCATCCATGGCGACGTATAATATATATACGAGGGATTTAATTACATTTCCTTCTAAAAGTAGCTTTTAATAACAATCGTCCCCTATTCTTTTTCGCTGCGCGCTCGACTGGATAGAATATTATGTTACCCGAACCACGTATCGAAAAATAATTTAATGTTGTGTTGTATTTTTAGTCAACACTGGTCACTGATGATGAAAATAATATGTTACATTCGGGAGCAACAATTATTACAGTAAAAGCTTTGACGAATTAACCGTCACTATACGTCATGATATCGGGTTACACGTCATATTACTCGATAAATAATGTCGTACAGCGACAATAATATATTAATGATCCACCGCTAAATAACCGGTGTGTAGGTATAATAATATTATAGTCACAATTTATTGCCCACCAGTTAACGTCATTCGATTTGATTCGAACGGAAAATAAAAATAAACTATCATCGTTTTGCATAACGGGCACGTTTCGCGTCGAATAATTAACTGTTTGAAAATGTCGTATAGTATAATATATATATAGGCTCGGCAAATACAATTATTACGATGTACCAACTTTCAACCGTGAAATCGACCGACGTTGGAAAAGCGAGAAAAAGTCTTCTGGCCGGACAGAGCTCGCCGTCCGTTTCCCAGTCTGTGCTACCACCCCTCCATCGACCGACATGGCTGCTGCTTGCAACGATTGACGGTGGCGGAGAGGTAATGTAACGAATGTCAGACTCGAGTAGGATGTATATAATACATTATTAGTCAGTAAAACCCTTTTTGCGGTTTTTCCAGAGTGGAGAGTGGACAAAAAAAAAATCGTCCTTTGACCAGTACCTCCGTTTTGCGGTAAATGCATTTCACCGAGTCCCAAAAACGGAGCCAAGTACCTATAGTAGGTAGTTAGTCGAATTGACTTACATGCGTTGCACTACTATAATACTGCAGGTAGACGTACTTTTTTTCCATAATATATATTATATATATATATTATACACTACCAACTACCAGTTTGTTAAAAACTTGGGAACCGTCATTCAGAGGTGACCTCTGTCCGTTTTTATGGTAGGTATATAATAATATTTTCTCTAGATTCTGTGGGCAACTAAATAGCTTGTAACAAGCATAAAGCGCCATGCCGGTCAATAACGTGCTTTATTTTCAAAAATGTTTTCGAAATGTAAAAGAGTTTCAGTACTCGTTTATAGATTTGAAATTGGAAACAGATATTTTCCTGTTGTAGATGTTCACTATTATTTTGTCGTACCTATCGTAATATTACGGTGGAGGCTATATTATATTGATGTCAGCATTTTCCAAACCAGTCGAAAAATAACCATCTGTGGACTAATAATTATTATTAATCCATTTCACCTCCAGCACGTAATAATATCACCTGCAAGTTACTAATAATATTTTAGTGATTCGTCGATCCGCAGGTGTTTTTAACACTCATATCTATTCACGTCGTTGCGGTTATATTTTTAAAACACAATATAATATTCAGTTATTTCGTGGTGACACGTATAATTGTGACTAGAGCTAATTTCATAAAATGAACGCATATTTTTTTGCCACGCAATGAAAATGTATTTATTAAATTGCTTTGTTCTTCGGTCAAACATATTATACTATTGCAGTATTTATTTGTCTTTCTATATTTTATTTAATAAGTACAATAATATAATAAGACTATAAAAGTAGTAAAATGAAATGTAGGTTTACTGCAGCGTACAATATATTATATATATATATATATATAATGTTGTATTAAATAATTATATTATACAATAAAACGGAATTACAATTGTTGGGTTTTAATTTAATCTCGGAGTCAAAACAAACGGCTATATTATGTGCTCTGTAATATTTTGTTGTTGTCCCTCTGAGTTTTCGTATCTAACTGCCCCGTACTCACTACACACACGATTTTATGTATAATATTATTATCATTTTATGAATTCAGAAAACGCCTCACTAATAGACAATATCCAAAAGCGATGCAGAACCTTCGCGTGTGCACGATTTTAATCGCCCTCGAATATATTATAATATAGAATATTATTTTTCCGGAGTGAAAATAAAAAAAACACGTTACTAACAAAACCAATTAAAATAATACACCAGCAACTCATAGTGCATAATATATATATTATATATATATGTATATATTATATACAGTCACTGCCGTACCGTTTTGCACGTTCTTAATTTATGTTTCTCTCTTTTTTTTTTTTTTTTTTTTTTATTATTATTTTTAATCTTGCCGAAACCGTAACAGCAAACATTGTGCATGATTTATAAACGTACGATTGAGAAAAAACTTTTATTTCAGTTTTTTCGTTTTTTTTTTTAATTTCCGACATACTTATATATTATTATTGTTATATTTATATATATATATGTACGTATACGATAGTGGCGGTGTACATATTATTATTACACAGAACGACGACGGGAGACCAGGCGGACAAGAGTAGCGGTCGGTACAGAAGGGGACTCGATCGTTGTAGACGTGGGTGGTGGGTGGCTGGGCTGGCGCGGTGGTTAAACGAAATCCGCCGGCACGTATACCGCACAGCAGTGGACTTCCACCATGGTCGGGTCAAACGATAACATTGCATCGTATCGTCGCACTCGGAAGGGCGTATCAATAGGGAGAATACCCGTTTAGTGGGTGGCTATAGAGCATTTCGAAGGCGGCGGCGGTGGAGGCGGTGGTCGGACGGCGCTGGATGCGTGATACGCGCGCACAATGAGATCGCGGTGCCGAGGACTTGGGCCAAAATTACGGACATTTTACAACGTCATTTAACAGAAGCTTAATTATCGTCGGTAGACTTCATTTCCAGTTGCCGATTCCCAATTCATGAATTTGAATTGTGAATTCAGAACCCATTGTGTATGTGTGTGTGTGTGTGTGTGTGTGGTGCTCTGTTGACACAACACTCAAACGCTCCGCACCGTGGCCCATTTGCATGCGACCGTGGGGGATAAGTCTCCACGTGCGCACACCCCTAAAACGAGCACCGGTAATAATACGATTGAAAACTATACACACGCACACACATACATATTATAATAATAATATATTCGTTTAATCTATTTCGACACCACTACACCGTAGTTGTCGGTGCTATACAATATAAACTGACCACACTGCATGCACCCCATTATAATATATTATAAGAATTAATATTTTTTTCCCCAGTGTTGGCGGCATATTATAATATTATTATTGTAGGGTTCCCGTTCGTCCCGTGTTAGTTCAAAGTGTTCCGGCATCCCGATAAAAGGTCCAAAATAACACTTTTGTCCCGAATTTTGTATAATGAGCACGATGGATAACGCACCTTATTTTAAAATTATTTCAAAAATGTAATGTTTTCTTATCATCATTTAACATTTAAAAATTTTAATTATGATTTAAAAATAATCTTAATAACAGAATACAATATGTCAAAAATTCTTATATTATTTGTTTTAGTTATATTAGTTTCAAGTAGGTATTGGATATAAAGTGTATATTTTAATGTGAAAAAAATGAATGTTACTTCGAGGCAAAATGGAATTCTAATTACCAAATGATTACAAAGAATTTTGAAAAGAAATGTCACGTTATGTTGAATTTTGTAATAGGTATATTAACATAATAGGTCCTAATATCCAATACTTCAATATTTTTTCAAGTACATAAAAACCTGCTATAGTGTTACATATATTTATAACATCCTCCCCTTAATTAACATCCATGTAAATATTATTACAAGTATAATAGGCATAATTTAAAAAGTCCCTTATTTTTAATACCTGGTAATATATAAGACATCTAATATTGCTGTATAGTATTGTTACGACGTACATCTCAGAACATGACTGCCGCCGTTAACCCCATGGTCGGCTGACTCGATATTATGATGACATTTATAACGAAGCGGTGCCTTTGTCGAGCGGCCCACTCGCGTATTATATTATCTCGACGAAACGACGTGCCAAGTTTGGAATCGCTCGCTGGGCAAATCGGAAGGTCGCGACGTAGTGGACGGGTCGTCGGATTTTTGGCGGCGTGTGTGGGCGAGAGAAGGGTCGGCGGCACTCGGTAAAAACTCGTACGCTCTTTCCCGGGACCAGTGCCCGGTGACGGGTGGAGATGTGTAGTAGTAGCACTGGGGCACGCCTAAGTACAGCGCGAGTATATCCCTCTATATCGGCTTACAACTTTAGGGTTCCCCACGGACCGCAAGACTCTAAGTCCCGACAAAATCCGCTCTGCGGTTGCCGTTGCGCATATACATGTGAACGCAGCGAGAAAGCACATTGACGATTGCGAATATATACGACAGAAGACGTGCATGTATATACATATATATATAATATATATACATATGTTGTACGAGTTACACACACATATTGTATATAATATAACTGTAAAGCCGCTTTTGTGCTCGTCGTAGACGTCTTCCGGTCGCGGCCGCGTTAATTAGAGAGACGTTCGACCCGACAAATGTTGTTGTTATTATTATTACTACTACTATTATTATTATTATTATTATTACTATCATTGTTATATTAATCGGATCAGTGGAAAACTACCGATATAATGATAATAGAATACTTCCACCGCCGCCGCCGCCATCAACCGTTGTTATTGATTGACGGGAAACCGTCGCCAAAAAACCATCGTCGCGAGCTCCGCTGTAATCCGCCACCGTTCACCCTCCCCGGCGGACCCACTGCACCCGCACCCCCGTTACCGGTCGTGGAATAATTTGCCAGGTGTTGTCGTTATTCGTCGTTTGCGCACACACAGTTAACGTAAGTACCTGTATAATAATATTATATAAATGCGTTTTTATTCTCGACGACCCGATTGTTTCCGCCGTGCCGAATACGAGTGCAGTTCTCTCTCAGACACGTCCCACGTATCGAGTTGCGTTTATTTACCACCCACGACTGGTTCGAAATATTATGCGTAGGTATTGTCTCGGTTTTCGACGACGTCGAAGCTTATTGACATTATAACTTTACGAATCTTAAGTTTGAGTTGAAATATAAGGTTTTCTCTAAGGTCAGGTATTATTGACACGTGTGCTAAATCAAAAAAAAAAAAAAAAACAATCGCAAAATTCAACGACGAATTCTTAGGTAGGTACATCATATTATTGCGTGACTCGTTCAAAATATTTTTCTAAAATTTCTACCGAAAACCACCCTCAGACAGTTGGAGGTTTTTCTTGTCATCTCGTTCTGTGGTCGGCCAGGTCTAAACAACTGCGCGTAACTGTTCCGAAAGGTGATGACGGATAAGGAAATAATAAGATACGCATGTCGTCATAATATGATTTTGTTATATTATAAAGCCAATACGTTTATTGTGTTCTGCTATAAAATTACAAGTGATCCTCAGTAGATGTGAAAAAATATACATGTGTACTTATAAATATAGTTCTATTATGACGTAGAATTTGGAGTAACTATTCTTATTTTAAGACACATGCTTTCATATTGTTTGTAGGGTAGGATTGAACATTTTTAAGATTGTTCAAATTTTATTTTTCAGAACACAAAGAGATATTTATTTCAGTTATATATTTTGAATCAAATGAAAGTAATAGTTGACTGAAGTCTGAAATCACAAATAGGAATAAAAACTACGTTCTCAGTAAATGAAACAATTAAAATTTATCGAATATAATTATTAATAGAATAAAATATTTACATAACAGGTAGGTATGCTACGTACATATTTACACTCTGATATTATATAAAAGTGACAAACAAATTGAATTTAAAAAGAAAATCACAAGTCCAAAAATATTACCTCAATAAAAAATTCGATCGGCACGAATTCATTCCAATCTCGACCTACCTCCAGGGTTGACGCCCAGTCTGACGTCCGAATTAGACTGTTGGTAGCAAAATAATTTTGGGTGTTTTTCGAAAAATTTGAAAGCACGTCAGCGTTACGCGAAAAGGGTACAGCTCGAAAAATTTCAATGTCCAAGCGGAAAAGTCTGAACGCCGCATCAATAATTATCTAAAATGTATTAATCGTATAACGAATTAGTCAAATTTTATTGTTTTTTAAAGCCCGGTCACGTATTGATTTTACATCTCGTTGTGCACGAAATCATGATCGTCACGACGTGTGACATAAACCTATATTGTCGTCGCGTGGGGGAGATTTTATACGTTTCGTACCTCGCGTGTCGTTAATAACTATTACGAAATATAATATTATTATTACAATGTATAATACACAATAATTCGTTCAAGTGTACGCAATTCGTCGTGAAGCGTGATCGGGACAGTGTACACCGCATGCGAGCATGTGTATGTGGTGCGCCCCGGCTCATTTGTTTAATAACATACGTCCGTCCGTGCCGAATAATAATAATAATATTATCTGGAAAATAATAACGATGGAAATTTAATTGGTCTATCCACACGCGTGGTGGTGGTGGTTGAACGCACCCGGTTTATGCGATTGTTGTTATTGTTTTTTTTTTTCGGTGGTCCGGTACGACGCGCATATTATTTTAATGACGTGACTCGTCGCAGTCGTAGCGACGGTCGATTTTACGATGATTTTCGGTGGCGACGATGACACTCACGCACCACTGCCGCAAAATATTTATTATTATAATATTATATACAGGCTGATTCAACAAGCAGCATGCTCATCCCAATTTTTTTCTTCGATATTGCAGTTATTGAAAATGTTTGGCATTTTTAAATATACTGAAAGTACATAATATTTTCAAATTATTGAGATTTTTTTGTACCTCTGAAGGTGTGCCCTGTGGCAAGACAAACTCCTGTTTTCAAATGAGAACCACCCTTTTCAACTAAAATTTATTTAGTTGTTGATTCTTATGAAAAATTATCGACTATCCGAATCAAAATTCGTACAAGTAGTTTTTGAGTAATTTAATTTTGTGTTTTAAGGATAAAAAGACCCCGTGGTAATGGGTTTACACTGTTTACAGGATATGGAGGCTATGGTGATTTGAAAATTGTAGTCATTAAAAAAAATGGCCCAAGTATAATATATAATATAATAGTTATAAAGAATACTTAGTAGGTAATTACTAATAACTAAGAAACTACTCATTCGAATAATTATAAATTAGGAACATCAACATTTTCAAAAAAATTATCCAGTAAATAATGTACAGTAAAAAAGGGGTTCTCATTTGAAAAAAAGTAAAAACAGAATATAATATTTATATCGCTACAGGACTCTCCTTACGTGGTACAAAAAAAAATCAAGAATTTAAACATTTTTCTTTGAGTACCTATATTGAAAAATTCCAAAAATTAGAATTTGAGTAAATGCATTATTTATGGACGAATAGGGTAGAGCATGCATGGTGAATCGTCATATTATAAAGATTATTGTTTATCCGACCATGTAAAAATATCAATATCGAATATCATACAATATTTACATCTTTGCAGAGTGGGTAACAACATTCTTCAAAAACGTCTCTTTTTTGTAACTGCAATATTATAATAGTAATATTATTCTGTTATTGTTAATCTTATTTCGAATATTAATTACCTCTTCATTGTAATAATATAATATGAATTAAACCTTTTTTATTTTGTCTTGGAGATTCATAATATTATGTAATAAGCACTGGTTGTATATATAGTATTGCAGACGGTATAACGGTATAAATACAATATTTTATTATTTGGGTACCCAGTATATTGTTTGACTATTTATTTTCTCTCGCTCGAACTGACCGGCTGAATCGTTAGAAAGTAAACGCCAAATTTATTCTCTCCGGCCGTCCATCACATTTTAGACAGTGCATAATATATTATAATATACTGACACATGGACCCGATATCAGTATAAATTTTAATACAACAGTCGTAATACTGACCGATATGATACCGGGCCGCTAGCGGATATCTCATGGATTTCTGTGGTCCGCCCTTATCTCGGTCCCGCCGCGATTAGCGTCGCATAGAATACACCCTGCCCCCCCCTCACCCCCGATGGTCACACGACTCCTCCGCGGTCATCTCGAAATCACATCGGAAGCGCAAATCAAACGTTCGCTTCTGATTTCCCGGAAACGCGTCTCCGTCTTGTTATCGATTTCCGGCAGCAAGTCGCGCCCGTCGTCCGTCACGTCATGAGCGGAGCGGGCGCGTGGTGGGTATAAAGCTCACTGTCGGCCGCGTACCCCGCGCACCGCCCTCCATCCACCCATCCACCCACCCACCACCGGAAAAGTCTATGGAAGTTACGACGATCGGCGTAAATCGATTTCGCGTTCTGTTCCGCTTGTCGTCGACCAAATGTCACGACATTACAATACATATCATAATGTTATTATTATTATTGTTGTTGTTGTTGTTGTTATTATCATTATTATTATAGCTGGTGCACACATTGCGGGGGTGGGGGAACGACCCGGGATGGAACGGTGCTTTAATGTCACATATGTGTAAGTATATGGCGACGCTAAGTAGTTTTTCGATTACACGGAGGATTTCGCGAGGTATAACGTTTCGAACCTACCGTAGTGAGTATAACGTGAGTATAAAATTCTGTCGCACGTAACAATACTCTCGTTTGGACGATCTGTAACTGGGTGTGTCTGGAGGATTTGACGGTCGTTCGAACAACCAATCGTTATTAAATATTATCATATCCTGTTTCTTATTGATTCTCCGTGTAGGTGTATTAAAAGCGTCACGACTTTATTACGTAGGTAAATAATTTTAAATAGTTATTATATTATAGGCCTGATAGAGATATTATGTTTATCCGTAGAAAAGTTAACTTTTTTTAGCTCGTTGTAAGAAATTTCATATTTTCTAACACACATATTATTATATAATATTATTGACTATGTAACAATAAATTATTCAATTTTGCATATTTTGACATTTTAATGTTTGCCTTTTTAGGTCATTTTTCTTTTTTATTGCATTTTACGGTGTTTTAAAACATGTTTTATTTCTGTCAATTAATTTTTTTTTACAGGCATTTTATGAATTATTTTTTTATTTTATAAAGGTTGTATATAACCGTGTCTTTCTATGATTTCTAAGCAGCTTTCTAAATAAATCAAATGATTATATTGGTTTTGTTAGGCAATTAAAACAATATGAGCATACAAAATACGGGTTTGTTCTCAACTAGACTTTAAACGACCTTTAATATTTTTATATTTTAGGAATTTTTAATAATATGAAATGCATATTTTAATGCATTTCAAACTGAATATAGTATTGATTGTAAATGCATTTTTAAGGTAAAACATTATGGTGCATTAAATGCACAGTTGTTCTGGCTATTATTCTAAAAGGTTTTTTATGAGTACAATCCGTTTCAAAAAAATTATAGACGCAACGGGAATACGCGATATTGGTGTCAGCGTTTTAATATTAAATTTTATGTCCATTATCAAAACCTTATATTATTATTATTATTATTATTATTATTATTATTACTATTACTACGTGGCAGATAATATTATCTGACGTTTGACTAATAAACTATCAACACAATATTTTATGTCACTAAAGGCGACTTTTCGTACGAACAATACCTTTACGCTTAATTTGCAATACCTAGTCGTTTCGCTTGATGTGCTGCTACAGTCGCTAAAATAATTCAATTTTCCGATACACGCCATACATAATATGTGTACGCACCTACCTACCTATACGCGTTACGATATCGCGAGCAAAAGTTTACAAATTAAATGGAAAAACGTCAATTCATATTTTACAACAACTATATAAAATATATACCCATACCTAGGTATATTATAGGGGTGGTTACAAAATGTGCGTTTTAACGGAGCGAGGCGTACTGCAGTCGTGTCCCGTTATGTTTTAACGCCGAGCGTAAATTACAAGTGAGTGGATGTATTCTTAAATGTCAGATTAAAATTAATTTACAGGGTCTTTCGTGTCGCGAGAGTGAAATATGAAGTAATAATAGCTCACAATATTATATTGTATAATAAATTGGTTGCGATTTCTAATTAGCGTCGTGTACCTATACTACCTATATAATACCCATTATAATAATATTATTATATAGTTGTGCAGTTGTATTGCAAGCATTATTATATTTTCCTTTTGCAGTGGTAAGGCGGCCTGTGGCGCTGAAACGCGAAGACCGTAATAACTATTATACATTACACCGGTCGGAACATTCCAATTATTTATTTTGTCCTATTATATAACATTATATAACATTATAATATAATATTATTACATAATATACTAGGCATATAATATTATATTATATAAGTACTTTGAATATGACCGAAATTTATCGGTAGCGCTATAACTGATGTCGGTATAGGTACCTAATATAATAATATTATTTTGATCGTAATGTTGACCAGCCGTTCCGGAAAATTGTTAACATTCCATTCGTAATAATGTGCAAATATTGTGATAACATCACTATCGCCTTTTGGGCGAGATAATTGCACATTGCGCGATTCGCCCGCAGAGACATCGTCAAAATACGTTGAACTTCCACACAACTCACTGGTAGTGCACCCAGCTATTATATCATTCTATATTTTAATTTAGTATAAATAATATTATATTATTATTTATTATGATAATGCCAGTCGTGTCGAATTATGAATCATCAAATATAGTTATGACGTTTACATGGCTAGGACTGTTGACCGGCTAGAATATTATTGTCATTTCATTCATAATACTGTGCAAATATTGTGATAACATCATTATCGCCTTTTGGGCGGGACGATTGCATTTTGTGCGATGCACTTTTCACGATTCGCACGCAGCGGTCACTTTCAGCGCATCGTCAAAATACGTTCAAATAATACACAACTCACTGGTGGTGCACTGAGTTAGTATATTATCTTCTATATTATAATTTAGTAGAAATAATATAATATTATTATTTATAATGATAGTGTCGAATTATGAATCATCGATGAATGTTGAACATGACTGTTCACCGGCTAGAATATTATTGTCATTTCATTCATAATACTGTGCAAATATTGTAATAACGTTATTATCACATTTCATGCGAGACATGCACCTAAGTGGTCATTCACCCGTGGCGGTCACTCAGCATCGTCGAAATACATCTTGCTGTCTGTACGCAATGCATACTTTTTGATAAGTATTGCTAATATTTTATAAAGCCTCATTTTTCATTTATTTGATAGTATTTTCGATCGTAGGCACTTGGGTAGTGCATATAAACACGTCTTATTGTCTGCTAAAACTAGTTTCTCAATATCTTTCGTGATTGTTATTTTGGCCGTTTAGTTTTGTGTCTAGAATCAAGATAGGTACTATTAAAACTATGTAGATATTCAAATTTGTACTCTCCGATCTGTATTATAGTCCTTGTCTGATGCTTTTGTAGTTGCTATCTCGTTATACACAATATACTATTTTTGATTAATTATTAAAATGTCAGTCGTATTTAATTATTAACTATCGATAATTAGGATAGTGTATCGTAATAATAATACAACTATTTGTACCTATACATGCCTAGGACTATATTCCAAAATATTATTATTGTTTCATTCATAGTACCTACTGCAGACATTCTAATGACATTTTCATCGCCTTTTAAGCGAATGTATTGCACATTGTGGTTGTCGATTCTCTCATGGCAGTGTCAATTTCGACCGTTTAATACTTAAGGTCGATCACTTGACATCGTAAAAATATGTACAACACACAACTCACTGGCGAAGTGCATCCAAACCTCGATGCACCTCACTGGTGCCATATTATACGCTATACCACGTGTTATTCTTTTGTCATTAAACACTTATTATTTCAATAAGTATAAATGTTTTTGAAAAAAAAATTCATAGTTTCTACTTTTTTAGTCGTTGAAAAATATATGATTTATATTTTTATATTTTTATCGTTAACATTTTTTAAGTGTTTTTCTTTTTCGAATGAGAACGTACAGTTTTAGTTTCATATTTAAAAACCAGACAATTTTTCTAAGTGTTTCGATACATAAGAATGGAAATAAGTGGTTTGTGAGTTATAACTTATACGCATTTAAAGTTTAAATGAGAGGAGTGCAGTGGTACGTGGTTACCCCGCAAAATGTTGATCCACTACTCGACTTATCTAAACTCTAAATACCTTCTTATAACTGATAAATACGGTTTTTATGTATCGAAATGGTCAGAAAAATATTGTTGTGCTTCCAAAAATAATATTGAAGCTGTATGTTATAATTCAAAAAAGTAAAAAACATAACATTACTATAAGGGTAAAAATATAACTTTTTAATAAAAACGTTGGTGTGTAACGACTTGAAACCATGTAAAAAAAAATATTTTTCAAAAACAATGATAGAATTTGAATAATGAATGTGTTACGTTAAATGAACCAACCGGTAAAGTGTATAAATAATAGAATATTATAATTATATAATATTGTAATGACAGTCGCATATCGAATTATTAACAACTATCAATAACTATTGTATAGTGTATCATAATAACAATACTACAATGTTATATATTATGATATACAGGCTCTGTCTGTTGACCTCCTATCTTCCGGAATAGTATATTACCATTCCATTCATAATACTGCAAAATATATTCAAATATCATTACGATCGCCTTTTAGCCGAGAGGATCGCACTTTGTGGTCGTCGATTCCGACCGTTTAATGCCAAAGGTCGATCGCTCTACGTCGTATAATTAATATTATGTACAACTCGCAACACTCACTGGCGATGAGGTGGATGTACCGAGGTATGTCGGGTTGGTGTCATATTATAATATAGTATACATAATATTATAATATAATAACAATACCCATTATTATTTATTATTATTATTATTATTATTATTATTATGTCAGACGTATATTGAATTATTTACCATCGATAATAATAATAATATTACAATATTGCAATTCTATATAATATAATATATATTGTATACGCAGCTCGATGCATATAATATATATATATATATATATATATATATATATTGTATTAAAATAATAATAATAATGCTGTTGGAAAACATCGTGAGAACGCTATTATTAGGTATAATAATACGTGACGTATACGTGGGATCGTAACCACTATTCGATAATTTAGTGTTACATATTGTAGGTAGTGTAATACGTGTAAAGTGCATGCATAATATAGGTAATATATAGTATACAAAATATATGTAACGATGTAATATAATATGTGCAGATCCATTAACGCCGATATATATAAATACACAGCGTCATATCATATATATAGAATGCGGCGGCATCGGTGGTTTATTAAAAATTTAACGAGATCGACCTCCAAGCGAATATTTTATCGGCTGCTTTTAATAATGTTCCTTCGATTCTCGAGGTTTATTATAATACGAAAACCATCATATTACAGTGCCGCTATAATAATAATTGATAACGAACCGATTCGGTCCGATATCATGAGCAGGTGGTTGCAGTTATGATATTATTTAATTGTGCTAGTCATCGGTTTTCTGCAGTTGTCGCAGCAGGCGATAGATGAGATTATTTTATTTGATAACGGTAAAAAGCTTAATAATATCCGACTTCCTATATTATTGTAATACATATACTAAATTACTTATGTTTATAAATAATTATTCAAAACTAGTGCGGTTAGTGGACTTATTACATTAATTTGGAAAATATAATTATTTTATATTTTACTACAGACAGACCTACTGTAAAATTATGCAGATTAATCCTCGCGATGGTATACGTAATTATTCCACCCCAACTGTTAATAAATTTCAAACTTTATCGATCGATTGGATATGATATTATTTTACCGTATAGGTGTGATATTTTTTTTTAAAATAACGAATCGTATCGTTGGTTTGGGGTGATTTGATATACATATTATTTTTTTATTATTATTCACTGTAACTATACCAATCGGGCTAACGGTCAATAATAATTGAGAAAATAGTCGACGAAAAAAGTTAAAGTACCCACTCCGTTGATTGTCGCGTAAGAACTTTCTATACATCTGTACGATAGCGCAATAGGTGTGCTGGGGGGAGTCTTGCCCTCTCGCCCAAAATTGTATTACTCATAGCACCCTTGAATGGAAAATTAATAAATAATAATAAAGCACATTTTGCACGGCAATATTCTGCAAGTGACAACATATTCAACACCAACGGCAACGATATCAACGCAATGGGTTCAACACAAATTCATAAGACGTAAGACATTTTGTAATTTTTACTTGTTTAATATTGGGTGAAGTGTACTTATATTTTGATGTAAATTTTTAAATTGACCTATTTCATCAAGGATAACTCAGCTAATTACAGGCCATACTCATTCAAAATTTAATACCTATAATCTATATTATATACTTATATTGTACCTTTTTGAAAACTTGGTAAATGATAACTTGCATCTGACTTTAATTTTTTTAAGTAAAACTTAAAACAAATGTTTAACACTTTTTTTAGGTGGTATTTTTTTATAAACTTTAATATTTTCATTATTTTATTACATAATTAATATAAAGCAATTTTTCATTTAGTACACATATTATATTTACAAATTTTGATTTTCAATGAAATATACAAATCAGAGCTGCCTCGACTAAAAATAAAATAAATAATGACACTAGATCAAAAATAATTATTTTGTAATTTATCAATTTTATAATAAAAATAGGCAATGTACGAGGGGTAGGGCTACTCTTTTGGAAAATTTACGGAGGTGCTTCAAACCCACTAAAAGGCTAGTTAAACCACCGAGTCACCGCATATCATCATATATATAGCTATAGGGCGCATCGCGAGAATTCGCCGCGTTCAAATGCGATTGCTAAAATTATTGTAACGTCGAAGTTTGAGTGTCAAAGAATCGCACTTGTGAAGACGACAATACACATGTATGTAACAAAATGTTTTGCACATTTGTTTATGGCAATGGTATATATCATATTATTATATTATTGTAATAGCGATATGCATCGAACTGTATTCTGAGCGTCGGTAAACGCTAAACGCTAACACGTCACAAGTCATCCGTTTACAAAAGGTCTCGTCGGTGGTTTTATGGCCTTATACGATTACTATTTATATATTCACACACCCACAGCCACTAGAGGTACGACCCTCGAGGACTGTGTCGTTGCGGCGGACTAGCTCGGCGTACGGAACTACAGAACTCTGAACTCTACCCATCGTAAATTACTATATTCTCTATCGCCCTACTGCCGTCTCACTCCTTCTTCCTCTTTCCTCCACCTTCAACCCCCTCGAGTCGTAAATGGATATATATATCTTATATATAATTATGTAGGTCACATCCAGCGTCGCGTATAAATAGTGGCGTGTTGTTTTCGAAGGGGCGCGAGTCACGTGCTGCGACGACTGCAGGCTGTTGAACGTCGACGGCACATACGACACGACTACGGGTACAAAGTATGTCGTCGTATACCCGTGTGGGTATATGTGTAATTTCGTTGTCCTCTCAGACCTCACATAAGATACATTTCGGCAAATCGAACCGACCAGGACGTGCGATAGTGCAGATGGAAGCGGTGGTGAGCACGACAACGACGACGACAGATGTTCGACGAAAATGCTATATTGCCGTTTTGACCCGAATTTATATTATATATAACGTTATTAGGTATTATTTCTTTTCTTGGATGAAAAATATCGTCTCGAAAAAATCGTTTGTGTGCGTTCGCGTGCGACGTGCGAACAACGTTTACGGTGAAAAAAAAAAAAAAAACTACATTAATACTTTCTGTTTTTCGGCGCTGATATTCATCGACTTGGCGGAATTCAGGTGGATATCGGTCGTATTTAACGCGGTATAAAGTACGCCGCAGATATTCAAAATACTGAACTTTCTACGATCATCTAGTGAAATTATATTTTTATAACATCATCAGATGTGGAAGAAAAAAAATTGGGGATAAGGTTTGACGAATAATATTGTACACATATCGCATTAACCCTTTCGCTTCGTTTTCCATTTAAACGATGCGCGGTAGTAATCTGATAAGTACCTAATAACTAAGAATACGGGGTCAGCTTTGGCCTTTGAGCTCTGCTTTTCTTTTAACAAGGATAATGCGCAGCGGGTATTGGGATGCAGCTTATATTATAATGCGACCTATTTGGCGGTGGTTTTGTCCTACACTCACAGATATTGCAAAATGTCGAGATGGCAATAGCGGACCGTACCCATAATATACACTGTTTACAGTGAAACTGCGAAGGAAATGAGCGATTGATTGAAGATTGGTGGGCTGCAAAATCATACCAAAATATCATCATAATATATTATATTGTTATCACTCGGTGCGATGGTACTTATGTTCCATATACCCTGTTACAATATTATGATAATATTGTACGTTACAGCCCTGATAAAAGTAATTTTTATATACCGCATCTTTAATGTAATATTATTATAGGCGTTCACATTTTTATGACATCAGTTGTGGCCGAAAAAATAGAGAAATAAGGAATTACAGTTCACAATATTATATAGATAACAGGCGCGTAACGACGGGGGGCTATGCATAGCCTGAAGCCCCCGCTTCTTAGGTCTTGGGTACTTAAAATATTTGAAATATTACCTTAATTTTGAGTTTATTGACTATACTGAAAACGTTAGATGATCAATACTATACTTGAATCATATTATATAATATTATTGCTCATTGAAATTTAGTAGTGATTGATAATTGAAATTATTTAACTTGCCCCCCCCCCCCCCCCCATTTCATTTCTAGATCTAATTCAAACGATGCTGTAGTTATCTAACAACTGAGAATAAGAGGTCAAATTTAATCTCTTCTTTTAACAAGGATAATACGCGAGGTATTTGGATGCAGCTTATGTTAAAACGACAGCTATTTGGCGATGGTTTTGTGCACGCCATAAATCACGCTCACATAATATTGCGAGATGTCGATATCGCAATAACGGACTGTAGGTACCTATAATACACACTGTTTTCAGTGAAACTGCGAGGGAAATGAGCGATCGATTGATGATCCGTGAAGATTATTGTGGGCCGCGAAGTCATACCCAAACGTCATCATACATAACGAATCGTTATCACCACTGGTGCCTATCATCGAAACGCCACGATATTATGGTACGTTTACAGCCCCTACGGTTACGAGTATATCCGATAAAAATTGTACCACCTCGTTAATATATATTATGAGCATGACATCAGATGTGGACAAAAGATGGGGGGATACGGCTTGACAATATTGATAACCAACTATAACATACCTACAATATATCACATGAACCCTTTCGCTTTTATTTTAATGTTTTTTTACCCAAACATCATCATACATATCGAATCGTTATCGCCTCCGCGCTGGTACGTGGAAACACCACGATATTATTATCGTACGTACACAGCCCCAATGGTTACGAGTACCTACCAAATGAAATTTCCGATAGAAATAACCGTACCGCCTCGTCAATATTAATATAATAGTATAATATCATAGGAATTATTTAGGCGTACGCGTGATGACGAATATCGACGTATAGAGTAATTTTACCTGTGAAATACGCGTATTCTGACGAGGGTCGTCGGCTTCCGAAATGCCGTGTCGTCGGTCGATTTAATCAAGCGAAATCTCCGTACGGGCGCGTGATAATATTTTGAATTTCCTATGCGTGCGGAACGGCGGCCGACTTGCGGCGGACATAATATAGTAAATTATTATTATTATTATACGATTGTCCGTGTATGATGTGCTATAATATTGCTGTGCGATTTCGATAACGATTTGACGTGCGTATTAATATAATATTGTGTCCGTTGTGGCAATTATTGCGTGGGTGGGGGTGGGGGTGGCGATTAATGCGATTAAGGCGGTGTGCGCGTGTCAGCGATGAGGTGAGTACCTACCTATAAATACAGTGAACAGGTATATAATTATATTACACATATTCTGTATTATGTGCGTAGTCGTACTGATTGCCGGGCTTGAAACCGATTGAAAAAATGTCGGTTTCGGTTTTGATTTTGTATACCGTTTTTTTAATTTTTTCGATTTCAGTTTCAATTTAAAATTTATTAGGAAATTTTGGTTTTTGTTTCAATTTTGTATACCAGTTTCCAATTTATTTCGGTTTTGGATTTATTACCGGTTTCTAATTTTTTCTGTTTCGTTTTTGATTTTGTTTTTGGTTTCAGTTTTTAAACGGCTTATACCAGTTTCTAAAATCGGTTTCAAGGCCTGGACTATTTACGTTCATTCTTAGTTTATTAATTTATTTGAATCACCGGAACGCGCGTTAAAATCGCCTTTTGTGTAAAGTAAACTTTTCAAAATGTTCATAATATAAAAATTTAAAAAAAAAAAAAGTTTTTTAAAATAAATATTATTGGTTTCGGTTTTTTAACGGTTTATACCGGTTTAAAGTCCTGACTGATTGTATAGTTCTGAATTCCACGTGTTATAAACCAGTAACGCGGTAACATATTATATGAGTGTGTATTACGCTGTGTTAGGCGCACCATACTTTATCGTTTCCCTTAAAAACAATACACCCGCCGTGCATGCGGTGACGGTCTCCCGGTGTAGATCTCTTATGTCATTCATCTCGTGACCGGATGTGCGTTGGCCACTCGACAGACCTGCAGAATCGACCGAATATATTATTATACCGTGGTAAATGCAATACAATAATATATTATACGTATTATATGTATAGATACCGCGTCGGACGTAAATGATGATATACGAGATGCATTAAGCGCAGGTACTTTTGATCAAAGCGAGGAGGAAAAAATATCCCGTCAGAGTGTAGCCGCGGTGTGGTCGACGAAGACAAACCGTGCAGGGTTCGGAATGAACGTGACCGATATGTGCACATACTCATCATGCCCTTAATTGTGTTTTTCGCGTAACGCGGGTTTTTAATTAAAAACCTCTTTCGGAAACCGGAAAATTCGTATTTCGTTCCCTAGTGGTTTTCGTTTCTAGGCAGAGAGAATTATCGTAGTCGTAAACCTGCAGCGGAGAGATCGCTATATAATATAGGTACGCGTTTTATCATGAGGTGTACAGGACGATTCTCGTAACAAGCAGCCTGCTACGACTGCGCTCATTATCCCAGGCAATCAATTGTCGTATATGATACTCTACGGACACGCGTATACAATATTATACGTAGTGTTCAAAACACTTAAATTTATTTAGTAGTAATATTTTTTTTTTAAGCACGAAAAACGAGTGGAATGACGAGCGCGTCCCGTGTAAAAAAAGAATAGTTCTATCCATAGAAAAAGAAAAAAAATACTACTGTGCATATTGTCACAAAGGCTGAACAAATAGTCACAGACGCGCAATGATCCTATGTCGTATACCTATTATAATAATAGATTTTAACGTATCACTGTTTATGCTATTGCAGAATCCCATTAGACCGGTGTGTGTATTAGTCGTCAAATTCGTGTAATTAAAACGCACGCCTACACGCATATTTATTTAAACAACACGAATTGTTTTTGCGACGAGTATAAAAAGCAAAATATAAGTGAAAAATCCTTGAACGCGCGGCAAAAAAAAAAAATTACTGTAGGTAGGTATACGGATAATACCGTGATAATACAATGACTGTATATAAAACGTATTAAAAAAAATCCGGAGAAGTCGTTTTGATGCATAGATGATAATGTGAGTATATGTGCCTACTTTGCATTTACTATTGCGAATGTGTTAAGTTTGAATTCAACCGTAAACCTTTGCATAGGTACGAAAAACGATTCTGCAGAGCGCAAACGGCGCGTCCGCCTCTATTAATTATAAAGATGTCTTACAAATTACACAAAAAGTAATTCGTTTATTTTTCTATTATTATAAATTGATAAATACAGTACTTTGAACCAATAAATGCAGAAAATGTCACTCCTACTATTATACTTCAACAATTATTATTATTTAATAATACATAGGGGGCCTTCGGGTGTGGTTCGGTGGGTGGCCTGAGTCACTAACGTGTTCTGAGGTCAAGCATCGGCTGGCGTCGCTAGTTCCCGGATGGGTGACCAGTGACCAGTGACCGCCCTAGTTTTCAGTGACGAATCCTCGCCACACATACTACACCTGTTCCTCAACCAACCATAAAACCCCTACAAAATAATAGGCTTCAGATTAATAAAAATAAAAAATAATAATAATACATACATATAGGTATCATAATGCAATATGAATATGAATATTATTATGTAATAATAATTACATTATAACCGTTGTTAGGTAACTTATAAGTTGTAAAACATACCGACGTATTATAGTAGAACAGTTAAGTTTATGGTAAATTATAATAGTGAATAACAATATAAAAATGCACTGATTATAGAAAACAATAATAAACATTATGGTGAAAAGTTCAAGTCTTTATAAAAAATATTTTATAACAACCTAATGAATAAAAAACTTTTGTTATTCGTTTAAAAATCCTATTTCATCAAAATCTGAACTCAAACGCTTATAAAAAAAATATTCATATAAATCTCGATATTTGCAAATTGGTATACTTACTATTATAACATTTTCAAGCTTTTTATCAACAAAAAATTTGAAAATGTGAAATGCCATAAATGTAATCCATAAATGGATTAAAATTAGTCTTCTTATTTTTGTTATTTTTTATCTTGTATAGAACATTTTAGTTGGAGTTATATATTAAATGTTTTAAGTTTTTAAGATTAATATTTTTTGAATTATTACAAAATGACAACAATTATCGTTATTATACGTTTGAATTTAGAATTTTGTCATAATTTAAGCTACACACGATCATAAAAAATAATGTGGCTGTATGCCAAACTTTTTTTTTTGCGATTTCATGAGGAATCTTTATAATATTTTCAAACTTTAAGTATTAAAATTTAGATTTATCTACAGAATAATTTGTACATACAATTCGTGATTTTGAATTCTTTAAACAAAAAACTTTAATTTAGGTTTGTCGAAAACGAATCTTACGTAAATATTCCTGTTTTTATTGTTTATCGATAATTGTAAAAAATATTTAAATTTTATAAACATAAAAATACTTTTAAAAAAACCCATACCCTTCTCCTTCACAACCAACTACGGACTAAATAAAATTTGTTACCAAAAAACCACACTCAATGACGACAGTAAAAAAAAAAAAACAAATCATTGTAAAACTTATAACTATGTCATCGCTTAAAATCTAAAATTGTAATATTTGTAGCTTGGCGTAGCGAGTTGGTTGATCCCAGTCGCGCAATGCGACTGAGAGTAAGTAACGGCCGCAGGTACTAGCTCCCGGATGGGTGACCACCCGGGTACTTAGTAATTAAAAACCTTGCCAATCATACACTTGTTGCTAACCCTACCGTAACAACACCTTACCGTACCATCCTTACCGACCACAGGTCATATTGTTCATAACCCCAACAACAACTAATGGCCATAGTCGCCGGGAACAAGTTCAATTAAAAAAAAAAAATATTTTATATATATTGCGTAAACCAATGAAAACGAGTTATCTCATATAATATAATTTCTAAGTTCTATTTCCGTAAAAGAAATATTTTGGAAAACTAGCAATGCTAATATCACTATAAATATCCACCTAATGATAATCATGTTAAAAAGTTACGATTTTGGTGTACACTGAAGGCCTTAGAATAGCATGGGCTATTATTATTTCAACATTTTTTCGCAGGCATTCAAAAATTGTAAAACTATACTAATTTATGACTTTTTAAAGTGGTATTTTAATTATTATATCGTTAATAGTAATAACTGTTATTATACTGCCGTAACAACGCAAAAATCAATTGGATATTAATTTGATATCATTGTTGTGTAACACTATACTAAGAGTGCAATTGTCTATCGTGCATAGGAATAGTTCAGGTTGTCATACATAATAATATGTATATTATTGCAAAGGATGCAGTCATACAGATACCACACACTTGTGTAAATTAAACATGAAACATGTACGCATACAATACTAATATAACGTTTTGTCACTAAATTAATAAATTATCATTGATTGTTTCAGGTAAGACCATGCGATTTGTTGTCATTAGTCTGCACCAATGTCCTCGTAATAATACATGTACCTATGAATGAGTAAGTAATCATAAAATCATAAAATATGTTTATATTTTTGAATACATCAACACTGTTTTTATAATTTATACCTACGAAATCGAGGTGAAAATGTTGTGTACGTCGAGTGATCCATACAGTTATGTCATCTATTTTTAAAATTAATCTGTGTTTCTATATTTCTATTTGATTATATAGTAAATGTAGGTATTTCATCTTGTTTTTTTAGTAAACGCAAACCCAGTTTGAATTTGTTTTGATCTGAAACATAATATTATTTACCTACTATATTCGTTATGGTATATTATGGTAAATACCTAAAATATTCCTTATATTAATTACCCACTTGTCTGTATAATATGAAACCTTTTTTCGGTTTATATATTATATTTTCAATAGAGCTGTAGTTTAAACAATTTAAATTAGAACCTGAACAAATAATTACATTTTTGTATAGTAGTCTATTTGATATGCTGTTTATTAAATACACGGTTCCACAGGCTCTCGCTGAAATAATATATAACTTTCATCATAATGAGAAAAACTTAACCATTTGTAACATATGTACGGTATAACAATATTATACTAAAGGGTTGATTCGTGTATAATTGAAACATACGGTAAATTTGTAGAAATTTCATGGACAAATAGAATATTTTAATGACTAATCTGTACAAATAGGTACTCGTTGCATGTTTAGAGCACTTATCGTTGGGAAGAATGTATTCGTGGTAATACTTCCGGGTGTACTTATGAGCGTGCACGCATCATAACATGGGTATGGTTCTTTACAAATCACACAAAGGGGGGGGGGGAAATATTTTTCAAATACATCTAATACGATATCCATCTCACTTTTTTCCACCGTTGCAGATGTGCACATATTGAGAAGTAATTTTACGTGTTATATATAGACTTAACATATTCACTATAATATGTATTATGTGCTATACGCATCTACATGAAATAATTTGTACTCGTAATAAATGTTTTATGGTTTGGTGTCCGCGATGGCTATGTATTTACACGGACAAAATGAGGTGGATGTCCACCCCCAATCCTGAAAAACCGCCACTGACACGTACATAAATATTATAATAAACAACTTATAATTTAGCAAACCAAATTGTGGGATATATAGCCGACTCCAACGTGCAGGCATGGTTATCGCTCGATTCGAATTGTATAGACCCGCAGGAAAACGACAACTATAAAGCCCATCTACAGGTTACAGTTAACATATTACAATAAATTGTAGTATATACATAGGTATATAACATATTATATGTTTAATAATTTACGATATATAATAATACGTCAGTAACAGCGATTTAGGTAGGGAAACAGTCATAAATATATATTATGACTACGTGATTATTCATTGCTTTTTAGTTTTCTGACCATAGTAATATTATATTAATATAATATTGTCACATATGGAATGATATCCAAACCGACATTTTTGGTCTAAAAAATATTAAGTAGGTATCAGTCTTGTCGAATCGACGAGAAGAACTTCCGTATTGTTATGCACACATTTAGATCTGCAAGACGATTTTTTCACGAAATATCCAAGTATAAACCGTCACGCATGGATTCTAATGCTGAAATTATTCGGTTTTGACTATTTTTTGCATGTTTGATGATCCCTGTCTGGGTTTTTATTTTACATGACTTAAAAGTTAAATTTACAGTGCCATTAGTAATGTTCAGTAATAGACACACTGCAGTGTCATAATTTCAGATTTTACTAAATAGAGGGTAACAGTCAACAACAATACCTAAACGATACTAAAAACTACGGGTTGATAATATTTTGACGGACAACAAGAAAGTATATTCAAATTAAACATAATAGGTATTATCTATATTTGATAAAAACTTTTTATTTTCTCGGGGAAATGGGAAATGCAGTCAGTTAATCAGCAATCAGTTAATTGCAATCCTCAAGAGATCCGAGTACATCAGCTCAGCCGACCATAGGCCTTTAAAATCGGCCGGTGGAATGTACCCTCTCTCCTAAAATTGAATCTAATAGGTAGTTTGAAATTATTTTTTAGTTTCGTCCAATATTATTGTCGGGGATCCATCATTTCTTTGACTCCGTAGATCCGTGTTACCTATAGGTATCGTAACACCAAGGGGCTAATCTAGATGTATTAAGTTATTTATTTTATGATTTTTCCCCTCCCTTCTTAGCCTTTACCCCCAGTTTCGTCATGATGGAATATTCTTTACATGCATTTTTAATAAAAATAATTTAATAAATAATTACAATGAATTTATTGAAAATTTGATTTAGACTACCAAATAAAAGTGTACACTATTATTTATTATAGTCAACATTTTTTTCACTTGAAAACGTTATTCCAAATGCACAGTAATCGCTTTGGATCCTACCAAAACAAATATGATAATGATTATTATTAATTAGTAGTTATAACATTAATACATATTATGCAATATATATTATTGTGTATTGAGAAAAAAAACCCATAAACACTAATACAATAATTATAACAAATATTTTTAGTACCAAATACATCGTTGGTAGTTTATTATATTTTATGCGAAAGTTAAGCGGTAGAAAAGTCTAATATGCATTAAGACGATTGCGCATGTTTATACATTTTAGAAAATTAAATAAAGTTTTTATTTACTATCCTTATTATTATATTATTTTCATTCCAAGCGCTGTTTAAAATTAATTACAAAAATATAAACATAATTTTAAATACACAATAATATTACAATAATTCTTCGTATTCGCAAATTATTTATGTAAAAAATACTTTTGAAATGTATACTTCAAATAGTTGTTTAAATACTTGAATGAAAAAGTAATTAAACACAAACCGTGCAGTTAAATTTTAAAATATTTCAAACGCTTCCAAATACTTACTTGTCTAAGAGAACCCTCCAGGACCAGAACTTTTCTAGGTCAGTTTTGTGTTGTACCTATTACTAATGCAAATGTTTTTAAACGATAATTACATTTTTATTTGTATTTGAAAGACAAAAAAATATTATAAAAAAAAATTCCACAATGAATTTACCACAAAAGTGTACTTTTTTTCCATACAGTTGCAATTACTGTGTGCGTAACGTTCGTAACGTTGCGAAACGTTGCGTAACATGTATTATATATATACGGTAAAATTACCCATACATCGCACTCGTTTAAATATTGTACACACACATATTAAAACCATTAAATTAAATATCAATAAAATACTAAAAAGTTAATTAACTCTTTTCGTTTTAAATTAAACGTCCAATCTACTATAATAGTAACTATAATAACTGAACGACCAAATAATAATAATAAACCGTGTGGCGTGTACGCACCGTTACTGCACACGTTTTTATAATATTATAGGTATATTATTCTCATAGTTTTTTTTTTTTTTTTAACGGATCAGTATTTTTCGAGATAAATATCTCAATTTTTTACTCGTCCGATGCTTTTTGTTACCCCAAATAAATTGCGTTCCACAAATCGATTACACGGGACGAGTGGACTTTTCACCTGTACTTTGCAATAAAAAATAATAATAAAGCGCGTGCATGTGTGTATTTGTAGCTTTTAACATGAAATCAGGCACCCGTCGTGATTGTTATATTATAACATATTGATAGAAAAACAAATATCCTATTGTTGAATACGCGTGTGGAGACGGAAACATCAAAGTTCGCGTAGGTAATAATATTATGTTATACAGAGAAAGAATCTGCTCATGTCATGCGTACGCTTGGTCTATCAATAATAACAGATCGGTACATATATTTTATCAGTGTACAATTATATTACTATAGAACCTTTTATTTACTATTATAATATTGTCGTATTATAATACCCATGCTAATTGAATTAAAAACAAAAAAAAAAAATTCAATTTTTAATTTCTTCTTGTCGGAATAAAAAAATATAATTTATAGTTTAAATTATTATTTTATCGAAGCATGTTAAAAAAAACAAATATATTTTGTGGATTCAACTGAGTACGTAGGTACACTCGTTTTGGTACAAACGAAGAATAATAATATAATCACAAAAATAAATCCAATCGTAATTTATTAATCTCTATTTTGTATAATACTAATATGGTCCTTCGACCGAACATGATGGAAATTTATCGATTTTCTATATTTGACTTTGCATGATACTACGTAGATAGGTAGTGATTTCGTGATTATTTGCGATGTTCGTTATACAGCAATTACTGATATTATTCTACACTTTTAGATAACAACGATACACGTTTATCGTCGTTGATCATTATTTTAGTCATAGTTATTATTATAATATTATAGTATTAGAGTATGTCACTACGTATTACTACGCGATGTTCAATAATAATATGATGATGTGTATAATATATTTTTATTCTAAATCTCTAGCTGTAACCAAATGTTGTGTTTTTTTTCGTCAACCAAATAGTATCGTTTCCTTTTTGACAGTTGCTCGCATAATAATAATATTGTGGCGGCGCAGTGGATTAAATCAATCACGCAACGTAATCGAGACTGAGCAACGGCCACTGCTACTAGTTCCCGGATGGGTGACCACCCGAGTCCATAGTGGCAAAAACCTTGCCACGTGTGTCGCCGACCAACCGTACCGACTATATACCGACCATACCAACCGTAACCCCTACAATAGCTAATTATGGCCATATTCGCCGGGCTCTAGACCGATAAGAAAAAAAAAATGATAATATTGCGATCATAATAATAATATATATTATATTGTGTGCTTTAGCGCGCCAAAATCGAACCAATATATACCTTGTCGCTGTGGGTATAATTTCCATCGGTATTCACCCTGCACCACGTTGCGGGTAGTTCCCTTGGTCTGACCGGACCAACAAGACCCGGGTCGCTACACAGGGGGTGGAAACTCATAAACTTCCAAATTATTATAATACATATGTGTGTGTGTGTAAGGTACCTGTGGTATTATACGCAGCCGGTCACGTCCAGAGACGTCCGTAACACTTCGCTGCTGAGGAGTGTGTGTTGTTCGTAATGTGTCGGCATCACGCAAAGACGACGGTTGGCTATAACATTATAATAACAATATTAACAATAATAACTTCTCACTTTTGCGTAGTTCGCGTTGTAATAATGTCGGTATAATAATAAAAATGATCATATCGTATCGAGAACTAGGACGTGTAATACCGCAGCGGCGAGGTCGCGTACTATAGTTGCACGTATTGCAATAATAATAATAATAATATGTATAATGACTTATCTCACACTATCGCGTAGTCACATGATAATGGTGTTAAAAATAATAATAATAATAATATTACGGTATCGAAAAGTAGGACGTATATTGCAGTAAACACCGACGTACATGTTGCAATAATAATGTTAAGTAAAGTAACACATAATATTATGTGTTTACATGACTACTCTGTGCAGTCTTCTCCGTGGTCGGTCGTAAGATACTTAAGTTTTACTAAACGTGAAACTTAATAAAGACCTTCCCACCGACAAACAGCGTATTACAGTTTGACAGTTAGTGAAATATTTCTAAAATTAATAAGGTGTAACTAAACAATAAGTGAGAGAGACAATAAACTAAAAATGGTACCATGACGCGAGAAGAGTCGCGGTGGTGGTTCTGATAGTTATGACAGTATTTTCGACACGTTTATAACTGTTTGCGCATTGTTTACGTACCAGCTACTTATTTTATTATACATTATTATGTTGTTTTAAGCACGGTCTTTGAATAATAATTGATTGATAACATGAAAATGATTGAAAAAACCGCGCTTCAACGTGGATTTTTCTTTTTTATGACAATTTAAAATTTCATAAGAACGCAGATGTACCGCAACATCTCTGCGCGACCAGACGTTAAAAAAAAACGCTAAATATTTCATACCCTTAAATTGCAGTTGCTTGACAATTATAATATGTAGTAAACATCGTAAGAAGTATTTAATGCAAATAATCGGTTAACATTTCATGATAAAAATAATCATTACTTTCTACGTTAAGTATAAGTACAACATTATGTATTCATGTTATACAAAACGGCAATAATAATAACATAACGGTAGGGTAGTGTTAGCAATATATTATTTTTGAGCGTATTTTCATTTTTATTTTTTTGTCACTTTTCGGATGTTTCCGAAAACGGTCGCTACGTTAAACTTTAATATTTATTAAAAGAAACTCTAAGATCACGTATTTTTGTACTGTAAAAAGTGGTTATAAAAAAAAAAAAAAATTGAAAGAAAACGCTTATCGGAAATACGTAGAGTATATATTTCATCAATTTATGATGAGTATTGTAATATTATATTCAGAACTATATTATGTCTGTTTTAATAAAAAATATAATAATAATAATAACACAAAAATTAAATAAAGTAATAACATTAATAAATATAATATAATATTGTAAATTATTATAAATTATCGATACTTTAAATTTGGAGTGTATTTTTTCTTACCCTATATGACCTCCCATATTTTAAAGACCCAGAATATACGGTTTGGCATAGTTCACGACGTAATAATATATGCTAAGAACCAATAACAATCATAAAATATATTATTTCTAATGTCAACATCCCATTTTGTCAACATGGCGCCATGTTCAATAATCCACCCACTAAACAATGCGTTGTTGCTTCCACTTCTGCCATCGCTCAATCACTTTGCGTCAAAATTACCTATTTCAAACAAAAATGCACCATTTGCCGACGTCTTTAATGGATACTCATCTAACAAACACATTTTTGCTAATATATAACAATCGAAATAACGACTACAGGACGTAGAAAATAATCATTTCTTCAAATTAATTTTGAAATATTCAATATTAAAACTCAATAATAACAAACACCTAACGGGAAACGGAAAATAGGAAGTGAGAGATGACTTTGTATTTGGACTTTTAACGCGTTGTATACAAAGAAGTACTGTAAATTAAAAACTAATTTTATTTGGTGACTTTCTACTTCAAACGTTGTACACACTTTGTTCTGTACATACAAAATATACATTTTTTCACAAACGTCACGGACATACTTATCGTTTATCACACCTCTGTAATTGTGCGCAGTACTTACTGCGCAAGGGCTAACTGGTATTATATACTTCGACTACAACCTTAGCGTAACGTGATGTTGGCCGTTGAAATTTCAGGTTGATTCACCAAGCTTGTTCACCCCATTTTTTCTTCAATAATGCAGTTATTAAAAATCTAATATTTAGAATTTTCAAATATACCCAAAGACCATATTTTCAAATTCTTGATATTTTCTGTACTACTTAAGTAGTTTTTTGTGGATATACTTCCATCTGTTCTTCAACTGTAAATTATTCAGTGTATAATTTCATGTTCCAAGGATAAAAGGTCCACAAGATATGTGGGCTATGGTGATTTGAAAATTTAAGTCATTACCTATAGGCAATATTGATCTGTCAACATTAATAATTTGTAAAAATGGCCTAATGAGTCTGATGAACACTAGGTATAGTTCCAATATTACGAATATTTTATATTTTTGTAAAACCGTTTTTAAGATCTATCATAATTTAATAACTAAAAAACTACTCGTTCGAATTTTGAATCAGGTATATATCAGTATTTTCAAAAAAATCATCCGCTAAATAATTTACAATAAAAGGGGAAGAGGAAGATCGTTCTCATTTGAAAAACAGAAGTTTCTATCGCCACAGAACGAAAAAATTCAAGAATTTAAGGAAATTCATTATGAAACGAAAAAATGGAGTTGAGCATGCCTGGAGAATCAACTTGTATAGAATGATATTATCTTATACCGTTATTATAGAGTTATATGAAAACGTAATGTTTCTTTTATTTGCGGCGATTGTGTTTGCGTGTTTTTAAATGTCACTGCTGCTGGAAGACGTGCAGGGTGTGCCTGAGCAGTATATTGGAAACGAAATGTTCTTACAATATATACTATAGTCTTTCTTACGGTATTATAGAGTTCTGGAGATCCGCTCACTGTATATGTATACATATATACGCAGTAACCGATAATTGTAGGAATTTCCTCGACGACGATTCATTAAACATCGACGTGCATCGACGTCCCGTTTATTTATTTGTTTGTTTTGTGCACGTCTCCGCACCGGAATAGGATTCGAAACGATTCAATCGGAAACATCGCGGCTGATTTCACAACGGTTTTCGACGTTTCGCCCGAACGAAAAAAAATCTGTAAGAGAGAGCTATGATTTTTTTTTTTTTGTTCTCCCCCAGAACGTGAAGTGCCAGTTGTGCTGTGTGCTGAAATCCTCGTGTTTCGTCGCGTAAGATTTCAGAAAACGCGCCCCACCTTCGCCCACCCGTCCGCTCACCCCGACGACGTGTAATTATTAGAATATTCGAACGTGTCGGACTCTAAAAAGTGCGTGTGTATATACAATTTATTATTATATTATAATGTGTACACGGGAATTCGCTTTGTTTAATCGTATTCGTCCGATCGGATGCCAAAACGTCTTTAATAGTTTTTTTTTTTCGTTTTGTTCCCCCCCGATGGTTTATCGCGCTCGTGACTTTTCCGAAATGTTTTCCCATTCGATTAAAACTGCAATTTCTCTATGCTATTTTCAGAAATCTGTGCGGTAAACATATATTATGATATAATAATATTATTGTATACAATATATTGAATACCATATAGGTCAATCGTTATTATTGGCTTGTGCCGTTATGGAAGCGCGTGTTGATCATCGCGCGAATTATAATGATATGCTAGCTGGTGGTTTTAATAGGATACTATTATTGTTACCTATCATACTCGCCCCCACGAAGAAATCGCCTAGAGCTGAAACATGTACTCGTACAATATATTATACTTATTTTGTTTTTCGTCCGTTTCTATAGGACAAGATATTAAGTTTCTATATTATGTAAGACCGTCGTGGTATATTTTCGTTCTCGATTCGTATATACCGTACACGCGGTTTGGCGGCACAAAAATACATTCCGTTTAATCGCGTACAATTACGGCGTCGATAAAAACACGGTTTTAAGTACGATACCGTTAACCGCATTATCTAAATCGGCCTCGAGTTTATTATACACACAATAATAATAGTGTCAGTTGGAAGAATACAATTTGAAGCGCAGATGCGTAAGCCTTCGTCGGTAATGTTCTCGGCCGCAAAAGAAACTCAAACGATTCGTGACAACCCAGTCCGATGGAAAATCCGGTCAATCTTTATGGGAATGAGTTTTTGAGTCTCTTTTCGTTTACCTCCGCTTCGTCGAAGAAATTATTTGAATATCGAAATCTCCATAATGTCATAGGTACCGAAGTGCATCGCGATTGTGATCGATCGTTGTACTTTATATAACGACACGACGTAGAATATTAGGCGATTCCCGTGTGGACACAACCAGGTCGTTAATGTTTGGGAATAACCGGGACGTCAAAAAATTCACGGTAGTCAACAGTTACAATTTATTAATCACATTATTATAATATACATCATATTTCGACTAGATATAACAATGTTCGACCAAAATATAAATACGTATTTATCTTAAAAGGGGAAAAAACAAAAGAAGAGTTATTTTAGCCCACCGAGAAGTTTCCAAAACTTGATACCACTATCTCGGTGGCTTTTAATTTGTTTAACATTAATATATGATAGCATGTATTATCACTATTCAAATCGGTAACCCCACGTTGAAAAGTTAGATAGACTTCGTGGTTAACGAGGAAACATCATTTTGTGTGTGCATTCGTAGTAGGAACTCTGAAACAGGTGGTAAACACCACACATTAACGCATTATGGTCTAACGGTTAGACTCTAACCATTCAGAGCCCGGCAAAATTTCTCGACACTGCTCGGTGCGATATAGAGTGAGAGAGTGGCTAGATAGGGCGAGACACCAACGAATATCAACAATTATACATAGTTAAAGGATCGAATCATATACTGCACAATGCACACTATAATGTATTATTATTATAATCATATCGCTGCCCCGAATCCTTTGTACGTGATCACCATTACGGACTTACGGTTATCATTAAAACGATGACTGTGGACAGCGCTCTAGAGATTTTATTTATTCAACTCTATACCGGATGTGCTTTAAATCGGTTTCGATGTATCGTTTCGTGACCAACCGATTGAATATTTCGTTTGACTCCGCTATACCCCCAAGACCTCCGCGAAAACTCTGCAAACGGAGTCTTTTATTTGTGCCTGGGTGTGTGTGATATATAATAATATATGAATACAAATCACTAAAACCTCCCAAATATAATACGTTATATTATCTCAAATTTGTTATATGTGATGGGACGACGGTGCTATTCCCACCAACTATTCGTGCGACCCCTGTGCTTGTCGTCCTCGCATACGACACCGTATCCTTTTTCGACCGGCGCGTTATCGTTACTTCCGATTTATTCATGACATTTGATCGCCATCGCAACCCACGTATTGCGACGATGCTAGAGCAGAGGAAAAAAGAGAGAAAAGATAAACTATATTTTATATTGGCTGCTGCGGTCGGTTACATAATATTATAGATGTATAATGCACCGGCCGAAGACCATCACCGGCGCCGCTTCGGAACTTCACTATCGTCAGATATGTATTATTTGTACGTTTTCCGTCTGCCACTTTAGAGATCCCTTTTTATGTAGAACGTCTGTTTTTGTCGATTCGCATCACGTGGAACCAGCCCCGTGTTTGTGTTAATAATCCTCTCGAAAACTCCGATTTTTATGGCCAGTCTTGAGAAATAAAGCTACTTTAACATTGTATTCTAGTCACGAATAATTAATATAAAAACTATTTAAAAATTTAGTGGGAAAAAAAGAAGAATATTTGAGTATAAATACAAAATACAGAGAAGTATTAGGGCGAATTGGAACCTGACATTTTATTACAGTCGAACAATTGTAGTTGACACGCTATAATAGTTTCCAAAGAATAACCACAATACCCAATAGGTACATTTTATCATTTGTAAATTGTTTTTGTATTCATAATCAATTTTTGTTTATAGTAAAGCGTACACGTCATTTCAATGGTTGACCTTACACACATCGTACGCCGCTTACTCTCTCCCAACCCTGTTCTATCTTTCACTCACCGTACAACAGGTATGCCATCGAGGTTTTTATCACTTTAAGTTCACTTGCCTGGTGTCTTACAGAATAAACGTAGATATATTTTACACAGAAAGACGAAAACTGTTGACGATCGCTCGATACCGACCGGATAGGCAATCCTGTATATATATAGGCATATCACCTTAAAGATTCGTGACATTATAGAAATCAGTACCAAACAGTGACGTGGGAATATCAAGATATTAATCGTGGACGGCGTACAATATTGCGTTGCATCGATAATCAATCATCTGAAAATTACTGAAACGGCACGCCAACATAGCATATAAAATAGATAGGTATATATTATTATTATCGGTGAAGAAGCAATAATACCTCAAAAAAATTGAGTTGATATTTCAATTTCTTAGCACACGCGCGTTGAACAAACAAATTATGTTATTTGGGCGAAAATAGGCAAATATTATTATTATTGTAATCGTTTAAGTGAAAATTATAGCTGTACGTAACAGTTTAGTGACTATATAAGCGCATATTGATAACAGATTTACGCAGTACTCGATTATATAACATTATTATGGGCAGGTACCTAAAATCCCCGTCGAAATGTTGATAACTGATTTACATATAGAATTACTGTTGAGTTTATATTCTCTTTGGAAATAATGGGCTATACGTGATGTTATTATTCAGATATTCCAGATTTTTTTCCCGACAATTTTAATGTACGTCTATCTCAGAATTGCCTTTTTTTACTCACATGCGTCATTGCTCCTTCGCCGACGAATTACGCGACTGTGTGCTCGAGTGAATATATTATAATATCGGGACGTGTATTTTAATGGTGTGGCGTGGGCTTCGAGCAAATCACTTACGTTTGTATATATGTATGTTATATTTTCCACGTCAAAGACGTGTGCGCGTGTTTACCCTAATAGAAAACTGCTGCAGTCGAAATGTATCCGTGCACGGATCTCCTGGCAAAGAGCATAATATTATCGTTGGCTTGTCATGGTGTTTACGAACGTTTGTTTACAGACACATTGCGTACGGTGCCGTGTGCAGTAGTAGTTTTGGTTCAACTGCTGCTGCAGCGCGGTTTGAATGACCCGAAATTAGATACGAACCGGTATCTATAACAATAATTTCATATAAATCCGATTTAATTCCAAAAAGAGGTACCTAGTTTATCGGCATTATACTTGTATAAAGTATACTAACGATTCTCTCATAACTCGCCTTTTGAAGGCGCCCAATAATTTGATTAGTTCAAGCAACGCTTTAATAAGGACCACTTATAACCGCGGGTAGGTACTCGGGCACCACTGTTTATAGCGTGTGCTGTTTAGGGGAAATTAAGTATATAAAGTTCGAGAATTAAATATAAATCGGTACACCGCTACACGCGTATATAATGTATTATACTGTATTATACTGTATATATAATGGATAATTGGATTATAATATTATTACTATTAATAATGCGTAATATTCCGGTAACAATATTTACGCTAAAAACGGAAGCCTCTTGTCTGACTTTTAAAAAAAAATAATAATCGCAATTAAAGAAATTAAAACCCGGGGCCGCGTTTTTGACGTCAATCCGTCGTCGGACGAAAGCCTATTACATAATTTACACAATTAGAGAAAAGTGTCTGCAACGATTATGTGCAACTTTGACAAAATATAACGAGCTTCGTTTTTAAGTTTTAATAATAGATATCTACTCGAATTCTGACGATCCAACGGATCGTCGCGTTTTTTATTTTCATAACAATCGCCGGTATTTTAGCGAAACGAATGGAATTTATCGCCTACTGACGAACAGAGACCGAAAATAAATATAATATTATCGGTGTCGTCGGATTGACGGACTGCTTCTAGCATATATTACTAATACCTACACACGTGTCTAAGCACAATTGAATTTGATTCCGAGAAATACGAAATATATTACGTTCAATACAAATTCTGCAAACATATATAATATATCGTTCACTTTTCCATATGACTAGAAATCCCCGGAAACTCGGAGATCCCATCGACTGAAATTTATATTCTACGTATTATTATACATAAATTCTTCTGTGGCGTAATATTATATTTGCATTTAAATATCATATTGAAATTGAAGATTCCAATCGAAAACTTCGAGAAAAAATTTGATGAAATAATTTCGAGTATCGCGAGTAGCATTTATTTATTTATTTTTATTGATTTACGCCGAGGCAGGCATTAGTTTAAGTACAATGATTTGTTGGTAAACTAAATAAAACGAAAACAGTTGAATCGTAGTAGCAAAGAGAAAAAGAAAACTATACAACATGTAAATAAATGTCAGGTAACAAAAATGTGAAAGACTAGGCTGAGTTGAGGCTGCGTAACATTCTGTAAAGTGGGTGGTTGAATCCTTAGGAAGTGCGGTGGTACATGGTAATTGAAAAAGGGAATGATTTCTAGTAGAGTGAGGAGGGACACGGAACGAGATAGAAGAGAGCAATTCAGGGAAATCTAGAGATCCCTCAAGAAGCGAAGAGATGAAATGATGATCAGCCGTTGCGCGGCGAGAGACTAATGACGGGATTCGAAGATTAGAGAAAATGAGTGAGTTATCATGTATGGTACTTATACAAAAATACTATTTCGGAAGGGATAAATCGTCCAGTTAAAAAACGAAAAACAAAATTACTTGGCTGCCAATAACTAGCTATGTGTTGAGCTATTATTTATTTATTATTAAGTAGACGCCCAAAAATGTGGGCTCAGAAAATTATTATTTTTCAATAATTTATTAGTACAAACGAAAAATATGATACGCAACAACATGACAAGATTATCTTAATATATTAAACGTTTAATAGGTACCGTTACAATGAAATCGGTGATATTAGCCTGGTTAAGTTATCGTGGCAAAAATATAAATTATTTATTGAGTTACCTACCTGTCATTAAATTACTGTCGATCGGTGCGAACAGACTATAATTTTGACAATGAGTAGGTGTATAGAACGTTTTTAACCCACGAGTATTAGTCTGAAGGACGGTTAAAGGTATTTGGCCAAGTATGTGCCTAAGTTAGGACATATAACATTAAAGAATTGAATAACTTGTCGAGTTACATAATCGATGAATTTTCTTAGTTTTTTCGAGCGACCCGACGCTTAGTCTCTTGCTAGTCGCTGCAGCAAAATATTATTACATTGTTATATTATTACTCATGCGCGTTAATCAAACTCACTTGATTACGATTAGAATAAAATTTAATATAAATTGTTTTAACGTTTCGCCGCAGTGTTCACTCGGGGGGGCTGGTACAATTTACAGTAATTACATTTGAATATTATTGTTCATTACAAGACGTGTACGATGTTTGTTCTGAGAATTATACACTGTACGCGTAGAGCACAGATCATATTATTATTATTGTGGCACATAGATTAACAGATAATATGCAAATTAATATTCTAAAAATGTAAAATGTAACGGTTCACCGATTGTGGGTCATGTACTCGTATTTTAAACATGAAATAAAATGATAACCGTTTCTATGTTGAACATAATATAAAAATGTATGGACCTAACCTACCCACTTTTAACACTGTCAGTTATTTATAATATATTCAATTTTTGTATAAATAAAAATATTTGCGGGGACATAGTCCATTGGGAAACAAGCCATCTTACATAGTAGACTTACTAATATTCTAACGATTGAGAAATATAACTATTCGCTAGCCTACAATAATTATTAGGAACGATAAGTATTCTACAAAACATGTGTGGGTACATTTTTATAGTTTACGGTTTGTATTGTAGACGTTTTGATGGTGGTGCGAGTGAGGATATGTTGTGGCCGAGAGATTCTGATAGATTTTCTGGATGTTATGCGTTTGTTCTGAAGGTTAGGTTAGACATTCCTTCATCATACTTGTTTGGTCGAGAGAAAGGTGCCGCGTGATGAGCACTTTTGTGGGTCATTTCTATTCATTAAGTGGCCGTCAATGATTTTGCTTGCGTCCGATCCGGAGTCTTGTTAGAATGACTTCTGACTTTCTAGGAAGGCCTGTGGGAAGTTTCCGTATGAATGCGTGTTTTTTTAATTACGTGAAGTTTCGTGCAAAATGATTTCCAGATTATCTGCCACGTGTTGGTACGATGAAGTTTGATTTGGGGTATCACGTCTTGTTTCGCTGTGAGTTGAAATTGCTGTCTGTCGGAAACCAAAATAATATTAGTTAGAAAATGTAGATTTTCAATAAACCAATATAATATAATATTATTAAATACGTTTGTATATACCTGCAACAGGCAGTTTAATATTTTTATCATTCTGTGGATATTTATTTATTCGATATATAATATTTTTTTCACATCTATTTATGTAAAATTTCTATGCTTGTAAGCGGCTAAACTTTTATATAATGACGTAGCTCTATACGTTTTGAATAAATTGAAAAAATATGTTTGTATAGCCCTCCTCCCACATAACTATTTCAATTTATTTATACAAACAAAATCGATTAAGTTCTACGCGATTTTATTAAAATACCACTCTAAATAAGTAAAAAAAATAAATATATATATAATATTAATAATAATACAAAAATGAGTATTCATTCCCGAAATGTTCTTTTCAATACGAAATTGTACGGTTTATTTTATACGTTTTTGGTTGCTTTTCATTTCATTAAATAAATAAGTATGTAAGACAAGTTAAGCACATTATGTATGCATAATACGTAGTTTAGAGTAAACGTAAAAGATGCCCGATGGGGTACATACGATAACGCCGAGTTTGCACCACCAGCTGAATTTTGATAAGAGATTTATTGTACGTAACGGTTATAACCTAAATTTGTTTTTCATTTTCAGTTCCAGTAGAATTATAATTTAAACCGAACAACTGAAATGAAAATACGCGATATTATATAACATAATATTTTCACCTAAAAACGCTTGTCCGTCTGTATTTGAATAAAAATTATTCCGTCGCATCATCTCAACAGTAATAAATAAAAATAAAAGTCGGGGGAGTACCGCGGTCCCCGGCGCTTTGTGTAGGCAATTTCGGTTACACTGATGTCAGTAAATCATTATTTACGATGTTGTATAATATTATCGTGTTTGTTCAGTTCTGCCACTGTACTAAGCGGGGACTACACATTTTCGAATATTTCAAATTTCAACTTTTCCCCCATTTCAATATTCGCATATGAATAAAATAAAACCAATTGTCGGGGGAGGGGAACACGTGTATAAAATGATCATAAAAGAATCATCTCGTCAACTAAATACTTACTTATTCGATCGAACTATAATTGCGTATCTAGTAAAAATGATGTAAATTAATTGGAACAAACGTTGTTCCAGTGTCAAATTCCGTTTTTTAGGAATAAACACGTTACAATTTTTACGCGTAAAAATCACCAATCGGGTGGTACCTTCGCTTTTTTATGATGACAAACATGATCGCATATCGCGCGGATAAGTCTTATCGTTTATTCCACGACAATACGGCTCAAAATGGCGGCCTACTAGGGCGTGACCTGTTTTCAGACCCGATGCGCGTTCCATGTTATTGTATTGAGTTAAGTGCTTAAATAGTCAAATCGTAGTAGTATTATACGATCATAGTAACAATGCGTGCGCACGTGAACTACGCACTTTATAATATATTAATTCAAGTGTGCAATTATGTGACGTAACATGTTATAACAATATGTCTAGGTATTTTTCGCCAATCGTCGCTTCCATTACAATATTATGTAATTATATACATACTAGAACTAGACTACTAGAGTAGTTGTAGTAATGGCATATAATCATCGACGGGGCTCTGTCAATATTTTATCGTCGGGCGCGTTAACAGAGAGGGGGGTCGCACCATCGGCGGGCGACCCCCTCGAATCTTTCGCAGAATTTTAGTTTCGAGAACATGTTAAACAGAGCTGAGTGCCTGCACTAGCTGAAAATAGGTATTCGAAACCGCTTAAATAATATATATATTGCGCGCACACACACACACACACTCATCGCATTCGTGTATTATATAATATATAATGATATTATATAGGTCGAGTCGTACTTTGCGCTCGCGTTCCGGTCCATCAGGCCGAACGCATTACCAAAAACGACAAATACCTACCTGTGCAGGCTAGTGTGTCGACTAAAAGGCCACCATATATACATATATATAATCAGACGGTGTATTATTGAGCGACACATAATATCCCAGATAGGTGCACGCGATATGCATCCACTTCAAAACGAGCTTGTTAAAAAGAATATTATTATTATAATATATAATGTGCACTCGACATTGATTTATTTTCGTCTCGTTTTCCCGAGTGCGGTGTCTCGAAGCGTGTATTTATATTACTTTATTTTTATTGTGGCCGGGATTAAGCAGAACAATCGGTGAATGTACCTGAGCATAAGATATGTCACCCGAAATCAGAAGTCGAAAATAATAGACGCCAAAACGAACGAATAAATATATTTCCCGAAATCGAAAACAACGCGTTTACACTCGACACAAAGTCACAGATCTGATTGTATCACGCCAGATATATAGGGTAAATACTCGAAACAAATAACTTTTTTGTGTAGTTTGCGCCCCCCCCCCCCCCCCATTCACACTCATACACGATAGTCAAAAACACTCAGAGGTGAGCTCACGTGGGGATGAGGGTGTCCTAACCTCACACTTGGCTAATAAATGTTGTCGTATAAAATATATTGTGATAGAGCAGTGGAATTATACCACTATACAGGGTGTCCCGTGAGGATATACCCATTGTAGCTGTAGAGGAGGACTCGCCACCCGGACCACCTATAGACGAAAAAAATTGAAATGTTGAAGTTGAAGTTTGTATTTTTTTTACAAAAATAAACTCTATGAAATGGCTTAACAAATAACATTTTTGACTTTTTTACCAAAAAAATGTAATTAAATAAAAAAATAAAAATGTGTAGTCTTTGTGAGTCTATTAAAAAAAAAAAAAGATTTATGACATAATTATTATCTCAAGAGATATAGCAATGGGTAAATCCTCGCGGGACACTCTGTATGACGTATTGACGTGGTATGTGAACGGTCAAAAGTTCATATCCCCCCCCCTTTTCCAAAAAATCAGACCACTGCAAACACTAGCCGATGACCCCCCAAGTAGCTTGGCGATACGACGACAACTACGATGGCGTTACAAGTCTTTATCACTCGCAACAAACAAAACTGTTTTAATTTTGGTATCGGCATGTGAGGCTAGTATAAATTCAGGAGCCGAACCGCGTGATCACAAGATAGTTGTACCTACTAGCATTTTAAATGTCGCTAAATTTCTAGGGTATTAATATTGAGACAGTAAGTGAACTCGATTACGTCAATATGACAAAAGTCAGAATTTTATGAATAATATTATTATTAATGCGCACGTTGATTGGCAAAAGGGGAAGGGAGCGGCGGCGGAGACGGAGGCGGAGGCCGAGTTCGGTGAACAACCCAGGATATCGTTTCTGTTCGTACAATATATGATATGTAGCACACGTGAGACCGGTAAATATTGGTCTTTCGTATAGTGACGTACCTAATACTATTATATATATTATTTTATACGTGTGATCGGATTTCGGGGTTTCGAGATCAGCTCATTAAACGGGAAAACACTCGTGTATCATCGGGAATCAGCCGAGTCAGGTTGTTTGCGTTTGTCGTCTTGAGCGTACAGGATACGGAATAACGTCACCCGGTCGCGGCTTTCCTTTCAAATGTCAAAGCGCGTGTCACTGCGTATAACAATATAATATATAATATAAATGACGTATAATGTTATATATACTTAACCTATACCGTCCGTGCGGTGTTTGCGCTACCGTTTCGATGCGCAGTCAGTTGCTACTATGGTGACACTCGAATTGCCTCCCAAATGTAGGTAGGTGATCTTTTTTTACTCGAATTGCCTCCCAGTGTTTTCGGAGGCAATTCGAGTATACCCAAACGGTCTACTCGAATTGCCTTCCATGACATACCTGGAATATTAATTAATATATCAATAGTTGTACGTGTACTATCGATTGTTATATTATTCCGTAATGGTCAAGGCATTATGTAAGGCAGTATTTCCCAGATTTTTCGAATGCAATAATCTTGTCCGCGATTAGAGATTATCAGTTAATGATTAGTCTATAATCAGTCATCACCAGTTCAACACAGTCAGTTTCGTTTTCGCAACCACGATATATATATTATTATATAGTATACATTATACGTACATATATTTTTATAAAAATGGACGTGATCAGCGAGATCAGCGAAAAGGGTAAAACCATTATAATATGTGATGGTTTTAAGTTTGGATACAAAAAGAATTAGCTAATGACATTAAACAGTGGACATGTACGAAATAAATATGTACAGCTTATCTTTTATTTATTAAAACATTTATTTTAAGTTTTAACAGAATGATATTTCGTCATTATTATTTTTAATATTATTAATTATTACTGCTGTGTCAGTCTATGTATTAAAACATTTATTTTATACAAACTTAAGTTTTTGACTGTATAACAGAATGATATTTTATCTAAATTATGTTTGATATATTTTTTTATAAATCGATTAATTATAGCTATCGCAGGCGATTCCAGTACAAGGGTAGGTAGTGACTCTCTTAGGAGGCAATTCGAGTGAATAATATTTTTGAAATTAGGAGGCAATTCGGGTAAACTTTTGAAAAAAAAAATTCACGGGACGCAATTCGAGGGTAAGATGGGAGGCAATTCGTGAGCACCCGCTACTATATAGGTAGCGTTTTTTTTCGCATTTATTTCCCACCGCACATCTCGTCCGGCCGACCGTGGGTGGGTGTGGGTAGACGTGTCGGGACGATCGCTGAGATAAATCGAAAAACCTATACCGATATTATACCATACATAATGCCACCGTAAAATTACACCTCCCCCCAACCCCGCGGGCACCGATAGCGTTTTGTTCTGTAAACGAAATTCTTCCCATCCGATCGTCGTCACGCCGCCGCGTACGCATCTAAATATAATGCTATTATTATATAATATAATTTATGGGGAGACGTATCTGATTATTTTATTTTCGCAAACAGCTCGGCGTGGGGGTGTGCGGGTTTCAGACGGTGTATCGACTGTCACAGACTTCACGTCTATCGCAATAATAATTCTCATCGTCTCGTATAACTACGCGCCATTATAATTGCATCCTTTGGCATTTCAACGCGATTCATGTATATATAATATAATAATAATATAGGTATACCCGTGTACGCACAATATTATACACTCGAGATATCTTGTACGATATTGCCATAATAATATTAGCGGGCGCGTACCAGACGCGTGTTCGAGTGTTAGCCAAATGTGAGCTATATAATGCCACCGTGAATTCATACCAGCACACCCCCTCCCAGCGGCCACATAGGCGGAAATTCGTTAAGATTCCACGGGGAGAAGGCTAACATTTTTAAAACCAATGCGCGGGAGGGCTTTGATCTCGAAAAAAAGCTATTTTTCGGGAGAAGGTTTTCGATCCTCTCGTTGAACATTTTTTTTCTCACTCTTTCTTGGATTCAAATACCGGTAAGAATCGTTAATGATATTATACAACAATATAAAGGAATCATCTCGTACGTATCTCTTTATAGCCTCGGAATCCATTCAACGGGGCAGGAAAACCGTTACTTGGGATTCAACTCATCAGCCTTGTTCGTCAGTTTTGTTCTACAAGCGAAATTATTCCGTCCGATCGTCGTACGACAACGATAAACATAATATAATATTATGTTATTATTTTATTTTAACAAACAGCTCGGCTTGGCAGCTTTTGTATTCACGGGGGGGTATGAGATATGAATCCCTCTACGACCTTTTTTTCTATCCTGAACTTAGGGAATGAATGTATTTACAATGATGTGTGTTTTTTTTCAGTGCACCTACCTACCTGTATATTACGTCCGAACCATCCTTGTACTCACAATACACTATTATTATTTATTATTTATAATATTACAACACTCGAAACGTCTTGTACAATATAGCTATATTATAATATTAGCGAACGCGTACAGACGTGTTTTTGTGCGTAAAAACTACGTTGTGTCGTAATCCGTCGAAAACTGACACGGAAAAGTACTACATCATATAATAATAATATATTATATTATTATGTTCCTTTAAGGTTTTTTTTCGCCCCCCACAATATTGTGTTACGCGCGTTTCATGCGAGCGGATACAATTTTAAAAGCTTTGTGCAATTTCGTTACACTTTTAAAATATAATAATAATATGCGTTGTACGGGGAATATTATAAGCGTTTTCGTGTTCCACCACTCGTCCAAAAATAAAGCGAAATAAAAATGTTTATCACGTCATAATCTCTGCAAACATCTGTATAGTTGTAATGCACGTGGGTTTCGGCACATTATAAATAATAACATAATATAATACTATTAATGTAGGTACCTATATTTGTATTATATACATATATAATATACACAGTGATTTTTCAAGCATGCCCACCCCCATTTTTCCTTTTAATAGTACATTTATTCAAATTCTGATTTTTAGAATTTTTAAACAAGTATACTTAATAACCATGCTTTTAAATTGTTGATATTTTATGCACTACACAATAGGAGTGTCGTCCTGTGGCGATACAAACTTCTATTTTTCGAACGAGAACCCCATTTTTTACTGCACATTATTTAGCGGATAGTTTTTTTTGAAAATGTTGATTAACCCTAATCTCGTGAGCCATTCCTGAGTTATTAAAATATTTTTGCTAAGGATAGTGTTCCTTAAAATTGTTCTTAGAAAAATATAAACTGTATCATGTTATATTAGATTTTTTATAATAGGATTATTTTTGAAAAATATTTGTATTGATGGATCGATAGGAATAGTATTCACTTTTTCAATCCGTCCAAGTCCCTTACCCGCCCAAGCTATAACCATATGCATATAATATTGTCCTTGGCACGCAAAGTAATAAACGTCATAACTCAAAAAACTACTAGTTCGAAATTTGATTTATAGATACATCAAATTTCTCAACAAAAAAAAACAGAAGTTTGTATCGGCACATGATCGTCGTTAAGTACAAAAAAATGTCAAAAATCCAAAGATAATATGGTCTTCAAGCGTGTTTAAAAATTCCAAAATCAGAATTTGAGATAGTATGCGCATAATTCTAGCATAAGAACATAAACATGCTTAAAATGTCACCCTATAAATATATATATATATATAATATATAATATGTGCATATGTGCGATGAGCGTGGGTTTCGGCCTTTGGAATTATTAAACAGGTAGGTAGGTTATACCTATATATATATTAAACATAGTTTTTAAATTTTTTTTCGATGTTTATCTGTTATAAATTAAAATCGCGCCGACCGGTCGTTTGTATAACGTCGCGATTCGTCGTGTGCCTACACTTTCTTGCCATACGTTTATTATTATTATTATTATTATTATTATACTTTTCGACATGAACTGGAGCCGTCGGTATGTGTGAAATACCTACAACGACCCTCTTGCAATATATTATTCTCATCGATAATATCACGTATTATTATTTATTATAAATTTGTATTCTTATTATTATTATAATTACCACTATCGTCGTTATTTTTTAGGTTAATTGAGTAAAACCCAGTATCGTTTCGTGTTTTTTTTTTTCTCTTTAAACGAAAGATGTTATCCACGCGATAAACATTACATAATGTGCGCGCTTTTAGTAAAAATAAATAAAATTGTTTGAATTTAAATCGAATGGAACCGGGGCGAACACGTTAAATTTAAATTTAAAAACCATGAATTATTCAACGCGTTTTAAAATATAATATAATATATTATATATGTATATTGTATATACATCACATCGTGAACAGCGTTTTGTCTAAATGTCTGCGACCGTTTATGCGGAAACCTATTTTATCATCTAAAATATTAAAATTCATGTATTCAAAAAGATTTGTCTGCGATGGTTCCCACGGATCGGCGGAGGTTTAATTTTCGGAATCGACGAAACGGCACAACCTAAATCTTGAATAGGCAAATAATAATATTACCATCGTAATAATTATTTAGGGAAACTTTTGCACACAGTCGTGAGATCGGAACGAAATCGAACAATACACGATTTTGTTATCACTTTTTACACACACACATTATGTTTAGTCCATTCAAGCTTACAAACGACCACCGCACTGAGGCTCATTATTCAAAGAGCTATTCGATCAGGCTCTAAATAAACACAATTTACAAATTTGTTTTGTTTTTATAATCACCTGAATAGAACCTTTCCATTCTTAATAATATTATACGTTTATACACATAGTACGATAGTACGTTTTTATTTGCACGACGGAATAAATTAGAGATCACCAAAAACTATTGTTATTTTTTAATATTCGTTGTCAATTTATGGTAACGCAACTATACAACAATATTACGATTGTCTATGTAGAACAATCTATTATACCTACCATAATATTATTTTGGTATTAACATCACGCCACATCCTCCTTTGTTTAATCAAATTTTGTTTCCAGGGAAACTTACATTTATTTCAGAACAAATAATTAAAAAGTACTAACTAAGCGCAAAAAATATATATTATATTCTCAACCGAAATTTCGGTGAAGTTTTTTGCACAAAGTTTTGTCTAGAGCAAATCTAAATTACAAGTTTCACTCCGGAAAAACTTTATTAGTTCTTAGAATTGACAATATTATTATTAAAATAATTCATTAAAAAAGGGTAAAGTAAGTAACCGCGCTGCTGAGTGTTTAGTTTGAATGCCATGATAACTTCTGCAGACGAAAAACGATTCTGAGTCGTGGAGACTTACAATAGTTAGTCTAGTTAGTCGGCCCATAGTGTCGCCGAGTACATTTTATGATATATTTATGTTGCGATTTATTTTATTATTATAGTAACACAGAAGGTCGAGTTATCATTTTTGAAATTTAAGGAAAATCGATTGAATATAAAACCGAATAATTAAATCGTCGGTAAATAACTAATTCAAAATATTTTGAAAACTATAATATTGTGTGTATGAAAAACGCTTATATAATCATCAGGTGTTAACATTTCAAAGATATTCCTACACACGGTTATTCGTTTTTGAATTACGTACAACAAAATGAGAAAATCGATTTCGTAAAAAACTGTTTTCCCGATATTTTTTTTATGTTTTTTTCAATTATTCAGAATAGTATTATTACTTTTAACTTCACGCACTTATATTTTCAGCGTATAAAGTTAAGGCGGGGCCCATCACTATTGAGCATCAGCTCAACTTATTGTGTAAGACCTTGTCTACATTTACTGCAAATCACACGAGAAGTGAAAAATAATCACACCGTAATCATAGAGAATAATAATGTGACCTCGAATGAACCGAATATTAACTGAACGGTGGAAATCCAAAACGTACTATTGCTAAAATTTACAAAATCGAGTTGGATATCGGTTCTTATGGAAAAAACGATGTTACATTCTGAGAAATCAGTATTTTGGCAATAGTACTTTTTCCCACACGCCTCAATTATGAAAACTTACGATTAAAGCCGTTCGTATAAAAAAAAAATCGTATTTCATAATATTATATCTGGACATTAATTTATATATATACAGGATGTAACAGATAGAACTGACTTTTGTTTTGTTCGAATCAATTAAACTTAAAATTTTTTTTTATATATAACTTAGTTACTTGCGTAACACATATTATATTATACAAAACAATTATTTTCATTTTTAAACTGAAATTTTTTTTGGATATATTCAAAATATCCAATCTGTGAATCTGATTATAAGAACAACTTTTATACTAAAAACATTTATCTAAGTCAAGTAGCTTATTTTTTAGATTTTTTTGCGGACACTATAGTATATTTTTTTAATTATTTACTTATCATATAATTTTAACAATTTTTGTCATAGTACGTTTAAGCAGCATCATTTTTTTTTCGTCAAGTCTTTCCCTTACACTTCTTGTATAGTATTGTGACTAAATATTTAAACAACGTACCTCTGTATTATATAGTTTCGCAATAACCATAATATAATGGATTATTAAAATAATATTATATTTTTAGTATAATATAGTCTGTCGTAGTCTCGTCGGGTGAAGATTTCACGCGATATCGATTAGGTATAGGCACCTACGCGATGCAAACGGATATTATGAAACGCAATCGGCTGCGCACTGCGACACATCATCGACTCGGGAACCTGTTTTATTTCGTTTTTATTCGTGGGTATCTATAGCCTACAGTAAAAGAAAAAAAAAATTACAAAAGCAGACATAAATCGGCCGCGTCGGGGTTCGTTTTAATTTAATTGGTAAAGACAATATTCAACCGGAGCTGATTGCGACGTTTCCGGTGCGTGTGGGATGTGCGGGACGACGGTTACATTTTTGGCAGAGGCTAATTAATTATTTGGACCTTGCCAACTGGAGTAATTTCATTAGCGTCTTGTCAGGTAGACGTTTTTGATTCGTTTTCGCCGGTGCAAACGGTTGTCAAAAGTGTAATTATATTAATCATCATTGTAGATGTGCGGGAAACCGTATACGCGCGCCGTTCTCCGAAATTTCGTAGTAATTATATTTTTCAGTCGAAATCTCCGCGCAACACCCCGTAATATCGCCCCATCAGTTAACAATAATAATAATATATACAAAATAATTAAAGTTTTCGGAATCCACATTATGTTTTCTTACAGTTGTGCTCCTGCGTGTGAAGCGGTACAAGATATTAGATTATAATAAGCGACGTCATTCCGAAAGCCATTTCATAAATTAAAAGAGACGCCCTCCCCGTCTGTAAAATGTCAATATTGTTATTATTATCACTAATAACTGTTGTGGTTATTATTATTATAATTATGATTATTAACGTAAATATTACTTCCGGAAGCTTCCGGTACAGAGTTTTCTCGAAAACCGAATCGTGTACAACAGACACACTGCGTTTGCTACTTATCACAACGAAGGAGATCAAAGGAAATATACGTTTTCATCTCAATATTGATTTGCAGTGTATGTAGTTTCCAGAGTCGTAAGTTTATAATCGTCGTAATGATAATGGTCTCTTTATTTTTTACTGATCGTTTTGTATTGTCTCTCGTGCGATGTGGAGGCGGGCTCATAGTAGCTAAAAATACATTTAGTATTTCAAATAGATCTTCAACGAATGAAAAATGTTCGATTAGTAGTTAAAGCAAAATGTTCCAATGTGACGTATGGTGAAAATGAGAATACAAACACATTCAAATGTATATTTAAAACGTTTTCAAATACTTAAATAATTGTTTTCTTCATTTGTCGGCCACTGTTATAGTTTCTCGTTTCTTTATCTCAATCCCACAGGTTAAAAACGATAATGTGTATAACTGTACTTGGTAAAAAGATATTGATGAGATTCCAATACTATTTTGTATTTAGCACGCTCCTTGCTCTAACTCTCCTAAAATATGTCATTGCTATATTATGTACTTAAATAATTATTTTTTTTTACTTGTGTGTTTATATAACGATGATAGATATAATTTAATCTGCAAGGAAAAAACACGGAAAAAGTTACTCCATCCGTATTATAATAATATATATACTTTGTCGGTTATAATCGAATATAATTTACCTACCTACGTCTCATTCAACATATTATTATATACGATATACATAGGAAATGAAAAAAATGTTTGCAAGTTTAAATTAAATTCCATGCCAAGTGTGACTAATGGGTGGTTTCTTAATCATGAAATATACATTTATATTATTATTATTTGTGTATTTGACGGACTATGCAAGTGCATAATATAATATTATATTATTATCCGTTCGAATAACAAAACGAGAACAGTAACAATTAAAAAACATTAATTATACGATTTATGCCCGAGAATCAAACTATTATCTATTACCTAGTTGATATAAGCGTTATTTGATTCGTATTAGCATAACATTATCTTTAGCTTTGTTCTCCTGGGGTAAGTATATTATATTACATACCTAAGTATACCGTCCTCGATAACAATTCTCCGTGGACTTGGTATATTATTAAAAATGCTGGTATTCTTTTTCGGAGTAAACCTACGATACGAAAACAAGTATGTATTTGAAATGTGTTTAAAAGACAAACAAAGTATTTAAATACTTAACAAGTATTCGGACATAGAAGGTGCACGGGCCCGAAAGGGTTTTTAGTCGCAGATCCGACCTGCAGCGATTTTTGTTTTCGTTTTTTGTAAGTTTGCATAGTGGAGAAAAAAACATTTGTGTTTACACACAATGATTGAAAAACTTTTCATTTGATTTCAACTTTGATTAGTTTTCATATTATACTCGTGTGCGCGTACAAATATGTATTTTACGTGTGATCGTGTGTGAACCAGTCCATTGAATCCGTCGCGTACCCTTATAAAATATCAAAATTCATATTTTTTTTTTTTTGTCATCAGTGTAATGTTTGGTCTCGGCTTGTGTTACATAATATTTTGTATTTATTCAAAACTGTTAAAATCTTTATCGATAAAATATAATTTATATAAGTGTGACTACGTTATTGTTGTGTTTTATAAAAATAAAAATGTTAACCAAGTATATCGACTAGGTCTATTACACGCGCACACACACACACACACACACTCACACAAAGACCATACAAACAATTTTAATTAAATAGCACATAGGGTATAACGCTAGCTTAATATAGTCTCCACTAAATAATAACTCGTTTGCGGCATGCCGTGGTTTTGACGTCAAAGTCATGTAAATTAAAATGTTTTCATTTATGCATTATATATTGCGTTAATTATTTACTTTGAACAATTTGTTTTTTAAACCGGAATATTAATATTGTGCTCTACCACGGGAATTGTATAATGCGTAATAATATATTATGTATGTTAACACAAAATGTTTTATTAAAAAATTGTATAATATTATTGGAAGGAAAAGTAAAGTGGACAATAGTCATATATTATTATATTTTGTGGTATAGCAATTTATATTTTTTTATTTATTATTCCAAACTAACGTTACATTATATAATGTCGACATACCGCGCAACGAAGAAAATAGTTAAGTAAATTCGAAGTAAAGTACTTAAGAAAAAGTTAATACCGAATAAAAAACGCGTAATTCATGAAAAATCGAGGATAGTTAAACGTATGTAAACTTATATTTAAGTTCTACACAGATTATTACAAATAAGAAGTTATGCCAAGTTTCAATCAAATCAAAAATATATTATCAAAATGAGATTTTGCGGTTCAAACTTTAATTTACTATACAACTAAACTGAAAGTTGGAAACATTGAATTACTATAGTATGCATCATTCGTTGTGTATAAAAATGAGTACCATAATATACCACGAGTGTACCATATTATCACGTAATCGTAAATATATTGGTTTGATTAATTGTGATTCGAACCAGTCTCTGTTCCTAGTCGTCGGATAAGACTTCTGAAAAAAACATTTGAATTCGTCATGAAGTTTTGAAAACGACTTAAATACGTAAATTAGAGAAAGTTTATTAAAAATTTTTTTGCACCTGTCGGTCATACTATATTACTACGATCGATTTTTTCTTTCCGGTATCTTTCATTAATGGCAAGTGGATCGAAGTTTGTTCTCGACGAATGTACCCAGTGCATATTGTCTATCAATGAATAATAAATATGACTATTATAGCCACCGATGTGCACGACATAGTGAGCATCACCGTCGTCGGTGTTTGTTTCACTGGTTTATTTTTCTCGCTCAACGCTATTGTTATTATTTTTTATTGCGTCTTCCTCCATACAATCGGGCCTAAAACCAACTATATACGTGGGTAGTGTAATATGATATTATTATTCATAATAAGCGTATACCCACACGTGTAATATAGATGCAATACGCCCACGCGATTATTTACCCGGTCGCACTTACATCGGAAAATTGTAAAAAAAAAAAACGAAAAACGTACCTATACGAATAACAATACTACGCTAACGCACGCATAATATTGTAATATATTATTTTATTCTGCTCAACGCGCGTGTTGTAGTACCTAAAATAATAACGCCGTTAACGACTTATCCACCTCGACACGAACACATATCGGAGATCGTATGCGATGGCGATTATATTTATAGTCTTAAAAAAATAAGCGAAGCACTATACAGAGTGTTCGAAGAAATATATGGAAACGCTTCGATTACTATTTGCATACCTACATGGCTATACGTCGTAGAAACGACAGATTACAACACTGCCGCACATTTATCAGCTTGTAAAATATTCATTAATCGTATCACATTCTTATATTATTACTATCGTTGATCAGTCCCAATCGGTCTGACGATCGTTCTCGAATTTTTTTTGAATTTTCCCTATAACACAATATTTGTACGTATGTAAAGATTATTATAAAGTGTATAGGTTATTATATTATTACCGTTCGTGGTCGTCGTTAAACTCGAGCTTTATAACCCGTGAATAATTATATGGTAAACTGCCAAGAACCGGGGAACATGTGTCGCGCGCTCGTGTGTGGGTGTGAGGTTGACCCCATTCTTTTGTCCGTCTGAATCCTTAGCGGTCGGTGGTCGGTTGAGAGATCTTTAAAGAACTTAAGCCACGTGTGAAGGACTATTGGATTTTTTTTTTATCCTAATAAGAAATTCAAACGGAACGTGTTGCAACACTTTCTCCGCGGCCCTGACTCGTGACCTAGTGATTTCTATATTATGTGTCTTTGAGCTCATCGCGAAAATCCACGACCGACAATTGAAGTCGGGGCCGAACAAGATGTTGGCTGCCACTCCACAGATGACTGGACTGTTCATTTTATTAATGTTTAAACAAAATTATTAGTTTTAAGTGTACCTGACTATTGTATCGCGCACGATTTCTATTTTACTTGCCTAAGATTATATTATAATACGCTCTGTTCCGCCCAACGCGCACGGATGATGACGTTATATTGCGGAATTCGATTAAGCATATTATAATAACTACAACAACAACAAAAACAATGACTTTTCTTGTGTACCACGTCGTCGTATTATCTTCATCTCGGGCTAAAGTTGTTTAACGAAATACACCGTTCAATCGAAACAAATTATAATTAACTTTAAGCTTTCAAAGTATAATATATTTTAATGCCGAGCGCATAAAAAGCGTTTGGAAAACTTAAAACACAAAACTTTGTAGTTCTTATGAGAATTTCTCAGAAAAAAAAAGCGAGAGAAGAAAGAGAAAAGAAATTGTCTAATGTATAATACATTTCGTCTACACAGTGTACAGTGTATATAGTTTCTCGTTAGTAAACAATTTCTTGGCCATAAAAACGAAACTATACACTACATATAATATATACATATTATATCGTTTAAATTAACTTTATGTTTTTTTTTTGATTTTCCGTGATTGTAAAAATGTGTTTTTAATTTTGAAACCCGAGATCTTGGGTTTGACCGTTTAACGATATTGAAAACTTATTCGGGGCAGCCGATATAATATTGTTTCGCATAAAGAAAAGAAAAAGACGCGTTATTCGGTTATATCTATTCGCGAGTACTCTATATAATAATAATAATAGTAATAATATTATATTGTATCGATAGTGAATTAAACGAAAGCGAATATTGATTGTCTCGATATAGTAATTTGTCTACGCCGCCGCACTCGTCTGAGGGTTTCGTATTTCGATCACGTCCCGGGCGAGAACTTATCATTAGGCGACTGCACCGTCATCAGCGATTTCTTCTTTTCGGTATGCCTCGCCTCGGTATATATCTCTTCCATATGGCGTATTTGATGTGTTTCTATTCGAGGACTAGTGAGCAGTTTTTGAGATGTTATGTAAAACGAAAAAAAAAAATATACTTAAGTGGTTACTCGAAAATGCCGTAACCCACTTCCGAGGACCGCTTTTAAAACCCCACACAACTGTTTCCACGATCGACGTCGACAATAGCAGGACGTACCGAACGTCATATATGGGTAACGGATATGATTGCATACGGCGTGCACGCGACGGCGTTTTTATTTTTCGCTTGTAAGTCTTAATCGATAACAACGATAATGGTAACGATATCACTCGTACAATAAGTGGGTACCTATGTGCACGTGTACATTAGTATGCCTCGACTGTTAGAGAATGCGACTGACACTGCAGTACAATAATAATATACCGACAGAATTCGTTATCGGCGATCGGACAGGTGGTGCGACGTGTTTCATTGTAGCGTTTTTCCGATTCGTATTTAAAACGCACGCAGAAAAATCCTTTTTGTAATCGCGTTCGCTTTTGTTTTTAATTTTACCGATTTTTACTCCAACGGTTTTAGTGCGACACGCACACGCATCGTATTAATGTGCGGATTAAATAACTTTGAGATCGAGGTCGTTTTAATGGTAGCTGGTACGTATATAATGTACTGCGTCGTGTACGGAAAATAGGAATTCTAATAATGGAAAAAAAAACAACCCCCACTTACGACGAATGCCTGTGACGAATGGTGGGGGGAGGGGGGTTCAGGGTGAAATCGGACATTAAGCGATTGTAGGGTCACTCGTGTGACACAACAAGTAATATAATGTTCTGGCAGAGCGGTGCGGTCCTTGCACGTCGACGTCGTCGGAGGGATGAGAAACGAGCGGTCTCGTCGTGCCGGAAAATGTGTTCAGTTATAATGCCAATAAGGCGAAAAATGCTAAACGAACGTCGCGTTTGTGTTTGTCGCACTGAACGTGGTAGCAGCGGTAAGTACCAGAATTTTTCCGAGCGAATATAAAATATATTATGATAATATTAAAAATTATATTATTACAAAAGTCGTAGTGGATGAGAAAAAAAACTCGCAAATGAGACTTGGGCGCAGCTATACTCGATCGAAATCCGATTTTTGTCTTCACAAGACACGTCAAAGTGATTATTTTGTAAAAAAAAATAATAAATTGGCGCAGTAGCAGGTTTTTGGTTTGGTGCACTTAATATTAAAACAATATCATTGCAATTTATGGGAATCTCGAATTTATCGGTCATCCAGCTTCCCATATCCTTTATAATATTATAATTTGTGTGGTCGCATTAACCTACCATATACCAGGTAATATAATAGTCAACAAGAGTAGTTATTTCACGACGGATCTGATAGTCATTGTACCAAGTGTACGAAACAGTTCAAACGTTGTTTTAAACATATTCTATTTTGTTTGATAACAAGAGAGTTTTATGAATTCCACGAATTACTTCCTATATAAGTATACACAAAATGTATATAATATATAAAAGTATGATACTATATTATTGCGACAGAAAAGTCGGTCGTCGCTTTACGGAAATTTATAAACGAGCGAGTCTGTATTGTTTTAATTTTAAACACTTTACTACTGCGCAATTACTTACTATTCGTAATTTTTTAAAAATCCGAGAAGAATAAAAAAAATTATTCAAAGGTTTTCATAATTTAGTACCCATTATAATTATTATTATTAATTAATTTTTTTTTTACGTGACGCCACCAATACCCCACTTTGGTTTTTCGTCATACGCATAATTATAACGTGTTAAGTATTATAGGTACTATTTAAATCTCTCATATTATTATAATTGCCATGGCCGATTAACCGATGACTATAACAATACCCAATATAGGTACCCGAGTTCGTTTTATAAAAACTTTTTTTTTCCCCGTCGGTTATTGTTAAACTTAACTTTTAATTTCCGTTCTTTTTTCACAGTATACCGAGGCGTATAATGATGAAGACCGCAATATCGTTAAATGCCTACCTACTGTATAATGTATATTTGTAAAATTAAAAGTTTGTTTTTCGTTATTAAAACGATAAAATCGTAACAGGTGTCCTACCACATACCGCACAATAATGTTATCATAATAATATGATACACCCATTATAGTACGCTATTATGTTATATCAAACAACGAAATGTGTTATTTCATCGTGTACGTTTTTATTTACTTATAACGATTGAGAGTCATATCATATTTTCATCGTACGCCTTTCAAAATCATGATAAATCGATATTAAGAAATCGATAGCTTCGGACTATGATCGTACACAATACGGATAAAACTGAGGCCGTTTGAAATTATTGCGATATAAAAATTATCGATTTACCGTGGAGCAAACAAAAAATAAAAATGTCTACCGTAAAAATGGTACCTCTCCCGGTTGACCAATCTATATAAACGCAATAAACGATACGAGCACTTCATTAATTATTATTATTATTTTCTGCGATAGTACCATACATTACATTCGACCGCGATATATCAATATTCCGATAAACAACTTTATTATTATTACATCAGAGATAAACGTTAATCAGACTTAGAAAGGGGTAGCTTATTATAGGGACATATAACATAACACTATAATATTGACAGGGAGGAAAACCAATAAGGATTTGGAATGAAATACGTTTGATAACTCATATGAAACTGATTACGAACAGTTAAACAATTTGAGTGGAATGAATTAAAATTTCCGAAAAAAAACATTAAAAATCAGGCTCGCGCAGAACGAAATCGGTATGAGGTAAAAAACGAATATTATATTAATAACAATATAGTTAAAAAAAACTCGTTGGTATGAGGGGGGATCGCTTAAAAGTTAAAACCCACGATAATTTGTTTTTTAACGCACCAATAAATATATATTTTTAAAAATAATAATAATTATTGGGGCGAGTGACGCGTAGTGAGGACACAACGACATCGCGTCATTGCCGTTTTGGTTTCAGCACTTTCGCACGTTACAATAATATTATTTTCCACATCGACTTTTTCGACGTTTTGACCGGATACACTATACAACTGCAACCGGATATTATGAATACGCGCCACATCCGAGTTTAATCATCGACCCGAGGCCTAAAAAACAGCCGATATAAAACAACCCCTGCGTGTGGTGTACGCGTTATAACACATGATATTTAGTATATTGACGTGGGAGACGCATATTATAATAATACCAAGGTCGCATCATACACAATGGTGAATGTACGGCGAGACGGAACTCAATGAATAACGACGTCCGTTTGGCGATGTGATATTATAATAATAAAATATATATAATAATACGAACGGTGCAGCGCTTATCGCGGGTGTGAGTAATAATAAACACCGGGATATCGGTACGAGCGATTAAGTCGAGTTCCAGAGGGTGGGAATTCTCGGCATACCGGTGCATACCTAGGTATATAATATTATAGCCCGACCGCGGTAAACGACGTGAAATCTACTATAGACGCGCGCGCCACGTCATCATCACATCCATTTGGATCCGATCATTTTCCCGGATATAGTTTTCCGTACATTTCGTATGGGCAGTAATAATAATAATACCCACGAAGATATATATGTACGACGACAATAATAGATATACAAGGGCGGCGTCCGCGAGGTTTTCCAGCGAATATTGTGCGCAGCCGCATTTTCCGCGGTCCGCCATATTGTAGATCGCAGTTATGATCACGTGATACGGCGCGAAAGTCTATTATTCCACGGAGTAAATTATCCAAATGTGACCTCTGCGCGGGCGACCGACCAGAAAACTATAGAGGACGCCCGAGCCGCAAGAGATTTCAAGTCTCGCTTCGATCGAGAAAAATCACCCGACGAAAAAATGAGTCCGTTCTCCACAATTCTATAGTTTAAGTCCACACATTGTAAGCTCCACTTCGAATTCAATGACAGCTGCAGTAAAATATTATGCTCAAACGACCACTGCAAATACTTCCAACCTCATCTTTCCTCGTTGAATTAAAAAAAAAAAAAACATTAAATAATATAGTCACCTTGTATTTCTCTTAACCGCACCCTTATAAACGTGGCTTTATAATTTCCAAAAATGTTGAACAGTCATCGAGTTATCTTTCGCTCTATCACAATCGTTCTTTGGAATGCAAATGGCATAATTAGACAAACAAATTTACTCGACGCTTTTAATATAATATATATATTATAGATGTAATCTCAATTATTGAATCCTTTTTTTAAATAAATAAAAGCAGCATAGAATTATGAAGTGGTCCACCACCCCCTTCTATCCAGCCCCACAGTACTGTTAACATTTACCCCCCTCTCCCCCCCCACCATTGAAAATACGAGAGTTTTATGCATTCCACGAATTACCTCGTTTATACCGTACAATAATTATGATACAAAAGTTACGCATATACATTATACATAAAGTCGTCGCTTTACACATAAATTTATAAAAGCGCGAGTCTATGTATGTTAGTTTTAAACACTTTACTACTGCAATAATTACTAACTATACACATTACGTTATTAAATATTCAAAAAGAATAAAAAAAAATGTTCAAAGGTTTTCATAATAATAATATTATGTGTATTATAGTAATATATTAATTATTTTTTTTCTATTTTGTACACGACGCCACCGGTACACCGCCCACTCCGGTTCCTTTCTTATAAATAATTTTAATGTGTTAAGTATGTGTATAAATACCAACATCGCATGGATGTAATCTTAATTATTATATTGAAGCCTTTATTTAAATAATAAATAAAAGCTGACTAAAATCATGAATTAGGTTCATTTTAACCCCCCTCCCCCCCTTTGACTAAGCCGTCCAGTACTGTATACTTTTACCCCCCTCTCATATTATCTATTATAATACGTATTTTTATTTCAAATTGTATAAAATATGACTCAAATTATTACTAAATAGTAATTATTACTTCAGTCGATAATAAAAATTCCTATATCGAACGTTTGACAGTCTTTTCTGCCGTGAGTTTTAGAGTTGTACTTATATTGTATACTATTATAATAGTAGGTAATCAAATATTAATAATATTATTATAGCCGCCGCAACCGTTGAACAGTATTAGGATTGTATACCTAGGTATATTATTATAACAATATCATGTTATATACCATAAACGACCCGAGGGTATAACAGCGATGTGTGCGATTTGTCGTCGTGATCGATTCGGTTCGGTTTGGCCGGCAATAAACACGCGACGGGTGTTTGATGACTTTGACGTTTTTGAATAACTCAATCTGTGATAATGAATGAACGATGATAGTATCAGTTGTTTACAAACGAGTCTGTATTGTCTCTACTGCTGAACGATTCGGGTTTAGTAGGTAACACGAGACTTACAACTGCCGACTTTCAACGTAAAAAAGTAATGAACTTGAACAATTATATAAGGATACAATAAATATTTAAAAATATGCCACATTAAACGGAGTAAAAACAAATATTAATTCGTTATCACTTTTTTAAATAATGAGCGTTTTACGTTAAATGAATCACCCTGTGTCGTGTTATTGACAGAACTTACGCATCGTTGGTGGCCTGCAGGTCGTACACACACACACACACACACACACACACACACACTCATATTATATTATAACTCGCTGTTTGGATACGTTTCATATGTCGTGCCGCTTTGTAAAATGAAATTTCTCGTCGCAGCAGAGTAATTATTTTTGAGAAGCATAGGTATAATATAATATGTCGTACAGAAAATAGAATCGTCTGTAACGTCTCGCTATAGTGACAAATAACAACTCTCGAGTGTGTTTGAGAGCAAATTAACGTTAAAGTTGGACGTGAACTTATTCGCATCGAATACGTCACTTCGACCCGTAAACGAGAAATTCGCTAGTAATTACTGTCATAAGCGCGCGAGGTACATCTCGTTATAATATTGTTTATAATCATAAAAGCCATTCAAATATTTTTCGCTTCGTCGGCGTTGAATTTTTTTTTGACTAAATTACATTTTCCTAAGAAGTTATCTTGCGACTTTTTGAGGAAGCAACGAAAAAGAAAACTCAAGAAAGTTTAAAGCACGTTTCGAGTAATAAGCTAAATTATCATTATCGTTTAACCTCAAATAAAATATTATATGTAAAAACGGTTTGCTATGTAATTAAGATAATACCGCAATATGCATATTATGATTATCTTTTCTTTAATATTTCTTATTATTTTGTCCTAAGCATGCGATTAGTTAATTTACTATAATTATCAATGTCTTTGTTATAAATTGCTGAACGACTGTGGTGTAGCTAAAATGCCTATCCATGACGCCGTGTTACAATAATTGAAGCACATAATAATAGTATTAATGAGAATGGCTTCAACTGAATAAGAAACCGAGCCACTCCGAGGTATGTATTACAACAAAATTTAACGTGGATATTAATGAGTTTGCATTTTAAAAAAATCACACTTTATAATTTTTTAAATAATTCTCAATCGTTTCATAAAACTATTATATAATAATAATGATTTTTTCATACAAAAATAAAATATTACAAACCACACAATCATCAATTAAAATAAATTTAGACTGTTTAAAGAATATATTAAAGTAGAATAATGTTAGAGAGTAGACTGTAATACATTATTACAGGTCATCCCTCCTTAATTTATAATTTCCTATAATATTTACCTTTTTATAATTTTCTAGTATATAATCTATTAAGTTTATAATCTTCATTTTAAATTTGATGTCAATAATCGTCTTTAATAAACAATTCTAGTAAAATTACAAATCATAAATTACTTTTTCAAGGTAAAAAGGCTTTTAAAATCGTACCGAATTTCCATTTGCATGCCACTCAGTACCTTAAATAGGGGCCACCGAAATTCGTAGAATATTGTTACGATATATAATTAATTATAGTCGTTGACCTTACCTAAATTTATTTATCAGGTAATCCCAATGTTGTAAAATATTAAATGTTTAATATTATTTCAAGAAACTGTACTTCGTCGCTTAATGATAATATGGATAATGATTATTATTTTTCATTTTAAGTACTTAATGTGAATATTTTTTTTTATAAAAGTAGGTATAGTCGTATATATCGTTTCAACCATATTATATAATATAGACATGGATGGCTTCACTATTGTGTTCAAGTGTGCTTGTAAAGAGTACTCGTTACCGGGTAAAATAATAATAAAATGTAGTTGAGGTTATTGTAAAATAAACCCATTGTTAAAGCTATAATATTATCCAAATTGATAAATTAAAATAATATTGTTATTTTATAACAAAATATACCAAAAAAAAATTTACAAAGAACATAATTACTGTCAAAAAAATAAAGTAACTATGTTAAAAATTAATATATTGACATACAATTTTCAGTGATAATATTATTATGTTATTTATCTTATTTGTAACTGTTGTTGCCGTTAATAAAAATAAAAATATACATTTTAATGTATCATCATTAATTCCCCCTAAATTGTGTACTGCAATTCATAAAACAATATTGCGTTTGTAGTGTATTAATAAATTATTTTAACTACTTCTCTCTGAGACTGATTAAAAACAAAACATACTTTCACTCAACCGCTTACCTCCAGCTTAACGCACAATCTCACAATTTTACCTCAAATTAATTCCAAAATATTTTGAATTTCTTTGTAAAAATACATTTTATTACGGCTCGTCAGTGAACCATTTTTATCATAACCACTCTACCGTCCATTTTTTAGATGCAGTAATAATAACCAAACTCATTCGTGGTTTTATTAATTATATTATAATATGGTACCCTCATAAGTCTATTTTATTTGTTGAAATATTAATAACTATAATTAATTTTAAATCATTTAAAATCCATACAATGAATAATAATATATCTTATAAACAATGACAACTTCTATTGATTCTCTATATAATATAGACTATGAATACGGAATTATTGAATATTTTGACCTTTTAATTGAACTGAACAAGTTAATAATAATATGATATTTTGAGCAATTTGTGTGTGTGTGTGTGCGTGTACGTGATTTATCGACGTATTTTGCAACTGTAAAAATAAAACTGTTTTATTACTTGTTCACTTTTTATGGTGGTTTCTGCAAGTAGAAAATAAAATCTGGTTAATACTTTTGGAGGTCAAACGAATAAAATGATTTTTAAATGATCTTTATCATTAGAAAATCTAAAAAAAAAACGAAAAAAGGAAATATTTTCTATGAACAACAGTTTGTTAATAAAATCGATTTTATTTTTTTTCAAAAAACAATTATTGTAAAGATTCGATATTTTCATTAAATATTTATATTATTAGCATTACTTTAATGGACATGAAACTATATTTTGTTTTTGTTTTTTAATTTATAAATATACATTCTATACAACTTTAAAAGCCCAGATGGGCTCGATAAATTATTTGTATATTTTGATATTAAGACTGATTCTTGAGTGGTTACTTGACAAATATTATAGAAATTAGAAAAATATTTGGCCTAATTTTCAGCAAACTGTGGATTTTTAAAATGTTTGATTTTTTTTTTAATTTATGTTAACATATATTTTAAACGAGGTTTAATTATTTTTAATTTTTAATATCAAAGGCTTGATACAATCAAATTTTTTCATGAAACAAATTGGTTTTCATCTCTATACACTCAATATTAAACAATAATATATTAAAAAGGGCTCTAAACGCTGCGGACTGGATCAGCCACAAAACTCGCCGTTTTGCACGCTGAATTTTGCTGGTTTGAAATAGTAATAACTATAATAATAATAATATTTATATGCAAAAAATAGAACTCTGTGGCCGTGTTACAGATTAGACGTTTATCAGTGTTCATGGGTCGCACGTGTACAACGAAGGGTCGTCGGCGTAGTTATAGTCCTCTCCGGTAATTCGTTACGATGGTTTTCTTTTTATTATTATTATTATTATTACTATCATACCCCGGTCCTCGCACTTCTGCAAAGGTCCTTCAATTCCATTTGTGAAGGGATAGAATGGCGACCGCGTCGTTTGTGAGAAAATGAACATTAAAATTTAAAATCCCTACTAATGGTCTCAGATATATATATATAAGTACTACGTATACCATTGCCCGGGAGGAAAACTAAAACTCCTTTTCGGGCGAGTCGGTCGCGGCTGTAAGTGGGGTGTAAAAAAAAAAAAAAGATAAAAAAAACCCACTCTCGTCCGTCCGTGGGGCGATCGAACGTCGGCGGAACAAAGGACGTAGACGGCGCAATAGACAAAAGCGGCGCCGAGCGGAAACCACGACATCGGATGGCGAGAAGACTTTCTCCTGGCAATGATACGCAGCACAACGACGGTTCATGTATACATCATAATATTGTACTATAAACAGGGTGATTCGCCGAGCACGGTGGGTTTTCATCAATAACGAAGTCATTCAAAATCTGATTTTTGGAGTTTTTAGGCATACTCGAGCACCACCATATTTTTAAATTCTTGAGATTTCATTTTACTATGCTTCTGTGTCCTGCGGAGAAACAAACTTTTGTTTTTCAAACGAGAACTGCCATTAAAATATTATATTATTGTAAATGATAAAGTGGATGATTTTTCTGAAATCGTCGACGTGTTCGAATAAAAATTCTGACGAGTAGTTTTTGAGTTACGTCTCGTGTAATGTGGACAATAAGTCGACGCGATAATGGGTTTGGGAGAAATGACAATGAGGCGATTCGAAAATTGTATTAATCGATATTAGTCTTTCAGCGTTTACGGTTTATAAAAATGGTCAAAGTATAACAAATATATATTATTATATCTATTTTTATATTTGTTATTTTTTTAAGTACTTTTATCCTCAGTGTAAATATTTAAATATCTGAGGAACTCCGCGTTTGAAGTTTGAATTAGGAACGTCGACATTTTCAAAAGATTAACACTAAAAAAGGTGGGTTTTTCATTTGAAAATCAGAAGGTTGTATCGCCACGGGACACTCCCATCAGTTGTAGCACAAGATACAGTCTCGAGAATTCGAAAATATAGTTTTCAAGTACTAAATTGTTTAAAAATTCCAAAAACAACAATCTGGACGAATTTATTGTCGAATTGTAAAACAGGGATGAGCACGCTTGGTGAATCGCCCTGTATAAATACACAGCGATATTATCGTGTTTTGACGTGGGTGTACGCTCACCATAGAAACGGTATACCTCGGTATATAGAGCCGCGGTCAAGGGACGGAGGAAGGACGGTAATAACTCGTCTCGGTCCGTAACGAGGTTCATATACATATACAATATACAACAATAATATTATACGTTTCGCGTGAATTACATGATATTATTGTTATATATTATCATCATCTCCGAGGGGTAACTGCAGACGGCGATATTGACGCCAAGGAATCTCCGCCATTTTGTCGTGATATTATAATAATATCTTGTATCGCGAAATTCGGTCGACTGTTATAAACCGCCGCATATTACAATATAATTGTACCCTATTGTGTTCGCATATTTAAACTGCATTATATATATATATATATATATAGGTACCTACCTGAAACTTACTCCCAGTCAGAGATGTAATAGAGCCCACGGGAATTTTGAATTAATTTTTCGCGCTGCAGACGAACAGTTATTAAAACGGTAGACGGTTCGATACGTGTGGGTTGCGACGCGCACACGAGTGGGGCGTTCTTTTTCATCATACGTAAAAATTATAGTTATAATACACTCTGTGGCCGACGACACACGTGGTTTTCCGTTTTCCGTTTTCCGTTTTCCGTTTTCACCACATCGCACAGTATGACTCCATCTCTACAGCACACACACACACACACACACACAAGATTGAGAATTAAGGCGCGTCTCGACGTGGTTTTGGGCGACTGTGACGTTGGTTTACGACGCAATGATAAGGGCTGGGGGGGGGGTCAGATTTAATTATTTCAACCACCAATACTCTGCATCTCGCACACTCGTGTATATATATATATATATATTGTATATATTTGTATTGGGTCATCGATCGTGCAGAGTTAATCAAAAGTTTGTACACAGCACCAAATTAATATAATATTATTAACGTGTATTCAGGACGACTGTTTTAGTTGTGAACCCATCAATATCTCGAAAAATAGGTATAACATGGCATTTTTAAAATATAATTATCGCTTTTTTGTTGTTTTTGATCTCTACGCGTTTAAGCCACTCACATAACGATATTACATTATTCGACTAATAATAATAATTATCACTTACCGAACTAAAAACGAGACTTCAACCCGGTATAATGAATGCTCTTATGGACTAAACAAGCTGTTAAAGTCGACAACGATATCGGACAACCTCGAGATGCAGCTGTGACACACATTTTCGTCCATCCAGTGGTGAAGTATGGATGTCAAGTGTGTACTTTAAGGAAATCGGGACAAGAAAAATATCGAGAAGAATCTCCGGACTAAATCATGGAGAATTCGGAAAAAAAAATGAAAGCACTTAAATGGTTCTACCAAACGCCCGATATTAAATTGGAGAGACAAAATAAAGGAGACTCCTGCTTGGATAAAAGAGGGAACTTTAGTTCGGATGTTTCAGTGTGGAGCGTGTATTAACATATTATACAGGATACGGAACAACCCCTTATCAGTTGACGACAAAGTTTCTTCAGACTTGAGTACAATTTTACGCATAGCGATGGGTAATCGACGGTGGACAGTTTTTGTACTAATCATGAATTAGGACGGATATACAATATAGTTTGACCAATAGAAAACTTCGAGAGCGCTAGTATAGTCTAATTCGAAATTGAGAACATTCCGACTTAAAATTAACATAGATAGAGATGTGTTGTTTCGTATCCTGTATATCTTAACTCGTGGTGTGGAGCATACCACTAGGACAGAGACCCACTAGAGCGTGCACGACTGAGATGGGAGGACCAAGTCAAAAAGGATGTACTAATGGTGGATACAAAATGCTGATTGACATCTCGCAGCGATGGATAAGGGGAAGCGGCATGATCTATGTTTGATTTTAAGATCTCAATCGTGGTCGATTGCAAAAGAAGATAAATGAAAACATATTTCGTTCTCAAAATTCAAAATCTCTTGTATTTCCGACATGTCTCGCCCTATTCACGATGAAAATATCAAATTCGTCGCGTACCATTATATTATTATGCGTCGTTCACTACAGCTTACCCACCACCGAGACTCGGCGAGTGCGCGCTTGACCTACCCTCTACTACCCTCGACTACCCTCTACTCCCATCTACAACCCTCTACTTCCATATACAACCCTCTACGACTATCCGCTCGCTGCGGCTCGCCGACGGGGAAACAAAATATACGAAATCTCTCAGGACTACCGATCGATGTAATTATATATTACAATACCGTAGTCCTTATGTACGCCTTGTTCGAGTGTACGTGAGGAGCCGTGCGGACGTCGTCGTGGAGCGTCTTCGGACGAAAAGTTTCTCGTTACGATGCGTCGAGAGCGACGGCCCGGCGGGGGAGGTGGTGGGCACTTCCGGAGATCGTGTGCTAACTCCCAAGTCCGCGGTCCATACAATATAATACGGTATCGGAGTCGGTGTCAAGACATTGTTTTTGAATCGAGCACAATGCTACGACGACGCCACTAAACGTAGTCTGGCCGGTTTATCGGTGCATTATTATTAACGTGTACGGAATACAATACGACGCACTAAATATTATTATATATTGTTATAATAATAATGTACGTCGTCCGATACGGAGTTTATAAAGTTCGCGTCATCCGCGCTAAAACTGATACGAATCGTCGACGACCGCGTCGTAATGCACGCTGTGAAGTCTCAGTGGTCGCCGTCGTGAAGTAGCGACAAGAAGTTTTCTGCGACCCTCCATATGATATCATAAGTCGTATGACATAATATCGATAATAATAACGCAGCTATATATGATTTTATTTAACAATTACTCGCGAGTTGTGTGTGCGTTCTGCAGTGATGTTCGGACGACGCTTTTTTTTTGTCGTCTACGATTCAGATAAAAATAATCGAAATTTACCGATATATAGTGACTTTACAGCAGCAATGGTGTACAATATAATAGTATGATATTATTATATACCAGGCCGTTATCCCCGCCACGGTTTTATCGCCTACGCCTACGCACTATAAATTCTTTTTTCCCCTTAAAAAAAAAAAAAACAGAATCAAAATATCAACGTCAACTATCCGCGAATAACAATAATACTATTATAGTCGCATATTTTTTATCTCCCCGTAATGTTCGCATAGTGTTTTATTATTTATAATCGCTGCATAACGCGCAACTCCTGGGAAAATTTGGGAGGCTGAATTTCTTTCAACGCGATTACACTCAAGTACACTCCGTTCTAATACACCGCCGCGTTTATAAACATTGTTTTTACGTAAGTTTTTTGATTTATTAGCCGCACACTCCGACTTATGCCAACCGACGCCAACTTGTTATTCCACAGACGCGTGTCGTTGTTTACACGGGACTTACTTTCAAAGTCGGTTGTATTCGGCACACTCAAAACGAGACGGTGTGCACATAGTTTCGACGCTTTTGTTCGGCGTATATAGTTTACGGAAGATTTACGACACATTTGCACACTTTTTGCCCCGCTGCCGACAATAATTAATAACACGCGACGGTCGTCGTTCGACACTCGAGGAGAGACCCTACGCATCGGATTTATATTGATATTATAATAACAATAACATAACGTCGTATACGATATCGACAGACAATAAATCGCCTTTTTTTTCCCCCCCAAAAGAAATATAGTAATATATTATATTTCCTAATATTATATAGTCTTCGGCTAATAAATGTCGTAGAAAAACAAATATACATAATAATAACAACAACGTGACGTATAAGTGCGTCGCGGAAATCCGTTTACCGTACGTCATAATATTATAACATTTTGTACTGCTATAACGTTATATATAGCTGTTTGTATACGAGTAAAAGATAAAAATGTTTATTTTTCATTTTAAGAAGTTTCGTAATGGATATTTTATTTTTTATAATTGAAGATGTATTTTAGCGGCGTTCACGGTCGTCGTCGTTAAAGGACCGCCGAGTAAAATCGTCGTATATATATATATATATATATATTATATAAGTACATAAAAATGAATTCGTGTATAATTCGGCGTTTTTATATTTTTTTATTTAGTTCCTCCGGAACCGGGCGGACGACTTTCGCGAAACAACAAAAAAAAAAGTTTTTTTTTCATAATATTATATTTCAAATATATATATATATATATATATATATATGCATTCGCTACAGCTGTATCATTCGACGCTCTTCCCCCGAGCCCTCGACGGCCTTTGCCCGGGTTGTTTCGCCGCAAGTGTTGGAACAATAGTTTGGGCTCGTCGAAGACAAAAGCGGTCGGGGCTGTATAGTTGGTTTGGTGGAGAGAGAAAAATTAACAATAAAAAGTGGCATGATCTTATGTAATAATATACCTACAGGGTGTAACGGGAAGACCTGACAAATGAAATAACTTTCGTTCAAACCGTTGTTTTATAATTATTATTTTTAATTTACCGACGCTTGTCTACGCTTTTAGTACGCATTTTTTTTATTTTTTATTCCTGAAAATAATATATTTAAATCTGATGTATTTTTTTTTTTGAAAAATTCAAACTAGCCAGTTTGTAAATCTCTTTTTTTTTAGAAAAAATGTTGATTGTTTAAAAAACATTTATTTAAGTCATATAGTTGATTATTTAGAATTTTTTGGTTGTAACTTTTCAATCAGATTTGACATTTTAAAAAATAAACCACTTTACTTAGATGAATGTTTTTACGATCGAAATCTTTCTATAAGCCAGATATACAAATTGGATATTTAAAAAAAAAAAATTTTATCATATTTTAAGTGTTTCGTTTTCAGTAGAAATTGAAAAATAAAAATGTTATATTATACGCGTGAAGCGCAAGAGTCAATATAATATTACGTATATAATAATGTATAAAAATATTGATCAGAAAAAAAGTTATTTAATTTGTCAGGTATTCCTGTTATAGGTTAGGTAAGTGTAACGATTAATAATTTTTTTATCGACTCGTATGTAACCGAGACGAGTTGGCCACGTAAATATTGTTAGTTTATCGCACCGAATCAAACGTCATAATACATTGTGTGATATATTATAGTGCACGAAGTTTAAACAATGATAGTGACACAAACTGGAAACGAGAACGGTATAATGATATCCGCATGACCGCACGAAGCGCGTTATAATTTTAGACTAAGAATAATATTCCGAGGAAATATCGAGCAGTTCGTTGTAAGTTTATAATCGCGTACTTACAGTAGGTACTTATAATCTACCTGCCCGTAAAATCGTGATTTTAATTTAATAAACACGCGTCAACGACCACTGAACCTTATACGCGGAAGGCGCATTGTATAATAATATAATTCATGTATTCAGAAGTGTCCCCATGTCGAGGGCCGCCATTTTGATTCCGTGAGTGTTCCTTTCGATGATTTTAGAATTATTTTAGTAGCTTATCTTCTACCGAATACCAGCGATATACCGGTGGTATCCGCGGTTAACGGCTTTTAACCGAGGGTGGTATCTTCACTTTTTACGATGACCAAAAACTATCACATATTTCGCCGGATAATTTTTATTGTTTATTCCATGAGAAGAATCTAAATGGCAGGTGGTGGTACCTACGGTTTTCTTTCCCAATGAGCGTTCCATAGTAAACAGTAAAGTGTCAACGAATCACACGATAACGAATACACATGTTAGTGCTGTTGATTTTTTTTCACCGCCATAGAGTTGAGTGCCAATTTCTCGTAATAATGTACCGAGTAGGTGCAATAATTCTTATCGGATATATATATATATATATTATATATATATACAGTGGAAGCAGCGTATTAGAAGCACTCACGAAGCGATAGAATGGGCGATTGTTTTTAACAGGCGTTTGGTTGCTGTATAAATGTCAATTTTTTAAACTCGATATTTTATAAAATTAAAAAAAAAAAAATAACAATCGATAAAAATATGCATCGAAGTATTTCATCACGTCAATTTATTACTTTAATCGTTATTATATTATAATACCATCTGATCCCGTGCACTTCGTTGACCGTTAAGTGTACCGACTCTATATTATGATTCAAACTTTGTTCAATTGGTCGATGAGATGACTGCGGTTTTGTCCGCCAGGGTGTTGCAGGTTATTGTTGTATCAATTATAGGCATTGATTACGTTCTATATTATTTTAAATGTTATACAAAAAATCTATCCGCCTGGTTTTTCGTGTATTTCTTGTTGTTGATGACCGTGGTTTTTTTAAGAGTAATAATGCTGCTCAAAACCTTTTCGAATCTGCACGGTGGACTGCTCTCCCGAGAACACTGAGATATGAGCTTTCAAAATTCCATCGTCCGACGGGTGTACCCTGCGCTGTTTCTATTGGGTCACCTCTGAAATTTCTATGTGTGAGTCCAAATAAATTCAAATACTCCATATGCACTTTCGAGGGATAAGCTATATGCCTAAAGCTGAATTTCATAATATGCGACCTTGGCCTTATCGTTTCAAACAACAGACGTGTTATCGTTTCAATAATCCGATTGTTTTTCATTGTTTATTAATAAGCCATTCCGAGACATTTTGTATCAATAACGCGATCGCATCAATAGTTATCCGTGTTCCGGTTTCCGGTTTCTACTCAGTGTTGAAAATAAATAACAAAAATTTCATCTGGAGAATATACAGATAAACGTAAATACGTTTTACATTTATTTAGTTTAGACAATAAGATAATCTAACTTTTATCCAGATAATAATTTTATGGTAGATGAAAACTAATTTTCATAATATTTAAATGACAAATTTATTTCTTTGTTTACGTTAACTGCACATAGAGTGACTAATCAGTAATATGGTAATATTACGTACTAATTGGGCAGTGGTCTGATGGAACAGTCATTTTAGTAAAAAAAAAAATGAATATTGTTCATGAAAAATTAAAATCATTTAAAAACAATTTTTATCTTGATAAGAATAGATAATAGATGAGTAATTTTTTTTATCTAGATCAATTCGTCTATGGATATACTAGTCTCTATACGCCGCTTCTACTGAAGTTTTAACGATGATGATGATTACGGTGTTGTGTAATGTTGTGTACGGGACTGTAATAAATGCGGTGGTCGAATCTTCGGGGTCAGAATTATTTAGGACGTCCGTGCGCACGACCGATCGCGTGTCGCGGGAAAATTGACGCGGTTGATAATAATAATATTATTATAATATAATAATGATGTTATTATTATATTAGTCGGCAATTCGATTTCGGTCGACGATAAGCGTCGTCACGCGCGTCTATATCGGCCCGCACTCGTATACGCATTAGATTAGCGAGTGCCCTAGAAACCGTCGTTGTTCGGTCACTTTGCCAGTAGTTCTGGATCGCCACTGTTCGACGACCAGGAGACGGCGTGATGGCGAAAATATAAGACGAAACGAAACCGTTTTTAAAAATTAAACAGCACATGACGCATGGAAATACTCACACATAATACTCTATTATAAGTTTATAATGGTCGGTCATAAAATTTGAATGCATTTCTGTTCGATCGAACATTCTACGTTAAGACTCCTGTAAACCGTATCTACGAATTTTCATCGAAACGACCTTAGCGACTGACAAAAGTCGAGGTACTTTTATATTTAGTGCTTCTTATTAAAAAAAGGAACGTAATGATTTTGGATTTGATAAAAAGTTAACTTTGCATCGGTCCGAGCATAATATATTCAATATTTTTAATAGTTTTTAATATTATATATATTTAATATGAAAAATTTTAAAATCGATAAAATGTAAAATGTATTTATTCCCGTCGAGAATTTGATAAAATCGAAAAAGTGCTCCGACCAATGCAAAGTCATCTCGTTTAAGCATTCAAAAACCTTAACATTATTTAAATTGGATCTTTCGAAGTACCTAGTTAAATTTTTATCAGGCGAATATAGCTATTTCACGTTCATAATTTGATTTTGAATATTTTGATATTATGACTCAATGACAATTTATGTACATGTGGGTAGATGCAAGTTGATGATGCGGGTAAATGGTGGGGAGTATACAATTTAATACGTCGTTTTATTTTGTACTTTGGGTTTTTTTTTTTCTATGAACGCATATTAAATTAATTGCATGTTTCCACTTTTTCGTTTATATTTTAATGATTTTTCACGAATAGTGTCCTGTCGAATCAGGAAAGTAATAATATTTTTCATAAACGTCAAAATATAATATTATCACCCACTCATCAGGCTTGGTTGATCTGAACGAACGGCTACGAAATTAAAACATCATCATAGTCTATGATATTCGCAGAAAAAATAATAACGATGCTAAAAATAACACTCTGCACACTATTAGTACTTACAATTCCATGTTTTATATCATATAGAGTGAAACCTCGATAACTCAAACGTCTATAAGTCGAATTTTCGATAACTCGAATCTTCACCCCTGCATTTCAATAAGTACACACAATTTTTTTTATAACTCGAATTTTCGAAGACTCACATTTTTTTCCGACCCCATTCCCCAACCGTTTCGAGTTATCGAGTATGACGTATTATATTATACCATTGTTAAGAACAATTTTCAAATGTATTCAGAATACGTATTCGAATACAGCCGTCTTTAAAAAGTATTTGAATATAAATACAAATACATTTTGAAAGTATTCAAAATACTCTGCGAGTATACCTTTTATTTTGTGGTAGGTTTATTGAAATGTCTGTACATTTATGACAAATATGTATACAGAAAATTATCAACAGACATTTAAGTTCAGTAATTAATTAATACAATATTTCATTCGTTCAATAGTTTCAGATATTATCTAACCCAATTAGTATTATATTGTCAAGATGAACCTGAACAGGGTAGATATTATGAATTTTAGATGTTGTGTCATCTGCTTATTTAGTGAAATACTAAAAAAAATCTTAAAAATATTAAAAAAATAGAAAAACTGTATTTGAATACAAATATTTGAAATTCGATGTTCAACAAGACAGCAGAGTCCAAAAGTTACAAAAAAAACAAAAAAACATTGAGTACCTATTATACCTCGTATTATACTGTGTTAAGTTTGGTAAACTGTGTATAATACATAATATCAATTATATTTTAAGTGTTATTGCGTACAGTGGCCACTAAGGTGTAGTAACGCGTAGTAATTTGTCGAGAACGTTGCTGCCGCTTAACGGCGACCAGTGTTCTGTTAATTATTTCCGAGGACAATTTTTTTACAATTTACCGTAACGAGGGTGGGTCAAATTTGGGGATAGCGATACGCGATGGAGTCATATTATTATGTTGAACACTTAGAATAATCAATAAACTACTTTCAGTCATCACTGCAACCGCTTCCACTTTCGTATTCAATATGCCAAACAACAATACTATAACATAAGTAAAAAAAAAAAAATAACGCGATTTCGTTAATAGATAATATTATAACATTGTTATCACAGTGATGGTGGCAGTGGCGTCGTGCAAAGCCATTGCTCGAAATACACTGTTTGAGTGAACAAAAGTACTTCGAAGCGCATTTAGACTATAAATAATAAAAATAATATATTACTTTTATTACTACTGTCATGTACTATTACGTCTGAAGGAATCCGGTCGGAAAAATACGTAAAAACTAAAAAAAAAAAAATCTAAAACGTCCGTTTTTCCGGTCCGTGTCATTATTATATGATATAGAATTTGGTAGAATTTTCGTTTTATATACGTCGTCCCAGAAAAATGGTACAAACTCGTTGTTTATTGGTATAATAATAATAATAATAATAATATTGTGTTCTGTGTTTAACGTCCATCTTTATTACGTCGTATTTCCCTTAATCAATTTGAATCAGATTTTATTATTGTAATACCATGGTAGGTTTTATAAAAATTCTAATGATACGTACAAATATTATATTGGTTGAGACTAGGTTAGGTATCACCAAAATTTTCCCATCGTAATGTAAACTGTTGACGGATATGGAAGCACATGGCCAAACTTACAATTATAGTACTTTAGTCGGAATTTAATATTTTTGGAATCTCCTAGAATTTTTTTAAATATTTTTAATTCATCGAGCGTACCATGTATACGAGGCTAATCGAACCGTGACCTAAATATCTTAAATTCATATGCAATATAAAATTATATGACTTGTTTGTGTATCCAAAATTAATTCTAAGCCCTGAGAACAAAATACGATTATTATTCTGTCATTGGAAATATTTACGATTTATTATGTTTGTGTGTATTACCTTTATTAAAATAAGTACATTTTATGATGGTTTAGTAACTGAAAACACAACTTGATTTGACATGGTTAGAAAAAATATACCGGATGCCAGGTACCTACTCAACAGAGAAAACAATAAATATAATTATGTACGCAGTGGGTTAGTTAAATTGATAGTCGGGAACCCTTTTAAAATTTTAAATTCAAAACAAATATTTTAAACGTTTTTGTGAAATTGCTGTATAGTAAATCATGGCAAAGGGGAGGTCGTTAGTCATATATTATATTATTGTAATAAAAAACAGCTTAAAATATTCGCACTACACCATGGACTGAGGTTCACTGACTTTCCGAATAATTAAAAAAATGCGCAGTGAAAAAAACAAAAATATAATTATACAATAACAATAGCATAACTATATAGTAATATTTATCTGAGTTAATTTTTAATTATTATTAATTCGTAATATTATGATAATGTGTGTGAGATCAACACCATCGAATTCTTCAAGACAACCAATAATTACTCAAGCTACGCTCTAGTCAACCCCTTTTCAATGTACAAATTACCAAACGAACTAATCTAAAACTGTTTCTATTGTATCTTTTTTTTTTCAATTCTCTGATCTGTTACCCACTATAAGTATTATGTATCTATTATCTATTATTTATAATAACATGCTAATGACCAAGTTGTCGAAGCAGAAATTGTATGGATTCCAAGACCAATTAAAAAAAAAAAAAAATAATAATGTGTGTCATGAATGACATTATTGTGACGTTCTGTGGATCATTTTATTCTCAGTCAACGGCTGGTATTTATTGTAATATCAAAACATTTTTATTTCCACAGTTTTATAAAGTAAAGTAATGAGCAGTTTTCTATTGAACAATGAACAAAATATAGACAGTTATTCAGTGACAGTATTCGCACGTATTTGTAAAAGGCCATACCATAGTATTGGTTATTGATCTGGTGGATATTTATTTAAAATATTTTAAGATGATGTTTGAGGGCGTAAATATTATATTATAATTTTTTTTTCTAACGCAGCAATTGGTTTCGATTTCCGATGAAGTTATTATACTTTCAGGTTTCTTCTGTGGATTTAATTTTTATTTTTGGGCATTAAGATTTGAAATTTGAATATTACATATTATTATTTTCAAGACTTGTCGTCGCTTCCAAATATTCCTGCAATGACGTCTTAAGACACCTATAGAATATTCCTAAGATATCCACTGGCTTGTGTAGGTGAGAGTAGAGCAGAGACCCCATAAACCTTGCTGTTAGTACGGGAAACCCGTTTGTGTATGATTATAAGCAAACCGAACTGAAAATTCGTTGTAATAATAATAATACACAATTGACTTATATTGAAACTTTTTCAATTTTCTTCCAAACACTACCTGAGCACAACCAGCGTGATTCAACCTTGAAACATAAGAGGACATTGTTCACATTTTAGCATATAATAAATATTGTCTACTCCGCTGCTATACCGACCGTACTTGGGCATAGGATTTCTGGTGCGATCTACATAATATTATTATTATTTTTATGTACACATTGATATATCGTTTCGCGTTCGACGTGTGCGGGACCTAGGCGGGCATTAAATATTTATAACCAGTATAATATATATACATATCGGGTGTAATAATATCTCTCTGTGCAATACATAATATCCGGATTTCGATTTGTTTTCATTTTTTTTTTTTTTTCATTCTAACACGAAAATTTCGGTACAGACGAATCAAATCACTCAAGTCGCACCGAAATTGTCATATGCGTTTTTCATATTTTATACGATACAGCATTTTATAAAAAATTATCATATTATGTGAACGCGTGAGATCGAAAACAGCTCGCTGACTGCATTGGATTTGTTGTGAACGATGCAAATCGTTATATTTTCCCGACGGCATATAATATGCTAAAACCGTCCGTACATGGATGAGCACAGAATATTATTATAACGTCCTCTAAACGTGCGCAAAAATATTATATCTCAATCGTATTTATCACCGCCACGTAAGGATTTAGCGACAGTCAATTCACACCTTCCGGGGGCACTGTTCGAATATCGTGACGGTTGTTTTTATTTTTAATACTTGTGGAGGAATGTGTTGATTTTTCACCAGAAACCTAAATAATTGGTTTATCATTTTTATCACGCGATTCGACCGGTACTAAAAATGCATGTGATATACTCTTAAGCGGATATCCACTACGTGCTTTGTCTCCCCGTCTTACTATAATGAGTAATGTAGAATATTTTATGTTTAAAGAAATTTATTTAACTATGTTGTTTTTGAAACTACAGTGGTGAATCGATCTATCATATTATATTGTAAAGGTAATAACACTATAACCCACGTAGTGGTTTTTTGATGACATGATAAAATGCTCATAGCATACTTCAAAATAAAAAAAAAAACATAAGTGGGGTTCTAGATAATATTCTTACCCGTATATATTTGATAATACATCATTCGCTCCACTGCTAAAGCAACAGAGTACAATGGCTATTTGAAGCCCCTAGCAATTGCCCGCGTCATGTGAAAGTAAGACGGAGACAATGCCCACACGAGTATAACATCTCCTTAAGGATTATAACTTCTCGTTTTAATATTGTGTAGTTAGGTCTTGTCCGTTTTCACATTTTCGTCATTGTTGAGTGATAAGGATTTTTGTTTAGTGCCTGGTGATTGAATCATATTATACTCAAATTTGACAAATTCCTCCTATTCTATCTTCTGTCTTACAATCACACCTGTTTGTTCCATTCGAAGTATGTGTGGACCACGCTGTGCATATGCCCTTGATTTCAACTAACATACTATTAACTATTGACCTTATCGTATAACTTACCGTTTTGGTGCTCTTGGAAGTTGTATCATTATCGATACACATTAGTTAACGGGTGCAGTCGGTCGGCCTACCAAGACCGATAATTCGACAAAGCTCTGTAAGGGTGATATGTTTGACGTCATGAGATGTACAGTCAGGCCAAAAACTAAATATATTACATGCCACAATATCTACTGTTATAGTCCATTCAGTTTAAGAGTGCACAGGTGTGCGCATATGCTACCGACTAAAAAATTATCTAGATAAGATAAAATAATTTTAACAAAATATATCTAGATAAAAATAAAGATAACATAAATGTAATTTATCTAGATAAAGATAAACACAACAATATATTTATATATATAAAATATATCTAGATAAATATCATTTTCTTACACTAATTTTTATTGTTTTTTAGTATTTTTGTAATATTAGATTTATACCAATATAATGACATAACATTTACAATAACAACGAATTGAGCCTTTAAAATACAGTTCTACGAAGTTAATATTTTAATTTATTTTTAAAATGGATGGGGAAATAAACCTATTGATTTTAATATGCTTATTATGGCTAGTAGAGAACGATGTATAGTGCAAGCCCGCGTGCAGGTTCTCGTGTTATCATAATGTTGTCGTTGGCGATAATAACAAGAAATATATTCTCTTAATTTTATAAATAATTTATCTGGATAATTCCCAACACTGGTCGTCGTCAAGTGGTGGTAGCTGTGGTGTGGATGATCGACGGACGATAGTACATAATTAGGTGACAAAATATGAAAATTCTGAATTCTGGTTTATACAAGTGTGACTACGAGAATCACCCGGCCATTCGTAAAAGGAACATTTTTTATTTCTGTTTTGTTGTTGTCATATCTCCATTCTTTGGATTCAAAAGTCTGGGTGTCCCGAATATAGCTACGCGATTCGTGGAAGGTGCACGTCTTTTATTTGATTTTGACTTCACTTCGAAGACGTCTGTTTGCATTTCTTATTATTCGAGTCATTATGCAGCAGTTCTTAGGATAAAGGTTGTCTTTTATCATTTTAAATACTCCGTCCATGTTTATCCGAGCCTTCGTTTCATCTATTCCGACATAGGTTCGAATAAATATGATGTCATTCGTTACAGGTATAGTCGACGTCCTTGTTTCCGTATACATTGCCTCATACCTACAATAATTAATGTTCAGACATCAGACCTCTCCCCCCCCCCCCAACCCTAAAAAAAAATTGCTCGTTATAACTTCCTCGTGAGTTTTCAAGAAGGAACTACAAAAACTGCACCAAACATGTTATACGTGCATGTCAAATCTTTAAGCCGCTTTGTAATCAAATAACTAATTTCGATGTGTTAATGTTTTCACGACATTAAACAGTTATCGGCTTGTATCAACAAAAGTCCAAAACAATTAATACGACAATCTACATAGTAAATTCACAAAAAAATCTGAAAATAAGGTCACAATATGCCAATGGCTCCTCCTCTCCGCCAGACCTAAATACCTAAATATTTTCAATATTGTCATTGATAACTATAGTCGTCATGACGTTTCCAGGTCATTTATAAATATTTTACTTCTGGTGAATTTTGTGTTTCTTATAGCTTCTAAATCAAAATATCGATGCAAGGAATTAATTTAAAAGAATACTATTATATTATTTATCAACGAAGGTGTATAGTGTATATATCTATATCGGAACTTATATTATTGTATATTATTATACTTATTATATAATTATAAATACCACGTAATATTTTATTTACAAAAACCTTTATTGTATCTTATATAATTATTTCTTCGAATAAAATGTATTCATTATTTTTTTTTTTTAATCCGGTTTTTATTGGACGGTATTAGTTATAATTTTAGAATATGAATAATTAAATCGACTACCTAACTATTGAACGTGTTCTGCTTACCGATTTCGTGACGATGTATTATATTCGTATTTATTTATACATAATATGTACTTAAAAAGTAACTTATTAGTTTGAATAAAATACGAATCACTATAGTATATAATTTGCTCATAATATACAAAACTTATTAGGTAGGTATATTGGCAGCTATTATAATAAGCTTATATTTAGATAACCTTATATTTATATGTCTGCTCTGTTTCAATGGATACTTAACTCCGAAATGATTGCGTTACAAAGATTCTTGGGAAAAATGGTTATTTAATAATTTTCATTTTTAAAAATATATATCTACAAGCTGAAAAACTCGTCTTTATAAAATAAAACAAAACTACACTGACCAAATGTCATACTCATAGTTCAATAGGTTCCGGCTGGGCGATGATAAATCAATACAAGTTCTTTTATATACAGTTTGATTCACCAAACATGCTCACCCCCATTTTTTCCTTTAATAATGAAAAAAACTATTAAAATTCTGATTTTTGGAATTTTTAAATATAGGTAATAAAAGTTTATTTTTTTACAGTAGGTACTTACGTGAGTGTCCTGTGGTGAAACAAACTTCTGTTTTTTTTTCAAATGAGAACCTCTTTTTCGAATATAATTTATTTGCTAGATAATTTTTCTGAAAATGTTTGCGAGTAGTTTCTCAGCTATTGAAATGTTTAAGGATAACAGCAGTCCTCAAAAGTGATGTTACAAAAATATATAAAACAGTTGTAGTATTGGATCTAAAAATGGGAGTGAGCATGCTCGGTGAATCACGCTGCATTATATACATATATTCGTTTAATATGTGCGGTATATATTTAAAACTGTCATAAAACCGAATAAATTTTAAGTATGATTTGTAGGTACATATTGTGTTTAAACTATAGGTATGGAAACCAATAATTTTCTTTCTTCAATCGATGGACTTGTTGAATTCGATAGTATTCTGTATTGTGGCGCTACGTATTGTTTCGATTGTATAATATAATTAAACATTGATTATCAGTTATGGCAAGACAATACATGCTGTAGCAGTATAATAATATGAAATGATTGTTGTGACAATAATTCATCATCAATCGTATTTTAGGCGATCGAAAAGTTACGCAGCAGTAGAATGATAAATATTGTACTTAATTTTTTTTTTCTTTCGTCTTATACGGTTTAAGTTATTTTAGCCTCGGGCGGCCAACCAGCCAATCTCCTCCGACCACTGACTTAATTCTCCGTTCGTTATAATTTCGGGTCGTCTTCTCCAAACTATATAATATTATATAATTCACTATACATCACACACACACACATACACACACACACACACTAACCTTCGTTCGTTCTCGACATTATTATACATCTCGTAAAACGCCTATTCGGAGTGTTCCGTTTTCACAACGCTTTTACATACTTCATATAATCACAAATTATTGACGAATTAGGCTCGGCGCGCCGCATTGAAATTCAAACCCGGTAGCCTGCAGCAACCAATCATCACGCTCCTCGTAAAAGAATAAAAAAAACTTTTATTCCTACTCGATATCTCGTTTCGCGTTTTACTTACGTACCCTTATTCGTTTTATGTCTCTACGACAAAAACGCTGTGCGCTATGTTTTTTTTTTTCCGTTCTTTTTTTTATCCCCATATAATATAGTAACTCGATTTACGATTTTTAAACTCTGAGCCAGTACGTGAAATCGCTTACTAAAATTATATTGGTTTCGACGAGACTGGAATGCGAATTCGTTGCGCGATTCTCGACACACGTTTACGATACGAACATTGCCATAGGTTTCACGCACTTATAATATTATTACGCGCAAAAGCGCACACAATATGATATAATATAATGTCCCTGATACTATGTAATACAACGTTATGAAATTAAAATGTTATTGAAATATTATGGAAACATTTTTTTTTTTACAAATTTCAACTAGGTATTAGAATGTTTTTAAAATGTATTTTATATTATATTTATATTATACATATTGTATTTACATTGTGCGTATATTATTATTAGTTTGATGCATAGAATACTTAAGTTTATTTATCCTTGAAAACCCAAAGAGTAAATCAATAAATCATTTTGTTTTAAACACCAGAATTCAAATAAAATTTTTATACATTTAATAATATTTTTCAATCATAAATTATTATGCAATTCATTTTATATTTTATTTTTAACATTTTTCTCAACTATCAAGAATATATCAAATATTTATTTTATGATATGTTCAGGTAATATAAAAACTTTTAATGTACCCATTATTTACAACTTTCCAAAAACTTTCTTTTAAATACATTAAATTTACAAACGTGTATTTCGGCCGTTTTTCTGATTTTTTTCGTACACTGTTTAACAATGTTTTCAATACAATTATATAATAATTATAATTTAAATATGCATTGTATGTAAAAATTAAAAACTACATTTGACATTCTGGTACCGTATACGATTTAAAATCTTAATTAAAAAAAAAAAATAAAATAACCTTTAGATGTTTCTTGCGTCTCATAGAATTTTCAACCCGGATTCGTGTATACATATCAATGTGGTTCGTTGTATATATTATAACCATTAACCACTATATAAACCACGAAACAATACGACTTATGTGCGCTTAATAATTATGAATAATACATTTATGATTATGCACTTTTTTAATTTATTAACGAGAACAAATGGAAAAATGTGCAATTATAAATATTCATATTATATACGAGCGCGTGTCTGTATACAGCTGTATTACAATAATAATAATAATATAATGTATACAAAAATATAGGTAAGTGTATTTTTTTAAATTTTTTTTTTTTTAACAGCAATGTTTGTTAGAATATTTAAAACGAGTTGGCCCGGACATATTTTACAACATGTTTCAGAACACTACCGTTTTGTGAAAATATAATAATAATAATAATAATATACTTTTATATAATATTAATATGTAGTATGGATTAAACAAAATTCACACAGTTCTATGAAAACGTATACCGTCCAGGCCATAATTCCAATGAATTTCATTGTGTTAAAAGTAATGCCCATTATAATATGTACCAAAAGAAGAGAAAATAGAGAAGTAGCTAGTTGTATAACGTATTACTATTTGTATAATACGAAATTCATAATATTGTTAACCGTCATGAGCTGTAACAATGTTTTATTTATTTTTTATCTTTTGAAAGTCGAAGTGAGGAAGTTATCAGTTGTATAGTGGTTACAGTGATGCGTTTCTCTTTTTACTTTTTCTGCAATCTATTTTTCGGTGAAAATAAGTGTTTCGATAAAGCTTTAAATTTGAACGCTCGATACAACGATTTTAAAACGACGCTCGTCACTAGTTCGCCCTCACGCTCAGACGAATTTTATTTTCGAGGAAATCGAAAAATTCCTGTCTGAATAGTATTATCTAGATTTTATATCCTGTCTTTTGTGCGGTGTTTAACATTTTTTTGAACGCTCTCCGTATCCGGTAGAGTATTTGTTTTTTTTTTCTAAAATCCAATCGCGAGCGTCGTCTCGATCGGCCATAATTTAATGATAATATGAAGAAACGAAAAGAATGGTTCCGATAAACGACCCATCATTTTTAACTATGATCGATATTTCGAGGTGCGATCGGTGCAACCCTCTCGCCCCTCCCTAACGCTCTATATTTCACTCTCCCACCCACACACATTTATACCTAGCTTTTCGAACGCTGCGCACGCGCACACCGCGCGCTCACGAGCTTTCTTGGTCTTTACATAATAGGTTTATTATATTATCAGACCGTCGGCCGCCCGTGTTTGTTCAACTATTAATCAAGCTCAAATGTTGATTGAACGTTTCGATCGCGTTTACACAGCGTTTCGTGCCACGTCATTAATACGATAATATGTCAGTGTGTGTGTGTGTGTGTGTGTATATATTATATTGTATTACTATAATATGTATGTGTGTGGGCAATGTGAATAATTAATTCGTTTAGTTTGCTATTTGTATGGTTTACGGAAACGCAATAAGATACGGGGGAGACGCCGCCGTGCCGCGACCGTGTTTGTTTTTTATTTGTTCCCTTCAAATGTCACGCAAGCGCTCTACGCAGTGGTTTGATGGGGGGGGGGAGGGGGGGCACAAGAGGACTCGGTCCCCCTACCCCTGGCGGTGGTAAAAAAGCGTCCCCTTTAAAAAAATTATTCCTTCAACTGGGTTAAAAGTGGGATGAGTACATTGTGCTTACATAGTACAATCACTGTTTATACATTACATAATAATATGTACATTAGACATTATGCATAAAATTATATTATATGGAACGCTTAGAACTATATGGAGACCGTAGCCCCCCCCCCCCTAAAATCTATTCCCGCTCTGAACTCCCACTGGCTCTATTCAGCGTTTAATATCATTATACAATCAGTCCTTTGGCAGTCGCAGTCGTAAAATTAGACACCTTTCAACAGCGTTATATAATTTTATCTAAAATTATTTCATACTTCTATAACATATAATATATTATATATTCGGTTATTCAGCTACGACTGTTTACAGTGAATGCATTTCCATCGGTTCTTATGGGGTGGGTTCGACTAACTAACCGACAACTGTAAACGTACCTGGCAATAATAAGGTGTTTATTTTAATCTGCGCATGTGCGGGAAGTTTAAATTGAATTTATCAGACTTCAAAGTTGTGTTCCAAATGTAATATTGATTGTTTAAAACTATTTCGACCACGTCGATAATTATAAGGCCGACCCGATGTCCGATATATTTTCAATATTAATTTTCACGTCCCCATGGTAATATTATGGCATGATACCCATACGGTATAATCACTAAAACTATTACGGTCGTGCCTCGTAGTTAGACGTCAATATTTGATCATCGACCGTTCAGCTATTATGCACAGTCCATGCCCAATCACCCCCCTCCCCAGCGAATGAAAAATGTTATACATTAATTCGTCAATTTTAATCGTGCATAGCCCACCTCGACTTAACGACGGCGTAAATAAACAAACGGACGTTTCGAATTATAATTGAGTGCCTACAAACATTTTGAACAAACTGTGTTTAATAGTTGTTATTGTGTCGTGTCGCGTTGTCGGTGGACTTGAAGCGAGTGCTTTTCAAAAATATATTTTGTAGGCGAACAATAAATGTTAATTGCCCGTGCTACCTGCTTGATTTGCGACCGGGTTTTCCGAAATGACTAAATATGGATTCCGAATTTTTAATTTCGCGAGCACTAATTAGATTTAACAAGAATATTTTAATTTACGCAGATATACACGGTAGTTCAAGTAATGATTACATTTCGAATAATTGAATGCACTTATATCGCAGTCGAACAGATATTATAAATGATGATTAGTAGTTTATTCAGAATATTATTATGATGCATTGTTCTTTCAAAACTGCAGTTCGTTTGTGAAGCGAACATAAAAAGTTATTACAATATCACTTTAGTTTATGCAGTAACTATATGCTAACAACTACTCCTCTGTTGTCTTAAATATAATATTAATTCGTCTCGTTCCGCAGGAGTAGTGTTTGTAAAATATTTGCCTACCAGTGCAGAGTCGTCGACAAGGCAGTGAAAAATAACTTTTAAAGTTATGAAAATATAACAAATGCATTTAATTGCAGTGCATTCGGTTAGTTATACATCTTAAGTCTGCATATATAAGCGTTCACGAGCTTGAAAATCTGAAAACAACTTTCCTAATGATTGCTTTTCGAATATTGTTCTCGTTGTATAAAGTATAGAAATCTAGAAAGTCATCACCTCTCCAAACTTACAGTCAGAGTTATTGTTCGTGTATTATGTCAATCGTTATTGTGAGACGACAAGACATGAGTTTATAATTGAATCCATGTCGATGGTTTTAAATGTATACATGAAAATTACTCTAAACTATCTTTCGTATAGCTTCTTTTCGGGAACGATTTATGTGGCGGACGGCTGCAGCTGGTCACGAAGGATTTATCCACTGGCGTACAGAATTATGATCGAATATAGGTATTTACCGCATCGTAAATAAAGCAACAATTCTATTGGGTCTTGATAAAATAATATGCGAAACAAAAAATGTTATCACCACAACTCGATAATATTTTTTTTTTCAGTTATTAATATGGCTTCAACGCCGGAGGTCATTAGCCTGGAGTTTTTATACATTGGTCTTAATTCTATGAGGTACATTATTATGTTGAACATTTGGAGGGAATCGAGAACTTTGATGGACCTGCGGTGTCCGTGAAAACTCGAAGATATTTCCCGAGTTTTCCTCTCCAAGCGCACGTTTTGTAGTGGGTGCGTTCCCAAAAAAATCTTCTATTAGGGACATTCGAGTATGACGTGTTTGCTGGTCAGTGGTATGTCGCACGGTTCGCGTATTTTACGTCCTTCTTCAGGTATAAGACTAACCCTCGGTTGGATCCTTGATTGTAACAACTATTTCTTCGTGTCCGATTTTCATGGGGTAATTGATGTTTTTATTTCTCTGAGTTTGTTGGAAATTCGTGATGTCCCCCGCCACACGTCTTTATGGTATGTTTTTGTTAGATTGTCTATTAGTTTTCGTGTGCTTCTTGAAGTGTTATTTTATTAATATTCGTACCGAACTTGGTGATAATATTGTTGCTTCGTCGGCCGCCTCGTCTCCTAGATCGCTGCCATTTATGTCTGTATATGCTATGGGACCCATAGAAATTCAATTTCTCCGATCGAGTGCGATAACGATTCTCGAATGACTTGAATGATTTCATTTTTGACGTAAGGGTATTCTAGATCGATGAGTGCACTAAGACAATCACTTATAATGAGTATTTCCTAGGACACTAAACTCACTGCGTGTGACTCACTATTATAATAGTATATTGTGTATGTCTTACAATTATTGTATTGTGACGTTGTGCTCTTTGCACGCGCGTCAATCGTAACGTCAATATTCATATTGTTTTCGTCGTATATAATTAATACGAAACGTATAACATATGATATATTATTGATATCAAGTCGATATTGCATTATGACGCATTGATCTAGACGGAATGAAATTTGATAAATCATCGTACAACGCTGTGAGAAGAATCTGTGACCCAGACATCTAGTACCCATACATATTATTACATCCGATTACCGTTTCGACCATATCGAAACCGTGTCCCATGCACGGTATACCTAGTACGAAATACCATTATAATGGCCATCACGACATAATAATATAATAAAGCGTATCCATATCCGCGATTTCCGTAGACACTGCCATCGTAAGTTGAAATCTGCACACGGATAATATAATAATAATATCTTAACCGGTCGAAAACATTATTTTTCTTTCAAAATATTAGCGCACACGGTTTTCTGTCATACGCGAAGTATCGTATTATATTATTATTTACTGCGTTGCGACGTAGGTGCCTTTACCGGGTATATCGCTATACCGCGGTGTACAAAGGCGTTTGTCGGAAATGTCTGAAAATAAACGCGCGCACGATGTTTTGTGATGTAAGTGCACGTCATAATATTATTACTATATACCGCGTATTAAATACCATTATGGTTTATCGGTGTGTGCAAATACTGAATTTATACATATACATACATACATACATAGTATTACGTACCTACCGCAATGTATTTATATACGATATTTGTGTAACGCGAACCGTCGTCGTATATTGAATTTATTATCAAAAGGTAATTGAAAAAATACTCATTGTATTTGGCGTCGGTTAGCTGGCGAGGGGAATATCAGCTCTCTCTTGCACAACCGTCGTCGGCGGTACATAATATGTGGGCGAGCTACGGCGGCGCGCGTGCAATTTAAATGGAAATTCGCGAGCCCTCAGCGTTGTATTTTTAAATATAAATATTTCGTTACGTTATTATGTCGGCGGTACTGTAATATAGGCGAAGGCACAATGGCAACACAACAATAATAATAATATTATTACGCGTCCCGTTATTAAAATGTACCCAACGACTTTGTGTCGCGGTCGACAAGGCAAGTCGCCTGCGACTCGCAATCATTCCGTACCTACCGCGGGGCGGTGTTCTGCGGCGGTAGAATCGCGGCCAAAACAAAATATATCATGTTGTTTCAAACTATGATAAAATTACTATATTGTTGTTATAATATTATTCTAGTTGTTTAGTAAAAAATCAATACAACGGAAACCAAACAGGTGTTTAGCAAACATTGAACAAAAATACTGATAACAGCTCTGGTGTGGAGTGTATCGTTGTTTGGGAAGGTGACGAATCATGAACGGTGCTGAAAACGGGTGAAAGAAAATTACAGAACCTATTGAAACTCGGTTCTGTCGATAGGTGTTAAGAGTCTAATCGGCATAAATGGCATTATCATAATATGCAGAGGTGTACAACAGTTTACTACAGGATAAACAAAGATGGATCCATTGTAAAACTATAAAAGAAATAAACGGACAGGCTATCCCAATGAACAACAAATGGATAGGTACACAACTGCCACGATTATTGAGGGAACACTCGAAGGGAAAAGGACGGAGAGAAAGACCAAGACAAATTATGTTGGGAAAGATGTCTATACGATGAGGACTAATATTGGAGGATGCAACTATATCGACCGAGAGGAGAAGACACTGGAGGAACATAAAATTGTGATTAATAATCTACGGATTGCAAAAATTAATCATTGTGATTTTTTAGCTTCGGGCAAAATGCGGGATGGTCCTTCGGGCAAACTGCAACTAGAACCATCATGCCGAACATTCAGCCTTCCAGCCATCTCTGTTGGTTGCTATTTCTATCCAGCCCGAACTAAGGCTTCTATCTCTTTTTTAACCAAGTCTTCTCATCTCATGCGAGGCCGGTTTTCATAATGGCCACTTGCCTGCTGGGTTAGGTTATAACTCTGCCGCGTACGAAGCGATAAGGAGTTCTGATTGCGCCATGAATATCCAGCCCACTGACTGTCGAGTCTTCTGCTTTTTGTCGTCTCCAATAAGTTTGGCTCGATAAAAACGACGACACACAATAAACCATAAAATTATATCGGTGGTGTGCCCTGCAGCGGATATGGCACTGTGTGAAAGTTAGGTCCTCGAGCGTAATATCAAATAATATAATAATTTAAACGTTGGGTACTTGTATACGTAATATCTGCTGCTGCAAAAGTCGTTTGGAGATCCTAATTGGTTTTTCTTCTTCTGAAATTGCAAATGAAACTCGACAAAATGTATCATCCTCAATTGTAATGGTCGTTGATTTCTTCAGGGACTATTACGCGGCATAATGTTTTCAAAATAGTTTTGCCGGTTGGCCACACTTTTTTTATTTGCATATTTTATTGGGCCGAGGGAGGGTCATGGGATGGATTCGTTGAAAAATTACTGTCGATTTTACTTTTCACCTATTCCCTGTATTATACGTTTTCATATTTTCACGCTTACGATTTAAATGATCATCCGTGAGAATAATAACTGCGTAAGCTAATGCGCCCGCCAAACGTTCGTATATTATGATAATAATTGTATAACAAATGCATCAGTTTAATAATAATATTATTATAATAGCCGGTCATTTCCGAAGTCTATACTATTGTGCCAGAGTTAAAATATAATCAACGAACCAAACTATCTACTCCGACATTGTAAAGAAGGATAATTTGAAATTGACAATTTAAATTGATTATAATATTGTTATATTACAAGAATACAACATATAACCTATTATATAAAATATTATAATATGCTCACTACACAGGTCGGTGGTTGTTTTTATGACACAAGTAGGTACTATACAAAGTGTAACAAAAATACCTGACAAATTAAATAACTTTTGTTCTTAATTTAAATTAATATTATTTTATTATTTTATTATTATTTTTTGTATATAATTGATGAACTCTTACGCCACACGTAGAACATTCAAAAATTATAATTGTAAAAACATTTATTTAAGTCATGTAGGTAGTTTATTTTTTTTTTGAATTTTAAATATCAAATTTTTTGAGTCATTCATTTTAAAAGCAATAGAAAGTAATAACTTTTTAAAAAAATATATAGATTTTTAACAAGTAGGTGCCTATTTAAAAACTCTCGTAAAATGTTTTAAAAAAGTTTAAAAATCTAAAATGATTTTTAAGACTGGATCAACTTTATTTAAAATGTCATTATTAAGTAATGTTATTTTAAAAAATCATAAAAAATCAATTACACGACCTAAATAAATGTTTTTACAGTAAAAATGTTTCTTATAACTAAATTTAGAAATTGGCTATTTTAGATTTGAAAACAAAATTTTTAAGTAGATTTAAATATTTTATTTTAAGTATTAAAAATTAAAAACAAAAAAAAAAATTAAAAACACCGATTATAACAAAAGTAATTTCGCTTGTCGCATCTGTTCCAGTCACAGCCTGTGTAAATAAGTAGGCGTACCTTTAGCATAATTAATGCATCATGAGTATATACATTATACGAAACGCGCGTATCATACAGCAGGCTATACACACACATAGGTCACGATATCATAATAATATCATATTCGGCCGATTCGAATCGATATCACTGCCGGCGCTCCGATCTCTCGACTGATTCCAACGGAGAGATCTCAAAGTTTCCGCACCGCCGCCAGGCGAACGCGCTTCCGTACGAATTTTCTTTCGCAGACGGCGCGCGCAAACACTCGCACACAATGCATACAATAAATATTATATATATATATGTGTACACGTCTCGGCGTATATAATACACATCGCTAACAGGCAACAGCCTGGACGAATAGAGGACTTCCGGCCCCCACTTCCTGCCCCGCACTCCCCGCACTCCAACTACAACCGTTTCGCCGACGTCGACCTCCGGCTGAGATGGTGGCCACGAACACTAGTTAAGGCAGGTGTGTGTGTGTGTGTGTGTGTGTGTGTGTGTGTATGTGTGTGTGTGTGTGTGTGCACAAACCGACGTCGTCTTGGACCCCAATTAATTACGGTCACCCGAAGACCGTGCGATGTGTACACCCGCGGGCGTGTACAAGACGGATGAGCTCTGCAGCGTTGGCTCGGGTGGGGGGGAGGGGGGCACGAGCTGATTAAAACGTTTTACCGGTGGTGTTTGATAGAGATCCGTATCACGTTATTGTGTACACTATATTATTATTATTATTATTATTATTGTGCATTACAATAACGGAATGTGCCTTGTACGGACTACCTGCAGCAGCCAGCAACTATTATTACAGTGGTATCATAAAGTTATAGTATGCACGTGCAAGTCCCGAATAAGAATTGGGATTGGTACTAAATTTGAAACAATACACGGGTTGTAGACAGTTTTGTTGTCGTGTGATTTTTTTTTTTTTCATACTGATTGTACCGATTATAAATAACTTGTGCTATTAAATATTCTTGAAGTAGGTATTCTCTCGTCACTGTAACATATAATAATATGTATTATATTCTTAGGTTCTGAGTGGAGCAAGGAAGCTATAATAGTGGTTTTACATGGTGCTTATTTTTTTTTTTAATGCTGTATACAACATTTCTATCAGAAGGAGTGCTTCGATTTCAACATATAGTATCTTATCTTTTAGCGAATCGGACCAATATAGTACTTTAAAGAGGTCATTTTTCGATTTTCTCAATAGTTATTTAATGTCACGAGAAAAACCAACGAAAAATGACAAAAAACCACTAAAAACGGGATTTTAATTTCCAACGCTTTGTCTATCACCATAAAAACGAATAAAAAAATGATAATATTATATATTATTATATTATAGGGGACTAGTACCCCTATTCAAGTCAAAACTGCTATCACGGAAAACGAAAATAACGCTGTAGAAAAGTTCTGATAAGACCGGTAGCACTATACACCTGTGGTGCATGGGCAACAACAAAGACGGATGAAAATAGACTAGCTACGTTTGAACGAAAGGTCCTTAGAAGGATATTTAGGCCAAAAAGAAACGCTCTAGGGGACTTCGAATTAAGAACAAACCGAGAAGTAGAAGAACTATATGGCGAAACAAACATAATTGGAATCCTCAAAAGTAGTAGACTGAGATGGGCTGGACATGTGTGGAAGTCCGAAGGCCTTATAGGATTGGTCACGGGCTGAAAGCCGGACACAAGAAGGCCGAGAGGACGGCCCAGACAGCGGTGGAAACACAGGATTACAAAAAATGCATTGAGATTGGGAGTAAACGACGGGAAAGAACTAACTCAAGATAGGTTAGGAGGCAAGTGGTTGTTGCGGAAATGGACCTAAATGGCACGTAAAAGCCCAAAATAAAAAAAAAATAAAAATATTATAATATTAATTCAACTTACAGGCTATAATATAATAAATAATAATATAAAATATCCAGACTGACAAACCGTCTCCGCTCAGAATCGTTTTTCTTATACAATGATATTATTATACCATTGAATTCAATTTTAATACAATCCATCATACATCGGTCCACTTGTAACCTACTGTACAGCAGAGCGACATCCACTCACCCGCTTTCTTGTAATATGATACTATAAAAATATGTCTATGATGATCCATAATAAACGTTTTATATTATATACTCTCAGCACGGTTTTTCTACGTTTTCGAATATCGATTTGAGTCCTGGTCGTCCATCGGTAACCGCATTATCATAATATGATATACCTACAACAACTCAGTTAACTCCGATTCCCCGCCCCGTTGTCACATAGGTACCTAGAATTCTACTTTTAACCTTTCTTTGAAGGATTCGGCACCAGCCCCACCGCACTTATCGTTGCCTATAGTCTTAATAACACGAATGCTCGGATAATAATATGAAATACACAACAATGAAGTTATACGCAATTTTATATTTTGATTCGTTTATCACACATACTATAGAACGCTTATCTATATTTTTCCGCTACAAGGGAAATCTACAAGGGTTTTATTTTATAACATATTATTATGTTTTTTTTTTTTTTTTAACGAGTAACCACGACAACGGAAACGTTACGCAAAATCGGTTAGAGCCCCAAAATCAAAACCCAGTCCGAAACCATATTATTTATGTTAGCACGTATTTAAAATGATTGTTGTTCATTTTTCTCGTCGGTATTGAATCGGTTGTTGTAAATAATATCATCGTGGTAACGATGGAGGTTAAAAGAGAGATGTAAATACATACTGTCGATCTTACGGTACATGCACTTATTGGTTAAGGCCTTTGAACCGGAATTCTAGTAACCGACGTAAGTACCTACTTCGTGTCTAAATAAACCAATGCAGCTGTGTTATGTATGCGTTTGAATCGATTGAAAACTAGAATCATCCCCGACAGGGCAAATGTTACACCCCTCACAGGGATTCCAATGAACCGACCGGTAGTATCCTCGTAGCGTCTTTTATGGGAGTTCTAATTTACGAATCCCTGGAAGTGTTCTCGGGACTTACGAGACAATAATCACAATTCGACGATTGTTAATTTAGTTGTTTCCTGGACTAATATCGGATCTGTTTAGAATATTCAAAAATGTCCGATTCAAAAGATAGTGTAAACATTTCATCGGTTCTATCAGCATTCGGGCAAACATTTTTATTTTTTTTAAAATACCCACTCAAAATAAAGTTATCGTCCAACGACGACTGTTGTAAGCGGCTTAAGCTCGAGTTTATTATATTTATTATTTAATGTTAATATTATGTCTTTATCTTTTGTTCGCATTGAAATATTGTTTTCTCAGAAACCATCCACTTCCCCTATCCCCATATGGCCCGCGGGTATTCCACTTGCCAGCCGCACACCCCCGGGAGATCACGACCACTGCAGTGTTGTAGCGTACTCGTCGTATATGACATCGGAAAAGCGTATCATCCCCGGCGAACGGTATATGTAAAATATACCGTTTATGCGCGTATTTCGTGTGCAGTGGCCCGGCCGTTGTCTTCGTGGTATTCGGGGAGGCGCGATTTTTGTGTTTGGGGGGGGGGGGAGGTGAGAATTTTAAGCTCTCATCGAAATATCCGTATCAGCGTTATAAACTTGTACGATGTGATAAATATGTATTTTCAACCCTACAGTGTCTCCACGTCCGATGAGTCCATTCGTCACGTCTCGCAGTCAATCGCGGCGAGTGCGGTTTTTCAGCCCATTACTGTGCGACATACCCCAACCATATTACAAATTCGAATAATATTGATAACGACGATGGTTTAAAACATGATTTAAGACGATATTAATTGTTATAACTTATTATAGACGAATAGATTCATTTCATCGTGTTTTTAAAATAATATATTGTTTTACGCGTGAAGCTATCGCGGGATCTGCAGGTCTCATCAGGCGAAAGTAATTCCAGCTAGAATAGACGTGTTGGCGCACAGATGTTCTCCGACAACACTATTATTATTATTATGCAGAGTCGTATTGTTTTATTCGGCGACGCGAGAGATAATGGTAGTTTCTTAATTTTTATCGGTTTTTGTTTTATCCAAATGTTTGGGGGGCTCGTCGATCGGTTGTAGTTGTATGTTGTTTTTTTTTTTTTTTATCATTTCTTTTCGTCTCGGCCGCGACCTCAACGACGAAACAAACGAATCCGGGGACTGCATAATTAATGAATTAAAAATTCCTCGAAAATTGGCTTTACAAAGCGCAAAGCGTTAAACACGTTTCCCTTTGGAGAACGTAGCGCCGCAGTGCTTTTGAATAAACAATTCTAATTGAGTGCTCGGATTCTAAGTAGGTAGCAATTATTTTTTACGTATTTTTTAGTTACAAATTGTTATTTACAATCGTTTATATTGCCGTAGTTTGTTATATATTTTTTTTTTTTTTGCTTCTCGCAGAAAAGTAAAAATATTAACCAATTACACGGTAGGTAAAAAATATCGTTAACATAACGACCTCGAAGAAATCGGTAGGTAAAAAAAAGTTGTCCTTTCCTGTGTATAGCGCTGCAGTATACTTATCGAGTAACTTTCATATTCAATTAAACGAATGCAAACCGTACAATAATAATTTAATGAGCACAACAATTAACAATATTACCTACCTACCACTGTTAATTTAAAATAATAAATTATATCAAAACTCGTACGTCGTATACTATAATGTGTACAGTATTATAATATTGCATGTGGCGATTGAAGTTGCATTATTATTATTATTAAAAATGTCAAACGCATTGTAATTTTTTTTTTTTCGGAGATAAAGAATAAAAAATAAAATAGCAAAAACCTGACGATACGACCCTTTACCATATTATTATCGAGGACCGGCGGAATGCGGAACCGTTAAAATATAATAATATTATAATCGTAATAAAATGGGTATTATAATCGTGTCGTCGCCGTATCGGGTTCAAAGTGAAGTAGGTATTCGACGTATACGATTTCAGTCACGACAACCCCTTAGATCATATACCACGGATGGAGCAACAGCGTATTAAATCAATACAAAAAAACGTTACCGATATCAGCGACAAGTCTCCGAGTTAGGCGGTCGATATGCGCAAGCGCAACGCGACTTCTCGCATATTTATCCACAGATACCTATTGTACCAGCTATGAATAATTATGCGAGGAGTTGCATCGCGCTTGCGCGCATCGATCACCTAATTCGGTGACTCGTCGCTATATCGGCAACAAAATCATACGCTATACCTACGTCCATAGTATATGATCTAAGGCCAACCCTCAATAACTCCTGTACCTATCTTTATCTATGCTTCTGCGACATGGCCGACGTTACCACATTATATCAACCGTGTTCACGGTATAATAATATATGGGTACGTGTACTATATGACACTCGTACACAACCATAAAATATCATGTCGAAGATCCGAGTCGCTCTAACGGATATTTTTTGTTCGTCGTCGGTGTCACTTTAATCGACTTCTACTGCAGTGGTTGTTGTTATTATTTTTATTATTTATATATATATTTTTTTTTTCACAATAGATATCTATTGTATCTATATAAACGCTTAAACGGCTCGTCGTGATGAAAAAAAAAAAGGAGAAACATCAGAATTCGCGTGTTTCACGTGCCTACACATGTAGGTGTATTTTTGTTAATTTATCTTGTACTGGCGAATCTTAAACAATTACACTCGATGAACAATATAATATATCAATATAATATATTATATTGAAACCTATTCCGTGGTAGGTACGAGTTTAGGCGTAGGTTTACGTTAAATACATTGAAAAAGTACACCGCCGGTAAACTATATTATAATATTGTTTTGGATTTATTTCGCTGACAATTTTTTTGATCGACTGCTCGTGGAGATATTATAGCTCATTATACCGAAACTATAGTGACGTTATACGTTCGAACCGTGTCCACAAAATTGCACTTAACGAAGATATTTACAGAAAGGATTCATCCGCGAACTATTTTGTTCGAACTTTGAGGGGAGCTTTTGCTTGAGGTAGCCTCAAACCATTGTTCGTACACGGATTGACGAATCAAACGATAACTTTCAAACGCACACTGCAAGGCGAGCAGGTACATCAACTAGGTATCGATTATCTAAAAATGTTAAATCTTTTTTCATGATTACTGACATAAAATAATATATATTGTGCTATTAACATTTTGACAACGACGACGATCGATACCGGACGTACAGAGTGTCGTGTAGAACAAAACTGTATAAATTAATTAAAATGTGCATCGAAATTATAGGTGCAAAATATTGTATACCGACATGCAATTTAATACATTTATAATCATTATGGGCATTTGAATAGCGTGCTGAAGTAATTTAAATTGCTCTGAATATATTTAAAAACTTGTCAATTTTGTTTTTCAAGTCAAATCCGAATAGAACTGCAGTTTAATATGTTTCGTAATAGCGTTTAGTCGGATAATTCTTACTTTTATCAAAGAATATATTATTGTTATCCTGTATTACGATCCTTCTATGCGGATTTTATAGTTAGTTTTATTTTTACTCGTTCGGCGTCGGTCATTGAATTCGACGTTTTTTGCCACGCCATCTTTACCGTAAGCTATTATTGTTTTTACTTAAAATTCAATCCGAACGTTTATTTCACGTCTTTGTTTTCACCGAGTATAGTAGGTACCTACTTCAGTCGTTTTATTGGAATTTTAAATATTGGACAATCGTCCGAGTGGAAGATATCATAATATAAGACGCGAACTTATCGTACGATACGCCTACACATTGTCATACCTATTATTCTCTTAAAGTTGTAACGAATATTTTAAGGTTTACATGAAAAAAAAATTCAACGCATCAAATCCGTCCTGCAAAGGTCAACTCGTGTTCAATATCCAATCTATAATAAAATATTCTTAGGTGAAACAGGAAAGTTGTTGACCTTTTTTACTGCTCCCTCCATACTTGTTAACAAGAAACAAAAGCGAAAATCTCATCGTAAAATCAACGTAAGCTGGAGATACCAAAGTTTGTACAAATATACGGAGGTAAGAAATTGCATTATACGTGCTATATTGCAATGTTATATTATTTCCTAGTCTTGAACAACACAAATAGTTTTTCTTACTTACCGAAAATGAATAGGTACTATAAAATATCTAAAATTACGAATTCGAATCATCAGTTGGTTTTAGTATTTCGTTTTATTTACAGTTGTCGATCTATTAGAATTTGAGCTCAACTCGAAATCATCGTCAACACGTGTGTTTTGACGTATTGACGATCACGATATTAATAATTATTGTATTATAATATCGTACTCTATTCCAAAAGATTCGAAAATCACGGAAACCGCATATTATAATAAAATACGGTGTCGTGTACTGGAACAGTAGGTATACCAATATTGACGTTTCGACCAGCAGCGATACAGAGTCTTAACCGCGGTAACCGCGTTAACCGTGCTATGCACAAATAATATATCATTATACACGAACTTCAGATAATATTATAATATTATTGTTTCTTGCTGCAGAGCAGTGGTCGCGCGGTGGAAATTCGACCAAAGGTGCGTCTCTTCCCGCAGCAATCCCATATATCAAACGCCTACAACATAATCCAGCATCGGGCACTACACCCACACACCCACGCACACCCACTCACGCACCAGCGGTGCTCATATAATAATATACATATACGCACGCCGGTAGGCGTGGTGTAAAGGAGAGTTGTTCGAGTGTTGTTGTGTTGCGTGTACAGTATATTATACTACATAATATGTATACATATAATATATATTATATGTATATAATCGCGTAAATCAATTTAACTCGATGTCGAAATTTATTACATTAATTTCGTGTCGCCGCCGCCGCCGCCGCCGCCGGAGAAACGGATTCCAAAGTTAGCAAAGTGCTCGGTCACGGAAGTTAATCAAACTTGATTCCGGGCCGCGGGCCGCTATTAATCAACGAAAGTGTCGGTTTACGGTGTAATCACGTGATACGTCCAACAAAACGTTCGCGTGACTTTTGTCCGCCGCCACCCGAGCCCAACCGGTATGGAATCCATTAACCCGACGCCCGCCCGTCACCCGGGTCCTGGTTGATACCCTCTTTCGGCGCGTCGTCGGGCCCTCGCGGGGCAAACGCGTCCGCGGTATATCCTACACCCAAATAACTGCGGACGCCGCGCCCCCGAGCGCCAGTGGCAGTCCTCCTCCTCACAATAATATATTATACTGAATAAGGTCTCCGCGGCTTTTCTTTCAACCCCCTCCCCCCCCCCCATCGTACTACTCCGTATACCGCGCCAGTGGTCACCACCACCGCCGCCGCCTCGCCGAACAGTTTCCGCGGAGAGATCTATCACACCCGTCGCGACTACCACCCCCGCGCGGCCGTCCGCGTATTTGTTTATCCTATTATATTATAATATTTCATTCCCTATATTCCCAGTCGCACCCCCTCGTGACCCCGATCCTATGTAAAGTGTACCCCATATCATATCTACATACTATACAAATATATATATTATATACTGTTCGTATTGTGCGCATACACCATAATGATGCTCGTGAAAACGGTTATGATATATATTCGTCGGCGAAACAATCTCCGCGATCGCAACCCTCCACGACGGCCACCTCCACCATTACTATTACCGTACTATCCACTCAGAGGCCTCGAAATCGACTCTGCGAAACAAAACATGTACAATGGCGTTCGAATGTCTTTCCGTTGAGTCTTTTTCCGTTGTTCGTTTTCGACGTCGAATCGGTAATTATAGTACAATAACATAGCAGCCGTCCGATAGTTTTCCAAGGTTTTAAAACCTATTGTGGCAATCCTCCTACTCATAATATATTATATACTATATAAGGTCTCCGTCTCCGCGGCTTTTATTTCAACCCCCCTTCCCGTCGTACCACTCCGTATACCGCACCAGTGGTCACCGTCGCCACCGCCTCGCCTCGCAGTTTCCGTGGAGAGATCTATCACATCCGTCGCGACTATCACCCCCGCGTGGCCGTCCACATATTTGCTTATCGTATTATATTATAGTATTTCATTCCCTATATTATGTTCCCAGCCGCACCCCTTCGCGACCCCGAGCCTATGTAAAATGTACCCCATATCATGTCTGCGTACTATACAAATATATATAATTGTATAGTATATTATATACTGGTCGTATTGTGCGCATATACCATAATGATGCTCGTGAAAACGGTTATGATATATATTCGTCGGCGAAACAATCTCCGCGATCGCAACCCTCCACGACGGCCACCTCCACCATAACTATTACCGAACTATCCACTCAGAGGCCTCGAAACCGACTCTGCGAAACAAAACGTGTACCTACAATGGCGTTCGAATCTCTTTCCGTTGAGTCTTTTTCCGTTATTCGTTTTCGACGTCGAATCGGTAATTATAGGACAACAATATAGCAGCTGTCCGATAGTTTTCGGACTTAAAGCCCATTGTGATTTCCACGTCGGACGAGGTAGGGGTTCGTCATTGTTATTGGGATCCGCGCGTGTATTGCCAGTATAGTATCGTAGCTCATCAAACTCTGATGGCACAATAACGAATTTAACTCTGTGCCAAATATAATTTATCGATAATTTGACGTGAAAAGTACGCAAATGTTCCAGACCAATGAGTCGCATCGAGTATAATCAGAAAATATTATGTTTGTTAATAATGTTTTACTCCGCGCGTCCCGAAAAGTTAATTTATATATGCCATGCGTCGATGTATGACAGCTGCCAAAATGCCGATCACAAACGTCGATAGAATGACTGGGCATGAGACTAAATAATATATAATATATATACAACTGGATATAATAAAATTCGAAAAACGCTATTTGCGTTGCATTCATGGTAAACATCATAAAAAAAATACGGTCGCACGGCGACTGCGAGTGGATAAAGTCGACAGGGAAATATTATAAATTTCGAAAAATGAAATGTTCCATCTCTATGACGTCGTGTTTGGTTGATTGTTGTAGTGGGATCGGGTAACCAGCTATATCAGTGACGGTTTCGGCGCCTATTGAATTATATGACTTTGACCGTAGTCGGGGAGCTTCAGGAAATGGGGTTCAAATAATATTATTTACTACCTAATACACGAAATCAAAATCAAATAGTGACCATTGGTGTAACTGTGGTAATCTGAAAATTTTTAAGCGTGCCGGATTTGGTCGACTATGAGGACCGTCGAACTTGATATGGTGTGTGTTTCTTCTTTAGTATTAATACAATATAATAACCTATACCTATAATACGTGTAGGGGTATGCGAACGACTATAGTAATAATTATAAATGTCCAGTAAGAATTAATATTTTATTAATTATCATCTTTATTTAGTATAATATTATTATAGACCATAGGGTGAGCTTATGGTGTGTAACGGTTTCGTACGCAAAGAAAATTGTATAATATTATAGTTGCCTATTCGCGCGCATAATATAATAATATATCGTTTTGAATGTTATTTGCGTGACTCGCGCGAAAAGCTTTTGACTCTGTTCGCGAATCGAAAGTAATTCACCAAAATGTTTTTGAGTGCAATCATTTTCGTTTCCAAGTATTGCAGTCGTATGTTTACAAATAACATGTGGACCATAACAAGTGGGAATATAAATAGAGCATCTTCAAACGTTCGCCTGTACTCGGGATGAGCTAATCGTTTAGGCGGGTTACCGGGGATACCATTTGAATCAAGGTATCTAACGAAATGGTTTGGGTGGTTATAACAAGGCGTTGGATCGGAATCGTTTGTCAAAGGTGGATGTGGTTTTGGATATGGTGTTGACCGTGTATAGTTCGATGTGAAAAGTGTTTTCAGGGACGTATTATATAAGGACGCACCTGATATCAAATCGGAGACGTAGAAGGTAGCGCCAAGGGCTCTGCAGAAAACCCTCACAGAATTATCTAAATATAAAAGATTCCCGGCCCCGTTACAGTAAAAAATGGTTATTTTTTTTGAAAGACAAAAATTTGTATTTTCTTTGGACACTGGCCTTCAGTATAGTACCAAATATCTCCCAAATTTGAAAATATTCTGTGGTCTTTAAGTATCTATGTTTGAATATTCCAAAAATCTGTTTTCGAATAACTGAGTAAGTATGCGTTTGTCAAAGGTGAAAGTGGTTATTCGGATATGGTGTTGACCGTGCGCAGTTCGGTGTGGAAAGCGTGGTCGGAGACGTCTAATACGAGGACGCACCTGATACCGAATTGGAGACGTATATAAGGACACACCTGATAGAAAATTGAAGACGTAAAAGGTATCGTGCGGAGTAAATACATGGAAGAATTTTTTTCTTTATGTTTTTTTTTTATGTGAATTCTCTGTGTTTAAACGAGTATGCCTTGAAAAAATGCTGGTTGCGCCACTGCTCTGTTCGCTATACACACACACACACACACACACACACACACACACATATATATATATACGTAATACGCATTTACCTTTTTCACTGCGATTCCGTCGGTGCAGTTTGCATGTATATAATAATATGAATACTGCAGTGTATGACCCCGGTTTTTCTTCTTTTTCTCCGCGGAGTAATTCTATTTATTTGTCAAATACGACGGGGGATAACGCGATATTCGTAAAAATAAAATCACCGTAGCGAAGTAATGAGGTTTCTGTACGACGACGTCGGCGAACAAAGTAAAGAAGTCATCACGATTCCATTATATATATATATATATATATATATACATAGTTTGTTTGCTCGCCAAACGGACCCGCACGGTACGTAACTTAACCTGATCTCTGCAGCTGTAAAGAGCCCAACGAAAGTCGCTGCTTTACGTCACGAACACGTCCATAATATATATAGGTACACCGTATTGTGTTTCGGGTCGATAACTTCGGGCAAACAACGAGTAAAAATATAAGAAACGTCTTCCGATATATTGCAAATAATATATTATATAATATATATTATATATATTGCGAATAACGATATAATAATAATAATAATAATAATAATAATAATAATTGGTAAGCAAATACCGATATGGTTTCGTTGTAATAATTTACGGCCCGAGTTCGCTTCTACATGTCATTATTAATATTGTTCGATGGCGATCGCGTACACGGTGTTAATATATTAATACTAATTATTTGTCTCGGACTTGAAGAGGCTATCGACGGTTTTCGTACGGTCATGCGTAGGATGTCGCCTAGCCAGCGCGTGTTTATAATATAATATTAAAAAATCGACTGAAGACGTTTTTCACATTACCGCGAACGTGTTGAAAGAAAAAAAATCGACCATGAATGTGACGTCACCCGTCACAGGTATCCACTCGTTATCGACAAAAATAATAATTATAAAAAATAGTGCAAACAACTCTATTACCACGAGCGTATTAATTATCTTGTAAAAAACACAATTTTTACGATAAAACATTTAAGTAACAACTATTATTATTATTATTATAGCTAAAGACAGTCCGTTTTGCATCCGCGTACCTCATTTCGACACAAGAAATATTCGATTTGAGATTCTTACAGGAAGTGCTGTTCGTTATCTAAATATATAATAAATGCACAGCATCTTTCTGTGTTTTCTGGATAACAGTTTCCTTAGTTCCAGTTTATTTTTTTTTTCGTTTTTCAATAACTATTAATATTTTAAATTTAAAACAACGCGCCAAATACCACATTTAGTTTACGAGGCAAGACTGGTTAATTTTGAAATGTTGGCATGTTATAAACCAAACAAAATAAGTAAACTATTGTCGATTCTTTTCTTAAATTGAAAAATTATCTGCATCGATTATTATAATACATGTGTTTATTACAATAATTGGGTCATATAATTTCATCAAACGATAAAATTAAGTGTTCTGATAGTTGAAATTAATATTAAATTTAATATTAATACGTGCTAAACGTTGTTCTTTTTCTTAATCTAATTTCTTGATTTCATCTGTATATAATACATAATATAATAAAAATCTTAACTATAGTTTTATAAATATGTGTACTTATATGATATTATTATTTTATTTTATAAAGTCTTTAAAAACCTAAACTCTGTAAAACTATATGTTTTTGATCTAGATACATTTTCAGCGGAATAACTGCGTTATAGTATTGTCTTGATAATTTTAAAGTCATCTGTGCACGAGACTGCGCACTACAGAACCCTACAAGAGATGACCATAGTTAACCATTATTATAATTCAGCGAAAATGATTTTGTGATTTCGTGCAGAAAACGGACATAATACCTTTCGACTCGAGTCAAGCGTAGTTTTACATACGATATGTTCCGTCAGCCAGTGTGCATCATAACCATAACGAAACGTTTTAATAAAACTGTAATCGGATATTATTTAATAATATGTCATTTTTTATTGTGCGCTCACAAAATATAATGATAAATGACAGTATAATTTATGCGTCTTGATGTTTCAAAGGTAGAGACACGATTTTGATATCCAAACACGGTCTAGGGGTATATTTCATCAAAAAACCACCGTTACCGCAACGTGTGCGGATACTTTTCCAAGGTATTGAAACGATTGCTCACTGTATGTAATAACAAAATTTGAAATGGTAATTTGCTTCGGAGAAATGTGTAAATCCTGCAAAAATCTACGACGAGCTTGGAATAACATATTATACTAAATCGAGTTCGTTGAATTTTCATTTTTAAAAATCTAACAGCGTTAAATGATCAAAACGTGCCGACCTGGCTTTTGAGTTTATATAACACAGTGATCAGTGAAACCTCCCCTATAACCATGCTGAACTGAATACACGAAAAGCGTAGTGAGAATAGAGTTTAAAACGAAAAGTGTTCCACCTACAGAGGCTGATTTTTTAAGTCCGTCAATGTCCTCTCCCGTGGTTTTTCATGGACAGAACTATTTTATTAGATTTTCTTCCACGAAAAATCAGTGATATGCCGGTGGTATCCACGGTCAATAATATCTATTAACCGAGGCCACGGTGCATTAAATTTTTTATAATAACAAACACGATCGCTTATCGCGCAGATAAGTTGTATTATTCATTCCTTGACAAGGTTCAAAATGGCAGCCTACTAAGGTGGGACATGTTTTCATTCCCAACTCGCGTTCCATATATAATATTCAGTCCGGTGCCTCTAAATTGCTGATGGGTTTTTGGACTACAAATATTCTACAAATTCGACCCTCTGAATTGCTGACATCTCCGAAAAGCGGACAAAATTTCAGTTACCGAGAGGGTCCGGTATTTAGAGGGTTTCGCTGTACATTTTTACTAAGATAAATCTGTCGGAAAGCAGCCTTGAGCACCACCGTCACTCGCGTCCGATTCCAGCAGTCTTCTCCGCGTCAAAACGTTGTAATGTTGTTATATTATAGCTGATAGATAAACACATACGGTAAATTTGTTGCTTACAACACTAACATTTAATATGATGTGGTCACGACGGGTAGTTTGAGTGAATTCTCATCAAAACATTCCACATTTGTTCGTACTTGGGTATGATCTATTGAAATCTCCGTTTAACTCAACAAATACAATAGTTTACACTTTCAAGAAAATATAATACGTAAAAAGCACAGGATTGGTTACACGAGTGTCTCAGCTGAGTTATACACCTTCATTAGCCTAAACGATATTAATTGTATATTTGTATTCATTTAACTGTTTATCGTTCGGAAAATTTCGTAACTCCTCTAAGACTGGTGTTAATACACAAACAATATTGATTGTTTATGATAAATATTAAAATTTAAAATCTCTATAAAAATGAACAAAATTAACGGATCGAAAATCCCGAATGTTGAAAAAAAAACATAACAACAATTATGTATAGTAATAATCATTGTTGATCGCTAAAAAATTCCATTCGTTTTTTTTTTTAGATGTAAAATAAAGCGAGCACGTCTTGTGATCTAGTGAAATGTAATTTATTAATTTTTAGTAATATTTTTGTTCGTTCGTCGTCGCCGTACACATAATATTTTGAACTATATATTATCTAGTCGATTATCGAAACAAAATCGTGTTTTCCCCCGGGCAGACCACTGCCGCGCATCAAATCTAAACATTTCCGGTATGTCACGACAGGCTTATACGGCTCGGGATGATATCTCACGATTACCGCGGTAGAAACTCCGCGACCGAGATCGGCGGTCGATGGCGACCGATCGGCCGATGGAAAACGCGAGGTCCGACCTTATCGTCTCCGCTGTTTATAATTATAACGTACTGCAGCGTTATCGCGTACTTGTATAATGTATATTATGCGTATACACATTGCCGGACGCTTCTCTCGTAAACAGATTAAATGGAGGTACCCTCCTGGACGCTACACCAGCAGCAGCAGCAGCAGCGACAGCAGTTAGGGCGCCAATAATATAATGTGATTATATACGATGTAACGACGCCGTTATACAATGTGTACCTATATACAAACGATTAGGCCGCAAACCGTACGTGTTACGGGACTTCTTCTTATTTATTAACAATGCGGTGGAGCGTTTTTAATACCCCCGAGCTCGATTCGGCGGGCGTTAGGAACACATTACATAATAAATCACCTGTGATCGGATACGCTCGATGAATCACGCGGTACCTACCTATATAATTTATATATATATATATACGTCCCACAGTCCTACTATACTATACGGCTACTGCTACTACTTCTAATAATAATACAACAGCACGCGCGAGTAAGCGCGTAGAGCGGACCGCCGGACTATTCTTTTAACACTCGTTTTTCGAGTCGACTTTTGTGGAATTTGGTTTGGAGAGAAAAAAAAGTTTTTTTTTCGGACTTAACAGTATTCGGTATAGTATACCAGTTGCGCCTAAAACAACGTCCGTATTTTAGAATTGGCGTATCAATAATATCGTACATTTTTGTTGTCCAATCTAATTCCAGAGTCGACATTGAATTATCGCACATCATGGATAAACTGAAAATATGGAAACTACTAAAAACTTTTATTACAATATTTATCGATAATCGATTATTACTACGGACGATTGGTTAAATTCATTTTCGCTTTAGAAAAAAAAATATATTCTTGCATTTAGAATATTTAAGGGCTCATTTTGGGCAAATATTCCACACCAGCTTCGGCATGTGTGAAAAGTCATGATGACCAATATATTACACAAAATATATGAATTTCAGTGATAACCCGTGTACAACACACGAAATCAAGTTTTCATTTTCCCAAGCTCTATGTATCGGCCTCAGTTCATCGCAGTGAAGAATACGCCTTGTATTGTTAAACACGGGGTAACATGATGGCAATACTATTAGATACTTTTACGTACACAATAAATCGGTATTTATTTTCATTACTTTACTATAATACCCAAGTGTTCATTATTGTATGTTTCCGTTTTATTTAAGTAAAATAAGTATGATATTGTTTACATGTTTTAAGTTTAAACGGCCGACGGCTATTGTCTTGCACAATTGCAGGTACTTACATCAACCCTGAAAATAATCGATCGCAATTTTGATATGAGAAGGTGATTTTTAGCGCGACCATTAGTGAACTCCCAACGATGTCTCTCGTTGGGCTGTCGTAGTAAATTTAAAAAATAGCACATCCCGCATGCTCCATATTTTACTTGTACGCATTACGATTTCGAATTTCATAATAATACATAATATATAAATATTATAATAATATATCGAATATTGAACCAAATAATTGTGTATCCCGAGTGGAGGGACGGAGCTATAGCGGGTGTATAGATTATTCTTTTTATTCACCCATGTGCACATTTTTTCCGAGTTGATCCAATCGGTACACGTGTAAGCGCAATTATTTATTATTTTTTATGTCCAATAGCGTTTATATAGTTAATAGATACCTAACAAGTGTTATAAGCTGCGGACCACTGCCCTTTATACGCTCCGACCGTCGTCTGAACCTTAAGTGTCAATAAAAAAATATCGTGCTTGCGGATAAAAAATATTGATTGTGATTAAATTAAATTAAAAACATGCGCCGTCCATAACTATGACAACGCAAGTACTTATAATTACATAATAATCATAACCAAATGTTTTGGAAATTAACATGGACCTCTAATGGAAGTATTTTTGTATCGACACTACATAACTGTTATCATTTAATACTATATTATGATTTCCATAGGTCTTCTATGAGAAGTTCGTATAATGCAACATAAGTGATGTTCTATCGAAGTCACATATTATGTGATTACCTTGTGCAGTTTAGGTAGTTTGTACAATAAACAATAGAAGGCTTTATTGATTTCCTACAGTTATCACATTTTGATATCGCATTTGTACCATAACTCGACCTGGCGTTTGCCATTCATGTTGCATCTCAGAGAAGTGAATAGGAACTTTTTGTAACTTCACAAGTATCAGTGTGATAGTCATGTGACTTCTATTACATGGGATTTCACACGCCGGGTCCTATCGTTTGCGTTGGCGCAACTAGAAGGGTGCTTTGGGTCCTCAGCACCCCCTAAGTCAAAATTAACACCCCCTAAAAAATTGTTAGGTGTTAGGTCCCGTTGAGTCACAAAAAACCTGGAGCTTGAGCACCCCTTAGTTAAAATTTCTAGTTGCGCCAATGTTTGTTTGTATAACTGCGATATTCCAATATTACTGAAATCCCCGGCCATCGTGTTGTTATGGCAAATTATAAGAGGCACGCGCGCTTAAACAATTTGAATGTCGGTCGGTTGTACAATTTACGTTTTATTGATATTATAGGACTTATAATATATTATGGACTTATTCCGCCAGTAATATTCCAATAGCAATACCTGCGACAGCTGCCGTTGTTAATTATTCCTCGTCGAATCGTTTCATTTTGGTTTGAACCATTAATATAATCGCCACGTTTCTCACAAAACCTTCCTCTCAAGGTTTACGGTCTAATTTTTTTTCACCCACTCGCACAGTATAATTAAGCCGTGATCGCGAGAGTAACGATTTTACTGTTGCAATCTGCTAACTCTTTGCCATTAGACGATGTCAATAAATCATAAGATATCGCTTACAACCTTTGTTAGTATTAAAAAGTCGACGGAACTCGACCGATATTATACATGTGACGTTTAGCACAATGATTCGACGTCCAATATCGAAAAGACAATATCCGCGGCGCCTATAAAATACGTACCTATTTGCAAACGAATCGGTTCCCGAATAAACCGAGTAAATACGATGCGAATATCGCACAAAAAATGATAATGTGTCATCTGAAAAAGATATCGGATATAGAGGGCCAATTATTGAACTATACAAGCAATTATTTGGAATAAGTACTAAAGATAATTAAAAAAAAAAATTAATATGAGTTCGACTTCTGCACCCGATTGTCGGTCGCATTAAATAACGATTTTCAATTTTGTTCAGAGTTGGCCAACGTTCATAATATTTAGTCGTGTTTACCATTTGTTTTCACTATTCGTTATGGACGGTACATGTCATTGTCTGTGATGTGTGTTATAATATCAATGACAGAGTACCGTTCTCCGCGCAAAGGTTTAAGATTCTTCGACACTTCCTATATTTTATTTTATATTTTATATTGCACGCATTACGTAGTGTATTTTACTTTAGTTTATCTTATTATATATTGTTGATTGTATTATTTATACTATTAATTCGATTATTATTATCACCGTTATAAATACTATGATATGAACCTGACACGAATAAAAAAAAAATAGTAATGATGATATCTGATAAACGACGACACAATGCTAAACGTAGTGAATTTCACAAGAAAAATATTATACTTGACGATTTAATAATAATAATAATATGTACACACGGGTGGAGATCGGCCAGTCGGTCTTTCGATGGCTGAGGCCCAATAAACTCCCTTAGAAACACTGTGCCGATGAGCATTTTCTGCAGACATTATTCTAAAGGTCGTTCGCCGCGACTGTAGTGATCGAAGCCATCGCGAATGTCGGGAACGAATTGTTTTATCGGTACGAAAACAATATCAAGTGGTGTTATTTATGCTATATGGTATGAACGAGCTGACAATAAATTTACGGAACAACCGCAGTCATCATTCGTTATATTGTCGGATGTATCATAATATATGAAAACAGTACGAGTTCCAAAACGAGAGACTTGAACCAATCGATTTACCGTCCATCTCTCTCTCTCTCTCTCTCTCTCTCTATGTAAGAGTATTCATAATTAAATTGCCTTTGCCACTCACCGCGTCGTCCCCGCGAGCCCATCGAGCCATTCGAGCCCGTCGGATTCCGGCCAGAAAATCGCATGTTAATCGCAAATAAACGACGCTCGACCGCCGGAGAAATCGAAAAAGTGAAATACCGTAATAATTCGTACCATTATTGTTATCACGGCTATGATTGATTATTAAAAGTCATTAGCGTCGTTCGGCGGTAACTCTGAATGATTATTTTGCGCCGCACGGCGTGTCGTAATAAATGGAACGCAATATTCTAATCGATCATCGTGCAATTTATAATATTATATTGGTGCAATATTGGCTAAAGAGAGTGTTCTCTCTATTCAAAACCGAATAGGTATCGTAAAAGAAAATAATATTGTTGGACTCGTACGGTAGGTACCAGCTATTAGGTATCATGTCTCGGATAAGATCGCGACACTGTTGGTCGATACGTCCTCGGTTAGGACCCATACCTAGAGTATAACAACCTATGGTCAGTCATTTGGTATAAAGTATTATACATTTTATTGTTGTAAGTCTATCGTACAAACAATTTGCTAAATGTTTTACGTAAAAAAAATTGTCTTCGTTAGATGATATTATACTTCATAAGCGTGAAATCATATACACGAAAATTAATTATGCAAAAAAAAAATATAGGCTAAAAATTCGTTAACTATCTAGGACCTAGAGTATTCAACTATTTAACTCTTTACTCAAGGCGTTCGCGGCAAGGTCAGTAAAACTTGATGGGCAGTCAACTTGTTTACTGTAAAAAAAATACTTAAGAACTGAAACTAAAATTAATGTAAATAGATATCGTCCTATAAGTCAATCATTATTATGACGCGATCGTTAAAATATTTATAAACTTTACATAATTTATTATATTACGTATAGTATCTATATGTTCTGTGTATTCATAATTACAAACAATGCTGTTCTAATATTTTCTTTTTCTCTCTGTTCTTGTTGTTATATATTATGTTTATTATTATTATATATTTAGATGTAAACAATATTACTAAAATAATAATATATTAGTAAAATAATAATTAAATTCACCATAATAACTCTCTACCTCCAACTCAAGCTTTGATTATAGGAGGTAGACTGACCATATTATAAATTGTATGGTGTTTGATTATAGATAGTAATAAATTGTTTTTTTTTAAATAAAAATATATATATATATATTATTATGTACCTCGCCTTCGGGTTTCGGTGGAAAACAAACCGTATAGGACTTGGCGTTTTAATAATTAAATATTTGATATAAAATATTATGTTTTGTTATTGTTATAACGACGACGGAGTTCGACTCATCTGGATGTCGAAAGAACTCCGGACTACCGCGTTTGACTTGGCGTTTTAATTTAAATATTTGATTAAAACGAATGAAAATACAAAACTATATAATATAGTTACCCGCTAATATATTATCGCCATACAATGTAATATAAACCCTTTTTAGGGGAAAAACGTACTGGTAAATTTCAAAATCAGTTTGATTTTTTCCCGCGATTTAGGCGTGTAATGGTTTTCCGCGAATCGTACATAATGGTCGAGCACACGGCTCGCAACAACTGTCGGAAAATCGTACCGGGAAATCGGTTTGCTACACGAAAGGTTCGTTGAAATTGTATGCGCTTATTATTTTTTTTTTTTTAGAACAATTCGTAATTCGATGGCTCGGCGTGCGACGCCACGGACATAAATATATTGTCACAATAATATTATATTATAAAATTATATGTGCATCTTGTGTATCACCAGTGGCGGATCCGGAACTCAATTTCGGGCGGGGCAAAAGTGCAAAAATTGGCTTAACATATAGTGTAAACTATGGCGATTCGGGGGGGAGGGGCATATGCCCCCTTTGCCCCAATCCTCTCTGGATCAGCCACGCCAATCAACGGACACTGTAATGCGAAACACATTTCATTATCGGCCAATTAATAACGCGCACTCACCTGTCGAGGTTAGGTTATCGTGACACGTGTTTAGCGTGTATGCTTGGGATTTACTGCCTAAGCGTCAAATAATATTATTATTTCGTACGATAATATTAAACCATATTTCCGAGTATCGATAAACCGCGGGGCTTAAACACAAATTATTATTCATAATATTTCGACTCGAAGCGAATTTATAATAATCCAATATTATTATACGCGAACACAACGTGCAGTGATATCATCATGACGCACACGAACATAACATAATATGTATATAGTCTAAAAACAGTAACAATTTTACTAGGCGCCTAGGCCGGCGAAAGTTTAATTTCGATTTAAGACAAATATCGATACGCGTCAGGCAGTGGAGTTCGGGGGCGGTTTATTGGAGACGACAGTCTTTAGATTTGAAATCGACGATGGAAACATTCTGTATATTATATGTGTTCGAAAAGCGGTTCCGTGTCAGAGCTTTGTTTTTTTACGCTTTATGGCCACGATTAAGAAATCAAAAGTACAGTTCGAGGTAGAGGTAGAATAGTTTTCTCGCCTCTTTTGAAAAATCTAAAAAAAAATTTGCGCTTCGAAATATGACAATGACTAGATGGTTTTTTAATTAAATACCGAATACCAGAAATGTAATATCTACAGGTTGTTTAATCGTTTAAACATAAACTCACATTGATTAAATAGTCTTAAAATAATACCATTAGGTAAGTTGTAGGTACGTCACACCGAACTTAGGTATAATATCGTTTTAAAAAATGTCAACACGTCAAGTGGTAGGGTTTGGGGGGGGGGGGGGGGTGTTTAGTGGGGGCGGTAGTCTTTAGATTTGAAATCGACGATGGAAACATTCTGTATATATGTGTTCGAAAAGCGGTTCCGTTTCAGAGCTTTGTTTTTTTACGCTTTATGGCCATGATTTTTTGAAAATGTTTTAGAAATCAAAAGTACAGTTCGATTTCTTATCTAATTATGTATTATATATAGCTATTGAGGGCAACGTGAAACGTTTATGGTATTTATATGTTTCCAGCCGAGGTAGAATAGTCTTCTCGCCTCGTTTGAAAAATCTAAAAAAAAAATTTGCGCTTTTAAATATTACAATGAAAATATGGTTCTTTCATTAAAAATCGAATACCATAAACGTAGTATCTGGTCGTCGTTTAAACCTAAACTGACATCCATCCAATTAAAAACATAGTACTATATTTAATGAAAAAATATTACTTTCCATCAACATTATCTCGAACAAATCTTCCATTTTATATTCAACGACTGTCGCTTATATTTTCATTAAACGCGTTAATAATAAATGAGATTTTAAAATAAATTTAAGTTGATTAAAGCAAAATGCTTTTAATATTTCCATTTTCGATATTTGATAATTATTAAATACAATTTAATGAATATTGCTCACGCGAGAACGTATCGTTGAAACATTTTAACGTGCACCATTATTTTTTTTAATCGATTCGAATTTTTTTTATCGATACACTCGTCACAGTCAGTATTGCAGGCTACCTTGTTATATTTATTTATTTATTTATAAGCCTCGACTGCCGAGGTTAACGGTCTTTCGTACAAAACATTTTGAACGCGATACACGTGAATGGCTTAAATTACAATCGGAATATTATTATTACATGTGACGTATCTATGACGTAGTTTCTAGATCATGTTCGTCTCTCCGAGGAGTTGATGATGAAGAACCGATGTCGTCTCTGGGTCGGGTGCTAATATTTCGTATAGACTGTAGGGAATCATCATCAGTCTATCGATGAAGTCTTTGGTCGGGAGGCATTCGGTTAGCAGGGACTTCTCCGTGGTTTCGGTGTTGCACGAGGTGCATTTGCGTCGTTGAGTTTCGTGCATTAGGTGTAACCAATCATTAATCTTTTGATCGTAGTTCGATGTCTGCGAGGGGTGATACGCCGTGTTCCCATTGGAAGGTGGTCGATTTCCGTTGTATTTACATAATATGTGCTCAAAACTATAAAACAATAATATTGTGTTCGATGTTAGAGTATAACAATGTGAGTCTCGTAGTTGATTCGTTCAATAAAATAAAAACATGTTATCTCGAAGGCAAACGATATATTGTCTTCTATGCTTTGTTTTTGCATTTTAAAAATGAAACGTGCACAAATATAGGTCAAATACACCGTGTACACGGGAAGTAAAGGAAAATATTTATTTTTTAGTTTCATTTAGAACACGGACACGATGATAAATAATATTATACTAACCATTTTTTTTTTTTTTCGAAAGTATTCTTCGAAATTCGAAATTTGTTTCGGAAACTGTTAAAAGTTCTACACACTGGTATACGTTACAATCATGAAAATATTAATATAGATGAATAATTGATCAATTTTGTTCAAAAACCAATAATATATATATATTAAATTTCCGCGGAAAAATAAAATAATAAATAAAGAGAAGAAAAACTACGTCGGAATTTATTAAAATAAATTATAAATCAGTACTCTGCAGTCTCGTAACATTGGGAAACTGAACACGTAGTCCTAATAAAAACTTTTATCATAAAGTTAATATTATAGTTCATGTTCTTCTGCTTATTTTATTTTTTACGAAGACATACAATTACATTTGACTGATATAAAATATGCGCATATACATATTTTATGATAAAAAAAAAAAACAGGGAGAGTAGGTAACCGCTCTGCTGTACAGTTGTAGCCGTCAAGTCAATACATTCTTCGATTCGCCAACGATCAAAACTGCAATATATTATTAAATCGAAAAATCGTGGGACAAAAATATATGTAATGATTTCTGATGGAAATCAAAACCGTAGACTTTTTCACATCTAATCCGTAGGTTTCCTTTAACTATTCTCGTTTTAACCAGTCTCATTGCATAGTTTCGCCTCACTAATGACTTGAGTACCTCCTACTGGTTTCTCACCCAATCTTTTAATTTCTATATTTCAAAAACTACCTCAAATTAATATATTTCGTAGACGATCCGTAAGTCGTAAGTCATTGGTCATTAGGAATATTATTCTCAAACAGATTCGTATCCGGGTCTTTATTGACATTATTCGAAAACAATTTATTACCCTTACTATTATTACTCGTCATTAAGTTGTTGTAAATATCTATCATAATATATTATTTCACATTGTCTTCGGCCGTATCTTATTAAAAACTAAAATCAGATGGCATAACTAACTAACGATAATTCCAAACGAAAATAATTACATCGATTCCGGTTTAAAATCGCATGCGACTCTTCCGCAAAGATTTCACGTCGTCTATCTCAATTATTTGAGATCACGGCTGACGTTATGACGTTTTTCATCGCGAGACTTCGGCCAAGTACGCACGGAAGAGGCACCCTCTATGGAGGATCGAATTCCAAGTCACGTACCTGTAGTGATAATAATATATTAAATATCTAATCGATGGAGCTACGCGACTTACGGGACATAATATTATATTATCGCAGACACGCCTCCTGTTTTCTTTCTTTAGTGGAAATCCGCGTTTATGTGAGCTTTTCGCGCGTCATCTCCCGCGTTATTGTCTCGTATTACCGACATTGGTTCTCAAACATAAGCACTTCCGGATAACACGCGTACATTGTAAACAATACAACACAAGAATACATCATAATATAATATTCTACCTACTTTGTGGTTACAGCGATCCGTCTATATTATTATGATAGCCACGCGGTAAAGTGATAACACGTTTGTAAAAAAAAAAAAAAAACAATAACATAAAAGGGGGCCTAGTGTGGCGCGGTGATTGGCTGCAGTCACTAGCTCCCGGATGGGTGACCACCCGTTCATTTGGCGACGAATCCCCACCCCACATACTCCGGTGAATGCTCAAAGCCAAGCGGTGTGTCGTGAGCCGTGTTTTCCGTATTGATTCGGTGTATTGTGCCCGAATCGTGCGGCTCTCACTACATAATATACACATTTAACAGTCGCACCGACATTCGATTTTGACAAATCGACAGTATACCGACACACAATGTGATTTAATCATATATTATATTATATTATGTATTGTGCGATTATTGTGATACATGTGTAGTGTATTATACCTATCTACACATATATTATTATATGTTATAACGATACAGCGGATACGATTTAAATTTACATATCGCCGGCGGCGACCGACACGTAATATTATTTTGTTTTGTGTCAATAAGTCGACTGTCGTGAACTAAATATTATATATTATTATTATTATATTGTCATGGTACTACAACAGACTTACAAACGTGGTTCGTGTAAAATAATAATACTAAATTATTGTTCCTAGACACGGGCGTACCGAAATTGCCTATCCAGAGCGCCGCGTCATCACGCAGCAGTTTGATAATATTAATATATTTTTGTGATTATTCGGGACTTGGCAGCGTTTTCTTCACGATCGTAATAATATTATATTATACGAGTTCACCAATAATATTATAATGTAAACAGATTTTCCCTTCGGTGGAGAGTAATTATTATTTTTACTTTTATAAATTGTGCGCGTGCGATCATCCCGGTCCGCCTAATAATGCGATTGATTTGAATATTGATTTGCGTTACATTATTGTACGACATGACGTCACGACTGTGAATATTATTCGAGGTAATGATAAAAACGACAAGAAATCACAGTCTATCGACGTTGTCGAAGCGAGTCAACGCCATCACTGTCTTTTCAGTTTCCGTAGTTGTGCCAAGGACCATCGTCTTAATCGCTTGTATAATATTTGATACAACTTAGGAGACTGTGGTGGCTGCAGATTGTTTGAAGACTTGGGAAACATGCAAACGTGATTGTGATTTCAAAAACCTAACGGAGCCATCAAGTCACCAATCCATTTCACCGCTGAACGCGATGTCAGTATACCATTTGAAATGCTATTACTGAAACGGCTAAAGATTTACGCCGCTCCACACTTATACGGGGAGTACCGTACAATAAACTCTTTTCGCTTGGGACCTTCTGGCACAGACCTACTGGCCAATCTGGTCGATGAGTTGGCGATCTATTTCAACCAAAAAGAAAGAACTGCTGCCAACGTCTTCGTCGACTTTCAAAAAAAGTTTGAAAAAGTATGCGGCACAAAGGTATATACATTTTTCGAAACAAATGCCTAGAGTCATATATTACGGTAAAATGGAGTATTTACTAAAGAAACGGACATTTACAGTGTTATATATCAATAAATGAGTATATAATATGTTAGTATGTTACAGTTGAAACCCGAAATCCGTCAAAACTAGTTTTGACTACACAAACAGTTTTAGTTAAAGCTATAGTTTTCACAACCCCTTTCGTCTGATTTTAACTCTAAAACTGACTTCAAGGTTAAAAGTCTAAATGAAAAAACAAGATTTTTCTGAAATTTTATGGTATTAAAAATCACACCTAAAAATTGCGCGATCACGACAGACCAGTCAGCTACCAAATAAACGTCGACCGACTAGCTATCAAATCGACTTAGGTAATGAAAATAAATAATAGATAAGAGAATATTCGTGGTAGAAGTGTATATATATCAAGCTATTTATGAAAAAGTCTTTGACTAAGTTAAAACTACTAAGTTAAACCAACTTTGGAGGTTAATTCTAGTCTTAACTAGTTAAAATCGGTTTGACAAAAGGGAGGTGTGAAAACTAGTTTTGACGGATTTAGTTTTGCCATAGCAAATGTTATCTGACAATAATATTGTACGTCGTGCTATATATTGTTTTGCGTTCTACACATTTTATCACATTCTTTGATGTTTTATCATAATTCAGATAATTGAGAATTTTTTTTTTCTCCACACTTGGCTATTACATATTTTTCACTTGACAACCGTGACCTCAGCCTGCAGGTAAAATTAATAGACGATTTCGGTCAACCGGTCAAACAGTTTTGTGGCTGTACCTACTGTACGGCGACGAAAATACCACCAAAAACTTAAAGATATTTATATAATTAATATAAGCGGACAAGACGTCGAATGGAGCGGTTATGACGTTAAATACAAGCTGGGAGTGGAGGCATTCGACTGAAAGGGGGTTACATTTCACAAGCATGCCACAAAACAAAATTAGAACAATTCGCCAAACATATTACGTCCAGTACCTGCTCGACTCGAGGAGCCATTTATCTCTACATCAAAAGCTTAACACAAGTTGCACAAATTATTCCCAAATCTGACCTACACCGGCCCAGCGTGGAACGCAAACTTATCACAACTTTGCTGGGGCTGAACAGAGTGTGTATTTTACTGGCATGCCGTAAGCAATACGTCACTGCTTACTAAGGTCGACAAAATTAGACTCGGTTTGAAATCAAACAATAAGAGCATCAATGAATTAAAGCTTTCACCAGAGCAAAAAAAAAAAAAACGTTATAAACTCACATCAAAAGTCCTCCGAACAAGCATAATATAATAGTATAGGCCACATTAGAACGGAAGAAAAGAAGACCTATAGACAGCAATGTGAAGTCTGCCTTAAAAATCCGAAAACAAAAATTTCTAGTAAACGCGGCCGCCCGCTAAAAAGGAATAATAGTTATAGGCCGCCCAGAAATTTGAGGAAATAAATGAATGTAACATATTAAACAATTCGAAAAAAAAATCCAATGATTGCGTTTATTTTATTAATAGAACCCAAGAATCGAAGTACAATGATCGATAAAATATCCGTTCACGTGTATGACGGAAGTCCTATTTCAACAGCTTATGCGCTTTCGACGCTTTTCTCGAAACGTTGATAATAGTATAGTAAAGTCACAGAATTTAACGGGTTCTTATGGGGGTTAGATTTGCAACTCCTGTTGAGATATCAGTGTAGTCTGCATAGCGATAATAACCAATTGTACAACCACGGAATATTCCGTGGTACCGTATAACAACTTATTGATACAATAAAATATTATATTGTACACGTGTCATCACGTACATCTACTCTTTATCTACAAGGATCAACATCAAAGATATTGTGCAGACTCAGTTTCAGCAGTTGCAAAAGTTAATTTTTAATTATTTTAGAATCCTGGCTACACTGATATCCCAAACATTTTTCACTGATTTTCCAGTTCTCGTTAACCACAAATTCGTTAGGTTAAATCGCTGACAGATGTATAGTGAACGGTTATTACAACAAAAAATTAATCGGTGGTAAGATATTTTCACTAGATATTCGTTTGATAATAATAGATAATCCTCTCCTACGACAAAATAATTATCTTTTATCATGTTATCATTGTTTGTTAAATTAATATTGATAACATGTGCATTAATTAGGAGAGGTAATATTAGGAGGCGATTATCAATATTGTAACCGTCCATTGGAGATGGTCACAATAAAGTGTGGCCGGTTTGTAACCAAAGTGATGGCGGTTTGGTAAGACGAATTTCTGTTTTTATCACCCATCCTATTAATTTCAAGGGGAAATAGTCACCGATTACAAGTGACGAATACCCGGTAAGCGAGCGTTCTGGTATACCCCGCGGTATAGTGTTGTTGATACCATAACTCGGTTTTCGTATTGTAGCTGTATATAATATATATATATATACACATACGCCCTTTTAACGTCGATGTGTATTATTTCGTAAGCTCGTTAATAGAAATGCGTTCGCAGGCGGTACAGCGTATGTGCCGTCACCACGACAAAATTATAATAATATTATCGCCTTAAATATTCATTCGACAGCGCGGAAACCATAACAATTTAATATATTATAAATACGCCGCCGTCGTTTGCACCGTGCTCCGGTTCTGGTTTTAATCACGACTTATTAAATATACGCAATGTTTATGATATAATATATATATACACGGAGTGCGTTAAACACACACACATATATATATATATAAATAAATCATAAATATATATTTATATATTATATTATTGTGTGTGTGTGTGTGCACGTGCGCATTATTCTATTAAATTTTATCCGTTACTCCGATTCCGTGCGTTAATTTTACGTTTATTATTATTATAAATTTTGTCGTTTGGTTTTTTTTTTTTATTTTCGGTTCATTGGATTGATAATAATGTATTCGCATTCGAGTATAATACACGATATTATTATGATATATTATGCCCCTACACTACACCGGGGTTGGCGCTCGATCCGAATACGGCAGAGCGTATAAATCAATAATGCAATAGGTATATGAGCTCGTCACTAATTGCGTTTTCCATTATTCGGATATAATACGGTGCCCGCGTTAAAAAACGCGAAAAAAAAAAAAAAAAAACAAAAAACCCCCGTCGTTTACCGATTTTAAACACTCTAATATGTATGGTGTAGTCGTGCCCCTTTCGAATTTCACACGCGCGAGTGTTTGTTTTTAAATTTAATTTATATCGCGCCCGCCCGTATAGTATAATACATAATATACCTATATAATAATATATATATTATGATATATTATACAAAGCGCATAGTAATAATACACCTGCAGGCAGGTACGTCGCGTTTGAACTTTTTTACTCGGTGTGCACTGCAATTTTAATTGCACGTAAAATAATAATAATTATATATATATATAGGACGAGTGGACCGTCGGCGTGCGTAACCTAACCGGATGGATGTAAAATGTTCGTAAATTTATGATAATATTTTAATTTATACGTTTTTACGCGACTAAATAAAACGGTAGGTAGGCACTATTATATATTATAGAAATGCGATGTGCGCACACAGTCCCCTAGGACCGGTCGCGAGTGCGCACGCGCCTCGTTTGCGCGTATAAAACTATTACCGTTTGATCGTAACGCAATATAATTAATAATATTAAAATAATTATTATTTACAACTATAAACGTCTAGCGACTTACCGCAAAATCTGCAGAGCTAGAACCATAAATCGTGAGACGGTGTCCTTACATTGTAATATTATCTACGACTCTTTGTCATAGGTAATAATATTACTATGGTAATAAATATCAATACACAGGTAAGTAATTTACCAATTATTGGTAACGTATATCCATAGGTGCAACTAGACCTCTAAAACGTAGGGTACTATAATATTTCATGTTTTAAGAACATAACATTTATGGTATTTCACTAGAATAATGATGGATAGACCTAAAAAAACAAGGTGTAATAAATTAGAACTCGGAGGTGCTAAGGACCTTTTTGCACCCCCCTAGTCGTACTAATGGGTACATCGATTTATATTAATTGCTCTTGCCCATTATTGGACCGCGTATCTTCCGCATTCTGGTTGCTCGTCAACAGATCATCTTGCGTGAACGGGCTTGGTCCTGCTCTGATCCACTTTTGCAAGTCAGCTGGTATGTCTTGGTTTCCATATCCCCAATTTTGCATATTTCCTTTTGATCGGCCAACAACTCCAACGCGCAGTCCATCCGGTGTCCTAACCTAACTGCCATATTGGCCAATCTAAGTTGGCCCACAGGAGTTAGTATTTCTTATGGTTCCGTCAACATTTTACTTGCTGTATTCGTGAGTTGTGTTTTCCACTAGTTTATCGTTAACCTTGTGATGGTGATTCTGATTGCTCCTCAGATATCTTAAGATAAGGCATTCTTAGGCACCTATAGTATTATTGTAAATTAATAAGACACGAACAATGGTCGTGACGATTGACGACACTGGACGAATATGGTTTCTACGATCTGTTGTCACCTGGACGATATAATAACATATACCTAGACGCGTTTTAACTGAAATGTTGGCACATTTATTATATTATTATTTATTACACTTAATTTGGTGGAAGTACATCATAACAATGTGATTTTAGGCAGTACATTGTTTGCGATGGTAAAATATGCAAATTGATCATAATAATATTGTTATAAAATGTTTGTATTTTTTGAAATTAGTTCCAACAACAATGCGTAGGTATTATATTCATGTTTACGAATGACTGCTTGTTTTGAAAACATTTCTAGAGGGTTATTGTGACTATATCGCTTGTAAAAATATCATTGAAAGTGCTCACCGTACGATAACAAGCAAGGCTTAAAAAATAGTTAAGTTACTTTTATATAAGTTGCTGTTTTTCTTTTTTTTTTAAAGTAACTTCAAACTTATTGAGTTAAATTGTTTTCCACGTTATGAAGTAACTCACGAGTTAACTAATTGAAATGCCACGTTAAGTTATTTTGTCCCTAAAACCACAGATTTTAAATATATCAATAACCTAACCGGCTATATGATACAGCTGCTTCATTCTTATTGAACGCTCAAAGTCTGTGAAATATCAAAAAACCTATTCCAGGTGCATTGTGTGCGCACCTGCAGTTCATACTTTTTACACAATAACGAGTCATTAGTATTCACCCCGTCATATTATATTATCGTCATTTGTTACCGTTTCAAAAACCGACTTTTACACAGCGTACTTATATAATGCGGGTGTCTTGTGCAACGTCTTTGCTCGTAAATTCCACAAATTGTCTAGACACCATTTGGACAATGCACTCGCGAAATCGAATGATCGCCGAAGTCGGTGGTCGTCATCGTTTACCCCGCTGGCCAGTCTCGAGACTATATTATTATTATTACCATCGGAATTCGGAGCGTGTGGATATTATAATGATATTACGAGGGTGGCGGCGGTGCGGGCTGTATGGAGAACGCGGGTAGTGGCGGATATTTCCATAAATAAGTACGATTTTCGGCGGGCGAAAAAACTGCGACCCCGCGTACAAAAAACGAACGGACGAAAAATAATACGTGTGTATAACAATATAATATATACCTACTGCAGTGTATACGTATAATGCATATTATTGTAATATTATATTATAATATATAAGTGTATATAAAAAAGAAAGGAGAATGAAAAAAAATAAAAAAAGGCTACCTACCTCCGAAAGCTCCCGAGACCGCCTGGGAAATTTACTACAATTACCATCCGGTAATATTTATTTTTTTTAATTTCCTGTATCTCCGGATGAAATACGGACCCGACCGTTTTAACCGTAATCCGCGGGCCGCCGGTGCAGCCGCCACTGGTGACCGTGCAGGGGCGGGAGAGCGCCTTAATTATTGCGCCGCCGGGTTTTGCGCTCCCCGAGTGCTGCACAGCGCGATCCCCTTTATCTTCATTTCGTTGTCGGACAACACTCGGCATCGTCGCGGTCGTGTTCGCCCCGCGGTGAGCACCCCCCCCCCTCCGACCCACTCGGGGGTAGTTTTTCACGCGAAACAGGCGAATCGGATGCGCCGCTGGACCGGCGCGTGAGCCGTATAGAGTTGTAGTCCGCGGGTAGCTAATATTATTATGTATAGTACCCACCTATACCCATACCCACCCGATAATATTAAAACGCTGATACTTATCTCGCAGTGGCGGGGCCAGGGTGGCCCACGGTCCACCCTAAAATCTTCTCGGCCCCCGACTGGCCCACCCTGTATGATTTCAAAGAATATTACATCACATTTAAAAATTTATAAAATTAGTTTTTGTGCGCGGCCTATCTGTACCGGGTTTTAACAGTTATTTAGTTATTTCATTCATTTTCTATATCAAATGTTATAAGGCATTTTAATATTGTAATTTTGAAAATGTATTTTTATATTTTTCTCAAGAAGTGTTGAAAATTCGTAACATACCAAAAAGGAAGAGGGTTATTGAAATTTTAAAAATTAGCTGATATTAGACACACTCGTTAGTGACATTTATTTTTCTTATTAGCCTGTAATTGTAAGTTGTTACCAGCCGGTAGGTAAGGCAAATTTTGTTACGCCACTGGCCCCACCTTTTAAATCAGTGGCTCCGGCTTGGCCCAACCAGACAAGAAAATCTGGTGCTGAAACTGCCATCTCGTAATGTGTTTTTATACGTACGATTCGTATACTACAGTGCCTTGAGAACTCTACAAATGTGTATGCTCCATAGTGAAAATATGCCACAAAAACTATCAGAGCGTACCCCCGAAAAACAACTATAATCGTATAGTAATAATATTAATATAATCCGACATCAAGTAAGTAACCAAAGTTAGTGGATGGAATACGAATAGAGTAATCGACGGGAAAAGATGATGACCACATTTGAACTGTACAATGTTACAAAATTATAAACTATTAGCTGATCCCGTGCACTTCATTGCCCGTAAAAAAATGACAACTTTTAAGAAAATTGTGATTGTTCAACTCCTTTTGGGTGTACCTCGTTGCAGTAAATGCATGCTTGTACCTGATCTGCCCGATAACCAATTGCAACCATTTATAAACAAAAATTTCCATCGTAAATCTCGAAATTCCCGTTTGAGCACCTCCTATCGGGTTGGACCTTCCGGGTCCAATAATTGTGAATCTAAACCATCCAGGGAATCACTCAAACACTCACAACAAATTGCATCAAAATTGGCTCAGCCGTTCTCATATTATTGATGAATTACTAAATTTCACATAATTTTTATTCATATAGATTATTATGATAGATGTCCGATAGATAATTACGTTATTATACGCAATCGTCGTTGGAAAAACATAATACTGTACGTTTTTAATAGACTATTAATAGAACTGCACGTTTCGCCTTGGGCCAGCGTTCACGTGTATTGTGACGCCGACAATAGAATAACAATGGATATTTCCTATATAATGAGTGTACAATGTATGTATGTATACAACGCAGTTGTGTGTAGCACGACTCGGTGCATCACTGTGGGCAAATCTAATAACAAAAAATAAAATGTTCTCTGACATCCGCGCAGTTTAAGAGAAATTGACTACGACGAATAACGTTTAATGCGAAAAAAAAAAGCGTCTATAGATAGAAATGCCTAAAAATGTGAAAATATGAATTGCCAACATAATAAAACCGCTTTTTTTCAACGATATAACTGCCGCTACGTCATGCCAAACGGATTCATAACTTGGTCCGCGACGTGAACGACCTAAAGAAAAAATATGTAATAGTCATAAACATCCTACTCTAACGGTTGGTGTGTTACAGTCGTGTAAGCAACTAACGAGACTGTAATATTCATAATATATTATATTACATATTCGAACACTGTACGTGTGTACCCTGCAGTGGCGTTATTATCATTCCGCAGTGATCGACCGCACCAGAATATTAATATTGAAACGTTTCCTTTTCACTCGGTGCCGGTGTCGGTGGAGCGTTTTTTTTATTCGCGTCCGTGTGACTGGTGATTTATCAAGACGAATAAGTCAAAACGTACCTGAAAATCCCGACTGCGACACGATGAATTGCACACGCATTGTTTGACATTAATACGAAATCCGTATTTTCTTTTTAAATCTGTTGTTATCGTCACCTCGAACCGCAGTTACTCTCCGCGAGGAAGAGCACATATTATATGGCTAGCGTCGTATGCAGTCGTGGGGAGATAATGCTGCTCTGGTCTCGTGATGGTCGGAGTGTTGTAGCGGATGAGACAATAATATATATATATATATTCGTAGGACGACACGGCAGACGCGTCGGGGGGGGGGGGGGGAGGGGCGTAAACCGAGTAAATCCGATGCATCATAATTTATGCATACACGTCAAGGGCTGCCGAGCTAGGCGTGGGCCAAAGGAGATTGGAAAATGAATAAAAAACAAAAACGTATATACAAAAACCACTGCGAAGAACACTTCCGTGTCGCCGTCGTCTAAGTACGACGGTGGTGTACTTACGCCACGAGAGAAAAGTTTAAGGAACAGAGTGATCGCGTGAGTGCCAAATCTATTTTCACAAATCCGCGATTGGTCCGTCGGCGGTACGACGCGATCAATGTCAGACTATTGCAACTACACCGACGACGTAGAGATCGGATAGAGTTTTTAATTGGCTATAATATATAATTATAATAATATGACGTACTATGTAATAACAATACATTCAATATTATTATAATCATATTATGTAACATAATAATATGTAAAAAGACATAATATTACATTACAGTTAAAATATTATGAAAACTGTCTTATAATGATTGTATTAAAATATTTTCAAAGTAATATTATTAAAACCGTGTATGAAAAATATTAAAATAATAGCTACCTAGTATTGCTTCTGACACAAATATTGCAGAAATAAAAGCTGTCATTGGAATTCTTTATATGATAGGTAAATATTATAATAAAATAAAATAATTTTATTAGTTGTATAGTATAATTATAATATATTTATATTGTGTATATTATAATATATAATTATAATATATTTATATTATATATATTATTATAAAATATTATAATTATATCATATTATATTTGCCATTATATTCAATGTTTTTGTGTATCTATACTTAGGTAAACACAATTTTGGATTTAAATATTAAAATGTACTTAGTAAATGTACTAATGTATAATTTTAAATAATTTTAAATAAATAAATACAGTGGTTCATCAAAATACATACATTTTGGAAAAATTTTACCCCGCGCGATCGATAGAAGGTTAAATTAAATATTATATTATGTAAAAATTCATAATAATATGACATTATATACTTAATCATATATTTTGTGTACTTAGATAATATTAATATTATATTATTATCATTACACAATAATTGTTATATTATGTGATGTTAGATTTCTAAAAAAGAAAACAGTTTGACGGGCGACGGGTGGGTAACGTTTTATGGATATTATTTTGTATAAAAGGCGTGGACGCTCTTCCCTTCACACACGCGACACCATTTCGTAATAATTGTTGTAATATATTATATTATAATATTATTATTATTTATTATCTCTATATTATGACCCTCTGCCGGTTTTCGGAAGTTCTCGTCTCAAAAAGAGATGGGCTTTGAAAACTATTTGATTTCTAATTTCGCTCCGGCTGGAACTCGATACCCGCCTATATAATATTATAATAATAATAATAATAATAATATATTCCGGGATGGACTCGGTGAAAACATCAAACGTACCGAAATATAATACGAGTGGAGTCAAAAGTATTTACGTCACGACGGTATAATAATTATTCTTGTCATCGGTGCAGAAAAACGGCTTTTTCGTCATGTCAGCCGTTTTATAATAATATTAAAATTATAAAATAATTAACGTTAATGGTATACTGATTTTTGATTTCAACCGACTCGAAAATGAACTTTGAAACCTTTGCAAAATAAAATTATTGATTATATTTTATTGGTGTCTAAATGAGAAAAAAAATTAAAATATTTTAAATGTCACAGTCATTATGAAATAATAATATTCATCATAATAATAATAATAATAATAACACAAAAGTAGGTGCAATGTGCATATTAAATTGTGTGTACTCGAATATTATGTACGTGCACCACATAATGATATACGAGCCTGGGCAATGATTATTTTTAATTGAGTCAAGTTAAGTTGATAGAAAATATTTAAAAAGTCTATAGTTAATAGTTGTCCTAATTTTTTTTTTTTAACCCAGCCTATTAACTTAAGTCAAGTTATTTATTTGTTTATTTTTAAATTTATAATTAGCCAGCCACAATATGGTTTTCTATACGGTCTATACGCTAATATTATATACGTGCACCACATAATGATATACAAGCCTGGGCAATGTATATTTTTAATTGAGTCAAGTTAAGTTGATAGAAAATATTTTAAAAAGTCTATAGTTAATAGTTATCCTAATTTTTTTTTTTTAACCCAGCTTATTAACTTAAGTCAAGTTATTTATTTGTTTATTTTTAAATTTATAAATAGCCAGCCACAATATGGTTTTAAATGAAAAAAAGCAAATGCTCACGCAACATAATATAACATCATCAATAAATTATTTTTTTTATAAATAATCGTAACACGGGGGTTTCATTAAAATTAACTCGTTATTTATGAAGGTTATATCAATAAAAATCATTGAAAATTAAATTTTTAAAAGTTAAAATTAACTTAATCTTAATACACGTTTTAAGCTCGTTAATGCCCGGGATCGATAACAATATTATTGTGTCGTTTTAAAATTAAATGCGATTTTTCTAACAGTTATACTACCGATTAATATTGCATTTGTCTGGAATCACTCGCGTATCATGTCAGTGTAATACCATCGATTATCGGATGGGGAGGCTCAGTCGGAAATGTGAGTACTCCGATACGTACTTAATATAATATTATAATATCAATCGGAACAGCAGCCGCACATGGACGGATCGGAAAATTTATTCGCCGAATTGTATGCGATTACAATGTTCGCATCGGTACGGACAATAAAATTGTGTGTGACCGGGCCGTACTCCGCACATGGCTGCGGAACGATCGAAGTGGGAATTATTATTACTTATAACGATAATAACGACAACGACAATATCATGGTATCCTCGGTATCATCGACGCACGAAGACCGTGTCCACGGTCGGCTGATGATGACCGTTATTGTTCGATTGATCTCCGCGAGTCCCGTCGTCCGTTTTATATATATATATATATATACTAGCCCAGTGGTTCTCAACCAGTGTGCCCCGGCACAATAGTGTGCCGCAAGATCGACTAGGTGTGCCGCGAGAAATGTCTGATATATTTTGGGATTATGCTATTGAAAATACCAATTTTTATAAAACTGTGGCAATTAAATGTCAATTAATTGTGCAGATAAGACCACGATGCATATGTAAGCGCATAGCGATGAGTGATGACTAATTTTCTCGCATTACGGCCGTCATTAGGGGGGGCGAGCAGGGCCCAGACCCTGGGCTTCACGCTTTTTGATTACATTTGGATGCATGGCGTTTAAAAAATTTGATAAAATTGATTTAAAATTTGGACCTTGAAAATCCTAAGAACAGCCCATGGTTGCTTCGCATGGTTGCCAAAGTTATTGTTGTTGTCGTCAAGTGCGTGAGTGTGTCGCAAAAATTTTTAATGTATAAAAGTGTGCCGTGAACCAAAAAAGGTTGAGAACCACTGTACTAGCCGATCCTGTGCACTTCGTTGCCCGTTAAATGTACCAACTCTATATGACTCAAAACTTTGTTCAATTCGTTATTTAATATTCGGTGTACGGTGTTCAAAATTTATATTAAATTTTCTGTTGCCTGGAATAAAAATTCTGATTCGCATCAGTATATTATTATCAGATAGGCAATTTACCTGCGGTAGATCGCGGACCCAGTGCGGTTTGTACGTAAGTGTATGATTTAACTCTAGAGTATCAAAGTTATGCCAAGTTTATTTTGATATAATACGGTGGATTAATGTAATCAATTAATACACAATCCTTACCTCACCTAACCGTACTAAATTCCGACGAATAAAAAAACCAAATTTAACTATTTTTAAATTAGCCCATTCTTCGTCCCAGAGATCTACACACAAACAATAATTTATTTATAATATAGGCTATAGCTGATCCTGCGCACTTTGTGGCCCGTAAAACATGACAACTCTTAAACAAATTGTGATTGTTCGACTCCTTTTTGGTGCAACTCACTGCAGTAAGTGCAACTCAGCCACCCTGGTGGGCAATGTGTGAAAATTCGATTTGATGCATGCTCGTACCTGATCTGCCCCAACCAATAGCGACCATTTATAAACAAATATTTCCATCATAAATCTCAAAATCCCTGTTTGAGCACTTCTATTAATTGGCCGTAGCGTGATGTTATATATAGCCTTTAGCCTTCCTCGACGCATGGACTATCCGACAAAAAAAAATAATTTTTCAATTCGAACCATTACAGCCGTTTTTAGCATTAAAAAGTAGCCTATGTATTTTTCTTAGTGTCTAAACTATCTATGTACCAAATGTCATTTGAATCGGTTCAATAGTTTCGCGGAGCCTATTCGATACAAACAATAAAATCTTTCCTCTTTATAATAGTATATAGATATAGATATAGATATATTATTATACACGAGCTGTCCCGCGAAATTTTAATTAAATTGCAAATCGCGGGACTTTTTAGACTTTGGCCGCAGCCGCACTATACATAATAATGATAGTAATATTTCGCATTACCATATTATATAATACACGCGCACGCATAATATGCAATATGCACACGGAGTTATGTAAAGCGGTTTCCTAGAAACGGCGCCCGAGAGTTTTATAACGAGATTTATGTACGAAATCAAACGCGTATAATAATATACAATATTAATAATATATATACGTATATACTATATAAAACATGAAAATGCATTAATAACGTACACGAGCAGCCTGCCGCCCGCGCAGCGGCTTTGAGCGCCAAGGTTCGGTCGCCGATCGCCACTGCGGCCGTCCGGCGGTACGAAATAATAAAAAATTTATAGTAAAAAAAATTAGACTCATCGGGTCCCGTCGTCGACTTAAAGTCGAGCTAAACTCGTTAGCATAATATTATCATACGCGTCTTGCGGGGTACGCGATTGGCACTGCGATTATTGCGTTGCGCGACGCATCGGCCGTGTTCGCTCTCGGCCCACCCAACCCTTGGCCAACACTCTAAACATGTCCCGGACAGTCGTAAGTCCGTTTAAAATGGGAACAACAATGTTGGTATATAGTATAATATTATTATCGTAGTGCTCGCTAAAAACTATCAAGCATCCTTTTTTTTCTTTTTTTTTTTTTTTTATTAAATAAATGTACACGACGGACGTATGTCATCCTAACTTACTGTCGATTAAATACATTTTCTCGACATTCGAAAAATATATATATAACAATTTCAGCGAGGCTGGGCATCGACGAGTTAAAAAGTTAAAGTTGAGTCCAAAAAATAAAATAAACTTTTTAACTTGACTAGTCACTTTTGGCTTTTCGTCAACTTAACTGTTAACTCGCTATATTTCTTTCTTAATTAACGTGAAATTAACGAGTTCATTTTTCATTTTAAGAAGTAAGTTAAGTTAATTTATTTTGTTCTTAATTTTGTTATACTTCACTATTTCAGTCTGTTTCGTTTTCATGTCAAAAAATATGTATCGTAAATTGTTTAAAGTTAAAAATGTATATATCATTCGAATCTAAATTATATGGAAATACTGTATGAAGTATAAACACTATATCCTATAATTTAGTTTTGGGTTGGAAAACAATTAAGTACGCTAGCGTTGTTTAAACTAATTAACTTTTTTTTAACTAATAAAAAGTTAACAAAAAGTGTGTATTAACTGTTAACTTAATTGAGTTGATCTATAGTTAAATTATTAACTTTTAACTTTTAACTTTTTGTTATTGGTGCATATTAACTTAACTGAGTTAAAAAAAATCATTAACTTGCCCAGCCTTGACAATCAGTAATAAAAGATACTATCGGCTACGTTTTGAAGAACTTTAATAATAATCATAAGAATAGGTCGTGTGGGCGTCCACGCTTGAGTCGGTCTATAAAATTATACTATCAATCTATAAAATTTCGCACTGTGAGCAGAATTGATGTGGTCGAAAAAGTCGATTGCCAATCTTTTTATGTACTCAGTTATTGTGGATAGCTGGAAGTCTTTGTGAAGTGCATCATTACGTATAAACCTTGGAGCATTAGATATGGTTCTCAAAACTTTGGATTGGAAAACTTGTACTTTTAGGCGACCGACTATAGTGAAATGCCTAAAATGATTCGGGACCCAACTAGGGTAGTACCTTCAATAATCCCGGACCCAACTGGTATAGCGATTTCGGGACCCAACTCGGATGCAGCCCGGCAGACGTGTTGAGTTTCACTATTTTCCCTCCTATATTATAGTGATTAGACTACCGACCGCGTTCTGTGACGGGGGCGCAAGATAATATTATTATTATAGGAAATTAGAATAGGGTTGTAAACAATATCAATCACGTGGTCGGGGAGAACAAAACAAAGTAGGTATAGACTGTAATAGGCAGTGACGTGACGAAGGATTTTATTTGAGGCACATGCCTCAGCTTCAAGGGTGGTTGGTATCCTGGAGACTAGGAGAATTTAAAATATAGTAAATTATTTATTAAGTATACGCACTAAGACAGTAAGACTGAGCCAATCATTCTCAGTTACCATTTACGTAAATGAGTAATTATTCATGTATAAGTATTTATAATAACTAATATAAATTATTGTGCCTCATAAGTTAATGAAGTTCGCCACGCCACTGCAGTAATAGGTACAAACGTCGTTGCGAAATGAAATTGATAATATATTTCTGTACCTGCGTGTATGTTGGACATTGAGTTTTAGTGTTTGATGATACTTTTTTACATTTTAAACGCAAACGGTCTAATCATTTAATCATTTATAACGACAATTATACGCCTACACAATAATGATTGCTTAGAATTAATATTGGCGTTTGTCAAAAACGAATTTCAAATTATATTTCTGTTAAACTTCAACCGATAGGTACGCCGACGGGCCAAGAACCCACTTGTTGTTCTGTGTTTGTCGTTCACAATCATGACCCTTACAAGGTGGGAGGGGGGTGGAGGTTGGTTGGGCCTGGAGTACAGGGGCCTGAATACTTTAGGAGACCGCAGACCGTTTAAATGAATTTATAATTTTTGAAATTTTGATAGGAATATACTAATTGTCTTATATTAAATAATATTTTATGATATAAAATATATTAACGCATTTAGTAAGTAGTTTTGTTATTTTAAGCTGTGGGTTAACACAAACAATCGTGTATGAGGCACCCGTATTCCTATTGTAATGGGTTCTATTTTATTGAAAATGTTGGTTGGTACAGAGGCCCAAAATTTGATGTGAGGGGCTGTTCACAGTGCCAGCTGTTACTTATTAGGTATATGATATTATTCTATAACTATATAGAATCTATAGTTATAGAATAATAGGTTAAGTTTATTGCCTATTGTAATGTATTGTTCCTGAATCTAACAAATTAAACACGTACGTCTGTCCCTGTGTAATTAATATAACAAATATTATAAAATTGTCGTTCTTACGTATTACGCATCGAAATTATATACCTATATCCTTTTTAAATAAATTTTTGACTCTTATCTATTTATCTAGCTATTACAAATCTGAAAATGATATTATAGCGATTGCGATCACATTTAGTATTACGAATTGTGCGCTAATAACCTTTTCGAATTTTTCAAAATTAGCAGCACAGATAAATCCGGAAATCGTATGATAAATATGAGCTAAGTATTTAAAAAAAAAAAAAAAATACCAATTTTGAATGGAATTGCTGCAACGTACATGTTTTCGACATGCCACGGATTGATAGCGATGATAGCCCCCCAACTAAACATAATAACAACACAACACACCACATAATGACCTACATAATAGTTTTTATAAGTGTATCATACGGAAACAGTATACCTGCATAGAAGTACTTAGGAGGTACCTAAAGGTTTTCGGAAAATAAAACCGATTGAATTTTTCTCTGCGAAAAAACACAAAGGGCTTTTCACCTCTTGCCCGAATAATAATAATAATATTATAATATTAGGTATACGGTTTCGTTTCTAAACACGCTTCCGGTAAATACCTACGATCGACGTGGGTACGCGGTGAAGTAAAAGTCGTTTAACCGGTGGCCACGGTGAACGACGACGCCATTGTAATAATATAATACTCTAATAATAATAATACTATGTAAACATCGACACGGATTCATTATTACGCGTAGCAATCATTTTTTTTTTCTGTGAGACGTCTGCGCAGTCCTCTTAATTCTTTACAAGTCACGCGATTTATCATTAAAACCGTCGTCGTCGTCGTCGGGGGCCGCGGTTAAAACAGCTCGTGTAATAATAATAATAATTATTATTATTATTATCGACCTGCAGAATAATATCTCTTTAAGCTTTCTCTGTATAATATTATGTACACTGCACACACAATATAATACACCGCAACGGTTTTGATTTATAGTCGTTATTAATTATATCCGACACATAATAATAACAATAATAATAATATTGTTCTCGCACTGGCGCCCGTGATTTACCACAAAAGCACACATGTGTTGCTGCCGTCGGTGTTGTTTGTCTCATGACGAAAATTCGGTTTTTTCGTTTTCATTAAATAAAGGCGTCAACGTCACAGCATAGGTTATCGGCCTGGAGTGCTACAAACACAGATTTATATATATAATAACTGGACACCCGAGTTCTCCTTATCGATGACTCTGGCAGCCATTTGAAACTTTGGCAATGTTTACTTATCGTTAGAAACGTAACATGATAATAGACAACAACGTTTCGTATCAAACAAGCCCGTAGCCAATCAAAACGATAAGAATTCGTAAACATTGCCAAAGTCACAAATGGCGTCGGACGTCATAATTTAATAATGTTGTTGTATACGGAGTCGGGTACCTAGTTGTTATATATTATATATCTGTGGCTACAAATGAGCAAATAGACATGAAAATAAAAAATACGGTCGACGATGATTTTTTTAACGATAACGTTATATATAGATTATATTATTATAGGCACTACATTTGTACAATATCGGGATTTATTTAGCGGTGTTTTGGCCAAGATTTTGATAGTTCCGTTGACGTTTATAGCCTTTCTTCCGCGCGTTCAGTGGAATAGAGAGATCGGTACGTATTGTGTCCTGGCATTCTCGAACCACGTGTTTGACGGAGAGCTGAGTTTGGCATTTGTCGCAAAGGGTGGAGGATTTTCGTCGACGAGAGCGGTTGACGGACGAGTGACCGATTCTTATAGTTCTTGTAACGACGACTTCCTGGCGTCTGTCGAGCCGCTGAAGGTAGAACCATTTCTTTTTATATTTTTCTAAATTGGTTTGAGTTTTTCAGTGGGGAGGAGGGGAATGGAGTCCCAATAGTTTGGGATATATTTTTCCACAATATTTTATGTTTAATGGACGATTTGATGGAATTATATTACTCATTAGTCTACCGACGGTCAGTGGTTGTCGGATAGCGGATTAATCTGGTTATAGTTCAATCCGATTTCATGTCGACTGTCGATATTTTTTTTTTAAATTTTTCTTTTCGACGATCTCAATAACTGATTACCAATAATCGCTATTGTTACAACGCGGACCGCCAACAATAAAATGGTTAATAATATATTAATAATAGGCGCCTGATACCACCTTCGATCTTGTAGGAATTGTTAGGTTTTTTTTAGGATAATATAATCATAGATAATAAAAAAAAGGCCAGGCCACGGACATATGCTTATCTCAAGTGAGATCGTGTTCGCGGAGGGGTGGTAAAAGGGGAGGAAAACTGAGGTGAATTATCACTTATTCGTTATACCTATATAGTTATACTGATTACCGAATATATATATATATTATAATGTATATAACAAAAATCGCCTCACCATTAGGTCTGATGGCCTATCCATTACTTTATTATCTATGATTGTAATATCGTTATCATAGGTCCTATACTTGTGTTGTTATACACACGCTTTGATAATTCAGAGCACAACTTACGACAGTAATCTGCTCATCTTTTGACACTCTGTTGACTTGCCCGGAATCAATACATTCGTTCGCAAAATTCGTCCTACATAACAATACATATTGTCCGTTATTTGTTCAGTATAATATAGGCAATACATACTCGAGCTGTAGTTAAAGTAGTTACAAATCACTTATACATATGTTATAATAATGTCCGTTTCATCGAGTACGAAATTTTAACGTGTCAAGTATAAAATTTATAATAATACGATACACTCGTGCATTTATGCTGAACACCTGTTGCGGTACTACCAACCGACCAAATCACTTTTGATCCAATCACGGCGATAACTCAAATTAATAATCCACCTTTATTTGTATTCTGTTGAACTTTGGATTTCAAGCTAAAAACTTTTGCGTCGCGTAACGATCAAATCGTGTTTGTTTAATATTTGCAAACGAATCAGAAATTATCGCATTGTTAAACGCATATTTGTAATAATGCAAATACGTAAGAAAAAACTGATGCAATTTACACGTACTATACTGTGGGTTATACTGTGCAAATTTAATATAGCTTATGACCCGGTGTAGTGGCGCCAGATGACACCGCAATAGGTTAGGTCACTCCGCTCAAAAACCAGTCATCTAAACTCCAAAAACTATGTATAAAAAAAAACAAAATGATAACGACGTAAAACAATGGTTAAAATTATAATATTAATTATTTTTTTTTTACTGTCGTAATTTAATGACTTCGATTTATGTAAAAAAAATGTCCAATAGGTTGTACCTTCTTAAGTGCTAAAAAATTAAATGAATCACCATCGTATCCTGCACAGCGGCGATAATATAATGTTATTCAAAACCAATTTTTTTAAGTAAAGTAAAAACTAAATGATGAAAACTAATTTCTATCAAAGCCGTTTGGCGCTACCTGAGGAAAATGTAAAATCACGAAAATTCAATGTAGTACTTACATCGCAGCTTAGTAGTTTTAAAAATGTCTAGGTGTTTAATTTTTTGTTAAAAAATTAAATAAGAATAAAAGCTGACATCGTGTAACGGTTTTCGTACAGATGGATACATTGCATGATAATTGTATTGTCGACAAAAACGCTTGTACACTCCAATAGTTGAAGTCAAGTGATGTATTTAATGTTCTGATTATTTGTTTCAGGTAAAAATGCAGGTCCTTTATTTCCAAAGTCGTGTAACACAATAATATAACGTCCATCCGGTAAGTACGATAACTGAATTTAAAGCATCGGAAACGTTTCATGGTTTTCCGGGACATTACTCCGTCTAAAAGCACCGTAGGTATAGAAAATAATTCGGGACGTTTAATTCGAGAACAATGGAAACAATGAGGATCTCGCTACTAATTTTCTTTTTGTGATTTCAACATAGATTTTTTTTCAGAATTCAAAAAAAAAAAAAAATTAAATAAATAAACTCACAACAAAAACATTTTTACAATACGTACCTATTTTAGAGAATAAATTAGTGGATCATTAAAAGTAGGTTAAGTAGATAACGAGAAGCATTATTTGTATACAACTGTTCATTTTTATCGGTTCAATTGATTATTGGATAATATTACGTTTTTGTTCAAACCCTATTGCATTATCATTATTATTATTTTTTTTTAAATTCCTATTTCAACTATCGTCATAAAAACTACATAGTTTTATCGTTCCATTTTTTTTTTTCAAACAACTAAAATTCACAAATACATAATATAGTTTACTGCACTTTTTATGATACTGATTTTTCCATCTCAGTCAATCCGAGTAAATAAAACGAACGTTATTGAATGATAATAATATGTCTACCGAGAAGCGTTTAAAACAAAAACATCATATCATCCAATAATTACACGATTCAATAAAGCAATACGTTTAGCTCGACATCAATAAACTAATAATTCGTAATCAAAAGTAGGTACATATATTATAATATATTATTATGTAATATTTATACAATAATATGCTCAAAATTTCATTGACATTGGTCAATAAAAGGTATTAACCAGGATGTAACAGGAAGACCGGACAGATGAAATAACATTTTTTCAAATCAATATTTTAAAATTTTATTGTACATATAATATTTAATAGTAGCTTGCGCTAAACGTATAATATTAAAAAATTTAAAAATTATTTTATTTCTCAATAGGTAGGTACTGAAAATAAAAATGTAAAATTGATTTAAATTGTTTTGGAAAAACTCAAAATAGACATTTTGTAAATTTAATCAACTATCGTCGTATAAACTACATATTAAGAATTATTTAATTTTTTTTTCTACAACTAAAATTCACAAATAATAATTTACACTTTGTATGATATTGCTTTTTCTATCTGAGTCAAACCGAGTTAATAAAACGAATGTTATTGAATGATTATAATATGTCATACCGAAAATCGTTTAAAACAAAAAGATCATAATTAATCCAATTAAGCTCGACATCAATAAACAAATAATTCGTAATCAAAAGTAGGTATATTTATAATATAATATTATGTAATATTTAGACAACAATATGCTTACAATTTCATCAACATTAGTCAAAATTGAGTCGAAAAAATGTATTTACCAGGATGTAACAGGAAGACGTGACAGATGAAATAACATTTGTTCAAGCCAATATTTTTAATTTTTTTTTAGTCACTGGCGCTAAACGTATAATATAAAAAAAAATGTAAAATTGATTTAAATTGTTTTGGTAAAACTCTAAACATCCATTTTGTAAATCTGATTATACGAACAATTTTGATGCTAAAAACATTTGTCAAGTAGTTTATTTTTTAGAATTTTTTTTTAAATATCAATATTTTTTCGAGTAAATTAATTTAAAAGTAATGACTTTTTTAAAAATATTATTTTTGGGAATTTCCTGATATGAGTATAATATTATTGAAATTATTATTGAAATTATTTACTAACCATATTATAGTTTCCACAATTTTCGTCATACGTTTAAGTAGCATAATTTTTTTTTCAGATCTTTCCGTTACAGCCTGTATAACATTATTATTACTATACATAATAATATTATATACGGTCGGTATTAAAAATCTCTCTCGTTCTCTTTTTTTTCCGCCTCGTTTTTATTTATTTCGTTATAAACGCGAAATAACATCATAGGAACTATATACTGCTCGATAACCCGAGAAATAAAAATCCACGCAAGGCCAATAAGTATTATATGGTCCAAACCCCCCGACGATGGTCCCGTTCACCGGCTGCTGTGGGCTATATACCTTGGAAATGGCAACATTATAAAACGGCGTTTGCGTCGTAAATATTCGACCGTAAACTATCGACGTGCGGACTGTAAACCGGCCGCGGACAGGAAACAACGGTCGCTCTCGAAAATAAATTAAAATTCGGACGGAAAACCGGAATGGTCTTTTTTCGTCTCTATCTCTCTCTCTCTCTCTCTCCCTCTTTTTTTTTAACCTTTTCAACGGTCTTTTTACTCCAAACGCCCCCGTGAATTATCGATTAAACCGTTTCCTTTCACACAGCCGCAGCAGCAGTCGTATCGTTGTTGTTCTCTCATCTCGTTTTCCAAATATCTTTTGCACGCGACACTCTGTTCCTGTGGGGGAAATATTATTCGCGCGAGTACGTGTCGTAACGGTTGCCGCCGTCTCCGTCTTCGTCGCACAGCGGTGGACAACCGCCACTGTACCTAGGTATGCTATAACGGTGGACAACCACTACGCCATGTATACCAAGGTATACTACGCTCGTTCAGAAAATAGTAACCGCGACGGCCACGCATGCGAAAATCACGTGGTGATAATATGTTTCGGGAAAAATAAAAGCGATTTATAACGTCCGCCGGAAAATAACCTACGGCCAAAGACAATTTGTTTTTTCCTGGCCAGTCAGGCACTATTGTACAAGTCGTAACAATATTCTCATGATATTACGCGCGTGGCTACATGACATAAGTGCCAAAGGTACAAAAATTACATATCTTTTGCGCTAAAATGTGTAGGACATAAGCGCCAATCTAATAGTATATACCATTATAACTATAAAATGACAGAAACGCCAAAGGTGCAAAAATGACATATCATTTGTGCCAAAATTAATATTTTATACGAGTAGTTATTCAAAAATGTCGTTCTCTTGAAAAATTGTCAATAGTAAATCATTAAAATATAATAATGTATAGTTCTAAATTTAATATCTATTATGTGGCACACAGGTATCTAGGATGTTGGCGCTTTCGTACGATACAACTCTTTTTTTTCTTATCTCATTTTGGCGCTTATGTCTTCCACCGCGACGTGCGTAAACAACGTGATCATATCCGCGCACGGCGAACGAGTAAAACGTTTTCGATTTGACGCACAATAATAATTGTTATTATTCGTAAGGTCGGCGTGCGCGCGTTTTCCCGGAGGAGACATAACATCATAATATAATACGAGCACTTTCGCCGGGTAATTTAGGCCAATTTATCATGTCATAGAGGGTCTCTGTCGGGCCCTTATCTCGAGTCCGCGGGGTCGTTCGGAGGAGTGTAGATCGCGTCTCGTGGCTCGACGCCGAAAATAAAATAAATAACAATAATAATATAATATATTAATATGGACCGTTTCCTTTCACACTGCTCTGCAGCAGCGGTCGTCGTTGTTGCTCTCTCGTCTGGTTTTCCAAATATCTTTTGCGCGCGACCTTTATAACGCGCCCGACACTGTTTTCCTGCGGTGAAAATATTATTCCCGCGAGTAGGTACGTGTCCTAATGATTGCCTTCGTCGCCGTCGCCGTCTTGGTCATACCAATCTTAACGTTTTCGATTTGACGCCACAATAATTGTTATTATTCGTGAGGTCGGCGTGCTCGCGTTTTCCCGGAGGAGACATAATATTATATAATACGAGCACTTTCGCCGGGTAATTTAGGCTAATTTATCATGTCATAGAGCGTCTCTGTCGGTCGCTTATCTCGAGTCAGCGGGGTCGTTCGGAGGAGTGCAGCTCGCGTCTCGTAGCTCGACGCCGAAAATAATAATATAATATTATGATTTTTTTCTTTCTCTCGCCCCGTCCAATGGGTGCGCGAGCGAAATTATTAATCGAAGAACCTAATTGTACGGAAATTTCGTCGAGAAACGACTACAGACTCTGTTGTCGCGTGTTCGCCGTGAAAAAAACCCAAAGCGATGACTGAACAGATATTTTCGCGTCGATAAAAACGTGTCCGGACGCGGTGAAAAATAACTCGCACACACTTAAGCTTGACGTAAGGCGGCGGTGCACGACATTATATCGCGTCTTTTCGAGGTCCACACGTTAACCAGGAAAGTGTGCCAAATAATATGTACGTCGTATAGGTAGCGACCCAAGACGAGATGTGTATATTCGTATACGACGTGTGGTCGTGAAGTATAATATGATATCGACCTCATCGCGACGAAAGACATTTTGACAGTGTCGGAAGTCATTTTTTCCCGACAGAAATGTACCCGAAAATTTATATTATTATGTCCTGAGCTATATAGTGGGGTTTTGTGCATTTTGTGCGTTTTCATACGCGAGCACAGAAATTACACGAAAATCTGATGATGGTTTTGATCTCTCGAAACATCCCGGTATTGTGCCACGACTATCGTTTTATACGAAATCAATAATTGCTCAGTATTTTTTAAAAAAACATATAAACACGTTGGTACGCAAACCATTCGATTATTTTGATCGTGTCAATATAAAATTATAATTTACTGTGAGGCATGTAACCGAAAAATGTAAAAAACAAAATCTATTCAATCGATTATATTCTGAAGGTTCAGGATTGTTTTTTAATTGTATGAAAATATTATAACAACCTAGTATTTTCAGGAATGGATATAAAAAAGGTTTGCAAATGTACCGATAGGTATTTATAAACATATTATAAAAATTTTAAATAAGTTAATATGCTACAAAAAAAAAAAAATAATAATAATACATTCATAACCTGTATAGGTAGTTTCTTTTTTTTTTTAAATGTAAATAATAAAACTATAACAGTTGTTCATAATTTTAATTTTATATTTAGACAATAAAATTGTATTCCCGCCACAATAATATAGGTAGGTATTATATTATTTTTTTTTTCCTTCCTGAATAAAGGTAACTATATCGAAAAATAATATTATCTATTATGCTGGAATTATGATTGGTCGTAATATTGGCCAAAATACGTTTGTTTTCCACACGCCCCGAGCAGTGATCACTCCGTCCTGTTTCTTCGTCACACAATCACTAAGTCGGATAATAATATCCATAGTTATTGTTGTTATTACCATTATAAAATTTGCATCTGACGTCTTGTCGAAACCCGACAGTTTTAGCCACCCTTAAGCCGACAAATATGTTGAAATCGTTAAAAAAAACACATCGCCGTTTGTTTCAACTGTTTTCTGCACATTGTCGTTTCGCGTAAACACTATAAATTAATATTATATATTTTATGTAAGTACGAGAGTGGCAAGATAATATATATTTTGATCGAAGAAACTCACTATATATATATAGGTAATATAATATAAAACAAAGTGCACGTAATACGTTTTATTTTATGAACCATTCTCGAGTAAGCGTACAGTGTTCTAATATTTAATACCTATTATTACACACGACTTCACTAAATTAATTCTTTGTTTGAGTTTTGATGAAAAATCGATCACGTGCGGCCCCAAGTATTAATTATTACACGCAGCTACATTATTATAATAATAATAATATAACGTCGTTTTCGTATCCGTAGTTTACTTAACGCGATTGTTTTAATTTCTCCACGTGTATACGTCCATATAATAATACGTGGTATTCATATTTTTGTTGTCGGAATATATTATTATTATTATTATTATTAGGTACACAAATTACGAATAGCTTCACGTCTCGTCGCACAGTGAGCGTATGAAAGCCACCACCCCGTCCATGTCTCTCGCCCGCCGAACGCTGACGGAGCGCATCATCGCAAGGGATGATGATCGAATGATGATAAATCACAATATATAGTTCGCAAACAATCGCGAAAGGTATGACGAGCTCGTATGAATAATATTATTATTGTTATTGTATTTTCGTCTGCCTCGCGATCGAGTATAGTCGTCGGCCCGAAGTTCGATCGGAGTGCCGCCGTTAAAACGATATCGTCAACGTCTCGCTCCCTCATCTCTCTTGCTCCCTTGGAAATTTTCGAATTATTAACAGGTTATTAGACACGAACGGATCTACCGCCGACAACTATATATAATACGCATGCAGATGCCATAATATAACAACGACACGGATGAGCATGAATATATAACAGTAATAATAATAATAATAATATATTACGCGTAGTCGGCGGCGGTCGGTCGACCGTGAAATCCTCAAGTCACGTGGAAGACGTATAATAAATATATAAAATCAAACCGCTCCTCGTAATGTTTTAATACAATACGTCGTAGATGTGTGTCTCGTTGATTCCATTGGCAGTTGCACGACAAATAAGCCGCGAGACCGTCAGGTCCGACCAATCGAGTGTCCGACAATAAAAACCGACCTTCGTTTTCATTGGTTCACGCAAAACGCTCAGCAAATCGGTCCACTATATAATTATACTCGTTGAAGCGCTCTAGCTGCGGTTCGCCTCGTTTACGACGGGTGGCGCGCAAACCAAATCCTTCCATGATCTCCTTTCGCTGATGAGATGTACCTACTCAATTCCCTTTCTCGTGAGTTATAGACGAATTCAATTTGACCGTCAGCGCGTTGTTTATAAGAATAAATAGGTAATATTATTATCATAATATAATAAATAATTATGCATGTATGTATAATTATAAATTTTTTTCAATTTTATCGATTTTACTTTAGGAAGACGAATAAAAAAAAAATCATATCATACAGTACACATATAAGACACCACGGACGCGTATAAATATAATGATATATTGTGACGTAATCGGCTATTGGTCGTCCGTGAAATCCGCAAGTCACGTGGAAGACATATAACTAATAATATTATAAATATAAAATTAAACCACTCCTCGTAATGTTTTAATACACTGCGTCATAGACAGCATTTGTTTCGTTAATGTCATTTTGAAACTGCGCGACAAATAAGCCGCGGGACCGTCGCGATCAACCAATCGGGTGTCCGGAAAATAAACCTACCTTCGTTTTCTTTGGTTCCCGCAAAATGCTCAGCTAATATACTCATTTAAGAGTTTTATCTGCGGTTGGCTTCGTTTACGGCGCGAAAACTTAATCTTTCCGTCTCCTCGCTCCATTGATGAGATTTACCTGTTCTACTCAATTCGATTTTTCGTGCGTTACAGACGAATAATTTAAATTAATCATCTACGCGTCGTTTATAAGTCGAATGCATAGTTTTCTAATATAATAAATAACGATTGCATTTTTGATATTCAACTTAAAACATTATTACATCAGTTGTTTAATTTTATCGCCTTTATTTTAGGAAGACGGTCAAAATATTATAATGATATCATAAAGTACATGATATACGTTTTAGGTGTCTACGATACAACATTATTGTTACTAGTATGGGTTAACGAATTTGCAGATAAAAATAATATCATTTTATTTTTTTGGGGTTTGACATTTAATAATGGACCAAAACAAACCTACTTTCCTTTATTTTTGTCAGAGATTACGTGTCATACTAGTGTAGGAGTTTCGGTACGTGTCTAGTATTAAAAAAAGGGGTTTTTCTGTAGGAGTTTATACAAGCACCATTGTTTCATACGTTGGACATAAAACACGTGGAACGCTTGTACTCACATATTATATTATACAGCCCCTGTTTATTGTTAAAACAACAATGTATTTGAATATGACTTGAAACTTTAAGTGTAATATTTTGGAAAACTATAGAAACAATCTGCTTTCAAGTTATGTAATTTTAGTCGATACGCGTTTAATGATCTTCGACCGTGTCCGAGAACATTAATATCGATCGGTTTGGTCTATTGTTATGGTCGCATTATAATATTCGACTGAATTTACCGCATACAGTCGCACATAATAATATAGAGTTTCTACTGGTGGTCTAAACGGCAATAGGAGTAGTCTCGGATCTCGCCAGTATAAAAATAATACAATGTCACGCGAGACGGTGACTGATGAACGAGTAGTGTATGGTTGATTATTATTTTTTGGTCGTGTCCCGCACTGGTAGTTCCAAAGAACGTCTGTGGCGAGGGTGTATAGTATAGCTTTTAAACGGTATTCTGTTTTATGTACCTATATAGACCAAAGACAATAAAATATCATTTGAGATGCCAAATTGCCATAAGGTTCGGTGGGCGTCGCCGGAGAGCTTTTGACAAATGACCAAAGCCCTCAATTTCCCCGGTCCCTTGTGGTCAAACACATCACTATACATATATATATATATATCTATTTATGTGTATTTGTACGCTCTCCATGCCGGTAGTACGCGTTTACCGTCGTCTTGTTAGGCGGTCATATTATACTTTGAGGGGGTGAGTGGTAGCGGTGGCTTTGGTGAGGTGATGTGGGTCCGGGCTCGTTGGAGGTGGTATAGCATTCGGGATCACCATCGAGCCAAGGTGACATTGAGAGAGAGAGCAAGGGTGTAAGGGGGGGTCGGGGACTGTATGGAGAGGATGACTGGCGCGAAAGTGTTCGGAATGAGAGGAAGGTGTAATTACAGGTGGATTTAGCTTTGAAAACTCGATCGTCACGTCCGTAGGACGGGTTCCGTGATTTCCACAATGGCCAATTCCTACGTTCAGGATCGTTCACTCTGTCTCTTTCTTCTCTCTTTCTTTATATTTATATAGCTAACTCTGTTTCTCTCTCTCTCTCACTGTCTCTCTGTCTTTATCTCTCTGTGTCCTTCTGTCTATCTGTCTCCGTCTACTTCACTTCGCCGTCTCATCGTAACTGCGGAAACGTACTCGTTATAAAATCAAATCAGGTGAAAACAGAAAAACCGAAGAAAGACTCCGGTTTTCGAGTCAAACTGTGGGTATTCGTGTATACACGTGCGTTTCTTTTTAACACAATATTTCACAATTCGTAATATTTTTTTTAACAATATCCGAACCGCTTTCGATGTTCTCAGAAGTTTTAGAACTGTATGTCGTGTAATACAGAATACAAAAATATTGTTGATGTTAAAAATTCAGAATAATATATTATTAGTATACAATTTTTAATTTCTGCGTTTTTCATTGGAACATAATATTGTTAATGTCATTATGTATTAAATAAAATTTAAAAAATCTAACTAAATTTAAAAAATTAACCGGTTATTAGTTTATTTTTAGTTTTGCTATCTATTTAGCCATTCCGACTGATCAAAACATATTATACTATAGTATTGGATTTGCTCGAAATTGTCTATGAACCGTTCAACCTGCACTGCGCTAGATTTAGCTATTCTTTTCATTAATTTCCCTCACCCGTGCGTATTACAGCAGCGGACTTTATTGTTCTCGCAACGATATTGTTTTGTCCACAATCTTATTTTAATTTACACTTTAAATGCATCAGATTTTTTTGTTTTTTTTTTTTTGTATCAAACAGTATTCGGGTGGGAGAATTAACATACCTAATGACTGCTCTGTTTCTGATATTATGTGTTTATACATTGTTTTGAATTTGCATTGAAAAGGATTTAGAATTTAAAAATACCATTTACACTTGGTAGCCGGGACGTTTTAGCATATTATTTTCAACGAGAAAAGAAAATATATTCTATCAGACGAGCTCAATCTCAAAACGGATGTATAATGTATATAATATGCGTAAAGGTATATACATATCACGATCATGTTTACATTAGATGTTATACATACGGTTAAAATATTATTATAAAACGCGAGTCAGAAGTATCTTAATTTAGTTATACCCACATAGAGTCATATAATTGCGTTGTACGTCGTATGAATTTAATTTTCCACAGAATTGAGACAATAATATTATGTTAATGGTATCGGCGTACATATATCGTAATAACTAATAATACCTAATTTAGAATTTTAAAAAAGAAAATAATATTATAATAATAATATACTCCCTCTGTCGATAAAAATATACCGACGACCGCGATGTTACGGTAATATTAATTTGTTGATAAACCGCGGACGGATTTCTATTGAAATCGAACATTGTATGATATTAGTTTGTTAAATTAATTAAAACATTTTTAATTTAAAACATCATCGTTCAAAAGAAGTGTATTATTTTAATGAGTATTATTGTGTGTGGAACCGTCGCCGTTAAATTTTTTTTATTTTATCTTTTCAGTTGTAATACGGTTTAATGTTATCATTTTAATTAAAAAGCGACGAATGGCATCATTAAAAAAAAAAAAAAAAAAATCATACTGAATTATAAAATTGGCTAACGCATTCGTTGTATATATACATACACATCCGGATCCTGTGCGAGATTTGCTATACACTATTATATTGGGTCCAGTAACGACACGAGTCATTACATCACATATATATACTTGCCGACACAGAGATCGCCTGGGTTTGCGCCAACTAATGACAACAATACGGTTTGTCCGTATATAATGTGTGTGTGTGTGTGTGTGTGTGTGTGTGTGTATGCAGAGAAAGAGACATAGAGATAGATTGAGAGAGAGAGTGAGAGATAGATTGAGAGAGAGAGAGAGAGAGAGAGAGAGAGAGAGAGAGAGAGAGAGTGAGTGAGTGTGAGAGAGAGGGGAGTGAAAGAGATGGAGAGAGTTTGGAAACTCCAAATTTCTAGTGGGGGATCATATTATTATTATAATATAATAACGTGCGACGATTATTATAGATAATAATAATATAAACCGTAACACTTAACGGCAGTTTAACGTTAAATACTCTCGGTTAATAACATGTACATTAGACGTAAACCTATATAATATGTATATTATTCTAATGTCTAGTAGTAGTACCTATTATATTTTAAACCGTGGTTAAATATTAATCTGTAACCGTTGCGATATTATACACACATAATAATATAATATTAGGTCGCCGTTGTTATAAACCACCGCGAACCACCCCTCCGACGGCGCGAATCGAGGGTATCCTCTCTCTAAACATTCTAAGCCCACTTTGCATATAACTGCCCGTATTACAGAGGTACGGACGGATACCACCGTAATATTATAATTGTGTCGATGTGTGACACTGCGTACCAGTTGAGGTATAACGCGTGATGTCCGAAGACTAAATTTAAGAAAAAAAAAACCAAAAAAATTACTACTGCCGGTCGTGAAAATATTATAAAATACAGTGTCCCATAATTTACGCGCGTATAATGGCAATCGGAAAATTCGGTTAAAAGTTTGTAAACATAAGAGTGCTTACCTTTGGTTAAAAAACGTGCAGAATTTCAGTTTTCTAGTAAATTTAATATTTTTAGTTTCGTTTTTGGCTATTCGCAATATCCCGTGACATTAATATCGTACTTTGCGAAATAAAATTAATATTACAATTAATCTACCTGGCTAAATGCATATTTCAGCTGTTAATACACTTTATAAGACTCAAATGCCTATATTATTATGTTATTATAATGGACGACGATCAATTCAATATTCGTTTTGTTATTATTCGAAAACAAAACGGTTACCTCGATTTTGCGATTATTATAACATACTATATAAGTATTTAGAAAACACCTGCCGAACGGAATGGATACTTATAAGGTTTCTTTTTTTTTATCCGAACGACACCATAATATTATTTCTAAAAATGTTCGTCAACACAGATTTTGTTGTACCTACGTGTTTTGAGTACCCCTGCCTCATATTTTTTATGCATTTTATTCGAGACGGATTTTTGGGTACGCAGTTTTCTGCGCTAAATCGTCATCCTGCTGTAATTAATATTTTTTCATCCGTGACTTTTCGCATGGTACAAAAATAAATGAAAAAAAAAAAAAATGTCAAGATGATTATACCCAACAATTGAATAATAAGTGTCGAGTGCAGATGTCTTGGTAACTCAAATGCTCGAATTTCCGTAGGTGTATAATAATAATATGTACGCAGTATATGTTATTTTTATCACTTCTATTATTACTCGGTCCCTCTTCACGAGTCCCTTATCCAAACTATTATATTATTGTCGTATTATGCATTATATTTGCATACAATGCATAATAGTAACTACGTATATACACAATATAATATAGTGCTATTCCACAGTACATTTGCATTGTACGGTTCTTAAGTACTTATGTAGGTACTGCATGTACATGTGGGCACTACAATGCTCGCCGCGATGTAATGCACAATCTATGTCTTTTGTGTTCCACTGTCGAATAATAATAATAATAATAATAACAATAATTATGAAGTTCCTCCGAAGTCCATTTAAATAATTACCTACATTTTTGCTTTTAGTAATAATTATTGTACTCTACAACCATAGTCGTGCTAAACTGACGCCGCCGCTGATAACAATTTATAATTATTATCGTTAACATCAAAATATGTCACGACATGCTCGACGGTGTCTGTAGTTAGAGTTTGGCCAAAAAATATAAAATATATAAGTCATTGAATCTTGGACGACTTTGATAATATTTTGTATTTGTACACATGGCGTGGGATACGCTTTTAATATCATAATATGAATTTTAAAAATACTTCAAACCTCATGTCGTATTGTTCATTTTCCGCGTGATAATTTATAGTATAATTTACAGTAAAAAGTGGAGACATTCGTCATTAAGTAGTGGAAAAAAAAAAATAAATTCGAAAACATGGACTTTGAGTACCTTCAATAATAATTCTGAAAATTAGAATTCGATACGTTATTACGAAAGGAAAACAATAGGGTGACCAAGCTTGGCGAATCACACTGTACATCAGGGTTGTTATTGCACATAACACATTGTGTTTTAGACAACTTGTTTACTGTTTAAAACATGAATTTAAAACATTTGTTCTAAACGTTCTGTTCATTGTTTAAAACGAATATAAGACATACGTTTAAAACAGTGTAAAATCCAAGTGAATATTGTGTTTTTTTTTTTTTGGTTTATTAATAATAATAGATATCCTTCAGAATAAAAATTAAAGCATTAAATAATTATATCTATTATCGTCCATATTTCTAGTTTTCTTTTTTAATGTTATTGAATAAAATATTATCAAATTAAAAATATTTTTACTTAATAGTTATAATATACATAATATATACTTAAAATGTCCACATAAAGCATCCTTTCAAAAAATATTTAAAATACATTTCAAATACTTTAAAGATTTAAAAGAAAAATTTATAAATAAACAATGAAACATATTATACTAGTACACGGCAAATTGGCATATAATATGTAAATTACATATTAAATTGAAATTAAGACATTTTAAATATTATACTGTTTAAAACAGTGTAAAATCCAAATGAATATTGTGGTTTTTTTTGGTTTGTTAATAATAATAGATATCTTTCAGAATAAAAATAAAAGCATTGAATAATTATATACACTATCGTTCATAGTTCTGGTTTTCTTTTTTAATGTTATTGAATAAAATATTATCAAATACAAAAATATTTTTACTTAATAGTTATAATATACATAATATATTATAACGTCCACATAAAACATACATTCAGAAAATATTTCAAATACTTTTAAGATTTAAAAAAAATTATTTATATATATATATAAATTACATATTAAATTAATGATAAGTTATTTTAAATATACTGTTTAAAACATTGTTTTTAACCGTATAAAACTCAAACAATTTACTTTGTTTAAAACATCGTTTTCAACCAAAAAAAAAAAAAAAACAGTTTAAACGTAAATTTGATGGTAAACAATTATAGTCTCGTAGGCAGTGCTACAAATTTCCAATTGTTGTTTTCCGTGCAAGTCGAAACGCCGTCCGGAATTAATGTTCTTGAGCAAACTAACCTTTTTGCGTACATTATATAATGTAACGCACATAGGTGTAGGTAACCTACGACTATTATTATACAGACCGTTAGTAAATATTTAAATATAAGAACCAAGTCGAAACAATAGATTAAATATTATAAAATTAAAGTTTCGTAAATTATTAGACGTAGTACACAAATAATTTATAGGGTCGTGGAAATTATAACTTTGTTGGCGAACGTACATATAATATTACGCGCGCAAATGCTAAATAAACGTCGCGAATATAAATTGAATTTATGCATTCCGCGTGTAACTCGCGCGTTTTGCCGAAAATTAATCTATTGTTGTAAGAATAATAATAATAATAATAATAATAATAATACGTATTAAATCGCACACGCGCCGAAACATATATACATAATATGTATAGTCACAATATTATATGGTAGGTTGTACCTCCATATATGTATCGGTCCCGCGTAGTTTTTCACGCGTTTTCGCGAGATATGCGCACCGGTGGACAGAAATGAATAACGTCCGTGACCTGTATACGTCATGATAATATGTTTCGCTCAGTCTTGTACCTATAATACCGTTATCCGCAGCGAAACTGCTACCCTAAACGCGGGTGTTTTTGACAAAATATAAATGTCGGCAATAATAATAATATATTATGTATATGTTTGGGTGTATTTCAGATACAGTATATTATAATATACTGTTATAATATTATTATTATTATTATTATTATTATATTATATCGTACTGCGACGGCAGACATCCGATTCAATTATGTCGAACGTCTCCATAATTTATTGTATTGTACCAACCCTCTTATCCAAAACGATATCGCATACCGCGGCTAAAATTTGGGAAAGCGCATCGGTTTTTCGTGCGACCTATTATAATACACGCCTACTCGAATTTCGAGTGTTATTGTTTTGGCGTCTAATCACACAACCTGCAGTGATTAAATGGTTAACCTGACGGAATATAATTATTACAGAACGGACGTTTACCGCGAAACTCTGTTGTAGTACGATAACACGCATTCTTCTTGTTATCATTATTGAATGTAGAATACGCAAAAACGAGGAGCTCCGGGAATAATCGTATCAACGCCCAAAAATCACAGAAGATATCACCGACAGAGAGATTAAGTGAGCAGGTCACTCTCGGCGTGAATAAGAGTCTTTGTTGAGTGTTCGTACGGGAGAACGCCCCACAAGGAAAACGGCGACCACTTTGAATACTGAGACTAAGATGGGAAGATGGAGTCAAAAAAGACGTAGGGATGAAAGTATGGCCCGAGATGGATTGGAAAGAGTTATCATTGGATGGAGATATCTGGAAAGAGTTATTAGAGTGTGGTAGGTAGTACACAATCAACATTCGACCGAAGGAGCTGTCCAGTAAAATATAATGAACACACAATTCCGAAACGAAAATATTTAACGTTTGTATTTCACGATCATACGACATGATTAATCTGAAATTATAAAGTGACCCGTCGCAGGACGCCTTTTAGATGTTAAGCATCGAAATTATTTTACATAGAAAATGAAACGTGAAAATTAAAGGAAATAAACGTGGCATAATCAAGAACAAAATATTGTGATTTTTTTACGAAATATTATTCTATATTAGACGCCAACAGCTAAACGGTCTCACCCGCCGCATCAAAAATTTTAGTCGTAAAGATGTCGAAAATATAATATCAAAGTTCGGGGGAGGCATAATATTAGACCTCGGTGCAAAAGTCGTCGCGGCCCCGAGTTGACTCCTCACAAGAATTTATAGTTCTCGTCGAAACCAAAAGACAATATATCCTATCTTTTCAAAATATTTTATTTTTTTAAAGAACCCCCTCGTACTGGGAGTGCAACGGCGGTGGTGCAGGGATCACGTCCAAGCAACGTCAGCTGCACCAGAAGGATTCACTATTCGGTAAAACATGTACCATTGAAACATTACGTTTTCGCCAAACCCACGCAGGTCTTGCGGGGTTGTGCCGGGTACAGTTGTGGGAGGGGGAGGGGGTGTAAAGGCGGTGTAATATTCGTCTTTCCAGATCGCGTTATCTCACCTTTGTGCGTCGTCGAAATATCACTAGAACCCGTTGTGTCAAAGCTTCCGCAAGACATCAAACGTTAAGACTGCCTTGTTATGTTGTGTACGTCTACAGAGCCGCTGCTCGGTGTTTCCCTGAAAATTGTGAAGGTGATATTTATTTGAAAATGTACAGGATATCGGTGTAGGTCATAGGCGAAACTACGGGCCAGCTGTGTCCAAGGTCATGACGGACAGACCTAATACTGAGCGGATAACATAATATAATGACTATTAATAACATTTAAACGAAAAACTTGTCTAGTAGGAATTTTTTTTTTCACATTCATCATGTCCTAACAAAACGTTCTGGTTTCGCCTATTTATATAATATAATATGCGAGTAATTAATACACCTATATAGGCATGGGTATGCCTGACGTTACAACAATTTTATTTACGCTGCACCGGGGGGTAGAACACGATTGCGTAAGTTTGTCCTTTTTGACAACACGATTGCGTATGTTTGAAGATGGGTAGCGAATACCTTTAAGAAAAAAAAAATAAATCTTATTGCGTATAAAATTGTATGCAACGTTGTCAAATTTATTAATTTTACAGTATACCAAATAAATATCCAGTAAATGTAGACTTTTATAATAATCAATGTAAAAGTTAGTTAGTAATTATTATAGGTGTACAAAAGTCGTATATGTGTGTGTATGTGACTGAGTGATGTGATTATGTGAAGCTGCTCTGGACTCTTTTATTTAATAATTAGATCATATTTTGTATATTGTAAAAGGTCGTATTCACGACTGTTATATGAGTGGTTTATGTCTATATACATTGTGAATATAATATAATATAATTATAATATAGTATAATATGCATTCACAGAGTCATGGCTCTCAACAATATGTTATGATGTTGAGTTGGTTTATGAGCTTGTAACTTAAGAGTTAAAAGACAATGTTTAAATTTGTTATATTATAGATTTTGTTAAACGACTTATAAGTTATATGTAAATATGTTACATATTTTCTTTGTTTCATATAACAAACAAACTTTTTGATATAATAAACATTTTATTTTTATTTTTCATGGAAATGAAATATTTCTAGAAAATAAATTTCATGAAATTTTAAAACCCTAACAATAACCGTAGGTAATAAAAGCTAAATGATTATTAAAAAAGCAATGTATTTATAAATTATTTTTAGTGTAATCGTGTGGTACATATTATATACTAGTATGAAAATTGGCAACAACGCTAAATAGTACGTACGCAATCGTGTAGTTGAAAATCAGGTAAAATCGTACGCAATCGTGTAGCTTAAAAGGTGTCACCAAAACCAATCGTACGCAATCGTGTTTTACCCGCATCGGGACGGACTGTTCGACCGATAACGGATATCTTCGGCAACCACCTGTCTATAAACAATCGGATCGATGGTTTCGATCGGCGACGGTTTCTATCCGTGGTAGGCAGTTATATTTGAATATTTGACTGAATAAATGGTTTTGGCCGTCATTAGCATCAGACTTGTATCACCATACGGCCTCGGATGTTCGGCTCGACGACACAACAGTTTGCGGTCCACTCGAATATTTTTCAGTCCAGCAAGCCTTCAAGTCCGGGCACGTTGTCGGATAAATTGAACACGTCGACACGACATGACAGGCAAATAACGACAGTAATTTTCGTAACGGAAAATATATAATATAATTTTGTATTATATTGCACGCAGTGACATTCAGTCCCCTCAGTCGTTTGGCCGACCCACACACACGAACATTGCACTTAATATGTTTTCATTTATTTCCAGTTTACGTTACGAATATTATAATATAATATAGCTTATAATATATTTTATTCTTTTATTTTTTTTTTACAAGGGTAGCGAACCAATAGACTTCCAATTTGTCCGTACATGCAATTCCAGTTAAGTGCGATTGTCGCTCTGAAATTACCTTTTACAAAACGTAGTAATATTCTTTTAAAAGAAAAATAAGAATGAGAATAAGAAATCAAAAAAATCTCTAGAAATCACAAATCAATACCTATCAATACTTCCTTTATTCGGCTTACAAAACGTTCTGACGACGTGTTTTTGAACTGCTTAGGTAATTTCGGACAACGAAAAACGGTAACGATTTGATTGGGAAACTTAAAAATTTATCAGCGGATATGAATTAACGAAAAATCGACGGAAACACACAATGTACCGTCTGGTTTTTTGTTTTGTAAATTTAACATTGAATTATTATTCCACTAATTGTTCGTGCCTCGTTCCGCAGTGTTATTGAAGATTTTCAATGTAGCGAAATATTATAAATTGTGTTAAAAAGTAATCGTTTTGTTTCTCGATTACAGACTAACAGAGTGCCTTTCGAAGAATTTTCAAACGGGTAGTATTCTTCTTAATTCTTAGAAACCGCGAGAGTTCGTAAAATTGTTTTTTAATTACATGTTTTAATTTATTTTAAATATTTACTCTGCCTCGATTAACTTAACTTTTATTTTTTTCTGAGCTAATTTTTAATGCATGTAGAAGTCGTACTTTAAACAATATGTTATGCTGAACAAATGTTATTTGATTATTCGTTTGTGGTAGATAATAAGTAGGGCTAGGGACTTCTAGGAGTTTTTATGTTTTTAAATAATCATTAAAAACATAGCTCAGTTATATAGAAATTTATTTCAAAGCAATGCGAGATTATATTTAAAATTTATAGTTACGTATTTTTCATATTTTACCATTTTTCATTTATAAGTACGTATTTGACATTTTTTTTATGATATATAATAGGTTTAAGTTTATAATTTAATAAAAAAAACCTAATTTTAAATTTAGATATTAATATGATGGTTTTATTCATAGAAAATAAATATTTTCAAATTAGTGTTTGTTTTCTTCGCCATCAGTAAGAAGAAAACAAAATCGGAAAAGAAAATTATCAATTATTTGTTGATATACAAGATTTTTACTATAAATTACAATTTAGAAACCTTAAAAATATTATCTAGATATTAAAATATTAAGGTTTTACGCAATAGGTACTATGATTTTTTTTTAATGCATATTTTAATAGCATATTTAGTGATTATCTAGTGCAGAAGTGTATGCACATTTTAATGTTTTTAAGAGCATGAAGTTCCTGGCCCTAATATAATAAGTAAATATTGGCATACAAATCTTATTTTCGTAATAATATAATAAAAAAATAATACTCACGGCTGGCCAATAATTGAAGTCTGTCTACTATTTCTTATCGGTAGAACTTTTTTACTAGAATTTTTTAATTTATTTTGTGCAACTACATTTTACACATATTATTATGTTTAATATATTGTTACGGTGCTTAGCATTCATATCGATTGGGTAGTAGGTATATTTTTATTTTACGGATTCCACTTTAAATAACTGTGCGCTTTCGAGAGGTTTATTTTTATTCAAAGTTTACCTCAAAGATTATGGTAATTTTACAGAAATTGGCTGCGCCGTGCAATTTTCTTTCGGAGCATTAAAATTGAATTATTCGATGCGAAAAAATGTACTTAATACGGTTTCACTTGGAATTCGAAAAAATACGCGCTAGGCGAATAATTACATTATTACATTAACGAGTGCTGCTGCAGGATTCGAGAAAACTTAATGAATTGTCGTGTAAAACAGTTTGGGTCGAGTACAAACACGGAAAGTGTAGGGGTCCATTATTCCTGCCGGTTCTAATGTTTATTTAAGTATTGTAATGGGGGATTATGATATGGCGAAGGAAATGACAAATAAATATTAGTATAATGTGGTGCTTTAAAATAATAATAATAATAATTTATGTACAGTCCATATTATATATACTGCAGGTCGTCCCCCCCCCCCCCACCACACCGTAGGATATGCATTTGGAAAATGTAGCCGGCGTCGGAGTAGAAAAAATATGTTACCCCGAAAAAGTACCTACGGCGAAATTAGAGTGAAATGTTAATTTTTGCTCGGATTCGTACCTTTTCGACGTCACAATGAACCAGACCAATTACAATTTTTTCCACGTACTTCCAGAGGGGTTTTTTTTTTTTTTTTTATTGGGGTTCTCTTTTTCCCGTTTTCTATCACGATAGCGGATGTAAATTAAACTTCCGCCGTTAAAGAGAGTCCCTCTGAATAGAAACCCGAATTCAAAAAAGAAAGAAGAAATAACCACACGAGTTCAAATCAAATAACATTATATTCACAACGCAGTTTTCTTTACACTTTCGTCGGCTGCATCGAGTCGAGTCGTACGAATTTCGTGCTAGGTATGATATGTTTTCAATGGGTAACAATAATAATTGAAGGCACGACTTTTACTGTCGCCGGCGTCCGTCTTCGGATAATTATTACTATATCGTTACAATTAATATCAAATAATATATTATTATGACAATCAAACAATGGTACGTGTGAGCAGAAAATATATCGTAATGGCGTGCACAACATAATACAATAATTATTATCGTTCGAATTACGCTACGCTGACGATCTCGAGTCTAGTCGGCGCTAAAGCCAATAATATTTTTTAAAGTCTCAAGTGGTACGTCGTTTTCGTAATTCTTTAAGAACAACTGTACAGCCGATTGTAACGACTTGGTTGCCACTTTTAATAATGTTAAGCGTAAAAAATGATCGCTGTGAATTAATTTATCGCGCGCCCTACGCGGTGTTGAGACTCGACTAGATAAAAAAAATCACTCGTCAATTATCTCATATAGAGAACTATAATAAATTATGACATGTATTATCTATTGGTTATCTTAGACGACACAATTACTCATATTTTTAATCAAACCGTTCTAAGTATCGTGACACTATCCAACTAGCACATAATATTACCCCGTATTACTGTATGTTTCTATTAACTATATTTGCTTTGAGTCGTCCGCGTAGGTATAAAGAAGTAAATTTTTTTATTGAAATATATTTAAAACTAGTTTTATCTACACATATTATCTAGATAATAGTTATATCGTGTTTATCTATGTCCGTATCTTATCCAAATGAAATGTTCGTTATCCATTCTCGACACTGGTCCTATATCGATACTAGCTATAGAACAACTAAAGGATTGCTTTAAAATTATAAAGTTAATAATATTGCAATGGACCACTTCACCCTGCTCAGAAATGAGTTAAGCGTTTTTTTTTTTTTTTTTAATAAAATCTGACGATGGAATACTTTTTACAACAAAAATAATACCTAGTTTTTTAACTTTATTTAACCCCAATTTACTAAACTTTATTTTCATACCGCGTAAAAATTCCTAAAATAAATGAAAATTCCATCGAGAGTTGATTTAGGTACGCGGATGAAGATTTTTCATGTTTTTCGTCCGCAGTGCGCATCGATTGACCTCATCACCACCTGTTATGTTACTGTGTGATCGGACAATGAACTAAAATATCGATGGTTCTATTATGTCTGTATATTCAAATTTTAAATCAATCGATACGCAATATTATAGTCATGCCAAGATAGTTGTCGGGGTAAACCGCGCGTCATAGTAATTTTGATATTGTCCGAATAATGTTATAACAATAATATGATTACAATTTAATAATACCTAACAATAATGATTTGCATCGGTATCAACAATATATGTTATTATATACATACCTATAGAACAATTTTAACCCGGATCCTGCAGTGTGCGCATAACAACGGAATCAAAGGACTACGCCCATAATAATAATATAATAGTTGGTACCTTAACAATTTACATATTATATTATATTTATATTATTATTATTATTATTATTATAATTTTTTTTTCCTGAATTCCACAGTTTACCGGTCGATACGGTTCGGAATTTATTTCGGATACGAATTGAAGCGCGTGCACAATATTCCCTTTGTAAGTAAACCCGGCAAAGTTGAACGGTATACAACCCCCCCCCCCCCCCCCATCCCCCGCCGACAATCGAGATTATGAATTGTTATTATGTTCATAACTTGAACACGACCCTAAATAACGGTTGATTACTGTTTAATTAGTTGTTTAAAAATGCATCCGCTACTGCAAATGAAATCCCGAGCATAAAATCGTTTGTGAATATAATTGTGTAACGGTGATTTTTTTTCCCTCTTCATTCAAACGAATAAATATGTACTAAATTTGTAAACAAATATTTTGCATAATATCGCAAACATCATTTGTTCGTTTTTTTTTTTATTCAAATCTATACAGCGGCACTAACTTTTCCGCCGAAAACAATATACACTACTTTAATAATTGTTGGAATTTTTATAGCTGAAGTGTAAAAAAAAATTTTAAAAAAACCCTCCCGACGAAGGTTTTTGCCAATCGCGGGGGCTACAGTATACGCCTTGATCCGCTAATTTTGGGCATGCGTTGTGAATTAAATTTAAAATAAATTGTGGGATAAAACGTTGAAAAAACGCGACGGCTCTCATCGTCGAAAACTCCATCGCTTCTTGGGATAACATCGATTTCTCTACACCGAAGTTCCGTTTGCTTTTCCATTCGTTCGATCGAAGAACTTTCTTTCCCGTGTATTGACGTGAAACTTTATTTACAAACGACGGTAGAAACGGTTAACTAGCGTACTACTACTGAAAACAATTATATGCGGAAAAATGTAAAAACTAAATACTGCAAATCACATAACATAATATACAACGATATAAAATATAAGTAAGGAAAAATCCTGTTGAGGTAAATAAACTCACTGTTATCGAAGTCCAATTTTTTCAGTAGCATTACAATTATTATAATTATATGATATAATATATGATAGTAGGAACTACATTAGGTACCTGCACAATGTATCGCAACTGTAATTTCGTAAGATATGTATCGAAATTTAAAAACACCGAAACACTGATCGTACGGCGTCATATGGAATCCGTCATGTATACCGAAAATTGTAATGATATACATGAGTTGTTACATATTCTGGCATTTGGCACGTCGTCTTCCAAAATCCGTGGTTACATGAAGACTCGACCAAACGTGGTTTTAACCGGAAATCGGAATACGGATATAACATATTTTGTTGATTGCTGTAGTTGCCGTCGACATGAAATGCGCACATTCAGCGTTTCGTCTGAATCTCGTACAATACAATTACAGTATTATAATCGAATATCATAATTATTTATCGGATTTGCGCCGATCGATCGACGCGCTAACGAGTGCGACATCGTCTCCAGGCTTGGCGTCGGCGAGCGAAGCGAAAGGCGCGCCTATGTAATATTATGCTTACCGAAGTAAAGGGACGCGTAAGTATATTATAGTCATTTTCTAGATTTCGTTTTTTTTAAGAATAAATGCGGTGTCGCCGGCCATTGTCGTAGTATTGTCGTAACGAGTATGTTCTTCATTTAGACATATGCGTATGGAATGTCTACGGGTTTTTGACAAATTTAATAATATTATTATGTTTCTCTTATATGATTAAGATTTTTCGCCAAAGACGGACGGCCGGCAGTCGTCCGAGACTTTTTGCCATAGGGGTTTTTTTTTCCCGCGGAGACGAATCCTCCGGCCGCTCGTCTCTCGGTAGTCTCTCTGTCCGGTCGATACATGTACTCGCCACCGCCGCCGCCGCCGCCGCTTGGTCAGCGTCATCAGGCCTCGACCTCGGCCAACCCTCATCCACCCCCTTTCCTACCCCCGCTGTTACGATCGCGTACGATTTCGTATTTATTTTATTTTTTTACCGACCGTTTCCCCGCCACATCCCCTTCCGGTGGGTTCCGCCTCGGAGACGAACTTCCGTCCGAACCCCCCTCCCTTCCCCCTCACAACAACCATCCGATTGACCAATCCACCCTCATACGTATACGCGTGCTTGTGTAAGGGTGTGCGTGTGTGGTGTGCGCGCGCGACGTGCCGCCGACAGACGTAGACTGTAATTATATATTTTATATAACTATAGCTGAATATCGGTTTGAGTTTATCTCAGTCATAGTACCTACCTATCTCAGTTATTGTACCTACCTCAGTTCACGGACGAATCGGCGTCTGTGTGAAGCTTTGTGAAACGATTCGACCTATATATGGGCAACCGCAAGTCACGGATTTCGTTTATATAGCAACACTTGTCATACTTTTTTAACGCGGCTTAACACGCGTACATACTCAAAATTTGATTTCATGATATAGTTTCTTTATTCGAGGTCACAAAAGCGTGACGATTCGCGACTTGCGCTTGTACCTGATCTGCCGGAGTAACCAATGGCAACAATTTACGAACGATAGTATTAGTTTTTATTTCCACCGCGAATCTCAAATTCCCCGTTTGAGCACCCCTTTAAAATGTGAATATCGGAAAATCCTTTCTCGTCGCACATCTAGGTGAATCAGAGCAACCACTATTTTAAATTTCAAGTTTTGAAGTACGTTTTGTAGTTTTCGATATGTAACGATGAATGAGCGAGTGAGTGGTATTTGACATTTTTTTTATTAAGAACTTCCAGTATAAACCATTATAGTTGGACGATTCTAATATTGATAAACGCAGTGATACAATTAGTAATAATTGGTAATTAAAAATGATGAGCATGCATAATGATATAATAATAAAATAAATACGATAATAATGTCAGATAAACAAAACGGAATATAATGACAAAAATAATATTAAGAGTAAATGCCATAAATATTTGGTTATTAATATTTTACATGTATATATTATAAATATAGACATTATTTACAACACACGGGAAGAACTCTTCGATCGTTGACTGTCAGGGGCGTACCCAGGAATTTTTAAAGAGGGGGTCCAAATTTTGTTGACATGCAAAAAGTATACAATAAGTGATTTGCACTTTAAGAATAAATTTTAAATTTTGTTAGTCAATGGGGGGGGGGGGTCCAAACCCAACTCCCCCCCCCTTGGGTATGCCCATGTCGACTGTATATAATCGTGTCCGACAGGTGACAGGACAATTATTGCAATTTTTCTTCTTTACATTTTCCAACCGCCACTCCAGTCTTGACGTGCACAAAAATTCGATACGATTGTTACCACGGTATAGGTACACAACATCGTAGTTTAATATCGGGTATAGTAATATAACCACTGCGCTTCAGTATGTCGCATACTGTTCACCGAACGCCTACGTAAGTCTGTACGTTTATTGTCCTCTCTCCTTAGAGGAGACCGCTAAAAAACGACTTCAATAAAATGTGATATTATTATCATATTATTAAAATAATATCTAAGGCTGGGACTTCGGTGCACTTTGCATGTTTTTCAAATCAACCTACGCGATTCTCGTTTTATAACATGCCTACTACACGTTTCATGTATTTTAGAATCAGAATAAGAAGTTTTTGTTTTACATTTTTTGACGATTTTAAATTGTAAGGTCGTTATTTTTCATTATTTAGAGCATTGTGGGATTTTCGGGGCATTATTTTTGAAGTTTTTATGTCCATCATTTGAATTTGACATTTCATTTTAAGATTTTCACATGCTTTTACATGATTGTATATATTAAATTATAACACTGTAGGTACAGGCAAATAAATAATATAATATGATCTAAACCTTTAAAAAAAATAAAAATGTATGGAATTCATTGTTTTTCCAGAATATATGGTAGACGTCGAAAACGATCAGTTCTATCTGCAAAACTTTTTTTTACGATTCTTTAAAATGTATGTTATCACATTTTATACCAAACGAGTATATTTGCATTTATATGGAAATTACTAAAAATAAAAAATTATGTATCGTATTTTTTCGGGTGCACCGTTCAGTATTTTTTTTGGGAATTTTTTTGGTTGTTTTGAGACATAATAAAATCCCAATCCTAAATTTTTAATATCACCTAATACGCAGCGTATAGTGGCTGTGGTGTTCATTGTATAATTATTATTTGCGTATTGTGTACACTCACTGTTGTTTTCGGGTAAGTTCTCTCACGTTTTCCATCGACCTATTGTACGTCGAACATAACATTATTCCCTATACGCCGCATAATATTATATTATTTCGTATCATATTATATCGATGTAAAACGTGGTTTTCAAAACAAAAATAAAATCCGTCCGACGACGCGCCCGGCAGATTAATATAACATCATAATGTCGTGCACGGCAAGATGGTAAAAAAATGGATGTCGAGCGCCCGTGATGCGGATATAAGAATACTTAATGTTATAGTAAAATATGTTATTGGTTTCCAGAGTAAAACCCCATTTCGCTGCGCCATATACATACGCGTATCACCGTAATACTGTATTGATCACGCAATAGTGCACGCGACATATTTTTTATAATATATTATAATAGATATACATATATGTATGCGAACAGCTGGATATCCCGGTCTCGCCATTGTGCGGTTATTTTATTTGTGACAAGACTTATATCTCGCAGTTTTAGTGTGCTAGGTGTATTTTTTAACATGGTTTAAGACACATATTACGCATTTGTACTCCACGTTTAAGATAGGGTTTTTCATTTGATGCCATGAGCATGCCAGTCGTATGCATACTCGTACCTAATGTGCCCAAATGACCAATGGCGACCATTTAGAAACAAAAAAAATCTGGATTCCCACCGTGAAGCTCAAGATCCTCCGTTTGACCAGTTTTTTAAAATGGGGATAACGGAAAATCCTTTCTTATAATTGCACATCTAGGTCATTAGAGCAACCAGTAAAATATATGATTGGTTTTCAGACTAAAACCCCATTTCGCTACGCCATATACATACGCGTATCATCGTAATACTGCATTGATCACGCAATAGTGCACGCGACATATTTTTTATAATATTAATAATGTAATAGAAATACATATACATATATGTATGTAACCATCTGGATATCCTGGTCTCGCCATTGTGCGGTTATTTTATTTGTGACAAGATTTATACTATAGTAAGTACTGTAATATTATACTAGGTTAGGTAGGTGTATTCTCGCAGTTTTAGTGTACCTCATCTTCACGGACGAATTGGCGTCGGTGTGCTAGATATATTTTTTAACATGGTTTAAGACACATATGCATTTGTATTCCACGTTTAAGATAGGGTTTTTCATTTGAGGCTATGAGCATGCCAGTCGTATGCATACTCGTACCTAATGTGCCCAAATGACCAATAGCGACCATTTAGAAACGGAAAAAAGTCTAGATTCCCACCGTGAGGCACAAAATCCTCCGTTTGACCAGTTCTTTAAAAATGGGGATATCGGAAAATCCTTTCTTATAATTGCACATCTAGTCATCAGAGCAACCACTATTCCAAAATTTCAAATTTGTACGTTTTGTGTAGTTGTTGAGATGTAACGATTTACAGCGAGTGAGCGAGTGTGTGAAAGAGTCAGCAAGTGGTATTTGGTTTATATAATATACTCATATATGTATCATAATATATCTATGACCTATGCATATTATATTATATACATTATAAATTGTAAAAAAAAAACTACATGTCTTATAAAGTAGTATACGCATGGTAGACACAATTTCCGCAAGCTACATAAATACATTTTTTCACAAACGCGTCGACACATTTATTGATAATATTATCAAATAAAAACCAAATATATAACATATTATAACAAAAAACGTTTATTCATTGAATGTACAGCATCGTTTTTAATTTATTATTTATAGGTGCAATAATACAGCTTATAAAAATTTCACATAAGCATTGCCCATTAGTTAGAGGTTACAAATATTTACAACTAGACCACACTAACTTTAGCTAATATTGTTGAAGGGGAAAAATGAGCTAGCGGAAACAGCTATAAGACTTACGACCGCGAAACGGCACACAACAGGTGGCGAAGAGCCGACGATGGTACAGACATACAGTGCATGAAATAAGCGAGGTAAACATCTACTTACTGGGCACAAACGACAATGGAGGACACGATAAACGGTTTCGGAATCCTGGCCGGACACAATAGTAACCAGCGAACATGGAAATGAAATAACGGTTGGAGGGGAGGGGACGTTTAAGAACCTTTTAAACTCTATAATATACGACGTTACTGGTCTATCATGTCAATAGAACCACAGCAACAAAATAACCGCCTGACAAATTTCTTTCGTCTGCCGCCAAAATGAACGACGTGGACGTCTGTGTCCATGTACGTCGCTGGCGACCAAGGGAAAACTTTAGGTTGGCGCTGATCGCCCACCCAATCCCGGCAGCTGTCTCGCCAGCTAAATACGGACGTACGGGGATATTCGGCGTTGATACACAGAGCCTGCCGTCCAACAAACCCTTGGAATGATGTTTCAACGATTCCGGCCTCCGTACCGTCGCTGGTGACCTGCGAAAACTTTAGGTTTGGCGCTGATCGCCACCCAATCTCGGCAGCTGTCCTCACCAGCTAAATACGGACGTACGAGGATATTCGGCGTTGAAACATAGAGCCTTGCCGTCCAGCAAACTCTTGGAATCGCAATGTTTTGACGATTCCGATCCGGGTAAGTCGCTGGTGAGGTCGAACTTCAGATTTGGCGTTGATACGCCACCCAATCTCTGTCGCTTCGACTGAAGAATTTTCACACATCGCGGCAATGTTGGGCATAGATACACATCTATATGACATATTTATCGGATGATATTATATAGACAGAATAATTAACGGATATACGAAAAATAATTCGTAATGTACACAAGAAATGAATATTGACAAGTGGTAACTATGTGACGCGCAGATACGAATTGTAGATTTTTCAAACATTCGTGTACATGGCAACGAGAATTTGGTTGTTTGTGTAAATCTGAAAGTATCTAGATTTTTTAACATATACCTAATTATTATATGGGTACGATAACTATTTGAATTAAAATTTTGTTTTTTTAAACTGATTGTTCACACACACACACACACACATACACAGTCGCGAAGATAACGCACACCACTGCCCCTCCCCGTCCACCACACGCTTATCATCGTATTGTTATTGTTGTGTAATTATTACAATTAGTACGCCCGGTTCTTAATTATATAAATTAATTTTTATGCGTTTATCGTCGATTGCACTTTTGCGGTTTCTGTCACTGAACGCGGCACCTCGGTAACCCACCAGTCCGTCACAGAACACGAGACCGGCAGAAAAAAATCGCCGATAGACCGCATACAAAAGGCCGCACGACCGACGACCAATCACCAGTCTTTTACCTGGTCTGTAGCAAGACCCACCCGGGCAGACTTGCGCATTTCAGGTAGAAACTTCCACACCCGAACCTATCGGACGGTATTTATATCGGTCAATAGTGTAATAGTCAGAGCATTCTGGCGTCGCACCGACTGTCATACCGTTCGGCAGATTCCTCTCCCCCGTCGTGCGTCACTTTACTACCGCGTCCCACTCGCAGTAAACTCAAATGTATAATATATTATATTTTATTCTACCGTAAAAATTAAAGACTAATTCGTTATTATACCACGGGAGCGCCGCTGTATTCGTGTTTTATATAATAAGATACCATTTTAGTGATCGTTTTTTACAACACTATAATGAATAAGGACGTTTATTGTACACGTTCACCACTGTACAGTAGGTACTAAAAACTGTTTGCCTAAACTGTTCGTTTATTTCCATTTTTCGGTATTATTGTTTTCTGATCGCTTTCTATGATAATATTACTCTGCAGTTGTTTTTATGGATATAATTGCTAAGGTTTTGACCACACAAGTTTTCAGCCTACATTCGATTAAAATGTAGACGAAAAATAAAAAAAAAATTTCGCATACATTACAATTTGATACGAAACGATGGTACATTATTTACAATGAGTATTGCTTAAGGTTATATTATGGGAAAATGTACTGATTGCAGCTGCGTTCACATCTCCGAAGTATTGGCGGATTGAAACAGGATTTCCGAGTATCTTGCGTGATTCGGTTAGGATTTGACAATGTGCTCTATTGTTAGAATTTCGTTGCAAGTATTGCGTATTGGTGCCGGTTCTTTTTTGACGAGACGAACAAGAGTTGTAGGCCTATTTCGGCTCGAGCCCTTCCTCTCTTATTTTTGTGCCACAAGGATAGTTTAATTTTTACTTTGTTTTTATTTTGTGTTTTAAAACACGGTGTTGTATAAAAGAAAAGTTATTTAAAATGTAAGTAGTACAATAATAATAATAATACGGCAGCCATAATTTAACCGGCACGCGTAAATGTAAAATATATTAATTATATTATTTTTCGGTCATTTCGTTGGTCGCGAATAAGGTTTCCAAGTCCCTCTGATTGGATGTATAAGTGTATATTACATATATATATCGATATATTATATGGTAGGTACCTATATATATAATATATATATAATACAGGTTGTTTATAGACTAGATTACGTAGAGACACATACTTTTCTATAAGATCTTTTTACAAAAAAGGTTCGCTGATCTCTGGCGAGACCATTATATTTGAAAATCTCTTCGTGGGGCTATAGTATAGTAGAACTGCAATTAATTTTAAAAGACTTAGACCCGAATCAGTTTCCTTTATAAGCTCGACGAACACTGTCTTTGTCATTAAGCTTGTCTCACTCTCACTCACTTTCGCTCTCTCTCTCTCTCTCTCTCACTTACTCTCTCTTACCCCTTCCTTCTCTCTTTCTATCCATCACGATACCTCCCCTATCTCTCACTCGCCATTTCCCCACGGACGAATATACATCTACGTCACTCCCGTGTACACGCTACTAAGACCGAACGGCGGCGGAGTGCACTAAAATACATAGCCCGTGCTCCGGTCCCGAGGGGATAAACTGCAATCGCATTTGGATTCCGCATTGATTTGGCGCAATCGTTTAAAGTGTGTGCGCGCGCGTTGTCGCACACGAGCTAAAAAAAAAATTGTCCAAAATATATTATTACGTTTTTCGAACACACGAAATATTCGTTTCAGAAAATACACAAATGAGAATTAAAACGCATATTGTTACGATTTCGCGCGATCACTGTTACCACTCGTAACACAATATTATATTATACGCATATTAAATTGCGGCATGTGCGAGAGACGACACATTGAAGTATCGTTCGTTTCGCGTTTTCGGATTAAACTGCCAGTTTGAATATCTAATGATAAGTAATTATTATTATTAAACTTCGCTGCGTCGCGTTGCGGTTTTTACACTTTAAAATTAACAGTAATTATACGCGTATACCGGCGTTTAATTAAATACATATTTAGACAGTTTATCGAGGTAATTGATCCGCGTTTTACCCAACCGAATCGACGACGACTCAGACTACGGTTATATTATCATCAGCACCCGATCGTTTCCGACCCATCGTCGCCGCTCTCGTCCGTTCCGATTTTCGCGAATTAAAAACGACACAGTGTAAAGCTCGTCGTATGCGTGGGAGAAAAAATTTATAAAAATTACATCATCGTTTTGGGGTCAAAACGAGCACAGCGACAAATACGTGTACTACTATTCCAATTATACCTAATTTTATTTTATACATTACACTATTGTGATAGGTACAATATTATAGTTATTGGTTTTATACACGGCCTATTGCAGGAACTCGAGTTTTTTACTGATTTTTATATGTATTCGAAACGAGGCTAGATCAATAAATAAACGTCCGCAATATAACGCTGCAGTGACGTAGACATCGAACAAATTATAACACTCGAATAAAATATTTAAAGATTTCAACTGAGGATAAAAACGCAAATCGATGGTTTCTTTTCTATCATTACTTGTGAATAATTGGCAAGACATACATCGGAATACTGTCCAATAGTGTATTGACGATTCGTAGACACGCGTAAACGAGTGCTTATACATAGGTTGTCCATAACGACATTATTGCATTTGGCAGCAAAACGACATCATATAACATTGATAACTCTTGAATAATATACTCTTTTCCATTTTTCTCCCAATCGCCTTACAAAATAAATGTAACAAATGTATGGCACAATAGCTTAACGACGATACTGTAAGTATATGTTATACATAGAGACCTATTAACTGGTTAATAGGTCTATTATGGTATTATACATTATATTTCTACTGCGACACAAAACCGATCCGTTATCGCGAAAGAGTTAATTAATTTACGTCCATCTGTCTGGTTTAATTTTGGCGATTTGATAAGCAGAACTGTTTTTTGCTTTTTTTTTATCGAATTCAAGTCCGGCGACTATATGGCCATAAGCCATTTTGGTACGTTTTTTTAGTAGGTTTGTCACTGTGGGGAAGGGTAATTTTGGTTTTTTGGACACGTGCGTGTAGTATGTGTGGCAAGTGTTTACCACTATAAGAGTGGTCACCCATCCGGGAACTGGTGGCGCAGGCCGGTGCTTACTCTCGAATCGCGTTTCGCGATCTACGCAACCACCAAGCAATCGGAACAATATTGATTTGATTTTTTTTTTAACGCCAAACATTTATAAAATACCCAACAAAACGAACGCACCGACGTTGTACGGTGTTAACAGCAACAGACATTAATACCACCACCGTATTATTATACAACAACAGCATAATAATAATTCTACACAACAGGCCGAGCGATTACAGTATTATTGTATGTTGATCCCCCCGACTAAGGCCGCGATATAATTAAATCGATTGGCATAAAAAACATTATGTATGACGATAGTAATACACATTAACGTGTTCGCGAAAATTTTAGCGAATTCGACGACGACGGTATTATTATTATTGTTATTATAAAACCGAACGAGAACTCGTAACACTCATAGATAATATTATATATACGGATAGAACCGGAAGATGTCTATCTAAATATATACATGGTATACTGTGAGCAAAAAGTCTATACTGCATATAGTTACCATAATGGGTATTTGCGGTAACGGATACGCTGAAGGTTACACGAAAAAAGACAATTTTTATCGAACATTTTCGAATTTATTAATAATTAATCTCAATACGGTTGTTTTATTAGAATTCATATTATTCCCCATTGTAATCGTCTATTGTTATGCCACTGTTTTGAATTTGTTATTAAAAAGTGCAGTTTAATGTACGCATAAATTTTAGTTTCACTTATTGCGGTTTGTTGGGATACTACACCTCAATTGCGTGTAACCATTTTGGTCACTTCGATCACACTCAAATACATAATGGTATGTCCCGTGCATGTATATAATATTATCTGTGACGACAATAGCGTTATAGTGCACGTTAAAATAAACATATGTGCTGCGATAAGTGTTATCACAAGTTTGAAAAAATCATAAAACCGCTGACAATTTTGCATTATCAATATAATATATTACAACACTATCGCAATAGGTCTGCAATAATAATATTGTGTGCATAGGTCATCTTGTGTGGTATATTATAACAACGCGGTACGCTCCTAATGGCCATCGTGGATTTAGGTTTGACGAACAATAAAAATTAAACCAACGAATATTACACCCATCGACTGTGAACTCGAAGAGTAATCTCGCGCGTCACGTTCAGTTATAATATCACACGCGTCGGATAAACGTCGGATAAATATTATTATTTACGGATATTATTCTCTAAGAGAAAAGGACCGTTCGACCGATTTCGACGTATAAAAAGACACCTGGCGATGCGAACCCGTGCTCGAACAATACGGTCAATGGTTTATCGCCGATCGGCAATCTCGTGGGTAATAACGTCATAAGCCACGCGTTTACCAATTTTTTTTAATTCGATCCGTTTTTTTGCGTCGTGAGTCGATTACGTTTTGTGGTTTATTACGAAAATAGTATGTGTCACTGGTCCATAGATAATATTATAAGAATGGATAGGACATAAGAACTTATCACACGAAACTTTAGTGATACTATTTTTAAGGTTATATGGGGCAAATATTGATATGATAATGGATAAATAATAATTAATATTTTTAATATTTTAAATACTTAACAAAGTTTAGAGTAATTTTCCAGGCACAAGTGGCACAACAATCAAAATACAAACTGACAAATAATATCTAAATATAACTGACTATCATGTTATTCATTATTATTTAATAAAATAGTTTTGCACATAACCTTAAAAAGCCCCATATCGTCTTTCTCTCTTTACGTTCTCTCTCCCCCCAAAAAAAGCACACGGCCCCATATGGAACTGGTATAGCCATGTCCTATCCATTCTTATATTATCTATGCACTGGTCCAACATACTGTTATAATATTAGTCTTACACTGTGTGCAGTGGCCGATCATATTATTAGAGAAGAGAATTCTGCGTTTGTATTATACAATAACATATTATTGTATTTCACGAGGAATCGTCATTATTATTTTTTTTCTTTATCAAAGTCGAATCCTCGATAACGGGACCATTATTGGCTTGTATGCATACTTAAATTACTTGAACTGAGGTATTGTTTATTAATTGTTTATTGTATAATAAATACAAGGTCACGGCATAACATTTTTTTTTCACACTTTGATAGGTCTACAATAATAATATTGTGTGCATAGGTTATACTGTGTGGTATAACAATGTGGTACGCTCCTAATGCCCATTGTCGATTTAGGGTGGACGAACAATAAAAATGAAACCAACGAATTACCGATGAAATACGATTGAGAACGGCATTTTTAGTAGCACGGTTATTTTTTTTTCCAACGTTGCCAAATTTAATCAAATTATAATTTGAGCACGATCATTCGTTGATATTGAATTATCAATAAAATATGTTAATTGATATTAAGATTCTAACTGAAACTCAAGCAGAAACAATGTTGAAAATAGCTACGACAGTTAGAGTCAAGGTACTAAGAATAATATGTCTATGCCCAATGGCAATAGCCAATAGGTTAAGTAGATTTGGGGTCTTAGATGACCTAAAAACGTTAGTAATTATACTAATGATCGCTATCAATATAAATAATTTGTGAAAATTATTGAAGTCTAACGAATACTAACTATACATCTAATATTACATAATCGAACCCATTATTGGCTTGTATGCATACTCAAATTACTTAGGCTGAGGTTTTGTTTATTATACAAGGTCATCGTATAATATTTTTTAAAACCAACGAATTACACCCATCGACTATGAACTCGGAGAGTAATCTCGCGCGTCGCGTTCAGTTATATCATACGCGTCGGATAAACGTCGGATAAATATTTATAAATTATTCTCTGCACTCGAAAAAGAAAAGAACCATTAGACCGATTTTAATAAATAAACAAAAGTACACCTCGCGAGGCGAACTTGTGTTCGAACAATACGGTTAATGGTTTATCGCCAATCGGCAGTCTTATGGGCAGTGATAAGCCGCGTGTTTAACAATTTTTTTTAATTCAATTCGTTTTTTTTTTTACGTCTTGAGGTGATTACGTTTTGTATTTTTTCTTTTTAAAAGTCGAACCCTCGATAACGGGACCATTATTGGCTCGTATGCATACTCAAATTACTTAAACCGAGGTTTTGTTTATTATACAAGGCCATGGTATACCATTACTTTTACAGGTTATATAAAAAATTAAAATTAGTTAATATTATTAGAATTGATATTGAAGAATGTAATTTACCGTGAATTTCAATTGCATTGTTTTTAATTTAAATTATTAATAATCACTGTAATATGTATATATATATCACTTATACCAGGATTGGTGGTATGTCTTTAAGATTTAATTTACTCTAAAATAATTCTCATATTATTGTGGTTTTTAAAATGTAGGTATTCTGAAATTATTAAGTCATTTAGAAATTGGTCGTAATGTACGGTCGTTTCATAACCTGTGTTCAATTTCCGAAAGTTTGGGGTACTGCAATAGGTTTTATACGGTATCCTACAAATCAAAAATAAAATACCATATTTTAACATCTCTACAAGTGTAATCATAGCAGTGCAAGTGCACTACAATATTCTATTATAATCAGGGCTTGCAAACGTTATAATAACGTTATGATTATAACGTTATGTTTGATAAAAAACGATTGAAATTTGTAAACGTAATTATAACGAAAAACGATAAACATAAATAAATAAATAACACAAAACAAAACGTAACGTTTAACAAAATATATGATATATTATTAAACAAAACATAACGCAAAACGGTATATATTGTATTCCATTAAACAAAATAATTAATTTCCAATTATTTAATAATACTTAGTATTATTCAATTATTTATTCGATCCAAGAATTAATTTTATCCCGTATTCGGCCTATCCGGGAGATCCCGTATTAGATTTATTTTAAAATTTAATAAGAAGGTATTAATAGAATAATTTAATTACCAATAGCTAATAATAGTGATACTCTGATAATATTGTACTGTACTATCTGTACTACGGTCGGAATTTATACCATTCAAGTTATTCAACTATTGTGTTCGGTGATCATTGGTATTTATTTTGTTGTTTGTGAATGTTCTATTTAATAATGGTAATATGGTAATAAGTATAATTTAGATAGTATAAATTATACTATGTTGTCTACACTCTATAGTATATTAGCTATGTACACACTTTTATATTGCCAATACATATTATTTAACTTTTAACAACATAAATTATAGATTCTGATTATTTTGTCAATTGTAGGAAGGTATAAAATAAATGTTGACAAAGTATGTCAAAACAATCAGAGTAAAATATGTTTGAAACATAGATTCCTGCTTAAATGATATTCTCAAGCACAAAATTGTAAAACTTACTAAATAATTTTAACATTTAAAAACCTAATAATACGTTCAAAATTTCAAAATAATGATCATGATTTTTTTTTTTATATTTATTATTTTATAATAAAGTCCTTAGAGCCTAGGCAATTTATTAAATTCAATAATACATTATCACTTATAACTTAAGATTAATTATCATCATACTGTTTTATCATTTATTTTGTTTCCATTTCTTTACGAACTATGTATATTGTAATTTAATCTGTATCACTGTACTCTATATTTTGTAAATAATATGTAATTGGGTTATCTAACCCATTTACTTAAATAAATAAAATTACACAATACCTACTTAAAACTCAGAATAGGGAAATTATGTCCCCAAAAAAGGTCATAGTCATATACTTTTAAATTGCGGCCTGTGTACTTTTAAAACAGGTATCTAAATACTTTTAAATGTTAAATAACGATAAACGCAAAAATTGTATAACGTTTTAATTATGAATAACGTTAAACGCAAAAATTGTATAACGTTTTAATTCTGAATAACGATAAACACAAAAGTTGAATAACGTTTAAATTTTGAATAACGATAAACTCAAAATTTGTATAACGTTTTGATTGTAAATAACGTAAAACAATATTTTTTTTTCAAATGCAAGCCCTGATTATAATACAATGAAACTTCCATTTAAAATAATTTTCTGTTTATTGAAATATTTTCGAGATCCAAACCAAATTAATTTAATGTTCTATTCAACGAATTTCTCTACAATACGATTTTTTTTTTTTTTGCGAGACATGGTAGGTAGTATATATTTCTCGCTGTTTAATTTCACAGAGCGTTTTAGTCTTCGCGTTGTCCTTTATATTATACATTTCGTTTAATTGGTTGAAACTCTATTACGCGCAAAATATCATATACGTCGAAAACCGCAAAACGCCAATAAACAGTTACATAATATTATATCGTTTTGATTGTATTTACGGTTAGACATCACACATGCCTAATAAGCTAATAATAGCTCCTAAACCAGTAGCCGGGTCCAGCACAGTGATGTGCTTTAGCAACATTTATCTGTATAAAAACATTATATAATTATAAATTAATAATTTATTAAGTTAACGCTAACAATATCGATAAATATGCGCTAAAAATATGTAATAAAAACAACAAAATATGTAAAAAAAAAAAATGGAAATCTATTAATCAATAAATTTACAAAAATAATTTTATCTATAACTAGGTAATTTTTTTTTATCCAAGCACAACAGCACAAACAAGTGCGCAACCACCCAACGTACGCACAATACATAATATATATATCTTACGAGACACTAAATAAGCGTCTCGAGTCGAGACGCCTAGGCCGGATATAGTAGTGACGGGACTTAATTTTTAGCGTGGACTTTTAGAACAGCTGACGACCGCGGGTGGAAAACCGCAAGCTCGCTCGAGCCGTGTCGTTTGTCCCGTGCGGCTCTAAACCGTCGATACAAATGCCGCTCGTACTCGATCGCCATCGCGTTTTAATCCGTTTTAATTGCCGGCCCTTTGTATACTATACGCCGACACCGCGAACGGACTTCCGGTGCGGAAACAACTTCCGGGCAGGGCGGTGGTGAGGGCTCGCGAAAAGCCGACGCCGCGGCAGCCGAACGCGGCTAAACCGGTGGACGGAAACAAATCGCCCGGGACGGTAAATATATATATAAATAACGTCGATTAATCGGCCGGATGGGATTTCGCCTGCGCCGTCGCCAATAGAGTCGCCCATGATTAATTGTTGTGATTATATTATTATATTGTCCGTCGCCTATATTATATCATACTACCAAGTCGGCGATTTCCCGGGCACGAGAGATCATCGCACGCCGTCCGTCTGTCGTCGGAAACGTCGTATTACGATTGTCGAACCGTGCGAACCGAAGACGAGCCCGGCGCCTACACCGGAAGTCCGAATCGGAAGCGAGAAAAAGTATACTTCTCCGAGCCGGACCGCAACCCCTTCCCATACATTGTTTCCGCGCCGGATGCGATATAACATCGACCGCGATCTGACGCCATTTTTTCCGTATTCCTTTTTCAATCCGCTTATGTAGGTATACACCGCGGGATAACTATTTCAGCTCTGCGACTTGTAGCGACGACACCTCACTCGGCGTTGAACTCGCATTACTATTGCGAAGAAAATCGCGTTTTTCTATATTTTATAACACCTGTTCGTAATATTTCATAGTGTACGCCATACATAGGCGTATCTCGGTTCGATTGTACCTCAAATTTAGTTTACCTCAGATCACAGACGAATAGGCGTCAGTACGTACCAATTATAGGTTCGTGAAAAAAATTGACCTAGATGGGCAAACGCCAGTCGTGGATTAGCGCTTGGCATAGTTTTTAACGTGTTTTAACTTACTCCATAAACTTTCCGATATCTCTAAAACCGATCTCTGAGATTTTCGTCAAATTCGAGTGGTTTTTAATTATATAAGCTATACACCCGTATATTTGGTTTTAATAGATATCTATAGTTAGCTTTGATCTTAGCCATGGCGTAAACGTGACGGTTTGATGAATGCTATGTACCTGATCTGCCCGAGTAACCAATGGCAACCGTTTATATATTATAAAGAAGAAATGCTGATTTCTACCATTATCATTATAATAATCTGCGACCAATGGCAACCAATTACAGGCAAAAAAAAAAGTTTCAATTTCCACTGTGAATTTGAAATTCCCTGTTTGAGCACTTCATTAAAATGTGTATACCTATCGGGAAATCCTTTCTCATTGCACATCTATATCGTTCAGGAACAACTATTTCAATTTACCCTTTTTTGAGATGTAGTGACCAGTGAATAAGTGCGGGTGAGTGGTATTTGGCACTTTTGTTATAAATAGATATATTTATAAAAAAAATTAATGTTTGTCTGTCTATCCGTTGTGCATTCCTAAATCCATTCCTGGATCGGTTTTATGAAATTGTTTGTGTGTGTTTGAGTGGTTCCCGTGATGATTTATATTAACAATATTGGACCCGGCAGGTCCAACCCGGGGAGGTGTTCACACAGGGATTTTGAAATTTACGATTGACATTTTTGTTTATACATGTTTTCTATTGGTTATATGAGAAAAAATTAGTAGAAAATAGTATTAATTATTACTTGATTGGTAACCATTGGTTAATCGGTCGGATCAGGTACGTCATCCCGTAAAATCAAAATGTTCGCACATTGCCTACCAGGGTGGCCGAGTTGCACTTACTGCAGCGAGTTACGCCCAAAAGGAGTTGAACAATCACAATTTTTTTTCAAGAATTGTCATTTCTTACGGCAACAAAGTGCGTTGGATCAGCTAATTGATTGCAATTTTATAACATTGCATGTACAGTTCAAATTGTGGTTCCACGCATCTTCTTTTCCCGTCGATCACTCTATTCTTATTCTATCCACTTACTCGGGTTACCTATTCGATGTTGGATTATTACGCAATATCGTGCGATTCTACATCACATGGTACAATATTATAATAATAACTGACGAATGGCCACGATTGTATGTAGGTACATAATATTGTATTGTATTGTTTGATAAAAAAAAAAACCTCGTGACACATATTTTTAAATAATATTCGTTTCATTGTCATCACCCGCTACCGAAATGTCAATCGTTCAAAACGTATTGATTTTCGTGTCGTCTATCTGTGTGGCCATTATACAGGTATAACACGATACACTAATCCCAAATAATGATATATAATTTTCCGATCGAACCGTTCCCCGAACTTCAATGCATTCCGTGACTTCATTTCACGACGCACCGTCTGCCCGCAAAATACCACGAATCGTTTTGTCCCGAAATCATTATTATAGGTGTTTACCACGGAGGAATCAAATAATATAATACGATACGATTTTCCATCCTCTTGGTTATATATTATCCGTACACAACTTTACGACGACGCGACGAGAAAACAACGGCGGAAACTTTACTCATAAATAAAATATATAATATTATTATGTATATTTTTAATAATATACACCGAGGAAAAGAATGAATTGATTATATTATTATTATTATTTTAAACTTTGTACGTAATATGATATTGTTTTGTTTGACACGCTCGTCCAAGAGCCGCAAACGCGGAAAATCCACAAAATATAATATTACTTACATCATATTTTAACGGCGCCACGGTATAATATTATTATTCTAAAGTCGATTTTGAAAATATCGCAAATACCGTACAAAATAAAGGTTGCTCAATACTATTCTAGGTGTAAAATAAATTAATGCACTACGGCGAAATAAGTCCCCGGGAGCAAAGGGTAGCGATCCATCATATATGATTCCGCAGCGTGTTGGCCGAGAGAAAGTAATGCATAATAAATCATATTTTGTTAAAATAATATTATTCAGGTCGACAAGTGCGAAATAATGCAAAAACTATTTGATAAGATTTAAAATGCATGAAAAAAAGCAAAACAGTAATTATTATTATTATTATTATTATTTCATGCGTGTTTCGTGCTTATTTTTTTGTTTAAAGCAAAAGAAATGGTTACGAATTAACAAGTTTAACAAATACAGTTTTAATTGCCTACCTCCTGTAAGCTAAAAGCATGTGTTGGAGGTAGAGAGTTATGACTTTACAGATAAAACAATACAATTAGGTAATTTTTTTATAAAAATCGTAGGTACATATTATTATATGTTGTATGTTTACAATAACATCTTTTTGACGGGAAAGGTTTCATCAGTTTTATCCAGCGATGGGCATTTCCACATGCTCTACTGCGTTCTACGCACAATCATAGAATTTTTTTTGAAGGGTGCAAGCACAGCACATGTATGCGCACAGCGCTTTTTCACAGGAATAAAATAGTATATATTTGTTTAACCATTGTTGAAAATTATTAATTTTTTACCGTCATAATAACATCGTAGCAGCTAAACTGGTCATTGTGTTATTCTCAGCATAATATTACAACTACTACAACAGTCGTCTAACAATCCAAATTCGGATGTGTTAATATAGATAGGTAATATCAAAGCGACAGGACAGTAGGACACTTTTTTGAAAATGTCTACGAATAGGTACGCTTTACGCTGTGCAAAAATTGTCCGCAAATACCGCAGACGATATCTCACCGTAAAAAAATTGCTGTGTGAACTTGCAAATTCATACTACACCTATAATGTATAATAATACATTTTTACCCGATCGAATTCCACTGAGATTACTGTCGACGTTCTAGTATACAATTATTATGTGTGTATAACAAAATAAATATCATAGCTACTTCATTCGATACATTATAATAATATAATAGCGATGAACCGGGTAAATAACGCGTCGAACAATCGAAATTCGAATGTGTTTATATCATAATAGCGACAAGACACTTTTTTTAAAAATTTCTTCGAATACGCTTTACGCGGCGCGTACATTGTCCGCAAATACAGCAGACGATATATCACCTCAAAAAAAAAAAAAAAATGTATGTAAATTTGCAAATCCATACTAAAACTCGCATATAATGTATAATAGTACATTTTTACCCGATCGACTGATATTACCACCGACGTTCTGGTATACTGAGTATGTGTGTGTAACAAAATAAATGTCATAGCTACTTCATTCGATACATTATAATAATATAATAGCGATGAACCGGGTAAATAACGCGTCGAACAATCGAAATTCGAATGTGTTTATATCAAAATAGCGACAAGACACTTTTTTTAAAAATTTCTTCGAATACGCTTTACGCGGCGCATACATTGTCCGCAAATACAGCGGACGATATATCACCTCAAAAAAAAAAAAAAAAATGTTTGTAAATTTGCAAATCCATACGAAAACTCGCATATTATAATGTATAATAGTACATTTTTACCCGATCGACTGAGATTACCACCGACGTTCTGGTATTATACTGGGTATGTGTGTGTAACAAAATAAATATCATATAGCTACTTCATTCGATATAATATTATAGTAATATAATAGCGATGAACCGGGCAAATAATGCGTTGTATTGTAATAATAATTTTCCCGTTATCTAACGAGCTCATCTCGCTGCAACACAGCCGTTTTCAATTAACGGCGGTTTTCGATCCATCGTATGCGCGCCGAAGATACGATATTATTATTATTATTATTATTATATAGCAACACGCCTTTAATATTTTAAACAAGCAAACCGGCAAATATTATTATTATTATTACCATAACATTATATACACGGCTTGCATTCGTGCGTGTGCGAATTCCAACTATATATTATAAATAGGTAGTATAGGTATGCCGTGAATATAGTATCGAAGCATCGCATACACATCGGACAATTTTCATTTTTCCGAGTGGTTAGAGTATATTATATTTTTATTCAAGTCTTTGTCCGCGTAGTAAGTACTCACACACACACACACACACACACACACACACACACACACACACACACACACACACACACACACACGAATGTTGAATGCGAATTTATTTACTTGGATTATCACACTTATGCACTATAGGCAATACGCACCCGACGCGTTTCGATTTTTTTCTTTCAATTTATAATATCATATATAAATGTATTTTTTACACATATATGTTTTCGGTTGGATACAAGGTTTTTTTGTTCCTGGCCGACTTTTTGGTAACGTTTTCGTTGTCATATGGTTAATTATTAACAAAAACACGTTCACTATTCATAGATTCTTTATACATGAAAAATATGTAGCGTGCTATGGTTTTTATTTAAAATTTACCGGCTTGAAAAACTAAGGTTATCAGTCAACACTTTTTCACATGTATTTATTATAAAAATTTGTAACATTTACAATAAATGATTATTTCGTGTATACATCGAGTTATTGTGGTGATTATTCTAAAGTTTATTTGTTGGACTACATTTTGAGATGAACTTTATAACTTTTGAACTTTTTTCATCATTGGAGGTATATTATATTTTTTGACTATTTGTCCATGATAATGTACTCACACAAACACATGGTGTACATTTGAAATAAATGCGTTTTTGTGCATGGGATATTATATTTACACATGGAATGCAATCGATGCAGTTCGATTTTTTTTTCCAAATACCCGTGTGACAACAATTTTATTGCAATTTTAGTATCAGTAAATTGTAATAACAATATGACCAATCACGTGACGCGGTCAAATAATGGTGGCCGCGTTAACCATTAATTATATTACTATCGAACAGCATTACGCCCAACGACAATATAATGTCATAACAAACACAATGACCGTATATAAAATAAAATAATAATAATATTAAACATAATAATATCGTTGTGATCCACACTCGAAGCTGACGATAAAATATATATTATAAACATGTATATACCGTGCACCGAATGAACGCGGTCCGGTATAAACCGCAACAATATAGCTGGGTATATAACATATTGAACCGTAGAACGTTTTAAACGTCCGCCACGACTGCCCGTCACACATCACAGGACTCGCACGATAATTGTTTTAATCGCACACAATTAACAAATAGGGTTGTGTGGAAGAGCGAGGGGGTTACGCGACACGGGGGGACGTTAATTTACTGTTGACCCGGTAAAAGCTAATAACCAGCTGGTCGACGTGGTCCAATTAAAACGTTCGTTATTGCGCGCGATTATTGTGTTATTGTGTTTTCTCTGACGGCAAACAACATAATACGTCATTTCACCTTCGACAATCGACGTGGAAGTTATGATATTATTATACTGCGTTATATATTTTGAAACGGACTTTGGACACGTGCAGACGTCGAAAATCGACGATATACAATGACATATTTTTACAAACGATCTCAACGCCACTTCTGATGTTCTCACAGTAATATAGGTCCGCGTGTGTCGAGTGGAAAACATAATATTACATCTATTAAATTTTAATGCATTCGCAATGAATTTTGGGGCAAACCGTCGTTTAAATGAAACGAGTGTCGTGTCGTCGCGCGTGTACGTCAACGTCTGACGTAATAATATGATGCGTGTTGTTCTGAAGACGCTATAGAGGACTGCTGTAATTTTGTTTTCGTGATAATTTTGCGAAAGACCCTCGTCAACTATCGCGAAACACTTGCGTGATTTATATCATCATGCGCCACGACTGTATCCTGGAATAGATTTGATTTTCCTCCGCGATGGTTTTCGCCCATTCGTTTCCGCGGAGAAAGTCTTGATAAACTGAGACAAGTCCTCACAAAACCGCTTAGAGTACACGAATATTATCTGTTCCATCATATCGAACTTCTATGACATGCTGCTGACGATTTCGAGAAGTATAGTCCATGCCGTATTATGTATATTATATATTTTATGTATATTATTAGGTACAATATGGTACGCGGTGATTCGTTTAATAATGAAAACTCGATACTTTTTGTTGAAAAATATTAACGCCTTTGAAAATATTTTTTTTGCATTGCTTGAAGTCGCTGAAAAACTTAAGTTTTATTCTGTACGTCTGAACCTTTAAATATTTATGACCGGACGTTCGTTCGAATTTCAAATTGCGTATTGACATTGACATTTCCAGACAGAAAAATAATTCTTCTGTACAGTATGAAATTGAAAATGAAAGCGCTGTGCATATGGAACATTTTATTAAATTTATTGGGTATCGTTGTATTGGAAGTAAAAAGGTCATCGGCCAAAGCGATCGGTATAAACTTATTGATTTGCAGCTCTCCCCCCCCCCTCCAGACTTCCATAAAAATCCAAAGACTCGCTCTTTCGGCCAAAAGGTTTGGTGGGTCTGCGCTTCGATGCGGAGGATTGGTCTATAGCTGCAGCAACTGAATCAGCTGCAGCAGATACACCGGCAACAGCAGCAGAATTACTAGCAGTGCGACGAACAACACAAGATTGCCATTGTACACCGGCTGCAGCGACGGCAATCTCTTGTATAGCAGCACTCCGCGCCGCGCTGACATTAAACACACATAATCTGCTTTATTATATTAAGCTTCCGACAAAGTTGCCGGGTAAATCGTAAACTTTCGACTACCCCTCCGCCACACTCTGCCGAACGGTTAGATGCTAGTGCGTATAATATATACACACACCCACAGTACCCACTATAGTGTGTTGATATCGTCATGTGTGATTCGTGGAAACGAACCGTGCGTGGGTGTAAAAGCGCGCCCGAAAGCTTAATATGGCAACAGCTGCAGCGTCGTTGTCCGCTCCGAATATGTGTATACGTACGTGGCCTAGTGGCGCCCGTCGTCACCGGTGGCGCCCAGAATATCGCGTGTCAGATACCAAGACATTGCGTCCTCGGACAGACCTTATCGAGAGTCTAATGTTATTATGGATATGCGTGTGCGTACGCAGATATAGTTTCCATGTGGTCTTCGCCGTTCAGACCGACGAGGATACGCGATATCCCGGTGTGCAAGTGCATATTATTATTTGTGTGTGGAGGACTGGATGACGACCTGTTTTGAGTGTTTGAGGACGAAAAAGAATGAACGTCGACTACAAAATCGTCGTAACGGGGTGCGGAAACAATAATAATAATAATAATAATAATAATAATAACAGTAATTCTCGTAGCGAGGACGACGGCCGGCTGAAAATCTCAACAATCGTGCTTCGCTATATCGTAACGGGATCCAGAAATAATAATAACGATACTCGTCGCTCGGCGTAATAATGGTATTATTCGTAGGTAATGATAATATGTGACGTTAGACGACACCCCTGTGCAGGGTGGAAAATTCGGCGTTCGGAAAACGCCAAATAGGTTTTCCTGTGCAAGTCGGCATAATGCGCGCGCACTTTTATAACATACATGGCGCGTATAGTATTAATAAATATTAATATCTAATATAAATATTATATTATGTCGTGTGTAATATTAAAATATATTTCGTTACAATAATAATAAATGTACGGTTGGGGCGCGTACAGCGTACATACATAAATAGTCGATTTTATGGCGTATGCATAAAGTTATTAATTTCGCTGTAAGAAGATAACATAACATAATAATAATAACGTACTCGGGTGCAATGCCATGGCGCAGCAGCAGCCGGCAGCGACAGCAGTGTGTTCGGAGGGGTATAATATGTAATATCGATGGTGGTGGTTGTTACGATATGATATTATATTATATTATATTATAATGATAATAATAATAATAATAATATATAGAAGAGGGTTAACGACGACAAAGAGCAAACCACCACCGCCGCCACAACGATGCCCCGGCGGGCGGCGGCGCGACGGTCTCGGTTTAGGCTTTCGAATTTTATGACCGTCCCATCTGTAGCACATCCGCCGCCGCCGCCGCCGAGATATAAGAATATTATACGTATATTATATTATATTATTATTACGCGTATCGGGCTTTCGGAAAGCGCCTCCCCTCCCCCCCCCCCCCAGGACCGGGCCCTGGAGGCGAGGCGCTCGGGTCGTTCGACTTGGCTTCGGACCAACTTATGAATATCGGAGATGTATATATAACTATATGCTCGCCCCCACATGTGTGTGTATGTCGAGGCCGGTGTACATTATGGTTTGCAGCACACTATCGCTCGAAAATAAAAAAGCATCCGAGTACCATCGTCGTCGTCCCCGAGCTATATATGTACATGCTATAATATTAAATTATTATTTTTTTTTTTTATTTTATTATCGTTATTATTGACGTATTATTATATATATATATATGCGTGTATGGACTGTATTATGTACGATATCGCCTCTATTGTTTTCCAATTTTTTTTTTTTTACACTCGTCACATGCACGACCCCCCGCTTCCCCACTCCCACGCCAACGATCCGCATTTATATTCACTACTAAATATTATTATTATAGACTATAATATATACCATGTCGTTTTGTACCATACGACCGTATAATAATAATAATATATTATTATTGTTATTGCTATCTTTGGCGTTCGGTTTTCGGGGCGATCCCCGGGAGACGTCACGATATATAGATATAACTCCCATGATCGTCGTCGGTGGTCAGAAATGCATCGCATGACTTCCGATGCAGTCGTCGCCCGAATGCAACTCGTACGATTAAACGCATATTATTCAGACGTCGGTAATGTTCTGTACACGAATCGTGACTTAAATGCGAAGAAAACCATAAGACGGACGGTTTATTATTCCGTTCGGACCGTTCAAAATATTTGTTCGATATAATAATACGACTCGAAACGCAACAACCAATTTCCGGGAATACGTCATTAGTAATTTAATTAATATTGTATATATATTTTTAATTCGATGGCCCAGAAGAGTAATCAACACCTCCCCACTAAAACCTATAACGTAGTCGTAAAAAATAAAATTGAATGTCGCAACAAAAGACAGTCTAAATTATTCGACTTAGTATTGCAGATAGACACAACGAGACACTTTAAATTATTTTCATCTATGTAAGACAAACGGTTAGATGATGCACAACATTTTTGACGGGTATAGGGTCTTGGACTTTTTTATTGTGTTGTTAAATTCATCCACCCGTATGATTCAAAACGATTTACGAAGAAGGGGTTGCAATTTTTCGCTATACTTCTTAATCACGTCTGCTTGTACCGCCGTGCATTATAATATTGTATTATTTTAATAAATTTCCATAGAAATAAGTATTTGTATAATTATTGCCCGCACAATGCAATAATTGGCGTTGCATTATTGTCTTATTACTATACATCACCCCATTCACAATAAGAACAGACCTCATTCACGCATAGCAACTGAGCTTAGCATCGGTGACTATACAGACCACCTACAGGTGGCCGATTCGTTAGTTATTCGGTAATAGTGAATATTTGTGGAGGCAGCTGTAGCCGAAGTGGAGATGGAATAATATTTATAGAAAATTTTGTCTTATTTAAAACACTTAATATAAATAATTTTGATTTACTTAACAGCGTGCGGAATTTTAAAGAAAAATATTAAGAATTCTCATAAATATCGAAGAATTGAAGTGATTCAAAAGTTCAAGTCCGACTCAGCAAGGGTCAACCTTGTTTGGTTGACTCGAAGTCGTTCGTAGTTCATTTGTATATCCAGGCACGCGTTTTAAGGGGGCAAAAAATGGGTTGATACAATTTTTTTCATTATCCATATAGTGAAGGAACCCCCTGGGATGGATGCACGGACAACGACGTGTTTTCGTCCGCCACCTGGTCTATTATTATTCTGAATTGAGCGTATAGAAGACTACTGCTAGTGCGTCATCAATAATATATATTATTATCAAGTATATGCTATTATGCGTAATATGACGTGTTAACTTACCTCATACCTGTTTACAATTGTTTATCGTCCAAGCAAATGTATAAACGTATCGTATTATAATAATATATAGGAACTTATACTAATTGTCCTCCCGCCACTCGACGATTCTCACGAAATCATTTTCATATTTTATCATAGTAATGTAATACATCATATTTTTTTAAAAACTAGTTTCATAATATTGGATTAACATAATATCGTTATGACATTTTAATATTATTGGTATTTAGTAAATTACACGAAAGCGATATTATCCGGCTAAAATACAGAATAATATTATGTATTACACAGCTATGACGATGGCCGTGACCGCTCCACCCAACCCCCGACAACATGTAATGGTCGTCCGTCTATGGGCATAAGGTCTATGGATTTCTGCTAGCTTAGGGTTATTCTCCATTCGCAGTACCCGGTAATGATACAATATCGTACGATCCCTGGCGTACGAATGCCACGAACGAAATCGTACATTTTGCAAAGCCACAAACCAGCAGGACCTACGGAGAAAAAGACGACGGTATTATAACCATTTACTGTGCATATAATATAACGTGCGACGTCGAAGTCTTAATTAGCTGCCCATACTTGACATGATATTATATTGTACGTCAGTAATTTTGACGAATATACCGCAACCGGAAATAGGACTTCGGAGAAACGTCCCGACGATGGTAACTGTAAGAATTTATGATGAAAGGTTTCCAGATCTAGTCGTATTATTCAGCGATGCATACGATTTGATGAGCTACTGCAGATGTATAGTAGCAGAGGTCGTGCGATGTAGTGATGCGTCAAAGTTCTACCATGGTACACGCAACTACTCGTTCGTATTACCTAATTAAAAAATGTAATTAGTCGTTATACTACTCCGTTACACCGGTCACCTTTTTTTTTTTTTTTAACTTACTTGTGCAGTTAAGCATGCTGAAAACGACGGTGAAGTCAGAAGTTGGCTCTCGGTCTTGGTTTCGAATTTATAGCTACATCTTGAAGTCCGAAACCCGCCCAAGGTGGTTTTAAATATCAAGTCTTGGGATATATTCGATTTTAATCGTTCGAGCGAGTGACCACGCCAGTTATACCTATATTACGTGATTTTAATTATTATTTTGTTTCGACTCCGAAACCCGCCCGAGGTGGTTTTACATAACAACTCAAGGGATGTGTTCGATTTTAATCGTCTGGGTAATGATGGCATAAAATCATCAGTAACATTATTATTATTATTATTATTACCTTATCATTATAGGTTATGTTTTTTTATACTATAAGTAGCAACCAATGGCGTATGCACGGTTGGGAGGATATGTGGGTCATATACCCTCCCCTCGGAGACTACATTTTGCACACAACACAACATATTATACCTATATAATAAGATGTGAATATATGTGTATACAGAATATGTCAATTAAAATCTTTTTACCCCTACCCCCCTAGATACGGTACTGTTATCATATTATACACATTCACATGTCTCGTGATTTTTAATAATAATAAATCATTATAGTTATGACGGAAATGTTTGTTTTCGATATAATATATTATCTATTTAAAGTTGTAAAATACAATAAAGACACATACAACATAATAGTCTGAGTGATTGACCACGCCGGGCGTATGTAATTTTAATTAACTTCAAACTGAGTTCGAGCGCCAAATTCTGACTTCAACATTGTTTTGTTTTCTGTATGCTTAAAACTACATGGTTACGTTAAAACAAAAAAAAATCTGATTTTATTCGTTTTTTAAATATTACTTTTACCTTATTTGAAAATCATTAACTATAATATTTACGACACGCAGCATTCTCGGAGTGACGCAGAGAAAAACGATTGACTCTCACAACTCCACTCAATTAAACTCTGTATGCGTATAGTTTTGTATAAGTCAAGTACCAGTTTGAAATGACATATTTTTGTTTGACCGAAATCATAAGAAAAAAATAACTTTTGCTTTGCAGACTATGCTGCAATCAAACCATAATAGTATTAAGTACAATATGTTGTCGATAACGAAATTGAAAAATTAAAGTGATGAGTATAATAGTAATAATATTAATAATATAATTCGTTGTTTAAAAAAACGATTTCCGAAAAACACTTAAACTGGCCGCGGAGGAAATGACTGCATCATGGGCGATAGAAAAAATAAATATATTAATATGTAAAATGAAAAGAAAAACCTCAAACAGTGTATTATCGTATTAACGATAGGCTGTGACCAACAAAAGGCTCTACTGTATTATTATATACCTATGACCTAGACCTAGCTCAGGGTGCACTATAATAATAAGCTATACAACAGCGAATGCGATTAAATCGTCTGGGGCTAAAATATCGGTTTACGTCCGTCAAAACTCCACTGCGCGTCACGTACCTACATATAATATGGTCGTTATATGTTTTTTATTTTTTTATCGTATCACGTCATGTATTTATAGCAGTATTAGCACACCGTTTTCCGTCCGAAATATTATATTGTTTTAATATAATAATATTATATCGGCGGCGGCGGGCGTGTTATTGCTGTCATTATTGCGTTATTATTGTTATTATAGAATATTATTATTGTAATAATATAATACGCGGGAGCCGCCGCCGCCGCCGCCGTACGTTATCTCGTCCGCAGTTCATAATATATTATACACTCTCCTCTCTCACACACCCACACTCACCCACACTCACACACACATATAATATATATATATATATATATACGTTTCACGCATGTGTTCGGACGAGATAAGCCTCAGAAACAAGCTTAAAGTTATCCTCGTCGCTTTTAATGACACGAAATGTTAATGCCCCGCAGTCTGCTGCTGATGAGGGTAAATCCTGGGACTGCGGACCGGTGCCAAAATACATATACATATACATATCTCGTATGTATATATTATTACATTATATATATATGTGTATTTTATAAACGCACGTTTCGCGTATATAATATATATTTATATATGTACATATGTAAATTACATATATTATATATATGTGCACCAAGTTGTAATGTTGTGCTGGCATTTCTTGTTTTTTTTTTTTTTTTTTCAATTCCCCTCCGTCTCTTCCTCTTACTCGTCCGGCACGTAAAAACAAGACTGACCGTTTCGAACCGTCTGAATAATATATTAAAACGTCGACGAGATAATACTATATTATAATAATATACCTACCACCCACCTGCCCGACGGCGTTTCGCGTGTGAGCGAGCCCGGTGTGTATGGCGTCGCCGCAGTACCGAATTAATAACACTTTAGTTATTATTTTTATTCGTGACGACACAGTATATAATAATGTTTCGTCATGTGACCACGACTTTCAGAGGAAATCTCAGAGGAACGACGCGTACGTCCGAGGCTCGGTGGAAACGGCCGGTTTCAGACCTCCGAACACTTCCCCGAAGCTTCAAAAGGCGACGAGCGACAACGTATGTATGGTAGTTTTGGAAAAAAAAAAACTTCGTGTACACCAGCTACACTGTGCAACGTCCGGCCGAGTTATGAAAAAAAAAATGGATTTATTTCTACCGTTTTTAAATTCAAAGCACTGGATGTCGAACGGACCAGAAAAGGACGTGGTGTCGATATAAAAACTGAAAACCCTAGCCCCCTTCTACTCCGTGATATAACCAGGTAACCGCGGGGTATGTCAGCAGCTTGTGCGCCGCGCAGTTTCGCTGGTGGTCATTGGAAAAAACGATAAGATATGTTTTCTTTTCTAAGGAATATGCAATCGAATTTCACGAATAACGAAAACAGCTGCGTTCGCCGGCGCGAACTACGACCAAAATTCGTTTTTTTTTTTGTGATAATCTGCCGACATGTCGCTGGTTAATAGTTATATCGTGCGATATTTTTCCTCTACAAGGAAAATCTATTAATCATAATGATTTACATGTTTTTGTCAATAAGTAACCACGACCACGAAAACCTCACGAAAATCGGCAGGAAACATATTTTTATCGTGTAGGTACCCTGCAGCCCAACAAAACATATTATTTAACTATATTGCGATGAACATATCGTATCATATTTTATCAGCGTCGTAGTTAGGTAAGTACAGCTGTAAAATTATTATCGATGCTAAACGAAAACACTGTTAGCCAATACCAAGCGAAATCACCATAAGTATAATCTGGTCAGTTACTGCCTTTTCGATTAGCTTATGATACTTATATTTGCTTAGTATCCTTCATAATACAAGGGGATAAAAATACACTTCGATATACGTATTATTCGAGATATATAACTAGAATTTATCAAAATTAAAACAAAATTAAATCAAAACTTCGAGTTATGTAATGAAATATAATAAAATATAAAAATTATAAAAATGTATGATAAATATACGTAAATAAATGTTGTATAACATAACTAAAATAGATTATAAGTATATGTACATATGTATTATTTATTAGATACAGTAGAAAAATAATTTGTAATTAATTTTTGGGTTTTCAGCTGTTTATTGACAAAATCTTCTAATTTTCCTATGGCTTCGAATACCTCGAGTTGTCAAGTTTTTCGAATCATCGAGGTTCGAGTTATCGCAACTCGACTGTATTATATTATATTATATTTTGAAAATACGGATATTATGTTTAATCTCGTTTGTCGTGAAGCCTATTGCATGCACGGTATTAATTTTGCTAAGAAATCAAAAAATGCGCCTTAAAAAAGAATATTTTGGTACGATTAACTAATTTTTCAAATTTTTTACACTCACTGCCTTTTGGCATGGCTTAGGAGGGCAGATTTGAGTGTGTATTGAACTTTTAAATTTAAAACAAAAATTCAATATTATGTATTTTTTTTTTTATTTTTAACCCAATAGATAACGTGTCTTAAAATGATTTTCCAGGGGGGTGTGACTAGCTGTGGTTTCCGTTTGCTTTCAATAGTATTTTTTGACACTTTTATCGGTAGGTCGACGTCAAGTAAAAATGCAGATAAACCATCGAATCCAAACGGTTAAAATATTGCTACGATGCTTATTAAATATATATTTTACTACCTCTTGCATGCTATTATATCATTATATCCATATATGCCAGTTAAACCAGATTTACTCGGGGTGATCAACCCTATAATTTCAGCAAATTCGATTATTTTTCGGTCAAGGACCTATATAATAATATGTATTGTTTATGCGTCATACTTTAGTGGAAATTCGTTTCGGATTCATTTAAAGCCTTGGCGCGGAAAATAGAAAATTCAAAATTGATGAAATGACTCGATGTCATCGGCTAAATAACGGAAAAAAAGTAAACAACAATATTATTATTTTGATATAGCATAACTACGTACCTAGTTTATATTTTATATATCGCCGACGAAGCAATTAGTTAATTGAAATATAACTGCGCAGTGTACGCATTACAATATTTTTAATTTAATAATAATATATGCGTTTCATATTATATTAAGTCGATTGTTGAAAATATAAATATCAAGTATAATTCAATTACCCAATTAATTGGCGTTAGCTATACGAATAATCCAAACAATATAACATTACATTATTATATTATTATGGTGTGGTTAATCGGATTCCGGTGAGTATAGGTACACATTTTATTTATTTTTTAACAGAAAAAATATTTTTTTTTTAAGAAACAGTCCATAGTTGATAAACGATACATAATATAAATGTATTCGGTTATACTATTATACTCGTATTGTAATATATTTGATGAACAAAAAATACGTTTGTACTACACACCGTCAACGGACGTATAATATATGTGTATAAGATTCATTAGGTCAAAGAATTATAGTGTATTAAAATGGCGGATTTCAAAGGGTAAAACTATTTTGAATTTCACATTTTTATTAATCGGATGTACTATAGTAAATTATGGTTATTAACTAGTTAGGTAGTTAATAGTTCTATGGTTAAAATCAATTTTTTTTTAATTCTGTTTGCCACACTGATTTCCCTCCCTCGAACTGATACTTTATCATAAAGTAATTATGGGCCAGTTCAAATATTAAAAAAATACGCTCAAAACAATAAATATTGAGAATGATTATGAATATCATTAAGTTAATCAAACTCATCGTAATGTTATACGATATTCAACCACCATACATGATACTCACTTTAGGTTTGGCCATATATTGAATACGAAATTTAAAATGGAACTGATCGGACACGATTGACTAGTCCAAACGATCGCATTGACAGTACCTATTTATATTTTACATACATAGAAATAATACAATTTAACAACCTATAGTAAACTTAAAAACAAAACCATCATACATGAAGCTATATTATAGCTACCATTTGGTCATATGGCATTCAAATCTGGGAACACGCAAATCCGTCCGACATTCGCCCGCACTGAAAGCATTTCAGACGATTTGTTTACGATTAATTATTACTGAACGATGTGCATTTAGGTCTCTGAACCATTCAGGGTAAAGCATGGAGTTATTGACCAGGGTGTAGTTATTAGCACCAAGTAATTTTGTTTTTCGTATATAAAATGTTTGATTATGAATTTTAGGGATATTTTTTTTCAATTAATCATACCGATACTGTTTTATTAGCAATATTGATGTTATCATATTATTTATTTGATAATTTGCTGTTCGATTTCGTAATGGAGCAGGTTAGGTGTCAATAACTACCAACAACGAATTCTTAAGATGCCAATAACTGCATACTTTACTCCATTTAGGCAACGACCGACATTACATCATCTCCTCATTCAAAAAACTAACACACCGACATTGCAATAAATTTCACAACAAATACTTACCAATCATGAAAACCCTCTAATAGTTAAGGGATAAAAATGAATATTATTTATCTCAGAGACACTATACTGATAATATAATGAGTCGACCTCTCTCTAGCTGTTGTCTCCGTTGTTCCCTTTCATTATTAACGATCGGTACCTGTTGTTCGGTCACGACTCAAAGACTCGCAGATATTATTACGCACCACATACATTGTTATCTAATTATAAAAAACGTATATTATCTTTGGACGATAATATTCAAACGACGGATGGACGTCAAAATTAGCATTCACGCGACGTCCGCGAGATGGGCTGACAATTGTTCTGCCACTGCACAGACATCACAGCCACCCCTCGGTTTTGCCGGTTCTTGTAAAATATAATAAAAAACACGTAACGATCCTATTTCATTTTTATTTTTAATTACCGGACGAGTGTGATGCGATGAAAAAATGAAAAAAATCTAATAATTTACATTATAATATTATCATCACGAACTATCGGAGCGTAAGGCAGATTGGACGGTATACCTATACATTTTTCTATTTTGCATATATTATTATCACAACCGCGGACACGACAATTATACTGATATCATTACCTCTATACGGAGTAAATGGTATAATACGCTCACTCGTATATTATTATATTTATTTTATATTATTATTATAACGTATTTACGGATATAGTCGGCACCGGGTAAACGCATGTACGCGCGTTACAAGACCCACTGTGGAATGTGTGGGTATGAGTGGGTTGGTGGGTGGGGTGTGCGTGTGTGTGCGAGAGAGAGAGAGAGAGAGAGAGAGATAGATAAAGAGAGATAGAACACCCTCGCATGGAATTATTATTTTTTTTTACCGCTGGGTCGTACACGTGGCCACTAGAAATGCAATTATATTGTTATACGTGTGCGGTCGTCGCATCGGTGCAGTACGAGTGCATTTTTTCATCCATAATTTAGTTTGTGGCTGGCATCATAAAAATAAATGCATTAATAAATTCCGCGCAGTCGAATCGATAGGACTATAATATATTATATTATATGATATTATTATGGCACAAGAGTAAAGCAATATAATAATCATAATAATAATAGTATACGCAGTTCGCGTTTGGCAAAATATAATATTAATACGACGCCGACGACGAATGTGTATTATAATTATCACTATACGCGATAAATATATGTCATTATATGATATTTATATTGTTTAATATCGTTGTTATTGAGAATATCGAGATCGATGTCCTCTTGAAATACGATCAAAGTTCACAGCAACAGTATCGACACGAGCGAACGAATTTAATATGGTGGCGTGCGGTATATAAGGTATACAATTATGATATTAAATGTGTATACCTGTACAAACCAGCTCTGCCGATATCAAATCGGCTTATGGGTACGAAAAGTTTTACTAGTTTTACTTAAGAGGACGTGAAACCCGCATGTGTTGTCTCCGTCTTACAAGTGCGTAACATAGCAAATTTTACGTTCAGCAGAACACGTGTAGCTCCGTTAGTATAAAAATTAGAGCGAATTTACCTCTTTTAAAATCTAAAGGTAAGATTATTATCTAGGCAACCTCATGGGCTTTTTATTATATTATAATTTTAACGCGAGTTATGAATATTTTAAAATGTATAAAATCGCTTTAATTTTTAAATTAACGGAGCTACACGTGTTTTGCTGAGCGGAAAATTAGCTATGTTACGCACTTGTAAGACGGAGGCAACACATTCGGGTATCACGTCCTCTTAATATTATCAGAACCGCCGTGTCGCACCGTGATGTACCGAAATTGCCTATCTGACGCGCCGGCCAACAAAAACTTATGAATAATAATAATAATAATAATAATTATAACTTTATAATAATTCTATATAATATTATAGATATATGTATTGTATTAATATGGTGAAAACCCTGAAATTAGTTTCTTATAATCGGTGACTATTTCCCCTTAAAGTTATGATCGGTGATAAAAAGATAAATTCATCTTACCAAACCGATCACTGCTTTGGTCACAACACACTTTTTTGTGACTATTTCCAACGGACGGTTACAATTTATTTATAATCCTCTCTCCTAATTAATGGCACATGTTATCAATATTAATTTAACAAACAATGATAACACGATAAAAGATAATTATTTCGGTATGGGAGTAGGTTAGCTATATTATTATCATACGAATATCTGGTGGAAATATCTTACCACCGGTTATTTATTTGTAGTAACCGTTCAGTATTAAATTTTCACCTATCTAATCTGACGAATTTGTGGTAACATGACTATGGTTACGTATAAATTATTAATGTTGTGTAAACGGAAATCTTCTCAACGTAGTTTTATCATGACGTGTCGGACTAGGACAGATAGTGTGAATACAATAATATTGATAAGAATGATTAATTCATCATGTCGACCATGTCGGTTTATGTTAAATAATCCCCATTTCTTCTAAATTTTCTGTTTTAAACGCGAGCTATTATACACAAACATTTGAACTTTCCGAAAGTCTATGTATTAGTACTTTGTAGAAATAATAAATTTGTTTTTAACAGTATGTCGCGTTCGTTCCACGATAACAATAATAATAATATTATTATTATTAGTGTTAATGGTCACACAATAATAATGTATTATCATGCGCCAAATTTGTCACGCCTTCGTATAATAGTAATATTATTGACTTTGTGCATGACCTACATAATAATGTGATATCAATATTATTATATTTTAACGACAGTGATATCGTCTTGTGAAACGGTATAATATAATATACTTTAGGTATGGCCTAACTGAACGCTTTTTCCTAGATCACTTTCATGTCGCGTGCGACTTGACAGTAAATTGCGTGCTCACGAATTCATATTATACTTTTGTGCGTGCATGAAAAACTTACTAAAAAGTCTACCGGTCCGTATTGCCGTTATTAAAATATGTATTACCAACATGGAACTCGTAGGAAAAAAAACTAAATTCAAACAAACACTTCCCACCGGTAAACCGATAACGCGCAGTACTATGATGATGTGATATTTGTGATATTTTAATTTATTACGATAATAATATTATAATAACGAAATATTATGCGTAATAAGCAGAACGCGAAAAAATCAAAAATACATTCGTCGTCGCAAGTCGAGCGAAGTCGTAGGCCTCGTCGTGATTGGTCGACGATGCAAATCCACTACACAAAGTGGAAATATTATGATGTATAATAACGAAGTCAAAGAAACTCACTACTACTAAACAATCGTTGTAAACAAGCAGCGTATATACACAATAAAATATAGGTCACGATTCAAACGTTGACAATAATATTTGTTATGCACAATATACTTTTTTTCTTTTCAAAATCCACATTAAGCATTCGTAATACGTATACGTCATAATACTAACGAATTTCGGTTATATTTATTTAGAATAAAATATTATTTAGTAGAACGCGAGAGGTCGAGTTCAAACGAATTATGTTACAATTCATTATGTATTATTATTGGACAGTATATTTTTCTATATTTTCGCCGTACTATAAAATGGTTGTATATATATGCCAGTCAAAATTTCGGATCGATCCGATGGCGTTAGCGGTTAACTTACTATCGAGTCACTTTGCCATAATATGTGAAACGATCACCAAACGATGAAAATAACTCCGGTGGTCTAAATCCATAATATTTCTGCGGTCCTTGACAAAAACCTATGTCCACGGTGCATCAGAGTGTTTGAACGGTAAACTCCAATTACTGGAAATATAATATTGTTTAATATTATAATTAATCTGATTAATTTAATGGCCGAACCGTTTTTTCCTCTCCCGTAAAACGTACCATTTCGGACTTACAACCTTTGCGATTCAGGCCGACGATACACCCGAGATTACATTGTTGTTGATATTATTTCAAAACGATTATCGTAGATAGCTGCTGGCGTGTATTTGACATATTATTTTAGAATGGTATTCATTGTTTGAATCGAAAGATAAAATAATTTAATCACAAACAAACGCGTATTTACTGACAAAGATAATAACAATATTCTGTTGAACGTGTACACGTTGATTGGTCGAACTTTTATCTTGAGATAAAATTTAAACCTCTCTATATTTATGGGCGCACACTAGTTGCCTCCCGAAAAGTCATTAAGGTCAATAATTTTTATACGGATTGCCTTCCGACTATGTACGAGTTGCTTCCCGACGTACCCTAAATTTTATCGTAAACGAAAAAGGGTCTAGTTGCCTCCTAATTGTAGATACATATAAAATTATAAAATATTTTTTTGTGTAAATCTAGTATATTAAACCTAAGAGACTGATGTGTTTAACTAAAATATATATACATATTTTTAAAAACATAATAACTTGCTATAAAACAATTTATAATGTATATACATGACACATTTTATATTAAAAATAATAAATTTATTTCTGAAATAAAGATTTATCATCATTATTATTATTATTATTATTATTATTATTATTATTATTATTATTATTATTATTATTAATTGGTGATGAAGTTTATGAACCACTACTTAATTCTATACGGGAGGCAACTAGAGTGAAAATTCTTGGGAGGCAACTCATATATAATTATTATACCTGATCATTGGTGGCAACTTGTGTATATCAACATTTTTATTTTTGATAAGGATGGGAGGAAATTCGTATATTTTGAGAGGCAACTAGTATGCACCGGTATTTACATCGTACAGGTATGCAGGGAAATACATATATAATTATAGTGAATATTATATGATTGCCTCGCGGATTACAGACTGCACGTATTGTGCGACATTAATAGCAGTGGAAGTGTACGAAAAAACAGAAATTGGATATTTCAATAAGTAACATCATAGGTATAATAAATTTGATTGGGAAATTTTATATTTTGACGATATATATAGGTACCCAATATTGCATTGTTGTAGATGTTATTTCAAAACGATCATCGTAGATAGCTGCTGGCGTGTAATTGACATATTTTTGAATGGTATAATTCGTCGTTTGAGTCGTAATATAAAATAATTTAACCACAAACAATAACTGACGTTTATATGTCATAGTAATAATATTATGTCAACCGTTTAACGTTGATTGGTCGAATTTTTCTTTATTTGTAAAAATTTAAATCTCTCTATATTTACATCGTACAGACAATTTGTGCAGACATATTATATATATTTGTTGTGCATGTTATTATATAATTTCAGTGCGCATTACATACTGCGTTTACTGTGCGATATACAATGAAACAGACGAAAAAACCAGTTAAAAAACACGAATTGTATGTAATAATATTATTGTAATTAATTCGATTTATATTATTTATTTATTCCATTTAAACGTCCATAAGGCAAACAGCATGGATGAAAGAATATCAAAATACATAGTATAAATATTAGAACATAGTAAAAATAATTATATAAATGTAATAGTATCCAAATAGACTAACGACATAATAAATAAAAACGTTTAGACCATAATAATTTGATTGCACGATTTCAGTTCTGCGAGTGAGTTGGTAATTATATAAAACATAGGATTCGAATATTAATAATATAATGCTACAATATCCCTGAGATTGCTTTGTTGTTGATATTATTTCAAAACAATAATCGTAGATAGCTACTGGCGTGTATTTGACATATTTTTGAATGGTATTCATTGTTAGAGTGGGTAGTAACATAATAATATCGACACAAACACATGCGACGTATTTAATGACGTTTTAAGTATTGTAATAATGCTATTCTGTTGACCGCGTTTTGTACGTCACAGATAGGTCGAACTTTTATTCGTGCTAAAATTTAAAACTATCTATATATTTACACCGTGCCGACGATTTATGCATATTAATATTATATAATTTATTTTATTTTTATTTATTTAATCATGAACCACATTCAAAAACATAAAACAATACCAAAAAGTGTACATCATACCCCTGCGATGGGCATGGCTTGTGTTTGGAGTGATTGAGTTAAAAAAAAAAGACCAATAATAGGTTAACAAGGATAGATAATTTTAAAAATAAAAATAAATATAATATATAATAATAAAAATAATAATAATAATAGATTTAAATAGTATTATATACAGAGATAGGTATTATCAAAGTATATTATTATCATACGATTTCCGTGCGCATTACAGACTGCATTTATTGTGCCATATTATAAAAGCAGTGGACGAAAAAAGAAAAGAAAACCGGTGAAAAAACACGAATTGGAAATTATATAACAATAGGTATTGTAATTAATTTGATTAATATTATTTAATTCATCATAAACGATGATTACGCGTGCGATTTATGCGGTGCAATACATACAATAATATTATAATATACGATTACCGTGCTTATTATTTTTATGCGATTGCCATTACAGACTGCGTTTATTGTTAAAAGCAGCGGACGGGGAAAAAAAAAAAAAAAAGAGAAAAAACGCGGAAAACCTACACACGAATTGTTCCACTCGACCCGCGGGCCTCGCGTATAATAATAGTTCATATAATATACAAAAAGGAATGCGGTAATTTGCGAGGCTGGGGCATTTAGAGTGTAATAATAACAGTCTAAACCGCGTATATTATTGCATTATATGTGTGTGTGTGTGTGTGTGAGCATTATACACAACGGTAATTGTACAGCTTATAGGTATACCCCGTGGTAGTACCGATATTATATATATGGCACGCGCACGCGCACATCAACCGTGACCGTTAATTGTTTTTTGGCGGCGGCGGCGGCGAGTTTTCGGGGCATTTATTTATTTATTTTTTTTTTTATTTAATGTTTTGTTCTTGCAGCTATACCCTATACCCCGTTTCGGCACACGGAAATTAGTTTCGTTCGCTCACACGTGATTAATTACTGGCGACATTAAACTTTGCGGTCACGCGCTTAAACATTTTTTCCACTCGAGCCCTCGCAGCAGTTTCTTTTCCGTTTCTCGCCTCCCCCCCCCCCCTCCCACCCTCACCGACACCTACCCACACACCGGTGTTATAGAGTTCCTTTCACACGGCCGTTTACTCTATGTACGTGTGTCGTCGTCACATAATAACACGTGTTATATATATATAGGTAAACATTATACGGCACTACGCAGCCAATCACAACTCGAGGCGACGGGACCGCCGCGGCCGAAAACACCCGCCTTTCGTAAACGTTTATACCCAGGTATTAGTCGAAAGTCAACTCACTGATCGAAATTTAACAAGCGTTGTGCGTACGACACGTATACCACTGGTCCAGAGCGACCGATATTATATTATGCCACGAGCTGATTCGTTTAAGTGTCTATGTACATTATTTCGTTACCTGTCGATGAAATATTTTTTTTTACATAATTTGTTAGGTGCCATCCATCGCCTTGACAATGTCTATTGGATAAAGAATATTATATTTACACAATCATTTTTTTAACGCTTTATTGAATCAATAATGTCAAACATTTTTAGTTTACTATCATCCAAAAGCAGACTATTTTCCGGAGAGTTTCTACGAATAAAATTCAATGTCTTAACTAGTATAGTTATAGTTATTATTAGTTAGTAGAGGAGTTGTAGAAGGTCAGGAGAGCACGACGCAAAATGTTGATCTCAAATAACTGTTTAATACTTACGATTAATATTGGTTTTGCTTGTTCGAAATTCAATTATTATGTAACGAAACAGTAAAAAATATATATTTTACTACGAAGTATGAAATTAATAATATGTGCACCGTGATTCAAAAACGCAAAAACAAAACTATAGAACAAAAAAAATTTTAAAAATATAATTTTTTTTTAACAATGCTGTTTTAATATTTTAATAACAGTTATAACTTTATAATATTATACTATGACGTACTGTATTATATTTATTTTGAAGACTTTTTCAGAATTTAAAGGAGTTGCTTATGTCGTTATATCAAAATTATCAATTCTGTCATAGATTCTTTATAAATCATAATAATAATATTATGTTTTTTTTATATATTTTATGTATTGAGGAAGAAAGTAGTATAATATCTAGCCAGAACGTCATATGCATAGAATTTCTGTACAAACCTACGTCCTTCTTGCTGATATTTGTGATTTTTTTTTTTTGCAGCAGGTAGGTAAAAATAATATTATATTAATTTATCATTTAAGAGCTCATTCATTTCAAACAGACAATGAACAATGAATATTATAAATACATTCGTTAAGTAAAAAATATATATCCATATTAAGATGTTTTTACGAAAAAAAAATACGTGTAAGTATACTCAGCCTATTTTGGTGACAACCGATGTTTATAAATTTTTTATAAAGATTTTATTAAATTCTGCATTAAAAAAAAAACGTATTTAAGATGCACTATAATTGCATGGTAAATGTTATCAAATAAAATAATAAACAAACATGAATTATTTTTCCCGAAACATAAAATATATTACATATTGTTATAGGTATAATACAGTCTCCTTTACTGGCGTTGTAGTAATAATCAAATCGAAGTGACATAGGGTGGCTGGTAGATATAATAACACTATATGCGTAAATACATAACGTACATGACAATATTATAATATTATATAATATTATTGGCCGGCCGCGCCAATATCAGTTCTAGTCGGATTATTGTATTCCACTGAAAACCTTATCCGTCCCGTGGCTGGTTACCTAATTCTTCGCTTAAGAAGCAACACCACCAATCTCAAATGTTCGCCAGATCACTGTCTTGTTTCACATGATATCGAACGGAATCGATTTGTGGTATTGAATTTAGGATGAATTTAGGGATTAATCGAAAAAATTATGACACAGCATATTAATATCTAAAACCGTAATACAACACCACCTGTCATACGAATCATTGCTCAGTGTCTAATTATTGATATCAGTAAATCTTTTATGAATAAAATAAGTGTTTCATCGTAACATTTTTTATAGTGTCACCCTTATATTGCACTAATTTATAATTTATTTCATATTTTATGTGAATTGATTCACATATCAATGTTGATTATGGGTTTTAAATACAATTTTAAGATGCCTAGTGTTGTAGTTAGAATTGTTAGAGATAGGGCAGCTGTTGGTTTACATTACCACAAATATGTTGGTTTATTGATAATGTATTTATTGTTGATTTGCAGTTGAATAATACCGTTGACTATGAATAATCAATGATAATACATAGATAGATGGTGTTGTTTCTTAATATTATTATTATTATGTCACTCATATGTCGGTTTCACAGAGTTGACGGTAAAGTAAGTATAATCTGTTTTTTTCCAGTACCTACTTCGACGACGATATAGTTTACGGGCAGTCGACACTCGATGAAAATAATATGATAACATAATATTATGATAATCCTTAATTTCCAGGTTCGCTTTTCCTCGTCGTTCCCGAGTCCTTTTATTTATTCGTTACGCATTTCAAAATATTACCATCGCATTTCTATTATGCAACAATGACAATCATCGGCAGACATGGACTACACTGCAATGAGATTATAATATCACGGTATTGCCATCCTGCCTCTGCAGGTGAATTGCATTGCTGCCGGTCATGCATAAAAATATAATCGAACAATATTGATTTTTCGTTCCGAATATTATTGTAATATTTCGTATCGAAGTCGTTCTACACTTTCCTAGAGTTCCACTGCAACAAGTGGTCGCGACAATTATATCACCGTTAACGATGCATATCTATAACGTCGAAGCGTGTCTACTTCGCGTGGGAGCCTATAGGAAGTATCGTGCGATTTCGAGTTGTCTGTACAGCTGTAGTTGCCATACTACGATACCTACCTGATATTTTACAGAGTGATTGACCAATCGCGCACGTCCTCGTTTGATTTCTTTGATACCTGACGAATTTATTCGAGTACTCATTTTCGGAAGAGATACTTAAGTCCTAGGGACCATATTTTGAATAAATCAGATTCGTATACCGTTTGAAGAGTGCTCTATGATAATACAAACTTTATGGTTTTTTTCCCATTTTTACTGTAAATTACTAAGCCCATGAATGTCAATTTATCTAAATCAAAATTCCAACGATCATATTTTATTGAGTTGTTTAAATTTATAATATATCGAGGGTGATGTTCTTTAAGAGTAGTTTAACAAAAATATAAAATAGTTGAAACATTTGGTCTAGTATATTATGTTTTTATGATACTCGAAAAATTTTTAAAATTTTTGCATTTATGCAAGAAGGTTGTTCTCAATTTTGAAAAAAAAGAGTCTACATCGCGACCGGGCACTTCTTAAACGGTATAAAAAATCATCAAACGATTAGAAAAGAGGGTCATATTTTTATGTACGGTTGAAAATTCTAAAAATCAGAATATTCAAACACGTTTATATATTGTTATTAAGGAAAACGTGTGTATGAGCTCGGTTTGTGAATCGCTCTGTGTAGTGTACGATGGCCGAGGCTTATCATCGCTGCAGATCTTGAAATCGCTACAGCGTGTGCGATGTGCGTAATTATTCGGAATAGGTAATGGATATTTGATGGCACAATATCGTGTAATATTGTTTCGGAGAATCGCACGTGACGTGCGGCGAGTCGTAATAATAAAATATAAATTACATTATTACTACAATATGCGCCAGCGCCAGATGATGATATGACGTATATAAAAATACTGAAAAACGCGGCGTTTTCGTGGGCGTGTTTTAGTTTAATGGTTAGGAATCCATAATTAAATATTAATTTGGTTTTTTTCTATTTGTAATTCAGTAGCTAAATAACAGAATTTATTACTACATTAACGCGTTGAATACAAAATATTATTATTATTATCGATTGTAACGTATTTCATTTTTTTGGTCAATGTTTTGAATATTAATCGAAAACCGAGCACTTCGGTTAATATTTTCCACAATACTGCAATGTCATAAATTTGATTAAACTGTGAATTTGTCATAAACACGGTAGAGACGAATATTTTTATCGTAATGGTTTTCCCCACTGCAGTAATCCAGAGTACAATATTGTTTCGCGCAAAATTTATGAAATCATATTATTTTTATTACGTCCGTTTTTGTTTAATATTACGGATAGGATACCGTGACGATGGTCCTCCCTCCAATAATTGATTAGTTGTAGCTTTTTTCGCGTATATTTTAATTTGTTCGATTCGTACATAATTGTAGAGCACTTAAGTCTTCGCTCTGGTGACGTGTGTACTACATAATATTATTATAATAGCCATGATATGACGCTCTCAGTTTTTTCCGTTACCAGAGATCCGGGTGTGGCGGCCATCGACGTTTTCCAGCCCGTCGCCGTCGCCGAGGCAAAGTGAACAATTTTAGTGTTTTTTTAAATTTTTTTTCACCGACCGGTTTTCATCAGCTCTCCTCCCCCCCTTGACCATCACACACCTAGCCATTCCAAAACCGCACACGGTCCACCATAATATTTATACATTTTGTAACGTAGATCCAGTCCTCCACGCTGTCCCGGTCCATCGACCACCTGCTGCTGCGGATCGTATGACACGACGGTATAATAATAACGATATCCGCGCATAACAAGCATTATATGTATATATTATAATATACGAGTATAAAACATTTTCCGAACGACGAGCACGGCGGCGGTCTTACTACATTATATTATTATTGTTATTACTCTTCGCAGCAGCTATCATATATGTCCACACAGACGACGACGACGTTTATATGAGCGTACTTAAAGTTCCCTCTCGTATTTCGTTATCGACCGTATATACATATATTATGTATAGTGTATACAGTGTATATTATAATATTCTGTACCCATCAGGTGGGTGTGTCAGCGGGATATCCTGCTAGGATGGTACAACGAGCAATGTCTCGCGGGTGTGTATGTGACTGCAGCTATCCGTGAACGCAAACAAAAAAAAAAAGGTGTAATAATATCAGATTATACAAACAAAGACAAGACGTTTCGATTGAGATTCATACCGTTTTTTGAACTTCCGGTGAAAATAATAATAATAATAAAAGAATTATGGACACGTCATAGTATGGTACGCGATACTCTAAACAAAGATTTATATAATATATAGTACTAGATAGCGAAGTAGTCCCACCATGAATTGAAGCTTCAAGGTTGGTTGGAAATTGTATTGTGTTGTGTAGGGCAAATAAGATTAATCATGATATTTTATATCTTGTATTGAATGGTATTATTTCTACACCTGTTGTTTTTAAAAAAAACATATTTTATGTAAAACATTTTACATAGTCTATTTTATTTTACGATGTTATTCCTAATACAATTTGTATAATTAATGAAATGTTTTGCCAACTGACCAAATGGCGGCCATCCACAGCTGAGCTTCACTTGTAAAAATGTGAATTATATAGGAGTTCTTTATAATGGTGTAGTATATGGAAGTCTGTGACTTTATATCACAATTTAAGATGGTATGGCTGCCAAACGAGTTGTCATATTATCTTATCTTATTTGCTTGGGAAATGAATCTAGATTCCACTACTAGCGCTCTTAGTGGAATTTTTTTTACGTGTCATTTAGGTACTTATCTTATAAAAGTCTGTATACTAATTATCAAATATTATATGTAAATAACAAAAAAAAACAATAATTTTAAATTACTATTTAATTGAACAACTTTTTAACTAATTCAGCTTTACCACCTAACGCGCTGTAGATAAAAAAAAGTCACCAAAACACGTGACTTTTGTATTCATATATCGTAGTCGGTCAGGTGATAGCACTTTTATAACGGATCGTTGGGAAACCACACTGTCTTAAATCGTAATTTATACCAGTCTTCATTTTGGCGACCAAAAGCTTATCAATTTTTAGGTCGGCGGTCTGAAACGGGCCACGTGGAAAAATGGCATACCTACTTATAAACGATACACGCAGCGTGCCCGTTTCAGCTTATCAATTCGATAAGCTTTTGATCGCATATGCAAATCTAGCGTATTTTCGTCGGGTCTGTTAACTTAACTTGCGGTTTCACAAAAAAAAAAAAAACAAAAAACGCGACAATCGTACGAACCGATTATGATGTGTTACTATAATCACCCCGTATAATATATCGTGTCGAGGTTTATATTTTTTCATCGAGTACTTAATTATTCGTCGAGCTGCAAGTATATACCCGCGTATATTGCGGTACCTGCGGGTGGTTATAGCGAGGGGTCGGCGGCCATATGTACATAACACATGATATGCATACATATAATAATAATAATAAACGTATATATATGAGATATGTATATAATATAAAGTCATAATAATTAATAATATTATATACGACGAGTCCAACAAGTTTTTGTATATACTGACTCAGCGAAATGGCACACGAAATATATATTCATATTATACACACCGTGCGATAATGGTCGGTCGTGGTGGAGAGGGTGGCTGCCCCCCCCCCCCCCACTAGTCGTGATTTATTATTATTACTATTATTACTATCACTATTGTCGTAATGTATATTATTATAATTATTATACTGGCTCATATAACGATAATATTGTGACGATACTGTGTACCGTAATAATGCGAATGCGTTATATTAATTGCGCACAGCCACTGTTTGCGATTCCCGTGTCGTTCGCGGTGCATTGATATCACGCGATAATAATTATAAATTCGTAGACACGTGTTTCGAACGCTCCCTAAAATAATAATTATTATTGTGTAATTAATATCATAATATACGGTCGTCGTCAGCTGTATACACTTTGAACGAATGTTGCAACAAAGAATACCTAGTATTTTTTTACATCATACAATGTATACTCATATTATACAGCTGTATAGTTTTCCCGGTCGAGTGCGGTTCTGCAAGGTCGACCAGCGAAGGTGACCGCACATACCACGACGACGATCATGCACGTCCACCTGCAGCATAGGGCCACGAGCGTGTAATACAATTTTATTGAATGTCGTGTATTGTGACATTATAGCGATAAAGGGAAACGAAAAAATATTTGTCACTCTATAAAATATTTAGAGACACCGTGTAAAGTTATATTAAAAGGCCTAACACGTTGTTATACCACACAACAGTGGTTCTCAATCATTTTATGGCCGCGACCCAAATTTATAAATTATAATAAACATAATATTTGTCAATAATGAATACATTTCTTAAAATCTATATAAATTATAAATTCAAAAAACTTCTCACAGCCCACCAAGAATTGATTAGCGACCCACCAGTAGGTCGTGACCTACAGTTTGAGAAACGCTACCAAGGAATAACCAGAAGGATCACTTAACGAGGACTCGAAAATCGGTGAAAAATGTTCGGTATAATATCAGTGTAGCAAGAATTCGACCATAATATTAATAATTATCTTTTGCTGTGGACACTATTTTTATACATTTTTAATATTATCGTTGTAAACAAACTATATACCTTATATTAGTAGACGGAGCATATATTGACCGCGGAGTTGGGCGGTGCGGTTCTTGACAATTTGCGTTAAGGTGATATTATATTATATTATTATACACAGTTATACACAGTTTATCGTGTCATCAACTGCGCATGTGCGTAGGACACCGGGTCGTGTTGAGCAGCACAGCCTGGCAAGACCCCTCGAACTACACCCTTGCTCCGTCTATTAGTATAAGGTCAATGTAAATATTTTATTTTTCAGCAACGATTGATAAACTACAAAATATATTATTTACGATATTTATCATATCGATATAAGTTGTACATTGATTATAACATCTGTATGCAGACTGCACCAATGATATACCGACAGATATATAATATACCCCGTAAGAACTCTCATGACGTAATACCAGAAAAGTGATCAATCTGGTTATTCTGTGGTTACACCGCGTTCAATATTTCAACGTGGCGTACCGCTGCCACTCGCACTTTTACAGCAATATATTAATATTGCGTGCACAGCAGGAGCATGCTGTGTGCTGTAGTTCGACTTGAAGTCGAATCGGAATTAGATTAAAAACCTCTCGAGTGTTTGTTTTGCAGTGTACAATTTTTTTTCTCCTACGGATCGTGGTGAGACTCGAGTGGAAAACAATTTCCACAGTCCCGCTTAGTTACCCCAGCTATATCGATCTCGTCGCACGTCTTGGTTTCTTGAACGATTAAATTTATATCATATAATTACGTCACGTGCACTTGACGGATTCAAGATATTACATAATATATGTTTTTTAAGTTGATATATTTAGTCACTGCTGGATCATTGGTATAATTCGTGGTATAAACATCCTTATAATTGTTCACGAGTTTAGAAGAATTGGCTCACGTTTTACACACGCCGCTGTGGATTTCAACGGAAACGGCCGAGTTGATCCATTGGATTACCGATCAGCCACGGACTATGACAATTTTATTGTTTAAGACAAGGTTTAACGTGTAATAAGCTATCGAGGCCAGGCGGCCACAGTGAATTTGGTTCAACGCCGTCGACGAGGGACGGAGAGACAACTGACGATTAGTGTCTGAAAAATTTAGTCGGGATAATATTATATGTTAGGGTAGTTGTGTGTGCTTTCGATTTTTTGCAAAGCGATCGTGATCGTAAGTCCGTAAATTGCTAAAACCGAGAAACCGTGACGACGAGAAACATCACTTGACGATCTATGACAGGTCTATGCGTATAGTCTTCGCCCTTCGGACCATCTCTGTCCTACGAACTGCAGTGGTCTACGGACTGTTATTGAACACCATTCGAATCAGCGTCATCGACTCGGTACAAATATTATAACCGTATATTATAATAATATAATAGAAGACAAAAACATTTATTTTCCCCCATCATAATTATCATCGTAAACACGGGAGCATAAAAACAAAACCGGCGCGTGTGATGGCTTTATGTAAGCGCGGGGGGGGGACGATTAAACGAGCTTTACTTGTATAATTATTCCATGAAATATAACGCACAGACTTGCTGCACCGCTGCCGCACACGGTAAAACGTAATTAATTTCAATTATACGCGATCGCCGATCAACTACGTTTTAAATGCGGCGATTATAAAATATAAATCTCAGTCGAGGGTGTTGCCGCAGGGTCGTACCGGTGCAACGAACACTGTAACCGATCGATATACAGAATCCAACGCGATATCATATGATTATCATCGTCATCATCATCACCGTCGTCGTTATTATTATTATATGTAACAAAGATCCGTAAAGCGAACAATCATAATGATAATAGTAATAATAATAATAATAATAATATGTACAATATACTGCAGGCGCGAATATCTCAATAACGCGCGAATACATGATGGATGCGTTTCACGGATATCTGATGGAATACGCCTAGTACGCGACATAACGATATATTATTATAATATGCGTATAAATTTTACGTGAGTGTGTATATTATTATTATTATTATTATTATTATTAAAAGGGCGGAACACAAAAAGATGAACGATGCCCGTGTGTATGCCGAATATATATAGTATAAAGGTTAGGTATATAGTCGTTCCAAACGTTTATTGATACCACCTCATATCATCGTCATAATAATATTATTATCACTATTATCTCGTGCACGCGAACATCATATTATTATTATGTGGGTAGTCACTATATAATAAATTTACCATAATTACTAGATGATCCCGTGCACTTCGTTGCCCATTAAGTGTACCAACTCTCTGTGACTCAAACTTTGTTCAATTCGTTATTTAATATTCGGTGTATGGTTTCAAAATTATTAATCTTAACTTTTCCGTTGCCCAGAATAAAAATTCTAATTCGCAGCAGTTTATTATCAGGTAGGCAATCTACCTGCGGTAGATCGCGGACCCCGTGATGTTTGTACGTCACTTTATAGTTTAACTCTAAAGTATCAAAGTTATACCAAGTACGTAACTGATCTCCTCCTAAACGGCTGGACTAATTGTGAATGCCGAGTTAATACACTGTTGCGCCACTGTTGTATTTTTTACATCCAGATTTCCTACCTTTCTGGTGGGTTTTCCTAAAATTTTATTTCGTAAAAACCTTCTCCTGGTAATTACGAACATCTTAAAAAAAATTTGAGACTTATCTGCCCAGTCGTTTTCAATTGATGAATTGTTATACATTTGTGTCTCCATTTTTATATATATATATATATTATCATCATTATCATTATTATTTTTAGTATGATTGTTGTTTTTTTTCGTTTTTTTGCTATTGAGTTCGCGAGGCTTCAACTACTAAGATCATTAGTCTGAAGTTCTTGCATATTAGTTTTAATCCTATGGGGGTACATCATATGCTGAGCATTTAGAAGGAGTCGATAGAATTATAAATTGTCTTAAAAGGACGTCACACCCGCATGTGTTGTATCCGTCTTACACACGTACGACATATAAAAGACGAGTGTATACGCAGTCTGAATAGAATTGAAACTCTGAATAGAACTCGATCAATTTCGGTATTATAATTAAAACATCTATTACAAAATTAAAAGATTAATTTAATAGTTAAAGTTATTTTAAAACATTTGAAAATTTTGATATTTCTCAACGGTATAATGAACGTTATATTGGGTATAATGGGGGAAAAAAAAAGCAAAAACTTGCCCTTCGGAAATATTGTCACAATTCAATTTTATAATAGCTAGTATTTTTACTCTAGAACCAAAATTGAGCGATTTATACTCAGACTGCGTAAACGCGTTTTGTCTATATCCTACGTGTGCAAAACGGAGAAAACACATGCGGGTGTGACGTTCTCTTAAAGTAACTTCGATAGACGTCCTGTGCCCATGAAAATTGAGAAGGTATTTCCTGAGTTTTCCTTTCCGAGTCTTCGATTCATATGGTGCAGCGTGGATTCCGAGAATTCGTCTAGAGCTGTTATAAGCTATTGGGGCATTCAAGATTTTTATGATGAACGGTCGCTTGTTTGCAGGTTGGACGATCTTCTTTGGCTGTAAGATACAGGTGTGTGTGTGTTAGTCCGATCTGGTTCATTATTGTAATAAAAATTACTTCAACAGGTACTCCTTCGTATCTGGTTGAGGGTGGGAGGGATTTCCGTGGACTGATTGATGTTTTTATTTCTCCGAATTTGGTTATTATATCATTATTATGACAAATTGAGACGTATCGTACGGTTTTTTATTTAACAAGCTGACTTCCACAATATTTTCAGAAAGCTGTCCTCAAACGCCACGAGTACCACAATCACTGATTTTGTCACGCAAGCCGTTACATTTTTGGACGCATTACGACATAGGCCAATGGTGTTTTTTTTTCATACTTCTTATAACTTTCTCATCTCAAATGCTCGGTGATGTAATTTCTTGTTTATTTCAGGCAGGCGAGGGCGCAGGTAGTACGCATATTGTACTATAGTGATATTATTCTGTTATGGGTATGTCGACTAGCTGGACAAAGAAACAATCAATCGCGTTTGTGATTATCAGAACAGAACACCGCGATGTTATTATGATATGCTAATTATTCAAGTTTAGAGTCGTGTTTCGTTATTGATGAGCATACCTAATATATTGCGCGGGAATCGGGCAAGTTGCGGCCACGTCATTGTCGTAAAATTCGATATTATTGTTATAGCAGATATCCGAAATCATATAATAATAATAATAATAATAATATATCAAAACAAAATGCGATAAGTACCGAGTAGTGAGAACGACTTGTGTGCACAATTTATGTATATTTCAAGAGCCGAGCTTAGCGCGTAGACCCTTTCGGTTCACATCATACGAGTGGGGGCATATTTCAAAAATCGTATACGCTTTTAATCGCATTGACGTACATGATTATAATGCAGCAGGCAATAAAGTCATCGTGTATTTACTTTTACATAAATGTGTCACAACTCCTAACCCAATTACCCGACCTAACTTTTGCTGTAGTCTCGCGTACAGTCACTGATGTTTATAATTATGCAAAATTGGAGTGAATCTATTAAAACATGAAAATTATCCTTTTATCCCCTGAAATAATATGCAAAAATATGCGAAATAGAATTTCATATACGTGTGATGATGCAATTTTGTTGTACTTTTTTTTTTTATAATGAACCAATTAAAGTGATTTCATTACTTTACAGAAATAACTTTCCCAAAACTCGGGTGCGTTCGTTTTCGATGTACCTAATAACACTATTCAGCATGTTTAACAATTCATTTGTACGTCCTCGTTAAATGCGTTATGATTAGAATAAATATTTCATATAAGGTATAAGTCACTCTATTTTTATATTCGGTATTAAATTGTGTTATAAAAAATAAATAGCTATACCTTATAGGATTTAATTTATGTCAGATGAATATTAAATTGCATCAAATAAATGTTGAACAAAAGCAGTGTAGGTAAATAATGTAGTAAAAATGACGAGTACGGGGTTACAGTAGTGTTGTCGCATAATAGGCCTCGAATAATCTGACACCGTGAGTTCGCCAGATAGTTGGCTTTTCGACTTTAAATTCGTCGCCGACGGAGGACGACCGGTCTTTTCGCGAACCGAGAAGGGTACGACTGGGGCAAGAGTGTAGCTGGATGCCTTTGAAATATCGAAAATCCATTTTACGACGTGTCGTGATGGGTCGTGTGCGAAGGGGTGTGGGTTGTTTGCACGCCGGCGACAACGGAAAACCCGTTAAAATGGCACACTATATGATTACCTATGTTGCACTTGTGTGTGTGTGTGTTTACTTTTAAAGCTTAAATTGAGTCTCAAAATGGATGCACACAATATATATATATAACAAGGTTCAACATGGCCGTGTCGAACGTAGAAAATTAATATTATATGTACAGAGTGTGCCACGGCGGCGTTTGTCCGTATCGATAAATCGTTTTATAATTTATGCGTTTAAATAGTTGAGCGTGTCGAACTATACTTAGAAGTTTACGCTATAATATATGCTCAAAACGAAACGAAAATCTCAGACGACCGTAACGCGATTATATTATATAATACCATGTTTACGTAAACATATCATACTAAAAGTCGAAACACCGCTGAACGGTCGCCATTCGTCGGCTCGCATTATTGTATTATTCAATATTAGCGATGCGACGGATTCGTAACCCAAGCGGGAAGGGTGTGTCGTGGGTTCGAGCGAAGGCGAAAACGTACGAGCACAGACACGCGCGTGCCGTACGCACGATATAACGGTAACCGTAACCGTGGTCGAGGTTGGCGCCGGGCGATTTTCGCAGTCTGCGACGGGTCGTACTATATTATGTCTATACAGACGGGACCACCGTCTCGACGGCGACATTATTAGTGTGGCGTGTGCGTGTCATATCGCTTGCGCCTCAGGCCGGACACACGCACACACCCACACGCGCCCGCACACACCCACACACACCCACACGCATATATTGTTATTTAATATCATATCATTATCGTGTGTACACTCGACGGCGGCGTGTCAGTCCGGGAGGGTCGTTTGGACGATGGTGCGGCATCGAATTATTAATGTCTCGGCGGGACGTGTTGCCGCGAAAGGTTTGTGTGTTTAACATAAACACAGTGCTGCGAATACCCAAGGAGAGATGAGCGGCACTCGATCGAGGCCTAACGTCCCCCTCCCCCCCCCCCTTCACCGCCTAAAGTTTACCGTCCACGAAAACACGTCAGCTAAAGTGAATAATAATATTACGAAGCTGTGTCGCGATTTGTGAACGAAATAATATCGTAAATATATAATATTATGTGGACGTGCCGTAATCGGCACTTTATCACTATAATAATATATGACACGGTTATAATAGTTATTTTTACATATTTTTTTTTGAAATTTTTTCGGACGTCGACAATATTATTTCTACTCACCATTTTGATGTTTTATAATTTACTTATATTACGCGAGTCCGACGAACAAAGTATAATCAAAACACGTGCCTACGCACCGCGCGAAATAGTATAACAATATTATGATGACAACATCAATATTAATTATTAGTACGACCTCGAAAAATAATGTATCGTTACCGTACTATACTCAATTTGTACGTATCACGTTACCACTTTACAACAGGACCAACTTCAAACCCAAAACGGAAACAGTTTCGAATAATAGCGAAAATATTAGACCGCGTATGACTCTTTCAATACCTAAGACCTAAAATTACATACCGACACGCGTGTAATGCGTTCCCATTCATTAGTACCTAACGACAATACATCCTATGATAATATAAATTAATCGTATTCAGTGATAAATATTATTTCACGCAGAGTCGCACATATTAGGTATATAGGTATTATAATATCCACTGCCGTCAGTCATTTAATAATTGTTAAGACCTGCGGATTTTTGCGCGTCACAAATTTGGGTATTGGAAATACGTGTTTTATTCAGTCGACACGTTTCCCAGAATTATTATTGTTTTTTGAACAACAATGAAATATTATAATATATATATAAAAAGAGTCATTGTTTTTACTCGGCAGTTTTTCGGTGGTGTTCTAATAAAAACTACCTGTATTTCCCCAAAAGTCAAAAGTCCCAAGTCAAAACACAATACCCATGTCAAGATTCCAATCAAACGCGCCTTCATAATAATGGATTTTAAAAACTTTTTGATCACTCTTTCTATCCATAAAAGTCACATCCTATTGTAAATCCGTCATCGTTTAAATCGCGGTTTAAATCAAGATGGAAAATTATTTCCACATTTTTTTTCCTTGCATTAAATGTCGACACCGGACATGACAATGTACACACACACAAAAAACCCCATAATAATAATTTCGACCCAGTTGAGTTTAATTTTTTTATGTCTTCATAACATGCATAACAATATGATTACTATCGTTGTTTTCAATCTTTTTATTTCTGGTGTTATCTGCAATGGTATTGCAGAAATATAGTATGTAATACTCGTGCGACGAGTATAATAAAATATATAATTGGTCATTAAACGTATCGGTCGTGTGCGATATAATATAACAATATTACCATGTTATAAAGGTACCCGCGCGGTAACTCTGGTATACGGTGGACACAGATAATAATATTTTACAATGTTATAAACACGCATATTATTATTATATTGTATTATGCAATATCTATAAAACAATATAAAGTACCTATATGTATGGCTGTGTATTGTAATAATAACTATGACTTTCAGACTCTTTCGGAATATTAATAATTGTAACCATAATAAATATTGTAAAATATAATTGTGTTTCAACGACCACTTGAAGCATAACACCATTGTTATCGAATGCGACGTTAAAATAGAAAAATAATAGAACGCCGTCCAATTATAAAATATTATTATGGTATAATGTTATTGTCTACGACATGGCTTCGACGTCTCGTACATTTTAATGTCATTCAGTACTATAATAAAGGTACCAGCTATGTATAAACAAGAGTTTTTAATTACTAAATTTAGTTTTCATCGACCATTTGAAGTACGAATGAACAGACGTTTTATGAGCGATGTTACAGTTTTAATTACATCTATGTGTGTCATCCCATTATTATTATAGCGTTTCAATCGTGTCTCAATCGTTTGTATTGTTTGTTGTTCGATTACTCGGTGACACTGACCTGCAGGTAGCACCACACCGAAATCGGCTGTAGTCTGTGTCCCGGAAAAATGCAAGAAATGCAATATTTCAAAACATACAAGCATCGTACGGGCGAATATTGTGTGATTACGTGTGCATTATCATCTGAAACAAATTGATTGATATTATGTGAATATAATAATTATAAAATTGTTATTACAATTATAGCCGTGAATTATTATTGTTTGGAGAAATGCGTTATTTCTTGATCGTCACAAACATAATGATATAGTTTCTTTCGAGTTCTGCTCTAACGCAAAGTTTGTGTGCTAGGCATATTAATGCATTCAATTTAAAAACTTTTGTTTTGCGATTTTTAGGTCTTCATGATAGTAGTCGGGTTTTCGAGGTCGTTTTTTTTAATTCGTATTATTTTTTCGGTTTCAAAAATGATTACCGTCAATTAAAACTTTTTACACACGTTTTACGAACTGTTTTTATTTATTTAATTTTCGTCTTGTAAATATTTTACGCGTTCTGCATGTGCGCTAAATTAATGATGCCTTTTAGTTAAAACCAAATGTCCCCGAATTCAAAATTCAATCTGCGCCCGTGTCGTTGTTGACCGTTTTCACTAGGTGTGCGTTTAACATTACATTAGGCGTGTGAAAATTAATGAATAAAATGAAAATCGTTCGCGCGCGGTTTCCATTGTGTTCGATATCGGATTACATAATAATATATTAATATAATATGATACGGCCAATAAAATAACACATTATGGCCGTGCGTCCCGGAGCGGAGACCGCGGTAGGGGAGATGAAACACAAAATTTGTAGTAATATTTCTTAATTGAAAATGATATTATTATCTTGTACTGTTATCCCTTCTGCGCGTGTACTATATGAGCGCACAGATTAACTTATTGTCTTATTCTTTCTTATTCGACAACGATAATAATATTAACTTCTCTCGGACGCGCACGCGATCAATACACCACCGACCGCAGAACGCCACATCGTCATACAAACACACATCCATATTTATATGTTTGTATACATATTACAATAATATTATGTACATTATACACATACGCGTACATGTACATACAGACATATATTATATATAAAGTGCAGTGATATGACGTTACGCGTATCGTTATTATATTATACGCATAGTCGCAATGTTTAATGTTCCTAGCCACTCTCGAATTGAAAATAAATTAAATCTCGGACCGGCCGGATCATCATTATTACGAACGCGAACAGAGCTATATTATTATTATTATTATTATTATTATTATCATTATTATAGAGCTGGTCGTGTCTCCATCCGTTGTTGTAATATCATTGGATTTAGACGCCGCCGCGTTATTTAGCGGTACGGAAATACCATATAGATAATATAAGAATGGATAGGACATGCCTATACCAGTTCCATATGGGGCCGTGTGCTTTTTTGGGGGAGAGAGAACGTAAAGAGAGAAAGACGATATGGGGCTTTTTAAGGTTACGTGCAAAACTATTTTATTAAATAATAATGATAACATGATAGTCAGTTATATTTAGATATTTGTCGGTTTGTATTTTGATTGTTGTTCCACTTGTGCCTGGAAAATTACTCTAAACTTTGTTAAATATTTAAAATATTAAAAATATTAATTATTATTTATCAATTGTCATATCAATATTTGCCCCATATAACCATAAAATAGTATCACTAAAGTTTCATGTGATAAGTTCTTATGTCCTATCCATTCTTATATTATCTATGGGAAATACATACACCGAGACAATGACGTGCCGCAGTCGACCGGTCGATATTATTTTCTCGACGTCGTTATTTTTTCCGTCCATCGATGTATCCCGCCAATCCTCCGAATAATCGCCTCGGAGACAGTAATAATATTATTTTATTGTGTAGTGCCATTATATTAATTACGATTTTTGTGTGACCGGAGGACGAGACCATGGCTAATGGTCAAACGATTGTTTTCGCGACCTCGCTTACTGTAACGATGCAGTAATATCGTCAACGTGCATTTTTCATCGAAACAATAACTACCAATCCGTTTATCAAAAAAAACGCATTATCTGCCATCGGAATGTCAGACTCTGGTCGATAGTGGAAAATCCATTGGAATACCAGGACTGGATGTGTATAGTATTATACCGTAAACGTCTTCGCATAGCCAACGATAACGTTTTGTTCGCGTGGTATAAAAATGGCGGTATCGCGGTGGCAGATCGATCGTTCCCGTTACCGTTGTCGGTACGGCTCGACATTTCATAGGTATAATATTATGTATATTTTCCGCAATTCTATACAATTTGAAAAACATATTTTATATTTTAGTTCCCGCCTTAAATTTAATACTTTTCCACTGATCTACTGACCAATACTTATTACTTATTTAGGGATCTGAGGGCGGGGGGACGATGCAGTGTATTATATCGGAAAAAATGATTTCACAGGAAAAATGCTCAGGCCTTCTAGAATTGTTGGATTTTGTTAACTATTTTTTTTTTTTTTTTTATCAGAAATAAGAAAACTTCCTACAGACCGCATTGAATTCTGATATCTTATTTCAAATATTTGTCTTGTTCTTGCAAGCATATTAAACTAGGTACATGACATTTAACATAAAACAGGTTGATAACTAACCTGACCGAGATGAAATAGACATTTTTATAATTTTGAAAACCATAAATTGTGTTAGGTATCGGTTGTTAACACAATAATATAGCGGGAATAATAATTTTAAGGGAATTTTAAGAAATCAGTTGCGCGATAAAACGGATTTTCCTCAGTGTCAGTCTTTGAGATTACCTGTGTGCCCGGGTTTTCGCCTCTGACCGACATTCACCCGCTCACCCCTATTTTCGGGGACGAAATTACGTTGTCGCCCGGGCGCCTTGAGCGCCGAGACATTTTGTCGTCCTTCGACCGTGTCGATTGGCCGGCCTTCAACGCGGGGCGCTTGTTATTATACTGTATACTATGATCACATCATAATATTATTATAATTTATCGCTTCGTTTGATTTACGCCGTCACACATCCGATGTGAACTTTGATAGACGGTGCCGCAGCTGCCGTAGCCCAAATATACGATATCGTGTTTATAGTGGGATGTGACGCGTATCGCCGAACAAAAATCTATACACGTTCCGACTGTTCAAAGGTCGGTTTCCGGCGGCACTAGGTACCAACGCTATAGTAATAATGCATCGCATTTTGTATTATATTGTATTCGAAAATCGTGTCCAACAAAACCCTCGCGATAATGCACAATATCATATTGCAAATAGTATATACAGCGTGATTTTCCAAGTTTGCTCAGCCCCATTTCCCCATTTAACAGTACGTATTTTATTGAAATTCTGATTCTTTTGAATTTTTGAAGTCTACCTAAGACGATATATTCGAATTTCTGATATTTTTTGTACTGATTCAAAAATTTTCCAATACTGACTGTCTTCTATTTTTCATTTTATGAAACCGAATGATTTTCATCAAAATGTTGATGTATCTAAAGAAAATTCTGATGAGAAGTTTCTGGGTTATTAAAATGTTTATAACGACCCTTAAAAATGGTTTGGAAAAATATTAACCACCTATCTTATGTAAAAATGGACGTAGTAGTCATTATATTTAGACTGTTTTTCCAGATTATTTATACTGATGGACCAACTGTAATCACTAACATTTTAAAATCACCCCAGCCCCGGTATTTGCAATCGACCCATTACCGCGTAGACGTATTACCTCTGGTGCACAAAGCTACTTAATTAAAATCGGCACTACTCGTTTGAATTTTCATTTAGATAGGTACATCAAAGGTCATCTCGCTACGAAATGATATCCGCCGCATAATTAAAAGTGGAAAATGGGGAAAACACGAAAATAGAAGTCTGCATTGTCGCAGGATCATCCTCTTAATAGTCGTACAAAGCGTATCTCGAGCGTCCGAAAGTACATGGTTATCAAGTGTATATATTTGAAAATTCCAAAAATCTGAAAACCTGATGTTACGCACGATTTAGGCGTACAAACGGGGTGAACAATTACCGTGCACACCTGAACAATCGCCCCGCAGTATTATACCATCCTAAGTTATATTACACGAGATACGTTACACATATTTTAAATAATACTTGTGTGTGTGTGTGTGTGTGTGTGTGTGTGTGTGGATACGGTTTTACTTCGTCCGGCAGCGTGAGATGTGCGCCTTCGCGTACAATATAACTTTACGAGGAGCAGAGTGAAATATAATAAATACGTAATGCGAGTTTTTGCGGCGAACGTATATTATTATAATACCTATCGCCAGTTCGCTATTAGACGAAACCGCATTTTTATTTCGGCGGAACGGGCTTGAAATTTCGTTATGTCGACAGTAAACATATAAAAGGAAAGCACGGCGAAAGCGCAAACGGTTCGCGGGCGCGGAAATACCGCGAGAACGAAAATAAATATCAAAAGAATATACGCGGGCACCGCTCGCCCGTCCGTCCGCTCTACAGTATGATATTTCATATACGTCCCCAAAAGTTAAACAAATGCCCAGAAGCGACGGGAAACGAGTCGGTGTGCATTAAAATTTACAATAAAGTGAGCGTTTTAAACGGCACGGAGGCCGCACAAAAACGTGCACAGATTTCCGTCCGCGCACAACCGTTTTGCCAGCGGTGAAACGAGCACCGGAATGAGTTTCACTATTCCCATATTAAGGTACATGACATTATTATTATTATTATTATTTACCTAACCGTATACCTAAAACCGATTTATATATCTATACCGTCTGTCGTCGATCGTGGTCGGCTCTTCGGGTGATCTCCGATCGACATATATTTCTTCTTAAAAACAGTGTTCCTAAAACTTTAGGTCGATACTAATTGTCTTTTTCGGACCACTACTTTTTCATTCCCCCCCCCCCCCCCACCCCCCGGTGACCGGTCCAAAGATATCGGCGGCACGTGTTATATCTGCAACGGTTGACTATCGTACAGGTAATCTATCCGCAATCTGATAAGGCGTGTCGTCAACGCGTATTGCTTTTCGGCACGAAATTATAAAAACGAATCAATCGGGTTCGGGGCGACGACCGTTTTCATGTATTTAAAGATTTTTGGAGTATGGTATATTGTCAGTTCCTGGATTGTATTCATTTCACTTATAATTCAATATTACAATACTGTAATCTGACATTTTTCGAATGATTTATAATAATTATATGATGTTACCGTAGCCACGCACACCCACTCCAACCCCTGGAGACCGTATCCAAGGCCACAGTCACCCGACTCGGCCTAATGGCACAGTGTCTAAGGCCAGGTGTAGTCGTCGTTGTGAAAAGGCTTTTACAGTCCATTCACACACGTTCAGTGGCTAAAAACAAACATAATAACGCGCCTATATTATATCTTATAGCTGTCCCACCCGTCGTTACCCGGTCAATGATTTGTTTTTTTGGTTTTTAATGTCCTATTATATGTTCTTCGTACCTTCACGTCCAGTGTTTTTTGTATGTAAAAACAGTGAAGTCAAACGAAAACTGGTTTGAGTGTCTAGCAAGTCAGTCGCCAGATTTTAAATCGATTTACATGCAACTTAGTTATACTCGCGATACGACAACGATAGATTTGTTGTAAATATAATGCAAAACAAAGATATTACCAAGGCTAAACAAATTAGTATGATTGGAAGTTTGTGTTACGCATACCACCCTCGCCTCCACTACTTCTATTCTATTATTCTATTAACATTGCCGACCAATGAAATGCGGAGAACAACGAGAAATGTTTTTGTGTGTAGATGAGATGTGGTGGGGGGGAGGGGGGCTCCAAACGGATGAAAACTGTTATTTTATGATCGTACCTGCCTATTTATTTAGTCATGGATTGCATTATGATGCGTAATAATATCTTTCTTCGTTTCTCGGCAATCTAATATGCATTAAAACATTCCCCGAGACATGGCCAATCCATTATTAAAAACCACATTCAAATCAAACGAATACTTTTCGAGATATACTCATAGGTCCATACAAAAATGTCTTCTATATATGTATATTGTACAATATATAATATATTATACTAACTGGACCCACGCACTTTGTTACTCCTAATAAAATTACGGCTCTTCAAAAAATTGTGATTGGTCAACTCCTTATGGGTGTAACTCGCTGCAATAAGTGCAACTCGGCCACCTCGGTAGGCAATGTGCGAAAATTCAATTTGATGCATGCTCGTACCTGATCTGTCCTAATAACCGACGGCATCCAATAATAAATAAATACTAATTTCCACTAATTATTTCTCTTGCGACCAATTGCAAACATTTATAAACGAAAATGTCCGTCGTCAATCTCAAAATCCCCGCCTGACCCCGGGTTGGGCCCACCGGGTCCAATTGTGAATCATTCATTGACCCACTCGGGCACGTGCACAAAACAATCCATCAAAATCGGTGTGGCCGTTTAAGAGGAGCTTGATCACTTACACACGCACACGGACAGAAGATTAATATATATACTGAGTATGTTGAGATAGTTATAGTGAGGACGTATAATAGAGATGATACATTTCTTGCGTTCGTATTATTATTATTGTTGTCGTCATTTACACGTTCGTTTCGTGCGTTTACCGGTCGAACGGATTTCTTCGAGACGTCGTTGTAGTTGTCCGAGACGCACACACAGCCTTGACCACTGGCGGGTACATTCGTGTCGTAGATACCACAGACCAGCTCGTGGTCATAATAATATTATGATTTATAGGTATCCGTATAATAATATAATATGCGCGTAAAGGCGGAGAGTGTAATAATTCAAAGTTACATCCTTCCACGCTGAGCGTGTCAAAACGCGTCGGCCCTAATGAAAACGCATCGCTTCGGTGGGTCGGGCCTAATAAATTTTATATGTCTATGTGCCGTACACTATTGTTGTGTAAATAGAAACGCTGTCTCATTACACCCTATGTCCATATCGTAGGTTTTTCCGTTGGATTATTTAATTTACGTTTATATATTGGTGTATTTGTTTTCTCGTTATATTTATCATTATAGCAAACGGTTAAAAACTTCATCGGTAGGATGTACGATATTGTTGTACTTGGTCGATTGCGCGAAGTTCATATTATTCATATTTTACGATAATATGCGTGTGCTCTAGGGAACCAGGCCCCCGTGTTTTTCCACTGTATCGCTTAACCAGCACCGGAAAATGGGAAATGACGGTAGGCCGCCACGACGATAGCCATAAATAGAGCTAACCCCCCTCAAAATACTTCCTAAACTTTGTTTTAAGCGTATTATAAATACTATCGTAATATGGCCTTTAGCCCATCCCCACCCAAAATTAAACCACCGTCATTAATAGTATTTGCGACTATCGTGGCCACGACTGACACGTTACGCGTCTTACGATCGATGTATGGCTGTACAGTAAATAAATATTCTGTATACCTTTTTTACAGCATGGCTATATTGTATAATAATTTAATATAAATTTATAAATTCTCTTTTTTAATAATGTTATATTTATTTTTTTTTTTTGTGTGTTTGTGTGTGTTTACCTACAAACTGGGAGAACGAAATGCACGCCTGTAAGTGGATAAATTATGTATCGTCGAGACAGTATAAGTTTATATTGGAAAAGTTTCAAGATGGCTAACCTTTAATAAAATGACGTAAGAACGATGATTAGTTTCTGTGAGGTTTATAAGAGCCATGCGAAATTGGCCTCTCGCGAATTAATATTGAATTCCTTCATTTTACTTGATTACATGGCAAACAATATTCGATTAGCAGTCACGTGAGTGAAACGTTTCCGTCGATTTATGTTCTCTACAGCCCGTTAAACTAAACGATATTCGTTATTAATATCCATCGCCTTGCACAAACTGGCTGAAAACGTTTTTAACGCAAAACATATTTGAATTTCTTCGTTGGTTTTTCGACGAAATTATCACAAATTTTCAATCGCGTAAAATACAATCGTTACCGATTTGTCATATTAAAATATTATGGTTCATACACAATTATTGGTCTATTATTATAATTGTCGGCGAAATTTGCTGATCATTCGGCTCAATATGTGACGATGAAGTGTGTGTGCGTCTGTTTTTCTTTTCTTTATTTTTCCAGTGACACAGGGTCATCATATAGTAACTATTATTTAAGCCTTATCGTAGTTTTTGGTGCTGTTAAAATAACACCATTACATGTTCAGTCGGGCTCACGATTTAATCATTACAACTCGCGTAATAAAATTAAGTTAAAGTAATGCATGATCCATTATAGAAGGTGATTGTCGACATGACACCCATTGATGTTTGAATGGCATAAGCGAATATCGATGTCACTTCTTCTCAATATTTATGATACTCTGATTATTGTAGCGATAAATGTTATTTTGGATTAACCCTTTTAGAGAGTTATTTTGAACTCCTCGGCCACTGACTTCAACAATCGGCCCGTTGACACTGTAATATCGGTGGTTATAACTCCTGAATCTCTGTGTGCACTGTTCCGTATTATGCACTGAAGAAAAAAATAACAAAAGTTAGTAAAAATCGAAAGCCAAAATTAGTGTAAAACTGAAAGTAAAGTATTTAGCTGAACCAAAACGCCGTGTGATAGTATGAACATCGTACAACATTTTAACTTTGTATGAATATAAAAAAATATAATAATAAAAATCACGCGTTGAAGATGCGCATACATAAATCGCATTAACCCTCAACCGGAGTTCGTTTTAAAATAAACTCGTTATCCGTCTAATCAATATTTACAGAATTAAGTTAATAAAATCCGGGATTAACTTAAACAAATTCATATAAGTCAAGACCAATTTGCCGAACTTCGTCTTGAACTAAACTTGTTAATGAGCAGTCTGGGAGGATTATTCAGTCTCGTGCGCGCACCTACCTATACTCGCTGTTCCCGATAATATATTCTTAGACGAATCGCAAATATTATTACTATTCAAGAGTGGAAATTCGTGTACATAAAATAAAATATTTTAATATCGGATCACTGAGCTTAACCTATTATCATACCACACACACACACACACACACACATTCGAGGTCATCGTGCAGAAATACGATTCTGCGTTTGACATTTTAATAATATTATAACAATAATTCACAACCGACGGGTCCGTTTGACGTTTCACTTCTCAAACGAACACCGCACCTAACCTAACAATAATGTCATTGTAATAATATTATACCTATACACTTTTGCTATTATTCCATCGATGCGGATGCCGTCAGTAGTTGTAATATTTGTTGTTATTATAGGTACGAAGGTACACAGGAAAACGCTTGTCCGTCTACAGCGCTCTGACGTGCTTTTCCCGGGAGATCTATTAGCGGATGTCATGATCATGTCCTGCAGGGGCGTTCGATCCGTTTTTTTTCGCGTTAATTGTCAACGACAGACGCCCGCGTTTGTGAGACCTACCTATAGAGGAATACAACGTGCACACAAACAACGCGGACGATAAACAATATTATACAGGGTGAATCCCGACAAGCACGGGGGTGCCGCTCAGACGCACTTTTTCCGGGAGAGGGAAATCTATGAGCGGATGTCATTACGTCTTGAGCGTTCGATTATTTTTAGGTGAATCAAATCAACAAAACGTGCTCTGGTGGAAACAACTGGTATCTTTTGATTCGGGGTTTATAGATATAGTTTTATACCTATTGGTAGTTTTATTTTTTCTAACAAATTAATTTTACTATTGGAACTTTATACGCCAGTATAGCTAACCGTGTACGTCGGCAAGTACGCAATTTCTACCAATATTATCGAATACATTGAAATTCACTTCACTCAAAGCAAAACGTATGCGAAATATCGGGAAAACACACACAAGCATGACTAAAGTATCCCGACTCTTCGCAGGGTGGGGCCCCCCGATCCGCCTAACCACGACAGGCGTTAACATCGCTCCCAGTGTTAATTTGTTTCGCCAATAAGTGGATGTCATTAAGTTATAATTTCCTGAGTCGTTGGATACTTTTTTCCGCGCAAATGCACAACGACGAATGCCCAAGTTTGTGAGATATTTAGGAATATGACATGCACACAAACGAAATGAGACCTTATATGTACCTAATATACTGTGGACAAAAAGTATACAAGGTGATAGTGTGATACCCAACTGCATCCATGGTTGTCCCCATTTTTCTTTTATTAAAGAATTTATTCAAATTCTGATTTTTGAAAATTTTAAATAATAATATACTCAAAGACATTTTTTTAAAAAATGCATGTATTTATTACTCAAAGATTATGTTCTGTGGGGATACAACCGTCCGGTTTCACTATACGCATCGTTCAACCTCGTAGCACGAGAGGACCATCTAAAAAAAATGATTTTCTAGGTTTTTACGATTTCCGGGGAACACACGAGCTAATAGCTCTTCGATCGGTTGTCGCCGAGATCCCAACCTATCATAGGAAGGTCACTGTGCTCAAAGCTAGTCCTTTCTCCGGACCTTACAGTCTGCCACTTTCTTTTCTCCGGAGGTAATGGTATACATAAAAGATGTTTATGTACTGGCCCTCTCTCTCCACCTCAAAAGCTCTTTATTGATTTAAAAATCGCATTGTCGACGCCATCGACTCGATTGTACGGTCGAAAAGCTTCAACGGATCAATGTAAGATTACCTGCTACTCAAATCGTACAATAAATATTATTTTTCTGTAATTGGATGAATAATTATGGAAAACTCACTGAGCATGTAATATATTATTATTTTGTATTAAATCAAACGTTTTATGAGTCGAGGGTGGCAGATATTTGGCAGCGTTATTATATTATTATGCTTTATAAAGATATGTCATTTGAAATTATGTTTACGTATGAAACATACCTATAATAGTATAAGGTCATATGGACGTCAACTTAAATTTTTGTTTTCTTCCAAATATAATTATTATGGTTTTCGAGGGCATTATCTTATTACAGCGTCTTTGACAGCTCATACAGCATAGTTTTAGTATTATTATATTTTCAGATTTAATGCAAAAACGGAAACGAGCATTCTTATGCATTCATTAAAACTATTTGCCCAAGGTCAATATTGGTTTATAAGTATTATTGCATTGTTATGTTCTTTTTGTATTTTTCTTTTATTAAAAATGTTTTTAATTTAATTTAATTACTAGGTAAATACTAATACGATACCAAAACAATTAAAAATGTATTATTTGATATACCGCTACGTTATATTGTGTACACAAGGCATTGTAAAGTCGAATAATATAAAAGTAAAGACTTTTTACTTAATTAAAATTGTTAAAACAAATTCAAACAATACGTCTTCTGGTTATGATGGAATATAATCTGACATTCTTGTTCGGTAATGTTTTCAGTTTGGACACTGTTCCGAGAAAATGATTTACAATGTAAAATTTACATTTTCATGCATATACAATATTGTCCAAAATAGATTTTTCAAACACAGTTTTTTGCACTGGACGACTCGTTTGATCGACACTATCATTTCGTTTGGAAGTCTAATGTTTTTTTGAAAATATCATCTCCGCATCATTATTATTAGACAACGGTGTATTTTTTTTAAAACTCTTGTCGCTATTCGTTTCTAAGTTATTTACTTCTGTGAATGACAATGTCATAAAATTACATTTTTAATTCCATAATCCGATGCCAAATATTCCAACGAATAGTTATTTAATAATTACAAGCCGGTCATCGGTAAGTATTCAAAGTTGTTTAGAAGTTGATCCGGGCAGCGGACCAGTACATATTGTAGTTAATTTTCTAAACGATTAACATATTATTATGTTCATCAAAGAGAGAGGACCTTCAGCGGATTCCCTGCAGCAGGTCCGTATTCAATTCAACACATATTCGTATAATATGTACTTATATATATATATATATAATATATATATTATAATATCGTAGTACAAAGTATCAACACCGCCGTGACGGTTTACATGAATATTATAGCCACAACAGAAATTGCAGTCCGGTGGAAAAAAAATTTGCCTCCGGTCGGCGAAACTACTCTTGTTGAAAACCTTTGTCGTATATTATATTATAATATAATTGTGTTCGCCGAAAAAAAACTAACTCTCCGACGCTATAAATATATATTATTATGCGGTGCGTCCTACCTATTTATATTACACATATATGTGTGTGTGTGTGTGGCCAGTAAAACAGAATAAAAAAAAATGTACTCCACCGGCACACATACTACATAGTGATTAATAATATTAGACCCTTGTAAATTGTGCGCAGCGGACGTAGTGTATACCTATCCCGGGTAAAATTTTGCTCGTAAAAAAAAAATTCAACGCTATTATTAATTACCAGGCGTGGCGAAATGTATATATCCACACCCGCGCGCGCCGCTCGGCGAAACGGTTCCGTTGCGATAGCTATATAAATCGTTATTAACTTTTTCTTTCTTTTTTTCGCTTAGGCGCCATAATAATATTATTATGTTATTACGTTATGATAAGTGTCGTCGTGTAATATTTCAAGGTTAAAATCTCGATAGAGGAGGAAAAAAATTTTGAAAACATATTGTTATACGTTGCGTAAGCCTATAAATGCCACTGCAGCGACATCAAACGAAAAATGGTTCAATGCTATCGCGTACAGGACTCGGGGGGACTGGAACCTTTTGAATTTATCGGTGTCGGTTCCGGTACTGGTTCTCCTAAAATAAGACAGCTGTTCCAATTCGGTTCTGGAAAAACAAATAAGAGTATCGGTTCCAGATAATTGAGGTACCGACAAGTATCATAATTTTAAATACTTTTCCGAAGTGAGAGTTTAATATTAGTAGTATGAGAAATATTAGTAAAATTATATATTAATACCATTCAATTATGATAAATAAAATTATCTTATTTTTGAACGTAAAAAACCCATTTAATTTGAAAATTCCGGTTCAGTTCTGGTACTTTATTTATTAAAAACGAAGGTTTCGGTTCTGAAGAAAAAAAAATGACTTATCACAGAATTCATATTATTTACCTTGCAAAAAGTGGGATTGACAGAACAAAAAACAACAAGTATGTTCAAAAAATATACAATGTAACAATATTGGCTGATTATATTATTATTCACACTTCTCTTATTTAAAATACAAAACTAAAAAGTTAAAAAAAAAAAAATGGTACAACATCAAGAATGGAGTCTCTTACTAGGGCAATAATTATAACCAGGGCTCTGATCTAATAGCACTAAAAATAACTGAAATATGCGCAATAATATGATGACCTAAAAAATCTTAACACAGGTGCTATAATAATATTTCATAAAAACATAAAAAATAGCAAAAAAAGAACATTTTTTTTAAAAATGTTTTCTCCCATTAAAAATGTATAAAAACTAATGTTCATTAAATAATTATCGGGCGCAAAACTACTGATAAAAAATATATAAACACAATTTGTATGGAGTATGGTAATTAGCGAAAAAAAAAAAAATAGGTAGAACCTAAACTCGAAAAATAGCAATACAAAATATTATCTAAAACAGGTACTAAATTCGAGTAGGCAAAAAAAAATAACAATATAAAATGTCATATTCTCGGCGAGCCAGACATCAATGCGTCACTCTCCCGTTTTCATCCTACAACAATATAATGATTAGCAAACGCCATAAAATAAATCCGAGCTCCGATCATAATATAACAGTACAATGTCGTCGTGGGCAGAAAACCGTCGCTCCACTCGTCCCGGCTCTCCGATTTAATATTTTTTTTTTTATTTAATTTATTTAAGCATATTTACAATCTATACAATTTGTACAGTAAGTAAATTTGATAACATAGGTAATTAAAATGACTTGAATGTCTTGAGGGGGGGAAAACCGTCCATCAACAGTACCTCCTATTTAATTTGATGGGTTCATATAATATGGAGACCGTTAGACAAGAGCCTCTCTCGGCCATTTTCTTTTTAACCTCCTCGGAGGATTGTTGGGGATAGTTATAGAGGACATGCGGTTTTGGTTCGAGTGCAGTTTGGAGTGAAACTTTTTGTAATGACGAGTTGCTATTTCGTTGACTGTTGGGATTTGGAGATCCTTATGTAATGCGTCGTTGGTTGATTTAATATTATAATGGTTTTTTTTTTTTTAATACTCCGTCGAATGGGGTTCGCCGCCGGTATGACGATAACATAATATTCCGTCGCGGAGAGCACGCATAATGATATAATATTATATTATAATAATATCATATTATTACATTGCGCACACACACACACGATGCGTATGTTATTATCGTTATTATAGCTGTAGTGTACCCAAATCGAATTATTGTCTAAACAACCCGACGACACGAACCGTCAAGATTATACACACCCGCGCGCTCGCGTGCCCTGATTGGGGGGGGGGGGGGGGTTGGAAAACCGTAGGGTTCCACGTGTGTATCGCGCGATATGACGCACCTCGCACACGAGCTCTAAAATATGTTATAATAATATTATAATATACGCGTCGTCGTGTATCGTTTGTGTGCAATAAACTCGGGCGGTTCGTGCGGCGGTATATTATGCGTCGAGGTGGGTACCCGACGAGGGTGGGTCGTACGGCGGGAGACGCGATGTGAATCGGACAAAGTTTCCAGTCCGTCGCCGGGCGAAATAATTACTGTTATATTGTTTTCCGCATTCGCACTCGGAAACTTTGCGCTGGGTCGATCGAATTATACGTAGGTACGATACACGATATTATATGTTGTACGTATCACGGCTACGTGTGTGTGTATATTATTATTGTACACGCTCGGAGAGCGTTCCGTAAATACTTACAGGGTGATTCGTGAAGCGTAAAACACTCATCATCTCAAAAAGCATTGATGTTTTTGAAAAAATATTTTTTTACATAGTTTCAAGTTGTCAAAAAAAAAAAAAAACTATGATTTTATTAAAAAATTATATTTTTATCTATATAATTTCTTGAGTTTTTTACTTTTTTGAATGACAGCATAGATTTTTAAATTCATATTCCGAAGCAGAATATTTTTCCAAGTATTTTGATTCATAAAAATCTAATTTAGGGCGAGTAGTCTATGAGGTATAAGCATTAAAGGTTTGATGGGCGGAGTGGAGTGGTATGGGGTTACCCCGCAAATGTGTGTCCACTACTCCGCTTGTCTAAACCTTAAACACTTATAACTCATAAACTACTCGTCCTAAATTCGATATTTATGAATCAAAATACTTAGAAAAATATTCTGCTTTGGAATATGAATTTAAAACTCTGTGCTGTCATTCAAAAGAGTAAAACACTTAAAAAATTATAAGGGTAAAAAATATTTAAAAATATAATTTTTTAATAAAAATGTTGTTTTTCTGACAACTTGAAACTATGTAAAAAAATATTTTCAAAAACATTAATACTTTTTGAGATAATGAGTGTTTTACGCTTAATAAATCACCCTGTATACACGTGTACATGACTTGGATGTAATATTATAATACATCATAACATCCGCCGTGGGACGTAGTATGGGGTGTCCCGTAAAGTGCGCCGCCTTTTACTCTTTCCGCCATTTTTTTTTTAAATATTTTGTTGGCGATCCCGCTCTTGTGATTTCTCGTCAACATAACTACTAATCAAATCGGAGTGCTGGTCACGATTAAAGATTTATTTTATTATAATATTTTATTTCACTGCTGCGGCCGACGACTATAGGACGCGTGCAGAGTACCGCCCACGTCATATCATTAAAATGTTTTATATTCGTCTCTCGGCAACTCAATAATCGAGTTGAACGAAAACGTTCGAAAAACACAACTGAATAATATTAATATATTATAGTCAGGTTACATGCGTTGCAATGATCGTCATCGCAATATTATATGATTTATTGATTAAGACTAGACGGACAGAGGCACTTTAGAGCTTTAACAACAGATGCCTATCTTACAATAATTATACCAAGTGTTTTAAATAATGATAATCAACAGTTAATTAATAAAAATTTAAAAAAAAATTTGGTCGCGTCCAAATTGGCAAGGGACATTATTCGCCTATAGATAGGTTTGATGTAATTATATTACTAATATATTACTCGTAAAGTATAATAATATTAACAACTGTTTTACATATTATTTGTAGGTAGTGGTTTTATTTATGCTGTATGGCACACATTGATGAAAACGCATTCGATGACAATATGTCGTTTAACTTCGTTCGTTTATCGAACAGATTATTTCTGTCTTGAATTATTTATTTTTGTAACGATCCTCCGTCTCGAATTTGATTCGTCAACCTAGTGTATACCTATATCGTGTGTAAAGCGCGTTTCGTCCCAAAAGTAAACACTAATGGTTGTCAGTTGTTATGGTTTCTAAACTTTTAATACGTATTAAGTATAAACTTTGTCACCGTTCATCGCATCCGAGGTTGTATCGTCTCCGTTTCACCATTTCCATTCCCCAAGAGTATCCAAATAGCGTTATCGACATTGACGTGTGACTCAAAATTACACTCAATGAAATGTGTCTTTTCTACTTCCGTTCATCTCACTACTGACCGCGTGTAAGCTGTCGTCCGTAAAAATTCCATACATTTCGGCTTCAACTCAGACCCAATAATATTTTGGAAAACTATAGGACAGTACCAAAACTAAATTGTGTTCTAACATTTGACAGTTTTTTCTTTACTTACTTTTTCATAAATGTCGCCATAGAATTATCGTTATGTCCAGACGACATAGCAGCGTGGACATGATTAATTTAATCAATTTTCTGAGTATCGCAAAATTGTGGCACCGCATATCATTCCATTATAGTAACATTGTGCGACATACTTTGGAGTCATTCCTTTTTTCCTAGTTTCCGAGATATCAACAGCGACCATGGTTCAAGTATTTATTTATTCATATAAATGGACTTAAGTCCTATAACATGTTACTATCAACGCAAGCACAGAAAAAGTTATACATGGTGAGTAATACATGGTTACTGGTTATACAATCGTCTACTGCATTTTGTGCACTTTAATTTACTTATACTTTCCTGAAGACGACGCGTCCTATGTACACTGCACGTAATACGCGTCCTAAAAGTATTTGTTTATAGGTTACTTACGTCATTTTCGTGCATCCGATGAAACGGTATTTTCTTATTAGACACTGTCAACGTCCAAACACGATAGTGTCTGTGGTCGTACTACAATATCGTAACACCTCTGAATGATAATATTAGGATAGGGATAAAAAAAAAAAATTGACAACAATTTCAACGTATTTCTAACAATTTCAATTTGACTTACAATATAAATTAGTGGATTCGTATTTTACTAAAAAAAACTATCAAGTAAGTACCGATTTTTACAATCGCAGTAAAATCCATAGCACACGACATGGTCTTAATGTTGCTTTGATGTATTCATTCGTGTTCTTTTGGCGTACTATAATGTATTAGTGTGTGTGCTACACTATAATCCTCGAAAAAAATAACGATTCAGTTATTACCATAATATCATATAACAATACGCCGCTGTCGTGTTCCAATATCATCTGATAAACATAAATTTTGTTTTAGCGCTCGGTGCGCATTTCCGCTAACTGAAAAATAAATCTCGAATAATTCTTGAAAACCTTTTCGAACGAACGAATCGCGTACCTACCCTTTTATTATAATTTATCATAAAATTGCATAGCGAAATAACTGCATATCGATTTGTGTGTGGAGCGCAGCTACTTCTGCCGGATAACCCTGCGCAAGACATAATAATAATAATAGTATGTATAACAAATATTGTAATGCATATTATAATATATGCATATAACGCGTCATGTGTGGGGTCTATAAAATAATATTATATTATATTGTGAAATTACGGGGCGAAACAAATGTAGAAACGCATAAATCTATGGGCCATTTGAATTTCGTGATTTAAATAATTTAATTTGCCAATACGGAATGTTTAAAACCACCGCAAACATAAATAAGAGTTATACATTAATATAACATAATAATAATATATATTTTACAACCTGTGTGGCGGCGCATTTACGAGTGGGTCCATAATTCATTGAGCGCGTTTCAAATTTACGTTTTTAAAATTATTATGTAAATTACGGCGTTACTGCGTGCCTGCAGTTGGAATCCAATCGAGATGATACGACGGGAAATATTCGATTAGGATAAAATAATAATAATAATAAAAATAGTAATTTAAAACTCGGCGTATCGCCCCAAAATCAACGGCCGAATCCCTAATCGAACCGTTTGAACGAGATGTTTTTATCTGGTTGATATATTTTATGTTCGCCGTTTTTTTTTTCCACTGCTCGCCCCCCCGTCGAAACTTCAAAATATACCTATTATAATATTATATAATGTCCGACGTCCAATATTATTATTATATTCCAATCGCAGGCGAAACATTATTGCGATCCGTTGGCTGTGATTCGACCGTGCGTGGTTCGTTCGATATCCAAACAGATGTGCGAGTCAGTCGCGACCGTCGTAGTCGCGCCAATGTTCAAATAGAAATCGGTAAAAATAAAACCGAAAAATCTGTAAAAAAAAAAAAATCTACAAAAATAACGAAAAATTGCTACAGATTACGCGAGAATAACAACGAAATAAATAACCGACTGCGGGCGCAATATTATAGCGACGGTCGCGTTCAGAAAAACTCAAAGCTCCTTCGTGCCGAGAAACCAGGTCAGACCCTGTAAACACACACACCCACACACCCACACAACAATATTATTACTTCGGTGGTACTCGCGTGCAAGTGTCGGTGCGCTCGCGACGGGACGATGAAGGATTCTGTTTGCGGTTTCATCAATCAAACGTCCTCCACCCTGCTCCCACCCCCACACACACCCACCGAACGCAGCCGCAGCACGCACAGCAGTGCTATTATGTCAGCGTCTCCTCGCTCTCTCCGGCAATGGATATCGGATGATCATCTGTAATTCAGATTTCCTTTTCACGGTACTACACGCCACTGCGGCTTGTCCGGGTGTGGAGGCGCGTCGGTGTTGTAGCGACAAGGCCGTGGCGGCGGTGGAGGTGGCCCGGACTCTGTGCACAAAGTCGATAATGCCCGCGGCTGTATCGCCGCACTGTTACGCACACAGACATATAATAATAATAATATATACACACACTCGGTGACTGGCGGTCGGGCGGGACGTGGTGTCGGTGCAGAAGTGTGGAGAAGGATAATAATATATTATTTTATACAAATACCGACGCGAACACTCACAGTGGGTTTCCACCCTCACCCCCTTTCGTCATCCGTTTCCCCCCCCCCCAACCCCACCCGTTTTCGTACAGTAAAAATAACAACACATATTATATAGGTAACACGCATGCGCGAGTACCGATGCAGGAGCCGAGTAAAATATGTCGTCATCTATATTATAATATACGAATTTTACCTCTGTATTATAATATTATATTTATAGGATTACCGACGGCTGCGGCCGTACGATACGTTATTATTATCGCTATACAGGTGCCCACGTGCGAGTTTATATAACGTCGGTATGTGGGTAGAGGGTTATATATATATATATTCGGCGGGCGAAAAATCGGCAAACCGTCAGCGCGAGACGCCTCATTTTACTTAACGAAATAGTTAGGATCGGTATTTTAATGATTTTTTACCTCGGTGCCCGCCGAAGTCGGTTAAAAGGACTGTAAAGTTTTAATTAGTTTCGCGAAATAATACACATTCTTGCCCGTATAATAAGTTTGCACCGCACACCCCGGCCGGGGAGGGTTCAACGTGCGCCGGTGCGGCCCACCCTCGCGCAAAAGAATAATAATATAATATAATGTTTTAATCTACTGAACAATATCGGCTTAATATATAGTTTTCAATTACTCGTATACCTACCTACCCATACCTACTATTATACCTATTGAGAAAATGAAAATCGTATTGAAAACTTTCACGGTTTTGAAACTAACACTGCGGACTAATGAACATAATGCGTATTATATAATTATATTTATACCTATACCTAATATAGATAATTATTGTTTAATTACTTCAAGACGAGTTAATATAGTTTTAAACAGAAATAAGATTGCTATACATAGTCCTGAGTTTCGTAGATTATTACTTACTTCCATAATAATTATATGAACCCGCTTGTTCATTAATAATATATCAAATTATTAATTCCTCATATTGCAGTATACAGATATAATATTATTATAACGGTGTGTATGGGTAGGTATTAGTTTTCCGATCTTCGTTGGAAACGTGTCGAGTCGATTTTTACAATTTTAACAGAATACTTTTGTCTTGTAGACAATTTTACGCCGGATCGACTTGTGGCACTGCAATTTTGGCTATATCCATCGTAGACCTACAAACTATGGACAGAGACACAACTATAGGACTTAGAGAGAGAGAGAGAGTGAGAGAGAAGTCGGACGACGATTTGGAGTGAGCGAGGATAGTAACAAAGTAGTAAAATACAGAGTGTTTAATGCCGAATAAAAAATTGTGTCACGATCAAATCTCGTCGATCATTAATATATTTTATTGATAACGCGATGAAATGTGATTGATTAGATCGTAATAATATATACTAAATATGTAACGAGTATACTCGCACGTGCGCAGATAACGCATCTCAACCTGCCACTCGTCGGTAATATGTGCTTCAAATTGTTTACATAGGTAGGCGACATAGGCTCATCCAAAGTATATGATCTAAGACTGATTCCCACGGTCAAAGATAGGTAGTACCATGGCTAAATATATAGGTATGATCGCATTGAGACGCATTTTCGTTATGGGCTGCGCACGAACAATATTATTGCATGTTCTAGCATGGAAAAGAATCTCAGCTGGCAGTGATTTTTGGACTATTATTTAGCCAAGAAATTAATAATTTCTTTGGTGTTTTGTTGAAGTGATAAAATTCACTGCCAGTGGCGGCCATGACACCGCGTATCACAAAGTTGCGATCATACCTATATATTTAGCACTATCTTAAATCGCGCTATTTACTGATTTATAAAGAAAATTGAAAGAAAAAAGTGTGGTATTTCCTCCATGATTTGCTTCTTAATATCCTTCCTCTCTTCTTTTTGTCTTCTCTCTTTCTCAGTTATATTATGATCGCTTAGCATTGTGAGCGAGGCGCTGTCCATTGTTTATAATTTAGTCTATAATCTCCATGGACAATATCATTAAGCACAAGGTAGCCAAATATTAGTGCCACCAGTCGATCCGGCGTAAGTTTGTGACATTTTTATGAGCTAATTTTCAAAATAAGTATCATAATATTCAATAATAATAATATTAAGTATGTATATAAAAATTAAACCTACGCGCATTATATTTTAAAATAAATTGTCAGCTTGAGTTCCAAACCTTAATGGATCGTTATGTTTAGATAATGAAGTATGATATTGTTGTTATAGCTATAATAACTCTAATAGTTAGTATTAATTTCCGAGGATAGTAATTAAAAACAAATTTGTATTATTATACGTAATAATGAGTTGTTCTTCAACTTGAGTAGGCACTATATAAATGTTAAATGATCACTTTGAATTTCAAAAACGTTTATTTGGTGCAAGATAACTCAGAACCTTTTTGATGTTAAAATATTAAAGGTCTTGGAGGAAACAATTTGTGTTTGACAAAATAATCCATTCGGCTGAAACTTATTTCAAAAAGCCATTAGATAACTACACTCAATTAATGGTTTATTTAATCTGTATGGTATATATAGTAATATTAAAATATGTCAACATTATATTTTTAACTTAAATTAAAAATGTAAATGCAAATAAAATCCACGGGAACTCGGTTATTCCCGTTCGTTTTAATGATAACGGAACTAAAAAAATATCCATTAATAACTAAGAACACGGCACTCGTACCAGCAGTATACCTACTGAGTAGGTACTCGTAAATCTTAGTAATTTTAAAAATAATTTTATGAATATTGTATTGCATCAATAATTGAAATGGGAACGATTTAAGCTCGTTTTATTTTCAACATACTGGATCGAAAATGTAAACGATTAATAGTCTATGCCGCATATTATTAATACCTAGTGGGTTACGTAATTACGTTAAATTAAGTAAAAAGTTATAATTAATGAGTTTTTTTTTGTATTTTTTGGTTGAAATTATTTGTATCTCGATGACTTTCTCGAATTTTTATTTTCTATTTTTGTGGTGTCTCATAAAATTCGGAAATACGTCATATTATTATATTGTAAACGTGGATCTCAATGTAAATCCACAGAGGTGTGACACGAGTGATTGCAAAGCCAGATTAATCTATAAATTAATTTGAAAAATAATAACTACTATAGATTTACCTTTAAAGAACCGTATCCCGACGTGTTGGTCGAACCGTGATTGTAGTGCAACACTGTCACAGTAGTTTTCAAAAATATTCTTAAAGGAAATAACAAATTATCAGACGCGTCGCAATCGCGATTAACAAGTGATTAAATGTCGTTATTGTTGCACGTCGCGTTAGAGTCTCGAAATTATTTCAAAATCTATTTTCACCTTTTGTATTTTGTATTTGGATCACATTTCATTCTAGGTGCACGTATTGTTTCGAGAAATCTTTGTTTGAAGTCGAAATACGCTCTGTGTGTTACCACACTAGTATTGATTGTTTACCCTGTAACAATATATACAATTATTAAAAATCGTTATATTGACGAACGCGTTTAGCGTGGTCTCCTCCATTATCTTATTTCAGAATAAATGAACAACAATCAAATATTTATACAGTTGTTGGATTATAACTCTCGTAAATGACACCACACTACCACAGCTATGCCCATCATATTATAAGTAAATAATAAATATTTAATTGTCGGGAACGATATATTATTTATATGAACATAGTATTGTGATATTTTTAACAAAAAACAAAATATATTATAAAGTATTCATAGCAGTAAAAATACAATCCGTTTTTTGATTAAGCAGACTTTTGGCAATCTATCGTTTATCACTACGAATTATGAATTTACGTTCAGACTTTAGGGTAGGTACTTAGTATGAAATTAATTCAGTACCTACCTTTATTAGTTCCATTGAATTTTCTCTGTAGCTAATCTATGGGTATACGACAACGATTTTTTAAGAGTTATTACAGGTAATTCATTCTTGTAAAAACGATTCTTAACAAAACCTTATTATGTTACTTACCGCAAACATTTTACGTTTTCATTTTGTGAGTTTTTAACATTTATAGCAATTACCATTTACGGTATGCGTACTGCTAATTAATGATTGAGTCGATATAGGACGTCTATCTGAAGACAACATTAATAATTAATCATTGTTAAACGTAGTACACGATTTGTATATATAATCAGAGAGAATAGCAGAACACATGTTTAATTAAATACAATTAAATAAACTGTTAGTTCGCATCGGTTAAAATATATAAGATATATTGTTTTGGATGAATTTTTTATGGTTTAAAATAACTTGTGTGCTAATCGGACGAGATTGGGGGTATTCGGACGCGGAAAATTATACGTTTTAAATTATAAAATTTGTCTACAATGTTAATGACATCGAACAAAGGTATAAGTTATGAAAATATATTGTTCTATATCATACTATTATATTGTCTCTGGCTAATGATTATCAGAAATGTGATTAAAGACATTAATTGTAAACTTCAGACAAAATAGTGGATGTTAGACACGATAATATTTCAAGACTTATTAATATAATATTCATATGAACAACCTATAACAAAGGAATCGAATGGCGACGAACAATATTACTCATCAGTTACAAATTTAATTACAATTCGTGTACAAGTCGTAACCACCGATCTTCGAATAGATCATTTGGATCGGCGGACCTTTAACATTTCTTTCTTCTACAATCATCACAATTTTCAAACAAAATATTATTTTTTTTTTAACTCTACACGATTGTAATATTATATTGCTGCTCGTTATTTTTTTTTTAATTTTATTAATTTTTTAAATTTTTATTTGTGTTTTTAGTAAGTCATATTATAACTACACGCAATAGTAATATTTTAATTAGGTTACTATGTCTATACTGCGTGAACTGTGTAAGTACAAACTTAGGTAAAATTCAACTAAACTGAATATTAGATTGAGATCAACTTAAAACGGTATAGCTGGTAACAGCTGAGAAACAATCTCACCGAGAGGAAATGTACAAATCAATTATTTCGAATGGTTGAATAATTTCACCGACCCACATTTACTAAGCGTCTGCGCTTCGTTATAATTGGTATATTTTTTCATCAAATATTAATTAACTATATGTACTTAGTTAAGAGTCGTAGAAACAGTATTGTGTTTGATATAATATATATTTACGCATCGGTTAATGAACACATTATTATACAATTAATTCTTAAAATATATCCTAAAATTATTCACTAAACATTATGTTTAAGCCCAGAATGGCTCATTGTTGTACGATCGTTTGGATGAGTTGGCTCGATAAACTATCATTGTTATTTGTATTATTGTTCTGGTTCAGTGAGACGTCATTGATCATCGATGCACCGGGAAATGCACTTCCGATGCACTTCCGATCGATTGTAATCGTACCGCGTAATTGCCATATTATATAATTTAGGTAATTAGCAGGTATTCTATACTACCCTATTATAATAAATATTATACTATTGTTATGATTGTTATCAATTTAAGCCAACGTTCATATGGTTTCGTGACGTTCGATTTGAATTAGTTATTTTTAAGGCCCACATGACTGAAAACTTTATTTTTTTAATGATTATTTAAATACTAGCTGAATTACTGTTGTCCGGAAAAAAATTCTGATTGCTCAACTCGTTTTGGGTGTAACAAGTTATTATTATTATTTAACGAGTATCGCTTTAATAATTATAATTATATTAAAATTTATAGCAACAATTTACAAACAAAATGTTTATCTTGAAATCTCAAAATCACTGTTTGGGTACCTTCCCAGGTCGGACCTCTAATTTAACCTTTTTAAATCTTCTTCCCAGAGGTCTAAAATTACTAATAATAATATATATGTACCAAATTTCATCGCAATCGGATGAACGGTTTAGGAATGCGTAAAAGACATACACACACACACACAGAATTCATCTAAATATATATATATAGATTAATAATATTAGCTTTCTACGATCGATACTCAACGATGAAAATAGTGTGCTTCGGTCATGATAATATGCACTCGTAATAATATAACAACCGTCTATAGTATTATTATATTTTACCGCGCTGAAGAATGTCGACAATTTATCGAGAATAATTTGAATTAATATATTGTAATATAAATTGTATATACCCACCTACAACTACTAAATTGCAATACAATACAACTACGGATTGTACATTGCCCGATCGCCGCGTATAATTTATTATACCTCAAGAAGTCCGAGGCGAATTTCGCCGTCGTCAACATCGGTTTACATTGTACATAGTTATAATAATAACAATAATACAATATATTTCGTGCGACGGTGGCTTACCGTGTTGTGTCGTTCGCCGTTTCCGTGTACCGGGGAGAACCACACCGCAACAGCTGTGATCGCCGGTGAACACTTGCACTTATACCTGCCAACATGTATACATATATATATCTGTATACGTGTCCTTTATATACCGATACCGTGGTATAATAGTAATAATATTTAGTCGCTGTTGTTTGCGCGGAAGCTTTCTCTCTCCTGCACACCGGTCCACCGGATTACTACCTACCTTTCTATAATATATTATATTATAATACTATAGCGATAAGTTGGACGCGAAATATGTCCCACGGCGAAATATTCGACATCGACGTTGTACGGTACATTCTACGATGTTATATTGTTGTATTGGTATTATCGCCGGGCGTTTCGTCGTCGATCATGTCCGAAGAAAACCGGAAGTCACTGTACGAAGGCACTCTGATAACAACAGTGAAATTATGACACATGTTCGACCACCGACGGATCAGCAACACTCGAATATCTTTTGGCGACAGCGCGCCAATTTCGCCAACGGTTGATCAATAGCGGGCGATGATAATAATATGATCATTATTGTTACCGTTCGGCGTCTACATAATAATATCGAAATGAACGATAAACACGAAACAGGCAAACGGCGCATTACAAAACATTCAGGCAAAAAATTATATTCTCACCACTCCGAGGACGCGGCGAATTCCTACGCACGACAAATCAATTACTCCCAACGTAGGACTAATCTTGAAGTCAATCTCAAATTTGGCCGTCGTAAAGAACTCTATCATACCGTCTAGCACATTTTCCACATCCGCTTTTAACAGCATTATACACCGTAGACCACCTATACTGCAGCTCCCGAGATTACCACCGACGCTGCGCGCTACGATTTCACTGTTTCCAGAAATAAGCAAAATTAGGTCGTCATCAAAGACGATAGCATACCCAACAGAAAGAACGAATACGAAATAAAAACAAAACTTTAAATAAAAACACATTTATTTCTGACGATTTCGTCGCTTTAAGAAGATTCAATGTGCTCAACAGATTCTTGGTAAAAAAACAGCAAATCACCGTCGTGGAAAACCAGGATAGATAACCAGAGGGATCTCTCTTTAGTAGAGAAAAAAATCAAATCCCTCAAAGGTACCGCGACTACTCGAAATCTCAAATCTCGTACATCGCTACTCCAAAGAAAGTATAGTTAATTCTCCAGAAAAGGCTTCCAAAACAATTCTAGTTACTCCAAACACGACAACAGTTTTCTTATATAATAAGCTTAATAGTTTGAGTTTTAGTAGTCTAAGTACGACTACTTATCCATACGATTCCAGCTAAATTATTCAAATAAATTCTTAAATTTCATTAGGAGAACTATACGTACACTGGTCTTGGCGATAAATATGACATACTCGTACCCAACTTTACTTATTATCTAGAAAATAAAAAAAATTGTATATAAAACTTTTCTCGGTGAATTTGGCAAAATTGGTTTCAAACACTATCGACTACATTGAACAAACCAAATAATTCAATCATGCCATTTCTCCGCTCGAAAATCTAAACATTCAACCGGAAGACAAGATACGATTGTAAACCGACTCTGCAGAATTGGACAAACGACTTACAATAATCCATGGTCACCTGGCGTCAAGGGATAAACTCTAAATTGAACGTCTATACTAATTGAATACCGTAATCTACAATAGAAACGGATGCAATACTATATAGTCCACCAACCGTGACGAAATCCTCAGACCCTCTGCCCGTCTTTTATTCGATCAATTTTTCTTCAAACGTCATACAGGTATAATAAAACATATTATTTTGTTGAACGACGTTGTCAATCCCGACGGCCACCGTAGCCGCCGAGGAGGACTTTAAGGCGTTATTTAATAATAATAATAAAAAAAAAAAAACAACAACGATAACCGGGAAATTAATAGTAATAATTAGGGCTCGGACGTTTATGCACTCAAAACGAATGTAATATACATGCATTTATGCACTAAAAATTACAATATATGCAATCAAAATATGCGCTAAAAATTATAAAATATACAGTTTTAGCCAATAATAACACCGAAATATACACAAAAAATTTATTATAATTCATAAAACAAAAATATAATATTTTTATTACCTGGTAGTTATTTTTTTACTACAATTTATAACACATTTTTTAAATTTACATAGCGTTTTATTTACTTTAATTTACATAATTATTACATTATTAGCGTTACACTATGCTTTTTATAATTTGATAAAATTTGTAACTGCGTTTGTTATCGGTAAGTAAATTTTTGTGGCGTGTAAAACTTTGTTCTACATCAACTAATGTTATTTGAGCATATTTGAAGAATGCAAGATCCTCAACCATCAAATCTTCTTCTATTCCTTCCATAGTATCAACTTCACTGGTTAGGTTAGGTTAGGGAATTTGTACCAAAGACAAGTCGATAATAAATATTTATATTTCACGTAAATGCGTGGTAGATTGTACTTATCAACTATAAAACTTATACATACAAATTGTGGAATTAATTGTGAAGTTCGTTAATTTTAAATTATTCTTTAAAAAATGTACTGAAATAGGCGTTTTTATTTTTAAAATCACAAAATATGCAATTAAAATACAAAACCATTAAATATGCAAAAATATGCAAAGTAAAAATAGTTTTATTTGATTCAGTAGAACATGAATTAAATTTGTATCCAGGTTAGCGTTACATTGGACGAATAGAAAAAAAATATTATGCAATTTCATAAACATAATAAATAATAATACTATGTCGAGGGAAAGCGTTATTGTTTTGACAGCTGCAGCAGTGGCAGCCACGCTATACGGCGTGCGCGAGTCGCGGGCACTCGGTGAGGATTAAAACGATATTGTTCTACCGTCGTAATAATGTGTGGTAAATCGGACGTCGTTTTACAGTCTGCCTGGTGGGAACCGAGTACGATGATAGTTTGATTATTGATTGTGTTGATTCGGACGGGATGAGTCTGCGAAGCCGAAAGATCGACTGTACGCAATCGTATAATAATACATAATGTAGAGTATTGTCCACCATTGGCGGAGGACGTGATAGTATAATATAATATTATCGTTGTCATGGTCATTGTCTTAGGGTGTATATAGGATCGGTTTACAGTTACAGTCACACCGGCGGTAGATAAAATAACTTTATTTCCAAACCTAATATTCAACAGTTTTGAACCATTACATTTTCTTTTTAACTTTTAAGGGTGTCGGTGCCAGTTTTTCCAATTTTCCGCAATTCTGTGGAATTTGAAAAATTATATTTCCAAATTTCCAATTTTAGTTGCTCCCTTCATTACAATTCTTTACCCCATTGATCTACTGCAGCCCGATAGATATTAAGAGGGAGGGGGGGTTGATGCGGTGTATTATAACATCAAAAATGACCATTCACCGGAAAAACTCTAACGCCTCATTAATATTATTGAATCAAAATTTTTTCAGGTCAGATCGAATCCCGAGTTTTCATTTTTCTTGAAATAGTGCCAGAAAAATACGTTTGAAAAATATCAAATATTATTGTACATTATATTCAAATGCATATTTTAGCTCATGTAATTATAATTTTGAAAATCAGCTTTCATCCTACCCATAAAACGTTTTCTTCTTTTTAAAAAACTAACGAAAACCCACAACTGTATAAGGGCTTGAGGGTTTTTCCTGTTAGACAATAATATGTTTTCGTACTAAAAACGAACCGGCTCCGAGGCCCTTAATACGCATAGTTCTTTTATCCAATCGAAATTCCGTTTTCTCTCCGTGCGTTGCAACCTCGGATTGTGGGCTGGGCCCCTGAGAGGGGGGGGGGGGGTGCACGGGACTCGTGCTCACGACGGATATCGAACAATAGTTGGCCCCTGACGAGTAGTACGTTCACTGACCTAGCCTAGAATATACGCATAGTGGATATGAATTATTGTTATTATTTGGCCCGGGCCCGAAATCATCACACCGGCGACGGTCGCATCAATCGCTCTTCGTGTTTACGCTCGGGGGGCGTTCAACTCGCCTCCGCGGCGCAGAAATCGTTCGGTTTGTCCGGCGAAAAGTAGATATTATGACGTTTATGATATATAAACTATATGACGTTTTCAACGGACGACTGCAGCAAATCCGTTTCGCACCGAATTATATTGTCATCCGCCGGTTTAATATTGTTTCGCAGGCGGTCGGGACAAGTCGACGGCGAAGCCGATCACTAATAGATCGTTACGGCGGCGATAACGCCAGCCACCGCCACGGCGTTTGATTAATAGCCTCGAAATGATCAAATGCAAATAACGGACGAATAAATCATAAAAATTCTATTTTATTTATCGAAAATAAACGTAATACCGTTTTCTCATTTCCCCCGCGTATTTTATTTTCGTTTTCAATTTTTTTTTTTTTTTTTAAGAGTTTTCTCTCGCTGTTTTAACTTTTAACGGTTTAACTTGTGCTTTTTTTTTTCACGTCAAAAAATAATACAACTTTCATAAAAAGTTATGTTCCGAAAAATGTAAGCCCATATAATTAATTGCCTTGGAAACAGAAGTGTCAAAAAGTGTGCTTATATTGAAACTATACGTACCTACGACTATTAGTCAAAACAGCGATTTATTATCATTATTTTTATATCGAACCCAAAACAACTAATCGGAACCCGGATAAGGCTTACCGAACGATACGATTGGAGGAGTATTATCGATGCGATGCCTATAACGTAAGAACAACTTATATTTTATTATATTTTTGAACGGTAGTGATCGTCTTCTTTTTACAATCGTATTCCTATATGACTATATTATATTATTATTAGAATATGACTATATTATTACAAAAATAAAGAACTTTACGGACTCATGCCAAGTTGCATGGACAGTCAGCTAAAAAAGGGAAAGGGACATCTCACTTAACCATTATCGAATGGTTAGTGTGCTAGGTATGATTAGATTTTGCTGATTATATTTTTGATTTCACACAGTTTTACCCATATGTTTCCCCATTGTTCGAGAGTGTTTTTGGCTATAACTCTTCATAAGTAATAAGTATACGTTGCAAACGGCGTATTATTGTGTCATGATTATTGTCTAATGATTGGAGACGATGATATTAATATAGTATTGTATTTATTTTTGTTTCAGGTAAGATTCGTCGGCTGGTAAAATATTATAGTCTATTGTAAAACAACGGATTTATAACACGCGTCTACGTATATGGGTGAGCTTATTATTTATTTTAACGTATTATACGAATAATTACACAAGAATTATATTATATTCCCACCAATAACATCATTTTTGATTTACTGTTTGATTTTATAACACTTTTCAAAGCCCTAATATTATTCGAATTAAATTTTTTTTTTCGAATTACAATACGGATATACATTATACAAATACAATGGTATAAGGTATACCTATCCCAACAATGACCGGTTGTCAGAAAACTGCACAGGTCGATCGATATGACGTCATGCTAAACGTGTGCAAACGATATCCGTACACGATATATATTATTATTATTTCAATCCACCGCGCGAGAAACCAATTCAATTCTTATAATTAAAGTAAACTCTGAGCGAGAGCACGTCGTTTTGTGTGTGCAAACGTAAACGATAAAACTTTTAGAATCTCAATTAAACCGTTTATGTATGTAAACGCGAACGCGAAATACCATCGTCTCTCGTCGTCGTCGTCGTCGTCGTCCGCCCGTGGTTAAGGAATTCCCAGTGCACAAAGTTCGTTTCTCGGGCGGCACACAACATGTACACGGTACACACGCACGCACACACACACCCACCCACACACACACACCCACCCACACACACACACACACGCACACTCCAATACGTGTTTTCGTTAAATTTCCACAGATTTTCATTAACGATTTAGTAACTAAAATTATTTTCTTGCCGCCGACGTTTGTATTGCGCGCACCGCACGCACGCACGCCGTCTTCCCTCTCGCCCCCTCAAAACCACACACACGCACACCCCGTCATCATTACTGTTTCAAAACACCCCTCCTCGCGCCGCGTTAGTGTTCACCCCCCCCCCCCCCCCACCCCATACCCCAGCCACAGTCGCTTATTCGTTCTTCCCGTCAGCCAGCTCGGTTCGTTCCGTTTACACAGTGTAGTTGACCGCAAAACTCGCGAAACGCGCAAGCCATTCGACAAATCCGTCCCGACGAAACTTTTCAATTCGTACGCCTGCCCTCCCCCCCTCCCCGTCATCTCGTCCTAGAGTCCGACCGGCCACGTCTTGTGCTCCGCACCGCCGCCGCCGCCGTCAGAAAATGTTTTCACTCGAAACTTGCTCGACGCCCATAAACAATACACACAACTACGTGAGGGTTCGTGCCGGGCTTACGTCCGAAATTCCTGTAAATTGAACTTTTTGAACCGGACTGTACGCGCGCCGTGTAGAGGCGCTCAACCGGGCGGCGCGCCCGACCCCGTGACGCGCGACGGAGGGCGGTGTGGGGTTTGAGGTTTGGCTAGAAGGATAGAGTGAGAAAGTGAGAGGGATAGACAGAAACAGAGAGTGATAGAGAGAGAGAGAGAGAGAGAGAGAGAGAGAGAGAGAGGACAGATAGAGTCGGAGAGAGACAGAGAGTTAAGCCGTTTTTTATATGCACGACAACGGCCGCCCAACATGAACATCCGTAGAGTACCAGCATACATACATATATATATCCGTGTATAGTGCCGCGTAAAGCACACGTAGACCGAGAAAGATTTATGTATAGACATTTTATTGCTTTCCGAATACGTCAAGAAACCAGAAGGAGAGAAAAAAATCCTAAAGCCGCCCCCCTGCCGTCACATATGTGAATTCTAAAAACAAGAAAAATAGATTTTACGTGAACTGAAATGAAAATTATTTGAAAATTGTATTACTGTTCTATATAATGCGTATTGTGTGTTTGTACAACGCCGAGTTGATGTAATTCGTCAATTTCGACGCCACGTACGGCAGGCGTTCAGAACTCCGGGTCGAGTGGAAAACGGAAGATGAAGGAGGGGGGGGGGGGTACTTGGGGCATCCGCGGCTTGCCAATACATTGGAAATGTACATAAAAAATGTGGGTTAAAATTATTCGGCTCGTAATAGAATGTTGCACGAAGTCGACGGATTCTCATAGTATAGTTACATAGTAGTTTGTACTTACTCTGAATAGATAAAATGACTTTATTTCCAAACTTAATATTGAACAGCTTTGAACCATTAAATTTTCTTTTTAACTTTCAAGAGTGTCGGTACCAGTTAATTCCAATTTTCCGCAATTCTGTGGAATTTGAAAATTATATTTCCAAATTTCCAATTTTAGTTGCTCCCTTCATTACAATACTTTCCCCCATTAATCTACTGCAGCCCGATAGATATTAAGAGAGAGGGGGTTGATGCGGAGTATTATATCATCAAAAACGACCATTCACAGGAAAAACTCTAACGCCTCATTAATATTATTGAATCAAAATTTTTTCAGGTCAGATCGAATCCCGAATTTTCATTTTTCTTGAAATAGTGCTAGAAAAATACGTTTGAAAAATATCAGGTCAGATCGAATCCCGAATTTTCATTTTTCTTGAAATAGTGCTATAAAAATACGTTTGAAAAATATCAAATATTATTGTACATTATTCAAACGCATATTTTAGCTCATGTAATTATAATTTTGAAAAATCAGTTCTCATCCTACCTATAAAACGTTTTCTTCTTTTTAGAAAACTAACGCAAACACAACTGTATAGGGCTTGAGGGTTTTTTCTGTTCGACAATAATATGTTTTCGTACTAAAAACGAACCGGCTCCGAGGCCCTTATAAGCATAGTTCTTTTATCCAATCGAAATTCCGTTTTCTCTCCGTGCGTTGCAACCTCGGATTGTGGGCTGGGCCCCTGGGAGGGGGGGTGCACGGGACTCGTGCTCACGACGGATATCGAACAATAGTTGGCCCCTGACGAGTAGTACGTTCACTGACCTAGCCTAGAATATACGCATAGTGGATATGAATTATTGTTATTATTTGGCCCGGGCCCGAAATCATCTTAATCCGGGCTTGCGTACGCACGAATATAATATAATAATGTCATCGATTAGAATATTTTTTTTTAATATAGTTATTTCTTTATCGCAATAACGGGCGACAACGGTCCAATAATAATCTTCTTTGGAAAAATTCGTATGGTCAAAATAATATTAAACCGTTACAAACGTAATATTACGCTTTACCATATTTCATGGTATTATAATATAACATGCGGGGCCACTGCAGTGGACTTCTATCGCAGCACTGACCCGCAGGTGACTACGGTGCAGAGTATTTCGCTTTATTTCCGTATCGAAATCGCGTTCAACAAAACATACTCATATTTTATGGGTACCTATATATATATGTACACGATTTTGAAATCACCTCAAAAGGTCAACCGTCTAAATTAGATGTGCAGCGGAGATATTACTATACCGAGTCAGAGCTCTTTATAGATAACTTTTACATTACGCGTATATAATCGGTGAAAATATAACATCGCGACGTTAAACTGCAAAAAAAAAAAAAAAACACAACGACCTTAAACGAAAAATGTGAATAACGTTAAATACGCATAAGAGACTGCTGAAAACATTGTATAATTCTTAATAATGTTTCACGAAACTTTTTTTCGCGAATGCAATCCTGTAACGTCGTTGTAAACATATTTGATATTTATAATAACATTTCCGTTGTACGCATATTAATAATAATAATAATAATAATAATAATATATACATACCTGACATAATATAATATATATATATATATGTATATATGTTTTCTAGAAATGGAATTTGAATTACCTCAAATAGTTCAGAGGGAATTTTCGAAAGTACGATATTAAAGTAGGAACGGCGGCGGTATATACATATACAATACGTTTTCGCTATTATAATATAAATTATAGTAATATAACATTATGGTTTACTGCACAATAACGCGTTGTGGGAGATTCGAAATACCCTTTTGCCAATTAGAACAGTATTGACGTAGGATTTGAGCTTTTCCGGTTTTTCACGACAGTAGGATATTATAATATGTTATTATTGTGTGTGTACAATAATGAAATATGAAAAGAATTTTTTTACGACTATTATTATTGAATACCGGAATTTACTTGTGAATGTGTTACCATAACGTTATAATATTCGTCGTGCCCATTATTAAAAGCTTTATAATTACTATCGTCATTGCGGCTTATTCTAATTTAAAATTTCTCCGGAACCTATACGGCACGCATCTCTTATTTTTTTACAATACCATTAAATGTAATATTGTAACAGTTGCAAAATAAAAAAAATCCGTTTTCTTTTCATAATATCATAGAACTCGCACGCTATAACACTGTATGCTCAATCACGCCGCAAGCTTAGGCTTAAAGTATAGTACGTTTCATTGTGCCTACGTATATTTCAAAGAAATTTCAAACGAATAACAATAATTTTATTCAATATAACAATTTAATAAACGCGAATGACCGAGTACAGTATAATAATATGATATTTCGCGTCAGTCGCAAAATATAGGCACCGGCACAGTGGCGCGCGCAGCGGGAGGCGAACCGCAATCGCACTTTTCCCCCAAACTCTTGGATTACTCTTTAATGATAAATAAACGAAAACTGTCAATTAAGCGTAAAACTTTGATAAAACGAAAAGTTCGGTCTCTCGTTATTTCCCCTCCCCCCCCCCCACCCCCCCCCCCCTTGCGCAGGACCGCGCGTCAGAGACATTCACCGTCGTCCTATCGCGATTTCGTATATTTAACGAAATGATAACCACGTCACTCAATTCGGCGGATACGCTTCACTATTATTCGGGTATGAACGATTTCGCACAGCCGATCGTGTAGGTCGCCGACCCGAAATCATTTTCGGAACGTGTCGTAATGCAGACTATAATATTATAGTGATGTGAATTTTCGCGAAAATGTTTCAATTTATCATATAAATTGTTAATTTTTTATCAAATAAATCTCTTGATATTATATAGTTATATAGTGTATTATATTATTTTAACCTTCATGATTGTATTTAAAACTATGCACTTTTATTACCATCATTTACCCATTTTAATATTATTCTATTACTGAACATAATATATAGTAAACACAAAGTACAAATCATTAAATATATATTATATACACCTATAATATCAACAGTATGGTATTTATCTCGGTATTGCGCATTTTTATATTTTATGAAAAATGTTGTATTTTTACTTCGGAATACCTAAAAAATTAATGAAGTTAAGAAAAATACATGAAAATTAATTTTCATGATTTTCAAATTTTTCAAAAAATGTCAACGAGTTTACGTCTCTATAACAGACTATCCTCGAACCCGTGATGGATAATATAATAAGTGTATAATAATATTATCAATGTGTAGTAATAATAGGCGTCTGTGCTCGGACGGGAAACCTGAAGTGCAAGGTTTCCGGGAAGGGTGAAGGAGAGGGTCGAGTGTTTTTTCGCACCGGCTGAGATTATTTTTTACACCGTCGTCACGCACAATAGCACCACCGACGGCGGCGATGTGATTGTTGTTCGCGAAACGTTTTGTTATCGGTGTTTGATTTTAAGCGATTTTTTTTTTTTTTGATTTGTTTTCACAGGGACAATAAAAAAAGTTCCGAAACTTTCACGCGGTACAGATTTCCAGATTGGTAATTTAAAACAGATTGTATATAACTGTATAATGCACAGTATAGTGACTATATACCAATTCTATAATATCATATATATATATAGCAGTTTATTATTTCGAGGAAATCGCGAAAAACTAAAGTAAAAAACTGTAACTCGATCGTTTTCCCTCGGTTACACGCGACCGCCATCATCGCGGCTCGCGCCATCATCGTGCCGAAAATCTTCGACGCACACCCTGTCCGGTCGTGTGAGAGCGGATTTTCATTTTTTTTTTTCCCCAAAGTCCGCCCTACCCGTCACACTCGCCCACTCGGACGTCGTTTTCCGGACGGTCTTGCGACGTTTTCCGAGCCCCGAAAACACGTGACCTTTCGGCGTTCCCGCACAGTCCGCGGCGCAGGTTGTACGAACGCTGCAGACAACGCCCCGAACGTTAAATACAAACCGTCGCGCGAGACCGAACCCGCGCGACCCCGACCCCGATAAATATATCGACGAAATTAATATTTCATGATCCGTCCGTGCGCACGTCGTATATTAATACGCATATACTAATAATATATTATACGGCGGCGACGGCGACGAATTCTCGAGAACGCCACTGCGGGCATGTCTACACGATATATCACCTGTATATATAGTAGCTATGTGTGTAGGGCGAAAGACGTCCGGAGAAATATATTGCCGGGGTTAATGGCTCGTCGGCCGCGTCACATAAATCCCGATCTATATATATTACAATAACAAACGAGAACAACGGCGACGACGACGATTCGATATCATCCATGTACCTCGTGTAATATATATAACGTATAATAATATATACCGCGGTTCGGGGTCCGCTACACCTGGGGTCCGGTCTCCGTATATTATCGAAACACGGTGGCTGTCGCTTGTCGCGACGACGGATAATATGTGTGTGTGAGTGTGTGTGTGTGTGTGTGTGTGTGTGTGTGTGTGTGTGCGTGTGTAACAGTATAAGACGACGGCGCACAACTCTCGACGGGTGTGGTCCTCAATGATAATAATAATAATATCACTATAATATGTACGAACAGGTGGTATATTATTTTGTTATCTCGTTGTCATACCGTTCGTGGGTGAGCGACGATAATAATATTATAATGTTAGAAATTCGCCGAGCCAAACCAGTGTGAACAATAATGTCCCGGGATGTTTGGACCATATCGTTTACATTGTTCATTATCCCGGTGCGGGATAATGTGGGATAATTTGAAACCAGTCTAGTTTACCGAGATCTTGTTTCTAGATGGCGATGAAACATCCGGTCGTAGAGCTGCACACGGACGCGGTTTATACCGCGTTATTATAATATAGGCGTAACTCGGACGACTTAAAAGAGCATTTTCGCACAAAGCCGGTTAAAAATGAGGTACCTGTGAATCCGAAAAAGTTATTTACCAGAACAAACCTTTGCGCATGCGCTCCAAATATCGGTACGGTTATTTGATCATCGTAATCGGTTATTCCAAACATTTTAACGGGCACCTGGTTATAATATCGGTTATTGTCTCATCAAAATATAAATTATCTATTATAATGATGAAATGTAACTGCATTTATAGTCACTACAACAAATAAGCGCTAGTGCGGAGATCTCCGGCTGTTTAATACTGATTATGGAGATTTATTTCGGTAGACACTTTTCTAGATTCGTTGATCAACCACACTATCTTCAATCGTAAAGTTTTGTCATGTTCGTATTTGTATTGTGCCCGTTCGTCTCAATTTTTAATAGCGTATAGTATTGCGAATATCAATTGGCCGGAAACTAGCCCACTCGTCCTATTGATATCTTAATCCATACTCGTCGTATGTTTATTCAACAACGCTTTACGCAGACATCTGCAGATCATCTGTAAAATGTAGGGAAAAAAATGAAATGTATTTTTACTATATTTTTTCAAAGTGAAGGCTCATCCACCGGAGACAAGTCGATCTTTTAAAACGACAGTATACAGTACTTTACAAAAATAAAAAAATAAAAAAACATAACCTATATTATTATAAGGTATTCTATTTTATAAAGTTACATCAAATCAGTATATGTATTATTGAACTCATTCGGACATGTTTAATTCACACCTCAATCGTTGGTAATGCGTTTAGGTGATGTACGGTTGCGGTCGACAACGGTTTGAGAATACGTCGGCTCGTAAACGTCAAATGTACTTTGGCTTTCGATCGGACATCTGTTTTCGATTTATTTCAGAACAACCCCTCGCCCTCTCCACTGATCAACTGATGAGAATCACTTCAAGTCACACAAACGGATAGATAACGAAATTAAATTGCGTGCCAGTCCACGACGATTGTATTTTATCGTACGAAACTTCCCGAGTGAAAATTTTCTTTTAATTAAAAAGTTTTGCGAATTCGTTTTAAGCTAACGGACATGTCATTAAAGAAAAAAACAACCCTTTCGGACGAGAAAAAAAAAAGGAGAACGAACGACCTTCGTCAAAAGTCGTCACTATAATACATAACGCGTATTACGTTATAATATCATGTCTATAATACGTCACTTATTATGACCATATTATATTAATTTAGCATAAACCTTTTGATTGTTTACCTGTGTATATTATAATACATTTTTGCGACTCGGCGAACTCACTGTATAAAAAAACTGTAAGAAAATTTATGAAAATGTTCATAAGTAGTGTCCGGTCAACCACAGACTTGGCAGTGACCGTGTAACTATGATAAATTATTTCACTCACAATATTATGTAACCTAGGGTCATATAAATATTAAATATACACTATCGCGGAACTAAAAATCCTCCATATATAGTCAATACAATATTGTTTAGGTTAACTTAGCAAGTGGCTGGTAACAACCCAATAATTATTATTTTTATTTAAGTCACGATTTTACTGACCTATCGTGTTATGTATTACTTTTTTTTCTTACACACACATTGAGTTAGTAAATATTTTATTTTATTTTCCTCGTGGAATTTCCTTAATTTTACAAGTGCTAAACGTTAACAAAAAAAAAAAAATAATAATATGACTAACTTGTATTATTATAATAGTAGTAAAGATAACAAATATGATGAAAAAAAACTGATAACGATTGTGGCATAATCGGTAGAATAATATGACAAAATAATGCAAATTGCATAACATATAATATGAAATCGTCGTTTAAAATCATACCAACAGACCGCGATTTTAACTCGCTATTCCTACATAATTTATAACGTACCCTTATCATATGATACACCTAACCACTTAATCAGTTGGAAACAAATACGAAAACTCGTATATTATTAAACACTTTCGCCTCAGTGACATTTCACGAAACAGTATGATGTTATGCAATTTAAACAAACGTAATGTTTGTATGAATATTATACAGTTTGTTAAATTGCGACGACCAACGACAGACGGCGGATAACTAAATAATTTAAAGCTAAATACATTATTAGTTAGAGCACTGTGGAAATATTCTTGTTGAATGTACAAACGGCGATTCGACTTAACGTTTACAAAGATTTTTTTCATTCTGTGCGTAAAATAAATTAAATTATTTTAATTAGAATATTACGGCGTACATAATGCATAATAATATTTATTACGTTGGGTACGCAATATTCGTCCAATTTTAAGCTTTTATAAAATTATTCAGTATCATAATAATAATAATATGGTTCTTTGATGAATTTTAACTAAGCCGATTGATAATATTATAATATGGTCACCTCTTCTACTACGATACCGTAAAAATGAAATCCCACGACGCGTGTAGCTAAATTGCCTAATCACGACGCCGTGTTACAATATATCCTAAAATAAAATATGTATCCGACAATAATTTAAAGCACCGCTTTAGTTCCTGTGGATATCGGTGAACAAATATCATATCCTAGTACGCGGACCACCCTAAAAGAAAAAATTTCGATTCTTCCAATAGAAAATAATTGTATCGTTTGTGAACCACTCGCACATGGTTACACAAACAAGGAACTTACCGCCGAACGCGGCGACAAAACACGAGCTTTCTTGTCTTTTAAATGATAGCCGAGGGATGTAGAGAAGAAGAAAATGCTGACCCCGGTGAATATGGAACTTGAAATCATATAATAATATAATATGATCAACACATCCGGTATTTACCTCAGACGCGGGTTTATTAATAATTTTGCTCTGTCTCGGTCTCTCTCTCTGTCTCTCTATCACTCAGTCTCTGCACGGTTATGACGTTTATGATGTCGTTTGCCACCACCGAGGTCGCAAAATAAACAATTAAGAAATTGCTTTTATGTATATACACGCGTGTCAATGGCACGCTATCCGTCCGGCCCTAGGGCGAAAACTTTTCGACTTATTTATTATATATATTATTATTATTATTATTATTATTGTGTTCTTGCTGCGCCGTGTCGGCGCAATAATAATAATTATAATCGTCAATGCAATGCGCCCGCAGAGTGGATGACTCGAGTGCAGCGCCTGTGTGTACGTATAATAGTATGTGTATATTATGTTTGTACAATTATTATTGCGCAAGAGCGCCGCCACGCCAGTCCTGTAATAATAATAATAATAATAATAATTCAAGTACGCGGGACGCGATAAACTTATCTCATATTTTCTGGTCGCATATGTTGTAGAATGCTAAACGACAACGATCGTTATATATAATATGTGTGTGTGTGCGTGCGTGCGTGTGTGTGTGTGTGTGTGTGTGTGAGTGTGTGAGTGAATATAAATGGGCAAATGGTCAAAAAAAGGGCAACCAAACTTATCGGTCACCGCTCCGACTCATTCGTTACTCAATAATATAATGTTATTTAGCTAATCAAATATTACGTGTAAAGATTCTCGCCTTACCTACCTATATCGTTTGGTTTTAATAATTTAATTTCGTTGGACTCGTCCAGTGTTCGGATTAGATAAGTGGTTTTTTATCTAGATAAAGATGAAGATAATGCAACTCTAATGTATCTAGATAGAGATAAAAGATAACTTAACTCATATTTATCTTGATAAAGATAAAGATAAATACTTTTTTATCTAAATAAAAAAAAGATACAATTTTTTTTAAATGAGTTTTTAATTTAGGTATATTTTAATTGGGCACTAGGAACATAATAATAATAATGATGATGATATAAATAAAAATAATTAGATTATTTATAAACCATAAACTTGGTTTGAGAATCTGTATAAATATTTCAATGCGTTTGTACAATTTCGCGATTTTTATCAATAAAAAATGTATCTAGATGAATTCATTTAGATGAGTGAAAAAATTATCTAAGATGAACGTTTAGATACCTTGTAACTATTTATCTAGATAAGATAAAAGATAAACAAATAATTATCTAGATTTATCTAGATAAGTCCGAACACTGGACTCGTCATTGTTTTCATATTTAATCTGATTTTTACATTTATCCGTACAATAATATTATGCTATATTATTGTATGATACTATATTTCTGGTAATTCTGAAAAAAAAAAATATAATTATTAAAATACAATTGAATTGTGAATTGTCGACATTAATATTATGGTTGATATAATTGGTAATTCGACAAAAACGTGTGTATTATTTTTTTTTTTGTCGTTGTGAAATATCGCAGACTCTTGTAAGTGGATTTTTTCAGAGGTTTTAAATCGCACAGTATAAAATATAAAAAAAAAATCCCTAAAATATATCAAAATAATATGTACGGCGATAATTGCGATTTGCGAACCCCGTTGAACGCTGACGAATATCTAGTAGATTTGGACGAATCATCTCGCGGTTTTCACCCCCAGCCGTGCTGAGACACTTTGCGACAAAAACAACAATAATATATATTAAACACATTATCGTCTGCACAGCTGATGACGTACATATTATTATAATATTGAAATACGAAAACCGACTATAGCACCAGCACGTGGTGCAACGTTAGTCTGTTCACGATGTCGCAACGTATATTATCACACATGGTTACTTTTAATTAATATGACTTCGTAAGCAAAACTCGAAATATTAAATGGATATTGTATGCGGTCTAATGTGAAACCGTGTGAGCGTGGTTCTGTAAAAATAACTATGGTGAATATTTTACGCATAATATTTTGTGACAAAGCTTATTAATGTGCACCGATATAATCGTTTTTAGTTTATTCGATGTTGTGTTAGACTTAGAGTTAAATAATAAAAGTAATGGACAACTCGGGATAAACAACGATTTTAATATTTTATTGATAACATATTACAATACAGTGTGTAACAGAAAGACCCGTCAAATGTAATGACTTTTGCACTAATCTATACTCAATTTTTTTTTTATATTTACATATGGACGCTCGAGCTGAAAGTGTAGTAGATCATTTTTTAGATTCTGAGTGGAACGATGAATGTAATGATTTCACAATGATGTGGGTTTTTTTAGATTCTGAGCGAAGCGATGAATGTATTGATTTTACAATGATGTGTGTTTTTTTTTTTATTTTTTTTTTATTTTTGTGTCTGTCAACACCTTTTAAGACAGTAAAAGTGCTTGGATTTTCTTCAACAATAACTTTTCTGATAGGAAAGTGAATCTAATAGGTACCTTTGGGGGGGTTAAAAGTAAAAATTTCCCAGTAGTTTTCAAAAGCGACGTGAAAAACAAAAGAAAAATTAAGGAAAAACGGGAATTTTTACGCAAAATCTGTTTTTGAGAAAATCGATTTTGGTTTTTGGTGTAACTCTAAAACAAATGACCGTAGGGACATGACATTTTGACTGAATATTTATAATTGCATTTCCTATACACCATAACATTTTCCAAATATTTTGACTTATTTTGAGCTGTTTACGGACATTCTTGAAAATTCTTGACGTAATTAGTGTATTTCTTAAATAATTGTTTATTCATATTATATAACTTTCGTAATGTTTGTCAAACGCTTAACTGATATATATTTTTTGTTTTTTTTTTTTGTTTTACTTATAAGGTCATCCCTGCTGAAACGGCCTATATATATATGTATATTATTTCGATTACATTTAGTCATACCAATCGCATCGTACACACACATTTCTATGAATATTTTTATTTTTTTTTTGTATTTTTAACTGTCAATATAAGGTAACAGCTGTTGTTAATCTGATAACCATTCGATCGTAAATGATGGTTACACGTTTTTCGGAACACCGACGAGATCGAATGAGTAATTCAATATTGTATTGTTTACTCGTACATATATTTTATACTCAAAGCAAACTATAGTGACGAAATACCTATATATTATCCCGACTGCCCGAATACACGTCTGTACGGAAAATACAATTATTTCCCTGCGAAAAACTTCCAACCCCCGGATCGAACATCCGAATGCGCGTTTCAGGGAATTATTCCGGTCTCGGCGCATAAATTATCGTCATATAATACCGGCTTTATGTGCGTAGACAATTTTATGTTTATTGACAAAAATGTTGTTTCTTTTCTTTGCTTTTCTATTTCGCGGAAACGCGCGAGTTATTCCGTTATTACTTTTTTTCCACCCCCCCACGCCACGTACCCCTAACTCCGGACGGCTTATCTTGTAAATCAATTCGACGCGGTCGGGTTTTGATATAACCGGATCGAACGAGTGAAATATTATTCAAAACCTCGGGGAGATTTTAATGCTATCATAATATCGAACCCGGTAATCCTGTTTCCTTAAACATCACGTCTTCCGAAACACGTGTATTACACACGATATTCTAATCGGACGATTGGCGTTTTCCACCGTGCTGTCGTCTTAATAATTTCCACGCGACGGCACGGACTACGGTGCGTTGCGGGCCCCACAAAAGTACAACGTGAACAAGCAACGAGCATTCCGTCGTAACGAGTTTTCGACGGGCGTTCTACAATAATGACGAGATGTAAAATGTAGATTTTCATCTTCATCGTACCGTAGCTGAATATTACCCGGCGTTTTCCGGGGGGAAAAAAACCGCGAATTTTCTACTCCTTTTGGGCGTGACACCGCGCTGTGGAATTGGCGACGTATTTTTTTTTTTAACGTAAATCATATTATAATATCTTAATGCTGCCCGTCCGGCGTCGTCCGTGCGATACGCTTGTGTAATATTATCAGTCAGACAATCCGCCTGTGTCCGCGCGGTTTCTACGGTTTGTAGTGCGTATAGTTTAACTCTAAAGTGTCGATGTTATACCAAGTTTGTCGTTTTTACTCAATTTCGCCTACGCCGGATTAATACAAAATCCCGACCAGACCTAATACCGTACTAAAATCCGATGAATAAAAAAAAATTCGCATGTACGCACACAAAATTAAAATAAAAAAAAAAGCGGGTAAATGGATGTCGCTCTGCTGTACAGTAGATGAGAGGTGGGTCACTGTATAATGGATTGTATTAAATTTGATTTCAATTATGATATCATATCGTTGTATACGAAAACGCATCTGACCGGTGACGGTTTGTCAGTCTAGATAATATTTTTCATTGTTATTATATTTTATTATAACCTGTAAGTTGAATTAATATTATAAATTACAACAAAATAACTAATATTGTTATTTTTAATTTTATTCGTTTCTACGGTGAATTTGTCGTTTTTACTTAAATTCACCTACGGCGGATTAATACAATCGTTGAATGCAAAATCCTAACCCGACCCAAATCCGAATGAAATCCGATGAATAAAAAAAAAACGGAAAATTCGCGTATTTATAGATAAAAAAAAATATAATAATAATAAAAAAAACACCGTATACCGGTGACGGACAACGTTTCACTGACGTAACCACTTGCCGTAATATACCGCACGTACCGACAATATTATACCGCATTCGCAGCTATTCGTCCGGACGAGCGTGAACGGGAGACAGGCGTACACGCGTACAACGGTTGTATAGAAGCTTTTTTGACGAAATCGGCACGCAAAAAGACGAACGGAAATGATGATGAATATTATAATAGGATCGCGTTAGTCGGAGAAACCCAGAAAAACCGATAATCCCTAGTCGAAGTCGTTGTAAAATCGTTGCCATAAACTATACGTGCCGGGTGCGGATGCGCGTGGGAACACTGCAGTAGTTGTACTTACACACACACACACACCCACACACACACACACACACCCACACCCACACCCACCCACCCACACGCACTTGTATTATACGCGTAACGCGCAGGAAGCCTACGAAACGACAAAGAATTATTTATTGCTCGCGATATTTCCGTAATAATTCTTACACATACACGCTGCGAGTCATGGCTCTGCAGCCTATTCCGTCCCTCCGAAGTTCGCTCCAGCCGATCAATTTTTTTTTGTTAGGGGTGTTTTCGCGATCCTCGTCCCGTCGCCGTCTGCACCTGAGAACCGTCGGTGGCAGCCCCTCCGGCGGGGGGTGCGAGCAATCGTATCAATATGAGGCCCCGCTTGTAGGGCATCGCGTGATTTATACAGTCCGCATGATTCGCGAGAATAGGAAAATGGTGCGTCAACACCCCGAGCGATGGTCCTGCAGAGTCCGAGGTACCGACGTGAAAAATATGATAACGATTTAGTTTTGTTTTCAATACGGTCCGAGGTCCAATAGTACTGCAGTTGACGATTCAACATAATTCGATGTGCGATACAAAAGTGTGATTGAATTAGATAAAACAATTAGTCATAATATTATCATTAATGAAAAAAACAAAATGGTACCTAATAAAATAGAGAGAGGAGAGAGAGAGAAAGAGAGAGAATTAATACATTAGGACGACTTACGGATCTCCGTTGACAATACTCATCGTCCCATGAAGGGGGTGGTTACGGAAAAAGTTAGTCGTACACAATGACAAAGATAAGGGTTAGGAAGATCGCGGGTGTAGATACAAGGAATTTCAAATAGTTAACCATGGAATAATAATATATACATCGGAAAAAAACTCGTGCGGACGGGCCAAAGATGGATTAAACACAATCACAACCTAGGTATAGACTATAATATAAGCACTGTATTTGTTGGAAAAACGGCCGCGAACCGTACGGGCTGGCACGCCCCGCGGCGCGCGTCGTATAAAGGGGTGTCGTTTGGAACACTTCAAAATTTGTGACGAACGATTTTCGACAGTTTTTTCCCCCTATTTTCCTTACGTTACATCTATAGTAACACTGTGATTTGGGTCGACCGCCGATCAAACCTTTACACACGCACAATGCATAAACTTTATCAATTTATTAGTATAATATTATTATCTTATCGACGTGGTCATAATATCCGCTTATTGAATAGAACCTATACGTACATTTTAATTGTTAAACGTCGTCGATCGTTGTAGTACAGTGTCCGTCTTACGGCCAAATGCGGGCATTGACTGGTTTAAAAGTTCAAGAGTCGAGTTGACGATGTAATTTTTTTTTTAAACTTTCCGACTTAACTTCTTTTTTTTTATTTTTTTATTAATTAAAGTTTTACTGACGTAAGTCATCCTAACTTATTGTTATTGAGTTACATTTTTTTTTTTTTAGCATTTGGAAAATTGATAACAATTAGTTATATAATAAATAAATTAGCGATAAAGGCTAGGTTTTAAATTATTTACAGAAGAAAATGAATTAAATTAAATAAATAAATACATATAATTATAATTATAATAGTAGGTCGTGTGGGCGTTTTCGCTTGAGACGGCGTACAGAAGGCGGGTCACTTAATTTATAAAATTTCGCACTGTGAGCAGAATTGACTGACTTAACTAGTTAGTTGATTTTCTAATCCACTATTAAGTAGTTTAATTTACGGATGTAATAACTTGGCTTTTCTCAGTTGATTTAAAAACAATCCGTTTTGTTAAACATTTTTTTGAAATTGTTCGTTTTTATCGGTCTATACGTCAATATAAGAATAATAATAAACCAAAACTATAATAATACAAACATTACATTTCTGTTATTTTTCTCGATACAATAATTTTGTGTACAGATACATTTTAGTAAACTATATAGAGGCATTAAGTATAGACAATAATAATATTATTAGAATATTGTGTTTGTAATACAAATAACAATTATCGATGAGAAAAATACGGCCATATTCCAGATTTTGGAAATCGGAAAAAAAATACTAAAAGTAAATTAACTTTTTTTCAAAGTAAGTCAAGTTAATAATTATATATAATTATTATATTTATATACTTTTAAATTGTCGAGTTAAATGTATGATTTGTTAACTTCTAACTTATCGGTCTTGTGATATTTCCACAATTTTTTTGAGTCATTTTCTTAGGGATTTATAGACTTCAGCCACTTTGAATTCTTGATGATTCTTTTAGAGTTTGGTGCGATATTTGGTCCAACTTTAATTTTAATTTTTTCACTTGGTTCATATTTTTTTTAAAATAGGTAGTTTTCTAACTATATCATTATGAACGATGGCAAAAAAAAAAACGTCGTGGACATTGAAAATCAATTTGGTTTATCCATACGACGGGACACACTGTTTATGGCGATAACAGACTGAATATGATATAGGTAATAATATTATGTCGACAACATTTTAATATGAAAACTTTTTTCCTCGGATGGGTAAAAAGTTCATCGCCTATCCGAAATGCTACCGACAAGCTACCTATACGGTTGTCAGAATAATGCGCGTCATTTCCGTATTGTTTTCGTATGGCGTAGACAAAAGTATATAATAAAATATGTTATTACGGATGATAACATACGTCCGGGACCATCCAATTTACTGTGGTACGATGCGGCGTGCCAACAAACGACCCTATAACTTTATGTAAATATTTTTTCGTTTTCAGATGAAGTGCAACCGTAGTTATTATAGTTATTGCGTTGGACGATAAGCGTGTCGTAATACTATGCGGGAATTCGGCAATCGTATAGACATCAGATTATTTGTACAGTAAATAATCAATTAATAAACATTATTACATATCATACTACCTTCGAGTAACCGTTAGAGTGATGCATTTCCCCGTAAACAATAACGTTTCAATTTTTTATCATGTACCCGCCCGAATACTTCGGTAAACGATATCGGTTCACATACCTACCAAACAAACCCATGACTAATTAATATTATGCGTATGATGATATAATTGTGCGACCAGTCGAATATTTCTAAACGTTTCGGAAATATCATATCGGACGATACTCGTTCCGCTGACCACGACGATACCTGGGTATGCAAACCAAAGTTGAAACCGTGAAATCGATTTTCATCAGAGTTGCCCGGAAATAAAAAATTGCACGATCGACGAGTATTGAAACGGGCATGGACCAATTGCGCCTAAAACAAAATTTGTATTTTAGGGTCAGTCTACCAATTGCGCCTCTTATATTTTACGGTTAGTACACCAATTGCGCTCTTTATATTTTACGGTCAATATACCAATTGCGCATGTGAAATACAACATCATGATTACCTTAAACTCAAAATCTTATTACTTTATGATTTAACCACCTATTATTTTATTTTAGTTTAGGCCTTAGGGTCAACACGTGACTTATAGGTCATGAGTTAAGTGCTGCCCTTAATTCATGTGCGGTAAGTAGTGCTAAGGTAATACAATTAACAGAAATATTATAACCTATTATACAGAAAAACCAAAAATAAGAAACTGCACATAGTTTGTTTTAAGAAATTACTGGTCGACATTTTCACAGTCGGCATAAATTATATTTCAGTCGCCAAATACTTGATCTCAACCCCCCGTAAAAATCGTGTAACTCCGGTCGAGCATTTATTATATAATTATAACTGACTAATAAGTTTTCCTTAGGTAGTGTAAAATGTATAAGCGCAATTGGTCTATCGACCCTAAACATTTTAGAGCGCAATTGGTATATCAACCCTAAAATGTTTAGAGCGCAATTGGTATATGAAAAGATAATTTTAAGCGCAATTGGTAAACTCCCATTGAAACGCCAGAAAGGCAGACGGCATTGCCGTACCCACTTTTAAGCCCATCGTGCGGTGTTATTGTAATAATCTAATGTTCAAAAATACAATCGTATTATCGCAATACGATTCAATATAGTAATTTCGACAATTCATTGTGACGTCACGATAATCTTCGGCTTGTAATTACTACGATATCGCTTTATCTGTGAAATATGATTTATCAGTCAAAACCGTTGTGCGAAATCGACAGGTATCTGGCGTTTATTTACGGTACATTATTATTGTGTATAATATTGTGCGCGTTTAGAAAGTCAAAACCTTTGTCGCGACGCATTATTTGCGTTTGCGGAACAATTCGGCATGACACTTTGACAGCGTTCAGCCTGTGATATTCCAACAGCGGACGGATGACGTTTGCCGCAATCGGAGCGTATAAATGTAAATGGGGTGCTCCTCACTCTGTTCGACGCGTTTGCACGCGATCCCCGCGACGGATTCGAATGAAAATTTAATTGGCCCTGAAACCAAGTGTGTGTGTGGGGGAGGGGGGGGGGGGGTGCTACGCTCGAAACGTGTATACGTTAGGTTGGATTGTATTAATCGTTATCGCAATACGATTCAATATAATAGTAATTTGGACAATTCGTTATGACGTCGTGATAATCGTTACGCTGCTAGTTACTATACGATATCGCTGAAAACATGATTTATCGGTCAAAACCATTGTGTGAAATCGATAGGTACACCTACCGTTTATATAAGGTGCATTATTACTGTGTATATTATGCACGTTTAGAAAGTCAAAACCTTTGTCGCGACACATTATCTGCGTTTCCATCGACACGGCACTTTGACAGAGTTCGGCCTGTGATATTCCAACACAGCGGACGGATGACTACGTTTACCGCAATCGGAGCGTATAATAATATGTACAATATATAGGGTGCTCCTCGCGAATACGACGCGTTTGCACGCGATCCCCACAACGGATTTGAATAAAAATTTAATTGGCCCTGTATACAATTGGTTGGGCGGGGGGGGGGGGGGGGGAGACTCGAAACTCGAAACTCGCGTGTGTGTCGGAGTGTACACTTGATATGTATATACAGAGGCGCCAAAGAGCATTACGACAAATTACATATTATTTAACTCGACGACCCGATAACACGCGATAAAAATCGTAATAACGACGGCGCTGACGATAATGAGATAATAATAGTAATAATAATAATAATAGTAAATGTCCATTTGAAAACCGTATTACAATAATATATATATACACACACCGGATAATACGACGCAGCTGCTTATCGCGTTGAGCTGTCAACAGACGTAAACCTTTGTTTTCCGAATTTCCGATACAATAGTATAGGTACTAATAATAATGACTACAACGACGGTACCATTTCTGTCTCTGTTCGTGTGACGTTTACATTTTACATGTCTCCACGACCGATAAACCATCATTATTTTACAAACTGGTTTTCCCCGGATTAGAAAGCCACCACAATTTACTCGTATATGGCTTACACGATGATATACTCTTTGGCTTTCGGGAAATCCTCGTCGCAGACTCAATAGAAATCGGTGTGGTGCCACGCGATATTTTGAATCGGTTTTCTCATAACCGTTTAGTCCCAAACAAAGTGTCACATTGAAAGGTGGTCACTAATTCTTGTTCACGGAAATCCAATTGATGATTTTTCTCTCCCCCCCCCCCCCTTATCTAGTATTCGTATTGCGCGTAAATCTGTACCTATAAATTCGGATGACTAATAAAACATGTTATCACTATCGTTCGATTACGTCTGAAAGTGATAAGACGAGCCTCGCACCGACACCAGTAACCGACAGACTACAGTGGTGCGCGTGTGGGTCGCGACTTGGGTGCCATTTTCCGTGTTTTGTTTCCGTTTGCGTCTTCGTCGGTATGTTTTTTTACCGTCTCGCCGCCGTTTATCATCACCGCCGTTCGTCTCCACCACCTGCCAGAGAATCAACGTCCCAGCCGGCACCCGTTGTTCACAGTCACCTCCGTCGCCCACCGTGCAACACCGTCGCCGTCCTCGACATCGCGGTCTCGTTCTCATTTTTTATTCCTGTTTTTCATCGTATATTCTGTTATTAATTATTCCCCGCTGGCCAGCACTCATTGCGCCCCAATAAGTATTTACTTATGGTTCATTTCATGTGGAATGGTAGTCCGTTAAAACGCGGCAAATGAAAATTCGAGTTCTATAATTTTTATCCATTTTAACACGACATTCATACGCAGTCCACTCTATACCATCGAATACCAAACGACCATATAGTATTATAGGTACCATAATATCGTATACTATGCAATTTGCGAGTGCCGCAGTCCATGGGATGATATCGATAACTGTTGTAGATATACATTTTGTTTTTGATGTCGAAATCCAAATTCATTATATTTGTTCATCGAAATTAACCGGTTCTCTGTTAATATATAATTTGTAACAGTAATTATAAACATATAACCATTGATGTGTAATGTCACTCACGTATAATAATATGTAAAATTGAATAAACGTTTGTAAAACAAAAACGTAATTTGCTTTGGGCATTTGGTACGTAACATGATTAATACGTCATAGTTAATCATATTATTTAACTACACGATATTTTACATGGATACCTAATAATATACGATGTGTTTGTTTGTTTTATTCACAATGATATTTTAGTTATCCATGTCAAATTAGTGTATTGTAATAATTGTATTGTCTATTTAATGAATAATTCGTATTTGAAACCTCACACGAACATTGTCAGTGCGGCCCGTAACTCTTTGAAGTATAAATACAAAATTAAATGAAAAAAATATCAACACTAGTCGTCGTTCTTCTCGGATCTTGTTGTTGTAAAAATCTATCGTGCGCACTATTCTCTCCTAGACATTGTAAATAAACAATACGTTCTTGCATTACGGTGTTTCAATGTCACTCTTGTGTACCGTTGTGTCGATAGAAATCGGATCGATTTCAACACGAACAAATGATATTACATAAACAAATGGTGATTATATTATGCTCCCGGACGACGGTCGTAATCGAAATCCGTGACTAAATTATTGTCAGCACGACGACGTCGAAAGAGCTGCGGGATCACGACTGTTTCCATACAATATCGTACGACGCCATCGCTGCAAAAGTGTTATTATCGAGGGACAAAAGTCGTGTCGGTCATACTCCTACTATATGCGTTTACAGTATACGCATCGTTCGAGATTTTTTTTTTTTCAATTCGATTGACTCCGCGCGATCGGCGCTAAACGAAGCTAACGGAAACCGACGGGTTTATGTGAAGGCGTGCGTGCTCCAGCGGGGGGCTTTCGACGTGACGTACAATAAAGTTTACCGGGAAAAATCACATTCTCCGCGCTTATGACGCCTTATATAGGTGTGTGTGTGTGTGTGTGTGTGTGTGTGGGCCGACGACGACAAAAGGTATTAAACGCCATATAGGTATGTGTGCGTGTGTATCGATGGGAAATCACTATTCCTATCACGCCGTATTTCAAAAGATGTTCACTCATAATATATATATATATAATATATGATACGCCTTTTAAAATTCTTCCGATGTACCGCCGGTATTACCGTTGTGTGCACGTGTGTGCGTATATGAATGTAAGTCCCGCAGCTCGCACTAAAAAAATAACATCGTTAACATTTTTTTTTTTTTTTCTCATACACATATAGGTAGGAGGTAGGTATTGCGCTTTTTCCGCCCGGGCGAGCGTCACTCGCCGCAAAGCCCGTCCGCCGCAAAGGAAATAATCTGTACAATAATGTATACGGGACAATGTAAGCGCGACAAATCCCACGCGCGGTCACCCATCCCAGATTATGTGCGTGCGCCGTCACCGAAGACCATCACGCGCGGCTTAAATCGGCACCGCGACATCGGGACTTTGGCGAAATGACTTTCGGGTCACGTCAACGTCCGACTACGATGTATATATTATATATTATAATATGTACACAAACGTCCGACTCGGTTGAATTAAGTATTTAAATCGTCACGAATACTGCCTACCTGCAGCTGCACCCGCTCCATCAGCATACAGTCATGTACGAAGTTATTGGCTACGTTGTACTTTAGTCCTGCGCGTTTACGGTAGGTATTTATTTATTTATTTATTTGTACTCCAATCACACAGGGACCTGGTAAAGACGGAAACGTGGTTGCGGGATTTCTAAACTTCGTTACGACACACACACACACGCCTATACATCCCTTTGGTATGGCGAGAGATCCATATGGAAAACATGACCATAAGAGATCCACACGTTAAAAGCAATTACATTTGAATTGGAGTGAGCGCAAAACTTTTTTTAAAATACAGAAATCACGATACTAAAATAAAATTACGGAAACATTTGATTTTATTTTAAATCGTCTTATATCCTTATGGGCCCCAGTGCGTGAGACTATTAATTTAGTACTTAAAGAGATCCAAAAACTAAAATCATCGACAAACGAGATCCGTTTGTGTTTCCAATATTTTAAAAACCACAGTACTTATATAGTAGATCCATACACTGTTGTCAAATTTAATAAATTATAACAATAAATTGTTATACGATTCTGTCAGATTGATCTCACAACATTGATTTAGATAGGTAGAAAAAACCATGTTTTAAAAAAGTAATAGTTCTACTGACTACTGTAATGAATAATTATCTAATATTAGGTACATACCTAATATAATATAATAATCTCATTACTCTGTGACAACAGGCACTACGAGGTGAATATTGTACGTTATATTTAAATCAGTTTTATGCAATATTTTGTGTATTATACTATTTTATACTGTAATATACTCGGAAGCTTGGTACCTACTATCGTAGTACTAATAGTAGATAAGTGGCTGCCAAGATATTATAGATGCAGGTCGCAGACACTTTATTTGATGTTGAAGTCGTGGTTGTTGAATAAATAAAAGACAGTTGTTGTTTATTGTGAATTTTATTATATTGTTCGATAATTTTCTAAGTCCAAAATAATGTTGTACAGAGTGGCGTGAAGGTGCTTGCACTAATGGGTGGTAGTACACGTCTGCAAACAGGCCGATTCGGGCTCCCTTATATATGAAGTTCCCCGTACCCCTTGCCTATAGATACTGTATCTCGGCTCACGGATGTGATTTGTGTGACTATCGTTCCGGCCCACGCATTTTATGACTTCCTTATATTTCTACGTATTGCTAAAATGCTAATCTATGATGCAATTGAATAATCATTCTACTCTTTTATATTTCTATATTGAATATCGTCGCGTACAGCGTTGTAATTAAAATAATAATTCTATTATTTTATATTTTTATATTTGAATATTGTTGTTCACAGGACTCCCCGAGTAATTATATTATTCAGTGAGCCTGTCTCCTTATGCTAAACAGTAGGAAATCCTATTTCCGTTTCTAATATCCGATTTATGCCGAATTACAGTATAGCTAAATTACAGTATAATATAACTATGTACCTGTGTGTACAATGATGTTGTTAAGTAGTAACTTGCTTACTACAATACTAAAAACTAAATCACTCGTTAAGCTATATTATATTCATAATATACAGGGTGATTCATAAAGCATAAAACACTCATTATCTCAAAAAGTATTAATGTTTTTGAAAATATTTTTTTACATAGTTTCAAGTTGTTCAAAAACTATGTTTTTATTAAAAAATTGTATTTTTAAATATTTTTTATCTATATAATTTTTTAAGCTTTTTACTTTTTTGAATGACAGCATAGAGTTTTAAATTCATATTCCAAAGCAGAATATTTTTCTAAGTATTTTGATTCATAAAAATCGAATTTAGGGCGAGTAGTCTATGAGGTATAAGCATTTAAAGGTTAGATGGGCGGAGTGGAGTGGTATTGGGTTACGCCGCAAATGTGTGTCCACTACTCCGCTTGTCTAAGCCTTAAATACTTCTAACTCATAAACTACTCGTCCTAAATTCGATATTTATGTATTAAAATACTTAAAAAAATATTCTGCTTTGGAAAATGAAATTAAAACTCTATGCTGTCATTAAAAGAGTAAAAAACTTAAAAAATTATAAGGATAAAAAATATTTAAACATATAATTTTTTAATAAAAATGTTGTTTTTTTAACAACTTGAAACTATGTAAAAAAATATTTTCAAAAACATTAATACTTTTTGAGATAATGAGTGTTTTATGCTTAATAAATCACTCCATTATTGACGGGGTGTGTTCTCTCGCCGGCCATGGTATTAAGTTACGATACTTACCGTGTGTCCGCCGAAACAAAGTATGTAGGTACACAGAAAAAGTTAAGCTGCTGCACACATAATTTTATACCATACCTAGGTGGCTAAACAACATGACAGATTTAAATTTTTCAATTACTTGTATCGTTATCGTTGTAAAGTATTTTGATTTTTTGATTGAAAACATATAAACATGTTCGATCATAACATTGTTATACCGAAACGAAATATTTTTTGATGTGGGTAGGTACTTAGGATTCCGATTTATAAACATCGAATTTCCAACTAGTAGTTAGTATTCGTTTTAAGTAGGTATTTAAAGTTTGGATAAACAGTGAAGAGTAACGTAGGGGAAGTCTAAAAACGTTGGTCCTCTCATTTTAACGTTAAACTTTAAATACTTATAAGTTGTAACCGTTTATTAACAGAAGCTGTTCAAAATCCAATTTGCACGTATCGAAGAACTCCAAAAAAATATTGAAATATGATTTTTGCAATTACCTACATAAAATCGTGAAAAAAAATGATATTTTCAAAACTATGCGAGTGGACATTTAAATGGGATCAGTTTATAATACTATGCAATAATTATTAGCGGATTATGTCGTTGATTTTTTTTTTTTTGTCTAATCGTGAAATTAATACACGCTGTACACACAAGCGCTTAAAATATTAACACCATTTTTACGCAACAATAGAGATTTCCACCTTGGTACTGGACTTATTATTTAGTACCCATATTTCGTGTGTTTATAATCAAATATTATATATTTTGAATCGTCGTTATCTTATTTTTTTTTTCGCTACGCCATCGTTGTGCGCAAATGAAGAAATACTAACGTAGCATATTAAAAAAAACCATAGAGCGACATCTGAAAAATGTTAATAATATTATATTCCGTTGACGATAATATTAAAGACGAACATTTTGTTTGCGTTGCGTCGAAATTGATTTATTTAAAACCCGAGTTTAAGCATAATATCCTTAATGCGTTTTTCGGCATAATATTATTTGATATTCCGCACGGCGGAATGCCTAGCTAGTGTGAAGTTTTTTTTTTTTTTTTTTATTGAAATTTTATTACAGAGAATTTTTCATATTATTACATTAGTACATACAGTAACACTTATTATTACGAGCACGTAATTTTGAGGCCATTGTACACATAGCAATATTTTTTCCTTCCTTAACATCATAACACTATTTTATCATGTTCCACAAGACTCGTCGCCAGTGTATAGTCGGTAACCGATTTTGATAAGCACTTCCTCAATCACTAAAAAATAATATTTAAATGTATTCGCTCAAACAACAAACCAAATCAATTATATTACACATTTACCTTAAGCATTGCGTTGATAAAATAAACTTTCAAATTTTGAAATTTTAATAGTATATACCTTATACGACATTATATGAATACACATAATTATAATAATAACAAAAACGAGTGTACCTCGAAGTACGATTTTTCTCTCAAAAAGTATAGCTGTGCTGTGAATATTTTAATTTTTATTATATTTTTTAATGCATACTTATATTATAATTGTAATAAAAAAATATGACGGATAAAAATAATAATTAAACATGCCTTATTCAAAGGAGGTAATTTTTTACGTTTTTAAAAATTGTACATTTAATGTAAAATTGTAATATATTGTGCGTATTATTTTGGAGCACCTGTATATTGTGCAGGTACGTATTTGATTAAATAATTAGTTTACAAACAAAATTTCGCGATCCAGCTGTGATTGTGTATTCGATGAATTAATTTCGTTTTATTTGATTAATTTAATCTCGTTACGCCATTACGCTACAACAAACACGAAAATATCTTCAGACAAAATTGTATGTTAAAGGCAAGCTGTAATTAATTTAAACGGTTTTTTTTTTTATTTTTTTTTACTTTTGTTGTTAATCTCGAATCGGTTTTAAACAAACAGTTTTTAAACAAAACGTCTTTGTCTTGTTTGTATATTTTTCGTATCGTTATTATTATTATTATTATTATTATTACGACGATGATGTAAATCATCACTAAAGCAGTTATTACCGAGGTACCTATACCCGCCTGACATCACATTCATGTGGTATCTTACACGCAGCTCGTGTGTTCGCGTTTAATTTCGATGTATATTTTGTTGGTAAAATGAAAAATCTTTTGCTATTAATATTTTAGTTACCTACGAGTTCGACGCGAGTTTTCGCACGTTGCGAGTAACGATTTGCCGCGTCGCCGTAAAACTCGTTGATCAACCGCTATTCAGTAGTTTGCGTTGAATTATAAATTTTTAAATTAAAAACCCATTCAAGGCGTATACATAGGTAAAGTTTACCGGAAGTCCCGTTTCACGCAGGTCTCGCCGGCTCTTTTGCTTCAATTAAGTGTTCGCGCAAAGGTAATCAGTGTGCGTCTGATTCGCAGGCGGTTCGGAATAAGCATTTTCCTTTCGAATGGGGTCAATTGGGTTTTTGTGTTTGTCTTGTGCGGTTTTATCCCCCCTTAACTTGATTGGCTGAGGCGCACAATTTGGTATGCCAGTCGTTGGTAATACCTACTTTTGTGTATTTCCTTATCGAAAATACCTTATTAGAGAACGGTGCAACGTTTTTCCTGACGTTTTCCTTTTTTTTTTTTTTTTTTTATCCTCGTTTGGCTTCAAAATTGAAATTTAAGTTTAAATATTTCCAACGCACGTGAACCATCACTTTTCACATTTTTTTTCTATTTTATTCATTATTTTATAGCGCATACAGGAGAGGTCTTTGCATAATAATATCTGTTAATAATCTAAAAAATTAGGCCAGCGCAAAAGTATTCTGTACAAATGATAGATTGAATGTCCGTGTATGCCACTCTATGCGTTTTAGTAATAATCGTGTCAAGATGCAGGGTTATAAATATTTTTGTAAATGTTATGATTAAATGTTTTTTGATATGTCTCCGGTATAAATCATAATATCGGATTTGTGACCACAATTTGTTAACTTATGAGTCATATACGAAAATGATAAATTTGAACGAACGGCATAAAAATATATAATACGGTGTGGTGTAATTGTATGATAACCATATAATTATGGAAATAATTTTGTGAAAGCTGGATTAAATTACATAACTTATATGTTTGTTAAGATTACTATTTTCAAAGCCGTCAGTAAAATATATTTTCAGCAAGACCACTCGGGGTGACAAGTACGACAATTTTCATAAAAAAATCGAAACAGAACAGTATCTACACCGGGAAATAATGAATATTATCAGAAATCATCGAATATTATTCGCGGAAAATGGTAAGCTATTTCAAATCGTGGCATTTATAACAATATCATCAATCGCAAAGGTATGGAATTGTATCGTTTGAGTATTTAAACGTTAACAGTTTAGCGTCTGCAGCGTCATAGGTAATTCTGGCCAAGTTAAATAAATAATTTCCATTTGGTTAATTATATAGAAAAAACGTGTCGGTTTAATGGTTAATTTATTTCTGAAATTACACCAAAAAAAAATAGTGAACAAAACTAAAATGTAGATTTAAAAATATTCACGTATACGTTTGAATGAAGTTAATGTTTGCATACGTGATTTGGTCTAGTGGAGAATAATATTATTATGATTTCATTGTTACTATAATTTTCAGAACTGTCAATAAAGTTTTTTAAAACCAAAACAAAAATGTAAATGTTTTTACTGATGGTTTATCGTTTTTACTCGATTGGAATTAAATTCAAAATGACCTAGTTTCAGACTATCCGAGTTTCTCGACAACGTGTATGTCAAACCTATAGCTTATAAAATATAAATTGGGTTACATTATAAAGTTTCCGAATAAAAACCAAAAGTTAAAAACTAACTTGACTTTGCAACGGAATCTTAATTACTTCATAACACTTATAACTATTGGAGTAATCACTGATTTCCTCCCCCGTTCAAATAATTACGAATATAATATGTGTGCGGTGTACGCGGGGCTTAAAGTGGAAAAAAATTCCAGGGGGACTAATGTCTCGAAATAGTTTTAAGCGTTCCATATATTATAATTTTGTTTAGAAAGTCTAATGTATAAATTGTAATGTATAAACAGTGGTAGTGCATCAGAGTTGGTGTATTTTTTTCGTTTTTGAAAATAAACCAAAAAAAAAAACAGTATTTGTGGTTTCAAACGGTTTTAAACAGTATATTTAAAATAACTTGATTAAAATTTAATGTGTAATTTACTTATACGTCAATATGCTTTGAATAGTACCTATATGTTTCACTGTTAATTTATTACTTATTTTAAATCTTAAAAGTATTTGAAATGTATTTTAAATATTTTCTAAATGGATGTCTTATGTGCACATTATATTATTATGATTATATCAAATATTAAACAAAAACATTTTATATTTGGTAATTTATTCAATAAAATTAAAAAACAATTTTAAAAAAAGGATGGTAATAGATATAAATATTTAATACTTATTTTCTGAAAGAAATCTATATTATTATTTGTTATCAATAATAAAAAAATTGTTTTTTTTCAGCATAACAACCCTGTTGCGCATACTCATCCCACTCTTAACCCTGAATAATAGTCAAATCTGAAAGTTATTTCGTGTTCACACCCATAATAGTACGTTTTTAAAGGTGACGTTTTTTTACCACCGGAGGTAGGAGGCCCTCCCACCAGCTTGCCATGAGTGTGTGTGAAATCCGCTCCAACCAAAATAAATAATATACTTAACAACCGTTGTTGCGTAAAATGAACAAAATAATATTTCGACCGCTGTTAGTTCAGCAGCCGCGCTTATACTAACTATTAAAATTTGCCAAATTGCAAAATAACGAAAACGTGCTAAGCGGCAGCAGCACCACATACACATCGTATTGACTAAAATAATATCGTACTGCATTCCGATATAATAATACATATATCGCTGTCGGCAATAATATTATAGTACATTATATCGACACTACGTACCGGTAAGTTAATCAGTCGGACCGTTTTGGCGGGGGCGATATATTATTGTGTATAAGTACCTACCCTATGATTTCGGTCATTGTCGGCTCGAGTTCCCGTGGGCGCTTATACCGCACCGCGTACACGGTAAACACGTAAATTGGTATACAAATATGCAAACACGCCGCCGAAATAACGTCAGTCGGTCATCGGACCGGCGGCGGCGGCGGCGGAGAACCACCCGGGGTCGTCGTTACCCTCAGTCGGAATCCTGACGGGCGAAGAAAACACGCGCGAAAAAAAGAAAATCCTTCCCCCCCCCCCCCATACCCGGACGCGCGTAAAACCGCGAAGAATACCTCGGTGGGGAGGAGCGGAAAAAAATGATCGCGTGCATGCAAATAAACGGCGGTGGGCGTGTCCGGCGTACACGCGAAACTGTGGCGATTATAATGATATATGGGACGCTGTCGTCGAGCGGATGCACAGATGCGCCAAAGCACCGCTCATTACGGGCCAACAATGGGCTCGGATTATTTTCTTAGACAATATAATAATGAAAACCGCGCCGAGCCCCGCCGAGACCTCGCCGCCGCCGCCGCCACCGCGTGTCACGTCTATCCCGTGTTGTTGGAATTGGGGGGGGGGGGGTGGCGGGAGGAGGTGTGGTGGCTGCAGCGTAATGCGAAGTCGGCGAGGGGTCGGTGATGGGTCGCGGGGTGGTGGGTCCGCGTGGGCGAAGGGTTCGGCGGGGAGGGGAAGTGTGTCGGCGAGGTAAATTCGAGTCGTATATATACGGTTTTCTTTTGTGGGTCGCGCGGACGTCTGAGCCGTTACTTCTTCTCCATCGTATCCCGCCCCGTCTCCCCCCCCACATTTCTCCTCCTCCTCCTCCTGCAGTTCCCGCCGTCTACGATATAATACGCGTACAATAATAATAATATAGGCTTACAGCCATGCGACTGTGTAGGTTTCCGTCTGCCGTAGGTATACGCGTACTATGCACCGAGACCGTCGCTGTGGTACAAAATCTCTCCGGGGCCAGGTCCCCTGCACGCTCGATTATTACTTACAACGACGACGTCACGAGCCACTCGCTGCTCCTTCACCGGGACTTTGAAATATCGACGACCTTTATTTTAAAATTCGTCCCCCCCCCCCCCCGGCCGTCGTTTCTTTTCGCCGCGAGCACGTTATTTCGACGCGGCGCGTGTGCGTTAGTTCGTGACGATTCAAGTCTCTGCGCCCGTTGTCGTATAATCGAATATTTCGGATTGATATTCGACGCGATATGGCATCGACGAGTGACTTGGTACAGTGTCGCTCTCGTACGGGAATTCGCCGCCTCCGATCGAACGGAGATGAAATCGAATACAATTACGTCGCCGTCGAAGATAATAATTATTATTATTCTGATGATTACGCCGACGACAGCTGCGGAGATGGAATTCTCGTCGTCGCCTCGCGCATAATATTATTATATTGTAGTAACATAATATTCGTGCGAAACGATATAGCTGTAGCACTGTGACGACAGAGAGTTTCGATGAGTATTTGTGCGGACAGCTCAGGAACTGATCGACAACACCGACGACGTACGGTAATCATAATATGCCTACGCGATAACATTTCGAGTGCTGCTACCGTCGTTCGAACGTCACACTCGAAACCAACCATTGACTTCTTGACGACGAAAACCATTTGGTTTGCCTGCAGCTAGGGACCCGAGCCGACCCGACACCCGCCAAGCCGATCTCGATGTTTTTGAAATGTGCTTAATATTGTATTTAAAACCTCGACCCTTACGATTTCATTACATCTCTCTGCCCGTCGGAAAAAACGTCAGCCCTCGGCGCCGAACCGTATGACGAGATATCTTAGGCAGTCGTAAAAAAAAAAAAACACCGCTGGAGACTCATTTACCGTGCTGTCTGGGTGGCTGCTGAGGACGTGTCGAATACGAGGAGGGAGAGGAGACGTAAAAATACATAATCGGTGTGAAGGTGGCTGGAACTGATCGACAACACCGACGACGTACGGTAATCATAATATACCTACGCGATAACATTTCGAGGGCTGCTACCGTCGACCGAACGTCACACTCGAAACCAACCATTGACTTCTTGACGACGAAAACCATTGGTTTGCCTGCAGCTAGGGACCCGACCCGACCCGACACCCGCCAAGCCGATCTCGATGTTTTTGAAATGTGCTTAATATTGTATTTAAAACCTCGACCCTTACGATTTCATTACATCTCTCTGCCCGTCGGAAAAAACGTCAGCCCTCGGCGCCGAACCGTACGACGAGATATCTTAGGCAGTCGTAAAAAAAAAAAAAACACCGCTGGAGACCCATTTTTACCGTGCTGTCTGGGTGGCTGCTGAGGACGTGTCGAATACGAGGAGGGACAGAGAGGGAGAGGAGACGTAAAAATACATAATCGGTGTGAAGGTGGCTGCAGGTGCGCGCGCCCGCACGTTTAATTATCGAACAAAATTTCGCGTTTGCGCGTGTAGACGCCCACACGAATTTTGTCGAACATATTGCGTAAACGTACCTACTGAAGAAACGCATTTAACGTAAATCTCGATATTATTATTATCGTCTCGCGACACAGACACAGGTGAATACATCATAATATTATATTGCGGTCTCGTATTGATTCGGCGCGATAGTTGTCTGTGCGCCACACAGAGCAGTTTGTTGTTATTGTAGTCGTATGCCGAACAAACTTTAAGTATAATAATGATATTATTACGATATTGCGTACGTATATTAACATATTATTATCCATGTGCGTACCTACTACACCCCTAAATAACGCTTGCTCTACCGCACGATTTATAGGTCGTTGCAGTACGGTTAGGCATGCAATCGTTATCATATGGATTGATAAAAATGTATCGGTCCAGTTTGAACATATTATTAGGTTGTATATACATTTTAAGGGCTGCGGAAATAGACGATATTCCTAAAATGTTCAGTGTCGCAGTTGTAACATAACAGAGGTATAGTCAAATACATCGTCGCTAAGACTGTATTATATCGCTGACCTATTCCCCAACTCGATTCGTTCGGAAACAGATGTGAAAATGATATCATATTTTTTTATTTTTTTTTTCGTATGATGGTTTCGCCAACCCCCTTCCCCCTCTCCGTCAACTTCCGAGTATGAGTTTTAAAATGTGATTGAATGCCGTACACAATATCAGCTATATATGTACCGCGTCTCATTATAATATCGAGATTAGTTTTGTAGAACGAATGATGTGTGTGCGCACCACGGGCCGAATTTAATAATCATCTATAGGAGCAGCTGATCATTAATATTGGAGTTGGATATTGGATTTGTCCGACGTTCCGGCAGCGAAGTGTAACGATTATTGAATAAAATGAAAATCGCAATACCGCGTGTGTATAATGAACATTTTTGAACGCATATATTTTACATACCGTTGTGGTGCAGGTGACACAACACCGCCTCCGGATCATGACGTGCACTAGTTAGGTGGACGGAGTGTACGGTCCAGGCAAATGCGCCGACAGTTAAATGAAAAAGCGACCCACGGTGAGGGATCAACAACCCTATAATTTCACATCGAGTGCAAAAACTGGGTCACCGCCGGTCCCATCAACAATATAATATTTTGAACACGACGGGCGAGATTTGGGCGGTCGGAAAACACGGGAACAAAAAAAATTGTAGAAACACACAGACTCGTGACCTACATACGCAATTACATAAATCGTGTGGCGCAATTTGAGGAGGGGACTTAGGACTTAGTCACCTGGTTTTATCCGCAGCCCTCCCCCAGTTTTTTAATCATATTTTAGTCTAAATTGTCTATTATCGGTCTCCAGTTGCGCCTGTACGCGTGCACCCTGCAATTATATATTACTCAATCGTCACTCGCATTTATCCTACTATGACGGCGGCAAGTCAACTCCGGATGGCACTTATATAGTTACCATCGCGTGCAGTAATTAGCCCGAGAGAGTGTACGGTCCAAGGAAATGCACAGACAGTTAAATGAAAAAATGACCCACGGCGTGCGGTCGACGACCCTCAAAACATCGAAGCACAAAAACTGGGCCACCACTGGGCCCATTAATAATACAATATTATAATATTATACTATTTTGACCTCGACGGATGAGATTCGGGCGGCCAGAAAACGCGAGAGTAAGAGAAACACGGGAACTCGTGACCGATATACGCGATTATAATACTCATCGTGTACCCGATATTAAATCGTCACTAGCATTTATTTATTTTTTTGGAACGAAGGTGGCAGGGGAGGCGGGTATGTCGACGCAGTGCAGCTGTACATAGTATTATATTTAAGTGCAAACGCGTGAGTCACGTCTCGCGGAGACGAATGGAAACACGAAAGATAAACTCCAATAATATTCGCCTCTGCTATAGGATTCCGAGTCTCCGCGTGTTTTTTTTTTCTTCAATAAAATATGCCATACATCCCAACGGACGTATTTGTTCACGACGGATCACAGGGTTCACACGTGATATCGAGGTCGTAGCACATTGTTATCACGCATAATATTGTTATAAACCAAAACGGATTTAGACGGCGGACAGATAACATTAGCTCCACGTCGAGCGTATAGTCGCTTCCGTTCTATACTAGATATCATATTATAGTATGTTATCGGAATAAACTCGCCTGTAATCAAGGAAGCGTTTCCCAAAGTGTGCACAGATATCGGAAAGAAACCGGGACCGAGAGAAGATCGACAGACGGAAACTCTCCCCAAACGATGAAACCAGCAGGAAGTCGATGGAGCATAGGACAGGGGTAAGATGGTCCGAGGAAAATCAGACGAAATGGGTCCTTGTTTCTATCGAATATACGATTCGTGATTCTGGACCAGCCCAGACCACCGAATAAACCGGCCAAGCTGTCCAACTCCTTGTACAGTGGACGGCCCATGTCAGCGACCAAGGACCATGATAGACATATTAATATTAGTACGTCTATGTCGACGACGGAATGGAAGTTGATAATTTGTGGCAATGGGAATAATCTTACACACGACTCTCGACAGTACAACTAGCTAGAATAATACGCTATCCAGTTTAGACCAGCACAAAATGAATTTTACTATTCTTTTGACTTTGTTTTTTAATCGGCTAAAAAAGCATAAAATGTGTTTGTCTTATTTATATTTTATTATTTCTATGTCAACTACTCTCGCTTTGTTCATTTTACATCCATCATATTTATACACAACAAAGGTTGCTCGACACGAAAAAAATTCATCATAATATTATTGTTGTTTATTTTAATGGCCAAAACGTATATACATATTATATTATATTATCTGCGACTTCGTTTCGGAGCGCCAGTAATTACGCGCATCGGATTAAATTATAAAAACGAATCACGTCGTAAAATAATATAATAATACACAGATCGCAGCGGCGGCGGCGGTACACACGACCGACTTTAATGCCACGTTTTTCTTTTTATTGATACCTATCGAAAACGGAACGATCTTGTTCAATCGTAAATTGTTTTTATCCTCTCGCGCTCGACATCCCCATAAATCGGTCGTAAATCTGTTGGAAATCACGGCGCGATTTCGAGACGCTTTTCCGTCCGACGTCTTCCCCCCGATAATTCCCCTCGCGCCCCTCTGCACCAGTGCGTACACCGTGCACCCTCTCCGACCCTCACGCGATCTCGCCCCGAAAACCACTCGTGCTCTCCGCGTCGTGGAGGGGGTACACAGATGTTTCGTAAAAAGTATGGTTTTTAAAAAATACCCGCACAACAAAAGCCATAAGCGCGCGGGACTTACCACGCCGCACCCGCACACGCAATAACATTATTATCATGCGTCATTGTTGATCGCGACGGTCTCGTTAATATAGCGATAATATTATTGTGCGTAGGGATGACAAAATTTATGTTCATCACATTATGTAAACGTCGGAAAATACATGACCGACGAGCATATTATGCACAACAATAATACTGTGCGTACTACGCAGTACACTGTTATTATATTTACCATTTCGGATGCGCACTTACTCGTGTCGAGCATTGATTAACATATTTTATAAACGTGAGTTATTACACCGCGTGACACGTATTATATAACTATAATATATCATTACCGAATTCAATTTTCACACTTATGCCGAGTCTGTTTACCCGCGTCTATTCGATTATGTATTTTTCAACCATTCGTTCTCGCACGATTAGACGGTATCGGCTTTCAGATCTTACCAGCTGCAGCAGTTGGTGGTTGTAGTAGGGTTGTCTCGTGATATTCGTTTCGAAACCGTTGCAGTAAAACCGTACGGCCGAGAACGATCATAAAATGTGTACAGTGAAACCTCTAAATACCGGACACACTCTCGGTCGCCAGAGATGATTCGGCTATTCGCTGAGGCGTCCTCTGTCTGGAGGTATCGATTACGAGAGGTTTCACCGTGATGAGCTTCAATCGCGAGTATCGTCGTGCCCCATATTATGTAACCCGTCGTTGGTATCGCTATGCAGAGTCCCGCCATTGGTATCGAGTGAGCGCTGCGCTCACCTCGTTGGTTTTTCATCGTTATTTATTATACAATGAACACAAAATATTGAACCCGACAACCAATTATTTAAATTTTAATCTTTTACAAAAAATTTTCTTACAATTTTTCTCAATTATAAATTGTTCACACCACTAAAAATTAATTTATAATTGTTTATACATAATATTATAATCATTGTCATTCAACTTGGCCCTAGTGGTCTGGAATATTTTGCTGATTATTATACAGTACACGCATATGAATATTGTGTGCTCCTTAAAAAGAGGTCTATCGTTCCGAGTTTACGAAATAGTATTAGGTCGACGTATTGAGTGAGTGCAATGCTCAATTTATGGATATTAACAACATTGCATGTCGATATCTAATCGAGAATTGTCTATAAAATCATTATATTTGCAAAAGTACATGTTTCGATTGAAAGGTATAAAGAATATCAGATGAATCAAGTAGTAAATAAATAAGTGGCTCTCAAAATAATACCGAGGTGAGCGATCGTCATCTCACATCTCATCAGCTCACATCGCGACCACTGACGGGATAATATTATAACACGACGATATTATCACAAGACTGGACAAAAAATATACTTATCGTTTATCGCATCGCGGTCCACTGTCAATAACACTAGGCACATCAACACACACACACACACACACACACACACACACACACTTGCAATTAATGTTGTGCGTAAATATTGCGCCGCGGACGTTATTATATACGGTATAAAGTTTTCGGATTAATTTTTTAATATTAAAATTTCCAGTTGTCGGGCATAACTCACCGGAGTATTTTTGACCGGCGAAATTGAATCATCTAATGTAAGGCACGCTTAATTTTTCAGTCCGACTACGTAATTCTAGCGGCGTTAAAAGTTTGTTCTGGGATTTATGCATTTTGCTGTTCCGGGCAGGTAACCAAAGGTCGTATATTTTTACCGCTTCGCCTACCGCCACCGCCCGACGCGGCGAAACTTTTCGCTCATTGGCCAATTCAACATTCTATAATGTCTAACACTATTCACGGTGTAAACCACCCCCCCCCCCCCCCCAGAGAGAGGGAGAGAGAACTAAATTAAAACTTGGGTGTAGGAAAGAAAAAACTCTGGTTTGATTTCGCGCGGGAAAAAAAGAAGTCTCGCGCTGATTGTCGACGACTTTCCTACTGTAGTTATTCTCAACGTCACGTAGTGTATGGGGTCTGCCATACAAAATTTCGTTCGCACAAAATGGTTCGTAGTTAGTGTTTTTTTTTTTTTTTTTTTTGTCCTATATAATATTATCATTTTGGCTACAGTAAAAAATATTATATCATGATAACTATTTATTTGGTCGTACCTACTACGATAATAGATAGTTCTAACGATGAGAATATTATGATGAAAATAAAATAGGTACCGTTTATAAAACCGAAACAGAAAAAATGTTTTTTCCTAAATTGATTTTATCGACAAAGGAACAATCCATTTCACGAAAATATGATATATTATTTTCACCAACGGTATGAAAGAAAACCTAATGATTTGTTTTAAACATAAAAAAGTAGGTAGATGCCTATAATATGTTAATATTGTATTTAATCGCTTAAAAAAAAATGTACTCTCATGTCGAAATATTATAAACGCGACGAGACATTGTTAAATCCAAAATGTACACGAAAAACTAAACGTCGTGATCTCAGTTGAAAGTTATAGCGTGTGCTGCGGTACAGAATAAAATTTCACAGTGAACTACTATTGGAAATAAATCGCATTTTGTTATATTTCATACACTTCGCGAATCACAGTGTAGGTAGGTGTGGGTACATAAAACGAACACGTCATAATACACGCGACATAAATATTAATTAATTCACAGTAAAAATCGTGTAAACAGAAATCGTTATTGCCACAACGACCTCGTCGCGTTACGTATTATTATTATTATTATTGTAGGTGGATAATAGTGAAATATTGCTTTTGATGTGTTCGACATAATATATTATTATTTTATCGACGGCGATATAAACAAAACGATAGATCGAAAACACACACATTTATGTCGCTTATTTCGTGCAACTTCCATGATACCCCACGACTTGTCAAACATAGAACTGCACCGGTGGGGTTCGTCTGCGGGCACGTCGTGTCAACCGAACCGTTCGTGTTTTCTAATCACGTCTCGTACGGGCTAATTCCCGTTGGTTTTCATTGCCGGCTCTGTTCGTTTTGAAATGCGCCTTTCTAAACTATGGACTGCTGCAATATACCGCCTTAATCGGTGGCGTTTTCCGATTACAAAAATACGTACAATAGGATATCGCATTGGCGACGGACGAGACGTGTCCTCCTCCGGAGGGGCACGCGCGGCTAACCGTAATATTATTATACCGATCCATACCGACCCGAAATAATATCGTATGCAGTGTCACTCGTACAAAGACGATCGACTGAATCGCAAATTCGGGGGGGTAGGGTTTCCATGCATTCGCATGTGCGTTTTTTCACCGAAATGATTGGTCGTCATATATTGTTATGATGTCCACGATTTGGATTATTCTCGACAACATTATGCATTTACTAGATATTTAATCGTGTCTGTTGTGTGCGCTAACTGATTTACCGATACAAAAATAATAGACAGTATAATCACAGATTAAAAGAAAACAGATTGTGCACTTAGAAGTAAACAAAAACCGGCTGATATAATCTCCGCCGAGTTCAGTGCTAACCTTAGATCATAGTATACAATGGATGGAGCTACTTTAATCATTTGCTGTGTCCAACATAAGCCCCCACTTATTGGTTACTTCGTAGCGATTGTTGGCGAAACGCATGCGCAATAGCTCGTTGTACCTTGAAATCAAATGGGTGGGGGGGATGGAATGTAAAGCGGCATAGGCGCAACGCATGCGCAATAACACGTTGTACCTTGAAATTAAATGGGTGATGGGGGGGGGGGGGGGGGGGTTATGTCGGACACAGCTCGGTATACGATAAACACACACAGAGCTCCATCCGTTGTATATGACCTGAGGTGGTGCTAACGGATCGAAACCATTTAATGTTGATCATATAATCTAGCGGTTCTCATTGGTCGGGCGAAACTTATGGCGGAAAACTGGCGAACAATTAGCGTTAGGAACACCAATTTTCCTGAATAATATAAGTGTTGGCTAAGTATGTGGTCACACTGATTGGGGCGGATACCGATCGATGCACCATATTCATTTTTTTTTTTTGCAATGCAGCACAGTAAGTGCACTTGTATAATATTCGTAATAATAGGCCGACGAAGCAAAATGCAGTACTTTTTAAAATAATTTTAAAATAATATTTAAGAACGTATATTCACCCCGGTAGAAGGGCAGTAAAGGTTCTCATGCGAGGTCCGTTTGTTTGTAAGCGATTCATACAGAGACTCGTATTTTGTGTGTTATTGTTTATGTATAATAAAGTTAATCAATAGTGTGTATTGTCATCTATTATTTTGTGCACACTCGAGATGGTTGGCGATACAACAGTGGCGCCCAACTTCATTCGTAATCCACTACCCTAATTTCTTTTTGACATTTGTGTTTGGGTTTCAATTGATTTAATCACAAGTAATTTTTTCGTGTGTCTTACACATATCGCGTTTTGGACATTTTTCCATTAGTTTGAAATTTCACGGCCGAACAAGTGGGTCCATATTTTTGGTGTTTTACCCACTCGAGGTGAATTTTGGTGTATACTATATTTTGTATGCATACGATCTATATTTTACGAATTTTTTTTCGTTAACCAATTTTTTTTTAGTGTTAATTTATTTATATTTTAATATTTAGAAAGGAGTGATATTTATTTAATTAGATTTTTTTACCTAATAATAAATAATTAATCTAGTAATATACATTTTCTGATCAAACACTCATAATAAATTTAATGAAATTTCATTCTAATTTAAATTTGTCAGATGACCGATTATAGGATTACCCATACGTTATTTTTATTTTTCATTAGTACGACACGTTTTAGTCCATTAATTTAAAATACTGTAATATCATTACAGCAATATTCAATGTAATAATAACTACGTCTAATAAATAATAAAAAACAATTATTGATTAGTAGGTGAGTTATGCTTCTGATTTTTATGTAAAATATTAAATGCAATAAATAAATAAAAATTCTTTTTGTATATTTTTACATATTTTGGTAGATAAAATGTATATTTTATAATTTTTTATTGCATATAAATCCCTAAATCCCTAACTGTGTAATGGACAAATTGTAAATAATAATATTTTATGCCGAGTCCACGAACGTACGAGAATTTTCTGGTGTAATATTGATCTAATTATTACCTCCACATATACATAATATAATGTAATAGTTTACGTGCGTGCATTCAATGTTTGAAAATTATTGAAATTGTAAGATAATTGTAAAATAATTATGCGTCATTCAAAAACTACATTTTTTGAAATCTGAACGACAACTTACATTTTTTTCTTTTGAGTTTCAAGTATTTAAAGTTTAGATGAGTGGAGTGGAGTGGCACAATCAGGGCATACCCAGCGTCCGCACAAAATGTTGGTGCAGCATTACTCCGCTCATTTAAACTTTAAATAGGTATTTTTAACAAATTTAACTATTCGTCTGGAAATCGATTTTTATGTATCAAAGAGTTCTGAAAAATATTTAATTAATAATGCCATTAAAAAAAAAAAAAAAAATTAATTATAATAAAAACATAAAAATGATGACGACAGGAAATCGAAAAATAATTTTTTTTCAAAATCGTTGCATTTTTCAACCATCGTATTATTTATTATTTATTAAATATGTCGTTTTCGAAATAATATATTATAAGTGTAGACACTCAAATGTATCACGCCTCGTTGTGTCTAATATCGTATGAAAACGCGGGCCGAAAAATCGTTTGAAATTATACCTCGCCGCAAGTGTATGCAGTATAATAATAATAATAATATACAATATCGATTACGACACTCGAAAAACGTTCATTGTCTGAACAATGCTCTCTGGACCGTCTCGAAAGCTTTTTTCCCGGACGTTCATTACTCACTCCTAAATTCAATAGATGAATGGCCGTCGAGTGACCGGACCTCGCGAGTTGACCGCCGCACTCGAAACAGTGCGCCCGCCGTCCCCTGTCGCGCGGCGTAATTCCAAACCCTATTATATGACCTACATTTGCACCCCGCCATGTAGTTTTCCTCCGCGTGTCGCGCACACGCAATAATAGAAGAACGGATGATTATTCCGGATTTATCGCCTTTCGGCAAAAAAAAAAAAAACACCGCACAAACAATAATATTATGGTATACTCTACTGTGATAATATAGTAGGTTTACAATATTATAATAATATTATTATCATTCGAGCACGTCCGCGGCCGACGTACAGAGAACGTTTAGGCGTGCGCGTAAAATATAGTGACCGCCCGCCCGCGGGGTCGACGGATTTTCCGGCCGAATGTCGCGCGCACGACTTTGCAGGTGGTCGGTCGCGGTACCGCGACGCAGGATACCGCGCGTGTGGTAGTGACGGTGACGACCAACGCGTAAAACAAATAAAACGCCGAGCAGTGAATCGCCGCGGGCTTCAAAGCACCCACAGCACGCGGACGGTCGAGGGGTGTTGGTGTCGGCGGGAGACTTTTTAAATCGTTATATATAGGGGTAGTAGTGGCAGTAGTAGTAGTAGTGGTAGTGGTAGTAGTAGTAGTAGTGGTAGTGGTAGTAGTAGTAGTAGTGGCAGTAGTAGGCATGATGGGGTTCCGGAAATTCAAATTACACTCCTTAATCGGCCATTTATAACTGGGTCCTTTGTGCGGGGCGGGCGGTGTGACGGAGAGACGACGTCTGCAGTCGGGCGACGAGGGATGGCGGGGGTGCCGCGGTGGGAGGAATGTTTTAATATAATAATATATAACAACCGGAAAAGGAGAGAGTGTATATTATTATAATATATTTATCATGGCCTCGTAGTCTCCTCCGAACGGAAAAGATTGAGAAAAATTGCCGCGCAATTTATCAGACGCCCGTTTCCCCGCGGCGCCTCGATTTTCCGCGACTGCAGCTGGAACTATATAGCTGCAGCTATACACTTACCTATAATCTGCTGCGGCGCGGCGTAGTATTATATAGCTGTCGTGGGATAGTGCCCAGAGGAGCCATACAACGATATGTTAAGACTTTCAGCAACCCCCTTTTTTTGTGGGGACCCACAGTTTTGAGAATCTCCGGTCCAAGATACTATGACATGACGTTATACTGGTCTTATACTATGAGAAAAAACAGTTGTCTCGCGTAGGGTTTTTTCGAACCTATATGAGCTACAAACAACATTGCTTTTGGTATACATTTTAAATGAAAGCCAATAATAATTACAGACCATTATTTTTTTTAATTACACATATTGGTTACTTTACAGCTTTCTATATATTTTGATACTATTAACCGGTTTCGCCCGTTAAAATTTGTTCGTGAATTGTTCTTCGGTGGAAAGATGGCGCCATTGGTGTATTTGTTAACCGCCCTAACGTCATACCGTTACGTGTAAAAAAAAAAATGTCTGTACTCTAGAAGTACACTAGAGTGAAAATGTCCTGAGAGAATTTCTTCCCTGCAAAAAATATATAATATATCTATTTTTCCCCCGCCGTGTACGCAGATGGAGTTATTGGTACAGGACAGTGGACACGGGGAGTTTTGTGGGGGGGGGGGGACGCGTGTTTATTTATTATGTTTTATATTTTTATGCGCACCTATTTTTGTAACTATATATTATAATACGTCACATTGACTTTTTTAACGAAGTCTTCAGCGCTCGTATTTCAGTCTATTTACGAGTACTTGAAACTTATTTATTTTGTACGATCTCGAATGCCGCTGTATTCTTTTTCTACATGTTTATTACAATTTATTCTAATTATTTTTTTTTAGTAGAGATTTTTTAGCTCTACCGATCCTTATTTTCACACACGAAATTAAAAACAAATTTTATATTTATATAATAATAATAATATAGTATATACTAAGTAATTCAAATTATATAAAACAATTTGGTTTTCTGAAAGCTCAAAATACAAGTGAGTGGATTCGACGAACAAATATTATATAGGTGTGTGCGTATTGTATTCTACACGTTTACTATAATGTATTTTAACTATTTTTTTATAGTTGAAATTTGTTAACTCTACCGATCCTTATTTTTAACTCGTTAAGTATATGCAAAACGTATAACGCAAGTGTATAATATACTTATTTAATAATAATATTATGTTACGTTGTGTAACCAATAGATTACAATACGCTTCAAATGCTTTTATGGAAAATAAATAATTCTTCTTAAACACAAACATATCGGTACGTAATTTGTATTTCAGCACATGAAATCAAAAACAAATTTTTTACTTTTTACATAATAATAATAATAATAATAATATACTAAGTAATTCAAATTATATAAAACAATTTGGTTTTCTGAAAGCTCAAAATACAAGTGAGAAAATGTGATAATATATTGGTGTGTGCGTTGTATTATATCATTCTTAGCTACCATGGTATGATGAAAATAAATGTTAAACTAATCAAAAAGAGAGTTTTTTTCTTTTATCGCAACGATCGTTTTTTTAAAGCCTCTGCTTTATAGAAGAAAATTAACCACCACTCTATATCCGCGGTACTTGTTCGTGATTAAAATACGAAGGTACTTAAATTTAATAAACAAATTAATTTTAACCTCGTTTTTTCAAAATAATTAACTGATTTTTTAAGCTTATTATTTCAGGGGTTCGGATATTAAAACCTCGGCTCGAAATGTAATTAGTAGACAAAGGTCATGAGCTACCGGAAATTACTTCTATGAAAATCACATAATACATTGAAGTAAGAGTGTAAGAAGATCCGTCCAAGTGTTTGATGTATTATTGTTTAGTATTTTAATTCAATAAAAATTATACGAAATAACTACAGTACAATACAATAATGGCACAACTATTTTTTTTTTAAATGATTTTTATTTCAAGTAATATTGATTCTACCTTAACTATCGTACAATGTACATTTCTGATTTTATATTTAAATATGATTTATAGTATCGATACACTTCATTGGCATATTAATTGTTTGATCCTTTGTGGTACATCAAATGTTATATTTGACAGAAATCAGTAAACGATTTAAATCTAGCGGCGGCGTATTGTTTGGTCATAACACTACCATAGACATATTAATAATTTGACTGAGCCTCCCCGAGCCCATAGTAAGTAAAGAAACGGATAGGACATACCGTATTATCGGTGATAAATGAAATTATACGAATCGAGGCCAAATATGTGTACCTATATCGATTATCTGATCATCTACCTACATTATATCATATATTTATAATCACACTATACAACAATGTAAACAGAGGCCTAAATTTCTTATCTATGTTGGACCGAAAAATCACAACACATAGTGAATCTATACGCGAGACCAGCATTGTTAAAAAGAGATAGCTATATCGGTATGCGTATGAAACAGATAGAGTACAGTTTAAGAAAATCAAGAGAAAAAAAAACAGATATCCGAAATAATGAGCGAATTTTGGAAATGCTGAAAATATTATAAATTTAGTATAATTAATTCCATGATAATATGTGATCTTTCTATGACCGCCTTAAGTCGTATGCCATTTATTTCTACAACAGTCCGTGGTCCTCTCTTCCTGCCATCAGACCATTTATCAATATGTCTGTGAACATTAAGTACTATTACCACGCATAAACTTTCCTCAATAATTAGTTAAATAAATAATGGTGCCACATTTATAATATATAAATTTTTATAACACCGAAAACACCAAAACCGTCATCCCCCGACACATTTTTTTACTCAAGTTTTGGCGTTCATTTTTTGCTTCTTATTAATAAATATTTATGCATTTACACCTTTCTGATGGACGCACAAAATTTAAAAATTAAAGCCGCATAACACTTAATGTATTTTCGAGAAATAAATCTGTGTGGGTAATGACCGAGCGAGCTAGAACATAATATTATATTATATAATACGACAGATTAATCACGAATGTGTACAATTTGATTTAGAAACACGTGAGCTTGATACAAGTAATTATTATCAAACCTGGGCATGGACGAATTAAAAAGTTAAAGTTAAGTTAAAAGTTAAGTTAATTTATATATTAAAAAAAATTTGAAGAACTTAAAATAGTTAACAACTATTAACAACTATTAACCTAACTGAGTTGAAAAAAAAATTAGGACAACTATTAACTTTAAACGTCTTATTAAAATGTTTCCAATCAACTTAACTTAACTCGATTAAAAATGATCATTAACTTGCCCAGGCTTGATTATTATAAACTAGGTATGGATGTTATTGATAGGCAATATCGAAATGCAAACAAAATATAAAACAATCACACAACAATACGTCATATACCTCTATTAAATAACCTTGAAATAACTCATCCGATGAAATATTAGATATAACAGTGCTGCGACATTTCTTACAGTATAATATTATGCCGTTTTTGATGTGTACTAATTCGAAGACGGCATTTCGTAAATAATAAACAGTTTCGAACAATTATGTTAAGTTTAATTTATTATTTGCGAGCCGGACAAAACTGTTCCGCAAAGTTTACAATTTTTACATTTAAACAAATAGCGTATTACACTTGTGAGCCATCTGTCTACATAAATGAAAACGCATGCAAAATTAATGTCGAAAAACTCTATTTTATTTAAAGTTGTTCGTCGGTTGTATAAGCAACGGCGGATTCTTGTGTTAGTTATGCAGAATAACGATGGCAGTAGAAGAGAAAAATGGGGGTTGAAAATAGAAGACATTAATTCACGTACTGAAGAATGACATTGGAGACTGAAGGATAAAAAAGGAAACATTTCAGGATCAGAGTGGATGTACAAAGACGCCTCGGAAATCCAGCCCTTTGGTATAAGACAAAAACTATTTATTTTTTTTTTTCTTACGTAAATAAATGAAAATAGTTATAACGATAATAATAATAATAATAATAATAATAATAATGATGACAATAATAATAATAATAATAATAATAATAATAATGAAAAAAGTGAAATAAACATTGTCGGACGTATAGTAATATGATTATTTTTCATACATTCTTTGTAATTTCGAAAAGACAAATTATTACACAACATATAATCCTCTCAAAAACACAAAAACAAATTATATTAAACATTAAATGAAAAAAAAAAAAAAAAAAAACTTGTATCCGAAGATCATTTGTATCCCGTAGGCCCTGCTGGCTCTTTTTGAAACTTTTCACGGTACGAAAGTTTCCGAGGAAATGTATTATATAATATAATGTAATGTATGCTTTGTCTCGGTCTTAAAACTTTTCACGTATACGTCGATTGAACATCGGCATATACATAGTGTGTATGTATTTATATATATATATATAAGTAAGTATACACGTCATATATTTATGTATATATATATATTATATATATATATATATATATTATAAAACGTATATGATTAATCATACGAATTTATTATAAAATATATATGTTTGCTTCGCAGGCTCGTCCGCCGAGGAATATCCCGTTTCCATGTGTGGCAGAGAAAATTTTGAAATAAAATGTGTGTTTACCTTCTCGTCTATGATAATATGATAAATCAAAAAGTTTTAAAATTTACCCACGGTTCAAATTTAATGGACGCATGCGAAAAAAAAATTCCTCTGTGGCTTAGTCGGTATTTGTACGGCACTTGGAATAGTGTGATATACCTCTGTTGTAGGTATGTCCCATTATTATAGGCGTGGATTACAACCGATTATTGACAGTAAATGAAATAAAATTGTGAATTAAATGTTAATTGAAGCACGACGAATTCCTAAGTTTGAAAATTAACGGGAAATTGCAAAAACAGTCTCAAAGGTAGTGGTACCACTTTGCGGTAAATCCGTGAAGGTGTTATACGAAACCGTTGAAACACTTTCTTAAAAAAAATGTTTACAGACATCGTTCCGTCGAAAAAAACACTATTATTATTTATTTTGTAGATCCAACAGTAACATAAGTGAAAGTTTCGAATATGTTTGGCGTCGGCTTTCCTCCAAAGAAAACAAAATTCTTGTTGTGTAGTCGACAGAAGCTAGACAAACATATTACATTTATTGGAATTTATAAATTTCCAGAAAACTATTTGTATGTTAAGTAAATTTCTTCTTTTCTTTCGTTGTGAAATACTGCGCATGGACACGTCGTATAATGTTGTTTTTTATATTTCCCGCCCGAGTCGAATCAAAAATAAGAATTTTTAACACACATCCATTAAAGTTAAGCATTCCTATTTCGCAACACAAAAAGGATGTAACTATAATAATGACTAACACAATGTATAACTGTTAACTTGGACGATTACTTTGTAACGAAACTAATGGAAACCAAACGCAGACACAGCATATTATACAGAAACTATAGTATTATATGCTTCCAAATATTAATAATTTGAAAACTACTTTAGGTACTCGCAAATATTGTGAAAAGTTTATTTTTCGTATAATCCGTGCGCGAATAAAGTTTTACCCGAGCGGTGTATAGTCTTATTTGCATTACAGCTTGTACAGTAGTCATGATTGAAGCAGTCGCTTATTATTAATAAAACATGTTTCGCTAAAAACGGTGATTATCCGAATGTAACTAATTTGTATTTTTTTTTTTTTTTAAATAAACAACAGGTAGGTACTCGTACAATTTTGTGGTCTCGGGGAAACTACTACGACTCTTGAAATGAAATGCGTTCGTAAATAAAACATAACATATTATTGTGTATTCATTTTTACCTCGTCTGTTTTATATTTTTAATTTAATTAGAGCGTTAATTTTTTTTTTTTTTTTTATGATAGACGACTTCAGTATTTTAATTCTCCGCACGACCGACGTGTACAACCTCGAGTCGATTTTTTTACCGACGCACGGCAACACGTGGCCGGAAAACGACATTATTCTCATGACGGCACGTACGCTATGATACCGATAACCGCGTTTCGTCCGCCGCCTATAACGTTATGTTATCGCCCGAATGAACACTCTCTGTTATCTATTAACGCGCAGTCTTGTATTGTATTTCGTTGTTCGAAAGGTGTTCTCCGCTCATCATTACGACGCGTATCGCATTGCCGTTATTGTTATTATTCCGACGACGCTCGACCGATATTATAGTAATATTATAGTATCTGCACCACTGGCCGCCGCCGATGGCTCGGGAACGATAATAACCGCGCCGTCAGATTTTTTCCGGGGCTGGCCGCCGAAAATATGGAAAATGAAAAAACAAATTATACTTTAAAATTAATCTTGCGCGCGGCTAAAAGCTTCTGGGATTCATAACAGGAGTGCCATGCTAACGACAGTACAATTAAGATTTATTATGAAATGGCTGTCTTGTGACGGGATAGAACCTACGCCGGCCCCGTGCGAGGGTACCGCCGGGCGGGGAGTGCGGCGGCGGGGATAGGGGTGGGCAGGGGTGCGGAGAGCCGGTAGCCGGCGAGCGAGTGAGTTATTCGCCAGTTAAAAACGGCCATTGTTCCGTTCCGGCCGAATTTTTCTCCTCTATAAATCAACGGATTCGATTGTCATTTAAAAAGATTTTTATTGTGACGTGCCGAGAAATGATAATAATAACGATTCCGAATAGCGCAACCGCCGCCGCCGCCGCCGGGACAATGCTCCTCGACCGAAAGTGTGTTTATATATTATTATTATTATTATTATATGTAGGCCAACTCCTCCCCGTGCTGCGGGAAAGCCTTCCCCCCCCCCACCATCTTTATTGTTTGCGTGTTTTTTTCCCCTCGCCGCGCTATTTTTACGAGTCACAAACGCCGCGGAATGGCCCCTCGTGACGACGACCGCTCTCTCCTCCGCCGCCGCCGTAACCCGACCCGTATCGTTTTCGCGCCATTAGAAACTTAACACACAAGTAGTCAGATAAAGAAATAATAACGATATACATATATATATATATATACACAGCGTACAACACCCCCTCGGCTGGGGGCGGGGGTTGACATTGTCGCGGGGAATTGATTTCGCGCGAAACGTATCGTCTTTCGGAGAGAGAGAGAGAGAGAGAAAAAAAAATATGATCCGACGCTCGCCGTAACACGCGCCCCCTCTTCAGCGCATCCGATAACATTACAATACATATAATATTGTACAGTTCAAAGTCGTAACGTGGCTAAATTCCGAGTAGAACAATAAGTAATTCGCGTTTGAACAATGCACTTCCGCCGTAGTAGGTATACCCGTCGCGCAACTAGTCTCGCGCCGCTCAAATAACTATTGTTGGTTTCGCCGTGTTTGACTATCGTATAATATATTAATATATTGAATAATATCACTTGATGACGATGTATCGCGACAACCATATTATTATTTTGCGTGGGTGTATTACGATTTCGTGAATAAAAACGATCGGGATTCGATTGTGTCCGTCGTTCCTTTTGTGTCGCGGCGCACTGTCGAACTACTATCGGTCCGCCGTCGAACAGTCGGCGTTATAATATTATTATGCGATATTATTAATTTCGTCCCGTTCGCGCGAAAACGGTAGTCAAATCAAATATTTATAAATACGTGACGGAGTTCCATAGAGAACGCGAGACGACGACGGCAAAACGAAGCGAATTGATTCCTTTTTAATTGATAATAACGAACTTTGCTAAATAGTTTTACTGCTACAACAGCACGGTATATTATACGGTATTGTATTTATCCGACATTGACTTTTGATTCCGTTTCACTGCTGTCGTACAATCGTCCTCTTAACACTGTTACACAACGATCCTCCGTCTGTGTGGGGGCAACGAGTTGTTTCGTTTTGTCACAATATTTGAGAATAATGAACGGTTCGTCAAAACTAATGACTAATGTAAATTCGCTTTTGCCACTAATATTCCAATTTCGCGAGTTCGTTTCGTGAGCACTTTACGAATCGACTGGCAGGCTCAAAGTCCCGCGCGTTCGTCGCGACTTCTCACCGAAAAAAAATGTTAATAATATTGTAACACAATATAGATATCCTGCAGTTATCTGTGGGACGTGTAACACCATTTGTGCTGGGAAAACTTGGTAAACAAACGTTATCAAACGACCGTAGTCGTGCTTATACACTCGTGCTTGAAATGTATAATTATATTATTTGAAATTTCAATTTATGAAAAAGTACATAATATACCCACTATTAGCTATTCTAGTAATGCATTAGTCGTGTTTCCACGACTTAACACGAACAAGGAATATAGTCATATATATATAGCCATCGATAGTAGGTACTTGTCAACACATTTAAATATAATACTCAAAATAAAAAAAAATTGCATCAACATATAATATGTAAACAGAACAAAGTTTTCCGTTTTGATCTAATTGTCATATTTTTAGATTATTAACATAATATTTACTAATATCAATAAAACTACAAACGATATACTTCGTTTGAGTAATTGCAATATTCGAACCATAGAGTTTATATAGTGAATTGACGATTATTGACATTAGTTCTTCGCCGCATCGGTTTCAACATAGTTTCTTCCGCGTTCAACGACGGCTATCGAGTGTCAGTTTCTGCGGTAAAAAAGAGCTTCGACTGCAAAGTACATCCGCAGAATCAATTGGACTTGTTCAAACAACCGGTGCATCGTTTTAGTATCGCACGTCAAAGTTAGTTTCAGACCTATCACGAGAATCGACTGACGCGTCCACAGGTTTCCGGTTGACGGCTGTGGTGCAAGCGAATCATCCGCTGGTCAAACACGCGTAGAATTCATCTCGACAGTTAAGTACCACCGCGAAATATCTGCGCCAGATGACGTGATATCATGTTTCGTTTAGATTTCTCGAACTCGTGTCGGTCGGAGGGGAATTAATAGGAAGACGTCGTTTATCCATAGTGGCGATGGCGAATGGCCTCCGCAGTAGACAACGATCAATGAGAGTGGTTGTGTGCGGTGTTCGGACTTGTCTAGATAATTATTTGTTCATCTTTTATCTTATCTAGACAAATAGTTACAAGGTATCTAAACGTTCGTCTTGGATAATTTTTTTTACTAATCTAAATAAATGCATCTAGATCCATTTTTTATTGATACAAATCGCGAAATCATACAAGCGCATTTTAAATATTTATACAGATTATCAAACCAAGTTTATGGTTTATAAATAATATAATTATTTTTATTTATATCATTATTATTATTGTGTTCCTAGTGCCCAACTAAAATATACCTAAATTTAAAACCCATTGTATCTTTTTTTTTTTATCTAGATGAATATGAGTTAAGTTATCTTTTATATTACCCAACAGAAATTTTGCGTATTGTATATAATTCACTATACAAATCAATTTTCCAGTATGGTTTAATAGTTTGGGGTGGTTGTACTGACAATGCAATCAGGCCTCTTGAGATTCAACAGAATCTCGCCATAAGAATTTGTTTGAATAAAAAGGAATTATTTGGTTCGTCTACTACTAATTATAAAGTTTTTAAAGCTCTGCCGGTCAGATATTTATACAAGCAGTTCTCTATTATGTTCAAAATTGATAACTTTGGTTTCCAAAAAAATAATAAAAGGGAAAATAGGTCATATGACATGCAAGTAAACTACACTAATAAGAGTTTTGGGAAAAAATTTGTGGACTATCTAGGTCCAACAAATTTCAATTCATTGCCGCTGTACCTAAAAAAAAATTATTGCTAGTAATGTAAATAAGTATAATTTTATAACTAATAAAAAAGCTATTGTTAATTACTTATTACTTGAACTTTAATTATATATTATGTGTTGCTAATCACAAATTTTGTTCTTCTTTGTTAATCTTATCATATTTATTTTCTTTGTTTTTAATTTAAATATTATATTATATTGTACACTATCAACTCATCTACCTCGCCACAAGCATTGCTTAATGAGGTAGATAAATTAATAATTTATTGTTATTATTAATTAAATAAAAAAATAAAAATATATATATATATATCTATATACATTTGAGTTCCATTATCTTTATCTAGATAAAAAGCGTGTTGCAGGGGCGTGTAGGCGTGTGTGTGCAAATACGTTTCGCCGGGTCTCGGGGCATAATGAAGGTAAAAAAGTGTTTACTCTGCACGAGCGATTGTCGTAATATATTATAATTCAGTGGCGGTACGACGGGGTCATCGCGTCACACGACCGTTGAAAGGCGATGGCACGGCGCCACTGTCACAACGGAACGTGACATAATATTACTGTCGCGTCATACGGTTTCGGGTTGTAAAATTCGGGTGGCGGCGGTGGTCTGCAACCTCGAGAATCCAAATCGGTCACACGAAATAAAAGAGTTCACCGCGTGTGTCATAGTAATTCGTAATTTATAACAAGGACAATGCGACGAAAATGTTTTGCAAGTCAATAACGCCGCCGCTCACGCGATACATAATAATTTATGCACATCACAAAATATGCTTACGAATGACATGCGCATAACGATAACAACAGTCGGACGCGATCGTCGACGTAAGTACCTACGATACACCGCCGGCGGCGCGTTGCATAATATCATACATTTTGTGCAATTTATTTAATGGCGGCCGCCGTTTTCGGACGCGGACCCCAGAGCACCGGATGGACTGCGATCGTTTTCGTGAAAGGGATCGAGCTTTTCCGCGCAGACGGATAACGCGTCGTAATCATCGCCGTCATCGGGGCTGCGTGATATATATATACAAGTACGTATATATAAGTATATACATACACAAGTACATATATATATATACAGTGTCCCCTAATGCATCGACTTTGACGACTTTAACAGATAGCCGGACGGCGGACGGACGGATGGCGGCGAGCGAGTCGAGTGTAATATTGCTACATGACACGACGGCAAACTACGTATATATATATATTATGTACGTGGCTTTTGCCCATAAACCCAACTCCTCCTCTTTCTTATCGTCTTGATATCCTACTCGCCATCGCGTAGACCTTCCCTCTTCCCCCCCCCCCCCCCCCACCGTCAGAGTTCCCGGAGCATATTGTCCTGCAAAGACGTCGTCTCCGTATCGCGACACGAGTATAGCCATCAAAAAGTCACTTACGTATAAACACACACACACACACACACGTATACATATATATATATGGGTGGGTGTGTTCCACGAGCTTTTGTCATTGCCAGTACACATTTATTAATATATATATATATACACCGAACCGCATACGTCCGATCGAGGAGAAGACCGTTTTCCTAACGATTTTTTCCCTTCATTCCTTCGCGCGACACACGCTTTGCCGATAAAAAATAACGTCACGCAATATAACACCTGGTGATCCATTATTATTTAACGCGCAATACGCACCGCTCGGCTCTCCGCCAGTTTCGTTCGAATTTTTTAGTTTTTCCATTATATTTATTATCTTTTCCATTTTTTGTTTTTTCGGTTCATTGCGAACACTATTTCCCGCCTATAATAACGACATATTATTATTATTATTATTACAGTCTCGGCGAGTATATCAAATGTCGGTTTTGTTATTAAATCACTACTGCACCACCCGCACGTCATCGCGTCAAATTGTCGAGTTAAAAATAAACGTGCAAACTGTACTGCAGGGGTTGTGCACTCGAGCACTTACTCCGTTGATCCGCCGCTCTTCATTTCAATTTAGCATAATATTGTGTACAATGTACCGGTAGTTGTACGGGGCATAACCGCGGCGTCTAATGTACCCACCCTCGAACATAATCACAACAAAATGCTTTTCGTTTATTAATTTTTTTCGTGACCAGACGGCATAATTGTTTTTACGATTACGGAGCTTTGTAAACGAGAAACGTTTAAACGACGAAAAAAGTTTTTCTTCGTTAAGATGGAGTGTATGATGAAAATGATGGAAAGATAATTTCGTAAAAACGTTTGGTCTTAAAGCAAAATATTACGGTAAAAAGGGAAAGCAGCGTTTCGATGGTTTTGTTTACGTGCAATTACAATAATTTAATAAATTAGAATAAAAATAATAAGAAAACCCATTAAAGAGACAAGTAAAAAATGGTCACTATTCTCAAATTAGAGTTTAAAGTTCTATATGGTAATTATTAATAAAGTTTCAAGTCGTTTCATGTTCATCTATTCGAATGAATTACCTACCATTGTTTTTTCCTTACAAAGGCTTAAACAAACATCATTCGACGGTTGTTTATAATATATACATTTTCCGAGACACAAAAAAATAAAGTTATATCTAATAAGCAGTATTTTTTGCATTTCTATATTTTTGAGGTATTATATAATAACCGTAAAATGTTAATGATATATTATGATATAAATATTGTATTTATACAATAAATTACATAACAATAAATTACCATATTGTTTGGCATTTAGTAATAATAATATATTTATGAGTAATATTATCAAAATATTACTCATAAACACACTTTTGGAGGATACAAATATTACAAGTTATCTATGGATTGAAGTTTGACAGTATAATAACTATAATACCTGATTTGTTTTTATTACACTTTATTCAGCGTCGAAAAGGTGACGATTCCCGCCCGTTTTAAAAAGTCGATCGTTGCGTGTCACCAAAACAGTCTCAGAAGTCACGCGTGTTCACGTTAACAATATTATGTGGAACTGCACACTGGTGTACCTAAATTGCCTATTCACTGCGCCGGCCAAGGGACGTGATAATATTATTATCATTGAAAAGAAAAAATAATAAAAACTTTATTTTATTATATTAACGTAAAATCACACTCCACAGCTGTTCGAACACGTAGTCAAGGTCACACGAGTTGTGTATGGTTGTCATTCCCACAGCTATATCATAATATAATAACTAGGTACGAGGTACCCAACTTTTTCTTATCAATGGCGCTGGCGGCCATTCGCAACTTTGGCAACGTTTACTAATCGTTAAAAATGTAATATGATAATAAACAACAACATTTCATATCAAACAAGCCCGTAGCCAATCAAACCGATTAGAATTTGTAAACATTGTCAAAGTCAGAAATGGCGTCGGGCATCATAATTTAATAATGTTGTTGCATATGGAGTCGGGTAACTAGTTATTATATATATATCCTGTGGTTATTCCTCAACGATGATATCAAAACATGATCGTTATACCATAATAATAATATTATGTTTAATTATGCGCGTAATACTCTAAGACCGTGTGTCGTGCCGTGTCGATCAAATCGCATTGTGATTGGACATTGGTTTTTTCGGGTATCATGTCACACGACCAAGTTGCGACCGAGTATACCAATATATAATGGACTACAGCTCAACTTGTAAACCAATATATTACGGTTAGTCGTAACCGTGAACCCGTCAAATGCGACGAAAAACAAGACAGTACGAAATACAAACACCCATCGCATTGCAACGGAACAGCATCATGATCAGAACAGAAATTTACTCACTCGCCGGATTTGCGCGGGACACGGCGATAACTGATGCTAAATACAAACAATATTATTGCAAATCGCTCTTCTACCTCCACGATTTTTTCCTCGGTTGCGCTTTTTTCATTTTCCCTCCCCTAACCTAACACACACACACACACACACACACATCCTTCCGGGAAAAGGTTTTCCCACCGTCGACGGCACGGCAATCCGTCATCGAGGTTGAAAACGATCTCGGTAATTGCCGCGTGTTGTCGTACAACCGTGGTAGTGGTAATCGTGTGCACGACTTCGGCGGGGTCGCACACGCGAGTGCTGTGCTGCGCGTGCCGTACACCGCGGTCTCCCGTGACGCGCCGATCGTGTAACGTGTCGTGACGTGTCGTGACGTGTCGAGACACGATACTTCACTGCGTGCGCCATTGAAAGCGACCGATCTCGCGTGGAGGGCCGCGAGAATCTTTTTTAAACGCTTAATTGAATAGAACGCGTCGGATATCATTTTCGACGTCTTAACCTATGAATGTTACCGACAGCGTTTACCTATACGAACAGATTTCGTGTTACTATTATTATTATTATTATTATTATTATTATTATTATTATTGCGTTAAAAATGATATTGGTTTCATTTACCCAACGCACGCACTTAATGTGCTTTGTTTCGTTAGAATACGCTACCTAGATAATATTATAAATAAATTAATATGCTCAAATACAATGTCTATATGAATTAAAATCAATTCGAGTGTACAACATAGACCTTATTCTCGTAGACGGAGCGTTACGTGTTGGCGGGGTTGGGTGGGCTGGTCATTTCTGACTACATAAAATATGAATATTCGCATATTAATTATACATTATGTTATCAAAACACAAAATTAAAAATGCATATTTTTTAAAAAAGCATAATTACCATAGTAAATAATAAATCATATTATATTCAAAAAAATAATATATTATTCATTCAGAAAAAATATAATTTTTGTGTATTACTCATCAAACCACTTTCGTAGAATAATTGTAATAACTCAATAATTTTATTTCACGTGAGCATAGTAATTGACTAATTGTCGAACAGCGCACTCACGTGGGCCCGATTGACCTAAGCCCATGCTCCGCCGTATATAAGGTCTATGGTGTACAACAATTAAATTCGATATACATTCAGGATAATACCTACGTTCGTTATTATTTGTGAGCAAAACAAAAAAAAACTTGGCTACGACTTCCACTGCCGCAAACAGGAGTGATGAAGACTCCGGTAATCCCATCGACGATGAATAATTTAATATTTTACCACACTCAAAAAAAGCCTTTTACATTCTTATTAATGTTTTGTAGATTTTATCGAACACTTAATGACATACGCGTCGATACGTTCAAACGTAATACAATAATATAAGTAAAAACAAAATATTATATCATATTTTTTTTATTTTTTTTTTTTGAAGAATGAAATCGAATATTTGTCGAAATAATATTATAATTGGTATGGGTACTACTTCGTGAAACAAAACAACCTCGAATGACATCGACAAGCGTCATCGAAATCATGTCATACTTGAAAAAAAAATAAGAATACTCTTGCTGAAATGTTAACATTATTGGTACTATATGTATAGATTATTTTTTCTTCTAGACATACCAAATTTTAAAGAAAATCGAAAAATTTTCGTTTTTTAGGAACACCGCGCTCCTGTAACGATATTGCCATCTATATGAATCGTGGCAATCGCGACGTGTTTTTTTTTCCTTTGCGCCACTATAACCGGCGCGTCTCGGGAAAACTCTACTATTGTATTTGTCTCAAATTGTGCAGCTAATATCCACCGTGTTTTTGTGATTACATAACGATAACAATATAACATAAAGACTATATACTATTTCATCGATTGCACGCGATCGACGACGGCGGTGATGTGTCGACGACGTATCCGATCACCATACTATAGGTTACCACAAACCCATAATACGCCAATAACAATGCGATAATTCAACGACTCGACGCTGCACGTGCGCTATGACGCCACGATAAAATCGCGTGTGCGCATAAAAATAATATAATTTCATTTACGATGCATGCGCATCGTGTGTCCGTGGAAACAATAACAATATTGTTTAACGGCAATACGGGGCCAAAATTACATCACGTGTCTACCGCGCATACGGCAATAACGTAGAAATACGATGAATATAAAAACGACTCCTGTCGATAGTTATATTAAAATTATATGTCGAAATAGTAAAGTTACCTACGCTATTACCTTCCTCCGGGTGCTCGGGCGGCTCTCGAGATCGTGTATTCAAGAATCAGATCAAACACACCGTACAATATAATTTTATGCGAAAAGCACATAATAATAGAATGTAATAACCGCAAACAATATATATATATATTATATTCAATGCCTTACCCGATTCGCAGTTGTCTATGGATAATGTTGCAGGCGTTTTTAGGTGACACAAAGTAATACTTCAAATACACGAATTGATATGAAGAACGCACTGATTATGACTTCCTGCGATAAAGTCCAGTTGTCGCTCGTTGAAATCGGTATTGAGATTTGAGAGGTTGTTACTCGGTGGCTGGTGCTCATGCACTGGTTTCAGGGACGAAATGGATATGCCGACACCAGAGATTGGCAGGTGGTTTTATCAAAGGTTTTTGTATTTCCCCGAACTAGACTTCTCTTCGGAGGCAAAGACCTTTTTGTCGGCGACAATGGTTTTATCGGGGATGACCGATTTCTACGAACGACCGTCTGGTCGTTATTTATTGTTATTCTATACAATTTTAGTTTATTTATTATAATGATGTGCCAGCATATCATTACAATACCACGGTATAATATAATGTGTGTGTGTGTGTGTGTGTGTGTGTGTGTGTGTGTGTGTGTGTGTGTGTGTGTGTGTGTGTGTGTGTGTGTGTGTGTGTGTGTGTGTGTGTGTCTCTGCCGAGTCTATCCGGCTGGGAGTTAAGACTTTTATAGTTCCCTAGTATACACCTACAACTATATAATATTATTGTAAAAGTAAGTCGAATAACGTATGCCTGCAGGTAGCCTTAAAAAGTTTTAATAACGAGAAATAAAAATGTATATTAATATAACATATAAGTCACAGTATTACTATGCATACACATTTAATTATACGGCTCGTCGTTTTGTTTTCACACGAGCGTGCAGTACAAGGGTGAATATAAAGGGCTGTGTATGTCGTGCATTTAAAATACTTATCGCCGTGTAATTATTATTATTATGTATTTATTTATTTATTTATTTATATTTTTACACCCGAAACGGTACAGAAAACGTTTCGATACAAACGTAACTATAAAATAATATTTTAACACAATCGCAAAACCGTTGAACATTGTTCTCGATTAGCCTACTATAAAAATAAACGTTTTCACTTTTGATGTATGGTATTGTGGGATTCGAAGCAAAAATCACGACGTTCTACGCCTGCGCATTGGCTAATGTGCCTATATAATATACTGCCGCGTGCGTAATTATTCGAAATAACATAGTAACCATATACCTTTGCAAGACTAATGGCCTAGACGCGTTGATTTGCTCGATACATTTTTTTAATTGTTTTGTACGACTCGTCGGGTGCTTGTAGAATCGGATCCAATTTTTTTTTTTATGTCTCTACAATAGTGAGTATGACTACTTGTGAATAGCAAACTTTTTGTATTTTCATTTTTTTTTTTTTTTTTATAATTTCCTCCACTTTAATGATATAAAACTACATCGGTTGGATCACAGAAAAAAGCGTCGCTCCGGTGGATTGAAATAAAAGTATAATGTAGCTAGCTACAACGTTCATATTGTATACTATTGTTCGAAATCTAAAACGAACCGCACGTTTTAAACGTTTCAAATAATATATTATTGTGGAACCGACCGGATACGATGAAAAACTACAAGCAAATTTGTTATCCCTTTATAGTACTTATATACGAACACATTACGAGGGTTAAGTACACTTACCGAGGCATCTTCGCTCATTGCCGCGGTTATGAATTTTGATCCAAAGACATATTGTTCGAATTCGTATGCGTAATAAACAGTTTACCCCGTTCGAAATGCGACGTGAACAAACTGACGTTCGATATAACAATATATAAATACATAATATTTTGATGAATAATATTGTTTTGTAAAAAGTTGTAAAGAAGTTACCTAAAGTTGTTTTTTTTCCGCTCGAGACACTTACACGATGTGACATTATACACGTCATTGTACGCGTGTGCAGTTATGGGTATAGTGACAAAAGAGTGTAGGGATCGATTCAAAATAATAATAATAATAATAACAATATTGTTATTCATACCCGCGGTAAACGTTATGCTGTATCACAGAATAACCTTCGAGTGACTTAAAAATATATCGCGTTTCAAAAAAGATTCGTTCGTGGCGTTAAGACTCGATTTGACAATAATTTACACTTGAAACACCTCTGAGAAAGATCCGAACACTGTGTTCTAACCACAAGTACACACTAACATTACAGGTATCAAAACAAAAACAGATGATTTGTTTCCTCTAGAGTTTCGTCACTGACATTGAATCAATAGTACTATAGTCGTTATTGTAGTGATTTATTTGTCAATGTATACTATAAGTGCTCGTCAAATTATTATTGCTAATAATCGATGTGAAATAATTAGAAATGTTCACATTAAAACCATTAGGGTTTCTGTAAAAAATATTAACAAGTGTCGGTATGCTCAGTGTTTAAACGAGTCCGAAAAATGTACGATAAGATAAGTACAGACCTAAAGTCTTAGCTAGTTAGAATCGAGCACTGTGTTCTAACTTCTAACTACAATACTATTATAGGTATCAAAATATAAATAGAGGATTTGTTTCCTCGCTGACTTTGAATCAATATAGTCCGCCTTGATTGCAGTAATTTATTTATCAATCTACTAAAGGTTGCCATCGAATTATTATTGTTGGTAAATGTGAATAATAATTACAAATGTTCGCATTAAAACCGAAATAATTGCTGTAAACAATATTATAAAACAAATATCGCTACGCGCAGTGTTTAAATGCGTCAACAAATATATGATAAGTACAGACAACTGAGTGATTGTTTTCCACAGTAAACATTCATTAACTGGAAAACTGTTAACGTTTCTAGAAATATTTTTTTACAACATTTTATATTATTAAACAGCTACATGTTTGAAAATTAATAAAATTTGCTTTCAGTCATCATTTTTGAAATATTTTACTTCTTTGAATTACAACGTATCTACATTTTTAATTGCGAACTTCAAACCAAAATGTTTGTCAGAAAACTGTTGTAATTTATAAAACAGTTTAATTCCAAACGACTAGTTAACTAGCTACACCTAACTGTTGTCTATTACAATGGTCGTTTCATCGATGTAATGATGTTGCATAATATGTGTATTGCGTGCGTCAGGGTATAAATTCCGATTTCGAATGATTTTCCTGCGAAATTGTAGAACATTTGTATACAGTAATACAGAGTGAGGTTAGGTGTAAGTGTGCTCAACAGAGTCTAAAAATTTAAATACTTTGGTTCAATACTGACAAGAAAAAATAATGAGATTCACTAAGAAATAGTATTAAGAAGTCTGTCAGAAAACAAATGCTTTTTTGGACTCTCGATTATATTAGAGGCATGGTCTCAGTCAAGAGTAAATTAAAATAATAATTATTTATCACACTAATACACCCAGTAATTGTTACTTATGGTTCGGAAAATTGGTTCCTACGGAAAACGGAAGAAATGGAACTGATAGTTTTTGGAAGAAAAATCCGAAGGAAGGTTTTGGACCAGTAAAGAGGTGACACTTCCAGAAACAAAATTTTTACTCGACATATAATTTTTATCGGACACAATTGGGAGTTTGCAAAGTTTAGAGTGAGCTTAGAGTGACAAAGCCACAACCAACTCTTATGCGCATGACTATGGAAGCGAATTCAATAGGAAAAATGCGAATTGGGAGACGCTAGTTGAAATGAAAATGTATAATAATTTAAAAAAAGACCAAGAGTTACTAAACGGCGGACCAGAATAGAAAACACGACCAGCTGGAGGGTAAAATTGGAAGATTGGATGTGGTGTGACAGGAAGGTCAATGAATGGGTGATAGACCATAAAATGAAGATGATTCAAGTTGAACCATTAAAGTGACCTTCAAGTGTCCAGACACTAATTATTTCAAAAAGCTTCATATTTTCTTTTAATATTATTGTATTAGATGCCATTGCAAAACAACATTTGAAAAAAATTTTTTTCAGCTTTTCGAATGGCATATTGTTCACTTCGATCACTTGATATCCCGAAGCAGAATATTTTTTGGAATAGTTCGATACAATATCACCTATAGAAATTGAATTTTGAACGAAAAGTTATTTGGTTTGGTTTAGACTGTTTAGAGTAATAGACCAACATTATGAGCGCGTGACACCCTTAGGCCACTATTCGCACCATCTATATATCATACACTTAAAATAGCCACTTCTACGGGTTACTCGCTAATTCAACAGCTCGTTCGAAATTCTCAACGAAATCTAATACGTTTTGGAGTGCGAAATAAAAGTGTAATTTTGTAAAACGTCGTTTCGTCGCGAAAATATTTTCGAAAACTCAAACGGTTTACGATGTAATCAGCGTTTACCGTCTGAAGGAGAAGAATCGCCTCGCAGCGTGTGTCTATTCGTATACATTATAATATGCGCATCATAGACGTCTGTAGCAACTTCCCCGTATTATTCCGTTCCATCGATTCGAGCCAAAGTCCCATCGAATCCCGTAGGAGCGAATATATCCTTTGTCACACTGCGTATACATAATCCGTTTACGTTTTCCCGTCCCCCGTCGATCTAGTTTGATTCGCGTGCCTTAGTGCTCTTGTTTACCGTATACATATCCCTCTGAGGTAAACACACACACACACACACCCACACACCCACACACCCACACGCCGACACGCCCACACACCTGCGCATACACACGCACACACACACGATACCTGAATATATGCAACTAATATGATTCCTTCCCGCATCACGCGGCCGTCGTTCCCGGCGGACGACCCGCTGCAGTCAAAGGCCGTCGGTTTGCGACACTATAATATAATATATATTATGTATTTATATTTTATTATTCCTACCCACCATCTGCGCGACGTACCATTATCATGATAACAATATGTATATTATTATACTATCATTGTTATACACTGCACTGCATCGCTTTTGTAGTTGTAGACTTGTGTATAATAGTCGTAGTGTAGTTGTGCGCGAGACCCGCCTTTGTCGCGGTTCGCGGGTTTTTACCTAATACGTTTCCTCCCGAGATCAGTGGCGCCGCAGTATGTACACCGTGTGGTGCAGGGTGCGCGCGACACCTAACCTAACCGGGGGGGTGAAAGCACGCGTGCGCGCTGCACGGGGGTCCGCGAGGTTGCAAAGTGGACAAGACGAAAATTTAATAAAACGAATATTTTATATACGTTCGACATGTGCGTGCGAAAAACGCGGCGCGTGTGCTCGGGGGTAGTGGCGAGAGCTGCACAATATCGGTGGGGGGCGGGGGGGGGGCGGAAGAGGGTCGAAAAAAAATACGAAAACGCCGAGAAATTCATCATCTTCCGTTTCCGCTCCGGGCGATACGTGACTTTTGCTTGGCACCTTTTTCACCTGCAAATTTATTACCGTCGAGATGGGTTTTTATTTATTTTTTTTCTATTCTCTCCGCTGTTTGCCCACTTTTTACCCCCCCTCCCCCCTCCCAACACGGCCGGTCTTTTCTTTTTGCCCCCGCCGCGAGACGGCAGTGTATAATATGATATTATATACACACCGACGAGGGTCTATTTCGGCTGACATCGAACCGTACAGCGGCATTATAATATATTATATTATTATTATTATTAAAAAGTTCTATCCGACGTAATATTATGATATCGGCTAACGGTTTTTTTTTTTGTTCGGCTACTACCGTGTTTGCAGTAGAACAACCGAAATTAGTTTTATGAAATACATAGAGAGAGAGAGAGAGAGACGAAACGTATTCGCGTTCTAACTGTTTTTATAGTGCATTGGGTATTTTTTTTAATTCACTCGATCTCAACAATATCGCCGTACCCGTTAAACTAGGTCGATCGTCCATAAAATCATATAATAATTATAAATATTATGTGCCTATACGGTTTGCGCGCCATCCGTATAAACTCTTTTTGCACAACTATAATATGACCTTGTGTATAATAATGAAAAATCCCAGCCAAGAATAATATCATTGTATATTATTAAACCAAGACGTTTTATCTCTCTCCCGAGCTGTAAAACTCTATGAAACGAAAACACTTTAGCTGAACAGTATGAAATCGAAATCAATCAACTCAAAGAACTAATAGTTCACATTATACATAATAGAATATTGTTATTACAATCAATAGTGAATTTCTAGATATTACAGTGATTCCGCGTCGTGCGACGATGTACAAACTATTTGATATTTTATAATCATTCAGTGGTACTTTAAATACATAATCAGGAGCTGAGTATGCATAATATTTCCTTTGTGGATACTTTATATGGTTTTTATACGATAAACTATTTTATTTAATTAAACGTTGAATTGGTCTCCTAGAAGTCAATAATAAAAAAAAAAACCTTCCCGCATCGAAACGTAACTTATTTTTGACATCAAAGGAATAAAAATGTATAATAATATAATTAAATTACAAAATGTTTGAATGTGCACAAAATAACTGCAGTATTGGTCGCAGTGCGTTTGCAGATATTATACCAATAATTTATTGTAACGATTAAAATATCTGAAAAAATACATAAATAATCAAACGATGATAATATCAGAAAATATAAAAACGAAAACATACTAGACGGGCGTAGGTACTAACATTAATGATTTAATTGTTCGCGCACACAGCGTTATTTTGATTTATTTAAGTATTAGCCAAAACAATAAAATTTCTGTAAACGTAAAACGCGAAAATCGATTGAATAATAATAATAATATGTTACTGGCGATGTGAATAACCCGAGCATAATGCATAGGTACCTAATGAAGTGTAATTCAAGACAAAATACATAATAACAATTAATTATAATTTTTTTTTTTTTTTGCATTGACTAGGCGGCGTTATTTAAAATAAATAACGAGATAAAAAGAATTCTAATAATCAATATTTTAGTTTGGTATTTTTCATGTTAGGTGCATAATGAACGATTGTCCGTATTATATTATGTTATACGTAATATTATACTGATGGGAAGTTGATTTTTCAATAGTTGAAAATCTGTTGGTTTTTTTTTTATTATTTCCAGTTTTTAATATTGTATTTTTATCTGCTATTTTTATACTATTTGTTCACAATCGATGAGAACGAAACGTTTTTTTTTTCTATTTTTTTTTCTGATTTTTTACTGACCCACCGGCCACCATACAATATTTAATATAATATTATCTTTTATCCATTTACGATTTTACACGATATTCACTGTATTGTTGTTGTCGACTAGTCGTTCGCTGTCCACTAGTCAAATATTCAGACGGACTGCATAGTACAATTTTTGGCTCATGAATAAAATGAAACTTTTATGATTTTTTTGCCGAATCGCCCCGATATTACAAAATGAAGACCGCGATCGAGGTGGCGGCACAAAAGTGGTCTGACATAATGTTATCATAGCGATAAGTAATATCGCCGATAATAGTATTTATATTTTATCATAATATACCTCTATGCCGAATTCATTACGAATATTTTATGTATCCAATAAAATTCAAAAACTCGAGTGTCGTCTTACATTCGTTCGCTGTATTATCACAACTGAGCACCTATACACATCAGTAGCGCCACCAGCATTTGTACAAGGCTATGGGGTCCATACTTGTTTAGACATGGACGGTTCGATTAAAGAAAAAAATCTGATGTACGCGTATTAGTGACGATACGACCCAAAGTGGGGGGAGGTGGACCCGGGGACCCCTCACTCGCTGCGTCGCCAACAACTCAACACTATTTTTGACGAATTTACAAAATGTATAGTATTAATAATTCACCGGGTCGCTATTTATCGGTACATGACGTGTCGAAGTAGTCTCGTTTCATCTGTAGCCATGTGTATTGCGTTACCGGGTAATCGGTAATGCAAAATATAATATTATACTTACGTTTTTATCGTGCTCAGTACAAGACTAAGTGTCTTGTCTAATTCGACAACGAAACCGTCTCTTACTCTACCGTTTTAAATTGATCTCCCACCGAAAACACCGTATCACGGATAGACGACGGTTTACATATTATATGTCACTGTTACTATAGTCACTGCTACGATCGACAGGTAGTTATAATGGGCATTATTGTAGTCTGCGTTTTTCTACAGAGAAAATGTCTACGATGGCAATCTTGAAAACAATAATAACGGTCTTTGTCCGGCGAACAGGGACCCGCTCGTGGGTATATTGAATATAATATTGGGACACACTTAAATAAATAATGAGAAACCGTGCGTGGAGCACTGCGCAGAGACGTGCGACATTTTTCGAAAACGAACGGCAAACGCTATATAATTTTCTTGTCCTGTATACACTCCTCGCAATAATCGTATAAACATATTTAAATTATGTACATATATATATAATATAATATTTTGAAGTATGCGTTTGATAATTATTTACATATTATTATTGACACACACGATTATTATTATTATTATTATTATTGGTATTGTTGTTGTCGTTGTTGTCGTTGCTGTCGTTATTGTTACCGGTAAACGCGTGCATAATATATTATCACGAGTGGATAAGCTCGCAACGACCACCTGCAATTTTGGCGACCCCGTGACCTCGAAAAGTCCGACGCGTACGTATTCGTGTCGTACGTAGGTAATATGTCATTCACGTCCAAATAAAACGACTGTAATGCAATAAATGTGCCTCTTTTGTGTGAGTAAAAAGTATTGTCATATTATAAATATTAATATTTTATAACGCCTATGCGGTAGTGTTGGATAAGAATCCACGTTCGCGAAAAAAACGCCGTGCGCCCCCCCCGACGACGATCGACCGTCAAACGAACGACCCGGCGACGACCATAGACAGACACTCGGTATCCCCACGAAATGGTATACCATATTATACCATATCATGGGATCATGGTCCAGTGATGTTTGACCGTGCGAATCATTATTATTACTATGCGCAGACACGTGAAATCCCGTCGAAAGGAGGGTCCCACGCAGTGGATTTATGCACTTCGACCACCTGCCATTCCAATGAGTATACGTTTGTCTTATTGAAGTCCGAACAAAACTACTGAAATGCAACGGACGGTCCTACGTCGGAGTGTGTACACCACTTTCCCGAAATCCAAAAAAAAATGTTTTTATTACGTATAATATGTATATAACATATTATTGGAACCAATTATTACTTTTATATAAGTATTTCTGGAGGCAAAGTGGCCTTAGTGTGCTTGGTCGCAAGTGTAAAACAAATTTTCACCCCCCCCCCCCATCCCCTGAATACGTTCCTTGGCCTCTATCATTATAATTTATGTATTTTTTTTTGATATTATGGCAAATTATAATATTTTATAACCCATGCGTACAAGGCGTATCATACGGTTATATGCAAAATGTCACGTATGGAGGTGCAGGATAATAAAAATCCACGTTCGCGAAAGAAACGAACGGCCCGGGCCGGTGCACACGAATTGCGTACCAAGTCAGGTAAACGAACCTTCTTGAACGAATTGCGTCCCGGACGCAATTCATGTTACTTTTTTCCTTAAGATATTTTTTAGTGGTTTCCAAATTTATTAAAATTTTTTAACAATTTAAATATTTATCACAAATATTATTATTATATGAAAACTAGCTTTTAGTGGGTTTGTACTTTTATAGATATTTTTATAAAAATATTAGATATTAGATGGAAATGTACAAATAAAAACTGCAGATCTTTTTTACGGATAGATACACAAGATAAACTAAAGGTTAGTGTTAGTAATTTAATTCACATTCACGAAAAACTAGAATTAAAAATTCTGAATCGCCAAAAGTTTAGCAATAGTTTAAAACGGAAAGCAGTTACAGACGTATCAGAACGACCTATTAAATTATTTCATAGACAATTAAAAGATGAAAACGTGTCTACACTAACATTAACTGATATTACGTATATAAAAAATAATATGCATTATGCGCGTAGAACCTGCAGTTACCCTCAATTACCAAAAACTATAAGCGATGTTCATTCTATTTTAAACTCGATAGAAATTAAAACTACCGACAACGAACAATTTGTATTTAATAACTCGGACACTGGCATAGTTATGTTTTCATGTCAAACTAACTTAAGCTTTTTTAGCAAAATAAGTGTATTTTATGTAGATGGAACTTTTGAATACTGTACTAAATTTTTTTAAATAAATTCACAATTCATGGATTTTGAAATTATTGAAATCACGATTAAAGATTATGTTAACATATTAGCCAATAAATATAAATATAGACAAAATTAAATCAATACTTTTGATATTAACCTATGACTTATAAATCTAATAAACTTTTTTAAAAATATGTGAATATGACGACTTATTATATTACCTATACGAAATTATGTTTTCACAGCTTTAATTTATTTATTTTTAATAATATGTGAATATGACCATTTATACCTATGATATTATGATTTTACAATTTAAATTTGTTAAAAATATGTGAATATGACAATTTATTATATACGATATTATGTTTTCACAGACATATCTTTATTATTTCAATGTCATTTTAAGAACCACTCAACTGTAGATAAAAAGGTAACACGAATTGCGTCCGGGACGCAATTCGTTCAAAAAGGTTCGTTTACCTGTTTTGGTACGCAATTCGTGTGCGCCCGCCCGGGCACCCTCCCGATGATCGACCCTAAACCCCTGCACGAAGTGGTGCCATGGTATTATTATCATGACGTGTATAGGTAATTTAATCCCAAAAACCGTCAGATGGCGTTGCACATTATGCGGGATTCGAGCTGATTCAGTGGCGTTTAGCCGCGCGTATTATTATTATACGTAGACACGCGAAATCCCGTCGAAAGGAGGGTCTCACGCCGTGGATTCACGCACTACGACCACCTGCAATTCCAATGAGTATACGTGTGCCGTATTGAAGTCCGAAAAAAACTACCGAAATGCGCCTGCGTCAGGGTGTACACCACTTTCCCGAAATCCCTAAAATCATGTTTTTTATTATGTATAATAATATGTATATATAACATAATATTGGATTCGCTTATTTCTTTTTTATATGTATTCCTGGAGGCAAAGTGGCCAACATACTTTTTGTAGCTTTTACATGTCAAGTTTCGGTTTAGGCTGCAGCTTAGTCGCAAGTGTAAGACAATTTTGCGTTCCTCCCCCCCCTGAAAAATATCCGAACACGTCCCTTGGCCTCTGTCGTTATAATATATGTTGTATTTTTTCGATATCGTAGCAAAAAATAAGAAACTAACGGGCCGGGCACCCTCCCGACGATCGACCGCCAAACGGACGACCCTACAACCCCTGCACGAAATGGTACCATGGTATTATTATCATGTGTATAGGTAATTTAATCCCCAAAACCGTCGGATGGCGTTGCACATTATGCGGGATCCGAGCCGGTCCAGTGGCGTTTAGCCGCTAGTGTTACTTATTATTGTTATTATTATACGCAGACACGCGAAATCCCGTCGACCGGAAGGTCCGGCCTAAGCATATTATTATATAGCATCTATGTATACGCATAATGATAATAATATGTGCTCGGTATAATATTATTGTTAAGCCTCGTACGACGGATTTCTGGACGTCGATTTTCTTTCCGCACCCACACGACGCCACCGTTTTATTGTTTCCACTTCCAACGGAAAACGATCGATCCCATCGCGGCCGACTTTACTTATATTCGTACGATATGATATTATTATGTGTTTACGACAAAACGGTCGTAACACTTCGATTCGTAAATTTTGACGAGCGATACAGTTCGATTCTTTTCAATGATTATCATACCGCTGAATTTTATATTTATTCGGCACATTAATTAATGCACTTAAATAGTATGATTGTAACTGAATAATACCCATCTTATAATAATGTACATCAAGGACGATATCCTTCATATCCTATTACAATATCACAGTACAATTGACCAATTTTGGTTTCGATTCGATAGCTTTTATTGTGCGTCGAAAAGTTGTAGTGTTGATTATAGACACAACGTTTTAGTAAGAATATTTCACATACCTAATACACTGTTTGGTTTTTTTGTCGACAGTCGTTCACGAGCTTTATTATCTTTGGTTCTTTTGAATGTTTGGGAATAACAAAACGATTAGTTGATTGGTTGGTTGTGTATCATCTTTGTTACGTAATTACTTGTCCATCAAAGACAAATCTCACAGTCTTAATTACCGAATCCTAAAATATTACAATTATTGAATGAAATAAAAAAAAATTGAAATTATAAACAATAATTTGGAACACCGCTACAAAAAAAAACGTCTTTGAACTTATAGAACAACGTTTTTTAAAAAAAAATTACGCACGTCTTTACTATATCTTTTATTTCTTATCGTGATCATATTTTAGGGTTACTTTTTGGAATCACATTACACGTACAATATAGTTAATCGCATATTATACGACAGTTATTCAGAAAGGGAATATTTTTTTCGAAATATTACGATACATAAAGATGTAATTTAAAACGGGAAGTTAATTTTTGAAGTGCCTATTAAAATGTATAATAGAGTTCATCCACGTAGCTGGAGTGGCACCTACCCTGACGCAAAATGCTGGTACACTACGCCTTCGTCAACACTTTAAATACTTACAAGAAATAACTAATTAACTAGGTAGAGGTACCAGCTAGCTACTCGTTTGAAATTCATTTTTATATTATGTCATCGTAAAACTCGGGAAAATGTTCTACTCGGGAATATGGAATTAAAAATGTATGTCGGCACTTCAAAGGTGTAAAACGATAAACTATAATACAATGTTGAAAATAGTAAATAATATTTTTTCAGTATTAATATTTGTGTTTAGTAGACAATACAACATAATTATAACTGAAAAGGAATCCTAGTAATTTAAATATATTTAAGATCCTGATATCTACATATCTGCCCCTGGCTACGGTATTTATATCTATAGGATCCTACGATTCTCCCTGGATATCTTATATTTAACTGGTCGTTTCCCCGACCACGTTACAGGATTATAATATTTTTGTGTTCGAAAAGAAATTCTAAGACTTGCATAATTTTTGCGATAATAATTGCGTTAAGCAATTCACATTATACAGCCACCGTTTATCGACACGAGCAACGAAAACGCGTACTTCAAGATATTATTGTAATCGGAACGGATATAATTTAAGTAGGAATTGTTCTATTCTTTCTAGAACCGTGTAGTGTGTGTGTGTGTGATTCGATCTGCTTGTGTTCAAGATCATCATAATTTATGTATAATTAATTATGATAATACCACGCAATATATACGTATTATCTTAATAACAATAACTTTAGGGAGATATTATAAAGCCGAGCCTCTCGCTGCTAATCCAGCCAGTAAGTTATTGTATTCCGAATAAAGCACAAACACGAATTGTGTAACATAAAATATTGTTTAGTCGGATAAATAATGATATAGTGCAAATAGTATTACGTTGACGTAATGTTGTTAGTTGACGTACCGTTTTCATAATAATAATAATAACAATAACATCTGTTTTATGATAAAAGAAAATTGTCACTGTTCTACGATACATAATATTATTATCACAATGCTTTTTAAAATAATGTAAAGTAAATTTTTTAGTGGTTCGGTTTTAATGTCGCGATAACAACGCGGCGTTTTTGGATAGGCAATTTAACATCGCTCGAGGTCCAATTTTCCGATAGCTCGCGAACGGGTCTAAGACCTGTGATGATAATATGCGATTGTTTTGATACCTCTGTTTTAAATATTCTGAGCACAATGTTCTAAACGATTTATCGGATTTACGACGATCTCAATTTGATAAGAACACTCGCAATTTTCCAGGAATACTTTTACGTTTTGTGTGTTTAGCATTTTCTGGCGGTGACATTATTTTTAAAAATATATTTAGATTATTTTTCGGATATTTACTATATAGTCATTTGAAATTCGTATATTTATTTGTGTTTGTGAAACGTTTGTTTGTTAAAGCATGACAGTTTAATAAAATGTTACTCATAAATTATTCTTGCAGAATTAAAATTGGAATGAACAAAATTCGAACGTACACAATATTCGTTTTCATATTTTCCTAAAATCGTATTATGTTTGTCAGCCCATAGCCGGTCGGCGGTTAGCTTAGAATTATTAAATTATAGCCACTCTGCGGCAGGTCTAATGCGATGGACTCGTTTCAGGGTCGTTGTAGCTATACATATAGTACATCGAACATGCACATTGAGTTAAAGTTATATGGCCTATAATAATAGTAATAATAATATCGAATAAAATATAAACTACTTAGGTATGCAGCCGGTTAGTGGTTTGTGGTCGATTCTCGTTACGTTCTGCGTAGTTTCAAATGCACTCAACATAGCGACATTGCTGATGTCGTCGACCTTTAGGGTTGAAAAATGAGAGGTGGGTGTACAGAGTTATGTCGAAGTGCTCGTTTAAGATATTATGGTATTTTGAAGACATCGTCGATGGGACGCATAAAAAAAAATGAAAAAGACGTAACGACTGAAAAAAATTAATTCAAAGTTTTATCTTGTTTTCAACAACTACTAATTTTGAGTCTTACGATAATAACCTTAAATCTTAATCTCCGGAAAAAACAGCAAAAAAAATACAAGGGGTTACTTTTTGTCATCCCCGTTGCTGCATAAATAGGGACAGTTTAAACGCATTGTCTTGACAAATTGCATTATCGTTGGTTTTGATTTGTGACACTTACAAAGTATTTTTATGATTGAGAGGGTTGTTGTAGCAGTTAGATCTAACTGCGCTCACAGAGGACCCATGCGCAAAGGTGGACATTAAGTATTGACTTGGTCACTTCATTTTCTAATCAACCTATGAACCTAACCAGTTTAATTGAAAGTTTAAATAACTTGGCTTTTCTCAGTCGATTTCAAAATAATCTATCAAGTAAAAATTGTTTTAAATTATTCGTCTTTATGATTTCTACGTGTAAATATTAAATATTAACATGAAAACAAAAACAACCCGATACTAAAATAATACAAAAATTTCTGTTTGTTTTCTTGATAAAAAAATGTTGTAGGTTACCTATATGTATAGATATATTTAGTAGATTTGATAAGCATAATATTATTAGACGACTTTAAATTGCTATAAAAAAGTTAATATTTGTTTATTTATTAATTGAGATGTGTATAGTTTAAATGTATAATTATAATCATGTCAAGTAAAATTAGTATTTATATTATGATAAATGTTCAATAAAATCGTTTATTATAATTTAGGAAATTGGAAATAACGCAGGCACTCTTAATGTGGTCCACATAGTAATTATTTAAACTTAGTTAGTAATTTTTTCCATATTATTAACTCTTAACTCATCGAGTTAAATTTATGACTTGTCGACTTCCAACTTATCGATCATGACGTGTTATCTTAACTTAGCGTAACTTGAGTTGATTATTTTCATTAACTCGCACACGTTTGGGACGAGACGAAAAAATAATGTACACACACAAATTTGCAATCGTTCGCGATCGTTCGCCTATCGTTATAATGTTTCGGTCGTTCGGCGAAAGAACGGGAGCATTTTCGAAGAGAGCGAAGAAGACTCGACGCGCAGATGACCGTTTTTTTTTTTTAAATAATAATCGATTATAATCTACTGTCGAAATGAAAAATAATAAACGACTGTTTTTGCATGAGCAGTGCGCTTAATAGAACGAAGATTAACGTCGACCCTCCGACCTAACCTAACCTCCTCCGACGACGATGACGACATTACGGAACGCGTAATAATATTCGTACTTAAAATAAAAACGTCGTCGCCGTTAATTTTTGCCCGAAATATCGCAAGTAGGTACCTCTCCCTAATAATATTATAATCTTTATTAAGTGAACGGACGACGGTGCGAAAACCGTCCGTTATCTGCACACGGTAATAAAACGTCGTGACAGTGTTCAAGTCGTATAATAATAACGATCGTCGGGCACAAAATATTATTTATGTGTACCTGCCTGGTATAATGTATAAATTATTCTGCGTAAGTCGCACTAACCGTCTTCCGCCGACGTCGCTTCGTTTTTACTAGAAAAACGAATATTTTAATTAAAACAAAAAAAAAAAAAAAAAACAATCACACAAGAGAAAACAATCGAAATTCGAAAATTAATTTGAGATTTACGTACGACTCCTCCTATTGGGTCGAGCGCACGTTGTTACGTAAAAACGTATTTAAACGTATTTTTTTGTTTTTTTTGTTGCAGGTAAGAACATATTATTATTCTTATACAGCAAACGGAGTCGAGATAGTTCGTGCGGCAGAGCTACCACGAACCCGGTAACAGCGACGTATACCGCGCCCAGGCGTCGTATCGACGGACGTCACGATAACTTTAGGTTTGGTCCCAAACGACGGTGCTAAAATTATTTCATAATAATATAAAACGATTGGTTACAAAAGTGAACGTAAAATCGTATAGGGGGACCAGTTACACATTTTTGATAAACGTAAATAATTACAAAAATTTAAATTTTCAATAAAATCGTAGGAATTTGTAATACCTTTGTTAGGCTCACGTGATTTTTTAGTGACATCGTCAAAGACACTCTATATTCGTTGAAATGAGTAATATATAATATAGCCTGGTGTTTCAAAATTTAAATAAATTGTAATGTATTTACTGTGACATTTGAATTAAATAGAGTTGATACAAGCTAAGTTATATTTTTTAAAGGTTAGCAATTACAACAAGTTTTATGACAATATTTACTAATGATTGACATGATCCCTCACCCCCCCCCCCCCTCCCCCACTTCATTAATTACACGGTACACATCTAAGCGGTATTATCATTAATATATTACATTATAATCATCTTACCACTTTCACCTTGGTCACCCTGTTTTCGTGACATTCGGGTCTTCGATTTTTTTTCTTTGCATGTACATAAAAGACTGTGCTTGTGTACCTCATTCCCTTTCGAGTGATATTGATGAACTGAGAAGTCACATTACAGACGCCATCGACTTGATGACGGTCGACGTGCTTCAACAGGTTTATATAATATGGAATTTGAGTATTTCTTAGATGTGTGCCGTGCAAGTAACGGTGGTCGTCACATTCGACATTTTGTAAAAATAGTAACAAAAACCTGATGTAATAATAGATCATACGACCCTTAAAACTCGTCCCGACCTTTGATTGTACTGATATCACGATGGGCAAATAATACGATACTTTGAAATCAGACGAATCGTTTTGGAACACTCTGTATTTCACCCTGTTAAGAATAGTCATTAAGAATGAGAGGTATATAATATCGATGTGATATACGAAATTTGGCTACGATTTAGCTATAAATGATGCGATAGTATACTATAATAGTTGATGTTGCCAAAATCTAAAGTAGTTCAAACGTGACGGAAAAGTGTTTCCAACCGATTCCGACAGTCGTAACGATCCACTGCCGGGTGGGTGTCATGTGGGTTATAATAATATAATCATGTCGTCACCGTAGGTATACGAACCGCCGCGACGGTGAATTGAGTAATTTTTCGGTAGAACGACGACGAGCCTTATTATATTTTAACAAAAAACATTTCATCGGTAATTTGTTTACGATATCGTACTTTCGAGAATATAATATTGTTGTTTCGAGTGTATTATTTTCATTATGCTTCTTTCTTATCGTTAGCGATCGGCGCGCTATAAAATATTCGGTGGGTATACGATATATTTGTATAATAATACACTGCACGCAGGTGCGGCCCTCCATAATAATAGTAAACCTACACGATACGAGTATTATACCTAGGTACAATATCGTATAGGCGTCGCATATACCATCACGTGGACACGGGTGTAGTTGCCCACCCGTGCCCTGGAACTCGACGTAATCCTTATGGTGGTTCCGTCCCGGTGCGACCCTTCGAGCTGCTCGGTCCACAGTCATCAAGAATGAGAGGTAAATCGATGTGATATACGAAAATTGGCTACGATTTAACTATAAATGATACGAGGGCACATAGTCGACGTCGCCAAAATATAACGTAGTTCAAACGTGACGGAAAAGTGTTTCCAACCGATTCCGACAGTCGTAACGATCCACTGCCGGGTAGGTGTATAATATAAGCGTGTCATCGCCGTATACGAACCGCTAAGACGATGAAATGTATTTTTTCGGTAGAACGACAAGTGTTGACAACGAGCCTTATATTTTAACAAAAAACATTTCATCGGTAATTTGTTTACGATACCGTACTATCGAGAATATAATATTGTTGTTTCGAGTGTATTATTTTTATTATGCTTCTTTCGATAGAGCGCCATCGTCGGCGCGCCATAAAATATTCGGTGCGTATACGATACATTATTATAATAAACAACTGCACGCACGTGCGGCCCTCCATAATAATAATGAACCTACACGATACGAGTATTATACCTAGGTTAAGTTAGGTAGAATATCGTATAGGCGTCGCATATACCATCACGTGGACTCGGGTGTAGTTGCCCACCCGTGCCCTGGAACTCGACGTAATCCTTCTGGTGGTGCCGTCCCGGTGCGACCCTTCGAGCTGCTCGGTCCACAGTCATCAAGAATGAGAGGTACATCGATGTGATATACGAAAAATGGCTACGATTTAGCTATAAATGATACGAGGGCACATAGTCGACGTCGCCAAAATATAACGTAGTTCAAACGTGACGGAAAAGTGTTTCCAACCGATTCCGACAGTCGTAACGATCCACTGCCGGGTAGGTGTATAATATGGGTCGGATATAATAATAATATAAGCGCGTCATCGCCGTATACGAACCGCTAAGACGATGAAATGTATTTTTTCGGTAGAACGACAAATGTTGACAACGAGCCTTATATTTTAACAAAAAAATTTCATCGGTAATTTTTTTACGATACCCGTATTATCGAGAATATAATATTGTTGTTTCGAGTGTATTATTTTTATTATGCTTCTTTCGATAGAGCGCCATTGTCGGCGCCCCATAAAATATTCGGTGCGTATACGATACATTATTATAATAAACAACTGCACGCACGTGCGGCCCTCCATAATAATAATAATAAACCTACACGATACGACGTATTATACCTAGGTACAATATCGTATAGGCGTCGCATATACCATCACGTGGACTCGGGTGTAGTTGCCCACCCGTGCCCTGGAACTCGACGTAATCCCGCGGGCAGCGCCGTCCCGGTGCGAGCTTTCTAGCTGATCGTGTGCGAAAGTGCAGGCATTTTGAAAATATATCATATCGTAAGGCCCGCAGATATAAACTTTATACACCGGCCGTATACAACACGCTCTGCGACTACATAATAATAATAATATATACAACGACTATATACATATTATTATATATATATAGTTTAAAACTGAAAACGCATTAAATGCAATATCGCGCGTGCACTCCTCGTCACCCCACTCCTCCACCACCGCCGTAGTTGTTGTCGTCCTATGCCACGGTGCAAAACGAGAACATTATTATTATCATCACAGTAGCTGTTATTATTATTATTATCACCGCAAGCATTGCACTGGTGCATTATATTATCGCCGCCACAGTGATATTATTATATAGTCGTTATTGCCGGGCAGACCCTCTGCCCCTTAGTCCGCACTAGTCCTATGCTACAATTATTACGACGTGTACACTCCTTCGCCCTATATACTATAGTCGTACGCACCACTATCAACCGGCCGCCGACCGTATCATCTCCGCCGCCGCCCTCCCACGCCGTCGTGCTTTTCTTATCTGTTGGACGCAAACTGCACGGCCGACCCGGACCGCCGCCGCGACACCGTGTGATAATAATAATAATATTATGTGCGTGTATATATTATTAATAATAATACAATATAGAGGCACGTCCGAGATAAACGAATGAAATACGCGCGACCGGCGCCCCGCCGTTTGCCGCCCACTCAACCACACTAGGTCAGCAGGGGGTCTTGGCTGGCGCAGTCGGGACGACGACGACGATGGAGACGGTCAATTTTTTTTTTTCGTCCCGCCATTCCGTTTTCGGACGAATTAATTACGACCGACTCCACGTTTTGTCCGTACGCGTGTTTCGAGTGCAAGCACTGCGTATTTCGTATGTTGTTATTACACGATATCATTATGCCCTCAAATGTCTACCCGAAAAACGAGCTAAAACAAATTCAGAAATCAACGGGATACCTAGAAGCGAGTAAGCAGACAGCACGACAGCCTACGAAGCAACCTCATCTCCATTATCCGTACAAATTGATATATGCCATTATCGTTCTAAACGTTTAACCATAAGAAAATAATGGAAGAATGGCAGACGTTTTGGGACGACACGCCTCTCTCCGACGAGTTGAGAAATGTAAAACTGTTTTGAAAAAAATTAAATACCTTTCTGAGCATAAGTAACTATATTACCCGAGCTAAAATAGGCCACTCTTGCCTAAAACATGCATCAGGAAGAAATCGGCACCAGTATACGACACCGTTGTAACGGAACTTGAACAATAGAACACATAGCCGCCACAAACTGCCCCTGACAGCCCGCAAGATCCTCAATAACCCTATAATCACACTTCACTCGACGAAGAGAACACCGTTGCCATCAGTGCCTTTTTCCGCGATACAGACCTCAGCCATAAATTATAAATAACGTGACGATAAATTAATATACTAGTATCAAGTTCTAATGTACATATCTATACCGCTTTGTTTAAACATTCAGTTAATGCGATGATAAAAAACCTTTGTTGTCGAAGCCTTTTGGTAAATTTGTAATATTATTGGTATTATGTAAAAAAAAAATGTGTATATATTATGCAACATTATTTGCCGCAGAGTATCTCAAGTCCGCCAACCCGCAATGTGACGTATACGACCGCGGGAGGAGAACAGCTATCATCGAGTTTTTTCGTAACGAACCGACGAATAAAATTATTCCCGAACGGTAGGAAACCGTGGTAGTGGTCGTTCAAGTTTTGGCACCGTTTACGACCCATTGCAGTGTCGTCTTCTACTTCGATTTCGGTATCATGATGTTTCGCAGTCAAATAACTTCATCGCTATATCTGAATACACGATTTAATTAAATTGAAAATATTATTATATTGTATACGAGTACATAGACATTGTTGTGCAAAGAAAAAGAAACGTTTTAATAACGTAAGTATCCTGTTCAATTATTACTCCGCGAAATATTTATCAAATGAAAAATAAAATATTTACAGGTGCGTGCTAAATGGGATTACCTACCATCCAAACAAAAGAGAGCAGTGCGTTCTCATTTTCTCGTGTCTTATATCAATACGTATCAGGCTAACGCGTATCAAATTATATTAAATTTAAAATTACACTTAACCAAATGGTTATTTCCTCGAAACGGAACTGATATAATATGTACTTTTATTATGAAAAGTGCTCACAGTTATGCACTGCACGCGAACCTATCTTCGTATTTGTGTATTTGAACGTTTCCGAAACTCAATTTGTACACGCTGCACAAATTGTACCTGCATGTGTATGCGATTCATTGGAAAACGAATTTCCAGTATAATTTCGTCCAATTTTTAAACGCAAATAAATTTCGTGTTATAAACGCCGTTCGTTGAATGACAAAAAAAAAACGTCCAACGCGTCACATAGTCGAGTAACCTACATAATATATGACGTATATGCTGTACTGCCTAAGGCGAAGCAAATATTATTATTTATCTTTTATGCAAAACGAATTTGAAATAATATTTTTTATCGTTTCATCTACAAAGGAAACTTAATCTCGGCGAGACAATGTGCATTTCAGCGAGGGACAAAAACACCACTACTACTACTGCTGTTGTTGTAGTACGCGAAACGAAATTTGCGTGCGGGCTTGTTTTGTAGGTCAATATTGTTGTAAATTTACACTGTCGATAACGATTGAATGAAACAGTAGGTATTGTAGACGCTTGACGTTCGTTGATTATCATTATTGCCACCAAATGCGTCTAATTCCGAACGGGAACCTACGTAGAAACTATTTACCTACCGTAAAATGGTCTTATAAGTTGGCCGAAGAAGTAAAGACGTTGGCCTGCAGTATCAAAAATAATTCTTTTTGCGCCCATTATCGAAATAAATTACTGTACAAAAATAAAAATAAATATAATTTTTTAAAGAAAATGCTATGCTATTTTATGACTTGTGACAACATTTTGAATTATTACTTGACTTGGCAAGTCAAAAAATTATTATTGAAATGGGATTTTCAGTTTTGTACACTAGACAACTAACATCTGCACAGCAGTTTCGATAACACTCGGAAATTCTGGACTCGTATTGTAAATCGTTAAATATCCTTAAAGTTGGCCTCCAAAGATCAAAATTTGGCCAATATAATTTTCGCGGTTAAAATATCTTATCAATCAAAAACGTTCGTTTGTCGTGGTGAAGTTCATATTACTTTGTACATGATGTCAAGTTTGCGGCAGAAGTAGAGTTTTCCAGTACCAAAAATAATATTTATTTATTTAAAAAAACTGTTAAAATCCTTTGTTTTGAGTTAAACATATTTTCAATTTTTTTTTTTTTTAAATAGCCTGTAAGTGGCCAACTTTATCTATTAAGTAAATAAAGTTAGTCCAATAGGGTATTCTATTAAAATATTTTAAACGTGACCAAATTGTATCTCATGACTGCGATAAAGTTGTCCACTCATTTTTTTTTTTTTTTAAATATCTCAGTGTGGTTTACTTTAAATATTTAAAAACGCTATAGTTATACTAAACATATCCGTGCGCGAAGGTGTACCAAATTTCATCGACTGCTCATATCCAACGAGTTGTCCGAGGAAATATGTTAAAAATGGCCAACTAAAGGTCATTTCGCGGTACCGTTGAGTGGTCATATACATAATTACGGTCGTACCTCTACATAACCACCTATACCGTACAACATAAAGTATATACCATAATGTACCATTTATAATATATATAATGTGTTATGCGTAATATTAATTAGACATTCAGCGGTCGTATACGTTGCAATGAAATAGGTACGACAATTCATATTATACATGTACGTACGAAGAGGAATTTAAACGGTGGCATTTCCGAAAACGAGCCCAAATAACGCGTTCAATCTAATGGGACTCTACTCGGCGAACATTACATTTTTGGCGGTTCTTTTTTTCTTTTTTCGGTAACTCCGGAATGAAAAATGGCTTCAAATAAAAACGCGGCGTATAACCTCCGGGAGACGATAAGCAATTGTGTGTTTTGTTCGCCGCCAGTGTATATAACAGTACTATATAGCTAATATGTATCTGGCGGCGCACGTAGCCGAACGTTTAATCAACGTTTTAACCGTTGGCGAACACCGTCGTCGTTGTCGTCGTCGTTACGTAGTTGGGCCGACTTTCCGAAATTTTCCGTTAAACCGTTGGCAATAAAAAAAAAATATAGAAGGCAAAAGCTCGGCGGCGGAAGAGGATTGGCGGAGAAAAAGAAAAAAGAAAGGATGCGCTCGGCGGGGGGGGGGGGGGCACTCTCCCGAACGGATTTTAATGACTTCGGCCAAGTCATCAAAACTTTAACAAGCATAAAACATTCGGAGCGGGAGCTTTGACAGAAGACGTGTATTATATATATACACACACAGAATCCCTCTCCCGGTCAAATTTACTGCGGCGGGTGTGCGCGTGTGTGTACAAAATATATACTCACACCACCGCTTTTATATATATATATATATTTATAAATGAGGAGAGGGGACTTTATCGACGAAAATCCCTGTTAATAAATTTGAGGGGGGGGGGATACCCGCGAGTAGACCGATGCTGCGGTGCGCAGAGCGGGTACGCGATTTATATATTTTACGGTTTCGCATCGACGGACGTTCGTCGTCGCTATAATATAACTCTGCTTTTGCCGTCCGCTGCGGGGCGACTTTCCGCCGCCGCTTCCGCTTCCGCTTTGCCCCCTCCGAAAGCCGATTAAATCCGGTTCGCCGGAAAATACGACCGAAGCGCGCACGCGCGACACGACGATATGATATATTTTAAGAGCAGCGTCTTCACCCCCGTCGATGTATACACACGTTTCGCGATTGTTATTATTATTTTTTTTTTTGTCCGTCTTGCGACATCCGACGTGTATCCTTTGAATTTTGGCTTTTTCGCCGCCAATGCTGTTGTTGATGTTGTTGTTGGTCAAAGTTATAAGAGCCTAAAGAGGATTATTTATATTCTCTCCCAGTTACTTCGCGGGCTTTGCCGGATATATACGCACACAAACGTACATTTATTATATATAAATGTGTGTGTGTTTGTGTGTATAGCCCGTCGCCGTCCCTCTGCAGCCCGTCGCAGTCCTCCGCACGCAACTCGCACCCCCTCCCCCACGTGTCTTTTATTTACTCTGTTTCTGTCGTCCCTCGTTCGTCCCGTCGCGTTTCGCCCCGCTCCTCTTACGCTCCTCTATTTTTTCCCCGAGTCGAATTTTCAGCTCTCTCGCACACACACGCGCATTTATACTGCTACAGTCGAAACACACCGGCGGTAAGGGTTTCCCGCAGTCGTACATTATACAACACGTAATAAACCTCTTTTCCCGTACACACACACACACACCCGACGCATACATAGATGGCTCACGCGGTTATCCGCGATATATTATATTATACATAAATGTTGTATACGCGCAGAACCCGCACGGAATTCGTAATATTATTATCTACCGCGAATCGAGTTTATATTATATTATGCAGTGATAATATTATAATATCATAGGCCCGCAGACCTATAGAAACAGACGGAACATATTTTTGTCCCGAGGACTGGGAGGCGCGGTCGTACGCCAAACGGATTAAGAGAGATACCTGCACGCGAGTCTTATCATGAGAGGAGTGAGAGAAATAATGACGCTGTTCCGCGAGTACAGTCAATACGTAGCTATTTCATATAGAGTCCACGACTATACAGATATAGTATGGTCGCCCATCGACCCCATACTTGAAAAGTTTCGACCGAAACGAATCTCTATAATCAGTATATTAAAGTCGAATCAAACAGCTGGATATTCGAGCACTAGCGCTTATTTTGTCGTAGTGACCGAACTACAATATTTGCATTAGTTGAAATGTAACTGCATTCATAGTCACTACGACTAATAAGCGCTAGTGCGGAAATCTCCAGCTGTTTAATACTGAGATAACGATGGAGATTCATTTCGGTAGACACCTTTCTAGATTCGTTGGCCGCAACCATACTATCTTTCATCGTGATAGCTCCCGATCACAGACTAAGATATAATGGACTGGAAACGACATGGTCGCCGGGGTCCGTGTCACTTGGCTGATAAGAATACTGTGCTTGAAGTTTTCAGCGCTACCGGTGGTTTTGTTTTGCTTCACAACTTGTATCTTTGTCCGTGTTTTATACAAAGGGCGCTGTAAACTCTAGGAACACAATGTGTTACACATGCTTAAATTATTATAATATTATCGATAAGGTACTATTAGGAGATCAACATTTTTTGGAAAAAAATATATTTTAATTTTCGTTTTAAAAGTGAAGCATCTATCTCTAGCAGTTATTTCTCTCGACAAAAAAAATTTGTTCACTAACATCAGGTACCTTTTGGTCATGGCACGGTGTCGTCTGATGGCAAAATCAAGCGATGGGGTCTTATATTATGTCCAAACGACGAGCCGTGAAAAAGAATTTCGTTGACCTACAAAACGAATAATATAAATTTTTTTTACATCACCTTCTATAATTTAATCGTTATTGTAATTCGTTTGATTTGGTCCCGTATTCGACGCTTTAAAACGCGGTAACCCTGGTCTCGTTAGGTGTGTGTGTGTGTGTGCGTGTGTTCGCTAATATTGATACAAAATAATAATAATCTCTGTCGGGTCTCGCAGTGCGCCGGTCTCGCAGAAATGTGTACAAGTGCAGTACATGTATAGAGGTATATATTTACGCAATGAATCAATTCGTATAGGAATAATATTTTAAAACCGGAGGCTAGTGTTCGGCGGAAAACCAAACACAAACGAGAAGAACAAACAGTCGGGCGGCGTACAATATTTACGAGCGAGCAGGCGAGCGGACGAACGCACAGCCGCGGGATTAATAATTTTATTGCGCTTTAGATTCGAAAACGAAACGCAGTTCACTATAATGTACTATACAATAATAATAACCGGGTCGTCATAGGTCCGGAGAAGGTCCGAGTTATTGTTTGGACACTCCGACAACAGTGTATACGATATAGATATATTATTATTAATAATATAACGCAATAATAATGTGCAACCCGTAAAACGTTCCCGAGACGTATAATAATTCTATCCAATGCCGATTATAATATTATTATCGTCTGTATTTTTTTTTCGCGTAATATGTACACAGTCAAATCCAACTTGTAATTCAAACGAAACTGATCAATAATAATATCGACGTTGGCCGTTTTTTTTTTTTTTTTACAGATACCTACGTTATTGTAACAGAGTAGACGACGCTGTTTGTATCGCGACGACGTTTTTTCATCGGAAAAATATTGATATTTACCCAACAAACGGATTATTTTGTAAAAAATTTACAATATATACGTCTTAATTAACTATACGGGTAGCTTTGGGAGACCAGAGATTTCTACTCAATTTCAGCGAACCGATGTTATAATTACATTTTTAATTGGTTGTTCAATCAAATGCATAACAAGAATTACAAAATATATTAAAACATCGTATGCCCGGGCAGTTTGTTAGTTTTTACCGTTGCACGGAAAATAAATATACACTCCATTCGTTTAATTGATATAGAAAATATTATAATGCATCAACAATGTTATCCCGGAACTCAATTAACTGATCGACGAGAATCGTTATGAAATAATATACAACAAAGAAAACATAATAATATATATTATTTTACTCTAAGCGTTTCGATGACTATAATATTCGTTTATATCTATTCATTATATTATTATTATCACCGTTGACTATAATAATGTATAATGTATACCGCACAATAATTTATTGTTGAAGTATAATAATTATTGTTTTTCTTTGTTAAATGAACATCGCCGATGGTTTTCATTAAATTTATTGCGGTTCAATTCGTTTAGCAAATAATAATTATTGTGGTCCCACAAAAAATATATTTATATAAACTTAAATATTATTATCATGTACATGCTTTGTTTTCTCTCACATAATATTTGTGACTGTTCGAGTAGAATGGTTTTACTCGAGTAGGTATAAACTACTTTCATGAAATTGACCCCCCGCCCCCCCCCCGACTATGTTCAATCGACATTTGATCAATTTCAAAATTATTTTGGTAAAAAAAAATGTTACTAAATTTGGATATAGGCCCGGATTCGATAGGACAAAGTCGAGGGGCTACGTTAAGTTGACCCCCCCCCCCCTGAAACGGAAATTGAGTTTTCTCGGAAACTATATTTGGTCACAACTTGTTTCATGTCGGTTACAATTAGTTACTATAAAAGATTAGTAATTGTTGAAATTGGTCTCAAGTCGGGGGGGGGTAAACTACACGAACGGGTGTATAAAGCGGTTAAAAAAATATTTTAATCGTCTCGACGGAGAATCCGGAGGCGCACAAGTCGTCGCGAGATGGTTGTAAACGTGGTTTTTCATATTTCATCGAGTAAAAAACGACGTTATCGGATACTATTTACTATCCGGCTCATCGGGAAAAATGATCAATAATATAATATACGTAATGTATTATTACTATATTATATCTAAAAGTTTTTTTTTTTTTTTATTTATCTTGAGCCCGGCAGCTGAGGCTATTAGCTATTTTTAGTTTTTACTGTAGGTTATTAAGTCGGTAGGGGGAGGAACACGTATGTGCTTAGTTTGGCAAAATTTTTGATTGGGCACCCGTAGGTATCTGCCATGCCCGGGCGGGGGATGGCGACACTTGTTCTCCGGACACCGCGACTTGTCCGAAGAAAAATGCCGCCCATGGCCTAGGAATCGAACTCGGGTCGACTGCGTCGCAGCCGACGCCTCAGTAGTCCGCTCGGCCACTCCGTCCCCCAATCTAAAAGTTTACCGCATTCGAAGCGCTATTCGTTTCTGTTTGGCATAATAGTATAATAACGACGTTTGATCATCAAAAACTTTCAGCGATTCAAAAGTATACGCATTCATATCATAGATAATATAAGAATGGATAGGACATGCCTATACCAGTTCCATATGGGGTCGTGTGCTTTTTTGGGGGAGAGAGAACGTAAAGAGAGAAAGACGATATGGGGCTTTTTAAGGTTATGTGCAAAACTATTTTATTAAATAATAATGAATAACATGATAGTCAGTTATATTTAGATATTTGTCAGTTTGTATTTTGATTGTTGTGCCACTTGTGCCTGGAAAATTACTCTAAACTTTGATAAATATTTAAAATATTAAAAATATTAATTATTATTTATCAATAATTATCATATCAATATTTGCCCCATATAACCTTAAAAATAGTATCACTAAAGTTTCATGTGATATGCTCTTATGTCCTATGCATTCTTATATTATCTATGATTCATATAAATATATTGTTGTTACATACACACACCACAGCGTTACTACCGCACGACTATCGAATTATTATTATTATTATTATTATTATTGTTATTCCGAGATCCGAAATCCGGAGACACGACGCTAGTGTAGTCGAAACTTACATCGTCACCCGCCCACCCACCCACCCACCCGCGTGTAATACTATAGCGTACATGTAAGTACACGTACAAGAAACGGTCGGCATCTCGCTAAGATAATATGGCGGCGGCGGCGGCGACGATATAGTTTTGGCGCGCAATACGTCCGAAGAGCGATGCGTTTTTATTAGCGTTCGGCCATACGACGTCTGGCGCGGTGCCCAGTGCGTTGTTAACAAGCTGCACGCGCGCGCAGAGACCTGCAGGACGATCGGCAGGACGATCGGCAGGACATCCTGCAGGACGACGGCGGAGGCCAGGACGAAGGAGTGAAGGGATCGAACACGGGAGACCCTGAATATCAATCGCACCGCTTGCCGCGCCGAGATTTATCTATACCGCGGTCGCGGTCGCTGAGCCAATAATAATGTCTTCGCGACCCTCCGCTCCGTTTGTTGATCGCGACGTCGCAGTATTATCGTTGTACCTACAAACCGATATAATATTGTAACGTGGTCGGGGGAACGACCAGTTAAATATAAGATATCCAGGGAGAATCGTAGGATCCTATAGATATAAATACCGTAGCCAGGGGCAGATATGTAGATATCAGGATCTTAAATATATTTAAATTACTAGGATTCCTTTTCAGTTATAATTATGTTTTATTGTCTACTAAACACTTACAAATATTAATACTCACAAATATATCAACTATGTTCTCTTATACTATGTAACTGTATCGTAGTCATACGGAGTCCGGTAATCGTAGTGTGTATTGAGGTCTAAGGTGCACACCGAACTAACTTACTAATATATTGTGTGTGTTGGCCATGGGCCTTACAATTATGTGTGTGTTTTAATATTAATGTATCGGTCAGCAGTTAATCGTACATACGGTAGAGTTCGTATTATATACATAGGTGTCATGTAACATATTTATATTTATAATTGTTACAATATTATTGTGTATTAGGCACTAGCTGTACGGCTCGGCTCAGCCCGTGTGCGAGTTTTCAAATCCTATACACCGAAGTCCCCTCCAACGGACACCTCCAGATTTTTGGAACGGGGAAATGTTCGCTACTTTTCAACGGGAAAGCCTCCGAATAGCGGACACTGTTTAAATCATTTATAATGGATTCGATGACTTAAAAGAACTAAGATAGTACGGACACGACAAGGCAGGTGGGTAGGTGGTGTGTGTGATCCTATTTCGTCACAGCAATTTATTAAAGTGGACGGGAACTCGGCGATAATTTGTCACGCGAACACGAATTAAAGTAGGTTGTATGGCTGCCCGACGAGTGGCTTAAAAATGAAAGCTTATCCGACTTTACCCCATAGTGTCTGGGAAAATGTGCACTAGCGTTACTGGTGGATTTTTTCGATATGATAAACGTTAAACAGCTGCTGGCAAGTAGCTGCAGCCCGCCGTAATTTTTAGATCGTTTATAGGAGTTTTTTAGTAATATTAGTATAGTTATTACTGTCATTTGTTTCATATTTGAAATAGTTGGACAAACCATCCACTTGGAGTGCTAGTCTCGTGTTTCCAGTTTATTAACACATGTCAGCTGATCGGGAGTCAAAAAGGCTTTCACTTAACGACAATTTTATCGTAGTTCGTTGGGCATCCATACTAAATTTGTGCATGCAAACCTGGTGGTCTATGGCTCGCGGTGATGTGATTATAATAATATGTAATTACTCCCCCCCCCCCCCACTGCAGTTATATTTACCATGACGTTTTCTGATCACGATTTTAGCCACCGTGTCCACAGTCCATACTGTCTTAGTTGGTCATATTACTATGTCGGCTCAGCCCGTGTGCGGGTTTTTTTTTTTTGCTACGAATCCTATATGCATACAGAATACTCGCTATATTGTGGGTATCCCGTGGGTTTGAGTGTATCTCGGTTTCGGTGTTTCAGCGGACAAATCGGCTTCAGTGTGTTGTAGCATGGATGGGCAACTGGCAGCCCGCGGGCCGGATGCGGCCTGCGTACCAGTTTTCACTGGCCCGTGCTATATTTAATTTAGCTTATAAAATCGATAAAAAGTTTATCGCAAAACGTAGATATAAATTCTTATCAAGTATTGAACTATTAAATGTAAATAATATGATATTATGTATAGGGGTATAGTTAACATTAGGTTTTTTTTTTTTTTGCTCTCTATGTTTTCTGGCCCGCTAGATTTTAGCACATTCAAAATTGGCCCTCTGGTAGCATTGACGAGTTGCCCATCCCTGTGTTATAGTATACCTAGCTTTGTGAAATAATTCGACCTGACTAGACGGGCGACCGCAAGTCGCGGACCGGATTAAGCACTTTTTAACGCGGTTTGAACTACTTATCCGCCAAACTTTCCTGGTATCTCTAAAAACAATCTCTGAGTCAAAATGTCGAAATTAGTAGTTTTGAGTGTATAAGCGCTACGAACACACATTTGGTTTCAAAATGTATAGTTTCTTTAATCGAAGCAACGTAAACGCGACGATTTGAGTGCATTAGATTCGTACCCGATCTGCTCGATTAGCCAAAGGCAACCGTTTATGTACCAAAAAAAGATTTCCGATTTCCGCCGAGAATCTCAAAATCCTCGTTTGGGGACATGATATATGAAATATAAAATTTTGAAAAAAACCTTTCTTATAATGAGTGTCTGCGAATCGTAAAACGAAACAACCGACTAATTTTCACACTCGTAGCATCGGTGGTCCGGGTTAGGCGATGATGAATCAGTAGGCCAGTAAGTCCTTTTATATAATATTATTTTATAGATATGCGTATAATAACTGTATAAGTGTATAACTAATGGTAGCTGTACTTGCCCTTCATATCGTTTATTCTCGCCTATTATTATTATTGTTATTATTATTGCTATCGCGTCGGTGATTATATTATTTTATGCGATAAATATTATGTTTATCGTATCATCGTAAGGATAATGCGCAAACAAAACCGCGTGGAAAGAGAAATTGTATAATATGCAGTGCAGTGTCCTTCGGTGTTTCTACTGTGAGGACCACTGACCTGCAGGCATCTCAGCCAAAATATACTTAGATTGAAAGGTGGCTCATAATCGTGATGAAATCCGATCTAAAAATACTTAGTTTTAGTGTTCATGTCCGCGCCAAAAGCGTTGTCGGTTTGAAAATCACGCAAAATATGTGCAGCTCATTTCTACATACAGCTATTGAAACGTTCAGATATGGCTGGTCTTACGACGAAGTGCGTGGTTTTTCGGAAAAATTTGTAAAAAGAAAAACGAAAAGAAAAACGAAAACGTTTTATGCGCCGAAACATAATTACACAGGTGATTGGACGAATGCTATACACGGACTGTTTTGGTAGCGGTAATCGGATTTCTCTCGGCAGACAGCGGCAAAGGGATTTAAGTTTTGACTAAACCTTCGCCAGCACTTCCGTGAAATCAATTAATGTAATAAACAGAACGATTCCGAGAATCGGTTTTGAAATTCGATGATTTTGTATTCAACGTCAAGTCGGGATGTGAAACATCATCAAATCAGCTATGGCTATATAAGTCTCAGCCGCTAATTGTTAATCAACAAAACAATTTTACGCTTCTTGTGCGGTTCGTAGTACCTATAATTAGAACGTTGTTTGAAAAACATTGTTCTCAAATTGTGGCCATATAAATTACGTCCTATTGTCACGGGATCGTTAGACCTTATGCCGTTCTTTTTCCCGAACAACATTAGGTAATTAGGAAATTGTTATTCTGACGGCATCGTCAAGAATGTCCAACTTTTTAACGCTAAGAAGAAGAAGAAGAATATGAGGTAGCCGAGAAAATGTAAATTTCAATGTTCGTAATAATGTTAATACTTAATGAATTTATAGTTTGAAAATATAAAATAATATTCGCAATATAATTATTTTCAATTTAATAAATGTATTATAAGGCATAATTATTAATGCTTTTCTATTACGCATCGTGTAGTTGTACTGTTGAACTTTTATAAACTAAATAACGTATTAAAATTGTTTTAAAATGTGGTTCGTTAGTGAAAAACATTTTCGTAATGAAAAATGATTATCACCTGAGTGTACATAAAATGTTATACTCTCGTGAAACCCTAATTTTAAGTTCAAATATGAGGGGATATTTAAATCTTCAAGTACCTACGGGTGTATAGTTTCTTAAGAAATGTACGGAAAAAAAAGACAATATTAACGCACTAATAATTAATTATCCATAAATTCCCTAAGGTTGGGTGTATGAAACGCGCAAGGAATACTCTATAGCATAATATTCATCATGAAAACATAATGTACTTACTCGTTTTATATTAATACCGAAATTGTGTTTTCCTAACGAAGGAACTTGTATAATGACTAATTTACATGCAAGCTTAAAATTCACTTTTAACTAAACCAAAGTAAATTGATTATGTCTCCAAGTTTCTTTCACATAACTATGACGTTTAACACGAACCAAAGCGTACGTCAAGTTGCGTACGATATTAGTTAATATAAGCATGTAATAATTATGTATGCGTGGTACCTTTGAACGAAAACGCTAGTTTTCTAGAAAAGTTTTAATGTTTTTTTGCAAATATTTTTTTAGACAATTTGAAACCAACGAGGAACAAGGTTTTCGGAAAAATTAACATTTTTCAGAACGTTAAAACATTATAGCTGTGCTAGGTGATGTTACGTACCCACGTGTTAAGCAATCATATTTTATTAACTATGTACAGCTCACCGCGCGTTTCTAATAATATTCGAGAATATAACTAATAAGGCAATTAGTATAGTACAACGTGCGGAGGTCGTTGCAAACGCGTAGTGAAAACAATTGAACTATAGGAGGTGTCGTCATACGTATCTTTCCTGGAAAGCCATACGAAGGATACGAGTCGGCCAGCATACCAAATACGAGACCCGAACTCTGTCTCGTGACCAAGCTTAGCCACTACTACGACCACCTACCCCAAAAGGACTCAATCACATGTATAGAAGCCCAGGACAAGAGCTCGTCAGACGGTTATGCGGTATGGGTTGAGCTAACCATTAGACGGTTTAGGGACATTCAGAGTCAGGTCGTAACACCACTCACAGTTTAAATTCTCTTTTACACCATAAATTATAACATTGTATTTTTGTACTCGATTAATAAACATTCATCATAAACTAGTACATCTCGTATTTCATTTCTGCGTTGATGTATATATATCGACTTCGGTTGGGACGTAACAGTAATCACTGATCATCGTCAACTGTCAATAATTTTGAACGATGGATAACATTTTTGTTTTCATATTCCAGAGCAGAAAAATAGGTACTTATCTGAGAATTTAAATGTATAAAAATAATCGAAATTCGAAATAAGCAGTCAATTAGTATTTACGTATAGGTACGTATTGAAACTTTAAAGTCAAACTATGAGCAAACTATTATTTACTGTTTCCCTGAAAATCTTTCTCCGCAACTAAGCCCGTAGGTTAGGTTCCTAATAAATTCCAACTTAGTTCTCGACCTAATGTGAAAGATGGTTTTTTTTCTTTTGTTTTTCCATATTCCCATCTATTTGAGCGATAAATTATTTCAAAAAGTCTACTTATGGACGCGTGATATTAATATGACGCGTCTTCTTCGTAAATCACCAATGCGACACACGGACACCATTATAGTAAAATACGTGCAGAATGTATTGTTCATAATGCAATTTATTTAAAATTCATGGATATGAAATTTTAAGCATGGCAGATAAAAATAAATATATATTTCAAGTTCAAAGGCGGACAATTTTTGTCCGAAAGAATATTATTCAAAACACATCCTTTCAATGCACTCGTCTACAACTACGCAGCATTTCCAAGGTGTCATATATTTTAATATTAAAAATATAATATTTCTAATATTCTAATATTTTAGTGTATTTAAATTTTGTGTCTATGTTATGAGCACAATATTAATTTACCGCGACGTCTGTCTGAAATATGTTACTGTTGAAAATTGGCTTTACATATTAACTTGTTCTCGCGTACACGAAATCGAATTCATACGAATCTACACGGTGATTTATTAAGCATGCTCGCCCTATTTCCACGCTCAAATGATGCATATTTTATTCAAATTCTGATTTTTACAATTTTTATATACATTTAAAGTCTTCCTTTTGAGTACTGGAAATGTTTCATACCTCTTAAAGATGATCCTGTGACAATACGAACTTCTGTTTTTCAAATAAGGATCCCCCTTTTAATTTCGAATTATTGAACAGATTTATTTTGACAATTTTGATGATAATAATATTGTGATATGTCTACGTCAATGGGGTTTAAGTAAATATATGGGGGCTTAGATGATTTTAAAATTTTAGTAATTACTATATCGATCCATCAATATTTTGTAACAATTATCCAACTATAATAAAATATAGTAAATGAAATATTTAATAAAGTTTATATTTTTTGTAAAATAATTTCTAAGGATTATTATCCTTAGCATAAACATTTTAATAAATCAGAAACTACACATTATAATTTTGAATTAGATACATAGACATTTTCAAATAATTTGAAGTAAAAAAGGCCACGGGACATTCCACAAGTAGTACGACAAATATCAAGAATTTGAAAATAATACGTTCTTTAGATAAACTTAAAAATTCTAAAAACAACGATTTGAATAAAATATGTACCGTTAAATGCCTCACCCCATTTGCTTAAAAATTCACCCTGTACATTTGATGGCAATACATTTGTACTTGAATTATTTTTTAGACTGCACCTGAGTGATAACGGTATCATTACCTACTAATAAGTACGCAACTAATAATTTAAATAACGTATAGGTACTAATAACGTACAACTAACAGTAAAAAGCACTGGCCATTATATTAATATGTTATTATTATTATTATTATTATTATTATTTATTGGATTATATTGTATTACGGATAAAAGGCGATAACCGAAACATAATTAGCTGAAAAATAAATATATATTATGATCGAAGGTCTTTTACGATATTATGTAGGCACCCGCTAAAACTCAATGTACCCAACGGTGTTTTGATTCCAGAGACAAGAGACTTATGTTTGTTATGAAAGTGTACTTTTGTAACTTTATCCCAAAATCCGGTAAAGGACTTTAATCCGGGATGGCGAATACTCGACTGTTATTAAATGCGACTAAACCCGTAATATGCCGTCGTCTTACTGTGCAAATATTAAAATAATTCTCCTAAATTAATATTGTGAACACGTTAAAATGATTCAAACGAACAATCCGACCTAATCAAACCGTCGTCGTCGTCGTCGTCGAGCAGCTAAGTGGCACAGCGTTATCGGCGTAATAGTTGTTTTTGAGTTACCCAACGTAAACGGTTGGCCGAACAAATTGCACAAGTGCTCGAAAAAATGATATACCTACCAAGAAAATTGTCTGAAATTAGTTAGACTTTTTTTTAATACATACAGACGAATAACCGTATGTTTTTTTCCCAACGCACAACTCTTATTTTATTGCGTGTCTAGAACGGCTCTCAGCCGAATGCGACTTTTCAAACTTTGATTTTTTTCCATCACACTCTATCAGAACATAACCGTCGCTATTCTAATTTTTCAATTATTATTAATAGTTTATATATTCTTTTAATATTATGTTGTGAATTACTCGTGTTCTATTTTTTATCATATTATATCTGTACCAGATCCTTTCAGGCGGTGATAATTCAATAAAAATAAAACAATGTCATGTCGCGGTCTGAAAAAATAAACCTTACACTATACATTCAATTTTTAAATATTCGTAGTACTAAATTTGTGGACAAAAATTTGATTTTCACCACCAATAATTTTGTTCTCGATTTGCTTTAAACCTTTTCTTGCACGAAAACCGCTATATTATTTTCTTGTTTTATGTTACAGAGTTGAATATTTTTCTGAAAATATTGATAAGCAACTATCGATTGTTGAACCAACACGGTTTATTATTTATAAGCATTTTAAGTTTCGAGGGGTGGAATAGCATGGTGTACACCCCCATGCATTTTTTCCCTACGCCCATGTTTACCTAAACTTTAAATGCTTATAAATAATAAACCGATTGGTTCAATATTCGATGAATATACTCGTACATCAACATTTTCTCAGAAATATTGTTCGCATCGGAGTATTCAATTAAGCCTTGTCATTATTAATACCAATAACACAACGTTAATAAATATCGTTAAAATACAAAAAATAAAAGTATAATACTCGAGAAGTTATGAAACCGCGTGATATAGGGAAGACCTCAACATTTTACCGAGCGATTAATGAGCGACTTGCCTTCCAAAAAAATTCAATATAATATTTCGAACGCCCGTCTAATTAGCGCGGAATCAGATTGCATAAACTACAACGATCGATTACACCGACGTGCGCGCGCATCCTGTATAATATTATTATTATTACTAGCGTCGTTATCGAGATTTTGAAAACCAGTGTAAAAAAAAAATCGCATGCGATCGGCTCGGACACATCTCATGACGTTGGAAAACCTTGACCGACTTATACATATTATACGAAAGCGCAGTGTTGCGAAAATCGGTGCAAAACGAAACCGACCCTCGACACGTTCGCATGCTGGACATACCAATATTATAATATATAGGGGGGGGAGGGGAGGAGGGAGGCAACTTCGGGACCGACTTAGGACATTTGTACATACGTGGTGCTAAACGCGAATATATAGTATACGATTCACCGACGTCCTCGAGTCTGTTTTCGACATGTCGGCGGCGAGCTCTATATGTACATCGCGATATATATTATGCAAAACGGTGGCAATATCTGTTATATTTTATCTTCAATAATATTACGACCCCGGGGTCGTCAGAGGGGGGGGGGATGTGGTGCCCGTGGCCGGTCCAGCAGCCGTCTCGAACTGTTGCGGACGATATATATTATATTATATAGGAAAGTAGGAAACGTTTTTGCCCACGACGATAATAATATATAATATTATAATAGAACGTTACGATATTGTTATAGTTTTGCGTTCTGCAGGACGCTCGATATAATATTATGGCTCAATAAAAATATATTGTATAATGCACGCGATACGAATATGGGATACGATCGGTCCGGAGATTTATACCGCGGTCACATCCTGCGGTGGTCCACTCGGCAGCCGTGGCCGCCTTCGGGGACGAAAACGGAAGACATAATAAAATCCCGCGCGTTTCGTTGCCCGTAAAAAATTCACAATTCTTGTGGGCAACGTGCGAAAATTCGATTTGATGCACGCCCAACCCCAATGGCAACCTATAAAATAACAAATACTAATATCTACTAATTGTACCTCCTACAACCAATAGCAACCACATTTATAAACGAAAATGTCCATCGTAAATGTCAAAATCCCTGTTTGGATACCTCCCCGGATTGGACCCGTTGCGAATCTTAATCATCCCGGGAACCACTCACACACACACACACAAACGAATTCATCAAAATCGGTCCAGCCGTTTAGAAATTCACAGGCTGACAGACACGGGACGTACATTAATTTATACACAATACAGAGAGAGATAATAATGTAGCGATGAAAATAATTCATTATTATTACCTCTATGCGTGTTAATACTATAAATAGTGTATACCGATGTTTTTATATTAAATTATTACACACGGATCGATAAACGGACAATATCTGTAATACAATATATTATTATGTGATGTGTACAATATCCAATCTATTGTAGACGTAGGTGTACCAATTGTGAGGACCACGGATGAGTATGCACAGAGATAATGGCAGAGGAAATCAGCTGTTGTATTATAATAATAATAATAATAATAATATATTCATTATTTACCGTAATAAAACACCGTTTTACATGGTATAAGTACTAACATATTAATTATGGGTATGACCTCGGGGCTAAAGCCACGAGATTTAAAACCCGTAGATCAGCTCGTGTTGCTGTGTAGCTTGAGTTCTCGATTCGACGACAAAATATATGTGTCTCGAGTCGTAACAGGTAAAACGATCGTCGGTGTTTCTTTTTGTATTTTCCACGTCCAAGAGAGCTCGTTGACTCGGCACATGACTTACATCTGTCACCGGTTGTATCGGTACAATATTGTGAACCGCAATAGCGGTCCGATGAGGTATAGACCGCGAGATCGGTTGGGTGACCAAAAACACCCTGTCACTACCGCACCCCACCACAATAATGGCGCCACCGAGTGTTCGTCCCGTACAAGACTTTAAGGTGCCCGCACCCGTATATGTTCGCAGAAATAATATAAACAAGGAGGTGGAAACATAATACGTACCCACTCGAGTAGGATATTATCATCTGTTTGGAGTAATTTATTCGCTCAGGTTTATGTGCATTCATATGACGTATTATCGTCATACGTGCCCAAGTCGCTAACTCTGTGCACAAGTCTCAGAGACGGTGGTCGGCGATTTTACGGCACACCAGTCACGTCCCGAAATCCCGGGCAAATATATACATTGTTATATATTATATATATACACACACTTTTTACCCTCCATTGTGACTGTTATTGTTATTATTATTATTATTTCAAACATACACGACCACGCTCGTATATTTATGTATATACATATATATTTATAAATGGTGTACGCACTTAACGTTATAGTGTTGATGACACGCTTTATTATATCATCTTTTTCATCGGTTTTTATGTCGTGCACTCTTATAATATTATGACTGTCCGCGTGTCTGATTGTAATGACTTGCAGCACCTCTGCAATATTATACGAGCGAAAATCTTCCGTGAAGTTGTAGGGTTAGTTTGAGGCTAATAACACTGCAGGTGGTTTCTTTCGTATTTTATAAATCCGTATTATTTATAATATCATAATTATATTATAATATTATAAATAGTGCTACAGCCAAACAAAATATTTATCACGGATAGTTCAAATAAAACCAGATTCGATACAGGAACGATTCCCAGTAGTTGTTTTAGAAAGCATCAGGAAAAACAAAAAAAGGTAATTTTTAACAAAATGATTTTATTTTTTTGTTCTTTTGGTGTAACTCAAAACTAAAAAACATAGACACTTGATATTTTCACCGAATTCATTTTATATTAACATTTTCCATGTATGAAAATATTTTCGAAATATTTTGAGCTAATTACATCCATGAGAAATACTAATAGAACACCCCCCACACGTTTTTTTACCTGTACAAAAAAAAAAAAGTTTACCGGAAAGTTACGCTATCAATAGCCAAGAGATATTATTTTCGATTTTTATTGTTTATTTTTTTTAAATCATTAAATTTGAATATTTTATTATATTCAACGAGTATACTAGAATGACACAAATAGTCTCCGCCCAGAACCATTTTTCGTATGCATTGAATTATCATTGAATTCAAATATATTAACACCTCCATAATACAATAGGCATACTCGACAACTGATGTGCAGCGTATCGGTAGATATAACCCACTTGTCCAACTATTTATTTTGTTTAATTCATTCCAAATCCTAAAATAAACTTAACTTTCATACCGCTGGTGGTTTCCGTCGAACGCTGACAGGCGGGTGCCGGAAGTCTGACCATATCATGAACACGAGATTATTGTACTATATTATTTATCCAAATCTTTGCGCGATAATATTGACGTATAACCGTCGATCAACACACATCGCGGGTGCGTACGTCGCGGGTTCATATATTTTTGAATCGCGCCAAGTCGTCCTATTTTACACACATTTTTTCAAATATAATTATATTGTTTGTGCGGGATATCGCATAAACAAGAGATCATTATAACCGTTCGAACCCCACTCGTGTGCGCCTCTTACCGGGGTGTACTTACCATATTATAATGTGAAACGCCATCGAGAATAATCATTATAAATTATTGTTTGAACTGCGCGCGTTAATGGTCTACTTTCAACCGCGGTTGATTGCCGACGGGAGTGACGTGCGAGAAATTATTATGATTTGGATGTTAAGTATTTCCGTATGTCTATATTTTAAATTCGATTTCGGGTCATGGTCTAACTTCGATATCGGTGGTTTAGGGGTGTCCCGTAATAATGTTGTTTTTAGTTCATACCTAAGTGTACACAATATATAAAATGTGCGCGGGGGGATACTTAAACTTACAAAATTAATCAAAACATCGCGCATAACGGGCCGTCGGCGGCGTTGTGTACGCATCAGCCGCTCGTAAATAAATTAAATAAACAAAACGTATAATATATTAAGGTCGGCGGCGGTCGAATGATTGGTATTACATCAAAGGCGTAACTATTATTATAACAAAATAATTTATCTAAATCTCGAAGAAAACAATAATGACATCATAATATCGTATTATAAGCGATTTTCTTTATTGGTTATGGAGGACATAATCGGCGATCGTCCGACCACGTCCGCATGCGCGTGGTGGCATTTTGAAACTGTCGTGTAGAGCAGTGCTTCTTAAACTTTTTTGTCATGAGGCCTCCTAAATTCAACGTAAAACTGTCAAGGCCCCCTTAATCAAAATCATTTATAAGTAGCTCCTACCCCGCTTAATTTTAAGTCAAAATTATCATGCATAATTACTATGCATTAACCCGTTGTTTTTTTTTTAAAAATCGCTTAAAGAAAATAGTTTCAATAAAATAAACCTGACCTAACCGATAGAACAACACCCGTTATAAGCATACTGGGCTATAAAGGATTGTACAGGGTGGTTGTAAGGTCAACACTGGACAACGATAAGACACCGTGGCGCACTCTGTACATTATATTTCGTGCATTTATCGTTATCGTTATTATTATCATAATCGTGTAAATCGTGGTATAGAACATTGGTATTTACCTACCTATTGGGAACCGCCTCAGATAATAAATTCGAGATCGCTCTACCGTCAACTGTCGTTCTCGACTGTCGTATAGTAGTCGTGTACGAATATTTTGCGGAAAACCCTTTGGCGAATACGACGACGGCTCCAATATAATATTATAGTTTATAATACTAACCCATTGCAACACACACGTACACACACACACCACTTGGAAACATAATATTATGTTTACGTAAACGCACGAATAAATCCGACGACACGTCGAATTCGCATCCGATCTGTACTCGCGTGTAATGGAAAAAACAAAAATGATAAAATGTTAAAAAAAAAAAAAAAACGGAGAGTCAAGTAAATTTAGGTTAGGTGATATATTTTGTTTTTTTACGTTTTTCCACAAATGAATACGAATTTCAATAATATTATTACCAACTGCATACGCACACGCGCCCGCCCACACGTGCGTGATATTTTTCAATTTTCTCATTCGGAATATCATTATAATTTTCGAGTGTTCGCTCGTTTTGCACGTGAACGGACATCAACCGTGGTATCTTTATACAAACGAGACAGTGTACATTGTATACCTACGTTCTGGTATAATATCGAGAATGAAAAAATATATGTTACAAAACCGTTTAGCCGGTTCGTACAATCTCAACGATGACCTATATAACCGCGTAGCACGCACACACACGCGGCATTTCGCGATATATTTTTTAGTATAACTTACATTTTTTCGATCTATTAATGGATATAAATATTAGCAGAAGGTGTGCGTATTTAAAAATGTACACCAGAGTAATAACATAATTATTATTTAAGAGGTCAAAAACACGTTTTTAATAGTATACGGCTACTACGGTTTTATTTTAAAGTCACTATAATAAACGACCAATGGCCGCATACAAATGTTGTTCATTAAATGTGTACTTTCAGTACTATCCCATTTGCGGGGGCAGGATGCTGGAACCAAAAATATCTCGGGGATTTAAACCTCGAATGGCTTCGTCGATACTCTAACGGCTTACAGATTACTGACTCGTCAATTTCACATTTTCGCATTTTCACTTCGCACCCGGCGAATTTGATCAGGTCAACAGAACGCGGGAACGCAGAGTACGAGCAAATACGTTATTGGCATAACCAACAGTCGAGTTGGAATAACGAAGTAGAGACTGCTATGTATCGAACCGCAGTCATATCTAAATTTTTAAGTGGCATAAATAATTTGATTTACTATGTGTATAACGCAGAGTACGAACAAATACATTATTGGCATAGCTAGCAATCGAGTTTGAATCGTCATGAAGTAGAGACTACTATATTATATCGAACCGCAGTCACATCTGCATTTTTTACCGAATGAACATATTATAGATAACGATTAAATTTTTTGTAAATGTTTCCCATCGTCAAAAATAAATAAATACTATTTTTCGTTTGATTGCCAAAATGTATAACGAACGCAGTGGTATTCAACATTTTGACTCTGTTGTTCAATTCAAAAAAGACACGCCTGTGGAGTAGTTACCTACCAAAACTCAACCAGCTCACATATGCCATTACGCCACACGTGATCATAAATGACCGTAAAATAAACAGTTTAGGCATAAAATATGATTGGGATATCTGCTCCGCTGCATGTATATTCTGCTCAACGGACAGAAAATGCTTTCAGTGATTGTGAACATTTGGCTGAATTAGCACAGCCGACAAATTGTTGAATTTAAACATTATTCACTTCTACCGTATTATTAAAAAAAATTGAAAAGTTGTATCCAAAAACATATCATCTATGTAAAAAAAATGCTAAAATAAAAAATAAATTCGCATCTCTGAAAATCCGAGACATTTATCTAACAGCAGAGAATTTGAAAATCTCTATATTTTTATTTTCAATTCATAAAAACTTTCTTTTTATTCATCATCTAATATTTATTTTTTAACGGCGACCAGCTAGGTGACTCATATAATAATTTTTACTGGCCCATCGGGACATTTGTCGATCTTCCGATAGGCTATCCTTCCTATTCAATTGATTTAAAAGTTTACTACAGCTTTTCGCCCCCACCCCACTCTCCTTCCCTCCCAAATTCATAAATAACTATTAATAACACAATACCTACACATAAATTCTAAAATGTAAATTAATTGTGTAGGTATTAGCTGTATTATAGTATTACCCGAACCTGGATTAAAATTAATCTATCTCTCTATCAATTTCCGCTCTGATTCAGTTGAAATCACAACACAAACATAATAATTACAATAATGATTAGTGTTCTATGATATTCCACTTCTCCATTTTGGACAAATTGTATGTAAACACAAAAAACCGGATACCTATTATACTTATTCGACGATTGCTTAAAATATGACGTAAATCCAATATCATTCATAAGACGGTATTCAGGTGCTTACGTCAAAAATATGTCCTGAATCAATTCTTGATTAATCCCAAAAGTAATCACTGAAGTCGTGTTCATAAGTATTTGCTATTAAGATTTTACAACGCATCACATAAGTTACACAACATATAATATCACACACAAAACACATCATTTCTGTGCTTTGTTAAATCAAATCAAACGATATGTTATAGGCAAATTAATGTATTAGTGGTATTCGATAAAATGTTAATTTCTTAGTAAAGTTTGACTCACGTCCATAAATTGCGGCTAGTGAATACTTTCATAAATTGTGAATTTATTGAAACCCAGCATTTGTAAACAGCGACACACATAATATTATATTAATTAATACATTTTGAACATATTCACTTTCCGCAATTCGTGAATGCGAGTAATGCCCGTGCAGGCTATATTACATTTGTATACCTATAAGTACTTACATAAATATTTTTGTCAACAATATTGTTTTATTTACTTCGACCAATAATATCATCATTTAGGACATAAATGACATAATATGTACTAAAAAATATTCAATTTTGTTCGCCGAAACGAAGTGTTTGAACCATGTTTCAAATACAAACTTTTGAAAAATCCTTTCCCAGTGCTCCCTTGCGTTATGGTACGAATATTACTATTAATTATTTACTATATTAACTTTTTATTTATCTTAACGAAAGTAATATATTATATTGTTAATATTATTCTAACATTCTTAGTTTACTGTTTTAAATTTTAAATAAATCTTAAAGTTACTCACTTGTAATAATTATACTACGCTTTACCTATATACACACAGGCTACGGGTAATATAACACAGTTGAAATATTTAACACTCTGCTAACGGACAGTTTCCTATTAACTTTATGTTTTCTGATTAATTATATTTACACAGTTATAGAAAGCATCATATTATTCAGTAGTAGTTGGTAAATCAAATCTCATTCAAATCAAAACACTATTAGGAGCACAATAATTGCGAACTACGCTATTGCAGCGAAAAAATATTGAGCATTGTTTTTTAATTCAAAGAAAACATTTATTACGCCGGGATCAATGGCGCCGGCCATATTATTATCTATTGTTTGTTTAATTAGATTATTAATTAGTTCACTTTTCATATTATGAACTTGTCCTTATTCAAGCATAATAATTTTATTATTATAGGTATGTGTCTAAATCCGACAGAGAATTTATTGTATTGGAACCAAATACTATGGTCATAGTATTAAGTTATGGACCAGATTTTTAGCGATAAAACCATTCTACTCTTCTTTTCATCTCTCCGACGCGCACACAAACCCACACTCCTCGATGATGATAAGTCGATGAGAATTGAAATCTTAGTTAATAAAAACGAAATTCAAATATGGGCTTGACCGTGACCACCGATGTCGTTTAATTGATTATTTATTTAAAATATGTACAATTTTGTCAATATTATATGACACAAATGCGTACGTAAAGCTATGACTCTTGGTAACACATAAACAACACATTTAGTTTAAGCCGTCTCCAGCTTACATATTTTATACTTTTCAGTTGTTGAAATAACTTTTTAGAATGTGTTTCGTTTTACCCATTGAGGGCACGTCAGACGAATAGTTCCGAAAATAGCACCGAACTTATTGTACAGGACATGTAAGACCTGGTTAGGACTTTACCGACTTTACCCTTTGGCTTTTGATATTATTCGTGTAATGCTAAGGCTAACTTAACCGGGTAACCACACTTCAGAAGCTTAATAGAGAAAATGATACCAAACTATAATATAGGTTATGTTACAGTGGCGCACCAAAGTAGGTGGATTTTGGGTCCAGACCTCCTTGGAGCGTGTTAAACATCAAGTTATTCAAAAACCAAAATTTCTATAATTTCTATGGTTGGTAGTATTTTTTTTTGTTTTTGACCCAGTTATTTGTAGTTTTTGGACCCTTCCCCTCTTGAAAATTCCTTGTTGCACCTCTGGTTATATCATATGACCTATATAGAATTTGTTTGAGGTTATTAAATTGTTTTTGAAATTTACAACGTATCAATACAGCGACTTTAACAATACAGTAATTAGTTTATTTGTTGAAAATATTTTGTCCGTCGAAATAATATTTTGGTTTTTCAAAAGTTTGAATGATTTTTCTTCTATAAATCTCAAACATATTACGATTAAAATAATAACTTTTATTTCATTTTTAGTATTTATCGTTCAATCAAATATAATGTTATATCAATTAAAGAAAATTCTATTCTATCAAATACTTAATTAGTTTGTTGGAAAGTTGACTGTTTCAATCACTGCGCACGGCTTATGAGAAATACACTTGAGCTTTCTCATTGTGTTTTAGTTATTTCACCACGCCAACCTATCAAGGCCTTATTGTTTACATCCGTTTAAAACAGAAAACAATACGTTTTACGACTAAAAGTTATTATTCAAACGTTCCAGAATACTTCAACTTCCATTAACCGGGGTTTTATCCACATAATATACTTTAAAAATAATCGAGGGCTTAGGTAGTTTCGGGAGGTAAGGCATCCGGATCCTCGGCCGTAGGTACACATGTGATGTTATTATGTAAATATCGATATCAAATAAACAGGGTTTGGGTAAAAATGTCTGATATTTTTGTACAGCCCACGCGTAGATCCCAATCTATATTTAGGTCCAAAAAAATTCGTTTATCCGAATAATATACGTAGTCAAATACTACGAAAACAAACTATAACATGACGTCATAATATATTTTTATGGTCTTCTGTGACACGCGGAGTTGGTCGCGTTATTGAATGTCTCAATCATTGAACTATATTTAATAAGCGGGTAAGATTATTAAAATGAAATAACTTTTACCCGAGATCGCAAACAATAATGCTATGTTGTGCACGGTCTTATGTTTCTATAGAATTCTTAAAAAAATAGTTATGATTTTATGACTTTTTTTTTTATTAAGTTATTATTATATTACCTACGGTGTATTATATTATGGTGTTTGGTGAAACGACATGTTTATTAGTTTATTCTATAGGTAGATGGGTACTAAAAAATAAAAAGGGTATACAGTAATAAACCATTTATTATATTGTTTGTTTAATTCCCCTTCTCTTCGTGTGTTCTATAATAGTGTATAATATATTAAACAATCTAAACTCGTCCGCGGCCGTTTTTAATATTAAAAATATAGGTACGAGCGTAAATCAAACGCGGCGGTGGATCGATAGAAAATGATTATGTTCAGCTGTAGGTTCAACCGAACTGTTGGTTATATATTTTCGACTATGTCGTACACGCGCATTATATTATACACACGTCCAATATATCATTCCGGTTATTGTGTTTCGTTTAAGACTCGAATTGTTCTGCTGTTTACTTTAGATTGTGTGTTTTCGTAGCTTAAAAATAACCCCCCTCCCCGTTTCATTGCGTAGCAATCACGTCGGAGAACGCGAACGATACAAACGTGTCATTTGTTTATTCATCGCTTTGACATAATAATATTCTATGTTATAAAACGCTGTAGCGTGTCGTCGCGAAAATAATGATTAATAACAATGGCTTCAGCCCCCTCCCCCCAGAATTTTTTAAACACCCTACACATTTTATTTATGATTAACTTATTCAAAAAATGCTAGGGCTGAACTCCCCCTAACATTAAGGTCTAGTTACGCCAATGTTATCAACTTTCATTAAAGACATATATGACGTCCATGAACTTGGCCCACCCACGTTAACAAATACACATTAAAAGTATGCCAAAAAATACCGAATAATTAGCAAGTAAAAGCAAGTCGGTTTTCAAAACTAGCAAGTTATTTTCACATTTTATATAATCAGTTTTTAATTAGGTGGGCCAAGTACAGGTAGCCCACCCACTTCATCCGATCCTCTCCAAAAATATGCCAAAAAATAGCAATTAATTAGCTAGTAATAGCAAGTTGGTTTTCAAAATTAGCAAGTCAAGTTACTATTAGCAAATCAAATTTTGCACCAGGAAGATGTGCATGAAGATGGCCCCCGACTGTGTGCAAAAATTTTCAAAATTATTGCATACAGTTGTAAATCAATTATAAATAATTGTAAATTCAACACTTGAATTTGTAAGCAACCCCCTCGGTCGTTGAGTCAAAAATAAGTTTCAGGGGGCCAAGTTCACGCAGTCCCCCGCAATCTGTCTGATCGGTTCCGGACAAATTGTAAACAATTGTAAATATTTTAAATTCAATCCCCAAATTTGTAAGTTATCAGAAAATTTAGAAATCAAAAAACAAAAGTAGACGTCCATGATGTCGCCCTTCCATTTTTTTTTTTAAATAGTATTTCAAACTGCTATAGTTTTGCAAGTAATAAGCAAGAATTTGCAAGTCAAAAACAAAGGAGTTATAAGGGATGGAAACAAGGAAGAAACTTTCAAAACTGGTGTCAAAACACTCGTTATAATTATTTAAAAAATTCAAGTCCACTCCCCAAATTTTCAAGTCTAAATTATTTTTTTACAAATTATACTTGACACTTACTAGTTTGCTTTTAAAACATGTATAATGTAAATCATTCTACAATTTAGGATTGTTTAAAATTAATTGAATTAGATTTTGACAATTGACAATATTAGTTTACTTTGATTAAACTAAGTTTTATAATATTAATATTTATTGTATCTCATCTTTGTGTTTTATGTGTAGACACAAGATAGGAAAACTGCGTAATATGAATAGACCTACATGGTTCTAACTCTTCAGAAAACACTGTCTTGTCCGTAAAACAAATTATACGTATTACGTAGGTGTTACGGTTTTATTACCGCTAGTGTGCAGGATTAAATCATCTAAAAACACACGAATAAATTTATTGTTCTTTTATTAGTAGGAAAATACTCACAGATTGTCAAACTTCACTTATACAAATTCTTATTAAATATAATTTTAGCAAAACAAAAAATAAATAAAATAATTATATCATGACCATGCCCTTCAACCTATAATCATACATTTGGAAAATTATACTCATAGTTAGCAAGAATAAAAATCATTTGAATAAAAAAACTATATTTTATCTTAAAAAAATTTATTTTTTAAAAAACTCATCTAGATAATAAATAAAATATAGATTAATTCACTCAAATTAGTTCTTTTAAAGAATAGATTTTTTCATTCAAAAAAAGGTGATATTTTGGTCTGGGAAATTTTTGCCAAATAATAGTAAATAATTAGGAAGTAATAGCAAGTTTGTTATCACTAGGGCTGAGGACTTCTAATTTTTTTATATTTTTTTAGAAAGATCGTAGAAAAATTCTAGTGAATAACAAATGTGTTTCATAACACCAGGAGATAACTTGTTCCCCATTTTTATCACATATTTTCTATATATTCGCCTAATTCATCACCCTTTAAGTAAATTCATTGACCCCCAAAAAACTTGGTCCCCTCAATATGTTTTTTGAATTTTTAGTATTCAGGTGATTCAAAAAAGGTGATGGAAAAAGGGTAATTGAAAAAAGGTGATGAAAAAGGGGTGATTAATTATTTTTATTTTTTTCCACCCTTTCAATCACCTTTTTCAATCAAGAAGGTGATAGAAAAGGTGATTGAAAAAGGTAATTGAAAAGGGTGATTGAATAAGGTGATGGAAAAAGGTGATTGAAAAAGGTGATGGAAAAGGGTGATGGAAAAATGGTGATGAAAAGGTGATTGAAAAGGGTGATGGAAAAAGGGTGATTGATTAAGGTGATAGAAAAAAAGGTGATTGAAAAAGGTGATGAAAAAAGGGTGATAAGTTAAGGCGAAGGAAAAAAAGGTGATTAAAAAAGGTGATGGAAAATGGTGATTGATTAAGGTGATGGAAAAAAAGGTGATTGAAAAAATTGCGATGAAAAGGTGATGAAAAGGTGATGAAAAAGGTGATAGAAAAAAGGTGATTGAAAAGGGTGATTGATTAAGGTGATGGAAGAGGGTGATTGATTAAGGTAATTGAAAAAAAGGTGATTGAAAAAGGAAATAATAACTTCATGTACGTGATATTACGATGTCTGCCACAATCCGTTGTCACTCGTTATGATTAGTTGGTGGCTATAGTAGTGTTATATTATTCGATAAATAATATTACTTTTCGGAAAAAAAAACAATCATGCAAAAAACAATTGGATTAATAATACCATTGGTTACAGGTAAATGATAAACATAATTTGTAATAAGTATTTTATTGATTAAAAATATATATACCAGGGAACCAATTTGCTATTATAAGTTAAATATTATCTATTTTTTGCATAGTTTTGGCAAGCAACATAACTTGCTAATTTTGAAAACCAACTTGCTATTACTTGCTAATTAATTGCTATTTTTTGGCATATTTTTGGAGAGGATCGGATAAGTGGGTGGGCTACTTGAACTTGGCCCACCCGGTGCAAAATTTTATTTGCTAATAGTTACTTGACTTGCCAAATTTTAAAACCAACTTGCTAATTAATTGCTATTTTTTGGCATATTTTTGGAGAGAATCAGTTGAAGTGGGTGGGCTACCTGTACTTGGCCTACCTAATTAAAAACTGATTATATAAAATGTGAAAATAACTTGCTAATTTTGAAAACCGACTTGCTTTTACTTGCTAATTATTCGCTATTTTTTGGCATACTTTTGATGTGTATTGGTTAACGTGGGTGGGCTAAGTTCATGGACGTTTATATATGGGGTATATAATTATGATATAATCTATCGAAAACTAAAAATAGCTAGAGATTCACGTATCCCATCATAGCGATGCATTAAGTACACTATAATTTCATTACCACCGTCCCTCGGGTCATGTCTGCGTGAAAAAATGGGCAGGTAAAAAAGTTCGCTGCGCTTGGCTTGAAACTCTGCGCGTGCCTACACTCTGTTCAAGTTAAGAAACGTAGTCGGCGGCCGACTTGTGCGCAGCGGCTTAGCAACACTGCACAGAAGGTATTGACTGGGTGGGGTTGACAAACGGGTGTTGCCAGACTGTGGCTCGGGGAAAACTGGCCGACTACGTTTTTTAACTTGAACAGAGTATAATATTACTATGTATATTATTATACGTCTAGTGTGGTGGAGCTCATTTATTTTTCGGTAACCTATCCAGTCGTACGCAAGAATATACCGCGAAACCGCGTTTTCTGCAGTGATCACTAGCTGCTCCGACATCCTCCGAACGGGGGTCATCCCATGCAATGTATCCAAAATCAAATACTTCCCCAGACCCAATTAATATTATAAGTCGTTTTCGGTACAATCTAAGCGGAGAGCACCGCAAAATACTAACGTAATTGTATACGATCATGCAGGGCGTGTCGTGGCGTGAGCAGCACCACCGAGTATACCGCGGTAAGCGTTTCTCTTTTTTCACCCAAAAAGACGCGTCTCGTGCGCATCGTTATATTATTGTTTTTCACGTGCACGCACGTCTTCGTCGTTTAGCTCTATTAATAATATCGTCGAAAAGTGTGCGTGCCTAACACGGACGTTCATAATATATATTTTATACAGGTTAATACAGACACAGTGTGTGTGTGTGTACATGATGGATGTAAAATAATATTACACGCATTGTATTATTATACGCGTATCGTACCTATACATATAATAATAATAATAATAATATACGCAACGGCATGCGTGTACGTACGGTAAGTAACAAGACCCGGTGCGCGATCCCATTGTTTTGGGGCACGGTCGGAAACGGTTTTTGGGTTTTCGACGGGAAACACACTATACCTGTATGATAATAATATTATTATAGGTTTATAAATTATTATTATTATTATTATTATTATTATTATTATTATATTGTTGTGATCGATCTTTTAGCGGCGGGCGGCGGCGGCGTACCCGTCAGATTTGTATTTCGGAAGTTTCCACCGTGGAAAATCGGTAAAAGCGTGTCTATCCCGCGAGCGTGTACGTATACACATAGATATTATATATATGACGATAATAAATATAACGGCTGCGATGAAATTCAACGCGGGCCAGCCGAACAAGAGTATACAACAACCCCCGCCACTCCGCCTGCACCGCTAGAGAGAGACGGCTGACTGATATTATTTTCTTTGCATCCGCGCCACCCCGCACTGCTCGAGTTTCATTTTATTATATTATATATGCGTGTTAAACTTAACTCCCGGAGAAAAAAAATCAATACCCTACACATACTCACACACATACGCCGCCAGCGCGACATGTCGGTAACTCTTGGGATGTATCAAAATTACAAGCACGCGACCAAAAGTCTATAATAATTGGTTGGTAAGCGATTCTATGCGCCGCGTGCCGTATTTTTCTTTTCGCGGATCTCAAGAGATATCTTGAGCGTTCGGCTGGGGTGGTGAGAAACCTCTCGTGCGGGGTCACCTGCTTCTCCAGGCGCATCCTTATGATCCGCGGAACGTCACACATGCGGTTACCGTGGTCTCAGAATGTTACCATATATACAGTGGCGTATACAAGGATTGTATGGCTGCAGTATTAAGGACACGTAGGTACTTTATTATTCATAAACGACAAAACGTATAGTAATTATTAAGTAAACACAAACGGTGAAACGTATAGACGACGCGCGGCGCTGCGCGAATATATTACCGACTAAAGTATACTCGCAGGTACTTGATATGCATCGCTTAATCGGCCAACCGGACCAGTATAATATTTTGCGATATTAAAATAAAGATAATATCGTTAGACCGTCTCGTGAAATATTAAAAGGGGCGACATTTTCGAACGTATTATTTGGTTAAAACGACACGGTCTTACGTAAAAATATCACATACCTAATAAATATTATGTTAATGAGTTTTGGTCGTAATAACATTATTTTCAAAAATCTCAGACGGTGCGTATGGTAATTCAGGTCGTTAATTCCGGATAAGTACCTGTCTTGGGTATTCCAAGTCAAACAGTCTCGTGTGAAATATTAAATATCAACATTTGCAAACGTATTATTCGGTTAAAACGACACGATTTTACACGAAAATGTCAATGGATTTTATTTCAATGTAATACTGATATAAATCGAAAGCATGATAACAATTTTTTTGCTTCACAAAAGTCTCGGACAACGTGTAGGTATATTATGTAGGAATTCGGGTTGTTAATTATTCTGAATAAGTATAAACTTTCTTGGGTATTGCGAGGCGACGTGTTTTCGAAACTCTGTTTTCGTGCAATCGATTCATAAAAATATGGAAAATTAATATACCCGTGTAAGGATTAAACGAAAAAATCGAATTCAATTTCAAAAACAAAGGCGCTAACGTGAGATTGACACATAACGGTGTTTCTGTGCTTAGTGTTTTCAAAGTTTGTGTGTAGAATGTTTTCCGATCTATTGATTATATAGTTACATTATTGTGTACAAATTGTATACGTTTACCCATTTAACCGGTACCCAACATAAAACTTATTTTTGTATTTCGATTAAAAAAAGTTAAAATTGTATTTTATTTAAAAGTCGACCGTGTACGACTGTTGCAGTAGTTTTAAACTATTTACAAGAGTCGTATAATCTACTCTTGTCAAACGTCTTCGAGTATTGATTAGGTACTAAAATAACCTGTTTATTAACATTCCGATATCAAACACTCTTGCATCGTCGCGTGTATTTGTTTTGAAACTTTGATAATACTGTTCAACAGTGCGCCGTCGTTCGATAAAGTTCTAGATAGAGATGCCGGCTGCTAGTGTATCGAAAATCAAAAATGTCAATACTGCAACGGAGAAATTATACATTCGATGGCGTTTGAATATTGCGGAAAAATATTTTGTTTAGAAATGAGAAAAATAAAATTTATATTTACCAGTATTTCGTAATATTATTGTATTTTACCAATCCGTCCGGAACGAATCCGTTCAATTAGGCCAATGGGGATTACGACGTACATAATATAGCTGACCACACAACGTAATGCGATGTTCTGTGTTTTTGCCAAATTAAAATTATAAAAAATAAAATCGCTATAAACGAAATGAAAATCCATACATAATATATTATTATATAAATAGACGTTACAAAATGATTGTTAAAATTCATTCCGCCGGTTGTGCGAGCGCCCGGCACTGTGGGATAATGGCCAAATGAGTGCGTAAATAAGTAATTGAAAACACGAATAAGTGACAGTAATTTTTGTTTTGTTACATTCGTATTTAATCGTCCGAATAATATGATTAAAGCGCAAACGTAATAAAATATAGCCGGGAATTTCGTTTTTTGATTATTTTATAATTGCGTTACGGTATAAATGTTGTATGTTGATGGGAACAATAATTTTAATAACACAATAACGAAATGTATAAATCCACCGTGCGTCATGTCTGAAAGTTTTCAGCGGAAAACGTAATCAACACTTTCGGAATAAAATACGATTGCCGTTTAATTGGATTATTATTGTTATATAATATTAAGCCTGCGTTTGTCAAAAGAATACCTCTGATTGTTTTCAAACGGGCCACCGGCGTTTGACGTCCGCATCTGGAACAATGACGATTTTGACGATGAAAACGACGAGTACTTACCAGTAGGTACTACAATTCCGTGCACGATTGTTATCACTGTCGTTTGCGCTATCGTCGCATACAATATTCGCCCAAACACGTCTTGTACGAGATACTGAGTTGTACTGGAACCACGCGAGTGGGATTTATCGATATAGGTAATAGGTATAATAATCATAGACACATTAATAAATGGACTGCGCCTCCCCGCGGCCTACGTAACCGCGAGACCAACATTGTTAGAAAGTGATAAAAGATATTATATATTATCATGAACATGAAAGATATATGGATTACGGTTTAAGAAAATCATAATTAGAAAAAAAGAGATATCATGGAATGATGAGTAAAATTTGGAAGTGAAAACATTTTCAAAAACAATGTTATACCAATTAATGTATTACAATGTTTTTTACTCCTCCATGATACGTGATTTGTTCTTTCACGACCGTCTCGGTTCTATGCTATCTCTTTCCAACAATGTTGGTGTACGAACCTCTCTTTCTACGATCAGTTCATTTATTAATACGTCTGTGGTATATGTACAACGGTTGCAGCGTGCTTTTTAATTGGAAATCGAACGCTATTCGTACCGCCTTATTAGGGGAGAGGTCTAATGGATGAGACCACAAAGAAAATTGCATGACAAATGTGACCAATAACGCAGTGCAAGAGGACCATTTTTTCTCCAAACTGCGTCTCAGCCCAACGTCGGGTTTCCCCTAACACTCCGATCGTTTTCCCGCACGCAATGCCAGTTAATTAGGTAACGTTATTTATTTTTTCCTCGCTTTTCTCACTTCATTACAGGTTTTTTTATGATATCTTATAGATGTGTCATTACGTTCAACCGAAGCGTATGATTAAATCACACACTTACCGTAGCGCGCAATATTGGTACTGCCATTATTTTGTGCCCGTATTTATAAGTGAATCGTTTAAAAAATAACGTTCAAGTTGTAAAATAATTATAAATTTTGACTATTAAAACTTTTAACGGAGTATTTAAAAAATAAAAACACTTTTCGGAAAAGTTTTGATTTTATAAAATAATTAAAACTTTTAAATATTTAAGTACATATTTTTTTTATTTTTTTTTTTTTTTTAATATACTCGAATTTCTTTCGATAATAATTGTCTTTGTTTTGTTTGAAGTACGCTGATGCCGCAAAAAAAACAATATGATGCCGCAAAAAAACAATATGAGGTGGGTTGGAGGGGCAACAATATTTAACGTAATAATATTGACGAACCTATATTATAACGACTTTGCACTGATAATATAATGATTGATCGAATCGTTTTGATTTTAGTTTTTAAATTACTCAAAATATAAACTAATACAAATCAGCAAAACGATATTTAACTTAATAGTTGGGCCGAGAACAAGTTTCCCGGGCGTTTATATTTGTTTGTAGTTGTTGTATAAATGTGTGCTTTCGGATCGCAATCGGGAGGGTTTCTGGCCTGCCCCCTCGACGGTCGAGTTCGGAGAGTTTTATCGCTTATGCTACAACACTGCTGTTTGTTTGCATGGGACGTTTCCAAAGGCTGCGAAAGGAAAACTTCTTTCGGAACAGATCATTTTTCTTTGCTCCCTCGCGGGAGGGGTTAAAATATATGTGACAGGCCTCGTGTGATACGCGTCCTTTATCATTATGGGCACATGTGCAGCGTGCGCCAAATCAGAAAACGCTCTTCATGAAAATAACACCGTGGAGGTATTTTTTATCATAAAATATTAAAAGTGTGATTTCGCGCAAAAGTTTCCGTCAGAGAGAAAAAGAATCGCGCGCGTGGTGTGAACGAAAATATCGTTGCGATAGTTAATAAATAATATAACACCACTACGGTGTGAGAGTCGAACAACGCACCGGTGTAGGTCCGGCGAGCGTATATGAATATAAATACACTGTAAGTTATTCGTGTTTGAGTTCAGTGAGAAACACAAAAGTCGACATTTTTTTTTGATACTTATAATATAGTATAAACTACAACACGTCGGACAACGCCCAGTACGGTATAAAATTGTTCAAAAATTCCCGAATAAATAAACTGTTTTTTTTTTTTATGTCTCCTGTCTATTGACAAACGAAAATCAAATTATTTCAGTAAACATTATGATATCGTTAGAAGGCGTAAATGAGTAAAAATCATAGGTACATTTCTGTTGAGTTTTCTTCTTGATAGTAAATTATGTAATGCTGTCCGCGTTGAAGGTGAGATTTTTGAAATTAGGTGAAAAACACAAACGTTGACATTTTTGATACTTATATATAAAACGACACGTCGCGCAACGTACACGGTATAAAATTGTTCATGGATTTCCAAATAAAACTGTTTTTTTTTTCATGTCTTAACTCTTTTGTCTATAGACTATTGTCTATTGTCTTTATAAACAAAAATCAGATTATTTTAGTAAACATCATATTGATATCATTAGGAGTAAAAGAATTTTAAGTTTTTTTCTTGATAGTAAAATAAGTGATGTTTTTCGTGTGGAAATTTCAGTTAGAAACACAAGAGTTGAAATTTGGTACCTATATAGGTATATAAAAATATAACACTTCGGGCAACGCTCACGGCATAAAATTCTCCATTTGTTCCCGACTACAACCGATTTATCAATCTGATAATGTGTTTAAACTTTAATTATATTTGTTGAATCAATTGTGGTACACCAAAAATCTTCGGTACTGAAATATGTATAGAAAGATTTGAATTTTTTTGTTGCAGTATTCAAATCGAATGAATTACTATATAATTAGATTAATTGATTTTATCCATAAACTAATATCCTTACACGACTTATTAACTCTCTTGTCTAAACATCATAATATAATTACCCGTTAAGTGTAAATAAGTAAAAGTCATCGATACATTTTTGTTAAGTTTTCTGCTCGACAGTAAATGTAACAACAATTATTTATTAAAAATTATATTTTGTGTTTGTTTTACGGCTATGTTTATCCGCGACGCTTAAAAATATATCGAAATGCGTAAGAAATTATATTTATTATACTTTCCTCACCTCCTCAGTAAAAGTAAAATTATTACACTTTTACAAACGGATATCGTGTCCTGCGTTGTCCCCGTGTAAACTTATCGGTATCGAGTAGACAAATTGAAATATTTCATTTGTTTCAGTCTCGGAAGTAACGAAAATTGAAAAGATAAAAGTTCTTCCTATTGTAACATGATATTATTTAATATAAGTTTGATGTTCTGTATCTTATTTATATTGATTTAGCGGAAGTAGAGTTATTACAATATTGGGAGTCGTTTGTTAGTATTTACTAAACGCGACCTTCCATTCGGTATGTAACCAAATAATCATATTATATTGGAAAATCCTATGCTAAGAATGATCTCAATTCCTTAAAAGAAAAATAATCCCGAAAACCTTTCGAAGGAAATTACAATTCCTTTGACTCGTTTCGAAGAGATATTATATATTGTTTCGTTCTTCGTTTTGCTGGTGTAGTCGTCGCTCTTGAAGTGAATAATCTCATTTGTCAACGGAAAAATACGTTAATATTCAATAAAATAAATAATAATAGGTAGTTTATACTACGTACGAATGTTCCTTAAGACTTACTCCTCGACGCGTTAGTTCTATAATCTACAGCAAATAAAATAAGACTCGTGTGTTGCAAAGAAATCGTTAATATAACTAGAATAGTTGTTCACAGCTGCTGTGATGGCGACTATCCGCGGTTATGCTTGGAATTTGAATTTACTTCATCCACGTTATCTTAGATATTTTTTTTTTTTTGTGAAGATTGACTGTCAATACACTTTAGGTGTGTCCGCATATTTTTTTTCCTCGTTACAACATTACTACAGGCCAGTTCGTTGGTTTTCATAATTTATAAATGTTCTTCCAGTTATACCGTTAGGTCAATGCTTTGGAAATGGTCAACAGGTACCGCCACTTCTAATCGGACTTCTATTAGCTACTCGTGCAGTTAAATGACTTCTGACAAGCGTTGTTCGATAAGTCTAACGAAGCCGTAATTCCACGAAGGATGTATAGAGTATTAAATGGCTATTAGAAATGAATATTTTACCCATACCGGACTCGACCCGAGATCGTTAAACTAGCACGGCTTTAAGTCACCAGAGTTATTGCTTATTGTTAACAAAATGACTTCCTCAATGAGGTCTATAATATATGTGATAATATTATAGGAGACCTGCAGCTCAATCACATAAAAAATATAGTCAAATATTACAATGTGACATCACTGCTAATAGGTTATTACGTGCTTATCACAATTTTTTTATTTTATTTTTTATAAAGATATCTATTTGTAATGAGCAGTTGACTGAAACAGTAGGTAAATCTGGTACATTGTAAACGACAAAAGTTTCACATGAATAATTAGTGGAGGATGAACAGCACCTCAGTAATCACAACAGCTATAGAACGAGAATATTATAAACCGATACATAAATACATTACGATTTAGTTTGATAAATTATTATGACATTAAATGACGTGCAATATCACCTGGATTGTCACGGGCCGATTGACGGGACGTATTGGTGAATGAAGAAAGAAATAGAACTAGTCGACGATCACCGGAGGCGTAACACGTGATGGGGGGGGGGGGGGGGGGTAAGTGCCACAGGGCGGCAATTAAAGTTAACTCTTTCACTAGTCGATTAAAAGAGACACGTATATACATCTTAATGTATTCAAATAGTCGGCACAGCGTCATTAAATTGAACATAATATTATCGTGTCTGATTTTCTCCTCCTCCTCTTCCTCCGGTGTAGTACTCGAGCCATCGTTAATTCCAACTTTATGATTGAAGTTTGCCGTGCACAGCAAGAAACCATCATACGTATGGGTATACTCTAGGAATCGCATTAAATGTGATGGTTACTGCAATGTCATATAAGGTAAATGGACATTTTCCCCACGGACATTTCCCCCCCCCCCCCCACCCACGACTGTTTTAGGTCTAGCAGGACATTTCCCCCCCCCCCGATATATTTTTTATGTGGACATTTTCCTCCCATTTTTTTTATAGTTTATTACTGACTGATAATAATGAATTTAATAATACAATACTATTTATTATTTAATATAAAATTATTTTTTTTTAATAAAATATTTAATTAATAAAAATGTTCATGAATATAATAGATTATAATTAATGTATAATATGTTTGATCCACTAAACTACTTGAAACAATAACAATTTTTAAAAAAAATAAGTATAAATAAAATATAATAATAATTAATAAAAATGGCTAAAAATTCCGGCGTAAAAATAATATATTTTGTAAAAAACATTTGATTACTGATTATTTTGTTATTTCTAAACACATATTTTTAGCCCTTGTAAATTATTTATTTATTTTTTTTTTAAACTGTACCAGTTTGGATATTTAACAATTTAATAATTGCTTTTGAATTTCATTGTAGTAGTTCAGTTGATCAAAAATATATATCTATAATGTATTATATTTATGAAAATATTTGAAAATATTAAAAGTCAACTTTAAAAAAAGGGGGGAAATTTCTGCATTAAAAATATATCGGGGGGGGGGGGGGGGGATGTCCGCGATTTGTCATATAATAGCTAGTCAGAGGTAGGTATTTAATTAAAAATATATATTTCATAATACACGTGAACAACATGATATTATAATTCGTGTACTAGCAGATTAAAAAATATTTTTTAACACCGTTTAAACAATATACCTATTTGTTTTTTTAGAAAAGGAACTTAATATCTATTTTAAATATTATAAACTCTTACCTACTTATTTGATTTATTTAAAAAAAAAAAATTTTTCTACATATAAATCCAGCATAGTAATTTATTGTATTATAATACAAACTCGTACGATTAACTCCAATTAATTCTAATTATTTTGAACGTATAGTAGAAGATCAACATTTTAAAAATAAACCGTTTAAAACTCGTATAGGTATATTGTTCTTGGAAATTCGTGTAAAGTGAACGTGAAAATAATAACACCACTTATCGCTGTATAATTATATATTTTTACTTTTATGAATAAAACCAATCATCCATTATGGATGATATAAAATGTTTTGTAAGAGTTCAATTAAAAATGGCTCAAAGAAATTTTTTTCATTTTAATGGAGTTTTTTGCTACCTATATAAAATCAAACTGTATCCAACATAAATAATTATCATCTCGTTATGACGGTACAATTTATGTAACTTCGTAATATTATCGATCATACGAAAAATTCTTCACATTGTATATTATAAGAATCAATTAGGTACACAATTTACACTTTTTATATATTTTTATTTTCTATTCATCCAACATTATACGCGTCTTCAAGACGTGTTTCAATAGAATGTCGACGATTTTAAGTATAATAAAGTGGGATAGTGCCACGGGCTACGACGGTGCGCTACGTTATATTAATAGTAAATTTTAAAATATAATATCGCACCGCTCAACATTATAATAAGGTATAAGTTTCAAAAAACACGCCGTGTGCGTAAATGTTTGAGATACTTGGAATACGTTGATTCGTTTTAAAATGGTTAGGTTGTTATAAATTTCGAATAAATTTCCGAGCGTTTTTCACCGAAACTCGGCTGGAGCGTCAACGTTGAGGAAAATTCCGAAAAACGTTTTCTCTAGAGGGCCATTCTCGTATAGGTATACCTATATGATAATAGTACGTAACCGAGTAAAATGTCCAATAGATAAAGGAAAACTTTTGGTCTAATAACGCGCAGCTTTTCAAAACAAAAATCGTTATGTGTGCCGATCAGTTCGGAATCCAAGAACAATACTAATTATAATGATTTCCTCGGTAAGCCCGTACGTGTTCTTCTTTATGTAAGTACGCTCGTAGAATGCAACGAGTTATGAAACAATACGCTTAGTTTTACATTCAACGAAAATCCAATTTTACAGTCAGGTTGTTTCCGACCAACCGACCATATTATTATTATATTTTCTTTTGAAACATACCGCAGATGTTCCGTATTTAGAATTTTTGAAAATTTCAATTGAAAAGTGTAGCATAATATGTATTTGTGGAAAACAAATTGTAAAACGAACGAACTGGTGAATTGGAGATAATTGTATTGAGCCAGCTACCGTCATACAAATGCGTGCGATTTTAACAACAGTGGTTGCATTTAATGAGAGAAATCATCGTGTCGTACAAAAGCAGAGTGGATGTATTATTTTTATTTTTGAATGAAAATTAAACTGTTTTTTTTTCTGTTTAAAACGACGTTTCAAACAAAAGTTTTGAAAAAACAGTTAAAATAACAGAATAATATTTAAAATAACTTAATTTTAATTCAATATGTAATTTACGTCTTATATGTCAATATATTGCCGTGTCCTAGTTTACGTTTCACTGTTTATTACTTATTTATTTTAAATATTAAAAGTATTTGAAATGTATTTGAAATATTTTCTGAATGGATGTTTTATGTGGACATTAAATTATGTTTATATTAACTGTTAAGTAAAAACATTTTAAAATTGGGAATTTATTCAATAAAATTAAAAAAAAATTAAAATTAAGGATGGTAAATTGTAATAGATATAGTTATTTAATACTTTAACTTTTTTTTTTAAGAATATCTATTATTAATAATAAACAAAAAAAAACAAATATTCAATTGGATTCTACACTGTTTTAAACAAATGTTTTATTCGTTTTAAACAATGAACAAAACGGCCAAAAAAAATGTTTTCAATTCATTTTTTAAACATGTTTAAAACATAACAATCCTGAACAAAAGACTTACGTGGTAATTGTATATATATTTTACAATGTATTATAATTATTACAATAATTGTACACACATTAAGAAGACGTGCCCACTTGTAATAAAAAATCGTCGGGAACAATGTAAACTTGAAAATGTTGGTCAAGTCCTGTCCCATCATATCTATATAATATTATTATAAATATTTTCTGTGCGTCTGTCACTTTCTACACTTTCTAACTTTGTATTTGAAGTTGAGAAACACAGTACTTACGACTTTGTTCCATAGGTACGAATAATGAAATATATTTTAATTAAATATTGCAAATAAAAAGTTTCATAATAATTCAGAAACAGAATAAGAGAGAAACACATATTTTGTATGCAGAGTCTGTGTACCTGAAACAGTAAAACACTCAGGTACACAATTCATATAACTAGATAGGTAATTGATAATTATTAATTTAGTCAAATCAGTTTTGTTATAAAATACGCAATTTGTTTCAGTGTATATTTTAATTAGCATAGATTAAAAAGGTAAGACCTGAATAACTACATTCTATGCATTTCTGACAAATTCAATTATTTTTTAGTAATTGACTTTGGCAGACATGCTACAATATTACACTATATTTTAGCGTTTTACAAAATACTATAAATTCTCGTTAATTACTTTTTCATCAAAAGCATAATGTCCAATTCGTTCTGGAATAAATTTAATATTTTCAAATAACTATAGGCCGCGCGCTGACTTTAAATAATTTAACTTGCGTGGGACGCTGAAAACGCTAACTACTTAATATAATAGCCATCTACACTTTTTTATATTTTTGTGAGAATTTTTTACCGCACCCGTCTACACACGTTGTATATTAGTAACTTACACGTTCACATAAGACATAATATTATCATAAATTATTATATTATGTTATTTCATGTTAAACAGTATAGTTTTAAGGAAAACGTGGCATGTCAAAACAACTGTAACTGTCCATCCTGAACAGACGCATGATTGTTATTCATTTAAAATTCCCATCTAATTGCAAACATAATTATAAACTGTAATTTTTTCGTTTGTGTTTTTACAGTTATAGCGTTCCAATATTAAGCAAACAACATTTTGAGATAAAAAATTCACCACGAGTGTTGTACAATTAAACGTGAAATTATTAAACTCAGATTTTAATATTAGAAACAGAATGGTCATACATATTTCGCGTTTCTTTTCGGATAAAATTATTTTTTAAATTGATGTAATCACTAGAAAACTAGTAGACGAATAAAATATTGTTATCGTCCCCATCGATAACAATATTATACTATACTCTGATCCGTTTAATTTAGTTGTACAGGAGAAACTGTGTTACTAAATTTCAGCAGAAAATTAAACATTAATCACTTCCTTGGAAAACGCACAAGACAATTGATTTGTTGTTGTTCATATATTACCTATTACTAACTCATTAATTGTACCATTAATTGTATACGAGTTTCTAAAAATGATTGCACATAGTAAACATTTGACTGTTCAAAAACATGGCAATAAATGAAATTGATATTCCTAATAACTGTCGCATCGTTATTGATGAATAGTCGAAGACTATTGTGATTGATTTTATTGTGATAGAAGAGTTTCGTATAATGTACATTGTCCCGCAGTATTTCTCTTTGTACATTAAAATATCCTCTTTCTGTCTTTATTTCAAAAATAAATGAAAACATACAAATCAAATTTTAAAATATAAATTCTTACACAAACAAGTTATGCAGTTACGTTGACCATCGCCAATGTCATAAGATAAAAATATTATAAAAATCATACGGATATCTGCTGGAGTGATAATTATCAAAAAATATTCACTGGAAGAAAATATGTTACAGGTAGAACATACCCGGTGAGACATAATATTATATTATGTATACATATTTAAATTCGGTCGCAATGAATACATTTACATAAGTTTAAGTATTTTGATTAACAATTTACTTTTAGATGTTTCATTAAATAATTATATTAAAAATGTATTCGACAATAATTAGGTATCTTTAATTATTAAAGAATATATCTATGTGACACATTTATAAAACATACTAATTTTTGCCTACATAATATAGTTCATAAAGAACATAAATAATAATATAATATATTATAATTTTTATTTCTCCAGTAACAATATTTTCATTTTATTCAAAATTCATAAGATTGCCACTTCCGCTTTAAGTAAAATTGCATATTATTATTCACACGCATTCATTTCGAGGAGTACCACAATAATTGACAGTAACTATCAAACTAGATCACACATTTAAGTGTTATTATTTTTACATTAAAACTTCAAAGATATTTCAATATAATAATATATATGTATAAATATATTTTAAAACTTCAAAAATATTGTTACAAATCAAATCATAAAATATTTTCGTTTGAATATAAAACATATATACGATGTGAGCTGAGTATACGGGAAACTAACATAAATTTATCCATACGAGGATCGTAACTAATAAAATATACTCAAAAGCATGCGGGAGAACGAAATAAAAATAAGTTTATAGAACCTCTGCCGTGCATATATATTTTGTATTCCAATTTTTTACGGAAAGAATTATTGAATATGACAGTCTTCTAAAATAAAATAGAAACATATAGCGCAAACCGTCGAAGTACTCGTGATGCGGGATACCGCCGGCACACATGAATGTATACGAGGCTATACAATATTGTGGGGGAAATGAAATTATATTCACTGGAGTAAACAGGAGAAAAATATCCGAGAAAATAGGAAATAACTACTGCAGTAGTCCCTGTGGGTTTATCCGTTTTCATAAGACCATAGGACAGCAGCTGCGTGGGGCATTGATGAAGTAAAAAAAAAAAAGAAAAATAAAGGACATAATGACAATAATAATAATATAGGCATTTTATGTAGAATAATATAAAAACCATTTCTAATAAATATCATTTTATTTCAGGTAAGAGCTCATACGTCATTTAATCGAAAATACCAAACGATATTCTAAATAATATCTTAACGAGTTTGAATGCACGCCTAATTGATGGTAAGTAAGTAAAATCAGTAATCTTTGGAACAAGCATGCGTAATTAAAACAATTGTTAGAGCTGCCGTATAGGTACGCTGTTACGCTCAGAAGCATACGCGTCAAATGATCAAATAAAAACAAAACATTAACTCTTTATTAAAACACAAACAAAAAAAACTCGTCTGGTCACAAAACACGACCACCACTACCAATATACTTTTTTTTAAAGTCTATTTGTTACAAGTTCGAACAATGAGCTTATCCGATGATAGTAAATTTTATAAAATAATGACATGGAAAACAGAGCAAAGAAAACCTCCTAGTGGAGGTGAAATATTAGTTATTGCATCATATATTAATACTAATAATGATAACATAAATAATAAGTTGTTATGTTAGATACTAATAGTAATCTACAGGTTTTTTTAGATAAGCTGGTCACAACCCCACTGTTTTCACTCTTCTTTCTTGGTATTCTCTGTAATAGTTGTGGATGATAGTCGAGTTGGTTGAGAGGGTCGGGATGGTGAGTATATCTGTTAGTGATTATACCCTATTGGAGGTTCGGTAGTTCGGCGACAGTGGGTATTTTGAAGTCTGAGTGAAGAGTATTATTGGAAACGTAGAACGGAACTTTTGAGATAATGCGGAGGACTTTAGATCGGAATCATTGAATACGGTCGGTATTAGAAATCTTGGCTGAGCCTCATTGCTGGATGCCGCGGGACCAAACCGGGCTTAGCAGTAGTTTACGTAACAAGTATAGTTTAGTAGGTAGTTTTATATTTTTCGAGGTCAGGAACGGGAGGAGAAGGCGGTCGGACTTTGTGTTTTTTTCCTATGTGCGGCAACCGAGTGAGTCGTCGTCGATCGATGTCGACTAAACAAACGGTGGCTTATACGCAGTGGGAAGGGGTCGATCGTCGAGACTGCGAGTTATTATTAAACGACAACGACGACGACGCAATAATAGGTATTATTAATTATTGTACGATTTTCACGGGTATGTGAGACTTGTAGAGGAGTATAGGGTATAGGCACCTGCCGGTGATCATATTACTATATCGGGTTTTGTTCTTAATTAAAACCACCGGCGTCAATAATAATAATATGGTATTGCGTTTGCGTTGTTTGATATAATATTTGGCCGTCTACGAATAACACGAATTCTTCGTTCCGTTCGTTAAACATTTCACTGCCTACCTATATTGTGCTGTACGCGCAGAACAACGCCGGCCGAATAGTTGTGCGATTATAATATTATTATTATTATTATTATTATTATTGCGTAGAGTATTTTCGACTAGGTATACGCGAGTTTTCCCCGATTGTTTGTAACAATGCTTACAGGACGCAGTGCGATGTGGAAAAACTACTCGTGCGCGTTTCATTAAACAGTATAATATTATAATCTCCCCGGGCGGCGTGTGTGCGGATAGCAATTTCGCCGGAATTCGAAAGCGTTCGGGCGGACGTAGTGAATATCGTCGGGAGATTCGTCGAATTTCGTCGAATTTCGTCGAATTTCGTACTCGTGCGCGTTTGGGGGGGGAGCGCCTAGATACGTAAATCCGAGACGCTTACTTTAGGTATTATACATAATAATATTGCGTACGCCGTACGAGACACGTCGCGCGTTATTTGTGTAATAATAATATTATGTATTATCGTGGAAATAAAATACTTGATGTATAGTGCAGCTGGAAGAAGCGACGTGCAGCGGGTCCCGTTTTCCCAGAACGGTTTTAATATGAAAATCGCGACCGGTGTCGTCGTCGTCATCTGATATCGTCTGATGTTCGCATCCTTAGACCCGCGATTAAAGATAGTACGGTTGCCCAACGAACTATGATGAGAAACAATTTAATGATGCTCATAGTTTCTTTTATCATCGACAATACTCTAGAAACTTTTACTAGCGCTCATAGAGTAAAAATTAAACACTAGGCATACAATTATATGATTCAATATTTAAACGCTTGGAGCGCCAATGCTCGGTTCTGCTAGTCGTTGTGATAACAAGCAGGCCCGGCTCTAGGGGTAGCCGACATGCCGACATAGACCCACGCCTAGAGCGGCACTTAAGCAGCACTCTAGTAAGACGGCGGCATTTTCAAAATACTGATAATATTATATTGTTAGGGGTGACAAAATTTGATTTTGCCTAGTTCACTATTTTCGCTTGAGCCGGTCCTGATAACAAGGAAACTCGGGGAATCACTTTATTATAGTTCGTTGTGCAACCAAACTACCTATCTAATCGCGCTTAGACCTTATACTCATAGACGGAGCACTACTGGTTGGTGGGGTCGGGTGGAGCGGTCACAGCCATCATCATAGCAGTGTTGTCACCTCTGACAACATAAAAATATGTTTATTCGCATATTCATACAACATAATATTACTATTAAAACAAAATCATAAATGTATATTTAAAAAAAAGCATGATTACCATAGTAAATAATAAATCATATTATATTCAATAAATGAATATATTATTCATTCAGGAACAATACAATTCTTGTGTATTATTCATCAATCCACTATCACATAATAATTGTTAAGACTCAATAACTGATCGCCAACCTGAAATCCTACTGCGCATGTGCGTAGTAATTAAGTAATAGTCAAACAGCGCACTCGCGTGGGCCCGTTGGAACTAAGCCCATGCTTCGCTCCGTCTATTAGTATAAAGTCTATGTTAACACCATAGATTTATAAAACAACTAGATTTTAAAATTGTAAATTGTTTGTACATCTTAAAATACGCTCATAACTCGCTTTAAGATTAAAATATAATAAAAAGCACATATGGGTTGCCTAGATAATGATCTTACCTTTAGATTTTATAAGAGGTCAATTCACTCTAGTTTTTAAATTAACGGAGCTGCACGTGTTCTGCAGAGCGTAGAATTTGCTATATTACGCACTTGTAAGACGGAAACAACACATGCGGATCACATCCTCTTAATATGATTATTATTTATTACTAATTATACTTTATTGTTATGCGTACGTAACAATGTGTATGTCAATGTTGATTATACGGGCTGATCGATATAAGACGTCTTCGACGTGTTGTTTCGTACTTATATCGAACGTGGTTCGCCCGCAGAGATAGTATTTAGGTATATTATATGATAACGTTTGAAATGTATAAAACTACATTCCCGTAGGAGATCAATTACTCGCCCGTTTACAGTAGGACATAAAACTCAAACTGATATAGGAAAAAAAAAGTTTTTAGAAAAGCATTGACAGCTGTTATATTTATAGTTCGACTCGAATACTGCTAAAAAAAAAATATTATTCCTCCGAGGATATCTAAGTTTCGTTTATGTCAATGGGGCTCACATTTGAATATTGAAAGTTATAGTCAACTTTCGAAAGTTCTTATTTTCCCATAGAAACTCCAGACGTTACGGATGTATAGATATATGCGATTTTTACTGAGGCAATTTGGCAGTTTTTCTACTGGAGGGTAAACATAAATAAAAATTTCATAGTTTTGGAACTCTTGGGACAATTTACCTAAACAAATTTTCAGGATACCCGTTTGTTTATTTTAGATTAACTTTTGCATAGAATATTATATGTTTTACTTTTATTTTATTTTTGATGCTTTAAAAGTTCAAACTTTCCTAAGAAACTTTTGTGAATAATATTTTCCAATTTTATGCAATCTAAATAAAATAAAAATAATAAATCATTCAATACCTATTATTTGATCTATTACAATTGCACATAAAATGTTCACATTTGGTAAATTTATATTATAATAAATTTATAAAATAAGATTTCGGTATTATAATCATTAATTACATGAATATTTTATAATTTAGCTTATAATTAATACTTTATATTACAAATACCACAACTACCCAGTAAATTTTTGTTTATATTTAATAAATACTATTTTTTTTTTTTCTGCTTGAAAATACTTTAAATTTTATTAAAACGTAACACCAATGAAAAAAATTGTATGTGCATTTTTGTTTTTACTTGGATTTGAAATTATGTATTTTTGTACGTACATTAGAATATTCTTATAAGTTAAAGTCATATAAGTGAGTAGGAAAAATAGGGTACAATCAATAATGTTTATGTATTTCAATAAAGACCGAATTCTATTTTATTTTTTTATAATTACCATTACAAACCTTAAGCCTATTTCGGCTGTGTGGCTCTGGAACATTAACTTTCCAAAGAAAAAAAATATATTATGTATGATATATATATATATATATATATATCATTTAGCACACCAAAGATTTGTTACTGTCGAGTACAAACGGTTTCAAATCGTATAATAATATGTGAAAGTCTATAGGTGATTTCGATTGATACGCAAATTATTCGTATCGCAGCGTCAACGTAAACGGTATATATACGAATAAAGTATAAATGGATTGACTGCAGGCGCCGATTGATCAGCGCCGGGGGAGGGGGTGGACTATTCGGGTTTTTAATAACTATAAATAATACATGTATACACGTATAGTCGTCTTCGTAACCCTCGGGCACGTATCCTAACGACCCGGTTCGTCTATATAATGTATACGAGTATGTGGGGTGCAGCCCTTGTCCCGGGGGGAGGGAGGTATTTGAGGTGGTGAGGCAGCGCTCGTCGGGACGGTGAAAGAGGACGAAGAGTGTAAAAAAAAAAAAGAAGAAGAGAAGAAGCGGCTTCGGCGGCGGTGGTAAACCCGAAAAATTAAGGACAAAAGAAATAAAATTGATGAGTTTTCTGGAAGGAGACGAGAGCGCGCGCGCTGGATTTTCCCGTGCGTCGACGGCGGGTCGGGGATGTTGTGTTTCGCCGGCGGGCGGGTTGATTGATGAGCCGGCAGTTGTGTAGGACACGCGGGCGGACGGCGGCATTGTCGGGGGGGGGGGGGGAGGTGGTAGAGACTTTGCCGGTGTAGCAGTGTAGTGGTGGGAAGCCGTACGGGGTGATTTTGAGAGAGCGAGGCGGGGGAGTGGGCCGAGGTCTAACCGACGTCTGAGATATCGCCTCCCATCCGATTGATAGCTGGATAGACGTCTTCGGATACCGGCAATTTTTACGGACAGACACGAGCGTTTTCTCCGCCGCCGCCGCCGCCGCCACGCCCCCGACGTCGTTTCTGCCAGCACAAATTGTACGCAATTTCTTATTGCCTCGGTGTCCCGAGGCGGTGTGCGTCCCGCGTGCCATTCGCAATAGTGTATAGCATTACTGTTCGCGGCGGGGCGAGGCGTAGTAGTGACGTGCGGGCTCGGTGGACGAGGGTGCGATTGACGACGGTCGAGTGTTGGGGAGGGGTCGGACGAGGGAGCAAGAGAGATTCGAATCCCGAGACCCGGTTAATCCGTCGGAACACGTATTACGCACCCGTCGTAGACGCCACCGAATTATATACGTGATTGTGTGCGTGTGTGCGTGTGTGCGTGTGTGTGTGTGTGGGGGGGGGAGGGTGGGGGGGTGCTTGCGTGTGTGTATATTATGTACTTGCCGTGTAGATCTACCGCGCACGCCGGGCAAAACGTCCAAACGAACGTTCCGTTAAATTTTATGGCCAAAGTTTCCAAACGAATCCAATTAAACGCCGCACGAAAGGGGTATTTATTTGCCGACGACGACGACGACCCTTCTGCAGGCGCTCTGTACCACTGGCACAGTTTCGGGTGCGTCCTTCGCAGGGCGTCGGAGACGGAGTCGTAGATATCGTGGCTATATTTGCGACGCCACAATCGTTGTTGATGCAAACGGGGACCCGAACGGGCTTCTTGTTACGGCACTATAATAAACCTCCGTTGGGTGTGTGTGTGTGTGTGTGTGTGGGGTGTGCGCGCATGAGGTAAAAAGAGATTTTAAAGCGAGCGAGAATGAGGCGGACGGTTCGCGTGACTGAATTCTGGGCTATGATTTTTTTGTTTTTTTTTTTTTTTTAACAGACACTATCACGCGCGTGTTCAATTACGAAAATAAAGTTACGGTGGAAAAAAAATGCATTACATTAAAATGTTAATTTAACTCGACCTATAGAGTTTTATCGTCTTATATTCTCGGAGAAAAAATACATTAATATTAAACGCGCACGAGAAGCCAAGCTACAAAATATAGTTTCCAATACTTTTAGTAAGTTAATTATTTTACATGATACGCATACTCGTAGGTATATATACATTATACATAATACTCCTTGGGTCTAGAAAGTCATAATAATTGGATTAAAATCATTATTTAGTTTTATAAAATCTTAAATATTGTTTTAAAAATAACTGTATAGGTTTCCTTCAACTCATATTAATTAAAATCGTATACATTTAAAAGAGTAATTATGTAAAATAAAATAATATATGAAGTGTATTTAAATATGAATTCGATTTAATTAAATCGTTGAAAAGTTTATAAAAAAAATTGAGCCAATTATATCAACTCTTCTAATCAACAGAATATATTATTCAACCAATGATAGCGCCTCGTTTTGTGTAGCGCGAGCGTTATCTAAAAATTTATAATTTTTTGTTGTTATTGTTTTCATATCGGTTATTAGTTTGATTAATTTTGAAATATTATATGATACACGTATCGTCGGTTTTATTATATCCTAAATATATATATATATATATCATATAATCATAAATCATCAAGAATATTGTGTTATAGAATATGAATAAATTTGAATACATAAAGTATTACCATGCTTGGTGCAATTTTTTCAACGTAAAACCCTTCAAAAAAATAAACAGTAACCGTGAAAAATAAATTTCTCTCTAGCGACTACTAAAAGGAAAATACGATTAAAGATTAATTTATACACACGACTTAAGATTAATGACACTTTATTACGGTCAAGTACGTATCCCTCTGAAATTATTCAAATTCCATTCAATTACTCTGTAAAAAAAAAGAAAAAAAAGAAAAATTTGAATTTAAATAATTGTTGTTTGAAGCGTATAAAGAGGAGAATTTCGTCCTCAATTTAATAATTGGCTAGAGAAAAAAAAGAACAGAACCGCAAACGTAAACGTATTATAATTACGCGTTTTATATACGAATGACTCGCATATTATAGAAACGTCTTCGTGTATTTTTCAATGCGAGAAACGCTCAATTATTAAATTAATTATACTCAAAGAATTAAAATTGAATTTTACACAGCAACTAATTTTCAATACCCATTTATATAACGACTACGTTATTTTTGATTCAATGTAAATCAATAAAACGTCATACAACACCACTATATTAGAATACGTACGTATAATATAAATAAAATCGGATCAACAAACGAAAACTACCTAGAACTTGGTGTTCAACCTGTATGTCAGCTATACGAGAAATTCACTATCTCTTTTATCTTAAAAAAAACTTCCACCAATGAACAATATTGCTAATAAACGAGAAACTATAGCCTACGGTATTAATATAAATTATGCAAAAAAAAGAACAGGACGGAAATTTATGGATCATCTAAGACCTAAAGCGTTCAATTCCCTAAATCTTAATGACAAAAAATATCCGTTACTAATTCTATTAGAAATGTAAATATTATTATATATCTTAATAAAATATAATGTGAGCAACGAGCTATTTATATTATATTATGTATTTTTGTATTTATGTTGGCTTTATATAGCACCTATCTCTTTTGTTTTTCATGTAATCTAGACATCTTTTTTTATGTTTGTATCTATAATCAATAATGTTTTTTATTTAATTAGTTTTAGAAATTAAATTATACAATCTAAGTTTATCCACTTATTGTAATGCACTACTATAACTCTCAACCTCCAACACAAGACTTATTGCTTACATGCGATTGATAAACCATATAATTATTATTGTTAAATTGTTAAAATGTGTTAATTTCTATAATAAATGGTATTCATATTCAAAAAAATATACAACATTATAACGATGCGTATAATATAATATATATTATAGTTTGGAATGTGACAAAAAAAAAATATTCGATTTCTGTGAGTGGTTCTAATTCGGATGCGCACACCATCATCGGATTATTATTCTCGTTGACATATAACTGCGTCACGTCGAATACATATCTCTATTTTCTCTATGTGTGTGTGTGTGTGTGTGTGTGTGTGTGTGACACGTTTGTCATGCTGCTCGCCACACACTGGTCCCGGAGAAACGTATTAAGTCGACTGGCCGACGTCCCCGAGGACGAGCGATGCACACATTTCGATTAAGTTTACGGCTCGACGTGGAGACTCGGCGGGCCCCCTCGGCGTGGGACGATAAGACGAAATTAATGAACTTTGTGTCACCGCGGACGATATAATAATATATTACATTATACGATGCGTAGACATCCTAACGGTATATAAAAATATTTACGACACGATATTAGGTAGGTATATAATATATCGTAGACGGTCCGACCCCGGACGACATTATTGTTATGACTTGAGAGCGATCTGACAGAGTCACGTCAGGATCGAGTACATCGTACCAGGTGGCGTATTTACAGGGGGGGGGGGTCCATGTGGTTCAGATTCGCTCCCATTGACTCGTGCCTCGTACGTTGTTAAATTTTGTGTTTTTACATGATTTACAATTATAATATCGTGATTCACACATCTCCCCGGGTGAGGCTAGGAGGGGGGAAAAATACTTTACGACCTATTCTCGCGTACCTACCAATTGTAAAAAAAAATTTTCATCCGAATCGGTCGAACCGTCCCGGAGGAGTTTTGTACACTGACACGATATTTTTATATTATTATATAAGATGATTAAAAACTCAAAAATCGTATATGGACTTATAAGCTCCCGGCGGCTCTGTGTTTCGTGTTCTGACTATGATCTGGACCGCTACCCGTGACGAATTCCTAAATACGCCACTGCATCGTACGCACGCAATAATAATTATTGTCGCGATTATTTGGATAACCGCGGTATAGTCGCATACGACCAATCTCGAACATTTCCGCTATTTTCTCGGCCACAAAACAACACCATAACACACCGTCGTCGTGCGGTGGCGGACCGATCGATTTACGATAGTGCCGCGCCCGCCGACTGCGTTCTAACAGCGGTTTTTTTTTATTCCGGCTTCGCGCGATCAATATTGTACACCGCCGGTGCAGCAGCCCGCCGAAATCTAATTCAACCGAACACGCGAGAGAACTGCACACGCCGGTGGTCGCGGTATACTGACTTCTTGTGGGATTGACCCGAAAACGCGGACGGGTTATATTTTCCCTCCACTCGAAAGCACAACAATAATAATAATAATAATGTGTAACTAAATTTTCGGTTTTCTACGATTTTTCCATTGCTCGCCGCGCGCGGTCGAGGAGGGAAACGCGTAGTCCTCGCACCCCGCCCGACGAAAACCTCCGCAGCACGAAAACACCAGTGATTTGAACCGTTTCAATAATATCCGATCGATTCACACTTCAAAGGCTGCAGTTCGAAAAAAACGCGACGGCAACCTTCGACAATTACCTTCGCCGCGCCTGGATATTATATATACAGTTTATTTATATATGTATTTGTGCAGTGTGTGTATGTGTGTGTGTGCGTTTGTTTTCCGACCGAGCGGAAATCCTGAAAATGTTCGAGTATGTGCCGTCGATTTGATTCCTATACGTTAATAGTGTGTGTGTGTGTGTGTGTGTGTGTGTGTGTGTGTGTGTGTGTGCGTTCATCGACTTAATTCCAATAATCCCGTCGTCTCGTCTTTTTGCTCTCGCCGTCTCGTCCCGTTTTTTTTTATTTTTATAAATTTTTTAGCCGGTGCATTATTTATACATTATCGCCTGTCTTCGAGAGCACGCGTCGGAAAAAAATAGTCGGCTTAGGGCAAACGTTGTTTTTAATATTAATTTTTCCCACGACCTGGATTTGTATAATATACACGCGCGCGCCCCGACCCTATATCTACATTGCCGACCGTGTTTTTATTTTTTATTCATCCCTCACGTCAGCCCCGCCCCTCCTCCCCGCCCCGCCGGCGTCGTCGCTCGAACGCGCTGTAATTTGAATTTGATAAATTTATTTTTTATTTTTTTCCACTGTTGTTCGCGACGACGCGAGTCCAAACAGAGCTGCAGCGCGTTTATTATCCCCCCGTGCGCAAAACAACGACGCGTGGTCATTAAAAAATATTACTGTAACAATCGTACGCATTATTTCGACGTTATCGGCGTACGCATTATACACACGCCGTTATCTTATTATCATTTACGAGGGGGTCTGTTCGGAAATAAAAACCATTTTTCGAGCGTCCGACCCTGCCGCACTCGAATAACGTCGGAAATCGTTTGAACACGGAATGTTTGATACCATCGGGATCGTGTATAGACACGTCTAATTAATAATCGATGATTGACAAGGCAGTCTCTTGTTTTTTTTAACGTGTGATTCGTTTCGACGCGTTTTAATTGTCGTATTTATTTTTACTACTATAGCCCTAAACCACTTTCCACAATATAAAACCATTGCCGTGATTATACGTTTGAATACGAATTTAAGGAGATCGGGCCAGAGAAAGACGACGGCGGTACGTTTTCGTTTAGTTTTGTTTTTATTTTTTACCTCACCCCGCGAATAACCGAGGAGAGCTTATAAACTATATATACTTACCATACTATTGCGACGTTTTGTTTTTTTTTTTTTTTTTAAACTTTATTCAAATACTTTTCGTGTGTCGCTGTGGGAAAAATAAAAACGCCAGCCATGTTCAGAATGTGACCTTTAGAGCATTGGAACGGGCAGAGTTGTGTACGAAGATTTCTTCCTTTTTCTCCTTTGTCCCTTACCTGCAGGTTCCAATAAAAACAAACCAAAACGCCCAGCAATTATATTTTAAAAGTACACATTTATATTTGCTAGGAACTCTTTATCTTCATAGCTCCTAAAGTGGATGAAATAAAAGGAGAAAAAAATAAAGTATAATGCCCCCCCATCTGTATTGCTTCCCGTCAACGATAATTCATTGTTCAAGATCTATATATATATATATATATACTTATGGCGTGTGTTGTAAAAAACGGGTACATAAAAAAAATAAAAATATCGCCAAATGTACGCAGGTATTCCGGTTAAATTAGATCGGTGGTCGAACGAATCGAGAACGTATTAGGTTAAATGATATTGTAAACATTGTAGTTTAATGCGAGCATCCTAATTTGCTCAGCACTTCCGTTCGCTAGGGACCGTCGGGCAGGTCAATGTAGTAACTATATATATATATATATATATATTTGTTTTGTGTTTCATTGTAAAGGAGGAAAAAATTGAGTTATGTACATAAAAAAAAAATAATAACGCGCTGTAAAACCGTAACAGGGAGTTTAATCTAAATTTATTTTGGCCAAGTAATGAATTTTCTCGGACTTTTCTGTTCTGGGAATTTGGGTTTTATATATAAAGTAAACTAAAAAAAAAAAAAAAGAAAAGATTTTAAATGAGATTACTTTCTTCCCTCATATTTTTTTTGTTTAAAAATCATATACTCCTTGCATAATCCTACCCCGTTATTAGGGTACTACATTTCCCTTGAATTATCTACAGACGTAATACTCGCAAAACAGTCTATAACACAAAATGCGTATTAAATATGGGCCCTTGAAACTTATTGAAAACGTCTATTTACTTTTATACAAAAATAAAACTAAGAAATCCTATACACGGGTAATGTTATTACCGTTATCAATATCGATAAACCGTTCTGTCACAAAAGAAGAGTGGATTTAGTCGATTATTAGAAATTTCATGACAACTAGATTTAAACAATACATCTTAATTTTGTGATCAGTTAGTATATAACTGGGTATAAAAAAAAATACAAATACTGAATATAAATAAATTATCAGACAGGAGTGAAAAAAATCTAGAAGCATATAAATTATGTAATTATACATACGCATCTAGCAATAAATGCAGAGCGTGCGGTAATAAATTATATGTAAATTATACAGTTGAGTTAAATTATAATAATAGTATAAACGATAACAAAGTTGAGAGAATATGATAGCCAAAGTATTAGAAGAACTGAAAACTTTTGTGAACGAAATACAGAAACTCGCGATAAAATTAAAATTGGTGCCACAAGAAGTCCTGCTTTCAGTTGAGTATATAATATCAACAGCTAACGGTATCGGATTGATCGTGTAGACAAATTGAAAAAAATTTTCGTAACACCATAATGTTGTTTAAAATGTCAGAGGAATATTTCCTCAAACTTATTTCACGACATTTAAGGTAATAATTTACGAAACAAGAATGATGTATCTGATACAAAAAATGTCTGAAAATATTCAAAATAATCAAATAAATTAAGATGAGAATTCCCGAAAGGTGTTTAATTACGGCGTTGACCTATATAAGGCCACGATATATTATATATTATATAATATATCGTTCTAAATAATACTGTTACAAATTAAATGGGTACAACAACAACTCTTACGTGTGACCTGGTACAATAATGGATGTTTTGAATAAATTACTGTTTGCGGTCTACACGATTTGACAAAAAATATATTCGTACGACTATAATAATAGGTACCACACGTAATTACTGCGGTTTTGTAGAATATTATACAAATAGGTATATAATAATTATATTATACAGTTATGTGCACTTAATAATATAAATCGTGTAATTGAGTAAAAGTTTTGGTTTTCGGTTTAATGGCTACAAAAGGGCCGGTACCTATTAAACTGCAATGAGCCACTGCCGTGGCTTGGGTTTCAAATAAGTTCGTAATATACGATTAAATCTAAGGTTTTGGAAAATCCCCCCCCCCCCCACCACCCCA